>NC_079334.1:8174831-10574831 GCF_029582105.1 Oenanthe melanoleuca
CCTGCCAAGCATGTTGTGAGAGGGAGCCACACATCTTCACTTTGTCTGCAGTAAGAGGTGTGCAGTGCTGGCTGGGCTCTGCAGCTGGTGGAGGTAGAGGCCACTACAGGTGGGAGCAGTGAATTCAGCTTCCCACCACCTCTGACAGCTTTGACATCTCAGGCTCTCCTAGGTGAATTTGTCCAGCCTCCATCCCCAGAGCCCCAGCAGTTTCCTCTGGATGCATCAAGGTAGCCACGATTCATAAATGATCAGAACTCCTTTCAAAACCTCCATCTGCTCCCTCGACCTTAAACTTACATTGCAGGAAACTAGAGTTATAATAAGGAAAAAAAAACAACAACCCTTCAGTTTATTATATTTTTTTTTTCTTCCATGTAAACTGATTTAATTTCCTGCCATGGGTGACTCTGACATTTGATCTCTGGTCTGATCCTCCATCTGTGTTAACGGGAAACCAGAGCTCGCCGAGTGCTGACATTTGCAGAGGAGAATTTGTTGTGTCTACCTCTGGATCATGCAGCCTAGGGAAGATGCTTAGATAGCAGTACTGGTAAGTCTTTTGAAAATGGTAATACTGCCCAGCTGCTGGGGGACAGAGCTGTGCAAACTGCCCCAAGACCAATCCTTTCTCCACCAAGAATCGGCTCATGACATTTTTACAGAGAAAAATACAATGAGCTACCAGGATCACTTGATTCCCCAGCAAATGTTAGTTGTGTGTGCTGATCTGGACAATTTAGGTAAAGAACTCTTGCTTCTTTCATTTGCAAATCCCCATAGGAACCTTGCTTGATTCCTTAATGGGCTTCCAAGGATCAGCTGGGAGACCTGAGAAGTACATCCTTACTTTGCAGAATTTTAGGTTGCTGCAACACTGCACACAGAACATGCATTCTTTGTGGAATGAATCGCTGTTGAGCAGATAAACACAAGATGTGGCTTGTGGAGAGTACAATTCAGTTCCAGGGTGTGACTCCAAGCCCATGGCCTAGGCTAGGAAAAAAGACACCAGTGCTGGGAGGATTAGCTGCAATTCAATGGTTATTACTGTTCAAGGAAACTTCTGGACTTTTCTCTGTGTGCTCTGAGTTTTGTGTTCCACTCCTCTGGCATAAATAAATCCAGTGCTTGTACTTCCAACAGGGCAAGTCTAGATCTCGATATTTAATAAAAGAAAAGGTTATATTCCCTTTCCAGCACCAGCTTGCTAAGCCTGTTATAAACAAGTCATTCTTTTGAAAACATACAGGGAAAAAAGATGGTTAATGTGCTTGAATCAAAACATGCTGAGACCAACAATTAATGTTTTAATCTGCTTTTTATGGTGAAAGCAAACTTATAATACACTTGATGTGTCTGAACACTTTGATAAAGAGTCTGTGTTTGATTCCTAAAACATGCTGTGGAATTTTACTAATCCATCATACAGACACCCACTCCATAAATTGGTGTAGCATACAAATGCACTATTTACATTTGACACGTAGCCACAGCCTTGGCACAGTTTTAATAATAAATATAAAGTGACAGAGCTAAAGAGAATATTCCAACACCTGGTTTAGTGGAAGGTGTCCCTGCCCACAGAAGGGGTGTAGGAACTGGATGATCTTTAAAGTCCCTTCCAAAGCCCTTCTGTTGCTATTCCCTGTCCCACAGGGCAGTGGTGTGGTGGCTTTGGGTCACAGCAGTAGCTGGGAAGTGGGACAGATCTGAAGGGGCCTTGCTGTTCTTTCCCTTACAGGCTGCTAAGATTTCCCCAAAGAGTAATAGCCATTGTCGGTTTTTCACATGTGATTTTTTTTTTCTAGTGAAAAAGACTAGATGAAAGTGTTACTTTGGAGGAAACAAATTAGAGTATATGTGCCTTTCTGCTCGCTGTGGAGATTGATGGGTTTCCTCTGCCATTCAAAATTTTCTGGGATGGTGAGGCTGTGAACAGGGTGTAAAGACTGAGGTATGGAGAGATGAGTTTTGAGACAAGTGATAATGAAATCAAGACAGCAGTACTGTGGACTGGCACATCTCTGCTGTCCTATTTTCTCCATTTATCAACTCTACTTTCTAGAACTTAAAAATGAAGAAAAAAAATCCCCAAGCACAATGAACCATCTCTGGGTTTTTGCATTTTGATTTGAGAAAGTGCATCAGGGTACCTTTGCCATTCACTTCCCTCCTTAGTTTTCTAAGACTTTTCCCCCATGTCATTCCTTTACAACCAGAGTCCCTGAAGTCATTCTGCTCTAGCCACTGGCTAAAATTAAAGTTACTAAGGATTTTTGCCATTGATGCCCTCTCTCAGGCTTCTCATAACTGACTTCACACACATTAGCAAGGAAGCAATAAAATAATACAGAACAGCAGCTAAATATTAGAGGAGAATGGAGTCTCTTGGTCAAAGATCAATTAGTTTTATCTGTAGAACTGTAACTGGATGCTTAGGTGGGAGCTCTCCAAATCTGCTGTCATGAAATGCTGGGGAGTTGCATTTGGGGTGCTTCATGCTGCTCCCTGCACTGTATTCCAGGTGCCATTGGGATTTACTTGCTCCAGAGCTGCAGCCTGCACTGAGCTCATCCTTGGGCTGCAGGGAGCACACACCCCATAGCAGTGTGGTGCTTCAATTTCCTCTGGGGAATAAAACTCAGCTACAAGGTTGTGCCCATGTTGGTAAATGGGAAGTTGAAATACATGATCTACAATAGCAGTAATGTAATGAAAATATGTTATTTTTCCTTTTTTTTTTTTTTTTCATTTTTTTCCTGAGAGTGATGAGGTCTAGGTTGTCCCTGGGGTTAGACGTCTTTCAAGACCACCTGTCACATAATCCATTTGCCAGCCCCAAGAGAACATAATAAATAGTTTAAAGTCTGTAAACACAGCACTAGTCAGGCTGTCAAGGATCAAAAGCCAGGAAAAACAAAATGCACAGTGTGAAAAAGCCACGAGTACCAAAGTAGTTCTTGTCATGGATGTTTTTGTTAGAAATACTATTGCGAGTGTGTGATCTGACTCTAAACACAACTGAAGAACACAATTCTGTTATGAAATAGAATAATTTGGGCCACATTAAGTTATACCAGTGTCACAGTCAGAAGAAGACTCCTAGCAGAGTCAGATATTTGTATTTTGTCAGCTATTCTGCAGACACACCAATTAAAATTATGGAAGAAATGTATAAACCTCAATTTACAGCCTCATTCTAGCATCCAATTTTTCTGTGTATGCTGCCTTCTACATATTTCAGTATTTTGGCATTCTGACTCCTGGTCCACCCCAATTTCCCTCCCTTTTTTGCCCCCCCTTGTGCTGCTGACACAGGTGGTCCAACAGCTCCTTCTCCTCTCCATACTCAGAGCTGCCAGGGTACCGCTGGGAAGGTATCTGGTAGACAAGCTGTATTTGAAATGCAAAAAAGCTGTGTAGAAACTCTGGAAACACCAGCTGGCTGCTGTGTATAAGAATTAAAAATGTTTCTCCGTGGTGCAAGAAGAATTTCTTTTTCCTTCCTCCAACATTAAAAAAATTATTATCAAAGATTACAGATAACATTTTGACTGAGCTAGTGGATTAGGGATGCAGAAGTACAGCCAGCTCCAGTAATGAGCTAATTTTCCTTCCCCCTTTTACCTTTTGATGCAAGGCAGCTGGGACATGTGTGTCTGTGTGTAGTTTTCCTGGCTGTGTTCCCTTTTTGGCAAAAAGATGTTGAATAGGGAGGGTTTGAAATTTTTGGAGTGTTTGAGAACTCCAGCAGGTCAGCCTCCTCTGGTAGAGTTGTTGTATCCTGGGGTTTTTGTGGTTGTATGGGGGATTTCTGGATGCCCACTGATAGGAATTGTGTGTGCAGCAGTGTAACTTCTCCTGGGTATCTCAGGTTGGCAGTGACCAGGTGGAAATAGCCTGGGGAAAGGGATTTTCCTGGAACTTGGACACCAAGCCAAGAGGGCGAGAGCTTGTTGATAGGATTTCTTGTAGGGGATCCCCACTGTGGAAATGTTGACTCTGGCTCACTGCTAAGTTTAGAACCATGTAAAACATGTACCCTGGACTTCATGCAGAGCAGATGGTCCAACAGGCTTTACTGGTTGGAGTGTGTCAAATAACAGATTGTCTAGAAAAGTTTGCTTGCTTTTGGCAGACAATTTAATTCCGCTCCTAGCAATGTTACCGAAGTTCACTGTGCATCTCTGCAGAAGTGGGCAGCTAACACATTTTGTGTCATCTGCTATAGCAAAGTTTTTTAAATAATAAAAAAAAATAAAGTAGAAGTTGTGTCCCTACTTGTTCTCTTGAGTGGAGGTGGGAAAATGCAGCTCCAGTGTGTGAGTAGAAAATGACATCCAGAAAATTGATTCATATTCCAAAGCCACAATCTCCTTCCAGCTGGTACAACATATTTTTTAAAAATTCTCTTTTAATAAGCTCTTTGAAATAATTCCTCCCTTTATTTTAGAATCAGGAAAATATAAAAGTCTCAGACTTTATAGCAAAAAGCCCAAAAATAGATTCTGCAAACTTTTAGCATTGACACAGAGCAGGCTGTTAAGTGTAGGACCAGCTATCACCAGGTTCCATAAACCCAAGCAGTGTTTAATAAGAAGTGAGCATACACAAACATGAATGTTAAAGTACTGATAAAGCTACCAGCTTGATCATATTAAGGATGATCATCTTGTGAAGGGCTTCTTGGAAGAACTGGATTCTTCAGGTCCCTTTAGGTAAGTCATTGCATATTTTTCTCTTCTTTGAAGCAGTTTATTGAAAACACTGTAGCATAATCCAGGCAAAACTACCCTTTTGAGCTGTCTCACCTGGACTGGTCTGTCATGCTGAGCAGGGCAAGGCTTTACACCCATGTGACTTTCTAGTGCAATGCTCCTTTAGCTTTATGAGATGTGTAACAGGGTGAAACTACTGCCCAGTTACCCCCTTGCTATTTAGCTGAGCTGATGCAGACCTGGCCTGAGACAATGTTTACAGGTGATACCTGAGGAGCATGAAGCCCTGCAGACCGTGCCTGTAGGTGATCCCAAGGTGTGACCATGCCTTTAAAATGGCCTTTTTCTCTAATAAATAAATAAATCTGTAGCTGTGAATCACTGTGCATGTTTTATTTGCCAGAGCCTTGTTGCACATCTTGCACATGAAATCCCTTTGCCCAGCTCAGGGTGGGTGTCAGTAAGTTTAGTGAATTCTTCAGTGTGAGCCTTAAAACCCAGTCTTCTTCCTTCTGCAGACCATTAATCCAGTAACTGCCCAAATGCCCAGTGTGTCAGGTGCTGTGACTGGTCTGTAGGTGCAGGATGGGACTTTTGTTGACAAGGATGAGGGTGGGGGGGTGCCCTCACTCTCCAATTCCCTCAGGGCTCCGTGTTTTTTCCAGACCCAGACGGCAGCAGGCTCCCTCCACACAAATCCAGCCCTGCTGACAGACGATGCTGCTGCCAGCTGGCACGGTTTTATTATGACTTTATTATTAATCAGGGTTTGTCAGCTTTCTGTTGCTCAGCCTGTCTTGTTCTCAGCAGTGGAGCTGCCAGAACCCCCAGTGGGGTGAAGGGACTATAATTTTCTGTACCTCTTTTTCCACAGGCATTTGCCATCTCCTGGGGAGAGCAAACCCTGCCCAGAGCCTCCAGCCCTATGGGTGAGGGGATGGAGCAGCATCTCTGAGGAAGTAACCTAGGAGGAGGAGCAGCAAATACCCCATGGCAGCTGTGAGTCATGGCAGGGCAAGGAGGGAAGAGGATTTGAGTTTTACCTGGAGGAGGAGAGCAAGCAGGCACAGGTAGCCTGGAGAAGGAAGAAACTCAGCTGGTACTGGAGGGACAGCTGGAGGGTGCACAGAGAAGGTTTATATTTTCTCAACAGCTTCAGAGTTCTTGTCTTACCTTCCAAGAAGATGCTGATGGCAGAAGGACAGAGTAACAGGCAAGAGAACACAATCCTGATGGATGGTTGGGAAATGTCATGTCTGTGTCCCTTAGAGGATAGGGCTCAGTGACCAGCAGGCTGAGCATGGTGTGTTTCAATGCCAGCTCTGAGATCCCAGCTTGTGCTGCTTCTGCTGGTGCAGAATGTGAGGCTTTGCTGGAGCCCAGCTGCATATAAGCTGTCACAAAAATGCTCAGGACAATACCCATTGGGGAAATGCTGGCGGGCAGACAGTATTTCCAAAGAGATTTTTTTAATGGCTTGGTAATCAAGTGTATCGAAATCCATCAGCAAACAACCTCACTGAGCATGCTGGAAAATTCTCTGTTCTCTGACTTCTCACTGCCTTGTTCCTTGTGAGATTATTCCTAACAAAACTGGGTATGAAATGCTGCCAGCACTGGTGGTAATACATGGATGGAAGTGACCACTCATAAAGGTCTCTCAGAGGTGACTGTGTGTGAGAAGAGGTGGAATGTGCCAGGCAGGCAATGCCTTCCCTCCTACCTGCTCTACCCAGAGGAGGCATTGGTACTGTCCAAAAATGATGCTTTCTCTGACCCGTGGGTGTTCCTTTTTCAAGACTCCCACCACTGACTTTGCTGTGAATTCAGTGGAAGTAAAACCAAATTAGAGCATGCTGGAAAATCCTTTTCAAAATACAGAGTCTGCAGTCGTGGGGATGCTGCATGGATGTCTTCCAGAGCAGCTCCTAGACAAGCAGGATGGCCACAGAGTGCTTGTGAGAGTGACAAACCTCACCTGTGAGACACAAATGGAAGGCAGGATGGGAGGAATGTGGGCACCTGGGTGCTGACTCATTCCATGGAGAACCATGGACACATTCCTGGGAGGCGATCCCACCTCCTCCTCCCTACAACTTTCCTCTGGAACAAAATCTATCACAAACTTGGTGACTCCAGAAAATCCATTTGTTGCTGGCTTGGAGCCAGTCCAATCAAGAAACGCTCCTTTGCAATCCTAGTAGCAGCATGAAAATTTGGTTTTGCTCCTAAGCTATTTTGGATTAGCTGCAGATAATTGTGCTGACTGTTCAGAGGCAGCCTCTCTGCATACTTAGCCATATTTGCATGTAGCAAAGAGTATTGGACCACAAATGAGAATATTTCCTTATAACTTTCCAATATCTATGATTTCCTCTCATCCAAGCAGTGGTTTAAGAATTGATTGACTATTGGGGAGCTGAAGCAAGCAGATTATGGAAACCCTGCTTGCATTATCTTTGGAGAAATGGCTGTAGATAACCAGTAGTTTCCAAACAAGGGGTTTGGTTTTTAACTGTTTGGTAATCAGACATGGCAGAATCCATCAGCAAATAGCCTTAACTAGTGCACTGGAAAATTAACTAATAGCTGGGGATATGCTCCTTTCTGAAATTTTTCTTTCTGTGATTTGACAGCAGCAGTAATCCAATTGCTGTGAGTTTAATTTCATAGTTATCTGTCTATGAGGATGTGTTTTAATGCTAGTTTTAGCTTGCTGTCTTCTAATGAAGATTACTTATTAAAAAAAAGAAAGGAGGATGCTTTGAGAACTAGATTGATTTCATAGCAAGGAAAGCCAGGGTGAGGTGCTCCTCATGCCAGGTGCTGGAAGCAGGAGTGGCCAAGGGTGGTCTCCACAGGTAAACATCTCTCCACATACCCATGGCAGGGGCAGGCACTGCTCCTGAAGAGGGAAAGGGACTCTGGGGAGATGCTGCTGCATAACCTGTTTTTCAGATTTATTTAGGCCCTGTTACTTTTCATTTTATAATGCTGTTTCTTAGCTCTCTGTAGTTTCTGACAGTGTGTATAGAGGGGGTGTGTGTGTACTCATCTGCCTTCCTGCATGAGAAAATGTGTATAAAATTCCTTTTCCAGGTGCCCAAATGAGCATAATGACTAAATGGTGAATAATCTACTAAATTAGACATTTCAGGAATCATTTTATGGTATAAGAAGTTGAAAATCTGAGAAACCACATGCTGAATTAAAGAACTTTCCATGAGAAATACTGTAGTTAGTTGCAAATCTGCATTTCTTTGTGATTACAAATCAAGGCAGAGATATCCTTTAATTTGCAAAGGGAAAGAAAGAAGCACTGATGTAAACCAGCACCTCTGACAGAGCTGCTCTGTGCTAAATGCTTGGGTAGAATTTCCTGCCTGGCAGTGATGGGGTGGCTGTGCACTGGGATATGAGACTGCCATAAGAAGATTATTTTTCTTTAACAGAGTGGTTATCCTTCCATATTTTTTCTGTTTTCCAGATTCCAGTGTTTGAGGTATATTCCTGATAATTATCATGGGAAGAACCATGGTGATAGTGGTACCTTTGTATTCCCTTGGGGAAAAAAAAGCCCAAAACAAAGCTTTTGAAGCGGTGACTGAGTTGTATTTTTTAATTCTTCAGTGGTTGCCTCAAGTAGGTGAGAGCAAATCACAGATAATGGGTCTAGAAAAATAATACTATTAAGGGCATGCTCTCTATAATTCCTGAAGAAATATCCAGGCTTATCTGCTTTCAAAGGATACTCCACTGCCTTGCTATTTAAACAAAGAAACAAAAAAAAAAAAAAAAAAAAAAAAGGGATGTGGAGCTGCCAACCTTTCTTTCCCACTCAGCTTCTAATGCCATTATCAGTTATTCATATGAAATTTTTCTCCTTTCTTCTGGGCCTTGTTCCCCCTCCTTTTAAGCTTTGCACTTAATCCTACACCACATCAATAAATACACTAAGGTGCAGAATCTGGCTGCAGATCTTCACATTTTGCCTGGGTTTGCCTTGTGCTTCCCTCTCTGGTGCTCAGGGGAGGCTGGGGCAGGGGAAGAGAGGAAGGTGGGGAGATGAAAAGAGGCATCTGTGACATTGATGCTCTTGTGAACTTCTCCCGGAGCTTTTGTGGGGCTGAAGAGAGGCAGGTGCCTTCTTCATGTCTCTGTCAGTATTTTTAAGGAGGAATCATCCTGGAGAGAGGGGTTCTGTCCCTCTGCTCTCATCCCAGCTGATAACATGGCAATACAGGTGTTAGAACATGATGAGAAGACATGAGGACTACCTGAGAATTTCTGCCTTTGTTTTTGAGTGACAATCCTTGTGTGATGCTACTTAAAATGATTTGATGGAAGGACTCAGTTTTGTTGCTGTCCTTGTTGGGCATAGGGTGAACCTCAGGTGCTGCAGTTGAGCCCTGGAGCTGTGCATGGAAGGGTCTTGGTGGGACCACAGAAAGCCCAGCTGTACCTGTCTGGTGTTCATCCTCCAGGTGGGTGAACCCTGGCCTGTGGAACTGCTGACAAGGCATGATGGAGGGGACAGCCCATGGCTTCAGATGAGTGTGTCACCACAAGGGTAAGACAGGGCTGGCCCCACTGGCTGGTTGTGTGTTCATTCCAGCTCTGCAAAACTCCTAAGATGCTGTTACCTGCCCTACGATTTTGCCATCAGTCTGTGCTTTGGGTCAGCAAAAGTTGGTTTGACAAGAATTGACTGCATTTTAGACGTGTTCAGTCATAGGGCTGGAGTGTGTGTTATTATTGCTTTTCCACAAGCAGCTTCCTTCTGCAGGAAGATGTTCTACCACTTGGCCTTCCTCAAACTGAATGAGAGAAAAGATTCAACTGCGAGAGTTTAGCACTTTATTACCCAGAATGGACACTTGTAATTTAATGCAGTTACTGCCTATTTAAAGACTCCTAAATGTACTGACAGGCCAGAGATGGGCCTCATTTTCAACAGGGTTTCTTCAGAAAACAGATATGTAGTTATAAAATTATTCAATAATGTCAGCCAGGTGCTGCCAAAGCAGGAAAGGGCTGTAATTTTTTTCTGTTTCAGTTCCTGCTCTATAGAAATATTTCCACTGCACTTAACACGGGGATGTCTGACTGTATTTCCTGACCTCTTTGACATGAGATCAAAATGATGTCTTGGCTGACATTCCTGTCTTCTGCCAAGCTTTAGGCAAAGACATCTGCTAAGAAAGCAGTTATTTGAGAGGGAAATGAACATTCAGGTGACTTTGTTTGCCTCATCTTGAACATGCACAGAGAAGAGGACAGTGCCCAATGCATTGTGGAAATTAAAATGAGTAGAGCAGGAGTGTTGATCTGCCTGAGGATAGGAAGGCTCTACTCAGGGATCTGGCCAGGTGTAATGGATGGGTCAAGTCCACCTGTATGAGATAGAAGAAGGCAAAATGCAATGCCCTGCCCACTGGTCTGTCCCATCCCACACAGTGCAACAGGCTGGGGGAAGAGGGATAGGAAATTGGCAAGAAGGCAATGGCATCCCAGCTTCTGTCAGAAGCAGTGAGGCCAGCAGGAAAAATACAGTGATTGTCCTTCGCCAGAGGGCAGAGGTGAGGCTGTACCTCAAATCATGCTTTCCCTTTTGGTCCCCTGGCAACAAGAAAGACACAGAGGTGCTTGAGTGGGTGCACAGAAAGGAGATGGAGCTGGAGAAGTCTGATGAAGAAGGCCTGAGGGAGGTGGAGGTGTTTAGCACCGAGAAAAAGCAACTCCGGGGCAACCTTATAGTACTCTAGAGCTTTATGGAGGGAGGTTGCAGGCAGGTCAGGGTCATTATATTCTCCCAGGAAACCAAAAATATAAACAGAAGAAATTACCTCAATTTGCACAACAGGAGCATTAGAAAAGTTCTCTAAGAAAAATTCTTTGTGGAAAAAGCATATCATGACTAAGAGCAGGCTGCCCAGTGAAATAGCTGTCAGTAGCCTCAGAGAGATTTCAAAGTCATGTGGATGTGGCATTGTGGGACCCAGGAGATTGGTGGAGTAGGCAGTGTTAAGTTTGTGCTTGAACTCTGTGATCTTCAGGGTCTTTTCCAACCTCATCGACTCAGAGCTTTAACTGTAGCTTAGCATGGAGTCAAGGCTTACACTCAGTGATCCTCAAAGATGCCCCAAACATGGATATTGATGAGATTGCCAATGTGGGGCAGCTGATAAGAAAGACCAGAAAAAGACCAAGAGAAGTTCTTTGAAGAAGATTCACTGAAATGCTGCCTAAACCAGTACACCCGGGCCAATAATCCTGCCTGAGCTGGGCTGGGGACAAAGGGCGGGGCTGGCCTGGCTCTGGGGTTCTGTGACACATGTGTGACATCATGGGGGACATGTCACAGTTGGGGCAGCTATAAAAGGCCCCAGCAGGTAACGCTGGCCCTGTATTGCTTGGGCAGGCGGTGAGTGCACACGTGGTGGGGAGGGCGGGCTGGGGACAAGGGCTGGGACAGAAACGCTGCACCCAGGGCTGGGTTCTCCCCCTGCATGCAGGGACAGCCCCTGATGGGGGGAGAGCCTTGGGCAGGGCACCGTGCTGCTGCTGCTGCTGCTGCTGCTGCTGGGGCAGTGGGACAGGCCTCGCCGCTTGCCAGCTGCCTGGGGCCCTGTCCTTCCTGCCCCAGAGCCCTGGGACTGGCATCCCTGCTGTCCCCAGTGGCAGCTGCCTCCCTCCCAGCGCCACTCATGGCCTTCTGTCCATCCTCCTGCAGACCATGGATACCTGGGTCTTGTGGTTCTTGCTCTTGCAAAGTGTACTCCAGTACCCACAGCCTGTGGGTGATGGATTGGACGAGGTGACCCGTCTGCGAATGGAGGCGTGGGCCAAGCTCCAGGAAGAGGAGAAGATTCGTCTGGAGCGGGAGGTGGAGCAGCTGGCCCTGAAGCAGGGTGTGTGGGACTGGGGAGACCTGCTCCGCTCTGCCTTGTGGCTCTGGCAGCACTGGGCTGTTGCTGGGCTCCTGCTGCTTCTCTTGGCCTTGTGGTACATGTGGAGGAAAAGGAGCCTGAGGAGAGAGGAGCATGAGGAAGAAAACAATGGTGCAAATGAAGAGGAGGGCAGATATGTGGAGGGAATCGAAGAAGCTGCTGGAAATGGAGAAGTGGACGTAGGAAATGAAGGAGGAGAAGAAGATGAAGACAATGATGTGAATGGGGAGGAAAACGACAATGATGGTGGCAATGCGATGGAAGTTGCTGCACATGCACAAGTCCATGTTGCAAATGAGGTCGATGAGCGTGTTCTTGCTGATAGAATTGGAAGAATGGTAATGGAGCGCATCCAGTGGCCAGTGCAGGATCTGCTGAGAGGATGCCAGTGGACGACTGACCTCATGGACAATTTTGCAAGTTACTTTCGGCGCGTCTTGTCTGACTCCTTCTACCCAGTCCTGCAGGGAGCCATTGGGGTGGGCAGTGCCTTTGAAGGTTGGAGTCCCCGTGAGGAGGATGTTGTGTACCAGGTGCTGGTACCCATGACTCCTCCCCGAGGGCACAGCTTCCACCTGGAGCTGGACACTGCAGGGCAGAGGCGCGTCAGGAACTTCCGCGTGCGTGTGCAGCAGGAGTGCACCTGCGGCAGGGCGCAGCGGGGTAAGGACATGCTGTGCTTCCTGCACCAGCCCGAGGAGGAGCTGAGGACGAAGCAGGATCCCAGCCTCGTTGACACGCTGTGCACCGACTCCTACCTGGACGTGCACAAAACTGCCCGCTGGTTCTACCAGCTGGTGAGAGCAGTCTGGCCGGCTTTGCTTCAGTCCCACAGTTGGCATTTAGTGCTGCTGCCCTGCAGACGCTCCTGCCAATCCAGGTGACCAACGGCAGGGAAAGCTTCCGCATCGAGATGCTCTTTGGGGTGAGACAAGGCGACTCGGACGTGTTTGTGAGCAGCGAGCCTCGAGAAGCCTATACCTCAAGCACAGTGTGGCCGGAGAGCTACGCCGTGGCAGAGATGAAGTTCTTCAAGTACATCGCCAGGCGGGCCCCCTATGACAGCTTGCACCTCAAATGCCTGCAGTTCTTCACCCGTCTGCAGCTGGGCTTGGGCTTTTCCACCTACACCATCAAGACTATTGTCATGCACCTCCTGAGCGTGGTACCCGTGTCACAGTGGCGCAGGAGACATTTTGTGAGGCGAGTGCTGGACATCAGCGAGAGCCTTCGCACATGTGTGCAAATGAGACGCCTCAACCACTTCATTGTGGGCAACCGGAGGCTTCCTGAGGGGATCAGTTTGCCCCCAGATGTTCTAATGGCCGAGTCATGGAATCTCTTCTATGACCTGGAGATGGATCCCATTGCCCACTCCCAGGCCATGAGTCAGTACGTGGATCTGCATTGGTGGCTCAAACGGATCATTGACAATGAAGAGTGAAAGAGGCTCTCCTGCACAGAGTTATGCTTACTGGGGCCCGCCCCATGCAGCAGAGAGCAACCTTCCAGGCTATGGCAGAAGAGGGCAGAATGTGGGATACAGAGAGGGAAGCAGCACTGTGCCAGCAGCAGCAGGGTCTTGTCCACAGTCTCCTCAGCACTACATCCAGAGGTGACCATGTTGGCTGCAAAGATCAAGGATCGCACAAGAGGAAATACTCTGATTCGGTTTTTTGGTCTCGGCTTTGTGTGAAGAATCTACATCCTGGGAAGAAGCTGTCCCAGACCTGAGCATGCAGGACATGGAGTAGGCACTGCTCTATTGGCAGTGGCAATTGCTACCACACCTTTCCTTTGGAGCAAAACACACTCAGGGAGTCACAGCTGATGGAGCTGAAGAGGCCGTGGCCAGGGCACTTGTGAGAGAGAGTCCCGTTACCACCAGGACTGTGACTGCCCACGCCTATTTCTTTGAGTCCATTTGCCATCCCAGTCCTTCCTCTAGTCAAAGAAGTCAATTTCAGAATCTCAGAGGAGAGAATGTTTGAAAGGAAACGCGGTTGGATCATGTGGTCCAGGGCTGCTCCAGCAGCGTCTTCCTGCTGTGCATTGCAAGAGATTGTGTTCAGATGGTTCTTGACTCTCAATGGTGAGGGAGAGGCCACAGTCTCTGGGCAATGCCCAGGATCAGTCAATGGATGGTGTTTCTTCATGTCCTCAGAAAGGAAATATCTAAGTCACCATTGTACCATCTGTGTTGGGGCTAACGTAAAAATGTGTATAGATAAAATTCTAGATTTTAATTTCAGATATCTATATTGAGTACAGATATGATATATTGTAAACCTTATAAATCACTTTTTAAAGAGCAAAATAGAAAATAGTAAGCAATGTGCTAAATAAGTAATATCAAAGATACAAAATACGAAATTATTATACCATGAAAAAATTAGTGTTGCGGTTTCTGTATGTAGTTTTCTTTAAGCAATAGAATATTGTATATATTTATTGCCATTATCTGCTGTGACATATATTAGTGATCTTGGTGCATTTATATCCGGAAAGACTTTCATAAAATAGATATATATATAACATATAAAATGGAAAGATAACATATATTGCACCTAAGACATTATTTTTATTTGTGCAAGTAAAATCATAGATTGTGTCTCTGTCGGCTGGAGACACATAATTATGCCCAATAGTTACTGAACTTATGTACGGCAGGCCAGAAACTGATTTTATTTTGTTTCAATAAACAATACTATTCAATAATGTGCGTTGTGCAGGACTGTATTGATCTCAGCCAGATCTATGATATTGGTTCCTCTCACCCATTGTGAGCAGTCTGGGCTTGTGCACAGTGTCCTTGAACTCAGCCACAGGCTCCAGTGCTGGAGTGGTTCTAATCAGCAATGAGGCCCAGCTGGCCCTGGCCCCTGTGATCACAGAATCCCAGAAGGGCCGGGCTTGGAAGGGTCCTTACAAATGATGTTGTTGCAGCCCTGCTGCCCAGGCCAGGGACAGCTTGCTCTGGGCCGGGTTGCTGCCAGCCCCGTGCAACGCGGCCCCTGGGATCAGTGCCGGGGCTGGGGCAGCCTCAGCTGCTGTGGGCAGCGTGGGCCAGGGCCTGAGCGGCCTCAGAGCCAAGAATTTCTGCCCCATCTGCAGCCTGGGGCCGCCCTGTGTCCGTGGGAAGCCCCTGGGCTGGTGCTGTCCCTGCAGGCCCTTGTGCACAGCCCTGGGCAGGTCTGTGCTGGGCCCGCCAGGGACTGAAAGGCCGCAGGAAGGTGCCCCCGCAGGAGCCCTTGCAGAGCCCCGGGGCCAGCAGGGCCACCATGAGGGCAGCAAGCAGGGCCTGCTGTGGCCCCGGGGCAGGAGGGCACAGGGCGGGCGCTGAGGCCCTGCCAGCTGGAGCTGGGAGCTCTGCAGAGCGGCCGGCAGAGAGAGAGCCGGGGAGATCCGTGCAGCAGCCAGGCCACGGGCTCCTTGATGCCTTAGAGACCAGGGAGCAGCCTGGGAGTGCCCTGAGGCATTGGGGCATCTCCCTGTGTGGAGAAACCTTCTCGACACCAGAGGTGTATGGCTGACACAGACAGAGTGGAGCCCTGAAATGTAACTTGAATTAAGGGAGAGGCCATGGGACATCGGATACAATTTATCCAAGTAACAGAGAGTTTCTAAACTGCCCCAATGAGAACATCTGCCTTCAAATTACTGAGCTTCTTCTTGGGCTTGCCACATCTGAACAGGCCCTGCCTAGAAGATTTCACCACAGAATAAAATTACACTGCATACATTCTCCATACATTTATTTATATATCTTATACTGTACGATGAAGAATTGTTTCCTGACGCAGCCTGTTGAGTTGCTCTGAGCTAGAGGTTTGCAGCACAGGTGGCAGAGCCATTCCATGGGTCAATGTGCAGCAATGCTGTGTTTATATTTGATTCTTTATCAACATATTCCACTACTTGGTTCCATTTAATTTCCTCCAGCGGTATTCCTACTTTAAAGTTCATCATTTTTCTTCAAAATTTCTTTTACATACCTTTTAATCTTTACTGGGGCCATGCCCAGTTCATTTAGCAAGCCTAGATTGTCTTCCTCAACCAGCCCCTTTCCCCAAAGCTTTGTTGCTGTGATTCCATGGATACCTCACAGGCAGCCTTGTACATTAGTTGAGACTTTCTGGAGGGGAGAAGCCACGATGTAGTTATAAAATTATTCAACCATGTTAGCTGGGTGTTTCCCAAGCAGGGTGAGGTTGTCCTTACTTTTTCTGTGTCAATTCCTGTCCTGCAGGAATAATTCCAGTGCACTTAACACAGGGATGTCTGTCTGTATTTCCTGATCTCTTTGCCAGGAGATCAAAACTATGGCAGAGCTGACCTTCCTTCCTTCTGCCAAACTGTATTTGATTAAAATGGGCAAAGACATCTTCCAACAAAGCAGGCATTGTGAGAGGGAATTGTATATTCAGGTGACTTTCTTTGCCCCATGCTGACCATGCACACAGAGGAGGGGAGTGCCCAGCACCTCATGGATGGCCCTAGAGATAGACCTGTTGTGTTACAATTTGTTGCATGGCAACTGTGGGTATACAAAGCACAGAAGGCGATAGTGCAGCGTGGAATGAAAGATTCCCTCTCGGAAAATGCCAGTTAAATCTAATAAAAATCCAAGCAGATCAGCAGCAGCCCAGCCCATATTGACCTAGCAGCCCTCTTGCCATATGTCTTAGTCTGTATTTGACCTCATACTGAATTCAGGGTCTGCCCAAACTGGGACCTTGTTGAAGACCAAGGCCGAGGAAGGGCTCTCACTTGTGCTGCCAGTGCCATGGAAGGCCCCAGAACAAGTGGGCCTTTCTTGGGTGCACAGATGCCATCTTCAGTGTGGCCTTCATGTTAACAAAATCCTCACTGACATCCTGGCACATGGGAAGGGTTTTTTAGAGAAAATCAGCAAATGGATCAAAATCTAAATGAATATGAGTAGGGCCGGAGTGTTGATCTGCCTGAGGATAGGAAGGCTCTACTCAGGGATCTGGCCAGGTGTCATGGATGGGTCAAGTCCACCTGTATGAGATAGAAGAAGGCAAAATGCTGGGTCCTGTGCTTTTGTCTCTCCCACCCCATGCAGTGAATAGGCTGGGGGAAGAGGGGCTGGAAACTGGCAAGAAGCCAAAGGCATCCCAGCTTCTGTCAGAAGCAGTGAGGCCAGCAGCAGCTGAGCAGGGATTGTCCTTCCCCACAGGGCAGCAGTGAGGCTGTACCTCAAATCCTGCTTTCACTTTTGGTTCCTTGAAAACAAGAAAGGCACGGAGGTGGTTGAGTGTGTGCGCAGAAGGGAAATGGAGCTGGGGAATGGCGTGGAGCACAAGTCTGATGAAGAAGGGCTGAGGGAGGTGGAGGTGTTTAGCACCGAGAAAAAGCAACTCCGGGGCAACCTTATAGTACTCTAGAGCTTTTTGGAGGGAGGTTGCAGGCAGGTCAGGGTCATTATATTCTCCCAGGAAACCAAAACTATGAGCAGAAGAAATTACCTCAAGTGGCACCACAGCAACAATAGAAAGGTTCTCTAGGAAATATTCTTCGTGGAAACAGCATATCAAACCTGATAACACAATGCCCAGTGAAATGGTTGAGTCAGCAGCCTCAGAGAGATTTCAAAGTCATGTGGATGTGGCATTGTGGGACCCGGCTGATTGGTGGAGTAGGCAGTGTTAAGTTTGTGCTTGGACTGTGTGATCTTCAGGGTCTTTTCCAACCTCATCGACTCAGAGGTTTAACTGTAGCTTAGCATGGAGTCAAGGCTTACACTCAGTGATCCTCAAAGGTGCCCCAAACATGGATATTGACGAGATTGCCAATGTGGGGTAGCTGATAAGAAAGACCAGAGAAAGACCAAGAGATGTTTTCTGAAGAGGATTCACTGAAATGCTGCCTAAACCAGTACACCCGGGCCAATAATCCTGCCTGAGCTGGGCTGGGGACAAAGGGCGGGGCTGGCCTGGCTCTGGTGTTCTGTGACACATGTGTGACATCATGGGGGACATGTCACAGTGGGGGCAGCTATAAAAGGCCCCAGCAGGTAACGCTGGCCCTGTATTGCTTGGGCAGGCGGTGAGTGCACACGTGGTGGGGAGGGCGGGCTGGGGACAAGGGCTGGGACAGAAACGCTGCACCCAGGGCTGGGTTCTCCCCCTGCATGCAGGGACAGCCCCTGATGGGGGGAGAGCCTTGGGCAGGGCACCGTGCTGCTGCTGCTGCTGCTGCTGCTGCTGCTGGGGCAGTGGGACAGGTCTCGCTGCTTGCCAGCTGCCTGGGGCCCTGTCCTTCCTGCCCCAGAGTCCTGGGACTGGCATCCCTGCTGTCCCCAGTGGCAGCTGCCTCCCTCCCAGCGCCACTCATGGCCTTCTGTCCATCCTCCTGCAGACCATGGATACCTGGGTCTTGTGGTTCTTGCTCTTGCAAAGTGTACTCCAGTACCCACAGCCTGTGGGTGATGGATTGGACGAGGTGACCCGTCTGCGAATGGAGGCGTGGGCCAAGCTCCAGGAAGAGGAGAAGATTCGTCTGGAGCGGGAGGTGGAGCAGCTGGCCCTGAAGCAGGGTGTGTGGGACTGGGGAGACCTGCTCCGCTCTGCCTTGTGGCTCTGGCAGCACTGGGCTGTTGCTGGGCTCCTGCTGCTTCTCTTGACCTTTTGGTACATGTGGAGGAAAAGGAGCCTGAGGAGAGAGGAGCATGAGGAAGAAATCGATGGTGCAAATGAAGAGGAGGGCAGATATGTGGAGGGAATCGAAGAAGCTGCTGGAAATGGAGAAGTGGATGTGGGAAATGAAGGAGGAGAAGAGGGAGACAATGATGTGAATGGGGAGGAAAACGACAATGATGGTGGCAATGCGATGGAAGTTGCTGCACAAGCCCAAGTCCATGTTGCAAATGAGGTCGATGATCGTGTTCTAGCTGATAGAATTGGAAGAATGGTAATGGAGCGCATCCAGTGGCCAGTGCAGGATCTGCTGAGAAGATGCCAGTGGACGACTGACCTCATGGACAATTTTGCAAGTTACTTTCGGCGCGTCTTGTCCGACTCCTTCTACCCAGTCCTGCAAGAAGCCATTGGGGTGGGCAGTGCCTTTGAAGGTTGGAGTCCCCGTGAGGAGGATGTTGTGTACCAGGTGCTGGTACCCATGACTCCTCCCCAAGGGCACAGCTTCCACCTGGAGCTGGACACTGCAGGGCAGAGGCGCGTCAGGAACTTCCGCGTGCGTGTGCAGCAGGAGTGCACCTGCGGCAGGGCGCAGCGGGGTAAGGACATGCTGTGCTTCCTGCACCAGCCCGAGGAGGAGCTGAGGACGAAGCAGGATCCCAGCCTCGTTGACACGCTGTGCACCGACTCCTACCTGGACGTGCACAAAACTGCCCGCTGGTTCTACCAGCTGGTGAGAGCAGTCTGGCCGGCTTTGCTTCAGTCCCACAGTTGGCATTTAGTGCTGCTGCCCTGCAGACGCTCCTGCCAATTCCAGGTGACCAACGGCAGGGAAAGCTTCCGCATCGAGATGCTCTTTGGGGTGAGACAAGGCGACTCGGACGTGTTTGTGAGCAGCGAGCCTCGAGAAGCCTATACCTCAAGCACAGTGTGGCCGGAGAGCTACGCCGTGGCAGAGATGAAGTTCTTCAAGTACATCGCCAGGCGGGCCCCCTATGACAGCTTGCACCTCAAATGCCTGCAGTTCTTCACCCGTCTGCAGCTGGGCTTGGGCTTTTCCACCTACACCATCAAGACTATTGTCATGCACCTCCTGAGCGTGGTACCCGTGTCACAGTGGCGCAGGAGACATTTTGTGAGGCGAGTGCTGGACATCAGCGAGGGCCTTCGCACATGTGTGCAAATGAGACGCCTCAACCACTTCATTGTGGGCAACCGGAGGCTTCCTGAGGGGATCAGTTTGCCCCCAGATGTTCTAATGGCCGAGTCATGGAATCTCTTCTATGACCTGGAGATGGATCCCATTGCCCACTCCCAGGCCATGAGTCAGTACGTGGATCTGCATTGGTGGCTCAAACGGATCATTGACAATGAAGAGTGAAAAAGGCTCTCCTGCACAGAGTTATGCTTATTGGGGCCCGCCCCATGCAGCAGAGAACAACCTTCCAGGCTATGGCAGAAGAGGCCAGAATGTGGGATACAGAGAGGGAAGCAGCACTGTGCCAACAGCAGCAGGGTCTTGTCCACAGTCTCCTCAGCACTACATCCAGAGGTGACCATGTTGGCTGCAAAGATCAAGGATCGCACAAGAGGAAATACTCTGATTCGGTTTTTTGGTCTCGGCTTTGTGTGAAGAATCTACATCCTGGGAAGAAGCTGTCCCAGACCTGAGCATGCAGGACATGGAGTAGGCACTGCTCTATTGGCAGTGGCAATTGCTACCACACCTTTCCTTTGGAGCAAAACACACTCAGGGAGTCACAGCTGATGGAGCTGAAGAGGCCGTGGCCAGGGCACTTGTGAGAGAGAGTCCCGTTACCACCAGGACTGTGACTGCCCACACCTCTTTCTTAGAGTTTATTTTTCCTCATGGAGCTTCACCTGGTGGGAAGACAGAGATCTCAGAATCCCAGAGGAGGAAATGTTTGGAAGCAGTACTTGTGGGATAATCTTGACCACAGCTGCTCCTTCTTTGTCTTTCTGCTGAGCATTGCAAAGGATTTTTGTTTGAGTCAGTGGGCCAGGGGTTTCTCTGAATGCTTCAGAGAGAAATCAGAGTGCAGGGATTGAATTAAAGCCTTTAGATGCATTGAACTATATTAAGCCAATCATACATAAAGTAGACATTTAAATAGAAGTAAGTTAGTAAGTTTTAGGGTAAGTTCTAGTGTTTTTAGTAAGTTAAAGTTTTAGATTCCACAGTAGCAGTTGAAGTTCTAGTGAAGGTTAAAATTCATATTCATATTTTCAGTGGGGGCTCTAGGATTGTAATTGTAGACACTGTTTAGACATAATAGAAGTATAATAAGAATATTGCTTACATTTTTCAGATAGAACAAGATAGGTTGTATAATTAGTTGTATACGTTACCTAGCGTCCTAAACATCTACAATCCTAATAAGTTAAGGAGTGGTGGTCCGAGTTTGTATCTTAGCTTGTTGAAAAATCCTATAGAATAATATGTACTGGGGAGAGTTGCTGCTTTTCAGCCACTGGCTTTTACCTGGCTTCTTTTGCCAGGGCTTTTAGCCATTTGCTTTTGCTTTGCTACTGCTTCTGGCATTGCTTTTATGCTATTGCCTTTTGAGACTGATGTGCTTTGTAACAAGATGTGCTTTGTAATAAAAAAGTTTCGAACTATTAGCTGTATTACTTATTTAACATAACCCGACAAAGTAGGAGCCAAAAGCTGGGAGTAAGAGCCTAAGAGCTCCGGAGTTGGTGCCTTAGAGCACCGGAGGTCTAAAACCTCACAGATTTTGTTCAGATGGTTCTTGACTATTTCTGATGTGGGAGAGTCTACGGTCTCTGGGCAATGCCCAGGATCAGTCCATGAACCATGTTTCTCCTCTTCCCTGGAAGGCAAATATGTAGGTCAGCATTGTACCAAATGTGTTGGGGCTGACATGAAATTTTGTATAGACAAGGATCTCGATCTATTTTTTTAATGTATATATACATATGTCTATGTCGCATGCATGCATATGATATACTATAGAGCTCTCAATGACCATATGTATGACTAAAGTTTCATAAAAGTAAATATACCCTAATATAAATATTTTGAATGATACAAAATTTCTATTTAATAAATTATGCCAAAAAATTATTATAAAGCAAAAATGGAGCATTTGTACATGTATATAAAAATAATACGGAATTCTGTTGAAACCATTATAATACCTGCATTGTGTCACTATCTGCTTTGACACATATTAGTGCTCTTGCTGCAATTATAACAGGAAAGATTGCCATAAAATAGATATATTTATGACTTATATAACATATAAACATTCTGTTAGATATATAGCATTTTTTTAATGTGGAAGTAAAGCCATAGATTATGTCTCTGTCTTCCTGAGACACATAATTATGCTCTATAGGGAGTGAATTTATGTATTTCAAGAAATTGCATTTCTCTTGTTTCAATAAACAATACTATTCAATAATGTGCGTTGTGCAGGACTGTGTTGATCTCAGCCAGATCTATGATATTGGTTCCTCTCACCCATTGTGAGCAGTCTGGGCTTGTGCACAGTGTCCTTGAACTCAGCCACAGGCTCCAGTGCTGAAGTGGTTCTAATCAGCAATGAGGCCCAGCTGGCCCTGGCCCCTGTGATCACAGAATCCCAGAAGGGCCGGGCTTGGAAGGGTCCTTACAAATGATGTTGTTGCAGCCCTGCTGCCCAGGCCAGGGACAGCTTGCTCTGGGCCGGGTTGCTGCCAGCCCCGTGCAACGCGGCCCCTGGGATCAGTGCCGGGGCTGGGGCAGCCTCAGCTGCTGTGGGCAGCGTGGGCCAGGGCCTGAGCGGCCTCAGAGCCAAGAATTTCTGCCCCATCTGCAGCCTGGGGCCGCCCTGTGTCCGTGGGAAGCCCCTGGGCTGGTGCTGTCCCTGCAGGCCCTTGTGCACAGCCCTGGGCAGGTCTGTGCTGGGCCCGCCAGGGACTGAAAGGCCGCAGGAAGGTGCCCCCGCAGGAGCCCTTGCAGAGCCCCGGGGCCAGCAGGGCCACCATGAGGGCAGCAAGCAGGGCCTGCTGTGGCCCCGGGGCAGGAGGGCACAGGGCGGGCGCTGAGGCCCTGCCAGCTGGAGCTGGGAGCTCTGCAGAGCGGCCGGCAGAGAGAGAGCCGGGGAGATCCGTGCAGCAGCCAGGCCACGGGCTCCTTGATGCCTTAGAGACCAGGGAGCAGCCTGGGAGTGGCCCTGAGGCATTGGGGCATCTCCCTGTGTGGAGAAACCTTCTCGACACCAGAGGTGTACGGCTGCAACAGACAGAGTGGAGTCCTGAAATGTTACTTGAATTAAGGGAGAGGCCATGGGACATCGGATACAATTTATCCAAGTAATAGAGAGTTTCTAAACTGCCCCAATGAGAACATCTGCCTTCAAATTACTGAGCTTATTCCTGGGCTTGCCACATCTGAACAGGCCCTGCCTAGAAGATTTCACCACAGAATAAAATTACACTGCATACATTCTCCATACATTTATTTATATATCTTATACTGTACGATGAAAGAATTGTTTCCTGACACAGCCTGTTGAGTTGCTCTGAGCTAGAGGTTTGCAGCACAGGTGGCAGAGCCATTCCATGGGTCAATGTGCAGCAGTGCTGTGTTTTTATTTGATTCTTTATGAACATATTCCCCTGCTTGGTTCCATTTAATTTCCTCCAGCGGTATTCCTACTTTAAAGTTCACCATTTTTCTTCAAAATTTCTTTTACATACCTTTTAATCTTTACTGGGGCCATGCCCAGTTCATTTAGCAAGCCTAGATTGTCTTCCTCAACCAGCCCCTTTCCCCAAAGCTTTGTTGCTGTGTTCCATGGATACCTCACAGGCAGCCTTGTACATTAGTTGAGACTTTCTGGAGGGGAGAAGCCACGATGTAGTTATAAAATTATACAAACATGTTAGCTGGGTGTTTCCCAAGCAGGGTAAGGTTGTCTTTACTTTTTCTGTGTCAATTCCTGTCCTGCAGTAATAATTCCAGTGCAGTTACAACAGGGATGTCTGTCTGTATTTCCTGATCTCTTTGCCAGGAGATCAAAACTATGGCAGAGCTGACCTTCCTTCCTTCTGCCAAACTGTATTTGATTAAAATGGGCAAAGACATCTTCCAACAAAGCAGGCATTTTGAGAGGGAATTGTATATTCAGGTGACTTTCTTTGCCCCATGCTGACCATGCACACAGAGGAGGGGAGTGCCCAGCACTTCATTGATGGCTCTAGAGATAGACCTTGTTGTGTTACAATTTTTCTTGATGGAAGTTGCATGGCAAGTGTGGGTACACAAAGCACGGAAGGAGATAGTGCAGCGTGGAATGAATGATTCCCTCTCAGAAAATTCCAGTCAAATCTATTAAAAATCCAAGCAGATCAGAAGCAGCCCAGCCCATATTGACCTAGCAGCCCTCTTGCCATATGTCTTAGTCTGTATTTGACCTCATACTGAATTCAGGGTTTGCCCAAACTGGGACCTTGTTGAAGACCAAGGCCGAGGAAGGGCTCTCACTTGTGCTGCCAGTGCCATGGAAGGCCCCAGAACAAGTGGGCCTTTCTTGGGTGCACAGATCCCATCTTCAGTGTGGCCTTCATGTTAACAAAATCCTCACTGACATCCTGGCACATGGGAAGGGTTTTTTTAGAGAAAAGGCTCTACTCAGGGATCTGGCCAGGTGTCATGGATGGGTCAAGTCCACCTGTATGAGATAGAAGAAGGCAAAATGCTGGGTCCTGTGCTTTTGTCTCTCCCACCCCATGCAGTGAATAGGCTGGGGGAAGAGGGGCTGGAAACTGGCAAGAAGCCAAAGGCATCCCAGCTTCTGTCAGAAGCAGTGAGGCCAGCAGCAGCTGAGCAGGGATTGTCCTTCCCCACAGGGCAGCGGTGAGGCTGTACCTCAAATCCTGCTTTCACTTTTGGTCCCTTAAAAACAAGAAAGGCACAGAGATGTTTGAGTGTGTGCACAGAAGGGAAATGGAGCTGGGGAATGGCCTGGAGCACAAGTCTGATGAACAAGGGCTGAGGGAGGTGGAGGTGTTTAGCACCGAGAAAAAGCAACTCCGGGGCAACCTTATAGTACTCTGGAGCTTTTTGGAGGGAGGTTGCAGGCAGGTCAGGGTCATTATATTCTCCCAGGAAACCAAAAATATGAGCAGAAGATATTACCTCAAGTTGCACCACAGCAACAATTGAAAGGTTCTCTAGGAAATATTCTTCGTGGAAACAGCATATCAAACCTGATAACACAATGCCCAGTGAAATGGTTGAGTCAGCAGCCTCAGAGAGATTTCAAAGTCATGTGGATGTGGCATTGTGGGACCCGGCTGATTGGTGGAGTAGGCAGTGTTAAGTTTGTGCTTGAACTCTGTGATCTTCAGGGTCTTTTCCAACCTCATCGACTCAGAGGTTTAACTGT
The DNA here is from genome assembly GCF_029582105.1 of Oenanthe melanoleuca. Lineage (NCBI taxonomy): Eukaryota > Metazoa > Chordata > Aves > Passeriformes > Muscicapidae > Oenanthe > Oenanthe melanoleuca. Next base: position 8,199,584 of record NC_079334.1, read on the forward strand.
AGCTTAGCATGGAGTCAAGGCTTACACTCAGTGATCCTCAAAGGTGCCCCAAACATGGATATTGATGAGATTGCCAATGTGGGGTAGCTGATAAGAAAGACCAGAGAAAGACCAAGAGATGTTTTCTGAAGAGGATTCACTGAAATGCTGCCTAAACCAGTACACCCGGGCCCCTCTGGGTGGCTGAGCTGGGCTAGGGACAAAGGGCGGGGCTGGCCTGGCTCTGGGGTTCTGTGACACATGTGTGACATCATGGGGTCATGTCACAGTGGGGGCAGCTATAAAAGGCCCCAGCAGGTAACGCTGGCCCTGTATTGCTTGGGCAGGCGGTGAGTGCACACGTGGTGGGGAGGGCGGGCTGGGGACAAGGGCTGGGACAGAAACGCTGCACCCAGGGCTGGGTTCTCCCCCTGCATGCAGGGACAGCCCCTGATGGGGGGAGAGCCTTGGGCAGGGCACCGTGCTGCTGCTGCTGCTGCTGCTGCTGCTGCTGCTGCGGCTGGGGCAGTGGGACAGGCCTCGCTGCTTGCCAGCTGCCTGGGGCCCTGTCCTTCCTGCCCCAGAGCCCTGGGACTGGCGTCCCTGCTGTCCCCAGTGGCAGCTGCCTCCCTCCCAGCGCCACTCATGGCCTTCTGTCCATCCTCCTGCAGACCATGGATACCTGGGTCTTGTGGTTCTTGCTCTTGCAAAGTGTACTCCAGTACCCACAGCCTGTGGGTGATGGATTGGACGAGGTGACCCGTCTGCGAATGGAGGCGTGGGCCAAGCTCCAGGAAGAGGAGAAGATTCGTCTGGAGCGGGAGGTGGAGCAGCTGGCCCTGAAGCAGGGTGTGTGGGACTGGGGAGACCTGCTCCGCTCTGCCTTGTGGCTCTGGCAGCACTGGGCTGTTGCTGGGCTCCTGCTGCTTCTCTTGACCTTTTGGTACATGTGGAGGAAAAGGAGCCTGAGGAGAGAGGAGCATGAGGAAGAAATCGATGGTGCAAATGAGAGGAGGGCAGATATGTGGAGGGAATCGAAGAAGCTGCTGGAAATGGAGAAGTGGATGTGGGAAATGAAGGAGGAGAAGAGGGAGACAATGATGTGAATGGGGAGGAAAACGACAATGATGGTGGCAATGCGATGGAAGTTGCTGCACAAGCCCAAGTCCATGTTGCAAATGAGGTCGATGATCGTGTTCTAGCTGATAGAATTGGAAGAATGGTAATGGAGCGCATCCAGTGGCCAGTGCAGGATCTGCTGAGAGGATGCCAGTGGACGACTGACCTCATGGACAATTTTGCAAGTTACTTTCGGCGCGTCTTGTCCGACTCCTTCTACCCAGTCCTGCAAGAAGCCATTGGGGTGGGCAGTGCCTTTGAAGGTTGGAGTCCCCGTGAGGAGGATGTTGTGTACCAGGTGCTGGTACCCATGACTCCTCCCCGAGGGCACAGCTTCCACCTGGAGCTGGACACTGCAGGGCAGAGGCGCGTCAGGAACTTCCGCGTGCGTGTGCAGCAGGAGTGCACCTGCGGCAGGGCGCAGCGGGGTAAGGACATGCTGTGCTTCCTGCACCAGCCCGAGGAGGAGCTGAGGACGAAGCAGGATCCCAGCCTCGTTGACACGCTGTGCACCGACTCCTACCTGGACGTACACAAAACTGCCCGCTGGTTCTACCAGCTGGTGAGAGCAGTCTGGCCGGCTTTGCTTCAGTCCCACAGTTGGCATTTAGTGCTGCTGCCCTGCAGACGCTCCTGCCAATTCCAGGTGACCAACGGCAGGGAAAGCTTCCGCATCGAGATGCTCTTTGGGGTGAGACAAGGCGACTCGGACGTGTTTGTGAGCAGCGAGCCTCGAGAAGCCTATACCTCAAGCACAGTGTGGCCGGAGAGCTACGCCGTGGCAGAGATGAAGTTCTTCAAGTACATCGCCAGGCGGGCCCCCTATGACAGCTTGCACCTCAAATGCCTGCAGTTCTTCACCCGTCTGCAGCTGGGCTTGGGCTTTTCCACCTACACCATCAAGACTATTGTCATGCACCTCCTGAGCGTGGTACCCGTGTCACAGTGGCGCAGGAGACATTTTGTGAGGCGAGTGCTGGACATCAGCGAGGGCCTTCGCACATGTGTGCAAATGAGACGCCTCAACCACTTCATTGTGGGCAACCGGAGGCTTCCTGAGGGGATCAGTTTGCCCCCAGATGTTCTAATGGCCGATCATGGAATCTCTTCTATGACCTGGAGATGGATCCCATTGCCCACTCCCAGGCCATGAGTCAGTACGTGGATCTGCATTGGTGGCTCAAACGGATCATTGACAATGAAGAGTGAAAAAGGCTCTCCTGCACAGAGTTATGCTTATTGGGGCCCGCCCCATGCAGCAGAGAACAACCTTCCAGGCTATGGCAGAAGAGGCCAGAATGTGGGATACAGAGAGGGAAGCAGCACTGTGCCAGCAGCAGCAGGGTCTTGTCCACAGTCTCCTCAGCACTGCATCCAGAGGTGACCACGTTGCCTGCAAAGATCGAGGAGCGCACAAGAGGAAATGCTCTGATTCGGTTTTTTTGCTCTCGGCTCTGTGTGAAGAATCTACATCCTGGGAAGAAGCTGTCCCAGACCTGAGCATGCAGGACATGGAGTAGGCACTGCTCTATTGGCAGTGGCAATTGCTACCACACCTTTCCTTTGGAGCAAAACACACTCAGGGAGTCACAGCTGATGGAGCTGAAGAGGCCGTGGCCAGGGCACTTGTGAGAAAGAGTCCCGTTACCACCAGGACTGTGACTGCCCACACCTCTTTCTTAGAGTTCATTTTTCCTCATGGAGCTTCACCTGGTGCAAAGACGGAGATCTCAGAATCCCAGAGGAGGAAATGTTTGGAAGCACTACTTGTGGGATAATCTTGACCACGGCTGCTCCTGCTTTGTCTTTCTGCTGAGCATTGCAAAGGATTTTTGTTTGAGTCAGTGAGCCAGGGGTTTCTCTGAATGCTTCAGAGAGAAATCAGAGTGCAGGGATTGAATTAAAGTCTTTAGATACATTGAAATATATTAAGCCACTCACACATAAAGTAGACATTTAAATAGAAGTAAGTTAGTAAGTTTTAGGGTAAGTTGTAGTGTTTTTAGTAAGTTAAAGTTTTAGATTCCACAGTAGCAGTTGAAGTTCTAGTGAAGGTTAAAAATCATATTCATATTTTCAGTGGGGGCTCTAGGATCGTAATTGTAGACACTGTTTAGACAGTATAGAAGTATAATAAGAATATTGCTTACATTTTTCAGATAGAACAAGATAGGTTGTATAATTAGTTGTATACGTTACCTAGCGTCCTAAACATCTACAATCCTAATAAGTTAAGGAGTGGTGGTCCGAGTTTGTATCTTAGCTTGTTGAAAAAATCCTATAGAATAATATGTATTGGGGAGAGTTGGTGCTCTTCAGCCACTGGCTTTTATCCGGCTGCTTTTGCCAGGGCTTTTAGCCATTTGCTTTTGCTTTGCTACTGCTTCTGGCATTGCTTTTATGCTATTGCCTTTTGAGACTGATGTGCTTTGTAACAAGATGTGCTTTGCAATAAAAAAGTTTTGAACTATTAGCTGTATTACTTATTTAACATAACCTAACAAAGTAGGAGCCAAAAGCTGGGAGTAAGAGCCTAAGAGCTCCGGAGTTGGTGCCTTAGAGCACCGGAGGTCTAAAACCTCACAGATTTTGTTCAGATGGTTCTTGACTATTTCTGATGTGGGAGAGTCTACGGTCTCTGGGCAATGGCCAGGATCAGTCCATGAACCATGTTTCTCCTCTTCCCTGGAAGGCAAATATGTAGGTCAGCATTGTACCAAATGCATTGGGGCTGACCTGAAATTTTGTATAGACAAGAATCTCGATTTTTTTTTTTATGTATATATACATATATCTATGTCTCATGCATGCATTTGATATACTATAGAGCTCTTCATGACCATATGTATGAATATAGTTGCATAAAAGGAAATATATCCTAATATTAATATTTTCAGTGATACAAAATATCTATTTAATAAAGAATGCTAAAAATTACTCTAAAGCAAATATGGAGCATATGTATATGTATATAAAAATAATATGGAATTCTGTTGAAACTCTTATAACACCTACATTGTGTCACTATCTGCTTTGACACATATTAGTGCTCTTGGTGCAATTATATCAGGAAAGATTTTCATAAAATAGATATATTTATGACTTATATAACATATAAATATTCTGTTAGATATATAGCATTATTTAATGTGCAAGTAAAACCATAGATTGTGTCTCTGTCTGCTTGAGACACATATTTAAGCTCAATAGTTACTGAATTTATGTATGACAAGAAATTGCTTTGCAATAAACAATAATTTTGTTTCAATAAACAATAATATTCAATACTGTGCGTTGTGCAGGACTGTATTGATCTCAGCCAGATCTATGATATTGGTTCCTCTCACCCATTGTGAGCAGTCTGGGCTTGTGCACAGTGTCCTTGAACTCAGCCACAGGCTGCAGTGCTGAAGTGGTTCTAATCAGCAATGAGGCCCAGCTGGCCCTGGCCCCTGTGATCACAGAATCCCAGAAGGGCCGGGCTTGGAAGGGTCCTTACAAATGATGTTGTTGCAGCCCTGCTGCCCAGGCCAGGGACAGCTTGCTCTGGGCCGGGTTGCTGCCAGCCCCGTGCAACGCGGCCCCTGGGATCAGTGCCGGGGCTGGGGCAGCCTCAGCTGCTGTGGGCAGCGTGGGCCAGGGCCTGAGCGGCCTCAGAGCCAAGAATTTCTGCCCCATCTGCAGCCTGGGGCCGCCCTGTGTCCGTGGGAAGCCCCTGGGCTGGTGCTGTCCCTGCAGGCCCTTGTGCACAGCCCTGGGCAGGTCTGTGCTGGGCCCGCCAGGGACTGAAAGGCCGCAGGAAGGTGCCCCCGCAGGAGCCCTTGCAGAGCCCCGGGGCCAGCAGGGCCACCATGAGGGCAGCAAGCAGGGCCTGCTGTGGCCCCGGGGCAGGAGGGCACAGGGCGGGCGCTGAGGCCCTGCCAGCTGGAGCTGGGAGCTCTGCAGAGCGGCCGGCAGAGAGAGAGCCGGGGAGATCCGTGCAGCAGCCAGGCCACGGGCTCCTTGATGCCTTAGAGACCAGGGAGCAGCCTGGGAGTGCCCTGAGGCATTGGGGCATCTCCCTGTGTGGAGAAACCTTCTCGACACCAGAGGTGTATGGCTGACACAGACAGAGTGGAGTCCTGAAATGTTACTTGAATTAAGGGAGAGGCCAAGGGTTATCGGATACAATTTATCCAAGTAACAGAGAGTTTCTAAACTGCCCCAATGAGAACATCTGCCTTCAAATTACTGAGCTTATTCTTGGGCTTGCCACATCTGAACAGGCCCTGCCTAGAAGATTTCACCACAGAATAAAATTACACTGCATACATTCTCCATACATTTATTTATATATCTTATACTGTACGATGAAGAATTGTTTCCTGACACAGCCTGTTGATTTGCTCTGAGCTAGAGGTTTGCAGCACAGGTGGCAGAGCCATTCCATGGGTCAATGTGCAGCAATGCTGTGTTTTTATTTGATTCTTTATCAACATATTCCCCTGCTTAGTTCCATTTAATTTCCTCCAGCAGTATTCCTACTTTAAAGTTCACCATTTTTCTTCAAAATTTCTTCTACATACATTTTAATCTTTACTGGGGCCATGCCCAGTTCATTTAGCAAGCCTAGATTGTCTTCCTCAACCAGCCCCTTTCCACAAAGCTTTGTTGCTGTGATTCCATGGATACCTCACAGGCAGCCTTGTACATTAGTTGAGACTTTCTGGAGGGGAGAAGCCACGATGTAGTTATAAAATTATACAAACATGTTAGCTGGGTGTTTCCCAAGCAGGGTGAGGTTGTCTTTACATTTTCTGGGCCAATTCCTGTCCTGCAGGAATAATTCCAGTGCACTTAACACAGGGATGTCTGTCTTTATTTCCTGAACTCTTTGCCAGGAGATCAAAACTATGTCAGAGCTGACCTTCCTTCCTTCTGCCAAACTGTATTTGATTAAAATGGGCAAAGACATCTTCCAACAAAGCAGGCATTTTGAGAGGGAATTGTATATTCAGGTGACTTTCTTTGCCCCATGCTGACCATGCACACAGAGGAGGGGAGCGCCCAGCACTTCATGGATGGCCCTAGAGATAGACCTTGTTGTGTTACAATTTTTCTTGATGGAAGTTGCATGGCAAGTGTGGGTACACAAAGCACGGAAGGAGATAGTGCAGCGTGGAATGAAAGATTCCCTCTCGGAAAATGCCAGTTAAATCTATTAAAAAACCAAGCAGATCAGCAGCAGCCCAGCCCATATTGACCTAGCAGCCCTCTTGCCATATGTCTTAGTCTGTATTTGACCTCATTCTGAATTCATGGTCTGCCCAAACTGGGACCTTGTTGAAGACCAAGGCCGAGGAAGGGCTCTCACTTGTGCTGCCAGTGCCATGGAAGGCCCCAGAACAAGTGGGCCTTTCTTGGGTGCACAGATCCCATCTTCAGTGTGGCCTTCATGTTAACAAAATCCTCACTGACATCCTAGCACATGGGAAGGGTTTTTTAGAGAAAATCAGCAAATGGATCAAAATCTACATGAATATGAGTAGGGCAGGAGTGTTAATCTGCCTGAGGATAGGAAGGCTCTACTCAGGGATCTGGCCAGGTGTCATGGATGGGTCAAGTCCACCTGTATGAGATAGAAGAAGGCAAAATGCTGGGTCCTGTGCTTTTGTCTCTCCCACCCCATGCAGTGAACAGGCTGGGGGAAGAGGGGCTGGAAACTGGCAAGAAGCCAAAGGCATCCCAGCTTCTGTCAGAAGCAGTGAGGCCAGCAGCAGCTGAGCAGGGATTGTCCTTCCCCACAGGGCAGCAGTGAGGCTGTACCTCAAATCCTGCTTTCACTTTTGGTCCCTTAAAAACAAGAAAGGCACAGAGGTGGTTGAGTGTGTGCACAGAAGGGAAATGGAGCTGGGGAATGGTGTGGAGCACAAGTCTGATGAAGAAGGGCTGAGGGAGGCGGAGGTGTTTAGCACCGAGAAAAAGCAACTCTGGGGCAACCTTATAGTACTCTAGAGCTTTTTGGAGGGAGGTTGCAGGCAGGTGAGGGTCATTATATTCTCCCAGGAAACTAAAACTATGAGCAGAAGAAATTACCTCAAGTGGCACCACAGCAACAATTGAAAGGTTCTCTAGGAAATATTCTTCGTGGAAACAGCATATCAAACCTGATAACACAATGCCCAGTGAAATGGCTGAGTCAGTAGCCTCAGAGAGATTTCAAAGTCATGTGGATGTGGCATTGTGGGACCCGGCTGATTGGTGGAGTAGGCAGTGTCAAGTTTGTGCTTGGACTGTGTGATCTTCAGGGTCTTTTCCAACCTCATCGACTCAGAGCTTTAATAGTAGCTCAGCATGGAGTCAAGACTTACACTCAGTGATCCTCAAAGGTTTCCCAAACATTGATATTGATGACATTGTCAATGTGGGGCAGCTGATAAGAAAGACCAGAGAAATAGCAAGAGAAGTTCTTTGAAGAAGATTCACTGAAATGCTGCCTAAACCAGTACACCCTGGCAATCTTCCTGCCTGAGCTGGGCTGGGGACAAAGGGCGGGGCTGGCCTGGCTCTGGGGTTCTGTGACACATGTGTGACATCATGGGGGACATGTCACAGTGGGGGCAGCTATAAAGGCCCCAGCAGGTAACGCTGGCCCTGTATTGCTTGGGCAGGCGGTGAGTGCACGCGTGGTGGGGAGGGTGGGCTGGGGACAAGGGCTGGGACAGAAACGCTGCACCCAGGGCTGGGTTCTCCCCCTGCATGCAGGGACAGCCCCTGATGGGGGGAGAGCCTTGGGCAGGGCACCGTGCTGCTGCTGCTGCTGCTGCTGCTGCTGGGGCAGTGGGACAGGCCTCGCTGCTTGCCAGCTGCCTGGGGCCCTGTCCTTCCTGCCCCAGAGCCCTGGGACTGGCGTCCCTGCTGTCCCCAGTGGCAGCTGCCTCCCTCCCAGCGCCACTCATGGCCTTCTGTCCATCCTCCTGCAGACCATGGATACCTGGGTCTTGTGGTTCTTGCTCTTGCAAAGTGTACTCCAGTACCCACAGCCTGTGGGTGATGGATTGGACGAGGTGACCCGTCTGCGAATGGAGGCGTGGGCCAAGCTCCAGGAAGAGGAGAAGATTCGTCTGGAGCGGGAGATGGAGCAGCTGGCCCTGAAGCAGGGTGTGTGGGACTGGGGAGACCTGCTCTGCTCTGCCTTGTGGCTCTGGCAGCACTGGGCTGTTGCTGGGCTCCTGCTGCTTCTCTTGGCCTTGTGGTACATGTGGAGGAAAAGGAGCCTGAGGAGAGAGGAGCATGAGGAAGAAATCGATGGTGCAAATGAAGAGGAGGGCAGATATGTGGAGGGAATCGAAGAAGCTGCTGGAAATGGAGAAGTGGAAGTGGGAAATGAAGACGGAGAAGAAGATGGAGTCAATGATGTGAATGGGGAGGAAAACAGAAATGATGATCGCAATGCGATGGAAGTTGCTGCACAAGCCCAAGTCCATGTTGCAAATGAGGTCGACGAGCGTGTTCTTGCAGATAGAATTGAAAGACTGTTAATGGAGCGCATCCAGTGGCCAGTGCAGGACCTGCTGGGAGGATGCCAGTGGACGACTGACCTCATGGACAATTTTGCAAGTTACTTTCGGCGCGTCTTGTCTGACTCCTTCTACCCAGTCCTGCAGGGAGCCATTGGGGTGGGCAGTGCCTTTGAAGGTTGGAGTCCCCATGAGGAGGATGTTGTGTACCAGGTGCTGGTACCCATGACTCCTCCCCGAGGGCACAGCTTCCACCTGGAGCTGGACACTGCAGGGCAGAGGCGCGTCAGGAACTTCCGCGTGCGTGTGCAGCAGGAGTGCACCTGCGGCAGGGCACAGCGGGGTAAGGACATGCTGTGCTTCCTGCACCAGCCCGAGGAGGAGCTGAGGACGAAGCAGGATCCCAGCCTCGTTGACACGCTGTGCACCGACTCCTACCTGGACGTGCACAAAACTGCCCGCTGGTTCTACCAGCTGGTGAGAGCAGTCTGGCCGGCTTTGCTTCAGTCCCACAGTTGGCATTTAGTGCTGCTGCCCTGCAGACGCTCCTGCCAATTCCAGGTGACCAACGGCAGGGAAAGCTTCCGCATCGAGATGCTCTTTGGGGTGAGACAAGGCGACTCGGACGTGTTTGTGAGCAGCGAGCCTCGAGAAGCCTATACCTCAAGCACAGTGTGGCCGGAGAGCTACGCCGTGGCAGAGATGAAGTTCTTCAAGTACATCGCCAGGCGGGCCCCCTATGACAGCTTGCACCTCAAATGCCTGCAGTTCTTCACCCGTCTGCAGCTGGGCTTGGGCTTTTCCACCTACACCATCAAGACTATTGTCATGCACCTCCTGAGCGTGGTACCCGTGTCACAGTGGCGCAGGAGACATTTTGTGAGGCGAGTGCTGGACATCAGCGAGAGCCTTCGCACATGTGTGCAAATGAGACGCCTCAACCACTTCATTGTGGGCAACCGGAGGCTTCCTGAGGGGATCAGTTTGCCCCCAGATGTTGAAATGGCCGAGTCATGGAATCTCTTCTATGACCTGGAGATGGATCCCATTGCCCACTCCCAGGCCATGAGTCAGTACATGGATCTGCACTGGTGGCTCAAACGGATCATTGACAATGAAGAGTGAAAAAGGCTCTCCTGCACAGAGTTATGCTTATTGGGGCCCGCCCCATGCAGCAGAGAACAACTTTCGAGGCCATGGCAGAAGGGCCCAGAATGTGGGATACAGAGAGGGAAGCAGCACTGTGCCAGCAGCAGCAGGGTCTTGTCCACAGTCTCCTCAGCACTACATCCAGATGTGACCACGTTGGCTGCAAAGATCGAGGAGCGCGCAAGAGGAAATGCTCTGATTCGGTTTTTTTGCTCTCTGGGCTTTGTGTGAAGAATCTACATCCTGGGAAGAAGCTGTCCCAGACCTGAGCATGCAGGACATGGAGTAGGCACTGCTCTATTGGCAGTGGCAACTGCTGCCACACCTTTCCTTTGGAGCAAAACACACTCAGGGAGTCACAGCTGATGGAGCTGAAGAGGCCGTGGCCAGGGCACTTGTGAGAGAGAGTCCCGTTACCACCAGGACTGTGACTGCCCACACCTCTTTCTTAGAGCTCATTTTTCCTCATGGAGCTTCACCTGGTGCAAAGACGGAGATCTCAGAATCCCAGAGGAGGAAATGTTTGGAAGCACTACTTGTGGGATAATCTTGACCACGGCTGCTCCTGCTTTGTCTTTCTGCTGAGCATTGCAAAGGATTTTTGTTTGAGTCAGTGAGCCAGGGGTTTCTCTGAATGCTTCAGAGAGAAATCAGCGTGCAGGGATTGAATTAAAGCCTTTAGATGCATTGAAGTATATTAAGCCACTCACACATAAAGTAGACATTTAAATAGAAGTAAGTTAGTAAGTTTTAGGGTAAGTTGTAGTGTTTTTAGTAAGTTAAAGTTTTAGATTCCACAGTAGCAGTCGTCGTTCTAGTGAAGGTTAAAAATCATATTCATATTTTCAGTGGGGGCTCTAGGATCATAATTGTAGACACTGCTTATACAGTATAGAACTATAATAAGAATATTGCTTACATTTTTCAGATAGAACAAGATAGGTTATATATTTAGTTGTATACGTTACCTAGCATCCTAAAAATATAAAATCCTGATAAGTTAAGGAGTGGTGGTCCGAGTTTGTATCTTAGCTTGTTGAAAAAATCCAATAGAATAATATGTATTGGGGAGAATTGTTGCTCTTCAGCCACTTGCTTTTAACCGGCTGCTTTTGCCAGGGCTTTTAGCCATTTGCTTTTGCTTTGCTACTGCTTCTGGCATTGCTTTTATGCTATTGCCTTTTGAGACTGATGTGCTTTGTAACAAGATGTGCTTTGTAATAAAAATGTTTTGAACTATTAGCTGCATTACTTATTTAACATAACCTAACAAAGTAGGAGCCAAAAGCTGGGAGTAAGAGCCTAAGAGCTCCGGAGTTGGTGCCTTAGAGCACCGGAGGTCTAAAACCTCACAGATTTTGTTCAGATGGTTCTTGACTATTTCTGATGTGGGAGAGTCTACGGTCTCTGGGCAATGCCCAGGATCAGTCCATGAACCATGTTTCTCCTCTTCCCTGGAAGGCAAATATGTAGGTCAGCATTGTACCAAATGTGTTGTCGCTGACCTTAAATTTTATATAGACAAGAATCTCGATTTTTTTTTTTTTCATGTATATATACATATATCTATGTTTCATGCATGGATTTGATATACTATAGAGCTCTTCATGACCATATGTATGAATAAAGTTGCATAAAAGGAAATATATCCTAATATTAATATTTTCAGTGATACAAAATATCTATTTAATAAAGAATGCTAAAAATTACTCTAAAGCAAATATGGAGCATATGTATATGTATATAAAAATAATATGGAATTCTGTTGAAACTCTTATAACACCTACATTGTGTCACTATCTGCTTTGACACATATTAGTGCTCTTGGTGCAATTATATCAGGAAAGATTTTCATAAAATAGATATATTTATGACTTATATAACATATAAATATTCTGTTAGATATATAGCATTATTTAATGTGCAAGTAAAACCATAGATTGTGTCTCTGTCTGCTTGAGACACATATTTAAGCTCAATAGTTACTGAATTTATGTATGACAAGAAATTGCTTTGCAATAAACAATAATTTTGTTTCAATAAACAATAATATTCAATACTGTGCGTTGTGCAGGACTGTATTGATCTCAGCCAGATCTATGATATTGGTTCCTCTCACCCATTGTGAGCAGTCTGGGCTTGTGCACAGTGTCCTTGAACTCAGCCACAGGCTCCAGTGCTGAAGTGGTTCTAATCAGCAATGAGGCCCAGCTGGCCCTGGCCCCTGTGATCACAGAATCCCAGAAGGGCCGGGCTTGGAAGGGTCCTTACAAATGATGTTGTTGCAGCCCTGCTGCCCAGGCCAGGGACAGCTTGCTCTGGGCCGGGTTGCTGCCAGCCCCGTGCAACGCGGCCCCTGGGATCAGTGCCGGGGCTGGGGCAGCCTCAGCTGCTGTGGGCAGCGTGGGCCAGGGCCTGAGCGGCCTCAGAGCCAAGAATTTCTGCCCCATCTGCAGCCTGGGGCCGCCCTGTGTCCGTGGGAAGCCCCTGGGCTGGTGCTGTCCCTGCAGGCCCTTGTGCACAGCCCTGGGCAGGTCTGTGCTGGGCCCGCCAGGGACTGAAAGGCCGCAGGAAGGTGCCCCCGCAGGAGCCCTTGCAGAGCCCCGGGGCCAGCAGGGCCACCATGAGGGCAGCAAGCAGGGCCTGCTGTGGCCCCGGGGCAGGAGGGCACAGGGCGGGCGCTGAGGCCCTGCCAGCTGGAGCTGGGAGCTCTGCAGAGCGGCCGGCAGAGAGAGAGCCGGGGAGATCCGTGCAGCAGCCAGGCCACGGGCTCCTTGATGCCTTAGAGACCAGGGAGCAGCCTGGGAGTGCCCTGAGGCATTGGGGCATCTCCCTGTGTGGAGAAACCTTCTCGACACCAGAGGTGTAAGGCTGACACAGACAGAGTGGAGCCCTGAAATGTTACTTGAATTAAGGGAGAGGCCATGGGACATCGGATATAATCAATTCAAGAAACACAGACTTCCTACGCTTTCCCTTTGCCTTCAAATTACTGAGCTTCTTCCTAGGCTTGCCACATCTGAACAGGCCCTGCCTAGAAGATTTCACCACAGAATAAAATTGCACTGCATACATTCTCCATACATGTATTTATATATCTTATACCCTACAATGACAGAATTGTTTCCTGACACAACCTGTTGAGTTGCTCTGCGCTAGAGGTTTGCAGCACAGGTGGCAGAGCCATTCCATGGGTCAATGTGCAGCAGTGCTGTGTTTTTATTTGGTTCTTTATCAACATATTCCCCTGCTTGGTTCCATTCCATTTCCTCTAGTAGTATTCCTATTTTAGAGTTCTCCAGTTTATCCTAAAAAATTTTTCTTCGCATCTTTTAGTTTTTCTTAGGGCATGCCCAGCACATTTAGTGTGCCTGACTTTTCTTCATCTACCCGCCCCTTTCCCAAAACCCTGATGCTGTGATTTCATGGATACTTCACGGGCAGCCTTGTACTCCAATTGAGACATCCTGGACAGGAAAAGCAACTAAAAGTCATGAAATTTTTCAACCGTTTGAGCAGGTTGTTGCCCAAATATGATAGGGTTGCCTTTTACATGTTCTGCATCAGTTCCTGTCCTATAGGAATATTTCCACTGCACTTAACACAGGCATGTTTGACTCTATTATCTGACCTTTTCACAAGGACGGCAAAATGATTTCAGAGCTGACCTTCTTTCCTCCTTCCTTCAGCCAAATCGTAGTTGATTAACATAGGCAAAGACATCTTCCAAAGAAGCAATCATTTCTAGAGGGAAAGTTTTATTCAGGTGACTTTTATTGCCCCCCTGCTGACCATGCATAGAGAAAAGGATTGTGTGCAACTCTTCATGGATGGCCCCAGAAATAGACCTTGTTGCTGTTACAATTTTTCTTGATGGAAGTTGAATGGCAACTGTGACTGGAAAAAACCTTGAAAGAAGAGTGTGCAGCATGGAAATAATGATTCAGTCTCAGAAAGTGCCAGTAAAACCTATCAAAAATTCAAGCAGAACAGAAGCAGCCCAGCACATATTGACCTAGCAGACCTCTTGCCATGTGTCTTAATTTGTTTTTGACCTAATAGGGAATTCAGGGTTTGCCCAAACTGGGATCTTGCTGAAGGCAAAGCCCAAAAAAGGGCTCTCACTTGTGCTGCCAGTGCCATGGAAGGCCCCAGAACAAGAGGGCGTTTCTTGGGTGCACTGATCCCATCTTCACAGTGTGGCCTTCACGTTAGCAAAATCCTCACTGACATCCCAGTGCACTTTTAGAGAAGGTCAGCAAATGGAGTTAAATCTAAGCAAAAATGAGTAGGGCAGGAGTTTTGGTCTGCCAGAGGATAGGAAGGTGCTTCTAAGGGATTTAGCCAGGTGTAATGGATGGGTCAAGTCCACCTGAATGAGATAGAAGAAGGCAAAATGCAATGCCCTACCCACTGGCTCTCCCACCCCATGCAGTGAACAGGCTGGGGGAAGAGGGGCTGGAACCTGGCAAGAAGGCAATGGCATCCCAGCTTCTGTCAGAAGCAGTGAAGCCAGCAAGAAAAATATGGTGATGTTCCTCTTCCACAGGGCAGTGGAGAGGCTGTACCTCAAATCCTGCTTTCACTTTTGGTCCCTACACAACAAGAAATACATGTATAATTGCTTCAGTGGGTGCACAGAATGGAAATGGACCTGGGGAATGGTCTGGTGCACAAGTCTGATGAAGAAGGGCTGAGGGAGGTGGAGATGTTTAGCACAGAGGAAAAGCAATTCCAGGGCGACCTTATAGGACTCTAAAGCTTATTGGAGGATGGTTGCAGGCAGGTTACAATCATTATAGTCTCTCAGGGAACAAAGAAATTGAGCAGAAGAAATTAGCTTAACTTCCATCACATCAGCTTTGAATAGGATATCAAGGAAATTTTTTTAGAAGAAAAAGGATATCAAGCTTGGGAACAGGCTGCCCAGTGAAATAGCTGAGTCAGCAGTCTCAGAGAGATTTCAAAGTCATGTGCATGTGGCATTGTGGAACCCAGCTGATTGGTGGAATAGGCAGTGTTAAGTTTGTGCTTGGACTGTGTGATCTTCAGGGGCTTTTCCAACCCCATCGACTCAGACCAATAACTCAAAATTTTAAACTCAGCTTGGAGTCAAGGTTTACACTCAGTGATCCTCAAAGGTGCTGTCCAACATGAATATTGATGAGATTGCCAATGTGGGGCAGCTGATAAGAAAGACCAGAGAAATAACAAGAGAAGTTCTTTGAAGAAGATTCACTGAAATGGTGCCTAAACCAGTACACCCGGGCCAATCTTCCTGCCAGAGCTGGGCTGGGGAAAAAGGGTGGGGCTGGCCTGGCTCTGGTGTTCTGTGACACTTGTGTGACATCATGGGGGACATGTCACAGTGGGGGCAGCTATAAAAGGCCCCAGCAGGTAACGCTGGCCCTGTATTGCTTGGGCAGGCGGTGAGTGCACACGTGGTGGGGAGGGCGGGCTGGGGACAAGGGCTGGGACAGAAACGCTGCACCCAGGGCTGGGTTCTCCCCCTGCATGCAGGGACAGCCCCTGATGGGGGGAGAGCCTTGGGCAGGGCACCGTGCTGCTGCTGCTGCTGCTGCTGCTGCTGCTGCTGCTGGGGCAGTGGGACAGGCCTCGCTGCTTGCCAGCTGCCTGGGGCCCTGTCCCTTCCTGCCCCAGAGCCCTGGGACTGGCGTCCCTGCTGTCCCCAGTGGCAGCTGCCTCCCTCCCAGCGCCACTCATGGCCTTCTGTCCATCCTCCTGCAGACCATGGATACCTGGGTCTTGTGGTTCTTGCTCTTGCAAAGTGTACTCCAGTACCCACAGCCTGTGGGTGATGGATTGGACGAGGTGACCCGTCTGCGAATGGAGGCGTGGGCCAAGCTCCAGGAAGAGGAGAAGATTCGTCTGGAGCGGGAGGTGGAGCAGCTGGCCCTGAAGCAGGGTGTGTGGGACTGGGGAGACCTGCTGTGCTCTGCCTTGTGGCTCTGGCAGCACTGGGCTGTTGCTGGGCTCCTGCTGCTTCTCTTGGCCTTGTGGTACATGTGGAGGAAAAGGAGCGTGAGGAGAGACATGCATCAAGATGTAAACGATCGCGAGAATGAAAACGAAGCCAGATTTTTGGATGTAATCGATGAAGGTGCTGGAAATGAAGATGGCGATGTGGGAAATGAAGGAGAAGAAGATGATGAAGATGAAGACAATGGAGTAAATGGGGAGGAAAACAACAATCATGATGGCAATGTACAGGAAGTCAACAACGCTGGTGCACATGAAGAAGGTGATGTTGCAAATGGAGACGAGGAGCTGGATGATGACGATAGAATTGGAAGAATGGTAATGGAGCGCATCCAGTGGCCAGTGCAGGACCTGCCTATAAGATGCCAGTGGATAAGTCTCCTCATGGAGAATTTTGCATTTTACTTTCGGCACGTCTTGTCCGACACCTTCTACCCAGTCCTGCAAGAAGCCATTGGGGTGGGCAGTGCCTTTGAAGGTTGGAGTCCCCGTGAGGAGGATGTTGTGTACCAGGTGCTGGTACCCATGACTCCTCCCCGAGGGCACAGCTTCCACCTGGAGCTGGACACTGCAGGGCAGAGGCGCGTCAGGAACTTCCGCGTGCGTGTGCAGCAGGAGTGCACCTGCGGCAGGGCGCAGCGGGGTAAGGACATGCTGTGCTTCCTGCACCAGCCCGAGGAGGAGCTGAGGACGAAGCAGGATCCCAGCCTCGTTGACACGCTGTGCACCGACTCCTACCTGGACGTGCACAAAACTGCCCGCTGGTTCTACCAGCTGGTGAGAGCAGTCTGGCCGGCTTTGCTTCAGTCCCACAGTTGGCATTTAGTGCTGCTGCCCTGCAGACGCTCCTGCCAATTCCAGGTGACCAACGGCAGGGAAAGCTTCCGCATCGAGATGCTCTTTGGGGTGAGACAAGGCGACTCGGACGTGTTTGTGAGCAGCGAGCCTCGAGAAGCCTATACCTCAAGCACAGTGTGGCCGGAGAGCTACGCCGTGGCAGAGATGAAGTTCTTCAAGTACATCGCCAGGCGGGCCCCCTATGACAGCCTGCACCTCAAATGCCTGCAGTTCTTCACCCGTCTGCAGCTGGGCTTGGGCTTTTCCACCTACACCATCAAGACTATTGTCATGCACCTCCTGAGCGTGGTACCCGTGTCACAGTGGCGCAGGAGACATTTTGTGAGGCGAGTGCTGGACATCAGCGAGAGCCTTCGCACATGTGTGCAAATGAGACGCCTCAACCACTTCATTGTGGGCAACCGGAGGCTTCCTGAGGGGATCAGTTTGCCCCCAGATGTCCAAATGGCCGTGTATTACAATCTCTTCCATGACCTGGAGCTGGATCCCATTGCCCACTCCCAGGCCATGAGTCAGTACGTGGATCTGTACCGGTGGCTCAAACGGATCCTTGACAATGAAGACTGAAGGTGTCTCTCTTGCACGGAGTTGTGCTTGTGGGGGCCCACACCCGGCACAACCTTCCAGGCCATGGCAGAAGAGGGCAGAATGTGGGATACAGAGAGGGAAGCAGCACTGTTCTGCTAGCAGCAGCAGCAGCAGCAGGGTCGTGCCAGCATTCTCTCCAGCACTGCACCCAGAGCTGACCATGCTGACTACAAAGATCGAGGTGCTCGCCAGAGGAAATGCTTTTATTCCTTTTCCTGCTCTCTGGGCTCTGTGTGGAGAATCTACAGCACGGGAAACAGTTGACACACACCTCAGTGTGCAATACACAGAGAAGATGCTGCTGAGTCAACAGTGGCAATTTCTGCTACAACTTCCCTGCAGATCAAAAGGGAACGCAGGGAGTCAGAACTGATGTAATCATTTCCAGGGGACTTGTTAGAGAGTGTCCCACTACCACCATGACTGTGACTGCCCACACCTATTTCTTTGAGTCCATTTGCCATCCCAGTGCTTCCTCTGGTCAAAGAAGTCAATTTCAGAATCGCAGAGGAGGAAATGTTTGAAAGGAAACGCGGTTGGATCATGTGGTCCAGGGCTGCTCCAGCAGCGTCTTCCTGCTGTGCATTGCAAGAGATTGTGTTCAGATGGTTCTTAACTCCCAATGGTGTGGGAGAGGCCACAGTCTCTGGGCAATGCCCAGGATCAGTCAATGGATGGTGTTTCACCTCATCCTCAGAAAGGAAATATCTAAGTCAGCATTGTACATCTGCACTCGAGCTAACCTAAAAATGTGTATAGATAAAAATCTAGATATTTATTTCAGATATATATATTGAGTACATACATGATAGACTGTAAACCTTCTAAATTACTTTTAAAATAGCAAAATAGAAAATAGTAAGCAATGTGCTAATATAAGTAATATCAAAGTTATGAAATACGAAATAATTATACCATGAAAAAAGTAGTGTTGAGGTTTCTGTTTGTAGTTTTCTTTAAGTAATAAAATATTGTATATATTTATTGTCATTATCTGCTGTGACGCATATTAGTGCTGTTAGTGCATTTATGTCCGGAAAGATTTTCATAAAATAGATATATTTATAACACATATCACGTATAGATGTCAAATAAAGATATTATTTTTATTTGTGCAAGTAAAATCATAGATTGTGTCTCTGTCTGCTTGAGACACATAATTATGCTCTATATGGAGTGAAATTATGTATGGCAGGCCAGAAACTGCTTTTCTATTGTTCCAATAAACAGTAATATTCAATAATGTGCATTGTGCAGGACTGTATTGATCTCAGCCAGATCTATGATATTGGTTCCTCTCACCCATTGTGAGCAGTCTGGGCTTGTGCACAGTGTCCTTGAACTCAGCCACAGGCTCCAGTGCTGAAGTGGTTCTAATCAGCAATGAGGCCCAGCTGGCCCTGGCCCCTGTGATCACAGAATCCCAGAAGGGCCGGGCTTGGAAGGGTCCTTACAAATGATGTTGTTTCAGCCCTGCTGCCCAGGCCAGGGACAGCTTGCTCTGGGCCGGGTTGCTGCCAGCCCCGTGCAACGCGGCCCCTGGGATCAGTGCCGGGGCTGGGGCAGCCTCAGCTGCTGTGGGCAGCGTGGGCCAGGGCCTGAGCGGCCTCAGAGCCAAGAATTTCTGCCCCATCTGCAGCCTGGGGCCGCCCTGTGTCCGTGGGAAGCCCCTGGGCTGGTGCTGTCCCTGCAGGCCCTTGTGCACAGCCCTGGGCAGGTCTGTGCTGGGCCCGCCAGGGACTGAAAGGCCGCAGGAAGGTGCCCCCGCAGGAGCCCTTGCAGAGCCCCGGGGCCAGCAGGGCCACCATGAGGGCAGCAAGCAGGGCCTGCTGTGGCCCCGGGGCAGGAGGGCACAGGGCGGGCGCTGAGGCCCTGCCAGCTGGAGCTGGGAGCTCTGCAGAGCGGCCGGCAGAGAGAGAGCCGGGGAGATCCGTGCAGCAGCCAGGCCACGGGCTCCTTGATGCCTTAGAGACCAGGGAGCAGCCTGGGAGTGGCCCTGAGGCATTGGGGCATCTCCCTGTGTGGAGAAACCTTCTCGACACCAGAGGTGTACGGCTGCAACAGACAGAGTGGAGTCCTGAAATGTTACTTGAATTAAGGGAGAGGCTATGGGACATCGGATACAATTTATCCAAGTAACAGAGAGTTTCTAAACTGCCCCAATGAGAACATCTGCCTTCAAATTACTGAGCTTCTTCCTGGGCTTGCCACATCTGAACAGGCCCTGCCTAGATTTCACCACAGAATAAAATTACACTGCATACATTCTCCATACATTTATTTATATATCTTATACTGTACGATGAAGAATTGTTTCCTGACACAGCCTGTTGATTTGCTCTGAGCTAGAGGTTTGCAGCACAGGTGGCAGAGCCATTCCATGGGTCAATGTGCAGCAATGCTGTGATTTTATTTGATTCTTTATCAACATATTCCCCTGCTTGGTTCCATTTAATTTCCTCCAGCGGTATTCCCACTTTAAAGTTCACCATTTTTCTTCAAAATTTCTTCTACATACATTTTAATCTTTACTGGGGCCATGCCCAGTTCATTTAGCAAGCCTAGATTGTCTTCCTCAACCAGCCCCTTTCCCCAAAGCTTTGTTGCTGTGATTCCATGGATACCTCACAGGCAGCCTTGTACATTAGTTGAGACTTTCTGGAGGGGAGAAGCCACGATGTAGTTATAAAATTATACAAACATGTTAGCTGGGTGTTTCCCAAGCAGGGTAAGGTTGTCTTTACTTTTTCTGGGCCAATTCCTGTCCTGCAGGAATAATTCCAGTGCACTTAACACAGGGATGTCTGTCTGTATTTCCTGATCTCTTTGCCAGGAGATCAAAACTATGGCAGAGCTGACCTTCCTTCCTTCTGCCAAACTGTATTTGATTAAAATGGGCAAAGACATCTTCCAACAAAGCAGGCATTTTGAGAGGGAATTGTATATTCAGGTGACTTTCTTTGCCCCATGCTGACCATGCACACAGAGGAGGGGAGTGCCCAGCACTTCATGGATGGCCCTAGAGATAGACCTTGTTGCTGTTACAATTTTTCTTGATGGAAGTTGCATGGCAACTGTGGGTATACAAAGCACCGAAGGAGATAGTGCAGTGTGGAATGAATGATTCCCTCTCGGAAAATGCCAGTCAAATCTATTAAAAATCCAAGCAGATCAGAAGCAGCCCAGCCCATATTGTCCTAGCAGCCCTCTTGCCATATGTCTTAGTCTGTATTTGACCTCATTCTGAATTCAGGGTCTGCCCAAACTGGGACCTTGTTGAAGACCAAGGCCAAGGAAGGGCTCTCACTTGTGCTGCCAGTGCCATGGAAGGCCCCAGAACAAGTGGGCCTTTCTTGGGTGCACAGATCCCATCTTCAGTGTGGCCTTCATGTTAACAAAATCCTCACTGACATCCTGGCACATGGGAAGGGTTTTTTAGAGAAAATCAGCAAATGCATCAAAATGTAAATGAATATGAGTAGGGCAGGAGTGTTGATCTGCCTGAGGATAGGAAGGCTCTACTCAGAGATCTGGCCAGGTGTCATGGATGGGTCAAGTCCACCTGTATGAGATAGAAGAAGGCAAAATGCTGGGTCCTGTGCTTTTGTCTCTCCCACCCCATGCAGTGAATAGGCTGGGGGAAGAGGGGCTGGAAACTGGCAAGAAGCCAAAGGCATCCCAGCTTCTGTCAGAAGCAGTGAGGCCAGCAGCAGCTGAGCAGGGACTGTCCTTCCCCACAGGGCAGCAGTGAGGCTGTACCTCAAATCCTGCTTTCACTTTTGGTTCCTTAAAAACAAGAAAGGCACAGAAGTAGTTGAGTGTGTGCACAGAAGGGAAATGGAGCTGGGGAATGGCCTGGAGCACAAGTCTGATGAACAAGGGCTGAGGGAGGTGGAGGTGTTTAGCACCGAGAAAAAGCAACTCCGGGGCAACCTTATAGTACTCTGGAGCTTTTTGGAGGGAGGTTGCAGGCAGGTCAGGGTCATTATATTCTCCCAGGAAACCAAAAATATGAGCAGAAGATATTACCTCAAGTTGCACCACAGCAACAATTGAAAGGTTCTCTAGGAAATATTCTTCGTGGAAACAGCATATCAAACCTGATAACACAATGCCCAGTGAAATGGTTGAGTCAGCAGCCTCAGAGAGATTTCAAAGTCATGTGGATGTGGCATTGTGGGACCCGGCTGATTGGTGGAGTAGGCAGTGTTAAGTTTGTGCTTGGACTGTGTGATCTTCAGGGTCTTTTCCAACCTCATCGACTCAGAGGTTTAACTGTAGCTTAGCATGGAGTCAAGGCTTACACTCAGTGATCCTCAAAGGTGCCCCAAACATGGATATTGATGAGACTGCCAATGTGGGGTAGCTGATAAGAAAGACCAGAGAAAGACCAAGAGATGTTTTCTGAAGAGGATTCACTGAAATGCTGCCTAAACCAGTACACCCGGGCCCCTCTGGGTGGCTGAGCTGGGCTAGGGACAAAGGGCGGGGCTGGCCTGGCTCTGGGGTTCTGTGACACATGTGTGACATCATGGGGGACATGTCACAGTGGGGGCAGCTATAAAAGGCCCCAGCAGGTAACGCTGGCCCTGTATTGCTTGGGCAGGCGGTGAGTGCACACGTGGTGGGGAGGGCGGGCTGGGGACAAGGGCTGGGACAGAAACGCTGCACCCAGGGCTGGGTTCTCCCCCTGCATGCAGGGACAGCCCCTGATGGGGGGAGAGCCTTGGGCAGGGCACCGTGCTGCTGCTGCTGCTGCTGCTGCTGCTGCTGCTGCTGCTGGGGCAGTGGGACAGGCCTCGCTGCTTGCCAGCTGCCTGTGGCCCTGTCATTCCTGCCCCAGAGTCCTGGGACTGGCGTCCCTGCTGTCCCCAGTGGCAGCTGCCTCCCTCCCAGCGCCACTCATGGCCTTCTGTCCATCCTCCTGCAGACCATGGATACCTGGGTCTTGTGGTTCTTGCTCTTGCAAAGTGTACTCCAGTACCCACAGCCTGTGGGTGATGGATTGGACGAGGTGACCCGTCTGCGAATGGAGGCGTGGGCCAAGCTCCAGGAAGAGGAGAAGATTCGTCTGGAGCGGGAGGTGGAGCAGCTGGCCCTGAAGCAGGGTGTGTGGGACTGGGGAGACCTGCTCCGCTCTGCCTTGTGGCTCTGGCAGCACTGGGCTGTTGCTGGGCTCCTGCTGCTTCTCTTGGCCTTTTGGTACATGTGGAGGAAAAGGAGCCTGAGGAGAGAGGAGCATGAGGAAGAAAACAATGGTGCAAATGAAGAGGAGGGCAGATATGTGGAGGGAATCGAAGAAGCTGCTGGAAATGGAGAAGTGGAAGTGGGAAATGAAGGAGGAGAAGAAGATGGAGTCAATGATGTGAATGGGGAGGAAAACAGAAATGATGATGGCAACGCGATGGAAGTTGCTGCACATGCACAAGTCCATGTTGAAAATGAGGTCGACGAGCGTGTTCTTGCAGATAGAATTGAAAGACTGTTAATGGAGCGCATCCAGTGGCCAGTGCAGGACCTGCTGGGAGGATGCCAGTGGACGACTGACCTCATGGACAATTTTGCAAGTTACTTTCGGCGCGTCTTGTCCGACACCTTCTACCCAGTCCTGCAGGGAGCCATTGGGGTGGGCAGTGCCTTTGAAGGTTGGAGTCCCCGTGAGGAGGATGTTGTGTACCAGGTGCTGGTACCCATGACTCCTCCCCGAGGGCACAGCTTCCACCTGGAGCTGGACACTGCAGGGCAGAGGCGCGTCAGGAACTTCCGCGTGCGTGTGCAGCAGGAGTGCACCTGCGGCAGGGCGCAGCGGGGTAAGGACATGCTGTGCTTCCTGCACCAGCCCGTGGAGGAGCTGAGGACGAAGCAGGATCCCAGCCTCGTTGACACGCTGTGCACCGACTCCTACCTGGACGTGCACAAAACTGCCCGCTGGTTCTACCAGCTGGTGAGAGCAGTCTGGCCGGCTTTGCTTCAGTCCCACAGTTGGCATTTAGTGCTGCTGCCCTGCAGACGCTCCTGCCAATTCCAGGTGACCAACGGCAGGGAAAGCTTCCGCATCGAGATGCTCTTTGGGGTGAGACAAGGCGACTCGGACGTGTTTGTGAGCAGCGAGCCTCGAGAAGCCTATACCTCAAGCACAGTGTGGCCGGAGAGCTACGCCGTGGCAGAGATGAAGTTCTTCAAGTACATCGCCAGGCGGGCCCCCTATGACAGCTTGCACCTCAAATGCCTGCAGTTCTTCACCCGTCTGCAGCTGGGCTTGGGCTTTTCCACCTACGCCATCAAGACTATTGTCATGCACCTCCTGAGCGTGGTACCCGTGTCACAGTGGCGCAGGAGACATTTTGTGAGGCGGGTACTGGACATCAGCGAGGGCCTTCGCACATGTGTGCAAATGAGACGCCTCAACCACTTCATTGTGGGCAACCGGAGGCTTCCTGAGGGGATCAGTTTGCCCCCAGATGTCCAAATGGCCGTGTATTACAATCTCTTCCATGACCTGGAGCTGGATCCCATTGCCCACTCCCAGGCCATGAGTCAGTACGTGGATCTGTACCGGTGGCTCAAACGGATCCTTGACAATGAAGACTGAAGGTGTCTCTCTTGCACGGAGTTGTGTTTGTGGGGGGCCCACACCTGGCACAACCTTCCAGGCCATGGCAGAAGAGGGCAGAATGTGGGATACAGAGAGGGAAGCTGCACTGTTCTGCTAGCAGCAGCAGCAGCAGCAGCGTCGTGCCAACATTCTCTCCAGCACTGCACCCAGAGCTGACCATGCTGACTACAAAGATCGAGGTGCTCGCCAGAGGAAATGCTTTTATTCCTTTTCCTGCTCTCTGGGCTCTGTGTGGAGAATCTACAGCACGGGAAACAGTTGACACACACCTCAGTGTGCAATACACGGAGAAGGTGCTGCTGAGTCGACAGTGGCAATTGGTGCTACAACTTCCCTGCAGATCAAAAGGGAACGCAGGGAGTCAGAACTGATGTAATCATTTCCAGGGGACTTGTTAGAGAGTGTCCCACTACCACCATGACTGTGACTGCCCACGCCTATTTCTTTGAGTCCATTTGCCATCCCAGAGCTTCCTCTAGTCAAAGAAGTCAATTTCAGAATCTCAGAGGAGAGAATGTTTGAAAGGAAACACGGTTGGATCATGTGGTCCAGGGCTGCTCCAGCAGTGTCTTCCTGCTGTGCATTGCAAGAGATTGTGTTCAGATGGTTCTTGACTCTCAATGGTGAGGGAGAGGCCACAGTCTCTGGGCAATGCCCAGGATCAGTCAATGGATGGTGTTTCACCTCGACCTCGGAAAGGAAATATCTAAGCCAGCATTGTATCATCTGTGTTGGGGCTAACGTAAAAATGTGTATAGATAAAATTCTAGATTTTAATTTCATATATATATTATGTACATATATGATATGCTGAAAACCTTAGAAATTACTTTTTAATAAGCAAAATAGAAAATAGTAAGCAATGTGCCAATATAAGTAATATCAAAGATATGAAATATGAAACTATTATACCATGAAAAAATTAGTATTGAGGTTTCTCTATGCAGTTTTCTTTAAGTAATAAAATATTGTATATATTTATTTTCATTATCTGCTGTGACATATATTAGTGATCTTGGTGCAATTATATTAGGAAAGATTGCCATAAAATAGATATATTTATAACATATAAAATATAAAGATAACATATATTGCACCTAAGACATTGTTTTTATTTGTGCAAGTAAAACCATAGATTGTGTCTCTGTCTGCTTGAGACACATAATTATGCCAAATTGTTACTGAACCTATGTATGGCAGGCCAGAAACTGCTTTTCTATTCTTTCAATAAACAATACTATTCAATACTGTGCGTTGTGCAGGACTGTGTTGATCTCAGCCAGATCTATGATATTGGTTCCTCTCACCCATTGTGAGCAGTCTGGGCTTGTGCACAGTGTCCTTGAACTCAGCCACAGGCTGCAGTGCTGAAGTGGTTCTAATCAGCAATGAGGCCCAGCTGGCCCTGGCCCCTGTGATCACAGAATCCCAGAAGGGCCGGGCTTGGAAGGGTCCTTACAAATGATGTTGTTGCAGCCCTGCTGCCCAGGCCAGGGACAGCTTGCTCTGGGCCGGGTTGCTGCCAGCCCCGTGCAACGCGGCCCCTGGGATCAGTGCCGGGGCTGGGGCAGCCTCAGCTGCTGTGGGCAGCGTGGGCCAGGGCCTGAGCGGCCTCAGAGCCAAGAATTTCTGCCCCATCTGCAGCCTGGGGCCGCCCTGTGTCCGTGGGAAGCCCCTGGGCTGGTGCTGTCCCTGCAGGCCCTTGTGCACAGCCCTGGGCAGGTCTGTGCTGGGCCCGCCAGGGACTGAAAGGCCGCAGGAAGGTGCCCCCGCAGGAGCCCTTGCAGAGCCCCGGGGCCAGCAGGGCCACCATGAGGGCAGCAAGCAGGGCCTGCTGTGGCCCCGGGGCAGGAGGGCACAGGGCGGGCGCTGAGGCCCTGCCAGCTGGAGCTGGGAGCTCTGCAGAGCGGCCGGCAGAGAGAGAGCCGGGGAGATCCGTGCAGCAGCCAGGCCACGGGCTCCTTGACGCCTTAGAGACCAGGGAGCAGCCTGGGAGTGGCCCTGAGGCATTGGGGCATCTCCCTGTGTGGAGAAACCTTCTCGACACCAGAGGTGTACGGCTGCAACAGACAGAGTGGAGTCCTGAAATGTTACTTGAATTAAGGGAGAGGCCATGGGACATCGGATACAATTGATTCAAGTAACAGAGATTTTCTACACTGCCCCAATGAGAACACCTGCCTTCAAATTACTGAGCTTCTTCCTGGGCTTGCCACATCTGAACAGGCCCTGCCTAGAAGATTTCACCACAGAATAAAAATTGCACTGCAGACATTCTCCATACATTTATTTATATATCTTATACTGTACGAGGAAGAATTGTTTCCTGACACAGCCTGTTGAGTTGCTCTGAGCTAGAGGTTTGCAGCACAGGTGGCAGTGTTTTTATTTGGTTCTTTATCAACATATTCCCCTGCTTGTTTCCGATCCATTTCCTCTAGTAGTATTCCTACTTTGGAGTTCTCCAGTTAATCTTAAAAGAGTTTTTCACGCTCCTTTTGCTTTTTCTTGGACCATGCCCAGCATATTTAGCGTGCCTGACTTTTCTTCATCTACCCGCCCCTTTCCCAAAACCCTGATGCTGTGATTTCATGGATACTTCACGGGCAGTCTTGTATTCCAATTGAGACATCATGGACAGGAAAAGCAACTAAATGTCATCAAATTATTCAACCATTTGAGCAGGTTGTTGCCCAAATATGATAGGGTTGCCTTTTACATGTTCTGCATCAGTTCCTGTCCTATAGGAATATTTCCACTGCACTTAACACAGGCATGTTTGACTCTATTATCTGACCTTTTCACAAGGAGGGCAAAATGATTTCAGAGCCGACCTTCCTTCCTTCTTCAGCCAAATCGTAATTGATTAACATAGGCAAAGACATCTTCCAAAGAAGCAATCATTTCTAGAGGGAAAGTTTTATTCAGGTGACTTTTATGGCCCCCCTGCTGACCATGCATAGAGAAAAGGATTGTGCGCAACTCTTCATGGATGGCCCCAGAAATAGACCTTGTTGCTGTTACAATTTTTCTTGATGGAAGTTGTATGGTAACTATGACTAGAAAAAACCTTGAAAGAAGAGTGTGCAGCATGGAAATAATGATTCAGTCTCAGAAAGTGCCAGTAAAACCTATCAAAAATTCAAGCAGAACAGAATCAGCCCAGCACACATTGACCAAGCAGCCCTCTTGCCATGTGTCTTCATTTGTTTTTGACCTCATACTGAATTCACGGTTTGCCCAAACTGGGACCTTGTTGAAGACCAAGGCCGAGGAAGGGCTCTCACTTGTGCTGCCAGTGCCATGGAAGGCCCCAGAACAAGTGGGCCTTTCTTGGGTGCACAGATCCCATCTTCAGTGTGGCCTTCACGTTAGCAAAATCCTCACTGACATCCTGGCACATGGGAAGGGTTTTTTTAGAGAAAATCAGCAAATGGATCAAAATCTAAATGAATATGAGTAGGGCAGGAGTGTTGATCTGCCTGAGGATAGGAAGGCTCTACTCAGGGATCTGGCCAGGTGTCATGGATGGGTCAAGTCCACCTGTATGAGATAGAAGAAGGCAAAATGCTGGGTCCTGTGCTTTTGTCTCTCCCACCCCATGCAGTGAATAGGCTGGGGGAAGAGGGGCTGGAAACTGGCAAGAAGCCAAAGGCATCCCAGCTTCTGTCAGAAGCAGTGAGGCCAGCAGCAGCTGAGCAGGGATTGTCCTTCCCCACAGGGCAGCGGTGAGGCTGTACCTCAAATCCTGCTTTCACTTTTGGTCCCTTGAAAACCAGAAAGGCACAGAGGTGGTTGAGTGTGTGCACAGAAGGGAAATGGAGCTGGGGAATGGTGTGGAGCACAAGTCTGATGAAGAAGGGCTGAGGGAGGTGGAGGTGTTTAGCACCGAGAAAAAGCAACTCCGGAGCAACCTTAGAGTACTCTAGAGCTTTTTGGAGGGAGGTTGCAGGCAGGTCAGGGTCATTATATTCTCCCAGGAAACAAAAATATGAGCAGAAGATATTACCTCAAGCTGCACCACAGGAGCAATAGAAGGGTTCTCTAGGAAATATTCTTCGTGGAAACAGCATATCAAACCTGATAACACAATGCCCAGTGAAATGGCTGAGTCAGCAGCCTCAGAGAGATTTCAAAGTCATGTGGATGTGGCATTGTGGGACCCGGCTGATTGGTGGAGTAGGCAGTGTTAAGTTTGTGCTTGGACTGTGTGATCTTCAGGGTCTTTTCCAACCTCATCGACTCAGAGGTTTAACTGTAGCTCAGCATGGAGTCAAGGCTTACACTCAGTGATCCTCAAAGATGCCCCAGACATGGATATTGATGAGATTGCCAATGTGGGGCAGCTGATAAGAAAGACCAGAGAAATACCAAGAGAAGTTCTTTGAAGAAGATTCACAGAAATGCTGCCTAAACCAGTACACCCAGGCCCCTCTGGCTGCCTGAGCTGGGCTGGGGACAAAGGGCGGGGCTGGCCTGGCTCTGGGATTCTGTGACACATGTGTGACATCATGGGGGACATGTCACAGTGGGGGCAGCTATAAAAGGCCCCAGCAGGTAACGCTGGCCCTGTATTGCTTGGGCAGGCGGTGAGTGCACACGTGGTGGGGAGGGCGGGCTGGGGACAAGGGCTGGGACAGAAACGCTGCACCCAGGGCTGGGTTCTCCCCCTGCATGCAGGGACAGCCCCTGATGGGGGGAGAGCCTTGGGCAGGGCACCGTGCTGCTGCTGCTGCTGCTGCTGCTGCTGCTGCTGGGGCAGTGGGACAGGCCTCGCTGCTTGCCAGCTGCCTGGGGCCCTGTCCTTCCTGCCCCAGAGCCCTGGGACTGGCGTCCCTGCTGTCCCCAGTGGCAGCTGCCTCCCTCCCAGCGCCACTCATGGCCTTCTGTCCATCCTCCTGCAGACCATGGATACCTGGGTCTTGTGGTTCTTGCTCTTGCAAAGTGTACTCCAGTACCCACAGCCTGTGGGTGATGGATTGGACGAGGTGACCCGTCTGCGAATGGAGGCGTGGGCCAAGCTCCAGGAAGAGGAGAAGATTCGTCTGGAGCGGGAGATGGAGCAGCTGGCCCTGAAGCAGGGTGTGTGGGACTGGGGAGACCTGCTCTGCTCTGCCTTGTGGCTCTGGCAGCACTGGGCTGTTGCTGGGCTCCTGCTGCTTCTCTTGGCCTTTTGGTACATGTGGAGGAAAAGGAGCCTGAGGAGAGAGGAGGATGAGGAAGAAATCGATGGTGCAAATGAAGAGGAGGGCAGATATGTGGAGGGAATCGAAGAAGCTGCTGGAAATGGAGAAGTGGAAGTGGGAAATGAAGACGGAGAAGAAGATGGAGTCAATGATGTGAATGGGGAGGAAAACAGAAATGATGATCGCAATGCGATGGAAGTTGCTGCACAAGCACAAGTCCATGTTGCAAATGAGGTCGACGAGCGTGTTCTTGCAGATAGAATTGAAAGGCTGTTAATGGAGCGCATCCAGTGGCCAGTGCAGGACCTGCTGGGAGGATGCCAGTGGACGACTGACCTCATGGACAATTTTGCAAGTTACTTTCGGCGCGTCTTGTCCGACTCCTTCTACCCAGTCCTGCAAGAAGCCATTGGGGTGGGCAGTGCCTTTGAAGGTTGGAGTCCCCGTGAGGAGGATGTTGTGTACCAGGTGCTGGTACCCATGACTCCTCCCCGAGGGCACAGCTTCCACCTGGAGCTGGACACTGCAGGGCAGAGGCGCGTCAGGAACTTCCGCGTGCGTGTGCAGCAGGAGTGCACCTGCGGCAGGGCGCAGCGGGGTAAGGACATGCTGTGCTTCCTGCACCAGCCCGAGGAGGAGCTGAGGATGAAGCAGGATCCCAGCCTCGTTGACACGCTGTGCACCGACTCCTACCTGGACGTGCACAAAACTGCCCGCTGGTTCTACCAGCTGGTGAGAGCAGTCTGGCCGGCTTTGCTTCAGTCCCACAGTTGGCATTTAGTGCTGCTGCCCTGCAGACGCTCCTGCCAATTCCAGGTGACCAACGGCAGGGAAAGCTTCCGCATCGAGATGCTCTTTGGGGTGAGACAAGGCGACTCGGACGTGTTTGTGAGCAGCGAGCCTCGAGAAGCCTATACCTCAAGCACAGTGTGGCCGGAGAGCTACGCCGTGGCAGAGATGAAGTTCTTCAAGTACATCGCCAGGCGGGCCCCCTATGACAGCTTGCACCTCAAATGCCTGCAGTTCTTCACCCGTCTGCAGCTGGGCTTGGGCTTTTCCACCTACACCATCAAGACTATTGTCATGCACCTCCTGAGCGTGGTACCCGTGTCACAGTGGCGCAGGAGACATTTTGTGAGGCGAGTGCTGGACATCAGCGAGAGCCTTCGCACATGTGTGCAAATGAGACGCCTCAACCACTTCATTGTGGGCAACCGGAGGCTTCCTGAGGGGATCAGTTTGCCCCCAGATGTTCTAATGGCCGAGTCATGGAATCTCTTCTATGACCTGGAGATGGATCCCATTGCCCACTCCCAGGCCATGAGTCAGTACATGGATCTGCACTGGTGGCTCAAACGGATCATTGACAATGAAGAGTGAAAGAGGCTCTCCTGCACAGAGTTATGCTTATTGGGGCCCGCCCCATGCAGCAGAGAACAACCTTCCAGGCCATGGCAGAAGAGGGCAGAATGTGGGATACAGAGAGGGAAGCAGCACTGTGCCAGCAGCAGCAGGGTCTTGTCCACAGTCTCCTCAGCACTGCATCCAGAGGTGACCACATTGGCTGCAAAGATCAAGGAGCGCACAAGAGGAAATGCTCTGATTCGGTTTTTTTGCTCTCTGGGCTCTGTGTGCAGAATCTACATCCTGGGAAGAAGCTGTCCCAGACCTGAGCATGCAGGACATGGAGTAGGCACTGCTCTATTGGCAGTGGCAACTGCTGCCACACCTTTCCTTTGGAGCAAAACACACTCAGGGAGTCACAGCTGATGGAGCTGAAGAGGCCGTGGCCAGGGCACTTGTGAGAGAGAGTCCCGTTACCACCAGGACTGTGACTGCCCACACCTCTTTCTTAGAGTTCATTTTTCCTCATGGAGCTTCACCTGGTGCAAAGACGGAGATCTCAGAATCCCAGAGGAGGAAATGTTTGGAAGCACTACTTGTGGGATAATCTTGACCACGGCTGCTCCTGCATTGTCTTTCTGCTGAGCATTGCAAAGGATTTTTGTTTGAGTCAGTGGGCCAGGGGTTTCTCTGAATGCTTCAGAGAGAAATCAGAGTGCAGGGATTGAATTAAAGCCTTTAGATGCATTGAACTATATTAAGACTATCATACATAAAGTAGACATTTAAATAGAAGTAAGTTAGTAAGTTTTAGGGTAAGTTGTAGTGTTTTTGGTAAGTTAAAGTTTTAGATTCCACAGTAGCAGTTGAAGTTCTAGTGAAGGTTAAAAATCATATTCATATTTTCAGTGGGGGCTCTAGGATTGTAATTGTAGACACTGTTTAGACAGTATAGAAGTATAATAAGAATATTGCTTACATTTTTCAGATAGAACAAGATAGGTTGTATAATTAGTTGTATACATAACTTAGTGTCCTAAAAATGTAAAATCCTGATAAGTTAAGGAGTGGTGGTCCGAGTTTGCATCTTAGCTTGTTGAAAAAATCCTATAGAATAATATGTGTTGGGGAGATTTGGTGCTTTTCAGCCACTGGCTTTTATCCGGCTGCTTTTGCCAGGGCTTTTAGCCATTTGCTTTTGCTTTGCTACTGCTTCTGGCATTGCTTTTATGCTATTGCCTTTTGAGACTGATGTGCTTTGTAACAAGATGTGCTTTGTAATAAAAAAGTTTTGAACTATTAGCTGCATTACTTATTTAACATAACCTAACAAAGTAGGAGCCAAAGCCTGGGAGTAAGAGCCTAAGAGCTCCGGAGTTGGTGCCTTAGAGCACCGGAGGTCTAAAACCTCACAGATTTTGTTCAGATGGTTCTTGACTATTTCTGATGTGGGAGAGTCTACGGTCTCTGGGCAATGCCCAGGATCAGTCCAGGAACCATGTTTCTCCTCTTCCCTGGAAGGCAAATATGTAGGTCAGCATTGTACCAAATATGTTGGGGCTGACCTGAAATTTTGTATAGACACGAATCTCGATTTTTTTTTTTTTTATGTATATATACATATATCTATGTCGCATGCATGCATATGATATACTATAGAGCTCTCAATGACCATATGTATGACTAAAGTTTCATAAAAGTAAATATATCCTAAAATAAATATTTTCAATGATACAAAATTTCTATTTAAAAAATAATGTTAAAAATTACTATAAAGCAAATATGGAGCATATCTATATGTATATAAAAATAAAATGGAATTCTGTTGAAACACTTACAACAGTTACATTTTGTCACTATCTGCTTTGACACATATTAGTACTCTTGCTGCAATTATATCAGAAAAGATTTTCATAAAATAGATATATTTATGACTTATATAACATATAAACATTCTGTTAGATATATAGCATTTTTTTAATGTGCAAGTAAAACCATAGATTGTGTCTCTGTCTGCTTGAGACACATAATTATGCTCAATAGGGAGTGAATTTATGTATTTCAAAAAATTGCTTTTCTCTTGTTTCAATAAACAATAATATTCAAAACTGTGCGTTGTGCAGGACTGTATTGATCTCAGCCAGATCTATGATATTGGTTCCTCTCACCCATTGTGAGCAGTCTGGGCTTGTGCACAGTGTCCTTGAACGCAGCCACAGGCTCCAGTGCTGAAGTGGTTCTAATCAGCAATGAGGCCCAGCTGGCCCTGGCCCCTGTGATCACAGAATCCCAGAAGGGCCGGGCTTGGAAGGGTCCTTACAAATGATGTTGTTGCAGCCCTGCTGCCCAGGCCAGGGACAGCTTGCTCTGGGCCGGGTTGCTGCCAGCCCCGTGCAACGCGGCCCCTGGGATCAGTGCCGGGGCTGGGGCAGCCTCAGCTGCTGTGGGCAGCGTGGGCCAGGGCCTGAGCGGCCTCAGAGCCAAGAATTTCTGCCCCATCTGCAGCCTGGGGCCGCCCTGTGTCCGTGGGAAGCCCCTGGGCTGGTGCTGTCCCTGCAGGCCCTTGTGCACAGCCCTGGGCAGGTCTGTGCTGGGCCCGCCAGGGACTGAAAGGCCGCAGGAAGGTGCCCCCGCAGGAGCCCTTGCAGAGCCCCGGGGCCAGCAGGGCCACCATGAGGGCAGCAAGCAGGGCCTGCTGTGGCCCCGGGGCAGGAGGGCACAGGGCGGGCGCTGAGGCCCTGCCAGCTGGAGCTGGGAGCTCTGCAGAGCGGCCGGCAGAGAGAGAGCCGGGGAGATCCGTGCAGCAGCCAGGCCACGGGCTCCTTGATGCCTTAGAGACCAGGGAGCAGCCTGGGAGTGCCCTGAGGCATTGGGGCATCTCCCTGTGTGGAGAAACCTTCTCGACACCAGAGGTGTACGGCTGATACAGACAGAGTGGAGTCCTGAAATGTTACTTGAATTAAGGGAGAGGCCATGGGACACCGGATACAATTTATCCAAGTAACAGAGAGTTTCTAAACTGCCCCAATGAGAACATCTGCCTTCAAATTACTGAGCTTATTCCTGGACTTGCCACATCTGAACAGGCCCTGCCTAGAAGATTTCACCACAGAATAAAATTACACTGCATACATTCTCCATACATTTATTTATATATCTTATACTGTACGATGAAAGAATTGTTTCCTGACACAGCCTGTTGAGTTGCTCTGAGCTAGAGGTTTGCAGCACAGGTGGCAGAGCCATTCCATGGGTCAATGTGCAGCAGTGCTGTGTTTTTATTTGGTTCTTTATCAACATATTCCCCTGCTTGTTTCCGATCCATTTCCTCTAGTAGTATTCCTACTTTGGAGTTCTCCAGTTAATCTTAAAAGAGTTTTTCACGCTCCTTTTGCTTTTTCTTGGACCATGCCCAGCATATTTAGCGTGCCTGACTTTTCTTCATCTACCCGCCCCTTTCCCAAAACCCTGATGCTGTGATTTCATGGATACTTCACGGGCAGTCTTGTATTCCAATTGAGACATCATGGACAGGAAAAGCAACTAAATGTCATCAAATTATTCAACCATTTGAGCAGGTTGTTGCCCAAATATGATAGGGTTGCCTTTTACATGTTCTGCATCAGTTCCTGTCCTATAGGAATATTTCCACTGCACTTAACACAGGCATGTTTGACTCTATTATCTGACCTTTTCACAAGGAGGGCAAAAATGATTTCAGAGCCGACCTTCCTTCCTTCCTTCAGCCAAATCGTATTTGATTAAAATGGGCAAAGACATCTTCCAACAAAGCAGGCATTTTGAGAGGGAATTGTATATTCAGGTGACTTTCTTTGCCCCATGCTGACCATGCACACAGAGGAGGGGAGTGCCCAGCACCTCATGGATGGCCCTAGAGATAGACCTTTTTGTGTTACAATTTTTCGTGATGGAAGTTGCATGGCAAGTGTGGGTACACAAAGCACGGAAGGAGATAGTGCAGCGTGGAATGAAAGATTCCCTCTCGGAAAATGCCAGTTAAATCTATTAAAAAACCAAGCAGATCAGCAGCAGCCCAGCCCATATTGACCTAGCAGCCCTCTTGCCATATGTCTTAGTCTGTATTTGACCTCATTCTGAATTCATGGTCTGCCCAAACTGGGACATTGTTGAAGACCAAGGCCAAGGAAGGGCTCTCACTTGTGCTGCCAGTGCCATGGAAGGCCCCAGAACAAGTGGGCCTTTCTTGGGTGCACAGATCCCATCTTCAGTGTGGCCTTCATGTTAACAAAATCCTCACTGACATCCTAGCACATGGGAAGGGTTTTTTAGAGAAAATCAGCAAATGGATCAAAATCTACATGAATATGAGTAGGGCAGGAGTGTTAATCTGCCTGAGGATAGGAAGGCTCTACTCAGGGATCTGGCCAGGTGTCATGGATGGGTCGAGTCCACCTGTATGAGATAGAAGAAGGCAAAATGCTGGGTCCTGTGCTTTTGTCTCTCCCACCCCATGCAGTGAACAGGCTGGGGGAAGAGGGGCTGGAAACTGGCAAGAAGCCAAAGGCATCCCAGCTTCTGTCAGAAGCAGTGAGGCCAGCAGCAGCTGAGCAGGGATTGTCCTTCCCCACAGGGCAGCGGTGAGGCTGTACCTCAAATCCTGCTTTCACTTTTGGTTCCTTAAAAACAAGAAAGGCACAGAGGTGGTTGAGTGTGTGCACAGAAGGGAAATGGAGCTGGGGAATGGTGTGGAGCACAAGTCTGATGAAGAAGGGCTGAGGGAGGTGGAGGTGTTTAGCACCGAGAAAAAGCAACTCTGGGGCAACCTTATAGTACTCTAGAGCTTTTTGGAGGGAGGTTGCAGGCAGGTGAGGGTCATTATATTCTCCCAGGAAACTAAAACTATGAGCAGAAGAATATTACCTCAAGCTGGCACCACAGCAACAATTGAAAGGTTCTCTAGGAAATATTCTTCGTGGAAACAGCATATCAAACCTGATAACACAATGCCCAGTGAAATGGCTGAGTCAGCAGCCTCAGAGAGATTTCAAAGTCATGTGGATGTGGCATTGTGGGACCCGGCTGATTGGTGGAGTAGGCAGTGTTAAGTTTGTGCTTGGACTGTGTGATCTTCAGGGTCTTTTCCAACCTCATCGACTCAGAGCTTTAACTAGTAGCTCAGCATGGAGTCAAGACTTACACTCAGTGATCCTCAAAGAGTTCCCAAACATGGATATTGATGAGATTGTCAATGTGGGGCAGCTGATAAGAAAGACCAGAGAAATAGCAAGAGAACTTCTTTGAAGAAGATTCACTGAAATGGCTGCCTAAACCAGTACACCCAGGCCACTCATGCCTGCCTGAGCTGGGCTGGGGACAAAGGGCGGGGCTGGCCTGGCTCTGGGGATTCTGTGACACATGTGTGACATCATGGGGGACATGTCACAGTGGGGGCAGCTATAAAAGGCCCCAGCAGGTAACGCTGGCCCTGTATTGCTTGGGCAGGCGGTGAGTGCACACGTGGTGGGGAGGGCGGGCTGGGGACAAGGGCTGGGACAGAAACGCTGCACCCAGGGCTGGGTTCTCCCCCTGCATGCAGGGACAGCCCCTGATGGGGAGAGAGCCTTGGGCAGGGCACCGTGCTGCTGCTGCTGCTGCTGCTGCTGCTGCTGGGGCAGTGGGACAGGCCTCGCTGCTTGCCAGCTGCCTGGGGCCCTGTCCTTCCTGCCCCAGAGCCCTGGGACTGGCGTCCCTGCTGTCCCCAGTGGCAGCTGCCTCCCTCCCAGCGCCACTCATGGCCTTCTGTCCATCCTCCTGCAGACCATGGATACCTGGGTCTTGTGGTTCTTGCTCTTGCAAAGTGTACTCCAGTACCCACAGCCTGTGGGTGATGGATTGGACGAGGTGACCCGTCTGCGAATGGAGGCGTGGGCCAAGCTCCAGGAAGAGGAGAAGATTCGTCTGGAGCGGGAGATGGAGCAGCTGGCCCTGAAGCAGGGTGTGTGGGACTGGGGAGACCTGCTCTGCTCTGCCTTGTGGCTCTGGCAGCACTGGGCTGTTGCTGGGCTCCTGCTGCTTCTCTTGGCCTTTTGGTACATGTGGAGGAAAAGGAGCCTGAGGAGAGAGGAGGATGAGGAAGAAATCGATGGTGCAAATGAAGAGGAGGGCAGATATGTGGAGGGAATCGAAGAAGCTGCTGGAAATGGAGAAGTGGAAGTGGGAAATGAAGACGGAGAAGAAGATGGAGTCAATGATGTGAATGGGGAGGAAAACAGAAATGATGATCGCAATGCGATGGAAGTTGCTGCACAAGCACAAGTCCATGTTGCAAATGAGGTCGACGAGCGTGTTCTTGCAGATAGAATTGAAAGGCTGTTAATGGAGCGCATCCAGTGGCCAGTGCAGGACCTGCTGGGAGGATGCCAGTGGACGACTGACCTCATGGACAATTTTGCAAGTTACTTTCGGCGCGTCTTGTCCGACTCCTTCTACCCAGTCCTGCAAGAAGCCATTGGGGTGGGCAGTGCCTTTGAAGGTTGGAGTCCCCGTGAGGAGGATGTTGTGTACCAGGTGCTGGTACCCATGACTCCTCCCCGAGGGCACAGCTTCCACCTGGAGCTGGACACTGCAGGGCAGAGGCGCGTCAGGAACTTCCGCGTGCGTGTGCAGCAGGAGTGCACCTGCGGCAGGGCGCAGCGGGGTAAGGACATGCTGTGCTTCCTGCACCAGCCCGAGGAGGAGCTGAGGATGAAGCAGGATCCCAGCCTCGTTGACACGCTGTGCACCGACTCCTACCTGGACGTGCACAAAACTGCCCGCTGGTTCTACCAGCTGGTGAGAGCAGTCTGGCCGGCTTTGCTTCAGTCCCACAGTTGGCATTTAGTGCTGCTGCCCTGCAGACGCTCCTGCCAATTCCAGGTGACCAACGGCAGGGAAAGCTTCCGCATCGAGATGCTCTTTGGGGTGAGACAAGGCGACTCGGACGTGTTTGTGAGCAGCGAGCCTCGAGAAGCCTATACCTCAAGCACAGTGTGGCCGGAGAGCTACGCCGTGGCAGAGATGAAGTTCTTCAAGTACATCGCCAGGCGGGCCCCCTATGACAGCTTGCACCTCAAATGCCTGCAGTTCTTCACCCGTCTGCAGCTGGGCTTGGGCTTTTCCACCTACACCATCAAGACTATTGTCATGCACCTCCTGAGCGTGGTACCCGTGTCACAGTGGCGCAGGAGACATTTTGTGAGGCGAGTGCTGGACATCAGCGAGAGCCTTCGCACATGTGTGCAAATGAGACGCCTCAACCACTTCATTGTGGGCAACCGGAGGCTTCCTGAGGGGATCAGTTTGCCCCCAGATGTTCTAATGGCCGAGTCATGGAATCTCTTCTATGACCTGGAGATGGATCCCATTGCCCACTCCCAGGCCATGAGTCAGTACATGGATCTGCACTGGTGGCTCAAACGGATCATTGACAATGAAGAGTGAAAGAGGCTCTCCTGCACAGAGTTATGCTTATTGGGGCCCGCCCCATGCAGCAGAGAACAACCTTCCAGGCCATGGCAGAAGAGGGCAGAATGTGGGATACAGAGAGGGAAGCAGCACTGTGCCAGCAGCAGCAGGGTCTTGTCCACAGTCTCCTCAGCACTGCATCCAGAGGTGACCACATTGGCTGCAAAGATCAAGGAGCGCACAAGAGGAAATGCTCTGATTCGGTTTTTTTGCTCTCTGGGCTCTGTGTGCAGAATCTACATCCTGGGAAGAAGCTGTCCCAGACCTGAGCATGCAGGACATGGAGTAGGCACTGCTCTATTGGCAGTGGCAACTGCTGCCACACCTTTCCTTTGGAGCAAAACACACTCAGGGAGTCACAGCTGATGGAGCTGAAGAGGCCGTGGCCAGGGCACTTGTGAGAGAGAGTCCCGTTACCACCAGGACTGTGACTGCCCACACCTCTTTCTTAGAGTTCATTTTTCCTCATGGAGCTTCACCTGGTGCAAAGACGGAGATCTCAGAATCCCAGAGGAGGAAATGTTTGGAAGCACTACTTGTGGGATAATCTTGACCACGGCTGCTCCTGCATTGTCTTTCTGCTGAGCATTGCAAAGGATTTTTGTTTGAGTCAGTGGGCCAGGGGTTTCTCTGAATGCTTCAGAGAGAAATCAGAGTGCAGGGATTGAATTAAAGCCTTTAGATGCATTGAACTATATTAAGACTATCATACATAAAGTAGACATTTAAATAGAAGTAAGTTAGTAAGTTTTAGGGTAAGTTGTAGTGTTTTTGGTAAGTTAAAGTTTTAGATTCCACAGTAGCAGTTGAAGTTCTAGTGAAGGTTAAAAATCATATTCATATTTTCAGTGGGGGCTCTAGGATTGTAATTGTAGACACTGTTTAGACAGTATAGAAGTATAATAAGAATATTGCTTACATTTTTCAGATAGAACAAGATAGGTTGTATAATTAGTTGTATACATAACTTAGTGTCCTAAAAATGTAAAATCCTGATAAGTTAAGGAGTGGTGGTCCGAGTTTGCATCTTAGCTTGTTGAAAAAATCCTATAGAATAATATGTGTTGGGGAGATTTGGTGCTTTTCAGCCACTGGCTTTTATCCTGGCTGCTTTTGCCAGGGCTTTTAGCCATTTGCTTTTGCTTTGCTACTGCTTCTGGCATTGCTTTTATGCTATTGCCTTTTGAGACTGATGTGCTTTGTAACAAGATGTGCTTTGTAATAAAAAAGTTTTGAACTATTAGCTGCATTACTTATTTAACATAACCTAACAAAGTAGGAGCCAAAGCCTGGGAGTAAGAGCCTAAGAGCTCCGGAGTTGGTGCCTTAGAGCACCGGAGGTCTAAAACCTCACAGATTTTGTTCAGATGGTTCTTGACTATTTCTGATGTGGGAGAGTCTACGGTCTCTGGGCAATGCCCAGGATCAGTCCAGGAACCATGTTTCTCCTCTTCCCTGGAAGGCAAATATGTAGGTCAGCATTGTACCAAATATGTTGGGGCTGACCTGAAATTTTGTATAGACACGAATCTCGATTTTTTTTTTTTTATGTATATATACATATATCTATGTCGCATGCATGCATATGATATACTATAGAGCTCTCAATGACCATATGTATGACTAAAGTTTCATAAAAGTAAATATATCCTAAAATAAATATTTTCAATGATACAAAATTTCTATTTAAAAAATAATGTTAAAAATTACTATAAAGCAAATATGGAGCATATCTATATGTATATAAAAATAAAATGGAATTCTGTTGAAACACTTACAACAGTTACATTTTGTCACTATCTGCTTTGACACATATTAGTACTCTTGCTGCAATTATATCAGAAAAGATTTTCATAAAATAGATATATTTATGACTTATATAACATATAAACATTCTGTTAGATATATAGCATTTTTTTAATGTGCAAGTAAAACCATAGATTGTGTCTCTGTCTGCTTGAGACACATAATTATGCTCAATAGGGAGTGAATTTATGTATTTCAAAAAATTGCTTTTCTCTTGTTTCAATAAACAATAATATTCAAAACTGTGCGTTGTGCAGGACTGTATTGATCTCAGCCAGATCTATGATATTGGTTCCTCTCACCCATTGTGAGCAGTCTGGGCTTGTGCACAGTGTCCTTGAACGCAGCCACAGGCTCCAGTGCTGAAGTGGTTCTAATCAGCAATGAGGCCCAGCTGGCCCTGGCCCCTGTGATCACAGAATCCCAGAAGGGCCGGGCTTGGAAGGGTCCTTACAAATGATGTTGTTGCAGCCCTGCTGCCCAGGCCAGGGACAGCTTGCTCTGGGCCGGGTTGCTGCCAGCCCCGTGCAACGCGGCCCCTGGGATCAGTGCCGGGGCTGGGGCAGCCTCAGCTGCTGTGGGCAGCGTGGGCCAGGGCCTGAGCGGCCTCAGAGCCAAGAATTTCTGCCCCATCTGCAGCCTGGGGCCGCCCTGTGTCCGTGGGAAGCCCCTGGGCTGGTGCTGTCCCTGCAGGCCCTTGTGCACAGCCCTGGGCAGGTCTGTGCTGGGCCCGCCAGGGACTGAAAGGCCGCAGGAAGGTGCCCCCGCAGGAGCCCTTGCAGAGCCCCGGGGCCAGCAGGGCCACCATGAGGGCAGCAAGCAGGGCCTGCTGTGGCCCCGGGGCAGGAGGGCACAGGGCGGGCGCTGAGGCCCTGCCAGCTGGAGCTGGGAGCTCTGCAGAGCGGCCGGCAGAGAGAGAGCCGGGGAGATCCGTGCAGCAGCCAGGCCACGGGCTCCTTGATGCCTTAGAGACCAGGGAGCAGCCTGGGAGTGCCCTGAGGCATTGGGGCATCTCCCTGTGTGGAGAAACCTTCTCGACACCAGAGGTGTACGGCTGATACAGACAGAGTGGAGTCTGAAATGTTACTTGAATTAAGGGAGAGGCCATGGGACACCGGATACAATTTATCCAAGTAACAGAGAGTTTCTAAACTGCCCCAATGAGAACATCTGCCTTCAAATTACTGAGCTTATTCCTGGACTTGCCACATCTGAACAGGCCCTGCCTAGAAGATTTCACCACAGAATAAAATTACACTGCATACATTCTCCATACATTTATTTATATATCTTATACTGTACGATGAAAGAATTGTTTCCTGACACAGCCTGTTGAGTTGCTCTGAGCTAGAGGTTTGCAGCACAGGTGGCAGAGCCATTCCATGGGTTAATGTGCAGCAGTGCTGTGTTTTTATTTGATTCTTTATCAACATATTCCCCTGCTTGGTTCCTTTTCATTTCCTCCAGTAGTATCCCTGCTTTAAAGTTCACCATTTTTCTTCAAAATTTCTTCTACATACATTTTAATCTTTACTGGGGCCATGCCCAGTTCATTTAGCAAGCCTAGATTGTCTTCCTCAACCAGCCCCTTTCGCCAAAACTTTGTTGCTGTGATTCCATGGATACCTCACAGGCAGCCTTGTACATTAGTTGAGACTTTCTGGAGGGGAGAAGCCACGATGTAGTTATAAAATTATTCAACCATGTTAGCTGGGTGTTTCCCAAGCAGAGTGAGGTTGTCTTTACTTTTTCTGTGTCAATTCCTGTCCTGCAGTAATAATTCCAGTGCAGTTACAACAGGGATGTCTGTCTGTATTTCCCGAACTCTTTGCCAGGACATCAAAACTATGTCAGAGCTGACCTTCCTTCCTTCTGCCAAACTGTATTTGATTAAAATGGGCAAAGACATCTTCCAACAAAGCAGGCATTTTGAGAGGGAATTGTATATTCAGGTGACTTTCTTTGCCCCATGCTGACCATGCACACAGAGGAGGGGAGTGCCCAGCACCTCATGGATGGCCCTAGAGATAGACCTTTTTGTGTTACAATTTTTCGTGATGGAAGTTGCATGGCAAGTGTGGGTACACAAAGCACGGAAGGAGATAGTGCAGCGTGGAATGAAAGATTCCCTCTCGGAAAATGCCAGTTAAATCTATTAAAAAACCAAGCAGATCAGCAGCAGCCCAGCCCATATTGACCTAGCAGCCCTCTTGCCATATGTCTTAGTCTGTATTTGACCTCATTCTGAATTCATGGTCTGCCCAAACTGGGACATTGTTGAAGACCAAGGCCAAGGAAGGGCTCTCACTTGTGCTGCCAGTGCCATGGAAGGCCCCAGAACAAGTGGGCCTTTCTTGGGTGCACAGATCCCATCTTCAGTGTGGCCTTCATGTTAACAAAATCCTCACTGACATCCTAGCACATGGGAAGGGTTTTTTAGAGAAAATCAGCAAATGGATCAAAATCTACATGAATATGAGTAGGGCAGGAGTGTTAATCTGCCT
Source organism: Oenanthe melanoleuca (assembly GCF_029582105.1). Classification (NCBI taxonomy): domain Eukaryota; kingdom Metazoa; phylum Chordata; class Aves; order Passeriformes; family Muscicapidae; genus Oenanthe; species Oenanthe melanoleuca. The sequence goes on from NC_079334.1 coordinate 8,241,717, forward strand.
GAGGATAGGAAGGCTCTACTCAGGGATCTGGCCAGGTGTCATGGATGGGTCGAGTCCACCTGTATGAGATAGAAGAAGGCAAAATGCTGGGTCCTGTGCTTTTGTCTCTCCCACCCCATGCAGTGAACAGGCTGGGGGAAGAGGGGCTGGAAACTGGCAAGAAGCCAAAGGCATCCCAGCTTCTGTCAGAAGCAGTGAGGCCAGCAGCAGCTGAGCAGGGATTGTCCTTCCCCACAGGGCAGCGGTGAGGCTGTACCTCAAATCCTGCTTTCACTTTTGGTTCCTTAAAAACAAGAAAGGCACAGAGGTGGTTGAGTGTGTGCACAGAAGGGAAATGGAGCTGGGGAATGGTGTGGAGCACAAGTCTGATGAAGAAGGGCTGAGGGAGGTGGAGGTGTTTAGCACCGAGAAAAAGCAACTCTGGGGCAACCTTATAGTACTCTAGAGCTTTTTGGAGGGAGGTTGCAGGCAGGTGAGGGTCATTATATTCTCCCAGGAAACTAAAACTATGAGCAGAAGAAATTACCTCAAGTGGCACCACAGCAACAATTGAAAGATTCACTAGGAAATATTCTTCGTGGAAACAGCATATCAAACCTGATAACACAATGCCCAGTGAAATGGCTGAGTCAGCAGCCTCAGAGAGATTTCAAAGTCATGTGGATGTGGCATTGTGGGACCCGGCTGATTGGTGGAGTAGGCAGTGTCAAGTTTGTGCTTGGACTGTGTGATCTTCAGGGTCTTTTCCAACCTCATCGACTCAGAGCTTTAATAGTAGCTCAGCATGGAGTCAAGACTTACACTCAGTGATCCTCAAAGGTTTCCCAAACATTGATATTGATGACATTGTCAATGTGGGGCAGCTGATAAGAAAGACCAGAGAAATAGCAAGAGAACTTCTTTGAAGAAGATTCACTGAAATGGTGCCTAAACCAGTACACCCGGGCCAATCATCCTGCCTGAGCTGGGCTGGGGACAAAGGGCGGGGCTGGCCTGGCTCTGGGGTTCTGTGACACATGTGTGACATCATGGGGGACATGTCACAGTGGGGGCAGCTATAAAAGGCCCCAGCAGGTAACGCTGGCCCTGTATTGCTTGGGCAGGCGGTGAGTGCACACGTGGTGGGGAGGGCGGGCTGGGGACAAGGGCTGGGACAGAAACGCTGCACCCAGGGCTGGGTTCTCCCCCTGCATGCAGGGACAGCCCCTGATGTGGAGAGAGCCTTGGGCAGGGCACCGTGCTGCTGCTGCTGCTGCTGCTGCTGCTGGGGCAGTGGGACAGGCCTCGCTGCTTGCCAGCTGCCTGGGGCCCTGTCCTTCCTGCCCCAGAGCCCTGGGACTGGCGTCCCTGCTGTCCCCAGTGGCAGCTGCCTCCCTCCCAGCGCCACTCATGGCCTTCTGTCCATCCTCCTGCAGACCATGGATACCTGGGTCTTGTGGTTCTTGCTCTTGCAAAGTGTACTCCAGTACCCACAGCCTGTGGGTGATGGATTGGACGAGGTGACCCGTCTGCGAATGGAGGCGTGGGCCAAGCTCCAGGAAGAGGAGAAGATTCGTCTGGAGCGGGAGATGGAGCAGCTGGCCCTGAAGCAGGGTGTGTGGGACTGGGGAGACCTGCTCTGCTCTGCCTTGTGGCTCTGGCAGCACTGGGCTGTTGCTGGGCTCCTGCTGCTTCTCTTGGCCTTTTGGTACATGTGGAGGAAAAGGAGCCTGAGGAGAGAGGAGGATGAGGAAGAAATCGATGGTGCAAATGAAGAGGAGGGCAGATATGTGGAGGGAATCGAAGAAGCTGCTGGAAATGGAGAAGTGGAAGTGGGAAATGAAGACGGAGAAGAAGATGGAGTCAATGATGTGAATGGGGAGGAAAACAGAAATGATGATCGCAATGCGATGGAAGTTGCTGCACAAGCACAAGTCCATGTTGCAAATGAGGTCGACGAGCGTGTTCTTGCAGATAGAATTGAAAGGCTGTTAATGGAGCGCATCCAGTGGCCAGTGCAGGACCTGCTGGGAGGATGCCAGTGGACGACTGACCTCATGGACAATTTTGCAAGTTACTTTCGGCGCGTCTTGTCCGACTCCTTCTACCCAGTCCTGCAAGAAGCCATTGGGGTGGGCAGTGCCTTTGAAGGTTGGAGTCCCCGTGAGGAGGATGTTGTGTACCAGGTGCTGGTACCCATGACTCCTCCCCGAGGGCACAGCTTCCACCTGGAGCTGGACACTGCAGGGCAGAGGCGCGTCAGGAACTTCCGCGTGCGTGTGCAGCAGGAGTGCACCTGCGGCAGGGCGCAGCGGGGTAAGGACATGCTGTGCTTCCTGCACCAGCCCGAGGAGGAGCTGAGGACGAAGCAGGATCCCAGCCTCGTTGACACGCTGTGCACCGACTCCTACCTGGACGTGCACAAAACTGCCCGCTGGTTCTACCAGCTGGTGAGAGCAGTCTGGCCGGCTTTGCTTCAGTCCCACAGTTGGCATTTAGTGCTGCTGCCCTGCAGACGCTCCTGCCAATTCCAGGTGACCAACGGCAGGGAAAGCTTCCGCATCGAGATGCTCTTTGGGGTGAGACAAGGCGACTCGGACGTGTTTGTGAGCAGCGAGCCTCGAGAAGCCTATACCTCAAGCACAGTGTGGCCGGAGAGCTACGCCGTGGCAGAGATGAAGTTCTTCAAGTACATCGCCAGGCGGGCCCCCTATGACAGCTTGCACCTCAAATGCCTGCAGTTCTTCACCCGTCTGCAGCTGGGCTTGGGCTTTTCCACCTACACCATCAAGACTATTGTCATGCACCTCCTGAGCGTGGTACCCGTGTCACAGTGGCGCAGGAGACATTTTGTGAGGCGAGTGCTGGACATCAGCGAGAGCCTTCGCACATGTGTGCAAATGAGACGCCTCAACCACTTCATTGTGGGCAACCGGAGGCTTCCTGAGGGGATCAGTTTGCCCCCAGATGTTCTAATGGCCGAGTCATGGAATCTCTTCTATGACCTGGAGATGGATCCCATTGCCCACTCCCAGGCCATGAGTCAGTACATGGATCTGCACTGGTGGCTCAAACGGATCATTGACAATGAAGAGTGAAAGAGGCTCTCCTGCACAGAGTTATGCTTATTGGGGCCCGCCCCATGCAGCAGAGAAGAACCTTCCAGGCTATGGCAGAAGAGGCCAGAATGTGGGATACAGAGAGGGAAGCAGCACTGTGCCAGCAGCAGCAGGGTCTTGTCCACAGTCTCCTCAGCACTGCATCCAGATGTGACCACGTTGGCTGCAAAGATCGAGGAGCGCACAAGAGGAAATGCTCTGATTCGGTTTTTTTGCTCTCTGGGCTCTGTGTGCAGAATCTACATCCTGGGAAGAAGCTGTCCCAGACCTGAGCATGCAGGACATGGAGTAGGCACTGCTCTATTGGCAGTGGCAACTGCTGCCACACCTTTCCTTTGGAGCAAAACACACTCAGGGAGTCACAGCTGATGGAGCTGAAGAGGCCGTGGCCAGGGCACTTGTGAGAGAGAGTCCCGTTACCACCAGGACTGTGACTGCCCACACCTCTTTCTTAGAGTTTATTTTTCCTCATGGAGCTTCACCTGGTGGGAAGACAGAGATCTCAGAATCCCAGAGGAGGAAATGTTTGGAAGCACTGCTTGTGGGATAATCTTGACCACAGCTGCTCCTTCTTTGTCTTTCTGCTGAGCATTGCAAAGGATTTTTGTTTGAGTCAGTGGGCCAGGGGTTTCTCTGAATGCTTCAGAGAGAAATCAGAGTGCAGGGATTGAATTAAAGCCTTTAGATGCATTGAACTATATTAAGACTATCATACATAAAGTAGACATTTAGATAGAAGTAAGTTAGTAAGTTTTAGGGTAAGTTGTAGTGTTTTTAGTAAGTTAAAGTTTTAGATTCCACAGTAGCAGTTGAAGTTCTAGTGAAGGTTAAAATTCATATTCATATTTTCAGTGGGGGCTCTAGGATTGTAATTGTAGACACTGTTTAGACAGTATAGAAGTATAATAAGAATATTGCTTACATTTTTCAGATAGAACAAGATAGGTTGTATAATTAGTTGTATACGTTACCTAGCGTCCTAAACATCTACAATCCTAATAAGTTAAGGAGTGGTGGTCCAAGTTTGTATCTTAGCTTGTTGAAAAATCCTATAGAATAATATGTACTGGGGAGAGTTGCTGCTTTTCAGCCACTGGCTTTTACCTGGCTTCTTTTGCCAGGGCTTTTAGCCATTTGCTTTTGCTTTGCTACTGCTTCTGGCATTGCTTTTATGCTATTGCCTTTTGAGACTGATGTGCTTTGTAACAAGATGTGCCTTGTAATAAAAAAGTTTCGAACTATTAGCTGTATTACTTATTTAACATAACCCGACAAAGTAGGAGCCAAAAGCTGGGAGTAAGAGCCTAAGAGCTCCGGAGTTGGTGCCTTAGAGCACCGGAGGTCTAAAACCTCACAGATTTTGTTCAGATGGTTCTTGACTATTTCTGATGTGGGAGAGTCTACGGTCTCTGGGCAATGGCCAGGATCAGTCCAGGAACCATGTTTCTCCTCTTCCCTGGAAGGCCAATATGTAGGTCAGCATTGTACCAAATGTGTTGGGGCTGACATGAAATTTTGCATAGACAAGGATCTCGATCTTTTTTTTTAATGTATATATACATATATCTATGTCGCATGCATGCATATGATATACTATAGAGCTCTCAATGACCATATGTATGACTAAAGTTTCATAAAAGTAAATATACCCTAATATAAATATTTTGAATGATACAAAATTTCTATTTAATAAATTATGCCACAAAATTATTATAAAGCAAAAATGGAGCATTTGTACATGTATATATAAAAATAATACGGAATTCTGTTGAAACCATTATAATACCTGCATTGTGTCACTATCTGCTTTGACACATATTAGTGCTCTTGCTGCAATTATAACAGGAAAGATTGCCATAAAATAGATATATTTATGACTTATATAACATATAAACATTCTGTTAGATATATAGCATTTTTTTAATGTGGAAGTAAAGCCATAGATTATGTCTCTGTCTTCCTGAGACACATAATTATGCTCTATAGGGAGTGAATTTATGTATTTCAAAAAATTGCTTTTCTCTTGTTTCAATAAACAATACTATTCAATAATGTGCGTTGTGCAGGACTGTATTGATCTCAGCCAGATCTATGATATTGGTTCCTCTCACCCATTGTGAGCAGTCTGGGCTTGTGCACAGTGTCCTTGAACTCAGCCACAGGCTCCAGTGCTGAAGTGGTTCTAATCAGCAATGAGGCCCAGCTGGCCCTGGCCCCTGTGATCACAGAATCCCAGAAGGGCCGGGCTTGGAAGGGTCCTTACAAATGATGTTGTTGCAGCCCTGCTGCCCAGGCCAGGGACAGCTTGCTCTGGGCCGGGTTGCTGCCAGCCCCGTGCAACGCGGCCCCTGGGATCAGTGCCGGGGCTGGGGCAGCCTCAGCTGCTGTGGGCAGCGTGGGCCAGGGCCTGAGCGGCCTCAGAGCCAAGAATTTCTGCCCCATCTGCAGCCTGGGGCCGCCCTGTGTCCGTGGGAAGCCCCTGGGCTGGTGCTGTCCCTGCAGGCCCTTGTGCACAGCCCTGGGCAGGTCTGTGCTGGGCCCGCCAGGGACTGAAAGGCCGCAGGAAGGTGCCCCCGCAGGAGCCCTTGCAGAGCCCCGGGGCCAGCAGGGCCACCATGAGGGCAGCAAGCAGGGCCTGCTGTGGCCCCGGGGCAGGAGGGCACAGGGCGGGCGCTGAGGCCCTGCCAGCTGGAGCTGGGAGCTCTGCAGAGCGGCCGGCAGAGAGAGAGCCGGGGAGATCCGTGCAGCAGCCAGGCCACGGGCTCCTTGATGCCTTAGAGACCAGGGAGCAGCCTGGGAGTGCCCTGAGGCATTGGGGCATCTCCCTGTGTGGAGAAACCTTCTCGACACCAGAGGTGTATGGCTGACACAGACAGAGTGGAGTCCTGAAATGTTACTTGAATTAAGGGAGAGGCCAAGGGCTATCGGATACAATTGATTCAATTAACACAGACTTCCTAAGCTTTCCCTTTGCCTTCAAATTACTGAGGTTATTCCTGGGTTTACCACATCTGAACAGGCCCTGCCTAGAAGATTTCACCACAGAATAAAGTTACACTGCATACATTCTCCATACATTTATTTATATATCTTATACCGTACGATGAAAGAATTGTTTCCTGACACAGCCTGTTGAGTTGCTCTGAGCTAGAGGTTTGCAGCACAGGTGGCAGAGCCATTCCATGGGTCAATGTGCAGCAGTGCTGTGTTTTTATTTGGTTCTTTATCAACATATTCCCTGCTTGGTTCCATTCCATTTCCTCTAGTAGTATTCCTATTTTAGAGTTCTCCAGTTTATCCTAAAAAATTTTTCTTCGCATCTTTTAGTTTTTCTGTAGGGCATGCCCAGCACATTTAGTGTGCCTGACTTTTCTTCATCTACCCGCCCCTTTCCCAAAACCCTGATGCTGTGATTTCATGGATACTTCACGGGCAGCCTTGTACTCCAATTGAGACATCCTGGACAGGAAAAGCAACTAAAAGTCATGAAATTTTTCAACCGTTTTAGCAGGTTGTTGCCCAAATATGATGGGGTTGCCTTTTACATGTTCTGCATCAGTTCCTGTCCTATAGGAATATTTCCACTGCACTTAACACAGGCATGTTTGACTCTATTATCTGACCTTTTCACAAGGAGGGCAAAATGATTTCAGAGCCGACCTTCCTTCCTTCCTTCAGCCAAATCGTAGTTGATTAACATAGGCAAAGACATCTTCCAAAGAAGCAATCATTTCTAGAGGGAAAGTTTTATTCAGGTGACTTTTATTGCCCCCCTGCTGACCATGCATAGAGAAAAGGATTGTGTGCAACTCTTCATGGATGGCCCCAGAAATAGACCTTGTTGCTGTTACAATTTTTCTTGATGGAAGTTGAATGGCAACTGTGACTGGAAAAAACCTTGAAAGAAGAGTGTGCAGCATGGAAACAATGATTCAGTCTCAGAAAGTGCCAGTAAAACCTATCAAAAATTCAAGCAGAACAGAAGCAGCCCAGCACATATTGACCTAGGAGACCTCTTGCCATGTGTCTTCATTTGTTTTTGACCTAATAGGGAATTCAGGGTTTGCCCAAACTGGGACCTTGCTGAAGGCAAGCCCAAAAAAGGGCTCTCAATTGTGCTGCCAGTGCCATGGAAGGCCCCAGAGCAAGAGGGCATTTCTTGGGTGCACTGATCCCATCTTCACAGTGTGGCCTTCACGTTAGCAAAATCCTCACTGACATCCCAGTGCACTTTTAGAGAAGGTCAGCAAATGGAGTTAAATCTAAGCAAAAATGAGTAGGGCAGGAGTTTTGGTCTGCCAGAGGATAGGAAGGTGCTTCTAAGGGATTTAGCCAGGTGTAATGGATGGGTCAAGTCCACCTGAATGAGATAGAAGAAAGCAAAATGCAATGCCCTGCCCACTGGCTCTCCCACCCCATGCAGTGAACAGGCTGGGGGAAGAGGGGCTGGAACCTGGCAAGAAGGCAATGGCATCACAGCTTCTGTCAGAAGCAGTGAAGCCAGCAAGAAAAATATGGTGATGTTCCTCCTCCACAGGGCAGTGGAGAGGCTGTACCTCAAATCCTGCTTTCACTTTTGGTCCCTACACAACAAGAAATACATGTATAATTGCTTCAGTGGGTGCACAGAATGGAAATTGAGCTGGGGAATGGTCTGGTGCACAAGTCTGATGAAGAAGGACTGAGGGAGGTGGAGATGTTTAGCACAGAGGAAAAGCAACTCCAGGGCGACCTTATAGGACTCTAAAGCTTATTGGAGGATGGTTGCAGGCAGGTTACAATCATTATAGTCTCTCAGGGAACAATGAAATTGAGCAGAAGAAATTAGCTTAACTTCCATCACAGGAGCTTTGGATACGATATCAAGGAAATTTTTTTAGAAGAAAAAGGATATCAAGCTTGGGAACAGGCTGCCCAGTGAAATGGCTGAGTCAGCAGCCTCAGAGAGATTTCAAAGTCATGTGGATGTGGCATTGTGGAACCCAGCTGATTGGTGGAATAGGCAGTGTTAAGTTTGTGCTTGGACTGTGTGATCTTCAGGGGCTTTTCCAACCCCATTGACTCAGACCAATAACTCAAAATTTTAAACTCAGCTTGGAGTCAAGGTTTACACTCAGTGATCCTCAAAGGTGCTGTCCAACATGAATATTGATGAGATTGCCAATCCAGGGCAGCTGATAAGAAAGACCAGAGAAATAACAAGAGAAGTTCTTTGAAGAAGATTCACTGAAATGGTGCCTAAACCAGTACACCCTGGCCAATCTTCCTGCCTGAGCTGGGCTGGGGACAAAGGGTGGGGCTGGCGTGGCTCTGGGGTTCTGTGACACATGTGTGACATCATGGGGGACATGTCACAGTGGGGGCAGCTATAAAAGGCCCCAGCAGGTAACGCTGGCCCTGTATTGCTTGGGCAGGCGGTGAGTGCACACGTGGTGGGGAGGGCGGGCTGGGGACAAGGGCTGGGACAGAAACGCTGCACCCAGGGCTGGGTTCTCCCCCTGCATGCAGGGACAGCCCCTGATGGGGGGAGAGCCTTGGGCAGGGCACCGTGCTGCTGCTGCTGCTGCTGGGGCAGTGAGACAGGCCTCGCTGCTTGCCAGCTGCCTGGGGCCCTGTCCTTCCTGCCCCAGAGCCCTGGGACTGGCGTCCCTGCTGTCCCCAGTGGCAGCTGCCTCCCTCCCAGCGCCACTCATGGCCTTCTGTCCATCCTCCTGCAGACCATGGATACCTGGGTCTTGTGGTTCTTGCTCTTGCAAAGTGTACTCCAGTACCCACAGCCTGTGGGTGATGGATTGGACGAGGTGACCCGTCTGCGAATGGAGGCGTGGGCCAAGCTCCAGGAAGAGGAGAAGATTCGTCTGGAGCGGGAGGTGGAGCAGCTGGCCCTGAAGCAGGGTGTGTGGGACTGGGGAGATCTGCTCTGCTCTGCCTTGTGGCTCTGGCAGCACTGGGCTGTTGCTGGGCTCCTGCTGCTTCTCTTGGCCTTGTGGTACATGTGGAGGAAAAGGAGGCTGAGGAGAGACATGCATCAAGATGTAAACGATCGCGAGAATGAAAACGAAGCCAGATTTTTGGATGTAATCGATGAAGGTGCTGGAAATGAAGATGGCGATGTGGGAAATGAAGGAGAAGAAGATGATGAAGATGAAGACAATGGAGTAAATGGGGAGGAAAACAACAATCATGATGGCAATGTACAGGAAGTCAACAACGCTGGTGCACATGAAGAAGGTGATGTTGCAAATGGAGACGAGGAGCTGGATGATGACGATAGAATTGGAAGAATGGTAATGGAGCGCATCCAGTGGCCAGTGCAGGACCTGCCTATAAGATGCCAGTGGATAAGTCTCCTCATGGAGAATTTTGCATTTTACTTTCGGCACGTCTTGTCCGACACCTTCTACCCAGTCCTGCAGGGAGCCATTGGGGTGGGCAGTGCCTTTGAAGGTTGGAGTCCCCGTGAGGAGGATGTTGTGTACCAGGTGCTGGTACCCATGACTCCTCCCCGAGGGCACAGCTTCCACCTGGAGCTGGACACTGCAGGGCAGAGGCGCGTCAGGAACTTCCGCGTGCGTGTGCAGCAGGAGTGCACCTGCGGCAGGGCGCAGCGGGGTAAGGACATGCTGTGCTTCCTGCACCAGCCCGAGGAGGAGCTGAGGACGAAGCAGGATCCCAGCCTCGTTGACACGCTGTGCACCGACTCCTACCTGGACGTGCACAAAACTGCCCGCTGGTTCTACCAGCTGGTGAGAGCAGTCTGGCCGGCTTTGCTTCAGTCCCACAGTTGGCATTTAGTGCTGCTGCCCTGCAGACGCTCCTGCCAATTCCAGGTGACCAACGGCAGGGAAAGCTTCCGCATCGAGATGCTCTTTGGGGTGAGACAAGGCGACTCGGACGTGTTTGTGAGCAGCGAGCCTCGAGAAGCCTATACCTCAAGCACAGTGTGGCCGGAGAGCTACGCCGTGGCAGAGATGAAGTTCTTCAAGTACATCGCCAGGCGGGCCCCCTATGACAGCTTGCACCTCAAATGCCTGCAGTTCTTCACCCGTCTGCAGCTGGGCTTGGGCTTTTCCACCTACACCATCAAGACTATTGTCATGCACCTCCTGAGCGTGGTACCCGTGTCACAGTGGCGCAGGAGACATTTTGTGAGGCGAGTGCTGGACATCAGCGAGGGCCTTCGCACATGTGTGCAAATGAGACGCCTCAACCACTTCATTGTGGGCAACCGGAGGCTTCCTGAGGGGATCAGTTTGCCCCCAGATGTCCAAATGGCCGTGTATTACAATCTCTTCCATGACCTGGAGATGGATCCCATTGCCCACTCCCAGGCCATGAGTCAGTACGTGGATCTGTACCGGTGGCTCAAACGGATCCTTGACAATGAAGACTGAAGGTGTCTCTCTTGCATGGAGTTGTGCTTGTGGGGGCCCACACCTGGCACAACCTTCCAGGCCATGGCAGAAGAGGGCAGAATGTGGGATACAGAGAGGGAAGCTGCACTGTTCTCCTTGCAGCAGCAGCAGCAGGGTCGTGCCAGCATTCTCTCCAGCACTGCACCCAGAGCTGACCCTGCTGACTACAAAGATCGAGGTGCTCGCCAGAGGAAATGCTTTTATTCCTTTTCCTGCTCTCTGGGCTCTGTGTGGAGAATCTACAGCACGGGAAACAGTTGACACACACCTCAGTGTGCAATACACGGAGAAGGTGCTGCTGAGTCGACAGTGGCAATTGGTGCTACAACTTCCCTGCAGATCAAAGGGAACGCAGGGAGTCAGAACTGATGTAATCATTTCCAGGGGACTTGTTAGAGAGTGTCCCACTACCACCATGACTGTGACTGCCCACGCCTATTTCTTTGAGTCCATTTGCCATCCCAGAGCTTCCTCTGGTCAAAGAAGTCAATTTCAGAATCTCAGAGGAGAGAATGTTTGAAAGGAAACGCGGTTGGATCATGTGGTCCAGGGCTGCTCCAGCAGCGTCTTCCTGCTGTGCATTGCAAGAGATTGTGTTCAGATGGTTCTTGACTCTCAATGGTGAGGGAGAGGCCACAGTCTCTGGGCAATGCACAGGATCAGTCAATGGATGGTGTTTCAACTTGTCCTCTGAAAGGAAATATCTAAGTCAGCATTGTATCATCTGTGTTGGGGCTAACGTAAAAATGTGTATAGATAAAATTCTAGATTTTAATTTCAGATATATATATTATGTACATATATGATATGCTGAATACCTTATAAATTACTTTTTAATAAGCAAAATAGAAAATAGTAAGCAATGTGCCAATATAAGTAATATCAAAGATATGAAATATGAAACTATTATAACATGAAAAAATTAGTGTTGAGGTTTCTCTATGCAGTTTTCTTTAAGTAATAATATATTGTATATATATATTGTCATTATCTGCTGTGACATATATTAGTGATCTTGGTGCAATTATATCAGGAAAGATTGCCATAAAAATAGATATATTTATAACATATAAAATGTAAAGATACCATATATTGCACCTAAGACATTATTTTTATTTGTGCAAGTAAAATCATAGATTGTGTCTCTGTCTGCTTGAGACACATAATTATGCCCAATTCTTACTGAACGTATGTATGGCAGGCCAGAAACTGCTTTTCTGTTCTTTTAATAAACAATACTATTCAATAATGTGCGTTGTGCAGAACTGTATTGATCTCAGCCAGATCTATGATATTGGTTCCTCTCACCCATTGTGAGCAGTCTGGGCTTGTGCACAGTGTCCTTGAACTCAGCCACAGGCTCCAGTGCTGAAGTGGTTCTAATCAGCAATGAGGCCCAGCTGGCCCTGGCCCCTGTGATCACAGAATCCCAGAAGGGCCGGGCTTGGAAGGGTCCTTACAAATGATGTTGTTGCAGCCCTGCTGCCCAGGCCAGGGACAGCTTGCTCTGGGCCGGGTTGCTGCCAGCCCCGTGCAACGCGGCCCCTGGGATCAGTGCCGGGGCTGGGGCAGCCTCAGCTGCTGTGGGCAGCGTGGGCCAGGGCCTGAGCGGCCTCAGAGCCAAGAATTTCTGCCCCATCTGCAGCCTGGGGCCGCCCTGTGTCCGTGGGAAGCCCCTGGGCTGGTGCTGTCCCTGCAGGCCCTTGTGCACAGCCCTGGGCAGGTCTGTGCTGGGCCCGCCAGGGACTGAAAGGCCGCAGGAAGGTGCCCCCGCAGGAGCCCTTGCAGAGCCCCGGGGCCAGCAGGGCCACCATGAGGGCAGCAAGCAGGGCCTGCTGTGGCCCCGGGGCAGGAGGGCACAGGGCGGGCGCTGAGGCCCTGCCAGCTGGAGCTGGGAGCTCTGCAGAGCGGCCGGCAGAGAGAGAGCCGGGGAGATCCGTGCAGCAGCCAGGCCACGGGCTCCTTGATGCCTTAGAGACCAGGGAGCAGCCTGGGAGTGCCCTGAGGCATTGGGGCATCTCCCTGTGTGGAGAAACCTTCTCGACACCAGAGGTGTACGGCTGCAACAGACAGAGTGGAGCCCTGAAATGTTACTTGAATTAAGGGAGAGGCCATGGGACATCGGATACAATTTATCCAAGTAACAGAGAGTTTCTAAACTGCCCCAATGAGAACATCTGCCTTCAAATTACTGAGCTTATTCCTGGGTTTGCCACATCTGAACAGGCCCTGCCTAGAAGATTTCATCACAGAATAAAATTACACTGCATACATTCTCCATACATTTATTTATATATATTATACTGTACGATGAAAGAATTGTTTCCTGACGCAGCCTGTTGAGTTGCTCTGTGCTAGAGGTTTGCAGCACAGGTGGCAGAGCCATTCCATGGGTCAATGTGCAGCAATGCTGTGTTTTTATTTGATTCTTTATCAACATATTCCCCTGCTTGGTTCCATTTCATTTCCTCCAGCGGTATTCCTACTTTAAAGTTCACCATTTTTCTTCAAAATTTCTTCTACATACATTTTAATCTTTACTGGGGCCATGCCCAGTTCATTTAGCAAGCCTAGATTGTCTTCCTCAACCAGCCCCTTTCCCCAAAGCTTTGTTGCTGTGATTCCATGGATACCTCACAGGCAGCCTTGTACATTAGTTGAGACTTTCTGGAGGGGAGAAGCCACGATGTAGTTATAAAATTATTCAACCATGTTAGCTGGGTGTTTCCCAAGCAGGGTGAGGTTGTCTTTACTTTTTCTGTGTCAATTCCTGTCCTGCAGGAATAATTCCAGTGCACTTACAACAGGGATGTCTGTCTGTATTTCCTGATCTCTTTGCCAGGAGATCAAAACTATGGCAGAGCTGACCTTCCTTCCTTCTGCCAAACTGTATTTGATTAAAATGGGCAAAGACATCTTCCAACAAAGCAGGCATTTTGAGAGGGAATTGTATATTCAGGTGACTTTCTTTGCCCCATGCTGACCATGCATACAGAGGAGGGGAGCGCCCAGCACTTCATGGATGGCCCTAGAGATAGACCTTGTTGCTGTTACAATTTTTCTTGATGGAAGTTGCATGACAAGTGTGGGTACACAAAGCACGGAAGGAGATAGTGCAGCGTGGAATGAAAGATTCCCTCTCGGAAAATGCCAGTTAAATCTATTAAAAATCCAAGCAGATCAGAAGCAGCCCAGCCCATATTGACCTAGCAGCCCTCTTGCCATATGTCTTAGTCTGTATTTGACCTCATACTGAATTCAGGGTCTGCCCAAACTGGGACCTTGTTGAAGACCAAGGCCGAGGAAGGGCTCTCACTTGTGCTGCCAGTGCCATGGAAGGCCCCAGAACAAGTGGGCCTTTCTTGGGTGCACAGATCCCATCTTCAGTGTGGCCTTCATGTTAACAAAATCCTCACTGACATCCTGGCACATGGGAAGGGTTTTTTAGAGAAAATCAGCAAATGGATCAAAATCTAAATGAATATGAGTAGGGCAGGAGTGTTGATCTGCCTGAGGATAGGAAGGCTCTACTCAGGGATCTGGCCAGGTGTCATGGATGTGTCAAGTCCACCTGTATGAGATAGAAGAAGGCAAAATGCTGGGTCCTGTGCTTTTGTCTCTCCCACCCCATGCAGTGAACAGGCTGGGGGAAGAGGGGCTGGAAACTGGCAAGAAGCCAAAGGCATCCCAGCTTCTGTCAGAAGCAGTGAGGCCAGCAGCAGCTGAGCAGGGATTGTCCTTCCCCACAGGGCAGCGGTGAGGCTGTACCTCAAATCCTGCTTTCACTTTTGGTCCCTTGAAAACAAGAAAGGCACAGATGTGCTTGAGTGTGTGCACAGAAGGGAAATGGAGCTGGGGAATGGTGTGGAGCACAAGTCTGATGAACAAGGGCTGAGAGAGGTGGAGGTGTTTAGCACCGAGAAAAAGCAACTCCGGAGCAACCTTATAGTACTCTAGAGCTATTTGGAGGGAGGTTGCAGGCAGGTCAGGGTCATTATATTCTCCCAGGAAACAAAAATATGAGCAGAAGATATTACCTCAAGTTGCACCACAGGAGCAATAGAAGGGTTCTCTAGGAAATATTCTTCGTGGAAACAGCATATCAAACCTGATAACACAATGCCCAGTGAAATGGCTGAGTCAGCAGCCTCAGAGAGATTTCAAAGTCATGTGGATGTGGCATTGTGGGACCCGGCTGATTGGTGGAGTAGGCAGTGTTAAGTTTGTGCTTGGACTGTGTGATCTTCAGGGTCTTTTCCAACCTCATCAACTCAGAGGTTTAACTGTAGCTTAGCATGGAGTCAAGGCTTACACTCAGTGATCCTCAAAGATGCCCCAAACATGGATATTGATGAGATTGCCAATGTGGGGTAGCTGATAAGAAAGACCAGAGAAAGACCAAGAGAAATTCTTTGAAGAAGATTCACTGAAATGCTGCCTAAACCAGTACACCCTGGCAATCTTCCTGCCTGAGCTGGGCTGGGGACAAAGGGCGGGGCTGGCCTGGCTCCGGGGTTCTGTGACACATGTGTGACATCATGGGGGACATGTCACAGTGGGGGCAGCTATAAAAGGCCCCAGCAGGTAACGCTGGCCCTGTATTGCTTGGGCAGGCGGTGAGTGCACACGTGGTGGGGAGGGCGGGCTGGGGACAAGGGCTGGGACAGAAACGCTGCACCCAGGGCTGGGTTCTCCCCCTGCATGCAGGGACAGCCCCTGATGGGGGGAGAGCCTTGGGCAGGGCACCGTGCTGCTGCTGCTGCTGCTGCTGCTGGGGCAGTGGGACAGGCCTCGCTGCTTGCCAGCTGCCTGGGGCCCTGTCCTTCCTGCCCCAGAGCCCTGGGACTGGCATCCCTGCTGTCCCCAGTGGCAGCTGCCTCCCTCCCAGCGCCACTCATGGCCTTCTGTCCATCCTCCTGCAGACCATGGATACCTGGGTCTTGTGGTTCTTGCTCTTGCAAAGTGTACTCCAGTACCCACAGCCTGTGGGTGATGGATTGGACGAGGTGACCCGTCTGCGAATGGAGGCGTGGGCCAAGCTCCAGGAAGAGGAGAAGATTCGTCTGGAGCGGGAGATGGAGCAGCTGGCCCTGAAGCAGGGTGTGTGGGACTGGGGAGACCTGCTCTGCTCTGCCTTGTGGCTCTGGCAGCACTGGGCTGTTGCTGGGCTCCTGCTGCTTCTCTTGGCCTTTTGGTACATGTGGAGTAAAAGGAGCCTGAGGAGAGACATGCATCAAGATGTAAACGATCGCGAGAATGAAAACGAAGCCAGATTTTTGGATGTAATCGATGAAGGTGCTGGAAATGAAGATGGCGATGTGGGAAATGAAGGAGAAGAAGATGATGAAGATGAAGACAATGATGTGAATGGGGAGGAAAACAACAATCATGATGGCAATGTACAGGAAGTCAACAACGCTGGTGCACATGAAGAAGGTGATGTTGCAAATGGAGACGAGGAGCTGGATGATGACGATAGAATTGGAAGAATGGTAATGGAGCGCATCCAGTGGCCAGTGCAGGACCTGCCTATAAGATGCCAGTGGATAAGTCTCCTCATGGAGAATTTTGCATTTTACTTTCGGCACGTCTTGTCCGACACCTTCTACCCAGTCCTGCAAGAAGCCATTGGGGTGGGCAGTGCCTTTGAAGGTTGGAGTCCCCGTGAGGAGGATGTTGTGTACCAGGTGCTGGTACCCATGACTCCTCCCCGAGGGCACAGCTTCCACCTGGAGCTGGACACTGCAGGGCAGAGGCGCGTCAGGAACTTCCGCGTGCGTGTGCAGCAGGAGTGCACCTGCGGCAGGGCGCAGCGGGGTAAGGACATGCTGTGCTTCCTGCACCAGCCCGAGGAGGAGCTGAGGACGAAGCAGGATCCCAGCCTCGTTGACACGCTGTGCACCGACTCCTACCTGGACGTGCACAAAACTGCCCGCTGGTTCTACCAGCTGGTGAGAGCAGTCTGGCCGGCTTTGCTTCAGTCCCACAGTTGGCATTTAGTGCTGCTGCCCTGCAGACGCTCCTGCCAATTCCAGGTGACCAACGGCAGGGAAAGCTTCCGCATCGAGATGCTCTTTGGGGTGAGACAAGGCGACTCGGACGTGTTTGTGAGCAGCGAGCCTCGAGAAGCCTATACCTCAAGCACAGTGTGGCCGGAGAGCTACGCCGTGGCAGAGATGAAGTTCTTCAAGTACATCGCCAGGCGGGCCCCCTATGACAGCTTGCACCTCAAATGCCTGCAGTTCTTCACCCGTCTGCAGCTGGGCTTGGGCTTTTCCACCTACACCATCAAGACTATTGTCATGCACCTCCTGAGCGTGGTACCCGTGTCACAGTGGCGCAGGAGACATTTTGTGAGGCGAGTGCTGGACATCAGCGAGGGCCTTCGCACATGTGTGCAAATGAGACGCCTCAACCACTTCATTGTGGGCAACCGGAGGCTTCCTGAGGGGATCAGTTTGCCCCCAGATGTCCAAATGGCCGTGTATTACAATCTCTTCCATGACCTGGAGCTGGATCCCATTGCCCACTCCCAGGCCATGAGTCAGTACGTGGATCTGTACCGGTGGCTCAAACGGATCCTTGACAATGAAGACTGAAGGTGTCTCTCTTGCACGGAGTTGTGTTTGTGGGGGCCCACACCTGGCACAACCTTCCAGGCCATGGCAGAAGAGGGCAGAATGTGGGATACAGAGAGGGAAGCTGCACTGTTCTCCTTGCAGCAGCAGCAGCAGGGTCGTGCCAGCATTCTCTCCAGCACTGCACCCAGAGCTGACCCTGCTGACTACAAAGATCGAGGTGCTCGCCAGAGGAAATGCTTTTATTCCTTTTCCTGCTCTGTGTGCTCTGTGTGGAGAATCTACAGCACGGGAAACAGTTGACACACACCTCAGTGTGCAATACACGGAGAAGGTGCTGCTGAGTCGACAGTGGCAATTGGTGCTACAACTTCCCTGCAGATCAAAAGGGAACGCAGGGAGTCAGAACTGATGTAATCATTTCCAGGGGACTTGTTAGAGAGTGTCCCACTACCACCATGACTGTGACTGCCCACGCCTATTTCTTTGAGTCCATTTGCCATCCCAGAGCTTCCTCTGGTCAAAGAAGTCAATTTCAGAATCTCAGAGGAGAGAATGTTTGAAAGGAAACGCGGTTGGATCATGTGGTCCAGGGCTGCTCCAGCAGCGTCTTCCTGCTGTGCATTGCAAGAGATTGTGTTCAGATGGTTCTTGACTCTCAATGGTGAGGGAGAGGCCACAGTCTCTGGGCTATGCCCAGGATCAGTCAATGGATGGTGTTTCACCTCGTCCTCTGAAAGGAAATATCTAAGTCAGCATTGTATCATCTGTGTTGGGGCTAACGTAAAAATGTGTATAGATAAAATTCTAGATTTTAATTTCAGATATATATATTATGTACATATATGATATGCTGAATACCTTATAAATTACTTTTTAATAAGCAAAATAGAAAATAGTAAGCAATGTGCCAATATAAGTAATATCAAAGATATGAAATCTGAAACTATTATAACATGAAAAAATTAGTGTTGAGGTTTCTCTATGCAGTTTTCTTTAAGTAATAATATATTGTATATATATATTGTCATTATCTGCTGTGACATATATTAGTGATCTTGGTGCAATTATATCAGGAAAGATTGCCATAAAAATAGATATATTTATAACATATAAAATGTAAAGATACCATATATTGCACCTAAGACATTATTTTTATTTGTGCAAGTAAAATCATAGATTGTGTCTCTGTCTGCTTGAGACACATAATTATGCCCAATTCTTACTGAACGTATGTATGGCAGGCCAGAAACTGCTTTTCTGTTCTTTTAATAAACAATACTATTCAATAATGTGCGTTGTGCAGAACTGTATTGATCTCAGCCAGATCTATGATATTGGTTCCTCTCACCCATTGTGAGCAGTCTGGGCTTGTGCACAGTGTCCTTGAACTCAGCCACAGGCTCCAGTGCTGAAGTGGTTCTAATCAGCAATGAGGCCCAGCTGGCCCTGGCCCCTGTGATCACAGAATCCCAGAAGGGCCGGGCTTGGAAGGGTCCTTACAAATGATGTTGTTGCAGCCCTGCTGCCCAGGCCAGGGACAGCTTGCTCTGGGCCGGGTTGCTGCCAGCCCCGTGCAACGCGGCCCCTGGGATCAGTGCCGGGGCTGGGGCAGCCTCAGCTGCTGTGGGCAGCGTGGGCCAGGGCCTGAGCGGCCTCAGAGCCAAGAATTTCTGCCCCATCTGCAGCCTGGGGCCGCCCTGTGTCCGTGGGAAGCCCCTGGGCTGGTGCTGTCCCTGCAGGCCCTTGTGCACAGCCCTGGGCAGGTCTGTGCTGGGCCCGCCAGGGACTGAAAGGCCGCAGGAAGGTGCCCCCGCAGGAGCCCTTGCAGAGCCCCGGGGCCAGCAGGGCCACCATGAGGGCAGCAAGCAGGGCCTGCTGTGGCCCCGGGGCAGGAGGGCACAGGGCGGGCGCTGAGGCCCTGCCAGCTGGAGCTGGGAGCTCTGCAGAGCGGCCGGCAGAGAGAGAGCCGGGGAGATCCGTGCAGCAGCCAGGCCACGGGCTCCTTGATGCCTTAGAGACCAGGGAGCAGCCTGGGAGTGCCCTGAGGCATTGGGGCATCTCCCTGTGTGGAGAAACCTTCTCGACACCAGAGGTGTACGGCTGCAACAGACAGAGTGGAGTCCTGAAATGTTACTTGAATTAAGGGAGAGGTTATGGGACATCGGATACAATTTATCCAAGTAACAGAGAGTTTCTAAACTGCCCCAATGAGAACATCTGCCTTCAAATTACTGAGCTTATTCCTGGGTTTGCCACATCTGAACAGGCCCTGCCTAGAAGATTTCATCACAGAATAAAATTACACTGCATACATTCTCCATACATTTATTTATATATATTATACTGTACGATGAAAGAATTGTTTCCTGACACAGCCTGTTGAGTTGCTCTGTGCTAGAGGTTTGCAGCACAGGTGGCAGAGCCATTCCATGGGTCAATGTGCAGCAATGCTGTGTTTTTATTTGATTCTTTATCAACATATTCCCCTGCTTGGTTCCATTTCATTTCCTCCAGCAGTATTCCTACTTTAAAGTTCACCATTTTTCTTCAAAATTTCTTCTACATACATTTTAATCTTTACTGGGGCCATGCCCAGTTCATTTAGCAAGCCTAGATTGTCTTCCTCAACCAGCCCCTTTTCCCAAAGCTTTGTTGCTGTGATTCCATGGATACCTCACAGGCAGCCTTGTACATTAGTTGAGACTTTCTGGAGGGGAGAAGCCACGATGTAGTTATAAAATTATTCAACCATGTTAGCTGGGTGTTTCCCAAGCAGGGTGAGGTTGTCTTTACTTTTTCTGTGTCGATTCCTGTCCTGCAGAAATAATTCCAGTGCACTTACAACAGGGATGTCTGTCTGTATTTCCTGATCTCTTTGCCAGGAGATCAAAACTATGTCAGAGCTGACCTTCCTTCCTTCTGCCAAACTGTATTTGATTAAATGGGCAAAGACATCTTCCAACAAAGCAGGCATTTTGAGAGGGAATTGTATATTCAGGTGACTTTCTTTGCCCCATGCTGACCATGCATACAGAGGAGGGGAGCGCCCAGCACTTCATGGATGGCCCTAGAGATAGACCTTGTTGCTGTTACAATTTTTCTTGATGAAAGTTGCATGACAAGTGTGGGTACACAAAGCACGGAAGGAGATAGTGCAGCGTGGAATGAAAGATTCCCTCTCGGAAAATGCCAGTCAAATCTATTAAAAATCCAAGCAGATCAGAAGCAGCCCAGCCCATATTGACCTAGCAGCCCTCTTGCCATATGTCTTAGTCTGTATTTGACCTCATTCTGAATTCAGGGTCTGCCCAAACTGGGACCTTGTTGAAGACCAAGGCCGAGGAAGGGCTCTCACTTGTGCTGCCAGTGCCATGGAAGGCCCCAGAACAAGTGGGTCTTTCTTGGGTGCACAGATCCCATCTTCAGTGTGGCCTTCATGTTAACAAAATCCTCACTGACATCCTGCCACATGGGAAGGGTTTTTTAGAGAAAATCAGCAAATGGATCAAAATCTAAATGAATATGAGTAGGGCAGGAGTGTTGATCTGCCTGAGGATAGGAAGGCTCTACTCAGGGATCTGGCCAGGTGTCATGGATGTGTCAAGTCCACCTGTATGAGATAGAAGAAGGCAAAATGCTGGGTCCTGTGCTTTTGTCTCTCCCACCCCATGCAGTGAACAGGCTGGGGGAAGAGGGGCTGGAAACTGGCAAGAAGCCAAAGGCATCCCAGCTTCTGTCAGAAGCAGTGAGGCCAGCAGCAGCTGAGCAGGGATTGTCCTTCCCCACAGGGCAGCGGTGAGGCTGTACCTCAAATCCTGCTTTCACTTTTGGTCCCTTGAAAACAAGAAAGGCACAGATGTGCTTGAGTGTGTGCACAGAAGGGAAATGGAGCTGGGGAATGGTGTGGAGCACAAGTCTGATGAACAAGGGCTGAGAGAGGTGGAGGTGTTTAGCACCGAGAAAAAGCAACTCCGGAGCAACCTTATAGTACTCTAGAGCTATTTGGAGGGAGGTTGCAGGCAGGTTAGGGTCATTATATTCTCCCAGGAAACAAAAATATGAGCAGAAGATATTACCTCAAGTTGCACCACAGGAGCAATAGAAGGGTTCTCTAGGAAATATTCTTCGTGGAAACAGCATATCAAACCTGATAACACAATGCCCAGTGAAATGGCTGAGTCAGCAGCCTCAGAGAGATTTCAAAGTCATGTGGATGTGGCATTGTGGGACCCGGCTGATTGGTGGAGTAGGCAGTGTTAAGTTTGTGCTTGGACTGTGTGATCTTCAGGGGCTTTTCCAACCTCATCAACTCAGAGGTTTAACTGTAGCTTAGCATGGAGTCAAGGCTTACACTCAGTGATCCTCAAAGATGCCCCAAACATGGATATTGATGAGATTGCCAATGTGGGGTAGCTGATAAGAAAGACCAGAGAAAGACCAAGAGAAATTCTTTGAAGAAGATTCACTGAAATGCTGCCTAAACCAGTACACCCTGGCAATCTTCCTGCCTGAGCTGGGCTGGGGACAAAGGGCGGGGCTGGCCTGGCTCTGGTTTTCTGTGACACATGTGTGACATCATGGGGGACATGTCACAGTGGGGGCAGCTATAAAAGGCCCCAGCAGGTAGCGCTGGCCCTGTATTGCTTGGGCAGGCGGTGAGTGCACACGTGGTGGGGAGGGCGGGCTGGGGACAAGGGCTGGGACAGAAACGCTGCACCCAGGGCTGGGTTCTCCCCCTGCATGCAGGGACAGCCCCTGATGGGGGGAGAGCCTTGGGCAGGGCACCGTGGTGCTGCTGCTGCTGCTGCTGCTGCTGCTGCTGCTGCTGCTGCTGCTGCTGCTGCTGGGGCAGTGGGACAGGCCTCGCTGCTTGCCAGCTGCCTGGGGCCCTGTCCTTCCTGCCCCAGAGCCCTGGGACTGGCATCCCTGCTGTCCCCAGTGGCAGCTGCCTCCCTCCCAGCGCCACTCATGGCCTTCTGTCCATCCTCCTGCAGACCATGGATACCTGGGTCTTGTGGTTCTTGCTCTTGCAAAGTGTACTCCAGTACCCACAGCCTGTGGGTGATGGATTGGACGAGGTGACCCGTCTGCGAATGGAGGCGTGGGCCAAGCTCCAGGAAGAGGAGAAGATTCGTCTGGAGCGGGAGGTGGAGCAGCTGGCCCTGAAGCAGGGTGTGTGGGACTGGGGAGACCTGCTCTGCTCTGCCTTGTGGCTCTGGCAGCACTGGGCTGTTGCTGGGCTCCTGCTGCTTCTCTTGGCCTTGTGGTACATGTGGAGGAAAAGGAGCCTGAGGAGAGACATGCATCAAGATGTAAACGATCGCGAGAATGAAAACGAAGCCAGATTTTTTGGATGTAATCGATGAAGGTGCTGGAAATGAAGATGGCGATGTGGGAAATGAAGGAGAAGAAGATGATGAAGATGAAGACAATGATGTGAATGGGGAGGAAAACAACAATCATGATGGCAATGTACAGGAAGTCAACAACGCTGGTGCACATGAAGAAGGTGATGTTGCAAATGGAGACGAGGAGCTGGATGATGACGATAGAATTGGAAGAATGGTAATGGAGCGCATCCAGTGGCCAGTGCAGGACCTGCCTATAAGATGCCAGTGGATAAGTCTCCTCATGGAGAATTTTGCATTTTATTTTCGGCACGTCTTGTCCGACACCTTCTACCCAGTCCTGCAAGAAGCCATTGGGGTGGGCAGTGCCTTTGAAGGTTGGAGTCCCCATGAGGAGGATGTTGTGTACCAGGTGCTGGTACCCATGACTCCTCCCCGAGGGCACAGCTTCCACCTGGAGCTGGACACTGCAGGGCAGAGGCGCGTCAGGAACTTCCGCGTGCGTGTGCAGCAGGAGTGCACCTGCGGCAGGGCGCAGCGGGGTAAGGACATGCTGTGCTTCCTGCACCAGCCCGAGGAGGAGCTGAGGACGAAGCAGGATCCCAGCCTCGTTGACACGCTGTGCACCGACTCCTACCTGGACGTGCACAAAACTGCCCGCTGGTTCTACCAGCTGGTGAGAGCAGTCTGGCCGGCTTTGCTTCAGTCCCACAGTTGGCATTTAGTGCTGCTGCCCTGCAGACGCTCCTGCCAATTCCAGGTGACCAACGGCAGGGAAAGCTTCCGCATCGAGATGCTCTTTGGGGTGAGACAAGGCGACTCGGACGTGTTTGTGAGCAGCGAGCCTCGAGAAGCCTATACCTCAAGCACAGTGTGGCCGGAGAGCTACGCCGTGGCAGAGATTAAGTTCTTCAAGTACATCGCCAGGCGGGCCCCCTATGACAGCTTGCACCTCAAATGCCTGCAGTTCTTCACCCGTCTGCAGCTGGGCTTGGGCTTTTCCACCTACACCATCAAGACTATTGTCATGCACCTCCTGAGCGTGGTACCCGTGTCACAGTGGCGCAGGAGACATTTTGTGAGGCGAGTGCTGGACATCAGCGAGGGCCTTCGCACATGTGTGCAAATGAGACGCCTCAACCACTTCATTGTGGGCAACCGGAGGCTTCCTGAGGGGATCAGTTTGCCCCCAGATGTCCAAATGGCCGTGTATTACAATCTCTTCCATGACCTGGAGATGGATCCCATTGCCCACTCCCAGGCCATGAGTCAGTACGTGGATCTGCATTGGTGGCTCAAACGGATCCTTGACAATGAAGACTGAAGGTGTCTCTCTTGCATGGAGTTGTGCTTGTGGGGGCCCACACCTGGCACAACCTTCCAGGCCATGGCAGAAGAGGGCAGAATGTGGGATACAGAGAGGGAAGCTGCACTGTTCTCCTTGCAGCAGCAGCAGCAGGGTCGTGCCAGCATTCTCTCCAGCACTGCACCCAGAGCTGACCCTGCTGACTACAAAGATCGAGGTGCTCGCCAGAGGAAATGCTTTTATTCCTTTTCCTGCTCTGTGTGCTCTGTGTGGAGAATCTACAGCACGGGAAACAGTTGACACACACCTCAGTGTGCAATACACGGAGAAGGTGCTGCTGAGTCGACAGTGGCAATTGGTGCTACAACTTCCCTGCAGATCAAAAGGGAACGCAGGGAGTCAGAACTGATGTAATCATTTCCAGGGGACTTGTTAGAGAGTGTCCCACTACCACCATGACTGTGACTGCCCACGCCTATTTCTTTGAGTCCATTTGCCATCCCAGAGCTTCCTCTGGTCAAAGAAGTCAATTTCAGAATCTCAGAGGAGAGAATGTTTGAAAGGAAACGCGGTTGGATCATGTGGTCCAGGGCTGCTCCAGCAGCGTCTTCCTGCTGTGCATTGCAAGAGATTGTGTTCAGATGGTTCTTGACTCTCAATGGTGAGGGAGAGGCCACAGTCTCTGGGCTATGCCCAGGATCAGTCAATGGATGGTGTTTCACCTCGTCCTCTGAAAGGAAATATCTAAGTCAGCATTGTATCATCTGTGTTGGGGCTAACGTAAAAATGTGTATAGATAAAATTCTAGATTTTAATTTCAGATATATATATTATGTACATATATGATATGCTGAAAACCTTATAAATTACTTTTAATAAGCAAAATAGAAAATAGTAAGCAATGTGCCAATATAAGTAATATCAAAGATATGAAATCTGAAACTATTATAACATGAAAAAATTAGTGTTGAGGTTTCTCTATGCAGTTTTCTTTAAGTAATAATATATTGTATATATATATTGTCATTATCTGCTGTGACATATATTAGTGATCTTGGTGCAATTATATCAGGAAAGATTGCCATAAAAATAGATATATTTATAACATATAAAATGTAAAGATACCATATATTGCACCTAAGACATTATTTTTATTTGTGCAAGTAAAATCATAGATTGTGTCTCTGTCTGCTTGAGACACATAATTATGCCCAATTCTTACTGAACGTATGTATGGCAGGCCAGAAACTGCTTTTCTGTTCTTTTAATAAACAATACTATTCAATAATGTGCGTTGTGCAGAACTGTATTGATCTCAGCCAGATCTATGATATTGGTTCCTCTCACCCATTGTGAGCAGTCTGGGCTTGTGCACAGTGTCCTTGAACTCAGCCACAGGCTCCAGTGCTGAAGTGGTTCTAATCAGCAATGAGGCCCAGCTGGCCCTGGCCCCTGTGATCACAGAATCCCAGAAGGGCCGGGCTTGGAAGGGTCCTTACAAATGATGTTGTTGCAGCCCTGCTGCCCAGGCCAGGGACAGCTTGCTCTGGGCCGGGTTGCTGCCAGCCCCGTGCAACGCGGCCCCTGGGATCAGTGCCGGGGCTGGGGCAGCCTCAGCTGCTGTGGGCAGCGTGGGCCAGGGCCTGAGCGGCCTCAGAGCCAAGAATTTCTGCCCCATCTGCAGCCTGGGGCCGCCCTGTGTCCGTGGGAAGCCCCTGGGCTGGTGCTGTCCCTGCAGGCCCTTGTGCACAGCCCTGGGCAGGTCTGTGCTGGGCCCGCCAGGGACTGAAAGGCCGCAGGAAGGTGCCCCCGCAGGAGCCCTTGCAGAGCCCCGGGGCCAGCAGGGCCACCATGAGGGCAGCAAGCAGGGCCTGCTGTGGCCCCGGGGCAGGAGGGCACAGGGCGGGCGCTGAGGCCCTGCCAGCTGGAGCTGGGAGCTCTGCAGAGCGGCCGGCAGAGAGAGAGCCGGGGAGATCCGTGCAGCAGCCAGGCCACGGGCTCCTTGATGCCTTAGAGACCAGGGAGCAGCCTGGGAGTGCCCTGAGGCATTGGGGCATCTCCCTGTGTGGAGAAACCTTCTCGACACCAGAGGTGTACGGCTGCAACAGACAGAGTGGAGCCCTGAAATGTTACTTGAATTAAGGGAGAGGCCATGGGACATCGGATACAATTTATCCAAGTAACAGAGAGTTTCTAAACTGCCCCAATGAGAACATCTGCCTTCAAATTACTGAGCTTATTCCTGGGTTTGCCACATCTGAACAGGCCCTGCCTAGAAGATTTCATCACAGAATAAAATTACACTGCATACATTCTCCATACATTTATTTATATATATTATACTGTACGATGAAAGAATTGTTTCCTGACGCAGCCTGTTGAGTTGCTCTGTGCTAGAGGTTTGCAGCACAGGTGGCAGAGCCATTCCATGGGTCAATGTGCAGCAATGCTGTGTTTTTATTTGATTCTTTATCAACATATTCCCCTGCTTGGTTCCATTTCATTTCCTCCAGCGGTATTCCTACTTTAAAGTTCACCATTTTTCTTCAAAATTTCTTCTACATACATTTTAATCTTTACTGGGGCCATGCCCAGTTCATTTAGCAAGCCTAGATTGTCTTCCTCAACCAGCCCCTTTCCCCAAAGCTTTGTTGCTGTGATTCCATGGATACCTCACAGGCAGCCTTGTACATTAGTTGAGACTTTCTGGAGGGGAGAAGCCACGATGTAGTTATAAAATTATTCAACCATGTTAGCTGGGTGTTTCCCAAGCAGGGTGAGGTTGTCTTTACTTTTTCTGTGTCAATTCCTGTCCTGCAGGAATAATTCCAGTGCACTTACAACAGGGATGTCTGTCTGTATTTCCTGATCTCTTTGCCAGGAGATCAAAACTATGGCAGAGCTGACCTTCCTTCCTTCTGCCAAACTGTATTTGATTAAAATGGGCAAAGACATCTTCCAACAAAGCAGGCATTTTGAGAGGGAATTGTATATTCAGGTGACTTTCTTTGCCCCATGCTGACCATGCATACAGAGGAGGGGAGCGCCCAGCACTTCATGGATGGCCCTAGAGATAGACCTTGTTGCTGTTACAATTTTTCTTGATGGAAGTTGCATGACAAGTGTGGGTACACAAAGCACGGAAGGAGATAGTGCAGCGTGGAATGAAAGATTCCCTCTCGGAAAATGCCAGTTAAATCTATTAAAAATCCAAGCAGATCAGAAGCAGCCCAGCCCATATTGACCTAGCAGCCCTCTTGCCATATGTCTTAGTATTTGACCTCATACTGAATTCAGGGTCTGCCCAAACTGGGACCTTGTTGAAGACCAAGGCCGAGGAAGGGCTCTCACTTGTGCTGCCAGTGCCATGGAAGGCCCCAGAACAAGTGGGCCTTTCTTGGGTGCACAGATCCCATCTTCAGTGTGGCCTTCATGTTAACAAAATCCTCACTGACATCCTGGCACATGGGAAGGGTTTTTTAGAGAAAATCAGCAAATGGATCAAAATCTAAATGAATATGAGTAGGGCAGGAGTGTTGATCTGCCTGAGGATAGGAAGGCTCTACTCAGGGATCTGGCCAGGTGTCATGGATGTGTCAAGTCCACCTGTATGAGATAGAAGAAGGCAAAATGCTGGGTCCTGTGCTTTTGTCTCTCCCACCCCATGCAGTGAACAGGCTGGGGGAAGAGGGGCTGGAAACTGGCAAGAAGCCAAAGGCATCCCAGCTTCTGTCAGAAGCAGTGAGGCCAGCAGCAGCTGAGCAGGGATTGTCCTTCCCCACAGGGCAGCGGTGAGGCTGTACCTCAAATCCTGCTTTCACTTTTGGTCCCTTGAAAACAAGAAAGGCACAGATGTGCTTGAGTGTGTGCACAGAAGGGAAATGGAGCTGGGGAATGGTGTGGAGCACAAGTCTGATGAACAAGGGCTGAGAGAGGTGGAGGTGTTTAGCACCGAGAAAAAGCAACTCCGGAGCAACCTTATAGTACTCTAGAGCTATTTGGAGGGAGGTTGCAGGCAGGTCAGGGTCATTATATTCTCCCAGGAAACAAAAATATGAGCAGAAGATATTACCTCAAGTTGCACCACAGGAGCAATAGAAGGGTTCTCTAGGAAATATTCTTCGTGGAAACAGCATATCAAACCTGATAACACAATGCCCAGTGAAATGGCTGAGTCAGCAGCCTCAGAGAGATTTCAAAGTCATGTGGATGTGGCATTGTGGGACCCGGCTGATTGGTGGAGTAGGCAGTGTTAAGTTTGTGCTTGGACTGTGTGATCTTCAGGGTCTTTTCCAACCTCATCAACTCAGAGGTTTAACTGTAGCTTAGCATGGAGTCAAGGCTTACACTCAGTGATCCTCAAAGATGCCCCAAACATGGATATTGATGAGATTGCCAATGTGGGGTAGCTGATAAGAAAGACCAGAGAAAGACCAAGAGAAATTCTTTGAAGAAGATTCACTGAAATGCTGCCTAAACCAGTACACCCTGGCAATCTTCCTGCCTGAGCTGGGCTGGGGACAAAGGGCGGGGCTGGCCTGGCTCCGGGGTTCTGTGACACATGTGTGACATCATGGGGGACATGTCACAGTGGGGGCAGCTATAAAAGGCCCCAGCAGGTAACGCTGGCCCTGTATTGCTTGGGCAGGCGGTGAGTGCACACGTGGTGGGGAGGGCGGGCTGGGGACAAGGGCTGGGACAGAAACGCTGCACCCAGGGCTGGGTTCTCCCCCTGCATGCAGGGACAGCCCCTGATGGGGGGAGAGCCTTGGGCAGGGCACCGTGCTGCTGCTGCTGCTGCTGCTGGGGCAGTGGGACAGGCCTCGCTGCTTGCCAGCTGCCTGGGGCCCTGTCCTTCCTGCCCCAGAGCCCTGGGACTGGCATCCCTGCTGTCCCCAGTGGCAGCTGCCTCCCTCCCAGCGCCACTCATGGCCTTCTGTCCATCCTCCTGCAGACCATGGATACCTGGGTCTTGTGGTTCTTGCTCTTGCAAAGTGTACTCCAGTACCCACAGCCTGTGGGTGATGGATTGGACGAGGTGACCCGTCTGCGAATGGAGGCGTGGGCCAAGCTCCAGGAAGAGGAGAAGATTCGTCTGGAGCGGGAGATGGAGCAGCTGGCCCTGAAGCAGGGTGTGTGGGACTGGGGAGACCTGCTCTGCTCTGCCTTGTGGCTCTGGCAGCACTGGGCTGTTGCTGGGCTCCTGCTGCTTCTCTTGGCCTTTTGGTACATGTGGAGTAAAAGGAGCCTGAGGAGAGACATGCATCAAGATGTAAACGATCGCGAGAATGAAAACGAAGCCAGATTTTTGGATGTAATCGATGAAGGTGCTGGAAATGAAGATGGCGATGTGGGAAATGAAGGAGAAGAAGATGATGAAGATGAAGACAATGATGTGAATGGGGAGGAAAACAACAATCATGATGGCAATGTACAGGAAGTCAACAACGCTGGTGCACATGAAGAAGGTGATGTTGCAAATGGAGACGAGGAGCTGGATGATGACGATAGAATTGGAAGAATGGTAATGGAGCGCATCCAGTGGCCAGTGCAGGACCTGCCTATAAGATGCCAGTGGATAAGTCTCCTCATGGAGAATTTTGCATTTTACTTTCGGCACGTCTTGTCCGACACCTTCTACCCAGTCCTGCAAGAAGCCATTGGGGTGGGCAGTGCCTTTGAAGGTTGGAGTCCCCGTGAGGAGGATGTTGTGTACCAGGTGCTGGTACCCATGACTCCTCCCCGAGGGCACAGCTTCCACCTGGAGCTGGACACTGCAGGGCAGAGGCGCGTCAGGAACTTCCGCGTGCGTGTGCAGCAGGAGTGCACCTGCGGCAGGGCGCAGCGGGGTAAGGACATGCTGTGCTTCCTGCACCAGCCCGAGGAGGAGCTGAGGACGAAGCAGGATCCCAGCCTCGTTGACACGCTGTGCACCGACTCCTACCTGGACGTGCACAAAACTGCCCGCTGGTTCTACCAGCTGGTGAGAGCAGTCTGGCCGGCTTTGCTTCAGTCCCACAGTTGGCATTTAGTGCTGCTGCCCTGCAGACGCTCCTGCCAATTCCAGGTGACCAACGGCAGGGAAAGCTTCCGCATCGAGATGCTCTTTGGGGTGAGACAAGGCGACTCGGACGTGTTTGTGAGCAGCGAGCCTCGAGAAGCCTATACCTCAAGCACAGTGTGGCCGGAGAGCTACGCCGTGGCAGAGATGAAGTTCTTCAAGTACATCGCCAGGCGGGCCCCCTATGACAGCTTGCACCTCAAATGCCTGCAGTTCTTCACCCGTCTGCAGCTGGGCTTGGGCTTTTCCACCTACACCATCAAGACTATTGTCATGCACCTCCTGAGCGTGGTACCCGTGTCACAGTGGCGCAGGAGACATTTTGTGAGGCGAGTGCTGGACATCAGCGAGGGCCTTCGCACATGTGTGCAAATGAGACGCCTCAACCACTTCATTGTGGGCAACCGGAGGCTTCCTGAGGGGATCAGTTTGCCCCCAGATGTCCAAATGGCCGTGTATTACAATCTCTTCCATGACCTGGAGCTGGATCCCATTGCCCACTCCCAGGCCATGAGTCAGTACGTGGATCTGTACCGGTGGCTCAAACGGATCCTTGACAATGAAGACTGAAGGTGTCTCTCTTGCACGGAGTTGTGTTTGTGGGGGCCCACACCTGGCACAACCTTCCAGGCCATGGCAGAAGAGGGCAGAATGTGGGATACAGAGAGGGAAGCTGCACTGTTCTCCTTGCAGCAGCAGCAGCAGGGTCGTGCCAGCATTCTCTCCAGCACTGCACCCAGAGCTGACCCTGCTGACTACAAAGATCGAGGTGCTCGCCAGAGGAAATGCTTTTATTCCTTTTCCTGCTCTGTGTGCTCTGTGTGGAGAATCTACAGCACGGGAAACAGTTGACACACACCTCAGTGTGCAATACACGGAGAAGGTGCTGCTGAGTCGACAGTGGCAATTGGTGCTACAACTTCCCTGCAGATCAAAAGGGAACGCAGGGAGTCAGAACTGATGTAATCATTTCCAGGGGACTTGTTAGAGAGTGTCCCACTACCACCATGACTGTGACTGCCCACGCCTATTTCTTTGAGTCCATTTGCCATCCCAGAGCTTCCTCTGGTCAAAGAAGTCAATTTCAGAATCTCAGAGGAGAGAATGTTTGAAAGGAAACGCGGTTGGATCATGTGGTCCAGGGCTGCTCCAGCAGCGTCTTCCTGCTGTGCATTGCAAGAGATTGTGTTCAGATGGTTCTTGACTCTCAATGGTGAGGGAGAGGCCACAGTCTCTGGGCTATGCCCAGGATCAGTCAATGGATGGTGTTTCACCTCGTCCTCTGAAAGGAAATATCTAAGTCAGCATTGTATCATCTGTGTTGGGGCTAACGTAAAAATGTGTATAGATAAAATTCTAGATTTTAATTTCAGATATATATATTATGTACATATATGATATGCTGAATACCTTATAAATTACTTTTTAATAAGCAAAATAGAAAATAGTAAGCAATGTGCCAATATAAGTAATATCAAAGATATGAAATCTGAAACTATTATAACATGAAAAAATTAGTGTTGAGGTTTCTCTATGCAGTTTTCTTTAAGTAATAATATATTGTATATATATATTGTCATTATCTGCTGTGACATATATTAGTGATCTTGGTGCAATTATATCAGGAAAGATTGCCATAAAAATAGATATATTTATAACATATAAAATGTAAAGATACCATATATTGCACCTAAGACATTATTTTTATTTGTGCAAGTAAAATCATAGATTGTGTCTCTGTCTGCTTGAGACACATAATTATGCCCAATTCTTACTGAACGTATGTATGGCAGGCCAGAAACTGCTTTTCTGTTCTTTTAATAAACAATACTATTCAATAATGTGCGTTGTGCAGAACTGTATTGATCTCAGCCAGATCTATGATATTGGTTCCTCTCACCCATTGTGAGCAGTCTGGGCTTGTGCACAGTGTCCTTGAACTCAGCCACAGGCTCCAGTGCTGAAGTGGTTCTAATCAGCAATGAGGCCCAGCTGGCCCTGGCCCCTGTGATCACAGAATCCCAGAAGGGCCGGGCTTGGAAGGGTCCTTACAAATGATGTTGTTGCAGCCCTGCTGCCCAGGCCAGGGACAGCTTGCTCTGGGCCGGGTTGCTGCCAGCCCCGTGCAACGCGGCCCCTGGGATCAGTGCCGGGGCTGGGGCAGCCTCAGCTGCTGTGGGCAGCGTGGGCCAGGGCCTGAGCGGCCTCAGAGCCAAGAATTTCTGCCCCATCTGCAGCCTGGGGCCGCCCTGTGTCCGTGGGAAGCCCCTGGGCTGGTGCTGTCCCTGCAGGCCCTTGTGCACAGCCCTGGGCAGGTCTGTGCTGGGCCCGCCAGGGACTGAAAGGCCGCAGGAAGGTGCCCCCGCAGGAGCCCTTGCAGAGCCCCGGGGCCAGCAGGGCCACCATGAGGGCAGCAAGCAGGGCCTGCTGTGGCCCCGGGGCAGGAGGGCACAGGGCGGGCGCTGAGGCCCTGCCAGCTGGAGCTGGGAGCTCTGCAGAGCGGCCGGCAGAGAGAGAGCCGGGGAGATCCGTGCAGCAGCCAGGCCACGGGCTCCTTGATGCCTTAGAGACCAGGGAGCAGCCTGGGAGTGCCCTGAGGCATTGGGGCATCTCCCTGTGTGGAGAAACCTTCTCGACACCAGAGGTGTACGGCTGCAACAGACAGAGTGGAGTCCTGAAATGTTACTTGAATTAAGGGAGAGGTTATGGGACATCGGATACAATTTATCCAAGTAACAGAGAGTTTCTAAACTGCCCCAATGAGAACATCTGCCTTCAAATTACTGAGCTTATTCCTGGGTTTGCCACATCTGAACAGGCCCTGCCTAGAAGATTTCATCACAGAATAAAATTACACTGCATACATTCTCCATACATTTATTTATATATATTATACTGTACGATGAAAGAATTGTTTCCTGACACAGCCTGTTGAGTTGCTCTGTGCTAGAGGTTTGCAGCACAGGTGGCAGAGCCATTCCATGGGTCAATGTGCAGCAATGCTGTGTTTTTATTTGATTCTTTATCAACATATTCCCCTGCTTGGTTCCATTTCATTTCCTCCAGCAGTATTCCTACTTTAAAGTTCACCATTTTTCTTCAAAATTTCTTCTACATACATTTTAATCTTTACTGGGGCCATGCCCAGTTCATTTAGCAAGCCTAGATTGTCTTCCTCAACCAGCCCCTTTTCCCAAAGCTTTGTTGCTGTGATTCCATGGATACCTCACAGGCAGCCTTGTACATTAGTTGAGACTTTCTGGAGGGGAGAAGCCACGATGTAGTTATAAAATTATTCAACCATGTTAGCTGGGTGTTTCCCAAGCAGGGTGAGGTTGTCTTTACTTTTTCTGTGTCGATTCCTGTCCTGCAGAAATAATTCCAGTGCACTTACAACAGGGATGTCTGTCTGTATTTCCTGATCTCTTTGCCAGGAGATCAAAACTATGTCAGAGCTGACCTTCCTTCCTTCTGCCAAACTGTATTTGATTAAAATGGGCAAAGACATCTTCCAACAAAGCAGGCATTTTGAGAGGGAATTGTATATTCAGGTGACTTTCTTTGCCCCATGCTGACCATGCATACAGAGGAGGGGAGCGCCCAGCACTTCATGGATGGCCCTAGAGATAGACCTTGTTGCTGTTACAATTTTTCTTGATGAAAGTTGCATGACAAGTGTGGGTACACAAAGCACGGAAGGAGATAGTGCAGCGTGGAATGAAAGATTCCCTCTCGGAAAATGCCAGTCAAATCTATTAAAAATCCAAGCAGATCAGAAGCAGCCCAGCCCATATTGACCTAGCAGCCCTCTTGCCATATGTCTTAGTCTGTATTTGACCTCATTCTGAATTCAGGGTCTGCCCAAACTGGGACCTTGTTGAAGACCAAGGCCGAGGAAGGGCTCTCACTTGTGCTGCCAGTGCCATGGAAGGCCCCAGAACAAGTGGGTCTTTCTTGGGTGCACAGATCCCATCTTCAGTGTGGCCTTCATGTTAACAAAATCCTCACTGACATCCTGCCACATGGGAAGGGTTTTTTAGAGAAAATCAGCAAATGGATCAAAATCTAAATGAATATGAGTAGGGCA
Source organism: Oenanthe melanoleuca (assembly GCF_029582105.1). NCBI lineage: Eukaryota > Metazoa > Chordata > Aves > Passeriformes > Muscicapidae > Oenanthe > Oenanthe melanoleuca. The sequence continues at coordinate 8,275,613 of NC_079334.1, forward strand.
GGAGTGTTGATCTGCCTGAGGATAGGAAGGCTCTACTCAGGGATCTGGCCAGGTGTCATGGATGTGTCAAGTCCACCTGTATGAGATAGAAGAAGGCAAAATGCTGGGTCCTGTGCTTTTGTCTCTCCCACCCCATGCAGTGAACAGGCTGGGGGAAGAGGGGCTGGAAACTGGCAAGAAGCCAAAGGCATCCCAGCTTCTGTCAGAAGCAGTGAGGCCAGCAGCAGCTGAGCAGGGATTGTCCTTCCCCACAGGGCAGCGGTGAGGCTGTACCTCAAATCCTGCTTTCACTTTTGGTCCCTTGAAAACAAGAAAGGCACAGATGTGCTTGAGTGTGTGCACAGAAGGGAAATGGAGCTGGGGAATGGTGTGGAGCACAAGTCTGATGAACAAGGGCTGAGAGAGGTGGAGGTGTTTAGCACCGAGAAAAAGCAACTCCGGAGCAACCTTATAGTACTCTAGAGCTATTTGGAGGGAGGTTGCAGGCAGGTTAGGGTCATTATATTCTCCCAGGAAACAAAAATATGAGCAGAAGATATTACCTCAAGTTGCACCACAGGAGCAATAGAAGGGTTCTCTAGGAAATATTCTTCGTGGAAACAGCATATCAAACCTGATAACACAATGCCCAGTGAAATGGCTGAGTCAGCAGCCTCAGAGAGATTTCAAAGTCATGTGGATGTGGCATTGTGGGACCCGGCTGATTGGTGGAGTAGGCAGTGTTAAGTTTGTGCTTGGACTGTGTGATCTTCAGGGGCTTTTCCAACCTCATCAACTCAGAGGTTTAACTGTAGCTTAGCATGGAGTCAAGGCTTACACTCAGTGATCCTCAAAGATGCCCCAAACATGGATATTGATGAGATTGCCAATGTGGGGTAGCTGATAAGAAAGACCAGAGAAAGACCAAGAGAAATTCTTTGAAGAAGATTCACTGAAATGCTGCCTAAACCAGTACACCCTGGCAATCTTCCTGCCTGAGCTGGGCTGGGGACAAAGGGCGGGGCTGGCCTGGCTCTGGTTTTCTGTGACACATGTGTGACATCATGGGGGACATGTCACAGTGGGGGCAGCTATAAAAGGCCCCAGCAGGTAGCGCTGGCCCTGTATTGCTTGGGCAGGCGGTGAGTGCACACGTGGTGGGGAGGGCGGGCTGGGGACAAGGGCTGGGACAGAAACGCTGCACCCAGGGCTGGGTTCTCCCCCTGCATGCAGGGACAGCCCCTGATGGGGGGAGAGCCTTGGGCAGGGCACCGTGGTGCTGCTGCTGCTGCTGCTGCTGCTGCTGCTGCTGCTGCTGCTGCTGCTGCTGCTGGGGCAGTGGGACAGGCCTCGCTGCTTGCCAGCTGCCTGGGGCCCTGTCCTTCCTGCCCCAGAGCCCTGGGACTGGCATCCCTGCTGTCCCCAGTGGCAGCTGCCTCCCTCCCAGCGCCACTCATGGCCTTCTGTCCATCCTCCTGCAGACCATGGATACCTGGGTCTTGTGGTTCTTGCTCTTGCAAAGTGTACTCCAGTACCCACAGCCTGTGGGTGATGGATTGGACGAGGTGACCCGTCTGCGAATGGAGGCGTGGGCCAAGCTCCAGGAAGAGGAGAAGATTCGTCTGGAGCGGGAGGTGGAGCAGCTGGCCCTGAAGCAGGGTGTGTGGGACTGGGGAGACCTGCTCTGCTCGCCTTGTGGCTCTGGCAGCACTGGGCTGTTGCTGGGCTCCTGCTGCTTCTCTTGGCCTTGTGGTACATGTGGAGGAAAAGGAGCCTGAGGAGAGACATGCATCAAGATGTAAACGATCGCGAGAATGAAAACGAAGCCAGATTTTTGGATGTAATCGATGAAGGTGCTGGAAATGAAGATGGCGATGTGGGAAATGAAGGAGAAGAAGATGATGAAGATGAAGACAATGATGTGAATGGGGAGGAAAACAACAATCATGATGGCAATGTACAGGAAGTCAACAACGCTGGTGCACATGAAGAAGGTGATGTTGCAAATGGAGACGAGGAGCTGGATGATGACGATAGAATTGGAAGAATGGTAATGGAGCGCATCCAGTGGCCAGTGCAGGACCTGCCTATAAGATGCCAGTGGATAAGTCTCCTCATGGAGAATTTTGCATTTTATTTTCGGCACGTCTTGTCCGACACCTTCTACCCAGTCCTGCAAGAAGCCATTGGGGTGGGCAGTGCCTTTGAAGGTTGGAGTCCCCATGAGGAGGATGTTGTGTACCAGGTGCTGGTACCCATGACTCCTCCCCGAGGGCACAGCTTCCACCTGGAGCTGGACACTGCAGGGCAGAGGCGCGTCAGGAACTTCCGCGTGCGTGTGCAGCAGGAGTGCACCTGCGGCAGGGCGCAGCGGGGTAAGGACATGCTGTGCTTCCTGCACCAGCCCGAGGAGGAGCTGAGGACGAAGCAGGATCCCAGCCTCGTTGACACGCTGTGCACCGACTCCTACCTGGACGTGCACAAAACTGCCCGCTGGTTCTACCAGCTGGTGAGAGCAGTCTGGCCGGCTTTGCTTCAGTCCCACAGTTGGCATTTAGTGCTGCTGCCCTGCAGACGCTCCTGCCAATTCCAGGTGACCAACGGCAGGGAAAGCTTCCGCATCGAGATGCTCTTTGGGGTGAGACAAGGCGACTCGGACGTGTTTGTGAGCAGCGAGCCTCGAGAAGCCTATACCTCAAGCACAGTGTGGCCGGAGAGCTACGCCGTGGCAGAGATTAAGTTCTTCAAGTACATCGCCAGGCGGGCCCCCTATGACAGCTTGCACCTCAAATGCCTGCAGTTCTTCACCCGTCTGCAGCTGGGCTTGGGCTTTTCCACCTACACCATCAAGACTATTGTCATGCACCTCCTGAGCGTGGTACCCGTGTCACAGTGGCGCAGGAGACATTTTGTGAGGCGAGTGCTGGACATCAGCGAGGGCCTTCGCACATGTGTGCAAATGAGACGCCTCAACCACTTCATTGTGGGCAACCGGAGGCTTCCTGAGGGGATCAGTTTGCCCCCAGATGTCCAAATGGCCGTGTATTACAATCTCTTCCATGACCTGGAGATGGATCCCATTGCCCACTCCCAGGCCATGAGTCAGTACGTGGATCTGCATTGGTGGCTCAAACGGATCCTTGACAATGAAGACTGAAGGTGTCTCTCTTGCATGGAGTTGTGCTTGTGGGGGCCCACACCTGGCACAACCTTCCAGGCCATGGCAGAAGAGGGCAGAATGTGGGATACAGAGAGGGAAGCTGCACTGTTCTCCTTGCAGCAGCAGCAGCAGGGTCGTGCCAGCATTCTCTCCAGCACTGCACCCAGAGCTGACCCTGCTGACTACAAAGATCGAGGTGCTCGCCAGAGGAAATGCTTTTATTCCTTTTCCTGCTCTGTGTGCTCTGTGTGGAGAATCTACAGCACGGGAAACAGTTGACACACACCTCAGTGTGCAATACACGGAGAAGGTGCTGCTGAGTCGACAGTGGCAATTGGTGCTACAACTTCCCTGCAGATCAAAAGGGAACGCAGGGAGTCAGAACTGATGTAATCATTTCCAGGGGACTTGTTAGAGAGTGTCCCACTACCACCATGACTGTGACTGCCCACGCCTATTTCTTTGAGTCCATTTGCCATCCCAGAGCTTCCTCTGGTCAAAGAAGTCAATTTCAGAATCTCAGAGGAGAGAATGTTTGAAAGGAAACGCGGTTGGATCATGTGGTCCAGGGCTGCTCCAGCAGCGTCTTCCTGCTGTGCATTGCAAGAGATTGTGTTCAGATGGTTCTTGACTCTCAATGGTGAGGGAGAGGCCACAGTCTCTGGGCTATGCCCAGGATCAGTCAATGGATGGTGTTTCACCTCGTCCTCTGAAAGGAAATATCTAAGTCAGCATTGTATCATCTGTGTTGGGGCTAACGTAAAAATGTGTATAGATAAAATTCTAGATTTTAATTTCAGATATATATATTATGTACATATATGATATGCTGAAAACCTTATAAATTACTTTTTAATAAGCAAAATAGAAAATAGTAAGCAATGTGCCAATATAAGTAATATCAAAGATATGAAATCTGAAACTATTATAACATGAAAAAATTAGTGTTGAGGTTTCTCTATGCAGTTTTCTTTAAGTAATAATATATTGTATATATATATTGTCATTATCTGCTGTGACATATATTAGTGATCTTGGTGCAATTATATCAGGAAAGATTGCCATAAAAATAGATATATTTATAACATATAAAATGTAAAGATACCATATATTGCACCTAAGACATTATTTTTATTTGTGCAAGTAAAATCATAGATTGTGTCTCTGTCTGCTTGAGACACATAATTATGCCCAATTCTTACTGAACGTATGTATGGCAGGCCAGAAACTGCTTTTCTGTTCTTTTAATAAACAATACTATTCAATAATGTGCGTTGTGCAGAACTGTATTGATCTCAGCCAGATCTATGATATTGGTTCCTCTCACCCATTGTGAGCAGTCTGGGCTTGTGCACAGTGTCCTTGAACTCAGCCACAGGCTCCAGTGCTGAAGTGGTTCTAATCAGCAATGAGGCCCAGCTGGCCCTGGCCCCTGTGATCACAGAATCCCAGAAGGGCCGGGCTTGGAAGGGTCCTTACAAATGATGTTGTTGCAGCCCTGCTGCCCAGGCCAGGGACAGCTTGCTCTGGGCCGGGTTGCTGCCAGCCCCGTGCAACGCGGCCCCTGGGATCAGTGCCGGGGCTGGGGCAGCCTCAGCTGCTGTGGGCAGCGTGGGCCAGGGCCTGAGCGGCCTCAGAGCCAAGAATTTCTGCCCCATCTGCAGCCTGGGGCCGCCCTGTGTCCGTGGGAAGCCCCTGGGCTGGTGCTGTCCCTGCAGGCCCTTGTGCACAGCCCTGGGCAGGTCTGTGCTGGGCCCGCCAGGGACTGAAAGGCCGCAGGAAGGTGCCCCCGCAGGAGCCCTTGCAGAGCCCCGGGGCCAGCAGGGCCACCATGAGGGCAGCAAGCAGGGCCTGCTGTGGCCCCGGGGCAGGAGGGCACAGGGCGGGCGCTGAGGCCCTGCCAGCTGGAGCTGGGAGCTCTGCAGAGCGGCCGGCAGAGAGAGAGCCGGGGAGATCCGTGCAGCAGCCAGGCCACGGGCTCCTTGATGCCTTAGAGACCAGGGAGCAGCCTGGGAGTGACCCTGAGGCATTGGGGCATCTCCCTGTGTGGAGAAACCTTCTCGACACCAGAGGTGTATGGCTGACACAGACAGAGTGGAGTCCTGAAATGTTACTTGAATTAAGGGAGAGGCCATGGGACATCGGATACAATTTATCCAAGTAACAGAGAGTTTCTAAACTGCCCCAATGAGAACATCTGCCCTCAAATTACTGAGCTTATTCCTGGGCTTGCCACATCTGAACAGGCCCTGCCTAGAAGATTTCACCACAGAATAAAATTACACTGCATACATTCTCCATACATTTATTTATATATCTTATACTATACGATGAAGAATTGTTTCCTGACACAGCCTGTTGAGTTGCTCTGCGCTAGAGGTTTGCAGCACAGGTGGCAGAGCCATTCCATGGGTCAATGTGCAGCAGTGCTGTGTTTTTATTTGATTCTTTATCAACATATTCCCCTGCTTGGTTCCATTTAATTTCCTCCAGCGGTATTCCTACTTTAAAGTTCACCATTTTTCTTCAAAATTTCTTCTACATACATTTTAATCTTTACTGGGGCCATGCCCAGTTCATTTAGCAAGCCTAGATTGTCTTCCTCAACCAGCCCCTTTTCCCAAAGCTTTGTTGCTGTGATTCCATGGATACCTCACAGGCAGCCTTGTACATTAGTTGAGACTTTCTGGAGGGGAGAAGCCACGATGTAGTTATAAAATTATTCAACCATGTTAGCTGGGTGTTTCCCAAGCAGGGTGAGGTTGTCTTTACTTTTTCTGTGTCAATTCCTGTCCTGCAGAAATAATTCCAGTGCACTTACAACAGGGATGTCTGTCTGTATTTCCTGATCTCTTTGCCAGGAGATCAAAACTATGTCAGAGCTGACCTTCCTTCCTTCTGCCAAACTGTATTTGATTAAAATGGGCAAAGACACTTCCAACAAAGCAGGCATTTTGAGAGGGAATTGTATATTCAGGTGACTTTCTTTGCCCCATGCTGACCATGCACACAGAGGAGGGGAGCGCCCAGCACTTCATGGATGGCCCTAGAGATAGACCTTGTTGCTGTTACAATTTTTCTTGAGGAAAGTTGCATGACAAGTGTGGGTACACAAAGCACGGAAGGAGATAGTGCAGCGTGGAATGAAAGATTCCCTCTCGGAAAATGCCAGTTAAATCTATTAAAAATCCAAGCAGATCAGAAGCAGCCCAGCCCATATTGACCTAGCAGCCCTCTTGCCATATGTCTTAGTCTGTATTTGACCTCATACTGAATTCAGGGTCTGCCCAAACTGGGACCTTGTTGAAGACCAAGGCCGAGGAAGGGCTCTCACTTGTGCTGCCAGTGCCATGGAAGGCCCCAGAACAAGTGGGCCTTTCTTGGGTGCACAGATCCCATCTTCAGTGTGGCCTTCATGTTAACAAAATCCTCACTGACATCCTGGCACATGGGAAGGGTTTTTTAGAGAAAATCAGCAAATGGATCAAAATGTAAATGAATATGAGTAGGGCAGGAGTGTTGATCTGCCTGAGGATAGGAAGGATCTACTCAGGGATCTGGCCAGGTGTCATGGATGTGTCAAGTCCACCTGTATGAGATAGAAGAAGGCAAAATGCTGGGTCCTGTGCTTTTGTCTCTCCCACCCCATGCAGTGAACAGGCTGGGGGAAGAGGGGCTGGAAACTGGCAAGAAGCCAAAGGCATCCCAGCTTCTGTCAGAAGCAGTGAGGCCAGCAGCAGCTGAGCAGGGATTGTCCTTCCCCACAGGGCAGCAGTGAGGCTGTACCTCAAATCCTGCTTTCACTTTTGGTCCCTTGAAAACAAGAAAGGCACAGATGTGCTTGAGTGTGTGCACAGAAGGGAAATGGAGCTGGGGAATGGTGTGGAGCACAAGTCTGATGAACAAGGGCTGAGGGAGGTGGAGGTGTTTAGCACCGAGAAAAAGCAACTCCGAGGCAACCTTATAGTACTCTAGAGCTTTTTGGAGGGAGGTTGCAGGCAGGTCAGGGTCATTATATTCTCCCAGGAAACAAAAATATGAGCAGAAGATATTACCTCAAGTTGCACCACAGCAACAATTGAAAGGTTCTCTAGGAAATATTCTTCGTGGAAACAGCATATCAAACCTGATAACACAATGCCCAGTGAAATGGCTGAGTCAGCAGCCTCAGAGAGATTTCAAAGTCATGTGGATGTGGCATTGTGGGACCCGGCTGATTGGTGGAGTAGGCAGTGTTAAGTTTGTGCTTGGACTGTGTGATCTTCAGGGTCTTTTCCAACCTCATCGACTCAGAGGTTTAACTGTAGCTTAGCATGGAGTCAAGGCTTACACTCAGTGATCCTCAAAGATGCCCCAAACATGGATATTGATGAGATTGCCAATGTGGGGTAGCTGATAAGAAAGACCAGAGAAAGACCAAGAGAAATTCTTTGAAGAAGATTCACTGAAATGGTGCCTAAACCAGTACACCCTGGCAATCTTCCTGCCTGAGCTGGGCTGGGGACAAAGGGCGGGGCTGGCCTGGCTCCGGGGTTCTGTGACACATGTGTGACATCATGGGGGACATGTCACAGTGGGGGCAGCTATAAAAGGCCCCAGCAGGTAACGCTGGCCCTGTATTGCTTGGGCAGGCGGTGAGTGCACACGTGGTGGGGAGGGCGGGCTGGGGACAAGGGCTGGGACAGAAACGCTGCACCCAGGGCTGGGTTCTCCCCCTGCATGCAGGGACAGCCCCTGATGGGGGGAGAGCCTTGGGCAGGGCACCGTGCTGCTGCTGCTGCTGCTGCTGCTGCTGCTGCTGCTGCTGCTGCTGGGGCAGTGGGACAGGCCTCGCTGCTTGCCAGCTGCCTGGGGCCCTGTCCTTCCTGCCCCAGAGCCCTGGGACTGGCATCCCTGCTGTCCCCAGTGGCAGCTGCCTCCCTCCCAGCGCCACTCATGGCCTTCTGTCCATCCTCCTGCAGACCATGGATACCTGGGTCTTGTGGTTCTTGCTCTTGCAAAGTGTACTCCAGTACCCACAGCCTGTGGGTGATGGATTGGACGAGGTGACCCGTCTGCGAATGGAGGCGTGGGCCAAGCTCCAGGAAGAGGAGAAGATTCGTCTGGAGCGGGAGATGGAGCAGCTGGCCCTGAAGCAGGGTGTGTGGGACTGGGGAGACCTGCTCCGCTCTGCCTTGTGGCTCTGGCAGCACTGGGCTGTTGCTGGGCTCCTGCTGCTTCTCTTGGCCTTTTGGTACATGTGGAGGAAAAGGAGCCTGAGGAGAGACATGCATCAAGATGTAAACGATCGCGAGAATGAAAACGAAGCCAGATTTTTGGATGTAATCGATGAAGGTGCTGGAAATGAAGATGGCGATGTGGGAAATGAAGGAGAAGAAGATGATGAAGATGAAGACAATGGAGTAAATGGGGAGGAAAACAACAATCATGATGGCAATGTACAGGAAGTCAACAACGCTGGTGCACATGAAGAAGGTGATGTTGCAAATGGAGACGAGGAGCTGGATGATGACGATAGAATTGGAAGAATGGTAATGGAGCGCATCCAGTGGCCAGTGCAGGACCTGCCTATAAGATGCCAGTGGATAAGTCTCCTCATGGAGAATTTTGCATTTTACTTTCGGCACGTCTTGTCCGACACCTTCTACCCAGTCCTGCAAGAAGCCATTGGGGTGGGCAGTGCCTTTGAAGGTTGGAGTCCCCGTGAGGAGGATGTTGTGTACCAGGTGCTGGTACCCATGACTCCTCCCCGAGGGCACAGCTTCCACCTGGAGCTGGACACTGCAGGGCAGAGGCGCGTCAGGAACTTCCGCGTGCGTGTGCAGCAGGAGTGCACCTGCGGCAGGGCGCAGCGGGGTAAGGACATGCTGTGCTTCCTGCACCAGCCCGAGGAGGAGCTGAGGACGAAGCAGGATCCCAGCCTCGTTGACACGCTGTGCACCGACTCCTACCTGGACGTGCACAAAACTGCCCGCTGGTTCTACCAGCTGGTGAGAGCAGTCTGGCCGGCTTTGCTTCAGTCCCACAGTTGGCATTTAGTGCTGCTGCCCTGCAGACGCTCCTGCCAATTCCAGGTGACCAACGGCAGGGAAAGCTTCCGCATCGAGATGCTCTTTGGGGTGAGACAAGGCGACTCGGACGTGTTTGTGAGCAGCGAGCCTCGAGAAGCCTATACCTCAAGCACAGTGTGGCCGGAGAGCTACGCCGTGGCAGAGATGAAGTTCTTCAAGTACATCGCCAGGCGGGCCCCCTATGACAGCTTGCACCTCAAATGCCTGCAGTTCTTCACCCGTCTGCAGCTGGGCTTGGGCTTTTCCACCTACACCATCAAGACTATTGTCATGCACCTCCTGAGCATCATACCAGTATCAGAGTGGCGCAGGAGACATTTTGTGAGGCGAGTGCTGGACATCAGCGAGAGCCTTCGCACATGTGTGGAAGTGAGATGCCTTTATCACTTCATTGTGGGCAACCGGAGGCTTCCTGAGGGGATCAGTTTGCCCCCAGATGTTGAAATGGCTGAGTATTACAATCTCTTCCATGACCTGGAGCTGGATCCCATTGCCCACTCCCAGGCCATGAGTCAGTACGTGGATCTGTACCGGTGGCTCAAACGGATCCTTAATATTGAGCAGTGAAAGAGTCTGTCCTGCACAGTGCATAGGGCTTGCACCTGGCAGCAGAGAACAACCTTCCAGGCCATGGCAGAAGAGGCCAGAATGTGGGATACAGAGAGGGAAGCAGCACTGTGCCAGCAGCAGCAGGGTCTTGTCCACAGTCTCCTCAGCACTGCATCCAGAGGTGACCACGTTGGCTGCAAAGATCAAGGAGCGCACAAGAGGAAATGCTCTGATTCGGCTTTTTTGCTCTCTGGGCTCTGTGTGGAGAATCTACATCCTGGGAAGAAGCTGTCCCAGACCTGAGCATGCAGGACATGGAGTAGGCACTGCTCTATTGGCAGTGGCAACTGCTGCCACACCTTTCCTTTGGAGCAAAACACACTCAGGGAGTCACAGCTGATGGAGCTGAAGAGGCTGTGGCCAGGGCACTTGTGAGAGAGAGTCCCGTTGCCACCAGGACTGTGACTGCCCACACCTCTTTCTTAGAGTTCATTTTTCCTCATGGAGCTTCACCTGGTGCAAAGCGGAGATCTCAGAATCCCAGAGGAGGAAATGTTTGGAAGCACTACTTGTGGGATAATCTTGACCACGGCTGCTCCTGCATTGTCTTTCTGCTGAGCATTGCAAAGGATTTTTGTTTGAGTCAGTGGGCCAGGGGTTTCCCTGAATGCTTCAGAGAGAAATCAGAGTGCAGGGATTGAATTAAAGCCTTTAGATGCATTGAAGTATATTAAGCCACTCACACATAAAGTAGATGTTTAAATAGAAGTAAGTTAGTAAGTTTTAGGGTAAGTTGTAGTGTTTTTGGTAAGTTAAAGTTTTAGATTCCACAGTAGCAGTTGAAGTTCTAGTGAAGGTTAAAATTCATATTCATATTTTCAGTGGGGGCTCTAGGATCGTAATTGTAGACACTGTTTAGACAGTATAGAAGTATAATAAGAATATTGCTTACATTTTTCAGATAGAACAAGATAGGTTGTATAATTAGTTGTATACATAACTTAGCGTCCTAAACATCTAAAATCCTGATAAGTTAAGGAGTGGTGGTCCGAGTTTGCATCTTAGCTTGTTGAAAAAATCCTATAGAATAATATGTATTGGGGAGAGTTGCTGCTTTTCAGCCACTGGCTTTTATCCGGCTGCTTTTGCCAGGGCTTTTAGCCATTTGCTTTTGCTTTGCTACTGCTTCTGGCATTGCTTTTATGCTATTGCCTTTTGAGACTGATGTGCTTTGTAACAAGATGTGCTTTGTAATAAAAAAGTTTTGAATTATTAGCTGTATTACTTATTTAACATAACCCGACAAAGTAGGAGCCAAAAGCTGGGAGTAAGAGCCTAAGAGCTCCGGAGTTGGTGCCTTAGAGCACCGGAGGTCTAAAACCTCACAGATTTTGTTCAGATGGTTCTTGACTATTTCTGATGTGGGAGAGTCTACGGTCTCTGGGCAATGCCCAGGATCAGTCCATGAACCATGTTTCTCCTCTTCCCTGGAAGGCCAATATGTAGGTCAGCATTGTACCAAATGCATTGGGGCTGACCGGAAATTTTGTATAGACACGAATCTCGATTTTTTTTTTTTTATGTATATATAGATATATCTATGTCGCATGCATGCATATGATATACTATAGAGCTCTCAATGACCATATGTATGAGTAAAGTTGCATAAAAGTAAATATATCCTAAAATAAATATTTTCAATGATACAAAATTTCTATTTAAAAAATAATGTTAAAAATTACTATGAAGCAAATATGGAGCATATCTATATGTATATAAAAATAATATGGAATTCTGTTGAAACACTTACAACAGTTATATTTTGTCACTATCTGCTTTGACACATATTAGTGCTCTTGGTGCAATTATATCAGAAAAGATTTTCATAAAATAGATATATTTATGACTTATATAACATATAAACATTCTGTTAGATATATAGCATTTTTTTAATGTGCAAGTAAAACCATAGATTGTGTCTCTGTCTGCTTGAGACACATAATTATGCTCTATATGGAGTGAAATTATGTATGGCAGGCCAGAAACTGCTTTTCTATTGTTCCAATAAACAATAGTATTCAATAATGTGCGTTGTGCAGGACTGTATTGATCTCAGCCAGATCTATGATATTGGTTCCTCTCACCCATTGTGAGCAGTCTGGGCTTGTGCACAGTGTCCTTGAACTCAGCCACAGGCTCCAGTGCTGAAGTGGTTCTAATCAGCAATGAGGCCCAGCTGGCCCTGGCCCCTGTGATCACAGAATCCCAGAAGGGCCGGGCTTGGAAGGGTCCTTACAAATGATGTTGTTGCAGCCCTGCTGCCCAGGCCAGGGACAGCTTGCTCTGGGCCGGGTTGCTGCCAGCCCCGTGCAACGCGGCCCCTGGGATCAGTGCCGGGGCTGGGGCAGCCTCAGCTGCTGTGGGCAGCGTGGGCCAGGGCCTGAGCGGCCTCAGAGCCAAGAATTTCTGCCCCATCTGCAGCCTGGGGCCGCCCTGTGTCCGTGGGAAGCCCCTGGGCTGGTGCTGTCCCTGCAGGCCCTTGTGCACAGCCCTGGGCAGGTCTGTGCTGGGCCCGCCAGGGACTGAAAGGCCGCAGGAAGGTGCCCCCGCAGGAGCCCTTGCAGAGCCCCGGGGCCAGCAGGGCCACCATGAGGGCAGCAAGCAGGGCCTGCTGTGGCCCCGGGGCAGGAGGGCACAGGGCGGGCGCTGAGGCCCTGCCAGCTGGAGCTGGGAGCTCTGCAGAGCGGCCGGCAGAGAGAGAGCCGGGGAGATCCGTGCAGCAGCCAGGCCACGGGCTCCTTGATGCCTTAGAGACCAGGGAGCAGCCTGGGAGTGCCCTGAGGCATTGGGGCATCTCCCTGTGTGGAGAAACCTTCTCGACACCAGAGGTGTACGGCTGCAACAGACAGAGTGGAGTCTGAAATGTTACTTGAATTAAGGGAGAGGCCAAGGGTTATCGGATACAATTTATCCAAGTAACAGAGAGTTTCTAAACTGCCCCAATGAGAACATCTGCCTTCAAATTACTGAGCTTATTCCTGGACTTGCCACATCTGAACAGGCCCTGCCTAGAAGATTTCACCACAGAATAAAATTACACTGCATACATTCTCCATACATTTATTTATATATCTTATACTGTACGATGAAAGAATTGTTTCCTGACACAGCCTGTTGAGTTGCTCTGAGCTAGAGGTTTGCAGCACAGGTGGCAGAGCCATTCCATGGGTCAATGTGCAGCAGTGCTGTGTTTTTATTTGATTCTTTATCAACATATTCCCCTGCTTGGTTCCTTTTCATTTCCTCCAGCAGTATTCCTGCTTTAAAGTTCACCATTTTTCTTCAAAATTTCTTTTACATACATTTTAATCTTTACTGGGGCCATGCCCAGTTCATTTAGCAAGCCTAGATTGTCTTCCTCAACCAGCCCCTTTTCCCAAAGCTTTGTTGCTGTGATTCCATGGATACCTCACAGGCAGCCTTGTACATTAGTTGAGACTTTCTGGAGGGGAGAAGCCACGATGTAGTTATAAAATTATTCAACCATGTTAGCTGGGTGTTTCCCAAGCAGGGTGAGGTTGTCTTTACTTTTTCTGTGTCAATTCCTGTCCTGCAGGAATAATTCCAGTGCACTTACAACAGGGATGTCTGTCTGTATTTCCTGATCTCTTTGCCAGGAGATCAAAACTATGGCAGAGCTGACCTTCCTTCCTTCTGCCAAACTGTATTTGATTAAAATGGGCAAAGACATCTTCCAACAAAGCAGGCATTTTGAGAGGGAATTGTATATTCAGGTGACTTTCTTTGCCCCATGCTGACCATGCACACAGAGGAGGGGAGTGCCCAGCACTTCATGGATGGCCCTAGAGATAGACCTTGTTGTGTTACAATTTTTTCGTGATGGAAGTTGCATGGCAAGTGTGGGTATACAAAGCACTGAAGGAGATAGTGCAGCGTGGAATGAAAGATTCCCTCTCGGAAAATGCCAGTTAAATCTATTAAAAAACCAAGCAGATCAGCAGCAGCCCAGCCCATATTGACCTAGCAGCCCTCTTGCCATATGTCTTAGTCTGTATTTGACCTCATACTGAATTCGGAGTTTGCCCAAACTGGGACCTTGTTGAAGACCAAGGCCGAGGAAGGGCTCTCACTTGTGCTGCCAGTGCCATGGAAGGCCCCAGAACAAGCGGGCCTTTCTTGGGTGCACAGATCCCATCTTCAGTGTGGCCTTCATGTTAACAAAATCCTCACTGACATCCTGGCACATGGGAAGGGTTTTTTAGAGAAAATCAGCAAATGGATCAAAATGTAAATGAATATGAGTAGGGCAGGAGTGTTGATCTGCCTGAGGATAGGAAGGCTCTACTCAGGGATCTGGCCAGGTGTCATGGATGGGTCGAGTCCACCTGTATGAGATAGAAGAAGGCAAAATGCTGGGTCCTGTGCTTTTGTCTCTCCCACCCCATGCAGTGAACAGGCTGGGGGAAGAGGGGCTGGAAACTGGCAAGAAGCCAAAGGCATCCCAGCTTCTGTCAGAAGCAGTGAGGCCAGCAGCAGCTGAGCAGGGATTGTCCTTCCCCACAGGGCAGCAGTGAGGCTGTACCTCAAATCCTGCTTTCACTTTTGGTCCCTTGAAAACAAGAAAGGCACAGAGGTTGTTGAGTGTGTGCACAGAAGGGAAATGGAGCTGGGGAATGGTGTGGAGCACAAGTCTGATGAACAAGGGCTGAGAGAGGTGGAGGTGTTTAGCACCGAGAAAAAGCAACTCCGGAGCAACCTTATAGTACTCTAGAGCTTTTTGGAGGGAGGTTGCAGGCAGGTCAGGGTCATTATATTCTCCCAGGAAACCAAAAATATGAGCAGAAGATATTACCTCAATTTGCACCACAGGAGCAATAGAAGGGATCTCTAGGAAATATTCTTCGTGGAAACAGCATATCAAACCTGATAACACAATGCCCAGTGAAATGGCTGAGTCAGCAGCCTCAGAGAGATTTCAAAGTCATGTGGATGTGGCATTGTGGGACCCGGCTGATTGGTGGAGTAGGCAGTGTTAAGTTTGTGCTTGGACTGTGTGATCTTCAGGGTCTTTTCCAACCTCATCAACTCAGAGGTTTAACTGTAGCTTAGCATGGAGTCAAGGCTTACACTCAGTGATCCTCAAAGGTGTCCCAAACATGGATATTGATGAGATTGCCAATGTGGGGCAGCTGATAAGAAAGACCAGAGAAATAGCAAGAGAAATTCTCTGAAGAAGATTCACTGAAATGGTGCCTAAACCAGTACACCCGGGCCAATCTTCCTGCCTGAGCTGGGCTGGGGACAAAGGGCGGGGCTGGCCTGGCTCCGGGGTTCTGTGACACATGTGTGACATCATGGGGGACATGTCACAGTGGGGGCAGCTATAAAAGGCCCCAGCAGGTAACGCTGGCCCTGTATTGCTTGGGCAGGCGGTGAGTGCACACGTGGTGGGGAGGGCGGGCTGGGGACAAGGGCTGGGACAGAAACGCTGCACCCAGGGCTGGGTTCTCCCCCTGCATGCAGGGACAGCCCCTGATGGGGGGAGAGCCTTGCGCAGGGCACCGTGCTGCTGCTGCTGCTGCTGGGGCAGTGGGACAGGCCTCGCTGCTTGCCAGCTGCCTGGGGCCCTGTCCTTCCTGCCCCAGAGCCCTGGGACTGGCATCCCTGCTGTCCCCAGTGGCAGCTGCCTCCCTCCCAGCGCCACTCATGGCCTTCTGTCCATCCTCCTGCAGACCATGGATACCTGGGTCTTGTGGTTCTTGCTCTTGCAAAGTGTACTCCAGTACCCACAGCCTGTGGGTGATGGATTGGACGAGGTGACCCGTCTGCGAATGGAGGCGTGGGCCAAGCTCCAGGAAGAGGAGAAGATTCGTCTGGAGCGGGAGGTGGAGCAGCTGGCCCTGAAGCAGGGTGTGTGGGACTGGGGAGACCTGCTCTGCTCTGCCTTGTGGCTCTGGCAGCACTGGGCTGTTGCTGGGCTCCTGCTGCTTCTCTTGGCCTTGTGGTACATGTGGAGGAAAAGGAGCCTGAGGAGAGAGGAGCATGAGGAAGAAATCGATGGTGCAAATGAAGAGGAGGGCAGATATGTGGAGGGAATCGAAGAAGCTGCTGGAAATGGAGAAGTGGAAGTGGGAAATGAAGGAGGAGAAGAAGATGGAGACAATGATGTGAATGGGGAGGAAAACAATGATTATGGCAATGCGATGGAAGTTGCTGCACAAGCCCAAGTCCACGTTGCAAATGAGGTCGACGAGCGTGTTCTTGCAGATAGAATTGAAAGGCTGTTAATGGAGCGCATCCAGTGGCCAGTGCAGGACCTGCTGGGAGGATGCCAGTGGACGACTGACCTCATGGACAATTTTGCAAGTTACTTTCGGCGCGTCTTGTCCGACACCTTCTACCCAGTCCTGCAAGAAGCCATTGGGGTGGGCAGTGCCTTTGAAGGTTGGAGTCCCCGTGAGGAGGATGTTGTGTACCAGGTGCTGGTACCCATGACTCCTCCCCGAGGGCACAGCTTCCACCTGGAGCTGGACACTGCAGGGCAGAGGCGCGTCAGGAACTTCCGCGTGCGTGTGCAGCAGGAGTGCACCTGCGGCAGGGCGCAGCGGGGTAAGGACATGCTGTGCTTCCTGCACCAGCCCGAGGAGGAGCTGAGGACGAAGCAGGATCCCAGCCTCGTTGACACGCTGTGCACCGACTCCTACCTGGACGTGCACAAAACTGCCCGCTGGTTCTACCAGCTGGTGAGAGCAGTCTGGCCGGCTTTGCTTCAGTCCCACAGTTGGCATTTAGTGCTGCTGCCCTGCAGACGCTCCTGCCAATTCCAGGTGACCAACGGCAGGGAAAGCTTCCGCATCGAGATGCTCTTTGGGGTGAGACAGGGCGACTCGGATGTGTTTGTGAGCAGCGAGCCTCGAGAAGCCTATACCTCAAGCACAGTGTGGCCGGAGAGCTACGCCGTGGCAGAGATGAAGTTCTTCAAGTACATCGCCAGGCGGGCCCCCTATGACAGCTTGCACCTCAAATGCCTGCAGTTCTTCACCCGTCTGCAGCTGGGCTTGGGCTTTTCCACCTACACCATCAAGACTATTGTCATGCACCTCCTGAGCGTGGTACCCGTGTCACAGTGGCGCAGGAGACATTTTGTGAGGCGAGTGCTGGACATCAGCGAGAGCCTTCGCACATGTGTGCAAATGAGACGCCTCAACCACTTCATTGTGGGCAACCGGAGGCTTCCTGAGGGGATCAGTTTGCCCCCAGATGTTCTAATGGCCGAGTCATGGAATCTCTTCTATGACCTGGAGATGGATCCCATTGCCCACTCCCAGGCCATGAGTCAGTACATGGATCTGCACTGGTGGCTCAAACGGATCATTGACAATGAAGAGTGAAAGAGGCTCTCCTGCACAGAGTTATGCTTATTGGGGCCCGCCCCATGCAGCAGAGAACAACCTTCCAGGCTATGGCAGAAGAGGCCAGAATGTGGGATACAGAGAGGGAAGCAGCACTGTGCCAGCAGCAGCAGGGTCTTGTCCACAGTCTCCTCAGCACTGCATCCAGATGTGACCACGTTGGCTGCAAAGATCGAGGAGCGCACAAGAGATTTGAAATGCTCTGATTCGTTTTTTTTGCTCTCTGGGCTCTGTGTGGAGAATCTACATCCTGGGAAGAAGCTGTCCCAGACCTGAGCATGCAGGACATGGAGTAGGCACTGCTCTATTGGCAGTGGCAACTGCTGCCACACCTTTCCTTTGGAGCAAAACACACTCAGGGAGTCACAGCTGATGGAGCTGAAGAGGCTGTGGCCAGGGCACTTGTGAGAGAGAGTCCCGTTACCACCAGGACTGTGACTGCCCACACCTCTTTCTTAGAGTTTATTTTTCCTCATGGAGCTTCACCTGGTGGGAAGACGGAGATCTCAGAATCCCAGAGGAGGAAATGTTTGGAAGCACTACTTGTGGGATAATCTTGACCACAGCTGCTCCTTCTTTGTCTTTCTGCTGAGCATTGCAAAGGATTTTTGTTTGAGTCAGTGAGCCAGAGGTTTCTCTGAATGCTTCAGAGAGAAATCAGAGTGCAGGGATTGAATTAAAGCCTTTAGATGCATTGAAATATATTAAGCCACTCACACATAAAGTAGATGTTTAAATAGAAGTAAGTTAGTAAGTTTTAGGGTAAGTTGTAGTGTTTTTAGTAAGTTAAAGTTTTAGATTCCACAGTAGCAGTTGAAGTTCTAGTGATGGTGAAAATTCATATTCATATTTTCAGTGGGGGCTCGAGGATCATAATTGTAGACACTGTTTAGACAGTATAGAAGTATAATAAGAATATTGCTTACATTTTTCAGATAGAACAAGATAGGTTGTATAATTAGTTGTATACGTTACCTAGCATCCTAAACATCTACAATCCTAATAAGTTAAGGAGTGGTGGTCCGAGTTTGTATCTTAGCTTTTTGAAAAATCCTATAGAATAATATGTATTGGGGAGAGTTGGTGCTCTTCAGCCACTGGCTTTTAACTGGCTTCTTTTGCCAGGGCTTTTAGCCATTTGCTTTTGCTTTGCTACTGCTTCTGGCATTGCTTTTATGCTATTGCCTTTTGAGACTGATGTGCTTTGTAACAAGATGTGCTTTGTAATAAAAAAGTTTCGAACTATTAGCTGCATTACTTATTTAACATAACCCGACAAAGTAGGAGCCAAAAGCTGGGAGTAAGAGCCTAAGGGCTCCGGAGTTGGTGCCTTAGAGCACCGGAGGTCTAAAACCTCACAGATTTTGTTCAGATGGTTCTTGACTATTTCTGATGTGGGAGAGTCTACGGTCTCTGGGCAATGGCCAGGATCAGTCCAGGAACCATGTTTCTCCTCTTCCCTGGAAGGCAAATATGTAGGTCAGCATTGTACCAAATGTGTTGGGGCTGACCTGAAATTTTGTATAGACAAGAATCTCGATTTTTTTTTCATGTATATATAAATATGTCAATGTCTCATGCATGCATATGATATACTAGAGCGCTCTACTTGACCATATGTATGAATAAAGTTCCATAAGTGAAAATATATCCTAATATTAATATTTTCAGTGATACACAATTTCTATTTAATAAATAATGCTAAAAATTACTCTAAAGCAAATATGGAGCATATGTATATGTATATAAAAATAATATGGAATTCTGTTGAAACTCTTATAACACCTACATTGTGTAACTATCTGCTTTGACACATATTAGTGCTCTTGGTGCAATTATATCAGGAAAGATTTTCATAAAATAGATATACTTATGACTTATATAACATATAAACATTCTGTTAGATATATAGCATTTTTTTAAAGTGGAAGTAAAGCCATAGATTATTTCTCGGTCTTCCTGAGACACATAATTATGCTCTATAGGGAGTGAATTTATGTATTTCAAAAAATTGCTTTTCTCTTGTTTCAATAAACAATACTATTCAATAATGTGCGTTGTGCAGGACTGTGTTGATCTCAGCCAGATCTATGATATTGGTTCCTCTCACCCATTGTGAGCAGTCTGGGCTTGTGCACAGTGTCCTTGAACTCAGCCACAGGCTCCAGTGCTGAAGTGGTTCTAATCAGCAATGAGGCCCAGCTGGCCCTGGCCCCTGTGATCACAGAATCCCAGAAGGGCCGGGCTTGGAAGGGTCCTTACAAATGATGTTGTTGCAGCCCTGCTGCCCAGGCCAGGGACAGCTTGCTCTGGGCCGGGTTGCTGCCAGCCCCGTGCAACGCGGCCCCTGGGATCAGTGCCGGGGCTGGGGCAGCCTCAGCTGCTGTGGGCAGCGTGGGCCAGGGCCTGAGCGGCCTCAGAGCCAAGAATTTCTGCCCCATCTGCAGCCTGGGGCCGCCCTGTGTCCGTGGGAAGCCCCTGGGCTGGTGCTGTCCCTGCAGGCCCTTGTGCACAGCCCTGGGCAGGTCTGTGCTGGGCCCGCCAGGGACTGAAAGGCCGCAGGAAGGTGCCCCCGCAGGAGCCCTTGCAGAGCCCCGGGGCCAGCAGGGCCACCATGAGGGCAGCAAGCAGGGCCTGCTGTGGCCCCGGGGCAGGAGGGCACAGGGCGGGCGCTGAGGCCCTGCCAGCTGGAGCTGGGAGCTCTGCAGAGCGGCCGGCAGAGAGAGAGCCGGGGAGATCCGTGCAGCAGCCAGGCCACGGGCTCCTTGATGCCTTAGAGACCAGGGAGCAGCCTGGGAGTGGCCCTGAGGCATTGGGGCATCTCCCTGTGTGGAGAAACCTTCTCGACACCAGAGGTGTATGGCTGACACAGACAGAGTGGAGTCCTGAAATGTTACTTGAATTAAGGGAGAGGCCATGGGACATCGGATACAATTTATCCAAGTAACAGAGAGTTTCTAAACTGCCCCAATGAGAACATCTGCCCTCAAATTACTGAGCTTATTCCTGGGCTTGCCACATCTGAACAGGCCCTGCCTAGAAGATTTCACCACAGAATAAAATTACACTGCATACATTCTCCATACATTTATTTATATATCTTATACTATACGATGAAGAATTGTTTCCTGACACAGCCTGTTGAGTTGCTCTGCGCTAGAGGTTTGCAGCACAGGTGGCAGAGCCATTCCATGGGTCAATGTGCAGCAGTGCTGTGTTTTTATTTGATTCTTTATCAACATATTCCCCTGCTTGGTTCCATTTAATTTCCTCCAGCGGTATTCCTACTTTAAAGTTCACCATTTTTCTTCAAAATTTCTTTTACATACATTTTAATCTTTACTGGGGCCATGCCCAGTTCATTTAGCAAGCCTAGATTGTCTTCCTCAACCAGCCCCTTTCCCCAAAGCTTTGTTGCTGTGATTCCATGGATACCTCACAGGCAGCCTTGTACATTAGTTGAGACTTTCTGGAGGGGAGAAGCCACGATGTAGTTATAAAATTATTCAGCCATGTTAGCTGGGTGTTTCCCAAGCAGGGTAAGGTTGTCTTTACTTTTTCTGGGCCAATTCCTGTCCTGCAGGAATAATTCCAGTGCACTTAACACAGGGATGTCTGTCTGTATTTCCTGATCTCTTTGCCAGGAGATCAAAACTATGTCAGAGCTGACCTTCCTTCCTTCTGCCAAACTGTATTTGATTAAAATGGGCAAAGACATCTTCCAACAAAGCAGGCATTTTGAGAGGGAATTGTATATTCAGGTGACTTTCTTTGCCCCATGCTGACCATGCACACAGAGGAGGGGAGTGCCCAGCACTTCATGGATGGCCCTAGAGATAGACCTTGTTGCTGTTACAATTTTTCTTGATGGAAGTTGCATGGCAACTGTGGGTATACACAAAGCACGGAAGGAGATAGTGCAGCGTGGAATGAATGATTCCCTCTTGGAAAATGCCTGTCAAATCTATTAAAAATCCAAGCAGATCAGCAGCAGCCCAGCCCATATTGACCTAGCAGCCCTCTTGCCATATGTCTTAGTCTGTATTTGACCTCATTCTGAATTCAGGGCTTGCCCAAACTGGGACCTTGTTGAAGACCAAGGCCAAGGAAGGGCTCTCACTTGTGCTGCCAGTGCCATGGAAGGCCCCAGAACAAGTGGGTCTTTCTTGGGTGCACAGATCCCATCTTCAGTGTGGCCTTCATGTTAACAAAATCCTCACTGACATCCTGGCACATGGGAAGGGTTTTTTAGAGAAAATCAGCAAATGGATCAAAATGTAAATGAATATGAGTAGGGCAGGAGTGTTGATCTGCCTGAGGATAGGAAGGCTCTACTCAGGGATCTGGCCAGGTGTCATGGATGGGTCAAGTCCACCTGTATGAGTTAGAAGAAGGCAAAATGCTGGGTCCTGTGCTTTTGTCTCTCCCACCCCATGCAGTGAACAGGCTGGGGGAAGAGGGGCTGGAAACTGGCAAGAAGCCAAAGGCATCCCAGCTTCTGTCAGAAGCAGTGAGGCCAGCAGCAGCTGAGCAGGGATTGTCCTTCCCCACAGGGCAGCAGTGAGGCTGTACCTCAAATCCTGCTTTCACTTTTGGTCCCTTGAAAACAAGAAAGGCACAGAGGTGGTTGAGTGTGTGCACAGAAGGGAAATGGAGCTGGGGAATGGTCTGGTGCACAAGTCTGATGAACAAGGGCTGAGGGAGGTGGAGGTGTTTAGCACCGAGAAAAAGCAACTCCGGGGCAACCTTATAGTACTCTAGAGCTTTTTGGAGGGAGGTTGCAGGCAGGTCAGGGTCATTATATTCTCCCAGGAAACCAAAACTATGAGCAGAAGAAATTACCTCAAGTGGCACCACAGCAACAATAGAAAGGTTCTCTAGGAAATATTCTTCGTGGAAACAGCATATCAAACCTGATAACACAATGCCCAGTGAAATGGTTGAGTCAGCAGCCTCAGAGAGATTTCAAAGTCATGCGGATGTGGCATTGTGGGACCCGGCTGATTGGTGGAGTAGGCAGTGTTAAGTTTGTGCTTGGACTGTGTGATCTTCAGGGTCTTTTCCAACCTCATCGACTCAGAGGTTTAACTGTAGCTTAGCATGGAGTCAAGGCTTACACTCAGTGATCCTCAAAGGTGTCCCAAACATGGATATTGATGAGATTGCCAATGTGGGGCAGCTGATAAGAAAGACCAGAGAAATAGCAAGAGAATTCTCTGAAGAAGATTCACTGAAATGGTGCCTAAACCAGTACACCCGGGCCAATCTTCCTGCCTGAGCTGGGCTGGGGACAAAGGGCGGGGCTGGCCTGGCTCTGGTGTTCTGTGACACATGTGTGACATCATGGGGGACATGTCACAGTGGGGGCAGCTATAAAAGGCCCCAGCAGGTAACGCTGGCCCTGTATTGCTTGGGCAGGCGGTGAGTGCACACGTGGTGGGGAGGGCGGGCTGGGGACAAGGGCTGGGACAGAAACGCTGCACCCAGGGCTGGGTTCTCCCCCTGCATGCAGGGACAGCCCCTGATGGGGGGAGAGCCTTGGGCAGGGCACCGTGCTGCTGCTGCTGCTGCTGCTGCTGGGGCAGTGGGACAGGCCTCGCTGCTTGCCAGCTGCCTGGGGCCCTGTCCTTCCTGCCCCAGAGCCCTGGGACTGGCATCCCTGCTGTCCCCAGTGGCAGCTGCCTCCCTCCCAGCGCCACTCATGGCCTTCTGTCCATCCTCCTGCAGACCATGGATACCTGGGTCTTGTGGTTCTTGCTCTTGCAAAGTGTACTCCAGTACCCACAGCCTGTGGGTGATGGATTGGACGAGGTGACCCGTCTGCGAATGGAGGCGTGGGCCAAGCTCCAGGAAGAGGAGAAGATTCGTCTGGAGCGGGAGGTGGAGCAGCTGGCCCTGAAGCAGGGTGTGTGGGACTGGGGAGACCTGCTCTGCTCTGCCTTGTGGCTCTGGCAGCACTGGGCTGTTGCTGGGCTCCTGCTGCTTCTCTTGGCCTTGTGGTACATGTGGAGGAAAAGGAGCCTGAGGAGAGAGGAGCATGAGGAAGAAAATCGATGGTGCAAATGAAGAGGAGGGCAGATATGTGGAGGGAATCGAAGAAGCTGCTGGAAATGGAGAAGTGGAAGTGGGAAATGAAGGAGGAGAAGAAGATGGAGACAATGATGTGAATGGGGAGGAAAACAATGATTATGGCAATGCGATGGAAGTTGCTGCACAAGCCCAAGTCCACGTTGCAAATGAGGTCGACGAGCGTGTTCTTGCAGATAGAATTGAAAGGCTGTTAATGGAGCGCATCCAGTGGCCAGTGCAGTACCTGCTGGGAGGATGCCAGTGGACGACTGACCTCATGGACAATTTTGCAAG
This sequence comes from Oenanthe melanoleuca, assembly GCF_029582105.1. Lineage (NCBI taxonomy): Eukaryota > Metazoa > Chordata > Aves > Passeriformes > Muscicapidae > Oenanthe > Oenanthe melanoleuca. Next base: position 8,299,168 of record NC_079334.1, read on the forward strand.
TTACTTTCGGCGCGTCTTGTCCGACTCCTTCTACCCAGTCCTGCAAGAAGCCATTGGGGTGGGCAGTGCCTTTGAAGGTTGGAGTCCCCGTGAGGAGGATGTTGTGTACCAGGTGCTGGTACCCATGACTCCTCCCCGAGGGCACAGCTTCCACCTGGAGCTGGACACTGCAGGGCAGAGGCGCGTCAGGAACTTCCGCGTGCGTGTGCAGCAGGAGTGCACCTGCGGCAGGGCGCAGCGGGGTAAGGACATGCTGTGCTTCCTGCACCAGCCCGAGGAGGAGCTGAGGACGAAGCAGGATCCCAGCCTCGTTGACACGCTGTGCACCGACTCCTACCTGGACGTGCACAAAACTGCCCGCTGGTTCTACCAGCTGGTGAGAGCAGTCTGGCCGGCTTTGCTTCAGTCCCACAGTTGGCATTTAGTGCTGCTGCCCTGCAGACGCTCCTGCCAATTCCAGGTGACCAACGGCAGGGAAAGCTTCCGCATCGAGATGCTCTTTGGGGTGAGACAAGGCGACTCGGACGTGTTTGTGAGCAGCGAGCCTCGAGAAGCCTATACCTCAAGCACAGTGTGGCCGGAGAGCTACGCCGTGGCAGAGATGAAGTTCTTCAAGTACATCGCCAGGCGGGCCCCCTATGACAGCTTGCACCTCAAATGCCTGCAGTTCTTCACCCGTCTGCAGCTGGGCTTGGGCTTTTCCACCTACACCATCAAGACTATTGTCATGCACCTCCTGAGCGTGGTACCCGTGTCACAGTGGCGCAGGAGACATTTTGTGAGGCGAGTGCTGGACATCAGCGAGAGCCTTCGCACATGTGTGCAAATGAGACGCCTCAACCACTTCATTGTGGGCAACCGGAGGCTTCCTGAGGGGATCAGTTTGCCCCCAGATGTTCTAATGGCCGAGTCATGGAATCTCTTCTATGACCTGGAGATGGATCCCATTGCCCACTCCCAGGCCATGAGTCAGTACATGGATCTGCACTGGTGGCTCAAACGGATCATTGACAATGAAGAGTGAAAGAGGCTCTCCTGCACAGAGTTATGCTTATTGGGGCCCGCCCCATGCAGCAGAGAACAACCTTCCAGGCTATGGCAGAAGAGGCCAGAATGTGGGATACAGAGAGGGAAGCAGCACTGTGCCAGCAGCAGCAGGGTCTTGTCCACAGTCTCCTCAGCACTGCATCCAGATGTGACCACGTTGGCTGCAAAGATCGAGGAGCGCACAAGAGATTTGAAATGCTCTGATTCGTTTTTTTTGCTCTCTGGGCTCTGTGTGGAGAATCTACATCCTGGGAAGAAGCTGTCCCAGACCTGAGCATGCAGGACATGGAGTAGGCACTGCTCTATTGGCAGTGGCAACTGCTGCCACACCTTTCCTTTGGAGCAAAACACACTCAGGGAGTCACAGCTGATGGAGCTGAAGAGGCTGTGGCCAGGGCACTTGTGAGAGAGAGTCCCGTTACCACCAGGACTGTGACTGCCCACACCTCTTTCTTAGAGTTCATTTTTCCTCATGGAGCTTCACCTGGTGCAAAGACGGAGATCTCAGAATCCCAGAGGAGGAAATGTTTGGAAGCACTACTTGTGGGATAATCTTGACCACGGCTGCTCCTGCATTGTCTTTCTGCTGAGCATTGCAAAGGATTTTTGTTTGAGTCAGTGGGCCAGGGGTTTCTCTGAATGCTTCAGAGAGAAATCAGAGTGCAGGGATTGAATTAAAGCCTTTAGATGCATTGAAATATATTAAGCCACTCACACATAAAGTAGATGTTTAAATAGAAGTAAGTTAGTAAGTTTTAGGGTAAGTTGTAGTGTTTTTGTAAGTTAAAGTTTTAGATTCCACAGTAGCAGTTGAAGTTCTAGTGAAGGTTAAAATTCATATTCATATTTTCAGTGGGGGCTCTAGGATCTAATTGTAGACACTGTTTAGACAGTATAGAAGTATAATAAGATATTGCTTACATTTTTCAGATAGAACAAGATAGGTTGTATAATTAGTTGTATACTAACTTAGCGTCCTAAATCTAAAATCCTATAAGTTAAGGAGTGGTGGTCCGAGTTTGCATCTTAGCTTTTGAAAAATCCTATAGAATAATATGTATTGGGGAGAGTTGGTGCTTTTCAGCCACTGGCTTTTACCGGCTTCTTTTGCCAGGGCTTTTAGCCATTTGCTTTTGCTTTGCTACTGCTTCTGGCATTGCTTTTATGCTATTGCCTTTTGAGACTGATGTGCTTTGTAACAAGATGTGCTTTGTAATAAAAAAGTTTTGAACTATTAGCTGCATTACTTATTTAACATAACCCGACAAAGTAGGAGCCAAAAGCTGGGAGTAAGAGCCTAAGGCTCCGGAGTTGGTGCCTTAGAGCACCGGAGGTCTAAAACCTCACAGATTTTGTTCAATGGTTCTTGACTATTTCTGATGTGGGAGAGTCTAACGGTCTCTGGGCAATGCCAGGATCAGTCCAGGAACCATGTTTCTCCTCTTCCCTGGAAGGCAAATATGTAGGTCAGCATTGTACCAAATGTTGGGGCTGACCTGAAATTTTGTATAGACAAGAATCTCGATTTTTTTTTTTTATGTATATATAATATATGTATGTCCATGCATGCATATGATATACTAGAGCTCTCAATGACCATATGTATGAATAAAGTTCATAATAAAATATCCTAATATAATATTTTCAATGATACAAAATTTCTATTTAAAAATAATGTAAAAATTACTATAAAGCAAATATGGAGCATATCTATATGTATATAAAAATAATATGGAATTCTGTTGAAACTCTTACAACACATTTGTCACTATCTGCTTTGACACATATTAGTGCTCTTGGTGCAATTATATCAGAAAATTTCATAAAATAGATATATTTATGACTTATATAACATATAAACATTCTGTTAGATATATAGCATTTTTTTAATGTGCAAGTAAAATCATAGATTGTGTCTCTGTCTGCTTGAGACACATAATTATGCTCTATATGGAGTGAAATTATGTATGGCAGGCCAGAAACTGCTTTTCTATTGTTCCAATAAACAGTAATATTCAATAATGTGCATTGTGCAGGACTGTATTGATCTCAGCCAGATCTATGATATTGGTTCCTCTCACCCATTGTGAGCAGTCTGGGCTTGTGCACAGTGTCCTTGAACTCAGCCACAGGCTCCAGTGCTGAAGTGGTTCTAATCAGCAATGAGGCCCAGCTGGCCCTGGCCCCTGTGATCACAGAATCCCAGAAGGGCCGGGCTTGGAAGGGTCCTTACAAATGATGTTGTTGCAGCCCTGCTGCCCAGGCCAGGGACAGCTTGCTCTGGGCCGGGTTGCTGCCAGCCCCGTGCAACGCGGCCCCTGGGATCAGTGCCGGGGCTGGGGCAGCCTCAGCTGCTGTGGGCAGCGTGGGCCAGGGCCTGAGCGGCCTCAGAGCCAAGAATTTCTGCCCCATCTGCAGCCTGGGGCCGCCCTGTGTCCGTGGGAAGCCCCTGGGCTGGTGCTGTCCCTGCAGGCCCTTGTGCACAGCCCTGGGCAGGTCTGTGCTGGGCCCGCCAGGGACTGAAAGGCCGCAGGAAGGTGCCCCCGCAGGAGCCCTTGCAGAGCCCCGGGGCCAGCAGGGCCACCATGAGGGCAGCAAGCAGGGCCTGCTGTGGCCCCGGGGCAGGAGGGCACAGGGCGGGCGCTGAGGCCCTGCCAGCTGGAGCTGGGAGCTCTGCAGAGCGGCCGGCAGAGAGAGAGCCGGGGAGATCCGTGCAGCAGCCAGGCCACGGGCTCCTTGATGCCTTAGAGACCAGGGAGCAGCCTGGGAGTGCCCTGAGGCATTGGGGCATCTCCCTGTGTGGAGAAACCTTCTCGACACCAGAGGTGTATGGCTGACACAGACAGAGTGGAGTCCTGAAATGTTACTTGAATTAAGGGAGAGGCCATGGGACATCGGATACAATTTATCCAAGTAACAGAGAGTTTCTAAACTGCCCCATGAGAACATCTGCCTTCAAATTACTGAGTTTATTCCTGGGCTTGCCACATCTGAACAGGCCCTGCCTAGAAGATTTCACCACAGAATAAAATTACACTGCATACATTGTCCATACATTTATTTATATATCTTATACTGTACGATGAAAGAATTGTTTCCTGACACAGCCTGTTGAGTTGCTCTGCGCTAGAGGTTTGCAGCACAGGTGGCAGAGCCATTCCATGGGTCAATGTGCAGCAGTGCTGTGTTTTTATTTGATTCTTTATCAACATATTCCCCTGCTTGGTTCCATTTAATTTCCTCCAGCGGTATTCCTACTTTAAAGTTCACCATTTTTCTTCAAAATTTCTTCTACATACATTTTAATCTTTACTGGGGCCATGCCCAGTTCATTTAGCAAGCCTAGATTGTCTTCCTCAACCAGCCCCTTTCCCCAAAGCTTTGTTGCTGTGATTCCATGGATACCTCACAGGCAGCCTTGTACATTAGTTGAGACTTTCTGGAGGGGAGAAGCCACGATGTAGTTATAAAATTATACAAACATGTTAGCTGGGTGTTTCCCAAGCAGGGTAAGGTTGTCTTTACTTTTTCGGTGTCAATTCCTGTCCTGCAGTAATAATTCCAGTGCGCTTACAACAGGGATGTCTGTCTGTATTTCCTGATCTCTTTGCCAGGAGATCAAAACTATGGCAGAGCTGACCTTCCTTCCTTCTGCCAAACTGTATTTGATTAAAATGGGCAAAGACATCTTCCAACAAAGCAGGCATTTTGAGAGGGAATTGTATATTCAGGTGACTTTCTTTGCCCCATGCTGACCATGCACACAGAGGAGGGGAGTGCCCAGCACTTCATGGATGGCCCTAGAAATAGACCTTGTTGCTGTTACAATTTTTCTTGATGGAAGTTGCATGGCAAGTGTGGGTATACAAAGCACGGAAGGAGATAGTGCAGCGTGGAATGAATGATTCCCTCTTGGAAAATGCCTGTCAAATCTATTAAAAATCCAAGCAGATCAGCAGCAGCCCAGCCCATATTGACCTAGCAGCCCTCTTGCCATATGTCTTAGTCTGTATTTGACCTCATTCTGAATTCAGGGCTTGCCCAAACTGGGACCTTGTTGAAGACCAAGGCCAAGGAAGGGCTCTCACTTGTGCTGCCAGTGCCATGGAAGGCCCCAGAACAAGTGGGTCTTTCTTGGGTGCACAGATCCCATCTTCAGTGTGGCCTTCATGTTAACAAAATCCTCACTGACATCCTGGCACATGGGAAGGGCTTTTTAGAGAAAATCAGCAAATGGATCAAAATCTAAATGAATATGAGTAGGGCAGGAGTGTTGATCTGCCTGAGGATAGGAAGGCTCTACTCAGGGATCTGGCCAGGTGTCATGGATGTGTCAAGTCCACCTGTATGAGATAGAAGAAGGCAAAATGCTGGGTCCTGTGCTTTTGTCTCTCCCACCCCATGCAGTGAACAGGCTGGGGGAAGAGGGGCTGGAAACTGGCAAGAAGCCAAAGGCATCCCAGCTTCTGTCAGAAGCAGTGAGGCCAGCAGCAGCTGAGCAGGGATTGTCCTTCCCCACAGGGCAGCAGTGAGGCTGTACCTCAAATCCTGCTTTCACTTTTGGTCCCTTGAAAACAAGAAAGGCACAGAGGTGGTTGAGTGTGTGCGCAGAAGGGAAATGGAGCTGGGGAATGGTGTGGAGCACAAGTCTGATGAAGAAGGGCTGAGGGAAGTGGAGGTGTTTAGCACCGAGAAAAAGCAACTCCGGGGCAACCTTATAGTACTCTAGAGCTTTTTGGAGGGAGGTTGCAGGCAGGTGAGGGTCATTATATTCTCCCAGGAAACCAAAAATATGAGCAGAAGATATTACCTCAAGTTGCACCACAGGAGCAATAGAAAGGTTCTCTAGGAAATATTCTTCGTGGAAACAGCATATCAAACCTGATAACACAATGCCCAGTGAAATGGTTGAGTCAGCAGCCTCAGAGAGATTTCAAAGTCATGTGGATGTGGCATTGTGGGACCCGGCTGATTGGTGGAGTAGGCAGAGTTAAGTTTGTGCTTGGACTCTGTGATCTTCAGGGTCTTTTCCAACCTCATCGACTCAGAGCTTTAACTGTAGCTCAGCATGGAGTTAAGGCTTACACTCAGTGATCCTCAAAGGTGCCCCAATCATGGATATTGATGAGATTGCCAATGTGGGGTAGCTGATAAGAAAGACCAGAGAAAGACCAAGAGAAATTCTTTGAAGAAGATTCACTTAAATGGTGCCGAAACCAGTACACCCGGGCCAATCTTCCTGCCTGAGCTGGGCTGGGGACAAAGGGCGGGGCTGGCCTGGCTCTGGTGTTCTGTGACACATGTGTGACATCATGGGGGACATGTCACAGTGGGGGCAGCTATAAAAGGCCCCAGCAGGTAACGCTGGCCCTGTATTGCTTGGGCAGGCGGTGAGTGCACACGTGGTGGGGAGGGCGGGCTGGGGACAAGGGCTGGGACAGAAACGCTGCACCCAGGGCTGGGTTCTCCCCCTGCATGCAGGGACAGCCCCTGATGGGGGGAGAGCCTTGGGCAGGGCACCGTGCTGCTGCTGCTGCTGCTGCTGCTGCTGCTGCTGGGGCAGTGGGACAGGCCTCGCTGCTTGCCAGCTGCCTGGGGCCCTGTCCTTCCTGCCCCAGAGCCCTGGGACTGGCATCCCTGCTGTCCCCAGTGGCAGCTGCCTCCCTCCCAGCGCCACTCATGGCCTTCTGTCCATCCTCCTGCAGACCATGGATACCTGGGTCTTGTGGTTCTTGCTCTTGCAAAGTGTACTCCAGTACCCACAGCCTGTGGGTGATGGATTGGACGAGGTGACCCGTCTGCGAATGGAGGCGTGGGCCAAGCTCCAGGAAGAGGAGAAGATTCGTCTGGAGCGGGAGGTGGAGCAGCTGGCCCTGAAGCAGGGTGTGTGGGACTGGGGAGACCTGCTCTGCTCTGCCTTGTGGCTCTGGCAGCACTGGGCTGTTGCTGGGCTCCTGCTGCTTCTCTTGGCCTTGTGGTACATGTGGAGGAAAAGGAGCCTGAGGAGAGAGGAGCATGAGGAAGAAATCGATGGTGCAAATGAAGAGGAGGACAGATATGTGGAGGAAATCGAAGAAGCTGCTGGAAATGGAGAAGTGGATGTGGGATATGAAGGGGAAGAAGATGATGGAGACGATGTGAATGGGGAGGAAAACAGAAATGATGATGGCAACGCGATGGAAGTTGCTGCACATGCACAAGTCCATGTTGCAAATGAGGTCGAGGAGCTGGATGATGACGATAGAATTGGAAGAATGGTAATGGAGCGCATCCAGTGGCCAGTGCAGTATCTGCTGAGAGGATGCCAGTGGACGACTGACCTCATGGACAATTTTGCAAGTTACTTTCGGCGCGTCTTGTCCGACTCCTTCTACCCAGTCCTGCAAGAAGCCATTGGGGTGGGCAGTGCCTTTGAAGGTTGGAGTCCCCGTGAGGAGGATGTTGTGTACCAGGTGCTGGTACCCATGACTCCTCCCCGAGGGCACAGCTTCCACCTGGAGCTGGACACTGCAGGGCAGAGGCGCGTCAGGAACTTCCGCGTGCGTGTGCAGCAGGAGTGCACCTGCGGCAGGGCGCAGCGGGGTAAGGACATGCTGTGCTTCCTGCACCAGCCCGAGGAGGAGCTGAGGACGAAGCAGGATCCCAGCCTCGTTGACACGCTGTGCACCGACTCCTACCTGGACGTGCACAAAACTGCCCGCTGGTTCTACCAGCTGGTGAGAGCAGTCTGGCCGGCTTTGCTTCAGTCCCACAGTTGGCATTTAGTGCTGCTGCCCTGCAGACGCTCCTGCCAATTCCAGGTGACCAACGGCAGGGAAAGCTTCCGCATCGAGATGCTCTTTGGGGTGAGACAGGGCGACTCGGACGTGTTTGTGAGCAGCGAGCCTCGAGAAGCCTATACCTCAAGCACAGTGTGGCCGGAGAGCTACGCCGTGGCAGAGATGAAGTTCTTCAAGTACATCGCCAGGCGGGCCCCCTATGACAGCTTGCACCTCAAATGCCTGCAGTTCTTCACCCGTCTGCAGCTGGGCTTGGGCTTTTCCACCTACACCATCAAGACTATTGTCATGCACCTCCTGAGCGTGGTACCCGTGTCACAGTGGCGCAGGAGACATTTTGTGAGGCGAGTGCTGGACATCAGCGAGAGCCTTCGCACATATGTGCAAATGAGACGCCTCAACCACTTCATTGTGGGCAACCGGAGGCTTCCTGAGGGGATCAGTTTGCCCCCAGATGTTCTAATGGCCGAGTCACGGAATCTCTTCTATGACCTGGAGATGGATCCCATTGCCCACTCCCAGGCCATGAGTCAGTACATGGATCTGCACTGGTGGCTCAAACGGATCATTGACAATGAAGAGTGAAAGAGGCTCTCCTGCACAGAGTTATGCTTATTGGGGCCCGCCCCATGCAGCAGAGAACAACCTTCCAGGCTATGGCAGAAGAGGCCAGAATGTGGGATACAGAGAGGGAAGCAGCACTGTGCCAGCAGCAGCAGGGTCTTGTCCACAGTCTCCTCAGCACTGCATCCAGATGTGACCACGTTGGCTGCAAAGATCGAGGAGCGCACAAGAGATTTGAAATGCTCTGATTCGTTTTTTTTGCTCTCTGGGCTCTGTGTGGAGAATCTACATCCTGGGAAGAAGCTGTCCCAGACCTGAGCATGCAGGACATGGAGTAGGCACTGCTCTATTGGCAGTGGCAACTGCTGCCACACCTTTCCTTTGGAGCAAAACACACTCAGGGAGTCACAGCTGATGGAGCTGAAGAGGCTGTGGCCAGGGCACTTGTGAGAGAGAGTCCCGTTACCACCAGGACTGTGACTGCCCACACCTCTTTCTTAGAGTTTATTTTTCCTCATGGAGCTTCACCTGGTGGGAAGACGGAGATCTCAGAATCCCAGAGGAGGAAATGTTTGGAAGCACTACTTGTGGGATAATCTTGACCACAGCTGCTCCTTCTTTGTCTTTCTGCTGAGCATTGCAAAGGATTTTTGTTTGAGTCAGTGAGCCAGAGGTTTCTCTGAATGCTTCAGAGAGAAATCAGAGTGCAGGGATTGAATTAAAGCCTTTAGATGCATTGAAATATATTAAGCCACTCACACATAAAGTAGATGTTTAAATAGAAGTAAGTTAGTAAGTTTTAGGGTAAGTTGTAGTGTTTTTAGTAAGTTAAAGTTTTAGATTCCACAGTAGCAGTTGAAGTTCTAGTGATGGTGAAAATTCATATTCATATTTTCAGTGGGGGCTCGAGGATCATAATTGTAGACACTGTTTAGACAGTATAGAAGTATAATAAGAATATTGCTTACATTTTTCAGATAGAACAAGATAGGTTGTATAATTAGTTGTATACGTTACCTAGCGTCCTAAACATCTACAATCCTAATAAGTTAAGGAGTGGTGGTCCGAGTTTGTATCTTAGCTTTTTGAAAAATCCTATAGAATAATATGTATTGGGGAGAGTTGGTGCTCTTCAGCCACTGGCTTTTAACTGGCTTCTTTTGCCAGGGCTTTTAGCCATTTGCTTTTGCTTTGCTACTGCTTCTGGCATTGCTTTTATGCTATTGCCTTTTGAGACTGATGTGCTTTGTAACAAGATGTGCTTTGTAATAAAAAAGTTTTGAACTATTAGCTGCATTACTTATTTAACATAACCCGACAAAGTAGGAGCCAAAAGCTGGGAGTAAGAGCCTAAGGGCTCCGGAGTTGGTGCCTTAGAGCACCGGAGGTCTAAAACCTCACAGATTTTGTTCAGCTGGTTCTTGACTATTTCTGATGTGGGAGAGTCTACGGTCTCTGGGCAATGGCCAGGATCAGTCCAGGAACCATGTTTCTCCTCTTCCCTGGAAGGCAAATATGTAGGTCAGCATTGTACCAAATGTGTTGGGGCTGACATGAAATTTTGTATAGACAAGAATCTCGATTTTTTTTCATGTATATATAAATATGTCAATGTCTCATGCATGCATATGATATACTAGAGCGCTCTACTTGACCATATGTATGAATAAAGTTCCATAAGTGAAAATATATCCTAATATTAATATTTTCAGTGATACACAATTTCTATTTAATAAATAATGCTAAAAATTACTCTAAAGCAAATATGGAGCATATGTATATGTATATGAAAATAATATGGAATTCTGTTGAAACTCTTATAACACCTACATTGTGTAACTATCTGCTTTGACACATATTAGTGCTCTTGGTGCAATTATATCAGGAAAGATTTTCATAAAATAGATATACTTATGACTTATATAACATATAAACATTCTGTTAGATATATAGCATTTTTTTAAAGTGGAAGTAAAGCCATAGATTATTTCTCGGTCTTCCTGAGACACATAATTATGCTCTATAGGGAGTGAATTTATGTATTTCAAAAAATTGCTTTTCTCTTGTTTCAATAAACAATACTATTCAATAATGTGCGTTGTGCAGGACTGTGTTGATCTCAGCCAGATCTATGATATTGGTTCCTCTCACCCATTGTGAGCAGTCTGGGCTTGTGCACAGTGTCCTTGAACTCAGCCACAGGCTCCAGTGCTGAAGTGGTTCTAATCAGCAATGAGGCCCAGCTGGCCCTGGCCCCTGTGATCACAGAATCCCAGAAGGGCCGGGCTTGGAAGGGTCCTTACAAATGATGTTGTTGCAGCCCTGCTGCCCAGGCCAGGGACAGCTTGCTCTGGGCCGGGTTGCTGCCAGCCCCGTGCAACGCGGCCCCTGGGATCAGTGCCGGGGCTGGGGCAGCCTCAGCTGCTGTGGGCAGCGTGGGCCAGGGCCTGAGCGGCCTCAGAGCCAAGAATTTCTGCCCCATCTGCAGCCTGGGGCCGCCCTGTGTCCGTGGGAAGCCCCTGGGCTGGTGCTGTCCCTGCAGGCCCTTGTGCACAGCCCTGGGCAGGTCTGTGCTGGGCCCGCCAGGGACTGAAAGGCCGCAGGAAGGTGCCCCCGCAGGAGCCCTTGCAGAGCCCCGGGGCCAGCAGGGCCACCATGAGGGCAGCAAGCAGGGCCTGCTGTGGCCCCGGGGCAGGAGGGCACAGGGCGGGCGCTGAGGCCCTGCCAGCTGGAGCTGGGAGCTCTGCAGAGCGGCCGGCAGAGAGAGAGCCGGGGAGATCCGTGCAGCAGCCAGGCCACGGGCTCCTTGATGCCTTAGAGACCAGGGAGCAGCCTGGGAGTGCCCTGAGGCATTGGGGCATCTCCCTGTGTGGAGAAACCTTCTCAACACCAGAGGTGTATGGCTGACACAGACAGAGTGGAGTCCTGAAATGTTACTTGAATTAAGGGAGAGGCCAAGGGATATTGGATACAATCGATTCAAGTAACACAGACTTCCTTAGCTTTCCCTTTGCCTTCAAATTACTGAGCTTCTTCCTGGGCTTGCCACAGCTGAACAGGCCCTAGAAGATTTCACCACAGAATAAAATTACACTGCATACATTGTCCATACATTTATTTATATATCTTATACTGTACGATGAAAGAATTGTTTCCTGACACAGCCTGTTGAGTTGCTCTGAGCTAGAGGTTTGCAGCACAGGTGGCAGAGCCATTCCATGGGTCAATGTGCAGCAGTGCTGTGTTTTTATTTGATTCTTTATCAACATATTCCCCTGCTTGGTTCCATTTAATTTCCTCCAGCGGTATTCCTACTTTAAAGTTCACCATTTTTCTTCAAAATTTCTTCTACATACCTTTTAATCTTTACTGGGGCCATGCCCAGTTCATTTAGCTAAACTGTCTTCCTCAACCAGCCCCTTTCGCCAAAACTTTGTTGCTGTGATTCCATGGATACCTCACAGGCAGCCTTGTACATTAGTTGAGACTTTCTGGAGGGGAGAAGCCACGATGTAGTTATAAAATTATTCAACCATGTTAGCTGGGTGTTTCCCAAGCAGGGTAAGGTTGTCTTTACTTTTTCTGTGTCAATTCCTGTCCTGCAGGAATAATTCCAGTGCACTTACAACAGGGATGTCTGTCTGTATTTCCTGATCTCTTTGCCAGGAGATCAAAACTATGGCAGAGCTGACCTTCCTTCCTTCTGCCAAACTGTATTTGATTAAAATGGGCAAAGACATCTTCCAACAAAGCAGGCATTTTGAGAGGGAATTGTATATTCAGGTGACTTTCTTTGCCCCATGCTGACCATGCACACAGAGGAGGGGAGTGCCCAGCACTTCATGGATGGCCCTAGAAATAGACCTTGTTGCTGTTACAATTTTTCTTGATGGAAGTTGCATGGCAACTGTGGGTATACAAAGCACGGAAGGAGATAGTGCAGTGTGGAATGAATGATTCCCTCTCGGAAAATGCCAGTTAAATCTATTAAAAAAACAAGCAGATCAGCAGCAGCCCAGCCCATATTGACCTAGCAGCCCTCTTGCCATATGTCTTAGTCTGTATTTGACCTCATTCTGAATTCAGGGTTTGCCCTAACTGGGACCTTGTTGAAGACCAAGGCCGAGGAAGGGCTCTCACTTGTGCTGCCAGTGCCATGGAAGGCCCCAGAACAAGTGGGCCTTTCTTGGGTGCACAGATCCCATCTTCAGTGTGGCCTTCATGTTAAAAAATCCTCACTGACATCCTGGCACATGGGAAGGGCTTTTTAGAGAAAATCAGCAAATGGATCAAAATCTAAATGAATATGAGTAGGGCAGGAGTGTTGATCTGCCTGAGGATAGGAAGGCTCTACTCAGGGATCTGGCCAGGTGTCATGGATGGGTCAAGTCCACCTGTATGAGATAGAAGAAGGCAAAATGCTGGGTCCTGTGCTTTTGTCTCTCCCACCCCATGCAGTGAACAGGCTGGGGGAAGAGGGGCTGGAAACTGGCAAGAAGCCAAAGGCATCCCAGCTTCTGTCAGAAGCAGTGAGGCCAGCAGCAGCTGAGCAGGGATTGTCCTTCCCCACAGGGCAGCAGTGAGGCTGTACCTCAAATCCTGCTTTCACTTTTGGTCCCTTGAAAACAAGAAAGGCACAGAGGTGGTTGAGTGTGTGCACAGAAGGGAAATGGAGCTGGGGAAAGGTGTGGAGCACACGTCTGATGAAGGAGGGCTGAGGGAGGTGGAGGTGTTTAGCACCGAGAAAAAGCAACTCCGGGGCAACCTTATAGTACTCTAGAGCTTTTTGGAGGGAGGTTGCAGGCAGGTCAGGGTCATTATATTCTCCCAGGAAACCAAAAATATGAGCAGAAGAAATTACCTCAAGTTGCACCACAGGAGCAATAGAAGGTTTCTTTAGGAAATATTCTTCGTGGAAACAGCATATCAAACCTGATAACACAATGCCCAGTGAAATGGCTGAGTCAGCAGCCTCAGAGAGATTTCAAAGTCATGTGGATGTGGCATTGTGGGACCCGGCTGATTGGTGGAGTAGGCAGTGTTAAGTTTGTGCTTGGACTGTGTGATCTTCAGGGTCTTTTCCAACCTCATTGACTCAGAGCTTTAACTGTAGCTTAGCATGGAGTCAAGGCTTACACTCAGTGATCCTCAAAGGTGCCCAATCATGGATATTGATGAGATTGCCAATGTGGGGCAGCTGATAAGAAAGACCAGAGAAAGACCAAGAGGAGTTCTTTGAAGAAGATTCACTGAAATGCTGCCTAAACCAGTACACCCGGGCCAATCTTCCTGCCTGAGCTGGGCTGGGGACAAAGGGCGGGGCTAGCCTGGCTCTGGGGTTCTGTGACACATGTGTGACATCATGGGGGACATGTCACAGTGGGGGCAGCTATAAAAGGCCCCAGCAGGTAACGCTGGCCCTGTATTGCTTGGGCAGGCGGTGAGTGCACACGTGGTGGGGAGGGCGGGCTGGGGACAAGGGCTGGGACAGAAACGCTGCACCCAGGGCTGGGTTCTCCCCCTGCATGCAGGGACAGCCCCTGATGGGGGGAAAGCCTTGGGCAGGGCACCGTGCTGCTGCTGCTGCTGCTGCTGCTGGGGCAGTGGGACAGGCCTCGCTGCTTGCCAGCTGCCTGGGGCCCTGTCCTTCCTGCCCCAGAGCCCTGGGACTGGCGTCCCTGCTGGTCCCCAGTGGCAGCTGCCTCCCTCCCAGCGCCACTCATGGCCTTCTGTCCATCCTCCTGCAGACCATGGATACCTGGGTCTTGTGGTTCTTGCTCTTGCAAAGTGTACTCCAGTACCCACAGCCTGTGGGTGATGGATTGGACGAGGTGACCCGTCTGCGAATGGAGGCGTGGGCCAAGCTCCAGGAAGAGGAGAAGATTCATCTGGAGCGGGAGATGGAGCAGCTGGCCCTGAAGCAGGGTGTGTGGGACTGGGGAGACCTGCTCTGCTCTGCCTTGTGGCTCTGGCAGCACTGGGCTGTTGCTGGGCTCCTGCTGCTTCTCTTGGCCTTGTGGTACATGTGGAGGAAAAGGAGCCTGAGGAGAGACATGCATCAAGATGTAAACGATCGCGAGAATGAAAACGAAGCCAGATTTTTGGATGTAATCGATGAAGGTGCTGGAAATGAAGATGGCGATGTGGGAAATGAAGGAGAAGAAGATGATGAAGATGAAGACAATGATGTGAATGGGGAGGAAAACAACAATCATGATGGCAATGTACAGGAAGTCAACAACGCTGGTGCACATGAAGAAGGTGATGTTGCAAATGGAGACGAGGAGCTGGATGATGACGATAGAATTGGAAGAATGGTAATGGAGCGCATCCAGTGGCCAGTGCAGGACCTGCCTATAAGATGCCAGTGGATAAGTCTCCTCATGGAGAATTTTGCATTTTACTTTCGGCGCGTCTTGTCCGACACCTTCTACCCAGTCCTGCAAGAAGCCATTGGGGTGGGCAGTGCCTTTGAAGGTTGGAGTCCCCGTGAGGAGGATGTTGTGTACCAGGTGCTGGTACCCATGACTCCTCCCCGAGGGCACAGCTTCCACCTGGAGCTGGACACTGCAGGGCAGAGGCGCGTCAGGAACTTCCGCGTGCGTGTGCAGCAGGAGTGCACCTGCGGCAGGGCGCAGCGGGGTAAGGACATGCTGTGCTTCCTGCACCAGCCCGTGGAGGAGCTGAGGACGAAGCAGGATCCCAGCCTCGTTGACACGCTGTGCACCGACTCCTACCTGGACGTGCACAAAACTGCCCGCTGGTTCTACCAGCTGGTGAGAGCAGTCTGGCCGGCTTTGCTTCAGTCCCACAGTTGGCATTTAGTGCTGCTGCCCTGCAGACGCTCCTGCCAATTCCAGGTGACCAACGGCAGGGAAAGCTTCCGCATCGAGATGCTCTTTGGGGTGAGACAAGGCGACTCGGACGTGTTTGTGAGCAGCGAGCCTCGAGAAGCCTATACCTCAAGCACAGTGTGGCCGGAGAGCTACGCCGTGGCAGAGATGAAGTTCTTCAAGTACATCGCCAGGCGGGCCCCCTATGACAGCTTGCACCTCAAATGCCTGCAGTTCTTCACCCGTCTGCAGCTGGGCTTGGGCTTTTCCACCTACACCATCAAGACTATTGTCATGCACCTCCTGAGCATCATACCAGTATCAGAGTGGCGCAGGAGACATTTTGTGAGGCGAGTGCTGGACATCAGCGAGAGCCTTCGCACATGTGTGGAAGTGAGATGCCTTTATCACTTCATTGTGGGCAACCGGAGGCTTCCTGAGGGGATCAGTTTGCCCCCAGATGTTGAAATGGCTGAGTATTACAATCTCTTCCATGACCTGGAGATGGATCCCATTGCCCACTCCCAGGCCATGAGTCAGTACGTGGATCTGTACCGGTGGCTCAAACGGATCCTTAATATTGAGCAGTGAAAGAGTCTGTCCTGCACAGTGCATAGGGCTTGCACCTGGCAGCAGAGAACAACCTTCCAGGCCATGGCAGAAGAGGAAAGAATGTGGGATACAGAGAGGGAAGCAGCACTGTGCCAGCAGCAGCAGGGTCTTGTCCACAGTCTCCTCAGCACTGAATCCAGAGGTGACCACGTTGGCTGCAAAGATCGAGGAGCGCACAAGAGGAAATGCTCTGATTCGGTTTTTTTGCTCTCTGGGCTCTGTGTGAAGAATCTACATCCTGGGAAGAAGCTGTCCCAGACCTGAGCATGCAGGACATGGAGTAGGCACTGCTCTATTGGCAGTGGCAACTGCTGCCACACCTTTCCTTTGGAGTTAAACACACTCAGGGAGTCACAGCTGATGGAGCTGAAGAGGCTGTGGCCAGGGCACTTGTGAGAGAGAGTCCCGTTACCACCAGGACTGTGACTGCCCACACCTCTTTCTCAGAGTTCATTTCTGTCTCAGAGTTTCACCCGTACAAAGATGGCGATTTCAGAATCCCAGAGGAGAGAATGTTTTTTAATATCACCTCTGGGATCATGTGGTCCAGGGCTGCTCCAGCAGGATTTTCCTGCTGTGCATTGCAAGAGATTGTGTTCAGATGGTTATTGACTCTCAATGGTGAGGGAGATTCCACAATCTCTGGGCAATGCCCAGGATCAGTCAATGGACCGTGTTTCTCCTTGTCCCTGGAAATGACATATTTAGGTCAGCATTGTACTAACTGTGTTGGATCTGACCTGAAATTATAATCTAGAATTAGAATCTAGATTTTTATACCATGTATACATGTATATATATATATATATATATATATATATATAGTATACCTATGTATTCTCTAAAGCTTTTCACTGACCACATTTAATAGTAAAATAGAACAGAACAATATACTAATATAAATATTTTTAAAGATATAAAATTTATAAATACTATATACTGATTGTTTGATTGTTTATAAAATCTTGTATATGTAATTATATTTTAACAATTCAGTGTAGCACGTAGTGTCATTATATGTTGTGACATATTAATGCTCTCAGTGCATTTATATGTGGAAATATTTTCATAAAATAGATATATTTTTTACATACATACATACATACATACATACATAATGCATATATTACATATATAGTATTTTTTTTAATGTTTAAGTAAACTATAGGTCATGTCTCTCTCTGTTGGGGACACTCTCTATAGTTAGTGCATTTATGTGTTGCAAACCAGAAACTGATTTGCTCTTGATTCAATAAACAATAATATTCCAGAATCTGGGTTGTGCAAGACTTTGTTGCTCTCTGCCAGACTAATGGTGTTGGTCAACCTCTCAAGTTGTGAGTCTGGGCTTGTGAACAGAATTGCTGTAAAACAACACTTTACAGTGGATCAATCTTTTACTAATTTCTATTCTGGATTTCTTTAGTTTTCTTAGTGCGCTAGATGAATAAATCTCTTCTGTAAAGAGAAATCACCCTGACAGTGAGGCTGAAGTGTGTCTGGAATCACAATCCCCTACTATATCTGAGCAAATCATGCTACTTTATCAAATTGCTCAACCAAATATATATTTTCTCCAGTATGTCTTTGAAACAGGCTTCTGTACTAATTGACTACAGCATTAGCAGAGGCAAAGGTAAAAGGGATACAGACATAACTAAAGCCATTCTGCCTGTTTGATCTGGGTTTCTCTGGTGCTCAGCCTCTGTAAAGAAAGAGGTATAATAAAAGGTCTTTTTCAAAACTTATTCACTCTCAAGTGTGTAGGCACTGAGTTCTCTCCAGTTCCTTTCCTAATTTTCAGTAAAATAGTGAAAAAGAATCCCAAATACCTCTGTTTCCTTAGTTTGTAAACAGATGAACCTAAAGGCCTTCCAAAAGATGCTAGCAGCTGGAGTTGCTACTTCTGAGTTTTTTGAGATTTTCTGGGTAACATCAGAAACTGTTTACATTTGGTTTACTTTTTGTTGGTTTGTAGCTTTCTAATTTCCACGTAACTTGAATAACAGTGAGAAGCATTGTTGGTGTTCAACAAATGATTGCTTCCTCTCACTGCAGGACTACTTCATCTCCAAAATGACTCCCTTCTGAGTAGATTTAGACAGGAACATGTGCTAAAGCACAGCTTTGGATGCCTCAGACACTTCACTCCCATGCTATGGAACCCTTCCAGCTTGTTGGCCTATGCTCAGTTGTAATCCAGGGAAATCACTGTGACAGCCAAAGGCATATTTCCACGATGATGCCTTATGCCTGAACAAGGACAATCCTTTGGAGTGCCCTCTGAATCTGCTGTCTTATGGAACTGAATATTTATAAACGTGCCATGGAAATAATATCTCGATTTGGCTCTCTTTTCTGACACACTTCTGCTTCGAAATGGCTGTGAAGGAGGAATGAAATGTTTTTTTGCGTGCTGACAAATATCATTATGATCTAAGGAGCTCCAGTCTGGGAGCCACTAAATTCTCAGGATCTCCTCAGTGCTGTAATGATTGGTAGAAATCTCAGGCACTTGTGGTCAGCATGGCAGTCATTCTGTGAGTCCTGACAGCCATCCAGATGATCCCATTCCTAATCTAGAAATTGGGGTGAACAGGACCCTGAATCCATGGCATGCCCTTTATGCAATTTGCATGTGACCAAACATGGATGTTTAAAATTTATTTATTTATTTATTTATTTGTGATTGTGTTTTACCATACACATACATATATGCATACAAATACTTCAGATTTATATTTTCTATCTAAAATCAAGGAAAGTTTTTTTCCCCATGAATAATAATTGTGAAAGCAGTGAAATTTTGAAACAGGTGGAGTGTGTTGAGCTATGCAGGTTCAAAGAGAGGCAATGATATTCAACTTGGTAGGAAAGCAAGAATTTTTTAACTTCAGCTTTTAAAGTTGTTCTTTCCCTGCCTGCCTTCACACTGAGTCTGTGGTTGCCTGAGGCACAGAAGAAAGTCTTAGTATCAGAAACCTGTGCTGCAGGAGGAAGAGGATCCTTTGATGGAGACATCAAGATATAATGCCTTATTCTTCTGCAATTTTGTTGACAATTTATATTTTTTTTTACATCCTGGGAGTTTTTCATTTAACTTTTCCCCATAAAAAAATCATCAATTGCTTCAAAATCAAACTAGCCAAGACTCTTTATTAGAAATAGCAGAGTTCATCAGGAAGCTCTAACTAATTGGAGAGAGCAATGTATGCAACAAAGTTGATTTAAATAAAAAAACAATCCTAAATCTTCAAGACCAGGGAGTGCTATTGTTTAGAAAGCTTGCTCAGTTAACATGCTGGCTTTTCTTACAAACTACAGAAGCCTGTCATCATCATGTCAGCATTTTCCCACTTGTTTTGTAAAATGTATGGAATCTGGCCTTTTCATTGGCAAAACTTGAAAGAGTTTGATGTTCAAGAGTTTTGAAATGAAACTTGCTGACTTCTTAGTGGGGAATTATGCTTTTATTTAAAAATTTAGTTAGTCATAAAGGCATTTAAAAGGTCTCCAAATCAGTTATACTGCTATAAAATTAAACAGGTTTTTTTCCTATCTGAAAGAAATAGTGCAGGTTGATGGGAAATTGCCTTTTAATGTTGAAAAATTTTGTACAGTGTGGGGTTTTTTGGTTTGTTTTTGTTTGTTTGTTTGTTTGTTTTTTGTTAAACCAAGCAATTCTGTGTATAGAAAACCTAGCTCTGGCCACTAAGTGGCAATAATAGTAATAATAACAAAAATGCACAAATAGCTTTTCTTGCCCATGTGTGCTCCTATCTGATCCCTGGTCCTGTAAAACCAGCTTTTCAGTGGTGATCACTAATTAAATCCTCACCTGAGGCTTGGGTATCTGGACTTGCAGATACACTGAGCACAACTGGAATCAAGCTAAGCTGTGTGTGTATTCATTTTTGATGTGTTCACTGGGCAGAGGCCATTTATTTAAAAATAGATACAGTACCATCGGCAATAATGCCATAGAGACCCTATGTGAAAAGTTAATTGCTCTGATTTCAGAAGAAATGTGAGCAGCAGGCAGTAAAGAGGGATGGGGGCAGAGGAAACAGGAGGAGGAGGGCTGTCCATGAGGGGTGTCCTGGGTGCAGAGTCCTTCTGAGGCACCCTCTGAAAAACCTGCCTGTGATCAGGTGTTTAAAAAGTGTCTTCATGTGTGTGTGTGAGGGAAGTGAATTCAGATCCCCCTCTATGCCTTCAATTTTACACATCCTGGCTGTTGGCTGCCTGCTGCTCTGCCTTTGATATGCTCTGACTTTCAGTATGTTCGTGTGTGTTACCTTAAGGTGAAGGAAAGAAAATCAAACTGTGGAATCACAGAATCAGCTGAGTTGGAAGGGACTCACAAGGATCATTGAGTACTCCTGGCCCACACAGACATCCAACAATCCCACCCTGTTCCTGAGAGCGTTGTCCAAACTCTCCTGGAGCTCTGGCAGCCTTGGGGCTGTGACCATTCCCTGTGCAGTGCCCAGCACCCTCTGGGGGAACAACCTTTCCTGATATCCAGCCTGACCCTCCCTGACCCAGCTCCAGCCATTCCCAGCTCCTGTCCCTGTCACACAGAGCAGAGTTTCCCCTCAGGAGGTGTTGAAGAGCACAGTGAGCTCTGCCCTCGGCCTCCTCCAGCTGAACAGACCAAGTGCCCTCAGCTGCTCCTCACGGCCTCCCCTCCAGACCCTTCACCCTGCCCATGGCCTCCTTTGGATACCCTCTAACAGTTCAATGTCTTTTTTACATTGTGGTGCCCAAAGCTGCCCCAGAACTCGAGGTGAGGGTGCCCCAGCACAGAGCAGAGCGGGACAATCCTATTCCCACTGACTGTCTCGTTCTTATCTAGCCCAACCCAGATCCCAAACTTCAGATTTGGGATGTACCAGCCTGTCTGTCCTCCTCCAACAGGCGTGAAGCCTTCCCGAGGTGGGAACACACTTGGTGGCACCAAGCAGATGGTGAGTTTGTTGGCACTTCAGCCCTGGCAACTCTGCGAGACAAAATGAGGCTGAGGTTTTGGTGATTTTTCAGTTCTCATGTTGCAACTCTTCTGCTGGTGGCAAAAACAATATGGGATCATGAAAAGCACCTACTGCCCTCTTCAAGCTGCCACCCTCACATGGAAAGCAGCAGCTTTTCAAAAAGATTAGCAGAGAAAAACACATTCCTGTTCACAAGCCCACATTTTCTGAAGCAAGTAAATTATCCTGTCTGAAGGTTTTAATCTGAAAAAAACATAATCTTCTGTAAGGAAGACATCTAACATCCATCTAGGTGGCTAAAGTGAGGCATGGTTCTGAAAGCAGCCACCAGCAGGGCTCTGTGCAGGCAATACTGAGCAATTTCAATAATTGTTGGTATTATCAGCCCTACCTCCAAAAGAATTGAATACATAATGTGAGATTACAGAACAGCACTGTTATTCAGATGCTGCTGAGACATGGGGAGAGACTAGTGTTATTATGCATTTAAATTATGGGGCAGGAAGATTAATGGTGTGCAAATTAGCTTCATTCCATTATGAGTAATTTTTGCTTTCATTATCCACTATCACCCCCCAATGCCAACATTGCCTTACATTTATGATGTTCAAATGGTATATTAAATGCCAAATTATATATTGACTCACCTAATTTTCCATGATGAAAGGCATTGAATACAGAGAAAGTTTTTGCATCTGTGGACCTCTGCTGCCCCTTTGTCAACTATTGGTATCAGAAAACATTCACAATATGCAACTTGCTTTAAATTGCAGGGCTTCTATTATTCTTTAGCTTTTTGATTAGAGACAAAGTATTAACTCAGTCTGCAGGTTGCTCAGCCTACTTGGTAATTCTTGCTGTATCATTATCATATCATCATTTTTTGTTTGCTGCATTCCTTATGGCAAAGGGATTATTTTCCTGGGGGATTGTTAAAAGGATTTACTGCTTTGACTGTCACAATGCAGTATTTCCTCCACCAGGCACTTTTTACCTTGTAATGCATTTGCAAAGTGTCAGCAGTCACTTCCTTCACTCTCTGGTTATGTTGTCTGTGGCAAGCACATTTTCTCATTAATCTCACTGTTAAGCAATTCTTTTTCTTTTAATTTCACAACAGATCATGTGAGTCCACATATACAAAGTTTGAAAGTTCCTTAGTTTTAGATTCTAACTTCTCTTTGCAAAGAAGTGTCTTGCTCTTTGAAAATAATAATTAATTTCACTGGGACTACACAGGCACAAGGACAGCTCAACCCAGCTGAGGTTAGCAGCATCTGCTTCCTGATCCTATCAGGTTTTAAAACAAATAAAAAGAGTTAACTGATGCATATCCTGCATGTCATAAGAGAAAAGAGAATAGATGTTAGTGTGTTTTTCTCAGGTCTGATATTTTGTCCTGAGCATTTTTCTACCCAGAATTACCTGGGTGCTGGCAGTGGGTAAGCTCCTCTTAGCCCCAGCTTGCTCTGGATGCTGCATGCCTGCTGCACAGCATCTCTCACCTCTGGAGCTGACAGGATTCCATGATGGATCTTTGGATTTGCTTCACCTCTGCTCCTTCTGATCCAACATCTCTCACACAAAACCTGTGTGCAGCTGCTTGGCCCTGGCTGATTTGTCCCTGCACTCCTAGTCCCTGCCTGCCCTGCCTTGGTGTCAGGAGCTGCTGGGCTCAAGGATGAGGCTGCACCTCCCCAGAATAAATAACACAATGTGAGAAATGGATTTGTAAAGGATTCTCAAAGCCTGACTAAAAACTCACACAGATAAGGTGTGTAGACTTAGGAAGACCATAGAATAGAGAAGACAATTGTTGAGAGAGGGATTTGAACAGGTTTCAAATGATGGCCTTGCAAAAAGACAAGATATTTTTAAGAATTAGATCTGTGAGAGATGCATTGTAGCAAGACCACATGGGGTAAAATAATAGGTGATTGGTGTTAGAAGGATTAGCACCATTGTGTGGCAAAAACTAATAGGCTGAAAAACTTTTATAAGGTATTGTAACTAAGAAATAAGTTGGCTTCTGATAGAATGGCGCTGAGTTTTACATCTCTTATGTTTCACCCTTCAGTGAGGTTAATAATGGAACAAAATCTTTTAAAAAAAAACACCTCTCAGTTGTCCCATCTGTGTAGAGCTGGGATTTTCCAATAACACCCCAGGGAGCAAAGGGACATGGAACAACATGGGTGCTCTGCCCCTCAGCCCACCCTTGGGCTGGGACATTGCACTGCTTTGGTGGGGTTTCAAATGCAGAGCTGCAGCACACAGATCACATCAGAGCTCAGGAATTCTGGCAGGACTCAAAGCATGAAGATGCTGAGGTAAAACGTGCCAGGTCTTCTGCAATTCGAGGTGATGACTTCTAAAAGGCTCTGACCAAGTTTAAAGGCCTCCTTCAACCCAGCTGTCTGTGGGTGGTGCAGTTTTTAAAAAGGCTCTGACTTATCCAAAAGTCACACTTCTTAGGGGCAACAAAGGAGAAGAATAATATCTCCTGGAACTTCTTTTATGCATTAGATGTAAGACTGTCATTAAGGCAGGAAAATGCTAGCTCAGGGAAGTAGGGGATGTATTTAAGGCAATTTTTAAATGAAAATGGTTTTAGGCTGTGAACAATCCAGGAGTATCTACCTGAAACACTGAATCAGAAGTGATAATGAACTCAATATTTTTTTTTTTTAAATAATGACCTGGATTTAATACTTAATTTTAACTTTATGGAATGCAAAAATTATATTTTATTGCCCTGGCTATAGTAAGTTCTGTACTAGGATTTTGCTAAGTGGTCTGCTAAAGAAGAAAATATTTTCCATTCATAAGATGTGCTGCTGCCAGAAGTTTTACAAATCTGCTTCCACCACTGTTTATGCCCTCATGGGGGTAGTTTGGTTATAGTTGCCAGTTTAAAATCTCATTTACAATGTGCTGTGATGATCTGAACTACCTGTTGTTTCTCAGTGTATGTTTTATCCAAAGAATGGTTTACTGCAACTGTTTGCATGGTAGGAGAGGGTGTGAGGGGATGCCTGAAAATTTGTGTAACCTCTGAATTCAAGAGCAAAGAATGTACCATCTTTAGTAAGAACATCTTGAAGTTACTTGCAAAAAAACAAAGAATGAAAACTCTCAACATGGACATTTCCTTTACTCAGCTGCTGGAGAAACCTTTTCTCCTTTGCTTTTCACCTGAGGCTGGATGTGAGCATTACTGTGGATGTGTCATACTCCTTATTAATCTGAAGTAAGCAGCAGCTGGCTGCCAGTCAGGAGTTATAACTCAGTACTTGTAGAATTTAATTTCTGTTTCTTCTTTAAGTTCAGTCAGTGTTGAAAAGTCCTACAGGCTCCATGGTGATACATGACATTCCCTTCATCAATGGATATCTTGTCAGAGCTGTGTCTTCTCATGTCAGTAATGGAAACTCATTTTTGTTACTGCTGCTTGTTTCTTTGGGCCCTGAGGGACCAAACCAATTGAAGAAAGTGAGTTAGTTGCATGATATATTTATGAGTTTTAGTTGCAGCCTAATTATGAGTGGATATAGGGTAGATTTATGAGTAGCACAGTCTCTAAAAAGAAATGGAGTGGGCATCAGATCACAGCTTTTATCTAGCAGTGCTGATAGCCAAAATCTGGACAATTGGGCAGAATAGAGAGAAAACAGATTGTGGTGGTCAGAGACAGGGTTGGTATTTTGGACAGTGTTAGGATGGGCCTTGGTCCTGTACATCAGTATTTTTAAAATAACTTTTAAAATGTGTCCAATAAAGAAAAATCCAGAGTGAACCCGGGCAGCCAGACCTGAGGGCTTCCTAAGAGTAAGTGATAATTTTTTAATATACAGATTCCTGAGAGGGAAACAACAGATGGCACCTGGTGGCAGTCAGGCTTGTAGGATGTAAAATCCAAAACTTGCCACTTCAGCAGCCCCCTGGAGAAACCAAGCAGTTCTCTCAAATTAGGGTAGATTACTGAGATAATGTTTGAATTAGCTTTAGTATATATGTCAGTGTTTCTGTCAGCTTCTGAAAGAACAGAATCAGTGCTTATGGAAATATTTTTGGCAGTTGCTTTGTCATATTATGATTTTTTAACTTTTAATCTGTGGCCTTATTGCTACTTACACCACTGGAATCCCCTGCTATTTGTTTGAGTAAAGGTGAGTATACTCTTAGCAGAGCTGATACCTGCTGAATTAATAAATCAAGGAGGGTAAAACACAGCTATAATTTGAAACAATCTGAATGAAAGAGCAGTAAGAGCACCTGCCCAAACCCTGGCCTGGAGCCTTTGCACCATCCTGCATCCTGCACCAAGGGGTGTGTCTGTGGTTCCTCTTCAGAAGTATAAGAAGACTCTAAGCTGTGTCTCATGGCTTCTACATAATCTCATGTAAATCTGTATTAATGAATATATCTGCACTCCCCCCACCACTATACATTCAGACATCATTCAGGATAAACAAGCCAAATACAGTTATTATCATTTTAATTTCAACCATATTGTAGAAATGTCAAAATATTAGCTGGGAAAATTAATTCCTACAATTTAGCATATGGTTTTCCTGAAATGAAATCAAGGGCATCACTCATCTCCCTTCAAGTCCTCCCACAACTAGAGAAATCTTTTCCAAAAAACTCATTTGAAACACCCTCATGCCTTTCTCTGGCAGGAAGTCAGAAAACAGTTGTATTTCTACTTCCCTTTTCTACTTTCCTTCCTAGAGGAAGGTGAAATAGGAAGAAGGATGTCTGGGTTGGAGGTGGTACCTCAGCATTGTCTGGATGATGCTCTCAGATACCTAAAAGCATTTCATGAACCATAATATTCAATTTTGTGCTGTTGTAGCATTAGGATCTGTCTGATTTTTTCAAGGCTTTGTTCCAGGACTTGGAGAGCTGAAAGTGAGGGGGGTCCAAAGAGGGTTTCTGCCCCCTCCAGGGCTTGATTTGTGTCTGGAGGGTATATGCTGGAGGAGAGATGGATGCTTTTTCCTCCCAGTAGGAGTGTGAATGGAAGTTTTAGGTGTGGGGTGTTTCTGTGTCTTCCCCTGGCACAAGCCACTGCACACACCCACTGAACAGCTCCTGCTGGGCAGCCTGATGGGCACTGAAAGAAAGAACTGGGCCTCATGACTTTTTCATACAGAAGCCCTTGGCAGTTCTTAGAGAGTGTTTTTCTCAGAGTACATAATTTCCTTTTGGGTCAAATCACAGATCCTTTTAAAACTGTGTATGGGCATGTTTCTTTTCTGTGCAAATATCACAGCTATTTCAAGACCCTGAAGGTGTCATAAAGGTAGATTTTTTCTGTGTGTGCCCATCATTTATTGTGAGGAGTCAGTATTTTGAGAGGGAGTGTTTTGGATAATGCACAAACATATTACAATTTTGAAAAATTTTACATATTACAATATTTAAAATTACAATAATTAAAATTATTGCAGGGTTTATGCATGATTTAGGACAATGCTTGTTGCAGGGGACACTTAGTGCATAGCCCTTATTACTCCTGGCACAACTGAGCATGTTATATGGCAGCAGCATTGCCACATCTGTAAGCACAGGGAACAGCACAGTGCCAGCTCCCTGACAGCTCTCCAGCACATGCTTGCTTGCTTGAGCAGTGAGCAGAGACAGGTGCTCAACTGATGCTTCAACTGATGCTGAAAGGCTTTTTTTTTGTCCTTCAGCTGCCCTGTTTTCAGATGTTTATGATATCAAGGGTCTCTTAACAGCTGGTGGTCCTCATGTGTAGGAGGCTTCCTTGTGCATGCATGTTTTTATGACTAAGGCACTTGAGTTGTGTGGTAAACTTGTCCATGGGGTCATTTCAGTGAAAACAAAAGAAATGTTTGGAATCTCTTTCAGGAAGCACTTCATCACCCTGCCCTCCTGAATTATTTTTATCCTCATCTGTACGTAAGCACAGCTGAAAAAAGGGTGTTCCATGGAGACTTGCTGTGAGCATCAGAGCAGTCCTAATTGTTCCAGGGCAAAAAGGAGAAGACTGGGGGCTGTTGTGGGGAGTGTAGTGAGAGATGTGAAGCAAGTTGTATCCAGGCAGGAAATTGGTGGCATCTCACACCTGTGAGATGCAGATCTCAGCCTCTGTCAATTTGCCAGGACCTGAAGCAAAATCTTGTAAATGAGTGATTTTTATATTGGTACCTAAACATTTCTATTTGGTGTGAATACAGTCCTTGTGTCTCTAGATTTCCTTAATACCATTACTATTACCCAGCACCATGCACCTGCTTTCTGCCCCTGAGAATGAAATGTCCATTTCCCCACAGAGCTTTAAAAAAAACTACTTTTGTTGGTGGCAAACAGCAGGAGCTTTGGGCTGTCTCCTCTTAAAACAGGAGTAATGTTGAAAGTAGCATGTCTAATTTTTCCCATTCCTCTTTTTGTGTTTCTTCTTCTAGGATTTTCAAGTCCCTTTTAACTTTTCTGGGAGTGAGTGATAAGTTAAAGGGTCCAGTGCTGCCATTCTGGGTGACAAAATGGAAGGCAGTAAGCTGCAGATCCATGCAGAATTTGAATTAATGCCACTTAATTTCAAGTACTGGAAGAAAAGAGTAAAGCATATCAACCTTCTACTGCTTCTCTGCCTTTGCATGCTTTTACTTCTCTGCTGTAGCTCTGAAACTTTGCCTCCAGAAATCAGGTATTGTTTTCACTGGGGAGACAGGCAATGATAAGGAAAGTCCAATCAAAACCAAACCACTGCTTGTTTCTGAATGCAAATCCTGGCAAAAAACAAGTGGGCAAGGTTTTAAATACAATGCTTTGTTTTTTAATAACCAGTCAAGTGCAGGGGATGAAAAATTACTGATTAAAAGAGTATTTTGTTGGATATTTTCTACTCAGTGCAAATAAGAACATCTGCTGCTGCAGGGTTCACTGTACTGCAGTTCCTCCAAGAAGGTTTCCTGTGTCCAAGGACTCTTGGGCATGAATTTTCTCATTTTCCTTTCTCCATATTTGTAACAAGTGATATCTTAATTCCTGAAGGAAGATACTTGCACAAAATGCAGTGATATCACCTGAGGTATTTCTTTTCAGGAACTTTCATGTGGGAAGTGTTGAAAGAAGAGAACAGGTGGCTGAAGAATTAAGAACTCAAACTCCAAACTAATTGGAGCTAATCAACTGATTGTGTGTCTGATCAGCACAAATTACCTGACCCTGTGATTTTCATGGTTCACAAAACTATTTATCTCTAAGGAATGGTTTGCACTTGAGAAAAGATGCACATTTCTTTCCAAAGCCATTACAGTTCATTGGCAAAATTGTTCAGTGGAGTCAGTGGCTGCCAAAATCCTTGTACAACACTGAGCACTTTACTAAGGAGTAACCTCCAGGATGCAAAAAGGTCTTAAATACTGCTCAGGTGTGAGGGGGAAGGCAATGAGGGTGTGCTCCTGTGGTGTTGTCCTAGAGAGAACAGGAGTGGGGAGGCAAGAAGGGCCTTTGAAAGAAAATGTGCTAGTTTGGCTTCATTTGTTCATTCTGTTGTTATTTAGCAACTCCTTTACTGGTATAGCCAGAAAAAGCAAGAATGCATTAGTGGAATTACCTCTGACACAAAGCTGTGAGTGTGGAGGAAAAACTGTTCTTGAGACAGAGGTTGTAGAGCTACAAAATGATTTCTGCCATTGCCTGGTAGGCACAGCCTTGATGATTCTGGAAACACTGGCAGCATTTTCATGTTGTCTCAGCTCCACGTGTGAACACTGCACTTTGGAGAAGAAATGCAGGTAGAAAAGCTGGATTTTCCTTTGCAGGTCTGTGACAGAGAAAGCTAAGAGTAAATAGTATACTTAGGGAATGTAGCTGTTGAACTTTCTCAAACATGTCTGAATTATTGAATTCTGAGATGTGTTATTAGCCAAGTTAGTATTGTGTTTTACCAGAGGGGCAAAGGCATGGCCAAATACTGAAATAACATCTGAAAATTCATAGACTTATCCTTCAAAGAACATGTGATATCATGGAATCCCAATGATTTCTCTGTCAAACAGTTTATCAAAGTTTTAAATAGTGAAGCAGTGTCATATCTGTGCCCCCCACCCTGTCTGTGCTAAAGAGCATTATTGTTCTTGTTGCATTCCTAAAGCACTCCAGAAGTTCACTCTCCAGTGCTCTGCATTAAATGAATTTGTTCAGCAGGGAAAGCCTTTTCATAATGTGAGTCTGGCATCATCACTATTACTGATAAAAAGAGGAAGAATTTTTGTCATGTATTTATTTACCAGTCATCATCTTTTATCAACTCCATGTCGTTAACAGGAAAAATGTTAATCTTCTGTTGCTCCTAGCACCTTCCAAAGATACTGAGACCTACAGGGCTTTAGCAAAGCATTAATGTCAAATATCTCTCTCTGCTTGGTTAAATAGGGATAGAAATGGAAATTAACATAGATGTTATACTGGTTTGAAGATTAAAGCACTGATAGAAGAACCCAGATGAGTTGACTTGTTGAAAATGAGAAGGGAAAAAATCACAGAAAAATATTTAAGGTAAGATTAGTTTTATTTTTATTATTTCTTCTCCTAATTTCTAATGGACAACTTCCATTGCAGAAGATGGAATCTATTCCTCTTTGCAATGATAACAGCAATGTGCCAAATATTGGGGAAAGCACTCTGGAATTGCTGTACTGGACAGGTCTGAGGAAGAGAAAAGGTAAAAATGTGATGCTCAGCTCAGGGACTCTCTGAGCAACTTCTGTTCAGGTGGGGCAGAAATGTCTGAAAATTGAACTGCAGTTTTTGGATGTTTTGTCACGTAGCACTGAGTCTTGTTTGAAGATTCTTGAAAATGTTAACTTGCTCCAGGGGGCTGGTTCTGAATGTCCTGGAGCTTTGCTTCCTTGGCTTCAAAATTAGATGGTTTATTTATGCTTTCCTGCTTTCCTATATTTAGACTATAACAAGGAATATTTTTAACTTTTTGGATTGCTGTGATTGCTGCACTGAGGCTCTGATTGAAGCTGTGATTTCTACATGCCATTGTACTCCAATACTGTAATAATTCCAGAGAATTTTGGGAGTGATGAGGGGGAAATCCTATATGCTCAGTATGGAAAGGGAAGTGATTTTGGGGAAGAAAAAAAACATTGAAATGTGCAAGATGCTGGAGGCTGTGTGCTAATTTTTAAACCAGACCATCTTGTTCAAAAGTCAGGCAGATTTAATAACCAAAAGTTCAATGCACCAAATTTCCTATATGTGGAAGGCCCCCAAAGACTGGTTCTCTGTGTCAGTTAATTTCAGTACTTGAATACCTTATTTAAGACAGGAACTTACCCTTGAAGGAATAAACATTTGATCATGGTAT
Organism: Oenanthe melanoleuca; assembly: GCF_029582105.1. NCBI lineage: Eukaryota > Metazoa > Chordata > Aves > Passeriformes > Muscicapidae > Oenanthe > Oenanthe melanoleuca. The sequence continues at coordinate 8,329,352 of NC_079334.1, forward strand.
TAAAACTCATTGCATCTATTTAGTAAGAAAATATTTAATAAGTTTGAGGAGAGGGGGAAGAAGAGAAATAAAAAAAGACAATCATTGGCTTCTCTGAGATAGAGACATGAACTCTAAAATTAAAATAACTAGGAAAGGTAGAAGACATTCAAATGTTTGTTTTCAGCTTGGTAGTGGTGCACCAATCAGCCTTTCCAAATTCTCTAGCACAGGAGACCATCTGCTCTCCACAAAACGATGTTTTACTGAACTCCCTTGACAGCCTGACCCTTTCTGTATTTTTCCTCTAATCTGTGACATAAATTCTTGTCTGTTAGGACTTTTTAGCTCCTTTTCTGAATGCAGAGTGTCACTATGTGTCAATTTTCCTCCTTCACAAGGAGGTTATATAGGGACTACAGCTATTAGAACTTTCTGCACAGCTAAGCTTTGTAAATCTACAACTTTTATTACATTTTTATCTGACTTCTGTATTTTTTTCATCCTTAACAGGACAACTAAATGCATGCCACCATTTTACAGCATTAGCCAATAGGCTATTCTCAATGATGGTTTCAGCACTACATTAATTGTTTTTTTCTGAGCTGTATCTGCAGTTTATGGCCATTTTTTAGTTTAAATAGGACATTATTCTAATATGGATGCACTGGTTAAAGCATAACAAGGATGAGTGAATGTGCCTTGAGCCTCCCTAAGGAATGCAGAGATTTTAAAGCTACTGAGAAAGCAATTTCACAAATTTTCTGTAAGAAACAGGAAACCCTCAGTAAGTAAGCTTGAAACAGGGGTTTTGTGTGAGTGTGAAGCACAGTCTGACCTGCACATGCCCCCATGTGGGCTGGGTCCCCCTCTGGGTTGTTGCCACTGTGACCAAGAAAGGACAAATCCTGGTAACCACCCAGCCCCTTGGAGATGAGAGGGAGCACAAAACCTCCACTCCCACAAGGTCTTGGCACAGTCCTGAGGGGAAAAAAAGATCTAATCTTTGGGTTAAAGACTCTATTTTATTTAACATTAGTGCTCTGGAAACGCTGCGAGCGACCTCTTGTTTTTGAAAATACATGGAGTTTGTTTGTCCCATGCAATGGAACCCAGAGATGACAAACTTTCATGGAGAGCAGGGTTAGGAAGCTGATGCTGAACTGGGAAAAAACTTTCCCCTCTCTTTGTGAGTAGAAAGGAAACTCCTCCTCAACTCTGATGGGGATCCTCGACCTCTCAACCTCTCAGTGGATTATCTCACCCCTCTCACAAATGCTTATTTATAATTGTTCACACCAGAAGCAGAAGGAAAAGATCCTGCCACCACTGAGTTTAACCTGGTGCCAACTCAGACCATGGCAGCTAAGGCAGTTTTATCTCCTCGTGGCCTGAGTGAAGGGAGGGACATTTCAAAGCAAACTGGTTCCACTTCTGCTGCTGGCAGGGGAATTACCCCATCCTTTGCACCAGGATGGTGCAGGTTTGCAGGACCCAACTCCTTTAAAGTGTCCTTGGATTGCTCTGTGCAGTGCTGCAGTTCACAGTATGTATAAAAATATATATACATATGTATATTTGTGTACATATATATATATATGTATATGTGTGTGTATATATATATATACATATATGTATATATATGTATATACTATATATTTATATATACAGTATATAGGTATATATGTATATGAATATATATAATATATATGTATGTATATATATGTATATACAATATATATTTATATATACAATATATATGTGTATATATATATATATACAATATATAAAGTATGTAATCTACCTGCCTATTTTCCCTTACCTAACTGGAGATTACTAATACATACATTTTACAGTGCATTTTTTTCTGCTTGGTTTGCTCAAGCCATTTTAATTTTCTTTTATAAGATTAGTAGATGGGAAATAAATGGAATTTTCTTTTTTATCGTTATGAAAAGTTGGGCAACACCTATTGACAAAGGAAACCTGACTAAGGACTATGCCTATCTGAAAAAGAGGAAATAGTGTGAGAATTTTGCACCCACCACACAACAGAGTGGGAAGTTTGCATGAAATGCTTACCTAGGTCAAGAAGGCTTAGGAGAATTTCTTTTGAGAGCATGTCTGGCATTTCCCCTGACAGGGAGAGGTGAATATTCAAGTACATCGGGCTGCATGTTATACAGATTGTATCTGCTGGTGTTGACAGTCCTCCCACTCCCTTCTGTCTTCTGCCCTGTCCTGTTCATGTGCTACAGCTCACTGTGGAGACAAGATGTGCTGTGATAACACCTACAGCCTTTGTTGCTTTCTCCCTTGGCTCTCCTGCAGCAACTCTTCTTGCTCTTCAATAAAAAGTGTTTCTAGGATTTTCCTCTACTCACCAAGCCATCTGCTGCTCTTTCATGTCCCATTGTCTTTGGATTTCTTTGCTTTTATGTTCTGGCTCTGTACTGGAGGTGTGCTGCCTGTGGAGTGACAAATACCACTGGCTCCAAAGAGTTTGCCTGAAAATAACCTAAAATGAAACAAAGAGCTGAGGTTTGATGTGTGTCATCCCTCAAGGGACATTTGAGCTGGCATCATGACCTATTTCTGACCTCCAGCCCAGGATGCCAAGTCAAGGCTCACACAGGCTCTCTTCCACTGAGCTGAAATCTGTAGGGGCCCAATGCTTTTGTTACCTGCTGGTTTGTCCTAGTTCCTACTATCTCTTCACCAAAAATCAAATTCAGTTTCCTTGACAGCAGTTCATCATTTCCTCATTTGATCAGGGAAATGAAACAGTGGTTGCAGGACAATCTTCAGTCTCTGCTTCAGTTTTAACTCTGCTGCTTTCCCCTCTGCTTTTCTGGGGATGCTTCCATCTGCCTCATCTCAAAGGCACTTTTAAATATTCTTTTTTTTCCTTTGCTCTTGGTTGCTCTTTGCTTTTTTTTTTTTTTTATTATTTTTCCAAATTGACCATGGTATAGAGCCACCCACCACTGTTGGTCTAAACCCATTCATCCATATTTAGCAATGGAAAAGTAAATGTCAAACATGGTTCTGTACCAAGGCAGCAGGTTAGTGCTGTTGTCAGTGGTTGTATTTAGAAGTAGATCTGAGATTTTTTTCAAAGGAAGGAACTGTCACTTGAAGCTGGGCACCCTATCTCTCTTCTGTAAATACCTGAGCCTATTAATCTATTACCAGGAAATATCTTCTTGTCAGTGCTCTTTGTTGTCTGCCTTTCCACAGCAAAGTTTTTCTGTCCTGCTGTGGTTAATTTGAAGCTCAGTTACAGAATTCAGGTCTTTTGGATCTAAATCTGCAAAGAACCAGTAGCCCTTAGCTTGCTGAAGCTCCTTAGAATGCAGATTAGGAGGCGTGTTTAGTCTGGCAAATATCAAAGATAGTGATGTGGGAAAGGAAAACAACTAGTCACACTTGAAAATGATTCTAAATATGTAGGGGGAAAAAACCCAGCAATGCGTTCTATGTGATTAAAATAAGAAAAGAACAGGATGTCATGGAAATAGGAGCTGGCTGTGTGGTCCTCCTGGGAAAAACAGGCTCTGGTGGAAGGACAGGAGGATTTGAGTCGTGTCTGGACACCAGAGCAGTGTGACTGCACAGGCTGTTTGCAGTGGGTGCTTACAGTTGGGAAGGGCTCTGAGTTACACAGTGGTTTCAGTGCCCATGAGACAGGCTGCACCTTGTGTTATTCCTGACACAGCTGGGTAAGAATTGGCAGATGTAGTTTTGTTGCAGCACAGTCAGAACATTACTGATTTTGCCATTCTGCTGGAGCATAAATGGAGGTAAGGACTTCTGTTGTTATGAGGCTCTTTGCTGTCACATTGAATGGCTCTAATCTCATAAAAAATCAGATTGCCTTAAACTGATTGTAGACAGCCTCTCCTCCTCCATGGTTTTGGGTGGCTGTTTTTTAACCTAACCTTGATTTATCATAAACATTTATTTTTCCTTATTTTTTATTTTTTGAGGGGAGGGATGAGGACCTTGAAGACCAGCTACATATAAAGCTAAATTTTTTTCTGCCACCTGCTTGAACACTTCTTGCAGCTCCCATAGAGATTATTTTATCCAATTACCACAGCTCCTGGGCTAGGCTAATTTTGACACAGACTCTTGGACTGGGGAGAGAATGCCTCCCATTGAGTCCTTGAAAACCTCTTGGAACATCAAGACTGATAGTCCTGCCAGACCTTGTCTCAGTCCTGATTAGACCCTGCCTCACTTTATCATCTTGTTTACAGTGAGATACTCCTTAGAAGGAAGACTAAATCAAACAGCTGCTTTTCAATCAATTCTCATTTGGGAAAGGTAGTGCTGGATACAGATATTTTCAAAATTAGGACCAGAAGATCTGCTTTCTGCTTTCAATTCCCAGTTCTGCTTTTCATTCCTTCTGAACTCAGGCAAATTACACATTCTGTTTTTTTTTTTTTTTTTTTTTTTTTTAACCTTTTTTTTTTTTTTTTTAGTTGAATTTCTGATCTTGTCTTTCCCCAGCTTTCTCTTTTATCTATTTAGGTGCTGTCTTAAACAGTGTGCAGTCAATCCTGTTTTGCAGTGAAGGAGCTGAAGCCCTGATTTCCCCAAGTCATGGATTCTAAAGCAATTTCATTCCCAGTATGATTGAGAGGTGTTCCAAGATGTGTCAAAGCAGCTGGTTCCTCGTGTAATCAGGGGAACATGTTGGTAACCTCTTCTAATGGGAGCTGTGGAATGACAGTGTGTGAACTGGGGAGAAAGATGTATTCCCAAAGCCTAATACCACAATTCAAAATTACCTTCAAGGCAGCATGATGGATTGCCAGCAGCATTTAATCTTTAATGAGCTTTTGTGTCTGGCTTCATAAAACCTAATGTGGCTTAATGCTTTTTATCGTCTTTGGTTAAAGCACAGCAGCCCTTTGAATGAAATGAACACTCAAGATAAGAAGCTAAGGTTTTTTTAATTCAAGGTGGTAAAGAAAAGCAGGATTTTTTTTTTTTTTTTTTTTTTAATTCACTAGAAGTATAAAACAGTAATTTTTATCGCAATGTACTCTCTCCAAATTTGATTCAAATCATCCCACAACTGCCACATTAATTTCTATGACTCTTACATTTGCTGTTGTTGCTACTAGATTATCAATATTACTTAAAATCAAATTAATATGACATTCTGACCTGCTAGACTGGAAACTATTTTCTCACCTTTTTAATTCTTTCCATTTCTAGAGTTTGTAGGAGGGATTTGTGCTTGTGGAGGCAAAAGAAAATTACCATCAAAAAACCAAGCAATGGAGTGTTTCTCAAAATTCTTCTAAAAATGCTAATCAGCCATTTTGAAAGGTCTCTGAGAGGAGAAATATTAATCAGTGACTTAAAGGATCAGTCATATACTGCAAACTGCAAATAGCTGACAGAATGTGATGCACCACAGCAGTGGTTGGTGGGAGTGAGAGGTCTGTGTGTGGAGATATCTGACACAAAGAAAACTAGCAAAGCTTATGTGCCACATATTATATTCAGCAGCCCAGGACTCAGAGTATCAGTGCAGTTTTGGGGAGAGGTAATTTGTCATGCAGACAGAGAGATTTTTTTTGAAAGCTTTGCTGCTTGCAGTATGTTCAACAGCTCATATTATATTCATAAGCTGCTGTTCTAATCAGAGTACCTGGTCTGTGAGCTGTTTTGTTATGCCTAATGGAGAACTGTGACAGAAGGAGAGAGAATTGTAAAGCTAACACATTTTCAATAAGTATTGTAATTAAATTCTCCTCTATCCCTGTCTTTGTGATGAGGCAATTTTACTGAAATGCTTTTGTCCCTAATTAAATATTATAATGTGCACGGCTTTTTTCATTACAATGTTCTTTGTTGTAAAGATGAATAATATTTGGGTTTTGACAGAAAAGGAAACCCTCTTCTAAAGTCCAGTCCTTTGGTCTTAAAATTTTATTATGCTTTGTCTCCTAGGGAGTGGATGACATCCTGACTGTTGCTGATGTGCTACAAGTCACAGAGGCAATTTAGGAGGTGACTTTTAGCCATTCATGCTTTGCAGGACCAGCAGTTTCAGAATAACACACATTTATCACTCTGATGCTAATTTGAATACTAGCAGAGATAATTTTGGCTGATCAGTAGCTTTTTTGATAACATCTGATGGATGTTAGTCTAATGCTTTATACCTACAAGCTGTTGAGTAAATTAATATTTTAGATGGGGGAAAAAAGAATGAGAAAGTATGAACATAAGAAAAAGGGAGAGAGAGGTTTGTTTTTTTTTTTGTGTGAACATACTTTGTAAACAAGTAAAGGAAAGAGGATTAGTTATTCTGCATATAATTTCTCACTCTAAGACAATTCTTTCTGATTCAGCTCTACCAAAAGCAGCTGGTAGAAGCAGACCAGATAGCTAGATCTCATTTGTATAAATATATCAGTGTGTGAATTACTCAGTCTGGGCTTTCCACTCTAATTCTCACTACTTCTGTAAGAATAATGGCCATTCCAAGTGTTTCATTAGTGCTATGGCACTCTGCTACCAGTGCTGGCATTGTGAGGGCTTGCCTCACTGCTGGACATCTCCAGAAAAGTAGAGCACATTCAGAAAGGGCCAGGAAAAGGAAAATCACTGAGCTTTCATGCCTTACTTGACACCTTCTGCACCAGCCTGTCCACCTGAGCAGGTAGGGAAGGAAGCCTGCCACCATCTCCAGTGCCATTTGCAAAGGGAGTGGCAGTGGCAGAGATTTTTTGCAAACTGGCAAACCTGTTGCATCACAACTACAATTTTAAAAGATATTTCATGAGATGAAGTAAAATGTCCTATTTGGGACCCTAAGGCAGCAAATGATTCTTCATTAACAGCAACAGAGTAGATGCTGGTGAATTCATTTACAGGAATTACTGAGAGCTTTTAGAGAAGCTGTTCTCATGCTGAAGACCTCAGCCCCATTGACACCACCCCTTGAATCAAACTCATTGTAATCCTGCTGATAATCATCAAATGACAGCATTTACTTCACCATTGCACCTCACAGGAATCCAGATTTTATAAGTGTTCAGTTTAGTGCCTGCAAAGTGTGTGGTGAAAATGGATAGCACAGTTTGGTATAGAAGAAGGCACTTTTTGGAGCCATTTGTGTTTTTATTGATGAGAATGAATTTTAACTAATGAAAATTTCAGTGGTGAATGTTGAGCATATTGAAAAAACTACTCAGTGTGATTAGATTTTAGGTAATAAGGTAAAAAGAGAGGTGGAAAATCCTGTACAGACCATGTGCCTTGAGGTGCAGTTGAGTGGTGGCTTTTTTTTTTTTTTTTTTTTTTCCTGCCCTCAATTCTGAATTGATACTTGCCACATTTTTGCATAAGTTTTGCAGAAAAGACCAAATGTGCTTGAAGGTATAGGTGGTCATATCATTGCCAGAAGTGAATTGATCTATGATAATTAAGGCCAGGATTATGGCAATTATGTCCTCAAAATCTAATGACCTAGATTTCTTTTTACAAGGCTGTTTACAAGAGCCTGTTCATTAAAAAAAAAAAAAAAAAAAAAAAAATTGGACAAAGGAAATCCTAATGATGGTTCTCCTGTATGTGAATAAAATCTCTGTTTTGGGATGCTCAGAGAGAAAAACCTGAAGCATCAGGAAAAGTTTGGGTTTCAGAATCTTCATTTTCTGTGAAGGGAGTGATGTTTTGATGGGTTAGACCATATGTTGGGGATTCTAGTTCTTCAAATAGATTAGGCTACACTTTCCAGACACAGAGTTTGTGGAATTACCTGCCAGGTGCTGACAACCCATGCCCACAGCCTTGAGCTACTCAGCTGGGACAGGAAGGACCCTTCCGCAGGAAATGCATCTCTGCCTTCTCCTGTGGGCATCCAAAATTCTGCCAGGACACCCCAGACTGTAACCCTGGATTTCCCTGCAGCAACTCTCAAAAGATGTGGGTGTTAGACCAGAACCCCATCTTGCCTCCCCACCCCCAGTGTGGGGTGATCTGGCTGCCTTTATCTTCCTGGAAATGAAAAAGGAGATCCTTTAATTCCTTTCTTAACCTGGATGTAATTTGACAGGAGAGATTAGAGGAAGCTCTTTCCCCTCCCCCTCCCCACCATGACATTATTTAATCTCATCTCTGATGGCACAGCACTGTAGAAAGAGTAGCAAGTGCCTGTAACTAATTTCAATTTGTTCATGCCATGTTATTTTGGTTCCTGGTGATGTGAACTGCAATAAATTCTTTTCTTGCTCTATGTAACCTTCTGTAATTTATTGCTTTACATAAGAAAAACCCCAACCAGCTGGTCTGTTCAGTGTGCTTTTGGATAACTGCTGCTTGTCTGAACATGAGGCAGAAAGGAGCATAATAAATGTGATTTTCAGCCCTGAACATCTAGAAAATGCTGGATGTTTAAGAAACAAGTATCAGGAATTCTTGATTCTTCCTCTGAGCTTTCAAGCATGTGCATTATTCTAATTTTTGTTTTTGGGAAATACTAGAGGGAAATATTAGCTGCCTTTTTTTTTTTTCCATTTGAAGGAATGCAAGTCTAAGACATGACATTTAGGAAAGGTATCAGATATACTGAGAGAGCTTCATGAGAGTAGCAGGTTTGCTCCATCACATGAGGGATGTCAGGGATCCAGCCCCTTTGCTCACACCTCTGTTGCACTGTTTTTCTTCTGAGGCTCTGACCATCATAGCAGCCAAGAGTTGCATCTGTTTTCATGGCAACTGGGTGTCCTGAATGTCTTAATTTCCAGTGTGCAAGTATATATGCAATTGGTATGGCAAATTCACAGTCTTTCTTCTCTTTGCATTTGCCTGCAGCTGCTGTTTGCTGCCACACTAATTTGATGTGGTCCTTCACAGGAGACCTTTTCTGAAAGAAGACAAAAATAAAGCTGGAAGGGGGAGGAAGGCCAGCAGATATAGCTTTTAGTTTCCTTGGCTCTAAATGGCAGGGCAGGATGTGTGGAGAGGAAGGAAGTCAATATGTTGAATTAAAATGAATGCACAGGGACCTGGCCACCAATATCTAAACCCCAGCATTTCAATACTTCAGATTTATGGGTTTGGGTAAACACAATTACCTCCACAAGGCTTACAAATTATTAGTATTTTGCAGGGGGATTAGAACACATCATTAAAGATGAAAGGTTATTTCCAGAGCTAAGTTTTAAATTGCATCCTTAGAGACCAAGAATGACCTTTCAGTGAGCTTTGGGCAGGCAGTGATGTCTGAAAGGTGGATCAGCATGAGGCTGCTGAGCAATGGTGCCTCTCACTGAGGGGCAATACATCATTACAGGGGTCACTTAGAGTTTCATGTTTATTTAACTTTGAAATGGTTTTCAATACTCTCATTATCTGGCTTATTCTTCAAAAAGAAGGAAGTACAAAAAGGCTTCTGTTATTATGAAATTGTTAGAGACTGAATATGCACACTTTTGTTAAGCTAGGTATTTGGTCTGAAGGAACATGTTCAGCTAATTCTAAATAGTACCCAGACCTCTTGATTTTAATTAAATGGCATTTGCATTTCTAGCACCTGTTTTATTACTTTTTCTCCTTAGCAGGAGCTATCTCCTACCAGTACTCTTGCCTCCAGTAAACCTTTCAGCTTTTCAATTGGCAAACTCCCTTTGTACAACTACCAGAATCTACAGATATATTGCTTTTGTATAAGCACACAGCTCCCAGACTTAATCACACACTTCAGCCATTCCTCTGCATTTTGGCCACAATAACTCCCTGAAGGCTTTGGGCTGGGGATGTTGTGGCAGGACAGTGTGCCCAGATGGCCAAGAGGCCAGTGGCCCTGGCCTGTGTCAGGAATGGTGTGGCCAGCAGGAACAAGAGGGTCATTCTTGCCCTGTACTCAGCACTGGTGAGGCCACACCTCGAGTGCTGTGCCCAGTTCTGTCCCCTCAGTTTAGGAAGGACATTGAGGACCTGGAGCGTGTCCAGAGGAGGCAACGAGGCTGGTGAGGGGTTGGGAACACAAATGTGAGGAACTGAGGGAGCTGGGGGTGTTCAGCCTGGAGAAAAGGAGACTGCAGGGTGATCTTTTCACTCTCTACAGCTCCCTGAAAGGTGGCTGTAGCCAGGTAGGGTTGGTCTCTTTCTCCAGGCGGCACTGACAGAACCAGAGGACACAGTCTTAAGACAAGCCAAGGGAAATATAGGTTGGATATTAGAAAAAAAGTTTTTTAAGGCAAGAATGATCAGGTACTGGAATGATCTGGCTGGGGAGGTGGTGGAGTCACCATCCCTGGATATGTGTAAAGGCTGGATGTGGCACTTGGTGCCATGGTTAAATTAGGGTGTTAGGGCATGGGCTGGACTCAATGATCTTGAAGGTCTCTCCCAACCTGGTTATTCTGTGGTTCTGTGAGCTACACCTTTGCCCACTGCTGCTGGCTCTCCTGTGTGAGAAACCTGGGTTGTGCCAAGCCCTGCTGCAGCTTGGGCTGTGCTGGTCCCTCTGGCACTGCTGAGCACCGAGCCCAGCTCCCTGACACACAAGGGAGGAATGGAATTTGTGCCTTCTGACTCCCTGCTAGCACTCAAGATGTTTTTCCCACCTCACAGCATCAAGTTTCTCCCAGGGAAAGCTGGGCTAACTGCCTGACTATGCTGTTCTGCATTTTTCATACACCTAAAGGGTGTCAGGGCTCTGGGGTGGAGCAGATTCTATCTAATTTCCATCATTGCAGCTGTTGGCTCTCTCCCCACAGTAATTCTGTTGTAGAAATATTTCACAGGATGACAGGTAAATTTAGGAGAATGCAAGAAAACAGAACTACCCTCTTCTAATATTTTGTCATGCAAGTATGATTTCCTTGGCCTTGAATTTGGAGGGATTTTCAATAACTCTTTTTCTAATTCTGTCTTTATGAATGGCTAAGTCTTCTGCTCTTATAAATTGCCAGAATTTTGGGGAAGACAATGGCATACTATAAATTCTCATGAAGGAACTGTCTTTTACAATTCAGGAGTAGAATGACACATAATTATGGGGAAAATTATGCTTTATAGGGTAAAGATACTACAGTTTTTCAAGCATTTTATTTATGAATTTTACAAAGAAAGGTCATGTCTGGGAAGGGGGACTGCTCTGAACTGAAAGCACTGCATTGTAAAACTTTATCTTGTGACTTGTGGTTTTAATTTGGGAATTTTGCTGTGAACAAGAAGTCCTCATGGGCTCATTTTCAGAGCTGATGCTGTGCCCTGGCTGAGCTCTGTCTCTAGGGCTTTAGGGCAGTACCTTGACATTTTCAAACAGGCATCATGAATATGGTGAATATGTTTTCCCCATGTGAACTCTGCATCTATAAGCAACTGCAACTCTGTGTGCAGAGCATTTAGCTGCCTGTTGAACTGTCCTGCTGGTGCCCAATAATGGTGCTTGTAATTAGGAGGCATAAATAGAGATGCCCTTTGAAAAATGTGCTTTTCAACATAGAAACAACCTGACAAATGGATCCTTTTTTTTTTTGCTGTTGCCAAAATGAGCCTGAATTTGGTTATGCTTGCTTGTCATGATGCTTTTTGAGAGCATTTTGCCCACCTGTGTGGCACCTAAATATCTGGAATTGAGGAGATGTGATACATCCAATATGCTGCAGTGCTACAGGAAAATAAAGACAGGGAGCAAAGGTGTTGTTCCAAACTGAAGTCATATAAAGTGATTCCCAAGGGGCAGTGGAGGGAGGAAATAGTCAAATTAGAGGCAAAGCAGAAAGCTGGATAGTCCTGTTTTAAGAAGGTTACCAGGGGATCTCAACTACCACATGAGGACAGGATCTTGATTTTTCTATCTTGAACAAAACAATCCCTATCACTGCTGCCTGCACCAGAGGGATTTTTGGTTTTCTAAAATTTATTTTGGTGATCTCTGGCCAGGATTTAGAAATGCTGACTCTTTTTGAAAGGCTCTGTATGGGTCTGTTGAATGTGAACAGTTTCACATCATTTGTATTTGCATCCACCTGATCTCAGCATCTGGTTTCTCATGGGCTCCTATGTTAAAGATTAACCCTGTGTGCTTTTTCTGAGGACTGGCTTTTCTTATATTTTTCAAAGGAAAAAAGGCTTAATTTTCCATACTTGGGAAATCTTAAATTCTAAAAGTGTTATAACAGAGTGTTTAGAAAGGCCTAATAGCAACAGAATAAAATTTTAAAGCTTAATACTTTTTAGGATGTCAGAACTAGAATATAATTTGCTGTTTGTTTTACAGTGGTGATTTTGCTTTCTAATAGATCTGATTTTTTTCACATATTAGGAATTTAAAGTGAATTTAAAGTGGCCTTGTTTTTAAGATAAATATGTTAATTTTGATATTGAACTGAACCAAATAGAGTGAGTCCCGGAATCTGGACCAATCAAAATTACAGTCCTATTTTTCTGGTAATGTTCATGTTTTATGGAACTGTTCAAGGCCAGGCTGGACAGGGCTTGAAGCAACCTGGGACAGTGGAAGGTGTCCCTGCCCATTGCAGAGGGTTAGAAAGAGGTGAATTAACCATGGTTAAATTTAACTACTCCATGATTGAATCCTGCTTGGGCAAAGGATTTTGTAACCATCTCTATTTTTCTGGTATCCTGGGGTGTGCTGCAGCTATGCAATCCAAGGGACTCTGTTCCACCCCTGCCTGGTTTCTGTGATTGGAAAGGGTCAAAGCATTTGATGGCCTGTGTTGTTGGAAAACACACAGTGTGAGACAGTCACTGAGGGGAGTCATTCATTCAAATGCAGAACATATAAGGGAAAAAAATCTGGATGAGCATAAACAGATTTCCAAGGTCACTTACATGTCTGCAGAAGAGAAAAATGTTAATCATCCAGTATCATGGGCCAAATTCCATAGAATTTGGGAGCCCAGAGTATTCCTCTGGCTTCCCTGGGAAGTTTAAGACCCCCCTGGCGGGGTCCCCAAAGACCCTCAAATGAGACCCAGGTGTCTCAGGGGCTGGATTTAGCTGCTTGGAACAATTTGCCAACATTGAGAGAAGAAATGCAAGCTGCAAAAATAAATAGAGTGTAAATTAGACTGTTAGAATGTAGAATAAGCAGATTTCTAGAATGTTTATATTAAGGGACATGTGGCCAAGATGGAGAATTTGGGGTGTGGATACCTCTTCCTCCTTCTTCTCCATGTCATCCATGCTGGGTGACATGCTGGCACTCTCAGATTGGATGTGAACAAAGCTGGACCATGTTATAAGACTGAAGTGTATTGGGAGTCAAGTGTAAATACCTAGTATGTAATTTAGATTATAAAAGATAAGTCCTGCCTCTGCCAGGCAGATTCTGCCTTGGATGTCTGGTGAGCAGACTGCTGTTTGCTGGACAAAACATTCCTGAAATAAGGAACAATAAACAACCATGAAAACCTCTAAGAAACCTCCTGCAGTCTCTCATTGGCAGCCATCAGAAAGAGCTGGGTTCCAGACCACCTGCATGTCCTCCAGAGGTGATCTGAGGTCTAAGGAGACACCTTGGGATGTGGCAGGAAGGCACCTGCTAGGCTCATCCATCCCAGCTCCTGGCCCTGCAGACACCCCAGCAATCCCACCCTGAGCATCCCTGGGAGTGTGCAAACTCTCCTGGAGCTCTGGCAGCCTTGGGGCTGTGACCATTCCCTGGGGAGCCTGTGCAGTGCCCAGCACCCTCTGGGGGAAGAACCTTTCCCTGATATCCAGCCTGACCCTCCCTGACCCAGCTCCAGCCATTCCCAGCTCCTGTCCCTGGTCAGGAGTACCTTTTCATTATGGGAGCTGCTATTTTCTGCCTGTGCCTGGCTGAATCCCAGTCCCTGACAGCACCTCTGCCTGCATGGCCTTGCTCCCTGCTTTCTAATTTCAGCCCCTGTGTACAAAATAATTTCATCCAAGTGATCTTCTGTCATGTTCAGTCGACTTGATTGTCCATTCCTAAATGCCTTTGCCTCTTCAGTGACACTGACTTTGTCAGGCAGCTTCAAATACTGCTTCAGTTTGTACCTCAGTGTTAGATACTGCCCTGCTTTTCACCTTTGTAACTGGACTGCCCATAGCCAGACACTGTAGGAGTGATTCATTCATCCTTTGTCCATGGTCATGCTGAGTCATTTCCAAATTAATGCTAATTGCATTACACTGATATTCTCAAAACAATAATTAGTTGTATGATGCTGATGTGCTCTACTTGGCTAAAAATCTTATTTGAGAAGTAAACTCTGGGTTTTTTACCTCCTAACAGTTATGTTCTATGTCTTCTTGGAGCATATTTTAATGTGTGCTGTTTTCCCACCAACTGGGATGTACAGGGCTTTTCTTGTTTCACCTTTCTTTAGTCTATGATATTAAAATTTCAATATACTCCTATGATGTCAGGGGCTGAGCCTTTGAGCAATGTTCCTGACCTCTGCATCCTACAGCACAGTGTTCCCCAATTTTGCTACCTGTTTCTGGAATGTTTTAGAAGTGCACAAATAACCCTGTGACTTCCTTGGCACCCTTTCCCTCCATTCCTTTGACTCTGGATAAAATGCCTTTATGGTTTATTCATTTTATTTATTGATCTCTTTCCCTTTCTTCTACAAAAATTATACTAAAGTGTATCTTTAAAAAGAAACTAAGTACATCCAGCACATTCAAGTAGAAGAGCACTTGCTTTCACTGGAAAAGAAATATTTCTGTAGGAAAGTTTACCTACTAGTCTAGTGGCCAAAATAAGGTGCAGGAGAAAGGAAAGGGAATTGAGTAGCTGCTCTCTACAGTAAACAAAATTTACACAAAGGCTGGGGCTGCTGAGAAGAGACACCCATATGAGGAAAGAAAAGCAACTTTCTATTGGGACACCTAAAGGAAGGATAAAAGGATAATAAATTACAAACCCACAGTGTTTGGGAAGGGTTAGGGAAGTGACAGAATAGATTTAGCTTGGCTGTGGCCCTCAGGAGAGACACTGCCATGTGTTGCTTTGACATTGGGTGACAGACTAATGCTGCCTCACACAGAATTGCTGTGTAATCCTGAAAGAAAAAGATTTCCTCCAGTTTCACTAGATAGATGCTAAAAAAAATGCTGCTGCTCAGCAGAGAAATGCTCTGAGAGGGCTTTCCTGAGAGAAACACTTAGCCCAGGGGTGAGGTCTGAAGAGCTGTAGGATCCAAGGTGACAAAATGTAGTGCTGTGATAAAATCCAGACACTACCACGGGGAAGTTCTAGTGTTGAAAGCAAGGCAAAAGTCTTAGGCTGCTGTTCACAAGGCATGGTCGAATAAGAAAAAAGATGAGGAGGTTAATTCCTGGACCCCCATGGACCATTTGGTGTTTCCCACCAGCCAATACCTGCAGGCTGCTCTCAGTTTGAAGATGAGAAGGTGCTGTCCCAGCTTCTTCCCTGTCCTGGGAACTGTGTTGTCATGCTTTGCTCCTAGCAGTCCCTGTGACAAGGGCTCTGCAGGGATAATTTCAGTGCTGTTTGGATACTCAGACTCCAGTCCTGGTGCTGGTACTGTTGAGTGGGTTATGGGGAGCAGAAGAACTTATGACGTGGTGCTTAACTGTGTAATAACTTCCTGAGAGTCAGTGCTCAAATCTCAAATTTTTGTACCCACCAACATCCTACTTGTTAGTGAATAAAGTCCCCAATCTAATTGCTGTCACTAGAGCTGCACTGAACCTGCACATTGACCCTTTTTGTCACCAGACAGATGGGGAAGAATAGGACAAAATATGTCTGATCAATGTGTTACATGACAGAACTGATCAGAGAAAGCTGTGGTTGAACATAGCTGTCATTGACTCAGACATAATGGAGGTTGTTTTCCTTATGAGATAATTACAGGAGTTACAAATGGAGAAAAACTACTGAAGTGATTTTGTCCCTTCCCTGGCAACACAGTGCTCCTGTATCACTCTTTCCTGGTCTCTGCATGTCCACAAGCACTTAGCCATGGGATATTACTTAGCTAAAATTAATTCTCAACTTCATCCAATCCTTCTGAACGAGGATAAACAAAATTTAGCTTTCTAATAGTTTTGGAACTAGATGGAGTCTGATATCATAGAGGGTGGAGGTAATCTGGTATCAAAGAGGAGGGAGTTCTGCCATCACAAATGATGGAGGGAATGTGGCACCATAGCAGATGGAAAGAGTCTGGAATCACAGAGCTTGGAGGTAATCTCACATCACAGAGGAAAGAGGGAGTCTGGCTTCTTAGAGGGTGGAGATAATCAGAGAGGATGGAGACAGGCTGGCATTGTTGAGGAAGGGAGAAAGGATGCTGCACCTACAGAGGTAAGAGGGTTTCTGCCATCCTGGATGTTCAAGGGAGTGTGGCATCCTAGAGGAGGAAAAGAGTCTGGCATCATAAAAGTGATAGGAATTCTGGAATCCCCAAGGAAGAAGGAGTCTCAAGACAGAGGTGAAAGGGGGGCTGGCATCATAAACAAGATGGAAATTATACAGTGAAATTGGGGTGTTTTTGTGCTCACATTCCCTGGAGACAGAAGAACAATACCACTCAGTGGGAAACTGAGCCATTATTTTGTTTAAAAAGCCCCACCTGCAATTCTCTCCTGATCAATGTTTTTTTAAAGGCTGTCTTCCTGGAAGGGGGGGCTGCCAGAAAGGCCAGAGCTGTGCTCTGGGGGTCTGGGATGCAGCCTGGGAAGTGGAGTGGGCACAGAGGCTGTTTGAATCCATGGAGACACTGGCAAAGAGAGTCACTCACCATGTGTTCATGCCCCATCTTTGCACAGCTGATGTCCTGTGGGACTCAGGAGTCTCTCTGCAGTGTTTTTGGACAGGCAGGAGAGGCTGTTTGTAGCCACTGAAAAGCAGGGAGCCAGGGGAAATATTTGTTCTCTCTCTCTGCCTTGCCTTTCCTATTTCACCTTTAATTCCTTGTCTTTCCTGCTCCAACACTGTGAAATAAAACTGGTTTTCCTTTTGTTTCTAGTGGTTTTATCTCTCTTATTCTCATGAATTAGCACAATGCTGCAAAATCTGGACTGCAAATCAAGCAGGGATTGGGCTTTGTAAATGGGAAATTACATCTATTTTGTTTTTAAAAAGGAGTGATAACTCTGACCTAAAAACATGCTTAGATAAAATTCTATGAGACCAATGCTTTTAGTAGACAGTAATTTCAACTTTCAAGAGTGCTTATCATCCCAAGTACAGGCTAAATGGAAAATATTTGATGAAAGAATTTTATAAATATATTTTAAATCGTACATTAATTTCCTAATTTTTAACTGGTGCTTAAGCAAAACCTGGTCAACTGCTTTAGCATGAGATTTTCCAATCACTTTTTAAGTAACACCTTTACTATGGAGTATTATTTAGCACAAACTGGCATTGCAGAGCATCAATTTAATTCTTCCACCATTTGCTTTCAGTACACAAACACAGATGACACATGACACAGTAAGTTTTATTAACACAGTTTAATAAACAGATTTCTCATTTGTTGTTTTTCCTGTTTCATCCAACATGAGATGAGAGGAAAAAAGAGAATAGAGAGAAAGCCTTAGTGAAGGAGATCTTCCAGGCTTCAGACCTGTGTTGACCACACAGGGATATTGCAGTTTTAGCTCTTATTATAGGAATTTCAAATTTCACCTTTTATTTTTTTTTTTTTTTAACATTTGCAGCTGACCTTTAAGGCTTTTGACTCCTTAGCAGGCTATTGGTTAAATTTCTGCTCTTTGCAGTAGTCAGTCAGTGAGTCATACACAGTTTTATAGCTGTTTTTGCCTCTTATTGCACTTGTACCACTTTGTTTTGATCCCCCCAACCAAGTGGTTTTGATGTGCTTTAGTTTAGGGAGTGGCTGTACTTGGGATTCTGCTGCTTATTCCAATTTTCTTTGCTGGCAGAGGTGAAAGAGGCTGGCCACCACCCATTTTGAGCTTTAAAAGTACTACAGGCTGCTGAATTTAGAAAGTAACAATTGAAGGAGCACAGAATGAACTGCTTTGATTCATATGCCACCAATTTGCAGAGTAGAAGGTTTCTGGGCATCTCAAAGATGAAGTTCAAGGGAGTTGGGGGACCCAACATACAACCCTGCAGATTGCTGAGGAAAAGGACTTGAAATTGATGATAGAACTTAATAAATTTATACAAGAGATTTTGTAACACAACAGAGTAATCCATGTCAATAGAAAATAGAACTTGTGGCTCATGTATGAGTATTTTTGAGGGGCTGCAGAAGCAGACTGGTTTGCCGTTTCCATCATATTGATATTTTACTAATCCATGCTTTAGGCTCCAGCTGGTTGCTTGCTGAAGCTAAAAAGGAATTTATTTTTCTTTGGGCTATAACTTAACCCAGGTGATTGTGTGGTTATGTGTCCTACTCTCTGTGACAGAGTGAAAATATTACCACATTTGGAGGCCAAAACCACAGTTTCCTCAGGTGAGACTGGCAAAGGCTACACCAATTCCCTTCTGGCTTTCTGTAGTAAAATGGATTGAGGCTAGGCTATTCTGTGCATTAAATCATACGTGTTCCTGCTCTTACAGACACCCAGGACCCTGGCAATGCTCTTGATATCTGCCAATCCCCTTCACATCCATTCCTTACAGATTGGTGGCTTTAATCTTCTGCTAAAGCTGGCTCTTGGCTGTCAGAGCTGTTGTGGTGTGGTGGGTCAGCCCTGGCTGGGTTCCAGGCACCCACCAGAGCCCCTCTCTCACTGCCCTCCACAGCTGGGAAGGAAAGGAAACACAACCAAGAGTTCAGGAGTCAAGATAAGGACTGGGAGAGAGATCTCTACCATTGGCAAAACAGGCTTGAAGCAGAGATATCAAATGAATTTATTACACAGACACAATCAGAATAATGAGAAGTAAAATAAAGCCTTAGAATCCCCTTCCCCCCCAGCTCTGCCTCCTCCCTCACTGGTGTGTGTGGAGACAGGGAATGTGTTACAGACCTAGACCTACACTGATGCAAGCAGCAAAAAGGTGACTGTGAAAGTCCAGATGCCCTCTGCTCTCCAAACATGATGATCTTTTTGCATAATAGTCCCACTGTATGCTTTTCAAAAGGAAAACTCTACTGATCAACACAGAAACTTTCTGAAAAGCTTTGAGGCAGGCACAGATGCAGAGCAAGGGTCTGACAAAGGAAAAAGATGCTAATGCATAAGGCTTGTCAGCTGCTGCTGATATGCAGAACAGAAGTAATTAACTCTCCATGAATAGTTAAATTTGAGGAGTTAAGAAGTGACTCTGTTCCACAGCCAGCTTAGCAAAATAACTGCATCCTGTGGGCTTTGCCATGAATTTGGAAATTTTATCTGAATTTGAAAAGCTGGTCCCATAGTTCTAGTCAAGCTGTGCAAATACTCTGAGCACATTTAATATATGCAAATTAAATTAATGTTAAATCACCGTGTCTCTGTGGTAGTGAATAATACAGAAAAAGCAAAAGGGATGCACAGCAAAAGGAAGTGATTCAGCTGTCAGACTGTGTGCATGAACATTTCTCCAAACCCTCTGAATGGAGAGATTACAAAAGTACAATTTTGCTTTAAAGAGCAAACACATTTTAAAATGGTGACATTATTGTTTCTCTGCCTCCTCCTGCTCTGCTCCAGCTTTAGATTTAATGTTAAAACTTGGTAATTTAATTTTCTAAAATTAGCCTGCCAGGATATGCCTTACATTTTGCCATTTTGTGAATACCTCTTTAGACATTCCAGGCCATAAAAATCAGTCCCCAAACTTGCACTGTAAAGCAAATATTGTTCCTTCCTTGGGCAGATGAATTACTAATAGAGGTTGGACTATTTTGGTGCAGAAAGTTCCAAAGAGTTCAATTTTGCAGCAAGGATTGTAATCCTGTATCTCCAAGGTCTTGGAGCAGGCAGGCAGATATAAAACTGAGGAGTTATAAATGCTGTAATGCTGTCAAATTCCAGGTTAAGGGGAAGTGTGGCATTTCAGGAGGACACACTTTGGGTCCCTCAAAGTTTGTTGCCCAGGTCAGGTTGGCTGCTGGGTGGGGGCTGCAGCTCTGCTCAGATTGCTGTCAGGAATAAAAAGTGGCTCAGTTTTTGTTTTGGGTTTCTATCAAGCTTTATTTTATTTTCTGGTTTGTTTGGTTTTTTTTTCTTAAAATCAGTTGCACCAACATTGACACTCATGGACTTTTAATAGGAATGGGTAAAGAAACAAGACCATGAATAAAAATCATTCTCTTTTGCTGCTTCTTAGAGAAAGCACATTAAACTTGTGTTGAATGAAAAAAAAAAGCAAGTTGTGTCTAGGATAATTTAAAAAATTATATCTCTTATCAATATTTTGCACAAGTTGGGAGGGAATTATTGAAGTGTACAAATGCTTTTTTAACTCAGTAATCAAGCACTGAGGGAATTCTTTCTCTAGAGACTTATTTTTGGTGGTGTTCCCTGTTTTAAAGAAAAACTGTTTGACAAAAACCCCCTGGATAAGAACAAAAACTTTTTCAGTAATCAGGGTGTTTAGTTTAAAAATGTTCATTAATAGAAGGACATGCTGTGAAGTACAAACATTTATTATTAAAGGAAACATGAGTATCTTGTATTTCAGCACACAGAAAGGGGGAAAATGGGGGCTCTCTTGATTCTTTATTCCATTTCCCACCTTCTGCCTCCATATTGTCCCTTCTCCAACATAAACCCTGTCCCATCTCACAATGCCTTCTCTCTGCCTGAGCTTGAACAGTATTTTCTCTTCAATCCTATCAAGTATGAAATGTTTATTTAAAATATATCCTACAGCAGTAACTGTACTCTGCCATAAGAAACAAACCCAAACCTGAGCAGAACCACCAGCCTGGGTACCACGAGTCACTTGCTGCTTTCCAATTATTTATCAGGTGACCAATGTACATAAAGGAAGCATTTATGAAAATATATCCAGTTCAAATTTAGGCTGGAATGATTGGTGTGACAGTAATGGGCAAGGGGCTTGTATGGGAGCTCCTCTGAAGTCAAGTGCAACCTCAAAAAATAGCAGATGCCTCAGAGTGGTTTATTTAAATGGGTAAGAGATAATGTATGAGGGAAGAAGAGCTAAAATGAACTGTTGGATCTGCTGGCACAGCAGAGATTGTCAGAGGAGCTGTTTTCTCTCTGGAGGTGTAGAAGTAATTCAGGTTTTTGTGGTGATGCCTTGGCCATTGTCAGCAGGAATAGAGGAACTAATTCCAATGGTTCTGGCACATTTCCCTTTAATGCATTTCCTAACATTCACCTTCTGTTCAGGAACAGCCACACCAAAAACTCTTGGCATGCAACCATCCAATGGCATGGAAATTTCTGTTCCACGAGGACATTCTGTGTATTTCAAAGCTGACACTTAAAAACAAAATAGAATCTAAAATCTTCCACGTTTTCTCTTGGATTTTGGAAGTTTTCTGCACATTGCACTGTCATTAAAACAAAAGTTTGAGCCCAGATCTTGCAAAGATTGGTCCTTCCCATGGGAGCACAAAGGCTTTGAATGCTCAGCTTTGCAGAGTGCCCATTAGTCATTGCTGATGCACTTCTCTGTGCAAAACCTCCTGCTCAGGTGTGCTGGGAGCCCATCCATTTCAGCAGGAAATACTGTAACATTTTTCTGGCTGACACAAAAGGTCAGAGCACAGGCATCCACACACACCAAGGGAGGTGCTGCTGCTTCTGGCTTTAGCCTCTCCTGAATTTGGGAGGTGGGCCTGGACCCATTTCTGGCATGGGGTAGAGGGAGAAGGAGAAAATCAACAACTCATTCAGGCCTGGCATGTGTCACAGAAACTCTGCTGCTTCCTGGTCTTGGGAATGGCACAGTGTCATGTGTCCTTAATAAATCAGATGGCAGGCAAATGGTGCTTGAGACTTTAAAAGCCAAAGTGAAAATTTCAAATTTCTAGGTATTTTTTTTAATTTGCCTTTGAATAGTGAAATATCCCTTTTCTTTCTTTTTTTTTTTTTTTTTTTTTTTTTTTTTCCCTGGGATCTAAAAGTCCATTCCTAAGTGGAGGTGCTGCAGGACTCCAGTGGGGGGATCTCTTTTGCTCACCTGAGCATCAGCATCAGACCTGCAGGCAGCCTTCTCATTGCAGAGCTGCTCATGTGTCAGAGGGTGAGAGGCTTGAGGCACTTTTCCCTTCTCAGGCTTTGAGGCCAGTTTGTAGGGTGGAAAACCATTTCTTTCCATGTGCTTCCACACCTGCTCATCAAGCCCTGTCTGAGCCTCTTGCTCCAGCTGAATTTAAGGGACTGGGAAGCCCCATGGGATGGTGCTGCCTTCCTTGGGAGATGGTGGTGGGACATTTTCTGTCTCACAGATCCACTCTGTGACACTGGAGGGGAAATGTGTGATCTGGCTCCTGAGGACTCTTTGCTTTGAGCTGTAATGATCAGCAGACCTTGTTTTGACACTCTTTTTAGGTGGAATGGAAAACACTCTGGGGTTTGATTATTTATTTTGTGGGTTATACATAACATGAATGGGAAAGCAGTGAGATCCCAGGAGAACCCTCTTTCATGATGATTAAAGCAAAACAGACAAATTTTGAGGTGCTATGTTACTTTTTTTTTCCTTTCAGCTACCTAAGTATAGCTGCACTTGAAAGGATTGCATGATATGAGAGCAAACAACAAATTCTTCCTTTCAGAAATGGAGGAAGATACTTCTTTATTTATATAGTTGGGGCCAGATTCATTCCTTTGATCATGAATTGCAGCTTGTCTGTTACCAGCATTATTTCATACTTCATCTTTTTGCATGTCGTTTCTTTTCCTTTTGATCTCGCTCTGTTACTTCTGCCAGTTGTGCTACGTGAGGAGAATAAGCAAACTTAAGACCTGGACTGGCACTGGAAAAACACATCCCTCTAGCTGGTAAATTGCTCTTGTTGGATGCCTTGCAACTTTGACCAGGAAGCAAAAGCTTAGTGGTTGTCCTGGACAGTAAAATGAAGAGTTTGTCTGGCATCCATCTAGCACCATCTGCAGAGCATGACCCTTGCCCTTGGCTCTAGTGCAAACCAGGCACACAAACCTGCAGTTTCCAAGCTCTCAGGAGCAAATCCCAGGGAATATTGGTGAACTCAGTGGCCTTTTTTCCATCAGGAGCTCTGGAAGGCTGGAGGCTGCAGTGTAGATTTTCTTTTAATTTAGAGGTTAGAGCAAAAAGCTTGAATGTATCCTTTGTGAAACCCTGGGGGCCAAGAAAATAGAGACTCCTCTTCCTCCATGCTGCTGTGGTAGGTAAACCAAAAGACACTGATGTTATATTGTTTTCCTATTTTTTACATCTGTGGCTGGCTGCACTGCTGATTCTGATTCCATTATTAGCTGTAAAAACCTCCTTCTTCCTAATTTTTTCCAACAAGGATAAATTCCAGAACACAGAGCTACAAATACTTCCCAGCTGAATATGTAAGTGTACTGAACACATCGACTTTCAGAATTTTAAACCTCTTTTTTGTTTCCCCCTTTCTTTTAACCTCAAAACCACTGAAAATCCTGTCTGCAGAGGACTTCCTTCCTTCCTACCCAATTGCATTTTACCTCTGTTAGTGACTGTGTTGGGTTGATGTGGCCAGAAATGTGAATTCTGTCCCCATCTGTTGCAGCCAGGTGGGGCAGTGACCCTTATCTCCTGGCACATATTATCTGCTAATGGGCCATCTTTAAACCAGCTGGGGCAATCATCTTTATCTTTCCACAGCCCATCCTCCCTCCAGGAAGATATCATCTGCTGCTGGGCCATTCAGTCCCACTGTGTGACTGATAAAATTCCATCATCCCACTGGGAGATGCTCCAGCCAGGGGAGCAGCCAAGCCTTTCCTACCCAGATAAAAACTGGGATTTGGGACACCAAGGTACCTTCTTTCCACTGGATTCCATTGGAAAACCAGACCTTTCCACATCATCCCTGAACCTTCAGAGGAAAACTGCACCTTCTACAGGAGCACTGCTCCAGCTGAACCACATCTGCCACTGCAGGAGGATGCAGCCACCATTGAATGGGACTGTGCCAACACCCTGACTGACTGACAGGGTGTCAGGCTGTATTCTGACTCTGTCAGTGTTTTGGGATTGTTCTTTGTAATACTGTATTTCTATTTTAATTTTCCATGTTTTAGCTCTGTAGCTGTCTCTTCTCCCTGTGATGGAGACTTTCAAAAAGCATCTCCCACCCTGTAATGAGAATTGATGGACAGCACCAGGTCTGGGCAGCACAGTGGGGCTGTGAGGAGTGGAGAGCTGTTGGGAAGAGTAAAGCAGGTTGGCACAGACAGCACCAGCCACCTGCAAGCACAAACTGGGCTTCTGAAAATAGCAGGGCATTTGAATTGAGGCTCCTCTTCAATGTGAACTTATACTTCTAGACAAAACCAAAAGTATGGGATGACATTTCCCATCCATTCCAGTGATTACCTGGCTTGACACAGATGTTGTTTGGGGTCTTTTGGGGGAACTTCCATCCCCTATACTGAACACTTCCCTCCTGTTTGGTGACTGGCTGATAAACATGGATGGGCAGGTGGGCTGTCTGCACCTGGGCAGAGGGGTTGAGTGGCTTGGAAAGATGGGATGTGGCAGGATTTCACTTCTTGGAAGGTGAGTCCTGGGTGGCAGCTGCTCTGTGATATTTAAAAACTGTTTAGTGAGACTATGTAAAGAGCCAGGGTTAATATATGCAGACTATTGCTCTCTCTTTTCTGCACAAGCCCTGTTAACATCCTAAGTGAAAACACAACCAGTTCCTCGATGGTGAAACGTCAGGCAGTGGGATTGTATCATCCCCAGACTAGCAGGGGAATCAGCCTAGTGATGGTGTATAGAAAAGGAATAAATTAGCTGTCCTTTCTTATCCCAGGTACAGAGCTGGGTAGAAAAACAGCTTTCTGAAGAAGGGCTTGGTCCTGTTGTGTGCCCTGGGCATAGATGAGGTGGCCCACCAAAGTTCCTGCCAGCACTGTGGGTCTGGAACTGCCTGTATTTACATTTCAACTTGTCTGCTGCATTGGATGTGTTTCAACCAATGACTCTATTTGTTCCATTTTGCTTTCTATATACTGGTGGAAAACTGTAAGAAAGGGCTTTTTTGTTTGTCTGCTTTTTTGTTCTTGTATTTATTTCCCTTTGGAAGTAAAATTCTATCCAAAGGTGATGTGCTGCTTCCCACATGATGTACTGTACCTGCATTCAAATTTTGGAAAGTATGGGCAGAAGTGTGTTTGACTTTGAGCTGCATTTAATAAATTGCTCTATAGCCCTCATGAAGTTATGCTGTTACAGCAAGTCCTGAGCTGAGAACTCATGAATGCTCCAGGTAATCTGGGCAGGCACAGTGGATGGACAGAGGGACAGGACAGAGGGTTTTGTCTGTGGCCCTTTGGGTACACAAGCCCGTGGGGCTCTGTGTTACAGGGGAAACAGAAGAAAGTAAACAGGCCAAAATGAAATTCTCCTTCAATGCTGGAAGAGGAAAAACCCATCCTTTTTGGGGAAATGTTTTAGAAGCTGCAGCTGATCTGTATTTTTGTCATTAATGTGAGGCAACTGTAATTGATATATCTTTAGCCTGCTGCCTTGCTTTTCTTTATACATGTAATTTAATCTTTAAAGAGCTTTAAATATTGATGCACAGTTGAGAAAAGAAGGCAATAAAGGGAGGAAGAAGAATAAGACCAAGTGAAAATAAAACAAAGTACGTGAAAAATGGAGTGGGTAGCAAATAGAAATTACCATTTCCTAATACTGCCAGCAATCTGGTATGAAAAGATAAAGATGAGAAGGTGGCAATGATAACAAATCTGCCACAAATGGAATCCTGGGGCCATGTGGAGGATGCTGGACATCAGCAGACTGCAGGGCATCTCTGCATCTCTCCCAGGCTTTGGCAAGCCCATTGATCTGGAGTGCTGCTTCCCATCCAAGTGGTTCCAGTGTGCTTCCATGCCACCAGCAAGCCCTTGGACAGACATGATGGAACCATACCCTGTCAGCTCTGCAGATATGGACAGTCTCACCCCTTGCTTGCTTGCCAGCATCTCATTTTCACTATTTGTTGTTCTAACTGTGCAGGTGAGCACCAATCTGACTCGGAAGCGAGCTGCAGAAGGCTCTGCGTGTTGATGAAATGAGACAGATGCTATCATCAAACATAAAGCAAAAAGTCTGTTAAACAGAGCTTCCCTTGAAGAAAAGACAAGTATCTCAGGCAGCATATATTGAATTTTCTGTGGTTGATTGTGTTTATTTTGACCTGTGAAGCTGCTGAAGCCTCAGCTGGGTTTGCGTGTTGCTGTGAGGTCGCGTGCACCCAACACCGAGAAACAGCAGAACTGAATTTTTCAAGCAGTACCTCAACATCTGCACTCTGGCTTTTTAGAGGAGCCAGTTATTGAGATTTCCACACAAAGAAAAACAGTTGAGGAGTATTTGTTTGAACTCAGAGGACTCCAACTATTTTTTTTTTATATATAGATGTGTTTTAGGAGAACAAGTCTGCTTCTTGCAGTCTGCTTCCCTGCAGAAAACCTGCCAAGACAAAATTGCTAGAAGATGTTGTGAGGAGTAGGCCAGTTGCAGGGGAGGGTGCTGCAATGGAAACCCCACAGCTTCAGGGTAGGCTCAGATTTCTGGAAGTAAGAAAAGATGAACCATCAGCCTGGAATCTCTGCTGAGAATAAATTTTACAGCACATCGGAGGGTGCAGAAGAGCCTTGACAGATTTGGGAGCAGTGTCTTGAAGAAGGCTAGAAGATCATGAAAACTCTCTTTTTCAGTGCTCTGCTGATACTTTGGAATACTGAGAAGACATTCAGTGATTTAATCCACATTAAACCCTCAGGTTTTTGGATATGTGTGTCTGATATATTACTGAAATGCTGCACTCTCAAGCAAAAGCAACAGCAACTAATAATGAACAGAAAAGGAGGAGATAGAAATGGTATTGTAGCAGAGATCCAGGAATAGCAGCAATATCTGAGCCTCTTTTCAGCCTGGGTGTCTGTGAGAAAGGGCTTTTTGTGTTTGCTTTTTGGTTCTTGTGTTTATTTCCCTTTAGAAGTGAAATGCTATTTAAAGGTGACTTGCTGCTTTCTACATGCACTGTGCCTGCATTAAAAATCAAACAATATCATGTCATTATTAGTTCTAGCTATGCTGACATGTAATTTTGTCCAACACATTCACATTTTAATGTCCTTCACTCTGTTGTTGTCTTTTTTTTCTTTTTTAATTGGATTTTTTGGTGCAGTCTAAAACACATCTATTATCACTTAGCCCTAGTACCTTTACCAGGCCATTTGGAGATGCTTGGATATTGCAGTGCCCTGGCATATTTGGGAATGTTTCCCTCTTTGTGTACCATTTCTCAGTTGTTTCTTAGGGCTGGTAATGCCACATCCAAATGCTTTCACAGGAAAACATCACCAGACCCCCAAAAAACAAAACAGATTCATGTTTTAGGGTTCCTCTGATAACTGCTTTTACACATTAGGGGAATATTTCCATAGCTTATAAGAAGTTTGAATTTCGTGCTCCTTGTCAGCCTTTACACTTCTTTACAACTGATAATCCTGAAGAATTTTCCTTGTAAATTGGTGTAAAAAAATTCTTTACTACTTTATTTAGGAAAAAAAACACTGATAAAAGTTTTTTGTGTGTTAGAATTTAAGGTGACCTTTTAAAGCCCCACAAAGGAAGGTGATAGAAAATTCTCATTCATCCTGGTTCTTGCACTAGCTGCTGATATGAGGAACACCCAGCCTGAAAACTTGAGCTTCTTCAGCCCCAATTAAACTTCCTTTTTGCTGTAACAGATGCACATTTTCTGTGGATCACAACAGACAAGGACTTGAGTAGTATCTAAAGTTATATATCCGCTTGCAGTGCTGAGCAGAGAACAGCTTGGTTTACTCTGAAAAAAAGCTGAGATCTGGGGAGAGCTCCCCCTCCTCACACCAAGTTCAGTATTTGCAGAGACTGTGTGCAAGAATCTATTTTATTTCCATTTTAAGCTTTAGAGGAAAATTTAATGTGGTACATACAGCCGGAAAGTTTGGAGTTTTTTTTAAAAAATCCATTTTGGAATGTGTCTTTCTGAAACATTTGTGACAGAATAAGGTCCAGCTTAATTTTTATGAGATTCTTTTCTTCCAATTTTGGTAGAATTTAAGCAGCATTTTTCTCTAAAAAAATCTCAGTTAAAAAAATTGAATTCTCTTTGGAGAATTCTCTATGGACTTGACCTTATCCCCACTACTCAGGCTGGCCAGCATTTCTTCACATCCTTCATTTAACCTCTCACCACACCACAGACTTCCCCCCTGTTCTGTGGTGCTCCCCTGGAAAGTTAACCTTGCCTCTGTTTGCATTTTTTCCATAGAGTTGGAAAGGAGTCCCTCATATTATCAGAAAAAAAAAATCACAGGGCCAGTTGTTTTTGGTTAATTAAACAATGAGGAACAATCAAAGTGCTTTAAAAACCACAGTTCTTGGGGTTTTGTTTTTTTGTTTTTTTTTTTTTTTTTGGTGTTATAAGGAAGGATGATTTTTACAGTGTCAGCTGGAGAATGACAGCAACTTCACCCTGAAAAAAAATTCCATATGGTGACTAAGTAAATGGGAAGCTACAAGTAAAAAATAGTAAGCCAAAACCACACAGGTTATATTTGACAGTGTATCAAGGAATCCAGCAGGACTTGAAAGATGCCATAAAAACTGGCATGTTGAGGCCAGATCCAAGTGTGCTTGTTGGTGCAATCTTTTTCTCTCTGTTCTGGTTCTGGATGTTCATGCTGAGCTTCCCAGCTTTGAGAGGTGCATTTCCACGATGGTTTATTTTGGGGTGTTCTGGTGAAGAACTTTTTAACAAAAGTAGCTGCTAAGGGGGTCATAATCCATCAAAGACCCCCAAAGCATCCCACAGACCAATTCCTGAGGCAGCAGGAGACTGCACACGATGCAAAGGGATGCAACAGATCCAGGGTCTTGCAAGGCAGTGTCAAACCTGACCCCCCAGGGGGGGGATCTGGGGGTTCCCACCTGCCCCAAATGTATATTAATCCACTAAACTCTCTGTTTTGTTGGGAGACCCTCACCACCAAGAAGACAAGATGGAGAGGATCAATGGGATGCTGTTGGGATCCACAGAGCAGTGATAATTTCTACTTAATCTCTCTCTGCCACTATCTATCTCTCTCCCCACCTCATTTCTATTTCTCTTTCTCTCTCAGATTTACTGTTAAATAAAATCCATACTATTGACTTTGGCATATGGTCTCATTTGCACTTTAATTCAGGCAGAGGCATCTCTAAAAATTTTAATAACCAGATCTTAACAGCAAACAATTGCCTGATTAAACTCCTGTGCAGGAGAACAGGAACTGGCTGAGGGAGCAAGGAGTGATTGAACATGCTGAGGTGAAGGCTGTGTTCTGCAGAAGGTTTTGAGGGGTTTGCTGGTATGAGGTGAAACCATTGGTAGCCCCAGTTTCCCCACTGGCCTTATTTCTACACATACCATACAGACAACCAGCAACCTTAAACTCCCAGCTCTTAATCCCTTTAATCTCCTTGTCTTCTGACCAATGCTATAAATTAGCAGAGTACCTTTTTTCACCCCATCTCAATTTTTTTTCCCTTTAGAAAACAAATTCAATTTTCTCTGTTCTTCCAGAATGAAAGGCAACTTTGTAGGAATTGTGTTTGAATTGGAATGTTCCTTTTCTTGCTAATATGTTATTGCCAATATTTTTTTGTTCGTTTGCTGTGTGTTAATTTTTGGATAAAACAGAAAAATACAGAGACAGCTGGATATACATTAATCTTAGCTAAAAGCTTTTCAGCAGATTAACCCTGGAAGGCAAAAAGGATGTGAACACAGCTGGAATAAATGATTGTTTTCTATTTCAAAGAATAAAGCTCTTTATTTTGGGGATTCACACTGAGAATTACAAAATTATCTCCTCCTGCTTTTTTTTTCAGACTTGCCTTTATAAGTGTCACAAGTGTAACTTACTGCATACCTCTATTCCTGTTGAGTTGATGAAATATATATAATATATATATATATAATATATATATGATGAATATATAGAGCTACCTTTGGTAGCTCTGATTTCTTAGGGATTTTATCTGTTTATGGCAAATTTGCTGGGAATTCATTAGAACTAAGACTAAAATCAAGGGGTGTGGGACATATGTACAGTTTGGTGTTTGTGCCACACAATGTTCTTGCTGTGTCCTGTAGTTTCCATCTATTGCTGTTTGGTCCTGGAGCAAACAGGGCATGAGGGGTAACTACTGAGCATCCAGCACCTAAAGAATGAGAAATAAAGAGTCAGAGTTTCATTTTTGAGGCAGAGACTGAAAACAGGAAGAGTCTAGTGAGTAAAAAAAAATACTCTCATCCTGGACTTTGAGCAGTGTTTTTCTTTCATGGTGTTGTGCAGGTGTGCCAGCAGTTCCTGTGCCACAGAGGAACTACTTTGGGCACAAATCCTTTGGGCACTGCACATTACTGCTGCTCAAAAACCAAAGCAAAACAAAGCAAAACCCCAAGGACACCCCCAACTCTGAACTCAAAAGCAAACAACACTCCCCTGCCCATTGCTTTGACCCTGAATGTTTCCACCTCCTCTTTTATATACTTGTGATTTCTGCATTTCAGCCAGCCTCCAGAACAGCTCGTTGCAGAGGAGGCTCTTACAGCAAATCCAGCATTCTAGAAAAGGCAGTTTTCACCTGCCAGCTGGGAATTCCACATTCCAGCTGCTGTGGTGCAAGCCAGGAGCAGTGCCCACAGTGATGGATGCAGCACAGGAATGTCACAGCTGGGCTTGGGGAATTTGTCTGTGGAAAGGAAGCTGACACTCAAAAAGGGCACATCAAATTCAGAGGTGACTTTTCGACCCCTTTCAAAACTTCCTGATGTGGTGCAAGCGACAGATTTGCATCCATAGTGTGTGGAAGAGAGGTCTGAACAAACATATTTAAATTACTGCAATATTTTTGTTTGTTTTTAAACCAGTGTCTGACTGCAAATCCATATGGGCTCTGTTTTTCTCTTTCACCTTCATCACAGCACTTGAAAACTTCATAAAGGTTTCCAGGCTGTTTCCTTGCAATGTCAGACTTGGACATATGCTCTTTTCAGGGACCTGTGCTGGAGTTAGTTTCCTTCCCAGGGGCTGGAATGGGCTGTGGTTTGGATCTGTGCTGCACACAGGGCTGACAGCACAGAGATGTTGTTATGGCTGAGCAGGGAGTGCACAGAGCCAAGGCTTTTCCTGCCCCTCAAAGGCCATGCTGGGAGGTTGGGAGGAGAAACAGCCAGGACAGGTGACCCTGACTGAGCCAAGGGATGCTCCAGAGCCTGGGACATGGTGCTCAGTGTGCAAAGGGGGAGGAGGAAGGAGGAAGAAGGAAGGAGGAAGGAGGAAGGAGGAAGGAGGGGATGTTTGCAGTGATGGTGTTTGTCTTCCCAAATCACTCTTCCAGGGGAAGAGCCCTGCTCTCCTGGAGGTGTGAATACCTGCCTGCCATGGGAAGCAGGCAATCAATTCCTTGGTTTGCTTTGCTTTCATGTGTGGCTTTTGCTTTCCCTATTAAACTGTCTTTATTTCTACCCACGAGTATCCTGGCTTTTATCCTTCCAATTCTCTCCCCGATCCCACTGGTGGGAGTGACTTTGTGGTGCTTGGTTTCTGGCTGGGGTTAGACCACAACAGGACCTGAGATGGTGAGAGCTGAACTGTGCAGCCCAAGGGCTCAGAGAAAGCTCCAGGCAGCCAAAAACCCACACAGCCTCCAGTTGTGGTCTGGCTTTGGGGTTGCAAAATGTGTCCGGCACATTCTGGATGACAGATTGATTTCTCAGAACACATTGCCAGGCAGATTTGGAGAGAGGATATTTTAGATGAAAGGAGTATCCTGACATGAACATCCAGGGCTGTTCTGCAGTTTGTTCTCCAACAGTTTATTGAAACACAAAGGATAATGAAAAGAAATTAAAACTTCTACTGCCCGTATGACATTGTATTTCCTGATGAGCTAAATGTTTTGATGAGAAATATTGCAGTTGAATTTTAGCACATTCTTTAGCATCTTTTGGTAGGGACTAACTGCTGCTGGCTGAGGCTGCATGTGCCTGAGCTCCCACTGCTTTCTGCTGGAGCTGTGGCTGCAGAGACCAGCAGGGGAGGAAATGTTCCTCTGCTTGACAGACACTTTATAAAAACTGAACAAGTCTCCACTGTTTTAGAAGTCTTCCCCATTGTTCCCCTATCACCATTAGAAGAAATCACTTGAGCTCCTTGGGGAGGGGGCATCTCAAGACATTCTTGTAGTAACATAAGTTCACAGCAAAATTTTGGCTTTGGTTTCACCATAGGCATTTATTTCCTTTTGTGTTTCAGTTTGTGGGAAACAGGGAAGACAAATTTAGACCATCCATTTTATTCTTTCCTGGGCTTTATTAATCACCAGACAGCAAGCAATACTTCCTGTAGAGCGTGGTTATTATTGCTTTGTTCTTGCTTCTAATATAAATATTTTTGAGATGTCTTTCTAACTGAATATGTTTGTGTTAAATCAGCAGTTCTGTTCTGTTTATTAAAACCAAACTTTTCCTTATTGAGTATTGTTGGAGAATTAATTGCCAGCCTGTTCCTGAGTTCCTTTCATTTCCAGCAAGGGAGGATTAAAACAGCAGATGCTGGGAATGCATCAGCCACAGCAGTTTTCATAAAGCTTTCCCTGGAGACTCGAGTTTGCTGTTCTGTTATGTACATGCCTTGACCTGGAGATCAGATGAAGGCAGCTGATAAAAACCCTCATATTTACACCCAAGAAGTCCCTACTAGGAGGGCCTGAAGAGAAGACTGCAGGCAGGGAAATCTTGGTATCCTCTCTCTGATACAGCCTATGGCAAGAAATAGCCCAATCTTTTGCTTCATACTCTCTTCTCTGAGTGAAATCTTCTGGCTGAAATGGCAGGAAAAAAAAAAAAAAAATCCTGCAGTTGCTTTGGCAAAAGTTTCCTGTGTTTGCAAAGGGTCCCTGCCACCCAGGGAGGGGTAAATTTTATAATTTACTGTTCTGAAGTTTTCTGTGTGTCTTTCAGTGAGTAGCCATTTCCAGCACTCCTTTTCCTAGAGCAGCACTGGAGGCATTAATGATGTTGGACAGGCTTGAAGGGGATGGCCAAGCCAGTGGCTGGAGCTGGGACATGGCAGAGTGACAGAGAGCCAGAACCTCTCAGCCAAGCAGGCTGAAACATCTGGCTCTGGGCCAGACCATTCTTCATCCTTGGTATGTGCTCACATGCCCTGGGCTCCCTTTGATCCCAGCTGATCTCTGGGTGTTTGACTTTGCCTGGGAAAGGAGCCTGGCTGAGGTACGAGGCTGCTGCTTGGGTATGTGCAGACAGGGGGGTTGGGGTTCCCCCTGGCTTGGGGGCTCACAGAAACCAGGCACACAGCTTGGCCTTCCTTCAGACCCTGCTATTTTTACCCTACTATGCTCCAAATTTATTTTCTGCTTGCCAGCTCCCCGAGGTTTGTCTCCTCAATTCACCTCAGCAGCAAAGCCAAACCAACCCTGTGGTGCAAACTGGGTAGCACTGGGGCAGCAGAGGGTGGGCTTGAATCTCAGATGCAAAACTCTCACTTAAAGAATGTTTTTAAAAACTGCTTCCTTCCCTTAGGGCATGCAGATGTTCCTGGCTCACTGGAAAACAGAGAAATGCCTCATTGCCTGGTGATGGAGTGGTGGGGCTGGAAAACCACACCTGCAACATGGGCACACCTGGCAAAGGGAAGGGCAGCATTCCAGGGGTTGGGAAGGGTAAAAATCTCCCCCCAGCATCACATTGCAAGCTTTACACAGCTCTGATAGTCTCTTTCAGGAACAAGGACTGGTCCAGAGCATGCTGGACCAGTGTGGGCTGGTGTTAGAATTGCATTTGGGAGCCTCTGGTGACCACACAGGTGTGGGCTGCAGCAGCGATGGCATTTTGCAGCTGGTTAGGAAAGAGCACAGTCCTGCCAAAATATTATTTCTTTAAATGTTGCGAAGGAGAAGTGAAACAGAAAACTGGATTTGCCCAAATTGTCCATTCCTGCCAGCAAGGAATGTGTGTCTCTGCAAAAGGCTGCGGGAAGCCTCAGTGCCTACAATGCTATGGCTGAGATGAAAGGAGATTTCTTAATAGCAGTGTACCCATGGCCTGGTGTCCTGTTTGAACACTGGGGATTGGAGAAGGAGTTGCAAGTGTGTTCAAGTAGTCCAAGTATTCCCATTTTATTTCTGCAGTGTGAGGAGATGTGCAGAGCACAGGCAGAAATCACCTCCTGTGCCATGGAGCTGCAGCCTAGAAACTCCAAAAAAATGTGACTGGGGCTTAAGCAGTGCCTTTCATTTATGTGGCATTTCTGTGGGTACTATAACAAAATAAAATCTGTGAGACTCACAGTATTGCATGATTTCTTTCCTTAGGGTTTGAGGCTTTTAAGGTTTTTTATTAGCTGCAGATGATTTCTTTAACAAACATCCATGCAGCTAGAAAAGAAATGAGGGAGAGATGGTAAAATGTCTTTGGGCTCCTCTATCTGCATAATAATAGCAGATCCAGCAGAGGGATGCTGTGTCTCCTTGCTAGATAAATTCTCAACTGGCTTTTTTTTTTTTTTTTTTTTTTTTTTGTTTCTTCTGGCTGCTGGGAGCACATTCACTCAGGGAAATAGGAGGTGGACTGTGTGGTTAAAATGATAATGGAGTTTATACAGCAAACCACAGCTATCACTAGCTCACTGGAGGTGGCACTTCCTTCTGTGCTCCCACCCAGCCCAGCAGCATTTTGCAACAGAAATTCTTCCAACAAAAGCCAGGCATGCTTGAGGATGGTGGCTTTGCAGGGAACAGCCTGATACTGCACAGTAATAGTAGCAATTATTCAATATTCTTAATTTTCAGGGCAGCAAATACTGAAGAGCTGGGGAGCAAAATCCTTGGGGTATATTGGAACAGAGCTTTTCAGATCTTTCAAAGGTTTCAACTGTTTTCAGTAGCCCTACATGAAAAAATGGCATTTTTAAGCAGTAACTATGAGGCAGTCAACACAAACAAAACCATGTAATTCACAAAAATGTCTTAAATTAAATTAGCTGGCTAAGCGGAGAGTATTCCCAAATGTTACCTAGATCAAGCTTTTTTTGTTTGTATGTTGTTAAAGCCAAGGATTTAAACGAGATTGTCACTGATAATTCTCACTAGAATAAAGCAGCAGCAGTAGCTATTCATACCTCATGTCTTGGTATGTTTTCTCCTCAACCCCTAGTCAGGTTTTTTCATTTTCCAAATTAAATTAATTGTTAATAGCTTGGGTGAGTGACACGGTTTTGTTTTCTTGGAAAGAAAAATAAAATCTTAGCTCTGTTTTTCCTCCTTGTCCTTCTGTATGTGTGAGCAACCAGCAAATCAACAAAGTCTCTGCTTTCTAGTAAGAACAAACAGTTTAAAGGAACTGGCTGTGATGCTCCTGTTTGTTTTTGACTTGGTGATAATGGCAGCCTGTAAATCACTATCAAGGCTTTAACATCTTCTATGGAAATTCCAGAGGCATTTAATTTGCTCCTTGGTATATAAAAGCTGCTCCTGCTGAGCATAATGTGCTGAATATAATCCTTACTCAATTACTAGAAGCACATCATAAAAACTGCTGAAACTTGCTGAGGGAGCTGTAACACACCCAACCCACTGATTTACTTCCTTTGTCTTGTACATTTAACTGTTTTCACAATTGCAGGTGCAGTTTGAGAAGGGGACTAGGTTGCAATTATTTGTAATTTTGCATACCTATGTATTTTTAAAGCTGCTTTTTGTCCTCTTTCTTTCTGCAACACGTTCTATAAATTTTAGCACAGTGGAGTGCAATTGTATTCTCCTACAGTTGCAAACCCCCTAAGAATTACTAAAGTGTTGCTTTAATGAAAATGATCCTTTTCTACTTTAGAGCTGATGTGCTTTGCTAGAGAAACTCCAGAAATGCACTCTGGCACATGAAGTAAGTGGCATTTTTGTAATGGAGGACTTCTCGTCCTTCCTTTAAAATTTGGCTTTAAAATCTGTTTTTGCCTGTTTAGGTATATTCCTACAGCACAGTCTCTAGTCTGAGGCTAGTGATCTGATGCTGAAAGGATAAATTCCAATGTGAAAAGGCACCTGCTGTGTATAAATGTCAGGAATTCAATAGGATATCAAGGATTTGGATGGGCCAAAGAGGACAGCAAGTGCTGGACAGGAAAACTGAAGGGAAAAATTAAAAAAAGCTGAGGAAAACTAAAGCTTGAGGGCAGCAGGGCAGATCAAGAACTCCTTCTGTAAATGGAAGAAATCCATCCCAAGAGGTGATGTCAAAAATATTCTCTTTTATCAATGGGAGAGTTGAAATTTCAGCACCCTCAGTATTTTGGGAACACTGGCAATGATGCCTCCTAAACAACAGGTGACAAAGAGACTTGAGAGAGTGTTTAGAAAATCTAAACCTTTCTCGGGAAAATGTCCAAATCCTTCATCCTGGCAGGAAAGAACAAATGAAAACTCTTTCCCCTGAGAATTGCTGGTCCTGCCTTTTTGTGCAGAGCAAACCAAACTGTGTTTGCCCCAGCTGGGGAGGTGAGCCATGTGGGACAGAGTACTTGATGTGTGAAAGTCAAAATGTTGTTTTCTTTCTGCTCAGTGGCAGTTTGGCCTTCTCAGCTTGCCTTGAGTAGTGGAAAGATTATGTTTATTTCTTATCAGTCTCTGTTCAGTGTCCCACACTTCCCTCTTAAATACCTGGTATGAGCAACTGGTGGAAATGTGATGCAGACCAAATGGAACATGTATTGATTTATGCAATGGCTTTTGTGGGTTTTTTTGCAGTGTGGTTTGGCTTCCTGGGGCCTCTTCTAATCTCTAAATCCATGCTTTGGGTTAAATACACTCTCTTCATTTTACCCTTGGTGCAGACTATGGAGTTCTGGTATCTGGGGATTTCCTGCAGATGCAAAGGAAGCCACAAATTTTGAAGTTATTGAAATACTTGGAAGCTCAAATCTCTACAGCTATTCCAGACAGCCTTTGAAACACTAAAGCAAGTTTTATTACAGAGATTAGTTTATGTTACACTCATTTATTAAAACCTAAGGACATCTTTATAAAAACTACTGTATATAAAGACAAGAGCAGTGCAATAGCAGTGTAAAACACATTTTTGGTTTACTTGGCAATCACTTTAGAAAGACAACATGATTCATTATATGAAGTCAGAGAATGCTGCAAAAAATAGGACAGGATTGGACCAGAAACTAGATTAGCAAATCACTGGACACTGGCACGTATTGATTTCAAACATCAAGTGTTATGTAAACAGTATTATCATCAATGTATCAATAAACAGAAATCACTGCAACCCTAGAATTTCTAGTTAGCTTAGTTAGCCTAAAATAGTCTGCTGACTATCAAAATAGACTATTGTACTGTATATATATTATCTCCTCAGTAATTTACTACTTTTGTAAAAGGAGGACTAGAAGAAATGCCTGTCTTACAGAAGAGAACTTTTGAGGCTGAGAAAAGGTGTTTCTTCCCAGCCAGGGGTTGAGGTTTTGTTTTTGTTGCTTTACTTTTCATACACAATCACAGGCAGTGGAATAGAGCTGACTTTTAAAAATCATTTTGACATGTTCACTTCACAGCTTCTGCAAGTGGACAGTCCTCATACAGAAATTACAGCTGTAGTAAAACTATAAAAAACAGGTGTCTAAAATAGCTGCTACAATATGCTGAATTATACATTAAGAGGCCAGATTATTTTCACTCTGTTTTTTGTAAAATCCATAACCAGGCACGAAAGATGGTTAAATTACAACACCAATTCCTGCACAAGCTTTATAACTTATCTTTTTATGTCCTACGTTATACACAGCAATTACTAAGAGGCTGGACACAGTTCTCAGTGAAACAGTAGAGAGGAAATTATTTGGACAGGGGAAGAGGCTTCTGGAGCAGGAAGGTCACTAATAGCCACTGAGATAGACAGCTGCCATTGTCACATGGGGGGGATAATGTATGCACTTTTGTAAGTGTTAATTGCAGATCCCTTATTTTTCCAAACATATCAGGGTGGACACAGAGGAAAATACAATTATTTTAGTCCAGATTGTTTCTTTTAGAGAAGGATTGCATTGGAACGAGTCTCTCTGCAGAAGTAACTGAAACATTCACTGCAGTTTTTCTGCCCCACCATAGTTTTGATCAGTTAATTGCAGGGGGATGTCAGAGCAGAGCTGCAGGTGCTCTGCACACCTGAGGGGTTCAGCTGGCTGTTTGTGTGGCCAGTGCTCTCCTCCAGTGCCCCAACACCAAGGAAGAAGGGCTGATAGAAATGGTGGCAGGGAAATGTGTAGTGCATTATTTCCCTTTAATTTAAGGCCCAACTAGCATTATTCAGGATCTTTTATTCTGCTAAAATAGAGAGACTATCAGGTGATTTTAACAACACAATTGATGAAAAATTGTTCACCAGCTCCGACGTGGATTTATCCATAAATTAATTGGTAGGCAAAAATCAGAATTTCAGCCAGAGTATCTACCTCATACTAGCTGGCTCTCTATAGAGAATAAAAGAAAATAAACAAACAAAAAGCACATCCATTACAAGGTATATGTGTACTAGAAGTAAAGCATAAAACTGCTCATTAATAACGCACAATTCCCAAAGGGAAAAAAACCCTTACAAAATACAGTAAGTCACACAAACCAGTATCTAATACAAATTCCTTTATGAACATAAGCTTTTTCCAAAGCTCTCTGTGGCAGTCATCACCTCACAATGAAAGTAGGGGCTGGGAGAAGGTGGAAGGACCAAGCAGTCACTGCAGAGCGCCAGGCTGGTTACTGTGGGTGCTTTTTTGGGTGTCTGCAAGGGGTTATGGATCTTGGAGCCAACAAAGAAGTGTGGAGGAAACATGATGGTTTCCTTTGCTTTTCCTTGATTTATCCCTTGGTGGTTTTAGTCACACCCCATCCTGAACTCCAGAAGCCATGAACTGACTCAAGCCACTGGGAAGAGTGTTCCCTTTGAGCTCAACAGCAGAATAAAATTCATTCAGCCAAAGAGGTATAAAAGGAACATTTATTATTCATTAAGGAGGTGTTCCTCATGTTGTGGCTACATGGTAAAATGTGTGGTTATTTGAAAGTCACTGAGATTTTCAGGACAAAATATTAGACATGAAGGATTAAATTGGCATTATCATGGCTTTGTGTTATGATTTCCAGATGAACTCCTCTGTTTGCATGTCACTGCCAGGTTCTCCATGCAAATATCTTAATTTCATGGGATTTGCTCATGTAATTGATACTGCATGATTTTAAAATAATAAGTCTACCTGTTGCAGCCCAGAGATCAAGTGCTCCACATAATTCTGTGGCAGTCATTGCCTTTCTGGCTTCCAAATGGATTCTGAGACTTGTGTGGGGTAAACTCTGCAGCCAGTCAGTGGCTGAGAGAATTGGACTATTGCCTTGTAAAGCAGGGGGACAATGGTATTATTGCTTTTGAAATGTACAGTTTGTTGGGTTTTTCCTGCTTCTCTTTCAGCTTCAAGGAGTGTGGGGGTGGAATGGTGTTGCATCCTAATAAAGCTGCCCTCTTCAAGAACCTGAATTTAAGATGGGCTCAGATGTCTCAGCAGAATCATTGCCAGTGATCTGAAAATGAGCATTATGGTTGAAGTGGTTGCTGCCTGCAGTCTGACTCAGTGAAAGGGCTCTGCTTTCCTTTGCAATGCACAGGACAACATGGTTAACAGTGATGGGGATTGCCAGCATCTACCCTACTGTGACAGAATGCTCACCAGAGAACTTTGGAAAAACTCACATTCAGGATTCTGACACTTAGGCTGAGATTAGGCTCAAATGGCAATTGATGGATGGGGAGGTGAAGAAAAGTTATCTACCAAAGGTTTGTCTTGTGGTTGTTTCCCACCTTTGTGTGGATTTGCCAGAGCAACTTAATTTTCTTCCTACTGAGCATTTTCTCAAATATGATGCTTCCTTTCAGAGATAATAGTGTCAGTCTAGAACTGAAATATTGCTTACTGAAATATTACTTTCTCCTGGAGACTCTTTCTATATCATTTGCCTGTAGAAGTTGAGTGAATGGTGTCTGTCTTCAGGTGACTTTCTCAATCTTCCTCTTGTAGTCTTTCTCTCTCCTCCTTACCCATAATTTTTTCAGCTCTTGTAATTTAGTTGATTTTCTTGAAAGCTGCTCCTTGAAGTCTGGTCTTACCTCTCCCATCTTGAGGCACATCAATATAATTTTCTGGAAGATATAAAGCACATAATATTTCAGGAGCACCCAACACCAAAGTATTTCCTGTAAAGAAAAACTTGTTCTCAGCTGCACATCTAATTCCTGGAGGCAAGAATGAGGAAGAAAAAGCACAAAGAAGAAAGAGGAGATGTTAAGAGGCTCCTACCTTCCCTTGTTAGTTCTGTTTGGTCTGGTATGACCTGGTGTGCTATGGATGGCTGCATTCTCCTGTTTTTTTGATTCTGCACAGCCAGAGTGGGAGGCTGAGCTTGTTTCTCCCTGTTAATATTAAGCTGGTCCTGGCTGCCTACTCTGACCCCTATTCCTTTCTTATGATGAGAAAATATGCTTCTATTTGCACACATATACATGGGTAAATAACACATTTATGTGCTTTCCTGACAGAAGTGTTGTAAGTATTACAAAGCTTTTTGCTTGCAGCACCTTCTGGACATCACAGCTGCTGTAAATCTGCTGCTTTAAATCTTGTGCAGAGTGTAGGACTGGCTGTGGGATCCATCCACAGACAGCTGTGGCAGGGTGCAGGGGAATGGGCTGAAGGTCCAGCTAAGGGAATGCTTTGAGGCAGACTAAGATCACTAATCATAGTAACAAATTAAAGAAATACATGTTTGCTCAAGCAGGGAACAAGTGCAAGGTGCTGGGCAGTGCAAGGCTGGGTGTGCAGCCACCTGAGCCACAACAGTGTTACCTTAATTCAGATTGAGGCATTTTTCACAGTACTGCCAGCCAGGGAGGACCTCCAGACTGAAATAGGAGATTCTCTTACAACTCACAGGGTTTAAGCCTTCACCCAAAACTCAGTCACATGAGACCTGCCCAGGTTTGACAGCTAATTCCTTTCTAATAATCAAATAGCCTACACAGCCTTCAGAAATAATAATAATAACAATAACAATAACAATAACAATAACAATAATAATAATAATAATAATAATAATAATAATAATAATAATAATAATAAAATATATATATATGTTGTTTTATTCTGTCACTGTCCTTTTTTGATCCTGGTAGAAATGCATATTAGCACAACATGCAAACCTGCCTCTTGTAAGGTCTGCACACAGATGAAGTTTAAAATGAGTTGTTCATACCTAGAAGAGAGTCTCAGGAGACTTAGCTATAACTAATTAAAAAAACACCTGGGGAGAGAGAAACTGAAGACTGTGAGTGCATATCATGGCTTGCAGGCACCTCTGTCCTTCACAGCACCTTCAGTTGTTTCTTCCCACTCTTTTGAAGATTGCCACTTGTGCTTCCCCTCCTGTGAAATGCTTTACTAATCAGCTATCTGCATAATTTAGATCACTAGTCTGTTTGACAGGATGCAGCTTCTTTTATTTGTCTATCTTTGCTTTTAAATAAATGTTAAGAGATGAAGCAGATAGAGCAGGCACTTGTGTGTCCCATGACAGAATGCAATTTGAAACAATTTTTAGGTGTCAGACCTATCAGCCAGTTACTTTTTTCCTCTAGCTGAGTGTCCCAAAGCTGCTGCTGACCAGGTCCCTCTTCAGGATAATATAAAATCAAGAGTGTCACCAATGTGGTGTAAAGTGGGAGTTACTGGAGTTCCTGGACCTAAAGACCATAACAAAATTAATGAATATTTGTCTGCAGCACAGAAGCTAAAACATCACTCCTGTGAGTATCTTGGATTTCCTGCCAACTCCTCTCATCTGTCTGAAGCAATGGGAGAATGAGTGGGAGGATGTGGACAGCAGCAACACACAGACCCCACTCAGCTCTTACAGCAAGTAGGAAGAATTCACCCTGCATTTTCCAAGCTGGATGAGTCTGGGCCAAATCCACAGTTTCTCCCTGAAACTAAACCCTGACAGGACAGTTGCTAGGCTAAAAGATCCTCTTCTCCTAAAAAAATAAATAGGGGAGTGTGATAGATTGATTTATTGATTGATTGACTAAAGGCTGGACCAGTAAGGTTGAGAGGTACTGCTTCAGATCATTTTGCAATAGCAGGATCCCATAAAAACACCTGCATGTCCCTAAGAAAGATGAATGCTAACTTCCATGTGCAAGAGTGTTATACTGCAGTGTCCCAACACAGCGTGCTTGGCAACAGAAACCCTGTATTTGTCCCTTCTGGTCACTTCTACAGGGTTTTAATGCACTTAGAGCATTAAATGCACTTAGTGCTCTGGAGCTGGCT
Organism: Oenanthe melanoleuca; assembly: GCF_029582105.1. Taxonomy (NCBI): domain Eukaryota; kingdom Metazoa; phylum Chordata; class Aves; order Passeriformes; family Muscicapidae; genus Oenanthe; species Oenanthe melanoleuca. The sequence continues at coordinate 8,371,907 of NC_079334.1, forward strand.
CAGGTTGCTCCTTTTCCCTGGCAGAGGTTATTGTCACTGTACAGCACCCCAGGCTGCTCAATGAACAGCCCCCAGTCAAGCCACATCAGCAGAGGGAACTTCAGATCAGATACTGGGAAAAAATCCTTTAAGATGAGAGTGGTGAGGACCAGGCACAGGTTTCCCAGAGCAGCTGTGGCTGCCCCATCCCTGGCAGTGTTCCAGGCCAGGCTGGATGGGGCTCTGAGCAACCTGGGATAGTGGAAGGTGTCCCTGCCCATGGCAGGGGGTGGAACTGGATGAGCTCTAAGGTCCCTTCCAACCCAAATCATTCTGTGATTTTCATTGCCTGACAAGGCAGCAGCCAACTAAAAGACTGCCTCCTCTTTGACAGCAATAATTGCTGGTGGCTCAGTTCTGCTGGAACCAAACCATCCCTTAGTAATGACTCAGAGCCTCTGGAGAAAGCTTTTCCAGAGATTTCTGCCATTTTTTCCAACAAATGAGGTGAACAGTTGCCACATTCACCATTACAAAGCCTCTGTTAAGTTGGTGTTGCCATAAAAGCACCATCCATCAGCACAGTCCCTCCAGCCTCAGGCACACCTGGATCCAGGACTTGCACGAGCTGGGGCTCACAGCTCACACAAAAACAACCAGACTCTGAAACTTCAGGTTTGACTCTGGCATAAAATGGCTCTACACTGATCTGGCTTGTTACAGGAAACAGGAATGTGCCCTGCTTCCCCAGAAATGGAAGGACAAAGCACAATGCACAAGACTTTGTAAAAGCCTCACCAGACTGAAAGGAAGGACATGAGAAATTAATTGCAGGACAAGCAGTAAATGAAAAGCCATTCAGTTGTCTAAATATATTTCAAACCAGAAAGAAATAGAATATAATCTAATCCCTCTGCCTGTGGAGTCTTGCAAAGAGCAGGGAAATAATTTTCATAGTTTGGCATCTGAAGACTCTTATGGCTACATTACACAGAGCATGTAACATTATATGCAAAATATATACTGAAAGGTTGCTTGGCTTACTAACACTAATCTTAAAAGTTACAAGGTTCCAGAATGAATGCTGCTGGTTCAATCTCAATTTGGCCATCTTGTTTGCATGAAAGAAAATGGAAAGTCTCAGACTTTTAAGGTGGGGCTCCATTTTTTTTATTTTTTTTTTTAAGAACATTAGAATAACTGAATGATTCAGGTTTTCCCAATGCAGAGGAAACTCCAACAACAAGAAAAAATTGCTTCAGGTTGGCTCAGTAGTGATGAGATTGAATGTTCAGGGTTTTTTGAATTGACAAGGAACAACTCAGCATCAAGCAGTGGCCCTGGGTGCTTCCATCTTGCCATAAAGGAGCATTGGATTTGCCTCTATTTTCATCCCCAGGCTGAATTAACTCCCTTTTGGTGCATCACAAATGCTCCTCTGGTCTAGCTGTGGAGTACATCCCAGCACCTGCATGGGGTTCAGATGAGAGGAGGAATTCAAGTGGTGGCAAATCAATTTTTGTCACAGCCACTGTGTCAAATGACCACCATCAATGATAGCCACTGCTAATATTTCTAAATAATAGCTGGCTCAGGGAAGACAGACATCTGGTGCTTAAGAGTTTAAACAAAAGTCAGGCACTGGAAATGTTCCACTTGAAAAACAGACTGAAATTTCAACTCAAGTGCTGCTCCTACTGTAGCTGACAATTCCACAAAAATGGAGAGAAATGTCAAAATATATTTGAAAGCAAATACCTCAGGATGATGTTAAGGTTTAAATGGAATAAATGTGCAATACATGCCTGATTCACCAGAGTTAAACAATGTGGCTTTGCAAGTGGGAAGAAAGCATGCGGATTATTTAAATTTGGATTATTTAAATTTGGATTATTTAAATTTCCCTTGCATTATGCTTGCAGCAGTATCTGCCCAAGTTCCAATGAGCTGACATCAGCACAGGGTCTGTGAGGTCAGACACAAGGTGTGAATGTCACCTGTCAGGCTGCTCTCCCTTCCACCAAGGAAATCAGGTGGGAAACAGGCATGTGCTTCCTTCCACTGCTTTTTCACAGCTGAATCACTTGTCTGGGTAATGGGAGCTAATTATCACCTGGGGGCATCATGTGTTAAAAGGTGATTGCTGTCAGCTGCCTCAGACATCCCAGCATTCATTGTTTACAAGGGGTTGCTAGAAAGGCTTGCTAGGAAAAAATCAACTCGTGAAGCAGCACAATTTTAAAGAAGTTTCCATCTGAATAGTTTGTCATGAGTGCTGGTAAGTCTGCTTTTTAAATTGCTCACCGTATTTCTTAGGAATCCCACCTCTCACAGTTTAACTTGTGCAACTCCCACAAGGGCTCAGGGGACACAACCTGAGCTGCACATTGCAGCACATCACTTCTGAGAGCTGCTCCCTGCTTTTGGAGGAACTTTAGGCACTTTGGGAAGTTCCTGTGCTCCCAGGGGACAGGCTGGCTTGGGCAGAGAGAGCTGCTGGCAGATGCCAGGCTGCTGGCCAGGTCCTGCAGAGGAAGGCTGGTGGGTCAGGGGAGATGCAGGGCTGCTCTCCCTGTCCAAGAAAGAACTTGAAAGATTTAAACTCCACTTATTTTCCAGATAAATCTGAAACCAATACTAAGACCTTCTCATTAACAGCTGTGTACCCCCACTGGTGAGCACTCACCCATGAGATTGGGTTATCACACCAGTGGAAGGGCTTTCTTTGCCTCTTTAAATTACTCTTAAATTTGATTCTGTGAGTTTTTGTTGCCAATACTGAGTTCAGAGATGCTTTTCAGAGGAACACTTTGCCTGCAGGATGTGTTTGGGCTTCACACTGGTAGGCTCACTGGTTTTGGACTTGTGTCTAGGGCAGTGCTGTGATCTGGAAGCCAAAGAGACAAAGAAATAAACTGCAACCTGCTTTTGGTACAGCACTGTGGTCACACTACCAAAGATCTGCTCTTTTGGGAAGTGATGCTTAGGATCTGCTTGGGTCCAAGGCCTGTCCTACAAAGGGATGCAGGAGGAGGTTTGGCACTGGAGTGAGCCTGGAGAGCTGCTGCAGGCAGCACTGGCTTCCTCCAGCCCCTTCCCCTGAACTGTGGCACTGAAACAGCAGCTGGCTCAACTTTTGTTATTAATATGCCTGCCTGGCCAACAGACCTAAGCTGAGAGGGAAAACTGGTTTCCTGTGGAGTCTCTGGAATATCTGTAATTGCACAAATTAAATACATCTTTTGTCCCATCAGCAGGGTTGGGTGGGAGAGGAATGAAACCACACAGGATACAATTTTCTCTGTTTTTCTGCTAATGGCCATATTTTACAATGTTCACTTGCAAAGAGCAGTGATGTAAAACCAGTTGGGTTGCTAACATAAATAAACACTACTTACTGTAAATAATGGTTTCTGAAGTAATCCTATGCTCCTGAAAATCAAGTATTTTTCACTTAGTAGCAGTGTTTTTCATTTGGTAGTTCCTGAATTGGTTGATACTCCTGAACACTGGTCTGGAAAGTAAAAACATCCAGGAGAATTTCTGAGGTTTGTTTTTATTTTAAGTGGAAATATGAAGCATTCCAAGTTTGATTTACAAGTTTTGAATGGAGGAACAGATGAAGGTTTGAGGACATAAACTGAAAGATGATCACTGAAAAGCTGTGTTTTTCCTCACTGAAGAGCTGTACTCTGACTTTTCATCCTCTGAGATGTTTTCTTCCTGCTCTTAAAGTTATTTCAGAGAAATACTCAAAACACTCCAGGTCTTCCAAAATGTCTTAAAAGAGTGGATGGCCAACTACAAGTAAAACTGAAAATTAGTTGGACTTTATTTATGAAACCCAGATATTTATGAAACTCTCTTGTCACTATGAGGCTGCCTAAATCAGATATGTCACTTGAGGCTGAAATTAATCTGGCTGATTATTGATTAATTTCCTGCTAATATGTGGAAATCCTTAAACAGCTGATACACCTGAACTGAAATTTCTTTGTATGATTCACAAAAAACCCCAACCCTGGTTTTTGCTGTGTAAACAGTTTGAGCTACTTTCAAGTTTTTTCAAGACCCCAAAGCTGAATTTGGGTATCATGTGAGGAGCTCTAGATTTATTGTTCCACTTGAGGCTGTGCTCATTTTCACATCTTTTACATATAACTGCAGTGACCAAATAGCTCTAATTGTACTCCTCTCATAAAGGAAGATATTTAAAAACAGGAAAACTATTGCTAGAGGCAAGAGAGTATTTTTTATTTTTTTTTGTCTGCTTCTTTAAGGTTTGAGTGTGTTGCTTTGGAAAGGAGATTTATTGTTGTGTGTAGTGTAATTTAATGGCATAGATACTCCAAGGGGGTTGCATCCCACCTAACTGCAGACATCAGAATGGTAAGATGGGTTAATTTCTAGAGAGTTGTCTCAGGGTCCTTTATTGTCAACAGAAAGCAACACTGCAGAGCTATTCTACTCCTGCAGAGATACTCTATTCTTCCTCAAACAGGCTCCAAAAGAAACTGATAGTGCAGGAACCTCAGAGTCCCAAGCCTAACTCAGGAAATGAGAAGCCCCACTGGCCCCAAAACCTGAATTATAAAAATGTGCAGCACTAATGCAGATTTCTCTTAACACCATCTTCACTCTCATCCTGCCACATGCAAATATACAATTTTCCATGTAAATATATATATATATAAATATATATATATATATTTATACAATAAACTCTGTTTTACAATCCAGTACCACTAAGTGGAAGGGTTTCTGTAGTCTCCATGTTCTGGTTAGAAAATTTCTTCCCTCAAGTTCATTCACGACCAGATTTGATGAACATGTGTAACAGACCTGCAGCACCCCAAAAGATTCTGATGGAAAACCCAAGGCCTGTAGGTATTTCCTCAAACACAGCTACCTCTGGAAAGAGCAGCAGATTCTTATCCTCCAACTGCATGTCCAGTCCTGTATTTTTTCCCCTGTATCTCACAAACTCAGTGCAGGAAAGGTGAATCCCTGAGGCTCCTGACAAGGAGATGCTGCACATTCCTGTGGGTGGGGTAATAGATGGGCACTCTCTGGAGCAGGGCTTGATCCTCAATTTGATCTTGGTTGATTGGTACTGCTGTAAAAGCTCTTAAAAAATAAAAAAAAAAATCTGTGAACTTAAATTATTTTCTGCATCAGTGGTAAGGACTGAGCTATCTCTGGTTTCTGCTCATCCCAATTTCCCAAAAGCTGATGTCATTGCTTTCAAAATCTGTTCCTAGAGAGTGGCTCTGACATTCCTCAGACACTCAAATATTCTCCATGTGTGCACAGCTCTTGCACACCAGTGCCAAACCATTCATCTTAGATCCAGGAGAGCACAGTGCAAAGTACAGGAGGCTTTACAAGAACATTTGTAAAAATTCTGTACATGATAGAAGAAAAAGGCCTCCTTTAGTGCTGACAATTTGAATTTAACAGATCATCTAGAAATTGGAAGTGAGGTTTAAAAATAAAGCAGTAAAACTTGGTGTATGATTTATGATATAGCTTATTAGGATACTGCCTTTCCCTGCTTACACAGTCTCCTAAAGCACTGAAAATACTGACAGGGATTTTTAAAAACCCACAAACACCAAAAATTTGGTTTAACAGTATTGCTTGATTCAGAAAGAAGAGCACTTAATAGAGCAGTCTGGTAGCTTTTAACATTTTCACCAATTTATTTATAAATGAAGGACAATTTCAAAGTGTGCAAGCTATACTCAGTATAGCTCAGAGTATTTTTACTTATGGGGACAATCAATTCTAAGTGTTGTAACAGGTCTTTGCAAGTTACAGCTGAGGGTAAATGCAGCTCAGTTATACAGGACAATGTGGTTTGTACCTTGGCATTAATTGAACAGAAAATTAAGTGAGTAGAGGAGAAATGTGGCCAGATGTAGGGAATGCACATGTTTATTTATGTATCTGGTTATCTGGCCCACTTTTCAGTATTAAGAGGGTTAGTCTTGTGAGTCAGAGCTCAAGAGAAAATATGTAGTTATTACTGTGTTGAGAACTTTCATTGTAGGACTAAACAGTCTTGTTTCCTGAAACTGTTCTTTCTGTGTATGTTTTTCTTTTCACAACTGAATTTGTGTGGCTTTTCTAGCAGCAGGAATATTTAAACTATTTCTTTAAAAATAAGTTTCTGAAGATACTTCTAGAAAACAACACAGAGCTGCTCTTTAACATTAACAAAAGTATCAACAGCTAAAATCAGTAAGAGTAATGCCATTGAAATTTAATCTGGATCCTGTTTGGCTTCCTGTTGTAGATCCAGCACATAATCATTAAAGCAATAAATAATTTTAAACTTTATTTCTCTGCAGTTAGGAGCAGAAGGGCAGCACCTACAACACCATCATTGGTTACTACATACTGTAAGTGATGTTAGAAAGACAATTTTATGCAGAAATGCTTCTTTTTCCTTTTCTCCCCACCTTTCCCATGTGAAAAAAGTGATAGGAGAAATTGAGGTGTGCTGTGATGTGGAAAGAAAAGAGGCCAATGACCCTGGGCAATTTTAGCAGAGTGAAAAAAGCAAGAGAACAATTTTTCTTCAGTGCTTATCTGAGCTGTGTGTCTGGTTTTACACAGAAACACGTTTTGCTGCCAGTGCTGGAACTGTGACTGGTTTATTATTTTTAAATTGTCTCACAGCTGCATCTAGATATGGGTGTGCTGGGGCATCAAATGTCCTCTGGCTGCAACAGGAGCTTTGTGCAGGGCTCAGTGACAGTGTATGACCCCTGCAGAGCAGCATTTCTTGAGTCACAGAGAGAGAAAAACAGTGTTTGCTTGGTGCCACAGGACTGAGGAGTTCCACGTGGTATGGCATGGCTTGAATGCATGGAAATTTTTTTGTTGTGTACTATTATGACTGCAGCTGGTGGGTTATTCTCATTTTGTTCTAAGTTACTTTTCATTAGTTGCCCAGTTTTTTGGTTGTTTTTGTTTTTTTTTTTTTTAATCTGTGTGCATATTTCATGTTGTGGATCTACTATTGCTCATTTTTTTGGTGACAGCAATTTAAGCCCCTTAGAGCTGCCTGGTGATAACTGCAGCTATCATGTGTGCACCTCAACATCAGAGGAGAAGCAGAAAGGCTGTAAGAATTCAGGATGATTAATTCCAGAACAGCTTTTACATGCACACACTGTAACAGATCCCACTGCTGGGTGCTCTTGTGTCCACTATAATCTCACATGAAAAGCTGGAAGCCTGTTACATACAAAAATAATTTTCCCATCTTCAGTGCTGCTACCTCTCTGAGCCCACAGGACCTAATGAGATGAGAGATGAGGACTGGGCAGGTGGGGCTGGGATGAGGCTTTGCCCAGGGATTCCCACTCTCTGGAGTGATTATGCAGTCACTGCACAGTCCCACTGGCATCAGCAGCTATTCTGCATCACCAGGAATTTACTGGAAGAGGTGGGGAAGGAAAAATGCCACATGTTTGTCCCCTGCAGTCCTGAGTGGCAGGGGATGACACAAATGGAGAAGAGCCTTGTGTGAGTTTTGATGCACAAGAGAGACACTGAGGGGCTGAGGCAGCTGGGAGGGCTCAGCCTGGAGTAAAAAAGGCTCAAGAGGGACCTTGTGTCTTTTTAGCACTATCTGGAAAGAGGTTGCAAACAGGCAGGGGTCGGATTCTTCTCGCAGGTAACAAGCAATAGGGCAAGAGGAAACAGCCTCAATGACACCAGGGGAGGCTTAGGTTGGGTATGAGGAGAAATTTCTGCACTGAAGAGCTATCAAGCACTGTCAGAGGCTTGGTGAAGTCCCCACCCCTGGAGGGATTCCATGTGGATGTGGCACTTGGGGACACAGGCTGACTGTGCTGGTGGGGTGCTTGGACTCGATGACCCTGAGGGTCTTTTCCAGCCTTGATGTTGGTGTGAATCTTCTGGGACTGGATCCTCACCTGTTCCCCAGATAAATCAGATTTTTGAAGAGCTGTTCTCTTAGGCTCCTCAGTTTGGCCAGCTGTGCAGACCTAGCTTCCCATTCTTCCCACTGCTGCTCATATTCCACGAGCTCCCTTGCCAATTTTAAAATCACAAGTAAGGGGTGTTCTGCAGCTCAAGACATTTCCTTGATCAACTGCCAGCTTTAAAAAAAAATGCACATTTGGAGGAGATGAGTCCCACTGGCAAATTTCAGCTGGATAAACGACTTCTATAAAGTCATCTTCCAGCATAATATAAAAAAAAATTAATCAAGCCAGGCTTCCAAGCAATTTCATCCATCTAAGACAGGTGGGATGAACAACCCCCTGGAAATGCCTCTTTCAATGTGTTAGTGAGCATAACTAGTAGATTCAGGACTTTTAGATGGCTAAATTGACAGAGTTTAATCCTGTTCTTTATCACCAGTAAAGATTTGCATAATTAGATCTTCCAGGTACTGGGTATTTTTCTCTTTGTACAGTCCTCTGCTATCAGAAATCTCCTTGCCATGAAGAACTTACAGACCCAGCTCAAATTGCCTTTTAATGTTCTTTTAGCCTTGAGCTTCTTAAACTCCTTAGTCTGAAAAACTTTCCAGAAGTCAGATGAGCTCTGCAGCTCTTCCTGAATGCTTTCCCATCTGTCACCAGGATTTTTCCTGCTGCAGGCCCTAGCAAGGTGGTGTTTCCCTCTAGCAGTCTCACACTACTCACGAGACAACAGTTCCCTACTTCTACCTGGCATCTCCTCTCCAGGATTCTGTTTGCATCACACCAGCAGCCTCTGAGAAAGATAAAGCCAGACAATCCCCTAGCTCATTTTTACTGCTTTTTTTTTTTTTTTTTCAAACATTCCAGACCATGTTTGCACTTATTTAACTAGAATAAAAGGGAAAAAAATTAACTGAGGCAGCTGTTGCCCTCACAGGTGAACTTTATTAGTGTAAGGAACACTGGAGGATTAGGACTCAGAATGGGAAGATGGGGATTATTCCTCACCATCCTAATGCTTAACAAGGTGCTTTTTTCCCTATTATTTTCCTGTCTCTAACTCCTTCAAAGCCTGCCCCTTGCATCCAAATATGATTGTTGGGCTGCTTAAGGTATTTCTGCTCTTGCTTTATGTACTGCCAAGGAAAAGACAGGAAGAGGCAACCTGAGGCTGAACCATCTTTTTTTTTTTTTTTTTTTTCAGTAGCATCTCAATTAGGCAATATTTTTAACACACCCACAAAAATGCATCCCCATTTTTCTCTTCTTTTTGTTGTTCATGCAAACACTGGGCTCTTTTTAATTGAGATGCTTATATTTGTTATGCTCTGAGAGGTTTCTGTGAACATTAAAAAAAAAAAAGAAATGGAGTAAACTCTCAGACCATCATGTAATTTTCTTTAAAATGTCTTAAAATGCAAATTATGCAGGTGTTCTTCTGGCTGCTGTTAACTTCAGCAGCATGAGAGGAGTTTGGGAGGTTTTTGGGGAGTGAAAGGTTGATCTCTGGCTGCCTTCCAGCCACAGTTTCTTCAGAAGGTTTTTGGTGAAGCTGTGCTGGGGATGAGCAGGTAACAGGTGCTGGTTCTGCAGCTCCCTGTGACTCACCACTTTCCAAAGACTGAATGCAACAGAAAATTACTAAATTACATTGCCTCCCTCCTCTGAGTGACTAAAACCTGTATCACTAATCAACACAGAATATAGCTAATGACTGTTTAATTAATTTCCTGTAATTCCTGATGAATCCTGCTGCAGTTCCCTGTCCATGTGATTTCCAGCAGACAGGAGGCAGCCTGTGTGCCATGTGCTCAGCTCAGGGATATGAGCAGCTCATTAATACTCACAATTCCTGTAACTAGGATGACTCCTTTGTGATGTACCAGAGCACCAGCTCTTCAGCAAGGAAAATTGTGGGTGGAGATTGCACAGAAAAATGACTGTGGGGCTCAAATCTGAAGGGAACAAGCACCTTTCCATTCCACCCTTAACATTTACTGTCACTAGCTCTGTCTCCCCAGTCATTCCAGCCCTGACATTCTGTGGAGCCTAAGTAAAGGCTCCCACTAGGTAGAAACACCAACCCTACAGGGAAGTGAAGTGAGCTACCTTATTTCCACACATAACCACCTTTTGCTCATCTTTTTTTACCTTCCTGTATATTCTGATGGGTGCCAACTTCCAACAAATTATTCCTCTGCTGCTCTGTGCAGGCTACATCATGCTGTGCTGGTTAAACTCATTTCCAAGTTGTTTCAAGCAATGTGCCTCTCCTGTTCTGGGATCATGTTGGCACCTCACGTGGGACTAACATTTTGTCAGCCCCATTTTGTTTCTGATTGTGTTCCAGTGACATGTCATATTCCTGCCACTTCATGTCTTCAGCTGGTTTTATCTCCTCAGCACTGCAAATTTCTGAGAAACTTTCTATGGGGATTTCAAACTTGCCTCAGAGGTATGTTTTTTTTTTTTTTCTGCAATGGATTGTTGGTGTCTGTGCATTTATTTATGACAGTGTTGATCGTGTAACTTCCCTAAAATCTTTCAAATTCCAGAAAATTGTTTGCTGATTGACATCAGCATTCTCTCATGTCTCAATGAAGAGCATAATGACAGATTTCAATGCTTCTTGATCTGTTTTGCTTTTGAGACTTCAACAGCCAAGATGTATCTGATATCTTGCTAATAATGAAAATCTGTTTCTAATTTCTGGTTCTTTTCTTTTAAGTTCGTTTGCTGAACTATTCAGTGAAACATCATTATAAACCCAAGGTCATGCAGACATGTTTTAGCACTTCTCTGATGAAATGACTACTGTGGTTGCTTTCATCATGATTGCATCAGGGGACAGGGACAATAAAAGTAATGATGTGGCAGATTCCTGACCTCAGCTCCCACTGAAAATAATTGTCTGACATTGTTACCATTTACAGTTCTGCCTTCAGCATTACCACAGAAGTTTCTAATGATTTCATTAATGTCTGGTATCCCATAATAAGCCACCATTTCTCACAGAAATTTCAGCTTACTTAAAAGATCTTTTGCTACCCCACAAAAGGATTATTTATGACATATGGCTTTTTGTTTATAATAACCAAGAACAAGAAATAGGTCAGCACAGGATCTTCAGCTCCATTACCTGCTTGCTCCTCCTTGAGTTTAGGCAGTTGTTTTTCAACATCCAAAATATAAACTGGGAGTTCATTTTCCAAGGTGAAAGCAGTGGCATCTTACTTCAGAGACTCTTATCTTGTTTCTTCTTCTTCTTCCTTCTCACTTCTGTTAAAAGCACCAAGTGTACATAGATAGTTCTGCAGGTATTTCAAGTAGTTCTCTGCAGCATAAACTACTGATATGGGCAGTATCCTGTCTATATAATATTTTTTTATTTTTGAAAAGTGCTTTCTTTCAGTTCACAACAATGAATTGCACTAAATCTCTTACTGAGAAAACCTGTTGCCACTTGGCATAAAGTAAGGATTGTTTGTTTAGATCATTAACTCCAGTTCTCAACACCTCCCCTTTTATTCTTTCTACCCCTGGAAATACCTTTGGCTGATGCTAAAGTTTCTCTGTCATACTTCAGAACCCAAGTGAGGATGTTATTTTAGTTTTCTGTGCATATTTAAAATGTATAAAACATTATTCAATTGCTATTGAGCATCTGGCACCTAAGAAGATGCCAGGGGTAGGACCTGTGTAACCACCCAAATATTTATAGAGTATTTTAAAGTTTACTGATTTCTACTGTGACAGAGGAGATGGGATTGATACAGTTTGGGATGTCAAATTCCTTCCTTTGTGATGCTACAGTGTTGTGACATTATGCAGTGAAATTGTGGGCTTAATGGGAGTGTTCTGATTTCACACAAATTTTATGCTGCTATCTGCTACTTCAGCAGTGTCATTCCATATCTGTATCATGGAATGAGGTGATGATCTCACTGCAAGAAATTCTATCCTGAATAGATGAGAAAATTTTAAATATGGAAGATGTTCAGATCTGGTTTCCAGTAATTTTACTAGATTTCACTTCTCAGCACAAAGAGTCCTGTCAGAAATAGTACTCAGATAACCTTTTAACCACTCCCTATTGGCCTAATTACTATTTTCTCACTTGATCATCTTATTTAAATTAAACTGCTTCAACTGTACAGTCCCTTTAAAAGAAAGACTTTCTTGAAGCTGATGAATGCAACAGACCCAACTCAAAGAAAAGGCTGAGAAAGAGCTGAAATAGGGAATATCAGTCAGCCCACACATCCTGAATCTGAAGTTAAGAATGTAGAGAAATCAGTATGGGGTCTATAATTTATGGAGCCAAAGAAAAAGGAGAATATGGCATGAAATGAACAATGGGTACCACATATCTATCAACACAAGATGCAGTTTGTGCATATCAATGTACACAAAGATTTAATTTGAACTGGACAAAAACCCTGCACATTGGCTTAACTTCACATGCTAACAGTGAATTTCTAGACACAGGAAGAAAGGAAGCAGGCACCCGGTAACTTGAATTATTTAAATGCAAGTGATAGAACCAAAATCTCCCAATTTTTTGCATGTTGTACTGATGGAAGCAAACAAGACTCAGAGCACTGCAGATTTTGAAGTGTTTGGTTCCAAGCCTGCTGTGTGTTGGTTTCCTACTCTGATGTGCTGGTTTGGGCTGGGGTAGAGCTAATTTCTATTTTTGTAGTTATGCACTTCCCAGCAAGCAAGGTAAGAATATTTAGAAGAAAATACATTCAGCACTATCTGTTATTCTAACCCAGTATGTTCCAAAGGCTTTGGAGGCCCATGGATAATGGTGGATGTTGGCTGACATACCTAATCTTTATAACCAAACAGATTTTCTAGGTGATGCCAATTCCCAGACAGTTATTTCATAAAAGCCCAATATAAATATTCAATTTTATTTTTTTTCATCTTTTTAAAAAAACCCAAACAGCTATTGGTGCTCTGATTTGCCATATTTACCTAATATAAAATCGAGGTAGGGGATCTAAATAAGAGCTGTGCTTGGCCCTATGATGCAAAATTTTGCATCTTTAAAACAGCATCATCCTATTCTTGGTCAGTGAAATAATTCTGCAAATGTAAAGCTGAGATCTTATTTACTTAAAATGGAAGGAGGCAGCCTTTTTTCCTTTCTTTCTGTAAATAACTTGTACCAAGAGCAGCCTCTGCACAAATTCCTCTATAACCACAAAGGCTCATGATTTTGGTGGGCTGTGTGCACAGGACCCACTGCAGCACTAATGTCCCAAGACATGGGCATGACTGCAGCTTTTACAAATCACTGAAGGAAGGACTGCAGTGATAGTGTACATCCTGCTCCAAAATTTGGTATCAAAGCAAATTCTTTCACACTGTCTTTTTAGCCCCCAGCAACATACTTATGTGGGTTCTGTACATTGCTGTGGACATGCTCAGTTACCTGCTGGCTCCTAAACTCTGCCAGTATTTTATAGGCTTTATTCTCTCTGGTGCTTTGGTAGCCATCTGAAGAGGTGTCAAGTAGCAGGTGAATAGCAGCAGGCTAGAAACTATTCTGTTTGCTGTCCAAAAAACAAAGTGCCCCAGAGGAATTCACAGCAAAGGCAGATTCCAGCCTTTAATAATAAGGGGAAGCAAAATAGACTTGTCTTTGCCTAATCCATTCCAGCTGTGTAAGGGAAATAGCAGGGGCTAACCCTGCTGGGCTGCTGCCTTTCCTGACTGCAGGCAAGCAGCAGGTCTCAAACTGAGTCACAGAGCACGGCTGTGATCACTGCCACAGCCTCTGCCTGCTGCTGTGCACAAGGGCAGCCAACACAGGAGCACAGGCTGGACTTCCAGGCAGCCTTTATTCCCTGTGGTTTGCATCCTTGATGGAGGTGAGGAGGAGTTTAACATCAGCAGAGTGAGGCTGAGGGATCAGGTCTCCCTCTCCCATCTGGAACACAACATCGGCATGGAGGACCTGGAGGAACCCTGCCAGTCAATCTTCCTCTTAAGCCTGACCATTTTAACTACTATTAATTAACAACATTCCCACAGCTGGGAGTTTGAGCAGCCAGGATCTCCATTCCCCAGCTGGCAATATTCCACTGTATGGCCTCCCTGGCTCTTCCTTTGCAGAGCAGCAGAAATGATTTGCCTGCTGCTTGCTGCAGTTCCACGTCCAGGTGAGCAGGGTGCAGGTTCTCCCCAGGCCAGGCAGAGGGAAGGGCCCAGCTGGTGAGCTGCAGGAGGCACCAGGAGGGTGTGAGCTCGGCCACGGCGCTGGGTGCCAGGAGGTGCATCCACCACGGGCCTTGGGCAGCCCTCAGATGGTTTTCATACTGAAGAAGAAATCAGCATTAGTTGGGCTGCAACAGCTACAGGACGAAGGAAAGTGTGTCCAAATGGGGTTGGATGATCCTGAGATTGATGATTTTCCTGCAGGAGCAGCCAGCTGCTTGCCTAATGGACTCCAGACCTCTTCACTTATAATAATATTATGGCTATACATGGTTCTCTTTGTCTCAAGTAAACAACAGAGTGATCCACTGTGACAAAATGTTTAAACATCATAGGGCTGGTTCTACCCATTCTATGCCATTACTTGCTTGATTTATCTGACATACCCAATTCATTGCCAATTTGTAGCACTTAAACTAGGGCAAGGAAAGAAATGCTGAAATAAAAACAGTCACTTCATTTTACTTAATCCAGAAAAATCCAAAAACCACTTTACAAACTACAGGTTAATCCTGACATCCTTCTTGGGACATTTTTTACACCATCACTTCTCTGCAGGACTCAAGAGATTTGCAAGAATCACTTTCCTATTATCATCATGTAGTGTTTTCTAGAATGGGCATATTTTTAGCTGTGCTCAGATGAATGTAGTACAGGAAGTTAACAACTTCAACAACATCTGTCATCGTGAAAACGTGCAAAATGGTTTGGAAAATGTTTTTAACAGTATTTAAGCTTTTTTATGCCTAAGGGGTATAATATTCATACCTGTCAGGATTAAAAGATCTATTCTGCATTTTCAAAATGCTCATGTGTACACAGGAACCGTTCTTATGGTATGATATCACCTGTGTGTGTGTATATATATATATATATATATATATACACACACATAGTGTGTTTGTGAGGTGCTAAAGAAAAATGCTTGTTTTCCCTACAGACAGAAAAAGCTGGGATAAGTTTAGGACATATTAAAATGGCAACATAAAATGAAAAGTTGATTTTTTTTTTTTTAGACTGGAAACCTGGTGTGTTACCAAAACAGGTGTCATTATCTAGAATAATGGAAATTCAGGTGAAAAAATTAAAATCAGTCTTTTAACAGACTCAGTAATTTTAAAAATGGGGATGGAAATGATAAATCCAGTACGTGTTCACTCCTTCACTGATAGTATGGTTACATTTTGAGAAGACAGTACTAAGGTCATTCATCAAATAAAGACTGCAGCAGAAAAATCAGACTCTGGAACTAAGCTTAATTTCTGTAGGGCAAAATTACCATATTTTCATCTATATAACCTGCAGATTATCTAACAGAGAAATAAATAGCCAGGCAACCCACTCCCCACTGTTTTAGCAATTGCTGTAGTACACAAATCTGTCATTTTCTGAGGGAGCTGTTTACTCATGCTAAACATCTTGCCTGTGATCACCAGTGCTTACTGCTATTTTTTCTGTATCCAACTCTGACTGAATCATCTGTGCTCTCAGTTGATGGGCTCCAAGTTCCAAAAGTTGCAGGTTACAATAATGAAAACATGGAAGCTTTTGTACAGTGTTTCACATGGTGAAATACAGGGGATGAATATGGCTTGGATAGGGAAAGATCTACTTATTTATTCCACTGAGCCAGGAAAGGACTAGGGGGAGAAAGAGGAATGATTTTATGGGAGCTGAGGGTAGCACAAACAGCTCACTGGGGAGGAAGGGAGTGCTACTGGAGTGACTGTCAATGCTCATTTCCTGCCAACACAGGACAAGGAGCATATGGGATGTGCTCACCTGATCCTAACATACATTGCCCGCTTAACGCTTTGGGAAAAGCAGAGAAACAGAACAGGAGTCAGTCAAGAGAGGAATCAAGCCTTCAGGAATACAGAATGGTTTCAATTTACAATTTGTAATAAACTAACAGTGTATCAATTTGCAGGTGCTGTCATTTTTGTACATGTACACACACATACCAAGCCAGGATACCATTACTGCTCTAAAATGCAGTTCTTAACATACATGGCAATTTTAACTGGAGACTGGGAAATCCATGTGCAACAAAGCTGGAAGAATCAGAGGAAGGAAAAAGGAAAGAGGAAGTGAAGAGTGTTCACAACAAAGCACAAGTAATTCTCTGTCTCAAGGAGCAGCCTCAGACTGTTCTGCTGGAGCAAGCACTGCTGGAATGGTCCTTCAGTCTGATCTGCCCTGGATACACCCAGAACTGGCTCCAGTGTCAAGCAACCTCCTCTGTCACTGAATTAACCATCACTTCTTTCTCTATTGCAACAAATCTTCAGCTCTAGATCTACACTTAAAATTAAGGGGCAAATGAGGAAATCAAAGGACCATCCCTGTTATCTTCCCATCTGCAGCACAGCAATACCCAAAGGTTTCAGACTGACATCAGTGCTGAGGCTTCATGTGCTCCACAGCTCCAGGAACTGCTGTCATCTTTTTCACCCTGCTCATTCTTAGATCACTTTATTCTGCCAAAACTCAACACTCAACCTTCTGGAACTCTTCTAAAATACACTGGTGACTCTATATTCTCTCTGCATCCTTCTGAATCCTAAAGCTTTCTTGCCAAGAAAAAAATTCCCTGCCTTTCTTGACACCTTTTTCAGAGAAATGCTTTACTCAGCTCTCTCCCTTTGCTTTCGTTTTCTTTGCAAAACCAGTCCAAAATAATTTGATGTCAGTCTGTCCCATGGCTATCTGTATTTAATTTTTTCTACTTATGCTGCAAGTTCAGCTGGCTCCCATAGATCTGTCTCCCTTTTGGTCTGAGGGTTATGTCTTGGTTTCATAGCATTTAACCTTACAGTAGCCTACTTGTGTCACTCTCAAATGAGATCAAAGCAAAGCTTTTTTGGCTGTGCATATAAAAAACTAACCTGGTTTTTATGTTGTTTCTGTAACTCATGCCACAAATAGAGAGGGTTTATCACATCTCACGTTGAAGTTACTCCAACATTGCTATTTATACAGTGTTTTAAAACCAGAGCAACAGATACACACAGCAAATTAGTCTTTGAGACCAGATTAAAACCACTTTTATAATGGTTGATGCAGATTTGTAGTTTATTTGCATGACACAGCAGTAAAACTGTTCAGCACTGAAAGATGGCAGCACCTGTTTCTCCAAGGAAAGGATTAAAAGATGACTTAATATATTCCAGAGTAAGACATTACTCCTAAGCAGTAATTCAATATGACAGGTCATGATATAAATAATTCTGTGCTAGAAACGTTCAGCCTGAATTCACAGGCACTTCCAAATACAGGTGATCACACTCCAAAACAGCAAAAGAATACATCTCAGTATGGCTTAGCTTACTTACCAGGCAGATGTACTCTGAAAAGACACCAGGGGTGGGCTTAAAGCATCTCCTTTTAAAGTGTGTACTGTCTGTGATGTTCGAGGCTGGGGCTGAGGTTGGGGCTGTGCCTCTGGCTGAGGCTGAGCCTGCCTTGGGTCCTGAGCAGGGTTAATCCATCGGCTCTGTCCCTGTGTCATCCACTTCCCCTGGATTCCCCAGCGGGCCAGGTAAAGTTTGCAAATGTCATAGTTCATTGAAGAGTAATATAAAAGGTCCAGGATCAGCAAGACCACCACAAAAAAGCCATAGATCCACACTCCTAACAGGGCGCTGTAGTTGCTGTGAAAGGAAGAAAAGGGACAATAAAAAAATGATAACTCTCAGCAGTGGTCACTGTTAGTTCACCATAACTATATAGAAATGGCTGAAACAAAATACTGTTCTAAAGCACAGTAAGTGTCTTTTAAAATGAGCTATTTTTTCAATAGGAACACTGCTACAGACAAGATTTTTAGAAACTAAGGCCACCTCTCTTACAGAAATTTTTGTCCTTCTCATCTGTAGGCTTTCCAGAGAAGCTGCTAAAGACCTCTTAATGTGGCTGATAATGCATTTTAGAAGGGAAGATCATCTTAGATTTTCCTTCTCACAGGAGGGAAAATATGTACTACATTGAGATGTATATGTTGGTGTAGTTATAAAGTGTATGTTGATAAAGGCCATGGAAATTTTATGGTGCAGAAAGCTGTAAAGATGTGACAGATGACTAAAGATATTAAAAGAAAGGGGGGAAAAACAGGAGGAAAAAGTATAAGGGGTCAAAAATTTGGAGATCAAAAAGGGGAAGAAGTGCTAATGCCCTGCTGGGGATGAAGAATTATTAAAAGAAAAATGACTGTCAGGTGTAAATGCAGTTTGGACTGGAAACTCTGTGAGTGGGGAGGATGAGATCAGAAGTGAGATAGAAAGAGATGTATAAAAATGAGATTGTTAGGTAGAATGCAAATAAAAGGCTGATCTATGAAGTATGTGTACTGGAGACTGTAAAACCAAGAGGAAGCTGAAGGGATGTTAGTAAAAAATGTCATTAGGAAGGCTGTCTCAGAAAAATTATATCAAAGTCATAGGTGGGCAACCCACATCTGAATAGAGCTGAGCTCTAAAAAAAAAACAAAAAAAAACTGAACACACACTCAGCCATGATCTCTCACAGACAGTCAGAGAAACTTGGAGGAAATCTTATTTTATCGTGACATTGATCCAAATGGAAGTGCTGCAAGAAGAAAAAAAGGAAGAGAAGACATTATACATGCAAGCCAGAAGGATATTTTGGTATTTTAAAAACATGTCCCCCAGCCTTTCTGGATCAAAAGATTTCAAATCTATGCTTTGAACTTTCATTTCTATTTAAACTATTGTATGACTCTTCTGCTTTTTACTTTTAAAAAAATCAGGATTTGAAACAAGAAATCAGACTTTTACATTTTGTGTTGCTGCCTGTCAGCACTTCAAGAGACTGATTCTTCCCTTCAGGGAATGATTTTTCCACCACACAGCCATAATGCCCTTAGATTAAATTCCCATTTCAGTAGGTCCCATTTCTAAAATCCAAGTAACAAGAGGAAGGTCCAAGCTGTTAATGGCTTGCTTCCTGTATAACTTTAGGACTACACAAGCCTAGAATTAAAATAAAAAAATAAATAAATTAAAAAAAGAAAAATCAGAAATTTTCCAAGGAGGATTGGAAGTAGGCAAAATTTCATGTTCTGAAAATTCTTAAATCCAGAGCCTTTGCCTCTGTTAAAGACTTATACATGGCAAGCCTAACTTCCCTAACTTCACACAACAGAGGGTAGACTTTAGTAAAGCACTAAAATCTGCAGTTCAGGCCCTTGGAAGTAGAACAGGATCTGGTTAATGCAGGTTTCTCAGCAGTGCTGTTCTTGACTTCCAGCAAATTTAGTCCTATTGGGGATAAATTCTTCTATTTTCTGTTAATATAAATAAAAGGCAAGCAAAGGTTGGGCAAATCCAACATTTGGACAAATCTATTCTTACTCATCATAAATGCCAATAGAATTCGTTTTGCACACAGGTTAGCTGTATTTGACCCACACTAAGAAAACATATTTGTTTTGGCAACAATGTGAGAGGCAAAAACATTCCTTATAGTAAACTCAAAAGAACTTGTTTGTATTTTTAGGTATTTAATTCCATCCACCAAAATTTTGACTAGTGAAAATTAGAGCTATTTTGAGTGTTCCAATTTTAAGCAGCACTCCATTAATCATGTGTAAGTTATTCATCTGCTCCTCCTAAAAAACATCTGTTACTCACAAGTACAAAAAATGAAAGGCTGCTTTATATTAATTAACAGACAATGGGACAAGAGCATTATCAAAAATAGTATGTTTAGTATTCAGAAGGACATGGCATACATTGGTATCTTCTGTTTCTCCAACTGTTATGGTGGTAGAAAATGTTACTTTTTCTGAAGGCTACTAATTAAAATTAAAACTGCCCTGCAAATCAAGAAGATGTCCTCATTAGAAAACAAACAATCTTATTTACACAGAACAACAGTAAGACCTGAAACACAGAAGATGACTCTAGAGTCCAAAAACTTCTAGGACTTGGTCTCATTTCACTGACCTGAATGATTTAAATGTCAAAGTTTATTCTTGAAATCTTGTTTTCCTGTTCTTTTGGGCAGAAGTTCAATTTTTACTAAAAGTAAAGTGTGAACAGATTCCAAATTTGCTGAGATTTAAATTACAGGGTCTGTTCCATTACAGGGTGTATCAAGTTGCATCCATCTCATTAATTCACTTTTTGGGACAGATAAGCTGCTTATAACTAACCTGTATCTTTTTAGTAGATTTTCTTGAGTTTTATATGCAGCACATGAATAAAAAAAATAAAATAACACTTTTTGGGAATTCAGGTTTAAAAAATACAACAAATCTAAACAATTGAATTCTGAATTCTACAGCTGCAGAGTTTAAATGTGGGCAGATGGTCACAGAATGGTTCCTTAATATTAAAAGGGGCTGTCCCTAGGAAATAGAAGGTTACATCCTTGGTACTGAAGAAACCAGTGCAATTTTTGCATCTATGCTTTAAATGAGACTTTTTCCCCTCTAATTTTCTTTTATAATTTCTCCAGGCCTTTGTCCAGTCCTGAGGAATCTGTTACTGCTGTACCTGAGAGATCTTCCCTGCCAAATTACATATCTTTGCAACAACTGGTAGTGGGATTGATGGTTTATTTTTTCTTTCTTGTAAAGATGACTCTTTGAATGCTACTCAAGCAAATGCCATTTCTGCAGGGACATCCAGTACCTGGAGAAGGATGGTGCTATTCTGTTCTCACATTGCTTTGGGTGCCAGTGTTGGAATGAGGTGTGCAAAAGCCATTCCACTCTGAGAAACTGGACTAAGAGATAAGGAAAAACATGGATAGACTGCCAGAACATTGCTCCAGTATCAGACTGAGGACCCCTATCATAGCAGTTCTACTGATAATCCACCAGAATATGCACAACAGAAAACCTGACTAGGAAATCTAGACAGACTAGATTCAAGTGGATACTATTTTAAGAATAACTAAACAATTTCTTAGACAGTTCTAAGGGAAAATATTTTGGGTAACAGAGCTATTCCTGTCTGTTAGACATCATTTGTATCTCTACTTTTAATACTAAATGACTTATTCACACTCAAAAATATTACAGACTAATTAATCTGAATGGTTGCAAAGATCTAATACTCCCATATTTTGCTTTTATAAAAACAAATATTGTGTTACAGTAATGGAAAAATGTAAATAAATGTGGCCATAGTTGCCCTGTGGGACTGGTGAAGACAAATGTGCCTTTTGTGCTGTGCCATATCAATGAAGTCACAAGTTACTTCATTAACTTTTTCCCTCAACTGTATTATAAAACAAAAAAATTGTTCTGGTGATCACAAGAATGGCTAAGGGGAAAAATAAACCAAATAATAATATTGAAATAAACCAAGCAATAATATTAAATCACTCTTCCCTGAAAACTATAATCCATTTTTTTTTCAGTTCATTGCTATTCCCATATCTTAAATTATTCTCTCCTGCCACAGTACAATAGGTTTCAGCAGACTTTTTTTTTTTTTTCAGTGGTGTGTGAAATTAGATCTAAACAAAGACCTGACTTTGCCACTGTAAACTGAAGCCTGGATGCATCAGAATCCAAATTATCCTCTATGATGAAGTCAGAGTATTAAGTAAGAAGCTTTTAGCAATGTTTTTAACGTAGGCATGTAGGGTTCACTTCTTTTTGCTCCTTCTAAAAATACCAGGAAGTTTCCTGCCAGTGTCACTGAGCTCAGGGTGAGGAGATCTCTCTCCTGTCTGTCTCTCTCCATGGGTGGAATTTGATGTAGGAAGCAGCATCTCTTCATTCCCCTGCTCCTGACAGATTTATCAGAGGAGATGTCTGAGGAACAAGGCAATACCAGTTCCATTCCTGCACTTCTCCATGCTACCCCTCCAGAGGTTTCTGAGTGTGTCCAGTGTGATGTCACACAGCTTTGCCAAAGCTCACACACAGCTGATGTCCCTAGGAATTCCTGGGCTGGATGGGAAACAGTCTGCAGGTGGTTCTCAACCACAAATCTTACCAACAAAAACTACTCAGGTACCTCTTTCTCCATCACAAGTGAATAAGGTGACTTTAAAAAAAAACTTCTACATGAAAATTAATATAATATCTTTTGCTCTAAATATTTTTATCAAAATCAATGCTGTAGTTTACCAAAATCCAAACTCCTCTTTGTTCCAAACTCATATACACAACAGCCCTGTGATCTGAAGACCCCTGGATTTATTTCTCTGCACACACATGTGCAGATGTGAGCAGGCAAACAATGCTGGAGGCAGAGAAATGCTCTGTGTCCCAGGACATCTTTTGCAATCAGCCTGGACTGTTCCTCTACCTTGGAGAGGGCTGGTTGCCCTCTGCATTCCAGGGTGCTGCTGAAAGGAAGGGCAGAAGAGCCTTGACTGCCCAGAGGAGCTGCTGGGACACTGGGAAAAGCCTGAAGCATTGGCTGTGTGCTTGTCTGAGCTGCCTTTGATGGTGACACCCTGACCTCTGTGAGACAGGGTGGTCAGCAGTGCAAGGAAAGAAATAAAACAAATGTGATGTGTGCAGGACAGAGACCTGGAAAAGTGTGGGGGCAGCAGCCTCATGAGCCCATTCTTGAGGCTCATTACCACTGTAAGTGTGGAGCAGATTCTGTCTGTGACTACCCTTCTGTTCTGAGAGTCCTGTGAGGACTCCTGACATCAGCACACCCTGGTTTTTCAGCATGTGCACAGTACACACTGGCTGGGAGCACTGGGGATATAAACTCTACTGGATTTCCTGGAACTATTGATGCTGACAGATTTGGGGAGCCCCAGGTGAAAGTTGCTGGATTGTCTGGGCTGCACAAAAAACGGAGAAAGTGGATGTTCTTTAATGGGCTTGGTACTGCAGCATCTTCCCAGTGCTCTGTGTGATCTGTCCTCATGGTCCCAGATGCACTACAGAGCCAAGGCAAGGAAATTTCACCTGAAGGATGAAAGTGCACATAAAGCAACACAACAGTATAGATCCACATTGATCCAAAGATATGGGTAGGGTCTATTTTTGTCTGTCTTTGCAGGTGATTGACACTTTAGCAACCAGTAAATTTAGAGAATGCAACTTCTGCATCCATGCATGACTGAAATTTCCCTGGGCAGGTCTGTGTGAGGAGTGGCTCTTAGGGAAGGCAAGGCTTTGCTGACTCCACAAGCCGAGCACAGCTGCACACAGTGAGTTAGAGCAGCCAGCATCAGTGTTCCAGCACCAGCATCTCCTCACAGCTGTCCCACAGGGATGGATACAGCACACCAGTCTGCCCCTTCCCTGTCCTGGAGGGGCTGAATACCAGAATAAAATGGCAGGGAGAGCAGATTGATCAGAATTTGATCTTGGGGGTTACACCAAGGGAAATCACAGCAGGTTTGTGTGGCCAGAATGCCAATACTAAATAGGAAACTGACCACAAGGGAAGATTTTGTTCCTGTAAATAGGTATTCAGTGACAAAGATCTACTTGCTACTTCCTTCCTTTATAAGTAAAAAAAATTTACTGACATTTATTTTGGGGGACAGCCCTCAGCAGAACATGGAATTATCCCAGGTAACAGGCAAGGAGACCACACAATGTTGGCATAAAAGCAAATACATTCTGTTCCCCAAGGCTAGTGATTTGTTACAAGAGATCAAAAACATCAGGGGTTCCAAATAGGGCATTTGGTTGATACAGAAAATGTCAGCTCACTCCCTCTCTCACCTATGAACAGCTTTGGGGTTTGTTTTTACATTTAAAAATGCACATTTAAACGTAGTTTGGATCAAATTAGGGTCAGGGAAAAGACTTTTCTAACTTTTATAAGTAACTTTTTATTTGTCACATTTATATGCAACTTTTACTCTCCCTGCAATGTTTACAGCCCACGTCAAAGCAAAGCAAGCAGAGCTGAAATATTCTCAGGAGCTCTGCAACAACAAAAAACCTTTTAGTAGTGGTTTTCTGTAGATGCAATCATTCTGATTTCTTCCATCATTAAGTGCACCTCAGACTCTGTTATTAGACCAGGAACAGTTTGGTGAAGAGCACTTTAAATCTCATTTACTTACTTATGCATATATCCATCTGCGTTCCCCGTTAGGTTCATCTGCATAACAGTCTGAAATTCTGTCTCATTGCAGCAATATTTAAACACTGTGTTGTTATGGTGACAGCAGAAGATGTAAGATTTGTTGTCAGAAAGTCGGGGGCAGTGAAACCCGAAGTGGTAGCGACCTTTGTAGTCCGTGTAGGGCTCGCAGACCCGAAAATGCGCGGACAGCACTGGAAAACAGAAACAACAGTGGCTGTGTCAGTCACTTCTGTCACTGCATCTACCAACTCTCACTTCTCAAAGCTGTTGGTCCATTTCTGAAAAACATCAGTAGTTCAGAACTTTCAATGTTTTGTACTTAAAGGTAACAATGTTCAGACTGCTGCTGTATTTTGAATTTTTTCGCTTCTGTGTTTCTGATTACCATTGTTTGTTTTAAAGGAAGGGAAGAAATGCCCTCCACATTAAGAGGCACAAAACTATTTAGGGAAATGTTATCATACTGCTGTTTTAAATATATGTTAAACAATGTATCATGTTTTATTTCCCTGGGACAACTTAATAAAAACAAAAAGTCTATGTAGAAACTGCAATAAAAGTTTGATGGCACTAGGTCAACTGTTCCTGATTTATTTTCATATTCTCTAAAGGTCAATCAAAATAAGGAATATTCTATCAGAAACATATAACAAATCTGAAAACTCTGAATTTGCAAATAGGCAGAACTAATAATAATAATACAATAATATGATAATATGATAATATAATAATGTAATAATATAATAATATATGATTAATATAATATTAATTAGCTCCTGGGAGCTCTTACATTTCTTCTTCAACAAGTTCTCATGTAAAGAGTTTATTACAATTCTGAGAACTTTTTTATTTTTTGCAGTCATGTGTCCCACTGATTTCACCATCACTTTTACTGGGAGGAAAAAGGAAGCTGTCCATAGATATCCTTTTATCATCTTAGTTTCCCTGAGCTTTTCAATTGTACAGAGGGGCAGGATAGAGATCCCTTCCAAAATGGTTGTTACCAACCATATGCAGCTTCCTGAGAGACTTTTAGGAGTCAGTTTTTGGTTCTACATTTACAATTTGTGTTATGATAGGCATTACAGCATCATTTAAGAGTACATGTACCCCACAGACACCCCAAAGGGCTTAAGCTCTGAGGAAAGTGAAATTTGGAAGCCGAGTCTGAATCCTCTTAGCAGTGAAATGTTTTTCCTTTAGAGGACTGAGGCTCAGCAATGCTGTGGGCAGCTGCACTTGATAAGGTTACACCAATTAATAAGTGATAGATTCACTCTGGACTGACAGAATTAACCCTTGTAATCTGGTGCATAAGTTTTCTGTCAGTTTGCCAGTACAATTTACACATTATGACTTGAATGGATTTAGCTGAACTGCCCTGTACCCCTCTGCACAGGGCCCCTCTTGATCTGCAATTGCATCTGTGCACCTTATCTGTCCAACCCTTATTTTTCTCTGCTTTGCTAAAAAAAAAAGCCTATTCCTAACACTTCTTTGTCAATTTTATAAAATACATTCATTTCAAGACAGGTTTTAAAGGATTGTGACAGTGGAGATCACTTCTTTATTTGTGTATAAGGAGGGGGAGCCTAGAACAAAAAACAGACCCCAAAACTGTCAACAAGGTAATCTTGTACTGCAGTCTGAGTCAAGAAAGCCCATTCTAAATATTTATGTTTGCACACACATACCTGGCACCATTACTTGCACAAAAGAAGAAATCACTTTTGTAGATTAATTCAGTCAGGAACTGAAGGTGCTGGAAGAAAGCTATTTCTAAAGAAATACACATATTGAGAAAATGAATTACCTTACCCTACTTGGGGAAAAAAACATGTGTTCCAAATGTGAGGAATGCTATTATCAGGGAAGAAACTTTCTTTAGACTTAGGTTTTCAACACCCTCTGTAACTCTTGTGACAAAAATCTCCATGTTCAAATTCTGTCACAAAATCCACACAGCAAGGGAATGAGTTTGTTTGAACAAGTACTTTGCTGCACCCCTCCTTAATTAACACAGCAATAATAACAGTGTGCCAGAATAGATTATCTTGTGAAAAACCTCAATGTTTGCAGCTGGAAGGAGCCTCTGGAGGTATCTCATGCAAATCCTCTGCTCAGGCAGGGCCACCTGCTGCCCAGAACTGTGTCCAAATGGCTTTTGAGTATCTCCAAGGATGGAGACTCCACACCCTCCACCTGTGGCAGTGCTCAGTCTCCCTCACACTGAAAAAGAATTTATTGATGTTTGGAGGGAGCCTTCTGGGTTGCACTTAAGGCTGCTCACCACTGCCAAGAGTTTTGTTTAATTGCACAGGTGGAAGTGTCCCCTGACCCCTGCATGGCTCCTTTGCCCTTTTTCAAAAATAAAACAATCCCCAAACTTCTCTGAGAATGAAAACTGAGGAAAGCATGATTACAGAAGGAAGGGAGAATAAAGATAACATCAGGTCCTAGGAGGAGGGACATCTGCAATAAAACAGTCCTAAGCAAATCCTTAAATAGCAAAATGTGTTGGTGATAAAATAAATGCTTGATGTGATGACTGAATCCCACTCTGAACTTGGCAGTCAGTGTGTGCTGGGTTATCCCTGCTGGGCAGCTGAACACCACACAGCTGCTTGCTTGTTCCTTGGGATGGGCCAGGGAATCAGAAAGGCAAAGAAAAAATAATGGGTTGAGATAAACAATGTATATTAAATAAGAAATCACCCCACACCACTATCAACAACAAAAAACAAAGTACAAGTGAGGCTAAAGCAATCACTACCAGCAGACTGATGTCCAGCCAGTCCCTGAGCAATTTTTGGATAAACTCCCACTCCAGTTTTATAGCTGAGCATCCATCCCATGGTATAGAAACCACCTTGGCCAGCCTGGCTCAGCAGGGCTGTGATACCAGCACTGCTTTGGTCACCTGCTAAAACACAGCCTTGACCCCATCCCAGCCAGACCTGGCACACAGAGAAAACACTTTCCCAATTTTTTGCAATCTGTGCCATTTCAGTTGCTGCCTTTGCTCCTCTGCAGATCAGAGAGCCAATAAACAAAGTGGGATTTATTTTCTTCCAAGTTTTTTTTTTTCCCCTAAGAATAACTTTGCTTAAATCCTCAGGTTCAAAGGACCTTATTTCTATAGCAATACTTCAGATGAAAGTACTGTACCTGTAAAGGCCTGAAATTGTCTGTTCAAAGGTGCAGCTGTGTCTGAAGTGGAGCTGCAACTGCAAATTCTCCTGCTGTTTTTGAAACCAGTTATTGAACAATTGATACAGATGCTTCTCTCTCTGTTCCAAGTGATTTCAAGAGAACAGTCTGTCATGTTTCATCATCACAAGACTTGCCTACTTTACCTTAAAAACTACAAAGCCAGCAAATGTCAAACTGTTACTTCTCTATCTGGTCACAGCTAGAGATCTGCCTGATGTACATTTTTAATTTAGATACTAAATTTTTAAAGTCCCAAGACTCTCTGAATAGCTGGTGTTTATAAGCTTTCCATATGGAACCACAGAAATATTCATATGTATGCATTCCACCACATGTTAACTTGCTGTGTGGATGCTAATTTCCTACTTCAAAGAAAAAAATGCTGTAATGTGCAAATAATCTGATGATTTTTGCTTGTTAATATAAACCTTGCTGTCAGCACTGATTTTATAAATGTGTCTCAATCCCTTAAAATGAGTAAGCATCAACATTTGCAAGGCCAACCAAAGAGTTATTGGTCAGAAAATCTCTTCCAGCATGGTGCTGCTCCTCCCTTTATTATGCATTCCTTGTGTGCCCAGTAAAACCAGTAAGTGCTCACAACCCCTAAAACATCACTGTGATCTTGCTAGCACTGAAATAAAATACCTCAAGTTTCACATTCTCAACCCAGAAATTGATTACTAAGATTATTAATCTTAAAAAACCAAAGACTTGGAAGTAAAGCAAGATCTTAGAGGTGTAAATCCATAAATCTAGGGCACTCAAAGGGAGTCTTGAATTAGATTTTTTTATTTTAGCCCAGGTTAAAAATGAGGTTCATATTATTCCAGTGAGAGTAGCATCCTTTGTTTTTTCACCTCCCCATCCTTCACTGCAAAAAACCAGTAGTTTTCCTTCATGGAAACTCATCTGTCTTGGACAAAAATATTACATTGACTGGCTGAAGAATAATAATAAATTTCCTCCTGTAAAATGTGTTGTGAGTTATCCATGACCTAATCCCCTTCCTATAGATGATAATGGCAAAATTCCACAGGGAGAGAACAGAGTTGGGCTGGCATGAAAGCCTTGTGATCATTTTAAATCAAACCTAGACTCTAGATGTTAATAGAGGACATCAGACAATAAAACACCAATAGCCAAGGAGCAACAAAATGATAAGAAACACATTTACAAAGCCAATAGTTATCAAGGATAATAAATAAATTATATAAGAAGTAAAAGCTGTGTGTAATTGGTTTCAAATAAAAACACTGCACTTCAGCCAGTACTTATAAAAGAGAAAAAAAGAAATAAAAAAAGAAAAAAAAAAAGGAAAAAGTCTGGGTTTGAGAGAATACACCAGTGGCTGAATACAGATATTTGCATGCACAGTGCAGTCACAGTGTCCCACTCAACTCCAGCACAGGTATTTGTATCATCTTGAGGAAATGGACTGGAGGAGTGGGACCTCAGGAGAGCTCTAGAAAAAGTCCCCTAAAAAGAGTGACAAAGGTATAAAAACTTAAAATTGGACAGAAGAGGCTGGAGCAGCTGGAACAGTTTTGTAATGTTTGATCCCTGTTTGATCACTTCATTAAAGACTTCTTGATAACTAAGTTCATTGCTACACCAGGGAGGTAGATTTTTGAATTTTTTTTAGCCCAGAGGAAGACAAAAAAGCAGCTCCATCCCCTGTGCCTGATCCCAGCCCATCAGAGCAGGAGGACATTTCCATAACTAGGAATGCAGCACCATACATGGAATTTCAGGGGAAGGGCTCTAAAGGAAAGCAATGATTTAACCCAAGAAGAAGTGCTCTAATTGATAACATTACAGCACTGTTAGCAAAAGGGCTGTGTCAGAGCTAAACAATGAACTATCATTAGCAAGAGTCAACTTGAACACTGCAAACAAGCAATGAGACTGTGGGCAACAAAACACATGCTTGAACCAACTGGTGAGGATATGAATATTAATATTTGATGAATATTAAAGACACTGACTCAGTAGTAACAATTTTGACTGCAGCACAAGGATACTTTAGGAAACATGGTGCCTAGGAAAATTTTAACTGTGGTGGTTGGGGATGTGATGTACTGCAACAGAATGAGGAGCAGTGATTGACAAATGTCTTTTTGTATTAAAAACTGCCTCAAGAATTGAGGATAAAAGATACTGAACTAAAAGCCTGTAAGACCAAACCTATCTGGACTGAAAACCTTTAAAAATTTTATGTTGAATATTCACTCCTGATTAAAAAAAAACCCTAATGCCATAAATGACTTCTGATGAACAGATAGAACCAAAAATCAAAGCACTCAACTAATTCTCAGTCTAATCACACAAACCCTTCCTCTGTGCTAACAGCAAACATCTAGAGCAGAACTACCAAGCATCAGGAGAAACATCTCTGGTCCAGTCAATTCTTCAGATCCAGGAAAATGACACACATTCCAAGTTCAGTCCTTCAGGTGCTTTACATTCCCTGGTGTGCACAAGACAAACACACAACTGGAGCCTGAGCTGCTTTGCTTCCAGGGGATGGTTATTTAGCAAAATGGATGTGTTTTATGGTGCTATAGAAATTGTTATTTTCTTTTAGGTGAGCTGAAAAAACAGCATATCCAAAGAAATAAAGCTCCTCTTTCAACTTTCTAGTCTGCTTTGTCCTCAAAGTGAATTATCAATTCCATTTCAAATTCCAGTTTCAGTTTTTAAATATGAAGAGGCTTCATTTATATTGGAACTAGATGACCTTGAAGGTCCCTTCCAGCCCTAACTATTCTATGATTTATTTATTATGCAATTAAAAACCATTTGGTCTTGTTTGTTTTGTAGGAAGCCAGTATTCAATTGCAATTATTTTTTCATTGTGGCACACATCTGTAAAAGATAAATTATAAAAGTTACCTGCTGACAAGACTAATGAGAGTAGAACCATCAGCACATTCAAGGGCTGTTGACCACAACTTGTCATCGTTGGCTTTCTTGGTCCATTAGAGAATTACCTATTGGACGAGATACAACATCATGATTGTCTGTTTCATCTCCTTCCACTGTTCAAATGTTCACTTTCCCACAAAGCTTTGGTAAAATGAGATGGCTTCACACAGTAGGAGAAAAAAAATAATAATTTTTCTGGGTTTAGAAGTGAAATAAATTCTCCTTTCTATGATTAAAATTCCTTTTTCATTTCACCATGGATATATCAAGCTGTTTACATGCTTTTCATTAACCCAGGCTAGAGATGAATCATATAGAGTCTTTACTGAATATTCATATGTCCCCTGTAATCTACACCCAGCAGAACTGTGCTTGTTTTACTGGCACAAGAACAAGCTATTGTACTATATGTGTAAGGGCTAGAAAGGAATAAACAACAGGAAAACAAACTGGCTGCTTTGCAAGTCAATCTGTTTTACCCCATTAGAGGGTGCAGTGGCTCAGAAAGTGGGTCAAGCAACTGAGATGGCTGGAAACACTTGAAAAAATGTCTTTTCATTAGAATCAGAGCCTTTCATGGGATTATTATTTGCTGTTTTGCTAGGACAGGGAGAAGTGATGCAGCTTGATCTGACTGGCAGCCCTCCCACAAAGGATCTCCTGGATGTTTCCCAGACAGGGTGAGCCCCAGCTCTTCTCTTCACAAGGATTCAACAGCAGCAAGGACTGTCCCAGGTGCCACCCCAGGGTGAGCAGGAGCAGGTGGTTCCAGTCCTGCTGATGCCTCAAGGTTCAGCTGTCACATTTTCCAGGTTTTACTGCATCACCACATAACTCTGAACTCCACATAAAGTGTTAGCAAGCTCTCCTCATAGCTCAGCCAGACAAAACAATCCTTTTCCAGCCTGAGAACCAAGGACACTGCTGCAGCTTCAGGCCCAAAAAGTGCAAACAACATCAAATTGAGGAGAGCAAAGGGAGAGGATGGGATTGCATAACCAGGAGATGTAACTGGACAATTAACCCCAATATGGAAATGGACCAAAAGTTATAAAAGTGTGAAAACTCATGACTGTTGTCCATCTTGAGTGCACCCTTGTGCACCCCAGGTGGATCCTTTGAAGGCCATTTATAAACAATTACTTTATTCCTTTAATTCTGTCTATCCCCTGTTCCAGGCAGCCTCTCCAGGCATCACTGCCATCACTGATCAACCCAACTAACTCTTGGAGGTTTCCAGATCCTGGGTTCACACGACATCAGGGCACAAGAAGAGGTAATTTCTGCCTTTTACATGAACTCTGTGTGCTCTTGAGCCACACACAGGATGACCCAGGGGGGCTGCAGCAAGCTGAGCCCAACTCCTGCACTGCCAAAATTGTTCTAAGGTGTTTACAATCAAGCAGCTTGGGGAAAAAAAAGAAAGGGAAATGGCAATTTCTGTAAAAATTACACTGCTCCCCACACCTCAACAGACACATTTTGCCAAATGCTTATGAAATAAATGCTGTATCCTATAAATACTACATGGTTTACTAGCTGGTGTCTGCTACAACCTACTGAACCAAATT
The DNA here is from genome assembly GCF_029582105.1 of Oenanthe melanoleuca. NCBI lineage: Eukaryota > Metazoa > Chordata > Aves > Passeriformes > Muscicapidae > Oenanthe > Oenanthe melanoleuca. The sequence continues at coordinate 8,403,836 of NC_079334.1, forward strand.
AAACACCCCAAACAATTACACCTGCACGTAACAAAAGGGGGAGGGGTGAAAATGAGCACACCAGGAGTGACTGAATTTTGAGCAGCAGACGTGGGCACTGCAGGGGAGACACAGTGCTACCTAAAAAGTGTTGGGAGGTAAAAGATTTCTCACTAACAAAATGCTCTTCATGGCACAGGCAGATTCACCAAGAGCTATCTTAGCATATAGATCACAAACCTAAAATCAGTGTAACTTTTGTACAAGAAATCACTGTTTGCTGCAAGCATGATTAACACCCAGAGCACCATTTCTAGCTTTAAAATAAGCCAGAGGAAAACAATTAGAAACTGTAACACTGTAAAAAGAAAATAAAAGTGTAATAAACTAGGAATGCTAAGTAAGAATATTTCTCATGAATACAGTTTGAAAAAAACTTCTTCCTGTTCCATATTAATTAGAAAACTAAAAAATTAAAAAACTAGACTTAAAGTTGGAATTGTATGAAAGAAAGAGAATAATAATGAATATAAGCCAGAGGTTGAGAATGTAGGCATTTAATCACAGAAAAACAGCTACAAAGAACAAGCTATTGCCAATATTGATAGCAATGAAAGGAATTTGATAATTTCCTGAGTAAACCAAAGCTGCAGGAATTCTGGTAGTGATTCAATACTAAGGGAAATCTTGGCCTTCATAGCAGTTAATTAAGAAGAGATCAATAAGCACTCCTGTTGTGTATCTGGGACGACAAAGATGTTTGGTATAGCTGAGACTATTAAATATTTCCATATCAAGAATAATTCAGGGTGACATTAATGAGTTGGTACTAAGGTCTGTAATTAGATATTTGCAATTCTGTGTAATTTGTAACTACTTATTTCAGCAGAAATAACAGGGGGTAATATATGTAATTTTTTCAGTTTGTTGGAAAACAATGGCAACTTTCAGAGGACCTGAAAAATGTAAGAACATTTTTAGAAGTAAATGAGATAATCCAGGGAATTCCAAACTTGTGAGTTTGATGTTGATGCAGATAAAATAATGGCATGGTTAATATGCATTCCAATTAATAAATAATTAAGGAGATAAATATTATTAATGTGATCACTATGGGTTTATGGCAAAGTTAATTTTATTTCTCTCAGGGCTGTTGACTAAAGCAGCTTAAAGATAGTCATAATGTAGGAGATGCCTGTAAAATATCTCACTTTAGTAGCATGCAATTTGAGCAGGCAGTGAGAATGATGAAAAAAAGCTTCTCATCACTTATGGAAGAATAACTCAGTCTGGAAATCAAGTGCATGTCTTGGAAAATACAATCCTGTTAGTAACTGAGTACAGACTCACTGCTAATTTCTTAAACAGCACTGTAGGTGCAAATCTAGAAGCTTTTCAGGGAGGGAAATTTATTCAGTTATATCCAACAGAATGGACAAGAGTGAAATTGGCATTTTAATCCAAATCATGCAATGCTTGTGTTTTATTGAGTGTCAGCTGGGAGGATCAGAGTGGGGGACTAGACAAAAAAAGCTGCACATCAGGAACCAGCAGAGTGACAGAATCTGTGTAAATGAATGCATACATACATCTAGGTATATAGGTATATTTTATAACTTAATAAGCAATAATTTTATTGCTTCATTGATCATTACATGGAATAAGACTATTTTTTTGGAGGTCAGAAATACAAGTAACTGTTCACTCCTTTTTTTTGAGGTTTTATATGCTGCTGTCTGGCTAAAGCCATTGTATTTCATGCAGTACCATGGTGACATCTCAGAGCTATTAGAGATCCACTCAGCCCCTGGAAGAGATGTGCAGGACAACAGGTGATGTGCTACAAGGAAGAGCCTGAATCATACACAGTATTTCCTGATTCCAGGCAGAATAAAGGAGGCAGAAACATGGTAATTAGCAGTGATCTAGATAAATAAATTATCATTTATTGTTATTATTAAAGACTGATGGCATTTTAAAATCAGAACATCACAGCTGAAGGACCAAGGAAAGGAAGATTCAGTTGTCTCTTTTTTTTTGTTTTTTTTTTTAGTAGAACTTGAGGGTCTGCAGTCTGTGTGGTTGTTTTCCTTCTAGTTCAGAAAACCAGCAATAAGAAGAGTGGTTTAAAACACCAGTTTTCATTTTTAATGCACCATTCTAAGCTTATTTGTGGTCACTGTAGAGGTAAGGATGATGCCCACCCTTTTCTTCCTCCTTTAAGATTTGTACCCTCACACCACCTCCTCCCTTCTGTTGGCAATCACAAATATCTCTGCAGCTACCCCAGAAAGCAGACTAAAGAAATAGTTGAGGAATTGCATTTTTAGAGGCTCTTTTTCCCCACTGTTTGTCCACATCTTCTCCTTATTCCCCTCTCTCACTATTTATTATTTTTATTCTGCAAGCAGCTGCTTGGCATTTAGTTGCAGGCTGGGGTTAAACCATGACACATGTCTAATGTGGAATAGAAAAGGTCCTCACTGATGATTTTTGCTCTCTTCTCAGGAATAAGGATTCTGTCCAAAATATTGCTTTTCCTCACAGAAGATGCAGCCACACATGATCCAAAGAGAGCAGCACTCAGAGGGAAGGTGCTGTAATGTTATGATCAAGGGCACCACAGAAATGTATGAGCTCATTATGGCAGATTTTACTTTTCTGTGACATTTTAGCTCTCACACTGTTCCTACCTACACTGCTTTGGTTATCCTCATAGTTTTATCTAGCTGTCTTTTTCTTGAAGGGAATCAGTGAATCACTGCAAAGAAAAGCTGCCAAGAGAAACAACCATTCCATGAGGGAAGATTCTGATGAAAGAATTCTTTTCCCCTGACTTTGAAGGAAAAGAAAAGCTATGTTTAGAAGAGATGTCTGAAAAACAATGCACATTTTGCGTTTTTTTTTGGTTTAGTAAGAAGAACAAAGGAGCTAGAGCAAGAGAATTTATTAAACACATCAGCACTATTGCCTCACAAGTTTTCTCTCTGCCTAGAACAGAAAATAGGGCAATTCAGGAGATCATTTAATTCCTTTTTCCTGCCATAGGATTAAGAACATCTAAACCATTCTTAGCAGTTCAGAGGATTCCCACCAGCAGTGGTTTTCTAAGCCTTCTGGGGAATTCTTGAGTGTTCCTCTATCCTAGAAAGGTTTCCCTATGCTCAGCTTGCAGCTCCTTTGCTTTGCTTTAAGCCTCTCTATCAGCAGTGGAGCTGTGCATGATTTACCTGCAGACACACTGGTTACACCTCTTTGCATCAATCTTTTAATTAATTCATAAAAGAAGTGCTATCATATCTTCACTCTCCCTTTTCTTAGGCTAACAGCTTACACCCCTTGCAATCTTTCCTTAAAAAACATCCTTATTACACCTTCTATGCCCCCTCTTTTATCTGCCTCTATGCTTTATAGCAAGATTGTGCAAGTAACTCCAGCATCATTTTGTTTTCAGTGGTTTGTATTTCCTTAGTGCCCTGAAAGTCCTAATAAACATCCCAACAGCTGCCAGTTCTGAGAGAAATAAAAACAGCATTACCAAAGTGCAGAGAGCCACAGAGCTTCTGCTAGTTCTCAGTTACTCCAAGGACACAGAGGTGAATAAATCCCTGTTAAACCAAGAGAGGCACACCTACACACAGACAAAACACAATGGGTAAAAAAGCATCAGGCTACATGAGAGACAATGCTGGGGCATTGTGGCAGCAGCAAAAGGATGAATAACATGACCAGAGCCTGAGAGTGGTTGAGAAAGCTGTTTAAAATTAGATGGAAAAGAAAAGGCTGCGATCCAAACCTAACTCCTGGTCCAGCTCTGTTCACTTCTCACATTGGAGAGGGCTTAAAATGCATCCAGTATGTGCTCATGAATGCCACTGCAATGAAATTACAGACTTATTACAAAGGAAGCAATGTAACTGGCATGGCAGAAAACCTGATTGTTAAGAAAACATGTGGTTTCACACTGCAGCAACCTCAACAAAATGTTTATGGAAAACCGACACTAGGTTAAAATTGAGAGCTGTCTTACTGGAAACTACCCATGAAAAGGAGCTGCTGGTGGAAAAGCTTCTGGGTTATGATTTCACCCTTCTGTGTTTGTTATTTCCCACAGCTGCTCTCCAAACAGTCAAGAAGAGACAACATGCATGAATCCTAAAAAACAAAGCTCTGAAGTACAGCCTGAAGGTCATCTTGTGAACTTCAAGTTGTTATTAACATGATGGGGCCAAGAAACCTGCACATGCCCCAAGTGCCAGCTGTCAAAGCCACTCATTCCTCTCCTCTTACCCCTTTCCCTTTTCACCAACACATTTAGTTGGTCCTTGGGGACTGTCCCACAGCAACACCCTGGGAGACACATCATAAACATCCAAGCTGGAAATGGGTTTTAGGAGCTCCCACCCTAAGCACAAGGCAGACTAGAGTCTGATACAGAGGTTAAAGAGTCCTTTTATTACAAGAGAATTAATTTTAGAGAGTCAGTGGTGCATTCAGACCTTATAATCACAAAATTTAACTGGTGAGAAAGTTCCACAAGAGAGCACAAACTATTTACAGTCAAACTCTAAACTGTCTCTGTAGCACATCTAAAGATATTAAAGATAATAATGCAAATATATTAAATAATTTAAACACATAAATAAGCAAACAACAAATAAGTATAATAATAAATATAAACAGAAGCATAAATAATAAGCAAGTAAATAACAAATAAAGATATTAAAGATACCATAATGTTGCTGTAGTGCAAATAAGTGATTCATTACATACTTGCATTTGGTAGAATAAATGTCTCATTTCCTAGATTTATTGCTGATAAAGGTCAGAAAATTTTTGCCTTGTCTGTCCTACAACTGTCCTACTGTATACATTAGACCCCATTTTTTGGGAAAAATACCTAAATTACTTTGTGGAGACAGTCCACAAAGTATATTTTAAAATATATTGTAAAAATAACAGCTGCAGTTGTGATGATTTACTGACACTGATTAACTTCAGCTACAAGTTAGTGGCAACTTTCTCAGTCATTAAGCAAGATCCATTCTGCAGCCAAGAGCTGCAACCTTCCCTAATGCTCTGAAACCACTGAGACTAAAATATCTGTATTTCCTCATTTGCATGTGCTTAATCAGCCTGAGCACAGGCAGCTGATAAAGGTTTGTTGTAGCCACCCAGGACCCTTATTTTGGGTGAAATAACTCAGTCCAGATGTGCACCTGGATTACTGAGTCAGCTGAGGGGATTTTGCACAACCCAACATCTAAGACCTGTGGGAGCTCACCAAGAGCTTTGTTAATGAATTCATAAATCTGCCAGGGTGAGACTGTCAAGCTATGCACAAAGGCAATCTGAGAAAACTGAATTTTCACTCTGAAATGATGAATGGTCTTAGTCTCCCATGAGGCAGGAATGATAAGGAGACATACACAGTTGTGTAATAATATTTTAAGAGAGTTTAAGAAAGGGATAAGATACATTTTTAAGTGATTACAAATCTCTACTGTTAATCAAGTTTCAGTTTTTAAAGAAATGCAAGGCTCTTCTCTAGGGAAACTTCTGTTTGTGTTTTTTGAGTTACTTTCAGCACAGAACCAGAGCAAATGTACTTTAATTTAAAACATTACCAAGTCTTAATTTAATAATACAATTTCTACTAGTTTATGTGAAACAGTTTGTCCAAGTAATTTTAAGGATGTTACTAAGAAATAAAATGAGTTTTGATGGTAAGAGTAGAGGTTTTACAACAGCCAGGTTTTATAAAACTCCCAGATCTGATCCCTCATTCTGTTTTACAGTATAGCTCTAAAACCTGTGAATGTGTGTACCTGTAAAAAGGGCAATAAAACTGGTTACTGTATTTTTAATATCCATTTGAGAAAAAAGTAATATATCAGCAGTTTATCTAGTGAAAACTGTGAGCACATTTTTGGTTTCCCCAGTATGCTGTCAGCTGTATATATACAGAAAGCAAAAACTACCTATAGTCTCTCTGGGAACATATTTGACATGTTTTCCTTTCAAAATGGCCTCTTCTGTAAAATAAACCTCCCAGTGCAAAGTCTGACATCTAAATTTTAGTTCGTTCTCACATTCTTTGGCATCAATTATCAACATCTGTATCTAATCAGATGGGTTTCTAACCTTCTGCCACTCTGGGTCTGTAAATATTTACAAATGTTATTTCGTTCAAAAGTGAAAAAATATGAGGAGCAAGTTAAACAAAAATTGAAGTCAACTCAGAAAAGCATTAATTTGATCTTATCAAATACAAAGGAAATCAGAATTCTCATAAATACTTTTTTCCTTTTCCCACCAGCTTTAGAAAGGATGTTTCCTTTTACAAATACAAATTATTACTCCATTCCTTTACAATCTAACTAAACATTTCAAAATGAGTTAAAAATACTTTTTTTCCCCTCATGGGGATCATTTAACCATGCCAACACAAAGTGTAGCTTATCTGACATAGATGGATCTGAACTCCAAATATTTTGGCAGCATTATTCCAACTTTCCCAAGGATAACACCTCCATGTGCAAAAGGCAGCAGTTCCTCATTTTTAAAAGCTTTAACTAGTCCCTTAAGAGGAAAATAACTCTGAATTCCTGAAAACACTTTGGTCAAATCTTCTTCACCCTCTTGTTAAAGAAAATGTTGAAAAACACCCACTGGAGAAAACAGAGAAATCAGAGAATCAAGATGAGAGGGACCCACAAGCATCAGCAAGTTCAACCCCAAAAGAATTTGCCTCTCCTCTTAAAACACCTGCAAATGTTTCACATACTGAAATATTTCTCAGTAACATCACAAATGAAGGTTGTTCCTAAAGCAAACTCCAGCTAAGGGAAAAGGAAACTGAGTGAGGAGCCTTAACCAAGGACTGTTGGAAAGAAAAAAAATGCACAGTAGAAGATGGGAGAAACTTCCTTTTCACCTGTTCTTTTGCCTCATTGTGACTGAACACCCAACCTCACACTGGAGGAGAAAATGCTATTTTTCACTCCTGCACACATAAATACATTAAAAAGCTGGTTTTAAGGGCACTACATGGCTGTACTTTTGCAACTGTCCTAGATCACAGCTATTCTAATTAAACCCCTGAATTTTCAACCCCAAGAACACTGGACTGCTAACAAAAGCTTAATTTTGAAAGTAACAATTTAGAGAAACCAAGGAAAATGTTAGTGAATCCTTTGTCCTCTCCTCTTAGGCAGAAATACCCACAGGACAAAAGAAAGGACAATTTTTAGTAGTCAGAACAGCAGGTGTGGAGGTTGCCAAGCAGGAGGAGATAAAGCATGCAGAGCAACAGAAAAGTGGCTTTCAACAATTTATCTTTTTCTTCTTCTTTTTTTTTTTTTTTTTTAAAGCATGCAATTTTTGGAACTGAAAAACCAGGTAAAACAAAGCTGTGCTGCTGGTGGGGACATCACACAGCCCCAAGCTTTGTTTCACAAGATGCAAAAAGTGCTTATTTTATGCCTGGCTTGGGGTGCCTGCAGATTTTATGCTGCACACAGAGGTGGCTGGGAGAGGAGCTGCATCCAAGAGAATCCCACAGAAATTCTGATTCTTGCCCTCCCATGCATCAAACATCCCTCTCCTACTGAGCCCAGTGCAGCTGGGCAAAATGAATGTACCAGAAGCATCAGACTGAAGCCACAGCTGTTTAATATTTATTTATATATGCTCAGGGGGCAGGTTTATATCCCTCACACCAAGCATAATCCAGCTACTACAACCAAGACCACATTTTGTTTGGCTCCAAACAGCCCCATCCCTAAAAGTGGCCTCTATCTGAAACACTTCCCATTAACAGGTGTATAACTACAGCAATACACAGAGAACAATTTGCCAGAACTTTCTGAAATGTTTTTTTCTGACAGTGAGAAGTGACATGCATTTCCCACCTTCCTTAGAGACCAGTTAAAGAACACCACCAAGAGAACCCCTCAAGTCCAAATATTTGGTAAGGAAGGATGAAAGTACAGCATTCATCACATATGTAACCCAGCAGCCTGTTCCTTCTCACAGATATTTTGGAGTCCAAACAAATGAGAAAAAATAAAAAAATAAAAAAGACAAGTAGAGAGGAGGCACTATTTCTAGTTTCAGAAAGGATGCTGATGCTCAGAGCAGTTACAGCCATAAAGGAGGAATACAACAGATTTGAGGGCTGTAGACCCAATGCTTTAAAAAGGAATCACTGATTTAAAAAGCCATGGGGAAAATGATCAGGGTAGGAAAACAGAACTTCAGCTATGAGAATACAAACACACTTGATGTCTGGAAGATTTCCATGCAGTTTATGTACAGAAAAGAGCATGGCTTGGGAATTCTGCTGCACCCAGTTCAGTGATGCTCAACTCTCAAGTCACTGCAAGGTGCAGTGATGGTTTCTGGACTGGCAAAGCTGAGGTGTGGCAGTCACAGGTTGGTTACAACTTTCTGACAGGAACCAGATGCCAGCCACTGCATCTTTGAGATCCACTCACAAAGTCTCTGACTCAAAGGACTGAAAATTTAATTATGCCCCTGTATAATTAAATGCACACCTCAACTTAATGAAAGATTGTGGATACCAACATCACTTTAAACCATCCTTGCTGATAAGAAGCTTAGATATCTCTGAAGGATCACACTTAATCTCCACATTCATATACTGAGGAACAGCTCAAAATTAGGTAAAGGAGAAAAATAAGAATGTAGTTTTAAATAACAATAATTATTTTAAAAACCAGATGCTTTGTTTCTGGAAATTTTAGATGAACAACTGCTTTTCCTCTCTGCAATAACACTACATTACATGCATTACCTCATCAAAGCTGACATAAAAAAGCCCTTATTCATACAGGGAACAGTTTCTCTCATTCTCCTAATGACCCATTCTTTGGGGTATTTTAGCAACATGAAATTAGTTACATTTGGTAAGCAGCAATTTTATTACCACATAAAACAGATAGTTTTAGCTATTTCCTTTAAATGGGGAACACAGAAAGCTGATCATAAAACATATTTAAAAAACCCCAACCCACCACCAACAAAGAAACCCCACAAAAACTCAAACAAACAAAACCAGACAAACAAACAAGCAAAAATAAAATAAAATTAAAAAAAAAAAAAACCAGCAAAAAAATCCCCAAAAAACTGGAACTACAGCATCCAAGGCAGGCAGGGCCCAATATGCTTGCAAATATTATGAGCAGAATGTTATTTCAATCCTGGTATCTCAAGGCATTTTCAAGGTCTGCTCCCAAAACTTTATGCCCATAGTAACAACACTTCTTTCAGCCTCTTGTCTAATAAAAACCTAATCCTTTTGGCAGCTGCCACAGATGCTCAGTCTGCAATCATTTTATTTTCACCAACCATAAGGACTTTGATGCCCACTTTGTAATATACTGATCAGTATGGATGAAGTCACATAACCCAGACAATTTTGTGTCTTGGCACAGTAAAATACATCCAAAATATATTAAATGGTGAAATCCTTAGACCTTCAATATAACTGAACTGAATCTAATGGAGTCTGTGAAGAGCAGAGAGGCTTTTTTTATTTAAAATTAACCCATTTCAGTTACAGGCAACAGAATTCCCCACATAAAGAGGCTTGGTATGGAGAAAGAAGGATTGAAATTCACCTTCCTTATTTTACTTGGAATGACAACTCTCAGAGATACCTCTGGACAACTGAGGAAAGAAAGTTATTATTCTAAGAGGCAAATTATAGAAATATTTCATTTCTATCTGATATAAATGAGACAGAAACTGAATGACAGCATAATGGGAACAGAGTTGTTCAAGTTAGAGAATAACCTGATGAGCTGATCCTATTCCTTCCCATCTTCTAACTTCTTTCAGCTGCTTTAATCATTGTTTAGTCCCTCCAGCAGAAATGGTGAGAACAGAAATTATCAGATCTGAAAATCCTTTTCCATTCTTGAATTTTATTCTGAATAATTATTTTACTAAAAAAATCAATGTCAACAGTCAATTCCTCAGCTTCCTTTTTAATCAACTGTCTTCTACACTAATAAACACATTGCTCTTGTTTGTGGCATTGCAGCAAAGGTCATATGTCACTCTTTTCTCCTTCTTTCCTCTTCAAACAAATCCTTATATTGGGTAAACCACTTATCCACAAATCCTCATGTTTTAGTATCTGGGCTTCAACAGCAGTGAAAAGGGCAGGCACAGGCTGCAGCATGGTTTGGTGTAATTTCTGTCATGTAATCACCACCTAGGATTAATGTCCTTTTCAGGAACCATAGCACTGGCAAAGGAGGCTTTTCCAAGGGCTCTTGGAGAGTCACAGCCTCAGCTCTTGGAGCTACTGTAGATCCTAAGTGTAACCTCAAGCCAAACAAACTTTTAACACATTGTCACTAAATTCTACTCTAGGAACATAATCTGGATTTGTACTTACAGCAAAATGCAGCAAATAAACACAGCCCTCCTAAGAAGGCTTAACCAATCCAAGGTCTTCCATGCAAAGACAATAATTCATTTTTTATTTAGCATTTTATCCATTCTGCACTAAAACAATGCAGAAATTTGATTGTCCTGGCCACAGCAGAGAAAGCTTAGGGAATACCATTGCAAACTTACCAGTTAAAGGATGCAATCTGCCCAAAAAATGGTTTACACAGTTTTCCAAGGCCAGAAAAACATCTTATTCCACATGCACGTGATTCAAAGCACTAGACTAATCACTGGAACTGCAACAGGGATTTTTGGTTGGCAGAATTACACCTTACAACTGCTAGAACTTTGGTTTATCATCCTAGTTTTCTGCTGACTGGTGGAACCATCAGATGGCTGTGCTCTAGTCAGTAGGTTAGAAGACCATACCAATCCAGCAGAACTGAAATCCAGGTATGTGGGCATGAGGAGAAGTTTGTCTTAGAAATAAATTTCTTCTATATTCCTCTAAGGAGGCTAAAAATGTTTTGAAGGAAAAATTAATTCCTGAAAAATCTTCATGCAATTATCACAGCAAAAAATTATTTCATTGCTTATATAAATTCTTGCTTTTCTCCAGAGCTCTTATCAGCCTGGATATTGCTTATTTCAATGACTTCTATTGATCAGCTGCAAATAAATAGCAAATGTTACTGGACCAGATTAACATTCTCTTATTCTTGCTTTACAAAAAGGGCTGATTTGCCTTTGCTGTATCACTACTTTTGCACCCCACTTCCCAAAAGTTTCATTTCTCAGTATCCCCATCTTTGGGACAAGTCTTGTATCACTTTTCCTGTGAGAAATATGGGAGAAACTCAATAGTCTTTGATAAGGAAAGTAAGCTTGGATCATAATCCTTATTTCAAAGACGCACTTACAAAATGCAGTACTGAAACACCAAAAAATTTGAAGAAGTAAGGAAATATTTTACATTAGACTGATATTTACTCATAGTTGACAACACTTTTCTTTGAGAAGGCACTCACACTGGGTCAGAAACTTTATCAGCTAAAAAACACCATCCAGTGAGTAAGAAATTCAATTAAAAGGAGGACTTGTTCTTAACCTGTTGTATTTCTAGCTAAGAAATCTCACATGATGCTCCTCTGTCATACCTTTTTTCCCCCAGCTGCTGTCTTTACCTCAATTATGTACTGCAAATGCCAAACCAAAGGGCAAACCTGCAATTTCCTCATTCTAGTAAGCTCTAAGCATAGCAGCTTCTGAAGGCCATTTTGAACAATGAATTTCCAAAGCAAGTCATGGAATTAATCATCTTCCTTGTATTACAAGATAATTAACAGTAATTGGGAAGGCTGTTCTAAATTACAGAAATCTCTCAGTGTAAGAAGAAAACTCACCTTGAAACACAGCACTGATTACAAAAGAATTCAACAAAAAAATCCCATTTAGGGAAACACTTCTCAGTTAACCAGGCTTTTAGCTTGAAACTGGAACATTGTGGGCACCAAATTCCACCTCAGCCCTCCCATCAGTGTTCAAAACCAGGCTTGGCACCTGCACTGTGCCTGCCCTCCAAATCTCCTGGTCAAAAAGGGGCTCTTCAAATGAAAAGGGCTGTAAAATGTGCTCAGAGAGGAGAGCAGGATTCTTGTGGAGAAGTGGTAACCTTCCTCAGGGAAGTCAAGAGGTGGCAACCTGAGCTGAAACATCACAGCCTGCTAAGAATCCCTGCTGCATATGAAAGAGTGAGCTTGTTTCTCTGCCATGAAACACCTGGAATCTTCAAACAGATGCAGCAAGCCATCAGGAAATCCAGAGGGCATTGTTTCTTAAAGCAAGAGAAAGGAAAACTGGCTAGGAATGAAGACAAGTAAGGTAATTAAGGATTACTTTGTGCTGCTGGGCAGGGCTGGCACAGCATCCAGCACTCCCCCAGCAGTGGGCTGGGGTGGGCAGGGTCCCACCAGGGGACACAGCCAGGCCAGTGACCCAGACTGACCAAAGGGACAAGACCATGGGACACTGATCCACACAAAACCTAAGAAAAGGAGGAGGAAGGGGGAGCACTGATCATTTATGTTTGGTTCCACAGCAACACTGGAACCCTGCTCCCCTTGGATGTTTGCTGATGGGAAGTGGAGAACAAAACCTTTGGGCTTTTTCCTTTGCTTGTGCACATCCAATCTTAGTTTTTGCTTTAATGAACTGCTTTACCTCATATCCTCCTTGCTTCTCATCACATTTTCTCTACCCTGTCCAGCTGAGGAGTGACAGAGCAGCTTGCTGAGCATCCACCATACAGATACTGGGTTTGCCTGGCAAAGGTTTGTAGTGGAAGGAGGGCTACAGGGGTGAGAAGCTCCCAGCAGCCTCTCCCATGTCCAGCAGAGCCAATGCCAGCCCAGGATCCAGGACAGACCTGCACTGGTCAAGCTCGAGGCCAGCAGAGATGGTATAATGGATTTAAGAACAGAAAAAGTTCTTGCACAGCTGTAAGTGCAAGAGAGGGGTGAGATGTGATGAACAGCCCTTAACCCCCATTCCCACCTCCCTGTGCTGCTGGGAGGGGAGGAGGGAGAACATTGGGATTAATCCTGGGAAGAAGGGAGAGATGGAGAGCAGGTGTTTTCAATATTGGTTTTACTTCTCATTGTCCTGATCTTTGTTTATAAACTCAACCCATTTCCCCAAGCTGAGTCTGGTTTTCCCGTGACAGTGATGGGGGAGGGATCTCTCCCTGCCCCTATCTGAACTCCCGGGCATTTTCTCTCCTCTGTCCAGCTAAGGGAGGCTTTGATGGGTGCCTGGCATCCAGACAGGTAAAACTGACAACTCAGCATCACTGGCAGCAATACTTTGACTCTTGAAGGTCTCTGAGTGGCTGCTAAACGCCTGAAACACAAAACAAAGAGATGCACTTAAGAAAAGACCTGTGGGGATATCAGCCCAATGAACTAGAGAGAAGCAGTTTCAATTGAAGCATCTCCATTGAAACTGTGCAACACACTCACTTCAGGGGAATGTCCATGTGAAGGACAAACAGAGCATCTGCAACCAAAACAGCAATTTTAAAAATTCAGGGAAGTCCTATCAGTCTGACCACCCACAGGCATCTTCAAACTTTTCGTGGGAGTGATCAGCATGTTTTAAAAAGCAAATATTGCTATTAAAAATGGAGATTTCCCACGAGAAGGAGAGGTTTCAGAGTGCATCAATGCTTGAAAGTAAACCTGAGTAAAGTTCTTATTTTTGTTGTTTTCCTTAGAGGCGGAAGGGAACAAGAGCCAACTGAGTTCAGCCTTCCTCCAAACGGGAGCACATCAGTGACTCTGAGGCTGCTCACACAGAGCAAAACACCAGAACCACCAGAAACATTCAATGGAAACTTCCACTTTGGTCCCACAACCAGGGAAAAGCACCCAGATTATCCAGCTTCTCTCCAGTCAGGAAAGCAGTTGCATTAAACTTCAATTTGCCTTTGTATTTGGAGCATGAAAAACATTCTGGAGAGGTTTGTTGTGCCCGAAGGGGAAGAAATAATCACAAGCATTAAGTATTTATATTGCACCATATATATATTAATGTCACCTATTTTTACCACTAAAAGCCAGACTAAAGCTTTTTTGCTTTTAATAAAATTTGTTATTGAAAATAAAAGCTCTTTGTACATTCTGTATAATTCATATTGTTCTATCATGCAAACATATGGCTCAGATTGCTCATTCGTATGAAGATAAATATGTTTATTCTCCCACTGACTCAGTGCTATGAGAAATTTAATTCACTCAAAAGTTACCCATAATATAACTCAAAAAAATGAGCATTTAAATCCTTCTTACTGGGAAAAGGTAATCCAATAATTAAAGAGAGCTGCTTTTCATCAGGAAAATCAGCAGTTTTACAACAAAAAAAATAAACTGATAACTACTGATGTAAACATTAGTATTTTGTTCACTGTTATGATTCAATTTGAATGTATGCATACAGATAATTTCCATATATTCAAGCCCAGTCTGCAGACAGCACCCAACAGCCTGGAGTGGTACTTTATTATTCATCTCTGCACTGGCTAAAAATTCTACCCAGTTGCTCAGCACTCCAAAAACAAACAGTAATTTGGGTCTAAAGTGTGCTAGTCAGTGGAACAGATTTCTCTAATAGCCACCACAGTGCTGACATGCCATGAGGCACAGCCCCCTCCCATGTGCAAGCACAGCTCTGGCCCAGCATTTCAATCCCTGAGCAAAAGCACAATCCCCTCTGTTCCTTGCAAAGAATGCAAAAAAATCAAAGATCCTCCCTCTCTTAATGGACTTGGATCTCTTTAATGTCTCACTCTTCTAAGGTGAAGCTTTATAAAGAGAAAAAATTACTCTGTCAATAGTTACAAGCAGGATGACTTGTGCTCAAACACAAGTTTTACTTCTGGAGAAGAAGTGATGTGAAAGTGATTTCCTTTGTTATTTGAAAGATTCCTGTAGCATTTGAGATTATATATTTTCAGGCATTCATCTAAACCAACAAGAAATATTCCTGGATATTCTTTTTTCCTTGGAAGTATTTCTGAAGGGTTTTTAAAACTGAGAAGTAAATTCAGAGTGCCTTGGCAAAAAGACTCCCTGTGTACAGCAGCTTGACTTTCACCCTTTGGATTTTGCAAAGTTATCACTGTGTTAGTCCTTTTGGTCAACCCAGAACAATTCTGTATTGGACAAAGGTAGAATACTTCATGGAAGCAACACCTGGGAACAGAAATTGATCCCAAAAATTTTGAACCATTCCCTGAATGGGTTTAACTGAATTACAGAAAACTTGCCTCTGAAAATTTCTTCCTCTACTGTGCTTCACACTAGAATGAAAATGGCATTTTAGATTTTCCTGCTTTAAGTGTCCTCAGTTGTTTGTGCAAAAATGATTGAAAAGGATGTGATATATGTGATAAATGTGACATGATGCACAGGATTTGATACCTGTGGCATGTATCACATGACACACATAACATCATATCAAATGACACATGAGCACAAAAATCATGTATTATATAATCATTCATGGCAAATACAGTATGTGATAAATATGAAACTTTATTATTAATGGCTCATATACAGTATATGATATATGGTGCATATATATGAGATATGATATAACAGGACTTTGTTCTTATGAAGATCTCTTAAAAATATAAAATAGACTAAGCTCACCCATTTTTCTGGATTTTTTGTTATTTGAAAAAAGAAGGGGTAGGTTTAGGAAAAAAGTCAAACCTTGTGCAGTCCTGAACCCTGAACAATCAGGAAAGCAATGATTTTCATTACCACAATACCTATTTCATGTTCAGTGATAACTTTAAATATCTATAAATTCTCCACTTAATAGCTGGATTTTCTGCAACCTGCCTGGATTAAGCTACGTTGTCTCAAGGCATTAAATGTGACAAATCTCATTTTCAAACCTACTACAATATGTTTTAAAAGCTATTCCAAGAGCTCTTTTACTGCCTTTCAGTAAAAATCACCCATTAACTATGCTGAATCATGGCACACTATATAAATGGATGCAAGACTCTAATAAAAGATAGGATATTAATAAAAATGAAGAGTGGGAAGATGGATCAACAACTGAGAAAGCCTCTTAGCAACGATAAGGGTGCAGGAATGAAAAGGATGCTGCACACAGGAAGCAAATTTATGCAAAACACAGGCTGGAGTACAATTGAACAAGTATCTGCCTTTCAGTAATAAAAGAACATTTCTTTCACATGTTTAGGAAAATGTAATTAGTTAAAAAACATCAGCATTTACTGCTGGTAGCTGGACTACCAGGTGTGGGGCAGGTATTTTGGTACACTGCCACAAAGTCTTCTGTCCTAAGTGAACTTTGAAATGAAAAGCTGTCATGCAGAATGAAAATTCAGAGCCTGTTCCAATTTTTTGAAGGCTCAATGTAGGAAGAACTTAACTGAAAACACCAGCAAGGGTGGTATTTTTTATTTCTGTAGTAATCATCATATAATACTTCATAACTGAGAAAAGTTTTAAGTTGCTTTACAAATGGCTCAGAAAGAATTCCTTGAGCACTTGGAACAGAGTCAGTTTTGCTGCCCAGAGTCTCACATCTCACATCTGGGGGGACAGACTGCTCTGCCCCCTGCTTCACTTCCAAAATCAAGCACAGAATGGTATCCTGGAAGGGAAACAAAGCTAACCAAGCCACACCAGAATTACAGCAGGACAAGGAATCTGCTGTCCACTCAGTGCCTCTGGGAGAAGAGGGGTGAGTTAAGGGTCCCTAAGCAGAACTGCCCAGGCAGACATTCCTGGGACACCTCTCACCTGTCTTTAGAAACCTCCTGCAGCACACAGAGCTGTAACCATGCTCAGTTCAGTGGAGAGGGGCTTTAACATGCAAATAACATGAACATCTCCATCTGGAAGACAAAGAGGATGCTGCTGACTCCACTGGGTGCAGAGAACTCCACTGTGCATTAATACATAAAGTCTAATGAGATACAGCTTTAGGAAATCTTATTTCTGGCAGCAGTTGATTGGCTTTTAATCAAATGTGACAGAGGGCCAACTATGGGTTGGCCTCATCATTAGAGATAAATAAGGAATACTGCACTGACAAAAGCCAGGGAAATGCAGGGAGATCACTGGAAGATGCAGCCTTGAACTCTCTTGAGGAAATGAGGATGAGCCAAGTGAAGAAAATCCAGCTATACACAGTGGACAGCAACTGTGCAAACTGCAAAGAACCCAGACTGGTACAAGCAAAAGAAACCTGGTGTTGAATACTGCCCATGGACCCCTGGCAACCTGAGAGCACAGTGACTTCCTGCCATGGCAAGGACAGATGCAGGGACTACAAGAGGATTACTGCACTTAATAAGAACCACAGTCAGCTTGCATAACATCCCTGAGAACCATGTCTGTAGGAGAATTAATTCAGAAGTATTCTACTGCAGAGTTATGTACAAGGCTTTAGGAGAAGATAAGCAAGACTATCAGCCTGAAATTAAACAGGCTGCTTATTACTTTTGTGTTTGGCATGCCCAAGTCAGCATAATTGGCCAAATCATGACCTCCAAACTCAAAGAAAAAGCACTTCACAGAAAGAAGTTAAACTGAGGTTCAAGAGCACTTTGCTTTTGTCATGGCAGAATACAGAATAAAATGCTTCAGTGAATGAACTGAGAAAGGTGTAGCACATAATGGAGCAGGAATTACCCATCACTGAGATTACCTGCTTGCTCACTAGCCAGGCCATTCCTGCATATATTAAATTGCTAACCCAGGGTGGAAGGACAATATTAACATGATAACAGAACAGATCTCAAAAATTCAAGCAGTCTGTGCCTAAAGACACAGAGGTTTTTTTGGTAATACAGCTGTTGGAATAACTTGTACAAGCAGAGAGTGAATGCCCCTACAGCACAAAAGGAGGCAGAACTTAAGAGACTGACTGAAATGAACCAATCAAATATGTAAAAACAGAATGAGGGGGAAAAACCTGGAGAGATAAATTACTCCATGTATTCCCTGTACTTTAAGACAGCATAAGGTTATGTGTAAAGTTGTTGGAAACTCAGAATACTTTTATAGCACCCATTAAGGAAATGTATTCTGTAGATTACTTTTCCATCAAAGAAGACAAATAAAAATATAGATATTTTGATGACAAAGGTTAATGCTAGTAAAAGAGCTTATGTCTTAACCTCAAAGAAATAGCATGACTAAACATGAATCTAAACAGCTCTAGCAAGAACTACACTTCACAGAGTAAATCAAAGAAAGAAGGTAAATTACCTAAAAAAAAAAAAAAATACCATATTTGCAAATGGAAGCACCTCAAACTGTTCAGGTGACCACAAAAATGCCACAACAAAGTTGTTTTTTGTGCAAAAACAACTCAATTTCCTTCAATATCTGATCTGAGTTGGTACTGTGCAGTTTACAATGCTCAGTGATTGTTCTGTCTCAAGATAAACTCACATGAGCACCATCTAGACAGCAGTCCTCATGGGTACTTGGGCTAAGCACTGACTCCACAACAAACCAAATTCTTTGCAACACCAGGAACTGAAACCTGCTTTCCCAAAGAGTGCTGGTTACCTGTCCTCTAGCCAAGGTAAGGACATTGAGAGGGAAAATCCCTCAGCACCTGGTGGCTCACTGAAAACATGAATAGTTTCCACATGGACAAAACTTATGGTTATAGGAGAAGGAAGATTTGATAATCTCAAAGGTTTTTTTTTTTATTTGATGAGGAAACACATCTTTAAGAATCTTTTATATGAGGAACCCAGCTACTGCATCCCTGAGAACACAGTTTTAAAGCAGTCTGATTCCCAATAAACATTGGGAATCTGATCATGTTGGAGATCCCTTCTCTCATCACCAAGGAGCTCAATTCCTACTTCTGGCCAAAACACAAAAACCAAGAGCCTTCTGTCTCAGAAAGTTTAAATCTATGTAAGAAACACAGCACAACAACATAGTGGAAAAGAGTTTTAGTGCTGCCACCTGAGAAAAGCCAAACATCTGATGGTCAGAGTGTATGGACAGTATCAATATCTGCTGTCAGTGGATCATGTACCACAGTTGTCATCCTGCCAGCAAGATGCTGTGTCTAAATTAAGGGATTTCCAGTGAATACCTAGCTCTCTCTTTTTTTTGTGATTCCACAATCTCTTCCCCTGTCCCACTGCTGCCCTTGAGGCTAAAAACCAGTAAATCAGAGCTTCCACATTCCCACTACTACCCTGTCAAGCTTTGCCCACTCAGTCCTTCAAAGACTCTGTGCCAGAAGACAAAGAACTGCACAGGCTTAACAGAATTTCTTGACCACATTTATTTCAGAGAATTTAGGAGTTCTAATTCCTCAAAATTAGAAGTCCTGAGATGCACTTTCCCTTACACTCAGCTGACTCCCTCCTCAAATCATCCACAGCTTGGAGAACACTTGCTTGCCTTCACTCAGAAATCATTCTAGCAGGATCCATCACTCACTGAGGAACTGGGGGATACAGTGGTGAATGAAATTCATGCTGGTAAATGCAAAGTAGTGCAGGGATGAAATCCCTTTCCTTCAGCACTGTGCAGTCTACTGCATCTTAGGAAAGCTATAATGAAATTACATCCATCAGTTCTATGCAGATAGTGATTTAGTACTCAGCTGCAGATAGAATTTCAGAAGCTGATGAGAAAAAAAAAAAGGGGGAGGGTGGAAAGAAAAGCTCATTATATCATGGTATGATTTTTCTACCTCTCTAGAGCTAGAAAGGGATCAGGAATGACAAGGATAGAAAGAGCTGTACAATGCTTTGTGTATGAAAAGCATTTGAACAGATGAAAATGTGGAAGATTCATTTGGGAAGGAATTCGATAAAAGTCTACAAAAATTTACAAGCAGCACTGACAAACTGAATAGACAGCAATCCTGCATGACTTCTCATATACAAGAATTATCAGACAGCACTCTGAAAAACAACAAAAGGAGGTGGTTTTCCCACACAGCATGCAGTTTAAATGTTCTCTTTATGACAGAAGCTTGCTTATCTTTCAAGAACAATTAGGCAAATTCTATGGACAAAAACTCCCACCAACAGCTATTAAGCACAAAACTGTGACTCTGCTGCCAGACAGAATGTACCTGTGAGGCAGCCAGCCAGAAGATGAGAGGGTGTATCTGGAGAAACACAATTTCCCTGTATTTAGATGATAAATACCTAGCCCAGGCAATAGCAACAAGCTAGAAGGATGCTAAACCTGACCCAAGCATCCACTCTTACACCCTTCTCCTGTGTCAAGTACCCAATCCAAGAGTCACACCAGTCATTAAATTGTTTCTAGGAAAGAAGCAATTCCCTTTTGCTGTCACAATGAAACAGAAATGAGGTCTCACTTTTCTTCTTTTTGTAAAGAACCTAATATTGTATAGATATTTATGCCTTACTTCATCCTGCTGATCCCTTGATAGCTTTCCTTCCTGTTGTATTGTGCTTTAAATGGTGGAAAACAAAGGGTTTGTGATCTGGTGACCTTCAGCTTGGACCAAAAGCTGCCACATCACACCACCAAAAAAGCCAGACCATAGAGAAGAATTTATTTTATAAATTTTAAGTGGCACTTTACTACTTCTGTCTTAAAGCAATATGTTCTTCAGACATCATTTCATCCAGAACTGCTCCTAACTGCTCATATAATTACATTTTCAGAGACCATTCACTCTTGTGACAGAACAAACTTCAGGTTTGGGTGCTGGTTTATGTATTCTAAGGAATTTGCCTTGTTGGAAATTCTGGATCCCATTTACAGGGGAAGGAAGGCCAGAGAAACTGCCATCCCAATTGTCATCCATTGTCATTTAGTGCCTCAAAATTCAGGCTCTGAGTTTTTGAATTCTTGCTGGGTCACTGTGTTTGTTTTTGGTGTATCATTACATTTGTTAGCAGTAGAACACACTTTACTGGGTCTGCTTTGCTACTCATAGCTAGAAAACTCAATTTTGGTTAAACCCTTCTTCCTGCTCCCCCAAATGAATAAAACCATCATCCTGATGGATTGCACTCGGCTTGGATACAGAAACAACATGTGAGATAATTCCACCTTACAACCCAAGAGGTACTTATCACAAAGTACTCTTTGCACTTACTGAAAGAGGATTAAAAAAATTGTGATTCTATCATAAGAAGAGCCATTAAGGGATTAAGAACTGAAGATACCAAATTCCTTGAGGACCATGGCTTAGCTTTGTTTTCAAGGAAAGGACATAGGTAATCCACTCCCTTCAACAAAATTTTGGGGGTTTTTTAGTGGTTTCCTAAACCCTTCAAACTCTAAGTCTCTGGCTGTTCAATCATGGAAAATGCTCTTCTGCAAGAGGATAGGATTTCTGAGGGCTTGCAATGATGGTGGCTCTGGAAACAAACTGATCATATCTGTGCTCAGCATCTCAATTCACAGGAAAAAACATGTTCTTGTGGCAGGCCACTCTGTGCCAGAGACAAATTCTCCATAAGGGCTGTGCAACTGACAGGCTTTTTTTGTTGTTCTGGCAGCTGAACTGGAAGAAAATTAGAAAAGAAATTAATGTTTAAATGGGCTAAACATTTGTTTGGTTTTGATGCTTGAAACCAAAACACCAGAACATTTACTTCAGGAAAAGGAAAAGGCAAAGGAAAGAGGAATCAGGCTCATGAAAATGATTTTCCAAGTTCTGATCAGTACTGCCTGAAACAAAATCACTGCTACCAGCCCCAGCACATGGAGAGGAAGAAGACCCCAGCAAATACTTTTGAGATGGAAGCCTGGCTCATTTTGGAAGTTTGTGGGCAGCTGCTGGGCAGCCAGCCCATGCCAGCACTAAACTGCAAAACACAGTCAAGCCCAACCTTGGTAACTACAGCAAACTGCAAGATTTCCATTTGCCTGCCTAAGCCCACCTGAAAAAGGATACAGGGCTGACAGCACAGGACAGGGAAGACAGAGCAAATTCAGAAACTAAGGAGAAATCTAAGCTTTGATCATGGTGAGTGATCACAGCTTCATTTACATTATTTATTTCATACAGGGCTTTAAACTGTTTGTTGTAATATGCAGGAGGCAGCAAAAACAATGCTTGCTTTCTGTGCCTAATTATCAAAAAGGACAGTAGCATAAACACATCCTGCTTAAGAAAAGTGTTGACTTCCTTGAGAATATTGCTCCTCTTTTATCTTTCCCTGAAAAGCAGCTGGCACCAGGAGCTGTGAGTGAGGCTTTTCTATGACACAGGCACAGTACAGGCTGCTCCTGAAAATCATAATGTGAACTCTGGCTTCAGGCTTTAAGGTTGCTCTGTAATTACCATTGGTTTAAAACCACTGGATTAGACTTCTGTGATCAAGAGAGAAAAATAATGCCTTAAATGTTTCAAAGAAGCCTTGTGAACATGTTTATTCTGCATTTCATTTCCATTACTGCAGTAAATTGGGAGCAATGTTACTTATGTTCAACACAAAGGAAAAACTGTATTCTTAATAGCTCTCAGTCACTTGAATTCATGTTCATGCTAATGAAAACTTCCCACTGCAGTCCTAACTCAGAAGGTTTAGGGAAATGCTAGGTAGAGTTAGGGAAAAGTAATAAAGGTTAAAAGCTAAACCAAAATTTGCCATAAGCATTAACCACCTTGCAGCTCTCATCACAGAGAGAGCAGACCAATAAAGAAGCAAAAAATGAACACATGCAATGCAAATTAATTTTGGTAAGAACTATGTGTGCATGTAGATCCATATTTACTTCTCTCTTGTCCAATAGATTCTAGGGCAAAAAAAGAAAAAGGCAGCAAACTTCAGATTCTGGCCTTAGGGCTTTAATCATGGATGGAACTTTCCCTGCTATTAATAATGCTATTATTATTGTTCCTATGAGAAAGAAAAGACTGCCCAACAAAGACTGAATTAATGGACTGTGGGAGACAAAAATGTGGAAATCTAATCACAGAAGCAGGGAGTGGATGGGGCTGGCAGGGAGCTCTGGAGATCATCCAGCCCAACCCCTGCTCCAGGGTCACCTGGAGCAAATTGCACAGCACTGCATCCAGGTGGGTTTGGAGTCTCCCAGGACAGGAGCCTGCACAGCCTCTCTGTGAAGCCAGTTCCAGTGCTCTCCCACACCCAAAAGCTCCTGCCTTGCTCTTCACCCACTCCTTGGCAGAGCTCAGCACATCCCAGCTGCTCTCTCACACAGACAGCAGCTCCACCAGCCTGCCTTGCTGCCCTGGCTTTCCTAGAAGGAATGGGGCCATCCATCTCTATTCCCACCATGTCTCTGGGGCTGCACTGAGATCATGGCCCCAGTGATAAACAGCAGGAAGGCAAAAGGAGTACCACTGCTGCCAATTCCCCCCCTCATTAATTTCCCATTGTTATATTTAGCTTACTGCCCAGGAGTGCATCCCAATTCCAGCAGAGGGGACTCAGCAAGGGTTTGTTTTCACAATAGCAGCCCTCAGGCACATGGGGCTTGACCCTGCCCCCATTCAAACAAACAGCAATTTGCCCATGGACCTGCAAAACTAGGATAGCTGTCCTGAAAATAGTTCTTTCATATAAAAGAAATGTTAAAGCCCTGCTCAGTAACTCTTCACTTGTGCCCTTCTACTCCAAAATAAAGGCAAATTGTTGCAAGACAAGCTCATAATTTATCAATATAGTTCTGCATATGAGGCTCCTAAAAAGGAATTATCGCCAGCAATGTACAACATGAGCTGGTTTCTTATGTAAAACTTATTTCTGAGGTAAACCCTCTGGAGTTTGCAGGAGCTGCCTTTGATTGACCCTGGCTGGGAGATGAACAGCAGAAAGGAAGAAGGGAAATGGGAAGCAGAGTGAGCACAGTGATTTGTGCAGCCTGCTGCTCTTCCAGCAGTGGAACTGCTTGTCAAAAACCACAGGGTGGGAGCAGAAGAGCACCAAGCCCTTTGCACTGGCTGTGGGACAGGAGGTGGCTCAGTGCCCCTGCTCTGCCAGCCCCTTCCATGATTTCCCACAAGAAATCACAGACCTGCCCAAACAGGGATGAGAGGGGCTGCAGCACAAAGGAATAATTAACAAATATTCAATGTGTGTGTGTGTGTATAGAATCTCCTGGCAGAGCTGGCTCCAGTGATTGTTCACTTCCTGGCTGGAGTCCAGGTTCCTAAATCCCTGCCAATAGTATTTTCTAAAAATGAATCCTCAGCAAGATCTTAATAAAAAAAAAAAATATTGCCACATCACAACACTTCACAGCATTTACAATGAATTACTCTTCAAACCCCACACAATTAAAAAGGCTAATGAACATCATACTGAAATTGCCTTTAAAAAATAGTTTCAGTACTGAGAGCAGCCACTCACTGATTTCTGCCATGACTTTTGCATCCCAGCCTTATCTATCAGTGATACTGCTTGCCTCCTAAGAAGCCAGATACTAAACCAGTGTTTTATTCACATCAGGGCTCCTTCACCACTAATCTATAAGAAGAATTTAAGTGACAATTGGAATGTTAGAAGAATTAATGTCTTGTTTTCACAACAAAATAGAAAAGAAATCCATCCTGTGAAGACATTGTTCAGTTTCCATTCATTTCCATTCACATACACTTGACAACTCCCTGCTTTGGGATAAAAAAGTTCCTCAGGAGTACAAAATTTTGGGCTACAGCTTTCAAGTAAATAATTTGAGCAATCTTGTGTTCAAGCTCTGCATTTTGGGATATTTGTACCTTTAGAAATGGAAATGTTTTATATCTTGAGGATAGGAAGCTTTGTCTATTATCTTGACATCTTTCTGTCCAATTATATGCAATGGTCATACTGGGAAAAAAAAACAAAAAACAAGACATGAACAAAAACCCCAAACTTAACTTTGGATTTTAATGCATGTGGGAACACATTTGCCATTCAAGATAAAGTGTCTGAAATGGATGCAATTTCCTTGGAAAAGTTTCTCTCTCTAGACTTTTCTCTGTGTTTTCAAATGTTAAAATAATACCTGAAAAGTGGCAAAAGGAGAATGCATGTATGCTACATGCTTTACAAGACAAAGCTTTTTAAATTTTTAATAAGTATACAAACTATTGGGCAGGGGAGTAAGTAAAGAAGAATTTAACAAGTGTTGATGCTGTTAAGACAGCACAGGGGAAAAAAATGCATTTTCCCAAATGTTCATCACAAAAACAGACCAGTCCAAGATGGGAGATAACCAGAGAAAATGAAACTCTCACTGCCACAAGCTGAAAATGGTGTGAAAAAGCAGCCCTGAGGCTCTCCTGTATGGGAATGCAACACAAATGGCAAAAGCATTAATCTGTATTTTCCCACCACTTCCTTGCACCCTGACAGCTCTGTTTGGATAGAACACTGCCTTTCTAGTGGCAAAATTAATGGAATACATGGATTTGGGAAAGGAAGAAAGAGCAGATATCAGTGAGTTACATCTGGAGCCCTTGCCTCCTACAGGCTTTAGGTGATTCATCTGAACCCCTGTTAAAGAAGGAGCCCGTAACTGGAAAGGATTCACTGTTGTGAAACAGCAACACAGGAATGTCAGTAAAATTAGGGCTGGAACGTTTCCACCCTAAAAAAAAAATAAATAACATCCAAATAAAGAAGAAAAAAGTTTTAGTTAGGAACCAGTCTGGCTAGAGTATGACAGAGCAGCAGAATTGCATTCCAAAGTTTTCCTTGGTAACTTCCAAGAGACTCCCACATCAGTGTGGGAGAGGGCATTTTGCCTCTTCAGGTAAATTGAATTCCCACTGCCTTTTCTGCTTGAGGTAGCAAATCCTTTGTGCAACAGCTACTACATCACACCTCACTGCTCCACTCCTGATAGGACCTGAGGGGCTCAAATGGCACCCATTGGAATAAATAAGGTTTTATCAGTAACATGCTGAAGCCTCAGTTGTTTCTCTGGGCAGAAGGAGAGTGGATAATCCTTGCCAGTGCTGCCAGGAATCCCTGAGATTTGCTGCCTGGTCTGCAGACCTGTTACTGCTGAGAGCTCTGAAGTGAAGCTCAGAACAATGCTTCATGTTCTGTGTTAATGTGAGTCTGGCTCTTTATTAGGAAGTTTCCTTCTAGCCACTGAAGTATGTTTAGGAATACATCTTGTTCCTATGGAAATCAGGGAGAATTCTGCCCTTGCCTCCAAATAGAGCAGGAACAGACTCCCTGTCTGCAACATCTTGGCATAAAGTGAGAAAATTGGGAGGGCCTGCTAAGCTTCACTGGTGTGGAAAGGTCAGCCCAAACACCAAGAGACTCCCACAGGAGAAGCAGGAGGGCTGCAGCACATGCAGGGGAGAGCCTCTCCCTGCCTCATCCCCAGAGAAAATCCCAAATCCACTCCTTGGCTCCTTCCCCCTGCCAGCCCATCCTGGCAGCAGAAGGGGAAAGGCAGAACAGCAGCAGCTTCTCATGGCTGAGGTGCTGCTGAGCCCATCACTCCCCTGAGCAATACAGGCACGGGGGAACTTGAAATTCATACTAATTTGAGCTGACATCCCCATTTTACAAGTAGAAAACACACCCAAGTCCAAAACTTCCAAAATGACTTGAGAGTTTGAGCATGTGAATAATCAGAGAGGGGGCAGAGGCATCCCTCCAGAATGTACCTTTTAAAACACAGATTTCTTTGGGTTGTTTCAAACCTGGGCCTTAAAAGCCTAAGTAGTTTTGAAATTGTTATACATGGTGCATTTAAAATATAGGGAGTAAGTGAAAGGTCAGAAAGGAGCTTTTCTACACCTTCACGTTTAAGAAGGTTCATTTTTTAAAAGAGCAAAATGACAGAAGCAGGAGAGTTTTACATTACCACTGGTATGTAAAATTATAGTCTTTGTTTTATCTTAAGTTTGGCTATTAAATTCTGATAAAAACCAGAAGTCTACCATATCCTAGATATCATTTTAAAAGTTTTTCATCTGCAAACCTTTCATACAAAACAATCCTGCCTCAATCTAAAAGACTGGTTTATCAGAAGTATTGATTATTGGGGTTATTTTTAAATGAAGTCCAAAATAAAAACCCTATAGCTAAATCAAGTACACCACCATTTGAAGGATAAACACTTTACAGTAGCTCATGAAGAACATAATTGAGCTCCCAACTGGAATAATGTAAACATCTCTCATACCTTCCTAACACCATTACTCACTCCTGTTGAATGAGGTTGTGCATTTTATAAGCTCAAAAAGTACCTGGAAACTCACCTGCCAAACCCTCTCCTAGAACCACAGAAAAAAAAAAAAAAATACTTTGGATATTTAGTGCTGGTCTCTGCCCTTCACAATCCTTTTGCTGCCAACACGCCTATTTTAAATTAATAATTTTTTTTCCATCCAGAAAACCAGTACATTCAACCTGACAGCAAACAGGGAAAGCAGTGATGAGCATTTCTTTATTTTCAAGTCCTTGGAGTAGAGATCTGTGAACTTTTTCTCTGAAATCTGTTTCCTTCAAATATATCCAGCAAAATGAATGTCAGGGAACTAGCACTGGAATTAATTCCTCCACAACATCTTCACACTGATCTCCAGCAATCTCACTGGTGTACAGATGCCAGTGACCAAGGACTGAGACAGAAGAAGTGTTGGCTACCATTTGTTATTGTGCTGCACTAATATTTTGCTATTTCCCCAGAGATCTCTCTAGGCACAATACATGCACAGAGCAAAACTCTGCACTCCAAACAAGCAACACTGAATGATGATGATTAATGGGGTTAGAGAAAAGTTAAAACAGAGGGGTAAGGTGACTTGTCCAGAAGAGATCAGTTACTCAGAGAGGAGCTCAACCACCTTTTCTATATACTGGTCCAGCATCTTATTCATCCCAGGTGTGGGACTTGCAACATCAGAGAAACAAAGAATATTAAGTCTATTTTCACAGGACAGTAAATTTGAGCAATAGGCTGGCTGGGCAATTTGAGGTATCTTGAATATGAACACCATTAGAAGCATTTTTGTTTGTAAAAAAAAGTGTACATGATATCCAAGTTACTTTGGTATAATTTTGAGTAAAACACAACGCAAACCAATATCATTATCCGTATTTATAGACTTATCCTTCATGCCTATGTACTTTTTTCCCCACTCCCTCAAACAAAACCCCTTTATCAGTGACAGCATTACATACTCTGATGTCTTCTCACAACATTAAGTGATTATTGTTCTGAAAATATCTGTGAAAGTAACAAGGGCTTATTACAAATTATCTCTCTTGATGCCTTTATCAGTCTCAAAAAATTAAGAACTTTTTTCCCCCCTCATGGCACGTAGGGTCTGAAAAATGAACTGGAATATCTGCTGCTCTTATTACCACCAAATATAAAAGGCTGAGTTTTACAGAGGATGTAAGCACAGAGTAAAACCTGTATCACTTTCTCTCTACTTGTAGTGACTGTGCAGCACTAAATAGTAAAAATTCAATTATCCAGCATAGAAATTTCAGTCAATGACATCCAAAGGAGACAAGATGACAACTAAGATTTCTGTTCTTTCATTCTGTTCATGGGATTGTCACAAAGTTACTTCACTGGTAACTAGGGGCTGGTGATGGTCCTCAGCTCACAAGAAATATTTTTAGACAGGTACCTCACTACTGAGTTGCTAAAAAACAGAATGCAAAAGTCAAGGTCATAGGCCTTAGGGGTATTTTAGTAAAAATACCTTTAGGATGTTCCAGTAAAAACTTAGAGTGTGATTTACCTACTCTAATGCATTTGGAATGAGATGTTTTAGCACTTTGCTGGACTGAGCTGGGGATAGACTCTTTTTCACAACAGAGAGACAGTTATTTTATAACAGTTTATTCACTCGGAAGGAGTGTTTCAAGAAAGAAGAAAGAATGTATGCTTCATACAGAAGTTCCCCTACTATTATAACTTCCTACTCCTGTAATCTGAAACAGTCACAACTGAACGTCTCTCGGGCAGTATTTCAGAACTGAATATTCTAAAACATTCCTTACACATTCCCAATGCTTCTCAACATAACACTATACATTAAACTGACTCTTGCAAAACTATGAAAATTTGCAGGAGAGTTTCAGATGTTTAACCCAACATATAGTTAAGTTAAAAGAGTGTGTTTGCCCATTCTCTCTCTCAAAAAAAAACAAAACAAAACAAAACAAAACAAAACAAAAAAAAAAAAAAAGACTTTTAAGTTCCTCTTAGGTTGTAATGCTAAGGCAAGTGATCAAGACTGTCATTCAGTTTCACAGCATTTTCTTTCCTTATTCTTGAATCTTCTCACTAGAAGAATACTCTTTGTAACAGTGGATATTCCTGCAAATTTCAGAATGCTAAAGACTCATTTTTACCTGATCATGATGAAGTTAACACAGAAAAACAATTTAAAATGGCACTAGAACCACTGTTTTCATCTGGATGGTAACAGTTCACATCTTTTGAAGACCAGCAGCACTGGGCTATGTTAAATAAAGACTGGAGTTAAAAAGGAGGATTTTTACCTCTACCATTACAGACAAGGATTGTGTAATATATGTTCACTCCTTGTAACAGAGGACAACACACTCATATTCTCAGTCTTTACACTACTCCATCTTAGATAAAGTGCTTTGCTTGATTAGCTCAGAGCACAGGTGCAAGCAAGCTACATTTCCTTTTGTTGAGCAAAGTGGGGTAGGAAGAAGTTAAAGAGACCTGTCAAGGTCACACCACAGCAGGATGACAAAGTTACAGAGCAAGTCACCACTGATTCCCAGCTCAGCTGTTGCAGAGACTGCAACACGAAGCTCCTCAAAGGGTTCTGTGCTGCCAAATGACACACAAATGATAAGCAAAAAGATAAGTAACATCACAGCTTTTAGCACTGACGCGTCTCAGGAGTACTTTGAACACGAGGCAAGTCAGACCACATCTTAGTTTGAGCTTCATAGCTAAAGAGGTAATGCAGAAGAACAAGTACTCAGAAACCTTGTGTAACTCTCACACTTGCTTAACCACATCCACGTATCGTTAATTAAACCTGGGTAAATCGTTGAGCGTTGGAGGAAAAGCGAAGAGGGGCCACAGGACCACGCGGGGTTTACTTGCTTGTTTTTGTCCCCGGTGACAAAACACGAACGCGAAAAGACAGAAAATCGGGGAGACAGAAAACCCCGAAGTCTCCGAGGGGGTCCCGTCGTCATGGAAACGAGTGGCCGCTAATGAGCTTTCCACGGCACGAGTGATTAATCCCCGAGCGCTGCGAGCCAGCACCGATGCCCAGGAGCCCCGGGGGCCGCGGGCGGCTCGGGACGAGCGGCAGCGCAGCGCGCACGGTGCGCGCAAAGTTTCCCGAGCGCTGCTGCCACCGCGCTGCGCGGGGGAGCGACAGCGGGCAGCCAGCAGCGCAGCCCGGCCGAGCCGAGCCGAGCCGGGCCGGTGCCCTGCCCCGCTCCGACACACCGACACACGGACACGCCGCCCTCACCTTGCGCCACGTCGCTGCCCGCGCACCGCCACTTTTCCCGAGAGTTGCGCCAAGCAGAGCGCGGCTCCGGCAGCTCCGAGCCCGCGGAGCGGAGCGCGGGGATCAGCCAGAGGGAGAGGGACGAGGCAGCGACGCACAGGAGCTGCTGCTGCCACCTCCTCGCCCGGCTCCCCCATCCCCTCCTGTCCCCGCCCGCTTCCCCACCTTCCCTCCCCGTGCCCGCCCCCGCTCCGAGCAGCTGCTCCAGCCCCACCTGGCCGGCTCTCCAGGTGCCTCCCCGCTCCCGCAGATGGAGCTGCGGGCCGGCTGCTCCGCCTCTGGCTCCGCACGGGAACTTGCCCGGCCCGGAGCGGGCTGCTCGCCTCGGCCCGGGGACAGCGGAGCCGCCCGCAGGTGCCCGCTCACCTCAGGAAAGCGCGGCGCTGCCCTCCGGGGATGCGGGTGGCGGCATCAGCGATGGAGGTGCCACCTGGCGCTGCCCCTGCCCTGCTCCCCGCAGAGGAGCTGCCGGGGAGGACGGAGGAGGGAGGGAGGGGGCGCTGGCAGGGCGGTGCACAGGGATCGGCTCCCCCCGGGCAGGCTGGGCTCTGTCACCAGCCAGCTGGGCCAGCAGGCGACACCCAGGGCTCCCCGCTGCGACCCGGGCCCGCTCCCCTCTTCCTCCTCCTCCTCCTCCTCCTCTTCTTCTTCCCCCTTCCCGCACGCCGCCCTCCCCTCCCCGTCGCTGCGAGGACACCGCGGATTAAGTGCGCGTTCGATTTTAAGAGCATTATATTAATAAAGAGCGATTCGGCGATTTTTAAATTACTTTGCGAGCATCCATCCGGGCAGCCTGTTAAGAAGCAATCCCCTGCGGGCGCGGTTTAATCGGAGGGATCAGAGCGCGGCCGCCGCGTCCTCCGCTGCCTCCGGCGGGGTTTGCCCGGGGACCGCGGCTGTGCGCCCACCTGTCCCGGGTTCCTCAGGGTAATTCCGTACGGGAGAGCCCTGCCCGGCCGGGCAGGCGGTGCGCACACAGCTGCCAGCGGAGGGAGCACCGGCAGAACCCCGGAGTTTGTCCCGCGTCTCTCTGGAGATTTAACCCAACCCGGGCTCGGAGGGCTGGGATGCTGGGGAAGCGCACGCCTGTAGGGCAGTGGGAATGTGGATTTTGTACGGCGGGCACACGGGCAGGCAGCGCGGTGGGAGCGCTCCCGGCTGCCCGGAGCGATTCCCCAGCTCACCTGCGCACCCGGCGGCTCCGAGACAAAGAATGAAGCGACTCCGGGATGGGGAGAGGAAAATAGGCACTGATCTGAGGGCTCGGCTCTCAAAAAAAAGCTAAAGCTGCCCTTTCCCCCCCTTCCTTCCTTTTGCATCCTCCAGAGCCGCAGCCCAGCAGGTGGTTGTGACCTCAGAGAAGTTCGAAGCTAATCTAAGCAGTGTCTGTAAATGACCTCTCTCATGGATTCACACTGTGAGAAAAAAAAAGATTTTTCATTTACATTTTAATGCATAAATCATGCAAAGTAGGGAGCTCCAGACACGTTGCAAGAGTGATGACTCACGGCCACCACATGTACATTATTTATTGTCTGAGGATGGGACCGTGTTTAAATTAGGCTGCTTGATAACCTAACCTGGATGTTCTGAACTGCTTCCCTATAATTATGTTCTGGAGAAAATAAAGCATCATTTCTTAACCCTAGTCTCATTCCCTGACACATTTTAATTCAGAATCTTGTATGGATCTACAGGTTTTGAATTTCCTAGCAGGTGGAGTGCTCTTTCTGCACAGGCACTGCACATGGAAAGGAGTGATCACAGATGTACTTCTCAGATCAGGCAGGAATGTAAACTATGGCTTTCTGCACGTTAGCAGATAAAAACTGTAAGTTCTACGATTTCAAGCACAAATGAAGACACCCTGTCAGCTGGTGCCAGTTTCTCATTTGGGGTGTCTAATTACATGTGTTAAACTAGGCTTCTCCATCCCATTGGGACTAATTCTGTTCCAGACACCAAAAAAAAAAAAAACCCTTATGGCTAGGTAAGCTGCTTTTAATTTTTCATAAAATAATTACAGAGCAAAGAAATGGTAGACCACCAGTTCATCTGTTTGTTTCCTTCTTACAGTCCTTAGGATTGCAGATTCCTCCATTTTACTGAACCTTGAGAGTACAAGGGCAATAAGCTGTTCTGTTCCCTGTTCTTCATTTGTTTTTTTCTTTTTCTTTTCAAGCAGATGGCATCAAGGAAGCTCTTCCCACACATACACAAAGATTCAAAGCCATTCCTGGGAGGAACTCAGGCTTCAGCTACTCCTTTAGTTCTGTGCTTCTCTTTCTGTGAGAGTGACACTCTCACCCTCACCCATTCATTGTTGTGAGTGACCAAAGGAAATGCCATGGCAAGAGTCTCCTCTAAATATGACACAAATTGTTCTGTGGTACTCATGCCTGTTTTGTGAGGAGCTGACATTTTCCAATGGATAAATGTGTGAGGGGAAAGATCAGGGTGTTGATTTTTGCTGGATGTTTTGGATGAAATAGAGAAATACTGGACTTTTAATGGTTTGAGCTGTCAATTGGCTTTTGGTCAGATCCCAAACCCACAGGGCTGAAATGCAGCAAACAGTAATAGGGAAATGCAAATTAAGACAAGAAATTAAAATTAAATCCCGATCAATGATTCTGTCATCTCATGCTAGTGCCAGATGCAGCAACCAAATGCTTGTGTCCCAACAGCCTCATCATCATCTGCTTGATGTTGTGTGGCTCTTTTGGCAGGAAATATATAATAAAACCAATCTTATATTTTAGCAAGTTGGTAGACATTTTATATTTTTTAAAAAAATATCTACAAGTCTTCCTGTTCTAGCACTCCTGTCTCATGAAATAAAAGCTCTTTAAAATCATGACTTCTGCCATGGTGAAAACTTTAGGTACCTGTCTTGGTGTGGAGGGTGACACCAAACAAAAGATGAGTGATTTAACTATCATTCTTGCCCAAACCCATGCTGGAATTGGAATTCAATGCCACTGAGTGTGGCAGTGTTCCCAATCAAGCCTGTACTGCTTCAAGGTTTCAAAGTTAAAGCTCTATGTAAAAATACAAAAGATGGTTAGAATCCAAGAAGTGATCATTTGCTTAATGTGGTATAAAGAAATCTTAAATGGGAACCTCATTTGGGCCTTGGGACGATACCACAGTAAATAGCAAAATAATGAATAATATCATAAAGCTGTTATTCAAAGAATCTTTTTTTCTCTCTCTTCTGAAGTTAGAGAAAGGCACTATTTTAAAGTTCACACCATCTGAGCAGCTAATTTGCTATTTTAGCCCTTGCAGGCCAGCTCTGCTGGCTCACATAAACTAACTCTGCTCCCAGGGAATGTCCCACAGACTGCAGCAAGGACCAGTTCACACCCCAGGCTTCACAGTACAGATTCTGTGCTGAAACTGCTGTGCCAGGGGCCAAATGCTGCCCTGATCTGCAGGCATGAGTTATACATGAAGATAAGCACTAAGCCTTTGTGGGTCTGACCCCAGATTTCTCAGGTATTCATCACTAAAGATGAAAAGCCAAAAGGCTTATTGTTTCATCCTGGGAACTCCATGCACTTTCATCCTCTGTGTGAGGATTAAAAACTTCATGTTCAACATCAGGAAATCTTGATAATGCATTATATGCACAGAAGTACAACATGTCAGTATCAGATTCATTTTTTAAAGAGGCTAATTCTCCTTCTAGTGTTCTTAACAGTTTTCACTGGACTATTATGACATGAAATGTTTCCACACAGTGTTTGGAAAATACTATGAGTAAGACAGCGTTTCAAATATTGCTTCAGTCATCTTTCATAATTCATCTTTAAAGATCACTTGGGGGGAGCCTGCATGGGTTTTCTTTTGTGAGGGACTTGCATGCTGAAAAGGTGCATTAGATCCTTCCAGATGAGATGTTTTGGCATCTGGAGTGAATTAGCAATCAAAGTGCTGACTGCAAAAAGGGCAGTCCAAACTCAGGTGGTTTGGACATGGCCCTGGCTACCATGTGGTCACTGAAGATTGCCAAAGATGATTTTTCAAAGCTAAATGTCAAAGAAATGACTCAAGGACAGGCCTTACTGTTGCTGTTGTGACTGTCTATGTGTATATAAATGTATGTATCTTTCATTTTCAGGAAAAAAATAATATTTAAAAAGTGGGGCAGAACCAAGAGCCCTGGCATGTACTTCTATAAGCGTTCTTGAAGCTGTGAGTTAGAAAAGGACTACCTGTAACAGAAATACTTGGGCATTGTTTCAATTAGCTGGGGTTTCCAAAAAGAAAAATAAAGGAAAATAACAGAGGCAAAACAATAGTCAGTTATGAAAGTGTAAGGACATTCATCTGTGTGATTTGTGCACATATATAGGCACATATACAAAAATATACATTTTCTGTATGTATACATACATCCAGGGAAGTAGAGTGGGCCACAACATTACACAGTGCAGATGCCACTCCATGGTAGCTGGTGGTAAGGGCTTGTACTGGTAGATCCCCCCAGAACACACACAGACATGTGGGATTGTCATTATCCTGTTATCCCAGAGGGAAGGACATTCATTCCTCCTCCCACAGAGCAGCCTACCATGCATTCACAGTGCTCTTTCCTCCCCTTGATTCCTAGGCAAGCCAGACTGCAGCACCCCTCTCCTCTTCATAGGCACTCCAGGAGGGCAAGAGGGGAAGGGAGCTGCTTTTGTGTCAGCAAATCCAAAATACTGGCTGTTTCTGTGTGTAGACAGTGGGTTCTGCTATAGCAGCTTGTTGTTGGATACTGCTGGGAACCAGGGAAAAGCAGCCTTGAAGCCTTGGGTTTCTCAGGCTGCTCAAGGACAAGAAATTATAACAATGATTATGCACCTGCAGGGTGAGTGAGAGATGTGATGTTTGGCACAAAGCATGTTTTCAAAGAGGTGTTGCCTTCTTGGACCAATGAGCCTTTTCTATTCTGAATGGCATGAACTACCCAATATAAGTGCAGTGTTTCTTTAAATAAAGCTCTCTTTTGCTTCTCTATTACATGAAGAACTCTGTTGCATTATCCTATTCACCACTCTCCTATAGCCTAAAATGCAACAGCAGTGACATTTAAAACACATTCACACTTGTCACAGAAATATTACACAGCATGTGGATTGTCCCTCCCTAGCTCAGCAAGGCCATCCCTCTCCCCACTCTCCTTTAGATGCTTTTTGCCCTTTCTCTGTGTCTGATTGCCAGGGTGAAAATGTGTGATTGCTCCCAAAAGGTTGACAGACCTGTGCTGTTAGACCGTGTTAGTGTGCACTTGTAAAGCAGAGAGGGGAGAGCTGGAGAAACCTTCCTGTCTGACATTAAAGCAAAGGTGCCTCCACAGTTCTCTGTAAAAAAAAAAAAAACAACAAACCATCCTTCTGAGTCATTCTGTGCACAGCAGAAGAGTTATCAGTTCCAAAAGAATCTGAGTTGGAGGGGACTGGATAACTGTGTGTTGGTGAAGAGAGGAGGAAGGAAGTGGGAGAGGGAGGAAGGGAGGAAGGGAGGAAGGGAGGAAGGAAGGAAGGAAGGAAGGAAGGAAGGAAGGAAGGAAGGAAGGAAGGAAGGAAGGAAGGAAGGAAGGAAGGAAGGAAGGAAGGAAGGAAGGAAGGAAGGATTTGGCCTTACAGAATG
Organism: Oenanthe melanoleuca; assembly: GCF_029582105.1. Classification (NCBI taxonomy): domain Eukaryota; kingdom Metazoa; phylum Chordata; class Aves; order Passeriformes; family Muscicapidae; genus Oenanthe; species Oenanthe melanoleuca. The sequence goes on from NC_079334.1 coordinate 8,439,896, forward strand.
CAAGTGGATCTTTGTGGCCGTGGTGTCCAGCCAATCCTCCAGTTGTGAAAGAAAGAGATGCAGCTTGATGCAGTATTTGGATTTGGATGTGGAATCCTTAATAAGAGAAAAAAGTGGTGGAAAAACAATTGCAGTGTAAGTAGATTTATGCAAACCAAATGAGAAGTGTGAAGAGAAAAGAGAGCAAATTCTGGGGCAAGTTTTATGTTCTTCACAATTTACAGTTTAAATTATTGTACAATACATATCAGCTAATAGTTTTTCCACAAGTTCAATTTTGTCACTGTTCACTTTCTGTCAGAGATTATTACACAGGATTGGATTGTTGAACAGTGGCTGCATTTCATTCCAAATATGGCTGCACTTCAAGGGAGGGATTTTTATTGCTGAATTGTGTCAATTTTTAAAGGAGTCTGAGATCCTTGACGTGGAAAAAGCGATGCAGACTTTTGATGACTGTATTTTACTGGAAGATATTAACCAAAGCAGGGAGGAGAGCCAGCAGGGTGGGCTTTACAGCACAAGGTTCTTGGGAATATTTTCTTTTTTCCCCTGGGTCTTTGACAAGTGGAACATGTTTGGGTTTAGATATCCACAAGATAAACACAAAAATATCTGGTCTCCCAGATGTACTGCAGAACATATTGTTTGTCGAGTATTTTAAGGTTCTCCAAATGAGCAGGAATCTGTATTGTTGTGTTTTGCTTACTAGAAACTAGCAGGAACTTTTCCACAGCCAGCTCTGCCACCACTGGCTCACACTGAGGGGTTTTTGCAGGGTGCTGCACGAGAGACACATGGGACTGACTCATGTTCATGTTTGTCAGCATAAATGACCTTTTCAGGACAGATTGGTGGAAGTTTGCTGGGAATATAGGTTAGCTTTGGGCTCCCTTCCAGTCCTCTTACAGGAAATTCAAGGATCTGGTGCAGTGAGGGAGGAAAGGAAGGCTGCTTTTCAATGAGTGGGAAAAGGTTTTATTTTGATGGGCGCACGAAATGAGATTTCTCTCTAATCCTCCGTGTAATTCATTGGCGTAATCTCTCTGTGGGCACATCATATTAATCCCTGTTACTGCAGAGAGAACCTCAAACATGGAAAGTTTCTAAACATGCCACTATATGGAAAAGGCCAACATGTTGGATCTCCCTACTATTTATACTATAATAAAGATTTACTTCATTTATGCCTCAGCAGTTCACTGGAAATAGTTCTTGAAGTTGGTATGCACAGAAAAAAAAAAAAAAAAGAATAAAAATGAGAGAAAGTATTTGAATTGAGAAACATGCTGTGCAACATTGAGCCATACCAACAAAGGGATTTTTCTCCTGTGTGGGAATGAGCAGCAAAAGTTTGGTGAAAGGGGTTTTAATGTCAGTGGAACTCAAAGACTGAAGCATAGTTTACAGAGTTGCTTATGATTTCCTTTATATTCAACTCCATGGGTTCTGTCAGTGCAGAACAGGCACATAAGAGAAAATAACCCATGAAACCATAATGTAAATAAGTTTGCACAATATTCTGTGGTGACAGGCTTTAGATTGCCATCCTTGGGCTGGGATTTGCAGACAGTAAATGTGTTGTATGGACATGACTTATAATCAAAATCCTCTTGATGGGCTGGAAAAGGAGATTTTTAACTCCACTGGAAAATTATCCTTCACAAAAACTGTCACACCAACCACAGGCAGATTGGAGGGGACAAATTTACATGTCCTGCTGAACCATCTCTGTCCATACCCATAAGGTTATTTAAGCATCAGACTAACAGTGCTCCATATCCTTGGGGATCTGGGTCAGAGATGTATTAGAAAATGTTATCGTCACTTTGAAGTCCAACTTCAATACAAATCTGCTTGCTTCCTGCTGCTCCTTCTCTTCCTGCTTATTTATACCAGAAACTTTTATGTCAGTGAAAGAAACAGAAATAGGTTACATGGTATCTCAGTCCTTTAACCACTAATTTTTGGGCCAGTCTTTATCCTGAGGAAAATAATATCTTTTTAGGGGTGGCACACCTATGTTAAGACACCACAAATCACTGACAGAAAATGGAGGGATTGTAAGTGAGACTTCTAAAATGAAGGTTTTTTTCTGTTCAACAGAAACCTTATAGGGTATTGTGGTTCTGCTGTGCCTTGCAAAAGGATGGTTGAAAGCCTGTGGTGTTCTGTGAGCCATGGCTGGTGAAATTCCTTTTCAGGATGAAGTACATTAAACAATATCACTTTCTGCAAGTAGTAGGCACTAGCCATTTGATGCCATAACATTAAGCTTGCAATTCCATAATCTTCAAAAAATAGAAGACTGTTCTGCATGGTACTTCTTGGAGAAATTTTACTTTCTCTTGGATAAAGTATTTATTTTCCCTTTTTGACAAAAAACACACATGGAATTGTAAGGGATGAAACAGAAACCAGTGGTTCATGTAATCACAGGATCATTTAAATTGGAAAAGACCTCTAAGATCATTGGGTCCAACTCTGAGCCATGTCCCCTTGTGTCATGTGAAAAGGGAATATTTCCTGGATCCTTGGTGTTTGATTTGTCTGTCACTGCCCAGGAAAGCTGAGACCCTTTGTTCCTGATCAGTCCCATCCCATTTTGGGGACCTTTTTCCTGAACAGTCCTGCTGGATCAGAGGATGCTTGGACTGATTCAGGGACACACACTGACAGCATCCCCTTCCAGCAGGTGCTGTGGATGCAGTTTGTGGCTGTGGGGATCATTGTAGAACAGCTTTTTGAGCATTCCAACCATATTCCAACCAGGAAGCAGCAGCTGTATTTTACCCTGTAATTTCTGTACTGTTACAGGCTGTGTTAGGAGGTGAACAGAGTTTCTCAGCTTCCTCTGATTTCACTTCTTGCCATCTTTTCACACCTCACCAACCAGCCCAGAGCACTGAGTGCTGTGTCCTTGAACTCCTCTGAGGATGGGGACCCAGACACCTCCCAGGGCAGCCCCTGCCAGTGCTTGGCAATCATTTCAGTGAAGAAATTCCTCCTGATGTCCAATCTGAACCTGCCCTGGCACATCTTGAGGCTGTGTCCTCTTGTCCTGTCCTAGTTATAAGGATCTCAGGGCTCCTGTGTGATATAAGTGCACAATCAGAGGGCTGGAAGTCTTTTATGCCAATCGTGGTGACAGTGACTGTGGCTGTCTCTTACCCAAAAGCTTGGTGCCATTTACACATCAGGGTTTCCAAACCCTGTTGCACAGACTCTCACACTGAAGCTCTTTCAGGGCAGCCAGGGAATGCTGCCAGGTCATTCCTGCAGGAATTCTGGACATTCTCTTGGGACAAAAGTCATTTGCAAAGAAAAGGAGTAAAAAAAAAGAAGTTGTGAGTCATTTTCACAGCTGTTTCTCAGTTTTTAAGGTAATGCTCAAGAATATCTCCTCTCCCACTTTCCCACATGTCAGGACCTTATCCCAGCCTCCTGAGGATCAGAAATTAAAGTGGGAGGAATTGCAGAGAGTCCAGCTGGAACACAATATTATTATTGATTACTACTACTACTCATTGTTATTATTAGCATCATCATTACTATTATTTTTGTCTTTATTTTACCCTGTTCCAATAATTTTTCTGACTCCTGTATTTTTCTAGTACTCCTGTATTTAAAAGGAAATTGTTTAATCAGAAGCTGTCACTGTTTTCATTATAATAGCAATGTTTGCTCTACAAAGCTATGTAAACAAGGCACACTCACATTTTAATCTAAAATCTTCCACATCCCATTTATTTGCAGTATTCTTAAGAATCTTGTAAGAGCTGTTTAAACTGTCTCTGGTCTCCTCTGTGGAAGAGTCACATTTGGCTGGATTTCTGCTGCAATGGAAGCCAGCCTGGCCACCTTCTCTTGGGCTCTTCTCTTTGTTTAGAGGTGGGAACTGCACCTACCTGTTCCTTTTTGCTTCACAGTGGTGGGTTAAAATAAAACCACACATAATTTTGTGCTTTTCCCTTCGTGGCCAAGACTTGCCCAAAGTTTGGATGGAGTGGGCAGAGCTGCAGACAGAAATACAGACTCACCTGGCAATGCCTGCTGTGCCTGGAACCAGCCAGGGAAGGGGCTGGGTTTCTTCAAGTGGCAAACAAGAAGAAAAGTCTTAATAGCAGATTCTAAGAAACCTGCACTGGCCAGACTCCACTGTTGCCACCTTTTAAGCACGTGCAGTTCTGGCAAACCTTGCAGTCTTCACAAAGAGGAAAATTCCCACTAGAATTACCAGGAGTTTGTGTGAACAAGGATTGAATAAGTGCAGGCTCTCAGCCCAGCCCGACAAGTCTTTCCTCATGACAGCATCCAATTAAAATTAATGAAGTAACTTGTTTGAGGATCACCCAGGGAAATGGTGGGAGAGGCAGGGGTAGAACACAGATTACATGAGTCACTGCCAGGTTCCCTGATGTTAAAAAGTCAAAAATACTTACAACACAGAAGTGCTGAAGAATAGTGAGAAATGAGAAACCATTAGTTGAAGTGGCTTCCAGGCAATCTGTCTGGGGTGATCAATTTACATATTTATCCCTACCAAGATATAAAACCTGCAATAATTCTCACCTCTCTCCCATTTGATTGGGTATTATAGTCAAAATGTGAGAGTACCTTACCTCTTGTAAAGGAATATCATTATGTCTTAATACCTCCAGTGGACTTCATCTCTGTTTTCTTCAACTACCCAAATTTCAGCTCACCCTTCACTTTTCAGAGCAGCCCAGACTTTTCAAATGCAGCTGGCTGTGTCTGATTTTGCCCCTTACCCAGCTCAAACCAGAAAGTTATATTCTTCAGCATTTCTTTTTCTGAATTTACCCAGCTCAAACCAAAGAATTTTATTCTGTCTGTGACCACTCCTTTCTCTACCTTACCCTCTTCAATGAAAGCAGCTCTTAAATCAATTTATCACCACCTGTGATGTTAGATTGGCACGAGGGGAGCAGGAAAGGTGTAAGGATTTGGCCTGCTACTCATTAAATAAACAAGTTTGCTTGTTCGTGTTGCAAGTGCCACGTGGGAGTCAGTAGAAGCAGGAAGAGTTTCAGAAATCTAATTTGCTTTTCATTTTGTATGCTGCTTGATTACCTTGTACCATTCTTTCTGTTTGCAATAAAAAACAGTGACTTCCCAGTCATTTTCATTTTAGGTCTCTCTCTGGCACTCACACACCAATATAACATTTGAATTGCAAATACTTGGAAGAATTTATTAAAGATAGTCATCTCCTCTGGATTTTATGTGTATATGTGTCTATATCTTCCTAATGTTTTCAGTTGCTGTGAGGGCTAATTCTGTTTTTCAGGTGCCTTTTAGCTCTGTGTCTGTGAGTGAGGAAGAAAGGAGGGAGCAGCACATTTAATACACTCCCCTGAAAAACTGTTCAATCACAATTTTTGAAAGAAACATCTGAATATTGTGCAAGAACTCCAGTGTGTTCTCAAAGAAAGTTTCCCTTGACTGGGCACTCAGAGCAACATTGTCTGGCACCCATGCAATTTAAATTATTAAAGGAATTCAAGAGGAAGATCCTATAATGAAATTGCATCCTCTCCTATTTTTCCAGCTGCCTGCCCTTCTCCCAGTGTACCTAGCTCAAAAGGAGGAGATTGCCTGCTATGGTCCATTACACTCCAAAAAGAACAAGAAAGAGTGTCTGAAGAAAAAGTATAAACAGTGTCAACACAAGTCCACAAACACCATCCCAGTCCCTGAACCCCAGAATGTAATATCCTTTCTCCAGCATCTAGCTGCTCATGGGAGCAGTACAAAAGGAACAAAAAAAAACCCCAAAAAACAACAACAGCAACAAAAAACCTCCCAAATCCAAACAAAAACCAAACAACAACAACAACAAAAAAAGCAACAATAAAAATCTCCCCAACATTCAGAAAACAAATTCACACAGGCCACTGATAAAGGTGGAAAATGATAAGTCCCATATGGGAAAACCAGCTTTCCCAAGCCTCTTCCAGGGAGAGTGTGAAGCATTTTCCCATTGGTGCAAGCACTGTTAACCTGTCTGGAAAAGGAGCAAAGGCCACACTGGGATTTCAGTCCCTTGAGCTGAATTTGCAGAAGCCTGGGTGGGTGTACAGGTGCTAAAGATGGAAAAGGCTCCCAGATAATATTGGAACCTCATTTACAGAAATAAGACCTAACACTCTTAGCTTTCTGCTCAGCTTTATGACCAGCATTTCCAAACAACCTGATACCAACATAAATAACTGGAACAACTTCCTTTAATTGCTTTCCATTTCTGTATTTTCCCTCTACTCCTTCAACAAAAAAGGAGGTTCCAGCTACTTTTTTTTTCCTTAATTGATAGAATATTGATACCTTATGCTTGGTGAGCTGTAAACTTAATATGGAAGGCATCAAGAATCCAGATTTTGTCTTAATGTGTCGAGATCTGTGTGTCTGAGTGATACACCACGACCAGAGCTGCAGACTGAAGTGAGCAGATTATGCTGCTGTCACAAAGTTGATGCATGCAGCACATGGCACATTGCCACTCTTGGTTGTCTGCTGTATTTAGGAGATGTGGCATGGCAGTGCATGGATCATGAAGCCAAACCAAATTTCAGGTTCCTCAATTTCCTGACAAGTGGTATTTTAGCAGTGGGATTCCCTCATTCTCCCACTTCCTCACTGCATTCATAGACTGAAATCTGTATTTTGATTTCAGACTAAATTATGATAGTTGTTTTAATTTTGAGGTTTCTGTATTTAATTGAGTCATTAGTAGGATCAGCTCTGGTTTTTGTCTCCCCTAAATGATGTTCCTGTTTTCCCTTCATGATAAGTTCTCCTAACTACATTTTCAATAATACCAGAAAGAATGAAGTTTCTGTCCTTTATTACAGAATGTATTTTTAAGGTTCATTTCTTTCTTTTTTATAGAAGATACACATTCAAAACTGTTTCAAAGCAGCACCAGTTGAAATACTATTTGAGTATGGAAGGATCCAATTACTAATGTAGAAGCAGCAGGAAGACCTAGAGGCTATACAAAATCATTATTTTTTATAAGTCATCCTCATAGTTCAGCAAGTCTGGTGTTTATCTCCAGAAGAGACTTACACCATGTGCTTCATCTAGAGGCAAATCTTGTTACTGATCTCATTCCTTTTGCTCTTGCCAGTAGCTTAAATTGGCATTACACTGAAAACTGAGATGGGAATTCAACAAAAAAGCCGTGGCTAGTGCTGGACCTTTCATTCCCTGAAGAATGTCCATGTTGTTAGTGCTAAATTCAAGTTTGTAGTTCACTTGGACTACCCATGACAAAAAGCTGCTAAGCTAGCCAATTCCTTCCTTCATCAGGAAAAAAAAAAATACTTGCTTTGCCAAAATGTCAGACCTAGTACATACTGGGAGAAAAAAGTATTGGCAGGCAAGCAGAAACCTCAGTGGGAGTCTAAGGAGAGGGAACAGAGAGATGTGGGGGTTTTGAGACCACAAGGTGGGCAGGCAGAATTTCAAATAACTCCCTTTTCATTGTCCCACCTACCACAATGGTAGGGTGGGGTGGTGATGCTTCAGTGAATAAAGTGACCTCCCTTCCTTACAGAGGCAAAGCACCCTCATTCCCTTTTATTTGTGTGAGGTGCAGGTGCACAGCTGCTCAGACTCTGTCAGCAGCAGGATGGTTGATGCTGGGAGAGAATCTTTGGTGTGTATTGTCACAGCACAGAGGGAACATTGCCTCAAGGCACAAAAAATGAGCCCCTGTGCTTGCCTGGGAAATAAGATCCCAGAAAGGTGCCCTGGGAGAATCTTCCCTCTGGCCTTCCTCTCTTCTCTACAGCCTTCCTGCAGTTTCTGCTGGCCAGCATTCAGCCCTGTCTCCTACCTGAGGATCAGTAGGATCCATTGAAATGTGTGGGATCTCTTTGGCAGTAGACATGGTTCACTTTTCCACTCTGCTAATTTTGCCTCTCTGACCTGGAACACCAGGCACTGTCAAAAATAGTTAATGACTCAGAAGGAGAAGTACTAAATAAAATGGGAATGTGAAAATATCCTGTTATTACCACATTGTCTTTTATAAGGAACATGACATAATGATAAACGATACTCCAATTCATCTTTGATACAAAAGAGAAAAAGAAAGTTGAATTCCTCCAGTGAGTTAGAAGTGTAGACAGGAACACAGCTCCTTATACATCTTGAGACACTGTTGTTTATTTGAGAAAATTGACTCTGTTCTTGACATTTGCTCTTATATTCATGGCAGTAAAGCTCTGGAAATCTGGAGAGACAGCTTCTTAGTAGTTTGGCTTGTGAAAAAAAATACATGGACATCCAGCCAGCTGTACAGTCCAAAAATGCCAAATTTATTGTTAATTGCCTGGTCTAAGCTAGATGAGCTCAATATCTGCTACCTCACATTTTCACTGGGCTAAACTCAACTTTTTTAAGTAGCACAGGTTGTAAAAGTAATAATTTGGAATTACTGAATGTTTTCACTGACCAGAAGAGAAATGCTATCTTTAATTCTTTAATCCTCTCTGTTTTGTTATATTTAAATGTTGGCAACTTCAAAAAGATTTTGAAGGCAAAAGTTGAAAAATCTTGTTGGAATTCAGCATATTTATATTTATAACATAATTTCCATTTTTAAACCATCAGCTAAATCAGGGTAGAATTCTGACTGTCCAACAAATGCATTTTTGGTAAATAAGTAATTAGTAAAATTTATGAGTGTGATTCACTCCACTCTAGATATCATTTGTCACAATTTTCTAAATCATTCTTTGTTTAGAAATCTGGCTGACTTTCATCTGTTTGTGAAGTCCTGAATGCATATCTAACCTTGAATTACATAACCAATTGATGAATAGTCACTAACACTTCCATATTTGCTGCTACAGTTCATCCCCACTGGTACAAGGCTCCCACTGGATTAAATTTTGGGCAAACAAAGCTCATCTCCCTGTCTAGAATCCCTCATAATAGGGGTGCTTTGAAAAGATGAGAGAAAAAGAATGATTTTCTCACATTTTGCAAAAAATCTGTAAAGATCAGAAGCTGAACCAACACCTCCCAAAGCTCTCTGCAGTGCCTTCCTGGCCAGGAAAGACAAACCACACTTGTTATTCCATCCTTTCCCAGCTCCCAGGGTGGGGAGGCTGCTGAGCCAAGAGTCACCCCCATCCCCATGGGTGCTGATTTTGGAGGCTGCTGCAGGACTGGGCAGAACAGCCCAAATGAAACAGGAAAGAGTTCATGGTTTAGGCACTGCTGGTACCTCCCTGCTGCTTGAATTGCAGCTGAAATCAGGAGTCTATAGCAGTGACACATCTTTATTTTTATACATAATGACAGGCTCAGAGGCATATGAGGATCTGAGTTATAATATTCTGATGAAAGGGTCTGTGTTTATATTCTCATTAAAAAAAAAAAGAAATCTCTTTGGAAGGCATTTATCATAATAAGTTCCCTTTATTTTATTATTTCCTATTTGGAATGTTACGTTCTTATGGAAATTTCAAGTACTGAGGTACAATAAAATTCCCAGGGAGAAAGTCACAAAGTGAGAAAAAATTATTTTCAAAAAGAGAAATTACATGGAAATATGAGAGAAATATAATTTGTTTTTCTTCTAGCTGGCATGCAAATAGAATGGATATCATTGTTTTAAAGAATATTTATTTGACAAAAGTAATCCAGCTGTTTATGAGAAAAGAAAAAGTGAGAGATCATGAAGAAAAAAGTAAGGGTAGGAGATTTAGCTAAACTCTTACCTTTCATTTTAATTACAAGAAAATGGTAAGCTAATGGTCTTTGGATTTGAGATCCAAGAACTCTGCCCTCCTCCTTCCAAAATTTATCTGAAATTTCTGCTGTCTGCACAGCTTGTGTATAAATAAATTTTAACTACAACATGTTTCTCTCTTTCTTAAGCAAGCCTTTACTCTCTATACTAACTTTTACTCTCTATTTATGGTCTTTGGTTGATGATAACAAGCTGAGCCATATCACATACACAGTGACACAGAGAAAGAGTGTGAAAAGCTGTTTCCAGGAGGCAGATACTGCTCTTTTAGGCAGCATCTTTTGGGCTGCCTCATGCAGCAACTTACTCATGCACCTCACTAACAAAACCAGCCCTGCAGTATGAGGCACATTCCAGTCACCAAGAGCCTTTTCCCAAGAAGAAGCAGGAGTCTGGTCTGGTTAATTAATATTTGACACTACTAATTAATTTTGCTTCAAGTATTTTCAGTGCTTTGTGCAAAGTTTTGTACTCATTGAGTATGATAACAGCAGTAGAACCTTGGGAAATGGTCAGGAAAACCTCCTTTCCTTTCCTTTCCTTTCCTTTCCTTTCCTTTCCTTTCCTTTCCTTTCCTTTCCTTTCCTTTCCTTTCCTTTCCTTTCCTTTCCTTTCCTTTCCTTTCCTTTCCTTTCCTTTCCTTTCCTTTCCTTTCCTTTCCTCTTTCCTTTCCTTTCCTTTCCTTTCCTTTCCTTTCCTTTCCTTTCCTTTCCTTTCCTTTCCTTTCCTTTCCTTTCCTTTCCTTTCCTTTCCTTTCCTTTCCTTTCCTTTCCTTTCCTTTCCTTTCCTTTCCTTTCCTTTCCTTTCCTTTCCTTTCCTTTCCTTTCCTTTCCTTTCCTTTCCTTTCCTTTCCTTTCCTTTCCTTTCCTTTCCTTTCCTTTCCTTTCCTTTCCTTTCCTTTCCTTTCCACTTCCCTGTCTTATTACCATGGAATTTTACTCTGGGTGTTTGCAGCAGGGCACAAAGGTTTCTAAAGAAAGGAGCAGAGCTGGGTGAGAGAAGAGCTGCAGAGCAGCCAGGGGCTGAAAGAGTTTTCAAGATCCTTCCAGCTTCTGGCAAAACTCCTGATTTTGGTCATTCTAGAACATAAATATTTATTGTATTCGTGGGAAGACCTGTGCTGGTTTTTGCTTTTTGGCCATCTCAAGAGAAAGGGACAATAACCAGTGAAGGAGCAGGGATGACCTCAGTGTACATTTGAGGATGCTCAGACAGGAATCTTCTCATCTGTGAGATGCTGATACTTGAACCTTCCAGACAAAGGAAGCATGGAAGCCTCACTCAGAAAAATCCCTTTTGGATAAACCCCCTCTGAAAACATGAAGTGTGTATGAATCATCCCTGCATCAAATGAAAGCTGAACTGTAAAATCTTGAGAGACGGCATTTAACTCTCACACTGTTTGTGGGGATACTGCCAATGCTGAAGACTCAAAACTGCTCTTGCTCATCTAATGGAATCCTTGAGGAGAAAACTAAAAATCATAGCAATGTTTTGTAGAGTTATGCTGCCTGTGGTGGAATCATTTTCTAAGTTCTTGCATGCTTCCAGAGGAAAGCTGAGGTAACCATAGTGGTACTCTCCATTGCAAATAAGAATTGTTAAGTGCTCATTTTTTAAGAATCCTATTCCATTAGATTTCTTACAGAAAACCTCATTTATGCATCTGCTTTGCTTTTTTTTTTTTTTTCCCTAGGAAAATGCAAAATTAAGTCATCGTGACAACATTTTATTGTGTGCAAAATTAGCTCGATTACTAAATCAGACAAGAATTCCAATAGAAACAGATATAACAATAGTTTGGCAAATAAAATCCTGATGACTCCTTCTTCCCCTACTTAAAAAATGAAGATTGGCCACATGTTTTGGCAGGTCCTGCATTATTGGCTGTAGAGTGAAAAATCGTGAATTTTAAGGGAAATTAAACATCTCCATTCTGCCCTTTAAACTTGTTCTGGTTTAACCCTGATAATGTTCTTTGTATATGAAAAGTATCTGGAAATGGAGGATCCCAAGCATCTATCCTTTATTTTTATTTATCATAGATTTTGATTTTATACCCATGTCACAAGAGCTGCACCATGGTTTCCATGGATTAAAAATTGGAAAGAGCTGGTAACTCTCAGGACAAATGAGAATAATAAATCTCTGAAAGGATTGAAGGTATGAGGGTAGTAAATTCTGCTCCTGCCTAACTTGAGGCCATGATGAGTTAGACACTTGGCTGATGTGCTGAAATTGGAAACAAGGTCAGGTTAGGCTTCCCACATAGTTAATTCCTGTTTGCTGAGGGAGGTGCAGCCACCTCAGAAATGAATCACCCACTGGAGCTTCACTGACTGCAGAGGCACCCTCCAGGTGACCTCCATCCAGATATAGATTCTTCAGCCAGGTGCTTGAGGCTGGTTTAAAGGCACTCTCTAGGTAGATAGATAAGTTTAGATTAGAGAGGGGGAAAAAGGCAAGATGAAATGGGAAGTCATTCTGTGTTTAAAGAACCCAAGCACTCTTGGTGTTTGAAGTTCTGATAAGAATTAAAAACAAACACCTCAAAGAAGAGCTTTGGTCCTTCATTCTTTGTGTCCAATTTTGGCCTCTGACCTTCCATTCCAGAAAAAATAAACCCCCCACCCTCCTGCTCTGGTTAGGGTGGTTACTTGCTCAGGAATGTAAAACCACCTGTCCTGGGTCAGACCAAAGGTCTTCAGCAGCAGCCAGAATTACTTTCCTGTGATGGAACACAAATTTGGAAAATTCTGCAAGATTCTTCCAGTGTCTAACAGTGTGTGGCTCATGAGCATCCTTTGTGGTCAACCTGCAGCTGTATTTCCCTTACACTGATCTTCTCTCTTTAAACTCTCTCCACTCTTGCCACCCACACTTTCCTGGGTGAAGGAGCTGCACATTCAGCCTTCCCTTTGCTTCCTCTGGTTTTGTGCTCTTTTCTGTCCCTGATCCTTCTGCAACCAGCACCAGGGAGCCCTGATGGTGCTGCCCTCCTTCAAAACCTCTGAAGGGTGTGGAGGTGACTCCTTGGAGCAGCCCTGAGTGACTGAAAGGCTTTGGGAGTGTGCCACCCTTTTCTCTCTTCCCAGGCTCAAGAGGACACAATTGCCTGGCTTGAAGAAGCTGCTACAACACAAAATCCTCATAAACACCAGTACCAGGGAAAAATGACATGGAAGGGAGAGCACTGATGATGGATTAAGGGCAAGATCTTGGTAGGCAGCTGAAAATTTAACATGGATTTGTTAAATACAACGTGCTGGAGAACTTTAAAAGAGGTCATTCCTCAACTTCCAGAGTTCCTGAAAGGGCAGGTGTGAGCAGCCTCTCAACCTTGCCTCTTCCCACTGCCTGAGGAAGTTTTTACCCTGTTTGATAAAAATAGAAATAATTTTGATGGGTTACTGTCTTCTAAACCAACAGCGAACCGTAAACCTCCAGAACTGATTGGAAAATTTTTCAAATTCTCCTTAGGAAAAAAAAAAAGAGAATGCAGTTAGTCTGTGTTAAAAAAAAAGTTATGTTAGGGAACACAGTGTATTAAGACAATTATTTTTAAAATTTAAGCACAAGACAAGAAAGAAAACAGCTCAGATTTTCCAGGAGATATGCTAATCAGGAAAGACTGTCTTTCTCAATTAACTTTTCTTCCCAGCTTCAATTCCAACTTGGTTACAAAGTGCATCCTTTGCAGAAACCAGAAAAAAGCTTTAATATTTGTACTGGTTTCTTTCTTTGTTTGTTTGTTTCTCACCAAGCTCCTTTTAGATATTACAGTTGCCTACTCTATTTGTATATCAAATCTTAACCAGTGGCCCTGACTAACACATCTAAAAACCTTCTCCCCTCCAAGCACACACTTTATTCTGGAAAAGGTGCAGCAAGTTGGGATGTGAAATGGTCCAGCAAGAGAGAAAAGGTGAATTCCACAGGGCTCTTCTTGAGGCAGTGAAATGGTGGCAGGAAGGATGCATTTAAATGGTGTTCTCAGGTTTGGGTTCCTCCAGCTGTGGCAGGGAGTTAATGGCATGTTGGCAGGCACACCTAACCGGGCAGATCAATAGAGAGAATTTGTTTGCAGGTAGTGCACTGTTATCTCCACACTGAAGTGCACCAAGGAGATGGTTTCCCTGCAGGAAAGCTCTCACTTTGCTTCAGAAGAGGAGTGCCTGCAGGAAACCCTGCTGTGCCACCCTGTGCTCTCTCAGAGCCCACAGGGCTGCTGAATCCACCTGCTGCACTCACCAAAGCCAGAATGGCACCAGGTGATGCAAGAATGGCCTGAGTGATGCTCTGATGGGGTGGGATGAAGGGAAATAAAGATAAAAAAGGTAACTGAGCTATGGGGTACTGTGATTTCTACCCATCTGCAGCTCTTCTTTACTTCACTACCTGTAGCTTTCATTTTAGGCTCAGATGCTCCCATTTTGCTCCTGCCCAGCCCCTCTTTTCACAGGCTAAGTTATTTCCCCTGTTTTCTCACTTCCTCTCACTAGAATCTGATTCCTTATCCCTATTTTGCAGTCAGAGTTCCTCAAAACCACTCAGACCTCAAGTATAAAAACATGGCACAAGACAGAGATCTAAGTATGAAAGTTCACAATTCATGGCAACAGGCTTGTTTAAATTCAATTATTTCTCTCTGCCTTTCTGATGGGAAAGGAAATAATCTCTGCATGTAAAGTGTCTTAGTGAGGATACAGAGCTCCCAGAGTTTCAAATGCCTGTCTCTGTTCACAGCACTTATTGCTACATTTGGCAAATTATTAAATAAATACTAGATAATCTTACATCAGCTAAACTCCACTTAGCTTTCTAAGTTTCCATTTCCCAGGTTCCTCCTAAGTACTTGCTGTCCTAAGAGAAATACCAAATGACCAGGGAAGGTAATGAGTGTTGGAAAAGCTCCTGACCAGGACATCACATCTCCTCACCATATCCCAACCCTGCCTTCATCTCAAATAACTAATAAAAAAAAATATATATATACACACATTTATGATGTACAGGCCTTTCCAGGCTTTTCCTTTTTTAATTGGCTTTTTAAATATCTATACCTTAAATCACATACATGGCTATTGTGACTGCTTTAATATTTTCATAATTTTTTGGGTACATCTGGCCCCAAAGTCATAAACCAGATAAAACTACAGCTGTGCTGGAATCATGTTGCAAGATGTACAGGTAAGTGACACCTGGAAGTTCATGTTTCCAGTCCATATAGATATCTGTCCTTTTGCCATTTCCTGGGCTCTGTACTTGTGCAGATTTCCTTCTGCTTTGCAGTGCCTTGTTAATTTTCTCTGTTTCTTGTGTTGCCACGACTGTTTCCTGTGATTGAGCATCTGCAACCCTCTGAATGGAAGCACGTGCAAGGAACAGACACTGGGGATTTAATATTTCTGCTAGAGACCTACTTCAAAAGTTTTACAGAGGAAAAAGGACTTGCCAGTGAAAATTAAGCAAGCATCTCCCCCACCTCCCCTTCAAACACAGAAACTATCAGATATATCCTAGTAAAAAGTTAAATGAGCATAAAGAAATTTTAGGAGTCCTTCAAAAATAAAAGCAAATTGCTCTGTTCTGTCTGGCATTGCAGGCTCTGTTTCCAGATATGTAGCATGCTCTGGCTAATAGCAATATGATTTCAAAAAGTACATTCATGTCAGGCTCAATTCCTTCTTTATGGACAGGCATTATTTCTGGGAATTAGCTGGAAAAGCAGGCATTTCTCATCTGATTATGGTTGAAAAGCCTGATTAAACAGCCCTTTTGGGTAGAACAGTAGCCCTCTATAATAAGACATGGTAAATTATTAACATCATCCAGAGATCTCTGAGGAAATTAAATAATTTTTTTTTCAATTCTTGGAACACGAGGACCTGCTGGGAGGAGCACACAGCCATGGAGGGGTTACTTATTCAGAAATTGCCAGGAGCTGTGGTAGCACAGCACAGGCACTTCCATCATCAGATGAGAAGGCAGTTAAGAATTTGAAAGCAGGGGAAGCCTGGAGGACATTTCCTGTCACAGGAATCCTCACAGCATTCCTTAAACTCCTCTTTTTTAGAGGTGCTTGGAATTATTTTTGCAGAGTGAGGCTGAGGAGAGTGCTGGTGGAGGAGGGATGCTGTGCTGTGACTTCAGACTGGGATCCCTTCTCAGCAGTGCTGGCAGACAGCTGCTTAGGAACTGATATAGACACAGTGAGTCTGAAAATGCCTGTGAGCTCCATTTGGCCCCCAAGTCCAATTGGATTTGTTCAAAACTTCCACAACCACTGAAACTTACTGCACTGCCTGCAATCCAGTGGTCAATGTGGCTCACACAGAGGAAAGGAGGTTTATCCTCCACCATCTACAAACTTCAGTGTTTCAGCCTGTGCTTAATTCCAGCACTCAGGTCTTGTACTCTTCTCACATCATGAGCTAAAGAGTCTCTGACACTTCCATTACCTTCAGAGGCATTAAGCCATCATCACATTATTCCTTTTGATTTGCTGCTGAAGCACAAACTTGGAGAGTTCCCCTAGACACAGACATTTCAGTCATCCAATGGGGCATGAATTAATAGTTTGTACTATACCCCAGGACATGTATACCCAGCTCTACAAATCAGAAATTCAGTCTTATTGTCACTTCCCAAAAGTCCCAAAAGGAGTCAATATTGGAGTCTGAAATTAATGGGGAAAAATGTGAATTGCTGGAAATCTTCCAGCAGTCATGTGATGGAGGATCTCTGTCAAAGGAATCTCCTCAGGGTAATGAATGTAATTAAGGACCAAGGTAATAAACTGCCAAGAAATTTTAACTAGTTAGAGAAGCCTTATTTAAACCCTAAGTTCTCCCAGTGAGGTGAACAGGGAGTGTCATCTGCCTCTGAGCTGCTGCAGAAGGAATTTTAAGTACAAAAATTAATATCCTGCATGTATAATACCCCTGTATTTTCTGTTGCCTCTCCATATATGCTATCCTACCTTCCCAAAAATAAATTAATAACATTCTTAGAGGTCTCCTGTGCAGTTCTGCTTAGCACCCTATCTGTCATCCAAAGAAATCTAAATTATTACAGGCAAAGTAGAGTGCTAAACACTGCTCTGAATTGCTGCCTTTACTCCTGCAGCAATAATTAAAATTAAGAAATTAGATCAGATACCCCAGGACTGTCACAGGCCCTTTGCTAATGAAGAAGTGCATCAGCCTGAGGCTCTTTGTGGAATCAGGTCACCCCATGAAAGGGTCCTGGTGGCAGAGCATCTGTAATAAGAGATAATTTTGTGCCTCCCTGATGGCTTTGCACAAAAATATAAATACCAGTTTTATCAGACACACTGTGGAGTTTGAGCTGGCAGAGTCCTTTCCCTCCAGTGCCTGAGAGTGCCATAATAAAGGAAATAGGGCAGTGGTTAAGTGTTGTCTGGGACTGCCCAGCAGTCAGGCAGCTGAAGGAGCAGAGAGAGGCACAGGAATTAAAATGGTCTTCAGGAGAAAAATATTATTGAACAGATCCCATTTGCTTTGTGCATTTGCTGAACTGTATTACCTCAGGTCACCATGACTCTGGAGTTTAAGAGCTGCAGGGATCACAGCTGCATGAAGAGTATGATTGTGCAGAAAACTGAGAAATAAGCTTGAGCCCAGAACAGAAAAAAGGGTTGGTTTTTTTTTTTTTGTCTGGGGAAGGAACAGGACAGAAGGAGCAGCTTTCCACCCTAGAGAGTAATGAGACAAATTCAAACCCACTTGGAGCATTCAGCTCCATGCAAAAGTTTAAGAACCTGAGGTTGAGGAAGGAATTTGAGCCCTTCACTTCCCCCTCTGCCCTCCTTCACTCCTTCCCCTATTATGCACATCTCGACTTATTTTATAACTGGAACACTCACTCTAATTGTGTTATGTCTATGCTGCATTGTCTGGTCTCATATTGTCTGCAGCTTTGACAAGCTTTAAAATTCCCTAATTGCAAAGTTCTAGCTGAGTTCCTGGGAATCATGATGCATTTGGGAACGTTGGGGGGGGAAGAAAAATAGGCACTTTTTATTTGTCTCTCTGAAACAATTTAAAAGGCTTCCCCAAATATGCTGGAATAGAAGTTCTTCAAAGAGAATGGAATAAATCTGGTTTATCAGTTAAAAAAAAAAAAAAACAGTGGATGATTTTACACTGCCATCACACAGGGATTCTTTGCTTCTGCTGAAAGTGATGGGGAAGAGCAGGATAAAAAAGAAAGGAAGAGAGGGGAGCTCAGCTCCTGTGCCAGGGGGAGCTGGGTCTGCAGGAGCAAGAGGAGGAATACTCTGAAAAGCAAAAGGAAAAGACAAGGAAAAGATGCATGTGCCTGGAAACAGTGGGATAAGTGCCAGGTAGGGACTAAAGACAATGGTAGGAGCTGAGAAGCTGCTAGCTTGGAAATAGGGTCACAGGAGACAGGAGTTTTTGGGAAGACAATGCTCTGGAAAATGAAGGCTGGGAGTATGGCAGCCAGGACCATGCAGAGAGTAACACACAAAGCCCCCATGTGAAAATAGATGGGCTTGGGGAACAGAAATAGAATTGATGCTTTGCATGAAAGATGAAGTCAGGCCAAAATGCACAGTTAAGGAATTCATAAAAGATTTTGCCAACCCAAAGGGTTGTAAATCTAAGGCTGAAAAAAAAGTCTTTCTACATGCTCAAAAAATTCATATGTGGCAAGAAAAAGTTTATTGTCAAATTATCCATGGAAACAGTTTCTGGAGCAGGAGTTCCTAAGTCTGCTGCTCAGTAAAGCCTCTCAAGCATTTGAATTCCTTGTGGGTCACCATCTGAATAAAAAACATACTTTATCTGAAAATTAGATTATTTCCTAGACTATTTACCATTGCCTCATGGACCAGTGGCTTGATAATGAAACCATTTTTGGAGACATTTTTAGAGGGCAGAAGACTGAAGGAAGAGGTGACAGCAGGAGCTGGGTAGGAACTTCCTTGTCTTGGGAGTTCTGCCTGTGGTCTGTAAATTCTGTCTTCTTTGTGTCCATTATCACTGTCCATTATCCTTCTTCCCAAGCTTTGTCAGCCTCCCCCTGTGCTGAAATCATTGAAGCATATCCAGCCCTAAACCTTAACAAGGCAGTTCTACCCACAAATAATTTATTTTTTTAACACCTGGGCATCACTCGCAGCTTGCTGGCATTTTCTGTGTTTCACCAATTAAATTTCCACTCTTGTTGATTAGGCTTGAAAGACTCAAATGACAAAGAACATCCTTTCTTAAGAAAATTTTACATGTTCAGCACTGTCAGAGGAAAGGTAGGATCTGGGACTAGAAGCAAAGGGAAGGAAGATGGAAAGAGAACAACATTTTGATTTGAGAGACTGAGCTGATAGGACAAAAAGGTGCACAAAAGACAAGGAATAAGGGATGGGGAAGGCTGAGTCTAGGTGAGAAAGAGGCAGAAAAACATGAAAATAAAGGAGGGCTGTCTCCAGAGGTTATAGTGGTCTGAATCTCCATGCTGATGCCAACAAACAAGACATTGTGAACTTCCACATTTGGTAATGAAACTTGTCAAGTCTGGTTATTTATTCTCCTGGTTGCATTCCTTCAGTGTATGGATATTTTACTGAAGCTAACTGTACCAGTACAGGTTTAAGCAGTCACAGAAAATCCAAAGTGGTTTTCTAACCTTTCCCCCTTAAAAATATCCAAGCATTTGGATGCTTGGAGTAGTGTTATGCTGAGAACAGTGTACTCACACTGTGCTGGGAATAAAAGCCCTGAGAGGTTCTGCCTGGCAGAGAGATTTGCCCTTGGTGCATCTTCAGTGTGTTTTCTTTCCATATCTGTGTTTTTATTGACATTCCCTTCAGACTGCCTTCAGAAAACCAAAACTCAGAGCAGTGAAGGGTCCACTACAGGCAAATAATTCCTTCCATGCCACAGAAAATATTGATTAGGCTCTGGCACTGGGAAATCTGGTATTACCCTGCAGTGCAGGTAGGAAATAATGAGCATGTACAAAATTAATGCTGTTAGATGTATACATTATTCCAGGTCATATGGGTGTGAAAGACAACACCACTACTAATTTCTCATGCTCCTACTGAATTTCTGAGTGCTGTGCAGGGCATGTGATGGGCATGAGCACAACACCAACAGAAATGTGACTGTAGCTGGAATTGTCTTTGCCTATTGGCCAGGGAAACTCTGCAGGAAGCAGCAATAGCTTTTATCAGAATAAAAGCTGTATTTTGGGGTAAATAAAAATCTAGACAAAGCCAAAGAGACCCATTTGGCTTCTTATGTATATGTTTCTCATGGCTGTAGATTTGTGATATATTCAGATAAGTCATTAGGAATTGGGGCTGTGCAAGTCTGAACTTTTTCTTTCCTGCTGCCTTTTGGAGGTATTCACCAAAATGAGTCACTTATAGAAGAAATACCATGAATTCTGGATAGGAAAACAGATATCAGTTCACTAAGGGATAGATACATTTACAAGGATGATTGTTCTTTACACAGTTTCCAGAAGTACAAGAAGTGGGAGCTTTAATTAGAATTGTTTAAATGGGGAACAACCTGAAGATCTCTGTCATTAGAAACTATAAACTCATGGAACTATCAATTTCCTAGATACAAAGGAAACCCTACAGAACCTCCTGCCTAGACAATACATGGACAATTTTTCTGACTGAATTTAAAATTTTCCTTGCTTGTATTCATAAATCAATCTGAAAGACCAGGCTATTTCATTAAGAGCTGATGTGAGGAGTCCATTCAACTACTTACAGCACAAAAACATAGGGTGAAATCCTGTTTGGATTAAGTTAATCTGCTTACTCTATAACAAAAAAATCCCAACCCATTTGGGAAGAAAAATGCAGGGGTTAAATCTCACTGGGGGAGAAACATGGATTAATGGAAAAAAGTTTATTAGTCAAATCCATAACAAGACCAAGAATTCAGGTTGATGTTCAACACTTCAGCTGCAGAGCTCTGCTATTTGCCAGAGTTCTAGTTCCAAATAAATTAACATAATATAGGCTTTGCCTGCAAAGGAAAGTGGCAGTGGTTTCAGCTGGATTTTTTCTTTAAACCAATTGCATTAAACATTGGGCAAATCCACAGTTAAATTGATTTCTAGTGGCTTGTGTTGGTCTAGAATAATACAAAGGGTGGAGTTTTATATGGCAGCTATACATTGATTTAAGTGCATCTACACAAGGCTGCAATTGTTGATTTAAACAGGCTGAAAATAAAACTTCAGTTAAGCCACTTTAGATAGCAGGTTAGCTTTTACTAAGTAAATACTCACTGAGGAAGTTGGCAGCCACTTTTCAGAAAACAGGAGATTCAAATCAATTTGAGTTCAATTTTAAGAAACAGTCATGAGGCTTTCTGTTTGTACAAAACCCACCAAGGATCCACTCAGGTGCTGACCTGAGGATTTTATTTTTTGACTTGTGATTGTATTTTAAAACTGATCCTACTTTTAAAGTTGATCAATTTAATCTTCTGTGAATCCTCTTTTTTTTTCTTTTCTTTATCGATTTAATATTTACATGTACTTTCATCATTCTCCCATTGCCACAATGACTGTTTGCTCATACTTAGAAAAGATATATTAAGTATTCCAGCAGTATTGATCAGCTGAGCCTGTGAGGGACACTTAAAACCCACAAGTGCTGATCATCAGGATGCTTTCCTACAGTGCACAAAGGAGGGAAAAAAGAGATTTTGCCAAGATACTGAATAACTTCCCTTATGGGGATGTTCAAGTTGTGCTCCAAGGTCCAGTGGTTCCAGAGGGACCAGGATTTCACCCTGTACCTTCTCTTTGCTTGGTTTAATGTTCAGTGTGCCATCAGTGACAAATTTGATTTGTTTGGTGAAAGCAGAACCATGGTGACAATGATTTCCCTGTTTATTACCTTTAATAATAGAAAGTTGTTGTCACCTCCCTGTCACAAAGAGTGAAGAAAAGGCCACCAATCTCCAATTTTATGGGTGAAAATGTTCTTCATTTTGATGGTGGTGTTCACAATTCCATTTGGGGCTTTGGACAGGAGGGGTAGGGAGCTTTATCTGGGAATTTTAATGTTCTTAGGTAATATTGGATTCCTTCTGCTGGTAATTTTAAGGTGTCATATCATCTTATTTTTCTTGTTTAAAAAAAAAACAACAAAACCCAAACATTATAGTGTAATGTATGTCAGGAGGTAAAATATTTTGATAAGTTATCTTTCATAGTCATGATTAAATGATAAAAAAAAGGGATGACCTTTGAGGCAAAGCAATTTCCACTTATAAAAAGGAAATTTTAACAAGATGCTCTTGTGAGGCCCCTTCCAGCAGGTTTGTGGAGGAGGCTCTTCATGTCATTACCAGTCCCCCAAGGTAAAGCACTTGTGCACTGAAGAGGCAGAACAGTTTTTAGCTGCCAGCCCTGGCACAGTGCTACTGCTGCCCCTTCATGGGTCTTGGATGACCTCAGGGGTGCTCAGACTCCACATCCAAACACAAAAACAACATATTCACTGTCTGCTCAACAGAGAAAAGGTCTGTGAACAGTAAAGTGGTGCATGGAGTCTGCCTAATACAGATTATAAACTAAAGGCTAGCTGAGAAGATTACAGTGAATTTTAAAAAACACTGAGAAAAAAAGAGAGGGAAAGCAAAACTAACAGGGAGCAGAGTATGTCAGATTTCTGTCAATTTGCTATGGAGTATAATGATGTAAGTATATTATACCCCAAAATAAGGAAATGTAAATCCTGATTTCACTGAAGTTGATGATAAACTAAACAAAACTGGAATTTCTCTCACACTGGACTTGTCACTGTGCAATGTGCTGGTCACTATTATACTCTGCTGTAATCATGTGGTTGACCCTGGGATTATTTTGGCATTACCCTTCTTACTTTCACTGATTTCCAGAGGTGTGGTTCCACTTCCCAAAGCAGCACACATATCTTGTCTCTTTCAGATTAAGGCAATACAGATATGCTTAAAAATCAAAAGACACAAAAAATTCTGGCTTAACATAATAGAAGGTTGTCCAGACTTTAGCTAGGAATAGTTTCAGGATGGGGCTGACCATAAACACAATAAAAGCAAATGAAATAAAAGGATAACTTTAGAGTAGCCATTTCTATCTGTGACCTACAAACTGCTACAGCATATAAAATATTCCTAAAAGCCTAGAAAAGGCAATGAAATAAAGCTTTTATATTGCCAGTCAGTGAAATTCACTCTGCCAATGCCTGCAGTGACCATGAGAGTTTTTGAGAATCCAAAAAATCAAAGAAATTGAAAAATCAAATGTGCTAAAACAGTGATATTGCTAAACTTGATAACAAGGTTTCATAAGTGGATGTAGAAAATGAGAATTATCAATATTTATGCAAAATACATAACAAAACCAAAGAAAGAGTAACAAACCATTTTAAAAGGATCTAAGATTTGGAAGAAAACCTTCCTCAGGCTGAAATCCATGTACTTTGATATCCTGGAAACATGTACAAGAATGGATTTTTGGGGCTACTAAGGCTGGTTCCTTAAGGAAAAGGAGCTTCCTTAATCATAACTTCTGAGTGCTTGTTCATCTTATCTTTTCACCAGTAGCTTCTGAGGGCTCCAAGCTCAGCCAAACTTGACCAATAATTAAGTTCCTACAAGTTTTTTAAGCACAGTGAGGCAAAAAGAGCAGGAGAGTAGGAGCCCTTGGTGAGGGAGAGAAGCTGCAGAGTGACTTTTGCTTGGCTTGACGACAGAGAATTGACACAGAAATCAAACCCTCCAAGTGCCATTGTCTTCAGTCAGACCTCAAAATCACTGCAGGACACTAACCCATAAAAATGTAATTTTTATTACCTCTGGCAGCCCTAGAATTATTTGTTCTGAGAATAGATATAACAATGGGTTGCATTACTGATTAGGAGTTTTGCTGCTGTCTCAAGGGTTTTCAGGACTTGAACCTTCCACACAGAGGGCAAACTCTGCAGGGCACAAGCTCCATTAAGAGCAGATGATGTAGCCCAGAATTCTTGATCTGTAGTCAGGCTGGGGTGACAAGAGTACACAGCCCTGTGTTTTTAATGATTGTAGGACTTGTTGATTTACCCAAAGGTTAAAAGTTCCCCAGTAGCCCTGGCTTTGATTGGGAAGCCAGGCTGAAAAAAATCTGTGAGAGCATTGGAAAATCTCAGGCTCAGTTCTGGGAAGTGTTCACCCTGTTTCAGCCTCCTGGCATGTCAAGGGATATGTTCACTTCCTACAATAATACTTTAAAATCATAGAGGCAATCAGCTCATCTCCAGTAGGAGTGATCAGTTTAAACATCTGAAACCATTGGCTGTTAAGAGAACAAACTAATGTCACTATACAAATTTCACACTGGGGGCAATTTTTAAGGAGCTGGAGTTAAATTACAAAAATTAAATTACTGCATTATTTTCATTAGGTGAGCTCGACTGGACTGTGGATCTCAGGAGGGGAGCTAAGCTCTCTGAGCATTTCCCTGCTGGACTGCAGAATCACCTGCTGGACCAGAGGCATCCCGTGGCAGCAGAAGTGCCTGGTGGCAGAGCTGATGTTGCTTAGCAACTTTCCCAGGGATGGATCTGACAATTAACTCTCCTGTGAGTCTGGTGTGTGCTGGGAACAGGGAAAAACAGAGCAAGCAGCCCTCCAGAAGAGACCCCAGGAAAGCTGTGTGTGCCCATCTGCAGCAGGACTCCAGCCAAAGAAACCTTTGTGCTGGGGCTGTTTCTTAAGCAGCAGCTTTTTTTTTTTTTTTTGGATGCCCTCATTCTTTCCACACAAAACACAGCATAATTTCTAAGAGGATTAATCAGCACCAAAGTGGGCACACCTGTTACAGAACAAGAACACCTGCATGGGCATTGCTTCAAAAAATTACCTTTTCCATTTGCATCCACACTTGAACCTGAAATTTCTTCCAAGTGTGGAAAGCCCTCATTTAACCTGAGCCATTGGCCCAACCACAAAACCATTTCATTTTGCCCACCACCTGTTATTTTTGCTCTTCATCTGGAACCACACTAAGCTGTGCCTTAGTCTGAGTCAAGCCAGGAGAAGGAATGAAGAGAACGATGAGTTCTCATCTTCAGGATGGTGCAGGGCTGCTCCAGAGCTCAGCCACAATCCTCTTCCTGGCTCCCCCTCTCACTTCCCAGAGAAAACCACCTGTTAAAAAAGACCCCAAAACAGCCACACAGCTTTTATAAGCAAGAAGAGCAGCATTTCCTCTGTGTTTTGCAATATGGTTTGTTAAGGATGCTGAAAGCCAACCCTGTGCTGGAAATTGCGGCGAAGGGAAACCTGGAGGTAAATTTGCATTTTTGTAGTTTTAGAAAAAAAGTCTCTGAAGGACAACCTTTCTTCCTGCAATAATTAAAAGTAGCTACAGTTCCCTTTTAATCAGGATGCAACAGTTTTAATACATTTTACTCATGAACTGTGGAAAGAATTTGATAATACACCTGAAAAAAACCAACCAGCTTGTTTTGTAGTGGTCAGAAATAGCTTTTCTGCAGTTCAAAATTCAATAATTTAAAATCTTACAGAGCTCTTGTCTTCTGACTTTCCAATCAGCTCTTGCACAGGAATGACACCTTATTATTGCCACTGCTTCTTTTGTCTGTTGAGTCATGTCATTAGAAAAATTATTTCTTGGTGGAAAAATTGCCCTAATGACAATGAATATAATTTTGAAAATTATTTCTTTGCATGAAGGGCTTGACACAGTTTATACACTGACTGATTTTTAACATGGCAGTGATTTATGATCTACCAAAGAAAACACCCAGCAAATGAAAATGCTCTGTGAAGCCTGTGCATTTAGATAAAGAATTTACATTGAATCAGGAGCTGAATATGCACAGGCACAGCCTGTTCCACAGCTGTCATGGCACTCCTGACATGCCATTTCCATGCCATCTATCCAGGGATCCATGGACACTGCTGGAAAACAGCACAAAGCAGCACTTTTCACCAGGAACACACCAGGACATCCTTTTATTGCTCTCTTTATCATCATGTATAGGCAGAGAGAGAGGGAGAGGAGAAAATATACAATCCTAAACTACTGATCTGGTTATTAGTATCAGGAAAGAACAACCTGACAGAGCAGCTATGAGAGGTGAGGTATAAGCTGGAAGCACCTGCCTGTCTGGAGCTTTCCACTTCCAGCACTGAGAGAATTCCCACTGCCTTCAATTCCTTGCTTCTCTACTTTATTTCCTTGGTAAACATAATTGGGGTTTTCTTCATCATCTTTCACAGTGAGATTTTTTCTTATATCAGAAATAAATTGGCCAAAAAAGTGCAATCTCTCTTGTGGAATTTTGCAGCTATTGAGGAAGAGCTGAGTGCCAAGGAGCAGATCCCTCTGTGGATGCACTCAGAATATTCACTTTCAGTTTCCAGGCTGTGGCATCAAAGACACAAACTCCCACCAGCTTTGGGCTGCAGGTATTAGACCCAAGCTATGTGGAACAAAATTGATTCTGAAGTTAGCTTTTCAAGCTGTTATTAATGTTCTTGTTTTCTGAAATATTATTTGAAACAGATATGAAAACCTATGTCATTGCCACATATCCATCCTCCCACTCACTGTCTATTGAGGTATGTTGTCTGGCTGAAAATTGAGTTAATTCCCAGGCTGAATGAAGTTCATAAAACTTTCAGCAAAACTGGGCTGGATTTTATGAGCATGAAGCCATGTTACAGCTTGGGAATGAGATCAGGGCAAGTTCAGTTTCACTGGAGATTCTGTACATTCTTCTGTGTCTTGCTTTGAATTTTTGGATTTCCTCAACTTCTACATTAAATATAAGGTGGGAACTTGTTTGAATTTGGTAGGAGAGCAGCACACCCATGAGATTCTCTCCAGTCCTTTGTAGCTCAATGGACACTCAAGATCCAGCTGAGATTTTATCTCAGGCTGTTGATTTCAATAAAAATGCTCCAGATATCTTAAAGAGTTATCTTCACCTCTGTTGGTCAGAGTAGGAGGCATGTAATTAAGTTTGAGTTCTTACTAGGATGGAAGATTGAAGATCTCTTCTCAAGCATTGATGGAATAAGAGCTGAAAAACTGTTTTCTTGAAATGTATTTGGTGGCAGGGAGAAAAAGGATGTTTTTCAGGGATTATACAACACCACATGGAATTGCAGGAAAGAAACCCAAGCACATGGTGTTTAAAATCTGTTGTGAAATGAGTGTTTTAGTCACTTTGAGATCATAGTGCAGACCAATAGTGCAGACCAATAGTGCAGGAGGGGGATGCACCACCACGAAACCCAACAAAGGATCACGCTGAGGGAAAGAGCAAACTCTTTTTCTAAGCTTCTCAAACAGTAAAAAACACTCAGAACTGCAGTTAGGATACGTGCAAAATATTTACTCTCCCAGCAAATGATGCCCCTTGGGTGTGAAATGCAGAAGGAAGAGCTCCTGCTGTCTCTACTTGTGCATAATGTCACTCCTCCATGAGAGAGAGCTTGGTTTGCACAGCCATCAATTTGGCAGAAAACCCTGCTCTAGTGCCTGCAGAAGAGAATCTTTATTATTGCTTTCAATAGCTACCAAAATAAACCCAGGAATCAATAGAGTCTCTGAAGCAGCTTTCACCTCTGGCTGCCTCCTGCTCTGTGTCAGGGGCTCTCAACCTGTGGTGCACAAACCACTTCCAGGGGTGTGCCCCAGTGATGCTGCAGCTGTGGCAGCTGCAAGTGAACCCCAATTCATTTAACAGCAAGAAAAGGAAAGCATGAAGTGCTCAGGCAGCTGGGTGAGGCTGCAAGAGGTGTCCTGGAAACAGCAAGGTGTGCTGTGAATCAGGGCTGGGTCTCACAGCTCAGGATGAAAAGGTTTCCTCTGCTCACCTTGCACAGCTGCTGCCACTGCTGACAGTGGGACCTGTCACTGCCAGGGGTGACAAAGTCCAGTAAAAGAAAGAAAGTTTGGTCAGGGTTACTTCTGACCACAGACACAAAATGGAAGCAGCAGGGAAGAGTGGAAAATTAATGGCGAGTGTTAATGAATTTCCACTAAGCACCCTTCATCTCATACATCACACATTAATGCAGTGTTTAAAATTTTATTTCTTTAAGTCAGTAATAGAAAAATTAAATTATGCATTATTAATAAAGTAGCTTGCAGAGAGGCTTCCAGAAAGGTGAACAGAGTTTCCAGAGGAGATGTGAAGAAGTTGAGATGGTGATGCTGAACAAGAAGGAAAATATTTGGGACCCTTTCAAAAGTGTTTCTGGGCACTCTCAGGATTTACTGCTGGAATGGCAACTGTCAAAGCTGGTGAGAGAATAAAACTGGGGATAAAGCTGGCTTTGCTGTTCAGAACTGGTCAATGATCACCCAGTCACAGTGAGTGAAAAAGACCTGGCTTATCTGGTAACCTTTAGGTGAAAGAGAGTTCTGTGGGATTCATTGGTGTAAAGACAATTAAACCTCATTAAAACCTCACAAAGCACAGCTTGCTATTAGAGCCATTGTAATAGTTCCACCAGCACAAAGCTTCTAAACCAGCTCTAAACCTCTGGTCACATAATCCAAAACAAATCCAAAGAAATTTATGTTACTGCACATCACCTGGGCACCATGATAAATCATAGCCCTTTTTTACCTGTGCTGAGAGCCTAATTTCCTTAAGCTGCTTTTCCTTCTTGGATGGATTAAAAAGCTCATGAAAGCAGATGCAAATAGAAGTTTGCAAAGCTGTGGTTGTGTGTAAATGTGGTAATTGAATAATTGCAAGTCTAAAGCAATATCCCACTCTTCTTATCCTGTCAGGGCTGGGTGAGGTGCCATTGGTGCCAAAGAAAGAAGATTTTTGCAGCTTTTCTGGGGTAGGGACAGTGAGGTGTACACCAAGTCAAACAAAGTCAAGCCTCCTGCTTTACTGCAGTAATAAACAACTGCTGAATTAAAACAGAGAAGAGCAATTACCCAGCATCTTGAGAAAGATTATTTTAATATGGAACAGAGTACTGCTAAAGCAATTAAATAGCTTATAAAAGACCCCAAAACTCAGCAGGATCTCAGCATCTGCAGGTAGGCAAATCTATCAGTGCTACTTTTCCTGCCATGTCTCTAAAAACTCCTTCCCCCCACAGAGCTGTGTGTGCCCTGCCTGCCACAGCAAAAGTTCATTCTGGATTGCTGCTGCCCAAATCCCGGCACAAATCCCTGCACATCCTGAACTCTGCTCCAGCTCAGAGATGGCTCTTCTGGAGCAGGAATGGAGAAGAATAGAAGAGTGTGGGCAGAGGTTTGGGAGAAAGAGAAGCTTCTCTGTAAATCATTACATGGGAAGGTTAAACATTATTTCAAACTGGCAGACCAAGAATCCAACTCACCCAGTGTCAAAATCCTGGAAAAAAAGGCATTATACATTGCTGAATTCAACACAGCAACAAAATATACCTTGATTTTGTGCTAGCAGGGTCTTAACTCACTTATTAAGGTCAGAAGCTTCTGATAGTGAACTGAATTTCCTTTACTATGTGGGATACACATCCTCTCATATGAGCTACATAATGGAAAACATTTGTTGACATTTTTCACCATATATTGTGTGAAACTTCGAATTTTTTCCCAAATATGCAATATTTGGGTAGGATAATGAGACAAAATCCAGACCTGCATATAGAACATTCATTCTAGGTGAGTCTTTACAGTTTCCCAAATTCAGGAGCCAGAGAAGATGCTCTGCTCCCTTTTTTTTTTTTTTTTTTTTTTAATCTATTTGTAGCACAGGCACCTTGCTGAGGGTTAATTAATAATCCAACCTGGGTAAATCAGATATTTCTGATATCTGAGAAGTGACAAGAGAGGTGATTTCCCCTCAGGTGGATTTGCTACCCATGTTCAATTCATACAGAGAGACACATACAGGTTCTACAGGTGATTTGAGATTTTCAGCATCCTTCTAATTGAATTTCAAAAGCTTTGAAAGGCTTCTGATGCTTACAAGATTCACTTCTAAACCCTGGATGTTTGTTCTACTTAACTGTCTCCTCTGTCATCCATTTTTGGTGAATTACACTACTAATGATGGGATTAATATTAAGCCATTTCACTATAAAGGGGTTGGATGTTCTGCTACTCTCTTGAATTAATCTGCATTTGGCAAGCACATCTCTGCCCTTGTCCTTTCTTTTCAAAAGAAATTTAGAATGAGTGAAATAAAATGTCTTCAAGGTAAACCTGTGAGGTAGGACTGGATGCCTTTTATAAGAAGGGAAGCCAAGCACACTTTCCAGGAAACACAGGAATTGGACAAAGCTACAGGGGTTTTCTTGTTTTTCTCTAACTTTCCAGTAACTTCAGCAGTTGCTTTAATTCTCCCATATTTTGGGCTTAACAAACCCAGTGGGTTTGCTCTGTGAAGGTGTTGGCTGTGGCCACAGCTCCATCT
The DNA here is from genome assembly GCF_029582105.1 of Oenanthe melanoleuca. NCBI lineage: Eukaryota > Metazoa > Chordata > Aves > Passeriformes > Muscicapidae > Oenanthe > Oenanthe melanoleuca. Next base: position 8,470,132 of record NC_079334.1, read on the forward strand.
CAGACCCCTGAGACCTGGTGACAATTCTGGGTGTGTTCCCATCCCTCAGCCTGCCACTGCACGTGCAGCAGAGCTCATCTGAACCAAATTCGTGTTCTGCTTTCTGTAAAGTGGCTGGGGAATTTGGCAGCACTAAAAGGAGGGAGGGAAAAGACTCCTGGAATCATCTACCCCTTTGCCACAGAGACAGTGAAAGGCAGTCCCCAGCATTCTGCTTGGCCTGGAGGCATCTGCAGAGGGATCCTGCATGACCTGGGAGAGCAGATGGAGATGCTGGAGGGATAAAAAACTGCTTATTCCAAGGAAGAAACTCACCCTCAGAAGGGGGATCAGGGACAGGATGGCTCCCATGACTCACCCTTTGACAATGGCTCAAAAGCAGTGTCTGGGGAGTTGTAATGGGCTGTGTTATTGGCCACATAAATCAACAGGGGTTCCTAGAACAGCTGAGGACCTGAACTGCTGCAGCAGAGCCACAGGAATAAAGGGACATTACTTGGAGTCTCTGCTTAGCTTTGAAGTGAACTCTTGCATAAAAGGAAAAAAAAAAATAAAGTGTGAGAAGAAAAAAAAAAAAAAAAAAAAAAAAGATTGATTTTACTTTTGGCAAATATTTGTTCACCAGGATCTACTCACCTGTCATTTGCCTTGCCTTGAGAATTGGCCTTTGCAGAAGGAAACAAACAAACTGCTACACCGTGTGGCATTTTGCAGTGACACACAAGCCTCACTGAGGATGACAGACATTTATAGAGCAATTCATATGACTTTAAAATGATCCACCTTTGCTTCCTCACTGTTTAATCTACTAGTTTGCATTTGTTATTTGAAATGTACACAGAGAGGTTGTGCTGCTGATGGCTACCTGGAAAGCCTGCTGTGTGTTAGGACTCATTATCTGGGTGTGTTCTAGCATCCTCTCTGGAGGACAGGCTTTCACATGGACAATTAAAAGCAGACTGTCTTCTTCCTCTATTCCTTACAAGGTGCAGAGAATGGCTGCACCCACACAGATTCCCCAAAAGATGCAAATAATTCCCCAGAAGAGCCATATACACCACAGTGCAATCTTCCACTGCATGGGGTAAACTGGAAATAGGAAATATAAACTGCTCTGATTGTACCCACAGTGCTCCTGCTCCCTTGAGGGCTCACTGCCAGCTGCCACAGGCTGGCATAATGCTGCAGCATCAAATAAAGCTGCTGTGTGGACAGACAAAATGCAGGGACACGAAGGCAGCCTCCTCCCACCGAACCCCTTGACAGCTCATCCTTCACATTTCCTGCCACCCACTCACACACAACACTCCCTGCCTTGCCAGCACAAACATGGTGAGACAGGGAATTGGGCTTTAATTGCCAGAAGTCTTACCCTGTGGTACTTTCTGGGAGATAACAACTTCACAGCCAACACCTGTGAAGCACAGCGAGTATTTGGTCGCCACAAATATGGAAAAATTCCTGTGTTCTGTTGGAATAATTCAATTCTTGGGGAGTTTTCAGATGAAGTCAATTATTCTTCAGGAAGAGTGAATTTTGAAAATTAATGTCTGTATTCTCATCTTCACCATCCCGTGTCTTGCCTTGCTCCAGTAGCACAAAACAAATAAATGGATAATTTGATTTCCTGGCTGACAACATGCAGAAGAAAACTCCAGGAATAGAGAGTTATTTATGCCTGAATGTAGGGCTTGCATTCATATTTATGTAGTTGGATAAGCATTCTGACTATCAGGGTTATTATCACATCAAGATTTTTAAAGGCAGCTGATCCAAAAGTTTCTACAGAGATGTCACTCAACCCCAGCTCTCCTCCCTTCTCCTGGGGTCCAGGCACCCTTCAGCAAGAAGATGTACACCTTTGTGGGAGCTAAATCCTGAGAAATTCAGCGTGTTTTACTGACAACCACAGATTCATAAAGAAAAATTACTATTTTCACACAAGTTCTAGGCTTATCTCCAGCTTCTGAAGGGCATTAAAACTGTGTGCAAATATGGGAACATGCTGACAATCAGAGGCTTGTGACCACACCCCACAATTCTGTTGTTACATCTCTCACACTTGCTCTTCAATGTTCCAAAGAGAAAACCTTGAGTCCTGGTGTGAGAACAAGCTCAGGTTTACAGTCAGAGTTTGTGAAAGCTGCACATGCCCCTGCTGCCAGGTAGATTTCTTGTGAGTCTGTGCTGACCTTCACCCTCTCTGGGGAGGTGAAAGCACAACCCAGCAATGCCACACTGAAAATGGAAACAGGGTTCTTTGGTTTCCACTAGCCCTTCTCAGGAAAGGCAGAACAGTTGTTTTAGTTGAGTGACAGCAGATTTTTAAAATATATTTTTGGTATATTCTTATATTTTTTATATACTTTTGGTAATATATAAATAGCTCTAGAACTACTTTCAGAGTAATTTAGGTTTTTCATCAGGGGGTGAGGGCCTTCTGTCTCAGGGCACAGACATGATTGCTGCCAGGACAGGGAGGAAGGGAATGTCCTTCAGGGAGTGTCTTGGTCTTCCCTGGAAGCATCAGGCAGCAGCAGTGCCAGAGAGGAGATACCTGACTAAGTGGGACAGGGGCTTGATGGGAAGCAACAAAGCTGAGATCAGGAATTGTACCTGAGAATTCCTGCCAGGAAATCAGTGACAGGATGAAAGGACAGGACCTCAAGCTGTGGCAGGGGAGGCTCAGGTTGGACATTGGGAAGAATTTCCTCATGGAAAGGGTGCTCAGGCACTGGAAGGGGCTGCCCAGGGAGGTTTGGAGTGTCCATCCCTGGAGGTGTCCAAGGAACAACTGGATGTGGCACTCAGTTCCCTGGGCTGGGTGAAAAGGTGGGGATCAGTCACAGGTTGGACTTGATGACCTGAGAGGTCTTTTCCAATTTCTTGGATTCTGTGAGAATTTTGTTTTCAGGCAATATTAAATGGATTCCACCCTATGGAAATGGCAGTGTCAACAAGGGGTGCAAAAACTAGACAAGTTTTTGGGCACAAAATTCAGAGGTGGAAACACAGGCTTTAAAGCTGAGCACAAATGTGAGTGAACAGGCTTCTGTGTGCTGGATATGTGAATTGCTTAGACAATGAAATAAAAGGCAGCTGGTCCTGAGCAGTGACATCAAGAAGGAGGGACATGTTGGGCTGGGTGAGGGAAGGACAGGGAGGCAGTGAGACCACAGTGGTGCTCCCTTTCCTGTGCTGTGGCACTGTGGATGCTGGAGATGGAAGGATTAAAGTGTGACATTTTCACAGTGTGAGCTTCAAGCCAGCAGGCTCTGAAATCACCGAGTGCCCAAACAGTTTTTGTTGTGCTTTCGTCCATCCCCCGCCAAGCACAAACAGTGGGGGGAAGAAGCTCAGAATGTGAAACCAGAATGGCAGAGCACCTGCTGGGGCAGCAACTGTGCCTTCTGAGGGGCATAAATGAGGTGACAACAGGAGGAGCTTGCAGCTGGTCCTGCAGCACAAACTCTGCTAGCACAGCTAACTCAGCCCTCCCAAGATGGATGAGGTTCGTGAACCTGGATATTAGAGGATGTGATATGTGTCGTGCACAAGGTGTACAAAGTGCTGAAATGCTCGCTCTTCTCTCAGGGACAGCCAATAAAAAGATGAGAGCAACAATTTCAGGGTGTTTCAGGCCTAGGAGACTTGCAGATGTCCGTCTATAGGAGCTATAAAAAGTGTCTGAAGCTGTGAAGACCAGCCAGTCCCAGCTTTTCCCAGCCAAGGTCCAGCAGTGTATTTTAACCAGATTTTGGGGGTTAGAGACCCCAAAATCTGGGGGGAGACGTTGCAGGGTCAGGTGTGCTGAGCAGTGTCTCCACCAGCACCTCCCTGGAATTAGAAAATGGAGGAGAGAGATGAGATGCCTCACCCAGCTCTGAATCAGGAGCAGCAGAGGCACATTAACAAAATATTTTCAGGGCTGATTCAGCTCCCATCCCATGGGTAGATTAATCTTTGCCTGATCCTTTATCCTGTCAAAATGTGCCCTGAGATTTGCTGACCCTGAGCAGCAGGCTGGCCACAGACCTCCTGAATTTCTCCATGATACTGTCAAACAACCTGTTTTGAGATCTGGTAATGACATTGCAAAGTTACTTCCCACCAGTAAAACGTCTGTGCCTGATTTCTGCTGGGTTTTTTTTTCCCCTGAAGAGAACTTGTCTTCTCATGGGTTCAGGGCAATGAAAAGCCTTTTTATCTAGAAGTCAAATTTTTTAATATACTGTAAACATGTTGCCCCCATTGAAATTAATGTCATTTTGGTGGGATTACTGAAGGAAATAATACTTTATCCAGTGGAAGTGAGCATGGTTTTGACCATTAGTTTCAAAAAGACTACATCAAAAAATCAAGTGATGGATCATGTCAGCAAGTGACTAGATACAAGATACATATCAACAAAATGCTACAGGTTTTTAACTGCCAGAAGTAATTCTTGATTCCAGTCAACTTTCTTCTTTCTCTGTAAATTTCTTTTTGAAATTTAAATGGCACATTTATTACGGAAAGTGTCATTAGTCCTTTTCTGGGACATTCTTCAATTAAACTAAATATAGCCATAAAGTCCTCTGTTAGATAAGCTAATAGAGCACTGCAGCAACTGCTAACAAGATCCTTTAACTCCTTGAGAGCATCAGAGGGGCTGGGACCCTTAAACCCCTCAAGGACAATAATATATATGTGGTCCCAATTAAAGGTGAGGCAAGAGTGATATAAAAGGATATTTGTTTTTTTACTGTTTGAACAGTGCTGGAATTAATTTTTATGTTGGTAAATTCCTGAGTTGGAATGTCTGATTTAGATCAGAGCAGATGCTGATTTTTTTGCCTTTGGGAAAGGGTGAACATGACTGAGCAGACATTTTTTCTCTTGGGAATAGACCCAGATATGGTGGTGGAGCAGAGGGAGTGGGTAAACTCACAGCTCTCAGGCTGTTATTACAGCCTTGCCTGCTCAGCCAATGTTTCCTGTTGAACATTGTAATTACACTGCTGTCATTGCATGGAATGATGCAGTATGTACACAAAATAGCCTGCACACAGCCTATTCATGCAGTCACAAGCACAGCATGAAAATGACAAAAGGAAAGAAAAAGGAAAAAAAAAGGAAGAGGAAGGAAAAAAAAAAAAAAAAAGGAAAAACAGACAGAGAAGAGGAAGGGGAGAGGAATGTTCCAGCACAATGAGGATTACACAAATACATGACTACTGTCTGTGTGTTTCTGAGCAGGGTAGCTTCATCCAGACCAGTCCTGAACTGACAAATTCATTGGGATGAATTTGGGTAGGAGGCATCTAACCCAGTAGGCAGAGCAGGCAAAAAGACTCAACACTGAGATCATCAAATTCTCCATCTTTTGAAAAGATGCCAGCTGACCATGGAGCATTTCTTCCTCCAACACTGGAGTTTGACATGGTGAGTGTCACAGCCATACATGGATGAATTTTGGAGTCAGAATGGCCAGAATCTGACATTCCAAATACTCAGAATCATGGTATCATGGGAGAAGATGGGAATGCTGCACAGCCAAGCAGAGAAATTCATGTTGAAGCTTACACAGCCTGAGTGCTTAGGATATTTGCCAGCAGATATAATGGATCTGTGTGGATGGGTGTAGGAACAGAGAATGGATTGTGTGGTGCGTAGCTTGAAAAAAACTCCATAAACTCATGACCAACTTTTCTTTTCTGCCTTGATTGTTTCACTTCTGTAGGCTGTCAAACAGGTAAATTTACATATAAACAGGAAGGACAGTAGTAAGCTTTGTCTACAGAATAAACAAGGAAAAGGTGGTGTACCTGGATATAAATGGGATGAGCCAGTACAATAATTTGTGTAGCTGTGCTCTGCTATGCTGATAGATAAATGGGAGGCTTCAGCCTACTCACAGTTATTGATATCACAGAAGATGCCACCTGCAAGGTGGCCTTCCTTTCATTTGGAAATTCACCTGTGATCCCTCCCTTCATGGGGAAAGTGGGACAAAGCAAAGTGGGAGGGTTGGGTGTGCAACAAGTGATTTATTTGGTAGCACTTCACTGTTTTCTGGCATAAACTTATTCTGAGATGGGGCTGAGAGTTGAGCAAGCTGGAATACCTCTCTGGAGTGCGTGGATTTTTTTTTTTTTTTCCTAAAAAGGGTAATGTGTAAGGATGAAATAGAGACATGTAAGGAAGAAGGTGTGAGGAAGAGGAGCTCAAACAAATTGAGGATGAGGGATGGAAGAACAGGATGGCTGTGGCTGGCCAGTTCAAAACTGCAGAGCCTGAAGCACTCTGGCAATTCTCTTTGGGGAACATTCCCTTCCTGGGATGGCCAGGGAAACCTCCCCACACTGCCCCTCAAAGGAACCTTCATTTTGAGCTGTAATGGCACAAAAGAACACCTTTGCCACCCCCACTGCGACTGGAGAAGGGCACTCTGCAGGTCTCAGGGGGAGCATCACCTCTTTGTGGTTTGGAAATACTTGGCTTCAGGGTTGTGACTTCAGGAACAGCTGCCCAAAGGCCCTGTGTGATGAGTCAAACCCTTTAGGTGCTAATTGTCTAATGCTAGTTGTTCTTCCCAGAATCTGGACACAATATCAGATATCTTACTGGAGAACATTTCACACCATACATGTGACAGATTTAAATGGCCTTCTCATAGAAATAAAACAGTTTATGTACAGTAGGGCTCAATTGTCTTGGCTGAATCATGCTTAGACACATTCCATTCCTGGCTTTAAACAGCCTTTGCAACACTTTATATAGAAATTACAATGAAACAGTCCCCAATTGTTATGCCACTGTCATTACAAATAACAATGCCAGCTTACAAATGCACTAAATGGCTACAATGAGAGATGTGTACTATTTAAAAAGCATTTTTGTAGCTGTCTGATTGTTCAAGATACTAAAACACTTGAGAATCTCTGAGAAGTAAAATTTAATTCAGTTTCTTGGCACGTGCAATTAGCTGGTTGCCTTAGCTACTCCTCAGATGAATCTGTTATATCCAAATTAAGCTGAAGCCAACACATTGGTGTTGGGTTGTTGGTTAAAAAGGAGATGGAGAGGCCTGCACATGTATGGTTTAAGTAAGACAAAAAATTCCAATAATTGCATTTACATTGTTTGTGTTAGTGAGAGCTTTCAAATTGTGTTTAATACATTCACTGTTATGAAGACTTCACTCTTTAGTGTAATTTGCATTCAGGGATATTTTTTTATTTTTTTAAATGATCTATTGCAAATGGATTTTTAAATTTGGGATATATTGAACACATCTGCTTGGACAGATTCAGGGATGCTAATTCACCCCATCCAAAGGAGTTTGAAGCTTATCATGGAGAGTCTGCTTCAAAGCTGGTGTTAAAAGAAGAGAGATTAGGCTTTTAAAATTCCACCTAATATTAAAATTATCCAAATATAGAAAGTTCAACCCAATGAAGTTCTTGGATTGCCCTCAGACGTCCTGCCTGGGCACCAGCTGCCACCCCAGGAGAGTTCCTGCCATTATGATGTCCCAGGCAGCCTAGGGCATCACAAAAGCAGCAGGGGACTGGGATGACACATGCCTTTCTCCCTTTTTATATGTATCTGTAGCTTTACAAATTTTAATTTATAGCTATATAGCTTCTAGCTCTGTCACTTTAACACAGCAGGTTTTGCCACCTTATGGAATTCTGTTTAGTCTTGCTTTTTAGCCCAGCAAGGACATTTTATTTTTCACTGTAGATCACAGACATAATAAAATGTAGGGCTAAAAGATTCAGGGTGAGGGGTTCCAATGGGGCAAAAATTACCTAAGCAACCACTCTTCTAATTGGACAATATTTGTCAGGTTTGCTAATTACTTAACATTGTAAAAGCTGTACAAATCTGAGACTGTCCTCAGAAGTGTGGGTGACTCTCCCCAGTTTAATGCAGGTCCTGTGTTCTCATTTCAAACACAGGCATGTCTTGGCTGCTCTGCTGGAGGACAAGTGTGAGCTGGATTTCTCTCCTGGCTCACACCCCCTGAAATCTGAAATCTGCAGGTCCTTGCCTTTTGTTAGGATACTACTGGGAACCAAGAAAGCAGCCCTTGCTCAGGCTGCTCAAGGACAAGAAATTATAACAATGATCAAACACCTGCAAGAGACGTGATGTTTGGCACAAAGCATGTTTTCAAAGAGGTGTTGCCTTCTTGGACCAATGAGCCTTTTCTATTCTGAATGGCACGAACTACCCTATATAAGTGAAGTGTTTCTTCAAATAAAGCTCTCTTTTGCTTCTCCATTACATGAAGAACTCTGTTGCATTATCCTTTTCACCACTTCTATAGCCTAAAATGCAACAATTGCCCACAGTGCTTCAGTTATGCAGAAAGACCTGTCTGTAAGAGCTCAGATTTCTGGTGATAATATGATAAAAGATGTGTGTAAATTTATATGTGGGCCTTTGTACCACTCCAGTTATCACAATTGATAAAGGATATGTAATACATATATTTATAAATACTTATGTGTGCAAGGGTAGATAAAACAGCAGGAAAATATTAGGGCTTCAAGTCACACTACTAATTTAGGTACACTCATTCATTTTATCAATCTAAATGCATTCATTTTAAAACACTGAGTAAATGTCTTGAATTATACAGTAGGAAAAGAAAGATATTTAAAGTGATGCAAAAATTACACATAATTTTGCTCTAAAACAAGACAGGATTCAAATGAGTCTCAATGGCAGAACACTTCAGTCAGATCATGACTTATCCAAAGTCACCTCTCAGAATATAATTGTACTTTAAGTACTGTTCAACCCACTTATGTCTCACAGTTGTAAACTCTTTCTTGTTTTTTGGTTTGTTGTTTTTTTTTTTTTTTTTGTTTTGCTTTTTGTTTTTTTATTGCATAACATTTTGTGGCTTCCAGCTTACATTTCCCCTTGACAGGCTGAACTTAAATCAAAAAACACCAGATGTGTTGTTGTTTTTTATTGTTGGTTTGTTTGTTTTTTTTCTGTGGGAATCTTAGCAGTAATGTGTGCTTGCTTCTCAAACACTGTCCCTGACAATTACTGGTAAAAAAAGTCAGGAAAATGTTGACTAGACCAAAGTTCCTTTTCAAAACTACTGTTTGCAGTCAAGAGGTAATTAACTCCCTTTATGGATTCAGAGCTCCTGGGTAGAGGGTGGCAAATTAAGTTATTAGCAAGGCTGTTAATGCAAATTTCTAATTTACCAACACTGCTTGCTAAGAAGGACTGCATACTATTAGGGATCTGAAAAATATTTTGCCTATAAATTTGAAATATTTTCATGTAGCTTTAATGGCTCCTTACTTCTCAGCCTTGTTATGAATATGCAAATAGGAAAGCAAGTTTACATAAGCAGTGACCATGATTTCTACTACCAGGAACATTTTCTAGTAGAAACAAGGGAATTTTTTTTTAGAATTTAAAAAATAAGGTAAGTGGAGGTAAGGAAAGGAAGCCAGCAGGAAGAGAATATATTATAGTGTTTTGAATATGTAGGGTTGAATATTCTGTAGTGATGATGAACAGCAGAGAAGCTTTTCAAGAAAACACCCTGGAAGTTTCTCTGTCAGCTTAGGATTCTCCAGATGGATCTCTTGGCTGTCTGGCAGATAGTAGCCTGCCCAGAAACAAAAATTCAAATTTACATGTTCCTACTTACTCACTGGTCCATGACCTCTTTACTGACCACGAGTTTCCAGAACACCATTTTGGTGAATACCTGAATTCTTAGGAAAGGCAAGGTCTTGCAGGAACATACAGGGAATATTTCAATTTATTTGCTGAAATTAGTGTCACTCACTGTGGTGAGACTGTTTTCTTTCCTATTAGACTTGATGGTTTTACAAAACAAATGTAGATTGGTATAACATAGATAATAGAGACTGAAATAAGCATTTCTTCTACATCTCTAAACCCTTTTTAATATTAAAAAAAAACGCTGAATAAAAAAACCCAAAAACCTCAAGAATGTATTAGTTGTAGCATGTCTGAACACTAGACTGAAGCAGCACTTAGCACTCTGAGGAACAAAATACTTCCCAGATTTGGGATAACTCTAAAAGAGCTCATTTGAGAAAGCCGGAGCTGAAATTATTGTTCCTTTTTTGTACCAAGACCCTCATTACTGTGCTGGGACCTTGTGGGTGGCTCACTGCATATTTGAGTGTCTCCATTTAATTAAGCACTGCACAGTGTTGGTACATCTGAGATGTAATCTCGGGCCCAAGGTCCTGACTCAGAGCACATTAATGTCAGTGCAAAGGCTCCCATCAGATCTGATGGGTTTAGGCTGGGCCATAAATGATTTGGAAATAATGAAAAAACCTTCCTGAACTTGTCACAGAATTTCCAAGCCATGAGACAGACAGGTTTTTGCTCTTTAAAACAGAGAAGTGGCTTTTCATTGAAAAGAAAACCTTCATTCTGCTTAAAATATGCCTCAACACTATCCAATTTCCTTTATTCTGAATAACTACTGATATAAGAAAAATATGGAGGAGCAGTACATCTAAAGGAATAAAAAGCAGTTATAAATTTTCATGTGTCAAAACAGAATGCAAGGCATCTGCATCACTTTTAAAAGCTTTTTCACTGAAGTACCACATAAGAAAAAAAAATGGCAAAGGAAATAACCAAATAAAAAAATGGACTGAGCCTCTCACATGAATGTTTCTGCTCACTTCTGTCATGTTCTTCTTCTCTTTCCATTATCTGACACATCCCAGACTTTATCCTCTGTTCTGCCTTCCCAAAGCATCATTTTTCCTTGCCATAGTATTTGAGAAATAACTTGATCCACGTGGCCTGAGTCTCTGGAGAGGGAGGGGAGATCCCCTGGAGCACAGACAAGCCCTTGGGAAGAGGAGCCAGCAGGAGAGGAGCAGGTCACAGGGGGCACCTCGGGGGGACAGGTTTCCCCAGGGGTCCATGGAGGTGACAATGTGGGATTTGCTGTGGGCTGAGGAGCCACAGAAAGCTGGTGGGCAGTGAGCAGGGCTGGAGGAAAGCACCTGGGCTGCAGAACCCAGGAGGAGGATGCTTGGCCACTGTCCTGGTTTGTAGGACAGGTGTCTGCCAATAAAGACAGAAGCTTCTCTTTGAAATGGAAATGTAAACCCCCTCCCTCCAAATTATTAGAATTTTGAAATTAAGGGGCTTTCAGGCAGAGATATGGGAATTAGGAATAACAGTTCCTTACTAGGAAAATTAAAAGAGAAATACAGTATTACAAAGAACGATCCCAAAACACTGACAGGATCAGAATACAACCTGACACCCTGTCAGTCAGTCAGGGTGTTGGCAGCAGTCCCATTCAATGGTGGCTGCATCCTCCTGCAGTGGCAGATGTGGTTCAGCTGGAGCAGTGCTCCTGTAGAAGGTGCAGTTTTCCTCTGAAGGTGCAGGGATGATGTGGAAAGGTCTGGCTTTCCTCTGGAATCCAGTGGAAAGAAGGTACCTTGGTGTCCAAAATCTCAGTTTTTATCTGGGTAGGAAAGGCTTGGCTGCTCCCCTGGCTGGAGCATCTCCCAGTGGGATGATGGAATTTTATCAGTCACACAGTGGGACTGAATGGGCCAGCAGCAGATGAAATCTTCCTGGAGGGAGGATGGGCTGTGGAAAGATAAAGATGATTGCCCCAGCTGGTTTAAAGATGGCCCATTAGCAGATAATATGTGCCAGGAGATAAGGGTCACTGCCCCACCCGGCTGCAGCAGATGGGGACAGAATTCACATTTCTGGCCACATCCTGTATTGCAACCCAAGACAGTCACAACATGGGGTTTGCTTCCTCTGCTGCAGTTTGAATTTTCTCCCTTTTTAAAGTTCTTTTGTTAATGGTCTCAGAGCTTTAGCTGGTTTGAGTTATCATAACTTCTCCTAACAATTTTTTCTAAGGTCATATACAACAAATGAATAATTTATTACATAATTTTGCCAAGAATGACCCACCAAATATTTTACATTTGTACATTTCTTCCTCCTTTCCCTTCTCCCTTTCTAAAGTGTAGAAAATAGAGATGGGGAGGTAGAAAATTAAAAAAGTAAAGCATTGAAAGCCAGACAGGGAATATAATTTTTGTCACTTGTGTAGAAAAATGAAAAATGGCCACAAGGTTCTGTTGAATGACATTGAATGCTTCAGCTAAAATGCAGCTACCATTTGTCAAAAGCTCTGGTTTAGATGTGTTTTTTGATGTATGAGTTGCAAAGATATTCATTTAAATAATATGCAAATTTCTAAGCAATGACAACAGAAGAACGAGTTAAAATTTAAAATTTGAAATCCATCATTTCGCTGAGTGTCATTTATTGACTCAGCTGGTAGCTCACTTTTGATTCTGGCAGTGGCCATTAGTGCCTTGCTTTGACAGATTCTCTGGTGATAAAAAAATGGAGCTGCTGACCCACAGAAGCAAACATGATCCCCAGGGTGTGGTGACACTGCAGTTATTGATTGCTCCCAGTCATCACCACGCTGGGCTGATCAAAAACAGGGTGTGGAAAATTGCTGGCTGTGCTGAGCTGGCCAGAGATGGAATGGGTACAAACCACTGCTCCCTGTAAAGAGAACAGTGATTTATTTGGGGAAGTATTGCCTTATTCTGCTGACACCAAGTGCCTCAGGGACTGCAGGCAGGGAGAGAAAACATTAATCATCAGGACAACGAGGTGCAGGCGTTTGCAGTCTTGTGTACACAAAGCCAGAAGTCTTTGGCCAGATTGGAGAAATTGGAGAAACACTCAGTTGTAGTTCCTGGCCTCCTGTCTTTTGCTTTCACTGAGGCTAATGACAAAATTTTAAAAAGAAGAAATAAAAAAAAAAAGTCAAGTTTGGCCACTGTTTCAGGAAGTTCTGTGCCATGAAGTAGTTTCAGCTCTATGATATAGTAAATATAAATGAGATGCTGAGATATAAATCCATCAGGAAAAAGCCTCTAAATGGTTCTACCATGCTGGTGGCCATTTAATATTTTTTGTTCTCTCCAACTTGCTTCAGTTCCTCAGAGCATAAGCAGAAGGCTTGTCCGTCTTTCCTCTGGGGCTCCTCTGTCTTTGCTGTCTTTCCTCTGGGGCTCCTTAACTGTGTGAGATGGATCAACAGCACCAAACGTGATCATAGTATCATTAAGGTATGAAAACACCCTCAAAATCACCAAGTGCAGCCTTTGAACAAACACCCCCATGCTCACTATACAGCACAGAGAGAAGAGGCTCTCTGAAGGGTGCCAGTCACAGACAATGCAAAAGTTTAAATGCAAACATAAGCCATTGCCATTGGGGAATCAATCCCCAGCCCCTTAGGGGAATCACTGTGAAGTACTGATCGAGAAGTGACAAAAAGGTGAGAAGCTTTGGGAGCAAAGTATATGATTAATGTAAACATGCTTGTTATTTAACCTGCCCGTGATAAACAACATTAAGTAGATAACAAGGGTTATGTGCTGCATGTAAGCAAAGCCTACTGTTCCTAGAGTGTTATCTCTGAACATTCTGCAGAGGGGAACATATAAATGTTTCCATTTTACAGAGAGGAATGGGCACCTGGTGGGATGTAGTTGTGCATCAAGCTGTTCAGCAGACAACCTCAGCACAAGGAATTAGAGTTCATGCTTATTGAGGAAAATTTGGCTTTCTATCCACAAGGTAGTTTATTCTCCATTAAAGTACATTTCTCTGTAAAACAGACATTATAGAGAAAAAGTCTGTGTTGGGTCAGAATACTGAACTAAGGGAAAGCACTGTTAGGGGTGATATTGCTTCTCCTGTCACTTAACATGCTGGAGCTGCAGTAAGCTTGTGAGGCACAGCCATTTCTTGGTGCATATAAATGCTAATGGCTTTCATTAAACACAGGCTCTGCAGGCAGAGCCACGGCCCACTGAAATGTGTAGAAAAGGAAACCCTCGAGCTTCTGAGAGGGGCTGGTCAGGCACAATCTCCTTTTTTCTTTGACTGATGCACTGAGGGGAACCACCAACATCATAAAATCCTATCAGGCAAAGCATCATAAGGAACCAGGCAGAGCAGCAATGCCTAAAAGATGTTCACAGCTCCTGCCCTGCTCAGGAAAAGGCAAGGGCAGAGGAAAAGCAGCTGCTGGATCAGGTTACCCTGGCACAGTCCTTCAGGGCTGGAGAGGCAGAGCAACACTCATCATCCGGGTTTCACAGACCCAAATTGCTGTTTCATGGGATACAAGGATTTTCTTCTCCCCTTCTGAAGGTTAACAGGTGGTTGTGCATCAAAAGTACCCTAAGTCTGGTTAATGCTGGATGTCTTCAAAACAAGTCAAGCAGATCTCCTGGCTGCAGCAATGTGGTGACAGTGTAAAGGTATTTATGAACAAAAGAAAAAAAGGGAGGCGTTTGCTGCACGGCAGACAGGTGACAATTAAACCATTTAAACACTAGCTGGATGTGCTAGAAGGCATTTCCCATGCTATTCCTACCGTGCTAAATGCTAATTAAAGACTTCTATCTCGTATGGCTCTCTCATCCCGCAGCACTCCGGTGTTTTCAGCTTTTCAATAACAATTTAACACCCTCATGCCAAGCTGTGGAGAATTATCTTGCACTGCAGCATCTGCTCCCAAGCTCCCTGTGTTTATGGTATTACAGCCATGCCTTTGTAGTCTGCTTTGTTAGGCAGCTAAAGGACTGTGGGACCTCTCCTTTCCTCACCAGTTTTCAAATGAGAGGTGTTTGGTTGAGATAAATGTGTTTGCATTATTTTAATGGACACCCCAGGTGACAATCCTCACTTGGCTCCTTACAGGGGATACCACCCTTTGCTGCATGGAGGAGAATGAAAGCATGAGCTCACTCTGAGAGGGAGAAACCTCAGGAAAAGAAGAGCAGTGACATCCTTTTGCAATTTATTGTGTGTGGTGTTCTGCTCTTCACTCACACTGATGTGTGAACACTTTGCTGTGGCTACTTTTCAATTACAAAGAGCTCTAAAAACAGGGCTGTGTGCTCCTCCTTAAATATTTTTAAGCCTGGAATATCATTTTCCCAAAGTAACTAATAATGCTAGGTGCCCATCTAGCAGTGCCTTGAAAGAACATGTTTTTCCAGGAGTAGAAAGTCAGACTCCACTGGGTTGGCAGAGCTCCTAATCAGCTGGTTTTATCTCAGAGCAAGCAAACAAATCAGAGGAGGCTGCACATGTGGCTCCCGACCAGCAGAACACCCAGAGTGCTGCCAGAACCTCTATTTATCCTTGGGTAAGGAGTCTCACACTGGCTAAATGCTGAGCTGTGCCTTCCAGGTGAGATTAAAGACCTTTTCTGTCCCCAGGGTGCACTCCAGGCCAGCTTGGACTTCAGAGGTTCTCTTTAATAATTCATTATTTCTTCTAATCAGAGAGGTCTCTTTCTGGAAGAAAGCCTACCTTGATATATTCTGCTGTTAATTTCTGTAAATCTTACTGTTTGTGACCTCCCAAAAGAAAACTTACATGTTAGGGACATGTTTGATTGGGAATTAATTAACTATTCCCATGCTAGCCATGAAGTGCCCCAGCCAAGAGCAATGGCAGGAGTCAAAGCTTTGATGTCAGATTGCATCTGGATTTTGTGAATAAGAGGTGGGATGGCCTTTACAACATCTGTTATGGTCAACATTCCACAGATTTTAATTTTTTAGCTTTTCTTAAATAAGGATGGCAAAAACAACAACAACAAAAAAACTAATCTTCACAGTATGCTTTCTATTAAATCTATATAAAATAGCTCACAGAGACCCTGTTCCTTCAAGAGAATTTCACATGTAGATGATCTTGTAATAAATTATGTCCCATTATGAAGTTATTTTCTGCATCTCTAGTCATTAGCAAAACACAGCTCTAAACAGGTGCAACAAATTAGAGCTGCTTGTGCAAGGTTGAATGCTTCAATGAGAGAATTTTAGTTTTGCAAAAGAGAGATAAAAATCCTTAAATATTTTAAAACAAAATACCTTGGTGAGTAGTGAGCAGCTGCTGAACTGAAAGCAAAACTTTAGGAACTCTGTCACTTTAAAAAAATTACATTTTTTTGGCCTTTCTGTCATCATTCCAGGGAGTTGATAATTTGTTTGCTCCTCACAGGCTTGCATTTTGGTTCAAGATGTAATTCCAGAATTTTTCATCACCTTTAGTTTTAAGAGACTTCTTATGATTGGCTGATTTTCTTTACTCAGGATTTTATGTAGTTCTATTAATGTTGTTAGGAAAAAAAAAAAGTGAGAGCTGCTCCCAAAAAATCATTCTTCCCAAGATTTAGGAATGTTTAAAATATTCTCTACTTTCAAGTTAACTTTCAGGTTCATGTAACTGTCCAATTATACTAATTTAATTTACATTATAGCATTGTTCCTATGTTATGAAAACCTACTATTATATTTAATGATCTCATATTAAAACTATTACATTTATCTTTGCTGTTCTGTTACTACCATGAATATGCTGCACCTGCAGCCTGTGATTAGTTCTTTTATACTCCTCATCATATTAAGAAGGCAATATAGAAATTTATATCACAAGAAACCCACTTCCTCTAACATAGATATGTTTTTTGAAATGTTTATACATGTTTTTTTATTTAACATTTATGTGCTTTGTGGTGACAAAATTACCTTGTTTTTGGGAATCCCACTAAGCTACACAAAGCACTCTGAGTCCTTTGAGCCTGGATTCAAAATCCATGTTGGCACTAAGGTTTCATAAAGCACCCAGAGCACACAGGGTGGGTGAGGACCTTGATGATCTCAAGAATGGCATCTATGGCTCTCCATGTAGTCTACTCAGGTGGTTTTTCCAAGAGGAATTTTGGGAATACTGGGGGCAACATGCAGGTGCAGGTTGTGTTCACCTGGCCTTGGAGAGTGGTGGAGCTCTGGACATCCCAGGCACATAATTCCTCAGCAGAGAGAGGTTGCAGTCAAAGTGAAATATATTCCTTATCTTCTTTTTTGTTCCTGCTGGCTATGTATTTTCTTTGGCAAGGGCCTGTCTCATTGCTTATTAAACAGCCTGTGTTCCCTTCTTTTTATTGAAACCTTCCTCTCCTCTCAATTGCCTTAAGCACTAAGTTTTTAAAGGACTCAGCCTGGCATCATCATGATATTATTTTTAACCTGTTTCTTGTGTGTGGCTTAGGATTTTGCAAGTTGTGCTTGAGGGAGGTCATCCAAGCTGGACACTTCTATTTTTCTCTCATGCAATAACACCTCAGGAATGATTTTGCTCCATCTGATCTGGCTTCTCAAATTCATGATTTTTAAGACAGCCACCCGGCTCATATGGGTGGAAACCACATTACTGGTGGCCAGCTCATCTTGTGCCTGGGGAAAAGACTCTCCCTCACTCACAGATCAGCAAACTCTCCAGCTGGCCTGCAGGGGAATTTTCCTCCTGTAAAGCAGCACTGCTGTGTCTCATCTGCAGCAGCAGGCATGTGTTGGTGGCAGCAGTTACTAAAAACTCTGAAGTTTATTTGGTACTGAGGCATAAAGACAACAAGACATGTTATCTTTATCAACCCAGCCATGCAGCAAATGCAGTGAAGGAATTTGTAGCAACTCAAAGCATTTAACTATTGAGATGCCACCAGGATTATTTTTTCCTTGGCATTGAAATTGATACAGACACTTGAAACATTAAAGATGCCAATAGCAATGAAATTTTGACAGGACTTGTGTCTGAATTATCAGTAAGTCAAATGCTCATTTGCTTAGTGAGGCAAGTCTGATGAGGGTGGCAGGCAGAAAACTAATTAAGGCACTAATTAGGAAGAGGGTTGAGGATGTCCTGAGTGTTGGATATTGTTGCATGTTAACATGAGACAGCATCATGGCACAATTTTTAATTCCTTACACAGTGGTAGGAGGCCCTGGCTGGCAGCAGAGTCCCCTGAGCTCAGCCCTGCCTGGAAAGAGCCTCATGGAAGAGTTCCCACCCAAGGGTTTGGAATTCAGCAGCTGGGGGGACTCTCCCAGCATTGTCTTCCATTTCCTGGGGAGCCAGGCACACAGGAAGGGTGCCCAGTTCCATCTGGGAGCTGGTTCCAGGGCACTCACATGCCAAAAAATGGATGGTGCTGTTCTGCAGATCTCTGCAGCAGAAGCCAGGGCTGAGTGACACCTGCTGGGCCCCAATCTGGTGCACTAATGTGGCAATCATTTAGCCACAATTATTGTATATTTGCTGCCAAGAGTGAAGTTATTTTTGCCCTGTATTTTTTCCCTTCTCAGAAGTTTGCATCACATTATATCCCTTTCCCATTGTTTTCCCATTTACAGTAAACAAATGTAAATCTGACAGATTCATCTCATCAATCTGAGCTGAACATTTCTACTGTCAAGCATTAATGCCAGTTCCCTTTCAGACACAGTTCTCTGGGCTATAAGCAGAAAGGGAGATGGTGGCTGTCTCTCCTTTTAGTACACTATCATTATTCTGACAACTTAATTTCGTTTCTTATCATTTGTCTCTCTCTGTAGTGCCAGCTCCTACATGCACAACCCATTTTTCCCCAGTAGACACCACAGTGGAAATCATAATTTCCTTTATCCTGCACCCAGGGACACTTTTTTCACCCTGCTGTTCCCACAATCTATCCAACAGCCTCAGGTGGGAAAACACAGCACTTGGCCCCAGCACTCAAAACCTTTTGGATTTTGTCCCTCAACTGCCTGCTCACCATGAATGAATAAATAAATGAGCAGCCAGGGATATTTGTTTCACATCCTTAAATCCCTACATTTATTTTTATTTATTTCTATTTAGCATGAAGCACACTCTTGCAATCATCACTGCTTAACCAACCACATAGATACAGATTTTGTCAGATTAAAGGTGTGCAGATCTGTAAATATGTGATCCACCAGTTCTCTTTTTAAAACACCAAGGTGGGATGGGGGGGAGGCACTGCCAGATGTGATTTCTAATGTGACAGACCATGTCTATTTTGTACCTCTGCTGTTTCCTTGTTGTTTGGGGCCACCAGAGCTGTTTAGACACTCTTTGCTGTGCCCCTCTGAAGCAGAACTTCCCAACCCAGCAGCACTCAGCTCCCTATCCCCCTCCCACCTCCATTATCAGTTTCCCCTCATTTTTAGGGGTTCTCAGCAGACCCTTTATCAATTTTCTAGATTATTTTAACTGGGTTTTGTATGCTGTCAGGGAATTCTTCCATTTTGTGATACAGGCCCAGTTCCCAAAAGGCACATTTCCAGGGAGGGTTGTTAGTACACCCCTCACTATTTGGATCAAAGCTGCTCAGCCCTCATCATTCTATTTCTACAAACATTCCCAGCTCTTACTTAAGTGAGCATTCCCTTGCTGTGTCTGTGGTTCTAATTCCTTCTCTCCATGCACAGCAGTTTTAGGGACATGCAGCAAATGAAAAGATGCAGATACAACATATCAAAAGGCAGAGATTTTTAAAAAATAAATAGATCCATTAAAAGGATCGAGGCAATAAATTCAATATACACACTGCAATATTACCTGTCTGCTTAAAGACCCTTCCAGTCATTTTTGCAAGTGTTTGGGACAGGCTGTTTTGGAGCTGTTTAAAAGCATGCCAGATACATGTTCAGCTCCTCTTTTAGGGCAGAAAAAGGGGAATTCCTGGCACATCCTGCACACATTCCATGCCACTTGCAGCTGCTGCACAGCAGAGGGAAGGTGGGTACAGAAAGAGGAGCCATAATTACATCCCACCCTGCTGGACAGTGGCAGCACTAAGCAACCTGCTGGAGGTATTTCAGTCTCCAAAGGCTCTTAGACTGAAACTATTACCTCTACTAGGATGAGTAGTCTGAGAAATAACACCCTGAAGGAGTGTGTAGAGATGATACTGCACAAGAGGCTGTAAAAGGTTTCCCTTTAACACTGAGACTAAACTTGCATGAAAAGGGTGGCTTCTCAGAAAAAGCTGCTTAATAGTAACTCTTGCTCCTGCCACACAAACATTTACAAGGATTTTAAAGAGAGCTTGTAGTTTATCACTCCCAGGCATGCTATTTATGTCAGCAGTGGGCAGATACAGCCAGTCCTGTGTGCAGCTTGTTTAAAGCTTTTAAAAATACATGAGGAGCCAGGCAGGATAAAGGTCAAGTAAATAACAGGAGTGTATAAAATACACTGCATTAAACATTTAAACTAGTGGTTCTCCCAGTTTCTTTATTTCATGCTGTTACTCCATAATACTTTAGGAGTAATTTTTCCTGGTGTTCTTCTAGATGAGCCAAGAGTGCCTCAGTGGAATGGGCACAGTGAAAGTCCTGGTGCTCTGTCAGCTCCCATTCCTCCCTTACCAGCATTTGTCATCTCCTGGTAACACAGAGCTGCATCACAGCACTGCCACACACAAAGGCTGACACCTAAAAAATCAGGAAAACAAATGCTTTGCAACCAGAAAGGGAATTTCCAGAGGCCAAGGGTAAAGGACAGCTTGATTTCTCTTTATTTCTAGCTTTATTGTATTGTTTACTCTTTACAATTCCCATTAAAACACTCAATGGCAAATAAGGAAATCTTGAGCAAATTTGAATTCAATTACTGGGGTTTGTTATTGTTTCCTCTGGTCACTATGTGACATCACTGAGTCATGGTGACCATCTTGCCAGTTATTCCACAAAAATCCTAATATTTTCAAGGCAAAAAACATTTTAATTCAAATTCTATGGGGAGTAAAGCCAATTGTAATCTGAAAATTCTGACTTTCTTAATATCACCTCATGATCTGAGTATCACAATTTTTGGTTATTTCTTGTGTGTATCACAAATTTTGGTTATTTCTTGTGTGTGTCAAATTCAGGCTCACAGTACCCAGCATGGACAGAAATCTAGCTCTGCTCCAGGAAAACAGGTTGAAAACAGGAAGAAGTTATCAACTTGTGGCTCCATGGTTTAACCTTATTTAAGGCAGTGTGCATTTGAGGATCAGGCATTATGTTTAAATTGTTACTTCAATATGTCAGTTGGAAGAGAAGGAAAATTGTGTAAAAACTGGATGAACAAATTTCTGAAAAGTCTGTCATAAAATATAACTTGTCTTTAACCTGCCATCATCATTTTCAGGTAGGTTATTTGGCTTTTCCAGATCTACATTTTCATAAAGCAACTCTGACATCTAAATTTAATTACCTCAGACAAAGGCCTATGCCACTAGATAATCAGCTGCATTCAATCTAACTTCCTTGTTGGGTTTTGAAGTTATAAATATTATTGTCACAAAAAGGCAAAGTGTCCAAAATCTACCATAAAATATTCAATACCCATGAGCTTCCCAAAATTATCTTTCTTGCAAGTAGCAAAACCAGAAAATATAATTTAATTGAGCCCTGACTGAGCCCTCCAAAGATGACTAAAATCACCCAGTTTTGGGCCAAGCTCTTGAAATTTATTTAATTATACTTCTGGCATGCCTTAAAGATGTATTTGAATAATATTATGCATATTTATACCAGGATTACAGAATTTCAGCAGATAATAATTACAGTACTGAGGAATGAATGGATGGTTAAACCATCCATAAATGGGTATGGAAGCAGGGCCCCAAATCCTCTTTCATGATTTGTTTGGACATTCAGGTGACTGAGTCTTACTGAAAATTAGGTGGGACCCAGATTCCTTAGAGTGTCCAAATATGCAGCAGTTGCTTCTGGGAAGAATGGAGGAGGAAAGTGAAAACAAATAAAAAAAACCCCCCAAAAATAAAAACCAAAAACCAAACAAAAACAAACAAATAAAAAAATTACTCCAAGTTCTCTTCACCAGAGAAAATGAAGTAAAACCAGAAAAAGCAAATTGCTTGATGTGGTTATGGTGATATCTCATGGTTCTGTCATGGATAGCACTCTCACTGTGTGTGATGGTTGCTTCCAGATGTGCTGACATCAGCTGCTCACTGCAACAGGATTTCATAAAGGGGCCACATTTTTCTCTTTGTGAAGACAACCTGCCTTTAATTTTCTTTTCCCAGTCTGAAAGGCCACAGGGATCACCATTAGGGATACATTAACTTTCTTACTCAAACAAGTCTCCCTGAATTTCTGTCAAGGCTGTGATTAGAACTGAAACTTTTGCTTGGTTTTCCTTTCCTACCCCCTTTTTCTCTGCTCTGTTTCTTCATGGTGGCAAAGCCTGTGGGAAGAGAAAAGCAAGATGCAGCCTCATGACACACACATAGCTTGGACAGGGACTTGTTCAGGTTACCATTAAATTGTCCCAGCCCTCTTGGTGCCAGTTGCTTCAAGATAAAATCAGCAGAAAGGAACCAGTTGCTTCTGTAAAGAGCTTGGTATCCTCATACCTGGTACTGGCTTCTGACAAAATGTTGAAATCTGTCCAGAAACTGCCTTGCTAAAAGTGCAGGTTGCTTCACTGGAAGGCTGCTAACCTCTGGCAGTGAGACTGGAGATAAAGCAGGATTACATCTTAAACCTCAACACTAAGATTCACCAGAGCTCATCAGTCATTTTCCTTTCTTTTCCTCTTTTTTTTTTTTTTTTTTCCTGCACTGAATTGGAAAAAAATGGGATTGCTGGTTTTGTGCCAATAAATCCCATTCTTGTCTAGCACAGCTGGATTAAATGCTCTTTGAGCTTTATGATCTGGAATTACTGCCTCCTAGCTATAGAATAAATGTCTTGATAATTATTCCAAAAATTTCATAAGCCTCCATCTAGCTGGGCCCCCAACCAGAGTGGGACTTATAACCTCATCTGCAAAAAGGGATTATGACTGCATCCTCCCCTGCCATCACAGAGAAGTTGTTCCCTGAGGACTCACAAGACAAGGGCTCACAGATGCTTAATTTCATGAAAGCACTAAGTCACAGTGACACAAGTGCCAAGAGGAAGAATTACACCCGGTTTTTAGCTGCCTGCAGAGCATATTTGAGAAGAGTTCCCTCCCAGTTACCAAAGGGGGATGCACAGGACAGTGCCAGGCTGCAAAGTCCTCCTTCACTGTCACAGGGCAGTGCCCAGCCCACCCCTGCAGGCAATGCCCACATCCTGGACCCTCATTAACTCATTCCCAGGCTTGAAATATTTTTCAAAATGTAGAAATAAATCCCTTTCTGTGACTGTGCTCATCTAAGATGGTTGCCCATAAATTTCTGGTGATCCGTGAAAATGCTCTGCAGGGACAAAATAATTGCTGATGATTCAGTCAGAGAAGTGACAGTAAAGGTTAATTTCCTAGAAAAGGATATTTCTCTAATTGAGATGCAGTATGAGGAAACTAAGGTCAGAATTCTATACCTTCAGAATTGAATCAGACAACTTTTGAAAAAGGCCAATATAAACCGAAACCTATGTATTAAAATTTTTAGAAATAAAAGAATTCAAAGGCAAGTATCCCTTTTCTACAGCAGGTATAACAAAAGACACTGGTGTATGGGGGTGGAAAAGGACTTCTTTAGCAAGAACCTTGGGACCTTCATGAATAAGCACAAAACCTTTTAAAAGGAGCTCTCTGCAATATCCACCCAGAGGTTAAGACCCGTTAAACAATTAAGTAGCAAAGAAAAAAAAATCCAATTATTCTTTTCATCTGAACAGGCTGTCACATTCAGCAGAAAGCAATAATTTGGCCTGCAGTCTACTTCCCTTTTGCTCTCTTTTTTCTCTTTCCCTTCCTCTCTTTTTCTCTTTTCCTTTAATTCATTTTTCTCTTTTTCATTAACCCCTCTAATTTCTCTTTTTCCTTCACCCTGCCCAAGTATCCAAAGTCCACTGCCTATGCAGTCGGTCAGGAATAAACATGCCAAGTGTGTAATTTACTAATAAAACCCTCAGTCTGTTTTTAAACCCTCTGAATTTTGTCCTTCCTTTTGACCAGTGAGCATTTTCAAATCTTAAGTGCTTAACCTTAAACCTGTGACAGGGCCAGAGTGACCTGCAAAAACCCACACACAGCTCTGACATTTCTGAGAAACCACTAGAAAACTGTCAGGAGCTGACAAGCCACCAGCTTCTAACACTCCCCAAATTAGACCACTGACAAAGGAAAGGCTGGGGAGGCCTGACAGCAAAAAGATGCTCTGGAAATTCAGCAGGGAGAAGATGAACAGGGCTGTGCCAGAGGTGAGAGGAGAACCAAGAGCAGTGAACCCAGCAAGGTCCTCTGGGCTCTCAGCACTTGAGAAGTTATTCTGGCTCTGCAGAAAACTGGGGATGCCTCTTGGCTCCTTGAATCCATCCCAGGGGAAGTTTTAGGAGGCAGAGGAGATGAAATGAGCAATATGCAAAGAACAGTGCCAGGGTTTGAATTTGTGCACCTCAGAGAAAGCAGCAATGACATTGAAGGGGAAATGCTGCATGTCCCAGGTCCTCTTTACCTTTTTGTCTCTGAGTTGTCACATTCCAAGGGTTGTGTAACATCCCTGTGCCCTCTTTCCTCCATGGAAATATTTAATTTACAGTCCACTGTCCATGGGACATTAGGATTGCAGCCAAATTAGATTTTATGGGATTACAGCCTCTTCAAAGAGAACTGATAATTCCCCAAGGAGAGGTACTGACCAGAACTGTAACTATTGTGCATCCCCTATTCACATTCAACCATAATTGCTAAAAATACAAGAAAAAACACACTGATACTGACAACTTCAACATGCTCAAAATCAGTGATCTATTGGCAAGGATAAATTCCAAGCAGCAGTGGCACTGGAAGCAGACACCAATGCTCTTTGCTGTTCTTCCCTACACATACATTTGAATTTTGAATGCTACTTTTTCCTGCCCAGCACACAAAATGCTGCAGAATAAAGGATAAATATTGAAGAATGGTTAGATAGAGCTATAAGGAAGTAGACTAGGTGATGGTGGCATGTGGTGACTGGGAAAGTAAAAAAATATTCTAATAAGGAATTGTAAACTTCAGTAATGTGGATGAGTAAGAGATTTAGGTTAATTAAGGCCTAAGAAACCCCAGCATTGATAGTCTCTATTAGATTTCCAAAACCTTGATCATAATCAAATATCTGGAACCAAAGGAATGGGCTTCTTATGTGAATCCTAGGGAAAAAAAAATTTCCTATGTTGTCTTTTATATGAAAATGTTTAAACACTGCTGCTTATATTGCCATTTAAAATATTTATTTTTAATAAATTTATTGGCTTTAAATGCCTATAAACACTCCCAACTTTGTTGACCAAAGTGAAATATTGCATCTATGTCTAGTTGCTAGGCATAACCTCCATTACATATAGTGAAGGCTTTCAGTATGAAGTAATATTTGCTGCTTAATAAAAGTGAAGTTGGCCAGTGATAATTTATGTTCTTTGTAAGCAAGGAATGCCATAGAAAGAGATGCTTTGATGTGTCTCAAATGAGAAAAAAGGGACAGACTTCAAGTCAATTACATCAGCAGCTTCATTAAAGCACTAGAGAAATCATTAATTAAGTTTATTTATACCTCCCTCCCTCCTTCCTTCCTTCCCTCTCTTTTCCCCCCTCCTGCCACCTCCATCCCCCCAAACACTCCTATATCACACCAACATTCTGTGTGGAATTAAAAAATAACTCTTCATCCCTGGCCAGAAAAGGAAAAGTAATTTTCCTGCTCATCTTTGCTATCACAGTTTTGCTGTTATCACTTTGCAGTAAGGTGCTGGGCTTCCATCAGCTCAGCCAGCAGAGATTTCCAATCTTCCCAGTAAAAAGCAAAAAAAATTGGGAGCAGCAAGTAGAGGCAAGTACAAGTCATGCAAGAGATTGGCATCCTACTTTTTTTGTGGTCTTCCCATGTTCAGATCCAAGGTTTTAATTGGAGCCTGTCTCTGTTTCTAGGTCTCGAGGGGATTTCCATCCACGTGCTGCTTCTCTCCTTGTCTCTTTTCTGAGGGACAGCTGCTGTGGGACAGGGTGCAACAGCTCTCCAGATGTTCACAGGGCCTCACCACCCTCTTTTGGGTCAAGTTCTGACACTCCCCAAAGAGCTGCACCCAGAGGGGACCCAGAAGGTTTTTGCATTTTATGCTATGGGAGAGCAGCAAAAAGGATAATGCAATAAAGTTCTTTGTGTAATGGAGAAGCAGCAGAGGGAGAGCTTTATTTAAAGAAATACTACACAAATATATAGGGTAGCACGTGAAAAACAAAATAAAAAAGGTTTATTGGTGTGAGAAGGCAACACTTCTTTGAAAACATGCTTTATGCAAAACATCATGAGATGCTGACACAGCTCTTAAGCACCCTGCAGAATCATTGTTATAATTTCTTGTCCTTGTAAAGGCTGAGACAGGCAAGGCTTCAAGGCTGCTTTTTCCCTGGTTCCCAGCAGCATTTAACAACAGCAGGTGAATCTCAGATTGTAAAGATGGGACCTGCATTCAGGAGCACCCTGGAAAAAGCTTGGAGATCACACCTCTTGTAATAATGCTGAAATAACAGCATCGTTTTCCAAGGCTGAGGGAATATTCTCTCTGTGCTGACCAAAAGTGATGCTAAGCTCAGGGAGATGCCTCACTTCAGATTTGTTTTTAGTGTTTTTAAGCACACACTGCTCACCACTCCACCACAAATGCACAAATCCTTCACTGCCAGCACTGCCCTGTGCTTTGCCCAGAAACACCTGGTGTTTCACTGCAATGACCAAACAGCTCCAAATCACAATTCTTATTAAAAAGAGGGTGCTGAATGACTCTTCTTTTGGCTGGAGCCAGTTGTTCCATTTGATTTTCCCTCACAGCTGACCCACCTGAGCTAGGCAGCACCACATTAAACTAACAGGAGCCTTGAACCCCAGCACAGGCTAAGGGGAGCACCTAATCCTCAGGAGAAGCAAATTCCCTTTCCTTCAGGAGCAATTCCCAAGGAAGGGCCTGGAGTTAAGTGTCCATGCTCCCTGAGGGCTGGTTTCCAAACAAACAGGGGAGTTTTCTCAGCAGTCCTTGCACTGCCTGAGCACCTGGAACATCACAAGAACTCTGCCTGCACTTGACATTAAACAGCAACCAAAGACCCCAGGTGACACCAATCCAAACTCCAGGACTGCTTGAACCATGAACATGTCTTGCCTTCACTCAGAGTCAGGATTGAAGCACCAGAGATGGATTTTTGTGTTGGGACTCAGCTGTTTATTAATTCTTACCTGCAGTACAGAGAGTTCAGCAGCACTTCTAGATAACAAGCTAAAAGTGAGGAAAATGTTGGCTGATCTAGCTAGTTACAATGTCTTTTAAAGGCTAACTATCCAATTAAAAGCTAACAGCTATGTTATTTATACTTTTGACCCAATAACCAAACACCTGTGACCTGCACTGCGGGATTTTCAACAAAAATGGGAGACTGAGAAAGCTCCACCAGAGTCTGTTAAAATAAATTCTGTCCAGACTTCTTATTAAATATTAAAATATTGAGACACATGCTAGCATGAGAGAGTAGAAAAATATTCATGCTTTTTTTCTCACAGCAATATTTATACCAAGTAAGTCACTGATCAAAAGCCTACATACTACTTCTGCAAAAAAAAAAGTTGCATATATTAGGACATACTGTTTATTTAGACTAGATAGACTTTGAGATTATTAAGGCTCTAGTCTTTGATAATATCTCACTACAGATTTTATGTTCTGATCTTATATTGAAATCTCAGGTTGCTCAAGTAGAAAAAGCCTTTAAAAATATCTTCGTGGTACTTGAACTGTTTCTAGTGTTTCTATCCACAGAAATTGAGGAAGCTGTTTTTTTTGTCCAGAAAAGAATTAAAATTTCATTGCAATTTCACCTGATCAGTAACCTTGGGGTGAAACTGGACACAGTTATTTCACTTATATTTTTGGGTCAGTCCTCAGAACAGGACAGAATCTCATAAATAAATCAGAATTATTGCAATATGCTTTTATGTTCAGTCAGTTAAACTGGTTTATTTTTTTGATTCCTTGTAGAATGAGTGGGTCTGTTAAAAACCTACCATATTTTCCAGAGCAAATCACTATCTCAGGCAAATACCAGACATTCACATTATTTGAATGCAATGTTCAGTATTGATGGTAGGTGATTGTTTGTCTTTGCATATTGTCCTTAGCACAAACAAATCTGCTAAGAAATCTTCTAAGAAATGTTTTTCAGCACAAAGTGCCCAATCATCAAAGCCAAGGCTTTTTAGAAAGGAGCAGACATGAACAAAAACATCTAGAAAAATACATCTTCAAACCAAAATTTTAATAATACCCTGTTTTAACATTTTTCTAATTAATCTTTTTTATTTGGTTTCCAAATTTCAGCATCTCTGACTTGTATATGAATTAAAAATGGGCAAAACATGCAAATGGCTGTTAAATGACTTAGGTTTGAAAATAAAAAGAAATCAGAGCATAAGCAGACAACTTTGGGGATTGGTGAGAAACAAGGATTAGAGGTGGGAATCAGGCAGAAATCTGCCCTCATGTAACCTGTGTTCAACCAGTCATTGTGACTGCAGAAACCCAACAGGGGATGCTGCTCATTTTTACACATTAAACACAGCTTTGGTTTGGGTTGTTTTTTTTTTTTTTTTGTGAAAATGTGCTACCTGATACAAAGGATATCAACTTTTTGCTCAAAAAAGCTGCATTTTTTTACCGTTTTTTATCAATTTAAGGAAAGTCTTTTTTTTTCTTTTAGGTCTTTCTGTGTGTTCATTTGTCACTGTTTGCCTGTAAAGGCTGTGTACTCTTTTCATCCCTGCTAGGTTAAGAAAGAAGAAAAAAGGCAGGAAGAAAGAGGGAGGGGAATAAAGGCAATACCTTCCCACATTTTCCACCAGGCACCTCATCTGGAAACTCCCAGGAGATCCAGCTTTGGCCTCACCAGGAACAGGACAGAAATAGCAATAATGGTGTCTTTGATGTGCTGGAACTTTTGTGCCACCAACATAAAAGCTCCACAGTGCAATTTCCTATTTTTGCATTGCATTTTCCTCCCAAAGAATTCCATGCCTCTGGAATCTGGGTTGGAGGGTGGCACCCTCCAGGTGCAGAACAGGAGGAGGAGGAGGAGGAGGTGGCCACCAACCCTTCCTCTCCTGTCCTGACACAGAGGGAACCCAGCTCTGAATGCCAAATGACTCCACAGCATAATTAGGGCTTTGGGTTTTAATTCCACTTTGCACAATTAACTCCTCAGCAGCCTCAGGGGATGATTCAGGTGTAAAACAGAGGAGCCCTCTGCCATTTTAGGGAATTCTGCAAAAGGCTGCCTGACCCTGGAAGGAGCTGTGGAAGACTCAAATCTTTCTGGAGCTGCAGGAGGAGGCCAGGCCTGGTGCAGCAAAAATGGAAATATCAATGTGTGGCTGGGCACCAACATCCCTCTTCTCTGTTTAAAGAGGCAGACTAATGAATCCATTGAAATAAATTTGTTTTTCTGGGTAGTCAGGCTGTATTCTACTACCTGTTGCTGGCCATGAATTGTCAAATAAGTTTTCATCCAGACTTCCCACTGCACTTCTGGGAATTACTGCACAAGTGGGGTGGAGGGACAAAGGATGAAGCTGCAGCTTTTTAGGTGTCTCACAATGGTGATAATGGTAATATATAATTACTACAGATATTAATTGCAGCATCATTTTTATACAGTAGCTAATGGCACAGTACAAGTAAATGAAATGTCAGTTTTTTCCATAACCATCATATATTGTGCCCCAAAATCAAAAATGCACATCTGCCCCTTCAGCTTTTTGGAGGGATGTGCAAGCACAGAATCAGCACCAATCCCAGTGTCCCCATCCCTGCAACACCTGCCATTCCTTACTCC
The DNA here is from genome assembly GCF_029582105.1 of Oenanthe melanoleuca. Lineage (NCBI taxonomy): Eukaryota > Metazoa > Chordata > Aves > Passeriformes > Muscicapidae > Oenanthe > Oenanthe melanoleuca. The sequence goes on from NC_079334.1 coordinate 8,499,883, forward strand.
ACACATTCCCTAGAATAATGAGGCCCATCATCTTCTGATGAGCCTGTGGGAGTTGATATTCCCAAAATACAAGATTACACTATCACATAATCACTACTAGTTAATACTGCTCTGAGAAGGCTATTTCTGTGAAAGCTGCTGGGAATACAATAGCAACATGGGGAAGTCAATACAAGGCAGCTCCATTTCTGCAGGGGATCAAAAAGAAACATTAAATAATTATAAAACTGCTTTTATGAGAGTTTGTGAACCTACAGAGCTGGACTAGGAACAGGAGCCAAGACAAAAAAATGTCTGATCTCACCACATGTGCCACAAAACCAGCTGCTGGGAAAAGGACTCCATTTGGGCAAGGATTGGCATCTGTGGACAAATTGGGCATTCTAGCAGTATTGGAAAATACACCTGAGTATCTTCTAGCAGCACAGAAATGAGAGCAACACAGCTTCTTGCTGAGAAAAGAGGTGGCTGGCAACAGACATGGAGAAATTGCAAAGAATCAAAAAGTACTCCTCCTTCCTTGAGTTATCATAGTTATTTTTCTAACACCAGGAAAACACAATCAATAGGCAGCTTTAGAGATCACTTGAAGAGGTAAAAATGTGCTTCAAGCTCCCCTGGCAAGATTTTATTCAGCTTGTCACATACCATTACTGACCTAGGCTGATCTGCAGACAAACAGAGGTGGAAAAAGATGCAAACACAGAATCCTGCAAGCTTCCACTGGGAGAAGGAAGAGGATTCAGAGTTCACTGTGCTAATGCATTATGGAAAACAACTAAGCATGCTTAATTAAATCTTCATGAGCTGCCAAACTCATAGATTTTGATATAATCTTCTGGTAAGAAAATTAGGGAGGCTTTGTTTCCACTGCTTATAGCCAGAGAGAAATTCAACAGCCAAGACAAACCCTCCAACTGCCCTAAACCTCCTGCACATCCATTTCCCTTTGATGGAAGGTTGATATTTATTTGGTGTATGGAGGAGGTGGGAATGTTTGCATGGCAGTAGAGTTGTAAGATTAATTTTAGACTGAGCAAACCTGAGGGAAGGATGTGTTGAGCCCAGAGGGGAGAAAGAGGAACAAAGAATTTTGGTTTTTGTTATCCCATAAGTTGTTATTCCACCTGAGCTCAATGAAAACAGATGCTTACAAAGCAGAGACAGTGGGAAGAGATTCTGGGAGGGATTGGAGAGCAGCAAGGGCAGCAGAGAGCCTTGCTGCAGCTTCCAGTACTGATCCCAGCCACAAACACTGGTTATCATCATTGCTGGGCTGTCAGTGGCATCTCCCAGGGCACTTCAAGAATTCTCCTTTTTGGAGGGATGGATAAGGGAGATCCATCTTCTCAGCAGAGTAATTCCTTAGTATTTGGTGTACAGGTCAAGGTTGGCCTCTTCAGTGCCTCAGACAGGCTCATTCAGGTAGAAAATAATAATTGGAGGGGGGATGGATGTGGGACAGTTTTCACTGAGCTCTCTGTGCCCTGTAGCCCAGCACAGATCCCTCTTCCACCCTCTGTCCCTGAGTTTGTGGCCTACCCATGGGTGGTCATACAGGGAATCACAAAGTGAAGGAACCATCCTGAGTGTCCAGAACCATCCATAGCTTGCAGCTATGAATTCTGGAAAATCAGGGGGAAAAAATTGCACCTCCCTGCAGGACTCACATCTGTGATGTCCCTCCAATTTCTTCCACAGGGGAAAGGGATCAGGGCAGGAATCACAGGCAGCCTTTGAGCCTAATAACATCAGAACAGCAGAAACACAGACTATGAACTAGGGAAAATTGTGGATTCTTGCCTGTTCTCTCCAGCTCTGCATAACACAGAGTCAAATGATTTGTTGAGGTTTTGTAGAGATTCAGTTTCAGTGGAATGCTGTTATTTAAAAACAGCAAAACACAATCTACTGTGAGTTCCAATGAGTTTCAGAAGCCTGCTGAATAACAGATCTAATAGAACAGATTGTGTCTAACACATGGAAGCAAAACTACAAGCACAACCAGAGTTTAAGATCAGCTTTGATACAGTCTTAGTCATCTCATCTGTTTATATATCTATGCAAATCTAGAAAGTATTTTTTAAAAAATTTTAAACCATCAATAAAACTGTAAATTACTTGTTGATTTTTAACTTTTTTTTTTTTTTTTTTTTTTTTTTTTTTTTTTTTTTTTTGTAGGGGAGGGAGGTGCCATAAATTCTTTCAATACTTATATGTGTAGAAGGCATGGAGCTTGGTTTTTCTCAAGTCTTTGAACAGAACTCATCTGACAGAGAAATCACCTTAATTTCACAGTAGAACCATAGATTACTTTAATTCTCTGCAATCTTGGGTTACTTGATAGATCCAGCAACTTGGAAATTTTAAACTTATTGTCATAAACCCCTATAGCCCTGGAATATTCTTTCATATTTTGGCTGTGATTTGCTTATTTATAAAAAAAGTAATCTACCTTTCTGCTTTCCAATTTAAAGAAAACACCTTTCCAATTTAAAGGCTGAATTATAAAACTCTTTTCTCAAACACACACAAAATCCCTCCCCAATAATCCTTAGCACCCTTCAGTCATTCTCTTGAAGAAGTGTAATGACTTATTGTTCCTACTTTATCTATAAACTCAGCACCTGACTTGGCCAAGGGCATTAGACACAAACATTTGAAGAAGTCTGAATTTCAAAGTGTTCATCTCCCTAAAGGCCAGCTTTCCTTCTCTGTCTGTAGAAACAAGTCAGTGTGAGGTGTTTCACTTTAAGATACATTTATATTTTATTGCTTGTAATTTTATTGCTCATGGCTTGCCTCTGAAGTAGAGGAAATATTGCTTTCCAGGTAATTTCATTTCTAATGTTGGCTATAAAAGGGCCATGGCAAAGATTGTGCTGGGAAAATGTTCTGCTAAAAGCCAATGTCATTTAGAAAAGATCAAGTGCTTCAGGTGAGACTTAAAAGAAATGGGACTTAAGAGTCAGGCTAGTTCATGTAGAACATTATTTTTAAAATTATCTGTACAGCAACTCTTGAAATGTGGCAGAGTGGCTGTAAAGGTCACTGATTCCATCATGTTGAACTCTTTAGGAGACAACTCTTCTAAACAAAGCACACACATTAATTTAAGGCCCCTTTTCCCCCCTCAGAATGGTTGGCTCTCATCCAGGCTGCAGGAAAGCAAAGAACAAGGCATGCAGGATGATTTCCAAACCCATCAGCATGGTGGGAGCTGAGGACCAAGTTTTTCTTTCAGGAGATTGTGATCCCAGGGAAATACATCCCAAAGGTGCAAGAACAGGCTCTCCTGCCTCAGCCAAGCTGATGAGACATCCCTCAATGACCACTGGAATTGCAGCTGGAGGCAAGGAGGGAGGATGCAGCTCTTCTTTGCAGCAAACCCTCTCCCTGAACCCTTGGAATGCCTTTTCTGTCTGATGGCACTGAATTATGCTCCTGCTGAGTGACAGGAGCTCCCTCATTTGTTTTGTGGGCAAGGGGAGGAAGAGAACTGTGATGTATGGGTAGGACTTAAATAAAGGAGATAAAAAGACAATGAACTGTGAACCAGCTAGAGGAGGAAATGCAGGAAGGAGGAACTGCTCTTTCCAAGTAATTAATTGGTGTAATTGCTGTCTCCGGGCACAAACTCTCCCAGGTCAGTTTTATTACAAAACTAATGCAATTTAGCACCTTTGAGAAAACCATTTTCTTCAGGGAAGAAGGTTTATTTATAGGTGAAGGAACATCAACTAATTATCAATTATTTTAACCAATGTATATCAGTGCACTTAGGAGAACTCCCAACATCCCAGAATGTGAAATGGTGAGATGAATTCAGTGCTGTGCTCCAGCTGCTTTGCCTTTCTCTGGCCCTACTCAGAGCTGTAAAAAACCTTAGCCTGGGCTGGTGTCAGTTTACATCTCTCATGTATCACCAAGGCTGCACAAAACAAGAGAACACTGGTAAATTTGATATATTTGCTTTAAAGCATAATAAAAGGAACTGGAGGTGATAACACTGTGAGACTGAAGCAAAGCTTTAAGGAGGGGGAGACAAGGGCAATAATCAGGCTTTGCTTCAAGGTCAGCTTGTTAAGCCAGGGAAGTATCAGAGGGGAGTTTTATGAGTTTTATTCCCTCTACCATTCCAGTGGTTTAAAAGCACTGGGGATGTATAGGAACTAAATCCTGCAATTTTGCAAATTGCTCATCCACAGCAATGTGGATGAGATGTTTTGTCCTCCTGCTTTGTCCCATTTTGTCAGAAATGCCAGTCTGAGGACCAGCTGGCCTTGGACCTTCCTGGCACTTGTTTCAGAATCACACAAACAGAACAACTTCACAGGACTGTGAACACTCTTCAAGAATTCTTTTGGAAACATTGCATTCATTATCTCTGTAATGGGTTACTGGTAAACAGGTGCTTATCTCTGAGTCCTCTCTTAGTCAGGGCCAGAACTCATTAAACCTTCATTTCAAAACCCATGCTCTAAGCTCATACCAAAGGTATCACAGATTAATTCTCCCCCTCCTTTATTTTTGCAGCTTGCTAAGAAATTTCAAAGGTAGGAAAGCAGATGCTTGAAAACACTCTAAAAATCAACAGCAAAAAAACCCCTTCAAAACAAATCTGAAGCTACAGAAAACATTGGTATCTTTCTAATACAAAATTATTGAGGAAAACTCTCCCCTGTATTATTACCACAGACCACACACAGAGAAAGAGAAGAATTTAGGCTGAGCTGCACTTCTTAAAGGGAAGGTCTTAACTATGAAATTGAACTTTTCTTGCTGTAACACAATCCTATCAATTTTTAAGTGTTCAATGGCAGTCAATATTATGATCCATTACATATGGGAGAAGAAAATCTGACTGCTGTGATACTTTCCTGCCAGCAAATGTCCCATGAGCTGCAGCATGTTCCTGACAAAACTGATACAGGCAGAAAGGAGGCTGGTGAATGATTAAAAAAGACCTCAAAGGGACACCAAAGCCAATGGTCAACCCAACACCACCACCATGTTCACCATTAAATTTGTCCTCAAGAGCTACATACACATGTTTTTTGCATGCTTTAGTAATGGTACCTCAACCACTTCTCTTTTCCAGTGCTTGGCTGCCCTTTCAGTGAAGAATTTTTCTGTAATATCCAACCTGAGCCTCCCCTGGCACAGCTTGGGGCTGTTTGCTCCCATCCTGTCCCTGTTCCCTGGGAGCAGAGCCTGACCCCCCAGCTGTCCCCTCCTGTCAGGAGCTGTGCAGAGCCAGAAGGTTCCCCTGAGCCTCCTTTTCTCCAGGCTGAGCCCCTTTCCAGCTCCCTCAGCCCCTCCTGCTGCTCCAGCCCCTTCCCCAGCTCCGTTCCCTTCCCTGGACACCCCTCAGTGTCTCTCTTGTGCTGAGGTTCCCAGCAGTGCCCCAGGCTCTGAGCAGTGGCCCCAGCAGTGCCAGCACAGGGGACAGTCCCTGCCTGGCCCTGCTGCCACCCCATGGCTGCACAGCCCAGGTGCCATCGGCCTCCTGCCCCCCTGGGCACGGCTGGGCTCACGTCCAGATGTTGCCAACCAGTAAACAGCTGGTTCATGCATTTTTCCTCTGCTAATTCATTCTGGCTGAATTAGGTAGGACTGTGTTAACTGCTAGCAATAAGTACTGATGGACTGCAGCTCTTCAAAAAACTTCTCTGCCATTTGTTTTGGGCATGGGAATTGAAATGTGTTTGATTACTCACTCAACCCCCATCATTTAATAAAAGAAGGAATCAAAAATAGGGCAGTCAGCACTGAAGGTGAGGGTTCTCACCTTGAGATTTTGTGTTGAAAAATACTTAGTTCCCCCCAGTGCCTCAGCTTCAGAAAAAACCTAACAAAGAGCCTTTACTGATTCTGTCACTTAGCCTAAAAAATCCTGGCCTCCTGCAGGTTTGGAGAGCAGGTGAGTATTTTACAAACATGTGTTTTATGTCAGACAATATTTGAGCTGGCACAGGCTGTTAGTATCAGGCAGATGAAAAGATTTACCTTTGCAGGCAACAAGGAATAAAGCTTGTTCCTTTTAATTGGCAAAGTGTGCAATAAAATAGTAACATGGCTTTGGGAACAGTAAATCTTTTGACAACACTGTTTTTATATAGAAAAGGACTGAGATGGGATTTAATGCATGAGGCTGTCAGCCTTTTGTTCTATCAAGAACTGCATTACCATTCTCAAAAACCCCCTACCTGCTTGTCTTTCACAGGATGCACAAAGGGAAACCTGTTTCTGAGAAACTAATTCATATCTAAATTTCAAAAAGCCTTTCACTGAGGATTTTCTGTGGTCCAAGGCAGAACCTGTGCTTGAACTTTGGGTAGGAGAGGGCTAGCTCAAGAATATAATGTCTGAAGGCTGTTGTGTTTCCATCATTTTGTTGTTTGGTTTTGGTCTTTTTGTGGGGTGAGACAGGGGGAGTTTTAAGCCAGCTCACTCAATAAATATTATAGGTAAATAAATATATATGTATATACATACATACATACATACATACATATATAGATAGATAGATATAGATATAGATATAGATATAGATAGATATAGATGATATAGATATAGATATAGATATAGATATAGATATAGATATAGATATAGATATAGATAGATATAGATAGATGTATGTATATATATATATATACACATATACATATATATATATGCATATATATATACATCTATTACTTGTAGAAAGGAAGCTTTTTAAGGTACCTTTTTTTTTTGACTCTGGAGTTCTTGGTACCATCCATCCACCTGGGCTCAATGTGGGAGACTTCTGCAGTCCTTGACTGTCTGGCCACACATGAAATCACATTTCCTAAACTGGAAAAATCAAGATGATTCACTCCTATCTGAGATCAGAATTCCAGCCTCAGGAACAACATCAAATCAGAGCTGTCAGAGTCCACTGTAATTTCCAAATTATTTTCAACCACTGCCTCGATGTCACATCACTGGACATTTTAAAGGGTGTTCATAAAATTAATTTTGAAATCTTCAGCTTCTGAGAGATCTCCTCTCAGATTGATTTTAAAATTGTAGTTCCTTGAATTGCTGATGTTATTTCAGGAGCAGGTCTGAAAGGGTCACTTTGTCACTCCAGAATGTTTTCCTGTATGTTTGCATGCAGGACTCCAAATGTTTAAAAGGTAATTCTACTTCTTGTTTGAAAGCTTCTTTGAAATTCCAAATCCTATCAAATATTTATTTTTTAACTGTTACTCAATACCTAATTTATGTTTCACTGCTCTTCTACACTTTTTCACAGGTTCAAGCCTTTATCTCTCTGGCCAATCTTACAGAAATGTTCTAGCTCAAATGGTCCAGACTTGGAATGCACATGAAATTTGAGCTCTGAAGCTTTCAAAATTTATGAAATGCTTCCAGATTTTAACCAGGGCCTGCTAATGAAGCCAGAATAAACTTGTATTTGGTGTCCCTAGTGCTTGAGACAGACCATATGTACTGTGGTCCTGTTCCCTTCCAGGATGACTCGACAGGGCAGGGCAGAATTAACACTTCACTTATTAATCCTCTGCTCTGTTTGTGGGCAGCTTGAGTCCAGCACAGCAGGATCTACCAGCAGCAAAACTGGAGCCAATTGTCAAGTGCCAACATAAGAAGTCATTGGACCTTTGGAGAAGGCTTAATAATCACAAGCCTGTCTCAAACTCAGGATACACTTCTCCAAAGCAGAGATTTTCCTCCTTTTCCCAGGATGGGCACACTCACCACAGAAGAGCAGTGGAACAGCAATTCCTCAGACTGCCAAGGAGTTCTCAGTTCCCCAGTTCCTTCCTTGAGCTCTCTCTGGGTAAAATCCCAACAGGTTTATCTCCAGGAGCAGTAAATCCTGTGGCAACAACAGCTTCAGTATTCTCTCATTAATAATCTACAGGCAAATGGAGATTTGTAAATTCATCAGCCCCAAGTCTGCTCCAGCTTTTGGACATCACATAAATGGGTACACTGCTTTACTAAAATCAGAAAATCAGCTCTGGTTCCTTGTTCTCACCAACTGTCCAGCCAGATCAGAGGTCCCTTCTCATCACAGCAGGGACATTTGCTGATGTTTCCCAGGGTAAAATACTCAAGGAGCAATTGAGTAATGTGGAGAATTCCCCAAGGTGGTTTCACTGTGACCTCCCCACAACCCATGGCTGAGCCAGTTTCTGACAGCAGGGTTGGTGCTTCATGGATAAATGATTGAATTATAGAGGTACTTTTGTCATGAAAAACAGTTTAATCTCTGTTCCTGCTAGTTGTTTCAGTACTCATTTTGATCTGCTTTTAGGACTCAGTAATTATTTCAGATGGGGCACACTTCATCTGGTTTGTGTTTGTTAGACAATGATAGATTCATGTTTCAGTACTAAAGGTTTCATCATTAAAGGTTTCATCCAAAGGCCACAGCTCTTTTCTTTTGAACACATCTAGGCAAAAATGCTCACATCCCTAATTAAACTAATATGCAAATGTGCTATTTTCCTGGAAAATGGTGCTTCCTTAATATCAATACCTGGAAAGTGGCTGCTATTTAGATATTTAATCCTTAACCTTGAATCCTTAATATTAGATTTCAATCCACAGAAGGAATACATGACCATTTGCTATTTTGTTTTCAGGTACTCGCTTCTCCAGTACAGTCAATATTTTTAAGACCTTAACCTGGCTTCAGTTTTCTTTGGGCTTTCTTTTTGCACTAAGGCAAAACCTGATTGACTTTTTACTTGTTTCTCTTGGAATTGTTTGCATTGTGTTCCTTAGCACAGTGAGAGGTAGTATTGGTTGGGTTTTTTGTTGTCAGTTTTGGTTTGGTTTTCTTCCTTGTTTGTGGTTTGATTTTTTTTTCTTTTTTCTGTTGTTATTTTGTGTGGGGTTCTTTTGTTGAAGTTTTTTTGAAACTAGAGTACCCTAAGTTTGTATTTAACTTGGACATGTCGAAATGGAGCAATGTCATTTACATAAAAAATATAAAAAGAAGTACAGATTTCAGATTTCATGGCCCAGAATCTAATACAAATATATTCCTGTTCAACCTCCCCTCAGCGAAATATTGCTGCAACAACCAAAACCATAACAAAACTTTGATTCCTTATGAGCAAAAATCAAGGACTAAAGGTCAAATTTGGAGTACAAGTGCCACAGAAGTTTCTAGTTTATATGAAATATTCATTCTGTGCAATGAGCAATCCAGCTCAGGACAGGCTCTCTGAGCTGCAACTTTGACTCTGCACAAAGTTCTCAAACTGATTTTAGTGGTTTATTTCCAGCTAATTAACAAAAATGGATGGTCTAACATTGTCAGCACCCACTGGTGGGTCTGGCTCTAACTCTCAATAAAGAAGTTACACCTGATGAAGTCAAAATTTTTTGAAAACTATAGGTTTGCACGGGATAGAAAGCAAAACATGTCAAAACTAAATTGTGGGTAAGATTCACAAAAAAACCTATTCAAGATGCAACAATTAGAGCAATCAATGCATTTTGATTAACTTATTACCAGCTTTCATCAGTTGTAGAAGTGACCTTTTCTATAAAATCAGAAGTGCATTCAGATTGAATTGGGAGCAGATGGAAAGTTGTTTGTGTTACTGACATTTTGGTTCCTGAATACCCTTCAAAAGCCTGTGGTACTGCTACACTGCAGTCTAATTAGAATAAAGCAACAAAATCAGTCTCTCTTCACTCCACAAATACAAAGATTGTCATCCAAAAGGTCAGCCTGGCATACAACAAATATTGACAACAAGGAGAGCATCACTTTCTAGATGTCATTTCACAGTGTTCTAAACACATGTAATTGTGGCTGAACACAATTTCATTCAGAAAACAACGCAGGGATTTTATATGAGACATCAAACTGGAATCACACTGTAAACCCATGGGTTGCTTCAGCTTTCAGCTCTGCTTTACAACACGATTTGGACCACAAACAAATCCTGAAGGAAAAGACAGCTACGTTGCATTTATGTTTGTGTAAGTTGTTCTGGATAGACCATTCAGCCTTTAACAGGCTGAGTTTGGATTCTGTACTTTTATTTGATGTTGACCTATTCTGTTTTCACTGAAATGGCAACTAACATCCTTTTGTTTTAGGAAATTAACACGAGCATAAAATGTATTTGTTTTAAATGCCCTGATTCCCAGACATAGAGGAAGAAAAGTGACACATTTCAAAGAACTGTTTATGTTACAAAATTTTCAGCAGAACCATCTGCTTCCCAGTTCCACAAATTTCTCAAAAGTCAAGCCAAGTTTCAGGTGGCATTGAGCACGTGGATTTGGATCTAGAGGTCATCTGTTTGAACTGGTCCTTATTTAAATTGGCTTCAGGCTTTCCCTTTAGATTTTTACTCTGGAAGGGATGTGTACCAGAGGCAGCTGCTGTGTGGATAGTTCTCCCACAAAACTCACAAAAGGGAGCATCCTGAACTCTGGGCCACATTCAGTATAACAGCTCTGTTAAAATCATGATTGTGGGCAGGATTTTGCATTGCAACAAACCCATGGAAGTATTTTGTATTAATTGTCAAAAACTTTATAAAAAGGTAAAATTCAAGGATTTAAAGTGACAGAATTGTTTGTTATAGAGACATCCTGGTGAAAATTCTGTTTACTGGCATACAGTGCCATTTAAGTCCATGAAGTGTCACTTGTACTCAATGAGGCAAGTGGAGAAGGTAGAGATAATGTTAAATTCTGAAAAAAACTGGCCTTGAAGAATTGAGATGCAGTGCAATATTCAAAATGTTGAAGTGCAAAACAGTTTAACCAGAATTTTTATTTAAAAATGTCAGAAAAGAAATTAGTTCAAATTTATATTTAAAATATCATTTAGAAAATTGTATAAAATACACTCCATTATAAAAACCTTCTGGCCTGTAGTGTTTAAAATCTCTTGATTAATCCAAGAGAGTTGTTACTCTTATCTGGGTTTTGAGATTTCTTTCAGAACCTTTTGATAACATGTTGCTTTAAGACATTTTCTACAATAGAGATAAAGTCCCAAAAGGTGAATATTAATCAAGGAATTGCTCTTCTTGTCAACCCTCTGATAATGTTTATTAAATATATTACTTTGTTTGAGCAGCAAAACAGATTTTCTTAAGCTCCCTTTCATCCATAACCTTGCTTTAAAGGAATACAAACTCCTGTAGAGTTTCTGTATAAGAAACAGGTACATTAATCAAACTGACAAACCATTTTCAGAGTTATTGTTCCATTTTGGAATAAATCAGCCATGACTCCATTTACTTCATGCATTCTTTATTCACACAACTTATTTTATACAGTTTTTACAGACCTCATGTGCAACTCTAATTAATTGGTTAATAATTTTCTTGCCAATTACTCCATTGGTTAGCAAGATATTTTACTTGTCTATCAAATTTCTTTATTCTTGGTTAGTTTATGTATTTTGTTCACTGATTCCCATAGGACAGATTTCATGTTTATTGCATTCTCTTACCAGAACAGTTTGTTGTGTTAATTGTTTTCATGCATAAGATTGTTTTCACATGGGAGCTTGCAAGCCACAGCTGCACATAGAAGTGACAAGCTAGCTATTAATTTAGCAGAGAGCAAGACCTGATTTCATAAGGCCTTTCTTTTATAATTTATCTACCTGACTGCAACAGTTCCACAAAGCAGAATATCAAGTTGGTATGGAAGATTTGCATGTATTAACATCTATTCACATCTATTGCATTCATTGCTCCATCACCTTGCCATTAGTGCAGGACTGAAACACATTTACCTAAGTATGTTGGTTGGTTTTTTTTTTAATTTTTACAGGTTTTAGCATCTGAGAGGCAAGAAGCCCTGACTTGTGGTCACTCTGAACTTGTTTTTGAGGGGTAAAGAGGGGATGGCCAAGAGAGCCAGGACACACATGGCAGGGTCAGACACACCTCAAGGTGCCATGGCACAGATTTACCTCTTCCTCCAGCATTTCCAGAGTGCTGCAGGATGCAAGCTTAGCTTGGCTCCATGGCAGGAGATGCTGCTGTTCTCATCTGGTCCCTGGGTGCTCAGAATAGACTCAATGTTTTTTTCACACACAGAAAATTTCTGCAGTCTTTCAGAGGCTGAAACAAAACTTCATGGGACCTAAAGGACCTCTTTGGTCTCCACACCCTGGTCTAGCAGAGGAGCCTGTCCCAAATACCAAACAAACCACAGTGGAGGTCTTATTCATGTCCTAGAAGATAAGGAGAAAAGATTGCCAAATTAGAGGGAATCCAAAGTTTTACTGCTAATAGCAGTTTCCAAGGAAATCCTATTTAGAGGGGGAAAAGGGAGTTTGGCTCCATTTTTGCAATAGTTCACCTTTGCAGGACACAGAAGTGAGTTGTGCCAGTGTTTCTGCACTGCTTAGACCTGCCAGGATCTCCTGAGCCCATCACCAGGCATCCTGCAGGGATGAGGAGCCAGGTTCCTCTCACCCTCCCCAAACCTGGGGCAGGGGGAAGAAGAGGTGACAGCAGAAAACTCAGTGAGGCATCTTCCAGGTGAAACTGGGCTTGCTCCAGCACCCAGTGCCTTGTCCTGGAGAAGTTTGCATGGAGCAACCAGGGGAACACACCCTGCTGTGAGCTCCTGGAGCACCAGGGAAACAGGGATGTGATTGTGGGACAGAGTCCTGCTAGGAGCTGCTAACCTCAGCCCAGAGTAGGACAGAGAGAGGATGGGGGAAGAGAAAGAGAGCAGGAGGGAGAGAGGGGTGAGAGAGAGAATAACAGCAAGAGAGCAATTTCCCATTTACAATACAATAAATCTTCTTCTCTGATGAATATTCTAATTTCCATTAACCAATCTAACACAAGATACAAATTCTGTAGCATTTACATACAGCCTGTAAGAATCCTTACATTACCATAGTGTGTTATACTTTAAAAAGTACTCCTTGGACCCTAGCAAGTCTTCTCTGACCTTTGGATTGCTCTCCAGCAGAAGACATTGTTCTATCAAGAGGGATTACTTTCAGCTGGCCATTCTATTGTCTTTAAGTTATTCAGTAACTGAGGTTTGGTATCTCAAGAGTGGCTTTCATTTCAATCTCGCTTGTGGTTTCCATATTCTCAGAATCTAAACATTCGTATTTGAAAGGTCTTCCTGGTTCATCCTTTCCAACATATGATCACTGTGGAAACTCCATGGATTGGAAAAGCCCCAAGGCACAGCTGAATTTGGGCACGAGGTGAGGAGCATTTCTGAGCCAAGACACTCCAGACATGGTGCAAAGGGTGCAGAAACTGAGGACTGAGGCAGAACCTCAAGCAATAGGACTGACATCAAAATTCTGACAGACTTACAAGAGTTTTCCCACTGGTTTACAGACTAACCAGTCCTGTGGGATTGGAGCTGAGCATTAAATAGTTCAACAGCTTTCAATCTGAAGACTATTTTTGCTCATTCTGCAAAATAGGCACCGTGGTAAAGTCAGTAACAAATGCCAGGGAATCCCTTCCCATGGCAATATGCACCAGTAACACCCATTAATTCCAACAAGTAATCATTTCAGACCAAACAGTAGTTATTCTTCTGGTTTTAAATTGGGCAATTTGAAATTTTCCTCACTAGGTGTCAGAATAATTTGTTTTACATAAAAATCTAAAGAGGTAGGAGTGGAGATAGACTCATTCACTAACTGAACAATGTTGGGTTTGTATTTTTTAAATTTCTACACCAGTCTCCTTTCTGCAATGCCACTTACAATTGACTAAAAATTTGCATACTCAGAAAAGCTATTAGTGAAAGCAATGTAATTTTTTCTTCTCCAGTGCCTAATTCAGTGTTTTGAATAAATTGAACATTGGGTTGATTTATGAATCTAGAGAACATTTTTCTTTTTTTAATCAACTACCATTAAACTGAATTGCCTGCCAAAGAATTTAAATTAAAATGACAACAGTTCTATTTAAATTTTATCCACACATAATTGTGTTGAATTAAATAAATATTGCATTTTATGGGATGTGTTATTACAGTTAAAGTGTCTAAAACAGAGACAAGTAGTAAAGACTGATTATAACTCAGTGATTTTCACTATGAATACTAAAGTCTTTTTATAGAAGACTCCTGGATGTACCTATGATTTTTTTTCCTTGTCTTCCTTCCTGAAGAACAAAAAGGAAGAATTCTTACTGATGCCAGCAAGGTGAGACACCAAACTGTCATCTTTCCTTTTTTTTTGGTCTTTTTTTTGCCTGCAATTTTGGATAATGATGCAGGTATAGTTAGAGACCTACAAACCACTTTCCCTTAACAGCAGATTGAATATGTGTTTGAATATGTCTGCACTAGCCTAAAATGGAAAATAAAGGGAGCCCATTTTGCCCCCTCCCCTGCATGATAACAGCTTTTTATTGGAAAGAGAATGTTTACACTGTAGCCATGTAATTATTTCTTTTGGAATTGCCTCGTGAACTTAAAGCTAAAATACTTTCTGTGCAGTTGAATCCTACAACAACTAATGGTTATATTTGGGATTTTTGCCAAATATTTTGCCAGTTTTAGCTGTAGTTTTTGCAGGTGCATAAGGAGTTCATATTCCCTGAGTGATATTCTCTTAGGATCCACTACTGGCCATCTGAACTGGTCACATTTAATTCACATTTTTCAGCCTTTCTGCAAAATCTTAAAAGCCAGAGACCTAAATAAATCTAAACATTAGAGATTATAGGAAACAAAGTAGCTTCAATCTTGTAATGAACACTTGGCATCTGTTTGAGACTTTCTGATTGAAGGTTATTACAAAAGTGACTGGGCAGAACAATTATGGGGTTGTTCCCCAAAATTTTACAAAGGCTCCTTAAGACTGGGACTTCTCCATGGCATTTGTACAGCACTTGACAAAACACTGTCCAAAAACAGCACTGCTCTAAACTGAGCAAGGGAAACAGACCGATATTCCAAACAACAATGACAAAAAAAACCATCATGAAAACAAAATGGTTCATGACTTAAAACTCACATTACAGGCTGAACACTCATTTCATTCAAATTACATCAATATATCAGTATAAATAAATAAATAAATATGTATATATGTATATATGTATATATGTATATATGTATATATGTATATATGTATATATGTATATATGTATATATGTATATTTCCACTCTTCCAAGTGAAGCTATTTCCAATAATTAACATATTATTTCTGAGGAAATGCTGCAGGAATGTTATTTTCTGTGCTTTGTGCTGCTCTGAAGACAATGAATCCTACAGTTCAGGGGTTAAATGTAGACAAGGACTAAGCTCAGCTTGGCTGCACAGACCTGTATGAAGCCACATTCTAGATCAGCTCCTCCACCTGAGAGTTACTTGGAATGAAATAAAGGTTGGGTGTGACTGGGCCAAAGGACTCACATAAGAAAAACAAAATACAAAATAAAAAAATAATAAAAAAAAAAAATAAAATATAAATGGTGCAAGTCCTCCCTCTCTCACAGTTAACTTGTGACACAGATGAGATGTTGATGAGAGAGGAAAAATCCTTCTCTTATTCTCTCCTCTGAGATGAGACACCAAAATTCTCCATCCTTCAGCAGAGCAGGGCAGTTCTGTGCTGGGTGATGCCCCTGCCAAAACACAGCCAAGGGCTCATAAACCAGCATGTTTTCCCTGCAAAATGTGCTAAGTCACATTGCCTGAAGCCTCACATCATCTCAGAACATCCACAGTTTTTACTGCTGTCTTTCAGGGGTCATTTAACTTATGAATAATCAAATATTTCCTTCTGCTTCATTTGTCATCTGGCCCTGCCATAATAACTGCTTTATGGGTTATAAAACTTCACTTTTCTGCTGGGTGTCAATAAATTGCCCTGTGATTATTTGCAATGGCTGCCATACAAGTGTACAATATAGAAGCAAGATGACACCTTAAGTGACACTTGATGTCACTAAAAATTTAATAAAGTCAAGTAGCCTGGTAGAGCCTGGTCAGTTCTTCCCTCATGGCATCCCTTCCTTCACATCATCATGTCTAGAACAGTTTGTCACAGGGGGTGTTTATCAGAAAAAAATTTGATTTTATCATTAGAAAATTCGGACTGTAATAGCCTTAACTATTAAAGAGAAATCTTTAGGCCTTTAAAATGTCACAGGGGTGTTTGAGGGATAAAAAGACTATAAAATAAAGCCCTGCAGAAGTTTAAATATTTTTTTTAATGAAACAAAGTTTGCTCTTCACAGAAACCCACTTGAAGCAGAAATCAAATCAACAAAAACAGCCTGTGATGACACAAAGATGGGGGACTGTGAAGTCAATACACACAGCCACGTTTGTTTAGTATGCACACTGCATTTCACTTGGCAGCACTGCTGAAATATTTATTTTATTTCTTCCCGGGCCATGCTGGAGAAGCATTTTCACACAGTGCAGTGTTCCTTTCAGACAGATTCCTGTGAGCACTTTTAAGAGCAGAGGAAAGAAAGGTGGAAAATAAAAACTCCTAAAAATGCTGGAGTGTGCACCTGGCCAGCAGGAACTCCCTTGTTATTCATGGCCTCCCACTCTCCTCAGGACCAGCATCTGTATTTCCATCTCTGCAGAGGAGAGCTCTAATTTGTGCCCTCTTGTCACAACTTCTTCCCTTTCTATGGAAAATGTCTGCAATGTTGTCCTTAAAGCATTAGGATAACTTCCTGAGCAGAAAGTTAAGACACTTGCCTATGGTTGAGTCACCTGAATTTTGGTCCCTTTCCAGCTAAATAGAATTATTGATATAAACTTCAGACTTGTGTAGTCTTTGTAGACTTTCAAGATCTGACTGGATTAAGCTCCAAAGAGTTCTGACAGTGTTTTGAGCAGGGGTTTGGACTCTCTTTCACTCTGAATCATTCTGGGTTACAAGATCAGCAAAAGATTTAAATTTCAAGACAGGATTTATAGTTAATTGGGGCATTCCATGCTGGGATAGCACAGATTCTCCAGGACTGAGTGCAAGGTAGCTGAGAAAAGAACAAGCCCTGGGCTGAGAAGCAGAGCTGTGGATAAACACTTATATTGTTCCATCATCCTGTGGCTATCACCATGGACATCTCACTCTGATATTTTGGAATGTACAGTTAAAGGTTTAACACATGCCAGGATGAATTAAAAAAAATAAAATCAGCAATCTGCAAAAACCCACTTATATCTCATTAAAATTTTGTCTCTCCCATGTCCTCTGCTGAGGATGCTGAAGGACCACTTACCTCTATCAGTGATTAATAAAACATACAATTTTCCCTTTATGCCCCCTACAAAATTGCAAACACTACCAGGGAGAAGGGGTTAGTAATTTCCTTGAACCCTGGAGCTCTCCATCTTTTAGGTCCATTCCTCATTCCTTTAGTATGGGAAGTCTCTACTTGAACAAGAATTTTAAGAAATTTACTTGACACTTATTTCTGATTTCTGCAGGAAAAGAATCCTTAATTTCACAGACCAGGATGTTTATGTTCATAATATTTTAGAGGAGCTTATTTGATGGAAAGAGCACTATCACAAGGAAAGCTTTTTATATAATACTGCCTTTCCCAATTAAATATTGTGAATATCCTTCAGTCAAATGTCTTTTTTCAGTAAAATACCCATGTAGGATGGTAAAAGCAGTAGAGACTCTTAAACATCTAGTACTTCCTGAAAGGGATGAAAAGAGACTGGAAGAAAAGAAAAAATCTTTTTTCTGTAAGTTAAATAATTTTGCAGATGAAACATGGCTGTAGTGTGTTTTCCTACTTCTACTTTATATTAGGCACAAGAAACTGAAGTCTTCAGAATGAACTACTCATCATTATTAACAACTTAAATCAGGGTTTAAAGGGCTTATCTTTAATGAATTATTCAAGAGTTTCATGGATTAACTGCTGAACTTTCCATGCTTGCTCACCACAGTATTGGACCTCCCAGTCAGGTAAAAGAATATTCCTAGCAAAGGGTTAGCTATTAGAACCCAATTTTTTTGGGGGAAACCATGAAAGATCAGCTTTGTAAAAGCATGATGTTCTGCCAGATAAATAAGGGACAGAGAAGTAACACTCACAGAAATTGAAATTTGAGTTATGTAACTCTACACAAATACACTAAAAGCAACAGGGGAAAAGAGCTGTTGCACTGGAATTGAAAAAAAAATAAAAAAAAAAAAAAGAGAGAAAAATCTTAAATGCATAATCCTGAGAAGTTTCTTTCCATCTAAAAACCCTTCACAACTTGCTCTTAAAAAACTTGTATGAAGCAGCCATCAGACACAAACAAAGGGGAATAAACTTGGGATTCATTTTTCTCAGGAAACAATCAGGCTTCAAATAATTATAGAGGTATTGGAATAAACTTAATAACATTAATTTTGTGAGTCAGAAATTGAAAAGTAGCAGCAGTTCACTCTAGTAAAGGCTACATCAGACCTGGCTTTTCACTGGTGTTTTCCTACTTTCTTTTTCTGTCCAAGTACACAGATATACACATGCACATACACCAGGACTGCTGGAGCAGCTGCCTTGAAGTTTTTATTCCATCATAATCATCAATCTTATTTTACAAAGCCAAGCATGGGTGATGAAAACAGCTTCAGCTGCTACAGCAGCAAAGTTCTCTTAGTTACATTGTCTTTTAAAAGCTTTTCAGCCAATAGCATAATGTTAAAAGCTGACAAGCATTTGCTTAAGCCAATTAATAAAGCTGCACATACACCTTGCTTTGAACAATGCTTGCTTGTAATAGCTTAAAACAATGGATAAAGGTTCATTATTAAGCTTACATATTTCTACTGTCTTGCTTAACATATTGTCCTAAGGTCTGTCTCTACACAGCTCATATTGTCCTTCTTGTTTCTTGCTCTTGCATCTTCAGCATTCTTTCATTTCTCCATCCTGAGATTTACTTTCACACAGTTTTCTGAGAGTTTTATACCTTTTCAATTTCCTACAGTTCCCTCTAGTGAAGGCAATATTAGACCTGGGTTTTCACTGGTGTTTTCCTGCCTTCTTTTCCTGTCCAAGTTCATTACTGGCAAATATCAGTTAGATGACAGCTACTGGAATTTTTACAGGCTGTATTCCACTTGGGGTTAGGTATTTCTAACATCACTGCAGATGGAAAAAGCAGAGGTTTTAAGGTGCTTTCATTCCTTTGCCTTGCTGGTAGTGGACTTCCCTATGTAATGTGCTCCTCCATGAACACCTATTCACTACCCCCAGAAGAAATAAATTGTTTTTCATTCTTCTTGGCCCCCTCAGTGCTTGTCTTGAGGCTAGGGAGTACTTTTTTTCAGCATGTAAATGAATTCCAATACAATACTACAATGCTCATGTACTTCTAGACCTCTGCAAGTGTGGAGAGAAAACTCAAGCTTAACTGGATAGTGAAATCCCAGCAGGCATCTTCCCTATGCACAGGACTGTTTTCCTTTTCTATGGACTCCCATACATGCTCCACTGTTCAAAAAGACAGAAAGGAAAATATGGATTTTCCTAATTTACTGGAGAAGCCTGGCTTCACCACTCTCATCAAGATGCTGCACATCATTTAAAGGCTTTAATTTAATTTCTTTCTTCCAGTTAATAGAGAAGGAATTTAGAATATTTATATATATGGCAATTACACATTGAATTAATGACCTGGTAACAGGGAATGAGACATTTCCTTTAGTATAGCAAACTGGTAAATTTGTAGGTTATGAAACCTTTAAATCCCTCTCAGGCAGGCCATTGATGGCAAAGAATATTATATAATATATGTGGACACAAATATTGCTGTTTACAGTGTAAGCCTCTCATACAGTGCAGCTGTTGGACAAACATTTAAGTCCTGTTTACCACCAAAGCATTTTACTGGTAATGATTTACAATCCTAAATCTTCTCCCCTTTTAAATGCAACACACCCCATGCCTTAAAACTCAGTTACTAGCAAGGCAAGTAATACAGTGGCTTTGTCAAGAGAAATTGTCATAGACAGGAAGGAAGTGTTTTAGGTGGAGAAAGATAAGCCAAATACTGTGTCCAAAATTGTTCACAGCCAGGTATTTCATAAGGGAAGGAATTGGCTGCTTCAAAGAGATGGTGCAAGATGAAATTTGTGCTAAATATTAAGAAACACTTGTTATCAGTGTGTCCAACACCACTAGAAAACTTCTTGTGGATTTTACTATTTGGAAAAATATGTGTTTTGTTAAAAATTTTTGTTAAAAAAAAATTCATTGGACTATTTCACTCAAAATCAGGTAGGCTGTATATAATATTTAGCAAACTGTTGGAAAATTTTGCCTTAATGGGCAAGGAGATGGGATTTTTAAAATTACATCAATTTACCTAAACTCTGGAATGGAATGGCTTTGAAATTAAATAATCCAACTGTTTCTAGTGAACTAAAGTGACTCTCATTATAAGGGTGATTGCTGCATAATAGTCAAGAAGCCACAGAAAGGGGTGAAATTATTAATTTAAACAAAATTCAATGAAACAGTCACTTTTTAGCAATCTAAGGCCATCATTCTGGATTTTGTCAGTATTTGAACAGCTTTGATCCATGCTCTGTGACATGGGAAAATGCAATTCAGAGACACACCCAGAAGAATTATATTTAATACTTGTTTAATGTCTGAAGAATGGTCCTGCTTAATTGAGCCACTCAAAACTATTTTAATTATTTATCCTATTATTTATATTATTATTACAGTGTGCTGTACATAAATGCCAGGACCAAAAGGGGCTGCTACCATATGTGTACAGGAAAAAGGACACAGCATATTTGGGTAACAAGATCATGTAAGCATTATTCAACACACTAATCAAATCAGGTGACTCTCCATGGCTTATGGCAGATGCACATCTCCTGCTAATATCCATAAAAGCCTCATTTGTTTGATGAGGGAGTAATTCTAATAGGCAGAGCTGAAAGATAAACAGCAAAAAGCTGAGTGCTGTGTTTGTACCACATATCTTCAGACACAGCCTGCTGATTTTGACTTACCTGTTATGCAACAGAAAAGGATTCACTCTCTCTATTAATGGATGAGATGCTGCCTTAAATTGATAATGTGGCATTTGAGATCTGATTTATTGTTTTCTATTCAGTGCATGCACGTACAGAGAGCAAAGGGAAGGGTTTGAGTATGTGAAAAAGGTCACAGATGAGAGCAGCATACACTAAAGATGAAATCAATGCCCCATCAGTTTTTAGGAATTTTATCTGCCTCAAAGTCTGAATGCTTGAGTAGACAAGCCCTCTAAAGGGAATCTGCATGCTGGAATTATGGTGGATATATGATTTAACCTGATTAACAAGAAATCTTAGGAGGAGAGAGTATCAGACATGCTCTAAGCTAGCAACACTATACTAAAATGAGAAAAAGCCTTTTGAAATACAAATCCTTTTAGAATTATATTTCAGATTATCTCTTAAAAAAATCTGTAAGATAGGGGAAAAAAATTCTAAATAACCAGTAACATTTTAAGGAATTGTA
Organism: Oenanthe melanoleuca; assembly: GCF_029582105.1. Lineage (NCBI taxonomy): Eukaryota > Metazoa > Chordata > Aves > Passeriformes > Muscicapidae > Oenanthe > Oenanthe melanoleuca. The sequence continues at coordinate 8,521,360 of NC_079334.1, forward strand.
GAAGACTTAGCACTAGTCTAGAAAGATGGACAGTTCTTTATGAATAAGGTATTTCTACATTAACAATAAAATCACATTTAGGAGCAGCTGTTAATGATCCACTCTAGTGTTTGGTTATCTGAACTTGCTTTAAGTGTCACATTCTAGCAGCTAAGATGCATCTATGATTTTTTTTTTTTCACTTTTTCTTGACCAAACAAGTGAGGAGATTGATTGATTGTGCCTGATGTTTAGACCTAGTCAGTAATCAGAGAAATTGGAAGAGACAAACCTTCTCTTTAGGGTCAATCCAGCAAATTCTTGCAGTTGAGGTTTCTATTCCAGCACTTAAGGCCAAAAAAGACAGCACCACCACTTGGCTGTTATTTTCCATGTAAGTGAAAACAGTATTGGAAAACACCAAGAAAGAATCTGAGAGATAATTCAATATCAATTGAAAAAGATGAAGAATGGTGCATTGTTTTATTTGAGAAAGGAGAAACTGGTGAAACAGGCAGTGAGAGACCTTCAAGCAGGAAGGGAATCAAGACTAGGAAAAGTGACTTTATGTTAGAAATGTCACAAGCTTCATACACTTTTTTTGCAGACCTGCTCTCACACAATCACTAAAAGTTAGAGAGAAGCACAATGTAATGGTTCTTTTAAAGAGGAGGAGTTTCTCCAAGCAGTCCCACTCAGTTACTTCGGTTTTGGATAGAAACCAGGTACACTGAGAGCTGGTAAAGAAAGTTTCAGAAAATACTAGTGATCCATTGAATTTTTTAAACTTGTCTCTAAATGGGTTAAAGACAACCTTTTGCTTGGTCAGAAAAGTCACAGGTTAAACAGAAGCATGGGTGAGGTCAATAAAAACCATATTTACCAGAGTTTCTCTGATTTAGTGGATTTTTCACTGGCAGCACCCATCTTCTGCATCAATGACATCAAAATGTGAATAAAGCTGAGATGAATCACCATGAGAGCTGATAGGACTGCAGGCCAAGAGCTGTGGACAAACCTTTTCGGACATGACACTTGAAGTTGGTGTGTGAGCTCTGCAAACCTGGATGAAATGGTGAAGTTTTGAATTTGCATCTCACTCAGAATAATGTTACCTCACCATTGCCCAGAGCAAAGTTAATCTTGAAGTTTTATGTGGCACATCAGCTAAAAGAATAAGTTATCTTCAGAGCATTCAGAAAGCTGCACTGGAAACAAAGGAAGTTAATTCCCAACCAGAAAAAAAATTTTGAGCCCCATTGTGGAACAAATGTAAGTGAAGCCAAGGGTATTATGTTACCAATTTACCCAGCCTCTATATCATCTCAGGTATTTGGAGCATCAAAAATAATGTACCATGGACCAGAATGACTGCACTTAGGTTTTTTTGTTGCTGCAATAATGTATTAAAATTATCTGCTGCTCCACAATTAAAACCTAGGCTTCAGAGGCTCTGTGAATGTTAGTGTATCTTCAAAGCACTTTGCAGATCAATCCTTTTCAGCATCACTCCAAAAGTGGAAAGAATTACCTTTATCTAAATGAGAAGCAAGCTGCAGCACAATGACACAGTGAGTCATCTGCCAGTTAAGTGCCTGGATACCAGGGGGATGATACAGGAACAGAGAACAGAATGTCCAGAGCACATCACATCATCTGCAGCTGGTTTCCAGAACATTAATCTCATCTCCTTTCTATATTTAGTCTTCCATATACTTGTTCTGTAAACCATTTTCCATACCTGTGCTACACAGCTATTCAGCTACTCCCAAAAATGCATTTTCCATCTGCTTCTCTTCTTTTTACATGACCCTTATTTCCTCTGGTATCCATTGTTTCACACACTGAAAGTTGCAACCACTTTCAGCTCCCTGCATCCCCTTGAGCTTCCTTTTTCAGGGAATCCAGGCAGCCAGGCTCCTTTTCAGTTCCAGCAGCTCTTTGGAAACCACAGTGCAAGTGGAAAATGGGCTCTGCAGTTCCTTTAATCCCAAAGGATGTTACTTTCCACTGAGCCTACAAGGGCACAGTCTGAAGCCTCTTTTCTCCATCAGTTTATATCAAATTCTTCAAACCTTTCCCATATATTAGCAATATGCAGGATGCTTTCTTTTGGGTAGCCAGGAAATCAACATTTTCTAAGCACTCCTGCTAAAGTTACTGTTCATTTCAAATAACATTTTTCCTCAGCCACTGGAATTTGCACCAATTACATGCAACCCCCAAACTTTGTGGTCACACACCTTGAAGATGGCCTCTGTTTAATGGCACAGGGTGACACTGAATACCATCAAAATCAATGACACCTTCACATGCAAACAACCATCAATATTTATTTCTGTTCTCAAGGATGCATTTCAGAGTCTAAATTTAGGCACTCAGGGAGGACAAGGAACAAAGAATCTTTATTGGAAAACAGACAATATCCAGTGTTTCCCATTGCTTTTCCAAGACTAATCTGCCTCAGCAACTTTAGCTGCCACCTATTCTGCTCAGATCCAGATGAGATTGCTGTGTTTAGGTTCAGGACAGTCTGGAAGATAATCAGACAGACTCCCAACCCTTTTCAGCCCATGGTCTGTAAAAACCCTTTTGTTCTGGTGGATAACCAGATCTAAAGCTTCACATACTTCCTACATGAAATACACATTAAATTTCTTTCCACTATCCAGTTCTCCACTTGTTTAAATCCTATTAAAGCACCTTGACACCCAGAGAATTTGGGGATAAATATATACTGAATGTTGTTTTCTCCTCCTCAGATGCCTTAGCTCCTGGTCTGCAAAGTACTGTGGTATCAGTAAGATCACAAGAACCCTGTTGCTTAAAATTACTGTCTCCTTGTATCTTTTCTGAAGGGCTCTTCCTGCTGGATATTGAGTTCTGTAGGACTCTGCAAGACATTTTTCTTTCTGAGGATAAGGTGACCCTAAGATTTAATGGACTGAAATGTTACTGAAACTCGTGGTTTTTTTTCTAGCAGCTATTACTTAGACCTTTGATAATAGTTTAAAACCCTTTCAAGCAGACATTTCTAGTCCTGGTCAACTTCAGAAAAACAAATATATCAAATATTTTTTAACATTCTACAGGTGCTGCTCTTGTAAACTTTTCCTAAGCCTCTGGTCCAGCTCTGTCTGCCTGCACTGACCTTTGCTGTGTCCTTGCTCACAGCACAATTCCTTGGATTTCAGTCAGATTAGAATCCAGACAGAGGAACACATCAAAAACTAGGCTAGTCCCCTGTGCTGTAGGATACCTCAGAAAAGTTGGCACAACAACATAAATTTAGATCAGTTGATGGTGTCTAAGGTCTGTGAAAACAACCCATCCAACCAGAAATACATTCTGGTAGCAGCATCATTCACTTGTTCCTAAACTTTCACTTGATCTTCAAATGATAGCAGCAAAGAAAATCCATATATGAGGAACAATTATTAAAAAACATGTATTGTACTGCCATGAAAATGTCAAACATCTTCTGATTTTAAAATATTTTCCCACAGATTTAAATTTCCTTGTGCTGCAGTGGAGAAACCCCCTCCTGCAGGACCTGCAGTGGTTGCTGTGATGTTATTTGGGCACTACACCAATGGTGCCATGATTCTTAAATCAGGCTTCTGAAGCTACCAACAACATAGCAATAACCTTTACAGCCTCTCTCAGCACAGGAGCTGAGAGAATTAATGAAAATAAGTAGAAGTGAAGTGGTTTTGGTCAATGGTGGCTTCAGTATTTAAGTTTTTGATTGCACTACCTGCAGAAGGCAGGTCTGGGATCCTCAGCTATTGATAATAAAAACCATCATCAAGCACAAGAAAGGATTCAATCCCCAAAAAGGTCCTTATTCAAGAATATTTTCTCCCTGGCTAAAGCTGTGCAAGACCATTTCCTTTCAGGATAAACCAGCAAATTGTCTCATCAGCACGAAAAAAACCAAGGTAGATTAAGACACAGAAATCGAAATGTATCTTCTAAACCATGAGTGTTTTCTCATGGAGCTGCATGACATGTCACCAACCAACCACTTCCTGCAGCATTAAAACAGTCATTTCCCAGCCTGTGTTTCTGGGAAGGACAGCTTGAGATGTTGAGCAGCAGCTTCAACCAGCATTTGCTGAGCTTGATTTTAATCACTGGGTTCAAATTGTCATCCTTGCAGCCCTCTGAGAGGTTCAGGGCAAGCCAGAGATTTTCAGTTCCTCATGTCACCCTAATGGGGAACAAGGAGGTCCAGAGGAGACAATATGGGATGCAGATTTCAAATACAGACTGTCCTTCACAGCCTCACAGGGGCCACAGGACTAATGCACCCCACATTTTTGTCTGAAACTCAAAGTCTAAAGAAACTTTTACAATGGCCTTGCCTTTATACTCTGCTACTCTCAGACAATATAATGAGTCCATGCTATGAGCTATCTTACTAATGCAGCTGCCACAATAATGACATTTCTTTTTTCATCTTCACAGCCAGGTGGTTCAATCCTGAGTTGGAAGAACCTGCTTGCAATTGATCTGGCCACCATCAATTCAGGGAGCAGCTCATCTCAGAAGAGGGATTTGCCATCTGCATCCTAGTATAGAAATGATCCTGGGTGCCCCCAAGTAGTTCAATAAAACAGTTTGCTCTTTCACAAGGTAATCTGGATCAAAAATAATGCTTGTGCCTTCAATATCCTTTGTGCAGGCAAAGGATCAATTTAGACAATAAATCACATTCAGACACGTCCCTAAATGATGAAGCTCTCAAAGCATGAAGTGAATAATTTCCATCAACAAAGACAAAAAGATGTTTAGCTGAATAACTGTGCCAGCTTACAGGTCATGCAGAATATGACATGGTGTGATGTGGAGTGGTGACAAGGCAAAGGTGCCCATGTCCCATCACCCACAGGCTGTCTGTGCCCCTCAGCTGAGTGACAAGGGGTCACTGACACCCTGACACCCTGCCAGAGGGCTGTGCAGAAAGATAATCTGCATTTGTCCATGCATTCCTTCTGTTATCAGCTGAGCACTGCCCCTCTGGGAGCCAAAGCTGTGTAAGGGCTCACAATATTCTGAATATTCTCCTTTTCCAAACTCTAACCTTTCAACATCTTCTGTTTTCTCAAAAGAAATGTGTAACTTTGCATGAATTCTGTTGTTTTCTAAAGAGTACAGCTTAAACTAGCAGCAGCTTCTTAATATACATAGAATATATATATATGTGTGTATATATATATATACATATACACATAGTATATATATATGTATATAAATATATATATACACATAGTATATATATGTATATTAATATATATAATATGTATACTATATATATATACAATATACAATATATATATATGTATATATATATATACAATATATACAATAATTGGAAATTATTGTGTGTAGATTGGAAATACATTACAGTAGAAACCCCGTGGAAGTGGCAATTTACAGAGATTTTTTTTTCTGAAAAGACAGAAGAATTTGAGCTCTTGCAGATGGCATGCTGACAGAAAAATCTAGATTAATTTGCCAGTCAGATTAAAAAAAAAAAAATCTACATACCCGCAGCTTCTCTGTATATGCCTTAAAAGTTTTCTTGTTTTTGGCATATATTAAAGCTTCCATAAAAAGCCACTAAAATAACAACCCAACCAATTTTATTTTATTGCAAATTCCAAAATTCTGTCAGGAGGCTTCTTTTTGGCAGGAACCACTAGCTAGGGTATTATACATTAAATAATTGCTGACAAACCAAAAGGAAATGGTTTGCCAGGTATTTAAGAACGAGCAATATTAGCACCTTTACTAAGAACAAAATCAAAGCTAAGCAATTTATACCTCCAAGAAGGTCTATAAATAGCACTACCTGTCAGCAAGTCTGTTGTCACCACTGATGGGGCTGAAAAACAACTAATAATGGGTTTCAGAGTGGCTGCCTACAGATCCATTTATTCCAAGCTCCAGGTACATTGAGAGCTGCAGCTCTGAGTGAGCATAAAAAGGTTCCCTTGGATGCCATTTTTGTAACACAGGCTAAATTAAAGTCCTCTATCCTCACCCCACCAAAAGTGAGATGTGTGTCCTCTGGAGTCACCTAAAGCTCCATTCCAACTCAAATTCAGATTAAGTCTCAAATCCAGGTTGGACAGATAGAAGTCATTTGGCAAACTTCCATCAGATTACCAATTAATATAATTTTAATTTGTCTGACTATGAGCATTCCCTTCTTAGGTTGTCTGAAAGGGTTTATATTTAGCACACAACCCCTTTTTACACAGGAATTACAGGAGAACTTTACCAAGATTTTCAAATCCAGAATTGCAGCCTGTCACTTTCTCCTCACACAGCTCCCAGCCCAGTTGTGAATCTCTGGGGGTGGATGTGTGGGGGAGTTGCAGTCTTCTTTCTTCTTCTTCTTCTTGCTGATGGGAAGTGATAAAAAAACCCCAGATATCAGGTTTACAATGCTGGGACAGAGAGTAAAGGCAGCTCTAATGTGCACATCACCATGGAGCACAGCAGCAGAGGGTGACAGCTCCAAGGGAGAGCTTGGACATCCCAATGACATCACTCAGCAACCCCTGCTGTCCAAAATTCCATGTGATTTTAAAAGCACCAGTGTTGACAGGAACAGGATGTGTTTATTTTGTAAACCAAGAGATGGGTCACAGCTCATCAGCTCATGGGAATCATGACAATCAGGAGCTCTGAAAGCAGAAGAGCTTCTCCCAAGCACACAATAGCAAGGAGCATTTTAGGCATGAACCCCTAAAAGATACTCCTAAGATAAATATGTAAGAGGCATTTAAAAAGATGCTTGTTTTTCAGGAACATATCTAAGTCAGCCAATTTGCACTGAGAAACTTAGCTAAAAAACCAGTTCATTTTCTCTAGATTAGTTATTCAGACTGCTGGTGCCCAGGACAAAAAAAATCCATTTTCAACACCTATCTCTGACTCTGAAGTGCCAGGACCAGCTGAAGCCAACCAACAGAAACACAATTAGCCAAGGCCAATCTGAACATAAAGAACTCAGATTTTCTATCAGTGATTACATGCCCCCAAACAATTTTTTTCAAGTGCCAGCCTGTATTAGTTCATAGGGGACAATTCTGAAAATATTGCCAACATTTCTAACAGTACAGATGGCCTGTATCATCTATAGACACAAGCAAACAACAGGTATTTTCCTAGAATCCACATTTCTAATGTTCTAATGAGAAAGAACATGGCTGGATTTAGTCAAGGCTGATTGCTCACTATCCTTCAGTGAGAAGGTAGAGGAAATCCATTACTTTAAAGCTCCACTCATGTCCAGAATCATCATCATCATCAATAATCATTCAGAAAATCACTTCTTCCTTGAACCAAGTCTCCTCCAAAAGTATTCTCAGGCTGAATCTTTATGAAGGAACCACAAAATCCACCCTTCTGTGTCCAAAGGGATATATTCATTTGATACTAACTTAAGAATAGCTGTCAAGAATAACACAGGGCTGGAAACAAAGTGCAGACTTGCAGGAAATACACCTTAAATGGCACCTGATAATAATGGTGTGATAGAGGTGCTGTGCTGGCACTTGGGCAATCAAGGTTCATTTTCTGATCCTTCACAGAATCAGAATTCCCAGTTGGACTCTGTCCACAGTTCTTCCATAGGAAAGCTTCATCCTTCACTTGCCCTTTTGCCTTGTCCAAGAGACCTTCCAGGACTCTGTTTAAGGTTTTAATATTTACTTTTCTTATGATAGCTCAAAAAAAAAAAAAAAAAAAAAAATTGGGAGACTTGGTCTTTCTGTACTAAAGCAATAGGAGAGGAACCTTCCATTCATTTAAAGGTGATATTTCCAAAGTTTATTTTTTGGCTTTGTGTGCTCAGAGGTGTGTGTGCAGACTGGAGTACTCCTATTGCCTTGGAAACATTTTTGCACTGATTTGAAGCATGAACCAAATGAAAATTCATATTCTTAGTTAGTTTGACCTAACTTCTGCAGTTTCTTTTATGACATGCAATAGGAATGGAAAAGCCACCACCAGTCTGATAGAATGCAGTGTTGTTAGTGCTGCTTTCATTAGAAGTCAAAACTATAAAACTGAAAGCCTCACTTTCAGCATGTAAAAACCCAGCATTTATTTAAGAGCCTCTTTTTAAATAAGTACAGCCCAACTGTCATTCCCAGCTATTTAATCACAAGATGTTTCTTAGGAATATAAAGCAGGAAGTGATCAAGTTAAATTAGAGTCAGTATCTACAAGCCTCCCCTTAAACAAGCAGTATATATATATATATTTATATATATTCCCAAGGGCTGTTAAACATGGTATCTGAATGAATGAGGCTCTTAATGGATGAAGAGCACAGTATGTGCTTGCTATCCACATTGAACAAATCTATGACACAAAGAAGATTTAAAGAAAATTTGGAAATTACAAACAATAGCCTGCAGCAAAGGAAAATCTTAGAGTGAATTTTTAATACCTCACTTATTTTTCCAATTTTTTCACAATAATCTTGAAATTATCCTCTACCTCTTGAATCATTCCTACATGCAATGTTCTGCTTTCACTGGATAAAACAATAGAGGAAGATGCTTGTTTTAAAACTAGATACTTGCAGTATTTTCCTTTCCAGACTCTGTTACATTCTCCATAATTGTGTGTATTGCACACATCATCATGGGGAGGTGTAGATGATATTTGCTGCAGTGGGAGAGCCAAGGGAAAAGATGCTGCTCAGCAGCTTTTCCTTCAAACCCACTCTTCTTCCTGAACAAGCCAGATTTCTTCCAAATGTCTCACAGTCTTCTCTTTCTTTTTATTGCTTTAGGTTTTGCAGAAGTCAAGTGCTCAGTACTCTCTTTTTCTTGACATTAAACAGCATATGGTGCTGGGAACCTTGAGCATGCTCCTGAGAGAATCCCTGTTTTCAGAGGAGAGGCTTTGTTGCCAAACTGGCAGGCAGCTTTTCAGTTCCCCAAGCCCAGTGACACTTAGTCAGGATTTATGATGTTTTTTGTGACACAGAGCTCAGGGATGCTTCCAGAGGCTGAATCCCCAGCTTGCCTGCTGTATCCAACAGCTGGAGGGCAGATGTGCAGGGAGGCTGGCAAGGCACACCCCTCAGATTGCTCACTCATGGGACTGCACACTGCCACAGGTGAGCAAGTTGTGTGCATGAAGCCAGAGGTTTGGGATCCTTCACTTTTGATTTTCAAAGCTGCAATACCAATTCTTAACTCCTTACAGGATTTCTACAAGAGCTCTGTGTGAGTCACTACAATATCCACATCACAGCCTTCTCTGACAACACTGATTTTATCATTTCTCCTGATTTAAACAAAACCAAGACCCTGCCACTGCTACTTGCCAACTTTGTTAAGCATCCTCATCTAAAAGGCTGTGAACCACTCTAGGTAATTTAAGTCCCATGTCCTACTTCATAAAGGAAGTTCTTCACCTTGAAATTCAACATGAATCTCTCCAAATCAAAAGAGGTTCTGAAGAAGATAATTACATGATAATTACAGAGTACGGAAACACAAAATCTACAATTATAAATTCAGCTACAACTCTGGTTATGATTACCTTTCTGGGTGATCTCTTGGAAAACACCATCCCATTCTCCATTTCCAAGCATGTTGCAGTGAGAGTCTCTCTGAAGTCTCCTCCTTTCTCTGTGCAGACTCCCCCCCTCCTCTATAAGCCAAGGTTCATTGGACAAGGTTTCTTCCCCCAGAAGTACATAAATAATGTTCTTGTGATGTGCCACAAGATGCTCTGTCTGAAAAAAAAGAGCAGAAATCCCTCCAAGCCACAATTTTTAGCCATTTAGGGCTTGGCTGATTTTGCCTTACCCTCTATACACAACACCCATGTCAGGTCTCCACCTGATTTTCAGCAAGGCATTAATGCCAAAAACTTAAATATATTCTTAATTTGCACTTCTGATTCTGCATGCCCAAGTTTCTGGCCTGAAGATAACTTGATAGGGGAAGGTTGAGGCTCTGAAATGCTCTCACACATCAAAGATTAATGTTCCAGACAGAACTTCCTTCCCACTTAGGTTTTTAAACATAAAGCCTCCCAAAACCTTCAGTCTCTTGTGCTATGCTTACCAGTGTCCCCACCTTTGTGCTTTAGAGATCAATTTCTCCCTGTCTTGTTATTCACATGCTATTTACCTAATACTCCCTTTCTGTTAGTCCCCTGTCACAGTAGATCTCACATATTTGCTATCAAACAGAGATAAAATACATATATGTTGTTATAAATTTAGTGGAGTCAGACACTTTTTCAGTTTTCTTTCATTTAAGGGATTGGTGGGAGAGGGTGTTTTGTTTATCCAATACAAAACTCCTCGGGGTATGAAGCAGCACACACATCCTCTACTCACCACTAAGACAGACAATTGACAATTTAGTCAGTCTTACCTGCACCTTCTGTTCAGAGGGCTGAAAAGGGCTTTGGGCTGTAAAGGGAACTAACTGGTGACATTAGCATAAAGCAGACCTCGAGCTGGATTATTTAGCACTGTGGCAGGACTGGTATTCTTTGTTCTCACAGCTTTTCTGGAGGGGACAAGGGTGGCAATCAGGAGAAAATTGCAGTATTCATATACAGCAGGGATCCTTTCAGCCAGGGCTGCCAAAACAAGGCAGGGGACTGAGCTTTCCCCACCTGCAATGCATTTTGCTGGTCAGGACGTTTTTAGAGCTTGTCCTTGGTGCATGGGGAGGGGAAAGTAGGCAGGAGAGGCCAAAACATTTGTTTTTCTTCCCCTAATTCTGCTGAGCATCGAGGCTCTTAGCTGCTGCCCTCAGAGATAAAGGCTTGCCCATCCTCTTGCCCATTTTCAACCTGCAAAGCAAATTTCAGGGGGAAGAAAATAAATCATAATTTTCCAAGCTTCTCTTTGTCTGAGGGAGGAGTAGGAAATTCTTTCCTTTTGGGGGAATTCTGAGCTTGCAGCAGCAAAGGAAGCAGCCCCTCAATAAGCAGAGGCAAAACTAAGGACAGGCCAATGAAAAGAATATGGATAGGTTGTGGTAACAAGATTTTCTGGCATCTATTGATTGCTCAAAAACTCAATATTGCAGTGTCTACCTACAAACCCTCCTGTAAGCCTAGAGAAAGGAATGAAATCAGCTGGCCTGAAGCACAGCAGTGACAGGAAGCAGAATCACATCACTTCCACATCTGGAGCCTTGTCAGGAGAGCAAGGTACTTAAATATTTCCTTATTTTCTGTAAAAAAAGGCTGTGCATGCAGGGGAATTGCTTGTAGCCAAACCAGCTGAGTCAGAGTGAGCTGCAACTATTTGAAGCAAAGCCTTGGTGGCCCTTGTGTCTGTTTTACATCTGCACAAAGGGTCACTCCTTAATAAGCCTCCAGCAAGATAACAAGTGTCAGGATGCCCTGTAGCTTGTGTTGAGGCATAGCAGACCAAAAGCAATCAGTTTCAGGGAACAGCTCTGAACACAGCAAAGTGATGCTCACAACCCCTCGCTCTCTTACCACAATAAACACACACAAAACTCAAAAAGAAGGTTTTCCCTTACCATAGCTTGTGTCTGAGTTGAAGAGAGCTGACAGTGGTGGACTCACAAATGGTGCTGTGCAGGGCCAGGAGCAGGACTCAGGGAGCCTTGATCCCTTCCAGCTCTGCTTGTTCTGTGACCCCTTTCCTGCAGCTGCAGTTTGGCAGATACACCTTCAAGGCAGCAGTCTTACTTATTTAATGTGAGGCAGGACAGGCACACACCCAGGCTGTGTTTATGTGCATGAATACAGCCATGGACACTATTCCTTCTCAGTAGTCTGTTTCCATTTTTTGCTTCAGAGGATTCCCAGGAAACACAGGAAAGCTGAGCACAATGTTCAGCCATCGTAGCAGAGAGACAGATGGAGAGAAGGAGTGTTACTTCAGAAGCTGCTTTTTTAACCAGGCAAATATGCCAGCTGCTTTTAAACTCTTCACAGGTTTTCAGTGCTGCAAATAATCTCGAGATGCAGCTCTTAAAGGGAGTGTGAGCAGGTGGTCAAAGTTCAGGAAAAACTCCACTTGATGCTTCAGCATGTATCATCTGCTTATTTCCATTGATGTGAATATTACAGCATGCCCAGTATTATAAATAATTGAAAGTGCAACACATTTATAGCTCTTCAGTGGCTGGGCTCCCAAAGGGTTTACAAATTAGGTTTGAACTACTCAAAAAGAGAACAAATTTATACTATTTAGAAGAGTTCTGACGTGTAGAGAGCTTTTAGAAACAGAACAGAGTTCTGCAGAAAGAGAAATTTCCACATAACAGATGACATTATCACCTAATGTGCCTCTGCAAGGCACTTGGCTGAGGGATAGGGATATAAATAAAATGGGAACTGGACACAGATAAATACAAAATCTGCTAGTACAGACAAACTAAGGCTATGAACCAGTGAGAAAAAAAAACAAAACTTCAAAGCCCAGAGTTCACCTTCACAGGTACAGGAACAATTTGTGGTACATCAGAACTAGAGCTACACAAACTCCCCCTTCAGCTTTCTGGGAGACTCAGAAGCATCTAGAACCTCAGAAGGGACATAAAAAACAAAAAACCAAAAAAACAAAAAACAGAGAACTTTGAAATAATTCAGGTAGCAAATCATAAAAAACTTCCCAAACTCATTGATGCAGCTGTGGCCAAATATCCTTTTGGGAAAATGAGATCTAAATATGATTGTCACAATCACACAAAGTTTCTGTTCAGACAGAATAAAGATCATTTCCATGAAAAATCTTTAAGCTCTAATTAGAAGAGAGTAGCTTCAGAAAAAAATATTCAGATTACCAGATTGCAACTCATTAAAAGCCATCCTTGTCACTTCCCATAATAAGGCTTCCTTGGACCACACCATATTAAAGGAATCTTAATGAATTTGCAACTGCAGTAATTTGTATGAACAAGCTACTAGATTATAAATTACATTTTTTATATAAATTAGAATTGAGTTTCTGGGCTTTTTTCAGCTTTAATATGTGTCATAAAACTGCATGGTAAACAGTACTTTAAAAGTTTATGGCATCCTTTACACCACCAGCTGGAACAAATGGAGCCAGACACTGAAAACACTTTCCATGTAGCCAGGAGTAAAATCAGCATTCCTGCCTTTTACATTTTTTTGGTTTAATTCATGCTCCTCAGCAGCAGACACATTAACATGAAGTCAACAAAGTTTGACTTCACAGAAATTTAAGCCACTGGAAGACAGGCTTGCTAAACCAGCAAAAGGTAAAAGGATTCTGAAAAAGTAAAAAATGAAATGAAATGAAATGAAATGAAATGAAATGAAATAAAATAAAATAAAATAAAATAAAATAAAATAAAATAAAATAAAATAAAATAAAATAAAATACTTGCACATGGTTGGGAGAATTGATTTAGAAATGGCTGCATGGGACAGGATTTGGTACCCATTGGAGGCACTTAGGGCATGTTTTGTATTTTAAGAGGGGTTGTGGTGAGCCATGCATGGGCTGGGGTGTGCATCATACTTGTAACCATCTGTCACAGAAAACTTCCATGTACTTAGTCCAAAGTGTAGGAAGTCTGAAAGGAATCTCTTAATTTCATGACTGAAAAACATTTTTTCCTCAGAAAGAGATCAATGGTTTTGGTTGAAACATTCTGGGTCCTCATCCTTTCCTTCCTCTGTACATAAACTTGTTTCAGGCTGGTAATTTTGACACACAGCCAAAATGTTTGAAGCTTTTGAGCAATTGGAAACAATATATTAATGGAAAGAGTCACCTTAAACTCTGAGCCCCACCTGTATCAAAAGCATTTAATGTGTGCTCCAACATTAGAATGAGCTCCCCACACATGAGTGACTACTTCTAAAATAAATATCATACATATTTTTATATATAATATATATCAATATAGGAGATATCCACCTAATTTTGTACCCTCCTGGTAACTTGGGCAGCTTTATTCTCACTGAAATCAGATGTGCACTGGGTTAATGAAAAGAGCACTCCCTGGTTCTGCTGTCAGCACTTTCATTCCCATATTCTCACAGGGAAGAATGAAATACTTGTGGGATGTTTTTGTTGTTTATTTAAACCAAAAATAAAGAGAGAGATGCAATATTTTTTTCCTAAAATCCCAGTTTTGTGTATACAAGCTGGATCACTGTCTTGACACTAGGCACACCAATGACCACAGTGTCTGAAAACTTTGAGCACTTTAAAAATAAGCACAGATGTTCATCTTGTTTAACCTGCTGCTGCATAAAGTCAGGGGGACCTTCTTGTTTCATATCCATATATTCTTTGCTTTTTCTGGTATGATTTTATTTCATGTTCAGCTGCACAATTATTCTTTAAGGCATTGAGTCAAGAGATGAAAAATCTCTTTTTTTTTTCTTGAAAAGAGGAAAAAAAAGGTATTAAAAGAGAAGCCTATCAGGAATGGTGTTTCCATGCTCCCTGAAACCTGGAATCTTATTTTATTAAAGGTGCAAGCAGCGAGATCCAGAGGAGAGCTAATTAATCCTTTGCATTTTTGCAGAGAGTGACAAGCCAAATGAAAGGGAACACTTCATTTCACAGCCAAACTCCAAGACACCATGTTCACCATGGGTTATTAATTAACTGCTAATGAAGTATAAAACAGTATTTGTGTCACCACCCTGCTTAAGACACATCTGTGAGCAGAGCCTCTGCTGCAGGTTGCTTCCATTATGACTTCCTTAATGTGGAATGCCATTTGACCAAAATTAACAGCTGAGGCAAATAGTTTTCCAAAGATGGGTGATTGCTCTTACAAATAACACCACCAGCAATAAAACATGACTCCAGCACACACCTACCTGACTGACTGATTATAAATTACTGAAAAACAAGATAAAGGTATTTGCCATTTGCATGGCTTTCTCCTAAGTGCAATTAAAAACAATCAGGAAATTGGTGCTTCCTATCTGTTGTTCTCATCATTTCATTTCCTCACTGTGTGGTGCACAGTCATCACCTGGAGTGGGGCAAAGTGTACACATTCCATCAAAGCTTCTGCCACAGATTAAGGGTTTCATGGCAGCTTTGCAGTCAGGATTTTTTGGAAAAAGTTTCTCCTGCAGTGTTAGGAATATTGAAGACACAATATTCACCACTGCTGCCAGCTTTTTTTTTTTTTTTTTTTCCTTTTTTGAAGCCTTTTTGTCATTTTTGTTATTCTGTCTGTGCCTTGGGAACATCATGTGTTAAAAAACAGAAGGGTGGCTCAGGCTCATGGGTTCTGATATTTTACAAGGCAAGTTTGAGATTGCTCAGGAAATAAAAATGACAAAAAAACCTCCCTGAGCTACAGGACAGCTCTTATTTCATAACATTCCCAGAAAAAGGTTATAACATCATGAAACACACAGCCATTCCTCCTTGGAAGTCATCTCTGTGATTATTCATTACCAGAAGATAGGTCAAAAACAACTACCAAAGTTCCCAGAGTCTTGGAGAGCATGTGAAAGACCCTTAATAAAATAACAAGAGGGAAAAAAAAAAAAAAAAAACAACTAATCCAAGTTCTTCCTAGCAGGGTGAGGTGGGCATATGCCAAATCTAGCATTGGGCTAAAATCCAATATTTAGATTTTTATGAGCCTAGTGAACTGGTCAAGATGGAATCAGAGGAGCTGGAAATTATCTAGAATTTAAATAGCTAAAGTTCTTGGGAAATTTCAACACCTGAAGCCACTTTTTGAGAAATACTAATTTAATTGCCATGCCTCATCCTGGGGAGGGATATAATTTTCCTTTTCTCCAAATGTATTTCCAAAATTTGCACTGACTACTTTTTGTCCTTTGTTCAGGAATCTGTTACTCCACAATCAACAACAGAAAATTGGTGCCTTGGCTGCTACTCACACTTAAGTGCATCCTGGACTTGTTATTGAGTTACAGAAGGAATTTGATAAATTATTCTTGGCAGCTTCAGAGAAAGACTTGCTGAATTTATTTCTGACTTTACTATTCTTCTTAGTTCTATCCCATCTAGTGCAGCAGGAGTAATACCTTGCTTTCATATGGCACATTTGTCTTTCAAAGTCACAGCATTAAAAAAAAATATATATACACATACATATACATACATACATATATATATATATATATATATATATATATCTGAAGTAAAAATTAAACTGTTTCACCAAGGTCACAGTGGGGATCACTGGCAGGATTTCTGAATCTCAGAGCATCACATGTTTTGGAGGAGAGATGGAAATCATCAGTTCAAAAGAAAATATCAAGCACTCAGTGCTTAAAGAGGAACTCCCAGCAGCTTCTCATGTAGAATTGTTAAATCTCACAGACTTTACATTATGAGATATTTTCATTTACTTTTTATTCTGTCCACTATATTAATAGTCTCAAAGAAAATAGTGATGGTGAAAAATAAAGTTCATTAAGGTCATAAAATTTGGCAGAGTCCCTAGGCACAAGCACAGTGTTAGAGTAATATTTTACAAACAAAGCAAAATGTACAATTGCCTTCAGATTTGTTTTTCATTACCTGGATTAATACCTCACTTCTCTGCTACCCCCTGGGAAAATCTCACAGATTCCAGACTTATTTGAAGGCCTTTGTCTGGGACAATTTGAGGATTTAAGCACAGCAAAGGAGAGTCTCATTTTTTAAAAAAGTGTCCAATATAGCTTTGGTGCTCCTGCAAGTAATATAATAAGGTATATTTGATTTGCATGGCCTGGTTTTGGAAGTCCAGCTCACAGAGAGCTGGTGCTTGTGGGATGGACTCAGTCAGGGAAGTTCATGGAAAATTGTCTCCCATGGGAGGGACACCACAGTGGGGCAGGGGAATGAATCCTCTCCCTGGGCAGTGGGTGAAACCACGGGTGATGAACTGACCAAACCCCAATTCTCTGCCTGCACCACTGGAGGTAGAGCTGGGAGGGAAGGAGGGCTGGGTGGAAGGAGCTTTTAAGGTTTTCTTTTGATTCTCATTATCCTGCTCTGATTGTGTAATAAATTCATTGCATGTCTCAAAGCTGAGCCTGTTCTGCCTGTGACAGTCCTTATCTCAACTCATGAACCCTTGGTTGTGTTTCCTTTCCCCTGCCCAGATTCAGATTCAGCCCAAGGCTTCAGACTAGAACATTCCAATGGAACAACTTTCCTGTTTCATTGGTTCCATCCATGGAAGTTTGAATGATTTACTGTGTCCTAGTCCTGGAGTTCTACTCACAATATAGATTCCACTGCAAATTCTCCTTACAAATGGCTGCTTTTCTTTTTTCAAGTTTATTTATTCTTGTAAAACGTTGCCAGTGCCAATAAAAGGCAGGCAGCTGTAAATAAATACAACTGATCTTGTGGGGCCTCCTGCAGTTCACCAGTGAATATTGAATTTTACACCTCTGATCCTCTGGAGTGGTTTAGGATGACAGACACATTTACAGAAGAGGCTCTTGTAGACAATTAGCTTCATCTGGGCAGTGTTTCCAGACAACTTGACTGCTTGAAAAGGTCCCAGTTAAGGCTGAGTATCAAAAGCAGGGACAGGCACTTGCAGTTCTTCACCCTGTCAGCAACTGCTTTTCCTGGATGGATGCAAGGACAAACACATCAGAGTAATAAAGTACAGGACAAGGTGACACTTGAATGTGTGTCTATACCTCACAGCATATCTCAGCTCCTCTCTTGGCAGCAGTCTAAGCATCTTGTTTAGGAGAACACCTATTTTGCCTCTGTTTTAGTGCTGTATTTCAGTGATGACATAGCAAATCAGAGCTGTATGATAGAATTATCAGGTTTACTTTCCTCTAGAAGCAGCATACACAGTAGTGTATAATTTTTTTTAATATATTAATTATTAATATTTTTTTAAATAAAAATATTGCTCACTTCAAGGGATTTAATCCTCAGTGGCACCTGGGAAAGAAAAATCAAGTTCTGCATGTAGCAGTAGGAAGGAAGAATCCCAGCCTCTTGCTAATGTGGGAGGCACCTTACCCACAGTGATAGTTTTGACTTTCTCTGTAGATTCAGCAACTCAGTCTGTGTTATGCTAAAGTAATCCAAATTTACTTTTAGAAGCTGCACCACCAGGAGTAAAAGAAGTGGTTTAAACCCAACCTCTTGGTCCTCCTGCCTGTCCAGTCCTCCTCTTGACACTTTCATTCACTCCTTGAAAAAGGTGATGAAGGTGACTAAAAGAAGAAGGTGCACAAGATGAGAAAAAAAAAAAAAAAAAAAAAAAAAAAAAAAAAAAAAAAAAAAAAAAAAAAAATTAAAGCAATAAATGAATAAAAATAAGGAGCTGAAAGCAAGGAGAGAACTGTATAGTGTCATTCTGAAGAGCTGCCAGGGACAATAAGAATAAAAGATTCTCAGCAGCTGTGGGGAGAGGGTTGAAGGAACAAAACACTCATTTTTAGTCACATTTGCTAGATGCTTATGAAAGTGATCTTCTAACAAACACAAAAGGTGCTTTGAAGTGGAATTCCACATAAAAGAGATGGCAAAGATTGGCATACTTAGATATTGCTTCCCTTTTTGTCTTTGCTAATTGGCATATTGCACAGGGCTGGAGCTAATTTGGGTTCCAGCAGTACCAGCATTGATCTAATAGCATTGGTTCTTAAACTTTTTTATAGCTTTACAGGAGAATTAAAAATTCTGCAACACCCATGTGTCTTGTTTTCTCTGACTTTGGAAAACAGTACAAAACCAATAGTGAAAGCAGGAGGCACCTGGGACCAAGCTGAAGATTCAAGACTTCAGGGATAATACAGAATCCTGGAATTGGGGAAAATAGTGCATCCCTGAAAACACACAGACATGGGGTGACATAGTTTTGGGATCAGTTTATCCCTGATTTGTACAGTCAAGATTTTTCTTACACTATGAGTCTGAAAACTTGATGTCAGAACAGGTGAATGTCACAAAAATAGGGAAGGATTTAATTCTTGATTGAAGTTTATCTGTGCTTCTTTCAGCTAGACTTAGATAAAGCCATGTCAGTTTTCTATCAAACATTAATTTCAATGGGTAGCTGGAGATCTAAACAAATGCCTGGATGTTTTTTTAGAATTTGTCACAGGGAGAAACTTGTGAACACATTGAACATTTTGTGACCCAGACATCACAGCATGACAGAGTCCCATAAACACAGCTGTTTCATTGGAAAAATCATTAGGAGCAGCTGGAAGTACTAAAGATTGAAGAAGCCAGTGGAAAAGCATGCTCTGGCAAACCAGCAAATGATCTTTAACATCTTCTATATGCACATCATCTCATGAAGTTCTGTTAAAATAGATGCACACAGACACTTCTCATCCATGTGAAGCCTCCACAGAAATCTTTTTGTGTAATTATGCCTGAACACATTTTTCTTAACATGTATTCAGTGATGTTTAATACCTTATACAACACAGTAGAGAAATATTAGACAATAAATTACTTCAGTGGCAGCATTTAAACTGTCATTCTCAAGTGGAAGGTCCCTCAGCTGGTAATATGCACAAGGGGAAGGATCCTTCTGTAGGTGTGGTTCCTATTGTAAATTTTAATTTTTTGAATGAGCTAAAACCCTTTTATGAGGGAAGTTGTGAAGATTTGGGTAAAATGTGAATACTGTGGAGACAAGCTTTGCTATGCCATGTTTGGATTATTTTAAAAGCCTTCAGCTTGGGAGTTTGTCACTTGGCCTGGTTGATTTAACAATATATACAATGGGATGATAGCAATTGTTTATCGTGTCTCCCTTCTGAAGATAAGAGTCAGAGAAATTCTACAAAGTTTTTGAGTCTCTGCTTTTGTGACATTAATTTCCCTGAGCTCCAAAGCTTTATAACAGTAGAATAAACCTATATTAAAATAGGGAGATGAAGTCAAACATCACAAGAGAAGAGACTGGGAGGTGGGGAAGTATCTGGGAGATGGTTAAAGTGGAGATCATACATTAACCCAAATCAGATTTTCTGGCTTTTTATGGATCTCCCTGGGCAAGGGAGCAGCTTCATATTTATTCAGAGATAATATTCTGCTGATAATGAATTCTCCTACCTCGCTCACACAGCTCTTTTCTCCTTCAGGTAGGATCATTATTATTGTTCTTTAAGTACTTAACAATTTGCTTGGGCCGAGATGAGACACACTCTTGTGTGCAGCCTGGAATTTGAATAGGTAGATTACATAAATCATGTACAAAGTGCAAGAAAAACCTGCCCTGGGGGAGGCCAGAATGCAGAGGTAAAGTGACCTTAGCCAGACTCAACATCAGAATTAAATTTACAGCACTGCATGTCAAAAAGGGGAGAGGGAGAGGAGAATCACCCAACTTAGGGAATCACCCAACACTCTTACAAAGGTTTCCTTTGAAAACAGACCCCACTCACTGAGGACAACCAATCTAATTTCAGAAACAGAGCAGTCAGACCTCATTGGACTAAGTGATGACCAGAAGCAGATTCTGGTATCAAGTGGATGCAGGATTCTGCTGGGACACCTGAGGGTGACACTTCACCTGCCTGTTTTGTGCAATTCCATGGAATTCCATGACTGCATTTTCCTCATGTGGAGCACACCTGCCTACAGCTCTGTGCTCTCAGGTGCTCAGCCTGTTCTCCCCTCTGTCTTTGCTTCCTCCATTAGGTTTTGATCCCATCCTGTGCATGTTTGGTAGGTTTTATGGAATGTACTGCACCTTATCATGCATCCTATCTCAAAGCAAGCACATTCCTTTTGAATTAGGCATTATTGAAACAAAACCCACCCCAGCAGCTTTGCTCCAAAACAATCAGAAGAAGGAAAAGCAGCTGACAAAATGAAAACCCTGAAATGAGTAGATGGGGAACAGATGTCACTGCTGAAAACCAGAGGCTGACCTGACATAAATAACGAAAGGAAAGCAGTGGGGAGCCCAATCAAGGCTGAATCAATGCTCTGATCTTGCACAGTCAGACAAATCTTTCTTGCTATTTATGGCTTCATTTCTCCTTTGCTCTCTGGGATTGCAGGTGGCAATTATGGGAGAAATTATCAGCCTGCTTTTTGTTCCCTTTTTATCATTGTCCAGCTTGTGAAACCTGTTGGAAGTTGATGCTGGATGAGGAGATGTAGTTAATCAGCTGAACAGAATGTCAACAGCTGCACAACTTGGGTTTTGCACTGTTTTCACATGTATATTCTCTCTTCATTCCTAAAAAGGGCAAATGGCATTTGTATCCATTTTAGAGGACAACACTAGTATTATCCAGAAACTTTATTCTGGCTGCTGAATAGATCACCTCCTTGTGATTTCACTACCAGGTAAAAATAGGAAAAGTGAATGCAGGCAAAATTTTTATTTTTATCTGTATGTTAGTACTTGTGATAGAAAAAATCCATATGCATATCCACATCAAAACTCAAATGGAACTAAAAAATAAATTTTAGGAGACCATCTAGTCAGCCTTCCCACGAATTTGCCTTGCCTGACACTATAAATAGAAGAGCAAAGCAAAGCTTTGATGACAAATTTTACCAAGAGCTAAAAAGCCTTTTATCATGTCAAGCTAGAGAACAAAGTGTTTCCTCAACCCTGTTTGGAGACAATGAACTCAAACATCATCCTCAAGGCACCTTTATTCCTGTCCTAGAAGGTATCTGGATGATGTTCAGCCTCACTGACCCTCAGGGAAAATTCCTGGGACTCATTCATGATTTCCAAGTGTGCCAATGCTTTCCCTGAGCACACAGATAGGCTCTACAGATACTTTTCAGGAAGGAATACACAGACAGGGTGTCACTGCATCATCTCCTGCAGAAAAAACACCTTTACAGAGTGAGAAACAATCACTAGTCACTAATAACTCAATTTTTTTCCCCTGAATATGTCTACATCCTTAGCACCTTAGCATCCTATAACCATAACCACCTCCCTCCCTGAGCCACACCACCCATGCAACAGACACTCTTCAGTCTTTTAAACAGATATTTCTGTGCAGCCCCAAACTCCTGGCCCATTTTTTCCATACTCCTTCCTCTTCCCCACCAGGGGTCTCAATAAAGTCTTAGCAAGGGGTGTCCCCATGTTCACACTGCAGTTGTGTAATCCTGTGTACAGGATCCTTCTGTGTACACAATTGCAGGAATAAATTGGGCAAGGTATTCCTCGTGGTATTCCCCTGGTTTTTCTCTTTTTCCCAATTTCCTTTGAAGTAACCTCCCATTAGATACCTTTGTTCTCCAGTTCTCAGGAATTCCCCATCCACTTACTTTCTGACTTTCCTTATGCTAGACACTTTCTGTAACACAGTTTTCTTAAAAAAAAATAAAAAAATTAAAAGCCTTGAAAAAACCTTTTGTTCTACTGTTTGCAACCTTTCTACAAATCATCATTTAAAACTAAGTCTAAACCAAATTAGACTGAGAGAAAATTCAAAGCAGGATCTTTAAATTCTTCTGATTTGAACAATCAAGATAACTGTGGGATGCTGCTGGAGTGTGGAAAAAAGGAAAATCTGATTGCAGTCTGAGGTGTTAAAAGGCACATTGGGGAAATGGAGAGAAAAAAAAAAAATCTAATAAGTTGAGCTGAAAGGGAGGTGGGGATGGATGGATGGAAAGCTAAAATGAGTGGCATGGCATCAGGAAGAAAGCCTCAGAGTTCAGAGACATATTTAAACATTTTTTTTGGGTTGCTGAAAGCTAAACATCCAAGCCCACCGAGTTAAGTATTTTCATAGAATTCGTGTTCCCTGCGTCATTGCAAGGGACACTTGGGGGAAACATGACTTTCAAAGTAATAGCTCTTGTAAGCCTTTTAATCTTTGCTTTATTAAAGGCAAAAAGGGGAAGGAGAAGGGCTGCCAGATCAGGAGCTCTGCTGTAGGTGGCATTTAAGCATCATGAGCCTCATGGATAAGTGATGAGCAAATTCTCAGACTGGCTGCTGAATGTGGTGCAGGCTCTAATTCACACTGCTGTGGCCATTTTACTCCTAGTTTACTTCTCAGTAATGAGATTTCTTCAGTGCTCAGAAATTCAGATTGAATGGGGAAAGCCACAGGAACCTGATGAGAGGTGTTACAAAAGGAATTATCTCACATTTTAAAAGCAGAAGATCAATGATTTTTGCTTTTACAGCTTTTGCATTGAAAGAATGGTGCTGCTTCTTTGCAGCAGGCTAACACTTCATATCCCATAAATCAATATTTTACTATCAGGAAGATGCTGTAAAAGCAACCTGAAAAAAAAAAATCCTCATACGATCCTTGGTTGTTTTACCTTTCCAGCAAATAAGTGAAAGAAATTTACATTATGCAAGAAATAAACTGTGTCAAAAGGGAACACTGACTCAATTTCTTCCTCTACAGCTTCAGCCTTGACATGAACCAACAAAACCACCTGGAAGCACGAAATGATGCCCATGGATCCCCACTGGGCCATGAGAAAATGCCAACAGATACCTCTGGTACTTTTATTGACAGACTGGGGTGGGAAGGATCTCTTCTCCTGATTCTGGGATAGAAGCACACAGAAAAAGTTGTGTGGAGCTGTGCATTGTGTCTGCACACTCATGGTCTGCTCTCCTGGTGCCTCTGGTATGCACTGGACTCAAAGAGATGCTGTAATAAAGATGTTAGTGAAAATAACATCCATTACTGCATGATTTTGAGGTAATTTGCTGTAGGGAATTTACAATTAACCTACTGTGGTTCTCATCTGTAGAAAATTAATTACACTTTCTTAATTCTCAAAGGCTTTGTTGAGGTTTAGTTCTGTAGGGATTGGGAAGTATTAAATATCCATATGAGAAGACCCCATGGATATTCCAGAACAGGCTGCATCTGACACACTCCTGATGCTTGCTGTGCAGAAAAAGCATCCATCCCTGGAATGGTTCAAAGTCAGGTTGGTGGGGCTTGGAGCAAGGTGTGAGAGTGGAAGGGGTCCCTGCCCATGGCAGTGGGTGGGATTGGATGGCCTTTAAGCCAAAAAAATAGCCTGTGGTTCTAGGATTCCAGGCATTTATTAAAAAAAAAAATTTAAAAAAAATTGGTTAAGGGGGGTCTGCATCTACCAAACCATGCTGGAAACATGTTCAGGACAAGGTGCAATTGGCAGGAGCCATTACAACTCCAGGGAACAGCGTTCCCCAAACCACCATCACCTCAGAGATGCAGGCAGCCAGGTCACAGGGGGTAACCACTAAAATGTGTGCAGTGTGTTTTAATTTAAATCTCTGTTGGACTCTTCTGAATATTTTATGAAGGGTGCTGAAAAGTTTTAATTATCTCTGAGAAGCAACATTCACTTTTTGACTTTCTAACAGCTCCTGTTACAATGGACTCCTGAAGCTCCTGGCAGCTTGAATTATCTGCTGAGTTTGTAAAACCATAAGCTCAAAGTGGTACAGAAAATCCTTAGAGATGCACATGAAGTTTATGTTTAATATGGAATTTGGCCTAATCAGGAGCAGAGTTAAACCAGAGCTCAATTCTTACTGAATTCATCCATCCTGTGTGACACTTTGTGTGCTGAGCTAATGGCTGTGTGCAGGTTTGGAACCTGATCTCATCACACAGAGCTGGCCCAGGAAGGAGAAATTAATGCTCCAGGTCAGAAAATGAGCCTGAGAGGTCTGGGACAAGCTCCATGTGATACTGTTCAGGATTTTTGTTGATGACACAAACAGTGGGATCTAAGCATCCCCAAGTTCTCTGAAGACATTGAGCTGTGGGTGCAATCAGGCTGGAGGGAAGGGATGGATCCAGAGGGGCCTGGACAGAGAAATCCTGGGAGAAGAACTTGGGGTGATGATTGATGAAAACCACCCCAAGAGCTGCAAGGACCTGTGAATTATCATTATTTTCCCTCTTATCGTTCCACAGCTGTTTAGAAATGCCACTGCTGCAGTGCTGTGGCCAAAGCAAAGGAAAAAGATTCATTTCTTTGTGAGCATATGGATGCCCTTTGTTACCAGAATGCTGGATTCACAAATGCTAATTGGCTACAAAACACCAGTGACACAAGAAAAAATGGTTGGTTCGATTACCAAATTACCAAAAAAAAAAAAAAAAATCTACTCAGGTGCCCAGTGCACATCTGTGAGCTGGATCCTTTCTTGTCATCCACTCTTAAAGGCACAGGGCACAAGTAAATAAAAAAAAATCAAAACCCTTTAGATAAAAGACTCCTTACCATGGATTTGACACATTACACAGGGGAAGGATGCCCAAATGCTGAGAGAGCCTTAATCATCCCTACAAACATACAGATAAAAGAAGCAAAGGGAAAACTCCCTTGTCAATGGTTTGAGGGCACAGCTGGCACAGCAGCCAGTGCTGAAATACTGAGGGAAGGAAAGTCAGTCTTCTTAAAACTGCATGAGGCAAAGGTGATGAAGCAGCAGACAGGCTCAGATGTAGAGTCAGAAGTTTCCAGTGGGATAAATTGCTGCCTCCAAACCCCACCCAGGTGTGATTCAATCATGGCCACCTGACTCTGGCACTGCAGGACACTTGGGGATCTCTAGGAACTCTCCCACTGGCCTTTACTCACTCTGCTTTTCTCTTTTCACTTTCAGAAATCCCAATATTTTGCATAGCAGCATCAAACCTAGATCCAGACATGATTCTCCTGTGATATGGAGACACTCTGAACAAAGGATGAAATCACAGTGCTGGTGACATTGGTGTAAGTATTTAAATTTAATTTCAGACAGGGTTTTATGTCACTGTCTGGGACCTTGGCATACTCCACAAGTGAACAGTGAATTAATGGAATAGATCTCCATGAGCAACAGAGAAATTAAATGCAGATGTTAAAAGAATTTCTGGTAATCTGGAGGAATAAATACACTTTCATTAAATAGCCTCCTCATTGGAAAAAAAGGTAAATATAATGATATGTATGGGTCTCCTGTATTAATTTTCCAATTATTCAAGTGGCTTTGCTTTAATGCCAAATATATTGAGTTCAAATGTTCAGGTAATTTCCAGCCATTATTCCACTGCCATGATGTTTTCAGTTCTAAAAATTTAAATTCACCATGTTTGTCTGGATGTGCAAATAATCTAATTAGAGCAACACAAACAATTCCAGTGACTTCTACAACTTAGCAACCATCACCACAGCTAAAGCTCAACAATTCACAATGAATTACTCACAGGACATTCACATGGAAAAATTGTTTACTAGAAATATATAAATTATTTCAGACATCCAGTCTCAGCACTTCATCCTCAGCTAGTAACAGGAGCAGACACAATTAGACTAATTATTCATTATAAATTAGCCACTCTTCTCTACACTTGCTAATCTAGTGTGAAGTGATGTTAATGTGTGAAAGGAGGAAGAAGCTTGGTAGACTGATTAGCTTTCAGACATTTTGTAGCTGTGATGTTTGACAGCTTCACATCAGCAGTTGCCTGAACTATAAATTGGGAGCAATCCCCCCTGCAGCCCCTGGTGCCTGGGGGTGACACAGCTGTGACACGCCAGCTGGAGCTCCACGTCCCAAATACATCACAGCTAAAGAAAATGTGCACCAGCCTCTGAGTCAGAGCACAAATTGTCTTCAAAGGATGTTCTGTATTCTTCCTGCCAGTGATTAATGGCTACTCCTCTTTTTTCCTGCAAGTTGCTACTATTTTTTGTAATCTGATTTGAATTAAGCACTCCCTCCCAGGAGAGGAAGAGGGAAGCTGCCTTCTCGAGGCAGTCAGTTCCTAGAGATCAGATAACAAACCTTGCAGGCCCTCAAAACAGAGAAAACAACAAGTACTGTGTGTAAATAAACTGAGTGGGCTATTTGTTTTATTTGTGCATACAGATGAATATGCATATGGAAGTGAAAATAGTGGTGGGATCACTCTGCAACAAGAATTTCACAGAGTTTTTCCTGGGCTCTGTGAGTTGAGATTCCAGCCAGAGGTTTTCCTCACTTTTCCTCTGGATTTTGAAGGTGGTTATTAGAGACTGAGTCTTTGAACTCCAAGGTTTTCTTGGAGCACACAAAACCCCACAAGCTGGCTTCCTGAAGGAGCCAGGACTACCTTGAGCATCTCACATCTCCTGTGGCTGAGCTAGGGAGTGCTGGGCAGCCAGTAAGAGAATCCACATCCAAGTTCAAAGCAACCTGGGCAGCTGACAAAAGAAAATGTGGAATGTCCTGAAAAAGTTTGATTTATCAGCTTAATGGCTATTTCACCACCTAGAAAGTCACCCTGTGTTCCCCATTGCTCAGGAGGTTAACAACAGACTGAAACCATGGTTTGTTGAATAGAAAATATTCTTAAAGAAAAAATTGCTGGATTTGTTATCTCCCACAAACAGAGAGTGAAGCGAGCCTGGAGGGTGCTGATAAAAAGAATTGTGCTAGAGAAATGAATGGAAAGGTGCTCTGTCCAGCCTCTAAAACTTGTCACTTGGGCTAAGCAATTCATTGTGCAGATAAGCTATTTCTATGGAGGCCATTGAAAGGGGCAATGCCTGAATAATCTTATTTTTCAGCAAGGATAGAGAAGAGAATTGAGGCATATTTGAGGAAGATGAGGACTGAATACCAACTGTGTGGCCAAAATTCAAAGTAGTGTTTGTATCACCACTAGCCCCCTTTTTTAGCATAGAGCTCATGAAGAAATTAATGACTTTACAAGTCATCTCAGATTGTTGTGTTTTATCACGAGTCTCCAGATCCTCAGCAGGGTAAGTCTGAGCACCACCTACCACTAGAAAAGGACCTGAAAATATCAGCAAGAACACCAGGAGTAATACTTACAATATCTATAAGATCTCTTTTAAATACAGTCCCCAGCAGATCCTTAGAGACATTTTCACTGTGCTAATGCTACCCAGGCTGTCTAAAAAAGGGATTGTGCACATCCAGGTGTATTAAATGTCTCATTGCTACATATTTCATTAATTTCTTGGCCATTCTTGGTACTGCCTGCTCTGAATCTGCAAGAGCCACGACCACCTTCACTCAACCCCTGCTACTTACAGATAACCAAACTGCAGCCTTGCTCAATCCCCTTGAAGTCCACGACAAAACACTGAATTTTCTTCTTGCTTGTCTTCAACAGTCTGGTGAGCATAATCTGTTTTTTTCCCATTTGCTGTCAGCTCTGCTTTCTGGTTAATATGGATGAACTCCTTTATCCATTCTTAACATTCCTGCTTTGCACAGAGAAATAAGTTTACTCTAGGAACCTGAAATGACTCAGTTATGTTATTTCTTCTACATTTGCTTTTTGCTTCTAAACTCTCCAGCTCCTTACAAGGAAAAATAATTCAATCTTCATTATTTTTTCCTGTGAAAAGCAAAAAATATCTAAACTTGGCAGCTGTAATGTCCTAATACCTGTTATACACAATTACAAAGAATTCATTTTAGATGCTGAAAAGCAGATGTACAGCAATATATTGCACAAATATTTATATATATACCAATATACAGCCATATATTAGTGGTCTTACCATGAATTTATATGGGCATCTCCTAGTATATTATCTGTGAGGAAAATGAACATTAATTCCTTCTTCACAAGTAGGGATACAGGACCCAGAGGAGATGGAAAGGTGTCTGTATTATGGGGTTTGGCTTGCTTAGTCTTCCTAAATGCTCAGCACAGAGAGACAGATTTTCTTCCACAGGGCAGAG
Organism: Oenanthe melanoleuca; assembly: GCF_029582105.1. NCBI lineage: Eukaryota > Metazoa > Chordata > Aves > Passeriformes > Muscicapidae > Oenanthe > Oenanthe melanoleuca. Next base: position 8,549,973 of record NC_079334.1, read on the forward strand.
AAACACTCAAGTTTGGGATCCTGTTCTGCACTACCACTGGAGAAACTTCTGTCTTTCCTTATTGATTATATAAGAAAATTCCTGTTATATACATTGAGGTGTGGAGAGTATAAAAATGCCAAAACCCACCAATGTCAGATCTGGCAAGTTGAAGATGAAACCAAGATTCCTTCCTGAGCCTCCTGTTCATTCTGGCTTGGCTTCCTGGATCTTCTAGGCAATCAGTGTTTTATGAGACCTTGTTCATGTTCTGCAACAACACAAATAACAGTGGGCCTATGAATGTAGAAAATTACAGTTTTTAGAGATGCAAGAGAAACAGGTGTATCTAAGGATGCTGCAGCCATCCCAGACAGATTAGCCCTAAATTCAAACAGGTTTTCAAACGGAGAAATTTCTAAAAAACCAGGTGTGTGTCCTTTATAGAACAAGAGCTTATTTCTTGTTGTGCTGGTGTTTCTGTTCCTACAGAATAATGCAGAAGCAGGATATCATTCCATGGATCCTGGAGCCTCCCAGCCCTTTGGGAAGGCTCTGGATGGTGGACAGATGGTGGATGATGACAGTGAAAGTGTTGAGAAAAACATTTTCCAAGCTCTGCACACAAAGTACGAATACAGAAATGTTCTGCCTCAGAGGTTTGCAATGTTGTGATCATTTAAGGATAGCCATCCACTTTCAGGCAATTATACCAATCATTCTATTATTTAGTGTACATTTCACTGTGATTACTTTACATCTCTTTTTGTAAGAAACTAAGTGACAAGAAATGTCTCTGCAGGGCATTTTGCATGAAAGTCAGTTCAGAACCTGCAGACAGCCTTCTAATCTCATGAGCAATTTCACTCTTTCAATTATTTCACTGCTAAACAGGAAATTAATTTTCAGAGTCCCAGTAATTTTATCTTCAAGAACTGTGGCTGGATTGGCTTTTTCTCAGCTTAAAATAACACATTAATCCTATTGTGCATCATGGAACACTGGGGTTTGGGTATTATTTTTTTGTACTGGCATGAATCTAAGAAGGAATTTTCATGTGGATGGGTGTTGAGTGCCTTACAGTGGATGAATTAGAAACCCTGCAGCATCCAACTCTGTGGGCTAAATGATTGCTTGAGAAAATGAAAATTGGGATAAAGAGCTGAAGAAATTTTGAGATTTTCTAACATAGGTCAAAACAAGCTATGATAACTCGCCCACTTGGGGCTAAATGAGGGTACTCTACATAAAATATAGCAGGAGCTCATGTTTAAAGGGATTTTCCTGTAGAATCTCACTAGTGGCTCCCCAGTGGGTCACCCAAGGGCAGGCACAAAGGATTTATGGGGCTCTGTGACACATTCTGTAACTTGCACCATTTTTGACAGCAGCAAAGTGTTTCCTCTAAACAAATCCTCTAAACACTGTTCTAGAATTTTCTTCCCCAGGATCAAAATGCTGTTCCCACCCTCCCTTCCCACACAGAATACTTTTCCCATGGAAGGAATCACTCAAGCTACTGTCTTTCCAGGCTGAGGGAAGGGAATATCAAAATCATTCATCCTTCTGGCAAAGCAAGGTGTCACTTTTCATTGTGCTGTGTGTGACTGGCAGGGCCAGACTGAAATGCTGCTGCCTGAATGCCAAAATGCAAAGCAGAACCATCCAAACCAAGGAGGGGTTTGCAGGTTTTTCAGAACTGAGCCAAATCTTGAAACCAAGTGAAGAACCTCTTCAGAGATTTCCAGGTTAAAGGTGAGACACTTTGTCATACCTGGCAAGATGTGGAGGAGAAAAGAAAATCAGAAATCTGGTAGCTGCACTATGCCTTTTGAAAAGTCCCTACTTCTGCTTTCTTTGAAGGGCTCTTCCCTCCTGCTGGCCTCAAGCAGGACAGCCAAAATCCCTGTCTCTGAACCAGAGGGGTTTTCCAGTGTTTCATTCCTTCCCATCCATATGAAGACACTTCCAAGAAATACCAAACCAAGCCAAGCAGCCCTTTCACACCCATCTCAGATGCTAAACAGTGTCCAGAGAGCATAATTCTCATTCCCTCCCTTTCCAGACCAGAGGCAGGCATGACCAACCCTCTGACAATTTCTGTATCTGTTCCCCTACCCCAATATCAGACACCTTAATTGTTGAATCACATTGCTGGTTTTACTCTACATATTTTTATTCCTGCTGGTCTCTGCTTGCAAAGAAAAACAGTTGAAAGCTGAGAGGAAATGGCCTTTGAATATACCAAACCTGACCTGAAATCACCTGAGCCCTGTTCTTTCTGTCTGCTTGCACAAGAGAAAGCTGACAGAAAACACCCCAGCTGACTCTCTTCTTTGTCTTTGTTGCCAATTAAATGAAACAAATCCTACATTTCTGATGGTTGGGCAGGGTCTGGAAAAAATGAAGTGCTTTGTGGGAAGTCCATGAGCTTTTAGGCCCTGGCTGTGTGTAAAATGGACACATCATTAGAGGAACATTAGATATTTATCTGACTTTCAGATGAAAGAGGGTGGGGATCCAAATTTAATTATCTGCTCAGCATGCAGTTCTACTGCATCCTTATTTTTACATTTGAGAGTGCTGTGTGGAATGGAGAATTGTACATTTCAGCAGCTAATGGACATGATTGAGAGACATTTCTTGGGTGGGTTTTTCTGCCTCATACTATCTCTGCTTTTTCACCACGTTCCAGGGGAATGTGTTTTTTGGCATTTGTAAGCATAATTTCAAAATTCTCTTTCTTATAATTCAGTATCAGAGGACATGATTCAATTTCTGCATTACAATAAATCTCTAAATTACAATAAATCTAAATGACAAGCCTGGCAGGAATATGTGGCATTTCTCTTGTCTAAACAAAGTGGGTGATTTGTAGCTCACCTGTCCTCATTATTTTCTTCTTATTATTCATCTATATTATCAAGAGGAGAGGGGTCTGAAAAAAAGCAATTTCAAGATCTTAAGATACCTCACACATAAAAACAATTTAATCCATCTGCAAGCCATGGTTCAATTTTCCCAGTATTTCATCTTCCTGACTAACAATTAGAAAGTCAATCCCTTGATATTTTTACCTGATTGTGCCCCCTTATTCTGTCAGGGCAGACTGAGCACTGGGGGTTCAACAGAGCTGTATTTAAAATTGATATTCCTGCTCCTTCCTCTAGAAGGCTCTAGAAAATGAAAAAAACCAACCCTTTGTTCTTTCTCCTCCAGGATTTTTTATTTATTTTGTGCCAAGGAAGCAATTTCTTTCCTGGAAAATCATGGAAGGTGAAATTGAAAGTATCTCAAGGGTCACAGAATAGAAGAATCATGGAATGGTTTGGGTTGGAAAAGGCCTTAATGCTCATTCTCTCATCCCCCTGCCATGGGCAGGGACACCTTCCACTATCCCAGGTTTCTCAGAGCCCCATCCAGCCTGGCCTGGAACACTGCCAGGGAACAATTCCTTCCCAATATCCAATCTAACCCTGCTCTCTGTCAGTGTGAAGCCATTGCCCCTTGTCCTGTCACTCCAGGCCGTTGTCAAGAGTCTCTCTCCATCTTCCCTGTGGGTTCCTTTCAATCCTGGAATGCCTCAGTGAGGTCACCCAGACCTTGGACCATTGTGAAGACAGGAACACCCCAGCTTCTCCAGGAGGAGGCTGGGGAAATCATATTGAAAATCTTGGAGAAATCCAGGTAGAACCAGCTGATCAGGATGTGTTGTGGTGGGTGGCAGCTGGGTTTGACAATCACAATCTGCCCTTGTGCTGCATTTTCCTCCAGTGAACTTGTGACAGCTTCTGGGAGAATTCCTTTCATGATTTCCCCACTGAATGCAGCAAGAGTGAGGGGCCTGTGATTTCCTGGATTCTGCTTTAAGAGACCCTTTTACATCCTGGGAGTGACTTTAGCCAGTTCCAGACTTCCAGGACATCCCCTGACCTCCTCAGTCTCTTCCTGAAGATTATGGGGAGAGGCCCCACAGTGATGTCACACAGCTCTCAGAACCCTCTGGGAGGATGTCAAGATAGATCAGTATTTTCTGCAAGGAATGACACTTGGAGTGAGTTATGAACTATTTTTCCTCAAAAATCTGTAATACTTCATCTGCCAACTCTTCCCTCACTGGTGCTGGGTCTGTGTTTGCATCAACCTGGATTTTTTTTCCCCAGAGCAGGGGTAGCTCAGATTGGCTGTGGTTTTGTTCAGCTCTGATTTTAGTACTTCATGCCTGTGAATTGCTGCCCTGAGAGCAAGGAAAGGTTGTAACCTAATATTGACACTTAGATCCAGGCATTCTCTTCCCAGAATCAAGGCTTTGTCACATATTAGGTTACAATGCTGGGGTTTTGTCAGAGTTATAATTGCTAAAAATGCATTAAGTTTATTAAAAGCCATATCCTGATGTCTGTTGGGAATGTGGTGAGACTATCTTTTACTCATACTACACTTGCCACAGCAAAATTGTTCATCATCTTAAGGTCATCATCTTAAGGCAGGGATACAACCTTGTAGGAGAAGAGGAACGGGCACTATTTCAGTTTTTAGCCATTGGTGGCTGAAAAATGAATTTAATATAAAGCTCCTCTCTCTGTGTTTGCTCCTTGGCTGAAGGAATAATTTTATTTCATTTCTACCAAATATGCTGGCTGACATTGTTTAGAAAGGATTTTATGTGATCATATTCTCGCCCATAACTTTCTCATTAACTGCCTCAGGCCAGAGTTGCTTTTGTCATTCTTTACTTATAATTTGCTGTTTATACAGTGCTGTTACCATCTTAAATCCCAGGGTATTCATTTGGTTGTCTCCACCATCCAATCCTACTTAAAATGGCAAGAAAAAGGACTTGAGTAAATTTTATAGATGGGAACATTTGTGCAAACAGAGTCATCTGAGAATTCACAATACTTTCAGGGCAAACACATATTGGCATGATTCATTTGAAGTTTTTACATGAATGTTATTGCTAAAAAAATTGCAGCTTGCATGAATATTCATGGGAGCAAATAAACTTTCATACACCAAATGAAACTAATTTCATTAGAATGTATTTCATAATGCATTTTGAAGTAGTCTCACAGCTCTTACTTGAATTATTTAATTTTTTAAGCATTGCTAGTTCCTTCCCCATCTGCTAGTAAAATGATCTATCACTGGTACTCTGAATTATACTGAATAAATTAAGTTACCATAACAACTCTTAAAATACATATAAATAGGAGACCTGCAAATATTCAACAAGATTAGATAAGAGAATCACAGAATCATCAAAGTTGCAAGAGACCTTCCAGATCATTGAGTCAACTTAAAAACTTTTTTCTCCAAGTGATTATTTGACCAAAATTGAACTACATAATATCCTACAAAATGGATAAGATCCTGCTTGTTTTAATTCTTATTTAATTGGATTTCTATAATATTTGAATATGAGCTCCTTGCAGGAACATAATTACAAAAAGTTACTTTTTCAATTTAGTAGCCAAAAATATTTGTTGCTCAGAAAGATGAGATGGTGAATCATTTAATCCAAGACAAAACTGGAGCTGTTGGGGAACATTCCCCTTTACACCAAAGTTTTGTTTCTGGGGTCTGACTGGTTGACTGAGGCAAACCAGCTGGCTGTTCTTCAGCACTTCTGACAGCAATCACACTCCTCCCTGCCAGCAGATCCATGGGATGGCAGCCTCAAAGAGACAAAAACTACACCTGGGAGTCCTGCCTCCACCAGCACACTGAATCCAGAGGACAAGATTTGCCAAGAGGCTGAGATGCTTTTCACTGGAGATCTGAATTGGGGCTGGGGCTGATTCAACAGTTTCTGGCAGAACATTCACAGAATCACAGAACCACAGAGGAGCTGGGCTTGGAAGGGACATCTGGAGATCACACACCACAGCAGGGCCACCCAGAGCTGGTGGCACAGGAACATGTCCAGGTGAGTTTGGAATGTCCCCAGAGAGGGAGACTCCATTCCCTCCCTGGGCAGCTGTTCCAGTGCTGTGCCACTCTATGGAAAGAATTTCATGTTGAGATAAAACATTTTTTGTTTTAGTTCATGGCCATTGCTCCTCATCCTGTCACTGAACAGAGTCTGGCACCATCCTTATGCCACCCCTTTTGAGATATTCCTCTGCAGGAAAAGTTTTTTAAGTCAGATGAGTCACTCTATTCAGTCCTGATCAAGTTTAGAAATAAAAACCTTGCCTGATTCATACAGAAGTTATTTTCACTTAATTTCAGGATTTTTTGAGCTGGTGTAAATGCATCTCCTAACCATGTGTATGAGACAGCCAGTTTCAGTCTTGAACCCTTTCTGTGACTCCTTCTCTATTCCTCTCTTTACACCCCCTCTGTTGGCTTGGCAGCTCCCTTCAGCACTATCTGTGTTCTTCTCTGCTATTGACTCCAGATTTGAAACTGTGCCCTCTTTAGTGCTTCTTTATTCCTTACACTCTGAAAAATATATTTCTGACTCTCCTGACTCCTGCTTTCACTAATTCCTCATTGAAGTGAATAGAGCCAAATAATTCTAGAAAGACACATGAATGATATTATGGAAAATAAGGTGAGAGGGTTTCCCTCTTCAGTAGTCCACTCAACACTTCTGCACTTAAGACCAAGTATCTGACTGAAATCTCTCTGACTTTTTTTCAGTGTGAGCTTTCATATTATTTAATCAGGCAGAAATATAGTTCTGACAGTGGACTTGATAAAAAACAACATCCCAGGTTTCCATTTTTCCATTTATGTCGTGGCTCCAGTTAGTGTGTGCTGTTTAGAAAAGAAATATCTTATTACAGATATCTTTTTGGAACTTGAATGTGGAAGTCAAGCTATTTTCTCTCCTCATTTATCTTCATCACTTAATGGTTGTGCAAGCCACCTTTGGATTCCCTTTGTTGTCTTCTCCTGTGTGATATCTCTATTACCATTAAATGTGTTCTTCAGCCTCCTCTTTTTCTCTGACTGACTGACTTTGCCAATGTACCTGCCAAGACCAATCTGGTGTTTCTCCTCACAGCCTCACTGCCCTTCAGAGACAGATTCAGAGTGGTATTTTGGTATTTTCACACTGGGGGTTTGTAAGAGAGAGAAGGCAGTGCTTGCCAACCCTGCTGCTCCAGCATGGAATAAATGCTGGCTTAGGTGAGCTGGGGAAATGCACCAGCAAATATCAGTACAGAGTTCTTCTGCAGCTGGAAGGAAAAATAGCACAAATCTGAAAAAAGCTTCCCCTTTGCAGCCATCTAGATCCAAATAACAAGTGGAGAGTGCCTGCATATTATTCAGGTGACATGTTAAATATTTATGATGTAGCAGTGACATTTCCACTCATGTCAGTTGGACAGTTTCCTTCCAGCCTCTTCATATATTAGGTGAATATCCATTGCAGTCATTCCATCATTTTTCTCCTGTTAAAGGTTTAACACATTTTTACTTCTCCAAAAAATATTATATCCCAGTTAGCAGAAGACTTCTGCCTGCATTGCTCGCTGATTCCTGACAGAATTGCCATAAGATTTTCAAAGACCCATGGTCTAAATTTGTTGAAACCACAAAACAGGAGTAGAAAACGCTGCTGCTCAAGAAACAATTTTAAGAATTCTAATAGGACTTTTTCATTCTAAGAAGGCCTTTGAAAAACTGCTAAAATCACCCCTTTCTTCAAGTTAGCACATTCATAATGCAAAAACTTTGCCTGCTTCAAAGTTCAGTCTCTATGACTGAGAATTTAAGTCTTTTAAGTAATCCCATTTACTTTTCAGTGGTTGCTCTGGGGGGCACACAGTATAGGGGATTCTCTGCTCAACATATTCCACTGAAAATACAATCAAGAAAATATAATGTGCTACATCATTCAGCCTAAACATTGCAAACATCCTCTGCTTTCCATGCCTGCAATGAAAACTGAGAACATGCTGTGTCCCTCATTAGCTGCTTGGTGTCTTTCTCTGAGCTGCAAGAATCACACACTCTGAAGTGGATTTTAATTTACATAAAATGTCAGAGGAGTTGCTGTCCTAGGCAGCCTGCTCCAGGCTGCATAGGGGGAGTGGACAAGTCTCCAACCCCAACTTCTCTGTGAGCTTGTAAGAAAAAATTCCAATTACTCCCTGGGAAGACCTCATGGCCAGGCTCCCGGAATGAAGGCTCTAATCCTGATAGTTTAGTGGAAAGCACAAGGGAAGATGTCTCCTGACCAGCTCCTCTTAAATAAATGTGTTCCCTGCTTTCCTAGGGTGGCTGGAAAGCCCAAGCTGCTATTTGCTGTAGGCTGTCCCACTGTTTATTCACATTCCATGGTCTGGGAATTGCTGACTGATTACAGTCTCAGGGCTCCACTTCCCACAGGCTCATGCTGGCTGCAGTAACTGCTTTGGGGAAGTTAATGGGAGCTCAGAGCAAGGAAATCCAGTTTCTTTTTCTGGCTGGCTAAATCAGGTGTTATATTTCAAAAAACATGTACTGACTTTGAAGAAAAAATTAAATACACCAAGGAGAATTTTCCAGCTGTCCTGACTATTCAGGTGTTATACCCTTCTCAGAAGCTGAGAACATTTCACCTCCTTGCAATACCAGGATGCCAGTATATGTGCCACTCATTTGTTTTACAACTGAAGCAAACTATTTCTTGCCTGTTCTACTCCAAACCCTGAAACCTTTTATTCTCTTTCCTTTACAACAGCATCTTGTATGTCTCAGATTCCATCATATCCTTTCTTCAGCCCTTGCTCAGGTTACCTGATCTCATTCACACTTTGCAAACCACCCTTTCCAACTGCTGGTTGATCAAATTGCTCTGTACTGGGCTGTCCTCTGTGAAACTACATTTTCTTGAAGTATCATGTCCAAAAGTGGCACTTTTCCATGTGAAACCTGCCTAGTGTGAACTAAAGTAAATACTTCACCTATTTTTCAGTTTCTAGTTTTGTTCCTGCAACACCAGACCATATTTGCCCCCTTCTGAATGCACTTCACCTCATCAATTGAAAACAAGAATGAAAAAAGAAATTGGTGACTGTGTAAGTTGTGGTGCTACTCTGTAATGAATCAGGACTTAAAAAAAAACCCAGAGCTATTAAATTCAGGCTGGAATGGCACTGAAAGCTTTGAAACAGGACATGCCATGTGAAAAAAACCCACCTTTTGATAAATGCTTTGCAGGGGCTGTATTATCCTGGGGGTTATTGATGCTTGTAGCTGTGAAAAACAGTTGTGAATTCTAGCCAAGCCACTGAGAATCCAAAAGTCCTTGGATAGGGAGAACCAAACCTATCAAGCACCCTAATGAGTGTTTTTTGAATAATCTTCCACTTTGGGGAAGGTTTCTCACTTCAGTGGCATTTCCCACTTGAAAGTTATCAGTGCATGTAGGGTTTATTCTCTTTCTATTTCTATTTCCTCCACCAAGCCCACTTTGCTGGCTCTGTTCTTCTCCCCAGTTTGCCTCAGAGATGAACCAAAGGACTCCAGTAACTTTTCTTCATGCAGAACCTGACATAACCAGGCTCATCTGCTTGGCATAGTGGGACTAAAATGTTAAATAAAGGGCTGAGACCTTCCTCAGACTGACAAACACTATGAAAAACTATTAAAAAAAAAATGTGGCTGCTGTAAATATTTTTTATATGCCTAACACAAGCAAAATGAACCTGCTTGCCAATAAAAGTATTGCAAAGAGGAGAAGAAATCAGAGGGATGAACAGTTATTTTTAAAAGGAAAATAAATCATGGCCCATAAAAATGCTGTGATATAAACACACCAAAAGCAAGGAGGAATCTGATGAAATATGTTCAGGACACAAGAGAAGTCTATCAAGGGGGAAGGAAGACTGAAAGAGGATTGTTTATCAACATCATCTGAGCATCTATTTTACAGGAAAATTACAAGTTATCATTTCAAAATAAGGCAACTAACTTCAATGCATGCCTATAAATCATCAAAAAAGAAGACCTCTTGCTTTCAGATATGCAACAAATCAGGAGATGAACTTAATTCTTTCTTAAACAAAGATTGTCTCTCTCACTGTCATTCAGTATTTTTCATCCCAAGGCTTTAAGAAAGATTTGACTGATATTTCTCTCTCCCCTGGCAGCAATGTTAAGGGACAGCAGGGACACCTCTGGGGAATTTTAAACTTCCACAATTTTTTTGCTGTCTTTATAGAGCAGAATTGCTGATTCTGAGGATACCATCCTGCTGCTAGAAATACAACATGCCAAACCAGAGGACAGAGCCCAGGAATAATTATTGATTAAGACCAGAAGGACCAAAAAAAAAAAAAAAAAAAAAATCCAAAAGCCCAAAACACCAAGAAAAGTAAACCATGAAAAAGCTAATTTATTTTAAGTAGAAATCAGATTCTAAAGTATCATTTCCTAGACTTGAGGAAACATGATGTTTCCAGGTTTTTCTCCAGGATCTGTCCTTGGGCAGGCATGAGGAGCTCTGATATTTTTTACCTCTCTGCTTACAGCTATATGTAAATTATTGTACAGGATTAATGTTCTTGATTTCTTGAACACTGATGGGTGAAATCCTGGCCATATTTCCAACACACTTTCCCTGTCCTCACATCCATTTATGTCCATTCAAGCTTTGAGAAGTTTTTTTCTCCAAATCTTTAGATCCCATAATGACTAACAGAAAGATTAGGACATGAGTGGCATTTCTTCTGTCCATAATAAATTAAATAGGAAGAGGTGGTAAAGATTACAGCATGTTCTGGTAAGGATTTGTTTGATTTATAGGATGTGGCAAGACAAAACATTTTAAAATGTATTTAGGAGTTTTCTCTCTATTGGTGATTAGGTTCCCCCACACAGTATGTTTAAATAAAAGATAAACATATCTAAAAAAACATAAAACAAAATCATCTTTCAATCTTATCCATATGAGCTAGAGAGAGGTGGCAGGCCTCATCCTCAAGAAATTTAAACTCTGCTATCCTAACAGCCAAATATTTCCAGTGAGACAAATTGGCTGTATATCCCAGAAATGTACATGCACACATGTATCTTATACTCAGTGGCTTGCAGAAATATGTCTGCACCAACACTTTTGAACAGCAAGGAAAATTAAAGATAAAAACAACTTTTGAGCTATGCCTTCCAAATTCCTTCTGTTCCATTTGTGTAGCAAATTCTTCTGTTCTGAAGGTTACTGATTTCTCTAAGAAGAAAAAAGAAAGGGAGGTGATGAAGAACATTAATTAGGCTGCTGCTTCATAACAGTCCTATGTTATGAAATCATGCTTGAAGAATGAAGCTTATTACTGAATAGCTTTTATTAATTGTACAGCACAGAGCTGAACCCTTTTCTGGCTGGGAAAATGGAGGCTAGAAGAGACCCAGTGCATTTAAAGTCAGTTACTCCAGGATCATAAAGGAAAGTTAGAAAATCAAACTGTATTCAGGCTCAGCTTGTTCTTTGTAGAAATTCAATACACAAATGCTTGATAATACCTAAATTACCTAACATTAAAAAGATGCCTATGCTGTAATATTCAAAGAAGGCTTTCCCAAAAATGCACTCCACCATCATGAGCCCACAGGCAGGGAGGCTCTCCTGCTTCCCAGGCATCTTTGCTCTGGGGATTCCTGACCTTAGTGAAGAAAACCCAAGGGTTCTTATTATTAAAAGCTGGGGAAAGGACATTACACAGAAGCCTTAGTCATATTATAGGTCTCTGCAAGTCTGATTTATGGTGATACAAGTCAAAAGAGGAGAGATCAGAGCCAATTTCTGTGTGCTGGAGTACTGTGTTTTCTCAGGACTGGATCTCTGGGGTAGACAAAAGATGACTTAAATTGTGAGTGCTGACAGGGCAGCTGATAATGGTCTGTGCGTGAGAGAATTTCTAAAACTGAACTTTTGCCCTCTCAGGCACAAGCCTGCTACTGGCTGGCAGCAGCCAGGAAGGTCTGGCTGTAAATTTTGATAACATCAGGACAAAACAAAGGTGGCACATCCCGAATCCTTTGATTCATATTGGCAGGGGAAGCAAGCAAGGCTCCAAGCAGCCTGAGGCACGAGGTAGGCAGGCTGTCCCTGAGCCAGCAGCCTGTCCTGGGGACAAGGACACAATGGGATGCTGAGCCCTGTGCTCTGGGATGGCCCTGCTGGAGCAGGGAGGTGGCACCAGTCACCCTCTGTGCTCCCTTCCATCCTCAACCAGCTGGTGATGCTGTCATGTCCTTTCCAGGGCTGCAGAATAATGAAATTTACCCATAACCTTTCACACAACACCTTTGGAAATCAGCAACTCTACTTTGCTGGCTAAAAAGGAGGGAAAGAAATCTCTGCTTCCCTGCATAAGAACAGGGAACATGGATAACATGTATAACATGGATAACATGGAACAGGGAAACATGGATAAACTCTCCTCCTACCAAGAGGACACAATTAATATTCCTAATTACCTAATGGCCTTCCCAATACCACCTCATGATGCTTAAAGGACCTAACTCACTAGAAATGAAATGAAATGAAATGAAATGAAATGAAATGAAATGAAATGAAATGAAATGAAATGAAATGAAATGAACTCTTGCTACTGCCTCTGAATTATTTTACCTTTTGTTGTTGGACACTTTCTTAAAGATAGATCTGATCTGTTCTTCCAGATTAGAATTTCCTCTGGTAACTCATTGCTTGTTTAAAAATGCAGGTGTGTACTTTTTACTGCCACTGGGCTTTATGCTGCCACATTTTACCAAGGTTCACAGTTCAGTTTTCAAGAAGACTCTGCCTCAGTGGCACATGGTTGTCTTCCTCCTCATTTTCATCTGGCTCACATAACATGACCATCCTTGCCTTAGAGCACCAAGACAGTCAGATTATAAGGAAAACCAAAGGCACATTTCAAAATGTTAACTGACAAAAGAGCTGGGGTTTTGGCACTTTTTGCTGCTCACTCTTCATAAGTGGCATTTTGTCAGTTGAAATATTAAATATACCACTTGTAAAGGTGTAAGGTCAAAAGGACAATTGTCAGTACATAATAAGATGTCTAGCTGGTTTTTTAAACTTCACAGATCCAATCAGCATCAATTCTTTGCAGAAAAAAAAAAATCCCTTCTGCCAATAGATCTATTTAATGTAAATTGATACACAAAAAATTAATTTTAAGGATCAGAGTTTGGGTCACAGAAACATGGCAGTAACTTCTTTGGGAAGAACAAGTTTTCCTACAGATCTATTTTAAAAATTTATTAAAGAATCCCTGGCATCTGTGCTGGTTCAATGATAAAATGGATTGCAAGAAAAAGAGTGTTTAAAAAACCTGTCCAGAGGACACCCTAGGGCAGGGCAGTGACAGCATAATATACTTACTGTCACTGAAAACATCTGAGTAGGATGTTAATTCCTTGAAACATTGTGTGCTTAATTAGTCCCCTGGGTCTTCAGGAACTGTTTTTTTCCTATAAGTCTGCAAGCTACTGCATGAACAAAGTGAACTGAACAGTTCATTACAGCTCTAATTAACAGATTCTATACATAAACCAGGATTATGGTCCTGACAGATGACAAATAAGCACAGACCCACCATGGCATCCCCCGGGCTAGGTTCTTTTCCTTGGAGTTCTCCAACCATCCTCTCAGGCCTGGGGCACTGACAGTCACAAGGCTGCAACAAAAAACTAAAGTGGAAATTTTAATTACCTTATTTCAGAATCTGCTGAGCCCAGAGCAGCTGTGGGTGCCTCCTCCATGGGAGTGTTTAAAGCCAGGCTGGATGGGGCTCTGAGCAACCTGGGCTAGTGGAAGGTGTCCCTGCCCATGGCAGGGGTGGGATGGGATGGGATTTAAGGTCCCATCCAACCCAAACCATTCCACAATTCAAAGTCAAGTTTGGGGTGTGCCCCTGGGCATGCACGCTCTGTTCAGATGCAGTAAACAAAAACATATAAAAACATCTCTGGACCAAAATTTACAGCTGTCTTGAGAAAATTCAATGCTCTCTATAAAATTATTTCCAGTATACAGGAAGAAGAAAGCAAGTATATTGATATTTTTTTGAAATATAAGGCATGGAAGAAATAAACAGTATAAAGATGAAATTATTTTAAAGTTTTTAAAATGTGAATTGATGGAATTTGTATTTCTGTTCTCCTAATTTAACATCGATTTGACATGGAGATGATGTGAATTGATCTGAACCCATTTTGGCTCTACAATAACTATACAGACTTTAAATGATTTTTCTCTAATTGTTTCTCAGCATAATTTTTGCCAGTCCCCTCCACAGCAGGAAAAAACATGCACATGGGCTTACATCTGATGGTGGGTGTTCTGGGCAACATTTTCTGGGATTATAAAGCCTTTTTATCTTTCAAAGTCTCACAGCAATGCTGGAAAGACAGCAGTGAACTGGAGGAGAACTGAAGAAATCAACATCCCAGAGAATTAACTGTGTTATTTAGGTACTATTAACAGTATTCTCCAAAGAAAGGTAAATTTATGAGTCATATCATACAGTTTGTTGAAATTTTGGTATTTGATTAAATACTTTGTGTAATCCAAAGGAATTGCATATTTTCTTTGGAGACCATGGAATAATTTACCCTTTGCATGATGCATCTCTGCTGTGTTTGTATACTGAAACATTTTCCAGAAATACAGCTAATCTTGGGATTAGGAATATTTGCATGAACAATTTGGTTGATATGAAATCTGAAATACCTCCAATTATGCTTAAATTCTTAAATGCTGTTTGATGCTGAGAGTTTATTCTTGGGAGTAGCTGTGACTTCATAGAAAATGAACAAAGTGAGCAACACTTCAAAGAAATAGTGTAGAGCTGGTAACTAATGCTTAGTGCTATTCTGCTAATTAGCTGGAAGCTTAGAGAGTGGAATTAAGCAATTAATTTCCTCCACAATAACGTTAGTACTTCCAGTGGGCAGTGATGTACCATGCAATCTACTTATGTAAGGAGGGGAGAAGATAATAACCTGCCACCCCCAAATATTTGTATTTATATTGTGACTGCTGGGGCCACTGCTCAGAGCCTGGGGCACTGCTGGGAACCTCAGCACAAGAGAGACACTGAGGGGTGTCCAGGGAAGGGAACGGAGCTGGGGAAGGGGCTGGAGCAGCAGGAGGGGCTGAGGGAGCTGGAAAGGGGCTCAGCCTGGAGAAAAGGAGGCTCAGGGGAACCTTCTGGCTCTGCACAGCTCCTGACAGGAGGGGACAGCTGGGGGGTCAGGCTCTGCTCCCAGGGAACAGGGACAGGATGGGAGCAAACAGCCCCAAGCTGTGCCAGGGGAGGCTCAGGTTGGACATCAGGAGGAATTTCCTCATGGAAAGGTGCTCGGGCACTGGAAGGGGCTGCCCAGGGAATGGGGTGGGATCTCCATCCCTGGAGGTGCCCAAGGAACAACTGGATGTGGCACTCAGAGCTCTGGGCTGGTGACAAGGTGGGGATTGATCACTCTCAGGGTGGACTCTGTGATCTTGGAGATCTTTTCCAACCCAGTGGTTCTGTGATTCTCTGCCCTTGAGAGAAATGAGGCTCAGTAAAGCTCAGTGCATTTCATTAAAGTGCTAAAAGCCTTGGTGAGTAATATCTCCTGATGACCTGGAACATGCTAAATTAACTTTATGTTTACAGTGGTTCATGTTTTTGACAGCATTAAGTGGAAAGTAGGATTTTTGCAATTACAAAGGTTGACAGCAAAAGGCTTGATAGCTGCATGGCTCTGTCACATTCTTTCATCTCAGTATTTTCCTCAGAGTTATTAGAATTGCCCCAAATCAAGTTGTCTGTTAAAATCCACTCTGTAAAACACTTGATTCTGTTCTGCTAAAACCCTTTAGAACAAAAGGATTTATGTGCATCCACTATTTACTGTGACATCCACTAAAGCCATATAAAGTCCAAGAATGTGAAGCATAGCACTTATAACTTGCCATGCACAGGTATTTTGATGGATAAGGAAAAAAAATGGGAGAGGCAGGTTTGCTTTCAGCTTGATGAAGCTCAGCCAGAAACACTTTAATGATTCAGAATAAATGTGTAAAAAAGGGAGCAGCTAAACAACATGGACCTCCTTCAGTTGCTGAATCTTTCAATTTATGGCAAACAATTGAGAAGTTCATGGCATTGTTCTCTGATCCTGTTCAAAGGCAAAACTTTTATGTTCAACAGTGTAGTGCATTTGCTAAGGGGATCCAATGCCTTATGGCACCAATATTGGTAGTTTTTGCCTTCATTTCATCCATATAAATTATTTTATGGAAAGCTAAATTGTGCAGTGAGAACTTTTAAATCAAATAATCCTGCAATAAATCTGTGCTTAATGATATCACATAGTGGATGTCAAACTCATCTAGTTTAGATGTTCCAAAGTGCTTCATGGCAAACCATTAACCCTTTTTCTCTTCTGTGTGATGATTCCCTTGATTTGTCTCTGCATTTCAATGGGATGGTTTACAGTTCTACAATTCAGCTGCAGGAAGAGCCTTTCAGTCCAGGCAAATGCTCAAACTCTCTCTTACAGAGGAGCAAAACAACATATTCTCAAAATTACAGATTCTTTTCTTTCAGTAAAAAATTAGTTTTATGAGGAACTGAATTATTTAAAGGCAAATACTAAAATATTCTTCTATCAAAATAAAAATATTTTCTAGAATCATCTTCCTACAAGTTAAGGAGATATTTTGCACAGCTAAAGATCAGTGATGTCTTAGGTAATGCTTGTGTTGAAATACTTTCAGGATTATGAGGGGGGGTTTTTTTATGTTTTTTTTATTCTTAACTGAAAACTTTCTTTCAGATGGACTTAGAAATAATGCACTATGTTTTAACCAGCACTCAAGAACTTTCTTTCAAGAACAAACCCAGGGCACTTCTTGTTCCCACTAGTGCCATGAGAAGACTTCAGTAAAAAAATATTCAGTTGATTCTGAGTTAAATTCCATTAAAATTGAAGCAGATACAACTTTTCAGTGAATTAATTCATGCTAAAACCATCTGACTTAACAGCAGTGTGATTTATTAGTCAGTGTTCAAATTTGTACTTAACAAACAGGAAAATCATAAAATTATAAGGGTGAACTTCTCTTCTTGATCTATCACTTCCTTACCTTTCAATTAATCTATTTTGTTTTTCCAAATTGTCCTTACAGCACTAGAGCACTAACCCAGTTCCTAGATCTGTGAAGGAAGTGCAGAATGCCCATAGCAGCCCTTCAATTACCTCCAGGGATGGCTGTTTAATTCTAACAAGGACAGACTAATCATTTTGATTTTCACACAGTTTTCACAATAGCACAGCACTGAGCCCCGTGGATGAAGCCATGGAGCAGGCAGCTCACCAGGCTTTCAAGGTGTGCTAAATTATTTGGACAAAACTGCCACATCTGTGAAATTAATCTGGGAGACAGTCTCACTCATGAATAATTAGAATTCTTTCTGTTTCTCACTCCAAGGTTTTGGTGTGTTTTCTATAAATAATGCTATTTTTTAGTGAAATTATGCTCTTCTTGGGTGAGGTGAACATGGTTTTGTGTTATGAGATGCATCACAGGGAAGTAGTGGAGAGACTGGGGCTCCCAGCAATGCTGGGAACATCAGCCAGGTGTCTCAGGGGACTCAAAATCTGAATAAGAGGGACAGGTGGATGAAAGTTAAGGATAGAAGAAGAAAAAAATACTTCTGTGGGTGGCCACTCCTTAACATCTGTCTGTACTATCTGGTTTTGTCTCTGGCATCAAATCAAACTTGGGTATTCAGTCAGAGGCTGGAGTGGTAGGAATTTCTTTGACACAACAGCTTTCTTGAAATTTTAGGGGTGCAACATCTTTGGAGTCTCCTCTCTGTCATCCCTGCTGGAAAATGGCCAAGGAAGTTCCTGAGGGGTCAGGCAAAGGGAACAGGGCTGTGCAAACTTCATTTTCTTAGGAAATCCACTTGGTGAAAAGGTAAAGGCCCTAATTTGTCTCTCCCAGCAAACCAACAACAGCTCCAGGAGGTTTTGCCAGTGCCTTCTCTTTCCCAGTTCCATGTCCTTTCCTCAGAGCTCTGTGGTAGAAAGCCAAAGTCATAATCTGACCCCTTATTTTCCAGTTCTACTGTTGTTTGCTTTCTCTAGATTAGAGCAACATAATCATATTCTACAAGGTCTGGTACCCTCATTATTCCTCCTCAGACTGCTTCTGAATTTGATGTCCCTTGCAACTGTAAAGATTCTTTTTTACTCTTATTTGCCATCCATTAATTAACTCAATTGATTTTCTCTCACTTTTTCATTCTGCCTCTCATCATCCATTTTCATCTCATTCACTTTATTTAACATCACTCTGAAGGAATGAAGGTGATGCAGCAGTGCTGGTGTGAATGGCCAAAAGAACATGGGAAACAATCATTATATAAGCAACAGAATATGGAATATGGTTTCTGTGTTTATTACTTGGCCTGTCAATATTCTGACAGGCTGAAATCAACTGAGGGGCCCTGATTTCTCTTCTCCTAAATAACAGCTCCTACCAGGATGGGATGGAGCAGAACTGAACCCACCAAAAGCCCCAAATAATGTGATAAACAGAACGTGAAGTTTGCTTCCCCACATTTATTTTTATTCTAGATTTCACATCTGTAAAAATGTTGCCAAATCAAGATCTTTGAAACCATTTAATGACAGTATTTTGCTCCCTAGAAGTGATTGAGTCACAGGTGTCAGGTGTGAGACTGCAGAGGCTCTGACTAATGACTCAGAGCCATCAGTGGGCAGATTTGAGTGCAATCACAAATCCAGCCCTTGAAATCAGCCTCACATAAACAAGCTTTTCAGGAATGTTCCATCTCAGTATTTTACAAGTGCAGGTTTTTTGACAGAAGGCAGAGGGGCTAAATGGATCATAAGGAAAGTGAACTCTTATACAACAAGCAAGAAGGGAAGTTCATCAGCTGCAAGCAGGTAGTTATTATCAGAAGAGTACTCCGACCTTTCAAAGCCTTTGCCAGCTCTGTCAGGCTGTCCTCACCCTCAACAGACAAGACACCCTGAGAATATTATATCCCCAGCCTGCAGACATTTGCATCAGTTATTAGTTCTGATTCTCTGTGACATGGAGCCTGATTACATCTGAATATCTCCTCATAATAAGAGGAGTTACTGATACCATGTCAAAACCACCACTCTGCTCTGATTACATTTGGGTATTTTTTTAGGTTGCCCTTCCCTCCTCCCCCACTTTCTTTGGTACAACACTAACACAGCACACTTGAGCACCTCTTTTTTCATTGCTTATGGCAGTCTGCTCATTGGGGAGCTGAAAATTATGTGAACAACAAAAGCAGAAAACTGTGCTCCTGAGGACAATTTATCAAAGCCATGTTTCACAGAATATCCTGAGCTAGGAGGGGCACACAAGGATCATCTAGTCCATCTCCTCTCCCTGCACAGACACCCCAACAATCCCACCCTGTGCATCCCTGAGAGTGTTGTCAAAATGCTCCTGGAGCTCTGGCAGCCTTGGGGCTGTGACCATTCCCTGTGCAGTGCCCGACACCCTCTGGGGGAAGAACCTTTCCCTGATATCCAGCCTGACCCTCACTGACCCAGCTCCAGCCATTCCCAGCTCCTGTCCCTGTCACACAGAGCAGGGATCAGAGCTGCCCCTCCACTTCTGGCTTATTACACTGTAAAAAGGAAACTTTCCTTAGTTAATATTTGTTCAGAATTTTTAGGGCAGGAAGAACCATGAAGTGGCTGTGCTATAAAAGATCTGTGACCACTCAACAAGTCTTGACTGGCTTTTGATAATTCCCTGGCACCCTGGAGCTTTGCACTGTGCTGAGACAAAGGTGGGAAAGAGGAACAAACCCATCTCTGTGCAAGGCAAAGTGCAGGAAGGCTTTAGCAATGTGCTAATGGCCACTGCTGATCTGACTTCAGACAGCACATTATTCTAGTCTGCACCTCTGCTTCCTGCCTGTAAAGAGGTAATGGAGCTTAGGGGTGGTACCAGTGCTGGCAAGAAGCATGGAATTCAGGTTCAGAGCAGGCAGTGGCAGATAAACGCCTCAAATATGGTTTCCAGTGAATCCTGGACCACCCTGCCCTGGTCACCTCCCTGCAGGGGCAGGTCCTGGCTCTGCTGTGCAGCACACCTTCTCCACCTGCACACTCTTGCAGGTGTGACTCCCTAAGGCACAACCAAAGCAGGTTGGGGTTCACCCACTTTGGGGCTCAGAGCACAAGGAGCTTTGCCAGGACTAGGCTGAGCCTACAAAGAGGGTGTTGGCAAGGTCCAGGTGCTCTGAAGGCAGTGCAATCCCTCCTGCTTGGGAACACAAGCTTTCTAAGGAGGCCTGGAGATTGTTCCATAAATATGGATCAGGGAGGAAGTGCCTGTTTATGCTGCTCTGATTATCCAGTTTGCTGCAGCAGCTGCTGATCTGATGTGTCACAAGTCAATACAAATAGTGGGGATGTTGCTGAGGAAAGAGGAATTAGCACTCAGCAAAACTGATGGCTGGAGCTGAAGAAGACATTGCAGAGAGAATCCTGGACTACCTCAACAGTAAAAATGTCTATTTCTTTGTGAAACACCTCAAAGATGCAGCTTTGGACATTTTTACCTCAAGTTTCTTTTTGTTCTTCTATTCAGTCAGAGAGAAAAATAACTTTTCCATGTTTTTTTGGGTTTTTTTGTTTGTTTGTTTGTTTTATTTACCGCCACCAGCTGAAAGAATAAATGCCATTTCCTTGTGCTCAGAAATCTGAGATGCCCTTTTGTCCCCCATGTACTCTGCTCCACACACATCCCCTCTGCACCTCCAGTGCTGTGCTGCTGCCTGATGTGGAAACAAGGAGGAGCTGGGGACTGAACTCCAAGCTGAACTTCCATTGTGCTGGGGGAATCCATCAGCAGGTAACACCTTCAGTGACTGATGCACACAGAACTTGTCTGAGTGACAGCAATGACTTCTGTGCCTGCACTGCCCAAAGCTCTCAAACATGGTTATTGGAGAGTTACACACTTTGCAGTGGTGGTGGGGGGGGCTGTAGAAATTATCAAAGTTCTTGGGGTTACTCATTTTTCTAAGAACCTTTGTTTTTCTAATCCCTGCCAATTTGCCTCACTGGAAGAAAAATCACACCCTGGTTATGACTCAACAGCAAACTGAATAAATTAAAAATAAATGGCATCCTTATCACTGAGTTGCAGTGACTCTGGAAGAATGCAGAAACACCCCAGGAGTAGCACACACCTCTCACATACAATATTCTCTTTTTGAGTGATACTAGAAGCAGAAAGGAAAGTTATTTAAGGAAAATAACATCCTTTGTTTACTGTGATGAGAGGTTAACAAGGTTTTCAAGCACATTAGGGTACTAAAGGAACTATTTAGAAGACAAATTTCCTAAGGCACAAATACACATCTACAAATAAATAACAATATATATAAGTATGAATAAGTACAGTTGGTACTCAGCCCAAAATATTTTTTTATCTCTGCCAAAAGAGAAAGAATTGTAAAAGGTTTGCACTTAAGCATATATTTAAGCAGATAAAAGGAAATATTTCCATTTTGGAGCATAAAGTCATTTTAGGAAAGTGATTGCCATAAGAATATGTCTGAGACATATTGTGTGGTGGATTTTTTCTTTATAAACAAACAGACAAAGAAGTAAATAATTATAGGATAAAGGAGCTCTTGTAAACTACCAGAAAACTGTGTAATAGAGCAATAAGTTAACAGTGCTCCAGAGTTCAATCTGATTAGTTTTCTTCATTATACAGCCAGATAGATACTTCTGGTTTTTCTGTTTGTTTCAGAAGGATTTCAAAATCAGCTCTCAAAGAGAAGATCTTAAATTAAGGCTGATTCTGAAATTAGAACCTGAGGCAAAGTGAACTGACAAGAAATGGCATTAAAGTTAACTTCAAGCACAATCTGCACAGCCTGGCTCCCAGAGAATGAGAACACTCTGAAAAAACACAAGATGACCCAAAATATTTCCTCCAAGGAGGTGAGACCATGCAGTCAGCACTGGTGGCTGCAGCTGCCCATGGTCTCAGCCAGGAGATCAGGGCTGAGTCTTGAAGGGACAAGCTGAAAATTAAGTGGACACCTCCTTTCTTCCACCTGCCCACTCCAATTTGGGATCTTATCCCTTTACAAGAAGATTCCCAGTGCTTGGCTTCTGGGATGATGCTTGGTGGTGGCAGGGGGGTTGTTTCCCAGACTGGAAGATAACTTATCCTGCTCCTCAGCTGCTGCCTTTTTTCACCCCCATTTTCTTAGCTGCTGCTTCTTTCCTTAACCTAAACCATTCTTCTCCCATTTCTCAGGGCTATGCTTTTTTCTCTGAAGATCAGTGAATTAAGGGGCACCAGTTTTTGAGAATTTTGCTGTTCTCCCATGGCTAAACTGAGTATCATAAAGAAAACCAGCATGTCTCAAGCTCTGGGCCACAAATTTATGTTTCTACAAGGAACTGGTGACCAGTGTGACAGGTCAGGACTGGGGCTATGTGGCACAGTGGGATTGTAGCCACAGCCTCTTCTTTGACTACACTTCTGTGGGGTAAATCACTTTGTCCCCAAGCCTTGAAGCTTCTTGTCCCTTCATTACTGCCATGCTTTTGTTGGATACTGACCCTGAGTTAGGGTCTCTGTGAAAACAACTTAATTACTTGATCATCCCTAAGCAGCAGCCAAACAAAAACCCAGGAGTTAGGGATGAAAATGCAGAAAGCACCTTTTATCTCTGCCCTGAATCCTCACTTACTAATGGGACCCTGGAGAGTTTTTTTATTATTTTTTCCCTGTTATTAAATGAACACAGAGAGAGAGAGAGAAAGAGAGAGGGAGTCTCTTCTATGCTTTGTGGAGGTTTTTGTATAAATAGAAGAAATACAGATATTAGGCTGAATTTTTGAGGTTTTTTACTGGGATCCAAAAGGTGAATTAGGCATTTGTAGGCAAGTAGGTGCCTACCTACCACTTCATCTCTGTCTTGTTCATAAAATGGCAATACCACTCTCAGGTCTGAGCATTCCTCAGATCTCAGCCAGGATCTTTCATTGTACTCCTCTTATTCTTTAGGTTGAGTTCTTTCCAGCATGGGAAAGAAACAGGTGCCAGAAGCAAGGCAGAAAGTGTGCTGGAGGCTAGAAATGTGGTCAAGAAAGATATTATAGATTGATACCTTCGAGACAGAGCAGAGACATCCATCCCCCCAGTTTTGCAGCATATAAATTTAAGGTTTTGAGCAGGGATTTTCAGTGCCTGGCTGCAGAAGGAATTACCAAGGCTGTGTTGAGAGATGAAGTTCCCTGTGTAAGGGCTCAGGAGGATGAAGCCAGTGCATGCCCAGGATTCAGCACATTCTGTGACAGGCCCTGCAGAAAACTAATGGGCAACACCTGCAAGAGGGACACCTGTAAAACCCTTTATTCATCTGTAAAACCTTTACTCATCTGTAAAACCCTTACTCATCTGTAAAACCCTTTACTCATATCTCTCCTCAGATATGAGCACAGAGGAATATCCACAGATAACTGCATGGATATGGGCAGGATGCACATGTACTTCTCCAGTTCCCATTTTCTCCATTTCTCTCACTTTTCCTCTGAGTGATGATAAAGGGTTTGACCTTTCTTTGAAGGCACAGAGTCTGGGTGCAGCTCCATCACACACTCACTCAGGGAGTGCAGGACCTGTATTCCTGCTCCTTTCCAGTTTAATTTAGTTTCCTACTTTCCATACCTTCAGTGCCATGCTGCAAAAAAAAAAATAATAATAGCAGGATTGCAAGGAAATACAAGACTAGAAGGATTTTAGGGTCTCCTGTGTCAGCCCATGGATAAAACACCCCTCATGGGAGCAGAGCCTCTGGCCAAGCTGATGGTACCACAGCAACCAACCCTCCAAGCATGGCTTAGGCAATAACACTGGAAAAGTGATACAGACTCATTCCTCTGAGTTTGGGATATTTTGTATAGAATTCACAGCAAGAAATATCAAAACAAGCTTTTGAGGCACAGATTTTGATCCTCACTGTTTTCTTTAGCCAAACTGTGTTTGAGTGCTTTCCCTCCAGAGTGTTCTGATGACCCTTTGTGTGACTGACCAGAGGTTTATGTCTGCAGTTCTCAGTTCACTTCTAGTTTTTTTTACAAGGAGTTTATGGAAATAGGTATCTGCCTGATCCTTCTTTTTTATTATTATTATTTTGTTGTGAAAGAAGAACTTTATTCTGAACAGCAGCACAGTTTATTGTCTCTAACAGAGGAAGGAAATTCCCTAAATGCACTGAGGTATTGCAAGGACTGTGCTTGAGCAGCTTTGTGAAAAAGTTGGAAGCTGAGGTATAGGTTTGAGTCCAGAGGTTTAGGTATAAACCCATTTTTTCCTGGGCAGCTAGCAGACTTGCCAAAACCTCTAGAAATATTTCTGTGCTTTGAATGAAATCCTTGTGAAGGTGGTCATGCTTGGTGTTGTGAGGAAAAGGAACTGGAACAATGTTGAGGGTGATGGTGGGTTTGCTGAGTGACCTTGCAGCTGGGAATGCCAAGACCTGGAGAAGATCAGGGTGGGACATCCACTGTGCTGATTCTTTGAGAAGCAGGATCTCTGTGTAGACCTAACAAAGGGCTCAGAGGCTCTCACAGACATGCCTGAGCTTCCTGTTTCAGGAGAGAGGGGATCAGAGCTCAGAGATCATAAAAAACGAACAGGGAGGTCCCAGCATGGTGGAAAACAACTTGTCCTTGGTAAATGGGTGCCCACAGCTGGGAGGGACTGAGCCTGACAGTGCCAGCACTCCCACTTGTGTGTCTCCACTCATGTGCTGCCTGGGGATTCTCTGGTGACAGAGGTAATGAAATAAATTGACTCTTTGCATTTGAGCCACAGTTTTGTGGTTTTTCTGGCTGCCTGCCTGCATTGACTCACATGCTTGGGTAGTACTTGCACCTCACAGATACCCAGAAGTTCCAGTTATTCCCATAGATCCCCACTTCTTTTGGAGTTTTGCCTCCTTGATTCTTCTGCTCTGAGCAGTGAAGGGCCCCCCAAGCCCCTGGTGCAAGGAAGGATGGGTCATGTGGAGAGGAGCAGCTGGCAGTGTGGGCTCTGAAAGTGTCTGTAGGGCACAACTCAAAGGCTCAAGACAATTTCTCACATGTCCCTCCCCAGGTTCAGCTGCCTG
This sequence comes from Oenanthe melanoleuca, assembly GCF_029582105.1. Taxonomy (NCBI): domain Eukaryota; kingdom Metazoa; phylum Chordata; class Aves; order Passeriformes; family Muscicapidae; genus Oenanthe; species Oenanthe melanoleuca. Next base: position 8,575,118 of record NC_079334.1, read on the forward strand.
GCTGTAGAGCACAACTCAAAAACTCAAGACAATTTCTCACATGTTCCTCCCCAGGTTCAGCTGCCAGTGTCTGTAGGGCACAACTCAAAGGCTCAAGACAATTTCTCACATGTTCCTCCCCAGGTTCAGCTGCCTGGCTGTACAAATTTGCTGAGGTGGCTGTCACACAGCTGCAGATGGCAGTGACTGCAGCAATCACTCCAAATTAGTGGCCACTTCTCTGAAGCCTTTGACAATAAAGGCTTGATTTACAAACAGGAATAGTAATTTCTAGGTGGTGGAGGTCCTGCTCAGAGTTTTCCCTGTCTCCCTCCACTTGCTTGTGCTCGAATCAGATGCAGAGCACCTGCTCTGGGTCCAGCCTCCCCACTCCTGTGCCACTGAAGAGCTGCCTTTGATCTCTCACCAACAAACAAACACAAGAAAGGCTTTTTCAGTGGATGGGAGCAGTCCTGTTTCCAGGTAACCATGTCCTTTCCTCATGAATCACTATGGAAACCCAATTCCCTCCTTCTGTTTCCTCTAAATGAGAAAGCATGTTTCCCTGCTAGCAGAGAGGGCAACTCTTTGATTTCCTTTTCCAGTCCTTGACTCCACAATAGCAGAGGGTCACCTTTAATTCTAATGTGAGACACTGAAATTTCAGCAATGTTGAAACAGACACCCCAGGCAGTCTCAGAGCTGCTTCAAAATAACCTGGTCAAAATGCCTTGAAAATAAATGAAAGCCTATTTTTTTTTTTTTTTTCTCAGAGAATGGTGCAAACAAAGACACAGAACACAACTCAGCTCCCATGTCTTCCACCAGCCTCTCCTGGCTGATAAGGTTTTTCCACCTACACATCAATGGCCAGCAGATGCACAGGAGTTTCAGAAGACTCAGTCACAAACTTGAACAGGTCTAAGGTTGGGATGGAGCTTTCTGAGAACACAGCCCCCATCTTAAAGAGTGTTTCCCACGCTGCCTCCTGTCTGCATTGTTCAGGTTTTCTCCTCACCAATCTGTGAGGTTGTACTGGCTGACAGGGAGGAGTGGCACTATGGAAACTCACACACTGAACCTTGGTTTTGGTCAAAACCCCACCAGGCAGTGCTGATCCCACCTGCACTCCCACCTTCACCTGGAATGCTCCCATTTACAACACAAAATAAAAGCAGTAGTGTGTCCCTGAGCCTCAAACGTGATCAGGTGCTTAACTTTTGTTGAAATGCTTTTGACCACAAAAAAAAGCTGATTTTTTTTTGTTTGTTGGTTTCCAAAGGTTTCAAGAATTCTGTCACTTGATGCTATTGAAGCCCTGCAATATTCACTGGTTTTGATACCAAAGATATGTGGTTTTCTTTCTCAGTAATCTCACCATGTGCAGAGTTTTTAAAATATAAGTTAGTATGTCCTACCAGTTCCCCTAATGGGTTTATCAGCATGCTCCCCTTCCCAGTTTGGAAACAGATCTTAACATCTCCCACATTTCCACTTGTTTATTTATGTGTCTTTATCCAGGGAGCTCTGCAGCTCTACAACCATGAATGATGTTATCCATTCACCCTCAAATTATCATTACTTCCTTTAGAGCAATAAAGATGTCTGAAGGCATCTGCAGTTTCAGACAACCAAGTAAAAGAAAACAGCTCTTTCCTGTTTTAGTCTCCATGGCAATCAGAGAATTAGTTTCCACTCAAATAGACTACTTCCCAAAAAATTCCTTTTTTTTTTTTTTAAATTGCTGCCACTGAAGTTGAGGTAGGGAGAGCCATGGGCAGGCAATACTTTTCACCTCTCTTTCATGTTGCATTAACATGTTTTTTCATACTGATAGTCTTAATTTCAAGACAAGAAGAATCATCCAGTAGTGGAAAAGCCTGTACTGAGAGCCAAGAGTTTCAATAGTTTTGCATAAAATGATGAAAATTTAATAGCTTGTTCTGGCTGGAAATTTCCTATTTTAATTTTTGAGTGATCCTAATTTAAAAAAAATATTTTGCCTCCAGATACTTTTGAGACAGCTTTTTATGTCCCTCCAAGGATGCTGCAGTTAAAATTACCAGAGACCAGTCATACATTATATGTGCAGTATTGGTCTAATTCTATTTGCAGATACATCCAAGGAGAAGCAGAAGTGAATAAAAGCCCAGAGAGATGTTCCTAAAAGTTTCTTGTTGGAGGCTCTCTCTCAGCAAGAGAAGCCAACCTTGCAGGTCTTGGGAGAGTTTTCTGTGGGACAGATTTGTTAGAGATTTCAAAGGGCCAGGACTTCACTGGAGATGAAAACCTTGCAGAAGAGCCTCACTTTGGCCACTGCATCAAAAAGAGTGGAGTGATGTCAAGCAAAAGCTAAAAGCCCTTTCCTGGTACAGAGGATAATTTCCTCCAGCAGAGACACCACATAAAGCAGCACACAGCTTCTCTCCAGACCCATCACCTGCCTTTGATGGATGCCCATCCCAGATTAAAAAGAGAAAACTCTACACTTTGAAATTACTTCATCCTGAGACTGCATCCCTTGTCTCTTCTCAGCATAATGGTCTAGTCCTCAGAACAGTACAAGCTTGCAGCTAAAAGTACAGAAAGAAATGTGCTTTTGTCTTGCATACCTGCACAGAGGACATAAAACTAGTGTAAAAAGTTATTCTAGAATTATATTGTCAGGTGCTGATTGCTTTGCATCATTGGAAAAACTTCTGCTGAAGTAACCCGAGTATTTAATGTATTATAATGATTAACTATGTGAAAAAAAAATCACTGTATCCTTCCAACTTCCTTTAACTGTCCTTTTTGACATGCAGTTAAATTTTCCTTTGTGATAAAACCACCAGCCAGCTGAGTAAGAAATGAAAGAGTGGTTTCCAAGTCTTTTATGAAGTCTCATTTCATTTTCAGATCAGATTTAGTTCCTGGTTTTATGCTGCAGTAGCAACACAGGCAGGAGCAGCAGCTCTGAAGAGTTCTTGGGGTTGTTGCCATCACATAAGGAGAAGCAGCTGGGTGGATAAATATGGGCTGGGGCTTTGCAAATTGAAGCCCGTTGGGATCCTGGGGGACAGCAGGAAGAGAATTCCCAGCAGGTCAGGAGTGATCCTGCCCCTCTGCCCAGGGGGTTCCACCTGCACAGGAGGCACAACTTCTGTCCTGGACACTGAACAGAGACCAGAGAGGGTGTGGAATCTCCTCACTGGGGATATTCCAGACCCCTCTGGATACAATCCTGTGCTCTGGGATGGCCCTGCTGGAGCAGGGAGGTGGCACCTGTGACCCTCTGTGGTCCCTTCAGCCTGAGCCATCCTGTAGGCTTGGAGAGTTCTTGTTCCATGTTCAGCCTTGGAGAGCTCTCAGAAATCTGGTAACTGCTCCACTTTTTGTGTGTGGACAGAGGAGGACGTGTGCATGCCCATGTGTGTGTCCTGGTACCTTACAGGCACAATTTCATGTCATGTTGGGTGGAAAAGAGCTCTGGTTGGGTTCTTGAAGCAGTCCCTCACGAGAGGTGACTGCAGGATGTCTCAGCTGGGTAGTCCCTTCCAGCCAAGCTCCAGGAGCAGCACTGCTCACCCAGCAGAATTCCAGCTGGATATCCAGCAGGACAGCACTGCCCTAACACCAGGGGAGCAGAGGTGCTGCCTCTTGCTGTGCTGAGCTCAGCACTGCCACAGTGAGCCCTCCCTCTGCCCAGGCATGGACCAGGCTCCATTCCCTCTGCTGCTCTTCACAAAGCACCTTGCACCACACAAATGAGGGGGTTTAAATGCTTCTGGCCATAGATGCTCCCCTGTGAGTCTTTTTAAACATTCTCTCAACATTCCAGTTGTAATATTCCAGTGTTTCTGAGAAAAGACAAAATAGAGCAGAAGCAAATTAACTTCTGCTTCTTTCAAGAAACATAAACCAAAAAGCGTCCTATTAAAGATCCCTTGCACTCTAATAAATGATGTTGATTACAAATATAAGCATTTAGAATAGAAAATAAGTTTGTAGAACCAAAATATATTTTAACAAAGCCATACAAATGACTCGAGGATATTTTTAAAATCTATTTTTTCATCAGCTCTTTGGGAAATAACTGACTGTTTTGGCCAGCTTTGGAAGATGTGCTAGTGATCTGTGCATCAGAAAGAGAATAATAGAAATGATTGCATCAACAGTATGGCTTAGATTGTTAATGTTGCAAAGCAGAACTGAGAATATTAGATGGAAGTGCTGTAGAAATAAAAAACATAAATCCTGGAGAAAACTCATTCTATAACAGGGCTAAATTTAACCTGATATGAAGTACAATGCTTTTCCAAAAACCAATGCACAAACAAAACCAAAAAATATCATCAGTATATTAAAGAACCACAGTAAATCAGTGTACTGTATAAACCTTAAAGGCTCACTTTGACCTTTGGCTGTTGCTGCCTTCATAGAAACTGCATGCAGAGTCCAGAAGTGCCTAACTCACCTGGATGCTCCTGAAAATGTTATCCATGACCCACCTCCCCATGTTCTGTAAGTTTTGTATTCATCAGAAAATAGGCCAGTGACTAAGCCCAGCTTAATCAGCCAGAACCAGAGACTTCAGAGATTAATACAGAGCAGTCCCTGGTATTAATTAACAGCTGCTCCCACTTAGTTCTCTTGAGAAAAGCCGATTTGCAGCCCACCACACAAATTCCAGCAGGGAAAGGGGCAGGCAGATCTCGAGTCTCATGCCACAAAACCCCAAAAATGCACTGAAAACTCCTGCCATTGCAGACAGAAGCTAAATTGTGGATCCTGGAGGGAAATACCTGATAAAAAGGAGGCAGTTTCTCCAAGCAGCCTCTTGGTGCAGTGTCATTTCCTACTGCTCCAGCAGGTAGAGCCATGGCTTCAAATATTTTCCAGGAAAGCAGCTGCTCTGATCATTTGGGTTGAGTACTCTCTCCCCAGCTGCATGAGTGTGTTTTAGATTAGAGCTCTGGAAACAAAACCAAAACAGAGCCCCACCATTCCCCTTACCCTTCATAATGGGTGGGAAGCTAAAACTGGGATTCCATCAGCTGGGCAAGCCTTAATCTCACTGTGACAACTGTAAGACTGTCCACAAATAAATATTTAGTTTTGTGGGCTGAGAAACTGAGTTAAAAGGCTGGCTGTCCCAGTGAAGGGTGTACCCTGTGAGGCAGCAGGAGATGACACAACTTTCTGGCACAAACAGAAATGGAACATCCACTCCTTTGACCTCCTGAAGCACCACCAGCAAAGCCAAAACCACTGACTGTCCCACTTCTTCCTGCCAGGCATGGACAGAAAAGAGCCTTAAAGGTGGATGGTAATGCTATGGATTAGTGTGGGGTTTTGTTTGGCTTTTTGTTTTGGTTTGGGTTGGGTTTTTTTAGCTAAGACTTCAAGCACACAGTGACTTTGGAAAACTTTCAGGTTTTTTCCATGGTTTATTTAAGCAGTATTTAAACATTTTTATCCCCTAGAATGTTTATATTTCCTGGGTGAGTCAGAACTGGCTGGTTTAGATAAAGTACATAGCACTGTTGCTGTTTGTGGATGATCAGAGATAGATTATAACCTCAAAATATGAAATTTCTTGACTGAGCCTGTTCTAAACCTGGACCAGGCCTGCAGTGAATTCAGACAGACTGGCTGGAGGAATTTAGATCTCTGGTTGTGTTTCAGGTTCTGATGAACAGCTCTGTACAAAATAGAGAAACACCCCTCCTGCACACAGCCTGGAAAACTGAATCTCTAGACATTGTCTCTGCAGCCCAGCCCTGAGATGAGGCTCCAGACAAGTAGAGGGAATGGTTTCTATATCCAATGTGTCTTTGCATGAAGGTACACACTGCCTGAGCCACATCTCTGTGAGCTGAATCAATAAAATAGCTTGGGATAATAAATTAACCTATAACAGGACAGTTATTTGCATTTTATTACCCTTTCTGGATGTAATTGATAGCCTTATCATAATTCATTTGTTCCTTTTGAAAAATATCAATCCCACCCAAGGCATGATAGTTCTGCAGTAGAACTGTAATTATTGAGCTGTTTGAAATAGTTTACAAGTCACAGTGAGAGGCCATGCAGGCAAATATGAATATTGGTTATTATAAAGGGAAAGAATGCCATTCAGAAAGTCTCCAGTTCTAGGGTAATGAGAAATTGAATTAAGATTTTCTGGCATCAATTAACAATGCAGGTAATGTTAATTGCATTGCTTTTTATGGAATTACTGCAACAAGTGCAATTTGTAGGGGCTGAGTTCTCAAAGAGTGGAAATTAGTGTAGTTCCCACAAAATCAGTGAAACTATGTTTGCAGAGGGTCAGAGAAGTAGCATTCTGCTTTTTATTTCCCTGCAGCCTGCTGATATGATATAATCTTTTGTTACTGACACCAGCTTGATGATAGTTTTTGGCATGTTTGTGTTGCTCACACGCAGCACAGCTGCACATGCTGGCTTCAGCCAGAGCAGAGAGCCAGACTACCCTCAGCAGCATCTCTTCCTTAATCCAGTATTAGGATTGCCATGGAAACTTCTTAGCAACATGGGAGATGAAAATGGAATGAGAAAAGGAAAGATGTGGTCAACACAAATGGTACTTCTAGGGCCAGAAACCCCAAAGCACAGAAACTCACTGGCTTTGGGGAAACACCAGAAACTGAACTAAAAAGGGATTTTTTGAGATTCCTGGGTGGATTATCTCCTCAAGTCTTTCACATTCTTCTGGTTTTTGTGTGAATATCCAAAATGGCTCTGTTGTGATGCCTGTCCTGAGCACTGTGTGATAGATGGTTGCCCCAGCCTTGCTGAGGTTTGATTTTGCTTGCTGAGGAATGACAGTTCTGGTGCTTTGGAAGTAACTCATTCCTGGTCTGTGGTTGGCCACACAACCTGTAGTTCAGCTACCCAGCCTATCTTTTGGTTTTAACAACAACCAGTTTTACCAGAAGCTCGGCTTCAGGTCTTGAGCCTTTTAACAAATGGGAATTCCACTCTCAAAGTCTGCATTATCCTATTCAACACACTGAACAGTGAGCAATACACATTTATTCAGTTATTGACAGATTCTCCCTCTGTGCTTGTGGACACTGCTGAAGGCTCAAGGGAAAATCCAACTCGGTTTTTCCCAGGCTGTTGGCTTTCTCAGCTCCAGCTCAGATCTTTCCCAAGCTGGGGACTTTTCTCAGAGATAACAAGAGAAGGAAGAATGAATAACACAGATTAACACCTGCTGTTGATGACAGAGCCGTGGGTGTGCTAGGTGATGTTTGGCACAAAGCATGTTTTCAAAGAGGTGTTGCTTCTTGGACCAATGAGCCTTTTCCATTCAAACTATCCTATATAAGTGTGGTGGCCTGTCAATAAACCACTTCTTCTTCTGCCTTGAAGAAGCCATATTTGCCATTCCTAGTCTAACAGTGACATGTAGCTGGATTTTGGCTGCACAGGTAAGATTTAAAGGATGATAGATGACCTGGATAGCTGGACTCACACGTGTTGAATTCACCTACAACCTCTGCATTAGACATGAATCAGCTCCAGCCTTGGAGCCAAAAAGATGAGCTGGTTGAACAAAGAGTTTTGGCTAGAAGTCAGGGAAGAAGAGAGTTTGTCACATTTGGAAGAAAGGACAGATAATTCAGAGGAAAAAAAGCATGTTGTGAAGAAAATAAGAAGGGCCAAAACCCTGCCAGAACTTAATCTGGCTGCTGCTGTAAAAGATAACCAAAAAAAGTTTTTATAGATCAGCAAAAAAAGGAGAACTGAGGGAAATCTCCACCCTTTATTAAATGTAGGAGAATTCTTAAAGTGGCAAAGGAGGGAAAGGCTGAGGTACTTAATGCCTTCTCTGCTGGTCTTTAAGTGAGACCAGTTATCCTCAGTCTCCATCTGTGAAAGGGAACACAAATGCCAGTCCTAAATATTCAGGCTTTTCACAAAAACCCTGCACCAAACTTAATGGTCTCTGCTGTGCCAGAAAGTCTCTCTGTGAATTCCTCTGAAATCAGTTTCTGGTAGGGACACTGCTGAGTTACCTCTCATCAGTTAAGGCAGGTGTAACAGCCTTTCCACCCAGCTCAGCACGTGTGCAAAGAAACTTGAATGTGTCCTTTTTCCAAATGAATTTCAGAGGCCCAGTGTTCAGTGTTGTCTGAGAAACCAGCAGCTGATTTTGAGCCTTCCTGTTGAAAATCCTTCTAACTCCATTTCACACACCTCACCCTCCCCATGTCTCACCGAGTGCACGCACAGGACGTGCAGAGCTGCTCCTCCTGTGATCTTTGCAAAGCTTGTTCAGCAGCCACTAAAAGCAGGCTATGTAAATGACTCAGAAGTTAGGATTTTTACAGGACTGACAGCTGACATCACGAATTACTGCATCAATAAGTTCCACTTCGACAGGAATTCACAAAGGAGACTCATGCAGTGATGAGCAAGGCCAATATAAATGCTACATAAATGCCTGAGACAAGCCAAACTAATCATTGCTCACAGATGTCAGAAGTCTAAATGCAATGACAAAATGAGTGCTTTCTTTACTGCAAACCAGGAAAACATATTTTGTAGCTCTTGTTTAGACTCAGAGACCTTAGGTTTCATTTCCAGGGGAGGTCAAATAATATAGTTCACACCCTAAAAGCAGAAGGAGTAATGTCTTTAAAGATCAAATACAAATGTGAAATTAGATTAAAAAATATTACTTCAATCATAAGATGAAAAGTAGGGCATCCCACTAGATATCCAGAAGCTCCAAAAACATGTGTGAATAATGAAGGTCAGGTATTTTGAATTACCAACAGGCTTCTAATATTTTTCAGTATTATTAATAGACATCTATTAATGCATAGATAAAAGTAGTTTTGTGCAGCTTCATTTGAAAAAAAAAAAAAATAAAGTAATATTTGGGAAAATCAATAAACTTTTACCTAGTTATGATAGTCAAAATATTTGCTGTCAGGTTAAATCTTTGGACATCTGCATGGAGTCATTATAAAAGCTGAGCTCTATTGTCCACTGATACAGGTAGGTAAAAAATGATGTCCTTACAAGTCATTCAGTCATAATAGAATCTCACTCCTCAAAAGGTGGCTTTGATTCCCTGACTCTACAAATAAACTGCTCAAAACTTCACTTGCTGGTCCAGAAAGCAGCAAGATACTAAACTTCTGACATGGTGTTTGTGCAAAACCCAGCTGTTCTGCTGCAATAATTTACAAACCAACCTGTTTTGCATTGATTTTTTTCTCTTGTTCTCACAGGACTTCTTAATTCACAAGGGAGTCTCAATTTTTGAGTATGTGAGTGCTGCTGTTGCTAAGGCTAATAAACAGAAATTGATTCCAGAAAGGTTTGTAAAATCAAAAAATGCAGATAGAGAATAAACCACAATGAGCTATTTTTTTAAGAGAAACAGGAGCTAAATGGTGGCTGAACTACTCTGCCCTTCCAAAACCACTTTCAAAAGTCCAATGAAAAAACAAACCCTCTAGAAATGTTTTTGAACAGCTGTATTTGAATATTGTCTCACTGCATTCATGCCTGTGGCAGTAAAATGAGACCAAATGAGATGGCAGTGATTGGTTTTATTGGCAGTGAGGTGCTACACTCTTCCATGTAACATGTGCACCATTTTCAACTTATTTCATTTTGCTCATAAACAGAGCAGTTGAAAATGGCAAAATCTGGCTATTTCCTCTGCCTGCATCTGATCCTAACCTCAAATAATCCAGTGGGAGAATAAATTGGACTAATTTAATTAAATACAGCAATTATTACACTTAATTACACTGCAGAGTATGGTTGTATGGAGACTGTTTTCTGAAATTTAAACTTCCAAAAAATTCTAAAGGAAAAATTCAGTTAAAGCTGTCCATGGAATTATTTATATGTGGAATTAAAATGGCAGTTCTGCATCTGTTAACTCATGACAGCAACTGGATTTTGGGTCAGCAAAAATCAGCAGCTCTTCTGGATATGTGTGGTAACAGGAACTCACTACTCTTTTGGGAGGAAAACAATAGTTTTGGATGTATCTCCTCACACAGTGTTTTAAGAAATTATGTGTAGAAACAACCACTTCAGGAGTGATATGTCAGAAAACAAACCCAGGATGGAAAAACAACAGAATGGAGAATTTCATTCAGCCAAGGCTGGAACTCAAGCCCTACACTGTATGAGGATGCAAGGGAAAGCAGCTGAGCTCCAAAACTCACCAAAACTTTCCTGGAGCTGGCAAATTGTATGAAATTTGAATGGTGTGCCCCAGAGGGTCAGTATGTAAAAGCAGAGCTGAGAGGAAGGGCTGAGGAACTCCTAAATGCAATTATACTCTCTCTCTTTTGCATATCTCTGGAACTGAATTTGATGAACAGGAAAGCATTTGAAGCACAGCTTGCTTTGCATTGTTATTGGTGACCAAAACTGAAGTAATTCCCAAAAAAATCACAGTGTGGAAAAGAGGGTTAAAACAAAAGCAAAAGGAATGGAATTTGAAGCACTCCTGATCTCCAAATGCTTCTATTGTCACTGTATTTTATCAGCATGTTCCCCATCTGGTTAAAAGAATATTCCATGGAAATGGGCTCTTGATCCAAAAACATGACATTGTTTCTATTCTTTTACATCTGCCTTCCACTTCTAACTGCTCAAAGCATTTGAATGTAACAAGAAAAATGTGCCTAAATCACATTTGCACTCCAGGGAGATTGTCTGATGAGGGAATCTGGGTAGGGAGGGTATCACTGGCAGTTCTTCTCCCAGCACTCTCAACATTGTCAGGTGTAAAGCACAGCCCTGACAGACTCTGAGGTGCTTCTCTGCTGGTGGGACAATCACTGAGATGAAAGCTGTGAACAATAAAAAGCAGGGTAACCTGTAGGCTCAGTGTTCACCTGGATCTCAGCTGTGGCTTCCTGAACATAGGAACCAGCAGTTCTGGTCCCTGGTGCTCCATTAGCCTGAGAGTTTGGCACAAGGATTTTAAATGGTTCCCCATCATGGATTCTATTTAAAAAGCAAGGCAGTGTAGCAAACAACAAGGTGCCTCATTAGTTCTGCAGAGATGCTCAGCAGGGAGACACTTCCCTGCTCCAGAATAGCAGGAATTGGAGCATACCAGAAAAAAGGGGCTTTCTCTTTAAACAAAACCCAAGTACATCCTTTCCATCACCACCATTTGTCATTTCACATCTCTTTGCTCCTCTCAGGAGATGTCCTTTTGCTTCCCTAATATTCTTAACTATCTTTTGAAAATGTGAAAGAGAGAATGAATAATTAGGTTTAATCTTTAGTTTAAAAATGGCCAGACATCCAGGGAGAGCTGACATAGCCCTGCTTTTACACCACAGTAAATTCAGCACAAAGTTCCTGAGTAAAAAGGCATATATTTAAATAAATAAATAGATAAATAAATAAATAAATAAATAATTATATTCTTAACTGAAGGGCCTTGTCTGCTACAGGCTCACACCACAAAATTCTACAGTTCACATACCTGTATCTACAATGTGAGAATACAGAGTAGCAGAGTTGTGTTACCCAGTATAGAAAAAGTTAATAAAAGCAAATAGTTGTCTTATTTTTACAGGGAGTAAGAATTATTTTAATCTGTATCAAATAAGTATTTATTTTAGATTTATAGCAGATTCCATCTTTTAAATTTGCCTCTTAGTAAATCTGTCAGGGATGAGCCTGAGTCACTGGTGACATGCCAAACCTCTTGAGCACCACTCCTATTACAGGAGTAGCACAAAGGGACAAGTGACCACATTCTCCTTCTGTGTTAAGCAGTATCCACAAAAAAAAAAAAAAAAAATTGTGGCAGATACTTAGCAATGTATTTTATACATATATATGCACTCATTATGACTCTGGGAAACTTTTCAGATTTTATACTTTCTTGAAAACATTTGTCCCAAGCAGAAAGGATAGAGAAAAAAGCCTGGTTTTTTTGGTGTCTTTAAAAAATCCTCATGAATCTTGACTATTTCCACCAAAGTAGATTAGAAGAAATGCATCATTGCCATCTACTAATCCCTTTCAGTTTAATATTGCAAAGAATAAACCGTTCCTTATTTAACAGCTAAATCTTGCTGCTGTGTGACCCTTGTCCCCAGCAGGATGTTTCTCCCTGCAGCACATTCACTGAATTATTGTTATGCATGTGAGTCTCACTCACTCACCCCCTGACTTCCTGCTGCCTGGAAATGCTCTGGAGGAGCTCCTGGAGTGTTTGGTTTTCCAGAGCACATGTATCAACCAGGGAAATGGAGCTATCAACATCAGAACAAATATTTTTGAGTAAAGGAAACAAATGGATGCTCCTCCCTTCACCCCCAGCTTGGCATTTTCTGGTCAAAGCAAATGCTGAGGGCTAGGATTGATTGTTTCAGCTGAATGCAACAAAAATCTCTGAGGAAAATGCTGACACTTAGATGAAAAGACTGAGAACAGGAGTGGGCAGAAAAGGGGAACCAAAACTAAAGCCTGTGTCTGCAGCCTCTCTGTTATCTCTTGGTCTGCTCCTCTTACTGTGCAGCTTCACCATCAAGCACAGCCCCTGCTGGACTTCAGCTAATGCTTGCAGATGTTTTCAGCTCCTGAGGAAAACAGATTTATCTGGTAAACAAGAAACTATAAAGCATACCTCTGTGTACCTGATTAAAGGAAATATTTATGCATCTATTTCCCCTTCCCATGGCAGGGGTGACACAAACCAGTCTTGCACTTGGGAATTTTGCTTTATAGCTGCTGAAAACAGTCAAAATTGGTGAATTGGCATTTGCTAAGCTCCATATTATGCTCTCTGCACCTGAGCTGTCTCATTTAAAGTTTCCCCAGACGTGTCAGACAGTGCAGACAGAGATTGCTGTGCATTTATCATGTTGTCTGAGTAATACTGTGACATTTTGAGTAGTCTAATTTGCTCCCATGTGACCTCCTGCAAAATGAATTGTCACTATTGGAAGGAGTAAGAGGGACAGGTCAAATGTGGAATAACTGGATGCATGCACAGCAGTCACTAAATTATGGAAAAAAGGGCTGGCAGCAATTAGCTGTTGTCCTTTCTCCTCTTGTGAACATGAGAAAACATTTTCAGAAGGTAGCTGATCTGCTTGATTGCCTCACATGCTTAGGAAACAAACAAATATGCCAAGTCTCACCATCCATCTCCTGCTTTTTGGAGCTACTTTCCTAAGGAGAAATTTCAGCACTTGACTGAACTAAGCCTGAAAATTAAATTCTTGCTTGATGAGAACTGAGGGGTGTTTTTATTCTGCTGGTTTATACTCTCAAGTGGATCAAAAAAATTTTATTGCTAATTGTGCCCAAAGAAAGTAACCTTGAGATCAAGGTTTTTAAATGGGATTTTCAAAAAGGGCAGTAAGCAAAGCCTTGGCATCTTGATCTTGCTAAAAAATATTCTCTCTGCTCTTCTGAGCAGTTTATCCTTTACACTGTGGAAGTGTTTTAGCAGGATGATTGTCTGTCCTATTGTTACTGTTAGAACTCTGAACAGAAAATTGAGATCATGGCACCTTCCAGTCCATCTATAGAATCAGTGTGTGGAACAACAGAACATCCATTGATTTTTTGTTATTCCATCCACTTTCCTGCACAAAGCTTTGAGCTGTGTCAAACAGATTAAGAGGGAGATCTTATCAAAGGAATCTTATCAAAATGAACTTATCAATGTGCATTAAGTAGCCAGCATGAATGAGGAACTCGTTGTCTAATCCTTCACTCACTAGGGCACTTCTGGAGATTGTTTTTGGTTCAGAGTCATTAACACTGGCACAAGTACCACCAAAATCACCTTTTCTGCCTTCTAGTCTGCATCTCTGAAGAACACAGTGTGATTTCTTGCTCCCACCCTGTGCTGACTCCCAAATGACACCTGGGTCTCTGCCTTACAGTGGAATCATAGGAAAACCTGGGAAGAATCATGTATAGGGCTTGAGTTAAGCCCTAGCCAGATGGGTTACATGACTTTTGGAGCAGATTCAGTCTTTGGGAGTCCCTTGATGATGCCAAAATCTGAGTGTTGTTTAAAAATGCAAAATTGAAATGCACAAGTGTTTACAGAAATAATACACACATCAAAAAGTGAAATCCAATCTATCAAAGTCAATGAAAAAACCCATTTTAATTGTGCTGGAGCCAGGATTTTAGCCTGTGAAGCCTCTAATTGGACATTTTAGCTGACTGAAAATAAATGCATTGCTGAGATATTTGAAGATCCTCACTAACTTCATAATTCTGCTAATAATTTATGTCTAAACATATTTACACTTTGCTAACTGTGCCTCCAAGAGAATAAATTGAGATTTGAAAACCAACTGGGCCCCCCTCTGCCAGCATCTCTTGTCTCACTTGCAGCAATGCAAGTTTTGTTAATTCCAAACTCTCATTCTTGCTTTAAGAGAGAACTGAGCACTGTCCTATCTTGCTACAGCTTCATTGACAACTCTGTTGATGGACAAGCTACAAAAGAGCATCTGTAGATTTGCAAAGGAAAAAGAAAGATTGAAGAAGTAGGAGAAGCCTGCTTGCATGACTGCAGTAAGTTATGTTTAGAACTGGATGTGGAAAAATACAATTTTGAGAGTAAGGTTTCACTTATGTAGAATGAAATCAAACCAAAAGCTGGAGGGATGCTTTGTGTCCTTTCCCTTTTTCTCTGGAAGAAGTGAGATGTGTTGGCCCACTCCTCAGTCCATGCTTGCCTCTTCCTTTCCTTTGGCTGCCCTAAAGTTGCTTTCCCAGCTCAGCTCTCCAGTGCTCAGCCAGAAAGGCAGCACTCTAATGGTCATGAACCTTCTCCCTTTGCAGAGCTTAGGCAGGTGAGCACTGCAGCTTTTCCTTGCTTTGGAGCAGGAATGCAGCTTTTCACAGCTTATCTCAAAGGTCACTCCACCTTTCTCTGCTCTCTTTTAGAAAAAGGAGCTTTGAACTCAGGTAACACTGGAGAGATATTTGCAGGGGAAGGTATTTACCTTCACCTGTTCTGACCATCTCACCTCAATAAAATAGAGGGACTTTTGAGTGATTTTGACCTCCCATTTTCTGTCAGTCAGGGTATCAAATGCACATCGAGGAAGTGATTTCCACATGCAACTCTTTAAGGATTCTCTGTCACAGAAAGAAAGGTGGCAAGAGGAATGATCATGAAGCCATGAGAAGGCAGGCACAGTGAGTGGCTCATACAAATCCTTTTCTTCAGATGTTGCCTTTCATCATCTTTACTCTTTGTCTAAAGCTGAGTACCTCCACTGTAGTCTGATCCCAAAATTTCAAGGGGAAAAGGAATGTAAAGCTCTCCTATTAAAAAAATTGTTTACAACCGCCTGAACTTCACTGAAATGGAGAACCCAAAGCAGGAGTCCCTTGCCCATGTTTCCAAACCCTGTCATTGTACAGAAGGTTTATTGGTGACTGCATCTGTTCCATCTCCTTTTGAGAAGCTCTGTACAGGAAAGAAGAGTTGCTGATATCACTGCTCCCTCAGGTCTGCTCATGTTTTGTCAGAATAGAAAGCAAGCAGGAGGCAGAGGGTATTCTTCAATGATCAGTAGCACAGCTAACAAATAGGACTTCCCCTGAAGATGGGATGGGGTTTGTGCCACAAGATGAAAAGGGAATCAAAGTCGGGAATATTTTTTTTTTTTGTGAAAAAGATTGATACAACCATCCTGAGGCAAACTGTCATTGGTGTAATCAGAAGGAGCAGCTGTCAGAGAATAGGAATAGTCATCAATTTCTTGACAGAACATGACAGCTTGGTTCATAAATAACTTCTTCTGTGAAAACAGATCCTAACCACAGAGGCAAAAACATATTGTAAAGAGAATCAACTTTCTGCTGTGCTAGACTCATTCTAATTAACACACCAGCTCTGAGGCAAAGGAAGCCCTCTTCTACAGCCCACACTGCTGACTCCTGGGGTTTTGTGTCTTTTAAAACCAAAATAGACACTTTTTCTGGATGGGACTCATCTCCCAAATCAATATAGTCAAAATTACTACATAAGGCCACTCTGGCTCTGCCCCAGACTGAGCAGGAACTTCAGTGGAGGCTATTTTCCCTCTCCACTTACTTTTTCAAAAAAAGAACATGCAAGGATATTTCTGGGAAGTGCAAGACACCACTGGGAACAAGGTCTATAAAGAAGAAGTATGAATAAAATGTTTCACTGTATTAAAACGAACATGCACATGCAACAAGAATATATCCATTTTTAATGATGCTTTTTATAACTGTCAGTGGAGGGGAAGGTTATGGATTTCTAATTCTGAGAGAGTGATAATAGGAAATGATGTCTTCTTCAAACAAGGTCATGCTCACAGAGCAGGCATATGTCCCAGACAGAGTTAGCCCAGAGCACTCAGTGCTCACAGGGCAGGAAAGCACTGCACCTTCAGAAGAGCTGTGTAAAGAAAAGTGGCAATTATTTAAAGAGAAATGATTAATTTTTGTGCATGCCAGGCTATGTTGTCACAACTGAGGCATTGTATCTTCAGCTCTTCATAGAGCTGTTGCCCTTAAAATGACTCAGTCACATTCCAGTCCATTTAATCCTAATTTTAGTTTGGTTTTACTGCAGAATAAAGACAAGAAAATAATACCTAAAATTCCTGCAGTGTTAAGTAACAGACCCAACCTATTTTGACATTTTATGCAACAGAGATGACATCTCAAAAAGAATTATTCCAGCAATTTGTTGCTCCAATAACTTGCTGTGTTTTTGCTGACAACTTTGTCTTTGATGATGTCAAATTTAGTGGCAAGCTTTGAGACTTCAGTGTGTCTAAAACTACAAAAGCTCATCCTGCTTTTCATTTGCCTGCCTGAATCCATATGTACATCTTCATTCCTCTGTATCACAAACAAATCTAATGTCTCCTGTTATCATTAAAGTTATTTAATGATGCTTTTGTTCCTACCCATGAACTCCCAGGGTGGTTTGGGCAGGGTGAACCTGAACCACTGCTCTCCTGCATTTTGCAAGGCAAACCTTCAGTTGCAAACTCAACTAACTTTGTCTCAAGTGAAGTTTTTTTTTTTTTTTTTAAAAAGTGTACCTCTGGCTATCAGCACTACCTGGGTATTTCACAGAAATTGATTGGTTGTTCTGATGTCAGGCACAAGCAGAGATGCCAAAACAGAGCTGCTCCAGTGCCACCTGTGGGCTCAGCTCTTTGGTAAATATTTACACTAAAGATAAACTGACAAGTTTATGTGAAAGAACCTCTAATTAATCTAATTTCACAATCTTTAAAAAATTTGGCTAGAGGCTCTTCTGTCTTTCCATATTTACTTTTTACCACTGCAAGTCCAGTGCAAAGAGACATATCTGCTTTCCCCATCCTTCTTTAAGTTGTGGGGTAAGTATATTTTAGACAGAATCTGTGCTAGTGCTGCTTGACATGGCAGAAGAACTTTTGGGTGTGTTGAAAGTTAAGGGCTGGTGCATAGGGCTGCATGGCATAGACAAACTGTCAGAATTCTCTTTTAAATCAGAATTTTCTTTTAAATCAGGATTTAAAAGAAATCCAAGGCCAGGACTGCAGGACTGTTTCACTGTTTCACTTCTCATTTTCTCTGTGACTTGGATTTCTGTGTGCAACTCAGCTCATGAGAGAGCTTTGGGGTTATTTCAGTCTCTCACCTTTAGAGATTCCAACTTTTTGTTAGAGTAGGAGAGAAGATTGTCAGTGATCATGACTGGGGTAAGAAAGATTTTTGTTTACTTAAAAGGTGTTGTCAAATAAAAGACCAACTTCAAGAGAAAGGAATGATTTTCAAATTTAATAATACTCAAAACAGTCTAAAATCTGAATTTTGTTTGTTTGGTGGTTTTGGTTTTGTCAGGGTATTTGTTTGTTTTTGTTGACTTTTTTTTTTTTTTTTTTTTTTTTTTTTTTTTTTTTTTTCTATTTTTTTCCTAGGAGAAAAACCTGGAAGCTTTGGACTAGCAATTATAAAGATGAATAACTGCATAATAAATTCCAATCTGAGCCTTGGTAATTAGACCCCGCAGCGCTTTGATTTTTTAAATGAGAATCTGCTGCTGAATAGATTGCAAGAAAGGCAAGCAAAATATAACAGATGAAAAGAAGTAATCTGCAGTCATATTTGTACCAGACTGGTGTAGGTGTGGTATGCCCCAGTACAGAATTCACTCTTGTGTTTTGCCTCAGAGGGAACTTGATAATTTGTACTCAGCTATAACCAAAATATAACAGGATGGGACAGTCTCAAGTGTGGTCTAGATAAGCAAAGTTTGGCCTAAATACAAGAGGGAACTTAAAAACTGGGGCTAAAAAGGTTTAATCCCTCAGGTCACACTGTGTATCATGCAGTAAAATGCAGGAGTTGCCATTTAATATGGGCAGTAATGTCATTTTCTATTACATATTGCACCAGATTGATATACACAATAGGATTCTTGTTAGATGTTTTCTCAAGCACAATTTTAATTTTCTAGGTTACAGGCTGATTCACACTCTAAAGAACCACATCCCCATCTGAATTTCTTTAATTCTTAATCCTAGAATTTCAGGACTAAGTGTAGGAATTCATTGAAGGGTAAAATGATTATTCTCTATTATCCTGCTTGTAATACAGATATGTGAGGGAATATTCTCTGAGAGATCTGTAGAAGATTATTAGAAATAAACTTCCTCCAGCTGGTTGTTCACATAATAGCACCTGAGTTGATTAAATGAACCTCAGCAAATGACTGCCTGGAGGATAAGAAAAATCCACAAACCTGAGTTAAATTCTGCATGGAAGATTTTCTGTGCAGCATGGATAGCTCTATTTTCACAGCCTTTATTGAAACCAATTACTCTCTCAAGAAAAAAGAAAAAATGTAATGAGGAATTTAATTTACTGGTGTGTGATACGCATTTAAAGGAAAGATTTAAAGACAGGAAAAAACAATGAAGAAGAAAAAATAAAACCTAAACTGTTTTCTGTTCTGAAGTGATGCCCAGAAATTAAATTCAATTTAGGGGTTTAAAACTGTATGAGCCTTCACTTGTCCAACCTGTGATGATTTTCCCCCATTTAATAAAGTGCAATTTTACAGCAATTGTGCAGCATATTTAAGTATAAAAGAACTTATTTGACTTAATTTTATATTTGATTTTCTTATTTCATCTAATTTTTTTCTCCTTTCAAACTAGGAAGGTTCCTCCTCTGTGTACAGAAGCCAGCCCCAGATATTTCAGTATTCATGTCCTTCCTTTGACCTCTCTTACCCCATTTGAAAGCAAGTCAGGCATCACTGATAAACTGAGTGCAGTGACTGCTGCAGTACTGAATCTTTATTTTCTGTACTTTTCCCACTGTAGCCATGTGCAGGGACTTCATGTGCACTAGAAATCTGTTTGGCAGGACAGGCTGGTGCTTGCACTTTCCCTTGAAGGTCAGAGATCCTGCCCCTGAAACTGCTGTGGGACAAACACCACTGCACATGTTAAATCCCAGTTCATTTAAGAGGAAATGCCTGGATGAGGTTACAGGTATGGCTTGGTTGAGAATTAAATGCTTAAAATTCAAGAGCACTGAGGTTTCACTCAGTCTCTTCTCCAGTCAGAGCTCTGTGCAGACACCTGAATATTGAAGGGCTTATGTGTTTTGTTTGAATTTTGCAAGCTTTATTTTGGTGAAGGCTTTGTTAACTCATGGAAATGTACTCATTTCAATGGCTACATTAAGTGCTTTTATATTCAGGGAAAAAATCAGTTTACAACAGTTCTGATTCACCATCTGATTTTTATCTCTTGCATTCCCATTCCTTATTTGAAAGGAGAACAATATAATTATAAGTTCAACCTTTTTTTTTGGCTTCTGTTTCCTGCATCAGGGAACAGCTTCAGAAAGAAGAGTTCCTCTGCTGCTGCCCTGCTTTACCCATGCTTGGTGCCCCTTCCCCTTGAGTCTCCCACAACTTTCCTTTTTCAGACAGATTCAGATTTTTCTCCTCAATTTCTCCAAATTTCCAGGCTTTAAACTCCTCCATACCTTCAGGTTCCTCCAATGTCCTTGAAGGGTCATTAATTTAAGATCCCAGATGTCCAATCTTCACTTCTGTCTGGCTCTGTTCATTGAAGCTTGTCAGGGTTAGTTTTAGCAAACTGGATGTTTTGGTGATTTAATGATCAAAAAGAAGAAACTTAACTGGTGCAGGATAAAAGTGGTCATTGCTTGCAATTAATTAAAAGAACTAATTAAAATTAGTTATGAAAATTAAATCATTTCCAGCCATAGTGAAGGTAGAAGGAGAAAAAGAGGAGTGGAGGTATGGGACAGACCTCTCACTTTGCTTTTTGGATCTGAAAATATTCTGAGTAATGGCTGATAACAGAGATAGCAGTGTGATAACTTGTTCTGTTCTCTCCCATCTGTGTTGGTTCTTCAGTTTTGGTTACTTACTTAAATTCATTAGTTGGGAACCAACCAGGCAGACCTAATACCTCCTTTTTTCCTTTTTAAAGCTTAGAGCCTGAATTGGCTTTGATGGATAATGCAACTAAAAGTTTAAGAACAGAAAATTAAATCCTGGGGATAGTCAAAATATTTATTAAAGCAACGGAGCTATTTAAACCAGTAAAATTTAATAGGATAATTGGAATGCATTTATTTGCATTTATATCAGGCTCTGTTCTTCCAGCTGTAGCATTGCCAACTATGTTTTGCATTATACTTTTTATTATGATCTTCTGGTAACACAAACATTTAAATCTAGACACTTTACCCTGTTCTCTTACATCCCATCCTTTCATCCTGGCATTTCTTGTAGGCCTTTTTAAGTATCCAGCACTTTCCTGGTATATTTTCTTTCAGGTTTATAAGCTGAACCAATAGGTTTGCTCATTTTTTACTATAATACTGAATTACTGTCAAACTAAGCTGATTTATTTGCACTCAATGTTTCATTAACTACTAGTATAATGTAACTAACTGGCATGTGAGCAGGATTATGGGGCTTTAGTTGTAGGGTAAGGAAGTTTTATGGAGTAATCAGATGCTTTGGAATGTTAGAGAGCTGTAAAAATATATTTAAAGATTCTTTGCTGTCTTCAGATCAAAGGAATGGGAAGAAAAAATTAAGAATGACAGAACAGGAGGTGCTTACTTGTCATAGGGGGCTCCCTGTAGCTAAACACATATCTGAAAAAGGTCTCTCTATTTTTCAAGTCTTTTTCTATTGTTTCCAGGAGAAGAAAAGGACTTGGCAGCATTCCACTGGAAATCAATCATTTCAAGATGGATCCAAAGCCACAGGAAATAGATAAAAATTTCTTTGACTGCAAAAGGAGATAATTCCCTGAGCATGGTGTGTCATCTTGGTGATAAAACATGTTTCTTTGCTAAGCTGTATTAAAACACTGCTGTCATACTTGGGCTAGAAGCTTCAGAACTGTAATCATGAGCAAACAGACCTGAACTGCAGCAAGGCTCTCCTGAACCATAATTAATTTGGGTATTTGTTTCATAGGTTGTTGCTTCTCCATCTCCTTCACTGCTTATTTATTTTTCCCTTTGTCACCCTTCCTTCATAATTAGTGGTTTTTCTGTCTGGTCTTTCATTATGTTTGCACAGATTTGCTTGGGGGCTAGTAGGAATCCTGGGAGACTCTGCCTTCCTGTGGGGAAATGTTTTGTTAAAGCACCTTCATTAAAAAAAAATTTTTAAAAAATCACTGCAAATTTATGGCAATAGCTTAAGTACCTTGCCTTTCACTGAGGGTCATGTAATGTGCCATAACCCTTGTGCATTTCAGAAAGCAGTGCTGGTATATTTTAAAATGGGATGAAATGCTGTAATTTCCACTCGGAAGCTGCACAGCTCAACAGCCAGAGTTAGCCCAGACACAAAGTTTAAAGAGTTATTCCATTTCTGCTCACTTTAAATAAATGTATTCTCTCCACCAGAATCAGAAACACCCCAATAAATTGTGATTTCCACTGCTTTGAACAGTTTTACTCCAGTTCAACCAGTTCTGCTGACAGCCCCATAAAGCTGTGTGGATACTGGAGTTTTTGCTGGTGGCTCTTGGGGTATTTTGACACAGAATTCAATATTCCTGAGTGTGCACCCCATACATACCAAGCAGTATATTGGTAAGAATTCACACTGAATTGGCATAGCAAGGATAAGAAAGTGCTTATCAGAATATTACATGAATAATCCAATTCATGATGATCCAATTCCTCAGTTTAAAAGTAGAAGTGAAATTTCAGTTAAACTCAGAAACAGAAAATAGATAGCATATTTAACCTAAGGAAAACTCCTTGATTTATTTTAACTTGTATCTAGTAGTGAAAACCATATTTTTTCCATGATTGGAACTACAAAGACCTTAAATACATATTTTCTCCTCTCATATTTTCAATCTAAGATAGAGACTGTTGCAAAAGAAGCTGATGCTTCTCCACTGATAAAGTTATCAGCTCTCACCTAATAATATATTTAATTCCAAAAAAGTCAGACATGAAATCTCATCTCTGTCCAAAGACAGATAAAGCTGTTTGGGTCCAAAGAGAAATTCTTAGTGTATAAGGCACTGACATTTGTTAACTTGTGAAAATTAGGTTTAGACAGAGCAGATCCTTCCTATGAAAGTGAGATGCCCAAATTCCCAATGAGACCTAACCTTTATATCCTGACCTGAAAGTTACTATTTTCAGCTGAGTATGAGATGGAAAATAAACTCACAGAAATGGACTGATAACAGGTGTTATTTGCACTACCAACCCTGGGAGGGCCAGGGAGAAGCTGTACATAGGAATATATATGAGCTGTATGTAAGAATCTGGCAAAACTGCCATTTAAGACAACTCACCCAAGCCATGTGAAGATATTAAATTTTGAGATAGGTGAGGTTTAAACCTTGGCATAGTACAAGATTTTTATATTAAAAAGAGATGAGTTGTGGTGACCAGCTCACATTCCTGCTAACAAATTACCTTTTCAGTGCCATGCCACCAACTTCTACAGGGTAGTGAAGAAGAAAAGGTGCTCAGGACCCCACCAGTGGCTTAAATGGAACCACAGAGTCACAGAAGGTCTGAGGCTGAAGGGACCTCTACAGGTCCTCTGCTCCAAGCCCCCTGTTCAAGCAGGGATACCTGGATCCCATTGGAGACTCCCCAGCCCCTCTGCTCCAGGGCTCAGTCACCCACACAAAACAAAAGTGTTTCCTGATGTCAGATAGACCCTGCTCTGCTTTACTTTGTGCCCCTTTCTTCTGTCACCAGTGAGAAAGGCCTGACTTTGCCTTTTTTGCATCCTCCCTTCAGGTGTTTATGTCACTGATGAGATTGCCCCTGACTCTTCTCCAGGCTAAACAGCCCCACTTCTCTCAGCCCTCTCTCACACAAACCATGCTCCAGTTCTTCCTTATGAGTTGTGTGATTCTCTCCAGTAATTCCATATTCCTCCTGCACTGGGGAGCCCAGAAATGAAAACAATACTTAGGTGTGACCTGGGCTCTGCCTAGAGAGCTCCTGGATCTTCTGGGGACAAGGGTCAGAATTATCAGGGAACTCCTGGGTAGGAATGTCCCAAAGGGCAGCCAAGAGAGGTGTCAGTGCTCTGTACTGAGCTTAGGGAGCTCTTCTTCCAGCATTTAAGCAACTTTTAACTATTTAACTAGTTCTGAAAGGAGGAAATTATCTATCAGGGTGTTTTCCTGGGCAGATGGGGCCTTTTTGACTAATACATTTATTCCTGTTTCCTGGGAGAGGACAGTGGCAGTAGAAAGCTGCTCCAGTGAAGCACCTTAAACAGGATCAAGGCAGGAGCAGTAGCACTGTCAGGAGCAGATTTGTGGGTAGGAAGTGACAGACAATCCAAGAGGAGATTTACAGGCATGGAAATTTGTTGCCCACTGTGCTTGGTCCAAGGTTTGGAAGCAGCTCAGCTGCTTCTGCGCTAGCAGACATTAAACATATGATATTTACTCTTCAGTTTTCTGTGCTATCACTCAAGATTTCTTGCTGCAGGCACTGAGGAGTTTCACCACAAGCTTTGCTGCTTCTCTGGCACTTCTGGGTGTCAGGTGAAGCTCATGACTGTTTTTCACATGTTTTTCACATGTTTTTCACACTGAAAGAGTCACAGAGGACATTCTGAAGAACTGTTCCCTAAATATGACCAGAAGGGCTGTTGTGTCTTTTTAATTATGTTTTCCAAAAAATGGTGCCCTTCATATTTCTGCACCTAATTATATTTTTTTTTTTCCATATGGTTTTGTTTTTTTCCTCAGAGAACTTTTTTGCCTGTTCTCAGTTTGAAGGTCTGGACTGTAGTATACTAGTGTGTATTTCTGAAATATGTTACATGCTGTATTTAAAAATCAGTTTAAAAGTGGCTGCTAGTACACCTTACAAGAGAACATCTCAGTAATGTGCATGTTAATTCCTGTGCTGGCTCTGAGCAGGCAGTCAGGATGTGAATTAGTCACAAAATTAGACCAAAAAAAGGCTCTAACTACTAAAGTCCAAATGTAAAAATTTCAGTAAAATAATTGTACCAGTGGAAAAAAGGTGAGTAAACTCTACCCAGTTATCTTCTCAGGCAGCAGCCTCATGGGCATTGCAGGCAAGTTCTAAATCTAATAAGGCAGCTGCCTAAAAACATGTGGGAGAGGATCATTTTTGTTGAAAAAACCACAGCAGCTAAGGAACTTTAAATGTTATGAGTAAGCAATCATTAGATTCAACAATAAATCTTGTTGATCACCACAGCCAAAGTAGGATCACAAAGGATTTTGCTCCTTGGTGTTCCAACAGCCAGCAGCTCAGGGGGTTTCAGAAGTGCTTTCTTTTTTGTTTAATAGTTACTGACTGAAGGCCTCACCACATCTGCAATTCTGTCCTTCCTTGGTAGGTGCTGTATAAACCCTTCTCCTGGAAAATCTTTCTTGAAGCTTAAAACTCTCAGTTGCACTTTTTGAGCCAGGAAACCCTTCAAAGTCACAAGTGCTCAATAGTTTGGAGAGTCAGGGCACTTTTATTTGAATTCCAGGCTTGTGCTGAGCATCCTTGCCTGAAAGTTTGGATGTAAACTGTAACATCAGTGGGTAAAAGCAAAGAAATCTGCCAGGTTTAATGATCTGCAGCAATATAACCCCACTGAGGGAAATGCTCTGACCTCCTCCTCCTAATCTCCAGCACATGGTAAAGCAGAAAGGCTGAGTTCCTTTCATAAAGTGCCTGAAGCTTAAAATCATGGGAAGCCTGTCACCCATGATTAAACAGCAATGTAAATCTGCTCCTGGAATAATTGGAAAATGTATGTAGGTAACAAGGTTGCATTACACCTCACATTTCTCATATTGGCCATAAACACAGAGCTGGCTTTCAGATACATCACTCTTGTCATTCCTTCTGCTTCTAAAAAAAAAAAAAAAAAAAAAAAAATCTAGATTTTTTTTTTAAATGAGCAGTAATGGGAATCATGTCAGTTAGATGGAGTTACTTCTTTCTGCTAGTACTTTTATTTGTAATGTTTATTTGATTCTAAACCACCTTTTATTCCTCCCCAACCAGTGCAAGAACTGTAATATAATAAAATGCAATGATGGAAGCCTTTCTGGCTTGAAATAACCTTTTTAAGAACCTAATGCAAAGGAAAGACAAAAAGGGAATATGTAACCTTTTTGGAATAGCTTTATCACCCCTGAATAATTGCTAAGCAGTGCACTCTGAGACAGCACAAATGTGGAAGTGACTGAGTAAAAGCCAGTGCCCTTTTTGTGCCTGTTCTTCTGTTAGTAGGACACCCAGCTTGGATGGAGTTGTGATTTCACATTAAGAGGACATGACTAAGCTGCTAAAAGGCTTCTCAGTATTCTGAATTGTTTCCCCTGTAATGCACCAAGTCCCAGCCAACCCTGAGCACAAATTTGATGAAGATTGAAGAATCAATTGAGCATTCAGAGGGGTAAGCTATTCACCAACCCTGTGAACATTTATCAGGCTTCACCCTAACACACCAGTGTCAGCTTCACCACATCTGTAAGGGAGCAGGAAAACCAAAAGTCAAAGGAGAACCTAAAGAAGGATGCTTTACACCTTAGTGGTTTGAACAGGTAAATTACTTTACAAAAGCCAGGCTGATTTTATTTATTTTGTACATGAGCCTTTAGAATTGCTTGACCCCACAGACCTTCCAAAATACAGGGTCTGTTGAAGAACCACGAGAAGCCAAGTTGTGTGTAAGTTCCTCTGAAGATACTGTCCAGTTTTTATCTGTTTGCATCAGTTTTTAAGCCAAATAACAAACAAACTACAGGTTTACATAGATCTTGATTCCAGTTTGGCTTGGCAACTGTTTTTAAAAGCAGAATCCCCAAGGAAAACCTGGCACCACTAAAGTGGGAACTGCCTGGAGGATGGACAGTAGTTAATGACAGGTTGGGTCATTATAAGAGCAGATGTCACTTTGACATTGTTCTGACTCTCTTGGTTCCTGGTGCCAGCTGCTTTTGCAAGCCCAAAGGCCAAGGCTTGCTTCATTACCACAGAGGGAATTTCAGGTATCCAATTAGCAGGTGCTGTGTTGGCCTGGTAACCATTGAAGTACTAAATTAAGAATCAGTAGAAAATTTAATTATTCAGATGTATAATGATTACAAGCATCACTTTTCTCACCTGTCAATTGCAATCTGTTCCACTGGCAGAACCAAAGTTTGCTGGCAGAAGAGTGCAACCCTTGCTGTAAACTGTTAGATGACACTGCAGGAATTTTTTGGAAAGGGCATCAAGTAGAGGAACCTGCCCCTTGTTTGTTTTTCATGCCACCCCAGTGTGTGTTAGTAGCTGTGCACTGATTCCAGTTCTCAAGAGCAGGCTTATGCTGTGCTATTTCAGCTCCCTGTTAACACTTTCATGCTCTGCTTTTGCTGCATAATGATTTTGGTGATAGGAGCTGGTGAGTGCTCAGCCTGTTGAAGCTGTTTAGATCAACACTTCCATATTTACTGATACATTTATTTAGATATCCTTCATCAATGGAGCACAAAGATGGAATTCAGCCCCACTTTGATTTCTGTGTGCTGCATGAAGAAAATGAGAGCTATATGTAGAGCATGCAGAGCAGCATGGTCTTAGCAGCAGTGTCCTATGCAATTTCTCTTTCCATTGAGGTTTACCCCATTGGTGATAATTTTTGTTCCATTGCATCAATGATCAGGCAAACAAAGGCATCAGAAAAGAGAATGGTAAAGCTGTGGGTGCTGCCTGTCCCAGGTCATTGTCAGCTGAGAACAGCTGGACTTGAGGATCTTAAAAGTCTTTTCCAACCTAAATGATTCCAGGATTCTAAGAGGAAGCTCATCTCTGTTTTTTCAAAGACTGACTCTTTCCATTGGGCCAGTTTTGGGATTTAGTTCTTCTAATGACTTGCATTTTCTTCCTTCAGGAGGGGAAAATTGGATTAAAATCAAACTCGGATTAAAGTAAACAGTCTGAACAACTAACTAATCACTCTAATATATAGAGTGAATGTTTTGCTGTAGTTCTGACAATAACTTGTTGGAAAATGAAGGAAGGAATTAGAATTCACTCACATAGCAGATACCTAACTCTGAAAAGTTTCTCTCAATACAGACATCCCTGTGTATGTAAAATTAATTTTTTGTGTATACACAGATGAATGTACAGATGTGAGACAGGGCCTTGTGCTTTCTTCTTCAAAATTTGCACATGGGGGAAAACAAAGAATTCTGCAACTTCAGTTAAGATTCCCCTGTGGAAATTATTTCCCAGAGTAAATAGTATTTGCACAACAGAATAACCTTTGGCCAAAGGACAGGCAAAGCAGTGAGACACTGGAAGGTTTCTGTGGCTCTGCCTGGGTTCAGCCCCTGCTCTGCCTCCTTGCCCATTAAAAGTTTTTATTTCTGAAGTCTGGTAGTGTTGGGTGTTCTCAGGAGTTGCAGGCAGTTTGTCAACAAGAAAATGCTTGTTGTTTCCACCTGCTCAGAACCCAAGCAAAGCACAACATCCCTTTTACATAACTTTTACACAGGGGTGAGGGTTTTTCTGGAACTGCTGTGCCTGGCAGCAAAGTTGGCTTTAGAGCTGAAGGAAAAGCACCAGAGATCTGCAGGACAGAAGTCCCTGGGAGAGAAGCTGCTCTCAATAATTCAGGAGGCATTTGTTACAGGGAAATGTGGGCACACAGTTTGCCTCACAGTGATGTGAGGGAAATCTCAGCTCAGAGGTTTGGCTCTGACTGGATGTGGACCTTGCTGCACAGATTCCATCAAGCCCCTGCTGCCCACAGGGACCTGCTTTGCTTTAGTTTTGGCTTCTTGGGGAAAGGCATTCTCTACTGTGGTCCTGTCTAGCCTCAATTTATTCATCTATTATAATTATATTATAATTATAATTTATATCACTAGTTAAAACTAGTGATATTCCATAAATAAACTTAGCACAGCAGCTCTTTTAGGATTAATTCCTTAATCTCCTTTGTCTTTAGCCATAGATTTCTATGAGAAAACACAGAGTCTCTGTTACTAATTTATTATATTCATACCCATATTTATAATAATAATCTCTCAGAGTGAGGAAATATATTCTACTCAAGGTCACAAAAAAAAAAAAAAAAAAAAAAAAAAGCTGGAGTCTCAGGAATTTAATAAATGGAAACATCAGATGTATTTTGAAAGGTTCAGATGCCTTCTTTATAATTTGCTTTTTCTTACAGGAAGGCTCATATTTAGATGAGATCTACCATGAAATAAAAGAGTCTACTTGTCAAAAAAATTACTATTGGTAGTCTGACATGTATAAGTAGATATGAACTATGATGTTTAATCAACACTTTAATTTCAATTTTAACCCTTAACATGTGGCTTAAGGAAAAGGTTATTCAGGGTCCTGGTTTGCTCTGAATTTGTTTTGAATCAGTGCTCTTAATTCCACTGAAATTTGTCACACAACCTTGTTCAAAAAGGTCTTTGCTCCTTTCCAGTCTTGGAATCAGTGTTTGGGATCAGTGACTGGGATAGAGCAATGAACATCCCAGTCAAAATGGAAGTGGGTTTTGGTTTTTGTGTTTAAAAGGAGGGGATGAGGACATTGTGATGGCTTCTATAAATACAAAGAAAAGGCAACTCACATCAGCTGAGCAGAGTGGCAAGAACAAGGCTTTAATGACAACCTAATGACAAGAAATTGTTTCTGCTTGAGGCCACTGTACTTGCATACACTGAGAGCCAAGATGGGCTGAGAAGGTCTAATTTTGTTTCTTTGCTATTTAACTAGAAAGGAGCATTTTTTTCAGTGCTCTCCATTGTAGCAAAAGCTATTATAATAGAAACAGTAAGAGAGATGGAGACTTGAGTCCATCTTGCTGTTGTTATAGCACATCCTGCTCTAAATGTATTTGCTGCTGCTGCAGTTAGATCCAGAAGTTATCTCACAGCTCCATATTATATATGAATAAAAACCAGTATACTGTATATAGCTTAAACTGACTCCTCAGGTGCCCAAAAAAACCCAAGAGAACAAAGCACCTGTTTTTGAATCTTCAATGATTCATTATAAAATTGTTAATATGTAGATTGCTTTGGTTTTGTTTTGTTTTACCACACATTAGTGGGAATTTTAAAACACCCAAAACTAAAAATAGAAATGGTATTTGTGCAGCCCCCTTACATTATCTGTATTTTGGGTCCATGTGACAGGTTATGTTATCTTCATTATAAAAAAACACCAAATCCTCTTTGTCAGGATCTTGAATTTTTGTGGGACTTCCCACACTGGAAAGTAAAGTTGTGTGAAGTTCAAGGAACTTGAGCTGGGTAGAAGTCAAACTATAGGCAAGGAGAAATCTCCACCAACCAAACAACCTTAATGGAAAATATGAAACAATGGAGATGCTGTTCAAAGTGAAGCCCAGCTTGCTCAGAAGAAAAAAAAAAAAGCACCACCAAACCCCTCCCCTCCCCCCCCCAAAAAAAAACAAAACAACAACAACAAAAAAAAATTAAGTAAGTTCATGTTTTGACAGTCCCATGAAACAATCTTAACCATCTACACCAAATGTGAAAATACAGAAACATTCCAGCTTTGGTAAACCACTCTCCTTTAAAAGCAGTTGGAAAGGCAATAAATGAGTTGCAATCACTCCACTTGATATTTATTTTGAGTCTAATGCAGTTTGATTTTTTTTCCCCAAACTGTAGTAGAGCAAACTACAATTAATGCTCAATCAGTGAGTGAATTGAATTCTACTTGTAATTACATCACCTTGGTAATTCAGAAGGATTCTGCATAAGAATGGTTTTGCATTTTAAATGGATTTTTCTGTGGGAAAAAACACTCCTTATCAAAAAATGTGTTGAGGAAAATTCTGTATTGCTGCCTTGGGCATAATGAGCACTTTAGAGCAGCCAGGTTCACATTCAGCCCTGGCACTGCTTCAGTGTGTGACTTGGAAGAGTTGTTTGGCTTCTTTATCATTTGACTTTCTGAAAAGTGAAATTAAGAAATTCATGTGCTGGGGGCTCAGAAAGCAAATCAAGATTTTTTTCTTTTTCTTAAATGTAGCAGTGACTGGCAGCCTATGCCATGCTACTGGGACTTGTTTTACAAAAATAATGACATTTGCAGAGCAGGTTTTATTTCCTAGAAACTTAAAGCCTTTAAAGCTGTTCCTGTCTCTACCATCTTTTGAAAATCTTAGTTTACACAGCTACTTCTCCTATTTGCAATCCACAATCTCTAAATGGACATTTTTGTCACTGCAGTTCATGTCAAATCCACTGCTGGTATTTGAGGCTTTCACCTTCTGAAACAGCTTGCAAAAGTGTACAGTGGAAAAGTCACACAAATAATTTCAGTTTTCTTCAGAATACATTTAAAATCAGGTTCTTAAAAACGATAGTTGCTGTAGTTTGCAGTAAAACTTCTGGTGGAAAAAATTATCTTGAAATCCCAACCAAACACAAGAATTGTGCTTGGGGTTTCTCATGGAAACAAGAATGTTGTGGAATGCTTTACTTAGGAAAAGCTCCCAGGTGTCCAGGGTAGGAGGTGTTTTTAAAGGCAGGTGTTTCTTCCTCCAGTAATTATGCACTAATTACAAATTGGTTTCTTCTGTGATGTGAAGGCAGAAGATTTATCCTAAGTTAGCACAGTAACAATGAATCAGAAGCTGTCCATAACACATACTCAGAAAAATGAACCTTGAGGTGATTTTGGCTGTTAATGAATTAAAAGGAGGAAATTGTGGCTGGTGTTGATGGCCTTCACTTGCACTCTAAAACACAGAGTCATTGCTGATGTCCATTTTCAGAAGGAACCTATAGAATTTTTAGTCCATATAATTTTCCTGCCTTTAGTGGAAACAGCTCACTCAAACCCATATTCTCCCTGCCCATAAGGAATGAAGAGGGACTCAACCTCTAAGAAATAATTTCAGCTGTTATGCTCCAGTATTTACCTGAATTCACTGAAATGCAAAAATCTCTGCCAGTCTTAAAAATAAAAACCTTTACAAGTTTTCTTCAGTTTAAAAGAAAGTGGCTTTACTAGGCATGCAGCATTGAGTGTTTTAAGATGACAGCAAATACTGGTGCAGCCAAATCCCAGATGTTCACATTTTCCTTTGAGCAATCTATGAAACAAAATTAAAAATATAATTACTTCAAGTTACACAACTTTCAAAGCTTGATCTCATGCTATGATTTTGTGACAGCTGTGAACACTCAGAGGACTCCCTCTCCTCTCTGTTTCTCTGCCATCCTTGTGAGTTTTGAGAGAATTTTAACAGGAGGTGAAGAAACAGGGTGGGATTGGAACAGCATCCCCTTTGAAGGTGGATGGCAGCCCTCCAGCTGACTGCAGCAGGAATGGAAAGTTTAGAGAGGATTTGCATAAAGCACAGAGTGCAGGGATGCTGTGGAGGATTGCTGGTGTTTCATGGGGACCTGAGAGCCACCACATTTTTTTCTTATCTCCCACTATTTTAATTTGTTCAGAGGTAAGGTTACCTTTGTCTCTTCACATTAAATTGTCTCTTGGAAAAAAAATTAAACTTTGAGCTTTCCCAACAACAGAGTTTTGGATCTGTGATACTGTAAATAGCCAGAGAGTTGGAAAGAATAAATGTTGAATTTCTGTGCTGCTGCAGTTCCCTCAGCCAGTACCTGTGCAGGGAGAGAGACTCAATTACCAGTCAAGCACAGGCATTTAGGAGCTCTGGATAAATAGCTGGGGTTTTTAATGATGGAGGAGGTAGGAAGTGAGAGTCTTTAGGCTACACTCTGCTGCCATTGTACTTTACAAAGAAACTCAATTATGAGGTGACTGCACCAACACAAGATAGAGAACAAGTCTTGTTCATGTTACAGGGGAAATAAAATCCTGCCTGATATGTTTAATCTACAGTTAATTTTGCAAATGGAAGAGGGTATATGATTTGATACTAACCAATTGAGATTTTAAATTAGATAAATGATTATAATTATGTGAAAACCTCCTTACACATTTCCTGAACACATCCCAATACATATTATATGAATGTAAAAATCCTTCAGTCACTGAGACAATTAGTGATACGACACTTCACATGACATAAAATATTACCCTGACCTACATGCTTTGAATGTGAACTTCATTTGTCAAAATTGAGATTTCTGTTTGCTGGAGCTGACCTTGAGTTAGCATTTTGCCTGTTTTCAGAGCTAAGACTCTGAACTGGAAGTATTTGGCCAAGTCTTTTATTGCCACTTCATGTAGTAGTGCAAGCTAGTGTTGGAAAGAATGTATTGCAATAATTTTTCCTAAAGTTCAGTGGTTGCACAGAACTTTTCTTTCATCTGACCACTCTGTTATTTCTTATGGTAGAAAAATACTGAGTCCACAAACAAAGCAGGAGAGAGTTTAAATGTGAAGAGGATTTATCCAGGTGTGAGCACTGATGCTGCAAAGAGCTGCAGAATGAGTCTGTGCCATCCTGTCAGGGAAATGCTTCCTGACAGCTTTGCCTCAGCTTCCCACCTTTGGGACACCAACCTCTGACCTTCAAAACATGCTGCTGACTGCAGAGCTGGCTTTCTTAGGGTCATTCTGCACTAGGGTGCCCTTCTAAGTGCAGTAGCAATAATTTATTCTGTGTGAGGTCTGCTGCAGAATGGGCTGCAGCTGCTGAGGAGTGTGGCAAAGAGCTCCAAATTCTCACCTTTTCCACAGGGAAAATGTTCACTCCTGGCATTTCAGAGTCGTGCTACTGGGAACCCTGCTTCTGAAAGGAAAAGAAGTTTGAGGGATTTTTTTTTTCCTTTTTACAAATTGACATTTATGAAGCAACACTTTTGTCTGCAAGACTTGGTTGAGCTCAGCTCTGCTGAACCTTTCAATGAGATGAGGTTTCTTCCCATTGCTTAAAGACTTAAAATCTTGGTTTGGTGTGACAACCTCAAGGCAAATTCATGCCATATGGGAATTGAGTCATAATAGTAAAAACATTCAAGGGTTTCTCCAAATTTTAGCTGTGCCATATCTGTTTGAAGCAGGATCTCAGGAATAAGGATGAAAACTGAAGCAAGTACAGATTTCTGCAGTGCTTCATCACTCATCTGAGATAACTGCCTTTTAAAATCCCATCTCTGTGAGACTTTTGCTTGATTCTGTAGCTTCTTTTAGTTCATGTCAAGTGGAAGGATACTGGGACTGTTTTGTTTTATTTTGCCATGCACTACCTGCAAAATATGGAGACTGAGATGGAAAAAAGAACAAAGCCAATGTATTTTTAGTCTTATCACTGACAGTTCTTTTGCTAAAAACTTCATGTGGATAATCCAACTTAGAGTAGAGAAATTAGTATTATCAGTGCAAGGTTTTCAAACTAAAGTCTGACACATTAATTACACTTGATAAATGGTCTGGTCTGAAGGTAAAATCTTCAACAATGTTATCTAGAAACCCAGGTACAAATAATGAGCACAGTCAATTAAACTCTGGTTATAAATGAGTGTTTCATGGTGTTTTCTTCAGCCTGGAGGTGTTTTTCTGTGCTGTCTGACAAGCACAGATGTTCTTGAACAAAACCCCTCTGATTTTGAAATTGGAGATATTCCATTCTCTCCCTTATGAACTTACTCTCCTATCTACCTAATGGATATTCTGTGATATTTTAATAGCTGCTTTTGTGCCTTCCTATCATCCCTTGATGTTTGTGTGAGTCTGGTATTAAAAAGGCACAGGAAGATACTATAAGGGACAGCTTATAAATATATTAATAATGTTGTGAAAAGCAAAGAATGTAATTGTACAGTGCCCATAGGATAGAAAGAGTCTATCAGTGATTATACATTCTTTTTTTTTCTAATCATATAGAATTCTTCTGAGTAGACAGTTCATTTTGAGAGTTTGGTGAGGGCCTTTTCCTGATTTTTCCCTTTTCATTTCTTCCTGAAGTCACACTTATTGTCCTGGCCTTTTAATTCAGAGAAATAAAAAGCCAAATTTTTTGCTCTCCTTTTATAGTTTGCTGTTCTTACTGTAGAAAAATCATAATCTTAACACACTTATTGCTGTAAAATACAAAGTGCTTATAGGGCAAATATATCTTCTGTCTGTTAGGTGGGGTAATGTGCAATTGACCTACCCTGGATTTTTCAATCGGCACTGAACACTGGAAATATTTACAGTTATTCTTTTTTCACTGCTTTGTGGCTGCACTATGTATTTTTTTCCTGGTGATGGCACACATTTAACAATGCTTTTATAGATATTTTTTGTCACTGTGCTCTGGCATCATCGGGGATTCCCAGTGCTGGAAGTTTTCTGGATCACTGGAAAGCACATCCCTAAAAAAGTCTTTAATATTAAACAGTTCCTTAGTGAGAAGAGACTCGTGACCTGTCTTTAAAAAAGCATGAGTGTCCTCTGGATATGGCATGAATTTTCTGCTCATCTGCTAATTCAGTGTCTTGGTCTGAAGGACAGGTGTCTGCTAAGAAAGGCAGGAGCCTCTCCTTAAAATGGTGAATGTAAAACCCACTCCCTCCAAATTATTATAATTTTGAAATTAAGGGGCTCTCAGACAAAGATGTGGGAATTTGAATAGTAGTTCTTTACTAGGAAAAATTCAAATAGAAATACAGTATTACCAAAAAAAAAAAAAATAAAATAAAAAAAAATAAAAACAAACAACCAAACCCCAAAACACTGACAGAGTCAGAATAAAACCTGACACCCTGTCAGTCAGTCAGGGTGTTGGCAGCAGTCCCATTCAATGGTGGCTGCATCCTCCTGCAGTGGCAGATGTGGTTCAGCTGGAGCAGTGCTCCAGTAGAAGGTGCAGTTTTCCTCTGAAGGTCCAGGGATGATGTGGAAAGGTCTGGTTTTCCTCTGGAATCCAGTGGAAAGAAGGTACCTTGGTGTCCCAAATCTCAGTTTTTATCTGGGTAGGAAAGGCTTGGCTCCTCCCTCTTGCTGGAACATCTCCCAGTGGGATGATGGAATTTTATCAGTCACACAGTGGGACTCAATGGCCCATTAACAGAATATTATATCTTCCTGGAGGGAGGATGGGTTGTGGAAAAGATAAAGATGATTGCCCCACCTAGTCTTAAAGATGGCCCATTAACAGAAGATATCTCCCTCAGAGATAAGGATCACTGCCCCACCTGGTTTCAGCAGATGGTGATAGAATACAAACTTTTGGTCACATCCTGTGTTGCAGCTTAAGACATTCAGTAAATGTGTTCAATGCATAAACACAAAGTCTGCCATTCTGGGGCAATATCCACAGGGGAAGCTCATAACTTCAAAGGTGGGCACATGCTGCAGTGATACCTGAGACTTGGGAGATTGAAAGGTCTTTGGGGATGAAGTGAACAGAAGAGAATGCCTGAAAAGCCCCTCCATAAATACCTGAAAAAACCCTCCATAAATAGCACCAGCACTGCTGGGGGCAGCAGGGCAATCTGTGATCAGCTTGAAGAAGAAATCCAGAAATCCACAGTGAAAATACAGGATTTATTATTCCATTCTATGGAAAGCACCCACTCTTGGGCAAGAGTAGCAAGCACCAGAACCATCCTTGAGGCAAAAAAAGACTGAATTGGGTACTTGGTAGCAAAGCTTGCAGGCCACAGGAGGAGAGTGAACTAAGGGTGTTCTCCTGCCTGGCCTGAGGAATTTCCACAGGAGCTTGGGTGGGTTTAAGTGGTGGATTTAAGGAGGAGCAGTTCTGCTCTCTGCCCTTGTTTCTGATGGAAGAAGATCAGCACTCACACACTTGTCCTGCCTGTGTTTCTAGCACGAGTAACTCGGTAGTTACTCTTCTCTGTGCTGATTTTCAACACATTTAAGCTTTGCACAGGGACAGGGTGCTGGGTGAGAAGACCTGATCCAGTCTGAAAATTCCCACCTTTCCATTGGTATGGCACTATCCTACCACCAGTCATTTATCTGCCACAAAAGAACTTAACCTGAATGACACCTGGAAATGGACTGAGTAGAAAAATCCAATTTAATTCAATATATTCTCCAAAACTCCTCAACTCCTACTGTCTAGTGAGCCTTCTGAAACTTCTTATTCTGATTTTAATTGTATTTTCTAGTTATTTTAAGCATTTGTCTTAAACACAATTTTCCCTCTTTCCACAGAACTTAGGGTTCTCTGGAAAGCTTTCTAACTGCAGAATCAAAGCTTGGGCTTGTGAAGGGATTTTGGTCTGCTTGAAACCACAGACAGGGATGGTATTTTTTCCTCAGCAAACTCAGTTCCAAAGAGAAAATAATTTTTCTGGAAAACCTCTTTTGATTCCTGTTTAAGACCAAGAGGTGAAATTAAGAAGTGCAATTCATGGAGCAGCATCCACCTGGAGGAGAGGGAAGGGTTCTTGCTTCTCTTAAGAGACAGATGCAGCTGGGTGGTAGAAGGAGGAAAATTATTTAGAACTGCTTAGGGACACCATAGGGCACTGTGGGGTGCTCAATGTGAAGTCATTTTAAACCTTGCATGAAAAAGAAATTAAAAATGTGTTCACTAATATTGAAGGCTGAGAGCTGAGGTGAAATCAGGAGTTGTCAGGCATTTAAAAAAGACACAGACAAATCAGTACAGCATATCATACCTGTGTTTTCCTTCCTGGTACATTTCCTCTTGTTTATGGTCCCCAGTTCTTTTCTGAGACAATACTGATTTTTCTGCTTAATAATTTCCACAAATTGCTTTTCCCCTCCTTCAGTCATGCCCTTTACTATTTTACACCTAGGTGTATACTCACCTTGCACTGCTAACCCTTATGAAGAAGTTCAAGAATAGTAAATGTGAATAATCATGTTGTTATTTGTAACAAGTACAGGATGTTCTGCAGAAATACAGCAATGTTTTATATTGACAATGAATGGTGTGTGGGGTCAGGCAGGCTGGCCACATCTGATTTAACTATTGGAAATTGTATAACATAATGGTTTGCTGAGTGTAAATTGGAGTTTTTCACCTTGGACACTGAAAAAATGAAGTTCTCAGAAATTTGCACCATTTAGGTGCAAAGAGAATTTTCATTATAAAATAACCATTTATCTTGGTGAAGCAGGGACTTCAATGGCAAACTTCCATCCTAATCATAGTGTTTTGTTGAATGTTTAAAGAAAGAAATGCTTTTTGTCTTCAGTTTAATTTATCTGTGAATTATATGCATGGTCAAAAAGTAGCTGAGGCAAGAACAAATGCTGAGTGCCATTCCTTCCACCACATCAATTCTGGCAGCTGGATGTGGGAGGAAGATGCATTGTCTGTTTTCCTTTGCTTGTTAGCTTCCTTTTATAAATAAGGAATGAGGAGCAGCCTTCCTTCCTTTGATGTATGTTATAAGACAATTCTGAAAGTGTGTGGTTTTGTCTCTTTTTGTTGCCCTATTATAATGTGAAGTCACACTCAAAACTTCCAAGGCAAAACTAGGTGACAACACAGGCCACATGTATGCTAGCTTTTCTTTCATTTAGATGGCAATCAACTCATAAATCCTTAACAAGCCCTGCAGTAACTACAACCTACTGTAGTTTGCAGTGAAAAATAAGAGTCTGTCAGTGTACCCTACTATCAAAAGAATTTCTCCCCGATTTTTTTTCCAAGCCACAAAAATGTTTGTACAGTAGGAGTGAGACTTTCTGAGGCAGAAATTATACTGCAGTGCCCCTCCTCCACCAAAACCCATCATGCATTGAAAATGTATGGCCTGTCTAGTCCTTTATGTACTCTAATAAAACTGCATAATGTAAGCAATCATTCAGGGATCTCTGCATAATAAATCAGTGACTGATTGAAAAGGAAGTTTCCTAGAAAGGGGCTTTGACAATGCAGAAAACAAAGACTCTCTCCTCTAAGTTGTGGCTATGCAATCTCAAAACGTGAAGTGATTTAGATGAGATGGTCAAGTGCACACCCATGGCCACGGGCAGCACCCAGCTGGGTGGGAGTGTGGCTCTGCTGAGGGCAGCAGGGCTCTGCACAGGGATCTGCACAGGCTGCAGCCATGGCCAGCCCAGGGCTCTGAGGGTCAGCAAGGCCAAGGGCCCCGTCCTGCCCTGGGGCACCCCAAGGGCTGCAGCTGCAGGCTGGGGCAGAGGGGCTGGAAAGCTGGGAAAGGCCCTGGGGGAGCTGGGACAGCGGCTGGAATGAGCCCAGCCGTGCCCAGGGGGGCAGGAGGCCGATGGCACCTGGGCTGTGCAGCCATGGGGTGGCAGCAGGGCCAGGCAGGGACTGTCCCCTGTGCTGGCACTGCTGGGGCCACTGCTCAGAGCCTGGGGCACTGCTGGGAACCTCAGCACAAGAGAGACACTGAGGGGTGTCCAGGGAAGGGAACGGAGCTGGGGAAGGGGCTGGAGCAGCAGGAGGGGCTGAGGGAGCTGGAAAGGGGCTCAGCCTGGAGAAAAGGAGGCTCAGGGGAACCTTCTGGCTCTGCACAGCTCCTGACAGGAGGGGACAGCTGGGGGGTCAGGCTCTGCTCCCAGGGAACAGGGACAGGATGGGAGCAAACAGCCCCAAGCTGTGCCAGGGGAGGCTCAGGTTGGACATCAGGAGGAATTTCCTCATGGAAAGGTGCTCGGGCACTGGAAGGGGCTGCCCAGGGAGGTGGTGGAATTCCCATCTCTGGTGGTGTCCAAGGAATGACTGGAGGTGGCACTCAGAGCTCTGGGCTGGGGGACACGGTGGGGATTGGTCACAGGTTGAACTCAGTGATCTTGGAGATCTTTTCCAACAGAAATAATCCTATGAGTCTATTTAAATATACACACTTCTGCATCACTCCATGCTTAGAAAATATTCTTCAGTTTTCAACTTCCACCTGTGAAGTTTAAAGCAGAACTATCTTATCTGATCTCAAACCTGAACAGCTGCAGCTGAAGAATCCATTGTGCTGTTCTGCTCCCAGGGCTGCACACCAGAAATGCTCCCAGGACAGAGAAGCTGCTCTAACCAGCTCTGGTGTCTGTTCTAGAGCCTGCCTGTGTTGTCCCCTTGTGTTATGC
Organism: Oenanthe melanoleuca; assembly: GCF_029582105.1. Lineage (NCBI taxonomy): Eukaryota > Metazoa > Chordata > Aves > Passeriformes > Muscicapidae > Oenanthe > Oenanthe melanoleuca. Next base: position 8,614,610 of record NC_079334.1, read on the forward strand.
AATGACAGTGGGCCTGTCACAAAATGTCAATTTTATAACTTTTTCAGAGCTGCACATGAAGTGAAAGAAGTGCAGAAGACAGGTCTCCATTCTGTCAAATGAACAAAGCCACCTGGAAAGTTTTTTTATACTTTAGAGTAGTTGAATTCACTTTTCCCCACCTCTTCAGAAAGTTTTGGTAGTTGACTTTCAGAAAGGAAAGGAATGGAACAGCAGGTGGGGAGGACAGCAGATTTGCCTAGCAGTGAACAGGATGCCATGAAGTCAATTAGATTATGAAGTCAATTAAATCTCCCCCTGTAGCCTAAGCTGGCCAGCCCTGAGTGAGCAGAAGAAAGAGACTTCTGAACCAATACTGTCTCAAGAGATCAGAGAGTGACTGCAGGCACAATTTTAAGCCCTTAATTTAATTGCTGGAGTGAAGAATCAATCTGAAATCCCCTCTGCTCAAGGGACAAGTGCTGATCTTACTGAGTCCTCCAAAATATTTCTTTGGCTTGCTGTAGAGAAAATGTTATTTTATTGATGTCAAGCCATAGCCCAGTAGTTCACTTCACCAAGTAAAAATATTGCAAATATATATTTTTTACCTTCAAAATCAAATATTGTCAACTAAAACCTTGATATTTTCACTTGGCACTTCACCTGTGCTTCCACTGCAAAGATAGAGGGATTGCATAGCAAAGCCATTGCAGGCCAAGATGAGTTTATTGTTTGGGGCTCTTTATTTGAGAGGTGCTGTGATGTAGAAGGATGGTTCTTCTCTAGGTGTAACTGCAGAGGATAACAACTGCTGCAGTCACTAACAACTCAAATATTCCTACAAAAGAAGAGACTAAAAGTAAGATAGAATAAAAAAAAAAAAAAAAAGGTGGAATGTGATAACTTATGCCAATTATAAAAAATAATTGATTTTATATAAATCTTCTTTTTTAATATAACCATTTTTTCTTGGCAGAAAAGTTAAGAAGGCATTGACTCCTGCTTCTAGTTTTACCTTCTCAGTTTAATCCAATATTTATATCAGATTTGGATATTATTTATTTTTATAGAGCAAAACATTTTATTTCTGGGTTAATTTAAACCGTTCTTCTTATTTGCAATATTTTACTCAAGGTGTTTAAGTTAACCTGAAAGAGGATTTCATGAGAGAAGGAAGACTTATTGGCATGAGCTGACTTTTTTTACAGTATTTTCCTCTTATTTCCTTCCCCATTACTCAGTGCTTCCCATTCATCATCTCTCCTCTCTGTTCTCCCTCTTTCCCATTCCTTTCTTATAGTGCTGTGAAGCTTTTCTTCCTCAAAAGCCTGGGGGAAAATTGACAAGCTGCTCTTGTCCTTGTCACCCTGTGTCACACAGAGCAGTCATTTTCTATCCTCACAGATTACACTTTTTGGGTTTCTCAGAATCCTCAGCCATGAGAATGCAGCAGCTCACAGTCACCACTGACACCAAACCTGTGCTGTCTGATCAATCCCCTTCTTGAACCTATCAGCCACATTTCAGCTGCAGCATGTCCTGAAAAAAACTTCCTCACAAAATGAATATTCAAAGCATCTGCTGGCATTCAACAGCTTATGAGAATTATTTTCTTCAGCTTGAGCCCTCTTCATTATTTACTTCCTTTTCCTTAAATTACAGTGTGGAAAAGGAAGGGAAAGAAAAAATAGACAAAGCAGACTGAAACAAGCACACAAAACCTCTTTTCATTAAAGTCAGGCTTTTGATGAACAACCAAAGAAACAAGGGGGAAAATACATGGAAAGGGGTTTCTGAAAGATGATTTCTCTGAGTGGTGTGAGACAGGGGAAGGAATAAACTAATATAAACTCACCTATACATTTCTAAATACCCTTTATTGTTGCTGTCATGGGCTGGTTTGCAGTTGCCAGCCTGGACAATGTGAGCTTGTTATTTCAAGCCTTAGGGTGCTCTCTTGTCTACTGCCAAGGATGTGAGAGGAAACAGAATTCCATAATTTATGGGAGGCATCCAGAAATGGGGGGCAATCATCAGGGCAGTGTTACCACCCTGAGTCCCCTGCCAGTCGTGCACCGAGGGATTTTCCCTCATTTTGCAAAGATGAAGAATTCCCCATCAATTTGCAAAGATGAAGAATTCCCCATCATTTTGCAAGGATGAAGAATTCCCCATCATTTTGCAAAGATGAAGAATTCCCCATCATTTTGCAAACAAGATCTGTTTTTGCCTGCTATGGAGAGGAACAAAATCACAGTGACAAATGATAATGTTGTTGGCTCCCTGGTAAAGATGTGGAAGCTTTATTACTCCACAGTCAAACAAACAACTTCCTTTGCATCTAATGAATAGCTTCAACTCCAAGTCAAATAATTGCAGATAAACCCTGGTTAATATATCAAAGCTGAAAGCAATTAAACTGCCCAAACTCCATCAGTTCTTTCTTTGTGACCTTTGCTGCACAAATTGCACGAAGAAAAAATTACATGGAAAAAAACCTCATAATATATTGGATCATGATGCTTCAAGAACTCTGAATATTCATAATGAGAACATAATTTCTGGAATTGCTTTGGGACTGCAGCCTTATTTCACACCAAATTGGTAATATAAGGTGCATGTATTTTTTTAAAAAATATTATTTATTTGCTTGGGATAGAGGAAACTATCAGGGAATTCTATCACTTGATCTGAAAAAGACTCACTGAGGAATAACGGTGTGGATTTACCAACTTTTCTACCATTTCTAGCACTGAGAGACCTGTACCAATGCTATCATTGACACAAGCATTTCCCCCAGAGACTAGTTAGAGAAAATATTAAAGTTTCAACACTGGTTCAAAGAAGATTTGGGTCTATTATTTTACTGCTTTCCTCATCCATGACTGTAACAGTTGATTTTGCATCCAGGGGTTTTCAGTGCAAATGAACAATTATATTTCATGCCTCAGGCAACTTAATTTCTCATCACCACATTAAATACTAAAGGCTGTTTTTCTGCATCAGATCCACAACATCTGTCAGCACTTGCCTAAAAATCTTTGCTTGCTGTGGAAGTCAGACTGAGTTACCAGTAGCTAAAATTTAGGATGTGGCTCTAACATTCCTGATTTCACCTGCAATAAGGTAGGATATATGCATTTTATGAGAAAAATCACTAAAGTTTCCCTACTTCAAGGAAAAGAAGAGCAGATCAAGAGCAAATCAAGAGCAGATAAATAACAGTATTAACAATCATTAAGTATCATACCCTCACTCAGTGACACTTTGCTTCTTACCTCAAACAAGAATTTGGTTCAAATGATATTTTAGAATTAACTGTTGTCCTCCACTTCCTCCTGCAAGATGAGTTTTAGTCAGGTTTCAAGGAGCTGTTCAAGGTCTCATTGTACAATTAATTTAATCTAATGTGACTCCCTAATCACCTACTGTATGAAGGTGGATACAGAAAAGTGCATGTGTCCCTGAAAATATAATTCTTATAACCTGTGGTTGTTATCTAATGATTCTAGTGGAGGATTTGATAGCTGAGCATCTGAACAGGGGACAAGAGAGCTCTGACTTTGGTCCCAAGAGAAACTGAGCTGTCTGGTTGACAATTCCAACTTTCCACTCTCTTCCTGGTGAGCTGTGTTCTTCAGCCTTTCATGTACTAATTGGCTGGGTAACCAGAAAGTAAAAACACTTCCCATTGTCTGATGGTTTTCCACACAGTCCTCCAGTGTACAAGGAGTCAGAATCCAAGGGATCAAAATGCTCTTTTCTTCCTGCCATTTCTGCCTGCTCTTCTTTGCCAATGCAGTGTCACTTTTGCATCAGTTCTTCCTCTGTGCTGTGTGTCTGTGTCTTAAAATCTGATTTCAAAGGCTGTCAAGTTTCCTTGCAGCCTCCTGTCTGCATGCCCAGCTTGTCACTGGGATCAATGAGAGAGCCTGAAAAATAGGAGAGAAACACCAAGAAACTCTGATACCTCTGTGGGTATTATTTTCTTCCCAGCTGATTGCTGCAGCAGCAGGTGCCAGGCATTTGTGTGACCATCAATCCCTCAGCAGAGATTGTTAACAAAAGCTTCTCCAAGCTTTGCATATTGTTAGTGTAACTTAATGACTTCATAGGCACATGAGTTATTATTTCACAGATGCCAGAGTGATGATTTTTCTTCCCTCAGATTCCTATTCCATAAAATAAAAGTTGAATCCAATGACATCCTGTTAATAAAAAATTATTAGGCTGTTGGTTAAGATAAGGAATAGATTAACTAAATCACTTCCACATGTTCCTCAGCTCCATTTTAGTGGAACTGAAATGCTTCTCACCTTTGCTTTCTTGGGCTGTCCTCTGCCTCCAAAAGGAAAAGAGAAACCCCTTGGGGTGTCTGAGAAAATTCTACCTAAGGGGCAAATCAAAAGTGAAGGAAGGAATTCTGAACTTTGGATTTCTGAATTAACTGGTTATTCATTTCTGGACTGACTGTATCTAAGACAGAAAAACCTAACAGGGTGACCTGTGCTTTAAAAAAAAAAAAACAACAGGGACACCTGTGTTTTCTAGCATCAAAGATCAGTATGTTCAAAAGCCTCAGAAGATTGCTTGGTCAAACAGGCTGCAACTATTTTTAATCCTCTTTGATCAGGAGAGAGGGCAAAGATGGGTCTTTTGGGTGTTTTTTGGAACCAGATTATTTCCTCTAAATGTTCCCTGCAGTGAGCTGCTTGTTAAATGTCACACTCAAAACTGAGAAAAAGATATTTCCAGAAGCAAGACTGGAGTTTGCTGCATGCAGATATTTCTGCTATAAACTAGATTTTCAAGGGTAGCAGTATTGATTCAGGCAGAAGAATTGCTAAGGGAATTAGTGACAACATCCAGTAAACCTGGCATTTGAAATACCAGGCACATGTAATGAACTCACTTGAGAACCATCTCCATAGATAAATAGCTGTAAAATGAATGGTGCTGGCTAGTAAATAAATGTAAAGGTGAACAGATAAAGGCTTAAACTGTTTACAAACGACTTGCTGCAGACTCCTTTCCTGGTTCTCCCTGGAAATAAATATCCTCATGGATATGCAGCCCATGTTTGCAGCCTGATGCTGTTTGGATGAAACAGATGAAAGCCACAATTACCAAAAACTAGTAATAAACATTTCTGAAATGTGTGTAAGCTATAAACATTTCTGAGACTTGCCTATCACTCCATGCTAGTCCTTCAGCTGCAGAAGCTTGGGATGCTTTTTATTTCCCTCCTGAACTCAATCATGCAACTTAATTGATTCCAATACCATCATATGGAGCAGGATGTAAGGAAAACACCTTTCAACATTCATGGGGCACTCTCTAGGATTCCAGAAAATTGAGTGTTCATGTTTACACCACTGCACTCCTCTGCAATTCCATTTTTACCTTCCAACACAGAGATGCCCCCAGTTGTGAAGAGATGTCTGCTCAGGAATAGTTTCAAAGGAGAGGCTCTGTCACACCACTCCATGTAATTTCCTGTATAATTTCCCATATTATTTCAATGCAGTTGTCTGGAGACAAGGGAGAAAAATATGTCTGAAGTAACTCTACTTCCCTTTCAGACTTTCCAGTGGGCCTCATTCCCAACCTAAAGCCTTCTGAAGTGACCCACTGAAACAGAACAATATCTCTTCTATTTTGCAGACAAAAGGTGAGAAAAAACTGGGGATAATTGGGAAGACCTCAGAAAAAACACTAAAAACCCTAGCAGTGGTTGTCTTGCTTTGATTTTGTTTGTTTTTTTCAGTAGTGTGGTGGTGAGAGCCTCACTGTGCCCTATTAAACAGTGACCTAAGCCTTTCCACATAATTACAGTAAAGGACTGGAAACAGGTTTGTGCTGCCCAATTATTTTGGGGAATTTAGTGCTGGATGGAATTTTGGTGTAGTGAGTCCAGTTTACTTGTTGTGATGGGCATTATCTGCTACAAAAATACATCTTAGATCTTCAGTCCAGCACAGTTTTTCTCAGCATGTATCAGGACAGTGTTTCAGAGAAATACTTTTCTTCTGTTACAGATCTCCTTCCTCTTTTCTTATCTTATTTATTTCTTATTTATTTATATTTTCACTCTGTGCCAACATTATCTGGTAACTTAAATCATCCTCTCACTGCACAATGCTCATATGAGGGGTATGGATCATGGATTGAGGGCAGGGGGGAATATTCCTGTTCTTGGCTTCTCTATCTGCACTGTTAAATCATGTTCCCTGCTGTGGTGGGGCTACCTGAAGAGTATTTGTGCCTTGTCCAGTTGGAATTAATCTTCCCTCAGCCCAAATGATCAGAGCTATCCACAGGATTTAACAGGATTGCAACAGTGGAACCTCATACAGGACTTCCCTGAAAATGATTTGTCATGGGGTGCTTTTTAAAGGTATTTAGGAACTGAAAAGGCATTAAATTGTTTTAAGTAAGGCAAAACACTCTAAGCAGTGCCTGGTATTGCCCTTCCTTTGTGTTTGTCCTGTGATTAGAACCCTAAAGCTTGAGTAAGAGTAACAGACACTATGTGGTTTTACCCATATGAAGTAGTGAATTGTTCCATGTAGATAAAAACATGAACAGTTTGGGATAGTCTGAGACTATCACAAGTGTAATTAATACCAGATGGTAATTTTTCCTGGATTTGAGCCTTGTACATGAAACCATTAATGCCCACACCTGATTGTCCAACATAACAGATCAAGTATTTCTAAGCACTTGGTGTAACTACATCATAATATTGTATTACCCCATATGAGATATAAAACACAGAGGGGATGGTTCATATTCATAAATGCCAGGACAAAAACAGTTTCACTCAGGAGCTGAACTTGGATCCTTCATGTATTTATGGAGTTTATGTGGTTGATTACACCACTCTTGTCATCTACACTGAAAACCCTGATCCTGCTTTTCTGGCTAGATACAGTCTGAGCTTGCAAATTCTGCTCAGATTTCCAGCATGAACAAATGAGCCCTTCTCATCCTGCCTACTCTGACTCCTTATGTGCTTACAGCACATCTGGAAGCAGCTGGGCCTGAAAATAAGTACTAAGTACTTTGAAATTGTATGCAGACCTTGGGAATTCTTTGACTGACTGTAATTTGCATTTTAATTTTATTTATTGCACTTCATGTGACACTGCACAATTCTTTGGCTGTTTAATAAGGATAGGCAGCCAATTCAGCCCACTACACACACATTTTTATTCTCTAAATATAACTGTGTTTTAGCAAAGTTTTGTTTGGCAATTTCTGTTCTCCTTGTTGTGCCCGTGTTTAACATTTATATAAAGTTTCTTATAATGAAATAAATTACCAGTACTATGCCAAAAGGTTTTATTAAAATATCAGAAAACTGTAAGCAGTTTGTGTAAGTTAGATGGCACTCCAAGAACATAAACATCAAATCACTGTGGTTTCTAATGAGCTCTTGTATGGCAAGAGAATCAGCTGCAAATGCCATCCATAGAATTATTCTGGCACCATAATCCTTATAAAGATCAGCAGCTCCTTCCCCAGATGATGCTGAACTTAAAATCTCTCACATCACAACCAATTTAAATAACTCTTAAATATTTGTACATGTCCCACACAAAAGCAGAACCTATATGGGACTTGCACTATGTAAAAAATCACCCATCAAATCACCACAATTGTCCAGGATGTGATCTCAGGAGACACTTTGAATTTTCATTCCCAGGGTTGAACCTGCACTTGCATTGCTGATGGAGAGGACATCAAGATGGATACTTTTCTCATTTATACAAAGTACCAAGGACATCCATAGGAGTTCAGGATTCAGCTCCTTTGTCTGGGTTTAGTATTTTTCTCAGACTTCAATATATCACACAGAACAGGGCAGCACATCTCCATAAATGTAATAATTACATTAGGTCTGAAATGTAGCTCTGGCTTAATAGAATAATGCTGAATAAATGCTTTTTATTCAGCAGAATAAATGCTGAAAATACTATGAATGTAATTAAATGATCTGTGGGGTCTGTAAGCAGTGTTGGAAAGAATTGCAAGTGTTCCTCTGATACATATTTGCATTTGGAGAAAAATGCTTGGCCAGGCCAGAGCTCCAGCTTTATGAATCTTCCCAGTACTTCCCAAACTGGCATACAGATCCTATCTCTGGGATACCCCAGGTCCAGCTCAGTCCAGCTGGTCCTTACCAGCTTTGCTGGAAACAAGCTGTGTGCATTGGTCAGCCTTTGGTTTCTCTGGAGACGTTTTTCTTTCAAGGCAGCTGCTGTTTTCATGCACATTCCTGCACTCTGTATTCCACACTGGCCAGGTAAATATTTCCAGTAACACACCACAGGCCTGGAGCACCCCCAGTCCATCCCCTGGTCTGTGGAAATGAGACAGCCAGCTCCAGATGGATGAACTCAGCCAGTGAAGGAGCAGAGCACAGGTTGTGTTTCCATGAAAATCAAGAAGCTGGAATCATCTCACAGCCAACATATTGTCTGATTCTGTGTGTTCTCTTGTTTCAGAAGTAATGAAGGCCAGCCAGTAATAAGAAGGCTGAACATTTCTGCTAAATCTGTCTTTAAAATGTTTGGGTAAGTTAAGATACTACAGGCAAGGTCTGAAGCACTTGGTAAATACTCCACCTTCCAGACACAGGGATTTGTCCCTCTAGAAGCAGCTACTATTCTTTGTGAAGGAACAAAGAATATTCCCAATATATGAATGCAGTGGATCTACTCTTAGAAAAGGAGTTTATCTTGTGTCTTACTGTGCACCCATACAGCAGTCAGTCCCTTCTGTCTTCTTTCTTCCAGCTGTGTGAAATGCAGGAGAGGGATTTGAGCAGGATAAGTTACCAGCATCTGGATCATCAATCCAACATCTGCCTTGGGGTTAGATGGTGTATTTGGTTTGTACTTCATTCATGTGAGCCAGTTTAGGTACCTTTTGTTTCTTTTAAATGTCTTATGCTCCACCTAGCCTCCACCCTCTTCAGGAGCATAAATTACCTGATTACATTGTTGAAGAAATTAAAGTAAACCGCATGAGTCAATAGATCAAGGCTTTCAGTCCTTTCCTGAATTTCCTTCTTTCCCAAAAGCAATTTCTTTTTCCAGAAGCAGTTCCTTTATCTTCAGAAGGTCTTCCAGGGCTTTTAATATTGCAAAGCCTAGATTTGGACTCCAACAAGCAGCAACCTGTAAGAATTCAATTTTATTCCTCTGTGCATCTTAAACATTTAAGAATTCTGAGTTGATGTTTTTGTTACTAAAACCTTTGACATCTTTCTGACTCACCCAGGCTGGAATATGGAGGCTGCATGGTTAAACAAGGTGAGCTCAGTATCCAGGTTGTCCCCTGCACATCTGAGGCTTTCATCCTCCAGGGCTGTAACACCCATTTTTATTCTGCTTCTAAATTTCTTTTCTTATTCTTGCAGCATTGCCCACAAAGACAAATGGTAACTGGTGACAATGTGTTTCTGGCAGCCAACCAGCTTCTCATGTTGTATAATTTTTCCTGTTGAAGAGATTCCACTCCATCACTTGCAGCTGTTTATCCCTAATTACTCTGCTTTAAATTGACTTCATCCTGTTCAGGAATACATCCTGCTTTTTTTTTTTTTTTTTTTTTGAGTATCCAGTACCAGATTTGTTTTCTACTGCTCAAGTCCTGTGTGTTATGGATTTTACTTAATGCAGCCCTAAGTTGGCTTTGGACATTGTTATGGATGCTGCCATTTGCTAAGTTAATATTCATACACAATTTCACAGGATTTCTGAGCTTGGTTTAATCTCAACAAATAGAAAATCTATAGTATATTTTGCATCATTAAGATAATGCAGGCAAGCAATAGAGTTGTCTATTCTAGCTGTTGAGAGATATATTTATGAGGTATTTTATGTCAAAAAGCATCATGTAAGTATCTCTTTGTGCCAGATATTTAAATTGATGTCAACTTCTCAAACAATTTTCTCTGCAAATTTTTTCTATAAAATCAATTGCTGATCTCTTGCAGCTGGAAGAATTTGGACTAGCCATGATAGAAACCCCTTTCCTTCTCTCACAGCTGCAAATTCTGGTCTCTCCATCCACTTTCTGCACACCTCTTTCCCTTTGAATTTAAATTCAGCATGCTGTTCTCATGTAAGACTGTAAGCTACCCAAAAAAAGCAAGCACACAGTGTGTCTTAATAGTGTAAATATGTTGAACAAATGGAGTATGCTGAGAAGAACATTCTTGAAACAAATCTATTTTCAGTAACTCCTTGACTTTTGGCCTGTCACAGGCATTCCCAGGGCATTGTCACTACTATCTGCAGGATTAACAGCTCAGGAGGAAAACTTCTGGCAGTTTTCTCACTGTGTTTCTCCCAGTGCAAGGATTTCACTGTGATAAATGCTGGTAAACCTTAGACAGGTGTCAGCTATGCTGACAGAGGGAAAATGGGAAGGAGGGACAGTATGTTATGTATTAAAACTGCATTTGTTCACACAATTATTGGCTCCAGGTATAATAATTAAAATTATTAAATATAAATCAGCTCAGCAGCTCTTTTGTGCTCAGCTCTCACTTCCTATTCATTTTGAGCCTGTCAAAGAAGAGTTGGTGGTCCCTGCTCAACCTCCATTCCCTGCATCCTCTCTAAAATGATGTGCCATTCCCTTTTCACTTGGCAGGGTTTCACTTTCTTCCTTACATTTTTATCAGCAGTGACATTGCTGCCAAACCTTGTGCACCTCTGGGTGAGAGTTTATGGACATTATCAGCAAGTCTGTCTTGTACACAGTGATTATCCCAAATGAGCTTCAAATATGAAACATAATTTGCTGGAAGATAGGCCATTTTAAATAAATCTGCAAGAATTAAAACTCTTTGTGGAACTTGTTTGTGAAACAGTGAAAGGCTGTGTGGGTGTAAACAGGTTTTGTGGGGATTTGTGTTTGCATTTTTATTAACACAGCTGTGGGGTTGTTTTTTTTCAAATAAAATACACATGTACTGAATACTCTTCAGAGATAAACATAGTCCTGCTAAAAAATTATTCTAATAGAAAAATTTTAGAGTTGAAAGGGAATCTGTGTAATATGGAATTCCCTTTGGCAAAACCAGTCTGGTTTATATTGACTTTGATTCAGAGGCTAAACTACATTTAAATATTTTACAGCAATACTGCCTTTAAGTGGGTTATAAATAATTCACTCAATAACTGAACAGAGGTCTCTGTGGAGTGCAAAGTCTCTATATCTTAATGAGTAGATTTAATAGAGTAAAGCAAACTTCCAAGCTTTCAGTTTTTGGAAAACAGATTACAGGAAATGTGACATGCTGCTCTGAATAAGAAAAACAGAACTAAACATAAAAGCACAAGGAGTGCTGAGACATTTTTTTGCAATTATTTTTGAGGAGTCACGTTGCACAGTAGCATGGCCTGTAACATGTTGCTGCCACTTATTATTTCAGAAAAAGCTGAGTTTTTTATTTTCCTGTATTTTTACACATATTTTAAGTTTCTCATATTTGACAATAAAAATTTTCTACTATAAAAGATATGTATCTTGGGATAAAACCCAGATTTTCAAATTCTAGAAATTAATCTAGCCACACTGACTTATAAAGCCTAAACAAAACCCAAATCCAAAAATGAGACAATCCCTACAGCCTCAGCATTTTCTGTTCCCCCACTTAACACTAAGAGAAGGTAAAATTACAGAACAACCAAAATGAAGGAACAAAACCTCAGAAATAATTCTACAAAGTATTCAGAGCTTTTGACTTTTTGTTACAACTTTAAGAGCCAGACAGATGCAGTGAGTGCCATATGATGTGCTCCTAAAAATCAGCAATTTCACATAAATACTCTTCAGTCCATGGCAGGGATGTAGAAATGCCATAACTGCAGTTATTCTTGGTTTTCAGTTTTTGCTGTGTCAGTTATCTCTGTTCTAACTGTAGTGCAAATCTTTTCTTTTGTGTGAAGACTGCAGATCTGTACATGGCTGCTAAAAATGTTAAATAAGCTAAAAATGTTAGATGATATTGCAAGCTTTTTCCCAATATTTATAAAGTTCTTGAAGCTGTTTCTATTAAAAAAATTTAATTAAAAGATAAAAAGTAAATTAGTGTTAAAAAAGCAATTTTATAAACAAAATCTTATGGTGTAATTGTGTATAAATATATTGTCAAATAGTAATAAAATATTAATACTGTTACCATTTTTTTAAAGGCTGTTGGTTTTCTAATACCTGTGTGAGGAATATGGAAAATTACTTTTATTGTGGCCTTTGTCAGTTCTAAATTAATTTAAAACACATCTCAATTCTGCAGCCCTTTATGATGCATCTCGTAGGGGAAACAGCACAAAGCCAGTCTTGAGTAAGTAAGAAAGCCTAAAGGTTGTGAAAAGTCACCAAATAAAACCAGTGCTAAGGTGTCAAAGGCAAATTACTTCAAAGTTTTGAGTAACTCAGACTGTACCTGACTGGAAAACATGACCTGTAAGGACACCAGAGAAACGTTTCAAAAGTGTGACCTCAGGAGAATGCAAAATAGCAAATGCTTGTTGTTCCCCTTCCCTTCCCTTCCCTTCCCTTCCCTTCCCTTCCCTTCCCTTCCCTTCCCTTCCCTTCCCTTCCCTTCCCTTCCCTTCCCTTCCCTTCCCTTCCCTTCCCTTCCCTTCCCTTCCCTTCCCTTCCCTTCCCTTCCCTTCCCTTCCCTTCCCTTCCCTTCCCTTCCCTTCCCTTCCCTTCCCTTCCCTTCCCTTCCCTTCCCTGAAACTTCCCTGAAACTTCCCTGAAACTTCCCTGAAACTTCCCTGAAACTTCCCTGAAACTTCCCTGAAACTTCCCTGAAACTTCCCTGAAACTTCCCTGAAACTTCCCTTCCCTGAAACTTCCCTTCCCTGAAACTTCCCTTCCCTGAAACTTCCCTTCCCTTCCCTGAAACTTCCCTTCCCTGAAACTTCCCTTCCCTGAAACTTCCCTTCCCCTCCCCTCCATTTTTTAAGGTTTTTAGGGTTTTTTGTTTTTTTTTTTGTTTTGTTTTTAAAAAGCTATCTTATATTAGATTTTAAGGAAATCTTAATTCAGGCCAAGTGGAGCTTCAGACGTGGTTGATATACTGAGTACACTGATAATTTCTGCCATGCAACATCAGTGGGAATCCCCAGGAAATATACAGTACAGAAGAATTCAAACATAATGGGAAGAGCAATAGGAGCACAGACAACCACCCACACAGAGCTGCTGATGTCCTTTTATTATCAGATCTGTGCCAGAATGCAGAGTCTCCTTCTCTTGATTCCTTTTCACAGTTGCTCCTTGCAATGTGGGGAATTTTAAAATGTCCATACCTCATTCATTGCATAAACATTCTTATTATATTTTGGAAGCTTTTACTTGTGCCTAGGAACACAAAGCACTGTTGATATTTTGTCAGTTCAATTTTAACTGATAATTGTGAAAAGTCAAAATTCTGAAAAATTTTGGGCAAATTCCTTTTTGGTGTAAAAGAATGATTTGGCTATTCTTTAAAAGAAGGACATTGCTTTTAAAGTAGCATAAGCCAAAAGTTATTATTAGGTGAGAAATATGAGATTATATTATCCATACCTAGATTATTGAAACGAGTAAGAGTTTCTGGTATTCCACTTTTACAAACAGCATAACTAATAAAAAATTCATGGCTTCTCCTCTTACTTGTCTCCATTTTAAGCATTTTTCATTTTCATAGCGTTCCTTTTGTTTCTTTGGAACATATTTCACACAATTGCTTCCTAGCACAAATCAGGCTGGAGGAAAATGTTGTTACTGTTTGCAATAAAATCAGTTTCTGTTTTCATGAGCACCTCAGCAGCACTGCCAGGAGCTCTCTCTGCTCTCTGCCCCTCCTCTCCTGTCGTTAGAGGTCTGATGGGTGGTGAGGCTGCACTGGAATCAACATGCTGAAAATGCACCCAATTTAGGGGCAGTGGCATTGCAGCTTTCTCATCCCCGGGCTGACAAGCTGGCTGATGGAATAACGTGCTGTGATTCCAGAAAATCACCTTCAAATCAGCCTCTGTGAGGCAAGGCACAGACCTTTCAGACAGGAATCCAGGACAGGAGTTTGGAATGCTGTACTCAGATGGTCCTTAGGCTCTTGTGGAATTATTTTGCAGCCTGTGAATTTGTTTGGTTTATTGATGCCCTGGAGTGACTACTTAGAGCAGGAGCTAGACAGAGTTAAGAGAATAGAGTGGGTATTTATTAAAGGCCTTCAGTAGATACAGCTTGGGCAGCCAAAAGCCTCAGAGATGCTACACCCCAGATGGATGGTGGTCATGAGTTTTACAGACAGATATAACTTTGGTGTATTTGTATTATCAGGGGTTAATTCTTCAATTACAGCTTCAGGTAATGAAGTCATGTACCCCCAGTTTGCTCTTCCTCCCAAATTCACTTTTGTTTATACTTTTCAGGGCCTGAGGCAGAGGGTGTCCTTGGTTCTCAGGCCTGAAAGGATTGTTTTGTCTGACCAAAACGTGAAGAGACCTTACTAACACTTTATGAAGTTCATAGTTATACACTAATGCAGTACAGAATCTGGAAAATACAAAAGCTAAAATCTTAAGGCATCAATATGAACTGCAAATACTCCCAGGGCATCTCACCCTAGTGGGTGGGCATAGTGTTTAGATTCCATATAAACACCAAAGGAAATTCCTGAGCTCCTTTTACAGCAATAGTTTGACCCTTGGAAGGGACAGAAGCCTGTTCATACATCTTTTGGTGAATCACACCAACACAAAAGGTTTCTGTGTCAATCCTGGACATGGGGAAGGTAGGGAGGGTGATCTTTATCTTTGAAAACTGAGTGCCAATTAAGAACAATTTGCCAGCTTTGTCATCCATGATCCAGGCCAAATCCTGCTTGTGTGCCTGGAGCAGCCTATTTGAAGCTGCTGGCAATATTTAGCAGTGTCCTGTAAGAAGGATTTATGACTTTGGTGTAGGGTGAGAAGAGCTGGCAGAAAGCAGTGAAAACAATTGGCATGCAACTAAAATCCTTCAGATGATTATCCCAGCTGAGCTCTTCCCAAAATAACTGCCAAGCTAATTTAAATGTGTGGCAATATCAGTACTATTGAAGACAGCTACATACAAATCTTCCTTTTTATTCCTGAATTTTGATTCCAGTGTTTATTATGAGATGCTTCTTTACAGAAAGTGTAAGACAAGGTTCCTGTACCTGAGATTTTACAGATAAGTCTCAGCATTAAAAAAAAAAATTAAAAAATAACATATCTTAAAAAAACAAAAACAAAACAACCCAACAACCAATACCAAGCAACAACAGAAATTACTTCTCATCTGTATATTCCAATTTTTTTTTATTGGCAATGTTTAATGGAAAATAGTTTTTTTTAAAACCTCCAAGTGTTTTAGAATGAGAAGAAATAATTTTAAATCATTTTTTAGAGAAGAACAATTAGTCTGGCTATGTATGTGTGTAGGTGGAGATGAAAAATTAGCACCTGTACTGAAAAATATGGAAATAAAAGTTCCTTTCAAACAATGAAATACAAAATAATTGCAGATATTTCAGCTCAAAACATCACATCTTCTTCTGGCACAAGATAATACAATATTTGACAAGTTCCCTTCCCAGACATGGTTCTCCTTAGGAAATCCAGGTAAAAGGCCCATTGTCAAGGACCTGGTCTTAACTACATTTTCTAACTTCAGGGTGAGGAAAGAATTCTACTTTTACTCAGGTCTCCTTTCCAAAAAATACAGAAAAGAAGCAGTGTGTATGAGGGGTTATCTTGTTGATTGTCATGGTGAAAGTTTATGTTCCACTCAGGATCCAAAATGGAATTTTTAACATTAATTTATTCATAACTCATATGCACTATAACCATATTTTCCCTATGTACATGTTTTCTGCTCTGCTTGCAATGTAAACATTTCAGCATTTTGCTACTGCAGTATAGGTAGAACTGGAACCTAAATAATCTCCTTTCATTTTCACAGCTGAATTTAGTGTCAAATAAACTAACTAGCTAGCAAATAGTGAAGCTGTACAAAGATGAAAAGCAATTAAGGTCATTATCTTAGTGACATGTAAATATTTCCATCAAAAACAAAGGAGCTAATTTCCTGCTTGAGTATCTTGGCTATTTAACATGCCTTCAATGTTACAGCCTAAGATGGAATATTTTCAATAAAAGTTTTGAGTGTGTACAGTGTTTCTGATAGCACTCAATGGCACAGAGCTGCTTTTTCCCCTGACATCATCTGTGGGGAGCTCTGAGGGAGGAGATTAAACCTTAAATTACAATGCATGAGAAAAGCTGTAGTACCCATGCAAAGAATGGCTGAAAACGACAAAAATCTCACAAAGCTAAAATGTTTGCCTTTTCACCCAAAGTATGTTTGAAAAGTGCCTGTGACTGTGAGTGCCAGTTTGGGACAACAGGATGCCTTTTTTTTTTTTTTTTTTTTTTTTTTTTTCCTGATTACTCACCTCCTGTCACAGTATTTACCTTTGAAAGAAGAGGAGAAAAAATCCAATTAAATTGATTGCTGAGGAAGTGTTCATTGTGCACTGCAGTTGCACCTTGTACTAAGAAGCCTTCATGGACCTAAGCAAATACTTCTTTAAAGAGCTGGTAGTATCTGTCAGTGCAAGAAAACAGATAGCAACCTCAGGACTTTATTGTTAATATTTGCAGTCCTGCAAAGAAAGAATCAATTAAAGAGGGTGCCTAAAGCACCTGTATTTTTCCTGATATTTTCCTGTATTTTCAGATTCTTACTACCAATCAATTTGTCTCTAGCCCTAGGAAAATACAGTCCTCCTCAGTAAGGATGCCTATGGTCAAGGTATGTGTAAAAATAGCAGGAAATATTGTTTTCCTCCTTATCTTTGCCTGGGTGGCAGAGTGAACAGCTGAAGAAATAGGAATCTTTTCAATATGTTATTTCTTTTGATTTTGTTCTGCTCCCTTCAGACTGCCTGCTCAGTCTATCATGTAGGAGACAACTATGGTTCCTTGTGAATGATTTCTCACCACACACTTCCAGGAGGGGGCCTGATTTTCAGCACACAGGGTGGATTGTCTTTAACATTTACTCTGAGCAACTTGGGCAGCAGCTGTTCCATAAATGCTATAGTTTTTATTTCTGTCCTTATGGAAATGCAGGAACATTCTTCTGACTGTGACATGCCTGCCATAAGACAGGAGGCTCCGGGGGAAAAGTGTAGCTTGGATCCTCTACCTGCAGAAGTGCTCAAAGCAAAGGCTGTCAGGTGGATACTCAGGAGAGAAGTATTTCTGGAGGAAAAGACACAAATCTCAGGATTCTACTTGCTTTTACACTGATCTTTTCCACACTTGACAATCTCCAAACAATCTCCAGAGCAAACCAGACATGGCAAAACAGTGTACTGAGTTGATTTGTCTTGCAAAATAGAAAATTACCTTTTGCACAATTAAAGACACATAAAAAGGTAAAGATGTGACTTTCTACAAAACCTCCTCTTGCTGACATTGTCATCTGGGTCAATTTTAAGTATCTTTAAACTAAACAAGATTACAATCTCAGGAGCTAGCAACAATTTTCCCTTGAATTCTGGAGAGCAATGTTGGAAAGGTCACAGTAAAAGCTAAGCTAGAAATGAAGTTGCTTCTAACAGGGCAGACAAAATTGCTGTGATTTCACAGGGGTTTTGGGTACATGTTAGCCAAGTTTCTACTTCTTTTTTCATTCCTGTAAATACTGTGTTGAAGTTCTCTTTAAGATCCAGGCAAAGTCTATTAGCACACCCAGCTATGCAGCAGCAGTACAGGAGATGAAATAGGGGAGAAAATGTCTTCCATCACAAACACAACTCTGTAGGAAAGGCTCCAGACCCTAGTGAAGACATAAGGAATTATGGCTTATTCTGTCTCTCTCTATAATTACAGACAGGTAGAGTTGAAGACAAATATCTGCCTAGATAAAGATAGTGATTTTTTTTTTTTTACTAGCCAAATGGGAAAGTTCCTCTGCACCACAAGAAACCAGATAAAACAAACCATCACTATATGAGATGGAGCAGAAACCAGCTGGTATTTAGGGATTTTAAAAAGAGATTTCTGATCAGAAAAGATGAGAAGGCAATGCAGCTCCCACAATCAAAAAAACTAAACAAAAGCAGGAATAAAGGGAGTTATGGCCTTAACATCTTTGTATTCCACTGCAGAGAGGGCTAAGAAAAGCAAAAGAATGCTGTGAATTATTTGCCTTTATTCTAGTTCTATTCTAATACTGCTCTTACAGGCTACTGTAAAGGAAAAGAGGAAAAGGAGAATTTACTAAAGGTATTGCAAGCTCTGTTGTCACTAAGATCTGCAACCTTCTGAGAGATTCTGACACCAATACAGATGAGTAGAGGTGAAATGCAAATGTTCTGGAGAAAGCTATTATACAGAATTCAGCAAAGTTTTAGAAAAGAGTGAAAGAAACTTGAGAAGGAACGCATGCAGACAGATACTGAGGTGTGCAGTTGGAAAGCTGTGAGAAGAAGGGGTTGGCTAGCAACTGTTTCTTTCCCTGCCACATGAAGTCAGAGTGCCTCTTGATTGCAGTACTAATTAAGGGTCTAATTAGGGTTTCAAATGGAAGGTTACATTTCTTCTAAGCTGCATGTGGAATCCTTTCAGTTTCGCCTAAAACCTTCAGGATGATCAGCTGCCTTAAAGAAAAGATCCAGGAACAAAAGAGACAGTGCTGGACATCCCTTTTCCTGTGCAGCTTTGAACAGCACAACAAACATTTCTATTACGCTTCCTTTTCGTTGAGCCCAGCTGCATCATTTTAAATGAATCAAGAGAGGAGAAAACAGTTACTCGGTTTCACATTCCCTTCAAGGCTATCAACAACACCCAGTGCATCAACGTCACCCTGCAGCACACCCAGGTCTGTGCGTTCAGTCCCACAGAGTCCAGTTACAAAGGTAAGAACATTCGGCAGCTGGTCCCACCGGAGAAACTCTAGAATAAAGAGGCAGTGCTGGAATTCACTTTCCTTTTGCAGCGTTATAAACTGCACAGCCAACAGTGAGACAATCCGTCTTCCTCCACACGCAGAATCCCACGGCCCTTCCTTCTGTGCAGGACCACATGTTTTCAGCCTCGGAGAGAATCCAACAGAGCCCCTACACTGCCTGCGCTCACAGAACGGTGGCGGGAGGAAAAGCGCTCGGCTTTTTCCTGGGCACTGACAGAAAACGAACCACACGATGGCGGTGTGGATTTGCAAAAGGAGAAAACGCACCTCGCCTATCCAAGCACCGAAAGTGCAGCAGCAGCTTGAAATCGCTCAAATCGACTGCCAGGACAAAAGGATTTCACTGCTCTCCCGAATACAAACTCGTATTTGCCCCACACTCAAACGGCAACACGAACTCCTTTATGCTAATACATTTCTTCACTCTCTTGTGAAGCAAAGCTCACAAAAGTGTCAGCTGAGAATGCTGGTTCTGCCTTACAACTCCAGCTGCCCCCAAAGAACTGCTCAGTTTGGCGTGTGGTTTCCACTTGTCAGAGGTGGCCTTCTGAAATTTTGGCAGTGCACTTCCTTCGGGCAAGGTAAGCAGCTGTGCTCAGGATTGGTGTGCAGTAAGAGTGCCCCGGGCAGGTAATGCCCAGTACCAGTGTTCTGGCACCTTTGTAGGGCTCATTTCCTGATGTTGTTTATTCCGAAGGAAGGGATCTAATTTCTTTTGAGATGGGCTTATACCTCTTCTCTTTGGCAAAGGAACAAATTCTGGATCCACAGACTGGGTGGTCTTGGTGACATTTAATGGCTTTTCCTAATAGGCAGTTCTGCCACTGAGAGCTGTTGAAATGTTCTGGTGGGAATACAAAAGCCAACCTGTCGAGCTTTCTATCCTGGTACCTTCAGTGTGTGAGCAGTCACTGGTGCTGTTCCATTTGGATCCTGGCTCTGTGAGACTGAAGGACTATGATGGTTCACAGAGCTGAGAAGGAGAGTGCAGACTCTTGGGTGTGTGCTGGCAGTTCTTCGGGTGCAATTGAAGTTGTAAGCAGCAAGAGCTTTCTCAGCTGCCACTTTTGGGAGCTGTGCTTTTTGATGGTTTCAAGTTTGCAGCCGGACTCTGCCAGAGTGAAAGCATTCATCAGCACAGAGGAGTTCGTGTTGCTGTTTGAGTGTGCACAAATAAAGAGTTTGTACTTGGAAGGCGAAGATCACTGAAATCTTTTTGTCCTGAGACAGCGGATTGGAGAGCAGTGACGTTTTCAGCTTAGCTCTGCACTTGGAGTGGTTTAGAGCAAGGTCAGGAGTGTTTCCTTCTTTTGCGAGCCCACATCGCCATCGTACGGCTGATTTTATGAGCGCTGACAGCGCCCAGCAAAGAGCAAGGCCGAACACACTGTGACTGGCACTTCCCTGCTCAGCCTTCACAACCACCGCTAATCCCAAGAGTTTCCAGGTGGGGTCGGGCTCTGCTCCCAGCGAACAAGAGGAAACGGCCTCAAGCTGCGCCACAGAGGCTCGGGCTGCACTCACTAAAGAATTCTTTCTCGGACATTGGAATAGGCTGGCGGCGGCTGGAGTTACCATTGCACCCTAGAGGCACCACTCAGTGGTGGGTCACAGACTGACCTCACTGACCCCCACAACCTCTCCCGCGCTAAAAACCTCAACAACTTTATAACCAAACCAACGCCGCCACCTCTGAGGCGCCCCGCGATCCCTGAGGGACCCCCCGGCCCCGGCCCGCGCATGCGCCGCGCCCGCCGCCCCGCGCATGCGCCGCCCCGCCCCAGGAAGACGCAAGATGGCGGCGGCGGCGCGCTGCGCCCGCGGGCTGCGGCTGCCAAGGGCAGGTGAGTGTCACCCTCACGGGCCCGGCCCGGCTCCTCGCTGTTCCCGCCGCCCCTCAGCGAGCTCGGCCCGTCCCTGCGCTCCGCTCACGGCTCCGCAGCGGCTGGGAAGGAGGTGCCGAGAATTTTTCCGGGGGCGCGGAAATGTTCGTGTTTGTGCCTCCCTTCTCCTCAGGGAGCTGGGGCTTGCAGCACAGGGGGCTCGGGATGTGGCTGCGGGTGGCGCGCCGGGGCTGTCACTGCCCTGTGACCTAAAGTTTTGCCGTTTCTTAGGTGACTGTGACCTTTGGTCCATAATCTATGGTAAAGTTCAGCTACCAGTATTATATTTAAAGCCTATATATTGGTCTTTGCCTCCATTTAAATTCATTCTGTCCACACTCTTAAGTTGAGTAACATTGGAGATGGCAAGCGTTAGTAAAGGACACAGAGGAATTTAATTTACTTTCAATTTACATTTTTAAGTGGCTGTCAGACTGCCTTTCAGGACAAAGTGGAAGATGTGGTGTCTTTTTTCCCATCTGTGGGGTTGGGACAGAACAGGGATAAAAAAACTTCTGGGTAGAGAAAAAGGTGCTTTGGGTTCACTGTAGGTATTTGAGCTTTAATTCATAGAATGACAAGATTATTGAGATTGGAAGGGACCTTCAGGATCATCTGGTTTCATCCCCCTGCCATGGGCAGGGACACCTTCCACTATCCCAGGTTGCTCACAGCCCCATCCAGCCTGGCCTGGAACACTGCCAGGGATGGGGCAGACACAGCTGCTCTGGAAAGTGGAATTTGAGTCAATTATTTGATATATAACTATAACTGGTGATAATTTATGGCAGCCAGACCTCATAGAGTTACAGATCAAAGAAAGATGCTCATCACTAAACACTTTATGTTGTAAGGTAAGCACAACAGGGTAATACAAAAGTGGAAGAATACAAAACAATAATTAGATATTACTTGTTGGTAGGACAGTGAAGAGGCATTATGAAGAGCCTGCCACCAAGAATTTTTGCAGAAGTAACAGTAAAAAGCCATTGAGTAGTTGAAAGATATAAATTACTGATTTTTTTAACTTTTAGTGGCTCTCAAATTACCTTTCAGGAGAAAATTGGAGATGCAATATATTTTTCCAGTTTGTGGGGTATGGAGAGAACAGGGATGAAAAAGGAGACTTTGGGGTAGTGAAAAAACTCCTTCAGGTGCTGAAATCTGGTGGGACTTTCTGGTTTGAGTTCTGCCCAGCTGAGGTAATAGAATATGATTTATGCCTGAACACAAACACCCCTATCCTTTTGTTCTGAGCATTGTGGTTGCAATGTCAGTGTCCCTGTGTAGCTGGTAATTCCTAACCACGTTGGGATAAAACCTTCCACAGTGTGCAAGTGTCAGGTTGCTCAGAGCCCCATCCAGCCTGGCCTGGAACACTGCCAGGGATGGGGCAGCCACAGCTTCTCTGGGCACCCTTTGCCAGGGCCTCACCACCCTCACAGGGAACAATTTCATCCTGATATCCCATTTAACCTCCTCTCTATCAGTGTGAGGCCATTCCCCCTTGTCCTTTCACTACATGTTCTTGTGTGTCAGTATCCTAATGATGCCCTGCCTCCATGGCTCCCAAGTTTTCTAGCTCCTTGAGGAAAGGAACAGCTTTGAGGCAACATCCAGTGTGTCACAGATCTGGCTCTTTGCATCTCTCTCTACCTCCTTGCTGCATAGCTGTGATACAAGAGGATTGCTTCCTCTGCTCTATTTTTTACTTTTGCTGAGTATTTATTTTACTTGCTCCCCTTTAAGCTCACAGTAAGCTTTACTTGCTCTTTAACAACTGATAACCTTTGTTTGCTCCTTTCCTGTTTCTCTTTGGTCCTTAACTTTCCCAACAACTTCCCAGGCCTGCTTCCCTCTGACCACTCCAGATATCTCTGAAACAGCCCATCAGGAGCCTCGGCGTGGGATGTTAGAGAGGAAGAATCTGTGATGAGGAAACCAATACAAGCTGTGAGTTAGCAGTGCCAAATCCCAATGTATGTCCTGAACTCTCTCCTGTTCCCTGTTGCAGGCCATGGAATTTCTGTCCTGCAGCGGCAGGTCCATCACGCCGTGATCCCTCATGGGAGAAGTGGAAGATCCTCTGTCAGTGGCATTGTGGCCACTGTCTTTGGAGCCACAGGTTTCCTGGGACGATACGTTGTCAACCGCTTAGGTAATGCTCACCAGGAGTACTGATGGAAAAAGCTACCCAAAGAAATGTTTCACTAAACTAATTAATCTTTAGGTTACAGGGTGATGGAGAAGTCTCTGGCACTTTGCATCTTAAAAGTGTTGTACAATCTGATTGTTTCAGCATGTGACAAGTAGTAAAAAAGTGTTCTAATACAGGAAATTTTGGAGGTTTTGAGGGTTAAGATCATTAAAAGAAGTCCTGTTCCTCTGTAGAATGCTACTCTGAGGAGAGCTACAGCATGTATTTGATTCTTCTGGTTTTAGCCTTATGATATTTTACTAAAAGGTTTGCAGGAGTTTGATTGGAATTCTTTAAAATTGCCCTTTTGAATTTTAATTTTGGAAAATAACCCATGCTGCGTTTTCCTCCACCTCCTTTTCATGCAACTTAAAAAATGTAAATTGTATACGTTCCATTTTTTAGGACACACCATGTTTGTTGTTGTTGTTTGTTAACAAGCTTTGCCATTTTGTCTTACAAGCCTGAATATTAAGGGAAGAATCCTATTTAAGGATTTGAATTATGTAGGTTCAAGAAGAGCCTTAGTTCTGTTCTACTTGTAGCTTTGCAGGTATGCATTCAAGTGCTTTAATGCCAGGGGAAGAAAGGGAGCTTTGTTTATTCAGAAGTTCATCTACTTATCTACTTTCATCTCCTGTATTTGTTTGAAACTTTGGGGGTTTTGTGCCCTTTAGGTCGCATTGGCTCTCAAGTCATCATCCCCTATCGCTGTGATCAGTATGACCTGATGTATCTGCGGCCCATGGGCGACCTGGGGCAGCTTCTCTTCATGGTGAGTCTGGCTTGAGATTTAACACAAACCCCTGGCTGTACAAGTAGTGCTTCTCAAAGACACAGCTCCTGTTGTTAAGGTGGTGTTTAGCCTCTAAATGGAAGTGCTGTGAAAGAGCTTGCTTTGGTGATGCCTGTTTGCACATTATCTCATCTTTTCCCCATCTGATGCTCTTCTTGCAGGAGTGGGACTGTCGGGACAAAGATTCCATCCAAAGAGCCGTGCAACACAGCAATGTGGTCATTAATCTTATTGGAAAGGAATGGGAAACAAAGTAATTTTCCTTTTTTTTCTTTTCCTATATACCAGGTATTGTAGCCATGTATCAGAGCATGTGTATGCAGTCATGTTGCCATTGTTCTTGGCTTCTGTGAAAAGGCAACCCCAACATTTTGCATGAAATTTCTTTAAATGGTTAGCTCCAGTCCTGGTCATGATCTGCTTTGGAAAAGTGCATTCTTTCCAAATTCTTCCAGTGTACAGCTTTTGTTCTGTCTGAAAATTCAAATATGCTACTTTCACATACCACTCAGGTGTTCCCTGAGTGTCTTCCTATAGATGACAGCCTCACCAATTTCTTAATTTATATTTGCATATATTTCTATTTAACTCATATTTGCATTTGCATATTTATTTTGCATATTTCTATTCACATATTTTATATTTACAATATTTATATTTACATTGTCACAAATGTAAGATTTCATCCTGTAACTTGGACATAGTGATGAGTTGTAGCCTGCTAGGAAAAGCCATGATCAAACAGGAATAGCTGATGGAGAGTTCCCAAGGTTATGACTAGTAACATCATTGATAGAATTTTGGCACAGACAATATTAGCTGCAGAAGCATTCTTTGATAATAATTTCAAAGAATAAATCCTTTTTGAAATTAATTTAAAACTTCCCATATTTTGGATTAAAAATACCTATAACGACCACCTTCTCTGTGTGTGTGTTCGTGCAGTTATGTCCATTTTATTTAAAGCCTTGTGCAAAACTGCCAGACAAAAATTTAATGGTGACATTTGCCTTTGTGTGGTGCATAATTTTTGCTCCTGTAGTAGACATAAATGTAGATACCATGTTTAAAAACCTAATGCTTTTGTTGCAATTTTTTTTCATGAACAGCCCTTTGATGTTCAAAATTTCTGGACTTCTGTAAAAAGTATGATTTATAGGGAAGACAGTTTCTTTTATTATTAAAAGGAAGTGTGAGGACAACAACAGAAAGTTTCCTTTTGTTTAATAATCCCCAGACCTTGTTCTCTGTTCAGTACAAGTCTTGGTCCATGTTTAAAACTTTCAGACATTACAGAGCTTAACCACTGTGTGGCACAAATGTTTTAATCGCATATCTTATGTATGTGGGAATCAGTGGTGGTGCTGAAACCCTGAGATCAAGTTCTCTGGTTTGTTAAACACGAGGTCAGAGTAACCATTGTAATCATCCCAGAGCCTGTGAAAAACTTGGGCAGGAAGAAAAGTAAGATTAGATGGAGAGATCAGTCAAAATAAGCAAAGCCTGCCATGAAAATACTTTCCTCCTTGCCTTGTCCTTGTGTCTAGGCTCCTCTGTGTGTACTGTGTTGTTTGAAACTCCATGGTTACAGGAGGGATGTTGTTCATTCTCGTGTGTTTCTAAATCTGTTTTGGTGAGCAGAGCAGGAGTGATGGTTCCCAGGATCAGATTAGTTATTGAAGGCTCAAAAATAACTTTGTATTTTTAAGGCTTTCTTTGGACTCCAGTGGGATCTGAGGAGTTGTGGGAGGAGATAAGGACGCAGAGGGAGGTGTTTGGATAAGATGTTTGTTACCCAAAGCAGATGGTCAAGGTGCAGGGATGCTTATAGGGGCAATACAATGACATGAGAAGCCAGTTCTCTGTCTTGCAGTCTTGGGTAGCTGGAAAGAATTTTGGGATTGTTGGCAGCCTATAATGTCAGTTCTGCATGAAGACAAAGCTTCTGTATTGTTCTTGATCAGATACCAAACTGGTTCACAGTATAACCTCCTAATTTAGGCCCCTTGAATGTCATACACTGAGGGGAAAATTTCTTCTTGCTTCTCCTGGAAGTCCCTTTCAGCTCTGCAATGGTTCTAAATGCTATGACAAATTATTTTTCCATTTGCCTGAGCACCTCTCTGGTTTGTTTTTGTCTGCTTCCCCCTGCCAAGCGTCTGCCCTCACCTGTGCAACTCAGAAATTTTGACACACTTAATTACACTACAAAGAAGCTCAAATCAAGGCAAATTTTGAACAGGATTGCTCAGAGTTCAAGATGCAGGAGTGCTTCTTTTAATAAAAATAACTTGTTTTCACTTTCACTGGGGGTTTTATATTGGTCACAGACAAGTGGGCAAGAGGATATTTCATACTGATTTAATCTTACTGGGTGAAAAGGCATAGGAGCTAAAATGGAAGATTACAGTTGCAATTTCACTTGCCTCTAATTTTTATTATATGAAGAGACCCATCATGAAGGAAAATTTTGTTTCTAACAAAGTGTGTCAGTTTTTGATAATACATTCAAGTAATATGTAATCATTGCTTTTTGGCTGATTGGCAGCCATTGCTGATTGCTTTTAAACTAACGTTTTGGTTTTGCCTTGCTTTAGAAACTTCAAATTTGAAGATGAATTTGTAAATATTCCTCAAAATATTGCACAGATAAGTAAGGAAGCGGGTGTGGAAAAGTTCATTCATATCTCTCACCTGAATGCTGACATGAGGAGTCCTTCCAAATACCTCAGGAACAAAGTAAGTCTGGAATCCACTTAAATATATTTGCTGAGAATGGTCCTTGTGTTTGGTTTGGGTTTGTTTTTTTCCCCAGTTGGGTCTGTTTGAAGGAAATCAGTGTATGATTTTACTAAAGACTTTTCTGCAGCTGAGAAATGTTTGGGCTTTCTGTGAGACCTTTATCTTAGTGCAGCATCTCAAGGATCAAATGGCTTAGATATAAATAATTTTTGTGCTACTGGTGGCATCATTTCTTTCAGTTCTGTAGTCAGGGGTACCCTCTGTTATGGAAGGCATCCACTTGTGCTTGGTTCAGCATGGATCTAATGAATGTATTCCTTTTAATTGATAGGCTGTTGGAGAGAAGATAGTGAGGGAAGAATTTCCAGATGCTGTAATTTTGAAGCCCTCTGAGATGTTTGGGAGAGAAGACCGATTTCTCAATCATTATGCAAGTATGTACTCTTGGAATAATAAACCCATGTATGAGTTGTGTAACTGCCTGTAGAGAACAGACAGAAAATGGGATTTGCTTCTGAAAAGCAGGCAGATGTGTTTTTATCAGCAATGTGTGAGATACATAGCAACATACTAAATTCTCACCTCTTGACAGAATTCTTTCTCAGTCTAGTTAGATGTTGCTCTTTGGTTTTATTTTTGTAATCATTTTATTTTGGGGGGGTGTTGTGTACTTAGCCACTCTCAGGAAACAGCAAATGTAGCCCTCTTGTTGCTGTTAATAGGAAAACTAAATGTGTCTTGAAAAAATTGCTGCTGTAGTTGGCTGGGAATTCTTCCCAATCCTATTTTTTTTTTTAAAAGCAAAGTCAATTTTCAGAAGGGATCCACACTCAGTGTGGTGTAAAATGTCTTGGTTATTCTGGTACAGAAAGAATTCCCAGATTTTCACTTTTTTTCTGTCAGACATGCGCTGGTTTGGCGGTGTGCCTCTTGTTTCTCTGGGCAAAAAAACAGTCAAGCAACCAGTCTATGTAAGTTTTCAATGAAATCCCAATCCCAAATCCTCAGTGGGTGGATTTGTTGGTCTCTAAACCACCTCTGAAAGAAGAGTGTGTGCATTTCTCTTTTCTCTTGGTAACTGTTGGCATTTGTTCCTCACAGGTGGTTGATGTAGCAAAGGCAATTATTAATGCAATTAAGAATCCTGATGCAAAAGGAAAAACATATGCCTTGGCTGGGTAGGTCACTTCTTCTGATTCTAATTAACTGTAGTACATCTTTTTGGTGACATTTTTTGGCATGCTGCACAGTACATTTAATTTCTCCATCCATGCACACAGTTTGAGCTGCAATAAATTCCACCTCCTTTTTGGGAGGAAAAATGGCTCAAGCTCTTACTGTGAGTACTCTGGAAATCCTAATCTGGGCCCCACTGCATTTCATGTGATGTATGTGCCCACAAAGAAATAGACAGCTTGGGAAACATGCTAGACAACATGGATTTAGGGAAAATTCTGGTAAAGTTGTGTGGAAACCACCTGGAATTAGAATGGCTTAGAGGCAGTGGATCTACAGTTAGAGTCTGGGTTTACAGTTTGGCCAGAGAAGCTGTGGCTGCCCCATCCCTGGCAGTGTTCAAGGTCAGGCTGGATGGGGCTCTGAGCAACCTGGGATAGTGGAAGGTGTCCCTGCCCATGGAATGGGTTGGAATGAGATGGTTCTAAGGTTCTTTCCAACCCAAATAGTTTTATGTTTCTCTGATCTCTTTGAACTTTTGTGGAGACCATGCCAGTTGAAGGCTCAGTTTTTATGCCTGTAATCTCAGGCCTTGGCATATTGAGATCCTGGGTTTATCAAACTGCTCAGCACTGTGCTCTTGTGCTGTCATGGAGCCTTTCAGAATGTTTTGGAATGGCAGAAAATTGCCCAGTAAGCCAAGGGAAACACCTGACAGCTCAGTCTGAGCCATCTACAGAGCCTAAAATGCCAAGGCAAAATAGGAACAAGAAAGGAATGGGAATTCCCAGTGGTTTATGTTACTCTTAAACAGATGGATGGAGGACTGGCTGCTTCATTCTTTCCATCTTGAGAGAGAGGGAATGCATTTTTTGGTCAATTCATCTTGCTTTTAAATAGAACAAGATATTCTTAGTCAAGTAAAGACAAATGAATCAATTTCCCTGCATCCTCCCAAAGATGGGGTGTCTTGTTAATAAAGTGTCCTTAATTCTCTATTTGCTTTCTGGCTTCCAAGTGGGCTTGAACAAACTCCTGTCACAGTGCTGGAGGTCTTGAGTTCAGAATTGGAGTCAGCATGGAAGGTGGCACACTCAGGTGTGCTTTCAAAGCACACAGAATACACTTCATCCAGTGTGGTTGTGGTGGGTTAGCCTTGGCCAGCAGCCAAATGCCCACTGTTCCTTTCTGCCACTTCTTTTCCATGCTTTTCCCCAGCTCCAGGATGGGCCCTGCACAGGCTGCAGTCCTCCAGGATAAACCTCCTCCTTGTGAGCCACAGGAGAATGTCTGCTGACAAATTACTTGGATTGAAGAAACAGAGATTTTGTAGCCTTGGGGTTGGAGGGTTTAAAATAGGGGATTTTTCCCCTCTTGCTGCAAATGTTGAAGTGTGTTTGCTGCTTTCCCTTCCAGCCCTCACCGGTACCTCCTGTATGACATGGTGGAGTACATCTACGCTGTTTCCCACCACCCCTTCATTCCCTACCCGCTGCCACGGCCTCTCTACCAGTAAGTGGGACCCCAGTTCAGTCAGTTCTTGGCAGCACAGAAGCATAAGTGCTTGTTGCATGGGTTATTTACTCTGCCCAGTTGTTATTTAAGGTGAAGGGGTTGCAGAAGTTGCCTTTCCTGAGGTACTCGTTAGCCAGTTTTGAGCCCTCAGCTGAGGGACAGGCCTGCATTTGATGAGCTGAAATGAATTGGATGCTTGTAGTGAGCTTCACATAGCTGTTCATTCCAGAGTCATTTCTCCCTGACATCTAGGGATAGAATGGGAGGACATAGCCTCAAGCTGTACCAGGGGAGACTCAGGTTGGACATCAGGAAGGATTTCTCACAGAAAGGGTGGTTGAACATTGGAATGGCCCAGGGAGGTGCTGAAGAAACAACTGGACATGGCACTCAGTGCTCTGGTCTGGTTGGCAAGACTGTGATCAGCAAAGGTTGGACTTGATCATTCTGGAGGTCTTCTCCAACCTAAGTGATTCCATGACTGAATGGCTTTGCTGAGCCAAGAAGTAGCAAAAGATCCTAATTCAGTAAAATTAGAAGCAAACCAAATGATTTTTAATAATACCAGAGGGAAAATCTGTGTGTATATTGCTGACTGCACGCCCTGACAGATTTTTGTGCACAATCTCAAGGATGTGCTACTGAGCCTGGGCCTGATCTTTAGGTAACAATCACATATTTTTGTAGAGCTGCAGTAAATGCCATTTCAGAAGTTGCCCTCGGCATGATGGGGCTGTTATTATTTGGTCCTCCTCATTTTTAGTACAATGCAAATTAATAATCAGTCACCAGAGTTAAAACCCTCCTGCCAGTAGGACTCAGCATTGGATCCATGGAAGTGCTGATGGATAACACTTAGAACATCCTGAGCTGTTGTGGCTGTTCTGTATTGGCTGCAAGAGGCACTAGGTTCTAGCATGGCTCAGGTGACACAGAGCAGCTTGTTAAAAAGGTGATGTGTGAGTGCTTCTTAGTTTTATTCACATTTGCTGCAGTCCATGTTATGCTTTTTTGTTTATGGCCTAAACTAAGTGACAGTTCATATTTTTGAGGAAAGAATGCACCTAAAAGGCAGATGAGTTGTGTTTATGTGCAGTAACTCAGTAGCACCCTAATCTGCCAGGTGAGAACTCCAGCAGGAGCTCCTGCCGTTCAGTAGGAGGTTCTGCTGTTGGTCCTGAGACACTGAGCAAGAGCTGTAGAGTTATTTTCTTTTCCCATCAGATTTCCATCTTTCAAGGGAATCTTCATTTCTGAATACTGCAGATACCCCAATCCTCACCCTTTTTATAGATTGCTCCAGATTCCACCAGCTTGTTTGTGTTGCTGATAACTCATTTAGTTGTCAGCAAGTGTGTTTTCTCCTGGAGGCATTGAATCCAGCTTCGTGACTAATTGGACTGCTGCCTACACTGGCAGAGAACAGAGTTTGGATGAAAAGCAGGGGCAAGACTGGGCTCTCTGGTGTGTGGGGAATTGGATGTGGGGTTTACTTTCCCCTCCCACTAATGCTCATTTTAACTTTTAGAGATCTGCTTCTCCATCCCATCTAAAGTAAAATAATACAAGACCAATAATTCAAGAACAGTTAATAACCATAAACACAACTAAGAACTTGGTGGCTGGCACATCTAGTGCTTTAATGAACTCTGAGCTTGCAAGAACAGCTTCAGAACAAGCTCCTGCTCCCCATCTATTAAGTCTGAAATAATTTTTACCAGATTTCTGTGTATCTGGATAAATGACTGCACTTCTGCAATATTTCTTCTGTTTACAGTTTAGTTGCAAGATTCTTTGAGCTGAATCCATTTGAGCCGTGGTTGACACGGGACAAGGTGGATCGGGTAAGTGTGGGACCAGCCAAAAATCCCTCTTGGGAAATGTTTCATTGTGCATTTGTAACTCCCACCTGTAGTTTTGCATTCCCCAAAAGCACATGGAATTGAAAACAGCCAAAAGTAGAGGTTGGATGAGCAAAGTGAGGTGGGGGGGGGCAGTGCTCTCCTCTCTTAGTTTATGTACCTCTAGATGCACTAAAATCATTTACATCATCCAGGGAATGGTTTTTTTAACAATTGAAGTTGACCTGACACCCTGCACACATTCCAAAATCTCGCTTAATATTCAAGTGCAGTTTTCTGGGAGAATGTAGACAGTTCATGTGGCATATTCCTGACTTCTCAAAGTGTTTCATTGGGGGTGGAGAAATAAATTGCAAAAAACCAACTGCAAGCAAGGAAAAAGTAGCAGTTGGCAAGTATTAGTGTCAAAATTTGGCATATGTGTAGGCTAGCAAAGATAGTCATATGCATTCCATAAACTTTCAGCTTTCTGAATTGTGAAGTGACTCTCCCAACTGTTCTGCAGCGTTGGAATTTCAATATATTTTGTTACCACACAGTATCAATAGCCTACTTAACCTAATTGTCCCCCAGGATATAATTGTAACATCTCCAAAAACCTTTATTCCATTTGCCTCTGCAGTTTCTTGAGTTACATTTCATAAAATAAGCCTGCACAAATCATTAAAGCTGCTGCAAGTCAGCTGTAGCATAGGTAGTGTAAGAGGGAAATTCTCCATGTCACTTCTGGGTCTGTTGTTCTCTTTCCAAGCTTTTCTTTTTTAAATAATCTGTACAATATTAGATGTGTTTGACTTAGAAGACCTTTCCAGGAACACTAGCATAAGAGAAATGTTTTCTAGAATATAAACTGTATGGGTTGCATATATGCTAATAGAATTAACTATTTGTCCTGTACAGAACCATGTTCTAAACCATAAACAGAGCAAAACAAGCTACCAGAGGTGATAATTCAACACAACATTTTCTTGACAAGTCAGAATATCCATAACTGGAGTTCATGTATAGCCGTGGAGTTCTGCTTAATTTTGTGGTTGCAATGCAGTAACCTCCCTGATAATGTATGGAGAGGAAAGGAATGCACTTCCTGCATGATATTTATTCCTGAATTGAAGCCTGGAATACTTTTTGCTGGATGCAGAACACCTGTACCTCCTGTTGAAGGTCTTGGTACTCGAGACCTTGTGTAGTTACACCACAGTTACATGTGAATCTTTCCTCTTCCTCTACTTCTTTTGGCATGAGAATGATTGCATTGGGTGTAAAGCTGTTCAAGTAAATTACCTTTTTGTTTCCTTACCCTCCCTATTCTTGCTGAAGTTTCACACTACAGACATGACATTTCCTGACCTTCCTGGTTTTGAAGAGCTGGGGATTGAGCCAACCCCCCTGGAGCAAAAGGCCATCGAAGTGCTGCGCCGTCACCGCAGGTTCCGCTGGCTGGATGCTGAGCTGGAGGAGGTCAAGCCAAAAACACAGCCCGTGTAACAGCTGGCCAGGGGGATACTTAAAGCTTCTTCAACTGCCTTTGGATGACCCATCTTCTTTGAGAACTGTGTACATACTGAGTAAAATGTATGAATCATGTAAACTGTATTTCACCAGTGTTGTCTTTTCAGTTAAGGGGGGAGTGTTACTGCAATGCAGATTTTCTCTGTGCCACAAAAGCAAATAACATGGTTGCTTAGCTGGTGAGCATTGTAATGTTTTGAAGGTTGGGACTAGAGGGAATGTGTGCCATTACACTTGTCCCTTTCTCTTTTGTCTCTCAAAGCAAATATATCACTGAGCTTTAGGTGCTCCAGTGGTTTCAAGAGTGTTGCAGTTTGGGACTAGGTTGCCCAGAACATGCCATTTCCAGCAGGGATTGCTGGGAATGCCACCTGTTCAGACCATGAGATCTGAGACAAAGCCCTGGTTTTAAGCTTTTGACTCTTCTGAACTTAGCTTTCTGTGCTGAGCACAGCTCTTAAAGAAAGTGCCAGCCTCCTTTCGGGGAGTTTCAGAGAGCCACGAGGTCACTGAGCCTTCTTTTCTCCAGGTTAAACACCCCCAGCTTCCTTAGCTGATTGCTGCAGCCAGAGATCAGAATTTCTCACTCTGTATTGCCAAACTACTGTGAAACTCCTGGGCAAAGTGTTTCTCAGATTTCAAGAGCTTCCACATTTTGTTGTTCCACATCAAAACTGCTGCTGCTGTTTACTCTCTGAGAAAGAGGTGGGCTCCACTGATAGTGTGAGTTTTTTGATCCTGCTGTTAAAGGAAGTATTTAATTTGGCTCTCACGGATTGCTTATTTGTCTTTTGATAAGTTCAGTGCTTTTAAAATAAATCTATCAGTTCAAAAGCTAGGGCAAACTGGAAGTGCATATTGTTGGTAATTTGAGCCTCAACTTTTATTATTTTTGACTGCCAACTTTTCTCTATCAGACCCTAACTCTGTAGTCTCATTAGCACTCATTTGCTAAGTATGGACATGATCTTGATTTATTGCATGTTGCTCACATCCTGCTGTGAAAGCTCTCCTGTTCCTGAGCTGCTTCACAAGAGTACAGAGAGATGCAATTATCATGTAGCCCTGCATGGCTAACGAGCAGAACCATTTTCAGATGGCAAAGTGCTGCAGGAAAAGCTGGCAAAGGCAGTGTTGGAATGTGAGGTGCCAGTTCTGGAAGTGTTTACCTTGGTGCTGTGATTTATTTTCCCCCCACCACCCATTCAAAGCACAACTTTTCCAGTTGCACCCCTGAGCTCTCCTACAGGCTCTTAATTCAGGCAGCTATTAGAGAGTGGGAAAGGGGTGAATATCCATGAGACATTTACTTGAAGCAGCTGTTCCATATCAGGAATATGTGTAAAGTGGAGCATCACACCACAAGACTTTGCCTTATGCAGCACTTTCCCACCCTGCAGAAACTATGGTGTGATTTCTCCTTAGTTAGCTTTCTGAAGCAATTCCTTTATTTTATAATACAGCCCTGAGCACAGAATTGCTGTAATCCATAGAATTGCTAAGGTTGGAAAGGATCTCCAGGATTGTTGAGTCCAATCTTTGGTTACCACCTTGTCAATTAGACCAGAGCACTGAGTGCCACATCCAGTGGTTTCTTAAACACCTCCAGGGATGGGGGTTCCACTGTGTTCCTGGGCAGCCCCTTCCAGGGTCTGATACACTCTTTCCATGAAAAAATTCCTCCTGATGTCCAACCTGAACCTTCTTTGGCACATCTTGAGGTAGTTTCCAATTGTCCTGTCTCTTCTCACCTGGGAGCAGAGCCTGGCTCCCCCCCAGCTGTCCCCTCCTGTCAGGGAGTTGTGCAGAGTCAGAAGGTTCCCCCTGAACCCCATTTTCTCCAGGCTGAGAAAAACTTAAAGGTTTCTCCAGTTGCTTAGAGGGCAGATTTTAATGACAGAGGAGCATTCATGCTGGCAGTAATTATTCTGTAATTGCCTCTCTCTCACTGCTGTTATTTCTTCTCTCTGCCCTAAGAAATGCACACGGATATGATTCTATGAAATGGGATCAGAGGACTGTTACATTTAAAGTAATCCAAATTCTGAGAATATTATTGCAACTCCTTTGAGGTAGGGGAGCAGAAAGTGGAGGGCACTGACAAAAAAAGAGAAGCTGGTGGCAGAACAGGGAACATGATGGTCTGCTGCTATCAGGCTTCTTTCCTGGGACACCATTCCTTCTTGGAAAAGCTTAACATCAGTTGGGCATGTTGCAAACTACAAAATGGAAATTTCCTTTCTCAGCCTCACTAGGGAACGTCAGGGATTTTGTTGTCGAGATTCTGGTTTGGAGCAGGATATGGAATCCACAGCTGGAGAAACATCTGTAGCAACGTGTACATCGTTTTACCCCTATGGCCACACTGGCTTGCACTGAATCGCCAGTAGTCGGAGCTGCTGCTTAGCAAATCCTGATCCCGGTTTTTGTTTTTTTTTTTCGGAGCCTCCTTTGCCATCACTCATCCTCTGGGCCGATACAACTGGTTAAAAAGCTGTTAAATACCTCCCTTCAAAGTTATTTGTATGTACACATCCGAAGGGTAGTGGTCAACAGCTCACTACCCTGATGGACATCGGAACGTGGTGTCCCTCGGGAGGTCATACTGGGACCTGTGTTATTTAATAACTTTTAAATGATGCAGCCCAAGGGATTGAGTGCACCCTCGGCAAGTTTACAGATGACACTGAAGCAGAGTTGTCACACCTGGAGGACAGGACACCATCCAGAGGGACCTGGCACAGGCTGCCCAGAGCAGCTGTGGCTGCCCCTGGAGGTGTCCAAGGCCAGGCTGGATGGGACTTTGGGCAACCTGGGCTAGTGAAGGTTTCTCCCCTCCATGGCAGCCCTAGATGGGGGAGGTAGATGTATGGCAAGGAGTTAGTTTGGCTCTGGCAGTCGTGATTGTGGGAGCTCTGGTGAGCTGCTCCT
This sequence comes from Oenanthe melanoleuca, assembly GCF_029582105.1. Classification (NCBI taxonomy): domain Eukaryota; kingdom Metazoa; phylum Chordata; class Aves; order Passeriformes; family Muscicapidae; genus Oenanthe; species Oenanthe melanoleuca. The sequence goes on from NC_079334.1 coordinate 8,650,229, forward strand.
GCCCTTCAGCCAGCAGTGCCTGTCACTCTCTTGCCTTTTTGCTGTCTGAAATATTTGTCATGGGCTTTACAGATTCAAGAATGGGTGGTTTTGCAAGCTGGATCTTCATTGAGCAGCTGAAGAATGCTTGCCTGGAGAAAACTGGTTTCTTCTGGGTTTGTGTCTTGTGGTTGGTTTCTCAGGGCTGTAATGGTATCAGTGCCTCATTTTGTCCCTGTTAAGGTGTTTGTGTTGTCTCTCTGCTATGGAAGGCTTAAATTTATGTTAAGTGTGTGAAGTGCAGGTTTTGCTCTCTGTGAATTTGTGTAGGAGCACATACACATTCTGTAGGTACAGCTTCCTTGGGAAGTTCACCTCTAGCTAATCTTGCTGTTAATTAAAATAAAGCTGGTGCTGCTACTGCATTTTTTGGGCTTCTGAAGGCTGAGGGCAGCAGAGGTTGTGTCCCAAGAGTGTGTCAGAGCAGTAATTTAGTAACACAACTGAGTGAAAATGAAAACAAAAGATGTTCACCTGTTTCCAGTTTTGACAGCATTTTTCCTACCTGTTTGTCCCACATACACCCCTTAAGTTGGGGTTGGATAGGAAAGAAAGGGCCACTCATTTTTCCATGTTTGTTGCTCCCCAGGCCCCTTTATTCCTTTCTTTTTGCTGCCTTTAGTGTTTTCCCAGCCTGCACTTCAGTGCATTTATGAATCTTTAACAAAAAAAGAACAACATCTCACATCCTTGTGTTTTCTTGAAACAAGAAAAATCCAGTGGTAGAGCATAAATTAAAGAACAATCCCCTTCCCCATAATTAACTTTAACTGTAAATATTTGAATTTTTTTTTGTGCTAGTCTTCAAAAACTGGCTTAAGTCTATTTGAAATTCCTAATCTGACTTACCCAGGCCACTGACTTCATTTTAGAACCACAGACTCATCATCCCTGGGCAGCTTATCCTAATGCTTGATAACTCTTTCTGTGAAGAAATTCCTGCTGAAAAGGTGAAAATTCAGAAATGCAGAGGAATGCTTCCCTCCTTGGCTGTGTGCTCAAGCCTGCTTGGCTTTACTGCATGTGCAGCAGGAACCCACCTTGGGAGGAAGAATTTGAAAAGGAAGAAAAGGTTTTATTCTCTAGTGTCTGGTGGAATGGAAAGAACAGCCAGTCTGGAGACAGGAGCTATTTAAGGGACAATTAACTGCCAATTTCTTTAAGGGGAAACTAAGTCAGAGAACAGACAGAATCATTTAATCTGCTGCTGGGGGATTAGATTAGTTCTGATCAAACCTTATGTGGTGAAATTGTGATAATCAATAATAAGATAATTTAAAAAAACCACACTGCTTTTATCCACATCTTTTTTTGCTCGGCTTCTCTAGAGTCAGGAGATAAATTTAGATTTACCTTTTCATTTTCCTCCCTTTTTGTGAAACTGCAGCCCTGTTGAAACACTGAGTGTGCTCATTATCAACAGGGTGTAGAGCCCTGCTTGCACAAAGTGTGCTCCAGTCAGGATCAGTGGGCATTGGGCCAAATTATTATTTGAATTTCATCTGTCTCATGTCAAAAGCGAGAGAAGAAAAATCCTAGTTTTCAGAAAGTTAGATGATTTACTGTTGGTTTCACCTGTTTGTCACTATTCCTGTCCATATCACAGCACAAGTTTTCCATTTCCGTACAAAGGACAGGTCGGTCCCTTCGTTCTCTGGTTAAATTTTTTTTTTTAATTTGGTTGATGTTCTGGGCTTTGTTGATGCTATTTAATCAGCTGTATATCTCTCTTCCTGTACCCATTTTCCAGTGCAGTGCATTCTGCATTAATTTTCTGGTACATAACCTGAGCTTTTTTTTTAAATATTCAGCAGACTGGGAAGCCTTTTTCCCTTGTGCTGAGATCCAGGTGAGGTGAGGACATCCACCAGCTTGGCAAGTAATTACCAGCTCTGAGAGGGCAGAGCTGCTCATGGTCAGCCACCCAAAAGCCCTCAGTAAACTGTGCAAGGCCAAAGACAGAGAGAGGGAGGGTCCATCAATCCCACAGGGCAGGGTCACATCCCATCCTCTGTGCCTGCAGTCTGGGATGGAGCTCCCTGCTGGAAACCAGGCACTGACAGTACCTGGGTCTTCAGCTCAACTTTCTGTAGCCAATGTGATTTTAGCCATTGTTTTATACCTCCCTGACACTGGCAGATTCTGCATTCAGTTGGCTACAATCTCAGATTAGGTTTCAAACCGTGTTTTTCCTGATTTTCAGGAGACTTGGTGTTACTTGGGAATGTGTTTTTCCATCTGTTCACTGTGAATCTGCTTGGAGTCCCTACTTCTCCCAGACAAGGCAAAATGGTACCTGGCAGTGTGTGTTTGCCTGCAGAATTCCCCAGAAATGTGCCATCTGTTTCCAGGTGCCCAAAGGAACAATGGGAATGGCAGCAGCTTTGGAGCCCAAGCCACAAGAGCTTGTGCCCTGCTGTGGTGGGCACACAGAGCTCTGAGTTCAGCTCTGAAGTCAGTGCTGGCTTCTCACTCCATTTATATTCCTGGTGTTGGTTCAAAAGAGATTTGCAAATGTAGGTCAGTTCTGTGTGGATTATTTAACAGCCATTCTCACTGGAAGTGTTATTTATGCAAGTTTCAGGACTCAAATCTGGGAGCTCCATGGGGCAATGGCACACATCTTCCAGCTACTATTCTGTGAGAAAGGGAGTTTGATAAAGGGGAAATTCTTGTTGTACACAGGCAGTTTGAGGAGGTATTATCAATTTGCTGTAATTCAAGGAGTAGTGATGCTGTGCTGGAGCTCTATGCTGACAGCCTCATCCAAAAAGCTGAGACAAACATTTGCAAACCTCTATGACCAACTCCACAGCACTGCCAAGTTTGTTTTTGCACTTTGAGTTTGTGTGTCTGCTGGGGTTTTTTTTGATGTTGAGGGGGTGTGGGTGCTGTTGGTGTGGATGAACTGAGCCTGGCTCCCTCTCCACCCTGCCCCAGAAATGCTCCCTAATGTGTTCAGCTCAGCCTGCACAGAGTTCCATGTCTCTGGGACTGCCATGCAAGTCAGTTGGTTTAAGTAATAGCACACTGTGCTGCAATCTGCTGCATAATTATACACTTAATTAGATTCACAGCTTGCTACCTATGTCATACTGTGACAGGGCTTGCTGCTCTTTAGGGAGGGCAAAAAAACCTCTTCTGCTTATAGCTCAGAAAAGCATCACAACAGTTGATTTTCTCCCTGAAGGTTTGAGTTCCTCTTAGAAGAACCTGCAGAACAGATTAAAGCTCAAGTAATTACTGTTTATTAAATGGTGGTGGTGAACACCCCCCAATTAAAACAGGCCTTTGGGCTTGCAGGGGAAAATCCCTGAGAACAAGATGATGATGGCAAACACACTTAGAGCTATGGGATAAGCAGAGAGGAAATGTCAGAGTGTGAGTTCTGATGGAGCTGTGACTGTGAGGTTTTACATCACCATCACAGAATGGCCTGGGCTGGGAGGAACCCTAAAGATCACCCAGCTCCACCCCCTGCCATGGGCAGGGACACCTTCCACTACCCCAGGTTGCTCACAGCCCCATCCAACCCAAGCAATCCTGTGATTCTATAATTATGCCATTTGATCCTTCACAGAAAAATCCTTCTCTCTGAAATCACGATGAAAAAATGGGCATAAAAATTTTATTTCTCATCCTGTTCCTGTTCCTCTTCCTTTCAAGACAGAAGCCTTAGAAGTGTCTGAGTGCTTGAAGCCTCCACAGATGGGCTGTTTTCCTAAGCAAGACACTGCAGCAGAGCAGCATTTCAGGGACTGTGTCAAATTGTCCACTGTTAAATGTTCAGAAACATAAGCCAGCATCTCCCTCCATAAGGGGGAGGAGTCCTTCACCACATCTTGCTGCTGCAATTATGGCAGATTGCATTTGCACAGACCCTGCTAAGCTACTGTGAAGTTGATTATTGTGCATTTCCCTGAGCAATGCCAGGATTTAGGGGCCTATGCTGTTAATTAAGTGGTTGTGGTTGTCCCTCTGTGTCCCTCAGTACTGGTGAGGCCACACCTCAAATTCTGTGCCCAGTTTTGGGCCCCTCACTTCAAGTAAGGTCCCTTCTGGTCACACCATCCCAGCCTCCTTGCTTGATAACCACATCCACTGTTTCTTCACCAAGCTGCTGGTCACTCTCTCCCTTCTTCACCATTCTTAGTTTAAAACTCTCCTCATCAGGTTGGACAGTTTTCTCTCTTGGCTTTTTTAACTCTGGTGATTTCATCACCTCAAAAAGATTACTAGGAACAGGAAAGATTCAGTAAACTTTGACCAAAAATATAATATAAATAATAATAAGGCTTGTGCAAGTGTTTCACACCTCTGGTCTGTAGCAGTTTCCCATAATGGTGTTTAGGGTAATTTCAGAGTGCACACAGCCCATAAATCCTGCAGTGGCAGAACCACTCAAGCTCTGTGTCAGAAAAGGGCTCCTTTTCCCCTTGCTCATGGAAGGCTGTTCCAGAACTTCATAATTCTGATCCTTAGAAACTTCTCCCCAATTTTCAACCCACATCTTCCCTTGAGGAGTGCAGATAAACAAGTCCATATATTCTTCTTAAGCCAGGATTGTCTTTCAACTTAGAAATTTCTCTCCTTTATATTTTTCCCCCCCTAGGAAACCAAAGAAGCAATCAACTTCTTAGGTAATTTCATTTGCAACTTCATTTTCTTAGGCAAGACCAAGTAAGCAATTTTCTTCTTAGTTTCTTTTCATCCAAAGGATTTTCTTAACTGCCTTCATAGTCTTGTCCTATTGATCTCTTGTAATCATCCTGTAATCAAGCAGCAAATGGAGCCTTCATTCTTTTTCAGTCTGAACACAACAGAGGAGAAATGCTGATCAATCTCTGAATAGACACTTTACTTGGTTTGTTCCATGGGATTTCTACAATTATAATCCTTTAGTTCACCCAATTTTTTTATTGATTTCCCAGCCTTTCTGAAAGAGCCTGATTTAACAAACTAATGATGTGGCTCCTCATTGTCATGGCTATCTAAGCAGCATTTTAGAAGTGATGTCTGGAGTAGAAACTATCAACTCTTTTTGGTAATGAGAATGAAAAACCAAGCAAACCCAAAGCAACCAGATCTCCTTGTCCTCTCCACTTAAAGAATAGTTGTTTTATGCAAGACACTGCCTGGGGAGAAAAAAAAAATTGACCAAGAAAAAACCTCAGAAAATTCATCACTGCCTAAGAATAAAAAGGAAAGGAAAAAGTTTGTCTCCATGTGAAGTGGGAATATTGGGTGGCCCTCAGCTTTGAAAATAAGGCTGTGGGGGCAGGGAGGTTAAGGGAATGTACAAATTGGTACCTAGCAGTTTTGGTGTTCAAGGAGAGTGTGTTTCAAGGTTTGAAGTGCCTCTGGAGTCCACAGGTAAGGGCATTTCATTTTATTGTCAACAGGACTGAGAGTTTTTAGAAGGAATTATTGATTTTTGCCAAATTTGCTTCCACTCAGCCCCAAGGCTTGAAGTCCTCTGGCTCCTGCAGAGCATGGCTCCAGAGCAAACTTTGTGCCTTATATCCAGGGGGAAGGCAGGGGTTTTCCTGGCTCCTTTCTCCACAGCAGGAGCCCTGGGAGGTTTGGGATGAGGAGAACCTGTGCTGCTCTTGGACATGAGGCACTTCAGAGCCCTGTGAGAAGCTGCTGCTCTCAGCTGGATGCTGCACAGCTGAATGAGCAGCCTCCAGCCAGCTCTCAGGGGTCAGACATGGGGAGAAAAAAGATTAATTAATTCCTTAGTATGGAGCTACCAGAGTGGGGACTCCCCCAGTTGCCAAAAGGGACACAGAAGTTTGGAGTTTTAGGTGAATGCCAGTGGTCCAGCCACGTTAGCCCAGTGCAAGTGAAGCAAACACAGAGCCAAACACAGAAATATTTGCAAGACTTTAGGAAACATTCAGAAAACAGAGGCCATGCTGCTTTGTATCTCTGGTAGTTTTGCATTGCCTAAATTCCCTTCCTAACCTCGAGATTTGTCTTTTTCTTCTTTGAATGGTTCTCTGACACCTTTAAAATTGATTTTATCATCCCTGTGGAACAATAGAAATCAAACTCCCCTCAAAAGGCTGTGGTCAGGTTGCACATTTTCCAATGGCCCACACTATCTTTGGCTGAAGATTGGCTTGCAGAACAGTTCTTATTGCCTTTTACAGCAGCCAGATCAAGTTCTTGCTGGGCTTTGACTCATCTAATATTCTCCCTGCAGATCCCCACCACATTGTTGTATTCCCAGCCTGGTAAATTGAAGCCCCCCACCAGAAGATGATGTTAAGGGATAGTCAGCAAATGAAATTACATGTGGATATGCACTTTTTCTCTTAGGGATTGTGATCAGGGAGTTTTGATTATTTTGGGGTTTTAAAGCAAACCCCCTCCTGTCTTCAGGCAGAAACTTATTTTGGACACCTGGAGCAGGAGAGGGTCTCAAAGTAGGTTTGAAATTAGAGAAAATATTACTAGTTTTGGATTTCTGTCCAGGCTTGCAGCTGTGCAGAGCTCTAGTCTAAATATAATTGTGTGGGAAGTAAAAAGTTCTGAGCCTGCAATTTCAGGACTCCTGTATCTTCTCTGATGTGATGCAAGGAAAAAAGTTTTCATTGTGAGAGTTGTTCCAAGAGACAGTGACATCTTCATCCCTGGAGAGTCTCAGAACTAGGTAATTTCTCATGGAATCATCTCAAGAATGGCTTGGCAGGGACCTTAAAGATCATCTAGTCCAGGCTGTGGTTACTGTGATTGATCACTGGAACCAAACAAAAACAAACAAAAACAAAGTGGCCTCTCCATCTCTGTGTGTGGATGGTGTGCACCCAAAGCTGTACCAGTTAAACAGAGCCTGAAATGTCTCCAGATCACAGTTTGGGCAGCTGTGGGATACAGGGAGCTGAATTTCACCAGGGGATGGAGTTCCTGTGCCTGCTGTGCCATCCCAAACCAGGGCAAGCACTGCCCTTTGGAAAGGCTCTCCAGCACCCTCCAGGAAAACCAGACCGGATGGAGAGAAGGAGCTGACCAGCCATCCTCTTTAATTTAAGAGATTTTCTTTTTTCTGTAGCTGTTGGTGTTTCTTTTTAATCACTTTAAACCGCCCTGGGGCAGCTCTGCCTGGCTGCTGCTTGTTTTGAGATTTGTGAGGGATGAGCTGTGAATTAGGAGTGCTCAGTGTTGAAGTGCTTCTTCTTCCAGGATGTTTAAGGCTCCTGGCTGAAATTCCAGACAAATCTCCTTAGTTCCAGCACGATGACTTACTGCAGATCCTGAAGGGAGATGCTTAATCAAGAAATTTGACATGAGCTTCAGAATTCACTGACGGCAGGGCTGATTTTTGTTTTCTTTTTCCATGCAAAAGTGACCTTTTCCCTCCAATTTTCTGTGAAGTTTTGTAGGTTTTTTTCCCCCTTGTTAAACTTCTCCACATTTCATTTGAACCATCTTAAAGTAAAGTGAGGTTCTCCCCTCCTAAACAACCCTGCAGATGAGAATCTAAGCCTATTAATACAGAAAAATTACATTTCCAAGTGATATTGTGCATTTCAGGAGTCATTCCTACAGCTTTGAAATCAATATCTGCCTGTCTGGGGGGAATTTCACCTTGTCTTTGCCCTGTAGGACAAGGTCTTTGGAGTTGGAGAAATGCAATCCACTCTCTGAAGATGCTGGAGCAAAGCTGCATAATTCATCAGAGAAGAGTTCTGTTTTCTAAATAGTTGAGCTGCATCTCTTCCTCCTTCTGCCTGTATTCACCCCCTGATTAAAGCCAGGAGCATGCAGTGAGACAGGCAGGCAGGGATTTAGCCCCAGATGTGTCTCCCTTGCTTTCCAAAATGCCAACAGAGCCCTTAGAGAGCTGCCAGCAGGTTTGAAGTGTGGCCACCCCGCAGGAACAGCCTTTGCTGAATTTCCCAGACACAGATCAGGATTCTCTGTGCTGCTCCCCCTGCTCAGCAGCCCTGGTGTAACCACTGCAAACTCAACATTTTCTGTGTGGTGTGTGTGTGCAAACACCCAGGAGACACCTGAGCACATCTTATTTCCCACACAGGCATCCAAGGATGAGTTGTGTAAGGATTCTTCTCTGTTAACAGCTGTTGAGGCTTTTTTTTTTTCCTTTAGGAGAATTTCTAGGCTTTCTCTCCTCTGTGGAAACTTGCTGTATCAGAGATTTATGTCTCTCTGTTGCCTTTTACAGAAACCAGGCAGTGGTGGCACTGCTAGAGAGACAAGGGCAGCTGCTGGGGCAGAGAGAAGTCAGGTGGCACTTGAGTAAAGAGCATTTCTTGGGCACTTTTAGCACTTTTAGCTGTGTTTTATGGTTTATAAGATGTGCTGGCATGTGAGCTGCCAGGGAATGAGCTGGTGAGGATTTCCAAGGCTCATTTGATTCAGGGGCTGCTGAGGAACCCTTGTGGCCTCTTGGGGAGCATCAGTGCTCCTGGGGAGTCATTTTCATCTCCCAGTCAGGAAAAGCTGTGGGAGCTGTCAGTGGTTGCTGCCTCAAGATTATTTGACAAGGGGTGACTTCACACACACTCCTATTGAGTTTGGGAAATTGGTATAAAATTGTTACTATAAACAGGCTCAATTATTGTAAAATACAGATTATACTGACACAAACCAAGCCTGCCATGGGCAGGGACACCTTCCACTATCCCAGGTTGCTCAGAGCCCCATCCAGCCTGGCCTGGAACACTGCCAGGGATGGGGCAGCCACAGCTGCTCTGGGAAACCTGTGCCAGGGCCTCAGCACCCCCACAGGGAACAATTCCTTCCCAATATCCAATCTAACCCTGCTCTGTGTCAGTGGGAAGCCACTCCCTTCTATCCTATCACTTCATGCTCTTGTAAATAGTCTCTCTCTCCTCAGCAGATTATTATCAAAATAGCAAAAAGTTGAGGAATGGATACTTGGATAACCCGTAATATGTCTGAAATTAATTATTTTCCCCCACCCCCAGTAACAAATCCATCTCCCTGGATTGACCTCTTGATGAGGATATGAGGCTGCAATATTCACTTGTGTAGATCTTCCAGGTGGGGAAACATTTCATAATGAAGTTCTTATTGTAGAATTTTGGTATTAAAGTTCATTTAACATTGGCAACTGGTACAAAAATGTTGGCCTGGCCTCAGGATCAAACTTTTATTTTTAATACAACTGATGGGAGCAAAACTGGTTGTGCACTTCTTATCAGCAAACAAGTTTCCAAATGAGTGTGTGACAGAGCTCAGCTGCATGGGATTTGAATGGGAATGACTGGCTGGGGCAGGAAAAATCTGTGGCAGTGTTTGTACAGCATAATATAGCTTGGATGTTGCCTTTGGGAAAGGTTGTAATGGGGACTCGAGGCATCTACTCACTTTATTTTTGTGTGGAATAGTCCATGTAATATGTTTAATGATGATGGGTGAGAGACTTTATCTGATTTTTCCTCTATTGAACCCAGCAACTAATTCATGTGCTCTCTCTAGTTAGATATAATCATCATTAAAAAAAAAAAAAATACTGAGGAAGAGTAAAGTCATCCATATGAAGCTCAGGGTATAAATGCAGATTTTTCTTTTGCAGCAAAGCTACTAAATCATGTCTTCCCAGCCTGAAAACTCAGTGTTTGCACATGAAATTGCGGAGAAAAGGATATTTACTTTACCTGATCCCTTTGGTTCCCTACTTAAAGAGTGGAGAGCTTTGATCTGGAGTTAATAAAAGCAAAGCCTAATCTGTATAAAACAGATGCACCCGGGGGACTTTTCAAAAAGTTTTTTGGTTTTCATTGAGAGCCAGGAAGTTGGGCCAAAAAAAAAAAAGACTTTTTTTCAAGCTGAGATGCACAGCCATTTTTCTATCTGATTCTTTAACAGTGACTACATGAGGAGGTGTCAGTCCTTTGACTCCTGAGCTGATCCTTGGCCATGCAGATTTGGTTCCCCACCTTCCTGCTGGAAAATTCACGTGGTCCAAAATAGGATTTTGATGATTAGGATGAGAAGTGGAGTGGCTGCAGAGTCTATTCAATGTGACTTTTAGATGCACTTCTGTCTGACCAGTGAGTGGCCAGAATTCTGCTGAGGAGCTTCTGAAAAGTCATGGAAGTGTTGGCTGGAGGGCACCTCTGGGAATCCTCCTGCAAGGGCAAATTGCCACCAGGTCACACCAGCCATGGCTTTGCCTCTCTGGGAATTGAAGGCTTTTGCTGATGAAGTGTCTGTGACACAGGAGCCCTTGAAAATGATACCTTGTCTTTTGTGTTAACTCATCCCCATCCCCCCCCCAACAAAATCTTTGCAGGAATCTGTGGCTAAAGGAGAAAAAATGTGCCCACAGCTGCAGAAATGAGGATTAATTGGTTTGTTGCTTTTCAAATGAATTGGCATATTATGTTTTAATGGTTTAAGCTGGTTCTATATTTAGCACCTGTACTTCTAGAAAAGATTAAAAGGCTTTTGTTCCACTGATCCTTAGGATAATCAGGCTTCAAATTGGAGATCAGGACATGCAGAATGGGTATGGGGAGTTAATTATTCAGAAACTGAACGGCTCACATTTTTTCCTATCTTTCAAAAGCTCTAAAGCCTGACTTTTTTTTTTTTTCCCAAAATAGGGGATTTTCATAGAATCAGAGATTCATGGAATAGCTTGGGTTGGAAGTGGCCCTGAGGATCATCCAGTGCCATGGGCAGGGACACCTTCCACTATCCCAGGTTGCTCACAGCCCCATCCAGCCTGGCCTGGAACACTGCCAGGGATGGGGCAGCCACAGCTGCTCTGGGAAACCTGTGCCAGGGCCTCACCACCCTCACAGGGAACAATTCCTTCCCAATATCCAATCTAACCCTGCTCTGTGTCAGTGTGAAGCCATTGCCCCTTGTCCTGTCACTCCAGCTCTTGTCAAGAGTCTCTCTCCATCTTTCCTGTGGCTGCCTAGTTTCAAGAAACACCCTCATGGCCTTGGTGTCCATCTCCTGTCTTTCCAGGGGATGGTTTGGGAAGCCCTTGGAAGACAGGGAGCCACATCCTGCTCTTTATCAGTTTCCATGTCTTTGCACAAAACACAAAGCAAGCCAGAGCTGCACAGGCCTCTGAGCTGCTACCATTTTATGGCACAATTCAGGGCCACAGGGCAGAATGACAGAATTACTCACATTAATCAAGTATTTCTGGATATCTGTGGTCCAGCCTGCTGCTCAAAGCAGCATTCTATCTGAAGTGAGGTCAGGCTGTGCAGAAATGTGTCAGCTTGGGTCTTGAAAACCTTTAATGCCATAGACTGCCCATCACCACAACATCTCTAGGAAACCTGTTCCTGTGCTTTGATATTTTGCTGTGCATTTTTCCCCCCACCCTTATGTCCTTTACAAATCCCTCTTGCTTCAGTTCAGGACCATTATCTATTGCTCTGTAGCTGGGCATGTGAGATCCCAGCCCTTTGGGCTTGGCAAAAGCCTAACAGAGATTGGAAGGTGGCTTTAACATGTCCCCAACATTTTATTTTCAGTCTAACCAAGCTCCACTGCCTCAGCTTCTCCTCACAGGACCAGCTCTCAAGGCTGGACAACTCTGGTGCAGCTCCTCTGAAGTCATTCCAGTTTACTTTTAAAATAGCTTTGCTTTTTGAAATAGCTGCTCAGGCTTTAGGAGTGTTTTCTGATTCATCCAAAAGGATGGCTAATCATGGCTAAAACATTTTGGCTGGCTTTCCTACAGGCCTGTGCTCAAATATATGAGCACAGCATCTTTTTTGTGCTCCCTTGACTTCCTGTCTGGGTCATCTCTTTAATTTTGTCTCCCCCATGACACTCAGGAAGTCCCATACTCTTGCCACAGATAAAATGCACAGGTTTTGCCTTGGGCTTGGATGCAGCAAAAAGAAAAAAGGGTTCTTTAAGTTTTTGTCTTACTCCTACTGCTTGTGTCATTAATTAGGCAAAACAGCAAGGAAATGCTTCTTAGAAATGTACATCTGTGGTTTTTTTCAGGTAGCAAAACCCCTGGATATCACTGCATGTGTCTTATTATCATGGTAAACGTTAAAAAGTGCAAGTTAATATTGAGTTTTCCTGGCAATTCAGATCAGCACACTATGGATAAAGCCCAGATTCCCAACCCCTCGTGCCACTACAAAAGAATGTTCCCTCCCTTCTCAGACTTGGTCAAGAAAATGACTTCAGGAATAGAAATGAATTATATAAGGCTGTACCCTGGCTATCTGACAAGCTCACATCTTCCCAGTAGGCACAGTACTAACTTTATCCCAGCACAGCTCTGGGGATCAGATGAGTCATCTGATAACCTCCTCATTGTGCACTGACCTCAACCTTGGACCAAAATAAACAGAAATTCAATGACAGACCTCTCCTTGGTCCCTCTCCCTGCCTGCAGCATGGCTGGGGCTCTGAGCAGCCTCGGGGGCTTTGCTCTCCTGAAAGGGGAGCTGAGCCTTGGCTTGGGCTTGTTTGTCCTCTGGAGAGCCCCAGGCTCCCTCCCTGTGCTCAGTGGGTCCAGCACTTGCTCTGCCCACTGCAGGTGAGTTGATCCTGCCTGGGGCTGAGCAGGATCCTCTGGGATAAGGGAAAAGCCTTGCATCTTCCTCTGAATGCAAACCTCCTGTCTAAAACCTCATTGCTTCACTGTCCCTGCTTGCATTAACTGATATTTTTATTTATATATATATATATATATATATATATATATATATATATATATATATATTAGGTTTATAATTTTTTACTATTCTCCCTTCCTAACACCCAGACGCAAGTTGGGAATGCTCAGGAAGAGAATAGAGAACTTAGGGTGGGGAAAGAGCAGGGAGGATCAGTGATAGGCATTTCTGGGATAAGTTTTCCTCTGGAACAAGCCCACTTTGAAGACACAAACCTCTGTCTGTATCCAGGAATGCCAACAGGGATGTGGGCCTGGTGAAGCACTGGACTGAGCAGAGATAACTCCAAGATAACCTCAGCCCTGCTCCTGAGGAGTTTTGTGCCCTTGGACACTGAGTTTGTGCCTCTTCCTCATCTACAAAACAAGTTGGCCTGTTCCAAAGCCACACCCTTTGTAAGGAAAGATTTAGGGTTTTGTAGTTTGTCTGGAGAAGATTCCATGGGGCTAATTAATGGAGGGTGCTGAGCATCCCTGCACCAAAAAAATAAAGCTGCTTATCTTCTAGAGCCTTGATTTAAATCTCACTGAGCTGTTCTCTGTGAGTAAATTATAGAACAAGTTTTTGGTCTCTGAAGCATACCAGGCCTGATTTCTCTTGAAATAAATATTTGAAACTTCATTGTGAAAAGCAGATGTTAAATTCATGTTATTCTGTGATGCCTCTGAGCTGTTTGCTTGAAGGTAAACCCTCTTTCCTGTTCTTGCTGTGCAATTGTCATCTCTTCTCCATTATCTGAAACCAGGAAAATTATCCATGAGGGGAAAAAAAAGGTAATGCAACAGTTTTTAAGGTGCATTTTCAGATGCATCATGCAAAAACTCCCTAAAAGATTCAATAACATTGTCATGTGTGAGTTTACAAGGACTCGAGTATTTCTACAGCCAGGGGATAATTCTGTAAATAAGCATAACTCTGCCACCAAACATGCATGCAAACATCCTCAAATATACCTAAGGGTTTGTACAAAGCCTGCATTTATTTGGCCTTAATAACTACCCACATATCTGGGCAGAGTAAAGGTGAATATGACAAAAAATTCTAAGGGTGAGTCAAGAAGTTTGGGTGGAAGGCACTACTGAAACATGGAATCATTCTGTTTAAGACCCTTAAAAAAGTTGGGACTTGCAGGCACCAAATTTTTCAGCACTGGATGTGACAGAAAAAGAAAAGAAAGGTTCTGTTCTGAGAAAGAACCTACTCACTTAATTTGTACCCAAACCACCCTGGAATGAAAGGATTCTTTCATCTGAACCCTTCAGGCTCAATGCACCTTTTGTTTTACATGAAGCCTGAGGCATTCACCTCCTGTCACTTTGCTGGTGAAGTGTTTTACCTCCTTCATGATGCAATCAGAAGATTTTTGTATTCAGCAGAATGTTTCCTTTTCATGTCAGTTGGCTGGGGAAGATCTGTGCACCTTGTTCCTTTGAAAAATGGATTAATTATTCAGAAGTGCATTAACTTTGGATGTCCATGTTCAAGCACATGAGAGAGTGTGATCTTGGCTAGTTTGGAAAATTAACTTCCTCTTTCTCTTGTACCAAACCCACATAAACATAGCAGTTTCTTGTGGAAATGGAATAACAAGCTCACACACAAGTTCAAGTTTCTCCAGAAGGAATATTCTTTGAGTCTGGAATAAGATTTTGAACTTAAGTGTAGTGCCTCTGTAATAAGCACAGGAGGAAAAAAAATGAGGTGGAGATATTGGTTTGCTTCCTAAGAAATCAATGGGAGATAATTTGGCATCATGTAGTGCTTGGAATTCATTATGGAATTGCTTGGTGCAAGTCATGGCAATCACTTGGGAGAAGCAGAGAGAAATCCATTTTGTGATGATCCCTAATTTTTTGTTCCTCACCCAATTATCTGAATTGCAGTGCCAGTCTGTGCCTCTGACTTTATGTGCAGTCCACCCACTGAGAAGATTCTGGAGCGCACAGATTCTGTCCCTCAGAAGTATTTAGGTTTTTTTCTCTTATCACAAATTCTACCTGTTTTAATACCCTTCAAAGGAGCAGCTTAAATAGCTGTCAAGTTTATATTTTGAAGTTAAACCTGTGTCTGTTAGAACATCCTAGTCCTTTCATTTTCTCTTCTGATCCAGGACAAAGTGCTGCATACATCTGCCATCCTGGAAGTGAGAAGTCATCCCCACTGTCCTGTGGGTCCCTTGGACCAGTTAGCCTGATGGAATCCTGATGAGTGCCAGCAATGCCTGGATGTTTACCCAGGGATAATCAATGACATTTTGGGCTCAGAAATAGTGATTGTTTACTAGAGGCTCATTCACTTGTCTTCCTGTGAATTAAAAATTGGGGATCAGACAAACCTTCTTTCAAACAATGGGGATGGTAGTCCTTTCTCACTTGCAAAGATTTGGGAATTATGTTTTAACCAAGGCTGAGAATTTTCTGTGAGGACAGTTCTCTGATGGAAAATGCATATTATTAGGCATCAGCAGCAACTGAGATTTAATGCCAAGAAAGCTTTTTATTTCTCCCTGCCTGGGATGAATAGAGGGAGTGCTCCTTGGCCCTCTGCTCAGAGGAAACTCAGGTGGGGATGAACAGCAGCCTGTCCCTGTCCTGTTCCAGCAGCATCCTTGGAAGCCAAGCACTGGGAAAGGGCAAAGCAGAAAAACACAGGAGGCTGTTGCTCAGCCTTATGGTTCTTACAAACAACCCCTGTGGAATCCTTTTTCTCCTTAGAAGCCCACAGGGAAAATGGAGGAAGAAAGAAATGCAAAGATAAGGCACCAAACCCCTTCATGACAAGCACTTAGAATTTCCATAGGTGTGTTTCTGGTGCTGAGAACTGATAAAAAGTGGAGGCACATGGTGTTGCTTTAGGTTATCATTTCCTTGGCTGTCAGAGGTCAGGTGAATTCATCTGACACGAGGCAGGGGTGGACATAGAGCCATGGAATGGTTTGGGTTGGAAAAGACCTTTAAGATCATCTTGTTCCAGCCCCTTCCATGGGCAGGGAACACCTGGACACCTTCCACTAGCCCAGGTTGCTCAGAGCCCCATCCAGCCTGGCCTGGGACACTGCCAGGGATGGGGCAGCCACAGCTGCTCTGGGAAACCTGTGCCAGAGGGAACAATTCCTTCCCAATATCCAATCTAACCCTGCTCTTCTCTTTAAATCCATCCCCCTCTGTCCTGTCACTACATCTCCTTGGGAAAAGTCTCTCCACATCTTTTTGGTAGGCTCCCTGCAGGTGCTGGAGGGCTGGGCAGTTTGATGTTGCTTTGTTGCCACCATGCTCTGCTCAGCTGGATCCAGCTGCAATCTCCCCATAAAGTCAGGGATAAACTGCAGACAGACTTCTCCTCAGAGCAGGAACAGCACAGCCACACAAACCTCTGAATCTGCCACTGCAAGCTGGGTAGGCTTACATGTAATTGAAGCAATGCTGGAAGCAAATCCATTAAGTGGGTTTTCAGTAGCACTGATGTCCTTCTAGTACAGGCAGAGGAATGATCTCAGGTCAGTGCTGCCTCTACAAGGAGGCTGGAGCTCCTTTCTCAGAACATGTTCTTGCCTTACCTTGGCAGAAACAGCTGGCAAAGGTGCCCACTGGAGTGGGAAGCAGCCTGGTGATTCCAGTGCTCCTGGGACAGAGCACTGGGTGGCTGCAGAGAAAGAAATCAGTGCCAGAGCTTTCAGAGGAAGGCTTGGCAAACATTTTTTATTGTGTAACCTCCCTCATACATTGTTTGGGAGTGTTTTACTGGGCTGCAGTCTCCACAGCCTGAGCATCAGGTGCTGCAAAAGAGCTCAGCACTTGCAGAATTATCTCAGCATTTGCAGAATTATTGGTCATTTTGGGCTTACAAAAATAGATGTGATCTTTAAGGCTCCATTCCAATAGCTGGCTCTGATGACAGCTCAAAATGCCTCACAGAATGAAGTGCAGTTAATGCTATTTCTGTCCTGAGCTGATCTATGGGGGTTTTTTAAATTATTATTCTTAAATATTAATAGCAATGTCTCCACAAATGATCCAAAGCTCAGAATTCCACATTTCCTGATCATTTAGTCAATCCATTCCTCAAGCTAGGTGCTAGTTTTGCTAAAATGGCTGAAAGAGAACTTCTCAGCAGGGTAAAAAGCTGCAGGATTGGGATCACTGTCCTTAGGTGAAATGGTTCCCTTGGGAAAAATCCTAGAGAAGCTGCCCCTGAGAACCTACTGGAAAATAAGAGGGGTTTTGTTTGCTTTTTAAGAGTCCAGAATACTTTATTTATTTTTAGATCTCTGGCAATGAATCTGGCTGCCTTAGGGATGCTTAAGCTCTTCTTAAATTCAAGTGAGGCTCCTGGCTTTTCCTCCAACACCAAGATGGCAGCAATAGTTTTGATCCCCCAGACCTGTCAGATCAGGTATGTTTGCTTAATTGACAGGTTGATAAAACCTTGTTTGTACATATTTTGGTTCCAAGGGTTTGACTGGCCCATCCCACACAGGCAGGGATCTATAACAGGAAAAGGTTAGGTGATCACATATATTATAAAGAAATTTTTTCCTAAAAATCAGGGGATGTTCAAAGCAGAGTTCTAGAAAGGGTTGGTATGTGATGATGTGTACAAACAGGAACTGAAATTTCTGGGTTTTCAGGGCTGTGGATCTAAAACATGCTAGTAGCTTTATGGCTCAAACTCAAAAACAGCTTCCATGATAAATTTAAGGCTCTTCTTCATCTTTTAACAAATAACTTAGGTATTTTCCCATAGAGGATTATTGACTTCAGTGAGAGCAAAGTTAGAAAAAAATTCTAGTCTGAACTGAAGCGACTGGAGTTTCTATGCTATGGGAAAGGCATGATGCATTTTTCATAGAAAGCAATAAAATATTAATTCCTTTTAGTGATTTAGATGAGCACTATAAAGGAAAAGTATTAGAACTGGGGCAAAAGAATTGCATTATTCAGCCACATCCTCTTCATTACATGTTATTAAAGAGATGTTCGATATTTTGAGAGGAAAAAGGCTTTTATGGTTCTGGTTATTAGAGTAAAAAGTTAAAATTTTGTCAGCCTTGGGAGAGAGAACTGAGGCTGAGGGAGGTGTTCCCACTCCTTTCTTTCTAAAGAAGTGAGCATCAGCATTATAATTAAGGAATTTTGTTTGACCCTTGTGCTGGAACAGCATTTTACAAATCAGAAAATCCCTCAGCAGTGTTAGAGAGCCTGGCTCCACTGACATTCCAGTGATCCCAAAAGAGGTCAGAGGGGTTCCACCAGCTGAGGAAAACTGCTTCCATGCCTGTCCCTCCAATAGTACCTAAGTCACTATAAAAGGCACTCCTGAGTCCCAGATTGTGTAGTATTTGTTCCCTACAATCATGGTCCATTGGGTGCTGACATCTTCACAGCAAGCCTTGCCTTGGTGATGCTGTAAAAAGTTAATTGTATGGATTTCTCATTAAACTCCAAAGGGTGCTTCAGGAAGAGTTGTTTTACAGGCAGCCTGTGCCTGTTGAGGATGGATTAAAAAACACACACACCAAAAAAAAAAAAAAAAAAAAAATTAAAAAAAAAAATAAAAAATAAAAAATAAAAAATAAAATAAAATAAAATAAAATAAAATAAAATAAAATAAAATAAAATAAAATAAAATAAAATAAAATAAAATAAAATAAAATAAAATAAAATAAAATAAAATAAAATAAAGAGGTGCTGCTGTTCCTTGTCCCAAGAGCTGAGTGCTGGCTTGGCAGCCATGAGGAAACTGTTGGATATAAGTGGAAAAGCCAGATCTAACAGGAGAGATGTCACAGGAGGAGTGTGATTCACTGCTCTGGGCTGTGCACAGAGCTCCAGCCCTTGCTTTAATCTGCTGTTAGGTGCCAGCTCCATGTCTATGGTTTGACACCAGCACTAGGACACAGTGCTTTTTTCCTTGGCTCTTGGTGATCCTGAAACTCTTCTTCCCCTTCTGAGGAGGCTTTCCAGAGGCTGGTCACATCCCAGTGAGATAATCTTGTATTGGTGCTGTAGGTGTGTTCTGCAAGCAGCAGCTGGAGTTGGAAAAAGCCTTTCCTTGGAAACTCTTACTCTCAGAGAGGCTTTGCAGCAAAGTGCTCCCAGGTCTGCTTTCAAGACTGACACAGAAGGCTTTAAACTGCATCCAGTGCCTAAAACATTGACTCTGGCAAATCCCAAATCTCGAAAAAAACTAAAATTGAGGTCTCATATCAGACAAATTTGCAGTGTAGCTCTTTTCCATTGCAGTTTAACACATTGTTCAGGTTCCATTAAGTTGTAGCACAGGACATTGCCAGGGAAGTGCAATGGCTTTTGTTTCCTAGATAATGGACACTTAAGGATGAGACAACACTGTATTCCTGATAAAACAAGGGAGGAAATTAGGAAAACTAAAGGAAAAATGACCAAAAAAGCAGTCAGCACCTCCGACCTTTTCTTGTCCTTTTTCTCTACCTTCTCCACCTCACTGAGCAATGGGATCATTTATGTTTAGCTTCTTCCTCTTTCTCTGAAATCTGATTCAGACTGAAAGAATCAGAACTTGTGGCTCTCCAGTGGTTTCCAGAAAATCCAGGAACAGACACAAATGATCTTTGAATGGGCAATTCCTGTCAGATATTTTTCTTCCTCACCTTCTCTGTAACTCTCACATTTTTTATTCAGCTTCTCTGCAATGCTCCTCTGCTGTCCAGCAATTTTCATGCTTTTGTTACAGGGCTGATCTTACATCTTTTATTTTTGTGCACTTGAAGATTGACTTCAGGTTGCAGTTGTCAAGAAGAGGGGAAGTTATTTCTGCCCTCTTGGCCAAGAAAGTGGGAATGCTGTGTGAATGGATTTAGTCTGGTACTGGGTTTTGTACATCAGGCTGAGCTTTATTTGAATTTGGTGTCTATTTGCTTTATATTCAGTAATTATAATCCCAAAATACTGAGTTCAATGATCATACTACTGTTATGTTTGAGGAGTCTGGTAAAGCCCTCTCTGCCCCAGCTGGAAATTTATTGTTGATCTTAAGACTGCTCAAATAAGACATTTTCATGATGCCTGTCTACCTCTGAGCTAATTAGCTTGTTTGTTTTTATTTGGAAAGCTTCTGCTAAAACAAACCAGGGGGGGAAATAATATTTGGCTGTCTCTGAAACAAAGTTGGTGGAAAATGTTTTGCTCTGCCTGTCAGAAGTTATTATACTCATTTTGCTACAAAGCTCTCCTACTTCTTGAGCAGAGCCAGAAAATTTGGCAGGGAGGCTATTCTGACATCGTGGTGCTTTCTGCCATCCTGGAAGAAAATTTGCTCAATGCTTTTTTATTTTTTTTTTAACATGCATATCTTTAGAGACTTGTCAGAGCTTTACTATGGAGATCCCTGAGGATTTCTTAGCTCTGGAAAGAGCTAAGATGGGATGGAGGGAGAGGCAGCTTGAGGTGAGAGAAGGAACACAGCTGTGGCTCTTTTGTAGCCAGATGAGCTCTGGAAGTCTCATCACTTCCATTCCAGGGTGAACAGAGATCCCTGTGAAGGGCAATTCGAGGTTACAGGAAGGCCAAATCCTCTCCCTCCTCTCTGTGGCTGGGACTGTGGACAGGCAGAGGGGGCAGGATGGATGCATGACACACCAGAGAGTTCACATCAGAGCAAAACAAATCTCACTAAATCTTCCTTTAATGTTCCCTCTCAATAAAATACAGGGTAGCATAAAATAAAGTGAGTTTTGTTACAATACAGGCAACATCTAACAGCCTGTAAGAACTTGTAATGACTAACAAATATAAATGCAACAAATTTTCATGGCTGAGGTGTTCTTTTGCTGCTGTTGCTTGGTTTTCTCTTGGGTTTTGTCTGTTTTGGTTTTGTTTATCTTTTTAATAAAGTTTAAACAGGCTGCAAGTGCATGTGACTGTAGAGATGCCCTCAGTGGAAGTTCCAGTGGGTGAACCTGAATTCTCAGGGGTGGTTGTTAAGGGATGCTGTTTGTGGCCAGCAGCTCCTAAACTCTCCCCAAGTTTTCCATAGTTTCACAGACCCCCCTCAATTGTCATGGCTCCTCCTGTTCTTCATTGCCCTCATCTTGCCCATTGAAATTAGTCACTGGAAAATGGTGATGTTTGTCATTTCTCAGTTATCCCTTTCTGTCTCTGGGTGTTTTTCTTTATGTTTTTCCCTTTATTATCACCTTTCATAGAACCACAGATTCACAGAATGGTTTGGGTTGGAAGGGACCTTGAAGATCATTCAGTTCCACCCCCTGCCATGGGCAGGGACACCTTCCACCATCCCAGGTTGCTCACAGCCCCATCCAGCCTGGCCTGGAACACTGCCAGGGATGGGGCAGCCACAGCTGCTCTGGGAAACCTGTGCCAGGACCTCACAGGGAAGAATTTCTAATTTCTTCCTAATATGCAATCTAACTCTTCTCTCTGTCAGTGTTCTGACCATTCTCCCTTGTCCTGTCACTCCAGGCCCTTGTGAAAATCTCTTTGCACTGACTGGGTTGCTTTAAAGAGGCAGAAGCTTTCTCCTTCCACATATCCTTACACAGGATACAAGGCACTGATCATTTCCTGGGCCACTTAGAAAACATTTCACCAGCAGCTAAAAGCATCAGAGGTGCCACTGGCAGCTGTACAACCTGCTCTTAGCCAGAACTCCTTGCAAGGACATTCTGGACTTGGGCTAAAATAATTTTCCTCACTGTACATTTGGAAGCACTGGATGAGCACCCAGATGTAAAGGGACCAGATGCCACAGCAGAATTCCCAAGAATCTCTTGTCATTTTGGAAATCATGCCTTTCTCTTGCATGGAAGCAGGGCTTCATTGAAATAGGGGGAGTTTTGGTGTGAGTCAAAGTTAAATAATAGGATTAGAAGCAGAAGGAGCTGGGGAATGAGGAAGGATAGAACAGCAAAAGGCTGGGAGAAGATAGAAAATGGGAGGGAGGATAGGACATGGACAGGAGCTGAGGCAAAGAATGGAAGGAGAAACACTTGGGACCACCTCAGAGCCTCTAGGATGGAAATAAATGAAAGAATGAAGAATAATGAACAGAGCTGTCAAAGCAGTTGCATCTGATGCTGCAAAACCTGACACAGTATTGGTACAGCTCAGTCCTTTGAAGCTGCCTAGCAAAGGGTTGTGAAACCTCCATCCTTCCCTGGTGAGGGGTCTGCACACTGCTGTCACTGTCTGTCACACTCATTCCTTTGCTCACACACCACAGGGTTGTGTTGTGCACATAAAAACTCTGACAGCCCAGAAAACATGAAGCCCCTGAAATACATCCACAGCATCTCTCTAGGAAAGGGCAAAAGAAAATAACCCCAACATATGGGAAATACCTAAGGGATTTAAAAAGAAAGGTTTAAAATTTACTCATCTGTAGATAGAATTTTGGGGGAAAACCCTAGACAAACACAGTGTTAAAGGTACTTTAGGTTAACAGAAGCACTTGAAAGCTAGGAAATATTTGTGAAAGTTTTTGGTACAACCTGTTTCATATTCCCCTCCTCCATTTATCCCAGTATTGTGACAAAATCTTTAGTTATACTATTATATATGTTTGCCAGTACAAGAACCTGTCCTCATTCAACACACAGAAAGGACAACATTCCAGGGATAGTCTGGGTCAATCCAGGGAATGTGACTGTCACCTTCACTTCATGCAAGTGCAGTTCTTTCTCCACCTGAGCAACCTGGGCTAGGGAAAGATGTCCCCCTGGTCCTTAAGATCCCTTCCAACCCTGGCCATTCTATGATTCTAGGACTGGGATGGATGGTTTCCCATCAGAGAATAACCAGGGTTACTTCTATTTTGAGAAAACTGAGAGTTTTTTTTTTATCCCTGCTCGTTGTGGTGATGCAGGAAATTATGATGGATATTGTTAGATGCCCCAACCCTCCTCACCTTGTTGCTGTCTGGTGCTCTGAGATCTGCAGTTACACAAATTGGGAGTTCTTTGTCTATTTTCTTCCCCCTTGGAGTGTAAAACAAACAGGAAAGCCAAGGTTTTATTGCCCATATGCAGTGAAATCACTGCTCTTTCCTATCCTCAGTGAGTCTGGCATACTGTGAGATGCAGAGCAATGTTTCAAACCCAGGCCTTCCCTTGGACTGGAATAAAGAGGCTGAAGGCACTCAGGGATCTGACCATGAACATTTGATGCCACAGCAGTTGATTCCCTAATGCCTGGAAGGATGTTAACAAACATCCTTCAGGTTTCTCCTGCTTTCTGGTGAGAGAACAAACAAGGAGAACTCCTGTTTCCGAGTGCTGTGCCTAACAGCTCCAGGGCTCGAGCTAATTCTGCTTCCCTCCCCTGTTCAGCACTCTCATTTATAGATTTATGGCTCTGAGTAAGAAGGGAAGTATGAAGCTGGCTGTAATTGGTACTGTGCATAAGTGTAAATTACCATTTCAAATGGAGATGCACTGCCAGCTATTGCATTTTTAAATTTTTTTTTCCCTGTCTATTGCTCTTTTTAGACTCTGGGGATTTGTTTGATGTGTGGAATATTTTG
Organism: Oenanthe melanoleuca; assembly: GCF_029582105.1. Classification (NCBI taxonomy): domain Eukaryota; kingdom Metazoa; phylum Chordata; class Aves; order Passeriformes; family Muscicapidae; genus Oenanthe; species Oenanthe melanoleuca. The sequence goes on from NC_079334.1 coordinate 8,673,448, forward strand.
GCTCCTGGGAAATGAATCCTACCCCAGGGCCTCCAGCCTGTGGGAGGTTCTGTTGTGCCTCCCAGGCTGTGCATTAAGGTGTTGATGGATGATTTTAGAGGTGCATTGATCACCAAAATATACTGCACATGTGGAAGGTGTTCTTGTTTCTTCATTGGATGGGGGTGAGTGTTACAAGATGTCACATCAAGAGCAAAGCATGTCAAGCTGAAGGCCCAGTGATCCAGCACTGACTGGGGAGCATTCAGCCCCAAAAGGAGTTTGGGAAATGGGATATGAAATGTATTTTGCTACTGGGCTGCAAGCAAGTGAATAAACTGTAGTAGGGTTATAGGGGTGAGAATCTCCATAACTGGGAAAAGTACCTGAATGTGGGAAGCAGAAGGTAGGGGCAGCACAGGAGCTGTGGAGGAGGGAATTGGAAAGTTCAGGAGATGATGGGGTAACTGGGAAATGCAGGAAGACAAGGAAGTGGCTAACGAGTTTTGCATGCCCTAGCCTCAAACCTGGATCCCACTTGGGATTCCTTAGTTTTGGAGTGAGGGACTCTGGGTTTGGCTTTCCTGAGAAAATGCTACACAGACACAACTTTCTGGCAGCTGCAGTGCTGATCACATCAAATCCTGCAAAGGGGAGCTAAAGGAAATCCAAAGGGTGGCAGTGTTACCCAAAATGCTGAGCCACGTTTGGGGTGCATCCAAGGGAATGCTTGAAACTGAAATCCTGTTCTGCAGATTAGCAATGTCCTCCAGTTTTTGGGTGTCCTGTGCTAGTCAGAACGATTTTCCCCATGGGTTTCTGAAGGGATCTTTGTGCCCCTTGCCATTAATGACCAACACAGCCTGCAGGAGGATGTGGTCATCATAAAATCTTGAACCACAGCGAGGTGCCACACCTGAGCTTGGAGATGTGACCACAAACACTGCCTCAAAGAGCAGCTTAGGGGCACCCTGAGGTGGTGCAGTTGGCTTCAGAGCCAGCACCCAAATCTCTCTGCAGGGAGTGTTATGGTGCAGCCGTGTGCCTTTTGGGAACGCTGTTCTTGTCCCTCCCGACATCTCCAGCTCTGCAAACCGTGTGCCATCGGGAGCTGCTGGCCCAGCAGGATCCGCACGGAGGCTGGATCGTGGCAGCTGGCATCGCCTCTTAATATAGCAGTGAGGGGTGTGGCTGCACAGGCACGGCTCGGGAGCAGGCTGGAGCTGCACGGCGCCAGGGCTCCTGCCTGTAACACCGAGATCAGGGCACCCAGAGCAAGGACAGGGCTCCTGAAGGGCTGCCAGGAGCCGCCAGGGTGCCTGCTCGGAGCTGGGCTGTGGCAGCAGGGTGGGAAGGGATGGGATGGGAAGGGATGCAGGGATGCCTGGAGCGCTGCTCGCCCAGGTAACGGGAAGCGCGAAATGTCAATTCCACGGGAAATGGAATTTGAGCTGGAAAATGGTCCTGACAAAACGTGCTGGAGCTCCACGCTGCCCTGCTGACTGAAGCCTGCTCCTTCAAACCCGGCACAGGGTTTGACATGCCCTGTGCGTCCTCTTAGAGAGCTCGGGAGCTTTCCCTTCCCTCCCGAAAGCTGTTCTGAAAGGCCTTCTCAACAGTTAACCCTGCGAATGAATAAATCATAATTATGATTCAAATAATCCCGGGAATGAATAATTCATTGTAATAATTGAAAAAGAAATTTCAGCAAGAAGCATTTTACTATTACAAAGGCAAACATCGATTCTTTTTTTTTTTTTTTTTTTTTTTTTTTTTTTTTTTTTTTTTAGAATAGGTATATTCTCCAGGAAAGTTTTTTTCATCTGGCTGCCATACCCCAATTATGCATAATATGAAATAAAAATATGCTCCCTCGTGTGACAGCCATCTCCCCATAAATGAAAATACATGCTTTATTGTGCAACAGCCGTCTTCAATGCTAATGAGTAAGAAAGGAAAGGGGATTAAGTGGCATTGAAATCATATTCACCTCCTACCTGAGAACAGAGCCAGAGAAAGCAGTCACAGTCAGCTGGTCAAAATGTCCAGAGCCTGAACCAGGAATTGCCAGCTACTTAGGAGGGAGAGGTAAAAAGAGGAATGTTTTCCTCTAGATCCGTGCTGCTAAGAGATGGTGTAGGCTAAGCACATGGCTTGCAGCCAGCAAAGGCATCAGATGCTGTGATGATAAAAGCCTGGTTAATAACATTTAGCACCGACAAAGGGCTTTCAAGGGAAAGAGACTTTTGTCCTGGGAAGGATGGAAGCAGTGTCACCTGTTAGCCCCATTTTCAGGTTGTTTCAGGGGAAATTACAGTGTCGTGAGTTTCTCTCCGCTTTCAAATGCCGAGCGTGACAGGGACGGGGCAAGCCACAGGTTTCTAAAGCCAAAATAACTGGTAGTCTGATCGCTTGTAAAATGCAGATACTGATTTTGGGGAGATTTTAGTGCTGACTGTGCGGTGGTGGACCAAAAAGAAAAAAAAAAATAGCAAGCTCACGTGTTTGATATATGGGAAAAGAGGCAAACTTGATCCACCCCAAACGAGGAGAGAAACTGCATTTGCCCGTGCCTTTCCCCTGTTGCACTGTTTACCGCGGCAGGTTCTCTCCATCTGCCGATGGTCCGGTGCCACCGTCGCGCTTGCATCATGGCAGTGACATTTATAAACGGAGGTTCTCGAGCCACAGGCACGGAGTGACTGCCTCAAGGTCAACCCCAGCCTGCGGCGGGGACGGGAACAGCGGCGGGGTCGGGACGGGAACGGCAGCGGGGCTCTGCCTGCAGGGACACGGGCGGCATTCCAGCGGGGAGAGGCGAATCGCGGGTGCCGCCCTTTGGAGCAGCTGCCGGCCGGAGAGCAGACCCCCAGCGCCTTCCCCTCGGGGGTCTCGCCCCCAAAACCTGCTGCGTCCTGCCGGGCGGGGGGAGAGGTGGGGCGAGCATCCCCCGCCGGCGGGTGCGCGCATCCGTCTGGAGCGGAGCGTGTCGGCGGCGTGCGCGTCTGTGTCTCCGGGTCTCCTGCGCGTGTCCCTGTCCCCGCGTGTGACACCGCGCGTGTGTGCTCCTGCACCTCCCTCCCCCGCGTGTCTGTGCGTGTGAGCAGCAGCAGCAGCAGCAGCGGCAGCAGCGGCAGCAGCAGCGGCGGCAGCGCGGTGCCCCGAGCCCCGGCCGGAGGAGGAGCCCCGCACCGAGCAGCGAGGCGCAACAGGCGGATGGCGGCGGGCGGCGGGCGCTGAAGGCGAGCGGGGCGAGGCGGTGGGGCGGCGAAGGGCGGCAGGGGAAGCAAGCGAGGAAGGAAGGAGGGCAGGGCAGGGCAGGGCAGGGCAGAGCGGGCGCGATGCGGGCGGAGGAGCCGCTGGCGCTGGCGGCCCCGCGGGCGGGCGGCGAGGCGGAGGCGGAGGCGCCGGGCGAGGAGCGGAGCGGCGGCAGCTGCTGCAGCAGCGAGCGCCTGGTGATCAACATCTCGGGGCTGCGCTTCGAGACGCAGCTGCGGACCCTCTCCATCTTCCCCGACACGCTGCTGGGCGACCCCAGCCGCCGGGTGCGCTACTTCGACCCGCTCCGCAACGAGTACTTCTTCGACCGCAACCGGCCCAGCTTCGACGCCATCCTCTACTACTACCAGTCCGGGGGAAGGCTCCGCCGGCCGGTCCATGTGCCCCTCGACATCTTCCTGGAGGAGATCCGCTTCTACCAGCTCGGCCAGGAGGCTATCGAGACCTTCCGGGAGGACGAGGGTTTCATCCAAGAGGAGGAGAAGCCCCTGCCCCAGCATCACTTCCAGCGCCAGGTCTGGCTGCTCTTTGAGTACCCCGAGAGCTCCGGGCCGGCTCGGGCTATCGCCATCGTCTCCGTGCTGGTCATCCTCATCTCCATCGTCATCTTCTGCCTGGAGACCCTGCCCGAGTTCCGCCAGGAGCCCAAGGGTCCCCAGCCCGGTTTCGGGGAGGCTGCGCCGCTGGGGGACGAGGCGCTGCTGCTGCCGCCGCTGCCGCCGCCGAGCGGGACCCCCCCGCCCCTGCGTCCCGCCGCCGGCTCCGGCCCGTTCTTCACGGACCCCTTCTTCCTCATCGAGACCCTGTGCATCATCTGGTTCTCCTTCGAGCTCCTCGTGCGCTTCTTCGCCTGCCCCAGCAAGCCCGAGTTCTCCCGCAACATCATGAACATCATCGACATCGTGGCCATCATCCCCTACTTCATCACCCTGGGCACCGAGCTGGCCCAGCAGCAGCAGCAGAAGCAGCAGCCCGGGAGCAGCAGCAACAATGGGGGCCAGCAGCAAGCCATGTCCCTGGCCATCCTCAGAGTCATCCGCCTGGTCAGGGTCTTCAGGATCTTCAAGCTCTCCAGGCACTCCAAGGGGCTGCAGATCTTAGGGAAGACTCTCCAGGCCAGCATGAGGGAGCTGGGCCTCCTCATCTTCTTCCTCTTCATCGGGGTGATCCTCTTCTCCAGCGCTGTCTACTTTGCAGAGACTGACGACCCTGACTCGCTGTTCACCAGCATCCCTGATGCCTTCTGGTGGGCAGTGGTGTCCATGACCACCGTGGGCTATGGGGACATGTATCCCATGACCATTGGTGGCAAGATTGTGGGCTCCTTGTGTGCCATCGCTGGTGTGCTCACCATTGCCCTGCCTGTCCCTGTCATCGTGTCCAACTTCAACTACTTCTACCACCGAGAGACTGACCACGAAGAGCAGTGCCAGTACACCCACGTCACCTGTGGCCAGCAACAGTCACCCTTCTCTGAGCCCAAGAAGGGGGACAGTAACCAGTCCCTCAGCAAATCTGAATTCCTGGAAGCAGAAGACCTGGAGTCCATGAAATATGCCAACTTCATTCCTCCCAATAACCAGGGATATAAAGAGAAGAAAATGCTGACAGAGGTGTGATGGGTTTTGTTGTCCTGGGTCCAGACACGGAGCTGCAAGCTGCTGTTACAGTTGTCTTCCTACAAGCAGCTGGATCTATTCAGCATTTACATGCCAGACTGTGAATTGTGATACCGTAAACAGAATGATTGTGATAATGGGCTCTTCTGGCCTGATTTGCTGTTTCTCATTACTGTGTGCAGCCAGAAATGTTCTTGCTTTATTCCGTGGAGTGCTAGCTGTCATCCCCACTCCCTTGTGCATTTCTTTCTCTGCTTTTGGTGACTGCTTTAATCCAACGTTTGCTCCGAAACCAAGTCATGTTACTCCACCAGCAGAGAAGCCCTTGCCACTACTTCAGCAGAAGCATTCAGCAGAGTAAACAGTTAAAGGGGCTACAAACATCTGGCTGGAGCTGTGCTCTCAGCCCCTGTGCCAGCGCAGTGCCCTTGGCTGGGATCAGTCACGCCTGCCATGCCATTGCCTTTGAATAATGGAAACGCTGCAGCCAGCATCACAGGGAGCTCTGCAGCTCTAGGGGAAAGCCAGCAAGCAGATGCCTGCCTTCTTTGCAACCCTTGGCATGCTAAAAGATCCTCCTGGTTTGTGTTTCAAAAAAAAAAAACAAAAAAAACAAAAAAAAAAAAAAAACCAAAAACAAAAAACAAAAAAAAGGAAAAAGGTGCATAGATCTAAAAGCTCTTTGCTACTTGTGACCATACATCATGTAACAAAAACAGGCTTTAAGCAGTCAACAGGCTTGGTGAAGATTCTCTGTGTTTTGAGCTTATCTCAGCCTTATTTATGCCAGTGCCCTGATGTTAATTGGCTTTTATAGTACCAGCTTAATCTTCATAGTGGTAAGTGCCTTCTGATGCAAGGCGTGTTTTGAGTAAATTCGTTTGCTATCTGCAGAGTTCATCTTCACACAATAGCATTTAATGAGATGTGCTTTGTGCTCCAGATACCCAGCTCTGTATTCAGGCATGTGAGAGCAGTTGACTCGGCTGCTTTTTTAAACTGGGCTGCGATTTGTGTAGCTGAGGGGAGTTTGCATGTTGGCGTTCTGTTGACGTGGCAGAAGAATCCTGACCACAGACAGCTCTGCACCTGTGCTGTGTGAGGATCGTGCTGCTTTAGCAAGTCACAGGCTTAAAGTGCCCCAGGGCGAGCGTGTCAACGTTTGAAACTGAGACTGGCACAGATACAAACTTCCCTAAGCTGTCTGCACAAAGCCAGCAGCATCCTTAGAATGAGGGGAGAAACAGCAAGCCCTGAAGAGATTCTTTTGCTGTATTGCTGGCTTAGCCAGCTCCTGGTATTTCATGGACAGGAGGGACAGCAGTGTTTTTGCACTTGGTTTTATGAGAGCAATTTGTGCCAGCCATGCAAAATATGCATAGCTTGGCCAGCAGCACCGGGTTTGCCAAGGGACCAGAGATTTCTATCTTCAAATGCATGTTCTGCTTGCCAGATCATTTCATTAGTTTCAGTCAGCTCTGCCTTACACCTAACTTTAAAAATGCTTCAAATGTTTCTGCCAGCAGGTGAGAAAGGGAAATGGACGCTTTCAGATTTCCACTGGCAGATTTTTCTGCAAGGAAAAGTCCTTCTTGTTTTAATTCTAAGTGTTTATTCTGCATTCACACGTCTGCATGTGTACGAAAGCAAAGGCAGCCATTAATGCCTTGCATCATACTGTATGAGATGCATTTTGGAATGTACTGCATATTGCATGGGACACATGAAATGCATAAACCAGACCTAAGGCCAAGGTACAAAAATACACAGAATAGATTTTGTATATATATTGTGCTTTCAGCCATAAAGCTAAGAATGCTAAAGGCATATCATAGCATCATAGAATGACCTGGGTTGGAAGGGACCTTAAAGGTCATCTCTGTCCAAAGAGGGACACCTTCCACTAGACCAGGTTGCTCAGAGCCCCATCCTTTAATATAGTCAAAACTGGCCAGAGAACTTGATTGTGAGGTGGGATCTGTTTGCATCTTCATTATCCTTCCTGCTTTCAATTGTTTTGAGATATGGCTCCATACCTAGAGTGCTTTTACTGTGGCCTCTCTCCATCCTGGCCCTGCTCCTATGGTAGAATTTGTTTGTGCAACTCCTGACTACATTTCTCCAGAGTCCTGTTGCCTTCTCAAGTGTTTTCAGTGTGCAGGGATCTCCCTTGGGATCAGCACACAACCGTTATATTCAAACCTCTGCTCTCTCTCTTGCTGAAATCATTAGGAAAATTCTCAGCCATTTGTCTCAGTCTGGGAGACAAGTTTGATGTGGTGAGGGCTCATAGCTCAGAGGGGGTTGCCCGAATAAAGCCTAATTTCTCTTTGCTTCATGGGACTGAGGCAAAGGTTTGTGAAGGTCTGAGCCTTGGGAACCATTCTGCATCCCTTGGTGCATGCAATCAGCTGGTGGATAAATTGTCCTGGTGAATAAGTGGGACTGAGGGGCATGGTGGCATCCCTGCTGATTTTGTGTAAAAGTTGTCCAGTTCTTGGTGTGTCTTAGTTTTGGTGGTGTTCTTAGTTATGTTTTGGGGTCACTTAATGAAATCTTTACTGTGAGGCCAAGACAGGGACTGTTCTTCAAATTTTGTGTTGCTAGAAACTAGCAAAAGAAGCTGCTATTTAAGAGGATGTTTTGAGGCTGCTGCCCTCTCCCAGCAGAATGCCCATGTTTGGGGATATTTTATGCCTGAGTCTATCAGCTGGTAAAAGCTCCCCCAGAGTAAGATATAAAAAACTCAGGTTGAAACAAGTTCAGGAGGAGTCACAGACATGCTGAGCCTACGTCAGAAAATTCCTGTGCCCGTGTCTCCCACAACAGGTTGCTCTCCTGACCAGCAGGACACACAGCTGGGCACTGGGAGTCCAGCAGGAGAAAGAGATGTGAGGCAGATCACTGGCAGCACAATCCCAGCGTGGCTTACACAGATCCTCTTGGAAAGGGGTGTCCTGCCTTGGGTGGGATCCAGCAGTGAGTTCCCAGGGGGAATACAGCAGTGAGCTTCCAGGTGGGATATATCAGTGAGTTTCCAGGTGGGATCCAGCAGTGAGTTTCCAGGTGGGATATATCAGTGAGTTTCCAGGTGGGATATATCAGTGATTTTCCAGGTGGGATATATCAGTGAGTTTCTAGGGGGAATCCAGCAGTGAGTTTTCAAGGGGGAATTCAGCAGTGAGTTTCCAGGGGGGGATCCAGCAGTGAGTTTCCATCCAGGTGGAATCCAGCAGTGAGTTTCCATCCAGGTAGAATCCAGCAGTGCGTTCCCAGGTGGGATCCAGCAGTGATTTTCCAGGTGGAATCCAGCAGTGTGTTTCCAGGGGGGATCCAGCAGTGAGTTTCTGGTGAGTTTTGGAATCCCCTGCCTGCAGATCATACCCAAGGTGGGAATGAATTCTGTGGGGAGCAAGGCAGCTCTGTGCAGTTCTTGTGAGCCACGTTTGTCAGTTCTGAAAAGGAAGTGCACATGAAAATGTGTAAAGGAGGAGTGGTGTTTGCTCCCTGGGTTTTCTGTGTTGGCTCTAAGAGAAATACAGAATGCCAACAGGAGCGTGGAAATTGTAATCTTGGGACTCATGTAAATCTTTCTCTAAACACCTCCTGAAAAGCAGTGAAATCCCAAAGTTATCAGTAATGCTTACAGAACTTGTGGAATTTGACTTTTTTTAAGGAGCCTTCAGATTTATTTTGTTTTCACGTGACTGAAATGACACGGTGGCACCCACTGACCTCACCAGGGGTCTGAATCACAGCGATGCTTTCAAAAACCTTACCTCACGCTCTCAGCCCTTGGCACTCCCTGCTCAGAATGCAGATCTGTTTCTTCTGAAGGTAGAGCACATCCCTGTGAAGCCAAGGAGGCACCTGCAGGGACTGTTTCCATAACAACCTCCCGGACTGTTTCTCTCTGTGCTGTGACTGTGGCTACAAGCGAAAGCACTCGCTGGATGTTCTGTGTTCCCGTATCAGCACTTTATCTTTACAGATGTTTGCTTTGCTTGCTGGGGCTGATCCCATCTCCTTGTACTGTGTACAGCTGCCCTGCCCAGCTGCAGGGGGGCAGTCTCCAGCCTTTGGAAGCAGGGAGTGCACACCTGGGGGTTTTGTCTGTCCATCCTCGCACCCAGAGCGCTGGAGAGCGTGTGAAGGACAATCTGAGCACCCAGGGAGCTGAGGGGCAGCCAGCCTGTGACTGTGAGGTCATCCAGGAGCCTGGTGACAAGGAATACAAGCTAAAGCATTGCATTGAAGACCCAGAAATTCCCCTTGCAGCAATCTCACTAGGGAATAGTTTTGCAGTGGAAGAGACTGTTGCTCCGTCTGGATCCCGTGGATGGTTTGATGGTTTGCTCCCCTGATAATTTTCCCACAGGATGTTTTGCACCAAAGCAGGACAGGGCAGAAATCATCTCCTTGGAGGTGGGGAAAGAAGAATTTTACTGAGGACACCAATTTTTTATCCACACAAAGGACTGGAAGCATGAAAGGTGTGAAGACCTGTTCTGTGGTGTTTTACTGGTGGATTCCTGCTCTCACCTCCAAGACAAAATTCCTGTTCTGCTCCTTCTTGGAAAATGTTGGAATTTGGGATTTTTGAGTAATATTCTGTTTGGGCCTTTTGATTCAGCTTTCATGGATAAAAATTCACTGCCACAGCAGCCAGGGGGGGTGAAGGTGACTGGACTTGGTTTGTCTCCTGGGTTCTCTCATTCAGAGGTTCCTATGGGATAAAGAAGAGTAAGTGTAAAGAAAATTCAGGGCAGCAAGAGACAGGGTAAAGACTGAAGTGTCTTCCACACAGTGATGGAAAGAACAACAACCCTAAAAGCAAAGGAACAAACAGCTCCAGCATCTGCTGCTATTGCAGAAATAGGTAAGGTTTCTTTTTGTTCTGGGAAATTAACGACCAAGAGTTTCTTGAAATTAATAAGGAAGGATTTCCTAATTAAGATTTGCAGCCTAAAGGGAGAATCTGGTTCTAGGTGGAGAAAGAAAGATAATTATAAACTACAGAAATGTAGTATGAGCCAGATCCTCACCATCTGCTGATTCAAGCTGGCAAAACTCCTTTTAGTACAACTACCTTGGATTATATTGGGCTCCAGCTTCAATATTCTGCATCAAATCCAAGCATATGTACTTGTTAAACTGCTTGTTTTTGTTTGTTCTTTTCTTGAGGTCCTGTTTACATCAGGGAAAGATCTGCAGGTTACAGCAGGAGTCAACCACAGCTTTCCCAAAAGCTCTCATCTGACTCAAGTCCAAGTAAGTCCTACCAGACTCGGCAGAGCTAAGCTTAACTTTCAGTTTATATCAACAGAAATTAAGAGCAGCAGCATTTCATGCATTTATTTCTCAGTGGTTGGGAAAGATGTGGACAGATTCACAGGGAACTGGAAGATGCAGCCCTGTGAGCACAGGATAGCTCTGTTTTCAAAAGCACAGCCTTGAGCCCTCCATCCTTGCTCTTTGAAGCTTGCACCAGAGACAGATCCCCTTCTGAGGACATTTTCAGCCATGTTATCAGCAGGTTTGCAGCAGAATGCCTGAATTGCAGGCACCTGCTGTAGGCATAAGGAGGGGAGCAGGTGTTGGCAGGATGAAAAGGTTTAATCCCCTGATGAAAGGAGCCAGGGGTGCTGTGTGTCCTTAGCTGCCACCAGACAGTGGCTGAGGAAACTGCCTGCAGCATCAAGGAGCTCTTCTTGCTCAGGCTGGGGTCCTGCACAACACAAGACCCTACCCAGGGAGGTAAATCCAGAAAAATGTTTTTGGGGAAAGCAGGCAGGGACTGTGCTAATTAGCAGTGCAGCATATGCTGTTATTCCATGTACTTTTCCCTCTTTGGATGGGTTTTCTCTTGATCCAGGGAAGTCTGTCTGGGGCTTGTTGGCTGGCACAAAGAGTTTGAATATCATAACAGGGTTTATATTTTGGGAAACTCATAGCTGGGGGTCAGTGTGGGTTTTATGGTCCTACAACATTCACTGGAAATACCCACAGTGTCTGTAATGCCAGTTAATAAGAAATAATTGAGCTTTGCTGTCTAAAACTTCTTAGTCAAAGGAAAGAAAGGATTTGTAGGAGGGAAAGTGCTCATCAGTTTCTGTGTTCACCATAAATACTTATGCTGTGTTGACTATTCACTGGAGATAAGAATCAGGAGAAACGTTTGTCTTCACACAAAATATCATTGAAAATTCATCAAGTGCTTATTTGGCTTCATTTTCACTAAATTAATATAAAGATATTTATTCAGTGGTATAGGATTTTGGAACACCCTTAGTCTAAAAGTGCCATAAGTCACAAACTTATCGACTTAATTACCAAATCTAGCCACTGTTTGTTTAACAAAATGAGGGACCTCATTCTGCTCTCTACCCAAGGTTAGATAAATGTTTCCTTAGGATTATGGATGGCATGACTCCTGATTTAAATGAGTGTGATAGAAGAATCAGGCCCAAAGAAGAGGGCTGTAAGTGCACACCACCAGGCTGGATCTCTTTAGGATGTTGTAGGTGCACATTGGTCCATTCACCTAAAAGGTTGTACACAATTTTACAGCAACAAAAGGTTTAGCTTTTAGAGTACATATTGGTTTATTCTCTTACATTCTCTGGAGGGAAATTACATGGTATTTTACAAGAAAACTGGAACATTACCATCCCTTCTTGCTGCTCCTTGATGCATCTGTTGTTTTCAATTAGCTTGATGGCATCCATTTTCAGAAAGCAGATGCTGCCCTCTTTTACACTGGTGCAATTCTGGAATAACTCCACTGACGTCAGTGAAGTGACTCCAAATTTATCCCTGGTGGAAGCAGAATTGGACCACAGTCCCTTTGTCTGCCCCTCTGCTCTGGAGCTCTGGGGAAGGTGTGCCAGTGCCACAGCACAAGGTGAGGGTGAGTGCCTGCCTGCTGTGCTGTGCTTGGCATTTTTGTGTCCCTGACACCCCCATCACGTGCCTGGCTGGAGCAGGAGCCAGACTGGCCTGGGGCAGGCATGGCCACCAAATTCCTCCTGCTGGATGGAGCTCTGGACTCCTGACCACTCTCCATCCCAGCTTCCTCTTGCCTGGATATGTTTCCCAAGGAGACAGAGTTTTTCAAGCTGAAGAAATGTAGTTGCAGTTCTTAAATGATAGGGTGGCAGAGGTAGATGTGGAGACAGGCTCTGTGCCTCCTACATTTTTTTGCTGATAGGGCTATGTGAAAATCATTGCAGTCCTGGCAGGTTGGCTCTACACCTGCTGGTTTCAAAGCCTCCATTTACAGGGAGTTCTAGGTTGGAAAAAATGGGGTTTTCCTGCTCTAACTCTTCTGAGCTCAGTCCTGCCTTCCCTGAAACTTGGACAGAAATCTTGGTGTAAAATCATCAGTTTGCTGTAAGTGAAAATACCACTGGAGATGGGGCAGATGAGGGTGAGTAGGTGGAATAGTTGTGGAATCATGGAATGGCCAGGGTTAGAAGGGACCTTAAAGACCATCTCATTGCAACCCCCAAGGGACACCTTGATTGCTCACAGCCCCATCCAGTCTGGTCTTGAATATCTCCAGGGATGGGGCAGCCACAGCTGCTCTGGGAAACCTGTGCCAGGGCCTCACCACCCTCACAGGGAACAATTCCTTCCCAATATCCAATCTAACCCTGCTCTGTGTCAGTGTGAACCCACTGCCCCTTGTCCTGTCACTCCAGGCCCTTGTCAAGAGTCTCTCTCCATCTTTCCTGTGGCTCCCTTCAGGCACTGCAAGGCCACACTGAGGTCACCCCAAAGCTTCTCCTCTCCAGGCTGAACAATCCCAATTCCCTCAGCCTTTCCTCCCAGCAGAGCTGCTCCATCCCTCTGATCCCTTGGTGTCCCCCAGCTCCTTGTCCTTCACTCAGCCAGGGTGCCAGTGCCACTAACTGAGCCACCAGGGTAATGCAGCCATAAAAATCCAGGTGCAAGTCTTGGAAAACCTCAGGGCAAGCACCTTCAGTAACACCTGGGAGATGTTAATTCTGCAAGGCCTCATCTGGAATGCTGTGTGCATTGTTGGTGACCTAAATTTGGTCAGGCAGGATGCACAGAAGAAGATCAAGAAGAATGATCAAGAATGGTGGATGGAAAGTGCTTTGCCAGTAGAAGCTGGAAGAGCCTGGCTTTTCTAGGCCAGCAAAAGACTGGCAAGACCTATAGATAGGAAATTACTGGGGGCAAAATAACCAAAAGAGAGGAAAAATATGAGAAATTGTAAGAGCTTCACACATTTATTGTGTCTCCAGATTGTTTGCCATACTGCACGTTTACCTACAAAACACCAAATTCTGGTGATTTTACTGTTAAATACTTGGGGCTTGTGGGTAGGAAGGAGAGCTAGGAGAGGAACTAGGTGAGTCTTGGGAGGTTTTTTTCTCTGTAGGACTGAGGAGAGAGAAGGAAGTCCTAGGAGTGGGGTAGAATGGTGCAGGAGATACCATATCCCTCCAGGAGCTGGTCAGGAGGCAGAGAGCAAATTCACACCCTTAAAAAACCCACAAAATTCTGTTCACTGCTCTTCCCTCAAGCTAGAATGGCTGCTCACCTTGTCCAGTCCTTTCTCCCTCTCCAGCTCTTTGCTGACCTTCCTCTTCCTGAATTTGTGGTCATTCCTCATTGCCCTGAGCTCCCTGGAATCACTGGAATGGTGCATTGCATCCAATGTTGGGGAAAGCCTTGAGCCAGCTCTGCTGCAGCTCAGTTAGAGTACCTGAATTGAGACACCTGCTCTGGTGGAAGGTGTTCCTGCTCCTCTGGCAGGAACAAGGAGATCTTTAAGATCCTTTCCACCACAAGCCAGTCTGTGATTCTGTGGTTTGTTGCAGAAATAAGCAGTGATGCATGGTCTTCAACAACTGCTGCTCACAGAATCATTAAGGTCGGAAAATCAAGATAATCAAGTCCAGCCTTCAGTGGAGTATCACAGTGCCCAGTAAACCATATCATGAAGTGCTGTGTCCACTCATTCTTTGGATAGTTCCAGGGCTGGTGACTCCAGCACTTCCTTGGGCAGTCTTCTAATGCTTAACTGCTCTTGTGGTCATTTTTTTTTTTCCAGATATCCAACCTGAACCTTCCCTGATGTGACTTCAGGCCCTTTCCTGTTTTCCTGTCCCTTGTTCCCTTGCAGAAGGGGCTGACCCCCACCTGGCCACACCCTCCTGGAAGGAAATTTGGGGAGCAGCACTGTTGGGTGTGGGTCAGAGCAGTAGGTCCTGGTGCCCTGAGGAGATGAGCAGAGTGATTTCCTACTGCACACACTGTTCTGACAGACAGAACAAAACTTCACATTTCCTCTCTTAACTCTCTCAAATCGTTTCCCCTTGTGGAGATGAAGATTCCCTTAAACTCAGGAGGCAGAAAAATTATTGACTGAGGTGGGAGCTTCATCCATTCAGCCAGCCCTGTGTCACAGAAGTGCCAGGAAGGAGCTGCCCTTAGGCTTTGTCCTTGAGCATTCCTGCTTTTGATGCTCTTTGCTCACTTCAGTGAGGAGCCCATTGTCTTGCCATTTCCACCTCTGTTTTGGCCAAAAGAGAAAAAAGCTCTTGAGCTTTTCTGCTGTGAGTAGAAAGATGGTGAAGGGTCTAGAGGGGAAGCCACATGAGGAGTGGCTGATGTCACTTGGTCTGTTCAGCTGGAGCAGACTGAGGTCAGAGCTCACAGCAGTTCTGCAACTTCCTCAGGAGGGGAGGAGCAGGGGCAGCTCTGATCCCTGCTCTGTGTGACAGGGACAGGAGCTGGGAATGGCTGGAGCTGGGTCAGGGAGGGTCAGGCTGGATATCAGGAAAGGTTCTTCCCCCAGAGGGTGCTTGGCACTGAACAGGCTCCCCAGGGAATGGTCACAGCCCCAAGGCTGCCAGAGCTCCAGGAGAGCTTGGACAGGAACAGGGTGGGATTGTTGGGGTGTCTGTGCAGGGCCAGGAGCTGGGATGGATGATCCTTGTGGGTCCCTCCCATCTCAGGCTGTTCTATGATTCTGTGATTCAATGAGGAAAAGAAGAAAAGCCAGGCAAGGGACATGTTGTGAATACCCATGCACATCACAAAGCCTGTGAGTGTGAACACCACTCGTGCTCCATCAGTGGCATTGGCAGGATGATGAACACAAAACTGATGGTCCCTAAAATGTCTTAAGGACCTGTCCCAAGCACTTGGCACCATTTGAGTTATGGCAACGAGCCACATGAGAAAGTTGTAGGAGGAAGCCAAGGAGTTTGATTTGAACCATGAACATGGTGTTGCATTTATTTCTGATCTTTACTCACAGGATTATGGAACAGCCCAAGCTGGAAGGGACCCTTAGCAGAGTGTGGCTCTCAGGCTCTGAATTATTCTCATATTTTAGTGTGTCAGAATTAGCACTGTCTGGCACATTCCTCTGAGAGCTGCAGAGAGCCTTTCATGCTTATGACAAAGCAATTGATCTCTGTAGTCTGTCCTTGGAGGTGACTTTCCAAAACGTTTTGGAGAGTATTCACTGCCACATTAGTCTGGGATTTGATGATCTGCAAACATTTCTCTAGGACGTATTTCCCTCAAAAGGTGCCCCTTCCTCAAAATCAACAATATTTGTGAGAGAAGTTTCATTTCAGTTCATTTTGGTACTCTTTATAAAAGGCATGTTTGGAACATTTTGTAACGTGCATGATCCCTTTCTTAATATTCTAAAATTTTTTTTTGCCTTTTTTTTTTTTTTTTAAGAAAATCCATGTAAACAAGGTGAAATACAAAATTTTGCCTTTTTTGTTTGTTTTTTGGGGAGGTTTTCTTTGTTTTTTCTAACTTTGATCTGAAATTAGATATATGACATGGATTTAGGGTTTGTATTTTCCTTTCTTTTGGAAGGGAGGGGATTATCCTGAGTTTAGGGGAGTTTATTTTTAATAAACTTATTTTTTAAAGCAGTGTAGTGGTAGGCATTGGTTGTTCCTGTTCATTGCCAGTGTGGCTCCAGTGTCAGCTCCAACACATCCTTGGATTCAGTTAGGTGACACTGAAATGCTCCAGAAGAGATGGAATGAGCCCAAACCTCATGGGTACCACAGCATGTGTTCCCAGTGACAGAAGGGATGTTCCAGTGCTTTGGCTATGGCTGAGCCAAGCCACTTGTTCTTTTCTGCAGCTGCAACACCTGCCCAGGTGAGAGGGTTTTTTTTGGGTGAGACCAAGCTGCTTTTCCAGTGCTGTCTGACTTGTCAGAACATGTCATTCTGAATTTGAGCACCTTCTGTTCCCACTTAGCTGGTCAGCTTTTAGCATCTTCTTACTCAAAGATTATGTAATAAGAAAAAAATATTTAAAAACTACAAAAACTTGTTACTAAAATTTTCTGAGTGAGTTGAGAATGGAAGGAAAAGGTGCTATTTGCAGGGGACTGTAGCTCCCCCCTTACTTACTCTTTTCCTGGCTCTTCCAAAACCAAACCTGTGCAGATCTGAGAGCTGCCACTAACACTTGGCTAAGGGGATTTCAGAGGAGATGAGCTGGGAGCTCCTTGCACAGTAACCACTAATCAGCATCCCCATAGAAGATGTCTGAATGCACATTGATCAAGCCAGCTGCAGCTGGGAGGGGTTCTGGAGGCTGATGCAGCTTTCCTCTGCATCCTCCATCCCCAATCATGGGAACTGTGTGGAAAAGCCACCCACTGGTACTTCTGGCCCTGGCATTTCTGCTTGTTGTAATTGCATCAAAAGGTGGCATGGGTTTTTTTGTGATAGTTAAGAGACTATTAGGAATGTCTTCCTGACACCTGGATAATGTCAGGCACAGCTGGGGACCTTTTCTCCCTTGGGACATGGTAACAAACAGATGGGCAGTGAGGATGAAAAAATACACAGGAAAATGTTTGTCCCTGTGGACTCATGGAATACTCAAATCCCTGTTTTCCAGACTCAGGCACAAAACACTTGTTTGTGACCCTCCTTTCCCTTGCAGGCTGCCTGATAATTAAAATATTCTGCCTGACAAAGCCCAGAGCTGACTAAACTGCAAGGTGAATTGAAAATTCCTGGAATGCTCACTCCATGGAGAGCTGGCATCACTTTGCACAGCTAGTTCAGAAGAAGAGAATTGAAGCAAGTTCTTCTCTTCTACCCCCTGAATTCCCCTCAGGCACCAAGGTGGTAAAACAGCAAAAGAAAAAGATGCTGGAGGTGGAAGGAGTTCACCATCTCTTTCAGAGGTTTGTGTCAACTCTCCAAGAACGAGGAACTGGTACTTCAGTCAAATCTGCACTTTGGATCTGGCAAGATTGGGGCTTTTTTGTGCAGATTTTCACTGGCATTGTTAGGAACTAATCCTCCTAAACGATTTGGTAGTTTTTCTTCCTTTATGGTCTTTCAGAGGGATATGAGGATATGTAGAATAGCAATTACAGCTCTTCATGGTTTATATTTAGTCATATATTGGTGATTCAGAAGCAAGCATATGTAAAAAGGCCCAGATGAATCCTCTTGCAAATTCCTTCCTGTCCTACAGCACATTAAGGTGCTGAAGCCTTACAAGCAATGCATGAGTCTTACAAAAACCTTGTTTTTGGAGAGGAATCTTGCCAGCTCTTTATCCATCATGATGCATGAAGCTTTTTTTTTTTTTTTTTTTTTTTTTTTTTTTTTTGATGGCTGAAATATTTTAACAACCCTGCTGATACAGAGACTTGGTTTCAGGCAAATAGAGCCAAATTCTCAGCTGGTGTTCATACATCAGCACATTTTTCTTCTGATGCCAACTAGGCAGCATGGTACAGGGTGCTTTAGAAGCCTTTTTTTATCATTTAGGGTTTTTTTGGTCTATTTACCATATCATTGGGAAGCAAGACCTGCTTATCTTGAAAATTCAGTGTTTTGAAGTGTAACTAAAATTCCCATTTGAATATTTTTTGAATTCTGACTGTTGGATGTGCCACAGCACCACTCTGGTCTGTGGACAGACTGATGCTCACAGGCACAGTCTGGGCTGGGATCTGGGATGGATCTAATGTTTCATTTTTCCTCTACCTCAATTCCTCTGACTCTGGAAGAGAAATAACATTTTTCTCTCCTTAGTGTGCAGTTGGGTGTTTATCAGTGGCAAAGTTCTAGGTACACTCATTTGTCTTCAGATAATGCAAATGGCATTTTTTTTCCTGCAGGGAATCCCAAGCAGGTGGTGTGAGGGGCAGGCCTGGGAAATCAGAATTATAGAATTACAGAATGGTTTGGGTTGGAAGGGAACTTACAGATCATCTCATTCCATGGGCAGGGATATTTTCCACTGGACCAGGATGTTCAGAGCCCCATCCAGCCTGGCCTTGGACACTGCCAGGGATGGGGATTGAAGCTAGATGTGCAGCTGGGGCAGCTGCTGACTCTGAGATCTTCAAGATCTGTTCCTGATCTGTTCCTGATTTCACATGGCTGTAACTTCTGTAAAGGGTTTTCACAGCTGGAAACAGGATAAATGGGATGTTGACTCTCTTTACTTGCTTCAGTAATGTTGCTGACTTTAATAATTTTTTAGGAGAGAAGAAATTCTTCCCTGTGAGGGTGGTGAGGCCCTGGCACAGGTTTCCCAGAGCAGCTGTGGCTGCCCCATCCCTGGCACTGTTCCAGGCCAGGCTGGATGGGGCTGTGAGCAACCTGGGATAGTGGAAGTGTCCCTGCCCATGGCAGGGGGTGGAACCAAATGATCTTTAGGATCCCTTCCAACCCAAGTGATTCTCTGAGTATTTCCCTGTGCCCCTACATCCCTTTCTATGCTTTCTGTCAATAATTGGAAACCTCATTACTGGGTCTTCAGGCAACTATAGTGGGAGTATAAATACTTAACTAAGCAGCCATGCACTCAGGAGACATCATAAACTCACACTTCCAGAACTTTGATAGAAGGTGGCATTTAAGAAAATGCCTAAGGAAGGGCATCCCCAGCAGGTCAGGAGTGCTCCTGCCCCTCTGCCCAGCCCTGGAGGCACATCTGGAGAGCTGTGTCCAGCTCTGGGATCAGCAGCACAGCAGGGACAGGGAGCTCCTGGAGCGGGGCCAGCGGAGGCTGCAGAGATGATTTAGGGCCTGGAGCATCTCTGCCAGGGAAAGGCTGAGGGAGCTGGGGCTGCCCAGGCTGGAGAGGAGCCCCAGCTGAGAGGGGCCCTGAGCCCTGGGTGTCCCTGTGTGCAGGGAGGGTCAGAGCAGGGCCCAGCAATGGCACCAGAGCCACGGGCAGGGACTGAGCCCAGGGGGTTCCACCTGCACAGGAGGCACAACTTCTGTCCTGGGCAGTGCCTGAGTCTCCTTCACAGGAGACATGAACTGGCTGCTTGTATTCCCACTGCTGGTTTTGATCACAAAACCCCTAGAGACACTTGGGACAAGGGGAGAGGTAAGGGGTGGAGATGACTTTGGCCACTGCCACAAGCATGGCAGGAATTTCCTTGTCCCCAAGCCCCTTCCCCACATTTCTCAGCAGCAGCTCCATCCTGGCTTGCCAGGGCTGGCTGGAAGCAGAGCAGGCAGCAGGACCATGGCTCTCTTGCTGTCCCAGCAGGCTGTTGTCCTTAGCAAATGCTGTCTTTGCTGCAGAGGGATGTTCCAGACATTGTGGCTCAGTATATGTAGTGGAGGAGGAAGAAGAAGGAAGAGAAAGGTGTGTTCAGGGTTTTTTTTTTTTGTGGGATTTTGTGTGCTGGTTCCCTTTGGATATTTCAAAAAGGCATTTAAGACAGCAGAGAAGTGAAGAGAAGAGAGATGAGGATTTAGTGAGGGCTAGCAATGAGGTTAAAGCTGATAAGGAAGGTTGGATCCAAGTAGAGTAGAACTCTGGTTGCTTCATCTTCTCAGCCACTTTAAGCTGAAAACACTGACCTTTGTGGTCCTTTCTAAAATTTTTAATAAGGACAAGCATATCTTGCTGAATTTTAATTTAAAGTCATTGACTCTGCAGCTCTCCCAAAACATTGCTCTTGAAGGGATATTTTGTGAGCCAAGGGGAAAACCTAAACCCTGTGTCACAGGCTCCTCCAGCACTGGCATGAAGGCTTTGAAATCTGCCCAGCCCAAAATTTAACATCTGTGGTTTGGCTGCATCTTTGGCTGATAAATGGGAAAGGACTGGGAAACTCTGTGGGTGCTGTACCAGCTGAACAAGAGCTGATGTGCCAGATGTGTCTGTGGATGTGAAGGTGTGCTGGATGTAGGCAGGCTCCCCAAACTGTGAGGTTTTGGCAGTGATCTTAAGAAAAATGCAAATGGTGGTGTGGCAAAGATTGCAAAGTAAATCTGGTTTTGTACAGTGCTTTGAAGTGAGTTGGAAGCAATAGCTGGTCATGGAATCAGAGAGTAATTAATACTGGGGAAAGACCCCCAAGATCATCAAGTCCAGCTGTCTGATGCCCACCTTGTTCCCAGACCACATCCAGTCATTCCCTGGACACCTCCAGGGATGGAGATCCCACCCCATTCCCTGGGCAGCCCCTTTTAATGCTTGACAACCCTTTCCATGACAAAATTTCTCCTGATGTCCAACCTGAGCCTCCCCTGGCACAGCTTGGGGCTGTTTGCTCCCATCCTGTCCCTGTTCCCTGGGAGCAGAGCCTGACCCCCCAGCTGTCCCCTCCTGTCAGGAGCTGTGCAGAGCCAGAAGGTTCCCCTGAGCCTCCTTTTCTCCAGGCTGAGCCCCTTTCCAGCTCCCTCAGCTGCTCCTCACAGGACTGCCTCTCCAGACCCTTCCACCCTGATCTCTTAATTAATTAATTAGGGTTTACTGAATGCAATTTCTCAGCAGCAAAACCCGAGAGTTTTTCTGGAGGGTTGGTGTGTAGCTTCTCTTTTCTGGGGGGGGAAGATCACTGAAAGAGAAATGATATTTCTGGGCAAAGACATGGACCAGCATGGGAGATCCTTGGAATTCAACTGGATTCAAAAGAAGCCTGAAAATTCAAAGGAAATTTGAATTGCAGTGGGGAAAAAGTGTGACTTTGGGGTGACTCTGGCTGTTGCTGTGAGGAAGTGGCACCAAGAGGCTGGAGGAGTTTGTGGGATGTCACAGTGCCATCCTGTGGGCCACTGAGGAATGGGACAAGGGACACCTGCAGGGTCCCACTGGTGCCCCCTCAGCAGGATATGGGACAGAATGGGAAGGGTAAAACCTGGAAAACCCCCGGGCTGGGATAAAGGCAGTTTTATAGGGAATTAAGAGCAGTGCACGCTAGCAAAGCAAAATAAGGAATTAATTACCTGCTTGCCAGGGCTTGGCCATCCCCAGGAGAGCACACACCTAAGGGTGACATGACAAACACCATCACCCTGAGCATCCATCCCTTTCCATCTTCCTCCCCCCATCTACACACTGATGATGGTGCTGTAAGGTCTGGAATGTCCCTTTGGTCACTTGGGTCACCTGTCCCAGCTGTGTCTCCTGTCCCCTGCCAGTGTGGCAGTAGGAAACCAGCTGTGTCTGTGTCAGCACAGCCAAAACCATCCCTGAATTATCACCCCCATGTTCAGCACAAGCCCAAAACACAGCCCCTGTGAAGGAAATGAACTCTGCCCCAGCCAAAACCAGCTCACACAAGCAGCACTGTCTGCCTCAACATTTATTAATCCATTTCCTTTTACATAGAGAAATTCAAGATTTTCTGTGTTTTTTTTGTCTCCAGAGCTAGCTTTGAAGGAGCTGCTTTGGTGGCAGCTGAGGACAAGCACTTAGCCTTGGGCTGGATTTAGGGGATGGATGTGGGGCTTGCCACATGGTGCATTTTCTGGAGCAGTTAAACCCAACAATGTCCTTTTAATGTGAGGATGGAACACAAGATGTGCTGGGAAATCAGGATTCCTCCAGGGAGTCCCAGATGGCTCCCAGGGAGAGAAGTGTGAGCTGCATATGGCCAGCACTGTGTGGGGTTAAACTGGGGTTTCACTTGAGGAAGGATGCTGCAGTGTTGGGGATTTCCCTGAATATTTTGATTTGCTCAGTCAAACTAAAACAGCCAATCTCACATGGGGCTGTGCTGGATCTTCCCACTTAGTTTTTCCAGCTGATTTGATGTGTGCTTTGCTACAGAGGAACACTGGAAGGAGTTCATCCCCTCATTAGGAGCAGAGCTGCTCTCTTCACAATCCCACTGCTCTTTTCTGCTTCTCTGCTGTAGGATGGGCACTGTAAATACATTGGAGCTGGTCTGCTCAATCACCTCTCCCTTGTCCTGCACAGTGGGATAGCCTGGCTGCCACAGGGGTCTGTCCTAATGAAAGCCAGGAAAATTTGCTTCAGTGGAGTTACATCCACTCAAAGTAACTTTCCCTACTTTTTAGCCTTACCCAGGGACATTCAAAGCTTGAAATTATTCTCATTTAACTCACTAGAAGTTGCTTCTGTCTGTAGATCTTCTTACTTGCATGTATAGGCTGAATGGGATTGCATCTCTCACCACTGAGGGGGATTCCAAGACCTTGCATGGCAGCAGGAGCAGCAGTTTGGTTTTAAATTTGAATGTGACTCCATGTTTTCAATTCATAAATGTAGAAGGTGTCTGAAATGGGGTTGAAAAGGTGAATTTAGATCCAATTCCAGAGCATAGTCCAATTTTTCATGTCTCAGAAAACTTCACTGAGGAGTGTTGAGCTATTTAATATGAGTATCAGGCTCTCAAAATTAAGGA
Source organism: Oenanthe melanoleuca (assembly GCF_029582105.1). NCBI lineage: Eukaryota > Metazoa > Chordata > Aves > Passeriformes > Muscicapidae > Oenanthe > Oenanthe melanoleuca. Next base: position 8,695,987 of record NC_079334.1, read on the forward strand.
CAATAAAAGATATAGAAATGGGTGCCCAAAATTAACCCCCTGCAACCCTCTACACATAAATGAGGTCCAGCTTGTAGGAAACAAGAGCAGTGTAGTAGGTTTTGTTTCTGTACAAGACCTGCATTCTGCTTTCTGGAACTCAGCCCCTCTAGACTTCAAGCTGAATATCCAATGTCATTCACCACATGGGGAATGCTTGGTTCAGTTTTGTGCTTTAAATAGTATTTAAAAGTAACTAAGCACTAACTGAGTAATGAGTAAGTCATACTCAGGGAGTACTTTGGTATTTTGTTTCTCTTCTGCTTCACATTTGCCTTCATGCCCATTCCTTTTAGGTGCTTTATTGCTTTTGTATTTATAGAGTTATAAAGATAGAAAAATCCTCTTTAGCCCACCTGCCACTCTTCTGGCCCAGTCCAAACCTTTCCTGTTGCTTTCTCAGTGTAAGTAATCATTATTTTGGTGGTGTTTTCCAGCACTGTCATGAATTTGATATGGGATGGTTTCATGCCAGTGTCTCTCTGCTGTGCTGTGCTGGCTAAACCCTGGCTTAGGGGACAGATTTAGAATGTGAGGTTTGCTGGCCACAACTGGTTGGATTTTTCCCAATATTTGCAGTGTTGAATGACTGTTTGTTCTGCTGTAACAGAATGAAACAGCTCAGTTAGGCTTCCTAAGCTGTTTGCAGAGATCTGCTTAAGGCTGCAGTGGTTGATCCCTGCAGATGCTTTGTTTCTAGAACACCTGATGAAAGGCTGTCCACAAAAATTTGGATTTGGGCTTTTCAATTTGCAGGTAATTCAAGACAACTTTTCATTCTAAACTCAAAACCCTGTTTATAAAATTAATTACCTTTTTATTTACTGGGACCATTTCTTTTGCACAACCCTTGCTTTGAACAGGGAAATAACATTACACACCTTAAACATTCAGCACTTCAAGAGGAGTCAAGTTTGCTGCCAGAGAGTTTTCCTAAATGAATATACAAAGCATAAAGGAGCAGGAATCTTCTCCCTGCAGGTCAGGAACAAACTCTAAGAAAGTAAATTTTACTATTTCTAAGCATTTTTAAATTTTTAATATACATGATGGATGAAAGATCCTAGACATCAGATATTGACTATTTAGAGTCTCATCCTCTCCTCTTCCCCAGTGGAACATCTCTACTACCTTTGGGAAAGATCCATGTCATATTCCTAAGTGTAAAACTGAAACTAGAATCAGACCAAACACCACTCTGATTTTTCACTCTGCTGGGAAATCCAGGGATTGGGACAGGTCCAGTTAATGCAGCTGCTGCAGGTATATTTTTGTGCCTCTGAATTGTCTGATGGGGTCTCCAAACAATCTCTGGGATTCAATTATTGCTGCTCTGAATCTCTTGAAAACTGTGAGCTGGCCTCAGCATCACAATTTGTTCATCCTCTGTAATCCCTGGAGTGAAAACTCTCTTCTCCAACATATAAATCCACAGGAAAAAGCTTGACATGAAAGAAAACTCGCTGAGGGAATTTTGCTTTGAAGATCAGCACATATTTAGCCTGGAGAGCAGAGATAGCTCACAATTGTGGTGAACTCAAAGCAAGCAAGTTGTGCATTTGGTTGGTAGACCTGGCTTTTATTTGTCTTGGAAAACTTTTTGAAGAGCAGATGCAAATGGGCATATTTATATTTATATTTATATTTTTATTTTTATTTTTATTTTTATTTTTATTTTTATTTTTATATATATTTATACTTATATTTATATTATTTATATTTATATTATTTATATTTATATTATTTATATTTATATTATTTATATTTATATTTATACTTTATATTTATATCTATATACATATTTATATTAATAGTTATATTTATATTCATATTCGTATTCATATTCATATTTATATTCATATTTATATTTATGTAAGGATGCATATTTATATATTTTTTTGTGCTGGTGACATTTTCTCCTTTCAGAACCTAGGCAGAGCTCATGACAAATCTTGTTCACTTCTTAGGCTTCTCCCATCTCTGATGTTTCTCCCACTTCTTTCTCCTCCTTTGGGCTTTGGCAATGTGACAAACAACCTTCTGGCCCGGGGCTTTCTCACTGCCACACTTTTCACAGCCTGTTCTTTTTCTTTTTCTGGCTACTTGAGTCCTTGCCAAGCAGTAGCAGGAGCTGGGGGACTGCAAAGTGCATGGTTTTCATAGTGGAATAAGTGAAATAAGCTGCTTTCAAACCCCTGCACTGAGTGGGAAAGGGAGCTGTGCTAGAAAATGCTGTGTAAAGACATAAATGGTGCAAACTCCTTGCAGTGCAAGGCTTGAGCTGCTCAGCATTTTGGCAGGCACAAGCTGAACTTCTTTCAGTTTATTACTAGCCCTGCTCCCACAATGAATTCTGGACCTGAGGGTTTTGTTTAGCACTCAGGAGCCCTGAAATGATGGATTTAAGATCATATCCTATCCATGTACCTGTGGTGGGTTAAAACCACTCAGTCACTCTCCACCCTCAGCTGCACAGGGGACAGAAAATATCATTAAAAACTCCTCACACTCTTCCTGTGGTCCAGTGTGGGGTCCCTCCCATGGGAGTCAGTCCTCCAGGAACTTCCCCAGTGTGAGCCTTTCCCATGGGCTGCAGTTCTTCATTTGTTCCAGTCATTTTTTTCTTTCTCCTTCTTTTCTTGTGCAAATTTGTGCAGATACTTTTAATAATTATTAATAGCCCTTTAGGTTTTATGAGTCACCAGCACAGATGCAGCTGGAATGGACTGCACAAAAGTGTGACAATGGAGAAGTCCCTAAAGGAAGAAAAGCTCTTGCAGACCCAACTTTTTTTTTGTTCTGCTGTCTCATAAGTTGCTTCAAATCTAATTTAAAAATAAAATTAAATGAAAATTTTAAATTCACTTGTTTGGTTTGATAGAATTTCCTGCCCCTGGCACAGAGGGAGGGGCTATAAGCCAAATTGTCATTACAGATCTGTCTTTAAAGGACCTAAAATTAGATGCCATGAAAATGGCTCTGGGAATTCCCAAAGTCCCAGTGACAGTAAGAATCAGACCTTGTGTCCCTGTCCTTGAAGAGCAATGCATCCTAACAAACTCTGCAAGCTTCTAATGAACATATTTCATCTCATGCAAGAAGACAGGTGTGCAATTCCCAGGAGCTGCAAGGAAAAATTGGCCCCAAAGCCAATCCCAGTAGGCATCAAGGGAAGCAAAGAAATGTAGCACTTTCCATTTTAGCCAGCTGCAGCTGACAACAGATTGCAAATTCAGCCCCTTCAAATGTTCTCATGAAGAAATGAACCCTTAGGTTGTTGTGGCTTTACTGTGATCCATGTAAAATGACACCTTTTTCTTGTGCATTTATTTTTTTAACACAACATTTTTTGTTTTTCCTTTCTAGGCTGGATTGTGGATGCTGCAAAAGAGGTTTTTGAATCTTCTTCCTGTAAAGTTGGTGGAATTTCTCTCTATGCAGGGGGTGCAAATTTTTGGTCAGGAAACTGTTTTCCTTCTGTGCTTTTGAAGTGGTCAACACTCTTGAAACTAAATGTGAACAGGGACTGGAGGAAGGAATCAGGGAGAATCCCCTACAAGATTCCAATGCCTTTTATTTCTGGGAAAACTAAATAAAGCAAGATTCCACTGCCAGTGGCTGAATAGCAGTGATTTGTGAGCTGTTCCTCAAAAGCCCCAGACGAGCACTGAGTCCTGTGGGAAGCTGGATGGACACAGGACACCTCCAGAAGAGCCTGCTGTTGGAACTTCCTTTTAAGCCTTTTCTCAAGTGGAGAATCCAGACCTGGCAAATGCATAAGGTCAGCCCTTAAAAGAGGAAAGAGCTCTCTTGAGGAAAATCAAAGAAGTGGCTGAAGTCTGTCCATTTGTCTGCCTGTCTTCTTGGCCTTGGATTACTGTGCTTTGCAAAGCTGTGCTTTCATAACTCAGATTAAAAGGTAGATGCCACTACAGCAGTAATCATCCTGTTCATGCCAAATATCTGCTGCCTGAGGGAGGGGCACAAACCAGAGGTGTTTCTCATTCAAACACAAAGCATCTGGCTTTAGCATCTGTACAGTCAGTCGTGAACACGTGAGTCCTTTGCCTGCTGTAATGGAGTTAGTGACTTCTTTTCAGTGGCTGTAGAGAATTTCACTGAAATAGCACAGTTTGTAGTCTGTTGTGTGACTTAGGAGACACAAGAGCCAGACAATTCTGCAGTTGTAATGTAATTGCACGTGGTGCTCCCAGAAAATGCTCTGAAGTCTTCTCCCATTGCCCCATTGTGATAAAAACCTCTGCAGCTTTTCAAGCTCCACAAGTCCTTGCTGTGCTGTGCTGAAAGTGATGGAAAACCCAATTAGCTCTGAAAAGTGAAGGGCAGAGAGGGGTGCTCTGGCCTGGAATTCCCTCCCTTTGGCAGCAGCAAAGGTCAGCCATGCAGCCAAATTTCTGTGACCACGTGTGGCTCCAGCTTGTGTGTGTTGGCAGCTCTCTGCACAGGAGAGTGGGAGGGGGGTAGGAAGAATTGATTCTGGAAAGGGAGAGCCTGGGAGGAAGAGTGGAGTTAAATGTGACAGCTGGGATTTTCAGAAGATAGTTTGATGGATGTTGGGCATCCAGCTTCCCTAGAACTCTTTATCAGGAGCACCCTCTATATCTTCCTGAGTGACTTTTAGCCTGTCTGGCACTTTTCAGTGTCAGTGTGTGAGGGAAAAGATGTAGGAGGCACTGATTTGGCAGCTCGGGGACTGCAATACATCCTTGTGGCTGCTGGCTGAGGGTCTGGCTCTCTGAGGAGCTCCTACAGGTCGTTGAACTGGGCTTAGGGAAACCCTGGGCTGCCAGAGGGAGGCTGCTCCTGGTGCAGCTCTGCTGAGTGGTTGTAGATGTGAGCCTGCAGCCCTTGGGAGGCAAAATGCACTCCACAACCCCAAGGGAACTGCTCTGTCTCTCAGTGCAGGCCAGCTGTGGGAATCCTCTGAGCCCTTTATCCTGGTCTGTGTGTCAAGGCCAGAGCTGCCATGGACCCTTCCTGCAAGGACAATTGTCTTCAGAGTCAGTGTAGGTGCAGGCTACCTTTGGAGAAGTGTGAATATCCTGGGGACATCCATTGGGCAGAAACCTTGGGCCATGCTGTGTGCCCACACCATCGGCAGGGATGCTCTGCTTTTGGTGTGAAACCTTGCTCTGATGCATCATTCCAAGGAAAACAGCTGGAATTTGCAGGCCAGATCATGTGGTGAGATCAGTAATTCTATCTCCCTTGCTGGAGCTGGTTTATACAGGTCAGGTCCAGCATTTCTGAGAAATTGTTCATGGTGGGGGCTTCTTTTGTTTGTTTGTTTGACTGAAAACATGAAGCCTTTCAAATAAAGGGAATTTTTAGCTGGAATATGTCTCCAGGATGTTTGCTGCACTCAGGCTTTGAGAACACAAATTCTCTGCAGAAAATCCCCCCAGACAGTGGGAGATGAGGTTATTGGGCTTGGGAGTGCACCAGGGAGATGGGACTGGAGTGAGCTTGGGACAGCAATCATTGTCATTAGTGCTGGTGCCATAAAATGTGCTTGGCTCAAATCCAGCGTTGCACAGGTGAGAACATGGTGAAACCTTGTAACTCGATATTTGTGCTTGTTCCTACCAGTGTGATCCACTGTTGAATAGGCTAGACATGAATAAAATCAGTATTTTTTAAAGTGTTGTGTGTGGGGGTTTTTTCTGTCAAAATGGCTGGTTGTCCTCATGGACTTTTCTGTGTTGGTATGAAATGTCTGATGTGGAGTTAATACAGCTTTTTAGGACAGTCCATGTCCCCTTGCAGAATTTCACCTTCCTCAGATGTGGATGTGCTTGTCTGCTCCCTGCCACTCACCCAAAGCCCTCCCCATCTCAGTCCTTGAGCCCTGGACACATTTGTGCATTTGAGTAAATCCACATCTTTTGTTTGTTTTATAAAATCTTTTGTTCTCTCAGCTGCCATTTACTTGATCTCTTTCCCTTCTTCATCCAGCCCAGATGACTCTTGGCTCCCCTCCTGGAGGGAAGTTGCTGTCCCAAACCTTATTGCATTAAAGTGAGTGGCACAGATGCCACAGAGGAGCTGTGTTTTGAATCCCATCATTACAGACCCATCACTGCAAGCCTGCAGAAGTGTATGTAGAATTCAGATTATTCACAACTGCCAAAACATTTGATAGGTGGATGTATAATGTCCAGGCAATACCACATAAACCACCTTTTCACCCCCAAAAACTTAATTGATTGGGTTACAATGATGCAAACTCATTGTTTGGGAGAAGGTCTTTAGAGGGTGAATTATGAAGGCATAAGCTGTGCAAGGCTGACCAATTAAGCTGCATTTGCCATAAGGGCCACAGAGTATTAAACTGCATTAATGGCAATCCAGGTATGAAAAAAATGTCAGGAAGAAGGAGCAGCAGGGACGAGTATAAATGTATTAATTTTGAGTACAGCATTCGTATTTTCTGTTGTAATTGGTCTGTTAAAAGGATTTTCCTAGAAGTGAATTAGCAATCCCAGTAGAGAATACAATTTGGAGAGTCATTGAATTAGAAGAAATGAAATCAAAGACAGAGTAGCATCTCTTCTATTAAATAACTGTGTTGCAGACAGATTGAATGCTGACAGTTCATCAGAACTGAGTGACATTCACTCATGACTTTTGAGGGAAATAACAGAATTACTTAAGGCACTCCATGAACTCCATTGTTGCCTGAATTCTGCAGAGTAACAAAGGTGGTTGACTTCCTTGAAAACCTTTAAAACAGTTTCCACAGGTACTGCAGTCTGGTAAATTTAACTTCTGTAGGAAGACAATTAATTGTATAACAAGGAATTGAGTCAATGAATGCCTGATAAATACAAAAAATGTCCTTCATAAAAGTCACCATAATTTCTGTTATGGAAGGTTTTGCTTTAGGACACTGATTTCTTTGGAGGGATAAACAAGCACAGTGGTAAATAGTGAGTCTCTTTGGTTAGGTCAGAAGGTTTTAGAGGGAAATGTCCAGTCATGGGATCAAAAGAGAAGATCCTGGCATGGTCAAAATTGGGAAATAGTGAGCTTGTGGTCATTCTTCAGACTTTAATATTCGTGCAGAAGATTGGCAGAAACAGGAAACTTATGTCTAGACCCAAATCAGTTCAGCTTCTACAGTAAATGGTATAAACTGCTGTTATATAGTTTTCACCCTTTGGAGAGATCTAGATCTGACCTTTCCCAAGCTCTGATGGAATAAAATAACTGTTTCCCAGTCTTTTATTTGCAGATATTCTAAATATTGTTGCTAGGGATGAGAATAGCAGTACAGTAAATGCCAGCTTGCTGACAAGCAATTATTTTTTATTAGTGACCTTTTTGGACTCCTTAAAACTTGTCCACAGAGCCTTAAAGAGTCTTGAACCATAACTTAATGGACATTGGCTACACTGTGTAGAGTCCATCCCTAATTTTCAAATTTATTGCAGGCAGCAGACACCCACTCCTGGAAAAGGAGCAAGTAGTCACAAGAGTGAGAAACCCATGAATTAAGGAAGAGGTGAAGTTCTCAGAGAAATGTGACAACCCTGTGTCTATTTGACTTTGTGACCTGGCCAAATTTGTGTGAAGTGTTGAGGTTCTTGGTGACACCATCAGGTCTGACAGCACACTCCCTTTCTCAAGGGGGAAATGATATTCCATCCCCCAGACCAATCCAAGCCAGTGTGGTGCTGTGTTTGCCTTTGAGTGGAGCAGACAAACTGCCTGGGTATCGATTTTGTGCCCATTAACAGCTCCCCACAGCCCAGGCCACTTCCTGAGCAGTGATTTGCATAGCCTAGGGGAATAATTTCCTTGGTTATTTTTTAGAAAAATTCACCCTTTCCAGTATGTTCTGATACTGTGTTTCAGTGTCCAAGTTTAGGACAAAACTGGGGAAAAGCCTCCAAAGGAGCCCCCCAGAATAAACCCCCCTCACAATTCCTCCCCCCCACTGGGCTCGGAGAGAATTTTACTCGGGGGGAAAAGTGGAAAAAACTTGTTTATTAACAAACACAAGAAAAAACACTTCCCAGCAACAGGAAAGTACAATCCCAGATGACAAAAGAAATGTTTTCACCGAAGTGAGAGACGGTCTCCCTCAGACGTTGGATCCCTTGCTCTATGGTTTTCCACTTGGTCTGCTGCATATACAGGTCATCGGCACACAGATATCTTTGTGCCACGCTGTCTAAAACACGTGCCCAGAGGCTTTGAGGGTTAGCCTCCCTCATCATACCTTGATCGATGACCAGATCATGAGACAGGGATCCCAGGTGTCTCACCTCAGTGCCATCTAAGATGGTAGCCTCACCTGCTGCATCCCAAAGCCGGACCAGCCAACTAATTATAGATTCATCAGGCTGTCTTGTATAATCCTTTCTTAAACCACGGAGATCTTTTAGGGAAAGGGACTCATTATTAGTTTCTGATCTCACACCAGTTGTTTTAACTCTTGATTTTATATCAGGAGGTGTTGAAGGTCCTTCTCCTGCATCCTCATCATCATCCTCCACTGGCCGATCGGTCTTCTTGGTGCACTTCCCACTCCTTGTACTGGTAGCCACAGCCATTGGTTGAAGCTTGCTTTCTAATTTCATCCCTGTCCTCGAGCCTGGGGTGCTAACTACAGCCTGAGTAGCTGGCATAGTAGCTATGCTATCTCCCTGTTCCCTTTCCTTTGTTTGTTGTTCTCCACTATCTAACAGGGTACGATAAGCATACGCCAGAGCCCAGCTCACTGCAGTAATCTTTTTTTCCCTGGAGCTATTGTGGCATTTCTCTTTCAAATATTTTACCACCTCAGCCGGGTTCTGAATTTGCTCATGTGAAAAGTCCCAAACCATAGGATCAGAAAATTCCTTTAACATCTGGCCCAGGTCCTGCCATTTTCCACACCACTCAGGACTCCTCACACTTTGTCCTGCTGCTAAATCAGGAGTCGCACCAGCACCTCTAGAAATCTCAGCCCTGATTTTATATAAACTGTAAACCGTGTAGAGGAAGCTTACAACATTAAACATCAGAAAGATGATCTCTTTAATACTAAAGGAGAACCACACATATCCTAATAACGATGTAAAAAATTCAGAGGAGACAAAGGGAAGCAAAGGCTGAAAAGCCTCCTCCCCTGCTTCTCCTCTAACAAATTGGATGCATATCCATAACCAGGATCCAGAAGATATCCCTGGAAACCGATTCCAGCATTTTTATAAACCTCTTACAAGCCATTGCAACCAAGCCCAGTCCAATCAATATTTTGGTCATTATCCCTCTAGTATAAAAATTACAAATAAGGGACAGTACTGGAGCTATTTCTGGGCAGGAAAATAACCCCAGAGACCAAAGAGGCATTAAAACCTCAAAAAACCCCAGTATCCAGAACCACATACTGAAATCCATTCCAAACAGCATTATATACAGTTACACAGTTTTTTCCACTTTCTTTGGTTCTCCGTACGGGCCACCAAATTATTTGTCCAAGTTTAGGACAAAACTGGGGAAAATCCTCCAAAGGAGCCCCCCAGAATAAACCCCCCTCACAATTCCTCCCCCCCACTGGGCTCGGAAAGAATTTTACTCGGGGGGAAAAGTGGAAAAAACTTGTTTATTAACAAACACAAGAAAAAACACTTCCCAGCAACAGGAAAGTACAATCCCAGATGACAAAAATGTTTTCACCAGTGTGAGGGACGGTCGCTGCTGGGAAGGGCGAGAAGCTTCTTGGGCAGGCTCCGGAGGCAGTCTCTGATGTCCAGGTCCCGTCCGGAGCTGGTACAGATCTTGGAGCTGAAGAAAGCTCCCAGGGCTTTTCAGCCTTATCACCCCTGAGCATGCTGCAGTTCCAGGCTGGAGGCAGCAGCAGGTGTCAGAGGTACAAACACCCTGTGCTGCAAAGTGAGTCTCAGTGTTCCCTTTGCCCTGTGCATCCCCAAAAGTGGGATTGGCCATTCCAGCATCTGCTGACCTGCTCCTCCTCTGAGGAGTTTGCAAGGATAGCTTGCCCTACATCTGCTGCCCAGTGTTGTTGTTGGGACATCAGAGGAGACCATGGAACTCCCTGGGAAAGGGGATGCAGCCAGTTGAGCAGCACAGGTGGAGATGGAACCCTCCCCAGAGCTGTGCCCTTCATCCATACCACTGGTTGGACCTGTGCATGGAGAAAAGATTGGCACTATTCTCAGGCATGCCAGAGATTTCTGCTGAAGTTTTTAGTAAACCTGACATTCCATTTAGTAAACCTGGACTGACATTCCAAATTCCCCTCTGCTGTAGTGTCCAAATTCTGGGGTCTGGTCTTTGCTGTGTAGTGAGCTGGGACAGCCCCAACCCCTTTGTCCATCCATCCCACTCTGGCACTCTGCAGGGAGCAGGATCCCCTATTTGTAGTGCTTCCTTTTCCCCTGGTGAATAACCTTACCCTGATTACATCCCTTGGGCTCTCCCTCCTCGCTGGCCCTGCCTGATCCCAGCTCTGACCTTCCCCCTGTGTCCCGTTCTCTCCGCCCTGCCTGGGCTGGGATGAGCACGGCGCTCCAGCAGAGGGCGCGGGATCCATTCGGGAAGCAGGAATCAATTGGAAAACGCTGCTCCAATGCCTGATTTTTTTTTTTTTTTTTTTTTTTTTTTTTTTTTTTTTTCCCTCTGCAGTGCTGCTTCAGGTGTGTGAATACCTGCCCCTACAGACTCTGCCTCTAGGACAGTCTCTAGATTTTTGAGTTGTGGGGTGTTTACCTGCCGAGGTTATTCCATTAGTGTATCTTAAAATCATAGAATCATTGAATAACACAATCATTCAGGCTGGAAAAAACTTTGGGATCACTGAGTCCAATCTGTGACCAAATACCACTGTGTCATCCAGCCCAGAGCTCTGAGTGCCACATCCTGTCATTTCTTGGACACCTCCAGGCATGGGGACTCCAAACCTCCCTGGGCAGCCCCTTCCAGTGCCTGAGCACCTTTCCATGACAAAATTCCTCCTGATGTCCAACCTGAGCATCCCCTGGCACAGCTTGGGGCTGTTTGCTCCCATCCTGTCCCTGTTCCCTGGGAGCAGAGCCTGACCCCCCAGCTGTCCCCTCCTGTCAGGAGCTGTGCAGAGCCAGAAGGTTCCCCTGAGCCTCCTTTTCTCCAGGCTGAGCCCCTTTCCAGCTCCCTCAGCCCCTCCTGCTGCTCCAGCCCCTTCCCCAGCTCCGTTCCCTTCCCTGGACACCCCTCAGTGTCTCTCTTGTGCTGAGGTTCCCAGCAGTGCCCCAGGCTCTGAGCAGTGGCCCCAGCAGTGCCAGCACAGGGGACAGTCCCTGCCTGGCCCTGCTGCCACCCCATGGCTGCACAGCCCAGGTGCCATCGGCCTCCTGCCCCCCTGGGCACGGCTGGGCTCATTTCAGCTGCTGTCCCAGCTGTGCCCTCCATCCCCTTGTCCAGGTTATCATTTAAAGAGAACTGTCCCCAACAGTGAGCCCTGGGTGTACTGGCCACCACCTGGATGTAATTCCATTCACCACCACTTCCTGGGCCTGGCCATCCAGCCAGTTTTAACAGAGAGAAGAGTGGATTTTAATTTGTGGATTTTAATCTGCATGTTTAGAGGGCAGGGAAGGTGCAAGGCTGACAATGAGAGGAGTGCTACCTGCATTACAGAGCTGCTCTGCCAGCAGGCTGTTCCCTTTCCTAAGTACAATACATGATCATAGCAATCTCTCCTGGCTTTAAAATTGATGGCAGATGTACTCCCCAGATAATGAGGCTCATAAAAAAAATGGTATGAAATCTCCTGTTGAATTTGATAGCAGAGGTGCTGTTCCAATTTAAAGGTTACAGGATGACACAAAAAAAAAATAGCTAAAGAAAGGTTATCCTTTTCCACTCAGCCTCTGGAACCTGGGTTATTACAGAGCTGGCTTTGCCAACACTAAAGCAGATACTTTTGGGTGACTGAAAGCTCTCTGTGGACAAAGAAATGCAGGAATGTTCCCTGTGTGTGAAGTGCACAGAACTGCAGAGGGCCAGGAGCTGTGCCACCATGATTTGTCACCAAGCTTCTCATGGCAGAGCAATGCCACTTAAAGTTTCTCTGAAAGAAAACCAAAAAATCCTTTTTTTTTTTCGAACTGGAAATATTCTATCACATGTCATCATAGAATTTTTAAATTACTGTTAATCTTGGTGGTATGCATAAAATTAAAATAAAATAATGACAGTAGTGTTATACTGTTCAAGAAAGCCCATAGCCTTCATGTCTTAACACACCTGGTGCAAAAAAGTTCTTTTTTTCTTTTTTTGTGGCTACCACAGCTGAAGTTATCCCAAATTTGGGATTGTGGGGGATGCTAAGGTGAACAGCAAAGCAGATTCACGGGATGGAGGATATTTGCTGGCATGGGAAGGGTGGGAGATCTTACAGACACACAGGTTTTAGTGACTGAAATCCCATTTTGTGCCACTAGAGGATACTCAAACTGTTGCCAGCTTGTAAGAAACAGCTCCTTAATCTCTGCTTCTCTGGAAATCAATTGCTAGGAGAAGGAAATGTCTTTGAGAGGAATAAAGGGAGTAGATGTTTAGGCACATCTCAAATCTTTCTTTTAGGTTTCAGTGGGAGTTCAGTGAATAGAATCATGTGCCCAAAAATTGAAGCAGTGAGTGACAGCAAGAGCTGATGAGCTGCCTGCATGTAAAAGCTGCAGCTTTCTCTGCATCAGAAAGTGCTGGTTCCTGGGAGGTGAAACTGTGGAGCAGCCACATCCTGCTGTGAGAGAGGCTGGAAAAGCTGGTGTGGGAGAGAAGGACTCACAGAGAGGTTAAAGGGGCTGGTGGGACATGTCTGGATTTTGTTCTGGTTGGACAGCTGGGATCTGGTGCAAGCCAGATGTGGTTTTGATTGCAGTTGACATTGCAGAGTCAGAGGGAGCAGAGCAAACATTCACTGCAGGACTCACTCCTGAGGTGAATTGCAGTGGGGGCCTGACATGGGGATCCAGGTGTGGTTTAACTCCTCCAGAAAAATCCAACCATTTCAGACAGGGCAGAGTCCAATGCTGTGATTAACTTCTCAGGAAATAACAAGAAACACTACTACCTGACTCCAGAAGTCAGTTTAAAGCATTTTCTTATCTTGGCCAAGCTTGGCTGCATCAAACACACCAGCAGTGCTGCTGCAGAGCCTGCCAGTGTCACCACAAATCCTCCTCTTGGGGTGGCTGCAGGGAAAATCCCTCCCTGACCCCCAGTAACATTCCCTGCTCAGCAGGGTCTCAGTTCTGGAGGACTGTGATGGGGATGGTTATCCTGTTACAGTCTGATTTGCATCTTTTGGGGCATGGTTAAGCTGACAAAGGTGCTTAATCTGGCAATTAGAGCAACACAGAGCTCTTTGCTGCTAATCAAAGAATTTGTACTCCTCTTCAGACCCATGGCAGAGCTCTGTCTTAGTAAAGTCACTCTGCAGCATTCCCATCCAACACATGCAGGACTAATGTCCAGGATTCATTCTGGGCCAGCCTTTCCAGTCTGTGTCTTCCCTTTAAAGACTGCAGTAGTGAGAATGGGATACATGCCAGCAAAAAATGTCTCCCAACAATTCCCTCCAGCGACTGGAGATAACTTTTTTTGTTCACATGGGGTGGTCAGGAATGCAGCAAAAGGATCCCAGGCCAAAAGGCTGTGCTCTGGGATGGAGCTGCTGCAGCCAGAGCAGGGACACCCAGGGATCAGAGGGATGGAGCAGCTCTGCTGGGAGGAAAGGCTGAGGGAATTGGGATTGTTCAGGCTGGAGAGGAGAAGCTTTGAGGTGACCTCACTGTGGCCTTGCAGTGCCTGAAGGGAGCCACAGGAAAGATGGAGAGAGACTCTTGACAAGGGCCTGGAGTGACAGGACAAGGGGCAATGGCTTCACACTGACACAGAGCAGGGTTGGATTGGATATTGGGAAGGAATTGTTCCCTGTGAGGGTGCTGAGGCCCTGGCACAGGTTTCCCAGAGCAGCTGTGGCTGCCCCATCCCTGGCAGTGTTCCAGGCCAGGCTGGATGGGGCTCTGAGCAACCTGGGATAGTGGAAGGTGTCCCTGCCCATGGCAGGGGTGAAACTGGATGATCTTTAAGGTCCCTTCCAACCCAAACAATTCCATGATACTGTGATCATGAATTATTGTGACCTTCCTTGCTAACCAAGGCCAGACACTCTTTTTCCTTCATCCTGGTGCCCAGCATTTCCTGACTATCCTGGTACCTGCCCACCTGGATATCATCTGTGTGCTGCTGGCATGAGGACCTGTTTCTGCTCCTCTGAGGGCTGAATATCAGTGTTGAATAATGCAGCCAGGAGTCTCTAGAGCTCCTGTCTGCAAGTCATTAAGCTGGGTTGACTGGCTCCATGCATGGTGAGCAAGCTGTTCTTTTTAAAACACTGATTTATTGTCTCAGATTGCAGTAAATTCTGTCATATAAAACCAGAGTATCTCCAGTTTGCATGGAGACAGTTTGTTTTAAGGTATCTAAAGACATTTTAATTGCTCACTTGGTAAACTGTGGTCATTTCTCCTCCCTGTTATCTTGATCTCAGAACAGTACATAGCACACCTGAACATTTTTTTCCTAGGCCATTGGGGTGCTTTTTCATCAATTGGAAGTTTCTCCAGCTGTACCTTTGTAATCTTTCAAAATTTCTTCCACCATTCCTTCTTTCTCATCTGTTTGATCTTCTCCTTTTGTCTTATGAACTGTGCCAGATGCTTCCTTGAGTTCTTCCAACTGCAGACACCCCTTTCATTCTGCTGATGAATTGTGGCAGAGTGAAAAATATATTCTTTTTCTTTTTGTGGTAGCCCTCCCAGAATAGAAGTGATAATTTTAATGACATTTGTAGATAGGGCTGTTGTGGGAAAAAAAGTCCTTACTTTTGCTCACTGATGTCTGAAGATTGTGACACCTGTGGTGAGAAAGAAGAAAAGACATGGAAATGAAGAAGTGAATTTCTTCTTGAGTTTTCATCTGTAGGAAGCCATACCAGGCTCATAACTCTGCAAAACTGCATTTCTAGAGGTTTCCCCATTATTTTCCATTGTTTCCTCCATTTTAATTATACTGGGGCTTCTGCAGAATAATTCAGCTCATGATTCTTATGTCTTGGGTTGTTTTTTTGTTTGTTGTTTTGATGTTTTTTTGTTAATGGCATCTCTGCATTCAATTTGATTTTGAAGGTCCATGAAAGAATATCTAACAAGGGCTGAAAAGTTAATCTCTTCCCTGCCAGCCCACTGTTCCAGCCAGGAATATCATCCTGGGGTCTGGAAGCTCTGTGGCATTGAGCATTCCTTCACTGTCAGCATCTAGGAGTGGGCAGGCAAGTGGGACTGGAACCTTGTGGGGGAAAGCTGCTCCCCTCCAAAACACTTGGTGAAGTTTTCTGTTCCTCTGGAGGGTTTCTCCCAGCAGCAAAGAGAGCTTGGGATAAGGTTTATGCAGCCTGTGAGAGAGGGCACTGACAACCAGGAGACTGCATGGCACATCCATGGCTCCAGAGGTAATTCAACTTCCTTGTGGTTTTGGGGGGAAAAATATATTAAAATTGGGTGATCAAAGCTAAAGGAAGGAAGCCCTAGGTAAGAAAACTTCCTTTCTTTTGAAACAGAGAGCATCTGGCATAGGAATAGGATAATCCCAAAAGAAAAGTGCTGTCCCTGAGACTTGGAATCACACACTCAAGGCTCAGCTTCTGCTGAATCCACTCCTTGGTAAACAACACAGAACTGCAGAAAGAAGTGCAGTTGGGCACCTGACCAAGCAAACAAGACATCTGCACCCAGCAACTCTTTGTAGGGCAGCTGCCCATAGCACAGGCACAACCTCCTTTGGCTGAATTTGGTGCCTGCCTTACAGGAAGGGAATTCCTTGGGGGTTCACAGCTATCCCCTAAGGTGGCATTTCTGGGGTGCCTGACCCAGGCTGTGCCAGTGGCTTGCCTTTCCACTGCACTCCTGTCAAAATCCCAGGCTGGTCCCTCCCTCCCCTGCCACTCTCTAAGGGAAATCAGATTATTCCCAGCAAGTGACCATTTTTAACTGGCTCCCTGTTTCCATTGGTGTCTTCTCCACTAGTGATGCCAGGATTTTAACCCCTGGGATCCCAGACTCCTCACATGTCTGTCCCAGCACATCCCACTGACTGCAGCTGTCCAGCTCTTCCCAAACTGCCTGTGGGCTGGTGCCAGGCTAAAGTAGGGCAGCTAACTTGCAGTCCATCTCTGGTTAGCCTCCAGCAAGGTTACTGGTGTGCTTTTGGCCACTGGAGGGCTCTGGTTTTATTTCATAACTATGGGAGGATGGTACTAAAATTTGCCAGTGTCATGGGCCAAAAGGAGGGTCTGAACCGCAGGAGCCTCATGCCTTATCCTGATACTTGGGCATGAAAATTGAAAATTGGATGTCCAGCTTGCTGCATCAAGAATAACCAAGATTCTGGGAATCTGGGACACTTGGTTGCAATTATTTGGGTTATTACAATGATTTTCTCAGCCTCCTGAGGTCTGTCTCTGTGCCAGTGCAGCAAAGATGTGCTCACAAAATCTGTTTTTCTGTGAGAAGGAACAGTGGCACTGGAGAGCAGAGGGAGGGGTGTGTGGAGGGAGAATCAAAGGTAGGTCCACACCACTTCTGGGAGGTATTTTTATCAAGGGCTGGTCAGGGGTAGGAAGGAGGGGAAACCCTGGACTGTACCTACTTGAATTTGCTAAAATTCTGCTTTTCCTTCTTCCCCCCTCATTGAGAGATCAGTGCAGCACAGGAAAATCTCAGAGAGGGAGCTTTCATTCATTGCAGAGCACTGCAATGCATTCACTGTGTGTCCTTGAAGGAACCCCACACTTTGCAGCTGACCCTGAGCTTTAGCATTAGAAAAGCTTTTTCTTTTCTGCCTTTTTTTTTTTTTTTTGTTGGCCTTCCTCAGCTCTAGTCCTATTTTTAGAGCCTGTCATTTTCTCAGGGGCTTCACAGTCTATTTTTAAAAAGACTTTGCAGGCTGCCAAACCATTGTTATTTTCTCTAGGGTGATGTCAACACTGTGCCTATAGTAAACGTGCCTGGCATTTACTGCAGGTGATGCTTTAGAACAGATGAACATTAATGTTGAGGGTGAAAGACAGTTTTGCAAGCAGAGCCCCATTGTGAAGTGTTTAATTTCCACAGAGCATCCTCTTGCTTGCCTTGTGGCTTTCCCCTTTTCTGCAACACTGTTGGTCTGACCATCAAATTGCTCACTGCTGCATGAACCTGATCTGTACTTTATTAGATCATCTGGAGTGACTGTAAATCAGGTTTGGCCCAAGTCTTGCAGCAGGTTTAATGTTTCTACAAAGCTTTTTTTTTTTTTTTTTCCCTTACCATTTATATTGGGAATTAATTTAACAGATCAGCTCTGAAAGAAACATGGGGTAGAGTTTAAAGGGCTTAAATTATGAACAGCAGCAAATATTGGCAATAATCATCATGGTATCATCAATTTTGGTGGAATTTCTCGAATGAATCCAGCATAACCACAGCTTCTTTTTACCTGTGTGGAGGGGAAAAATAAAAAAAAAAAAAAAAGGAAAAATTCAGGAACAGTTATGTAAAGATGTGGGAGCAGATGTACTGCTGGTGTAAGCTGGCACTGCTCCACTCATGTCAGTCAAAGTAGTTGATGTGGGGGAACATTTGTCTGCAAGGGAAGCAAGATTTATCCCTGAGCTCCATAGAAATCCCAGAATGGCCTGGCTTGGAAGGGACATTGAGGATGATGTGGCTCCATCCCTTGCCATGGGCAGGGACACCTTCCGCTATCCCAGGTTGCTCACAGCCCCATCCAGCCTGGCCTGGAACACTGCCAGGGATGGGGCAGCCACAGCTGCTCTGGGAAACCTGTGCCAGGGCCTCAGCACCCTCAGAGAGGATGATCACACATCAATGTAGTGTTTGTGCCCATGTCATGCTCTGATCCCCTCACAAATGTGAGGGATTATGTCAGAATTTCATCTTTTCATGGGTGCTGAAGTCTCTTCTACACTTCCTGCTCTAGACAACACTGCCCAAGAGAACAATTCCTGCTCTTCAACCACATTGATTTGTTCTTTGGGCTGTACTAGCTCAGCTGTGCCTTTGAACATTTGATTTTACAGACCATGGACACATGTGGAGCACCTCCTCCATCAGCCACTTGTGTGAATGTCATGGGAAGACTGAGCAAAAGTCTCCGTGGGAGCTGGTGAGCCACCCTTCTGCAGAATCACAAAAGCACAGAAACTTTAACTCCCTTGTTTCACTAAAAGTTGAGATTGTAAATACCTTTGAACCCTGAGTGCTGGTCAAGGAAATAATGCAGTGCACAGGAATGACTCTTTGTGCTCTTCTTGCTCTGAGTCCATTCTCTCAACCCAGGAAATGTCCAGAAGCTCCACAAATTGGTGGAATTTTTCAAATATAAGCCTCCAAGGGATTTTATTTTCCATGAGTTTGACCAGCTGAACCCTTGTAAACAGCTACCATCCTGCAGCAAGGAGTCCAAGGCCAGGTTGGATGGGGCTCTGAGCAACCTGGGATAAGATAATGGATGGTGTCCCTGCTCAAGGAAGGGGATTTGGAAATAGATGATCTTTTAGGTCCTGTGATTTAATTATTCATATCCCCCCTGTCCCAGCCCTTTGACTCCCATCAGATTTTCCTCTGGGCCAGCAGTGCCCCAAACTGCTGATACCCAGTGAAGTGCAGCAGTGACCTGGGGCTGCTGAGTGGCACTCAGCCCTCCCAAACAGAGTCACTGCCTCTTGCACTAACCTGTCCCTTTCTCTGTTGCCTCCTCACTCGTATCTTGATCTCAAAGGGTTCCTCAGGGCTCTAAATTGCCCAGCAATTCTCAAAAGGCCCATCTCAGGTTCACCAGGAGACCTTTGAACTTTTGTGAACCTAACCTGAGACTCACATTTGTAACCAAACCAGGAGGGTTTTGCCTAGGTTTGCAGTTCATCGTAGGTGTCTCACACTCTTCTTTCATTTCATGGCACTGGACAAAGAACAACCATTTGGAAGCCCCCAGGAAAACTGCCTGACCTCAAATTCTGCTGGCAGCAGCCCCCAAGCTCTGAGAAGGCACCAGTTCTGCCACATGCTGCTGGCTGAGCTGGTTGGCTGCCTCTGAAGGACAACTGCCATGGCAGATGGCTGGGAGTTAGCAGGGAATTTATTCAGAGCTCCAGATGAATAAGGCTGCCTCTCCTCAGAGGGAATGGCAGCTGGGAGCTCACATCCCCACCCACATCTGCACAGTGGCACCCAGGAGTGCAGCAGCCAGGCTGGCTGTACACACCAGCTCCTCTGCACTGCCCAGCCCAGTCTGTGCCAGTTCAGAGGGGCTGTGGGCTCTATCTGCACCTCTGAGCAGAGGGGCTGCTCCAGCAGGAGCTGAATCCATTCAGGTGTCTTGGGTTGCACTACAGGATGTGGCCAGAAATGTGAATTCTGTCACCATCTGCTGCAGCCGGGTGGGGCAGTGACCCTTATCTCCTGGCACATATTATCTGCTAATGGGCCATCTTTAAACCAGCTGGGCAATCATCTTTATCTTTCCACAGCCCATCCTCCCTCCAGGAAGATATCATCTGCTGCTGGGCCATTCAGTCCCACTGTGTGACTGATAAAATTACATCATCCCACTGGGAGATGCTCAAGCCAGGGGAGCAGCCAAGCCTTTCCTACCCAGATAAAAACTGAGATTTGGGACACCAAGGTACCTTCTTTCCACTGGATTCCAGAGGAAAGCTGGACCTTTCCACATCATCCCTGGACCTTCAGAGGAAAACTGCACCTTCTACAGGAGCACTGCTCCAGCTGAACCACATCTGCCACTGCAGGAGGATGCAGCCACCATTGAATGGGACTGCTGCCAACACCCTGACTGACTGACAGGGTGTCAGGTTGTATTCTGATCCTGTCAGTGCTTTGGGATTGTTCTTTGTAACAATGTATTTCTATTTTAATTTTCCTAGTAAAGAACTGTTATTCCTAATTCCCATATCTTTGCCTGAGAGCCCCTTAATTTCAAAATTATAATAATTTGGGGGGAGGGGTTTACACTCTCCATTTCAAACAGAAGCTCCTGCCTTTCTTGGCAGACACCTGTCCTTCAAACCAGGACATCAGGGGGAATGGGGCAGAGCCTCCATCTCAGGTACATCTTTTCAGACACTCTTCATGATCCCTGCCCAGACAGCAGCCCCAGGTCACTGGTGCACTTCCACTGCAAACTGGGTACCAGCAGTTTGGGGCATTGCTGTCCCAAAGGAGTGACTTGTAGCAATCTGAAAATCTGATGGGATTTGAAGGCTGGGATAGTAATCATAAAATCATAGAATGGCTGGGTTGGAAGGGACCTTAAAGATCATCCATTTCTGAATCCCCTGCCATGGGCAGGGACACCTTCCACTAGCCCAGGTTGCTCACAGCCCCATCCAGCCTGGCCTGGAACACTGCCAGGGATGGGGCAGCCACAGCTGCTCTGGGAAACCTGTGCCAGGACCTCACCACCCTCACAGGGAACAATTCCTTCCCAATATCCAATCTAACCCTGCTCTGTGTCAGTGTGAAGCCATTGCCCCTTGTCCTGTCAGCCCAGCACAGAGGAGTTCTGGGTCCCAGCACACACAACCAGGGCAGGGTCAGCTCTCACCAAATAGCACTCCCAGGTTCTTTCTGGAAATATTCCCTCTATTTTCCTAGGGAATAATGTGGTGTTAGATGCTGATGTTGCAGTGAAGATGGCTGAACAGAAGGAAAGCTGCAATCCCTCAAGAAGTTTCCCTTCAATGTCTGTTTGTAAGGGTTAAGCATCTCTACCATGAGCTGAAGCAGATGTGAAAGGCCCTTGGTCAGAGGCTGTGACTGCTTGCAAAGATTCCCACAGGTAATGGGATTTGAGCTGCCAGTTCCCTGACTTCTCTCTCTGCCCCTAGAGCAGCTGCATTAATTTTTATCTTTAAATATTCCTGCTATTAAAAAAAAATCCCCACTGATGTTGCCACCTCTGAGTCATGCTGGCATATTTGTGTGCTGGTATATTTTAGGAGCAAAGCTGCTGGAGTTCAATAAGTATAAAGCAGGACTTGATAAGCGAGGCAGTGGTAGTAGCAGGATATTTAGATAAGGGAAAGGAGGTGTGGTGTGCTGTCAGTAAGTACTTGGCACTCTGCAGGATTGATCCCAAATGAGTTTGGCCCAGGCTGTCTCTCAGTCCCTGGATTTTCTGCAGGTTAAATTCCTTTCCTCAGGCTTGGAGAACATTTCAGTGTTATCAGCCTGACAGATTACAGAATATAGAATTGTAGAACCTCCTGAGCTGGATGAGACCCACAAGGATCACCAAGGCCAGCCCTTAGCCCTGCACAGAACAGCCCCAAGAAGGTGTGCTGCCCTTGGCTTCAGATCTGTTCTTACCTCTACAGGCACTTGAAGACCTTATCTGCTAAGTGATAAGAGTCATGTATCTCCTCTCCTCTCCTCTCCTCTCCTCTCCTCTCCTCTCCTCTCCTCTCCTCTCCTCTCCTCTCCTCTCCTCTCCTCTCCTCTCCTCTCCTCTCCTCTCCTCTCCTCTCCTCTCCTCTCCTCTCCTCTCCTCTCCTCTCCTCTCCTCTCCTCTCCTCTCCTCTCCTCTCCTCTCCTCTCCTCTCCTCTCCTCTCCTCTCCTCTCCTCTCCTCTCCTCTCCTCTCCTCTCCTCTCCTCTCCTCTCCTCTCCTCTCCTCTCCTCTCCTCTCCTCTCCTCTCCTCCAAAGGAATTTGCAGTGTCCCTTCATGGGGTGTAGACTCTTCCTGTGTCCTATTCCTGTGCCTGTACCACAGTGGGTGTGGAACCAAGATCTGAAGTGTGTGTGGAAACCTATGAGGCATCCCTGGACCCCTAGAGCCCTGGAGATGTGCTGGACCATGCAAACAGGGCTCCCCAGCTCCCTGGCTGCTTTATTCCAAAGAAATGGTCATCACAGAACCATAGAATGTTCTGGGTTGGAAAGACATTGAAGTTCATCTCATTCCACCCCCTCCATAGACAGGCACACCTCCCTCTAGCCCAGGTTTCTCAGAGCCCCATCCACCCTGGCCTTGATCTGATTAACCAGGTAAGTGCTCTGCCTTTTCAGTTCTATCCCAGAAACTCACCAGCTCCCCTGAAATACAGGAGAGAAGCCCTTCATTCAGTCCTCATCCCTGCAATACAGGAGAGAAGCCCTTCATTCAGTCAATATCCCTGAAATACAGGAGGGAAGCCCTTAATTCAGTGTCTATCCCTGAAATACAGGAGAGCAGCCCTTCATTCAGTCCTCATCTCTGAAATACAGGAGAGAAGCCTTTCATTCAGTCCTCATCCCTGCAATACAGGAGAGAAGCCCTTCATTCAGTCTCTATCCCTGAAATAAATGAGAGAAGCCTTTCATTCAGTCTCTACCCCTGAAATACAGGAGAGAAGCCCTTCATTCAGTCTCTATCCCTGAAATATAGGAGAGAAGCCCTTCATTCAGACTCTATCCCTGAAATATAGGAGAGCAGCCTTTCATTCAGTGTCTATCCCTGCAATACAGGAGAGAAGCCCTTCATTCAGTCTCTAACCCAGCTCCTTGCTCAGATCCATGTGCAAGCAAGCCCTGCTTGTCAGGCTGTGGTTTCTGGGTTGCTGCTCTGCAGAGCCCTTGCTGCTGTTCCAGGGGAATTGGCTGGTTTCAAGGTGATGGGTTAGCTCTTTGCTCCCAGCTGCTAAGCACGGCAAGAAGCTAAAAATACCTCTAAGCCAACACCTAATGTCACTTCTCCTCACGAGGGGTTTCTGCAGTTGCCACGGGGATCTTAAGCAATTGCACAGGGAGGGGATAACTCTCTTTATTTTTGTGAATAGAGGGGGAGGCGCCCAGGAGAAAAATCCCTCTGTGAAAAAGCTGTGCAGCCGCGTGCTTTGATGCTGGGGTTGAAAAAGCTAAATGTCCATGGATTTAGACCAGCCAATGGTGTGTGAGTGCTATTTTTGGAAAGCACAGTGCAGAATTATGGCACATGCATCACATGTGAATTGGGAAAGTGCAAGCTATTTTTGGAGCCCGTTTGCATATGTGCTGAGTCAAGGTTTGCAGACAGAGCAAGCTGCACCTAGCATCTCTTAAATTTGCTTTAGCAAGGTTATTAGCTTTAAACAAGCTCTGGCTCCCAAAAAAAAAAAAAAAAATCCTTTCTCCCTCTGATTTTATTAGCATCTCAGCATTGCAAGGAGATTAATTAAAAAAGACAAACAATTAAGTGCAAAAGGGGAGGCACAAGGAAAGGGGAAGCAATTTAGAGTTGAAGGGGGATGGGTTCTGAAAATGTATTACCTAGGTAAGTACAGAAAGACCAGAACAGCATAAAAAAATGTATGGAAAGGCAGGAGGGGCTTGTAAAGAAGGTGGGAAATTTACACTTATGCTATCATTGCTGAAGAAAGCCTATTTACAGGGAGCAACCCCTGGGGAAAACAGGAATTAGGGGAAGAAATTGGAGCAGCACTGCACGAATTTTAGCCAGCCCTTGTGCTAGTTTGAAAACAAACCAGTGGGAGATCCCAAGTCAGAACTAGCACCCTGCTGGTCAGGGTGGTGGTAGCAGTCCAATTAAATGGTACCTGCAGTCCTCTGGAAGTGATGGATGTGGTTCTGTTGAAGTGGTGATCCTGTAGAAGAGTCTGGTTGTCCTCTGAAGGTCCAGTGGTGGCTATGGAGCTCTTGTCCTCTGGGAATGCAGTGGATAAGGCTGCTCATGGTGTTCCAAGCCTAAGATTATACCCAGGTAGGAATTCATGGCTCCTCCCCCTGGATTAAGCACCTTACAATGTGATGATGTAATTTTATCAGTCATGCAGTGAGGCTGGTTGGCCCATTAACAGAAGATATACCCCTGGACTGGGCAGGACCAGCTGGATTGATGGACCTTTGGGTATTGCCCATCCAGGTGGCCTTTGCTAAATTTACTTCCCAATTTATGAAGGTCCCCCTGCCAAGGGCCTTTAAGGTCATCTTAAGTACTCCATTGCATCATTCAACTTTCCTGTCAGCTGGAGCATGAGAAGGAGGATGATATATCCATTCAATGCCATGTTCTCTGGCCCAGAAGTTTATAAGGTTATTCTTGAAATAAGTCCCATTGTCCAACTCGATTTTCTCAGGGTGTGCCATTGTCTCCACATAATCTTCTGTTTGAACTAACAGCAGCTCAGCTGGGGGGGAGCATCTATATGTTCTTGTCTTCCATACTTCTCTAGGATGCTTTCTTTCTGCTGTGCCTTGAAATTTTCCTTTTTCACTTTGAACAATTTATAAAGGAGCTCTAATTTTGTAGGGTCTGCTTGAAGATGAACTTCAGAGCCTTTGTCATAAGCCTCCCAGGCAAACAACTGAGCCTGAGCCATTGAAATGGTGTCGCTTGTGCAACGAATCAAGTTGTCACCTGCATAACTAACTTCATCTAGATCCTTGCCTATGTTGGCATAAGGGTTCTCCCTCATTGCTCTTGTTTTGGGATCATAATAAGCAGAGTTTGGATCTACATTCCTCAAGTATTTTGCAGTATCTTCCCGAATACGTAAATTTCGGACTGTGAAGCGTCTTTTAGAGTCAAAGTTCTGCCCAGGCATATCAATGTCACCTGCATATTTGTCTTCATCTTCATCTTCACTGTTATGATCTCTTTCCATCTGTGAATTTGACTCCTCTTCTCCCCACTGGTGTTTTGGGGAGTTAACTTGCTCCAGCTTCCCTGATGCCAACTCCTCCTGAAGCTTCTGAGCTTTCAGTGCGCATTTGGCCGAATCAACCTTGGAATATTCCTCGACAGTTTCCATGTGCTCCTCTGGGTTATAGCCATTCCACCGGTCTCGCTTCCCATTGTAATCAAACATCAGCGGAGGCTGCACGTGTTCATCTGGGGCAATATTCATGCCTGTGTATTTTGCTCCAGCTTTCCTGGGTCTCTCCATGCAGTCTTTCCTTCTGTGTGTCCGTGCCCCGCAGTTCTCACAGGCTCCTTTGTGGTACCTCGTGGCCACGCTGTGCTCCTGCAGCCCTTGTTTGTACCAGTCTCCAGAGCAGCTATACTGTTTCTGCTTCTCTGGCTGATGTCTCTGATGCTTTAGCGTGGGTCTTCTAGAAGGATCTATGTACCATGGCACTGAGGAGATGTACTGAGGAATGTGAGGGTTGATATCTTTTCCTTCTTCATCCACTTCAGCAGGTGCATTTCTTAGTTTTCTCTGCTCTTCCAACTCTTTCTTTTTCCTCCAGTTTTCCCTCATCATCTTCTTTGGCTCCTCTAAGCTCAGATAATTTGCCCCTTCTGTAGGAGGGGTGTTCACTAGCATACCTTGGCTCATTTTGGCTTTTTCCCTGCTGGGCTGCAGTGCCATCCCACACTGGGTGCCAAAATATGTGCTAGTTTGAAAACAAACCAGTGGGAGATCCCAAATCAGAACTGGCAGCCTGCTGGTCAGGGTGGTGGTAGCAGTCCAATTAAATGGTACCTGCAGTCCTCTTGAAGTGATGGATGTGGTTCTGTTGAAGTGGTGATCCTGTAGAAGAGTCTGGTTGTCCTCTGAAGGTCCAGTGGTGGCTATGGAGCTCTTGTCCTCTGGGAATGCAGTGGATAAGGCTGCTCATGGTGTTCCAAGCCTCAGATTATATCCAGGTAGGAATGCTTGGCTCCTCCCCCTGGCTGGAGCATCTCCCAATGGGATGATGTAATTTTATCAGTCATGCAGTGAGGCTTGATGGCCCATTAACAGAAGATATCCCATGGAGACAGTTATCAGGGATGAGTCAGGAAGGAGATAAGGAACACTGCCCCACCTGCTTTAACAGTATGAAGATGGTGATAGAATACATCCTTTTGGTTACATCTTACACTGTAACCTAAGACAGCCCTGAATCTGGGGGCAGGGAGGAAAAGCCTCCAGCTTGCATGGTGAAGGGATGCCAGCTGAGGATAACACAAGACTGACTGGCTGGGGATGGTCTCAGTGGCTGGACTCTGTTCCCAGAGCACACAGCCTTTTGCAGGCTGTCTTCCAGGGCAGTGCTGGCTGTCCTCACAGATGATGGACAGTCAGACAGTTTCCCCTATGGCCAGAAGTGTTGCCTTAGCAAGGGATCTTTCTTATCAACTCAATCCAGGAAGCAAAGGCATTAAAGACAGGACACAATTAGACTGCTGTGGTCATTAGGGGGGACTGAGGTTCAACCAGGCTAAGTGCTGGGTCCTTGGCCCCAACAGCTTCCTGCAGTGCTCCAGTCTGGGGCAGAATGGCTGGAAAGAGAAGGGCCTGGGATGCTGGTGACAGTGGCTGAATGTGAACCAACATGTGGGCAGGAAGGCCAATGGCACCCAGCTGGGATCAGCAATGGTGTGGCCAGCAGGATCAGAGCAGATTGTCCCCCTGTTCTGGGCACTGCTGGGGACACACCTCAAATCCTGTGTCCAGTTCTGGGAACCTCACTGCAAGGTGGACACTGAGGGGCTGGAGATGTCCAGAGAAGGAAACAGAGCTGGGGAAGGGTCTTTAGCAAAAATCCTATGAGGAGCAGCTGAGGGAGCCGGGAAAGGGGCTCAGCCTGGAGAAAAGGAGGCTCAGGGGAACCTTCTGGCTCTGCACAGCTCCTGACAGGAGGATGCAGCCAGGTGCTGCCATGGAACAGGGGACAGGATGAGAGGAAACAGCCTCAAGCTGCACCAGGGGAGGTTCAGGTTGGACATTAGGAAGAATTTCTTTACTGAAAGAGTGATTAAATATTGGAAGTGTCTGTCCAGGTTGGTGGTGGAGTCCCCATCCCCAGAAGTGTTTGAGGAAAGCCTGGACACAGCACTGGGTGCCATGGTCTGGTGTTTGGTCACAGGGTGGACTTGATGATCTCAGGGGTCTTTTCCAACCTGAATGATTCCATGATTCACGTGTTCTGTGCCACAGTTTGCCCAAATCTGCAGAGTGGGTGGGAGCAGGGCAGATGGGAGGCTCTGTCCATTCAGCTGTGGCACTGGAGAGCCTTCTGGGTCTGGTGTGCACAGAAATAGGTTTGCAGGCGTGGAGCACACAGTGCTGGAACAGCAGCAGGCCCACCAAGCAGACAGGAAGGGAGCAGGATGGTGCCTGGGAGCTCTGGGAGATCAGGAAAGTGTTTTTAAATCACACAAGATGAGAAGCAGAGCAAGAGCAGCCTGAGCACTGGCTTGTTGGTGGAGGTCCAGAGCAGAAACATTCTGTATTGTTCATGCCAAGTGCAGTCCTACAGAGTCTGTAGGGATGTTTTAAAGCCCTTGATGTCCTGGTGAGGTTGGCTGTAGAGACTGACCTCAGGTGAAAGAGGAAAAGGGAGAAGCAGTACCTGGACACAGATAAACATCCTGTTCTGCTGATAATATCATGCAGCAGGACATAGGGGAAAGACGGGAGTAATGCTGATTTGTCTAGGGGGACACTCTTGACTCAATTTATTATTTCAGTTCCTAGAGACACAGGTATAAACATCAGACCTGACATACACCTATAAACAGGGTGAGATACATGAGCACCCCTGGCATGCTGCTTTTTATGTTTGCCCTCCTGGAGGTTTAATCCTGATAGAACCAGACCTATGTGGTCCTTTCTGTGCCCTTCTCTGCCTAAATACATGTGATTCAGAAGAGTTTGATAAAATGGCACATGTTCTGTTTTTCCACTTTCAATCAGAGAAAATAAAAAGTAAAATCAACTCTGGTGAAGGAAAAAAAAGTTTCAAATACATGTAGGGGTCCCAAGTCATTGTCTAGAAGATGAGCCTGAGAATGGGTTAAAATAAGAGTGAAAATGCAAATGTTGATGTAATTTCCCAAATTGGAAAGCAGACACAAGCCAAAAAATGCCAACATAACTATGGCCAGAGAACAAACCAAATCACAATTCCTCTCCAGTTTACAGCTTGAAAAAGAATCCAAAATTTGAGGAGAGGCAGAGGAAAATTGTGTAGCACTCCACTTTTAAGCAGCTCTCTTAGATTTTTTTTTTTTTTTTTTTCTTTAGAAAGCAGCACTTTTCTGGATCTTACTTTGGAGTGGTTTCTAGTTAAAACTACTAAGTTTCATCACCTTCCTTTCTGTAACTGTAGATACCCAGCCTGAGAGCTGACCTTGAGTTTAAATATGGCTTTGACCTGTCTCTTGGGTTGTAATGCAGAATGTGACCAAAAGCATGTATTCTATCACCATCTGTTGAAACCAGGTGGGGCAGTGATCCTTACCTCTGAGGGAGATATTCTGTGCTAAAGGGCAATTTAAAACCAGGTGGGGAAATCATCTTTTCTACAACCCATTCTTCCTCCAGAGACATATCTTCTGTTAATGGGCTATTGATTCCCACTGTATGACTGATAAAATTACATCATCTCATTGTGATATGCCCCAGCCAAGGAGAGGAGCCAAACATTTCCTACCTAGATAAAAAGTGAGATTTGGAACACGAAGGCAGCCCTTTTCCACTAGATTCCAGAGGAAAAACATACCCTTCTCCATCATCACTGGAGCTTTGGAGAAAAGCTGCACCCTTCTACAGGAGCACTGCTTCAGCTGAACCACATCTCTTCACTACAGAAAGACTGCAGCCACCATTTAATGGGACTGCTACAACACCCTGACTGACTGACAGGGTGTCAGGTTGCATTCTGACTCTGTCAATGTTTCTTGTTGTTTTGTATTACTGTATTTTTATTTTTTAATTTTTCCTCGTAAAGGACTGTTATTCCTATTCCCATATCTTTGCCTGAGAGCTCTTTAATTTCAAAACTATAATAATTTGGAGGGAGGAGGTTTACATTTTTTCATTTCAAGAGAGTCTCTTGCCTTCCTTAGCTGACACCTATCTTTCAAACCAAGACAATCTGCTAGAAATCTGAGTGCTCATTTCACTCAGTACTCAGCTCCTATCCTGGAACTTCGATGAACCCAACCTGAGATTCGTGCTTGTAATCAGACCTATGCAGAGATCAGTTTTGCCTGGGTTTTAGTTTCAAGTAAGAAGGTGCCCACCTTCCTACCTGTCTTCACCTTGACCAGGCAGTGTGATGTCTGGCTATCTCCTTGCATATATCATTATTAGCTTTTCAGGATATAGGATCAGCCTCCTTGTCCTGCACTTTGTAACCCATCCCTTTGTGTTTCATTGTCATAAAATCAGCTTATTCCCATTAGTGTTCCCTGCAGGTGGCATAGCCACAGAAACACAGAATATTCTGAGTTGGACGGGACACACAAGGATCATCCATCCCAGCTCCTGGCCCTGCAGACACCCCAACAATCCCACCCTGTTCCTGAGAGCGTTGTCCAAACACTCCTGGAGCTGTGGCAGCCTTGGGGCTGTGACCATTCCCTGGGGAGCCTGTGCAGTGCCCAACACCCTCTGGGGGAAGAACCTTTCCTGATACCCACCCTGACCCTCCCTGACCCAGCTCCAGCCATTCCCAGCTCCTGTCCCTGTCACACAGAGCAGGGATCAGAGCTGCCCCTCCTCCTCCCCTTGTGGCACTGCTCCCCAACATCTCCTCCTGCATTCTGTCTGTTCACCCAGGCTGGCTCTGCTCAGGGAATGACTCTGCCCAGATGGTAACGAGCCTGACAAGGGCTCTCTTCAGAGTTGTGTACAAATGATGCCATCATGGGCAGATCAGAGTCAACAGCACCATAATTGCCAGCCCACGGAGCCACCTCTGCACACCAGCATTCCAGCACTCTGTGGAGAACAGAATGCCTGCCTGACCCACACAAGGCAGCCGTGCCAACAACCCTCACCAGCTGTAAACAGAATCAGAGACAACACATCAGCACCTTAATTCACACAGCCCTTCTTGTTTGTGGCAGCAGAGTGGCCTTTTTACACTGGAGAAACTGAGCTACAGCAAATCAAAAATTCTTTGCAGAAGTCACTCCTAAACCCAGGAATGGTGACTGTATGGTTGCACAAATGTGATGATCTTGTTATTTTGGTGTTTTGTATATTGCTTTTCAAAAATCACGTGAAAAAAATCGTTGTGTTTGCATCCTCTCTGCTCTCTGATTGTCTTAACTGTCTGACCCCTTGTGTCTGAAGAAATATGCCACAATCTCAGGGGATTATATAGTGCTCACAAATAGGTGGCTATCAATAAATTATTACTTAAAACCCCAGTTACGTTAGCCTACATAGATCAGGTAAATAAATTGCAGTCTATTCTGTTTCTGGATATCTGAATCTCTCAGATGCTTGGTAGCCTGGGAGAAATAGTCTCGGGAGAAATAGTCTTGTCAATACCTTTAAAATTTACTTCCTTTGCATGTTTTGATATCTGACTTTGAATATTCTGCTTCTTTCAACTGTCTGACCACTAGATTTTATTTTTTTATAGTAGATTATTTAATTCACAAGTTTAAAACTGTACCTTGACTAATAACTCTCATAAGCAATGGGGGTCTTGGTACAGGATTTTTGGTTTCAAAGCAAACGCCACTCTGTGTCAAAGTCAGTTGTAAATGTGGCCCCTCTCTCTTGAGAGGACAGAGCAAAAACCTCTGGTCCTTGACAAAAACAGCTCTTCTAGAGTAACAAGGTCTGAAATAAATTAGCAGTGAGCTTCCTAGGGTATCCCAGAGGTGCTTGGGGAATTATTGCATGGAGGGTGGCACTCTCCTACAGCAGGAGCTGAAAGTCAGAGCAGGGACATCCTCATCAGCCTCAGATGGCATCAGATATCCATGATTAAGCAACTGCTCTGAGCCATGGAGATCCCAGTGATGGCCAGTGGAGCCAAGAGAGAGCTCCTGCTTGTCTGAAGCAGTGTTGGCTGGTGATCAGCTGTGTCACTGGGCTGCAGGAGCCAGCACTGCCCGGATTTCCTGCATCTGCAGACCCAGCCCAAACCACCAGCCTGCAGTATGGGCATTGCCCCCAGCCTGGCTGGCATCTCCAACTCAGCCTCTCCCCAGCCGAGATGGCAAATGGGGTTGGGTAAATATAATGGTCTCCATGTTTTCACTGGTTAGAGATGGAAGAATGACCAGAAAGAAGAACGAGCTACACAGGCAGCCTGAGGAAGATGTTTTGGAACGTCACTAGTAGGCATTCCATGGGGATTGAAAATACTCGTTGGTACTTTGGTCAGATGTGCATCTGGAATTTCACATATATAATAATGCCAGCTGTAGCAGACCCCTTCCAAAACTAGGGTTAAAATAGACTCTGCACTGTGAATTTCTCTTGGCTGACTATGTGAATAATACATCAACAATAACTAAGCTTTCGGGAGGAGGCACAACTCTGTGATGCTGGGGTTAATATTTGGAGTAGAAGTAGCCCTGCTGAAGTTGATGAAAAACCAGTACTATTTGAACCTGCCTAAAACATGCCCTCATCTCCCTCTAGGTGACAGAAATGGTGACCACTTCCACTGTCTGGCACCTGGGCCAATAAACACCCCCACAATTCAGGGCAGCAGAGTCGTTTCATGGGCATGGATCCAGCAAAGAGTGTTTGAAACACATCAGGGGCATTGCTGCCTTCATTAAGACTGCATGTTTAAACAGCTGCTTGAGAGCCCTGGTGGATGAAGCTTTACATATCCAATAAGGAGCCCTGAAGGCCGAGGTTTGCCTCTGAAAGTAACTTTATTTGGTTTAAGCCATCCATCACACTGCAATAATGCTGTTGTTGGGTAGGAGACACGACTATTTTTATGGCTGTGTGTAATATTTTCCACTGTCACCAAAGTGCCTTTCTGAGTGATAAATGTGTAGATTTCCTGCTTCCCTGGGCCTGAAGGAGCAGAGGAGGGGTGTTGGGATGCAGTGCCTTCTCCCTGTTTGTACAAGCAGTGCTGGTGGAATGGGGGAAGTGCCCAGGCTGGAAACTGGCAGTGCTCAGCCTGCAGATGCCCTCTGGCAGGAGGCACATCAGCAGGCTGATGCAGAACAGGAACTTCTTGTTTACACAGCTCACCATCTTCATGGAGTTGGTTCCATCTTCCCATCTCTGGGTGGAAATGGGAGTGCTGTACCTGCTTTACTCATTGTGTCCTTCAGAGAAACCAAAGTTTTCTCACTGTTCTGACATCACCTTTCTCTTTCCTGGAGGAGCTGCTGCAATCTGGGCCTGCATGACACAGTGGTAACATCTCAGTGCTAGAAATATGAAGAGAATTAGGCTATAAATGGAAATGGAGGGCTCATTCTATGTTGTAAGTTGCTGAAGATTCGCTGGGAGAAGTTTCATAGAATCATAGAATGTCCTGAACTGGAAAGGAACTACAGGGATCATCAGTCCAGCTCCTGGCCCTGCAGAGGACAGCCCAAGAATTACCAGATGCCCAAGAGAATTGTCCAAACACTTCTTGAGCTGTTTGGCTTTGTGCTGTTAGCAGTGCCTGGGGGAGCCTGTTCAGTGTCCTGCCACCCTCTCGGGGAAAAACCTCTTCCTAAAATCCAGCTGTCTTGGAACCTATCTTGAAAGATAGGTGCCTGCTAAGAAAGGCAGGAGTCTCTCTTTGGAATGGAGAATGTAAGTCTCCTCCCTCCAAATTACTATAATTCTGAAATTAAGGGACTCTCAGACAAAGATATGGGAATAGGAATAACAATTCTTTACTAGGAAAATTAAAATAGAAGTACATAAACACTGACAGGGTCAGAATACAACCTGACACCCTGTCAGTCAGTCAGGGTGTTGGCAGCAGTCCCATTAAATGGTGGCTGCATCCTCCTGCAGTGGCAGATGTGGTTCAGCTGGAGCAGTGCTCCTGTAGAAGGTGCAGTTTTCCTCTGAAGGTCCAGGGATGATGTGGAAAGGTCTGGCTTTCCTCTGGAATCCAGTGGAAAAAGGCTGCCTTGGTGTTCCAAATCTCAAATTTTCTCTAGGTAGGAAAGGCTTGGCTCCTCCCCTGGCTGGAGCATCTCCCAGTGGGATGATGGAATTTTATCAGTCATGCAGTGGAACCCAATGGCCCATTAACAGAAGATATCTTCCTGGAGAGAGGATGGGCTGTGGAAGAGATAAAGATGATTGCCCCAGCTGGTTTTAACAGATGGCCCATTAACAGAAGACAAGGATCCCCCTGGAGAAAAGGGTCCCTGCCCCACCTGGTTTCAACAGATGGTGTTGAATGCATGCTTTTGGTCACATCCTGTATTGCAACCCAAGACACCAACCTAAGCCTCTCCTGACACAGCTCTGTGATAGAGTTGGACCTTTCTGCTGTTGTGGCACCCAGAGCTGTCCCAGCACTCGAGGTGAGGATCCCCAGCCCAGAGCAGAGCAGGACAATCCCTCCCTGGCCTGGCTGGCTATGCTGGGTGTCCTGGTGTCCCCAGGACAGGGATGTCCCTCCTGGCTGCCAGGGCACAGCCAGGTGCCATATTAAACATGCCTTGTCCCTCCCTGAGGATGCAAAAGTGATCATTATAATCGTTTCAGTGGTGATATCTTCCTCAGGTCACATGCTAATGCTGCAGATTTCCTAGCAAAGGCCTGTGCAATACTCTGATGGCTTCACAAGGAAATTTAACCCATGAAATGGAAGCATCCATGGAGTCAGTGTCTCCAGGAGAAGCCACACTTTGCCTAGATAATGTTTATTCCAAATCAATAGTGACAGAGGGGACTGTAAGGTGTGCATGGGTGGTGTTTCTATTGTTAGCTGAACTGGAACTTCTTCAGTTTGGTCTCATATCTTTGTTTGCAAGGTGGGAGTTATGAAATTTGCCCACTCCTAAACCAGCTGAAACAGCTCAGTTGTTTATCCCTCTCAGACAGGGACAGTTCAGAAACACCTGCACACATCTACCCTGAGGCAAACGTGGTGGCACCTGAGCTCCCTCAGCCAGCCCTTCCCACTGCCTGCATCTGTGTGACACAGGAAGGCAGGGGGGACAAGTAATTATTCTACACTCCACATCTAGACCCAACAAACTTTACTTTTTTTTCTTTCCATCTGCATTTCAAGACTCAAACCACTGCCACAGCTCCAGCGTTCCCCAGTGTCCTGAAATGCAAGAAAGATATTTTCTTAAATAGTTTCTACCCTTTCTGCTCCTCTCTGACAAATAAAGGTGTCTTTCCCCCTGTAAAAAGAAGCAGTTCTTATTCTTTGTACTGGTGAGTGGGTTTATATCAGGATTGCTCCCAGAGAACACTGGCAAAGTCTTTGGGAGCATGGCTCCACTTTCTGTTTCTGGAGGCTCACATCTCCTTTTAGAAGCAGTGATTTTATGTCTCTTGCCCTTAGCTTGACAGATTGTTGGAGAAAGCAAGGCCCTGGCTCCAGGGAGTGCCTTTGTCAGCACCCATCGTGCCAGGCCTGCATTTGCAACCAGCCCTTCACAAAGCAATGGCTGATTCCTCCTTCTTGTGAGACTTTGCTGCCACACAGGTCTGAGGAGCTCATGCAGTGACTCCCAAGCCCATATTTAACACTAAAAAGTCCGTCAGTAGGAGTAATGTGCAGATATTCTGAGTGAGGGGGGATTCTGCCCCTCTGCCCCTCTGTGCTCAGCCCCACCTGCAGAGCTCCTCCAGCCCTGGGACAGCACAGGAAGGACAGGGAGCTGCTGGAGCCAGGGCAGGGACACCCAGGGGTCAGAGGGATGGAGCAGCTCTGCTGGGAGGAAAGGATGAAGGAATTGGGATTGTTCAGCCTGGAGAGGAGAAGCTTTGGGGTGACCTCACTGTGGCCTTGCAGTGCCTGAAGGGAGCCACAGGAAAGATGGAGAGAGACTCTTGGCAAGGGCCTGGAGTGACAGGACAAGGGGCAGTGGGTTCACACTGACACAGAGCAGGGTTAGATTGGATATTGGGAAGGAATTGTTCCCTGTGAGGGTGGTGGGGCCCTGGCACAAGTTTCCCAGAGCAGCTGTGGCTGCCCCATCCCTGGCAGTGTTCCAGGCCAGGCTGGATGGGGCTGTGAGCAACCTGGGATAGTGGAAGGTGTCCCTGCCCATGGCAGGGGGTGGAACTGGATGATCCTTAAGATCCCTTCCAGCCCAAACTTTCTGTGATTTTAGGAGTTTCTGCAGTGCAGAGTGGCAGACACAACAACCTTGTGGTGCAGGTGGTGTTCCTGTGTGTGCCTTCACCAAACCCTTTAGCCCTCCTCAGCCCAGCATCACCCTGAGCTCTTTATGTAGCAAAGGACCTTCTTGGGCTTAGGAGAAAAACTTTATCCCTTGTTTGCTTCTCCAGCTTCAAGGCTGATGAACTTTCTTATGGCAACAGTTTCTCTAGCACTTTTTGGAATATATGTAGACCTTGATGCACTGAGCTTTCTCACAGGTCATTTCATGTTCTAATTTCCACTGAACACTTACACTCAGACAGAAATGCCCTGAAGAACGGGAGACAAACCAAAGAGCATCCTGCTTGCATTGGGTCCAAGGGCTCCCAGCATCTGAGTTGTTGAAAACACACAGATTTTTGTAGATTTGGGGTTTTGCTTGGTGGCAGGGGGTACGTATTGTACTTTATTGCATGTTAATGTTTTAAGAAATATGTGATTTTAAGCCATGGAAATTTTCAGTGGAAAACTTGTATTAAAATCCCAGTTGAGTTCACATGTTTAACTGCCTTGCTCTCCGTGGTTGGAAATGAATCAAAGGAACAATGGAATTTGGTTCACCCTATGGATATGCCTCTGTACCCACCAAATCTCAGCAGACACCCAAACATGATCCTGTGTAATTCTCCATTTAGTTTTGCAGGGACATGAAGAATGAGCTCAACCCACGGTAGAGCGAATACTGGTGAAGAAAAAATGTTTCCATTTGAAGGGGTTAAAAGGGATATTTTGCAATATACCTGTGCAAACATATGAGAAACCAGCATAAGTGAAAAGTGGGAGCAGGTCACAAAATCCTCATGCACATACAGCTTAACAAGCCAGCACAACCTTTGTGCACTTTTCCTCAGCTTAAAAAATAAAAAAACCTGCTCGAGATTTCTTACACTGGCAGAGTTTTTTTACCCGTAGTGGGAGTTTGTTTACTTTTACACATTTGTAGAAGGTGTGAAAGAGCTTTTGTGGAAGAGATGCTGGTGGTGAGGTAATTCCAGGCAGAGTGGGGAAGTGGCAGTCCTGCCTGCCTGCTGCCAGCCCTGGATTCACGGCTGCATGGTGCCTGTGCTTCCCACACCTACACCAAAGGCTCCTGTCCCTAATCCTCCTGCTCCCCACCCCTCAGGCTCACTCCTGACCATCTCCGGTTTCCCAGGCAGAATAAGAAATGGGAAGCACAGCCTGGGATTCCTGCAGCTGCCCCCCTGTGCTCATCACTCCTTCCCTCCCAGCCTGAGCAGAAGGACAGTCAGACACCCCTACTCCTGTCACAGCCCCCAGAGGCAGAGATTTGGGGCTCATTTTACTTTGGTGGGTGCCTCTTGCTGTCTGCCACATCTTGCAGTGGAATTTGAAGGATTTGGGGGCTGATGCAAGTGATAATATTCCCGGATAATGCTGGAGAGCAGCAGGCTGAGGGGATGTTTGGCTGCAGAGGACTGGCCACACTCTGCTCTTGTGGTCTGAGTGTGACCCTCTCTGCTTGCAGTGGGAAGGCAGCCTGTGTGTGCTATTTACTTCCCCTTCATGCTCTAGCAGACCAGAAAACCTTTGGAAGTGCACCAAGAGTGTGTATTTAGCTCCAGCTGTGGAACTAAATATTCCACAGGCAGCACCTTGTGTGAAAGGCAAGAGACAAGGTCCTTTGCAGCAGGTTCTAAGGCTAACTGGGAGCTAGGATGGGGAACCTCAGTAAAGCCCTCCTCCCTTGTTCCCTGAATTCTCCCCTGCTTCTGTACTTCCCCAGTCTTTGCCAGCTGTTAGATACTGAACTGATGGATGCAGGCTATGGAAAACATTCCTTTGTGTCCCCAGTAATGAATGAATTAATGAATGTCAGTTCTTGATCCATTGTGTGACCACCAACTAACCTGTAACTCAGAGCTGCTGTCAGCTGATTCCAAAGAGCTCCTGGTACTGCAGGTCCTCCCCTTACCACCCTGAATGAACATCCTCCTGTTGGAATATCAGATTTTGGCCTTGGTCAGTGACATTCAGTAACTCTAGATAATTTTCCTGTTTGGTCTTCTGAGCTTGCATGGAAATGGTCTTACTGTGTGCCTATTATTCCCTAGAAATTTAAAAGTACTATTATTCTATCCCCAAAGCATTAAATTAGCTCCTCTTCTGTGGAGCTTCTTCTCTGTGAAGAATAATTTTGCCCTAGCCATATTCCCTATTCCATATTCCGCCAAAATCCAAAAGCCTCCTTTAAAAAAATGCACAGCTTTCATTTCTAATTTGCATTAGGGATAAGACCACGTGGAGAGGGAAGTGCCAGTGGTTGAATTCATGGCTTTGTTTTGGCAGGCATCATCCTGAAAGAAGGTGTACACAGGAGCCTGTGGTGGAAATGAATCCATGCAGGTTTTAGAAGGCAGACACTGAGTGGACAAAGTGTGAGGTACAAAGCTTGCTCTGTCAAAAAATAGGACACCCTTTCTCTATCCTACTAAGAATCCACTGCCAGAAATGTAATGAATATGCTCTTCCACCTGAGAAGGTCCCATGGATTTATTTTTTCCCTAGCAAGAAGAATCTTTTTGCTGCTTATTCCCAATCATATGGTCAAATTATTGTGTATGACTTTTTGTGCTTTGCACTAAACTCTGCTTTCTAAACTTTGCTTTGCAAAGGAGTTGTTTTTACACCATCTTTTCCCCCTGTTGTCCTGTGTCTGCTGCACAGCAGCCTTTCTTTGACTCTAATGTGTTTTAAGCTAGTCTTTGATAAGCCAGAATAGCAGCTGTCAAGGGATTCATGTTTTTCCTTCTGCAGCACGAACCAAAAGTCAGAGAAGCAGCCCAAAGGAGAACATTTGTTCTCAGTGCAGAGACAAAAAAAAAAAACCCTCAACAAACAAATAGAAAAATAAGTGGCAGCACAAGAATTTCAGCCAACTTTCACTGCTCTCCAGGGTGGTTACAAATCAACTGGAAAAATACAGCCAAACATTGTCATCCCTGCTGGTGACAGATATGCTGAGCACAGGTCATTTACAAATCTTCCTTTGTTTGTACTACTTAGGGGCATTTGCTGAATTGATTTCAATTTCTTCTTACTTTTTTCCCCTTTAAATACCTACTGGCAGTAATTCACAAATAGCTTTAGATCCAGACAGCAGTAAGAGAAGGTAATTTATCACTTTTTAAAGCTAACACCGTGCTTGGACTGATGGCATTGAAGAGTGCATGGAGAAGTAGTGGCTTTCATTAGGCCAGATAATAAAACTGAAAAACACAGGCAAGCTCTCTGTCACACAGTCCCCTCATCACACTGAGTGCTCAGTTTATTTTCATGTTCCTCCCATGTAATACCACTGCAAATCTGCAGAAATCAATAGAGTTACATTAGCATAAAATTAGGGAGCCCCAGCAGTAAATCAGGCTGTGAGTTGTTGTTGATGAGCTCCCAGGCAGAGCTTAATTTCCTGCAAAGGTCGGGGTGGTGGATTGGGCAACAAATTTTATCTTCTCTCCTACATGTTTAATGCTAAATGGCCTTTCACAAAGCAGCAAAATAGGACATATCTCCACAAGCTGGAGGTTTTCTGAACTGAGCAAGATAAAAGTGGGGTCTTTAATCCTGCTGGGTTTGGCAACAAGGCTGTGTTGCATTAAAGCTGTGTGTGTTTGGGAGCATCCCTGGGAGCTGGAAAGTCACTGCCTGTGCTAGGAAAGAACTGACCTGTCCCAACTAGTCCTAATTCCAGCCTGCAGGCAGCCATCTCCTGTTTAGGAGCAGTCTGTCACATCCTGGCCCTTCTTCAGCTGCTTTGAGCACAGAGCTGCCCCAGTCACTGACCAGATGGAATTTTGGGTGCCTTTCCTCACTCATGGAAAGCAGCACCTTCAGTTTTACACTCCTTGCTAAGTTAAAGAGGATTTCAGCAAGCTGGAAGATGAGGAAGTAGTGATATGAATATTCACAACCCATTTGCTCCAAGGAGAATTTTATGGTTTTGAAGGCATTTAGCTGGTGGAAGCTTTGAAGAGAACCAGTGTTTGCTGAAGTTCAGCAGCCAGGGACAGCTGTATTTGAGGGGATGAGCAGCAAAGTTAGATCTGACAGGCTTAAAGTTCACACTGAGGACTGCAGTGGCCAAGCAAAAACGACCTGGGATGACTGTGTGAACTTAAGGATGAAGCTTTGGCATTTCACATCATAAATTCTCTGACCTGGCACAAACAGCAAGCATAAAAAAGGAGGTGACAAACTGAAGGAGAGTAAAGGATTGGGAAGAAAGTCCAGAGACACACTGAAATTCAAAAGTTCACCCCACCTGCCACACAATGTCCACTCCTTCCCCTGCATGTGGATTTTTTGTGAACAGTGATCCTGAGCTCCTGGGCTCCATGAGGAGTTCCTGCAGGTGAGAAGCCAACACCTCTGTGGTGAGGCCTGGGAACATAATACTCATGTTTCTTCAGAGTGGCTATTTTATTTTTACAACCTCCTTTCCTGATCCTTAAGGACTTTATAAGACACAGCTTGGGAGTGTTAGTCTAAGGAAATTGCTCCTGCAAGCCTGACCTCAAGCCTTATGACTGTCCAAACCAAATATAAACCCCATTAATTTTATTTTTTTTTTTAATTATTTTTTCCTCAGCCATAGAAGTGGCCAGTAGGCCCTGGAATCCAGGCTGAAAATGCAGCAAACTACTCAGGCTGCTTCCTTAAGAGGTCACAGTGAAGACAGAAATATTTTAATTTGCGTTTTAAATATTTGCACGGCATAAAAGAACATTAACACTGAAAAACAGAGGTCTGAAAATCTGAAAAATGCCAGAACTGGACTAATTTGTACTACACAGAGGTTTTGAAACTTTTGCAGTGGGACAGGGGCAAGATCTGAAGGTTTCCTCTGAGGTAACAGAGCAGATGAACCAGCCAGGGCTGGGACAGTCACCAGGAATGTGGGAGACTTGGGATGAGATCTCGTCTGCCCTCTCCAACATGCCCTATAAATGCCCTGCTGTGCCTCACCCCTGCCTGCTGCAGCTGCTCTGCTTTCCATAAACCATGAAATATTCATTGAGGCAGGGACCTGAACCTCAGTTTCCCACATCCTGTGTGAACGCCCGAACAACGGCACTGTCAAATCAATCTCCTGCAAAACGCTCTCCTCTCTCAGCAAGTCTTTAAGTATTTATGCAGGTTAGATACTCTCTAGCAGGGAAAACTGTGAATCACCTGCCTGGGCTAGAAAGATCCCTTTGGATGTGGCTTTGCTGGAGTAAAGGAGGGACAGCAGGCTCAGGATGAAGTTCCCTGCCTAATCCAGGTGTTGAGAGATAAACACATTTGATATACACAAGGAAAATAGGCTCTTTGACACCACTTTTTATCAGGGTTTTCCTCCTGGACACAGGATTCTGCATCCCCAGAGTTTTCACTGAATGAAAACATTGCCATGAAAGGTTTCTTTTTGCCATGGTGATATTTTATAGCAGAAATTTTGCTGAAAACTCCTTAACAAACAACACAAACTAGGGCTTACTGCAGCCTGGCACACTGGTTAAATGAACAGCATGCAGCACACACAGACCAACCATCTTCTGCACAAGCCTTCTGCAGGGAATAGAAATTCCTCTTCTGTTGGGGAATGTGCAGGGAGAGGATGCCAGCTTTTATCTGCTGGATTTCATATCTGTGCTGGGAAGAAGAACAGGGCTTAAGAGCTAAAGCTGTGTTTGCAGACAGAGTGACCAAACTCAGCCTGGGTGTCTCATGAGAAACAGATCCAGTGGGATTCAGCCCAGACCTATCAGAGATTGGGTTAAATTTCCAGCTTTGCCTCTAATGACCTCATTTGCTCAAAGCTGGATTCTGCCTCCTTGACCCTTTCATGGAGTCATGGAATGGTTTGGGTTGGAAGGGACCTTAAAGATCAGCCAGTTCCAACCCCCTGCCATGGGCAGGGACACCTTCCACTATCCCAGGTTGCTCACAGCCCCATCCAGCCTGGCCTGGGACACTGCCAGGGATGGGAAACCTGTGCCATCCTCATAGGGAAGAATTTCTTCTTGATATCCAGTCTCAACCTACCCTGTGTCAGTGTGAAACCATTCCCACACAGCTCTGCCATCACCAAAGGGTTTGTAAATTGGCTGGGAGGAAGAAAGGGAAGTGAGGAAATGAAAAGGAGATATTAGTGAGAGACACACTAGTAACACAGAGGGATGACAGACAAGCACAGAAACCCTTTAGCAAAGACAGTTAAACTCTTTTATATCTTTTCCCTCAGAAGACATGAAAGTTAAACCCACATTATGCAGCAGCACAGGGCATGTTCCAATGTTTTGGCCGTGTCTCAGATGGATCCACACCTGGACTCCTCACTGCAAATCGAGGAGACCCTGTTGGCACCAAGCAGACACTGCAAGAAAAATGCAGGATTATCCTTGTTGTGGGTTGATTGCAAAGCTGGAAGGTGCTCATCTGAGGGCAGGGATGCCCTGTACTCCAGGCTGGAGTCTCAAGTCTTTATAGGGTATGGAGGAAAGTGAATTTGGGTAAATAAAAACACTGTGAAGTGGAAGGGAAGGGCTGAGGTTGAGAACAGATTGAGAGAGAAGGGAGCAGACAAGAGAGGGACCGTGCAGAATGAACATTTATGTGGATAAATAAAGGGCCTAGGACTCAGAGAAAGACATAAAAGAGAAATTCAGGGTGCAAAGGAAAGATGGCAACGTTGAAGAATGTGGGGCAGGGGGTTGCAGGGAGGGGTGTGTGTAAGTCACAGCACTTTTATTTCCAGGAGAATGTAAAAATCCTAAGAGACAGGAGCTCTGTCAGTTCTCTGCTGTAGGGAAATGCCTTTGAAACCTCCTGCTAAGGTGCTTGGCATATTCACTACCCAGGCATTGGTGCTAGGAGATGAATACCTTGTTCCCAGGGAGAGGGTGCTGGGGTGGGGACAGGAGTGATTCAGTACACAGCAATTAGATCCCTGCTTCGATTTAACCCCTGGAGAATTTGCTCCCTGTATGGGAAAGCAGCATCCCAGTATAACACAGAGCTACAAATGCCCCTTTCCCTGCTGTAACACAATCCATCCCATACTCACCAGGTTATCTTACAGCTGCTTGTTAGTGGTGGTTAGTCCTTTTATTGGCATGAACTGCCCTGTGTAAACAAGACATGCAAGAACAAAAGACTTCCTAACCCAGCCTGAATTAAAACTGCTGCCTGTGTTCTTGTTCCCACTGGTGCCAGTGGGAATTTTATTGCTGATTTTAGTGGCAGCAGACTCCAGGCTTACTAAATAACCTCCAAAACAGCATCTTCAGAGAACATTTTTCTCTTCTCCTCCCCCCCCAAAGTTGTTGCTGTTCTTCAAGGACAAACACACAAAGTCATTAGGAAAAAAATGCTGTGACAGCACTTCAGAAGTTCAGTCTCCTGAAGGGTGGGTAAAATATATTTCCTGTGAGTCTCAGGCTACATGTTACCTTTAGAGAAAGCTGCAGGAGTTGGTACAGCTCTCCCAGGAACCAAAGGTGGTTTGTTTATAAAATTAATTTTAACTCTCCTTCAAAGGTGCCTTTGATACCCTGCTCTGAAATTCTCCTGCAGGTGGGACAAACCTGGAACCTCAGAAGGTAGGAGACACCTGTTTGGGTGTCACCTGCACCACACACCCCCATGGCTTCAGGTGAGGGGACCATGTGGCAGGAGGTTCAGAGCCTCTCCTTAAACAGGCTGCAAGGGTTGGGAGGGCAGCACTTCATTAATTCAGCACTGCAGCTTTCTGCATGGTTTGTTTTTTTTTTTTTTTCTTTTGTTGTTGTTGTTTTTGTTTCTTAAATAGGCTGCTAATAATCTGCTAACATTTTCAAATTTCACCTCGGAGGTTTTAATG
Source organism: Oenanthe melanoleuca (assembly GCF_029582105.1). Taxonomy (NCBI): domain Eukaryota; kingdom Metazoa; phylum Chordata; class Aves; order Passeriformes; family Muscicapidae; genus Oenanthe; species Oenanthe melanoleuca. The sequence goes on from NC_079334.1 coordinate 8,739,016, forward strand.
CTGTCAGGCTCTACACCCACTTTTGCAGAAAGAAAAATTCATTAGAGCTTTTTATGTTGAATTTGTGTCCTCAGAAAGCAACACAGTAGCTCCTCCTTTGGAACATTCTGTCCTTCAAAACCCAGTTTCTCATTATTCTGACCAGCATGGTCAAAGGTTACACTGGTCAAAGGTCAGACTGGATGACCTTGGAAGTCTTTTCCAACCTAATTGATTCTGTGGCTTATGATATTTTCTCTGTTTTTAATGGCTAATAATCCTGTCTGTTGGTAGAAATTGTGCATCTTTTGGCATTCAAAGTGTTTGCAAGCAGATGGGCTCCTTGTATTCATAAGGAAATCTTGACTTGAGCTCCCTCATCATCCACAGTTTTGTTTGGGGTTTTTTTGGGACATAGAAACAGACCTGTGGAGAATCAAGGCATCCAGGGCTGGAATCAGTGGAAGGGAAGCATTTCCACGTGGCAGACATAACACCAAGTCACATTAGATCTTAAATCTTTAAATTTCATACTGCACTGGGGAGGAATATAGGGGGTGGGATTGACCATCCCTCTCCCCTGTAACCCCACTGCAAATCTACCCCTGCGTGCAAAAGTTGCATCTTCCCATGAGGAACTGCAGGAAAACAGAATGTGAGAGAACAAGATTTCTGGTGCCTGGGACAGAGCTGCCCTTAGGCAGTGTCAACTTGTCTTACTGACATTTAAATGGCCTAAATCAAGATGACAGAGATGTTAGTGGCATGATGTGAAGAATTGTTCTGTAGAGGAATGCGTTGTTCTTTAGAACAATTTCTATTCAGCAGAGAGAATTAAGCATAAGTGGGTTTAACATGAGGCTCACATGTCATCATTTTCCAGCTCTTATTATCTGTGGTGTGACTAATGCAGGATTACTCTTCATCTGTGCTCATGACTAACTTATCCCTGTCCTGTATCCTGCTGCAGAGCTTGTTCCAAATTGCCACTCACAACCTTGATTGCTGCTCCATCTCCCACAGAATCAAAATGCTCAGGAGTGTGTCCAGTGTTTCTTTTGGGCATTTCCCAGGGAGGGAGAGACCACAGATTGCCTTACTGGGGAAATCCAGCTCAGGAGGAGCACTGCCTGCTGGCCTGCTCCTCCCTGCCATCCTCTACCCTGTCAGGGAGGGGGTTCTGCCCCTCTGCCCCTCTCTGCTGAGCCCCTGCCCTGCAGAGCTGCTCCACCTGGGATCCAGCACAGGCTGGATGGGGCTCTGAGCAACCTGGGACAGTGGAAGGTGTCCCTGCCCATGGCAGAGGGTGGAACTGGCTGATCCTTAAGATCCCTTCCACCCCAAACCATTCCATGAGCATTGCTGGAAAGCTTTAAAACTCTTCAGATGAATCTTGAGGACAGGCACACTTGCTGATGCATTTTATGTTGGATAAGGAAACAGCTGATGAGGCTGCAGTGAATCTACAGGGTTGGAATGATTGGCTCTGCTGACTGTTTTCCCTCTGCTCTGGGTGCTAGCATCCCAGAAGATGCTGCAGAAACTGTTAGCAGATAGATAGCAAATATCTCATTAAATAAGTTTCTGCTCCAGGACAGAAGTAGTGAATGAGTGCTGGACCATTTCCACACTGAACTTCATGATAAAAGGATATTTGTACATTAAAAGTTATCTTCAGTGTCAAGAGAACAGACTTAAATAAAGCTGGGGAAAGTGTATTCTGAAGAAATAATAAAATTTCTGCCTCCACTTACTTTTGGAGAACTTCTGGCCAACTTGAGCCATTTTACAGGGAAAAATATTAACATTTATTCCAACACACGAATTTTGCAAATAGCCAGAATAAATTCCTGGGGCAAACTGGGGAAAATAATTAGAAATATTTCTTCTGAGAGCAAGATTTAGATTTGTGTTCAGTCAAATGCTTATTATGCATTTTTTTTTAACCTTCACCATTTCAGCAGATATTACATGTATTCATTGAACTTCTCCACTTAGAATCAGGTATGTTCTAAATCCTCCTGGTTATCAGAATCCTGAGTCAGTCACTAATAACCATGCCTCCAGTGGGATTAGCCAAATCCACCTGATTTCAGAACATCTTTTCCACAGAACAATTTGTTAACACTATCACGTTTAGTGCAAAGGTCTCATGATAGAGGATAATGTATTAATTGTTGTTTAATCTCACTTCTTCTTGGTTAAAGTGAAAGTAGAGCCTTTAAAATTCTATCTGAAATATCAGAAAGTCTCTCTTCTTTTTTTTTTTTTTTTTTTTCCCTCCCACATGAACTAAAAGAGAGGCTTCTATTGACCTGGAAAATCAAAATTTAAAGGGAGGAACAGGGAGCTATTGTTCACATTTCTATTGCCTTCTGGTTTCAAAGTAAAATGGCAAATAAATAAATTATTAATTAACAACATGATTTCAGGCAAACCTGAGTAGGAGTTCCCTCTTTCTGTTTGGCAATTAAATTAATTAGCCCCTTATCTTGCAAAGCTTAATTGTGTGCCTGAGTCATGTGAGACTTGATATTCGTGCTGAAGGTTAAATTCACTTATCAGGGCTTGCAGTGCTGAGCTGGGCAAGGGCAAGGCAGCAGACACACAGGCAGGGTTTAATGGGATGTTGGGAGTGGCAGGATGATGAGGGAAGAGGTGAAAAACCACCAGCTGACAAGGAATGGGGAGTAGGTGGGAAGTGAGCATGACTGGAAAGGAGAATAATGATTTTCATTTGTCTGGCACAGTGCCTGTGGAAGATGGCAAAGGGCACAAATAAAAGCTGTGCATTGTCCAATCTCCCTGGAAAGCAGACATTTCTAAGGGTGAAAGGAGAGCTGCAGTGTAAGAAAAGTCATATTTTGTTAAAAAATTCTATTCCACAAATATTCTGCATCTTTCCAGTTTGGTTTCCAGACAACACTGCCTATATTTTATATTTTATATTTTATATTTTATATTTTATATTTTATATTTTATATTTTATATTATTTTAATTTATTTTATATATTTTATATCTTATATATTATATATATTATATCTTATATTTATTTTATATTTTATATTTTATATTTTATATTTTATATTTTATATTTTATATTTTAATTTATTTTATATATTTTATATCTTATACATTATATATATTATATCTTATATTTATTTTATATTTTATATTTTATATTTTATATTTTATATTTTATATTTTATATTTTATATTTTTTGTTTGGACAATTATTTTAAAAGAGATGCAGGATCCTAGCATTGGAACTTCTTTTTCCATGTGTGTAAGGAACCCTGTGTGCTGATAGCCAAGGCACAGCTTCCATGTGTGTATCCCATGTTGTGTGTGATCAATCCATGTCTCATTTTCCCAAAAAACAGCCTCTCTACCTTCTTGGATTGCAGGATGTTTAGGCAGGGACATAGGTATAAATCACAATATATTTTTGTGAGAGGAATAAAAGGTAATTGTTTCAAAGAGAATTTGAAAATAAAAAATATGACCTTCAAGAACTAAAAATGAGATTCACAAAGGGGGGAATACAGGGAAGAACAATAAGAAAGTTATCAAACAGCACTTACATCATCACATGCTCCCTGAGGAATTCTCAGACTTCTTGAGGAACTTTCTGGTGGTAAATTCCTGCTGTGATCCAAATCCTACAGCATCATTTATGGTCACAGAACTCTCTGGGTTGGAGGGGGCCTGTGGAGATCATCCAGTCCAACCCTCCTGCCAAGGCAGGGCCATCCCACAGGTGCCATCCCTCCACCAGACACACACACCTAAATGGAAACACTGGTTTTCCAGAGATTAAAATTTTGTCTGCAAATCCTATGAGTACCTTCTATTAAATGGGGTTCTCCAGTTCTGTCAAGCAAAAAGGCTTCTGGATAAAAATAAAATACACTTTCTCTGCATTTCCTGACATGCTACTCTACTGTTCAACCTTCTGCCTTGCCTTCAGCATCTTCCCTCCTCTGGTCAGAATCCATGGTTTTAAAAGCACATTGCTGATGCCTTAAAATCCCTTTGTAGTTCCTCATAGAAGAGGTGATGGAGTACTACATTCTTTGTTTACCTGGTTGATTAAAAAACTTGGGAGGTAAAAGAAAAAATCTACTCAGGCTTAAAAATTTACTTTAAATGAAAAAAAAAAAAAAAAAAAGGAGAAAAAGGAGAAAAAAAAGAGAGATTGCTCCAATCTGGAAAAAAATGTTTCATTACAGCAACAACAAGTAACAGGGTTTTTGTTTTTTTTTTTCAGAGTTACTCAGATTGAAATGGTTCACAATGAAAATTTTTAACCCAGGTGGAAGGAATATAAGAAAATTTCCTCCATCTGATTTTTCTTAGAGGGGGCTTGAAAATCCAAGTTAAAGACCCAATTTTGACGAGCAAGTGTTTAGCTTTGGGCTTAAAAGACAATTTGAAAGCAGATATATTCTCCACACTTGTATTCCAAACTCTAGGGGAGTCCTGTTTTGAACTCCTCCCTCTGAAGAGGTTGTGTTGGAGGCTTGATACCCATTCTCTGCACTGCAGCAGATGCATTTGGATCTCCCAGCCTCTGCACACAGCAAATCCAGGAGCTCCACTGGCCTATAAACTCTGGAAATTAATGACATGACAGCCTCAGGAAATAGTGCTTCAGATATGCAAGCGCCTCATGGGAGGAACTCATTACTGGAGTTACAGTAAATTGCCACTGAGTGAATGCTGGAGGAGCTTCCCACACTTCATAAGCTTGATCTTGTCTGATTTCAAGGGCTAAGTGAGTTTTGGCATGATTAAATACTAGAAACTGTGGCCACTGAGAACACTTGGGCTCCCAGGCTTCTTCCCTGCACTTGTGGGGATAGCAGAGCACACTGTGCATTATAACAGCTTTCTCCAGGTTTTGGTTATTGGTTTGTGCTAAATTGAATTCCTGCTGCTCAGATTTTAGGCTGGTTTTGTGTATCTATGAGCTGCTGGGGTTTTGGGGATGTGGGGGTGCAAAAAGCCCTACTACAGATATTTTATTTTTGGTCCCTTGCAGGCTCAGTGCATTTGACTAAATATACATCAAGAAAGAAGGCAAGCTTGAACAGCTGCCTGCTTTGCTGGATAAGACCTATATTTTCATTTTAAAAGCTATTTTTTGCCTGCCTTAATGTAACTGACGTTAATAGCAAAGTTAACTATCCTGAAAACACCCTGCCCTGAGGTGTCATCATCTCAAAAAGCTTTTTCAAACTGAAATTAAATCAGTCAACAATTGAAGTGCCAATTAAAGGACAAAAGGTGCCTCGTGTCACTCCAGATTAGACAAAGTGTTTTGTGTTGGCTACAACTTCCCTTTTCACCATCACAGTGTTTGGCTCATTATTGTGGTTCTGCTCAAAATCAAGCTCTCAGGTTTAGGTGTGAAAGTTCAGAATTGCAGTTGTCATCCAGGGAGGATGGCAAATTCCCCTTTCCCCTTTGCAATGGGCTGGTGAAGGAAAGGGGAGCACTAATGCTGGGAACATGGGCAGTGTGCACCAGCCTGTTCAGACACACATTTGGTATGGATGCAGCACTGATGGAAAACAGGGGGGTTCTGCTCGTTTTTGTGAAGATTAGTGGTGTCCATCTGTGGTCTTGCACTGCTTAACTGCCTGTTTTAAAAGATATTTGTAGCAGAGAAATGGACTGTAAAAAAAGCAAATGCTGCCTTAGTAACATTACAAGTGCTGGTGGGAAAACAACAGAAAAAGAAGAGAACATTTCCCAGCCCAGAATGTGATGGGCTGGCATACCCAGGATTGAATTTATGTTCAACTATTGCTAAATTGGCAAAATACTAACCTGCACCTTTCTAGTCCCTGTCCTGCCATTTAATGTGAGCTGTTCTCAAGGCAAGATGCAAGTTTAATGCAAGAATGAGTGGGCATGATCCTCTGCCATAGGGATGTGCCACTGCAAGGCCATGAGCTTTCTCTAAGGTTTAAAATTGAAAACACCACCCACAAATACCCAGGGATGCCCAAATATTGGTGTATTTGGTGTCCATTGTCTTGTTAACAAGTTTCTGCTGCTGACTGCAGGACCCAAGCAATACTGTGTCCTTGAAAATATTTTTTTCCTCCTCCTCCTCCTCTTTGCCACCTAGACAACATGAGTTTTAGTCTGCACTGTCATATTCCAAATGCCTCTAAACCAGAGCTCTGCAGGAAATGCTACATTTTGGCTCAGCATCTTAATGCCTGGAGCTTTAGCTCAGCAGAGGGAAGGAGGAGACAGATATGAGGGGGCCAAAATCCTTCCCAAGTGCAGCTCACTGGGCTCTGAGTGAGAGCTCTTGTGTGCATTCTTCACATTGTGAACTACTCTGCATTACACTGGGAACTTCAGAGGAATTTCTAACAGCATGGGCAGACAGTGGCTGTGATCCAGCTGCCTTCATTTGGCTGCAAAATTAAATTTATGTTCTTAGAAAAATTGAAGAACGTCACTTATTCATCCTTCTAATAAAAGTATTCAGGTGTGCATGTGACACCAGAGAAACAAGGGGTTCACCTGCTGATAGACACATCCTTTTCAAAATTTCTCAAAATCCAAGGGCAGCAGGATGAAAGATGTTGAGGAAAGACTGTCCTTAACAGGATTGTAACTTCTGTGCACTTGAATGGCCCCAAACTTCTGCCTGTTGGAAGTGGCACCTCTCTGCAGAAGCAGTTCAAACACATTTTCAGCCCTGGGTAGGACCCCCATGGCTGCAGTGCTTCTTAACATGGGGATAACATCTAGATCTGATTAAAAATACAAGCAGAACTACATCTCTTCTGCCCCAGCATCTGTTTTCCTTCTAATCTGCTCATTGCTAACAATCCCTTTGGAGTAGGATAAGATCTATTTCTGTTCCACAGTGAACAGCTCAAGTAGAAATACAACCAATTTTGAGCAGGAAATTTAGGCTCACATCTGCATTAAGGAAGGGCATGCAATTAGAAAGATCATTTGTTGTTTTAGTCGGCTTGTATGATGGGGTGGATAAGGTAATGAATTAAAATCAATCTGTGAATGGAAGTGGAAAACAGAAAGGCTCCCATCCTTTGATAAACCTTTTGGTTTGCTTTGTTTGACTTCATTTTGTTAAGCTTGGTTTTGCTGGGAAGAAAAGATTTGCATTTGAATAGATCAGACCAAATTTTTTACTGTTCTTTCCCTCTCATTTCCAGAGGTAGATTCTCCCATGCTGGAATGCCATCATGGGACTAGAGCAAGTCTGTAAGTCCACATTAACAGAGACCCACCTGCAGAGCTCCTCCAGCCCTGGGACAGCACAGGAAGGACAGGGAGCTGCTGGAGCCAGAGCAGGGACACCCAGGGGTCAGAGGGATGGAGCAGCTCTGCTGGGAGGAAAGGCTGAGGGAATTGGGATTGTTCAGGCTGGAGAGGAGAAGCTTTGGGGTGACCTCAGTGTGGCCTTGCAGTGCCTGAAGGGAGCCACAGGAAAGATGGAGAGAGACTCTTGACAAGGGCCTGGAGTGACAGGACAAGGGGCAATGGCTTCACACTGACAAAGAGCAGGGTTGGATTGGATAATGGGAAGGAATTCTTCCCTGTGAGGGTGGTGAGGCCTGGCACAGGTTTCCCAGAGCAGCTGTGGCTGCCCCATCCCTGGAAGTGTCCAAGGTGGGGTTGGATGGGGCTGTGAGCAACCTGGGATAGTGGAAGGTGTCCCTGCCCATGGCAGGGGGTGGAACTGGATGATCTTTAAGGTCCCTTTCCAACCCAAACTATTCTGTAATTCTGTGATTCCTTGATCTCAGTTTGCCAAATCCTCAGTGGCTCAGGCTTCATCACCTTGGGTACAGCACCACAGCAATTCCTGGTGTTTGAGACAATTTACTGCAGCTCTGACTCAGGTGTAGTGAACTGGGAACAGCAGCATTACCTGACTTCAGGAGGATTATTTTGAGGCGTATCAATCCCTATTTGAGCCTTTCCTCTGGTTGTGACCAGCACAGAAGGCAAATGAATCAGCCCAGGTCCATTTTATAAGGTGCTGGCAAATGTGGGAGATGAACAGCTCCATTTCATGAGGCTGGGTGAAGGGGTGCCCTGTGAACACTGTTAGTGGACACTGTGCTGCTGACAGCACCGCCTCCCCAGTGACACAAACCCATCTCCTAATCACTCATGCTCTCTAAGAGATCAATTACACTTTTCTCAAGTGTTGTAGGACCATTAACCTTAGCTTACTGCTCAAATTCAGTGTGGTTAATTATAGCCTGGGTATCTAGGCTTTCATCCTGCAATGGCAATGGGATATGGGGATCTGCACTCCTTCATACCCTGCAGTGGTGCACAGGGGTGTTGTGTGCTGCTAAACAGCTGCCATGTCCTGCTCTGGGCGTTTTCCACAGAAGGAGATGCTGGAATTTATAAAGACAGCTATTTTTCTATGTATGTTCAATGCCAGTGGAAGTGAGTAGGGATACAAGGAACAAATAAACATGGGCTGGAAGGTATAGAGCATTTCAAAGCTGTTGAAAGATAAACATTCTTTTTGTAGACCAGTCAGCAGGAATATAAAATAGCCTTAATATCAAAACCTACATTTTTATATCCTCACTGATCAAGCCTTTGTACTGCAGTTTGCTGAAGAAACTAAGACTGGCTCTTTAAACTGATTTCCTCTTCAGCTGACATATCTTTGGCCTCTTTAATTTGGCCCCTCTCATACACATTTGCAGTCACCTGATAGTGCTGTTCCTAGACAGGAACTGTGGTTGCTGTCTAAACTCTTGTTGTCACAGAGAACCAAAGCCTCAACTTCTACCAAGAGCTACAATATTGATGATATTTTTTATTTTTGCCCTTCAGAAGCAATTCTGCCCAGAATCAGAAGCTGTGTCTTGGTGCAAAGCGACCTAAAATTACCTGAGTGTCCAAGAGGCCTTGATTATGGCCCAGAGTCTTATTTTCAGTGGAAAATAAGGAGGGAAAGGGATTGTCATGTCCCTCCAGTCCTGTGACACAGAGAGCACACGAGCTGCCATGGCCTTGGCAGGTTTCCACTGCTCCTGCCACAGACTGCTGGGCCTTACTCATCCTTTGTGAATCACTGTTTGCTGTACACAGAACTTCAGGGCACTTACAGCAACCAAAATGGAGTGAATCACCTGGTTCTGATGTATTTGTTGATACCCAGATTCTGTAAGAGTCACTTACTGGATTCAGGAGAAGGATCTGATGAACCTCACTTCACTCTACTCACCCACAGTCCTCTAAAGATTTCATAGCCCCTGCAAGGCTGCTGGTGCCCTGCAACCCTTCTCCACCCAGAGCATACTCCTCTCATGTGCAGTTGTATCAACCCTCCCTAGATTTTTTCTTGACTCTTGGCTATTTTTTTCTTGACAGTCACCATGTGCCAGGATCCCTTCCTTTCACCCATTTGGACTGCCAAATGTTCACTTATCTTGTGTTTCCCTCCTTGTCCTTAGGATGCTGCTGGGAACCAAGAAAGCAGCCCTTTCTCAGGCTGCTCAAGGACAAGAAATGATAACAATGATTAAACACCTGCAGGGTGAGTGAGAGATGTGATGTCTGGTACAAAGCATGTTTTCAAAGAGGTGTTGCCTTCTTGGACCAATGAGCCTTTTCTATTCTGTATGGCACAAACTACCCTATATAAGTGTAGTGTTTCTTTAAATAAAGCTCTCTTTACTTCTCCATTACACAAAGAACTATGTTGCATTTTCCTTTTTCCCACTCTCCAATAGCTCAAATGCAACACCTCCTCATCCTGGTCCTACTCTGCTGCTGCTGATGCAGAAGGGAAAGATCTTGAGACAGCAAAACTAAATAATGACTTTTGTGAGATGTGCTGGAAAGAAGGGCTCTGAGTAAGTTCTGAATCATGAGAAATTTGAGATTCAGAAGGCATTTCCCTCAGAGGAAGCATTTGAGCTCTGTGAGTTTAGGCCAGAAGAGCAACTAGTTTGTGTTTCCTAAACTCTGTGGTGACCTGTGCAGGGAGCTGCACGATTTTCCTGGCCCAGGTGGGATGGAGAGAGGAGGCAGGTAGGATTGACATAACTCTGAGACAATGCCTGGCCAACATGCAGGTGGAGGGTGGGACATGCTACATCCCTGGTTTTGCTTCCACTGCCCCCCACCCTGGTTCTGATTTTGCTTTTGGTAGTGAAAACCTTGGGCATTTCCACTGGCAATGAAATTTAGGCACAACCATGTACAACAAGCCAAGCCTTTGACCATTTTGCAAGTACCACTAAAAAATTGAGCTCATGTTGTAGGACATGGGTTAGAACTAAGTTTCCACACCACTGGCTGCTCCAGAGCCCTCAGAGCAGCAGAAGCACCATTTCTCTGTCACTGAAAGAACAACAGAGCCTAAAACCAGGAGCCTCTACATGTTTATTATTCTGCCACTCTTCTGAAAGACAAATTTTGAAAACATAACCTCTTTCCAGGCTGAAATATCTCCTTTCCATTTCTGACAGTATTTCCTCCCTTTCCTTAAGTCTAATCAAGGGGAAGCCTCTAAAAGTACTCAGATGCAATACAGTGTAATCATCATTACTGTGTTAAAAAGTCGATGCATGGAAGCCTCTGAGTGGCCAGCTTGGTAGTATTTATTGGGATTTAAGAGCTTGCTATAATTATCATGTCCAGTAACTGCCTGGATTGATGTGTGAGGGGGAAAGAAAGGAAGCTGGAAGCACGTTTTGTCAGGCAGATATGAGGGGTAAACATGTATTCTTTCAGGCAATTTTATGTTCTCCCAGCTGGCTCTCCCTGTTCTTGACATGCCTTGAAACAGACCTGACCAAGGTTAGGCCCATCTCTGGGTGGAGATCATGATGTGATTCTGTCCAGTCTTCATGACTATCATTTTTCAGTGCCTACATACTCCTAGAAATCCAAGTTTTCCACGAGACTGTATTTTTTTTTTTTTTCCCCTAAGAAAATGCTGCCTTAACAGGTGAGTTCCTAGCATACAGATCAAAATCACTGGGGAAAGCTCATTTTACATGACTCTGGAAGCTTGTACCCACAGAACAGTTACAGCAGATTCCCAACAATACACTTTTGGAAGTTCATAACCTTGCCCAGGATCTCTTCCCATCTAACCCACTGGGCTGGATCTATCCTTTTGGCCCTTTCTATGGTACAAATTTCTTGCTTGGTCTCTGTTGGAAACCATAGGAAAACCCTAACTGAAATGCCCTAACTTTTTGGGTCTTCATCACAGTCTAAGCCAGACATCTTCCCTTATCATCCTATTATTTCCAGCCAGGTGATTTTTTTTTCTTTTTTTTTTCCTGAGAGAAAGAAAATAAAAGAAAGTCTTGTTTTAATTATCTTTTTCTAAGGTAATTTTGTTGTCTTGAGGTCTAGTTAAAAGTAATTTTTAGGATGATGGAGTCACATTATTTGGTGAATTTGCCACTACTAATGTAGCCCTTCTGAAGTGTAAAATGGATTTTACACTCATGGAAAGTCCAGCAAGAAATGTCCCATATAGGTTCATGCCCCCATTAGATTCTTCTGGTATAGATCTACATTCCCTCAGTCTATGAAAGAAAGGAAATGGAATTTTGATATTTTCAGGTGCAAAGCAGGCTGAGACTAGACATGGGTTTTTTTTGTTTGTTTGTTTGTTTGTTTTTTTAATCTGGGATTTTCATTGAGCTCTTGAATGTTTATTTCATATTTTTTATGCTTTATGCAGGGCTTTTCCATCTGCCTTTCCCTTATTCCCTGAGACCCTGCCCATCATCTGTCTTAGGGGAGCCTGGCTGCCACAGCAGTCTCTGATGAGATTAATCACAATAAAGCTCAGAGCTAAGCTCCTTGCACTGGGAGAGCTGGTAATATTATCCAAAGAGCAAAAGGCTAAAGCAATGTTTGGCCTGTGCTGTTTCATTCAAATTATGGCTTGAGGGGGTGGTGGGTGGGCAGATGTGGTTTCACCACCTGGAACCACGTTTTCAGAATCACAGAATGGTTGGAACTTTGAACATCATCCAGTTCCAAGCCCCATCCAGCCTGGCCTGGAAACTTCCAGGGATGGGAACAACCACAGCTTCTCTGGGAAACCTGTGCCAGGGAAGAATTCCTTCCCAATATCCAATCTAACCCTGCTCTGTGTCAGTGTGAAGCCATTGCCCCTCGTCCTGTCACTCCTGTCACTTGTCAATAGTCCCTCTTCATGTTCCCTCTCCTATTTTCTGTAGTTACCATCTTCTCCACTTTTGTGCCATCCCACAGTGGTGCTGTGTGTTGCCCTGTGAATTAAAGTGTACTTTGGCTGTGATTGGATAAAAATTTTATGACTTATTTTGTTAATCCTCTCTATAGCAGGATGCCCTGGCACGACTTTCAATGGCTTCACACTGACCAAGAGCAGGCTTAGACTGAAAATTATGAAATGGGCTAGCAAATGAAAATTATGAATCCTGGCTAGCAAAAACCTTGAAGCAAATAAGCCTGTTTGAGATCATATTTGACATTTAACATCTACTTGGGAAAGCCACAGAAAGGAAATGCAGCACAGTAAAATACTTCAAGGTACAATTTAAGTTTAGGCCACTGAACTTTGCACCCTTGCTCTCTATGGACAAGAAAGCTCAAATGAAGAGCCTGTGTGAAAGGATTTTTCCTATTTCCTCATCCATCTTTGCACATTTGCATCTCATGCAAGCAGATCCCTAAAGGGCAGCCCTGCATTCAAAGAATGCACTCAGCACAAATTGCTTCTGGCAGGGAAACTATTCCTAGCTTTACCTTGAACAGGTAATATTCTGAAATCAGCTTCATTTAAGCTTGAAAATACACAGAGGAGGTTTGATAAAAATACACAAATTTCACTTGGTTATTTGCATTTTGGGGGCATTGGGTTTGCAGGGCACAGTTTTGGTAGTGGGGGTGACAAGCTGCTGGAAGCTTCCCATGTCCAACAGAGCCAATTCCAGGTGGTCCAGGATGGATCTGCCACTGGCCAAGGCTGAGCCCATCACAGATAGCAGTAGCACCTCCGGGATAACAGAAGGGGGAAAACCCCACAGCTGCACAATGGCAGCTGGAGACAGAAGTTCAGTGCCTAAAAACCAACAAATATTTAGGAAAATACCTCTCTCCAAGGATTTGAAGTATGTGAATGTGTCAATCTAATGCACTGAGTAGATGAATCTTTAGAATTAACCACCAGATTTCTGCCCACACTTTCCTGTTTCACTGAGTCTTGTCTAAGACACCATTACTGAAGCCTGTTCTCCTGTCATTTGCACTTTTTTATCCATATCCAGATGGCCAATGTTTGTGTTCCCCCATGCAGGGACTTCTGTTCCCAGCAGGTTCTTGCAGCTCAGGAAAATAAAATGCTGTTGGATTCTGGAAGCTTTGCAGAGTTTAACTGCTGTGCTTTGAAATGCACCTCCAGCTATCCTGAATTTCTGGAAAACACTCTCTCTCCTCAACTTCTCAGGTTTGTACTCCAAGATAATCAACTTAAACTTCTTAGCTAGGTCAGTTTTTCCTAGGTACACACTACTGTTTGCTATTTCTGTTGCACAGATAAACACAGGCACAAAAATCCAGATTTACATGAGTCAAAATGAATGCCACTGGGTTGGGAAAGGTAATTTTGACTGCAAGTGACTTGAGTTTTCTATGCATTTGGAAACACAAAATGATCCCTTGGACTCAGCTGAAATAGTTTGCAGGGGATTTGTTTTGTTTTGTTTTGTTTTGTTTTGTTTTGTTTTGTTTTTGAGTCAAACCAAAAATTTCTTATGGATGTATCACAAGTATGCAGCAGGATAGCACACTGCTGATCTGCAATAATTCAGATCCTGACACAAGAACATGAAAGGCATATTTTAGCTATGATGTCTCCCTATCCCTTTCTTTTTCCTGTTGTTTATTTGTTTTGAATGCATTAACTTTTTTGGGGGGGATGTTGAAATGTTGGTATCTCTTGCCTAATTTGGTTTACAAAAGAGTGCTGCATTTACTCTACTTGGTATCAGAAATGCTGTTTCCTTTAAAAACTTTGTCAAGCTCCCTGGAAAAGGATGATGCTCTACATCTTTTAGTACTGCTCACTTACCTGCTGCTGGAGACTGCTCCTTGAGGCTTCATCTGGACTTCCTGACCCTTTTTTTCACTCTTCTGGCATCCTCAGTGAGGAGCAAATCCATCAGAAGCCATGGATTTGCCCTGCACCAAGAGCTGGGATCTGGCTCCACAGCTCCCTTCTGCCACAGCCCCAAGGCAGAAGAGCAGAAGAAGGATCTCTGTAAAATTCTTCAGGTCTTGGAAAAGGAAGCATCATCTTAAAGTGTCCATCCCTGTTTATTTCCTAGGAGAGATTCAGAGTTTCAGAGGGAAAGGAAGGCTGTGCTTGTATTTTGAAAACATCCAAAACAACATTTTGAAGACAAAATAAGTGGCCCATGGAAAATGCTACTTAGCTCCAAAAAATAGGAAATTGGAAAATTCTTCCTTCATAAAATGAGTTTTAACTCAGTGAGGGCCTGAGCAAGTTGAAAGCCCCTGATTTGCCTTTATTGAAATGATGAAAAGCACATAGAGGGAATGAGAAATAAAATGGATGTTTTTCATTGAACTAAATCTACCCATGGATATCTTGTGCATTCCTTGCTGTGATACTGCTTCCCCATTTGAAGGCTGCTTTTGTTTTTGTGACAACTGAAAGTTGATTGGACTAATCTGCTAACAACTCAAGTTTTTAATTCCACAGCATCCTGTGCCCAAAAGCCAGGCTAATGCTGAGACACAATGGATGAAAGTGGGTGGAGAGAGCAGACAGGAAAGGTACAATGCCAAGAAAATATCCCATTTGTGCTGCACTGAGGGCACATTCTCTGCCCCTCCTGGGGAAGACCACAGGAAAACCTGAGCTGTTTAGGAATGTGAGGTTGGAATTTTAGCTGACTCTGTAGATTGTCCTCAGGACTGTGTCCACCATGTCAGGAAGGACCAGCTGCCTCTGGACTTCTCTGTGTGCTTATTCCTGATCTATTGGAATTGATGTGCTCACATTGCTGAGAGCCCCACAAGAGGAGATAATCTGCCACAGATCAGCTGCCAAGTGGAGGGTTTTTTTCCCTCTTTTTCTGCTGCTTCATAGTCAGATGCAGACGATGGGAAAATGAAGTGGCTCGTCTTGGCAGCGGGCAGTGCTGCATTGCCATCTGCTGCAAAGCCAAGGGTGCTCCAGCATGGAAAAGGGAGTTATTGGAGAGAACTCGAGGGGTTTTGATGGAAAGGAGGGCTGCAGTGGGGCCAGCAAGCTTTGGATCACCAGTTCTTGCTAAATATCCAGAGTAAGTGCAATATTCCTCATGCCACAGGAGATCCCTCTGGTTTTTAATTGCATCCAGGACACCTCTGCATTTCCCCCAGCAGGGACAGAGAGCTGGGAGTTCCTGACACAGCTGGGGAACTGTCTAGGAGCAAAAAGAACAGCACAGCAGGGGAAGCAGTACAAAAGGACCTGGGAAAGCTTTCTTTATTTTAGTGATCAAAGCTGGACAGAGCCAGAGGTCATCCTCCATGAGAAACAAACAGTGCTGCTACTCCCTCTCCAACTTTCCAGCTGTGTTGCTGAGTGTCAAACTGGAGATTTTTATGTTTTTCTGCTGGCAGAGGATCAGGGCCACCTGAATTACATATCACAAGGACATGCAAACTTTCTCCAAAGAGACTACAGCCTACATAGGAAAGGCAAGATGAAAGATGGGAAGGATGAGAAAAGTGTGTGGATCTAATGCTAATTCTGCTTCTGAGGGTGACAAGTGAGAACCAGGAGTTCTGGGAGTAGAATCCAGTACCTAGAACTCTATCTAGGTTTTAGAGTTTATTCTGTGGATGAAAAAAATTAAAACATCCTGTCTAGAGTTTGTCTCTGACACATTTTCAATTCCAGTTTTTCTCTGTTTCTTGCAATGAGTTTGAACTTCATGGACTCATAGAATGACTGGGGTTGGAAGGGACCTTAAAGCCCATCCAGTTCCACCCCCTGCCATGGGCAGGGACACCTTCCACTATCCCAGGTTGCTCACAGCCCCATCCAGCCTGGCCTGGAACACTGCCAGGGATGGAGCAGCCACAGCTGCTCTGGGAAACCTGTGCCAGGGCCTCACCACAGTCACAGAATTTTTTCCTCATATCCAGTCAAACCCTACTGTGTGTCAGTGTGAAGCCATTCTCTTTCATCCTGTCACTCCAGATCTTTGTAAATAGTCTCTCCTAATTTTCTTTTTCCTTTAAGAAAGGAGGTATGAAGATATCAGTCCCCCTACAAAATAACTCTTAGACCTCGTGCCCCAAACAAGTGGTGGGTGTTTGTGTTTATTTGCTTTTATTGAAAGATTTTTATACATCAAAGTGCCTGGGGCACAAAGAGAGCATAATTTCACCTTTTTAAGCTTACATAACATCTTAAGGAGTGTCATTTGACAGAACTATAGATCTGAATAATCTCCTTTCTGCTGTGTGCTGCAGAATGGAGCTGTGATAGATGCAGGAGCCACTGCCAAGGAACCTGCAAAAAAAATATGCAAGAGGAATAAGAACAGATCACCACAACGAGGCATAAACCAAAAACCCAAGCAAAAATCAATTCACACACACTGTGCAAAAGGTATCTGAAACCATCTTTCACAGCTTGGTTGCTGCCTTCAAAAGCAGCAACATTTAGGCACTGTCTTGCAGATTTCAGCCCATTTTCCAGCTGGACATTTTCTCTGAAAACAAGCAAATGTTTTTCTATCACTTTTTTTTTATTAGTTTTTTTTTGTAAACAGGAAGTTGGTGATGCTAGCTCAGATCAATAAACTGTCAGAAGAGACCTCCTGCCTTTATTCCTGGCTTGTGCTTGATGCAAAGCTCCTCCTTGACTTACTTTCCCAGCCAGATATGCAATGATGCCAGTAAAACACATACATTACTTGCAGAACCCTGTGGGGAATCAAGGCACACCATAAACCACAAGTTTGGATTACCAGGATGTCAGATGTTAAAACTACAGCTGCAACTGAGACAGAGCCTCAGCCAGGCCTTCCTGAACACAACAGCATTATTCCATTGATGAGAGCCACTACAGAATTCCCCATGGCTCAGCTGTCTCTGTGGTGAGTAAAAAAATCATTCTTGTGCAGACAACAGGCACAGGGTTTATGAATCACTTGAATGTCCTTTAAATCCTCAAAGCAGGGATTAAGTAGGACTTAAGAGGAACATATGACTTGTGCTTGTCCTCAATACAGCAGTGGCTTCCATACTATGTGAGGAAAGAGCTCCTTGGGCTGTTCTGTGTTTTCTCAGTGCTGATGTCACTGGATGTCTTTGCTGTTGCCCTGGCTAGAATGAAAGAGCAGCCTGGTCTGCTCCTACAGCTCTTCCACAGACAGGGTTTGCACCCTCCAAACTGTGCTGTGCCACCTCCTCACAGTGCTCTGATTAATCTCATGCTCCAAGTTAAAATTCCCAGATCCTCCCTGTGGCTGGATGAATAGTGGAGTTCTCTGCCTTGGTGGGCTGGCTGGCAAAGGGAATCTTTGCACAAGTGAATTTGATTTCTGCACCACTTCCTCCTTATGAGGGGGACTCTCCTTTATCTCCTTCAGTTGATTGTTTCCTCTGATTTTGCAGCACAGAGCTCTGCTCCACGCTCTGATTTCCAGCTGGTAGCAATCCAATGAGATATGCACAGTCACAGATGCCTGTGTGAGAGAAGGGTGATCATTCTTTTAACAAGGTTAACTCTAAAACCCCACAGCTGGGGATAACCTGAAACCACTCATGATTTGTGATCAATTCAATAAATCACAGAGATCAATTAAAGAAGGATTTGGTTTATGTTGAAATACATGATTTTTACACATTTTCCTTTTTTCCCCCTATGCCATCCACCATCTTTAGCTGCTATATTTAAAGCATTTTCAATCTCTGCCTTTTCCCCACAATACAAGATGTCCAGACCCAGGAATAGTGTTGCAGATGAAGATATCATCTGATATAGCTTCTTAATGATTATATTTCTACCTACTTTTATCAGTCAAACAAAGTACTGTAATTACTTTCTTACTGCTTTGCTGTTGTAGGAAATTGGCTTCATTGAACCACACACAGTGACCTCAGGCAGGTCTAGGTAAAATTTTCTTAAGGGAACCTGAAATCCATCCATAGTTTGGGAACTCTAAAGGGATGAGAAAAGGGATGGACTTGCCATGTGTAAAACATGCCAGGACACTGGAGGCCTGGGTGGTGTTGCTGTTGGGCTATGGAAGCAGTGAAAAGGATGTAGCAACAATACTTCCTTCAAGCAGAAGAGGAGTAAAAGCTCTTTATTAAAGAATTAAATCACCCTTATATAGAGTAGATATATAGTAGATATATAGTGGTAGCAAGGACAGAAGTGATTTCATTGGTGCAAGGCAGGTAACATGGTAAACATGCTTTCAGAAAAACATCACATCTCTCACACATCCAGCAGGTGCCTAACCATTGTTATAATCCTTTCTCTCATGTTTTCCTTGAGCAGCCTGGGAAAATCCAAGCTGCTTCTTTCCCTGGTCTCACCAGTACCCACAGGGTGGTTGGGTGTTACCTGTCCTTGCAGGTAGGTGGGATTCCTTTCACTTCACCCAGGCCGTGGAAATTTCCATAGGTAAAATGTTGGCTTGTGAGGACAGAGGCAAGCACCACCTCCTGCTTTTGAACTGTAAAACAGTTCATGTTTTTAAGAACAACAACCAGTTTATGTTTTCAAACTCTATCAGTAAGCATGAGGGAAATCAGAGATCATGATTAGGACAGGCTCTGAATCCAAATGATCATGGATCACCTTGAGGTTTCAGGCAGACAACAAACTTCCTCCCACCAGAGGGTTTTGCTGGCTCCTGCCACACATCCCAGAGGCTGAGATCCCTGCCAAGGGCTCTGCTGTTTGGGGATGTGGCTCTGGCAGTGATTCCCTCTTCCAAAGCACATCTCAGGGTGTAGGAAAAGCAGATATTTGGGTGAGGACAGTGGTGTGATACTCTGGCTGAGGTTTGGAGCATCCCATAACTGGTGTTAGCAGAACATTAGGAGGTAGCTGCTGGTAAGGAATTTTGCCATGTGCTGTTATGTTTGCCCTACAACATCCACCTTGCCATGCTCACTGCTGCCTGCCCCTCCTTGAAAGGCTCTTCCTGGCATGCCTCACAGCATAAATGTATTTCTCTGCTGCACAGTACAATGGGATCATTATCCTGGGATCAGTCCTTAGGCACTGCTGAAGTCAGAAAATACTGCTGCAAGTGTTGAATATTAACTGCTGCCTGTTGCCTTGAGGCAATTGGACACAGGAGGTACCAGCTGAAGGTCCTTTCTCTTTTCCTGCATAATGCACAAAGATTTGAAAAGCAGAATGTAAAGGGACAACAGCTCCAGAAATTCTAAAGGCAAGCAATTTGTAAATAAATCAGCAAGTTGCCACATAGGGAGAGAGAGATTTGTCTCAAGTGTAATGGCCCTACTGCAATGTGCTCACTAAGCACTCAGTGCCATTTTAAACTCCATGAGGCTTGATTTTGAGACTTCAAGTGAAAATAAATCATAAAAAGAGGTGCTCAAAACTCAAGGGCTACAATCTGACGAAGCACTCAAGGAACACAACCAACAGGAAGCTGACCATTCCCTCCTGCCACAGCCAGCACAGAGGAGCTCCAGAAAGGGAACAGGTCACAAACCTGAGCCCAGAACAGACCCTGGCCCAGATATAAAGTGGGACAAGACACAAAAAAGCAAGACTGAGCAGCTGGAACAGCAGCAGTGCCCAAGGCACAGAAAAGATGGGACACTGATGGCCTGGTAGTGTCTGAGGGGTGCCTCACTGCCTTCATTTTGGGAAAGACTTGGAATTATTCTGAAGCACTCAACATCACCTGGGGACAAGGCTTCGAAGCATCTGGGTCTTTCACCTCAATCTGTGGTAGCCTCTGGTGTTTTTGTTTACTCAAGTTCTTTCTTTTTCTGTAAATAGCTGCTTCTGCCTCACTTGAGCTGTCTCTCCAGCAGACAAGAAGCATTTTGGGCAGGCAGGTCAGCCAGAACCCTGCTCCCCAAAGAGGACATGCAACTGTAACTCTAAATTTGGGCTCCAAGGCAAGAGTATGTTTGAAACACACCCTCTTAAGCATTTTTTGCTTCTCCTGCATGCTGAAAATAAAGCAGGAGGAAGCCCTGCTGCCAAACAGCTCTGCAGAGCAACCTGCACTGGGAATTTTCACCAGGGAAGGACAAGAGCAGCAGGGAGCATTTCCAACCCTCTGCCACAGACACACAACTACCTGCTCAGCATTTTCTGTCCCTGTGTGGTTCTTTCAGGCTTTCTGCAGGCTTAGAGCTGGGGCTGAAGATGCTGAGTCCCCCCAAGACATAGGGACCCCCTTACTGCCAAGCTTTTGGTTGCCCTCACATCCTTTACATCCCCCCATTTCCTGCTGCTGTGGCTCTGCTGCACAAACACCTGGGTGCTGATGTTTTCTGGTTTGGTCCCTGCTCAGGCTGTGTTGTGACATTTCTGCCAGCCCTGCAGCTACCTCTGGCCTTCCTTTAGCCCTCTCCTGCCACTGTAGCTGCCACCTATGATCCCTGCCAGGCTGCAGCTGCTGTCCTTTGGCCCTACCTGAGCTGCTGCTCTCTGCCTGTGCTCATATCTGCTCCTCTCTGAGCAGCAGATGAAAATGACCTTTATTCTCCCCATTTCTTTACTGTGAGTGTCTTGCTTAGTGTAACTGCTCCTAAAACCTGGCTGCTGGACTGCAACCCACCCTCCTCCCCACATTTCCTTCAGTAGATGCATTGGTGATTCCCTGTTTAGTCTTAGGGAAAAAGCTTTGCTGGGTGCCAGCCTAGGCAGGTAAGGATTGCTTTCCTGACAGCCTTGCTTTGACTGTCAGTCCCTGCACTGTTTGTGCTGCTAACTTTGTTTGCTCTCACTCTTCTTCATCTCTGATACCCATGGCAAGACATCTGGTGTCTGTGAAGTGCTGAGTGGCACAAATTCTGCTGCAGAGTGCTACGAGCCCTGCCAGAGCCTGTCAGGCTGTGGGAAGGCACTGCTCCACTCCTGTTCAGCTCTTGCCAGAGCCTCCTCCAGAGCCAGCTCCCAGAAATCCAACCATCATCCCCTGTCCTTAAAAGTGGCCATTTGCAAAGGTGCCTTGGAATGGCAGGGAGATCCCAGCTGATGAGTGTTTACCCAGAGCACATGGTGCCTGGCCAGTGGAATAGTCTGGCTCCAGTAAAGCACCCTCTAGGTATGAACTCATTCATTTCCTGATGGCAGCTCTTGTATCCTCAGGGATTACTGCTTGTCCTGCTTTAAATAAAATCCCATCTTGCACATGTGCACACCCACAGAGACACAAACACTCAATCCTTTGCCCAGTAATGAGATGGGCAGTGCCTGTGCTCCTTCCTCCTCCCAGCAGAGCTCTGGGCACAACGTGGTTCCATGTCTTTGCCATTGCTTCCAGGAGCACTCAGCACCTCCTCAGCATGTTCTCCTTCTGCTGGGGCTCATGCTGCATCTTCAGTGCCCCAAAGTGACACACTGGGCTTGTCCCACCAAAAGCACCTTGCAGCAGCACTGTGTTTATCTGCCTCCATCCCAGTCATGTCAGGGCTCTGCTGGATCTGTAATTTTGTCTTATGTGTTCATATACACACAAACAATGGGATGGGACTGCTGGGGCAGCTGTCCCAAAGCTTTTATTCCATCATAATCATCAGTTTTATTTTACAAAGCCAAGCATGGAAAATGGAAACAGCTTTAGCAGCAAAGTTCTCTTAGTTACAGACTTTTAAAAGCTTTTTAGCCAATAGGATAATAATAAAAGTTGACAAGCATTTGCTTAAGCCAATTAGTAAACTTACACACACATCTTGCTTCTAACAATGCTTACTTGTGATAGTTTAAAACAATGGATAAAGATTCATTATTAAGCTTACATATTTCTACTCTCTTGCTTAACATATTTTCCTAAGGCCTATCTCTGCACAGCTCACAGCTTAATTGTTTC
The DNA here is from genome assembly GCF_029582105.1 of Oenanthe melanoleuca. Taxonomy (NCBI): domain Eukaryota; kingdom Metazoa; phylum Chordata; class Aves; order Passeriformes; family Muscicapidae; genus Oenanthe; species Oenanthe melanoleuca. Next base: position 8,761,099 of record NC_079334.1, read on the forward strand.
TTGTCCTTCCATCTTTAACTTTCTTGCATTTCTCCATCCTAAGATTTGCTTTTACACAGCTTTGTAAGAGTTTTATACATTTTCTATTTCCCAGAGGGCTCCAGCAGACTTTGCAGCAAGGTCCAAGCTCTGTGGCTCTGTCTGTTCCAGGGGTTTATGGCAATTTGGGACTGGTTCCCTGCACTGGATTGCCTTTCCCCTATCACATGGGGCCCTGACTGCTGCCAAATCTTGTCTCTGTGTGATAACTCCTTCAATAATTCTTGTGTCCTGAGAGGCAGGAGGACAAAAAGAAGAATCTAGCAGTTTATCTTCTCTATGAACCACTAGAAATCCTTCACCACTTTAGCTCTGGACATTTCCTTCATGACTCTAAGGTTTTTGAGGTATAACTGGAGACACTGAAGAGTTCATAGATGTCACTGTTCTCTGAAAACTTCAGCTTTTCTGCATTCAGTCTAATGTGCTGTTCTGAGGGTCTGAAATCATGGCTGGGACTCCTTCAACACTTCCAGTTCCAGTAGAAGCTGCCTTGGTGCTGGGAATCCCTCCACTGGATGTCTTAGTTTCTGCTGGGAGCACACATATCATGATCCCAGCATTCACAGTCTGTTAGGTGTGATAAAGACAATCATTAATCCAGTGTAAGATGCTGCCCTGACTCATAAGAAACACTGAATACTTTTGAATTTGATCCATCTAATTGAGCCTGATTTCTATTACTGCTGAAGACTGGTGACTTCACTCCTGTAGAGACTGCTTTGGCATCAGTGTAGGTTTCCATTTTATGCAGATAACTCTTGTTTTTCTTTTTCATTGCCACTGATGTATGCTCTGCTCCTTTCTCTGTAGATCTCTTCACATCTCTCCTCTACATCTCTCATTTTCAGGAATTTCCCCTCAGTAACACTGAGAGTGCCACCAGACTGCCATGTTCTGGTAGCCTGGATTTCAGGTCTGCAGCAGCTTTTGAGCTGCTTAAACAATAAGGGCACACTTCTTGGGAAGGCTAAATGAAGCCCACGAGGACTTTTCCCTCCACATGGCTTGCTCAGTGATGGATGGTCTTTCTGAGTGTCCTTTATCATAGACCAAGTGATAATGTGCCATATTTCATGGCAACTCACCAACAGCTTGAAACTGTCCACTGGGCTTAAAATATCCTCTGCTATAAACTCCAATTCCCATTGTTGCAGTCTGATGTTGCTGTTAATGAGTGTTCCTGGAGCTCTGTGCAGGTGACCTTGCAGCCCAGCTAGGGCTAAACCTGGCTCTGATTTTGTAGCTCTGCTGTGATTAGGGCTATGGCAAGACTGGCAGATTGTTTGAGCACTGGGATATCCTGTTATGCCTTGAGTCCCTAAGGCACACTTTATTTCCTTAGAGAATTCCACTGAGTGTGTTTGTTCAGGAGAAGGCTTTGGGGTGACCTCATTGCAGCATTCCAGTGCCTGAGGGGAACTTCCAAAAAAGATGGAGAGAGACTCTTGACAAGGGCCTGGAGTGACAGGACAAGGGGCAATGGCTTCACACTGACACAGAGCAGGGTTAGATTGGATATTGGGAAGGAATTGTTCCCTGTGAGGGTGCTGAGGCCCTGGCACAGGTTTTCCAGGCAGTGTCCCAGGCCAGGATGGGGCTGTGAGCAACCTGGGATAGTGGAAGGTGTCCCTGCCCATGATCTTCACCTCAGACCAGATGATCTTCCAGCCCAAACCATTCTATGATGATGTGATTCTATCACTCATCACCACTCAGCCTCAAGCCTGGGGCTTCATAACAAGGCTTGTTTTTCAAAAACACCACCACTTTCTGATTCACTCCTGGGCAGCTCAATGCTGTATGAGGTGGCTTTGTTTAGATATCTGTCAGAATCTTTTTTTTTTTGTGGAATCATCCTGCAAATGAACTCACACAGGAGCAAACTCAGACTTCCCAAAGCTGACTTCTTGGTTGTGTGTTGCAGTGACCCACTGGTTTTGGGATTTTACAGAACATACTTGCTCTGGTGGTGCTCTGTTCTGCTCAGGTGTTCCCTTCTCTGACAGTGGAGCTTGGTGTGGTGCTCACCCCTCATGACAGGGGGAAAGGTCACTCTCTGCTCTCTGCACGTGGTGGCCAGCAGCACTCTTGATAAATATATTCTTGCTGTGGTGCTTTTATAAGGTCTCCTACTAAGTCATCCAATTATGGGAAGCCAAAAGCAACTCCCTTTAAGAAAAAAAGTCCTTTGTGTTAAGAACATGAATATGCTTAGGGGTGGATTGGCATTTTGTTTCCATTTCTGATTATATAGCTGCTTTTGAGGAAGACAGAAAAAAGTTCAACCCCAACCTATTACAAAACATTTTCTGTTCTCAGCCCAGCCATTCTCCTGTTGCCACACTTTGTGCCTTTCCAGCCCACTGATGTGGGATACAGAGGCAAGGCAGGGACATCTTTTCTCTCCGGGCTGGTCCTAATGGCACAACCATCCCAAGAGTGAGGACAGTTCTCATTGGATGCTGCTGGGAACCAGGGAAAAGCAGCCTTGAAGCCTTGGGTGCCTCAGGCTGCTCAAGGACAAGAAATTATAACAATGATTATGCACCTGCAGGGTGAGTGAGAGATGTGATGTTTGGCACAAAGCATGTTTTCAAAGAGGTGTTGCCTTCTTGGACCAATGAGCCTTTTCTGTTCTGTTTTACATTAATTACCCCATATAAGTGTAGGGTTTCTTTAAATAAAGGTCTTTCTCTCTTGCTTCTCCATTACATGAAGAACTATGCATTATCCCTTTTGCCACTCTCCTATAGCCCAAATACAACAGACAGTTTCTGCTTCCTTCTTCACAGGGATAACTCCCAAACTCTCCTCTTCCCTCTGTCTAGCAACAGGAATGGGTCTACTCCTTGTCTTTTTTTGATCACAGAGGGCCAGTATTTAAGGCTTGAAAAGGGAACAGGACAAAAAATGAAACGATATAACAAGAGGGAATCAAAGTCATTGCCGTCTCCCATCAGCTATCAGTATTCTTTGAAGCATGAGATTTGATTATCCCAGTCACAAAAAATGCTTAATAATACTGAAGGATATTAGCAAGGCTTATAAATCAGTGTTAAAAGATTAAAAGCTTTTAAAGGATTCTTTCTTCCCCTCAAGGAAGAAAACCCAACTGTCAACACCACAAGCTCACCTTGGGTTCCATCTGTTGACTCTTTCCATGTCATGAACCAGAACCATTGACAGAGCTCTGCATGGCAAATTTGGGCCAGAACATCTCACTTTATCCTCTGCCTCCCAAGGCCATTAAATGTGGTGACACCTGCACAACTCCTTGGTGCCTTTAGGCAGCTCAAAATGGACCTATAATGTTTCCAGGTTGGTTTCCAGGCTTAGATGGATTGGGATCACAGTGAGGATCCATAGTGACATCCTTTGCCATTGGATTTCACTATGGTTTTTATCACAAAAAAAATGTCTCTTGCAGGTGAGGAAATTTTGGGAGTCACTCAAGACACTCAGAGGAATGATGCCATGCTCAGAAATTCACTGTGTTTCTGCATCCATTGATTTTAATCGGGATTTTCCAGGCTCCCTGGCTGCAGTGTTTAAAGCCTGCTTCACTGTGTAAAGACAATGCTTATTTTTTAAATCCTGGTTCAGATTCACATTCATTCAATACTTTTTTTTTTTTTGTGACCCTCACAAGGACTTCTAATCAACAACTTGATTCTTTCTTTCTAAAACAAAAAAAGAAAAAAAAAAAAAAGGAAAAATGCTGTTCTTTCTCATCACAACAGTACCACCAGACTTCCCACCACAAAAGGCTGCAAAGTTTCTTGCAATTTTTAGTTTCCCTATTAAAAATAAATTTGTTCCTGAAGAGAACTTTTCACTGTGGGTCTTTGGGGGGATTACCAGTGCAACTGCTGCTGGCCATTTTCTGTAATATAGAAAGTAGGAAATAGCAGCAGCCTGCCTTTGAATTTGGCAGCAAGTTGGATTCTCCTTCCATTCCTCAACATTTAATTGAAGCTACTTAGCACTATAATGTGTAACATCCGACCTTCTTGCAAGCCCTAGTTACACTGCTCATTAGTCTGTGTACTTTAACAAGATTTTATTGACCCCATGGCTAATAGCCCACTTAGAAAGATCCCTCCCCTCCTGCGTGACTCCTTGTCAGTAATGGTAGTTGGATCGCAAAGAGAAATCCCACAGCTCTAAGCTATTCAAAATGAGGAGGGGGGAGAGCAATATCCCACTTTATCCTTTTGCTGTAATGGAAAAACAAAGGTTTCTATCATTCCTCCTTTTTTCTATTTCTGTGCCTGGTGTGCACGCAGCTCCCAGTGAGGATTTGGGTTCTGCTGTGCTAAGACAGCTCTCAGAAACCAGCAGCCTAAGGAGCTGTGACAGGCAAAGAAAGCACTTTTAAGTCCTGTTTTCCAGATGCAAAAGCAGAATATATAGCCTTGCCTGCAATCCTGCAGGAAGCCAAGGGCAGAGCAGCACGGTGAGCTCAGGCCTCTGCTTGTCAGAGCTGCATTTTCACTGCTGAGCATCTTTGTGCTGGGACAGGGCGGCTGAAAAACAGCCTGGTTAGTTTAGGTGATGGGACAGCCTTTCTTTTTTGGGGGGTGTTTAGTTTTTACAGGGTCCAGGGCTGGGTGCTGATGCTGGTGCTGAACTTCAGACAGAAAACTGTGCTTTATTTTTCACTGGAAGAAGACCCTCTCTTTTTATTTTGTGTTTTGATTGTTTTACCCGGGAGTGGCAGAAGGAGACTTTTCTCTTGCTCAGAACTTCACCAGAAGTTTCTCACAAAACTTTCAGCATATGTGATACTGGGAAAAAAGAACAACAAACAAACCAAACCACAACAAAACCCACCCTTGTAGCAGGCTAGACAGGAAATCTGTTTGTTTCTTGCACTTATGTTTCTACAGGGCTGGTGAATGCAGCATGCTAACTAGCTGTGATTGCAGCACTGCCAGGGATAGAGGATTTTAGAATGGCTTTTACTCTAGTAAAAAAAAAAAAAAATTAAAACCCAAAACATCATTAAAAAACCTCAATCCAAACAACAAAAAGGGGAAGGGAAGAAGAGAGAAACCACCGGGAGGTCAGGTGGTTAAGTATTTTTGGACTGCCAAGGTGGTGATCTTAAGTGAAGATAATGTATTATGCAGTGGAAAGCTAATGAGACCAGGTCTGTTAAACACGGGCTTGGTGTTACTTAGCTCTGGAGTGCTTCAAATTACACAGGCACGGGTTGTATTTGATCACCGCTCCCGCTCTGACAAAGTGAGCAGCAGGCTTTTATAGAATGTAAGCGATCATATACTGTGGGCAACGATCCTGCGCTGGCAGGGGAGGCCAGCTGATGACATAATGGGTCTTTTCCATCTCGAACTTAGGTGATTCATCAATTAAACGAATTCGCTGGGCTAAAGCAGCATGAAAGGGCACTGTCCCTGCCTGACATTAACCCTCCCAATTCCAGCCGCTCCGCTCGGGCTTTAGCCTCCACCAGCGCGTCCGGGAGGCTCCGCATGAGCAGCCCCGTCCTGTAGCGAGGCGGGCCGGGAACCGCAGCCGGAGTCAGTGCGGGATGCGCGGTCCCGGCTCCGTGCGGGATGTGCAGTCCTGGCTCAGTGCGGGATGCGCGGTCCCGGCTCAGTGCGGGATGTGCTGCCCCCGCTCAGTGCGGGATGTGCGGTCCCGATGCAGTGCGGGATGTGCAGTCCTGGCTCAGTGCGGGATGTGCTGCCCCCGCTCAGTGCGGGATGTGCAGTCCTGGCTCAGTGCGGGATGTGCAGTCCTGGCTCAGTGTGGGATGCGCGGTCCCGGCTCAGTGCGGGATGTGCGGCCCCGCTCAGTGCGGGATGTGCGGCCCCTATTCAGTGCGGGATGTGCGGCCCCCGCTCAGTGCGGGATGTGCGGTCCTGGCTCAGTGCGGGATGTGCAGTCCCGATTCAGTGCGGGATGTGCGGTCCCCGCTCAGTGCGGGTTGTCCGGTCCCGATTCAGTGCGGGATGTGCGGCCCCGCTCGCCGCAGGTGCTGCGGGGGACGAAGCGCTGTCCCGCCGTCCCTCGGCGCACCTGCCCGGGCTGCCGCTGGCCCATCCCCATCCTCATCCCCATCCCCATGCCATCCCCATCCCCACGCCAGCCCCATCCCGCCCGCATTGCGTCGGGGGCGCGGCGCGCAGCGTGCGGGGGCGGCCGGCCCGGGGGCAGCGCGCATCGCTCCCTCCTCCGCCGGCCCCGGCCCCCGGCTCCCCCGCCCTCCCGATCCCCGAGCTGCACCAAACAGCTCTCAGGTTTCTGCTGATACTGCAGCGTCAAGAAATGGCCCGAGTTTGCTCCTCGCTCCCAGGCGTTCAGCAGCCCTCTCGCTCCTGCCGCACGCGTCCAGCCCCTGCCTCCTCCTGCCTCCGCCGCTGCTGCTGCCGGGACGAGCCAAGCCCGACTCCGGGGATGCGGCTGCAGGGCTGCGGCGCTCTGGCATCTCCCCCGCCGCCGCTGCCCAGCGCCCGGCTCCTTTTCCAGCTGTCCTAAGGGAAGAGAGCTGGAGAGCCAGCAGCTATCTAGGACTCCGCGATTTTATTGACTGACTCGAGCCTTTTGGAAAAGGTACTTTGCACTCTTTTCGGCGCGCACCTCCCACCCCCCACTGCGGTTCTCAGCAGAAACTAATTAAACCCACTCGCCCTTGGTGCAGCCTAAGACAGTGTATGAATATTTCAGTGTCTCGCAGGCAGCCCTGTAAAGCGATCGCTGTGTTATAAAGAGGGGCGCGAGAGGAGGAGGAGGAGGGTTAAGTTTGCCGCTGCGGTTTTTGTTTTGGTTCGGTTTTTTTGGATGCTGCTGCAAGGCGACTTGACGCATTCCGGCACTGGCTCCTACTCCTAAGCGGCGCGTCTCGCCCGGAGCAGGTAAGGAAAAGCCCCTTCTCCCTCCTCCCTGCCGCTGTTACACTCGATTTTGGACGGTTTGGTTCTAGGATGTCGACCTCCTGTCTCTCTCTCAGTTACCTTTAACTGCTGCAAAGCAGGAGAGGAGATGCTTTGCTGCCCCTCTCCCAATCCCCCCCCACTCGGTTGGTGTGATGAAGTTGTCAGTGCTCAGCTAAGTCTCCACAGCGGGGAGCGCGGTGCTCGGGAGACTCCTTGCAGGAGCCGACCCCTCTGAAGTTGCCCGGGAATCCCTCCCGATGAGTTCGGGGCACCTTCCTGCCTCGGAGGCCTTGGTGCATGTCCGGGGATGTGTAGGAACGCGTAGAACTCCGCATGTGCTGCCGTAGTGGGCAGAACGGGATGTTCCTGCTGGTGTGAAAGCCAATCCATTGCGCCTGAGTGTGTGTGTGTGTATGTGGAGGGGCTTGGGGGCTGGTTTATTTTGTTTCTCTCCTCCCCGGCAGCCTCCATCCTGCAAGTGAGCTTTACGCCTTCAAAGCAGAGTGTTTCCATCCCTCCCTCCCTCCCTCCCTCCCCAGCGAAAGAGGAGAGGACCAGGGCAGTGGCGGTGGTGGTGGGGTGAGGGGGAGGAAGGAAGAGGCAGGTGATGGAAATTTGCTGAGTTGGCATTGCAAGGACTCGCCTCCCAGCCAGCCCGTGATTTATATATTTATTTCTATATTTATTTATTTATTTTATGTGTATGTGCGTGTGTGTGCGTGTGTGTGTGTGTGGTAGCTCCGTGACAGCAGCTGCGGCGATGGTCGAGCCGGCGAGAAAAGTGGACGGATCGAGTTAAAGGCTAAAGGAGACCTCGGCTGGGGAAGGGAACCCCAGCCCGGGGGTGCACTCCATAGACCTTCAGCCTCCCGGTTTGGGGGACAGGACCCCTCACCCTACCTGCCCTCTGCCCCCCCTAAAGGTACTTCTTCCCTCTTTCTTCACCCTCCCGTCATCCCTGATGCCTCTCCCTACATCCCACCTCTCTTTTCCCCTTTTGGGTATTTCCATCCTCTAGGCTCCACATCCACCCCTTCCTCGAGCTCCCCGTCCCACCTCAACCCCCCCCCCCGAACCGCCCTGGGTCTCTCTGTGCTCCTCCATCCTCCTCCTCCTCCTCCTCCTCCCTTTCCCTCACTTCTCCCCTGCCCCTTGCTCCCCTTCCCCGCGTGCCACCATGACCGTGATGGCCGGAGAGAACATGGACGAGACCTCGGCGCTGCCCGGCCACCCCCAGGACAGCTACCAGCCCGCGGCCCACGACGACCACGAGTGCTGCGAGCGCGTGGTGATCAACATCGCGGGGCTGCGCTTCGAGACGCAGCTCAAGACCTTAGCCCAGTTCCCCAACACGCTGCTGGGCAACCCCAAGAAGCGCATGCGCTACTTCGACCCGCTCCGCAACGAGTACTTCTTCGACCGCAACCGGCCCAGCTTCGACGCCATCCTCTACTACTACCAGTCCGGGGGAAGGCTGCGCCGGCCCGTCAACGTCCCCCTGGACATGTTCTCTGAGGAGATCAAATTTTACGAGCTGGGCGAGGAGGCCATGGAGAAGTTCCGGGAAGACGAGGGGTTCATTAAAGATGAGGAGAGGCCCTTGCCGGAGGGGGAGTACCAGCGCCAAGTGTGGCTCCTCTTTGAGTACCCAGAGAGCTCTGGGCCGGCAAGGGTTATTGCCATAGTCTCTGTCATGGTGATCCTCATCTCCATCGTCATCTTCTGCCTAGAGACGTTGCCTGAGCTGAAGGAGGACAAGGAGTACACAGTGCACCGCACTGACAACACCACCCAGCTCTACAAATCCAACATCTTCACAGATCCCTTCTTTGTGGTGGAGACCCTGTGCATCATCTGGTTCTCCTTCGAGCTGGTGGTGCGCTTCTTTGCTTGCCCTAGCAAGACTGATTTCTTCAAGAACATAATGAACTTCATTGACATTGTGGCCATCATCCCTTACTTCATCACGCTGGGCACCGAGATGGCCGAGCGGGAGGGGACTCAGAAAGGAGAGCAGGCCACCTCCTTGGCCATCCTGAGAGTCATCAGACTGGTAAGAGTCTTTCGAATCTTCAAACTCTCCCGGCACTCTAAGGGCCTCCAGATTTTGGGACAGACCCTCAAAGCCAGTATGAGAGAGCTAGGTTTACTAATCTTCTTCCTCTTCATTGGGGTGATTTTGTTCTCTAGTGCGGTATATTTTGCTGAGGCTGAAGAACCTGAGTCTCATTTCACAAGTATCCCTGATGCTTTCTGGTGGGCGGTGGTATCCATGACCACTGTGGGCTATGGTGACATGTACCCTGTGACAATTGGAGGCAAAATCGTGGGCTCCTTGTGTGCCATCGCTGGTGTGCTGACAATTGCCCTGCCTGTACCTGTCATCGTGTCCAACTTCAACTACTTCTACCACCGAGAAACAGAAGGGGAAGAACAGGCTCAGTTACTTCACGTTAGCTCCCCTAATTTAGCATCTGACAGTGATCTCAGTCGCCGCAGCTCCTCCACAATCAGCAAATCTGAGTACATGGAAATCGAAGAGGATATGAATAATAGCATAGACAATTTTAGAGAGGCTAATCTCAGAACTGGCAACTGCACTGTAGCCAACCAAAACTGCGTTAATAAAAGCAAGCTGCTGACTGATGTGTAAACAAAAAAAACAAAACAAAACCCCCACTCACAGCTTGAAGACTTTAGTGACACAGTCACACTTTGTAGATGCTTTACTGATAGTCTTTGAATGCTTTATTTACCTCGTAAATGCATTGTTGCATTGCAGATCTTTGCTCTGCGATAAAGAAGCTTCCAGGATCCATGAAAGCTAAAATTTTGTTTATTAAAAAAAAAAAAAAACATTTTCCACCTGGTAAAGAATAACCATTTGAACTAGTTTAGTTTTAAGCCGTTACGACGCTAGACCTAAACTTTTCCTCTCCCATCTCTTCTTTTTTTTTTTTTTCCTCCTTTTCTTTTTATGGATAAGTTAAACTAAGCAAGACAGTTCTTAGAGCTATTAAGCATATGCATGGATTCCAGTAAAAAATATTCTGCAAAACTGCACAGTTGCAAGAAAGTGCATCAGATAATAACAGTAAAAAAAGATCACCCAAAACCTGCGGCGAGCATTTGCCGTGGTGTTTATGAAGGAGTGCAAATTTTCCTTCTGCCCCCTCTGTGAAAGATTCCATCCTTCCAACCTACAGATCCACACAGCACATCATTTAAAAAAACCTACTTAAGCCTGGTCTCTTTTGCTGTCCGTAGAAGAAATATCCTAAAAGGAGAATAACAAACAAAACTGAAGACAAAACATCTGCTATGCTGCTAAGTTCTCTTACATGCAGATGATAGAAACACACTTTTCCTCCCCGTCCCCTTTCAGAACTGGATACAAAACTTTAAGCCCCTCTGTTGCAAGATAGCACAATGGAGTTTAATATAAGCATGTTTGAATTTGATACTATTTATTTTATGATCGCATGCTTGAAACGTTACCTCAGACAATAGCGGATAAGCTTTCGTTTGAACTGAATCTTCTAAAAATAGGTCCTTTCTCCTATCTTTTTTTCATTTCTTTTCTTTTACTTCTTGATTTGCATTCACCAGAAGTGCACTCCTTAATTTATTAAATCGTTGACTAGTAATTTAAAGTACTGTATTTAAGTGCGTATGTTAGTCAAATGGGAACAATAACTTTTGGAGATCAAAGCATGTTCAAATATTCAGCATTATGGCCTATTTGATTAAAGTGTAACTTGAATTAATTAGTGCATGAACTCAATGATAATAATAATAATAATAATAATAATGATGATAATAACAACAATAATGATAACAATAAAAATAAAAAAAAATGCGCTTGATAGACTGAGGGCCTGAATGAACTGATTAGAGAAACTTGATTGTTTTCCTGCATTGCTCAGGGAAATGTGTTGGCTTTTGTCCAGGAGTTGTCAGAAAGGAACGTATCCCATCCCTTAAAGGGAAAGCTATATGGAAAATTAAGAAGTCAAGTTATATATAGCAACACCTAAAAACCTAGTATCCTCTATAGATGAAAGGTGCAGATGCATGCTTTTTGGTGCATTCTCAGAATGTAAATGAAACTTATCTATTATATGCATCCAAATTGCAGCAGCTGGTTTCTTTTGCAGTCATCAGTTGAGACTTTTTTGTATCCCCCCCCCAGAACTCACTGAAGAGACTCAGCAGATTGATTGAGAGAGTTGCACAGTGCCTTTATCTTACACCCCCCAAAATTGCTGAAAGTGCCTCCAGGAACTGAGTGGATCAGAGACACCAAGGGAAAGGCCAAGGAGTCAGTCTGCTGTCAGGAGTGTCCTGTGTGCTTTCTACTGGCACAGCCCAGAAGGGTTTAGGGATAGAAGGATGAAGTGTGAGTGAGAGGGATGCAGAAGAGGAGGGCAGAGACCACCAGTGCCCGTGGAATACTTTCCTTCCCCAGCCAGTCTGATGCTGCAGGGCTCTGCGTTGGCTTCTGCCAAATAACTCATAGTTGTGTACATGCAAGGCTTCAGGTTCCCCCAGGTTGTTCATAGAGGCATCACTGCCATCCTGCCCTTCCTTTCCCTGAGGTGGTTTTTGGCAGGGCACAGGAGGAGCAGGAGCCCTGGCATTGCCCAGTCAGGCTACCAGACTGGAGGAGTGTGCTCTTCTTTCCCTTAGATTCCCCAGCAGGAAGATGGGAAAGGCTTTGCAGGGCCCTCCCATCCCTGTCTGCTCCATCCCTGTCAGATCTTAGATCCCATCACATCCTTTGAGCCCTGTTCTTCTCCCTGGTCCCTGATCTTACTCTACTTCCATCATTTCCTGGTGAGAGAAGCAATGCTAGGAGAAGGTGTCTTCTGCAACATGCCAGCCTTGACTGCTAGGCCCTGGAAGATAATAACCTTTGATCTGAACAAATGTAGGCACTACTACTAATCTTAATTTTTCAGATGGACAAAGTTGAGGATCTTCATTCTGCACTTAGCATGTGGCCAACTGCTGTTGAACACATCTCCTTCCATGCTGTACAGATCCTTTCCTCCCCTATCTTTCTGACATATGTATATATGTGTATAAATATATATATATATGTGTGTGTGTCTGCTCCTGTGTGTGTCACATACATATGCAGACACATGTATATATCAAATAAAATCGAGGCACTTAGAGTGAAAAACCAACCCTAACTCTGCAGTTACGCACAAGCTTGACCTGCCAGGTTTCCAGAAAGACTTGACTTTATTTCTCACTGTGTGACTTCTGTGAATGAGAAAGATCAAGAACTGAGGGAGCTCCAACTCCTGCAAGAAGTGCAAAGCATCAGACAGAACAGGGCATTACACCCTCTAGGCAGATGTTGTGAAGCTTCTTTCCTGTCCCCTGCTCACACCCTTGGCCATGGTACACCTCTCTCCCCGTTAAATTCCAGTGGTCCTGATCTTCCCAAGCTCTTGGATTGTAGGATATGACTTCTGATGTCAAAATGGACTTGAATGCTGCACTCAGCTTTTAAAACCACCACCTGACTAAACTAAACAGCAATAATCAGTTCAGTGCTATGGCACTGATGATCAGAATGATGCATTTGGGAGATGAGGCCTCACTTGGGTTCCTTCTGCCCCAGCTGGGTGTGCACACCTTAATTCAGTGTGCAGAGGGATGATCATTCTGCTTATGCACAGAGGAAAGTGCTGCATGCAGCAATTCTTTGTCAGGAGACCAGGGTGGATCATAGGAACTCGTGGTTTGGGGAGCCTGAATGTTGCTTTGTCCATTTATAGCTCACTGCAAAGGATCTCAACCCATATGGAGTACAGGAATTAACCTCATGTAGCATAGGCATGCATTTTCGACAAGTTTGACACACACACACACAAAAAAAAAATAAACCACAAAAACAAGGTTCTTACTCCCTTTACACAGGAGTGCTGAAATGTCTTTGTGGGCCTGAAGGTGCACTTAACAAACTGCCTGTTCTTATCAGCAAATTTATTTTTTTATTTATTTTATCTTTATATCTCTTTTTTTTTTTTTTTCTTTTGGCCCTTATATTTCTTTTTGCACACATGGACTCTAAGGGGTTTTTTTTAAGTAACTGGAAGAGGACTAGGAATGAGCTGATGGCCAGTGAAATGCTTCTCTGAAAGAGTCAGGAGAATTCCTTTGGTAGGGACCTCCTGGAAGCGATGCCAGGTTATGCTGGACAGGGAGCCCAGGACATGGCAGGCTTTGGTCTGATGAGGGGAAGGCAGCTTTTCCAGCAGAAGGAGTCATTCCCCAAGCCCCCTGTACCACCCACTGCCTCTCTGTGCTTCTTAGCTGGCCCTGTGCAGCTTTTCCTTCATCCACTCAGGGAAAGGGGTGAGGGAATTCACCTGGCAAGGGCAAGGCAGCAAGGCACTGCAGTGCAGAGGCAGGAATGAAGCAGGGAGTCAGCAGGCAGGAATCCCATAGGCTGGCATCCCTGCCAGAATTCCCCATCTGGTTCTACTGTTCTTAGCTCTGGAGCACTAGGCAGAGGAGCAAGGGTGAGAGTGACAGTGAAGGACTCTGCACCCTGTTCCTTCACAGAGCTGAGGGATTGCTGCAAGACTGCTGAGAGCTCAAACCCTGTGTGGCAGCTCCAGCACAGGCCATGAAATGGATTTAGTCACCTTCATGAGGAAGTCAGGGTGCAGTAAGCCAGGCTGTGAGTTCACAGCATCCGTGCAGATCCCCTGCATGGGGTCTCCTGAGCCTTATCTCCCCTGGGGACTTCAGCAAAGCTAATCCGAATTAATGAAAGGTGTGCATTGCAAGTAGATCTGTTAAACTGCTTTAAAGCCCAGCATGGACATTCTGTTGCAGTATTAAAGCAACCTTAATCTGATTTGGAGTCATTCTTTTTGAAAGGGAAGTAACCTGAATTGAATTAAGGCTGCTTTAATTCCGAACACAATGGGGCTTAATGCAGTTTACCTCATCTGCCTCACAAGTCCATTCAGACAGAGAAGCCTGTAGTAAATAATCATTAGATGTACTGGAAGTGACCCCATTGTGCACCAAAACTCTTGTTACACGAGTGCTGCAGATCCACAGCCTGGCTTACTGAGGGGAAAACTAACACTGGATCCTGGTGCCAGTTCTGGTTTACACCTTTCTGAGGATAATCCACCCTGCTGCCTTTGGGGAAGCTGAAAACAACTGTGGCCCAAGGAAATTAATTTCCACTTTGCAAAACTGCACACCTGCTAGCCTGATGTTCTGACAGACGTGGACAAGCACTTGAGAGACAGAATGAAGCACTGGAGACAGGACAAAATTCAGCCAAAGTCCTCTTGTTGGCAGCAGTGGTTTTTGCCCAGGCAGGTATTTCAGAGATCAGACCCTTCTCAGCAAACCAGCTGTGTATCATTCATTGTAGGCTGCAGCAGCCCAAACTGGCAGCAGGAGCAGTGGCAGCTTGTACTGACAGGGTTTTTCTTTACTAAGGGACAATGGCTTTCATTAGGCAGAAGTACAGGAAGTTGGTTTCTACTGTGGGAGAGCTGAAGCCCGAGTGTAACTTCAAAACCTGCTGATTTTAAGGAACTGGGGGCGAGTTTCACTTTTCCATAATCCACACTTGAACAGTGCAGTTTCTTACACGAACAAAACACGACCAACACTAGGTCAGGAACATCTGAAATTTATTAGAAAAAGGTGTTTTAGAGCAAAATCTTCTGCATTCTTATGCAATACACGGAGAGAATGTATTCCTTCCAAATACCACCTTGATAACTGTTGCTTGAGGGGTGCCATTCTGGATTAATCTCTTCCCCTAACCTGAAGAAGAGGGAGGCACTGCAGCTTTTCCAGGAATGGTCTGGTCCTGTAGGCTTCCAGCAGCCTGATGCCAGTGATCCTCAGAGTAATTCCAGACTCCCAGGGATGCATGGTCAGCTCCAAGGTGTGGTTTAGCCTCTGTAGCTGCAGAGCTGGGTGGAACTGCAAAGCTGTCCTTGCAATTGCACAGCAGGGCAAGTTTGTCCCACACCTGCCTCCTGCAGGTCTGGAACAGGCTCCTTTTCTGAGATGCTTTAACCAGGGACCTACACTTCAGTTTTGGTTGGACTTAATTCAGGCTGAGTTTCTTTTTCTGTTTTCTGTTGTTCTGGCTTAACTTAATCAGGTGTAGGGAATTTCTTTTTCCTGAAATGCTTATCAAGTATTCTTAAAGGTGTCAGTATTTGTATCTGCCAAAAAAAAAAAAAAAAAATAAAAAAAAAAGAAACTTCAGGGTGTTCTACAGTTTCACTCAGTACAGGTGAACTTGCCACCGGTGAGGTCAACAATTTATGCTGTCAAGGCATAGCATGCTTTGATATTTTCAAAGGAAATAAAATGAAACTGAGGTCTTAACTGAAATTTGTCTCAAGGTTTCTGTTAATATCTATGTAATTCTGTATATTTCACCTGTTCACAGGCTCTAGCAAATGTCACTACAAGTTATATATATAAAAAAAAAAATCATCTTCCATTTCTAGTTTCTATAATAAAATGAAGACGCTGCATTCAGTTCCTTTAGGTGCATCAGTCTTTGATCCATGTTATTGTTTCAGTGACATTTCTATAATGTAATTGGGATCAAATGTATATTTTACTTTTGTACAAAAGTAAAAAAGGTATTTTTATGACTAAATTCAGCAAACCCTAACCTATAACCTGCTATGACGAAATCTTTTTTTTTTTTTCCTTTCCTTAACATGTAAAACATTGGGGTTTTTTTGCAGTATGTTGGTTTGAAATGAATAAATAACAGCTGTCAATAGAACTGTAAATGGCCTCTCAGACATACCTCTGACTTTAAAGATCAAATATTGCCGATGTGAAATATATAAACTGAATAGTCTCCATATGAAAGTGCACCATCAGGGCAACAAACCATTTAAGCTGACACAGCTGTACTTATTTCCACCATTTACAATCGCTTATACTTTGGGTCAAGTATGTACTTCATTGTCACTTTACAGCTCATTTTACTTCCAAGTAGTGAAATTGTTTGACTTACCATTTTTAGAACATCTGATGTTATGAGTTCTTGAACTATTTGAAATGCATAGTTTTCATCTATGCAGTTTTACCTGCTTCTGTACTCGTTCATCTGTTCATACTTGGCATCAATTAAAGATAATTTTTAAGGATCTTACCCAGGTTTATTCTGTCTGGTTATTTTCTGGAGTCTGGTTTCTCTGCTGTCACTCTTGGCCAGCTCTGTCTGAAATGAATGGTTGCTTTATTGAGTGGTGTAAGAAGTGGCAATGTAATGAGTGGGAAATGTGGCTGTGGGCTTTGAGAGGCTTGTAAATGTCAGCTCAAGCTTTACAGTGCAATTAATCCAAAGGTCTGGCTTCTGCAGGCTTTTGGATCTAGCCCTGAATAATGTTCTGGGGCCAAACTGTGCTGCCCTCACTTCTGAGACATCACTCAGTCCCACCCAAACTCAAAATCAGGTTAAACCCTCTGGCCACGAGCACTGGCTGCAGCCTCTGAAGGTTTGTGGGTGTAATCATCATCTAAGTGCAGAGTGCAGGCTTCAAACCACTGTGTGACCGACCATGGGCTCTGGGCTGGGTTGGATGCCAGCAAATCCAAGTGAGTTGATGTTGTTTTCTGTGGAAAATGGCTTTGTGGAGGCGTGCTTGGGGCAGAGAGCTCCGACAGCCGCCGTGTCCAGTGCTGTGTCCTACACAGAGGAGGAATGACACAATACTTGTTATTTTGTGCCAAATCTGTTGTGTCTTGGGAGCCCACCCAGAGATGGGTTTTTCAGAGATGGGGCAGTGCCCAACAGTGGGATGCACACAGAGCTCTGGTCACACTCAGTGGGATGAAATGGAAATATCCTGACCTTACGTGAGACAGAACATTTTGTGTGGCTTGTCCTGTGATTTTATTGCCTGACTTG
This sequence comes from Oenanthe melanoleuca, assembly GCF_029582105.1. Classification (NCBI taxonomy): domain Eukaryota; kingdom Metazoa; phylum Chordata; class Aves; order Passeriformes; family Muscicapidae; genus Oenanthe; species Oenanthe melanoleuca. The sequence continues at coordinate 8,777,980 of NC_079334.1, forward strand.
TTTTGCCTCCTTGGTTGATTTTTTGTCAATGAAAGCCTCGTTCATCAGTAGCTTTGAGTGTTCAGTCAGTTGATTGAATATCACTTACAAACTGTCTGAAATTGTTTTGTTGAGTTGTCAGTAAGGATTTGCAGTGATCTTAAATGGGTCTGGTCCAAGCTGTTTGTCTGTTGTTGGTGCTTTGTGGTGGTCAAGGGGGTGATCACTGTCACTCAGTTTTGCTGACTCTAGGTGTGTCTAAAGTCTCGTTGCTTCTTTCTTTTCTCTTTCTTTTGTTAAAAAAAAAGTCCAACCCAAGCAAACAAAAAAACCTTGTTTATCATCTCTGCAGTAGCAAACTTCTCCTATTTGTTCTTAGCAAAGCTCCTGTTATTTCCTGTTGAAACTTTCTGCATTCAGGATCAGGTTTTAGGACATGATTTTGCCCTTTAAAATGACTCCATGAAAAAGAAAAAAAAAAAAATAAAAAAACCCAAACAAACAAACAAACAAAAAAAACCCCACCAAAACCAACCAAACAACAACAACAACAATAAAAAAAAAAATTAAAAAAAAAAAAAAAACAAAAAACAAACAAACAAAAAAAAAAACAACAAAAACCCAACCAACCAACACTGTGTACTGGGTTAGTTGAATCTCTGTGTTAATTCCTTACTTAATCTCAAAAGGTAAATGTGTGGGTTTTTTACCCCCAAATGCAAATCCTCCTATGTTGTATTTTATACTTCATAATTTACAAAAGGGTTTTGTGTTGAGTTCTTCCTTTGGTTACACCAAGCCACCTCCTGTATATGTTCTCTCTAAAGCATCCTACACTGAGGGAGAAAATGTGTGTCTGCAGGTATAGCTCAGGTAACAGACATGAAGATCCATGGAATAAGCTCCTTTCTTCTTCAGCTGCTCTGGCAAGTGTGCTCTGAAGAGCAATAATTCTGCAGACTTTCAATACAGAGAGGGGCTGAGTCCATTCAGTAGCAAAGTGCTATTTTCCTGTTACCTTCTTTAGTGTTGGTGATTTCAACATAAATTTGATTTATCTGCAGTTAATCTTGGAAGTTGGTCAGTTTTTGTGTTTGATTAATGGCTACAGAGCAATTGCCTTATGGAATCCTATGGGCCTCAGGTGTGAATATACACTCTCTTTATCCTTTATTCTTCAATGGATAAGAATCCTAAGGCTCCTCCAAGCCATAAAACGACTTTTAGCTCTGAAAGCAAAGCCAGACTGCTCTGATGGGTGTTCCCCAGTGCTGAAGTGTTGCCCATCCTCTGCAGCATCTGGAGCAGGTGCCCTCAGGGCTGGCAGTTTAAGTCAGATGCTCTGACTGCCAAAGCAGGTCAAATTCAGAAATCCTGAATTCTGATTCAGGGCTGTCCCCAAGAGCAGCTGCTCTGGCCAAACACAGGCTCTCAGAGTAACCCAGAGCCCACAGGAGTACACAGGGTTGTGCCTTTTCCCCTCAGAAGGCTGGAAAAACACCACGATTTCAGTCTGCAGAGAAAAGAAGACGAGAAACACTCTGTGCTAAGGCTCCTACCAGGTACTTTTGGAGTTGCATTATCTCCCATGGCTGGCCTTGCTATTAAAAATGCTCACTGCACAGAGTGTTAGATTAAGCGTTGCAAAATCAAAGGAACTTTAATTAGCACAACAATGCTTCAATCCACTCAGCTCCTCTAAGAGCTTCCTAAAATACTTCACATTTTATTCCAACCAGGAGACAATTGCAACTCTTGAATAGAAACCTTTTACAGCGAGCAGAAGGAACTGTAATTGTCGATGGTATATTTGGTGACCTCCTCTCACTAGGTAGGAGCAGCAGCACATTTGGCTTTGGAGCCTGCAGTTGTCACAGAGACAGGGAGAGCTGCAGAAAAAGCACGGCTTGATCCTCAGGAGGAGGAGGACAGGTCAAGGACAGGTGCTTTTCACCCTTCCCATCCTCACTCAGGTGTTTCCAGGTCACATAAGGATTTTGTTGAGTGAAGCCCAGGTGCAGTGGAAGTGGCATTTAGAGTCCCACATCTAGGCTGGTACCCAGATGGATCCTCCAGATCTTTTGTCATGAATGCTGAGAACACACAATAGATTTTAACTACTTTTTTTCAGGTTGGGGACAAAAAAAAAAAAAAAAAGTTTTTTAATTTACTGAATGTTTAGCTCATTTCTGTTTGGCCACTCTGAACACGAATCTGCATGCAGAATTCTGCAGCAAACTGAATGAAGGAGTTTCTAGTTTCCTGCAGCAGCTGGGTCATGACACATTCTGGATTGGGGGTGGGGGCTGAGACTGGCAGCAGGGTCCTGCCTTCAAGTGGAGTCACTCAGGCAATGGTAGGTGTTTAGATGTATCTTTACCTTATTCTTTGAGTCTTCTGTTTTGTTTTCAGTGTGTTCCAGTATTCATCTTCAGCCCCAAAAAAAGCCAATTCCATCTTTCAGGGATGTAGCTTTCCTTTGGTGCTTTTCTGTTTAGCCAAAGAAACCTGATTTGCTGGACTTTGGCTGTTGCTCTGGATTTTCAATGCAAATAAATCACTGGCAAATGTTCCTGAAATACTCATGGATGTGCTTATTTTCCTCTGCCCTGACACATGCATTTCAGTTAGTATCATTAAGTTTGGTTGTTTCAGTTGCAGTTTTTTTTAAATGGAATTTGTAAAGTTAGGAGAAATAAGAAAAGATCTTGCTGCTTGGGGTACATACCCTTGTTATGAGCATTTAGATGATAAAAAAATGGCTGGCCTTCCAGGAGAAGAATATTTACTGGTAATGAGGCTTGAAACTCTTGTGGTATTTAATATTTAAATCCTGAAGAGGGTAAGATGTGAGTGCTGCTGGGTTTGTACAGTGACAGGTTAGTGCTCAGAGGGCTGTGCACTCCTGGGGTAGCATCCACACCTGGTCCCAGGAGTGCAGGGATGCAGCTGGAATTGGGTGTTGCCCACTGAGCTAAGCCTCCCAAAGTCACCCTGGGTGGTTGCTTTAGTTCAACAGAAGGATGGATTGACTTTAAGGCTCCAAACACCAAATGGGAAATCTTTGCCTGTGAGGAAAACACTGCTCTGACACAAACTTCCTTGTCTTGAACCAAATTTGTGCAATAAATCATGATGGGTCAATGTCTTCCTGTGGACTTCATGCCACATTGGCTTCTGGAATTTTAGCTCTTAACATTTTGCACCTTTTTCCTTTATGCTGTTATTTATCCATCCTCCTGCATTTGACCACTGCCTTTTTTTTTTGGTCAGTTTGTGTGAAGTTTTTGCTGGGTCTCCAGCAAGTCTGTGGTTTTGGTGTGGAGATTTTGAGCCCACTGCTTTGGTCCTCCTGGGGTAATGTTGAATTGATCTCCAGCACAGCACCTTGTTGGCACTTGGGATGAGAAATGCAATAAGATCTTGGTGCCACTGCAAACTGTGAAGCCCTCCTGGTGCCTGGGCAGGCCTGGAGCTCTGCTCTGGGCTGCTTTGGCTCTGTTTGCCCTGTGAATATTTCATGTGCTGCTCTCATCCTCTGGTAGCATTTCAGTGTTGGAGAGAAACTGTATTCTGTCTCAGGAGTTTCAGAAATGGGAAGGGAGCTTTTGTGTCAGTCCCTGAGAGCAGCCAAGGGTCTGGGGATGCTCAGGCTGTGCTGTGTTCATCCAGGGTATCAATCTATTTACCTGATCCTGAGCAGCAGTCGGAAACGATGGGAGTCAATACCTTCAATTATTAATTCAAGGTAGCAAATGGAGGCTGGGTATCACAGCAGGGTACAAAGCCACTGTTGCTGATGAACATTCAAAGCCTGCATTCTGTCTGACAGGACTGGGATGTGCTTCTCCTGGCCTGCAGGTGTCTGTGATCTCACCCATTTGTGGCACCTTCAGAAGGCTGCTGGAATCCCCCAGCACAGAGCAGCCTGGAGCAGATCAGTGTGTCCACACATCCTGCTGGAGCATTTGGGTCTGGCAGACAGGTAGCAGAGTGGAGGACTGTTGGTCTTTTGATTTCTGTGTCATTTTTGGTAATACTTACTCAGTTCTTGCTCCCGTGACTTGGGTACCAAAATGAATGTCAAGAATGTGGGAGCAGAGATTTCATTTTTGTGCAGCTCATTGCTCCTACATAAAATGAAAAATGCCCTGGTGCAAGTCAACATAACTCATTTTTCTGAACTAACCAGCTCAGTATCTTCTTTTCCTATTCACATCTGATAAAGTTTTACATAACTAAGAGCTTCAGTTTGGCCAGAAAGAAAGAATCTTGCCTATCAGGCTCCACTGTAGTACAATAAATAGGAAAAAACTCACCTCTTTTAAAGGAGAGATGTGCTAAAGTGACACCAAGACTCTGGACAATGTTCTGTGATCACACATAGGTTGTGCTTTAAGATAATAAAAAATAAGGCAATGAAATGAAGACATGAGCATCCTTTATTTTGCCCATTTTGCTGTTTTAGGGAAGAGAAAATAAATTGTTAAATTGTTCTCTTTTACTCTGCATAGATTTGAACTTAAAATGGAAAGTTGTGAAAAACATGAGTGCAAGATGGAGAATTGATTTTATACTATTTAAGATACATGGAAAATGTCAGCTTTCATGGAGACATCTACAGAGCAAGCAAACTTCTTAATTCCTTCTCTGCTCCAGAATTTTTTTACACTTCTGTGATAAAGCTACTGTAGCAGTATCAGAAAACATGATTTACTGCAGTGGAAGTTAATATGCTACAGGCTTTATTTGCTTTTACAAGAGAACCTAAAACCTCCTGCAGATAAATATTATCTGGAAATGCAGGGGAATGAAGTCTTTATTTCTTTCACAGTAAATCTCCACTGTGGTATTTTAAGTCTGCTTGTGTATCTCACTTTGTGCAGAACATGGTTAAAAACACATACTAGAAATATTTTTTTTTTCTACAAACATGATCTACGTGCACTTTGGAGATGAGTCTCCTCAATTTAAGTGTGAATTGCACCAAAACTTACACCCAGCTTCAGGATTCTTCCTGTCCAAGGTGAAACACTGATGAGCAGTGATGATGACAAAGCAATTAAAACAGCTGGATCTTTTCAGAGCACCATGGCTGGTAGGATGTGACTGATTCCTCTACATCACACAGAGAGTTGTTAGATACACCCCAGGAGATTTTTTGTTTGTTTGTTTCAGGGTGGGGGAGGATCATAGAATTGTAGAATGGTCTGGGTTGTAAGGGACCTTAAAGATCATCTCCTGCCACAGGCAGGGACACCTTCCACTATCCCAGGTTGCTCACAGCCCCATCCAGCCTGAGCTTGGACATTTCCAGGGATGGGGCAGCCACAGCTGCTCTGGGAAACCTGTGCCAGGGCCTCAGCACCCTCACAGGGAACAATTCCTTCCCAATATCCAATCTAACCCTGCTCTGTGTCAGGGTGAAGCCATTGCCCCTTGTCCTGTCACTCTTACAGGATGGTGCTGTGGGAGGGAATGAAGCCCCTTCAGAATGTTTCTCTAGCAGGAAAGGAGACTGAGGACCACTGAGATGCTTTAAATGGGCTGGGTTCTGGGGAAGCCAGGGGCTCCATGAGATTACCAGTGTGAAGTGAATGAGCAGGAAACAGCCATGAAATTGTGGTACAAAAGCTGCTTATGGCAGCAGGGAGCAATTGAGGGCATTTGTCTGTGAGTCCTTGAGCATTTCCAAGCTGATCTTCCCAAGTGCCCTAAATTCCTGTGGAGTTCAGCACCTCTTAATATGTTACTGAGCAGGAATTACATTAACAATGACATGTGGGAAGGCAGTAGATGCTGTTGCTTGAATGATGTTCTGTGGTTAGTCCAGATGAAATTCCCATGCTTTGTCACCCAATCAAGGCAGGAACTGCTGGTGTCAAGCACTAAGTAAAATGGAGCCCTTGATCCCAGAGTGTCACTACACTAAAAACACCAGTAAAACCAAGCATTTTAATTTTTTAAAAATATAATCTTGGTGATTAGTGTTTTAAACAAAGCCCTCTCTGATTATTTCTATTCAGTAACATCTGGAGTGAGGCAGGTGTTTTGTGGATAAGTGGCAGAAAAGCTCTCTGACTCATTGTATTTACAACCTGTATGAGCAGCATCTCTGTGGAACATGAGATTATGAATGATGAGGAAACTGAGACACAAAAAGCTCTTTCTATTTCCATTTGTTTGAATTTTCCAGGCAATACCTTTTATTGCATAAGACTGATTGACCCTTTGCTGCACTTTCTTTTAGGGTTTCTGTTGAGCCACATGGTGTGAAGCTCAGTAGAAGCAGCAAGTTTATGGGTCTGCTAGGAAATGGGCTTGGTGAATGTCTCTCTGCTCATAAATATGGTGAAGGGACATTATAATGCATTGATGCTCTGAGCAAATTCCAGCCTTCCAAGTAATGATTTGAGCCTTCCTGGTCTTCAGGATAAATAGCTACATTAAAAAAGCCACATTTTCAAATTTGCTGTCCAACACATGACAGTTTTCTCTGAGAAAATCTGAGTGCCAGCACTGCCTCCATCACTGCCTGACTCTGCAAAGTCCCTGGGCACAGAGGTAGAGAGAACTCCTGGTGTCCCAGGCTCCAGGGCACACTCCAGGTTTTTGGGGTCTGTGTGGTTGCCTGAACTTCAGCCTTTGGAGCAGAATCACCAACTAGGGGTAAGTTGGAGGCTTCTCCCAGTGCTCCCTTTCTCTGCAGCTCTCCAAGGAATGTGGTGTTTGTCCTGCAGCCCTGTGTGGGCATCTGGTCTGTGGATCATGGAGTCACTTTGATCCTCTTAGGAGGGTGAAGAAATGCTGCAGTTTAAAGAGTAGTTAAAGTGCAGGGCATCCTGGTCCTTGCCCTCCTGTCCCCTTGCCTCCCTCCCCACCCTTTCCCTTGCCATTCCTTGTGCTCTCAATTTCAGAATGGATGGTATCTGTAAATACTTCATCTTTGCACTCTTTAAAAAATTGCAATTTTCAGCTGATGTTTTCCTTTGTGTTGGGCCAGGAAAATTGTTATTTTCTTGCTCAGCTGTAGCACAGAACCACAGAAATGCTGAGTGTGGAGGAAATCTCTGGTGATTTTCTAGTCCAGCCTCTGTGCCCCAAGCAGGGTCTCCTGGAGCCAGCAGTGAAGGACCATGTGCAGTCAGGTTTGGAATAGCTCCAGGGATGGAGATTTCACAACCTCTCTGAGAAATGTGCTCCACTGTTCAGTCACCTTCACAGTCAAAACCAGTGATTTTTTATGTCTCTGTGGAATTCCTCGTTCAGTTCATGCCCATTGACTCCTGGGTGCTTCTGACAGAGCCTGGCTCTGTCTCCTTTACACCCTGCCCCATCAGGGATTTATCCACATTGGTGTCTCATGAGTCTTCCCTTCTCCAGGAGCTGCCCCAGCTCTCCCAGCCTCTCCTGGAGCATGTGGCAGATGTTGCCAGTCCTTTGATCATCCCTGGGGGATGTGTGATCACAAGTGGGGCAGTGTGATCACAAGCACCTGTGAATCCAGACAGAGGCATTTGGAGGCCCATCCCTGCACATCCATGCCAATGAGGAGCCTGGAGTTTGTCCCAGGCTGGTGTGACTGCCAACCCTGTTGTCTCCTCTGGCTCTGGATGCTGCAGAAGGCACAGAAACCCTGGAGAATTTATATGTGTGGTCATCCAAATCATCTTACAGATATATTCTCATGTGCAGCCTGCTCTGTACACAGAGTTTGCTTTAAAATATAAAAGGTGATGGTCAGCATCTCTTTCAAAAGTTAAACAGGTAGTTACAGAAATGAGAAAAACCCTTGATATCTATATATAAATACACAAGATTCCTTCCTTCCTTCCTTCCTTCCTTCCTTCCTTCCTTCCTTCCTTCCTTCCTTCCTTCCTTCCTTCCTTCCTTCCTTCCTTCCTTCCTTCCTTCCTTCCTTCCTTCCTCTTTCTCTCTTTTTCTCTCTTTTTCTCTCTTTTTCTTTCTCTGGTTAAAAGGCCTTGGTCAAGGCAAAAACCAAAATGCAGAACCTGGAGGCAGAATCTTTCATGTTTCTTGTCCCTTAAGGAATTATTCACATGGAGGACACCTGTTTGAGCTGCTGCTGATTCACTTCACTTGAATGGAGTCAGTTCTGTGCAGATTTACACACATAAAGATTAAACCAGAGATTTAAATAAGATGCACATTCTGGGAAGAGAGGCTCTCAGATCAAATCAAACCTTTTTTGTTCATAATGGGGTGTGATGAAAAGATCTTGGGTCATGGGAACTGCTGTAGGTCCACTGATTTCCTCTAAGCTCTGCCACTTTACAGCAGCTCCAAACTGGAATGGTGATTTCAGCAGCAAAAATAAGCTGGAGAGAGGAGAGGGGAGCTGGGTGTGTAGGCTTTGCAGCAAGCATTCCCTCCCATTCAGCATGCTCACACAGATCCACTGATCATTCCTGGGAATTTCAGATCAGTACACTTGAATATGTGAGTGTGCTTATTTAGTATCCCTCTAATTGTGGCAGGAGGAAATATTGCACATTAGCAAAAATAAATCCTCCACCTCAAAGTTTGATAGGATTCCAGGAATGGGGGCTGGCTGAGGAGCCCAGACTGCAGCAAACAGGGAGATGTGGCTGAGAACCAGCATGTCAGTACAAGGGAGGTTGAAATCTCTTGGGTTTGGGCTGCATCTGGGGGAAATTGGGAGTGAGGGGATGAAGGGCACTGGCTGATCTGCCAGAGCACCTGTAATCAATCATGTGAGATATTAAAGGTGCTCAGTGCTGTTACATCCCCTGGCTGGGCTTCCCACAGTCACAAGGATGGTTATGGGACAGAGGACATCACTTTTAAACCCCTTGTTTCTTCTGAAAACAGAAAATCACTTGGATGCCTCATCCACACATTTTTTATTGAGTTGGGGTCAAGACATGGAGATGAAGCTGCCCTTCCCCTCAGGGTTTCTCCTGTGTGGTACAGACATTTCTAACCATGGCAATGTGAGGCACACATCCCAGAGAAAACTGTTCCTGCATGCCATGGAAATATCTTAATTATTTGTGTTTGCTGCTTTTGATAATTGCTGATTAGTGCTGTGTGGGATTCAGGAAAACACTGGGAAATTACATCCATCATAGCCTGAGGAGAGAGTGGAAACATCAGTGTGATTTGATGGCAGCATGAAACAGATGCTGCCAGTGTAACAATCCAGGCACAAAGCATGCAGGCACTGTTAAAAATCACTCATATCCCCATTCTAGTCAATCTCTGCCTGTGAAAAAGAACAGGGACAAAGCCACAGGCTGGGGCTCCTCATCTGGCACCAGCAGTTCCTGCAGAATCAGGGGAAAATAAAAGGATGCTTAGATTCTTCTGGTTTAGGGAACCTTCTGTTTTCCTGAAGAGTGGGTGTTGGGTTTTGTCCAGTTGCAGAAGTTTTGGGGTGAGTAAGAGCCAGGGAAGATAAAGAGGTCTGGAGCCACACAAAGCAGGTGTCACAGAGCAGAGCTCACTCCCCTGCTTGTCAAACTTTGGCCTAAAGGATAGTCCATCAATATTCTGGAAATAGTGATGTTTTCATAAACCACCAGCTGAAGTAGAAGAGAGTGGAACTTCCACTTTCCTCAGTTTAATTACTTCCAACCATATAAAAATCTAGCTGAAATGATTTTTCAAACATGTGAAAACATGATTTGAAGTAGAAGGTTTCTCTTTCCTCCATAAATTTTCAGCAACATATCCAAGTGTTCTCTTGTTGGCAGAAGAAAACATTTGCCTGTCCAAAAAGAAGAAAAAAAATCCCCAAACCAAAGCCATTTTGTCTTCTAGTCTATGGACAAATACCTCTTTGCTTTTGGAGGGCAGAAGGGAACTGAGAAAACTGTTCACACATTTATCAGACTCCATTCTAGTGAACTGATTTATTAAATCATTACCTGTGAAACTGGCTGTTTTCCTGCCAAAAAGGGGGTTGTGTAGGGCTGCTGCAGCATAGGCTCGGTTTTTCCTGAGGGTACCACCTCCCACAGCCCCAGTTGAGCTACATCTTTCTCTGCTTGCTGTGGGGGAGAAGCAGAACTTGTCATGTAGAGAGAACAGAACTCACTGGGGGGGTCAACAGAAATCCCAGAGTCTTTAGAGACTCTGAACATCAGTGTTTTATAGAAAAGATAACTCAGTTTTTATCCCATATTCTGGCTGAACAAGGCTTTGATGGATAAGTTTCAGCCAGACAAAATGATTAGTATTTTGATCTTTTTCAGGGCTTACATGGATTGTAACCATTAGTTTCTAGTAATGGGAATCCCATCAGCATGGTGATTAGGCCTAAAGAAATTCCCTGCTCAATGAACTCCTGCTTGCCCATTCTAGAGAGCATTTTAATCTTATCTCAGAGTAACTCTTGATTAATACATCCAAAAGATACAAATCCAGTCCTTTGAGCATGGGACCTTTGAGTTCCCAGCTTTATATGAGGCAAAAATCCTCAGCAATCCTTTTTGAGCAATCCCATTCAAACATCTTCAGAAAGGGTTTAATCACTGAAAAATGTGACATCCTGCATTTTCTTTTTCCTATGAGTTTTCCCTGTAGTGACAATTAATTCCCACTCTTCTCCTTGGTTCTTCCCAAGTGCATGGCAGATGTCTGTCACTCCCCTTGGCTTTTTTACCTTGACTCAATGTAATATTTTGTCTGGGAGAGACTTAACAGATCTCTGAAAGCAAAAGGGGGAGTAAAATTAGGGCAGAAATAATTTCTTCATAAACAGAGCCCTTGAAGTCCTTTTTGTCACACTTGAATGGAATTGTTCCAGGTTCCTTCTACACTTGCAATGGAGATGATCCCAGAAATCAGTGCAATAATTTCAGGCATGGTCTCTCTTTCTGTGCAGTTTCTCTACATGGGGCCAGCTGGAGAATCCATACTGTGTGCTATTTAAGGCACTGTGTAGACATGGACCTTATGCCTGCAGAGGAGCTGTAGCTTAAATTAGTTAATTGACTTGTGGGCACTTCATTTGTGGTGTGGCTGTGAAGCTGTTCCTGTGGCTCCCTGGCTAAGTGGGGCTCTCTGCCCACTCTCTCATTTCCTCATGTAGAGACACCCTGCAGAGGATTTAGGCAGCTTGGCCATGTCAGGTAACAGATCCATCCAGCTTTTCATTGTCAGGTTGTTCTGAAAAGTGTGGCTCTCCTTTGGTATTGATGTCCTGGTCAGTGAAGGATCCCATTTTCTCATAACTCTCTGGCTTTTCTGGGCTGTTCCTTTCCATTCTGATTTCTCTTACTTCCCTCCTTTGAAATCCAGGTGTTTACACAGATGTAAAAGAGCTCTTACCACCTCCAAGCTGTTGGTGCTCCTGATACAATCCCATTTATTATGTCCAAATTATATTTCAAGCAGAATTTCCAAAGTGCTGTGCTGAGCATCACCCACACTGCATCTCCTGCATCTCCTGCCTCCTCATGCCCATTCATTTTGTTCTCCTGTCAGAATGCACAATCCAACATGGATTTTATGGTTTAGGGTTTTTTTTTTTTTTCCTCTTACTTCAAGAACCACTGCAACATCTCAGAAGTGTTTTCTCCTGTGGTCCTGCTGGCTTCAAAGGGATCTGCACAGTGTGACCAAGGGCACTTAGAGCCTCACAGTTTGCAGGCTGCCTTTGATTTTTTTGTCTTCCATTGAGGAAGTAGAGGCAGGATTTGCCCAGATTGCTTCATTCACATATGGAAGGGCTGGCATTGCACTTGGTGCCCCTGGGACTGAGATCTCTTGACCTTTTTGGTGGTCTCTCTGTGATGCTTTTGAAATAATGCTCGAGGTGTCTGACAGCTCCATGGGCATTCTGTAATGCAGGCAGGCCTGAAATAGAATCACAAATTTGTGCTGGTGTGACAGCCAAATGTTGCCCACTAATTTCTGGGACCCTAGAAACCCTAGAAAATGGGGATCCCCTGTAAATATCCTGTTCTGGAGTGCCTTGCTGAAAATGTTACACTTGAATGCTATTTCATAAAATCACATGGCTGCACAGCCACAAGCCTGTGAAATTCTCATCCCTGGAAAATGTCCTGGTAATGCTAAACTTGGAACTAAATTAGGTCATATTTAACAGGAGTTTTACAGCTGTATGTCCTATATAAACCTTTGGAAATGTAAGGGCAAGGCAGCATGTGCTAGTGTGAGAGTTCAGTGGATAAGGCTGGGAGTTACCTGAAATGGGAAAGGCATTAAATTGGAGAGAAACCCCCATGTGAGGTCTCCAGTGAGATTACTGAGGTTCAGAATGGACATGAGAAAAGAGCTAAAAGTCACCATGTGGGTAGTTTAGCAGTGGAGTGAGTCATCTGGAGAGCTGGTGGGCAACTCCAGCCTTTGAAATGTCCAGTTTTTGGCTGGATGAAGCTGCAGGTGACCTAGCCTAGCACTGATGGTGGTGCTGCTCTGAGCAGGAGGTGGCTCTAGATGAGTTTTGTCATGGTTTAGCCTCAGCTGCTAAGGGAGTGGACAAAGCCACTGCAGTGCAGCGGGGGAGAGAAAGTGAGAAAACTCGTGGGCTGCAAGCAAAGCAAAACCTGGAGCTCATTCACCACTGCCCATGGCTCATCTCTGCAGGAAACAGGCTCCAGCAAGTGCAGCACTGTCCTGGGAAACAAACACCATCACTGCCACATCCCCTTTCCCTCCCCTTCCTCCTCCTGTGTGCTGTGGTGTGTGAGGTCCCTTTGGTCAGTGGGGATCAGCTGTCCCAGCTGTGTCACCCCCAGCCCCCTCACTGGTGAGAAACAGAGACCTTTGCTCTGTGCAAGCCCTGCTCAGCAATAGCTAAAACACCCCAGTGTTATCCACAGTTTCCAGCAAAAATCAGAGACATAGCCCCATCCTAGCTCCTGTGAAGAAAATCATCCCTGAATTCCAGCCAGCACTCCTCTGCTGAGAATAGGTGCTACACCAGTGAAAAGGGACAGGGGAGAGAGCAAGACACCACAGATTGTTCTGAGAGCTGCAGGCTGGAGCTCAGGAATCACCTTTCCCGTGCCAGGAATGAAGCAGGAGGAAGGTCCCACTGTGGGATCTGCCAGGGACAGGGGATGCTGAGGAGTCAGGGCTGTGCATCACCAGCCCTGCTGGGGAGAGAGGCTGTGCCTGGCGTGTTTTCCAGGGCTCTCAGCCCTCTGCAGGTTGGGATGTGTGAGCAGCAGGCAGGAGGATTTTGCCCAGCTATGAGGATTCTCTGTGTCTTCATTTACAATTTGCCCTCCTGCTCGTGGTGTCACGATCCTGAGGGCACTGATGGGACTTAATGAACCTGCTCACCTGATTGCCACCACACAGCTGATACAGGCTGAGCTCCTGTCAGCTGGGCTGGAGGCACCAGGCTCAGTCTGACTCTTGGGGCAGGTGTGCTTGTGCCTGGTCTGGTCTTTTGCTCTCCTGGGTGGATTTTGGGTGTGTGCTGTCAGTAGCTTTGGCTGTTTTGAGCACAGGGCAGGAGTACTCCTAGAACTGGGGTATGGATAACTTTGTGCTTAACTTATATCCCAATGCAGAGGGGGGACTTGTCATAAAATAAGAGATAGATCTCTCTTGTTTAGAGGCACAATGTCCTCTCTGCTTCACTCAGCCAAGCTGTTCTTTATGTTTAAGGAACTGGTAGGTGAGGGAGGATTTTCTGTCGATGGTGCACAGCATTTAGGTTTTTAGCCAGCTCTCTGTTGTTGGAGAGAGGTATTAAACCCTTTGGGCTCTGCTCTAAAGCTCACTACCCAAAATTCAGTCACTGTCTTCAGTGGAAATAAAATGCAAAGTCAGAAGTGACAGGTTTGTTTGCAGTAAGCAGGACTTGGCAAACAGCCTGAGAAGTTTAGGTTGCACTTTAATTCACAGAGCAATGTGTATTGTCACATGAACAGTGCCTGAACAGGAGATTCCTAAGTGAGCCTTGGAAGGAAGAAGTTGTGTTATTTGTAGCTGTGGTTCATCAGATGCACTGTGACTGCATCTGGGCACTGCAGTGGTGCAACACTAATATTTGTGTTAACAATGTGCATTTGAGAAAAAAAAAAAAAGAAGATTTTATCTCCTTGTGGTCAACAAACCTCTCCAGACAGAGTAGCTGGCTGAAGTTCAGTGTGGTCACTGTTTTTCCTTATTTCAAGGTGCCTCTCTGATGCTGTGTGCCCAGTGTTGTGTTCTATTTCCACATTTAAAGGATTTTTCCCCAGTAGCCTGCCTCAGCAGCTGCCAGCTTTCCCTGGGGGTACCTGGCTTTCTGGGTGGGTGAAATGGCAGCTCCTTGGGGTGCATGGAGGGCTGTGAGCTCCTTCAAGGTGAGAAACTCCAGGGACAGCAGCTCCTGTGCTGCTGCTGCTCCTCAGCCTGCAGAGGGTCCTGATCCCTGATTTCACCATCCCTTGGGATGGTGGCTTTGGTGGGGGAGAACAGGACAGCTTCTCTACCCATGTTGGTCCCTGGAGCCCTGGAAAAGAGGGCAGATTTCCTCTGCTGAGCAAGGTGAGGAGTAGAAAATGTGTCAGTCCCCTCCTGGCTGGGCTGGTGCTGCCTGCCCTCCCTCAGGGAGCCCCCATGGCACTCTGGTTTGTAGCCATGGTGGCAAACACAGCTCAGCTCTGCTTCAGAGCATCCTCACATGGGGCAAGGGTTTGCTGCAGCCTTGGCAATGGTGTTTTCTATCTCCAAATAACACCCTCAGGAGATGCTGTCCCCTCCCTTCCCTGCTAAGCTTTGGAGGATTGTGCTGAGTGTCATCAGTCTTAGGAATGCTCCAACATAAAAGATGTTTTTGTTTACCTTGCTATATTTAGGCCTCACTTACAACAGGAGTACTAAACTTGGAATGTTTGGAGCATAGGGGGGTGTTGATATCTTATATTTAGCTGGATCTGTCAGTTATACAAGCATCTGTCACAGACAGCAGATGGCAGAAAGCCCTGGTAGGGTTCAGAGGGAAAAGAAGCAGGATCTTGGTTATTGGGGACAGGGCATGCTTAGGAGTGAAAAAAGCTCATAAAACATATCTCTGTTTTCTGCAGGGAAACAAGAGCTGGACTCCAGTGAATCCAGGAGAAGGGATTGCAATAGTTAAAAGTTTGAAAGCTGAGCTAGCTCAAGGATGTCACTTGGATGCTTTTGGATCTGGGGGCTGCACAAGGCTAAATGAAAACTCAGTCCTTAGGCCAGGGGCTGCAACCTGTTGGCTCTGTGGATTTTGCTCTGTGGCTGCAGCTGCTGGAGCTGAGGTGAAGGAAGTGTTTGACTGGGAATGTGGCCTCACAGCCAGCTCACCCTGACTGAACTGTGTGTGATGTGCTGCCAAAAGGAGCAGCTCCTCTGCCTGTGCCCAGCTGATGCTCCAGCAGACCCAAATCTCCTTGGGTGTTCTGGGAGCTGTGCTGTGACTCACACCAGCTCCCTGAGCTGGGCTCAGAGCTCAGCTGCCAGCTCTGCCAGCCTGTGGGTGCAGTCACCATGGAGCTGGAATATTGGTGCTGCTGCTGGAAAGTGGGGGAGTGGGAGAAGAATGTGGTACCCAGAGTTATGGGCTGGGCAGAATTGAGGCCCCCAGTCCCTTTGGGGTCTCACAGGGGTCTCCCCACATTCTCCATGAGCCCAGCCGTGCCCAGGGGGGCAGGAGGCCGATGGCACCTGGGCTGTGCAGCCATGGGGTGGCAGCAGGGCCAGGCAGGGACTGTCCCCTGTGCTGGCACTGCTGGGGCCACTGCTCAGAGCCTGGGGCACTGCTGGGAACCTCAGCACAAGAGAGACACTGAGGGGTGTCCAGGGAAGGGAACGGAGCTGGGGAAGGGGCTGGAGCAGCAGGAGGGGCTGAGGGAGCTGGAAAGGGGCTCAGCCTGGAGAAAAGGAGGCTCAGGGGAACCTTCTGGCTCTGCACAGCTCCTGACAGGAGGGGACAGCTGGGGGGTCAGGCTCTGCTCCCAGGGAACAGGGACAGGATGGGAGCAAACAGCCCCAAGCTGTGCCAGGGAAGGCTCAGGTTGGACATCAGGAGGAATTTCCTCATGGAAAGGTGCTCAGGCACTGGAAGGGGCTGCCCAGGGAGGTGGTGGAATTCCCATCCCTGGAGGTGTCTGAGAAATGACTGGACATGGCACTCAGAGCTTTAGTTGATAAGGTGGGGATTGTTCAAAGATTGTGCTCAGTGATCTTGGGCATCTTTTCTGACATTAATGATCCTGTGGATCTGCTCTGTGATTCTGAAGGTGACTGAGATCTTGGCAGGGTGTGAATGTGCTAGGATGGGGCTTGGGCTCACTTTGCTTTAGCAAAAGAGGAATAACTGTCCTAGGAATGCTTTCCCCACTTCACAGGAAGATGTGTTAAGTGATTCACTGTGGTCGTTTTACATTTCACTAACATGCACTTGCTTAAACAGACTCCTTGTACCATCAATTAGGATGAATTATGAATTAAGTTGAATTGGCTTAAAACTACCCATTTTTGCAGACTGTACCAAGTGGCTTTTCTTCCTCAAGAAAATGCTTTCATCCTTCTGCTCAAAAAACAAAATCCCCAGGATAAACTAACTGATGTAGCAGATGTGGTGTGGTAGGAAAATCAATCCCATCTGAAATGCTGAGGCCAGGCAGTTAAAGTCACACTTTTCTGTGCTTTCAGTGCTGAACCAGAGCAGGGACACCGAGGGATCAGAGGGATGGAGCAGCTCTGCTGGGAGGAAAGGCTGGAGAAGGGAAAGCTTTGGGTGACCTCAGTGGTGGAAGGAGGCAGCATTGCCAAGCTGCTGAGAGAAGCTGAAGGATTAGGGGAGGTGGGAAAAAAATAGGGAGAGAGGGGAAAGGATGAAGTCCTGAAGCTTTCTGTTTACCTGTTTACTTGAAATGTGTGGTGGGAATGAAAAGTTTTTAAACAAACAACTTTGCAGCCAACAGGAACGAATCAGTGACTATAATTTTCATAGAAGTGCTTCATTTTCTCTCTGGCTTGTCTCCAGGACTTAATCAAGGCTTTCTTGGAAATGTTGGGTTTGCAGTCAGTGTGAATGCATTTCAGAGGCAATTTTTGGTTTGCTGCTTGCTTTCTGTGCAGCTGCAGGGATGTGTTTAAGTGAGTAGGATGCTGCTCCCTGTTCTCTTGATGGCATGTAGCTTTTCCACACATAACATAAGTTAGTGGGAACCTGCTGAATCCCAGGAGTATTTGCCCCCAGAGGTAATTGAGCTTTTGTGCAAGTCCCAGCTACTGGCTTTGAGAGTAACTTCTGTCCTGAAGAGGTGAATGAAGCTTTAGGTGCTTACCAGTAAAGGTGAAAGTTGTTCTGGTACACAAGACAGATTTGCAGTGAGTTATGTGAAAGGTAAAACTTGATATTGGTGAAGGTTCTTCCGTGAAGAAATAAGATTTTCCACTGGAAGGACTTCATGCAGTGCCCTTTCCCATTTGAATGTGCTTTGGAATAAAAATGATTCATCAGCCTTCTTGCTGCCAGTCAGGTGATGATCCCAGTTAGATAATGCTGAGTGGCATTGTTCTGGTGCAGGCAGAGAACAGGGCAGCACTTCACTCTCCATGCCCTGGTGCATGAAGCTGTCATCTCTGCTGGTGATCAATAATGCTGCAGAAACAGCTGTGCCATTGGTTAGAGCTGCACCTTGCAGACAATGAGTATTTGCTCAGCAGCAGCTGATTGTGTGCACATTTCCAGGTAGATTTGAAGAAATGCATCTTTTAAGCTGATACCATCTGCTAATTCAGGTACCTGAGAAAAGTATTTAATGCATTTGTTGGTGTGGACTTATAAGTAAAAAGAACCAAAAAAACCAAACCAACCAAACCCCAAACCTATCATATTCTGTAATTCTGGCTTGTTAATAGCAGCAGTTAAAACACCAACTGATGATAATTTTTTTTGTTTTGTTTTCTCTGGGTTTGCCTCCTCATCTGATAGAACACTGCTTCTTCCAGAATAACTTCTTACTGAAGAAAACATTTTTAGCTGACCCCAAACAGTTCAGCTAAAAGAATATTAATAAAAGGAGTTATTAATAATTCTTGCACTGAATAGACTTTAACTTCAGCAGGAATACTATTTCAAGATGCAGCAGCTCAGCCTAAGGACAACAAGCCATGTTTATTTTGTAGCTGATTCAATGGTTGGAGTTCAGTTACATCCAAATGCTTTGAGAAAATTAATCAAGAAATGGGGGATGGAGGCAGTCAGGGGGAAGTCTGATTTTATTTCAAACTCCAGACCATCTGCTTTCAAAAAAGGCATTGCTCTTAGATGGAAGATACCTTTTCTTAATTAATTGACTTTCTAGGTACTTTTTTTATTTGTGTGTTGCCCTACCATAATGTGTTCTTATCAGCATATAAAGTTCCTTGTTTTCCTGAGGGCTGATTTCCTGAGGGGTTCTTTGGTTATTGTTTGGTTGGATTTTTGTTTGTTTGGGGGTTTTTTTCAAGTGACTGAACACTGGCACAGGTTGCCCAGGGAGGTTTTGGAGTTTTCATCCTTGAAGACATCCCAAAGCTGACTGGTTCTGAGCAGGTGACCTCCAGAGGTCCCTGACAACTTCAGCCTTTCTGTGATCAGTAGTGAAAATAAACCCCTGAGTTTCTTCTCTCACTCAAGGTCTGATTTGGGAAAAGCTGCTGCTGATGGTGACTGCATTTAACTCTTGAATTTCTTCCTAATTTCTGTGTACAGTTCTGCAGAACCACTGCAGTACCACTCACTCTGCTGCTGTCACTGATGAAAGATAAAGTTCAGGAATATACTGAATACATTCCTGTCATTTTTCGACAGGAATCACCATTTTATAAATAACAACATGACCTATATCCCTGCATTAGGCATCTCTTGAAACCTCTTTCCTTCCTTTTAAGAAAAGACTGCTTTGTAGAATGCTTTTTATTTTATTTCATACCTCTCAAGAGGCTGTTTTCCCCATTTTACTATTGGGACATTTTTGCTGACACTTGTGCCAATATTTGCACTTAAATTCATCAGTTTTAGTTGTATATTTCCACATCTGTCCTGTGAGAATCCCAAATGCCTGGAGATGGTCATTTTCCCTCCTCACTTGAAAGTCTGCCTGTGTGATGCTGCACCGTGCAGACAGTGGTGGGTGTGGTTTAGGATCTTTCTGGAGTTTCCAATTTTCAGGTTGTTACACCCTCCTACACAACCTGGCTGTGGATTCATTTGGTGGCTGCATCATCAAACTGGTTGCTCTGTGAATTTCCCTTTTTGGCTTTTAGCACTGTTCTTCAGCAGCACCACCATCCACTTCTCCTTCCTGCTGCCTGTCTACCTTTGTGAGCCTCTTTAGTAGATCAGAATCCAGCTGGTTAAAACAATTTGTGAAAGCATTTGGTGACATTCACTTGCTTATTGACGTCTGCCAAAAGAAAAAAAATAAAAAAAATCAGAATTACAGAAGCAGTCAGAGCTGTAATGTGGGTAGGAAGTTATTTGTATATATATTTTTGTATTTATCTGGCTAATACACAATACCTAAGTATCTGAGTTGGCCAGGGCAGCAGAGTCATGTTGATTCTGTTGGAGGGAGAACAAATGTCAGAGAAAGCATTAATCTTGTTTTTATTTCTCTCTGAAAGAGAGAAACAGTCTCTGAAGTAATTTTGGTATCCCTTCACTGTACTACTTGTGTTCTGGGGGGTTCCAGTTTTGGGGGTTCCATTTTGGTGTGCCCTGTGAATGGAAATAGGGGCCAGGCTGTGAATTAGTGCTCAGTATTACAGCAATTAACATTATTTAATAACAGAACCATGGAATGGCCTGGTTTGGAAGGGACCTGAAACACCATCTCATTCCAGTGCCATGGGCAGGGACACCTCCCCTGGACCAGGCTGCTCAGAGCAGGGGCTGATCTCCTTGCCAGGCTATGAGCACTGCATTTGGCTCACTCTGGTCTTTTACAGTCAGTTGAGAGGAAAAGGAGTTGCTGGGTGTGATCAGGGACAGCCTTGAATGCTGACCAGACAGTAAGTGCATTGTGCTGCAGAAATACCAGTTTGACCCCAGAGTGCAATGGGAGTTCAGATCACTGGCTGAGTTGTTCAGTGAGTCCATAAATCACTGGAGATAACCAGGGTAAATCCAACCCCTAGTTTCTAAACTCTGTGAGAGATGAGATGCAGGTCTGATGCAGATTTTCAGCCTTGTGAGGAATGCCAGAGCCTTTGGGCAGGTCCAGGTGACCCATGAAGGACCTGGGAAGCTCTGGAGCACAATATTTGAAACATCAGCAGTAGAGACTGTGATTCAATTGATGTAGTGGTATTCCAGAATCATCTTTCAGGTTTTAAGTATATTTGAATTTTTTTTTAGTCTCTGTATAAATATCAGAGTTCTGTTTGGCTCATGCTTGATGGTTCATTGCTAATTAAACAGATAAATGAATGCATTGCTGTATGGAGTTTTTTGGGGATAGATCCACCAAATGATGGGCTCTGGAGTGCTCAGTTACTGCTTCATCTGGGGCCACAGAAGGACCTGGGATGGAGTGGGTGGTGAGATGGAGAGGGTGACATCGTTTTCTCTGTTCTCTAATTCCCTTTTCATGAATTGTGTTAAGACTGGATCTCACATTTTGCATGAGTCAGGAGTGCTGTAGTGGTAAACATGAGTTTCTAGTCAAGCACAAGTGCAACAAGAGAGAGGATGAAAGGAAAATGTGGGAAAAAGCACTGTAGACTCAAGTGGGGATGGCAGAAGGGGGGAGTGTGATGGTTCTGTTCTCTGGCCTCCCAGAGATCTCCATGGAAATGAGTCTACCAAGTTAAAAAATAAGAAGGCTGAGCTATGTGCTTTATCAAAAATACACCAGATTGAGGTGGAAGAGAGCACTTCTTTAAAAAAAAAAAAAAAAAAAAGTATTTTTGTCAAAAATAGGGAGGTGGGAGGAAAGTCCAGTAATGCTTTGCAACTTAGTAGTAACAAGCACCCACAGGAGCAAAATATATCTGTGTGCCACTGCCTGGGGAATGAATGTGTGAGTGTGGATGTGGGCTAGGCTGTGTATGGAATGGAGGGGCTGTATTGGATGGAAGGGGTTGTTCTGCTGCCTGTGGGTGAGCAGTTTGGCTTTCTAACCCTCTGTAGGGTTGTTTTTTTTCTTGCCCTTTGGAGCACTCAGCCTGGTGATCACCAAGTTCTGCTGGTGGCTTCTGTGTGTGAGGTGGCCTCACAGAGATGAAGGCATTAGAATAATTGCTTGCACTGATCTTGTAAGGAAGGGTTGGGAGGGTATTAAAAAATTGTGTTTGGGAAGTGTAGTCCATATGCACCACCACAACCATGAAGGTTAATCTGAATTTCTTGTTGTGTAAGAGCTGGATGTGACTGGGCAACCCTTGTATGTGACAAACAAAACCTGCTGGGTTTTCTGGTGATGTAAAATGAGTTCACAGCAAATAGATTTATGTGCAGTCAGTCCTTATCTCCTAAAGCATGCACAGCACATGGATGCAGGCACCCACTTCCCCAGTATGTTCAGAGCCCCTCCAGAAAATCAGCATTTCTGTGACACTCACAGAGTCACCAAATGGCCTGGGCTGGAAGGGACCTTAAGGAGCATCTCACTGCAACCCCCTGCCAGGGATGGGGCAGCCACAGCTGCTCTGGGAAACCTGTGCCAGGGCCTCAGCACCCTCACAGGGAACAATTCCTTCCCAATATCCAATCTAACCCTGCTCTGTGTCAGTGTGAAGCCATTGCCCCTTGTCCTGTCACTCCAGGCCCTTGCCAAGAGTCTCTCTTCATCTTTCCTGTGGCTCCCTTCAGGCACTGCAAGGCCACAGTGAGGTCACCCCAAAGCTTCTCCTCTCCAGGCTGAACCATCCCAATTCCCTCAGCCTTTCCTCCCAGCAGAGCTGCTCCATCCCTCTGATCCCTTGGTGTCCCCTGGCTCCAGCAGCTCCCTGTCCTTCCTGTGCTGTCCCAGGGCTGGAGGAGCTCTGCAGGGCAGGGGACTCAGCAGATTCCCAGGCTCTGTGGCTCAGGTACTTCCTACAGACTTGCATCACTGGTTTCCACTGTTTTCCCTGTTGCACTTTCTTATGTCATCACTAATAAACTTAATGTTTATCCTCTAAGCTCACACTGCTCAAGGTGTATCAATAACTGCTGTGAAGCTGCTTGGGTGGTTTGTTTTGTTGTTTGTTTGTTTGTTTGTTTGTTTGTTTGTTTGTTTTGTTTTGTTTTTGGTTTTTTTTTTGTTCTCTCTGCCTTAAGGAAGAGGAGGGTGCTGTGCTATGGAATAATCAAAAGGGTCTTTCTTACCTTGCAAGGAATGCTGCTGTCCCCCACTGATGCCCAGAGGCAGGAAACAAGTGAGGAAGGAGAGGTACTGATGGTTGGTTGGAATATTTAATTTGAGAAAGAGCCCAAGACTCTGTTCAGCTTTCCCCACTTCTGCATCACTCTGAAGCCTTAAGAATCTTAATGCTTGAATTTTAAGTCCAAGAGTGTTTTTTACAGACATTTACACCTGCTTTTGCCTGAAGATGTAAACAGGTCTTGAAGTCCTCTGTGCTGGCAGAGAGCCCAGCCCAGCAAATATGGATTGAAGGGAAGCCTTAGGATGCTGCTGCATGGCAATAGAGGAATATCAGCTTCCCTCCTGTCCCTCCCATGGTGGGAGAAATGCATGTGGAATATTCCTTCTTGCTGTCTCTGCAGCAGATGGGAAGTGCACAAACAGAAAAGCATGAATTTTAGATCTGGATGGGGGGTGGGAAAGTAAGAACTTGGAGGACAAGCCACAGTCATTGTCACTCCAGGAGTTTACTGTTATTAATTGTCAGCTTCTGTCCCTTATTTTTTTCCCTAATAAAGACTCCAGAAGGCTTTTCCACTTAGTGAACAACCTGTTCCACACAACAGGGAGTAAGGAAGATGAATTCATCTCTATCTCAGATTTGGATGAGGAAAGAGTGGAACATTTGGTCTGTAGTGAGGGGACACAAGCTGCCTCTTCAAAAATGATCTTCCACAAACTCCAATTAAGTGGAATGCTGGGTTTTGTGAAGTTATCCCAAGACTGCAAGTGGTAATGTGCATTTTAAAGCTGTGAGATTCATGCCCAAAAGCACAGAGTCTTAAAAGCAGCATTTAAAAGGCTTGAAGCACTGTTTGAGACATGGTCTTTGTTCAAGCTTCTTTTTTTCTTGCTGTCTAGGCTGTATATTCTGACCATGCTTGAGCACAAAGGTGGGACCAGATTATTCACTGTGGTGCATTCCAAATTTACCTATTCTGTGATATTTGTATATGCTGATGATATGACTTCTATTTCCTCATAATTTTTTGATGGGTAACCTTAAGAAAACATGCTGCAAATGATCATATCCCTCATTTATCTTAGTCTTTAAACAGCAATTTCCTTCTCTACTACTTTTTCTGTCTGTATATTCACATCCCTTTCAGGAAGATGTGGTCCTGGGGCAAATTCAGCTGCTCCAATAATCCATTAATACTGCTGGTCCTTTAGCATGGCTTAGTCTTTCTGTGACCTGTAGTTCTGTGTCTTCCTGAACAGAGGTTTGGGGGTTTTTTTCTTCAAAAGCATCAGCTGTGTTTCCTGGCATATCAAATTAGCAATAATTTACTTAGGGAAAACATGGTGAGTTACAAAGTGGGGTTGTGTCAAATTGCACTTCTTCCATCTGGGATTTCACCAGCCTTTGGCTTGTGATCCTTGTCAGATCAAAGCTTCCCTTTGAAGTGGAAAATGGCAAGGGGGAGGAGGATTCCATACAATTCTCAGCATCCTGAACTAAAAGCACCTTGGTGGTGTCACTCTGGTATCCTGAACCTGAAAATCACAGGAGTCCTGTCAGCTTAAAGGGCAGCATCAAATTCCAGATCTCTGGAAGGCCAGGCCAGACATCCAGGTGCTGTCCCAGGGTTTGGGGCAGGCATCCTAATATGTTAAATTTGCCTGTAGGGTGATGAGTGTCCTTCCAGTGCTCTGTTTTGCACCATGACTGTGATTCTAGCAGTGCTTAGAAAGCACCTATTGCTGCTCTTTAGAATCCTATTCATGCTCTAAATACCATGGATAAGTGCTAGCCATTAACAGGAACAATGTACTGTGTTTTCTCTGAGCCTTTTAAACTGTGCTGGTGCTCCACCTGCACCCCCTTCCTCCCCATTTTTGAGTCCCTCAGCATTTTGGGCACTGAACTTTTGTGAGTCCTGCTATAATTCATGAATCTTTCTTCCTTAAAGGCTATGGATCCCTACATTTCCAATCCAGAACAGTGGAGTCCTTAAGAAAATCCAAAAACATTGCTAAAAGTAGAGGTAGAAATGCACAGGAGTCTGATTCTAGTCCAGCCAATAATATTGCTGTAAACAAAATTTATCCAGTAACTATCAGGATATCCTTATCACATCATTTAGAGATCTCCTGAATTAGCTGTTTAACAAACAAACAAAACCAGCCACTGTGGTCCCTTGTAGCCTGACCTCTCCTGTGCCTCTCTGAGCTGGTTTTATTACCAAGTCAGCACAAAGCTCAGGGTTTTGGGAGGAGGGAGGGTGAGTTAAGGTGAGCTGGGCTTGCCTGCCTGCCCCCCGTGGCACCTGCAAGCCCTGAGCCAGCTGACATGGTTTCAGTGAGACAAAATCAGGGGATGAGCAAACCTGCAGCCTTTGCATGGAGTCCACCTGTCCAGCAGCACTGACATCACCTCCTGGAGAAGGAAGTGTAGAAACCTCAGAGCTCAGCATAGCTCTGTTGGATTTGGGTCTCCTGCCCCTTGGTGGGGGCTGAGTTCAAGCTCTTTGATGTGTTAATACCTTTTACACACCCAGCAGAAATTGTGTTTGGGGAAAGCCAGTTTTTGGTATGTGAAATTGTCTTTTTCAGTGCTCAGTTCCACTGTAGCTCTCACACTGACCTATCCCCTTTGCCACATTCTGTGGCAGGATGCAGGAGCCCGGTGCCTGGCAGTGAGTGTTTTATTGTCTCCAGAGCAGGTGGGCTGAGGGAATGCTGGGGAGGGACTGGGACATGCCATCAAGTACAATGGGAATGCCCAAGGGATGTGCAAGCATGCAGTGTGGTGGTGGGGCAGGAATTCCTGAGAGTTCCCACAAAAATGCTGCAGCAACACAGAATGGCAATGTTGGAAGAGACAGTGAAGTGAAGAAAGTAAAGTTTTCCTGCAGATTGCAGACGGTGGGGGTGGGTTCTAAGGTCTTGTGGGACAGAAACCTTTATTTTTAAAATTAACTCAGCATGGTTTGTTCTAAAAACAATCAAGATTCGTGCTACAGATTCCAGCAGAAGGAAGAATTTCAAAGCAAATGAGTTAAGCTGGGAAGAAGACAAGTAGGATGAGAAGGTGTAACAAATGCATAGAAGGACTGCATGACAAATGTCTGCATCATCTATCTTTTTGCTTTAAATCTGTCATTTCTGTGTTTTCTCCTGAATACCAGGACTAGGAAAAAGAGAGTTATGGTGTAAGTTCTTGGGGTGGGTGGGTAATGCTGTATTGAAAAGCTCCACAGGGAAATTTTGCCTTTATTGTTTGCATTACCATATTACCAAAAGGCCTTTGGGAATCAAAAATAATATTTTTTAGGCCATATGTAGCAGAAGTTTCTCCACTATAAGCAGTAACTCTATAAAGAAAAAGTGCAGAGGTAGGGAAGATAAGAACTGGAAGCAATGCTAAGAAAATCTGTTATCCATATTAATATTGCATAGAAATCTTGGTAGGAGTTGAAATTGGATTTTAGAGTATTTACTTCTGAAATAAAAAATGCTGTGCTGAATCTGTGGAGATAGCTTTAGAGAATTTAGCTTTCTGAGCTCTCATTTCTCTTTCATGCAAGAAAAATGCTACTAGTGCAGTTCCTGGGCTCTGCAGACTAGGGAATGCTGATGGCATCCTTGAGAAACTTCCTCATGTCACTGGAGGAAACTGGAATTGTGGGATGTGCTGGTAAACAGATTAAAAAACAGGCTGAAAAAGGTTAGTGACTTACCATAGAGCTGTATAGGTCAGATTCCAATAGGATACCTGGGCATTGGTAAAGGACCCTGAAGGGAATGGATTGCAGGCATTGTAATCTTAGTTTCAGCACAGCTGTTATCTCTGTGGACAGCCTGCCTTCATAGTAAGTGAGATTTGTATTTAAGCAGCCAAAATGACATACTGTTCCATCATGAAGTTCAGCCTTTTCCCCCCCCAGGACTCAGGGGATGCTGGATTTCTGAGGGACAGAGCAGGAGGGGCTCCTGAAGGGAATGTGCAGCTCCAGAAGTTGTGTACTTGCAGGGAGCAGGGGGAGTGCAGCTCCTAGAATGTGCTTTTTCACTTATAAACAGCTTTTTTTTTTCCCCCCCTCCAAAAAAATCCATTTCAGCCATGTCTGAAATGAGTCTGAGAGATCTTGGTCACAGCAAAGCATAGGCATTGTTCCACCACAACTGCACTTGGGTTAAAATTCCAGTAACCCAGAAATTCTATTTATCCATGCTGTAGATCATATGGCTGTGCATTTCTCCCTGGGAAGAGAGGGAATTGTCTTTCCTGATGATTTAGTTGAACACTTACATTTCTTTGACTCCTTTCTTTAGAAACAGGGCAGGACAGTTCCCGTAAATTTAAGCAGTTGTCATGTAAAAATCATGAGGAAGCACAGGCAAAGCTTCATGGCCTGCCCTGAGTGGAATTTGATCACTGTTTATTGTATTGACATATTGGAAGAGGTTTTGTTGTCTAATGTGGTTGCTGATTGATGCTGGCATTAGTGTATGATTGCCTCTGAAGGTTTCCTGTCTCCACAAGATCTCAGAAGAGAAAAGTGATGGCAACAAATTTTAGAGAAGCTAAAGGGTTGGCTTCATGAAAAAAAATACAAAATAAGACTGGGGTGGAGTTAGATGGTGATGGGAAAACTGGAGTCCACAAGGTTTTCAGGAACTCCTTCACCTGTTTCTCTGGCCAGAAATGCACAATATAAAAGGGAATGGGGGAATCTATTAAAGCCTCTCTGTTTAAACCCTTTCTGGGCTTTGCTTCCTTATCTGCTTCCCTTGTGAAATCAAGGCTTTTTCTTTATTAGGGATTATGCCTTGATAAAGCCATATCTGTGCAGAGATTTTTTTTTTCTCTTTCTTGAATAAAGGTGCTCAAATCAGGAATCTCTCAACAGGAACAGAGAGTCTGCTGCTAAACCATTCCTGCTGTAATGTGTTTATAGGAAAAACTTGTTGCCTTTCCCACTGGTGCTCAGGAGAGATGATTTGCCCTGTAATAAGGACTCTGAAAAATTTAGAATGTGATATTATCTTTATTATAATTTTCTGTTCTGTTTGGGTTTTTTTTAAATGCTACATTTGAGTGTCTGTACTTATCTCTATAAAATATATACAGACCATTTTACAGAAAACAGCACCTGCTGCCTAGGGTTGACCCAAAAGATCATCTATTTTCACCTTAAATACAGTCTTTACAACTTGAAACATTTTGTATTGAAGCACCTAAATGTGTTGAGAGTTGCTCCAGCAATTGTCAGATGAGAGCTTTGGAAAAATAACATTTTTGAGGGGAAATTCGAGTTGCAAAAAAGTCAGTTTGAGGTTAGAAAACAAAGAGGCATTTCACTCTACTTAACCTTTCTAAAATGCTTTGTATTTGGTTTGTGTCAGTTCCTGTCCCCAGCAGCTGGGACCTTGTCCTTAGAGCATTCCCACATGTGGGGCAGACTGTGAAATTGTGCAGAAAGACAGAAAAAGGCTTTTAAAAGACATTTTTAAGAGGCTTTAATAAAAATTTAGTATGGACTGTGTGACTGGGTGCAGGCTGGTTCAGCCAAAAACACTGATCAGTGAGTTACATTTGAGTGACCCTTCTTTTTACCCTTTTATATCCTATTTTTTCCTTCTCTCTTGCTTTGCCCTGACCCACTAAACATTCCTTAAGTTCAGCCCCTCAGGCTCACCTCAAATATCCTCAGCTGTCCTGCTCCTCTTGTTTCCTCCTCCTTATCAGTCACAAATTCCTCTCCAAAGCTGTGCCTGGTGATCCTTGGTGGTCCCATCAATGAGTGGCTAAAGATATTTGTTCTTTCCCAGTGCCTCTCTCCCCATCCTGTGCATGTTCTTGTTTAAAAATTCCTCCTTCATTAAATATTCCTGTGGAAGTGAAAGGGTTCTTGAGTGGAGAATGAAGCAGAGGCACTCACCTTTCACATGTCCTTAGAGTGGTGGCTTCTGTCTTGTACTGGATGAAACCCTTGAGTGCTCCAAGAGTTGGACAGGGAGGCAGAATGTGTGTTTCTATCATTTCCCCTTCATTCAACTGATTAAATGTGTGTTTAATATGGCACTCACAGCCCTGCACAGTATGGGCAGTACCTGTTGTCATCCCTGAAATAGAATTAATTTCTGAAGCAATGCTCTGGGCAATGATTCTGCTGCTGCTGCCCTGAAAAACAGCAGCTAAAGTCTAACTGTGGTAGGAACAAACTTTCAAAAGAGAGTTCAACAGTACCAGAAATTCACCTGTTTTATAGTTACAATCATTTTATTTCACCTGGATAAAGAGAATCAAGTCCTTGATTCCTTTCCTATTTACACATTATTGTTTTCAGCAGGACATGGCTGGAGATGGCCCAGCATGATCCTGTGCAAACAGTGCTGCAAAGACATTTTCTCACCAGCACAGGCAGAGCCTTAGACTGGCTCTGAATGGGAGAGCACTCCTGAGATTGTTGTCTTTCTCTTCCACAGACAATAAACCTGAGTTAGAGCCACCAGAGCAGATTCAGAGATTAAAATCTGCCCTTTGCCACCACGTGCCTGTCAGGGGCAGAAGGCAGAATGTTCTCCCTGTGGAAAGAGAGGCAGAAATGTCTTGCCAAGCTGTAACAGAAGAAGAGCTGTAATGAGCCTAAAAGAAGCTGGGAGAGTATTAACTTACAGAATCTGTAACTGATATGGAACAAAACAGCATCTGTGTCCTCTCCCTGCTCCAGGGCCAGCAAATCTCTTCACTCTCATAGCAACAGCCACACTGAATAGACCTGCAGGAGCTTTCATCACCTCTACCAATATGTGACCCTTGTCCTGCTGCTCTTGTTAGCAAGGGCTCTATTTTCCATCACCTCTCTCCAGGCAGGTTGGACTGCCCTTCATTCTTTTGATGAACTAATCACACCCTTGGATGACAGGCCAGCGAGAGGGGAAAAAATGTGGGGATCTAAATATCATCCT
The DNA here is from genome assembly GCF_029582105.1 of Oenanthe melanoleuca. Lineage (NCBI taxonomy): Eukaryota > Metazoa > Chordata > Aves > Passeriformes > Muscicapidae > Oenanthe > Oenanthe melanoleuca. The sequence goes on from NC_079334.1 coordinate 8,807,202, forward strand.
GTGAGCAGGATAAACACATACAAGAGTCAGGAAAGCGAATTTGGCTTAAAAAATGTCTCTGTTTGGCAGGAAGGGGGAGGATTTGACATCCAGCTTTCAAAGCCACGTTGCAGAAGGGGATCAGAGGGGTCAGTTTTCTTTCCCTTCCAGGGAAGGCTCCTGCAGGCTGGGAAAGAAAACAAAATATGCTGTCAGGAAAAGCATCAGGAAAAATCAGGGTTTGTCTTAGTCAAATCCACTGTTCCTGTAAAATCTCTGTGTGCAATAATTGTTCCTGTTCTTATCCCAGTCTGAGGGAGCAGGACTTTACTGCTGCTGCTCTCAGTCTCTAGACAGGCAATTCTTGTGCAGAGTAAAGAAAAAATTCATTTCTGGAAGTCCAGTGGCTCTGTTGCCCTTTGAGTCTTGAAAGGCATCAATTCCATCACTAGGATTGGTCTTCAAAAGTGTTTCAAGCACCCAAGAGCATAAAAATCCAGGGCAAGACAAAATGGTTTAAATTTCAAACAGTCCAAGTGCTGAGTGAAGACTCCAAAGTCTCTCAGATTGCTAAAGATTGCTTGGAGCTAATTGGTTGGAAGTTAGGTGCCTTTGAGAATCTGAAAGTACCTTGACTTTTTTTAAGACCCTGAATTCTGAATTGACACTTGCATGTAAAGCCATGTTGATCTTCACTAGACGGAATTCAAACAGAAAATAACAAAGCAAAGTGCAATGTGTCCTAGTAAAAATAAGGATGCCTTAAAGACAATTTATTTCTTGTTCATTTTCCTATAACTGATAAAAAATTATTATGTTTTACCAGATAAGCTACTATATTTTTTTTCTTGGTGTATTACTGTCCAATCAGAAGTTTTTTGAAGAAGCAACAGTTCACCTGGGAAAAATGGAGTGGGACAAAGAATTGCTCTGCTTTTGTTAGTGAAGAATGTCTTTATATGCTAAATCTTTCTTAAATTATTAGGTGCTTATATATAGGGGGTTTTATATGACCATACCTATGTCTTGCAGCACATTTGGGGGTAGTAATGGAAAAAAATTAGTTTTATTCCAAGGTAGAAAATCAAATCTATACTGTCTGACTTTTATCAGCATATTTGCATATAATATTTGATATTTGATAAGGCTTTATGCCTTTGTCTCACTGTGTAGAGCAGCTTGACATGTAATTTTTGTCTTGCTTTAGAGAATCAGAGCTTGCTGGTGCTGCATTTGTACCCTGAGAGCTCTGGAAATGTTTCCCTCCCTTCTAGCTCAAGTTTGCTCCAAGTGCATTGCTGATTTTATTCTGGTCTGTTCAAAGAAATCAAAGGGAAAACTTTGCAAAGATTTCTTGGTGACTCTCATCATAAGTTTGTGCCCTGTTGTGCTCTGAGTGGGTAAATTCAAGTTTTTTTCCTTTAGGAATTGAACCAAATCACACTTGGCTGAGGTTATTCCACAAAGCTCAACCAGAGTGTTGCTTGTATGAAACATTGCCTCCAACAAATGAAATGCTCTTGTGGAGCTCTGGAAAGTGATCATGCCCAAACCTGAAGGGTTCAAACTTAATTTGAAATTGCTGAATGGGATTTGTGTGATGCCATCCCTTCCTGGGGATTAGGAGGAGACAAAGCAGCTGTACTTGCACATTAATTCTGCAAGGAGCTTAATCTTTGATACATTCCAAGACTACTGGTTTGGATTGACTTCCAGAGTACCAGTAAACAAGGCTGTCTCTTCTGATTTCCACCCTTATTTTGACCATTTTTTTCCTTATCAAAATTAGAAACAATCAGGTAGAGTCTCTGGGGTGGAGAAGGGAAAGAGATTTGTGAGGCATCCTCATCATCTACTGGGCTTTGTCACACCAGGAGGGAAGTAGGAAGAAGGAATGATAAGAAATTTATGTCTTGTATTTTATTACTCATCAGAAGTTTTCAATTACTAGTGCTATGCTAATGAAGTCTTTTTTGATTGTCTGACAGATCTTATGATAAACTCCTTAACAAGAAAATAGAACTGGGAGGATGTCAATTGGGTAATTAGCTGATAATCAATATCCAGAAGCTGTGAGGAGATGGCAGGCAGATATCAGGCCCTGCTGGAGGCTCTGGGCACTTTGTTGGTTCAAGTTTCAGGGAAGATGCTGCCAAAACAATCATAATTGTATAATTGTGTGACAAGAGCTGGGATAAAGGAATAGCAGGCTAATAGTGACATTAATTTAAACTGAATGTGTAGAAATCCTTTCTCCTGCACAAATCGTTATGAAGTGGTTGATCCTGGCAATTTGAGTTTTTTCTTGACATGGGCATTAGGCAGGGAAGATATGAAATACCCTGAGAAGAACCTGAAATTCCTAAATCTCCAAAGGGCCAAGGATATCAGCCCATGTTACATTAAACCTTTAATTATAACTCCATGTATGCAAAGCTGATTGGACTGATCCTTCACAATCTCAGAGGCAACTGGAAGAGGATTTACTTCATTTATGTGTAGACATCAACAGCAAAGACTTAGACATAATTCTGAGCAAGAAATCTCAACTCCCATGAAATCCAGAAACAAGGAGGAGGAATTATCTGATGTAGGGAGCTGCCCACATCCTGAAGTTCAGAGAGATGAACCTCACTGTGATTAGCCACACCACAGCCACCAGTGAGAATGAGAACTTGCTTGGAGGGAGTCTGTTTGTGGGGCAGATCCAGTGGCACGATGATGTTTTGCTTAGTAATGCAAAACTGGAGCTTTGCTTTGTAAAATTCAGCTTATTCCAAATATAACTTGGAGATAGAAAAGGGAAAGCACAATTTGGCCATAGAATGGACATTTAAGATCATCTCATTCCATCCCCCAGCCATGGGCAGGGACACCTTCCACTATCCCAGGCTGCTCACAGCCCCATCCAGCCTGGCCTGGAACACTGCCAGGGATGGGGCAGCCACAGCTGCTCTGGGAAACCTGTGCCAGGGCCTCAGCACCCTCACAGGGAACAATTCCTTCCCAATATCCAATCTAAACCTGCTCTCTGTCAGTGTGAAGCCATTCCCTTTCATTCTGTCACTCCAGGCCTGTGTAAAAAGTCCCTCTCCATCCTTGTTTCAGGCCATCTGTTGCCTTTCACTGCCAAGGCATGAAGATCCCAATATGAGTTCTCTACATGATTTTCCATTGTGCTCCATTGCCCTGGGTTGGTGAGGAACCCACAGTAGCATGAACAGGATATTTCCTGTGAAAATTAAAACTGAGCCCTATTCTTGATTTAACCAGCTAAAAATGCAGGGGGTGTTTGTTTGTATGTGTTGGTTTTTTGTTGGGGTTTTTTTTGTTTGGTTGGGGTTTTTTTTGTTTGTTTGTTTGTTTGTTTTTTTCAAGATTCCTGAATGTCGCAGAATTCCCTCCCATCCTAGCTGGACGTTCAGGAGATTTCTAGACTTGTGTAAGGTAAATAAGCAGGCTGGAGGAGACAGGGTGGGCAGGCTGTGCTGGAAGCATTTCCCTCTCATGCAGCAGAGGGGGACATTAAAAATACCTCCTGCAAGTTTCTGCCTTGCTAAAACCTCTCCTGAGGGCTGTGCTGTGCTGCAAAGCTCCTCAGCAACTCCTTCCCTACACTTTGTGTCAAGCCTGGCTTGCACTGGCCAACTCAAACCAGAAAAGGATGAGCACTGCTTTCACAGCACCTGCCAGAGGCTGAGAGACCCTGGCTTGACATTCAGCTCCAAAATAGGAAATAAGAATTGGGGAAAATAAAGAAAAAAACTAAAAAAATGGCAACCCATTGCCACAGCTTCTTGCATATTAAAGCAGGTTAGTGTTCCAGGGTTGTGCTGCTGGGAGAGTTTGACAGCTTTACACTGAAAGACACCACTTAGAAGTGTTAACTTCTTTTAGCTTAGCCTTATGGAGCCTTTTCACTGCAGACTATAATGCTGGCTACAGCCTTCATCATTCATTCTTAAAATGTGAGGTTAACGTGTAGCTACATTGGATATTAAGGGAAACAGATGGAGCAAGGAACACAGTGAATCACAGGGAATCTGTTCAAGAATTTTTCTCACTAAGAGATTTTTTCCTTGCTGAGCCTGCCTTAAGTATCAGAGCAAGCCCAAATCATCATCCAAATTGCAGTTCCACTGCTCCCTGGTTGGGATTCGAAGCTTCCAGCTAAATGTTGGCTTTGTCTCTTTGGGTTGGGACCCACCAAGGAGAAGCAGCAAATTCTTTCTCATTGACCTCAAGCTGGATCTTTGTTCCTATCTCTCCTGAAAGTCCCAGCCTTTGATTTCCCTATGACCTGCAGCATTGTGCTTTGTAAGCCTCACATGCAGGCTGCTTGTGTCAGCCTTCAGAAGGCACTCCCAATTCCTAACAGAAGCCATACCTCATACCTAAATTTACTGTAATTCCAGACTACCCATCAGCCTGCTGGCCAAGCCCCAGGGCAGGGGATGCTCTGTGGCTACATAAACAGGGTGGTTGGAAGCACCAAGGGAGGTCAAACTGGCACCATTCCCACAGCCAGAAAGCCCAGACAGGATTTCCATTGCTCTCCAATCAGATAGGATGGAGGAAGAATGTCTCTGATGATCTCAGCTGGGAGCTGATAACCTTCCAGAGCTGGATAAATAATTAATGGCTGCAGTGATGGCTGTCTCTGAAATGTGCTAATAGTTTTGGTAGAATGTGCTGGATGGCATGGGTACATGTCTGTGCCCTCTGGTTGATCTAGAGTTTGTCACTGATGTGTAACAGAACAGAAAATTGTTGTGAATCCAGTGGTTATTCCCTGGAGGACATGATCAAGGCAAGCATCACCACCTCCTGATATTTTCAAACTGGATGGCTTTCAGAAAGTAGAAGCTTTAGCTCAATATCTCTCATTGTGTTTAATGAAGAAGTGAATTGATGAAATTGGAGTCTGTGGAACACAAGGGGATGGCACCAAGAGATCAAATGGCTCCTTTGTGCTTACATCTCTCAAATATTTTGCCTGCATTTTCTGTTAAGAGTTTGGAGCCAAACATTTCTAATCAGCTTCTGAACTGGTGAAAAATAGAAAAGTGATTTTTTTTTTTTCCTATCATTGCCCATTCTGAGAAAAACATTTTGGCTTGATTTGTTATCAGCTGGTTTTCAAGTTGTTTGTTTTTGGTTTTGCTTTTTTTGGTTTTTTTTCCCCCATGGCTCATATTGCAGTAATCTGCACCCTTGTAACCAGATGATCAGAGCTTAGTATCTGCCCCTACTGAACTAATCCTCTGGGCTGTGATGTGTGGCAAAGTGGCAGCTCTGAGAGATTTTGGTATCTTCTGCCCTCACCTGCGGGGTGGGATGTGGTGAGGAGGGTTCTGTTTGGTGTGGAGTGAGAGCAGAACATTCCCTGCTGTTCCCTGTGCAGGAGGGAAGGACTCTGCAGCACCCCTTCAGCTGGAACACCCTGCTTCTCTTGGCTTGCCTCCACTGGGATGGGGAAGAGGGAATATGTCAGCCTTCCATCCATCTTCAATTCCACCTCCTTGGTCTTTGGAGAGTGAGGTGCACTCCAACAATTTTAGGCCAGGAGACAAAAATCAAAGGGCTTTTTTCCTCTTCTGTAGCAAGGAAAGGAAACCCAGCTTCTATTAAGAGGGGACAGAAATCTGGTGTAAGGCTCCCATCCAGCTGAGACAGGTGGTTTGTTCTCCCAAAAGTTCCCTCTGGGCTGTCTCCTGGGGCAGGAAAGGCAGAGTTAACACATTGGCAAAGTCAGAGCTGGAATCCTGCCCCTGTTCTGTACAAGGCCATAGGTTTGCAGTGTCAGGGGTCAGGAACACACTGGGGCAGGTGCAGGCACCTCTTTCCCATCTTTGCAAGGGGCTGGACTCCTGTCTGTTTTCTGTGCTGAGTGGTGGCTCAGTGGAAAACTGCAGCTCCTGGGCTGGGCAGACAATCCCCAGTGTGATCCTGCAGCAGGCTGTGTGTCTGTCTCTGCTGCTGTGGGGTCTTGGTGCTTGCAGTCATACAATCATACAACCAGAATCCACTGAGCTGGAAGAGATCCAATAAGAATCATTGGGTCCAGCTTCTGTCCCTGCACAACAGTCCCACCCTGTGCATCCCTGAGAGTGTCCAAACACTCCTGGAGCTCTGGCAGCCTTGGGGCTGTGACCATTCCCTGGGGAGCCTGTTCAGTGCCCAGCACCCTCTGGGGGAAGAACCTTTCCTGATATCCACCCTGACCCTCCCTGACCCAGCTCCAGCCATTCCCAGCTCCTGTCCCTGTCACACAGAGCAGGGATCAGCTGCCCCTGCTCCTCCCCCTGTGAGGAAGCTGCTGTGAGCTCTGACCTCAGTCTGCTCTTCTCCAGCTGAACAGACCAAGTGCCCCCAGCCACTCCTCGTGTGCCTTCCCCTCCAGACCCTTCACTGTGGCCCTCAGCATCTTCCACAGCCTGACTGGATCCCTCAAAAGGAGCTGGTACTTACACAGCCCTGCTGCTTTATGTGGCACTGTTTGAGATCTGGTGAAAAGAAAAATAATGCCTTGTCCTCTCCCTGTTCTTGCTCCTTGTAGAATGGGCAGTGGTGTCACCCAGTGAGGCAGAGAGTGGGGCTTTTCTTCCCTTTCCTGTGTGGTGGGTTTTGGTGATGGTGTTTCTGGATCACTTGGCACATCCCTGCCACCTCTGAGACCTTCCCTTGGGATTGAGGTCACTCCCTCTGGGTGCAGTGATGGATGCAGTGCAGTACCAGACCTGTTGGTGACCTGGACTGGTGGCCAAAGCCCTTCCTAGACCAGAGGTGGCAGGACCCCTGCTCCTGATTCACACTGCTGGGGTTCCTGTGGTGTGAGTGGAGGCTTCCCTCACCTGTGGGGTGATGGGAGAGCCAGGGTGAGCATTGCTCCTGTTCTCTGGCAGGTGGGTGTTTGTGGCTGTGCCTTTGGTCCCCTGTGTCACTGCAGTGACAGCAAGGCAGCGTTTCCTGGCAGCTGTCAGGGCTGCTCAGAGAAAAGACAGCAGCCTTGGTGGATGTGACATCTCTGACATCCTCCACTCACATTGCATTGGGGTGGGTTTGATGGAGAGAGGACATCCTGGTGGCCAGGTCTCATCTCTGACCCAGCTGAATGCTGGTTTTCAGAAATCGTGACAGTGCCCATAAGGCAGTGGAGCAGCCTGTCTGGGAGATGGGGAACATGGCTCGTGTTGTTTGCCATCCTTGCCCTGTTCAATAACTACAAGTGACACTTCCTGCCCTCTGCTAGGAGATGAAATTAGTTCTGGGAATAAAAATCATTCTCTAGGTACTGAGTCTTATCACTGGTCTTTGATGCTCTGGTTCCCCACTCCATTTCAGAGGTGGCTTCACTGAGAAAGAAACTTTCCTCAAGCTGTCTGCTCTGCCAGTGCTTCATCCTTAAGAGTTTGCTTCCCAACCCCACCTGTCCACGGGGTGAAAGCTGTGGTTGGAGTGGGGGTGTGTGAGTGTGGTGGAGCAGCAGGTTCCCTGAGGTATTACTCCAGCTTAGCTGGGTGGAATTCAGTGCAGTTGTACCAAGGCAAAGCTAAAAGCAACACAGTGATGAACTGACAAATCCTATTTGCCTGCATCTGCCCACTCAGAGCCAGAGCTGGGACATCACTGGCTGCTGCTGCGTGCCAGAGCATGTGCAGAGGGAGTTGTTGTGCTCTGCAGTGCTGGGGAGACAGATGGTGGAGCCCACCCATTCTCCACAGAGAGGAGGATTTCTGCAGTGCCATGGTGCTGGCAGACAATGCAATAGCAATGTTCTTACATTTTACAGAACTGGCTGGTTTCAGAAGTGATGTTTTACCAGTGTTCTCTTCTGCAACCTTTTTTTTTTTATTATTTTTTTTTTTATTTTGTTCCACAGCTGCCTGCACAGCTTTTTGCACAGCACTGATGGAGAATGGGTACTGCTCTGGCTGGACCAGCTCTGCCATTTAGAGTGAGAGCTGGACTGTAGGGAAGAAACAATCTCAGCTGCTGGGGTGTTTTAGGAGAGGAGAGCCAGTGAAGTGATGTTCTTACCCCTTCTAGAATTCCAGCAAACCCTCTGTCTTAGCACAGTATGGGAGAGCTTCTGTTTTTTGGGAGCTGGGGCAGATCAGATTAATGGAGATGTCTTCTCTTCCCTAAATGGAAAAAAATTGATTTAGCTGTACAAGTGGGACTTGTGACAAGAGAATGAAGCCCAGAGTGATTTTGCAGAGGCCATCAGAAATCCTGGGGACATTCAGAAATGCTCAGTTTGCCACCAATTTCCTGCAGCTGACAGCACATTTGCATTGACCTTGGTGGCAGTGCCAGGCTGGCAAATGAAAAGGACATGCATCACCAAGGGGAGAATTAAATTTGCAAGGAATGCCTTGTGTTTCATTTTCTGTTACTGCCATTTTTATCTGTCCCAGCTAGTCCTTGTGTCCCTAGAAAGCCTGTCCTAGTGTTCCACTTCCTGCACAGGAATGGTGTCTGTGCTCACAGCAGGGGTGTCTTTCCCCAGCTCTTTTGTCAAATGCTGTCCTGGACCCCCTGAGTCTCCTTCTCAGAGCAAGGAATCAGCCCTGGCCTGACCAGTGCCTGTAAGAGCAGCATTGCTCAAATGGAAGCTGTTCCCAGTTTAGCAGATTCCAGCACAGATTCCTCTGTGCTGGAATAAGGGGGAAAAGTAATCTCTTCTCTTGCTGCTGTCACTTCAGAGACTTTCATCCCTCTCTCTCATGTAAGCATCATAGGCACAAGAGGTGTGGGTTACAGGTGTGTGAAATGGCTGCACACAGCTAGACAGACATTCCTTTAAGTCTGGTTTGAATTAGGAGAGATGTGGGATTAAAAATCTGTCCTCTTTTTGCTTTGAAAAAAAATAAAATGTACAGGCTTGCTGTAGTTACCAGTGCAATGGTGGCACTTGGTGCATCCAGATGTGATTAGTGTTTTCTACTCCTCCCTTCATTTTTGGTTGTATAAAACATCACTACAGCTCATTGTGTGCTCATTATTTTATAGTGGGTGGCTCTGCTCAGAAGTTTCTACCTGAAATATCCTAGGAGGTGAAAAACCAAGAAGAGTCATCTCTAGAGAACTGCTCCAGCAGTCTGAGCAACCTGGAGGTGTTCAGAGCTGCAGAGGCTTGGTGTTCCTGAGCTGTGGGGAAATGACTGGACACCAGACCTGAGTCCTTGGCTTCTGGAGCTGGGCCAAGCCCACTCCTGTAATTAAACTGCAGTCACCAGGGGCAGGAGGACAGCCAGGTGAGCTCTGTCCTCCCGCAGGGACCAGGAGGAGAGGGCAGCGCCAGTGGGGAGTTCCAGGAGGGGCTGTGGCAGGTTGTGCTGTGCCCCAGGAGAGCCTGGGCTCCTCTCCCCTCTCTCATCTGCCGGATTTTGTAGGAGAGGGCGATGCTGCTGCCAAAGATGCTGCTGCACACAGTGACCTGGGCTGAGCCCAGCCCTGGTGCTGCACCAATGCTAAACCAGCCTAAACCACAGTAACTGCTTGTCTTGCTGTAATTTAGGTTTGATCATTTTAATACTTCAATTTTAATACTTTAATTTTAATACTTTAATTTTAATATTTAATTTCTCTTTGAGATAGGATTTAGGAGCAAAAACAAGGCAGGCTGAAAACTTAAAAACACAGAGAAAATAAGAAATTTGGAATAAGATTTTCAAATTGCTTCCTCCTTCCCCTCTACCTTTTATATTTTTTTTAACAGAGACACTTTAGTCAGTCTTCCAATTAAATAATGATTTCAGTTTACTTTAGAGAGAGAAGTCCTCTTTTTGTTTTGGCTATAAAGTTTTTTTTACAAGAAAAAGAAAGTTTAAGAGAAGAATAAAGCTGGAAACTTGACTTTTACTTTACTGACTTTAGTTAAAAGTTAAAGTTTTCACTTTTACCAATGTAATTCATTTAGTTTCTCAGGCTGTCAATTATTAAATCAGCTTTCTAATTAGTTCCAGCAACTCACAGATAAGTTCTCATAAAGAAAAAACTCCTGTGTGTATCTCTGTGCTCCTCTTTCTAAATAACTTCTATGCAAAACCAGCACACATGTCTAAACAAGTCTAAGCTGTAATCTCTATCATATACACCAGCCAAACTATATTTAACTGTTTTTCTCCATATTTTATTACCTAGTTGTTTTTCTGCATATTTTGCTGTTTCTTCACATACTTGTTTTTTCTGTATATTTCTTATTTCAAACCAATGTTTATAACAAGTACACAAAATAAGCCACCTTTAAGTGTTTTTCTGCAACTTGTTAAAACCCTTCAAAGCCACTGAAACATAATTTGTACTAAATAAAAAAAAGCTAAAAAACTAATTACCAAAATTTAAAAACCCAAAAAAAAGGTAAGCAACAAAGTTCTAAACAGCAACCAATCATCATGCCTAAAAAACTCGTGCAAAGCACATAAACAACATAAAAGCATCAATCAAAAATACACAACAGTAGTCTTAAAATGTATAATTAAAGCTAAAAAATAAACAATAAATCAGCTTGTACATAATCACATTAATCTACTGTCCAAAAATCCAATTTCTCCCACACTCTGCCTGCAGGAACAAGGCAGTGGAGCTCTGAGTTCCTCAAAAAGGATTTATTTTACAGAAGGCTCAGGATTGATGCAGCTGGCAGTGTGAGGATGCATTTGTGCTGCAAAGGCAGTGGGGATGTTCTTTTGTTCTCTTTGGAGACAGAGGAGCTTGGGAACCATGAGGAAAATGTTACCAAGAGTTCTGTGGGTAGGAGACAGCAGCAGCTCCATCTCTGTGTCCCCAAAAGGGTTTAAGCCAGGGAAACCTGAGCACAGCAAAGCCTTTTTTTTTTTTTTTTTTTTTTTTTTTTTTGGGCAGTATCCAGCAGCATCTCCTCTCTGGGGAAGTCCATGTTTCTAGTTTTGTGCAGACAAAATGTCAGGGCTTCATCTGCCTCCCACCATCTGAGGAGCCAGCAAGTACCTTTGTAATGAGGGATTAACTTGCAATCAGATCTGGGCTGCTTGTGCCATCCCCACATCCAAGCACAGCCTACCCTGAGCACAGGAAAACATGCTCACAGAATAAATCCAGGTCAGGTTTCAGCCTGCTGGCTTAGCTGTGGCCCTGACTTCTTGAAGCTAGAGTTTTGACTTGCTTAGCAACAGCAAAGCTGTGCTGCAGGTCCAAAAAGCAGGTTTTGCTCCTGACCTCCCATCTGAAGGACACAGCTCCTGAGCTGGCTGGCACCTTTTGTTTCTCAGTTATGACCCACAGAGAATCATCATGGAATCCTAGAATGGCCTGGGTTGGAAGAGACCTTGAAGATCATCCAGTTCCATGGGCAGGGACACCTTCCACTATCCCAGGTTGCTCACAGCCCCATCCAGCCTGGCCTGGAACACTGCCAGGGATGGGGCAGCCACAGCTGCTCTGGGAAACCTGTGCCAGGGCCTCAGCACCCTCACAGGGAACAATTCCTTCCCAATATCCAATCTAACCCACACTCTTCCAGTCTGAAGCCACATGCAAAAGCAAAAGCCCTCTGGCATTTCACCCCCTCAGCAAGGCTGGGGATGTGGAGGTGGTGAGGGGTGGAAGAAGAACCAGGGAGCCAGGGCAGCAGAAACCTGTTTTGAATCAATCCATGTTCCTGGATGCCAGCCCTAGGCCAAACCTAAGGAAGGGGATGTAGTGGGAACAGGAATAGGGCCTTTTCTGTTTAAAACATGAATCCCTCTCCAGTCTTGTAAGGACTTGGAGTTCCCTCATCCCAAAAAACAGCATTTCCAAGCCAGGCAGTGCTGACTATGCCCTTGCTTTGCTCACTGCAGGCATGGAGAAAAGAGCCTGAGAAAAACAGTAGCTGCTCCTGCCAGCTCTGGAAAGCAGCAGACTTTTCAGATGTCAGGCAGATCTGAAACATCAAAGGGGCTTCTGCTGAACTAGCTGACCTTTTATCACCCATATCCTTCCACTAATACCCAGCAGATTATCCTTGCCTTGTTTTTGCTGCTGTGCCCCTGACCTGTGGAACCCCCCATGCTTTGAAGGTGGCAGGGAGGTGGCATTTGCAGTGACTGCTCTGCTTCAGGTGGCTCCTCTGTGAATTTTCTTTTGGATGTGTGTGTGACTGGAAGTGCCTCCAGGCATGTCACCACCCCCACACCTCCATCTGATCCTGAGCTACAGGTGAGCACCAGCTCAGCAGACACTGAGGGGTGTTTGGCCCCAGGGGAACCACGGATTGCTGTGAGTACAAGCTGGCTGTGCTTACACACAGGATAAGATGCACCCCAACACCATCAAGGACAATAATTTCCAGTGGTTTTCTCTCTCCTTTCAGCAGTCTTGCTGAAATTCAAGGAAGTGCTGGTGGAAACAGGTGCAGAAAAGGTGTTTTTGGGGGGAAGATGTTGCTGGTAGCTGCTGGATGTAATAATGATGAGGCAGAGAAGGAAAGCCAGCCCAGGGAGAGACCTGTGCCTCCAAGGACTGCAGTGCAGTGTCTCAGATGTCAGCACTGACCCCAGCACACAGCTCCTGGGGAGATGCACGATGCTGCCACACACAGATTGCCTCTGGCTCTGCTCTCTGGGCTGGCTGCAGCCTTTTCCTTCCTGGGGCTGCTGCTCTGCTCCTGGACTTTCTCCAAGCAGTGCCTCCCACTGGCTTCATGCTGCTCTCAGTGGTTCCTCTATCTGCTGGAATAACTTGTACTGCACCAGCAATTCTGAAATGTGCATTGAGTGTATCCTTAAGGCACAGGACAGGCACTGGCAGGGACCATGGGAGCCACCAGATTAACACCAGTCCCTGGAGGGAATAAAGGGCAGAATACTCAGGCCATTAGGGAAACCCTGGTTTCCAGGGAAAGGGAGGAGTGAAAAGCGTGGCTGTGTGAGCCTTGGCATGCTGGACCAAACAGTGAGGGTCAGCTCCAGTTTTCCAGAGCCAGGACCCTGGAGAACTGCTGCATTCACTACCTATCATGTCATGGTAAGGAAACCAGTGGCTTGAGGCTGTGCCTGCAAAATTACATGTCTGGTTCTCTCCCACTGTCCTTTTGAAGCCCTCAACATCCTCACAACTTGCAGCCTTCCAGCACCTGCAGGGAGCCCACAGGAAAGATGGAGAGACTCTTGACAAGGGCCTGGAGTGACAGGACAAGGGGCAATGGCTTCACACTGACACAGAACAGGGTTAGGTTGGATATTAAGAGTGAGTTTTCCCAGCTAGGAGTTAGTTTTTTAATGCTGGACTAAAACCTTGAATAACTTCTACAGCATCTTTGTTCCAGGCAGGATGGTCAGGTGCTCTATAGACAGCAAATCTGTGATGATTTTTATTGTTAGCAGAAACACAGATAACAATGGATTATAGTTACCTCACTTTTGCCATCTCAAAAAGAATCTGGGAGCTGCTGGATGAGACATAGAAATATCAGGCAGAGCTGTATTTGTAGGCATGAAGTAGATGAAAATTAGCCTGTTAACTTGGCCTAGTCCATGAAATATTATTGAAACAAAATTGGAACAATCCAGTTGGGTCATGCACTGAGATGTGTGATTTATGAGGGTGAAACCAACTCAACATCATCTTAATGACATACTATTAAATACACATTACTAAATTTGATATATCCAGGAGCACACTGCCTGAGGGCCAGCATTCCCAGCTAATTCAGTGGTTTCCACTCTTTTTCAAACATGCTTCACAGCTATAGATAAGGAGCAGAAGTACTGTAGCACTGCTGGCTACAGATGAAGTTAAAATTGAACAGTCATAGCTAAAATAATGTAATTCACAGGATCTTGGAACATCCTGAATCCACAATGATCATCAAGTCCAGCTCCTGGCCCTGCACAGGACTGCAGCCAGGCATAAGCATAGAAATGTTTAGATTTTCCCTCCTGGAGCAAGGAAATGGTGTAAGACTTCCTGTCCTTCATCTAAGTTTCTGTGAAATGACCTTTCCAATGCTAATTAAGTTGAGTCAGAGTCTGAGCTGTGACAGGAATAATTCTTGAATGCAGAAAAAAAAAAAAAAGCAATAAACTTACAGACACAGTTCTGAATGCTTAAATTGCTCTCCCTGATGCAGAGAAATATCTGTCCCCTAAGGTAAATGCCACCAAACAATGCTGGGTTCCTGTCCAGGTGGCAGCTGATGGCCATTCTGGGAGTGTGACTGCTGATGGTTCAGCAGATGCCAGCTTGGCCAGTTTGTTTCTGCAGCATTCAGGCAGCAGTTCAAGCTCTCAGCAGAGCTCCTGCCAGGGACTGAGGGGTGGAAAATCCCTTGTCCATTACCTACCTCCAGCTCCACAGACTTCCATGTCCTCTTGGAAAGGGGAAGGTGTCCTGCACCTCAGTTTCTGCATAACCTTCTGTGCCCATAAGGTTTTGCCCCAAAGATCACAAAACTCATGGAATGGTTTGGTCTGGAAGCAACCTTAAAGATCATTTTGCCCCAGCCTTCCTGCCATGAGCAGGGACACCTCCAATTAGAAGTTCTCCCATGCTCTTTTCATAGAAATCACATAAGGACAGGAGTTTATAGTTGTTTATAATCGTGGTTTGCAGTTTTCATGCTTCTCATGAACAGCAGGCAGCAAGAGGAATGAGCAAGTGGTTTATTTATATGGGAACTTGGAAAATCCATGGTGTGCACAGCCCTCTGCATCCAAGTCAGGTGACATGTGGTGATCCTCAGGTGACACCTGGAGTTACAGGGCAATTTGTGAGGATCACCACAGCATCCTGGAAAGCACCCTTGGACCTGCACAGAGGACCTGCTCCATTACAAAGCCAACTGCACTTTCTAGGAAAGATATAATCATGTGAAGGGAGACCAGGCTTAAATTACCAGGTCAGCAGCCATCATTTGGAGGAGGCAGCTGAGGTGTAAGCAGATAGCAGCAGCAGGGTGAAGCAGAGGTCACCTGGGCTACAGGGCTCTGTGCATGGCATTACCTGGGTCTGATGCAGAGCAGCTGGAGGGGTGATGTCTTGATTTGAAGGACAGGTGTCTGCCAATAAAGGCAGGAGCTTCTCTTTGATATGGAGAATGTAAACCCCTTTCCTCCAAATTATTATTATAATTTTGAAATTAAGGGCTCTCAGGCAAAGATATGGGAATTAGGAATAACAGTTCTTTACTAGGAAAATTAAAATAGAAATACAGTATTACAAAGAACAATCCCAAAGCACTGACAGGGTCAGAATACAACCTGACACCTGTCAGTCAGTCAGGGTGTTGGCAGCAGTCCCATTCAATGGTGGCTGCATCCTCCTGAAGTGGCAGATGTGGTTCAGCTGGAGCAGTGCTCCTGTAGAAGGTGCAGTTTTCCTCTGAAGGTCCAGGGATCATGTGGGAAGGTCCAGCTTTCCTCTGGAATCCAGTGGAAAGAAGGTACCTTGCTGTTCAAATCTCAGTTTTTATCTGGGTAGGAAAGACTTGGCTGCTCCTCTGGCTGGAGCATCTCCCAGTGGGATGATGGAATTTTATCAGTCACACAGTGGGACTCAATGGCCCAGCAGCAGATGATATCTCCTGGAGGGAGGATGGGCTGTGGAAAAGATAAAGATGATTGCCCCAGCTGGTTTAAAGATGGCCCATTAGCAGATAATATGTGCCAGGAGATAAGGGTCACTGCCCCACCCTGCTGCAGCAGATGGGGACAGAATACACATTTCTGCCCACATCCTGAATTGCAGCACAACACGTGTGGGCAGCCAGCAGTCACCTGCAGAAGGATGGTCAGAAGGTTCTGTGTCTGAAGCAGGACAGGAGGTGATCAGTCTCTAGGGACAAACTGCCAGAGTTGCTGGGTTGGGTCCTGGAGAGGTGCCCAGCAAAGAGGATCCCTGCTTGCTACAGCAGAGCTGGTGTGTGATCCTGCTCTGGCACAGAAAGCACAGCAGGGTCCCAAAGTGCTCCATTTGGAGGAAGGGGTGCCTTGGTAGGGGTGGGATTAGTGGGGTGCTGCAGGGAGATCTGGAGATCATGGAAATACTGTCAGCATCAGGAGATCTCCATCCCCTTCCTGCTCATCCTTGACAAACACACTCACTCCATCTATATTCTGTCCTCATTCCCTGCCCCTAATGGTACAGGGAGAGTCAAACAGCTCTTACCTTATTTTATTTACCCCCCCTACCCTATGACTCCTGAGGCAGTTTGTCTCTCCCTAGAACTCTGGAAACATGGGGAAAATGAATTTAAATGCAATGTTTTGGGGTCATGTTCTCTGACGGTGCAAATCAGCACAGCCTCAATTAACTCAATTAGCAGTGCTGACCCTGGAGTCATAAATATTGGTGAGTTTCTTGCTCTGAGCACTGTAGCAGCGTGCAGAAGATTTTAAAAAGCAGTTTTCCACCCCCTGTTTTTTCATAGAATTAAAAAAAAAAGCTAAAAAATGGTTGTCAGTCTTTGGGTCAAAGCTCTGGAACCAAATACCAGCTGTCCTGACTGCCAGTCTGCATCTTAGAGCAGCCCTCACTGGATCTGCTTGACTGTCTCATTCAAAGGACTCTTTTCACATTAAAAATCCCCTTGAGTTTGATTAACAAATGGCAAATAAGCTGCTCCAAGTCCTTATGGGAATCCTGAAGGATAGATCAGTGTGGGGGCATGCAAGGACTTTCATTTCTTCTTAGAGGAAATCCTGCCACCTCCTATGTGTGGAGAATTGCAACAGAAGTGCTCATATCCACAAAAGAAATGTTTCCTGTGCACTTGAGATGGCAACAACCAACAGGATTCCCTCTCAGCAAACACACATCCTCTACAAATGCATGGGAGCCCCAGGTCTTGGTGTCCAATATTTTGGGGCATTTATTATTTTGGGGGAGGGACAGACATAGTTTTAATTTGCAAGTGAAGCAGGTCTCTTCTGATAGTCACTGATAGTCAGAAATCCTTGAGGACTGGATGTCATTTACTCATAAGAAATTGAGGGCCAGCACAATCAGGGCCATATACTGAAGTAATAACAGCTTTCACAGTGACAACCAGTCTTTCATTTCTAGATCCTCATGCCTAACTCACTAGAGCAGCTTCAGCTAAACCTTATTTATTATGGAAAAAAATTCCTAGTCAACTTAGCCAAGTGGCTGAATTCCCAGATTGGTAAAAGGATTGAAAGGAAAGCAAGCAGTCATTTCTATGCCACCTTCCCCTCAAATATGTGCATAGGAAGAAAAGAAAGGAAAGATGACAATTACTGGTCTTCATACAGCCTTTGCTTGAGAGTTTCATTACCTGAACTTAACAGTTGATCACAATAACAAATATCAGCTTGAATGATGGCACAACAGCAGCTGTAGCTTAAATATTCAAGTCTGTTTTTCAGAGTTTTTTTTTCCCAGGTCTCAGAAAATGCAGCGTATTCCCCTGCCCTGTGTGATTTTTAGACTGGACATTGGGAAGCATTTCTTTGCCAAGAGAGTGGTGAGACACTGGACCAGGCTTCCTGAAGGGGTGGTCAATGCCCCAGGTCTGTCATTGGGAAGAATTTGGACAATGTCCTTAACATTTGGTCAGCCCTGACGTGCTCTGGCTGTTGGACTGGACAAATATTGTGGGTTCCTCCCAACCAAAATATTTTGTTCTAATCTCTTCTGTTCCATTCTGTTCTTGCAGTCATTGTCTTCTCTGTGAACAGGGGAAAAAGAGGGGAGGAGGGTCCCAAAGGAGATGATTGTTCCCTGTGGGCAGCAGATTTCAGGGAAGGTGGATGCCAGAGCAGAGGAAGTGCAGGTCAGGAGTGAAAGGCATTGACAGCACTGCAGAGCCTGCTGACCCAGCACCTGCCTGCCAAGTGCACAAGCTGCTCATGAGTTCTAAATCTGGTGTTTAGTTTTGAAAGCCAGAAGGAACTTGCCTTCTCTCCCCCTTTCCCCTTCTCCTGCATCCAAGCCTGTTACCTCAGTGACTTTGCTCAGTGGGCTGGAGCAGGATGCTCAATCCCTGCTTCCCACCCTGCTCCTGGGTGGGAACAGGAAGGGTGGGAGTGCCATCCCTTCCCTGTGCAGGCTTCCAGAAAAGACAGAGGCTGTGTTTGCATGCAGGGCATCTCAGTTTTATGTGTTCAGCAGCTGTACCCTGTCTGGGGGTGTGTGCTGAACAGAACTCTGGTCTAGCAGAACTTCCATCAGCTTAAGGACAGCTGTCCCTTAGTTATATCCATAAGACATTGAAATGATGGGGGGAAATGAAGCTTGGCATTTTTTTCCAGTGTCCATTTATTGCATGGACTCCAGCAGGTCACAGGGAGGGGATTCTGCCCCTCTCTGCTGAAGTCTAAAGAGCACAAATGCTTAAGCTTGCAGTGAGACAGGGGAACACCTTCCCTCCCAAAGAAAGTGTAACAGGAGCAGAGAACGTGATACTGAATATATTTCTGTGGTGGTTTGAGCTTGTCTAAAGGATATTGGTGTGGTTAGCCATCTTGCATGAGAAGAGAAGGACTTTCCAGATGAGCTAAAGCAAGCTTCTCACTGGAGAGCTGGTGCTGAAAATGAAATTTGGGTGGTGGATCTCAGCCCTGGCCCTGGCTGCTGAATTGCTATCACCTCCCTTTTTCTGATTCTGATTCTGGTTCCCCAAGTTTTTTGGGAGAGGAGAACAATTTGCCATGGGGTCACACTGACGTGTTCCACCTCCTTTGCTAGAAGGCTCATTTTTGCTTTCCATGAATTACAGGAGTTGAGTGACTGCTCCAAGTGCAGCAGTATGGCCCTGGTGTCCTGTGGAACACTGGGGCCAGGAGAAAAGCCTGAGCTGAGCCTGGTGTCCCCTGGTGCCAGACCAGCCACACCTGCCCAGCCTGCCTCCCCTGTGCAAAGCTGAGCTGCTTGCCTGAAGGGCAAGGATGTTTTAGGATGAGAGGGATGCTCCTGTACTTCCCATGCAGTCTTTTGAAATGTGTAGATCAGCTTACTGATGTAGCCTTGAGAAAGAGAGGAGGGAAGCCTTCCCTGATGTCTCCAGGGGTGTGTGTGTCCCTTAACAACCCCAGGAAGGGAATGCAGGTTGCCCATGGTGAGAATTTCCTGGAGGGAGAAGCTGATCAGCTCCAGGGTCACTGAATCCCCTGGCACTGCTCTGTTAGGATGAGGTGCCAGGGACACCAAGGCTCAGATGGTCTCTGTTTCAGAGAATTACAGCCCAAAATTCTACAGCTGGGGAGAGGCAGCATAATTCTGCTTTACTGCCTTCTCCTGTTTGAAACCTGGAGGATTTGTTTATCAGCTCTTCCACATGCCACATTTCAGCAGGAAAATTCAGCGTGCTACAATGGTGGCGAGATGACGTTTAATTTTAGCAGACACCTCCTTTCTGTGTGTGGGAGGATGGGCTGTGCTGGGCACAATGAGGCTCTTATCCAACATTCCCGTGCTGCTGTGAATTAGGAGCAGCACAGTTTGAAAAATCAGCAAAGCTGTGCCCAGTTTAAACCAGTCTGCTTTCACAGTCTTCATTTGCTGTCCAAAGGGAGGGCTGAGGGTCATCTTTTCTCAGTTTATATCTGCTGAGCCCCTGGCTTGGAATGCTTATTCCACCAAGTGTGCCAGATTTGCTGCCCTGTTCTTCAGTCAGTGCCTAAAGACTCCTGCAGTGCCTGAAGCAATGCATAAAAAACAGGGCTGGATACACCAGTGACCAAGCAAAAAAAAAAAAAAAAGGATCAGTTTCTGGGGAAAGATGGACTTTTTGGCTCTCCTCTACAGGGAGAGGAAGGGAAGAACAGCACACGAAGGAGCTGTGTGAGAGTGCTGCAGAGGAGGATGAGTCACCTTCAGCTCTGCCTTGGGTGGCAAGGGAAGAGCTCCCACCCCCAAAACACCTCCTGCCTTTGCTTTCTGGCTGCCTTGCTGTGCTCAGGCTCGGCAGGGACCCAGTTCTGGGCTCAGAGAAGGACAGTGGCAGTGCCCAGAGTGGCAGGAAAGCACAGGGCTCCTGTGGCTGTCACAGCCCTGTGCCATCCCTGCTGGGCTCCGGGGAGATCTGACTCCCTCATGCTTTATGGAGTCACTTAGCACTCACAGCACTGGGGGAGGCAGCAGAGCATCTGCACTTCTTTACACTCCACTCTGCTTGCTGTCCCACACAGAGAAATTACCTCACAGAGCCCTCAGCTGAGAGTTCACTGCACATTTCCATCGATACCCAGCACTGGGGGCAGCAAAAGGGACATTTCCCCTTATTCAGGCATAAAGCCTCAGTTAATCTTTTGGGCTCTTCGTTGTGTCAGTGCAAACCCAAGGCACTGCTAACTGGTGATTCATGGCAGAGCTGGCAGGCACAGTGACTCACCTCCCAGGAACACTGGTTTGCCTCCAGGATCTTTCAGGTGGGTAAACTTGGGTGAGATGAAGCTTATCCCAGGAAGCAATTTCTGCTGCCATCTCTTGCCTTGCTCTGCAAGCATCCCCAGAGAGAGGTGTGCAGTGACTTGTGAAGAAATGTGCTCTTGAGGATGAAGCAGCAGCTCTGAAATTAGCATTGTGAAATGTCAGTGGCTCTGCCCATGGACCTGTGGCCAGCTTGTAAGAGTAACTATTGAACTTGGACTGGGCTGGAAATCCACCACTCTGAGTGCTCAGCTTGCTTTTACCCACTTTACTTCACTTACAGACTGATCTCAGGGGTTACTCTGAAATCCACAGCAAAGTTTTCTCTACACCTGCAGAAAATTTGCATATCAGAGCAAAGCAGAGAGTTCAGGTGGTCAAATCAACATGAAAGATAACTGAACCAAAACAACATGATATAAGCAGAAATCTTGTTTTGGAAATACCCATCTCTTATGACTACTTGAGAATAAAAAAGTGTTTCTCAACCCTTCATGCATAGGTGAAGTAATTCTTCCAGGCTACCAACACCACTGAAGATGTCAGATGTGCTGTATTGCCAAAACAAATGCATAAACATGCTAGATGTGAATATTTATTCCTAAATTTCTATTTCTTCCTAACTTGAAACCAGCTGGCTGGGTGTCTGCTCAGTAAATCCCAATCTAAGCAATGTTACACAAGAGATCAGTCCACAGGTTTTAAAGAGAGCTGAGGAAAGTTGCTCTTGTTTATAAATATTAAATTATTTGTTTATTAAGTATTTTCTTTTATTAGACTGCTGAAAAGTTGCTTTTTTGAACTTGTTCTGCCATTGGCAGAAAGTTGTCTTCAGAAGCTGAAATTAAATATACAGAAACTTTTTTACAATCATGGTGCAGATTTGGACTCGTGGTACTTTCATGCCACTGACATAATGAGGATTTTTCCAAATGTGCAGCACATTACAGGCCTCTAGTGGTAGAAATAATAATAAAAAAAAATCTAGCTTAGGATCCATCCTAACTGTAACAGTTGCTTATGGTACTCAATTCCAGTCTTAATAAATTACATAATGCTTTCTGTTTATAGAATTGGCCTTGTAGTTTGCTTACCTGAGGAGAAATGGAAATTCAGCAGAGGTCAGAGATGTCAGTGACAATTCTCTGTTAATCTAGGGGGGAAAAAAAAACCAAACAGATTTTAAAAAACAAGAGAAAAGCACATGGTGCATAGCCCCTAGTCTTGCTCAATTAATTAATTAATTAGTTAATTAATTAATTAATTAATTAATTGCAGCAGCCAAAGGAGGTAGAATGCTGTGAGTCTGGCAGGTTACAGCCTTGCCACACCTGCTGAGGCTCCAGCCTTACCCCCCTTTTCCTGCCAGGTCTATGTGGGACTCTGCCAGCCCATCTCAAATCCTGGTTGCTGTCACCTCCTGACATATTCAGGTGAGAATTGCCCAGGAGCATCCTCCTTTCAGCCCTTGCAAAAGGAGCATATCCTCCTGCCAGGGCTGATCTCACAGCACTTAGCATTTGATTTACTCAGCACAAATTTATTTGTTTTGCATCAAGTACAAGGCAGTGACTAAGCAATTCCCACAGGGTTGTTTGGTGATTCGGTTTTGGTTTTCTGAGTTTTTTTATTTTGTGTTTTTAATGATAATTTTTTACTAAGATTACTAATAATACTCTCAAACTCTTCATTTTCGAGATAAATATGATGCAGATTTACACTTCTCAAAATTCTCAGCATTTTACTACATTTTAAAGGCAGCTAACACTAGGGAGAAGAGTATTGTATGTAAAAAAAAAAAAAAAAAAAAAGTGAGAAGTGTCAGAAGTGATTGCAAGTGTTTTCCCCCCTTATTGTAAAACAATTTTTGGGGGGGTGTTTGGTCACTGATCACTGTATTTTGGTGGAGGAGCAGGCAAATTTGAAAAGCTTCAGAAGAGGTCAAATGAAATGCAGGAACGTGGTGGGATTGTTGGGGTGGACCCAATGATCCCAGAATCCAAGAGAGTCTGTTTCTATTGTTAAATCAACTTTTTAAGCAGATTTCTTGCAGCTGTTAAGTGTTCCCAAGTATAGAAGATGTGATGTCTGTGATGTCTGAGATATGGCTAAAGACTCATGGCTACATGGCAAAAAAAAAACCCAAAATCAGGTAATAAAATAACTGGCATAAGTCCCTAGTCCACAGCTAAGCCCTGGCACCTATGGTTGTTGATTTCCAGAGAGAATGAATATTTGCCTGGGAGCTAGAGGATGTCTCTGATAATCCATTTAACTGAGGTATAAGGGCCCCAACAGAAGTGATTTCCTGATAGTGCTGAGGAGGGAATTATTCTATTAATTTAGGGCCACAGCTGATCTCTCCCCTTTTTGAGAAATTCCTCTTTATGAGCCATTCATGGGGTGGAAACCTTGCTGCACATTTCCCACGGTGCTGGGGCAGTGTCACCAGCTCCCCAGGATCCCAGGGAGCTCTCAGGTGGGACATGAGACCCTTCTCTCACCACCTTTTACTGCTGGCAGCTGGATTTTGGCTGAGACATTGCTCCTGGGGAAGGGGCTGGGCAGCTGAGGCTGTGAAATCCTGAAGTGAATTCTTCTGTAAGCAGATGGGGGGAATCTTGGTGGATTGTGTGGAGGGCAGTTCTGGCACTGTGCTGGCACTCAGCAGAGCCCTAAATGGATGCCTTTGGAGATGCTTTTGGGGGTGCAGCTCCAAATCTCCCTTTAAATCTTCTTCCTTACCTACCTAGCACAGAGATGGAACTATCAGCCCATTATAGTTTGCTATAACTATCAGTTATAGTTTGCTATAACTAATTTAATCCTAATTTCAGTGCACAATCTCTGTAGTCTTAAGGAAGCCCATAAGCCATGTAGACATTTTTTTTTTGCTAAAGAAGACTCCTTTTCTTTTTCCTATCTTTCTTTATATCATTAGTTTGGGCCTGGCTAGTTACAGAGTCATCATATCTTATTTTAATTGTCTAAATCTCCTCCTGACAGAAAGTCATTAAAAGGCTTCCTTCATCTGCTGTAAGACAGATAAAGACAAATTGTGCACCCTCCATTTTTTTAATAAGCAGATGAGACAGGGGTGTGTGACCTGCATACTCAGAATCAGGTTTTTTCCAAGGTCACTGCCTGCTCTGTGCTCCATCGTGCTGCCATGGCAGAGATCAGTGTTTTCTCCTCAGAAGGTGCTTTGTTGCCTTCCAGCTAGGAGAATACTCTATCACTGTGTTTTTCCCACACTGGTGTGTCAAAGATTCTGTCTCAAAAGCACTGAAGGGCAACAAGGACTAACCCACAAACCAAAGCAGCGTGTACAATCCCAAAGGGATCGGTTCCAAACTTCTCTCAGTAGTCAAGATGAGAAGGAAGGATGAAATCTATTGAAGTAGATTGAGCTAGCCCACATCATCCCTCAGGATTTGGCCTGTAGCCTGCAATTATGACAAGACCTGTCCCTGTAGGGCAGGTCAACTTTCCCTAGTACCTAATCCAGTTACAGGGAAATGGAAAACAGGAGGAGAAGGAATTCCTGCGTGTTACTCTGGCTCATTTATTGCCACCTTTACCAGGACTGCACTGCCAGCAGCAGCACTGATATTAACAGCTCTTGCCATGAACAGATGGCCTTTCTGTAAGGATCCCTAAGAATAAAACAGTAATTAAACCTCATGAAGCCTCGGGGAGTTGCAAAGGAGTCATGTCACTTTTATGATGCAGCTCTGCAGCTGTTTGACTGTGTATGGCCCTTCTGTTATTGACTGATTCTCCACAGGCCCAAGGAATCTGAACTGGAGGAGTCCCAAGCACATTCTTTTCCTGCAATAAATGGAGGGAGAATGGCAGTTTTTCTCCAGTGAGTCACCCACGCTGTTTTCAGAGAATCCCAAAATGGTTTGGGTTGGAAGGGACCTTAAAAATCATCCAGTTCCAACCCCCTGCCTTGGGCAGGGACATCTTCCACTAGCCCAGGTTGCTCAGAGCCCCTGAGCAAAACCTGGCCTTGAGGATTTGAACACAGTGTTCATTACTTTGAGAGCAATGCATAAAATCCAGCCAAAGTCCCTCCCAGGAGAGATGTTGCCATTTTTTGATGTGTGGAGGAGTTTGTTGCCTCAGTGAGGATTTCATGTCACTGTCTTTTGTCATGAGTTGCTTTAACTCAAGGTGAAATCTTCTATTTCACACAAAGATAGAGATTCAGGATGGACCATGAAAAACACTGAATCTTTTTTGCTATTGTAAATATGAGGCAATTTCAGGAAGGTGTCTGCTGTTCTCCACACAGTAATTGCTTTAGAGGACAGAGATCAGAACACTCTGTGCTGCCTATTGGCTCCAAAATCCACCATTGGAAGCTGGAAAGTCAAACTGCTCATTTTCTGTCTCCTATAAATATCTGCTCTATTTGGCTTCCAGATCACTGGGAGCAGATGTACCAGATCATTAGAGGAGGAAAGAGGATTTTGCATCCTCAATTTTTATTGCTGCCATAAATACTTTGGTAGTCACTGCACAGGGAATGAGAGTCTGCAGAGCCTGCAATCTGCATGTTAGATCCAGTGCTTTGCAGGCACAGGAGAATGGCAGGAGCAGGCAAAATGGGAATAAAAGGAGAAGTGGAAAGAGCTGGGGACACATCACAGGCTGCTTGACCACCACATCTCAGTGATTTGCAGGCATGATCAGGGTGAAAGCCTGGATGATGAAAGGGAGCCATTCTAATTTCTGTGGGGAGGTTTCTCCAGGTGCAGGGCAGGAACAGAAGGGGATGAAAGCACAGAACCATCACAGAGGGATCTAAGTTTGATTTGGTGGACACATCTTTGCAGAGAGAGGATGACATGGGTATTTGCCAGACAAACAAAACAAAACAAAAAACCAACTAACCAAAAAAAAAAAAAAAAACCAAACCAGGAAGAGTTGTCTTAGACTTCCAGAATCCTCATGAAGCAGACACATGTTGGTGTGGTAATTCAGGGCATCTGACTTTAAAAACAGAATCACATTATTTTCTTTCAACAGCAGCATCCTCTTTCCTATGGTGTGAACCCCAGACATTTGCAGGTGGCCTGCACAACATTTGTGCACCATTTAATGTCTCTCTTCAGCTTCTGAAGTGGCATCTGGTATGACTGGCATGTTTGATCAGCTGAGTGCACATAGCAGAGGAATATCAGAAACTAGAGGGGAAAAAATAAAAAAGTAAAAAAAAAAGGAAAAGATTCCCTTCTCCAATGGCAGTGGATGTTCAGTGGCAAGTTCTATTATGTGCTCTCCCTTTGATAGGAGCAGCTGGTCAGAGTTAATTTCTCAGCTCAGTGCTGTTGGTCGTTTGTGTGGGAGAGAAATGGAAGAGCAAAGTTCTCAGAAGCACTGAAACATTCAAATATTACCAAGAGACAGGTATATGGAGATTTGTACTCCCTTGATTTCCAATGGGAAAACAAGAGACAGCAGTCATCAGCACTGCACTCTCATTCTGTGGGTACTGCACTAATTACAGCAGGAATTTAATCTGTGCTCTACCCATGGTTCCAGCACATTGGAAGTGCCATGAGGTCTGGGTTTGGAGATCCACAAGCTGCTTCTATTGGAGCCCTTGGAAAAATCAGGTTCATTCTGTTCTTTGTAGAGCTCTAGGACTAGAACAATATTCCTGGATCCCTTGGATGTCTAAATGAAGGCTCATCACCTGCTCTTCCTTTTGGCTTCTCACTCCTTTTATGCCAAGATCTTGGCATAAAAACCTTGTTGCTACCATGATTCCTAAGGTTTGGGATTTGGTTTGTTTGGTTTTTGGGTTTTTTGAGTTTTTTTTTGTAAGAGGTTGTTATTACCCAATTGATCAATACATAATTTTAAGCTCATTTCTGGGAGGTTTTTGCATAATGCTTGGGATCAGCATTAAATCCTTTCTCCTTGCCAGTCACAGTGCAACTTTGAAATAACACTGATTCAAGACATGCTTTAAAGACAGCAGATTTTGAGATGAAAGTCAAAGGTTTCTGAGTTCTCTAGGCCTAGGAGTTACTGGGGAATGCATTTTTGGAGGCAGGGCTGTTTCAGGCTCCCACAGCCAAGACTGATGCTTGGTCACAAAAACACATCAGAGAAGGTTCTTATCTCAAAAAACTGGTCAAGTCAGTAGGCAAGGCTGGCAAAAGGTGGGTCTGGAAGCAAAGAGGACTCAATTCAGATTCCTGCACATAGGTAGGTGCCCAGTGCCACTGGAGATGCCTTTAGATAGCTCTGATATCCACGTGGATGTGTTCAGGTGAGATACCCTGGGGCATCCTGAATGGCAGCAGGTTCCTCTGTGTGGACAGCTGGGTGAGCCCTTAGAACTCCCTTCAGCCTTGCAGAAGTTCATTAGTGCAGACACCTAATTTTAGGGCTTTTGCTTGATGATTCACACTTGAAATTACTGGCCCAAGGTCACAAAGAGCCAGAAGTGCCCTAGTTTGCCCCCAGATGGGTGGAACATGGCAGATTTGGCTCTCCACTCACTGCAGGTCACCTTCACCACACTCCTGTGGGACAGACAAAGTTTCCTTCTCCTTTACAGCTCTGGGAAGGAGAGGCTGAATGACTTTTCTGAGACCCCCATGGTTTAATTAAACTGAAAAATCCATGCTGGTAAAATTAAAATACTGGGGTTTAAGACTGTAATTTACACAAGAGTTGGTGCAGTCTCCTAGTCCTATGCTCAGAGACAGTCTGTTTAGTACCTCTGCCAAAAATCCCTTCCTGTAATCTCTTCCTAACCTGTCAAGGTCTGTGCAATTGGTTGCATGGTGCATAGGGAAGGCAATCAGGAAACAGAATCCCTGTGCCAGAAGCATCTTCAGCTGCTTCACTGTGCCTCTTTAGGGCTCTTTTTTGCTCTAAATCGATGTGAGTTTGGATTTTTTCATTCACAAGAGCTTGGTGAACTAGACCCAGATGTAGTGGAAAGTTTGGTGAGGTTTTCAGAGTGTTTTAGTGATGGCTGATTGTCACCTGAGACCACCATAAATCCTAGAAACATATATAAGCTGGTAATTGCATGTTAGCAAAACTAACTCAGCCATTCAATTATTATTCTTTGTATGTAAAAACATCTATTGTTGAGAGAGTACTCATGAAACCAGCTGTCATTTATTGCTGTTGTGAGCAATTGAGAGATGAAGTTAAAAAACCTTTACTGAGAGCTGGTTGTTAAAAATCTTGGATTAGGGGAGATGACACAAACCTCCCTTGGCAATATATTCACAAAGATGTGAATATATAACTTATTTCAGGAGTTCAGAGCTTGCTCTGGGGCACACTCCTGCCAAGGAGCAAGGTAGTGCAGACACAATCCTTGAACTTCTCCTGACTCAGAAATATGTTGTCCCATAAGCAGCTTGTTTAGTAAGAGTGGAGATGTGAAGTGAGTAAGAGATTTGTGGGTTTGTCACCTTCCTTCCTGTTCTGTGGCATCCTCAGCTCTGATATTTACCTCTCATTGAAGTCAGTTCCATACATAAGTTACCAGTCTAGTTCCATACATAAGTTATCAGTATTTTTTATTATCTGCATATATAACACTTCATCTGAGTATCTGCATGCATCAATCCCTTGAGGAGTTTGATCCACTTGGATTGCACAGGAAGTGAATTTGATGCCATTCAGGAGTTCCAAGGGCCAGGTGTGTGCAAGTTTGAGAAGTTATCTGGCCACATCAAATCTTTAGGAGTGTGCTGATAGCTAAGGTTGTGGTGCCTGAAGAGTTTAGATACTCTGTGACCCAGCTTGAAATTCCTGCTGTAATTTGATGTTTTGTTGATTTGAGCAGGTTGGTTATATGAATTGAAGGTGTGTTCTGCTGAAGAAAGGATTAAAGAACCACAGAATGGTTTGGAACCTTAAAGATCATCCTCTTCTTCTTCTCCCTGGGGAACAGAAGGTTTTGGGGTGACCTCACTGTGGCCTTGCAGTGCCTGAAGGGGACCAGAGGAAAGATGGAGAGAGACTCTTGACAAGGGCCTGGAGTGACAGGACAAGGGGCAATGGCTTCACACTGACACAGAGCAGGGTTAGATTGGATATTGGGAAGGAATTGTTCCCTGGCAGTGTTCCAGGCCAGGCTGGATGGGGCTCTGAGAAACCTGGGATAGTGGAAGGTGTCCCTGCCCATGGCAGAGGGGTGGAATGAGATGAGATTTAAGGTCCCTTCCAACCCAACCTATTCTGTAATTCTGTAATCTGCCAAGTTTCTGCTGTGGGGTTCAGAGCAGCACAGTGGCATGTGTATCCAGATGTGGGTGGTCCCCTGCTCCTTGTCATTCTCAAGCATTTAAATTTGGTAATTTGTGCTTTTAGTACAGCTCTGGTTGAAAGCAACAGCAATCATAGGACCAAAGAGCAAAAGCTGCACAGTCTAGAAGCCCTCAGGATTGTTTTACTGCTGGTATTTAGTGTTGATAATAATTTTGGGGCAACATATCTAAACTTTGCTGGAGATAGCCAGGTTTTTCATTAGTTAAAATATTTTTCAATCTCTGATGGAGTAGTCTGAGCTGTCACACACTCTGCATAACTGAGTTCCTTATTACTGTGCCTGTCATTCATATCCCTGTAATCCCCTTTTTTCTTGCCAAGTCACTGAATGAAAAACCCAATTCACTCTGGCATTCAGAGCTCCCCTAATACTATTCCAGTAAAGGAGCAATGCTGGGGGTTATTTTTCTACTGAGTTCTTGCTGAAAGTGAAAGCCCTGAGGCTTTTGTGTGTGGTCCCTGCAGAGCTGCCCTCTCAGTTGCACTGAAATTCATCAAAGGATGCCCATTCCTGGAGTGTAAAAGTACCACATTACTGATGACATCTCTCCATCTGCCAGCCATGCTAGGGAACATCTGCAACAGCACCACTGGGAATACTTCAGGAACAGGGAAGGTTTTTAAAAAATAAAATAGGTTTCATGGCATTAAAAAAAAAAAAAAATCCAGTTTATGTGAACAATTCCACAAATGAAGTTTGTGAAAATTCACTGCAAGTGGTGCTTTTCACCAGGGTAAAAAACTTGATGGAAAAGTTTTCTGTCTGTAATTCTGAGTCTTATACATCAGTATAAATAGCTCAACAAATACTGCTTAAATTACCAGATAGATATAATAAAATATAGTCCCATCTATATGTGAGAGATAGAAAGGACTGGTCTGATTTATCACTTCCATTGATTCACACAGATAAATCATTAAACCTCCTTTAGGACTAGGGCACCAAAAATATAGAAAGGAAACCTGCTGGTTCATGAGCAATTAGAAAACTTCAAGAAAAGGTCTTTATAGGAGGCTCTGAAAAAAAAAAAAAAAAAGGAAGTGTGTAAAGTTCACTATAATTGTCTCCCTCACCCTGGGTCAGCAAAAAACCCAATATGATACCCAAGGTCAGTCAAACCCTCTTCTAAACTCCATTGCCCTAAATTCAAAACCTTCATCCTAAATCACCTTTCCCAAAAATATTTGTTTAAATTCTTTCATGGTTTCCATAAATCACAGACAGGCAGTAGCTGTCCAGCAGCATCAGCATGTGATGTGTTCCAGTGAAAAACTCCCAGCACATGATATGCCTAATTCCTAAAGCAGCT
This sequence comes from Oenanthe melanoleuca, assembly GCF_029582105.1. Taxonomy (NCBI): domain Eukaryota; kingdom Metazoa; phylum Chordata; class Aves; order Passeriformes; family Muscicapidae; genus Oenanthe; species Oenanthe melanoleuca. The sequence goes on from NC_079334.1 coordinate 8,837,162, forward strand.
TTGAACAGCTAATCTTTGGTGCTTTGCCCTTCAGAAAGGTTTGTCATGGGTCTGGTGGCAGACACAATGCAATGGTATGAGAAATGGTGCAACCCTCTGTTTTATTTGGAGTTTGCTAATAATCTGTGCCCACTAGGAAAAGAATAGGACTTATCCACATCTCAGGTGACCAAGCTGAACCCCGTCACCTGGCTTTGGGCTGTTTCTTGCAGGGTGGGGGTGCAGGGTCCTGGTTCTGCATTGGTGCCCCCACATGGGGCTGGATCACTGCAGCTCTCTGCATTTTCCCTTGATGCAGTTGCTGGACACCACTTGGCATCACTGCCACACAAATTATCCTGTCTCATTAGAAAAGGTGAATGTGACTCCCCCGGGGACACAGGCTGGATATGAGGGGTGGGTGGGTGAGTGAGTGAGTGAGTGAGTGAGTGAGTGAGTGAGTGAGTGAGTGAGTGAGTGAGTGAGGTGTCCCCACTGTTCTCTGCCCCCTCCTTTGGTGGTCTGGACCTGTTTTGGCCACACAAAAAGCTTGCTGACATCCCCTCGCGCTGGTCTGAAGGAGTGCTCCATGCAGACTAGTTTCCAGCCGTGATCCCTCTCCTGTCACCATCTCCAAAGCTGTCGCGACATGTCCTGAAGGAATGCAGAAGAAACGCTGGCCCCGTTCCCACTTGGCCGGGCTGACACTAAAGGTCAGCGGCTCCCTCCTGTGGAATCCCAGCCCTCTCCTTTCCAGTTCCCTAATCTGATAAACTCGGGGCGGGGGAGGAGAATGTGATGTAAGCTCTCAGTCCCGCCGTGCCCCGGGGGTTTTGTGGCCGCCGCACTTCGGGAGGCTGAAGAAGAAGCTGAAGATCCAGCACGGCTGCGGGAGAGCCTGGCAGGTGATGTACTCACCTCCCCTGCCTTCCTGGAGAGGAAAGCCCAGCACGGTGTGCAGCTCCTTGCCTTGCCGGCTCCACCTGCGCTCTGCGCACCTGGAGAAGAACGGGATGCTCGGAGCGGCTGCGGTGAGTCTGCTCCTCCTCCCTGCCCCTTCCCTGCCCTGGGGAGGGGAGCAAGGGAAGGTTTGGGGTCATGGAACCGTGTGGAATCCCTGCGGGATTGACTCTGAGCCAGCTGATCATCGCCGGCTAATCTGGGCGCTGGCACAGCCCGGATTACAAGGGCGTGTGGCTCTGTGTCAGGGTGGGTGGGACACCTCGCAGGGCTGTGTCACAGGGACAGCCCAAAAAGGAGCCTGACTGCAAGGATTGACTGCAGGAGAGAAATTTGTGAAGTTGCGATTTGAGAAATTGTGTCATAGGCACAATACCGGGCATGTCTGTGAGGAGGAGCCAAAGGAGAAAATGTGCTTTTCTCCATGCCAGCAGGAGGTGAAACTGGGAGGAAGCTGGTCCTTGTGTGCTGATGGAGAGAACTGGATCAGTAGCTCAAGCTGTTTAAATTAACTGTAGAAAAGTGTTTTCTAGGAGAACTTCCAAATGCCATTGAAAACATCCTGCTAAAGGAAAGAAAGGAAGAGGAGGATCATCATATGTATGAGTATTCTATTTTATATACAATATTAGAGAATCCCTACAGGTAAAACAAAATTAATGTATAACAGGGGCCTCAGAAAACCAAATGACTAGCTCTGTTAACACCTCTGGAGCTGTAGCAGTGCTGAAAGAATCCCTAGCTGCCTTCCAGCACTGGGAATATCCAGTAATACCTGCAGGAGGATGCAGTTATGACACCTGGTGTGAGTCCTCACTTGAATGTTGTGCCCATACTGCTTTGGGAAAAAAATGCCACCTGACTGATTTTCCAATGGTATTGGCAGTTCCCTCCTGGCTCTGGCAGATCACATGCAGCTGCTCAGAGCATTTTTTAGAGGTGAAACCTCTATATATAAAAATCTGGAAATTAAATAATAAGTTATTTAAATTTATAAATTAAAAAAATCTGGAAGTTAAGCAGATAATCATTACGGGGGGGGGGGGAGGGGGTGTCACTTCCTTTTTCAAAAGTCTAAAAGTTAAGTTTTTAGAAAGCTATTGTCCTTTCATTAGCTGTAGTCCTGAGCCTTTGTCTAAAGAGCCCCCTGATTCTAGGCTCAGTCAAGTTAATTTCTTTCCAGAACTTGGGATGGCTTCAATTTGGCAGAAAACTCAGGACTTCTACAACTGGATTCTTGAAAGTGGAGGTAGGTAAGAGATGCTGTCTAAAATGGGAATTTCTGCATGAATAGCAGGATCATTAAAACCAAACCCAGAAGGAATGTAATCCTTATACTAGCTCACATGTTCTTCACTAGGCAGATTTCCACTTTTGCTTCTCCATGATCACAAACTTCCCTCAAGTCTTGAAACATCCCAGGAAGCAACATCCTCCTGTTGAATCACAGCAAGGAATAAAGGATGATGGATTTTCCATTGGAAAATCTGACAGGACTACAAGCAATAAATGCTTGGGATTGCCTGGAATACTAAAGGAAGTGATTTTTTTAAATGCATATTGATGTATCATGGGAAAGCTTAGTTGACTAAAGGGTTAATACTTTGGGGTTTTAACTCTTTGTGATGCCAGTAAAACCTGTTATCAAATGAAATATTGGCAGTAACACTCCTCAGTGCTTGAGATTTGACACCTTGCAGTGAGGAGACATCAGATCTTCAGTAGTTAGAGGCTCAGCCTGGTCCCAAAGGGCTCTGTTGTATCTCTGGATGTAAAGAAAATCCACAAAATGCCATGCAGGCTTGCATGATGGCTTTGGCAGGAGGAGGACATGGGGCATAATGCTCAGAGTTTATATAATGCTCAGTAAATGTTTCAGGACTTAAATTTCACAAGAGTGTAAACTGGAATTCAGTACTTCTGACAAACTGCTAAATCCAGAAATAGAATATCAAAGAGCTCCTGACCCAGCCCATAACACCCATCATAAAGAGCTGGGAGGTTTAGAAGGGTGAGGGACTAACAGTGTTGTCCAGACTGGTATGGCATTTATAAAAAAATGAAGGAGTTTGACAGACCACTGACACTTGGAACAGGAAAAGAAAGCATGAATGGCACCTGGGACATTTTTGCTGATATAATATATCCTGGGTGATAGCAGGATTAGGAGGTGGCATGACAGAAAATCTGTTGAGTTTCCCTTTGTTGTAAGACCAAAGAGCTGTTTCAGCAGGGATAAGTGTTTTGGCACTTCCCAGTGAATTCATGCTTCTTAAGACAGCAGGTATAAAAATGAAGGAGTGGAGAATTTCAGATGTCCTGAGGATTGTAAGGGAATAACACCAGTGATTGAAGCACTTTTATGATTCAGCTGTAAAGATTTACAGTCCTGAAGAGCCACTGTTGCTTTGGCTGCTCCTGTGCCTCCCTGCACAGTGTCTGGGATCGCTCCTTTCACCCAGGGAGGGCTCCAGCTCATCCCAGGAAAGATCTGCCTTCCAGTACTGCAGCCCATACCCAAAACCTGGGCTAAAACCTTTGTGCTGAAGCCTTTTGGCAGAGTCAGAGCAGGACTGAGGTGCAACTTTGCAAAGACACAGAGACAACAAAACTCTTTTTACCAGCGAGCGCGCTGACGGGAACGAATGAAATACAATTAAATATATCCACCCCGCGCTGTGTGGAGCTGCCAGCCGTGGCTGTGTGCTTTTTTCTTCCAGATCCAAGGACAGACCCGTGGCCACTGGTCTACTCCCCAGTTCCTGTCACCCTGATCTTCAGCTGCTACCTGCTGCTGGTGGCCCTGGGGCCGCGCTGCGTGCGGCGGCGGCTGCAGCTGCGGGCGCCGCTGCTCGCCCACAACCTGGCCATGGTGGCACTGTCCAGCTACATGTTCTACGAGGTGAGCAGGCAGGACTAAGCACCTGGGCAGGGCTGGAACTCCAGAGTGTGGTAATTGATAAGTGATTCGTGTTAATCGTAGAAGTTTTGGAGTTTGGATAAACCAGAATGCTTAAAATAAGAAAAGAATGTGGACATAGATAAAGGGAAATAGATGGTTAAGCCCACTCTGTTTAAATCCCCCTGTTGTGAATATTGTGTATACCAGTTTGTAAAAGAAAAAAAGGGTTTTCCATAAGTCTGAAAGGTTTCTTTGCCTTTGTGTGATCAATCACAAACTATCTGCTAAAGGTCAGACTTCCTACTTCTGCTCCTTATCTACCAAGACCAGATGGTTCCATGACCAATTGTCCCAAGAGCTGTCCCACAGAAGTTTGGAAGTTTCTTTGACCACCACTGCTTCCCTTGCAGAATTACACAACAAAACAATAACAATTATTGATTACTACAAGGAAAACCATCCTATAAAAAGGGAGCTGCAAACCAAGTTCGGTGGAGCGTGGAGAGGGCGGTGACCCCCATGTATCCCCAGCACTGCTTGCTCTGTCTATATAAAATAAACCAATCTAAATTTTGCTGAATATCGAGACTTTTGTTTCTCATTTACAACAAGAGCCTCCAGATTCCAGCTTTTGCTGATGGATTCTGCTGAAGGGAGTGGGAGCTGGCGTGGACATGTCTGTGTTTTGCCACAAGAGAAGCAGCATTGTCCTGCTGCACCTGATTTCCTCCCCTTCCTCCATCCTCCTGCCATTCATGAAATTAACACGGGATTTCATTCATCCTGAGTGAAGGATTGTAAGTTCACTAGGCACAGAGTGTGTGGAGGATATGGAGCAGCCTCATTTTGCCTCCAGTCTGGCTGGTGATGGATCCATCTCTGAGGATGAGAACCACTGGGCTAATGGAAGCTGTCCCTGCCCAAGGCAGGGGGTTGGGACTAGAGGATCTTTAAGCTCCCTTCCAACTCCTTAACATTCCATGATTTTCCAAAGTTGGCAGTTCTCTCCAGGAGTGACAAGCACTCTCTGTCTTCCTGCTGCTGAGAGTGCAAAGGATATTTTTTTCTGCTTGTTCTTAATGCATAAGCCTTTCCACAAGCCTGTCCCCCCTAGTTTATGTAGGCCACTGAAAACTCTTCGAGGGAACATGGCCAAATAGGTTTCAAAAACATTCTGATGCCAACAAATATGCCCTTTAATTTGTATCACAAGTGTTACATTAACCCAAAGTGCTTTTGCTTTTTTTGAACAAATGCTGCTCTATCTGAGGACAGGTGTGAAAATTCCTTTTCTGTGCTTGATTGTTCAGTTATACTGGGTACTTGGTCTTTTTTTTTTTTTTTTTTTGCTTTCCAGTGAACAGGCAAATGTAACCAACCAAAACAGAACAACCTGTGATCTTTGCAAAGAACGGAGTCTGTCAGAGAGATGCAGAAGACTAGAACTCACTATTCTTGCTGAATTAGTTTTGAGCCCTCCAGTGATTACACAAAGAGTTATAAATCTTCCTAGGCCTAATTTGCTCTTTTTTTTGATATTCCAACCTGGATGTGAAGTATTTTGTTTTAAGTTTTTACTATTTGTTCATGGATTTTCTGTCAGTAACTATAATACTGAAACCCTACTACCTTAGCATTGATATACCCATCTTTTTTGTAGCAGATTGCATTGAACAGAAAATTGATTTCTATTTGCTTTTTGTTTGTTTCAGTTTCTGGTCACTTCAGTCTTGGCCAACTACAGCTACCTGTGCCAGCCAGTGGATTACAGCCGGAGTGAGCTGGGAATGAGGGTACAGCTCTGGGGAAAGCTTGCCTTGGGCCCTGCCCTTCCATGGCTATGCAGATTCTTTTGCACATAAATAGCAATTTGCATGGCTAAGAAGGCTTTGACTCCAGTTTGTTGTTGCCTGGAAATCTATTCCATTCAATTGTCTGCTTCAACAGCTGGTGCACTTTGCTTTAGCTCTCTAAGATTAATCATCTCAGTCCACCCAGCCATCTAAGTTGGATCACTGCAGAGAGGGTGATCTCACCAGCTGAAGTATCAATATTGCAAATTACCTTTGAAATAGATGTGATTCTTTGCATGGATTATAAGGATTCTGGGTGATCACTTCCAACAAGGAAACCAATTTTTATAACCTCTGCCTTGCATGACAGAAATCTTACTCAACACTTCCTTTAGCAGAGGGCTTTGCCTAAAACTATTCCTTGTTCATCACAGGGGGTTGGGTCTCACCAGCATCAGCTTTCTAAAAACACTGCATGGGTTTTTCCTCTTTGAATTTGGAGTTACAGTGCCTTACTTTGAACAGATGCATGCATCATATTAACTTTTCAGTTATTCAGAGTCTAGCCATCTGGAAAAAAAAAAAACAAAACAAAACAAAACAAAAAAAAACCCAAACCAACCAACCAACCAAAAAAAATTAATGTCCCCCCTTGCTGCAGAGCCCGGGTGGGCAGGGATACATGGTGGTTGAAAATGTGATTTTGGGTAAAGCTCTAACCGCCGTGCCTTGTGCTGCCCAGCAGATGGCAAGAGTGTGTTGGTGGTTCTTCTTCTCCAAAGTCATCGAGCTGCTGGATACGGTAAGGAGGGCTCAGCTCCTCAGCGGGAAACAGATATTTCCTTGTCAGAAAGGGGCAGCGGGCCAGAACTGATGTCCTGGGTTGATCCTGTATTGATTCTCTGCCTGTCCATCCCCTGGCTGCACACACTCCCTCCCCAGCACCTTCCTGAGGCTGGGCACGGCACTAGGGGAGAGGTTTTAACCCTGGCTGCTGCCAGGCTGGCCCCCAAAATTTTAGCTGCCACACAGCTTGTGTTGTGCTATACCTGGCTGATTAACAGTGGGGCAGAAAAGGAGCTGCAAGTGGACAGGTCCTGGCATCTCTGCTGCCATGGATTATCAGGGAGCTGTGTGCTAAAGGTTTGTGTCCTGGGGGTTTGTGTCCCACCTCTTTATAGTTTGTCTTCAGCTCTCCTCCTGCACTGTAAATGAACTAAGTGACTGCACAAGGCCAGCAGAAGAAAGCTGTGTCACAGCCCTTTGTGTCACAGCTAACAACCCACCAAAATGTGAATAAACATGTGGATCCTCCCTAGGCCTATTGCCAGGGGTTTGGCCAATCCCCTCTCTGTTTGCATCAGCATCAAAAGCAGCTTTTTGCCAGTCCTGAGTTCCTGAAAAGCAGATTCACTTTTTGGTATGTGTGTGTGTATGTATGTGCATGGTGAAATGCAGTGACCTGACACATCTGGCAAACCCGTTCTCTTTACTAATGCAAATTCCAGGAGAGTTTGGCCATTCAACACAGTAGGTTTTTTCTATGGGTTATTGTCTGATAGCAGTAAATATACAATCTATGTCTTGAAAAGGAGCAGACCCAATTGTGAAGTGTATGGAGGCTCAGTCAGAGTCTCAGATGTGTCCTCTTTGGACTTGGGGCCCTGAATCAAGACATAAAAATATTTTGGGCTTTGTGGAAGAAATTCTGTCTTCCAGTTCCCACTATAAGTTCTGTTGTGTTTCACCAGTTTTTGTCAGCAGCAGAGGAAATGAGTTTGGGAGATTCAGACTCATCATTAGTTTTTTTATGAGTTCTTACTGTGAAATTTTTGTCTAACCACATCGACTCAAGGTTTTCCTTTGCCTGGCTTCTTTCAGGTTTTCTTAATTCTGCGCAAGAAACAAGAGCAGGTGACTTTTCTGCACGTGTACCATCATGGCTCTATGCTCTTCAACTGGTGGTCAGGGGTCAAATACGTGCCTGGAGGACAAGGTATGCTTGTAAGAAATGCTGCTGCAAGAAAACCCTGTGTTTCTCATGGCTTTTTGGGTGGAGGTAGCATTAACAGTGCAGATGGGCTGACTGGCAGGTAGGAAGCTCACCTACTTCCAAAGGTGAGGAAAAGCATGTGCATTTCAGATGATCCCATCTGCTCAGATCTTGGGGCTATTTAGGCTGCCATGTTCACTGCCTCACCCAGAATGAGAGTGGGCCATCAGAGTGAGTCCATCAGAAAAAATAACCTCCTACAGAAGGTCTGTGTACATCTCCTCCACAAGCAGTGCTCCCTCTCTCCTCATTCAGAGGCCCTGGGGCAGCAGCCCAGGGTCTGGCTCTGTCTTCTGCTCTGGCTGTGCCCATTTCTGGGCTGTATCCAGAACACTGCCCCTTTTTGCTCAACTGGAAGGGAAGATTCTGGGCACTAAGCCACTCCCAATACAAGATGCTGGGAAGTCATTTTGGCTACATGGCCTTGACACCAGAATGGTGTGAAATGCTTAGGTCAGACAATCAAAGTCTCTCCTCTGAACACTTGATATGGGATTGGATATATTGTGGATGCCCCTACCCTGTCAGTGCTCAAGGCCAGATTGGATGAGGATCTGGGCAACTCTGGTGGGAGATAATGGCCTTTAATGTCCCTTCCACCCAACCCATCCAATGATTCTGGCTGCTGAAGTAAGAGAAAAGTTGATGTGTTTCCATGGCAGAGCCCAGGGGGAATGTCCATGCCCAGGGGTGGGTGTGATGTGTTTAGGAAGCATCACCATAGTGGCTGTGAGCTTTTCACAGGGTTAGCCTGGAATGGGTCGTGTGCCTTGCTCACCCTCACTTCTTCACCCCTCAGCCTTCTTCATTGGGATGCTGAACTCCTTTGTCCACATCTTCATGTACGGCTACTACGCCCTGGCCAGCCTGGGGCCGCGGATGCGCCGGTACCTGTGGTGGAAGCGTTACCTGACCATCCTGCAGCTGGTAATGAGCTCCAGGTGTCCTTCCCTGCCCTCCCTGGGCCAGGGGGGATGGCCCTGCTGTCTGTCACCTCTCTGGCTCAATCTCTGTTTGCTGCCCACGGAGAGCAGCACGTCCCCAGTGCCCTCCTGTGCTGCTCTGAGAGGTGGAGCCATGGGTGACCTGCTCCAAATGCTGCTTCCACAAGACTGCTGGAGGCCTTCAGTGACCATATCAACCTAATTACCCACAGCTTTGTAATGGGAAGGGGAGAGAAAAATTAACAACTGGATTCCTCCTGTTTAGGTTGTATAAGGAGCACTGAAAACAGTGCTTGGTGTGGAGAGGTGGAGCAGTGATTAAGGGAAACTTTGGATTATTGATAGGGCAGCAGATTGGGGAGCTTTGATTCGGTTCCTTCAGACAGGAAGGGTGTCTCTAATGGCAGGTAAACGGGCAAATTAAATATGTGAAGTTTTCTCTAGAAAATCCCTTTAGATTTTCTTTCCCTCGTCTCTGATGAAATTACAAATCCAGAAAACCCTGCTGGTTTTTCAAAGATACAGCATAAATGCAATGGTCCAGACAAGGACAATGGTTGTAGGAGAGTATTTTCCACTCAAAGACAGGCTTTGCATACCAAAAGTATGCAGTTACAAGGGAAGAAGATATGTGTAAAATAGTGGTGCAGTGAAGGCTGCTCCAGAATTCTAACTTAGCCTGCAAAGCAAAGCAGAACAAGAAAACATTGCATGAAATAAAAAAAAAAATATTTAATAGCTTTTGGGTAAGTAGAACCCATTGCTTCAGTGTATTGAGACAGGTGACTTAGTAAAATACAAAAAAGAAAAAATTATCATTTAATGTTTAAATTAATAAGGGTAGTATCTGTAGTTCCCCTCTGCAAGCTAAAATACAAATCAACATAATTATGGGTACAATAACCTGATTACCACTGGGGAAGGGGAATCTCCCACACTTAGTCTCCATATTCCAACATCTCAGTTACTGCACTGTGGCAGAGAAACGGGCCAAGGGCAGGAGAGGTTGGGTTGGTTAAACCTCCAGGTTGGATGGACATCCTTCCTGGTGGGAAAACACTGCTGGGCGGAAAGGCAGGTTCCCAGAGATGTCAGGAGAGGCAAGCCAGTGATGCTCTGGGTTGAGGACAGTGCTAGGGTGTTGTGATAGCTGTGATGGTCTCAATGGCCAAGCTGAGGTGTCCCTAATCTGGCTGCTTCTTTTTTCCACCTCTTGCAGTGCCAGTTTGTGGCCGTTGCTGCTCATTCTTCCTACAACCTCTTCACAGAGTGCCCGTTCCCTGATGGCTTCAACATTGCAGTCTTCCTCTACAGCCTCAGCCTCCTGGCTCTCTTCCTGCACTTCTACTATGGGGCCTACATTAGGAGAAAGCAGGAAAAACTGGCTTAAAGGAGATCAGAGGGCACAGAGAGCACAGTCTGATGAACATGTGCATTCTCTGCTGCTTGTGACGCGCTTTCAGGAAGAAAATGTGTCTGGGGAGTGTGTGTGAGGCTCATGTCTTGCCTTCAGATATCCCAGGTTAGGGAGAAGGAAGGAATGATGTAAACTCAGGGATTAGGGAATGAGGAGCACACTTAGTTAAGCTGAGACCAAGCTAAGCCACGTAGTCACCAGCAGAGCAAGCCTTGGGACATTTGCAAGATAAGGTCTCTTTCCCTTCCATCTTTAACTCAGTGTCCAAGGTCTAGCAGCCAGCTAGAGCTCCCTGCCTCATTTCTTAGGCTGTAGAGGGTTTCTGCATCCACAAAACTATCTCAGCCTCAGGGTCTTGTGCCTCCAGGCTGGAAACCAATGTCCAGGTAGCAGCAGCAGCCAGGAATCCACTCAGCTGCACACTGCATCCCACCCTGCCCTGCTAAGGGAGCTCCTGCTAGCCCTGGGGTGCTCCTGATGGTTTAACTTCAGATCAGCATCAGCAGCAAGGAAATTGGACATTAGGTTGTCTGGCTGGGCAGGTGTCTTCACTGTCCTGGAGGTAAAGAAGGCATTATTAGAACTTTCACCCTAAAAAGAAACTAGTGCAGTAAGAGTTACCATGTCTCATTTTCTGGAATGTTTATTTTGTTTTGTTTGCTCTCGTACCAATAGAGAATTTTAATGCATGAAGATACTTGGTATTATTCCTTATAGATGCCATAATTGAACTAGAAAGAAAATATTGCTGTTCCCTATTCATAACTTATTTTCTCCAATTTGTTATTATTTTTAATACTGTTACTTTAAAATTTTGCTTCTTGTCAAACCTAAAGAGTTTAACACCACCATAAGCAATCACCTCTACTACCTAATTGTATAAGAATTAATACAAAATGTATCAAGTCAATTCATTGGGTAGTGCAAAGCTGCATAGCCTCACTGATTTTAAGACATGACTCATTGTCTTCTTTTTTTGCTCCTAAATCAATTACAACTAGAATTTGGCACTTATATTCATCTTCAGACTGTTAAATACTTTTAAAGTTTTGATATGGTAATGCTTTGAAAATCCTAATTAAACTACAAAGTGGTAATTATTGATTGAATCCTGCTCAGTTGATTAAAACAGGTATTACAGAGCAGTGGTATTTTGTGAAATGCAAAGGTGTTGAAGGAGGGGGGCTGGACATGGTGCATTGCCATTGCCAAGCCAAATCCACCTCAAATATAAAGAAGTCCAACTCCACTGGGATTGTCCAGAGGACTGGAGCTAGCCTGAAGCAAATGGATGTACCCAAAAGACCTGTGTGCCCTGGAGTTGAGTGGCTACAAAAAATAAATTCAACTTGTTCCTCACTGCTCTGTGTTCATACCCTGAACATTTCCTTCAGCCCTTCCACACACATGTGGAAGATAAAACAATATTCTGCCATTCCTCACCCTCCTCCCCTTCACTCACAGCCACAAAGGACTTGTTCACCTGTCCCAAGGACACATCATAAATGTTCTTCCTTTGGTTTGAGCAGTCTCTCTTTTGATTGCCACTGGTGAGAATGAGAATCACTGCATCTGTGCTAGTTGGTTTTCTTCCTGTCAAATATTTTTCCATGCTAATTAATAAATAAATAGTGACACTTTTGCATACTGGACTTCTGCTTCTCTCAGAAATTTTAACTAGCAAATCCCTGGGTGGGTCCTTCATTCCTCCCTTTGTTTGGAAACACAGGAAAAGGGGATCTGCTGTGTATCTAGCATATCCATGTAGAGGATTTCCCCTGGGGGCTCTCCAGATCCTGAAGACTCAGTGCAAGTAAAGCTGTTTCATTACTCCTGTCCACTTAATGATTAATTTATGGCCCTCTCCTGCTTAAATCATCAGTACATTTGGCCCTCTAGTTTCATGGTAGAACATTTCTTGCAGCTGGCTAAATTATCTGGGCTCACAAAGCAATCTAATGCTTTTTTTCCTACACATGAGTAGGTGTCAACCTCAGTTTCCCCTTACTTTAATGTTTTCAGAATGTAGTAAGTAACTAACTCATAATTTCATGCCAGAATAAGCATCATGTATTTTGATTTTCCTTGATTCATGACTGCTTAAAAATTAGAAATGAGCACAAAATCTGAATGAGATCACTCAATGCTTTTCCACTCTTAAAATACATGAATTTGTAAGCATGCCATTTAGCTTTTTTTAAGGCAGCCTATGCAGCCTAATTTGTGTCTGTGTGTGACAGAGCAATGGATTTTGGAGTGTCACTGGCCACATAGGTAGTAACAAAACATGAAAGTACAAATCTGTCACCTGACAGCTTGAAGTGACAGATCACCTAAATCAGACACTGCTGTCACCATTTGTTCCAGACATGAAACCTTTGATTTATTCCTGTCCCTCTTCCTCACAGCCTGAGTGAGTGGCCTGATGTTGAATGAGCAAGAGCTTTTTGTTGGTGTGACTTTGATGGCATAGGATGAAAATGAAGTATTTTCAGCTGACTGATAAGGAGGGATTTGAGCTTTGAGAAACACCACGTTTTCCATACAGGAACAGACACTGGCATGGAGCACAGCTGTTACAGAATCATTGATGCAAGCAAAATTCACTTGTGAGGGCATTTGCACTGGCAGTGAAGAAAAAACTGCAGTGCTATGGCTGAGTGGCTCCTTCAGATTGCACTTGCTTGTCTTCATTCTCCTGTTTTAAAATTGGGTTATCCCAGTTGGAACTGTCCACCTGGGCCACCCTGTTGTGACAAAAAAACAAACCTGAGAGAACAGCTATGTGCTCCTGGAATTTAGCAGAGAATAAAGGCACCGAATGGGATTTCCCTACTAAAATCAAGTCCCTGGAATTAAAGATTACCCCACAGCAAAGCACTGAAAGTCAAAAGGGATGGAAATTATAAATTGCAAGCTTGGATGGCTCATGCTGTCTGCTAGAGTCCAAACCTTGAGGATGAATTAAAAATACCATGTTGCAGATGGATTTGTGAAAATCTGGGCCAAATGCTGGTTCTCCCCATATCAGTGGCAAAGGCTGCAGATTGCTCTGCAAGGAGGCAGGCACAGCTCCTGTGTGGAAAACAGCACGCCCAGCTCCACAGCCGTGTTTGCTGGAGCAGGCTGGAGTGTTATTCAATCTTTACAGATGACTTTAGAGGGCAGGTGGTGTGCAAGTCCCCTCCTTGTAAAATGTGGGTCATTAGATGTCTGTAGAGCAGTTTACATGAACAAGATGTAAAGCACAGTGTAAGTAGGCTGCTGAAATGAATAAGCTTGATATCTGGTAGTGCTCAGCATCTTTCCTGCTGTTCCAGTCAATGTAAATTATGGATGTTCTGATCAAATTACTTTTGAATTAACCAGACCATTTACTCAGTGCTTACTTTCCCTCTGAAGATAAATGAGAGGGATTCTCATTTTAATCAAAACAAAATACAGAAAAGAAAATCAATTACTATTTAATGTTTTTTCCATCCCTGTGTGATGGAAAGTTTCCAGAGGAACTTAGGCTTAAAACTGCAAAGCAATATAAAATGCAGGGACATGGTTGGGTTTTAGCTATTAGATTTTTTAGGTACTATCAGAAAATATGTCTGTGTTTTTTTCCTTTTTTAGGGCAAAATAATTACTCTAAACAATTAAACAAGCAAAAGCAGAATACAGTAGATTGCTTCACCCAAAAAAATAAAAATCTGTCGATAGAGATGTAAACCACCTAGAAGCCAAACATTTAAAAAGATCAGCCAGCTCTATATATAGAACAGTGTGAATGTGCTGAATTCATTAATGAATAGCTTCGTGGATTAGGGCTTGATAGATGGAGTGCTCCCATCCAGATGTTTACTGTGATTTGTCAATGGCCTCGTACTTAATCCTCCCGGGCAGGAAATACGAGCCTTTCCTCTGGGGTCTCCCCTGGGGACTGTGGCAGTGCCTCTCTCTGCCCTGAATCATCTCAGCCCGGGATCGGGCTGCCGAGGAATTAACCAAGAGGCACGGATTTGCTTTTAACCCTCTCGGTTTCCTCTCAGCTTCAGGTGATTTCCTCACCACCTGCCACAGCCTCGCTATTATTTAGTCAGCACATGGAGAAGGAAAAAAGGAGTCACTCGTGTCACCCTGGGGTCCCTTGTAGCACATCTCAGCCCTGTTCTTCCCTAGTCTGTATGTCATCCTTTCTCTCCAGTACCTTAGCTTTCTGCTGCTTTTCAAGAGAGTGTTCAGGATCTTTACATGGAGATGAAAAAATGAAGGCTATTAAATAAAAATTGTCCTTTAAAGTTCACTGCTTGGAGTAGATGTTCCTTCCCCTTTAACATCATCCTTCTCTTTTTCTTGTCCTTTTTCTCTGCTCTTCTTTTGTACCCACACACAGACACATATACAGATACAGATTCTCAGAGCTTTTAAAGCTGCAAAGAAACTAGCTACAAGTTACTCAAATGCTATACCAGCAGATGCATTTTTCTGATCCATCAATTAATAATGTACATTTTCTTCATAGGGTTTTCTGCAAGGCTTTCATCCAGGTGAATTGGGCAAGTCTTTCTTTGAACTTTAGCATAATCCCATTTGCCTTCAAATTCAGGATGTGAACACTGCAACTGGATGCTTGGAAAGGCTTGAAACTTGAACTAGAACTTAAATTCAGTGTGGTCCATCCCAGGCATTCCCTGCTGTTGATGAAGGAATGGCAGAATGGATACAACCATCTGAGAGGCAGCAAGTTACTGCTCCTCTGTACACTTTATTCTGCTCTGTGTGGTACCCACCATCACAGATGTCTGAGCATGTTTCCTCCTGAAATAAATGGGTTATTCCTGAGGCAATATTTTGGAGCTGACAGAGTAGGAAAACCAGAATAGTTTTTGAGTGTGCAAGCCCTTCTCTGGTTGTAATTCCTGATATGCATTGGTAGCAGATCAGCCACTCCTTGTTGGGGTGCACAGGTGTGTCTGTGGTGTGTCTGTGTTTATTGTGAGTTTTGCTATCCCAAAGGGAGTTATCCCACATTTTGCAGGTTTAATGTGTTATCCCATTAAATAACTGTAAATCAAAGGGCTGTTATTTTCAAAGGAGAACTTATTTTCTACATAATTTTGCTTCTAGAAATTACTTGTGTGAATAAAGCTGTCCTTCACTTCACTGGCACGGTGGAAAACAGGTTGGCAATTCTGTGCTCAGTTCTCAGAGATAAAATGCAAGCCACCACTTACAGAAACCGTTTAATACAGGCATGATTTTCTATTTATGCTTTTAATATCTTTGGGCATATCTCATACACAGAGGTAATGTTTTAAATTAAGGGAAAGCCACTAGTCACAGTGAATCTAGGTAAAGTGTTTGATGGAGCTATGAGTAGTAACATAAGGATTTAGGAAAAAATGTCACTGTGATGCCAACTGGAAGGCAAAATGGTCACACTTAATTTTGTTAGAAAATCAGAAACTCCACAAGACTGGAGTGGTGTACATATACCTACAAGTTCTAATCCTACAGTATTTATATACATATTTAGTATATTTCTTTGCAGACCTCGAATAGAATGGATGAGTTCATGGCTTGAATACTTGGCATTGATAGTTTTACTGAATTGTAATTGAAGTAATTGTGTAAAGCTGCTTGCTCCTCTCCAATAAAATGTGCATCTACTGGAACTTTCCATCCTTGGATGCGGGTTTAGGAATGCATCAACGGGAAAGTGTTTGCGAATGTTAACATGAAAGTAGCACGGCAGAAATGTCGTTTGCTGGCTTTTGGAGCCGCACTAATTCAGCGGGAAACTCGAGGGAGCAGGAGCAGGGAGAACAAACGCAAAGCTGGAAAAAAAAAAAAACAACATACCAAATCCTTTCCTTTGTTCTTATTCCGCTGGGAATGGGGAGGGGGGACACGCCAAGAGGCGCCAGGGGGATCCCCGGGGCTTTCAGCTCTGATTTCCTCTAGCGGTGCGCGGGGGTTCGCAGGAGAAGCGCTCGCTGCGCGCAATCCCTGCAGCGAGCAAACCCACGGGGGGCCGCTCCGGAATCCCTGCGGAGCGCCGAGCCCCGGCCCGAGGGCAGCCCCAGCCCCAGCCCCAGCCCCTGCCCCGGCCGTGTCCCACACCTCGGCACCTGCGGGCATCCCCCGGCCGGGCGGGGCGCGGGGAGATGCGGCATCCCGGCTCCCCAGGGATGCTGCCGCTGCCTGCGCGGGGGCGCGGAGCAGGAGGGATCCTCTTTGACGTCAAGCCACCATAATATAATGATGGCTCGTTCATATCCGGGTCCCCGAGCGGCTCCCCCGGGCCGCGCTGGGCCGCGCTTGGCGGCGCGGTGAGGGGAGGCGGCTCGGGCAGGGCAGTGAGGGCAGGGCAGTGAGGGGAGGCGGCTGGGGCAGGGCAGGGCAGTGAGGGCAGGGCGGTGAGGGGAGGCGGCTCGGGCAGGGCAGGGCAGTGAGGGCAGGGCGGTGAGGGGAGGCGGCTCGGGCAGGGCAGGGCAGGGCGGTGAGGGCAGGGCAGTGAGGGGAGGCGGCTCGGGCAGGGCAGCGCGGGGCTGGCGGCGGCGGCAGCGCGGAGCGAGCGCAGCATGCCCGCCGCCCCAGACGCGCCTGCCTCCCGCCGCCGCCGCTGCTGCTGCTGCCGCCCATGGAGATCGCGCTGGTGACTCTGGAGAACGGCGGCACCACGGCCATCGCGGGCGGCGACGATGCCGCGGCCGCCGGCGGCCGGGCGCGCTGGCGGGGCAACTCGCTGCACCTCGGCTCGCCGCAGCTGAGCGACGGCAAGGAGAGCTCGGCGCCCCGGGAGAGCTCGGCGCCCCGGGAGAGCTCGGCGCCGGAGCAGCGGGAGCGGCCCCCGCGGGGTCCCCGCGCAGCAGGCGGCCCCGAGGAGCGGCCGGCCGAGCCCCGCGCAGCCCCCGCGCCGCCGCCGCGGCCGCCGCCCCGCGCCCCGCGGCCCGCCGCCGAGATGGGGCCGGCCGAGGAGGGGGGACACCGCCGGGGCATGGCCATGGCGGCGCCGGGCGACGACGAGGAGGAGGCGGCGGCGGCGGCCAACTCGGGCGCCATGCACCACCAGCGGGTGCTGATCAACATCTCGGGGCTGCGCTTCGAGACGCAGCTGGGCACCCTCAACCAGTTCCCGGACACGCTGCTGGGCGACCCCGACAAGCGCATTCGCTACTTCGACCCGCTCCGCAACGAGTACTTCTTCGACCGCAACCGGCCCAGCTTCGACGGCATCCTCTACTTCTACCAGTCCGGGGGCAAGCTCCGCCGGCCCGTCAATGTCTCCATCGACGTGTTCGCCGACGAGATCCGCTTCTACCAGCTGGGTGAGGAGGCCATGGAGCGCTTCCGAGAGGACGAGGGCTTCATCAAAGAGGAGGAGAAGCCCCTGCCCCGCAATGAATTCCAGCGCCAGGTCTGGCTCATCTTTGAGTACCCCGAGAGCTCCAGCTCAGCCCGGGCCATCGCCATCGTCTCCGTGCTGGTCATCCTCATCTCCATCATCACCTTCTGCCTGGAGACCCTGCCCGAGTTCAGGGACGAGAGGGAGATGCCCGTGCCCTTGCCCCCACAAGGCGGAGGTTTGAACGGCACTCCCGGGGACTCCCCACCCATGCAGCCTGCCAGCAGCCTGGCTGACCCCTTCTTCATCATCGAGACCACCTGTGTGATCTGGTTCACCTTCGAGCTCCTCGTGCGCTTCTTCGCCTGCCCCAGCAAGCCCGAGTTCTCCCGCAACATCATGAACATCATCGACATCGTGGCCATCATCCCCTACTTCATCACCCTGGGCACCGAGCTGGCCCACGAGCAGCAGCAGCCCGGGGCTGGCAGCAGCAATGGGGGTGGGGGCCAGCAGCAAGCCATGTCCCTGGCCATCCTCAGAGTCATCCGCCTGGTCAGGGTCTTCAGGATCTTCAAGCTCTCCAGGCACTCCAAGGGGCTGCAGATCTTGGGGCAGACGCTGAAAGCCAGCATGAGGGAGCTGGGCCTCCTCATCTTCTTCCTCTTCATCGGGGTGATCCTCTTCTCCAGCGCTGTCTACTTTGCTGAGGCCGATGACCCTGAGTCTCATTTCTCCAGCATCCCTGATGCTTTCTGGTGGGCAGTGGTAACCATGACTACTGTGGGCTATGGGGACATGAGACCTGTCACTGTGGGGGGCAAAATCGTGGGCTCCTTGTGTGCCATCGCTGGTGTGCTCACCATTGCCCTGCCTGTCCCTGTCATCGTGTCCAACTTCAACTACTTCTACCACCGAGAGACTGACCACGAAGAGCAGGGTATCCTCAAGGATGAACACAGTAGCGCTCAGGGCAGCACTGTGGGGGGAGAAGGGAAGAGAAGAGCCAGTAAAAACTCTCTGGACAAATCTGTTGTGCACTTGGAAAACAGTGAGGAGTTCAACAGTGGCACCTTAGAGAAAGCCAATATCAAAGCAAAAAGTAACGTAGATCTCAGAAAATCCCTCTATGCTCTCTGTCTGGACACCAATAGGGAAACAGACCTGTGAGGAGAGGAGACAGTAGGAGTTCAGAAGGATTTTCTGGTGTCAGAAACTTGCTACTATAATTATTCTTTTAGTACCAATTAGTTTTTTAAGTCAGGCTGTATTTTATAAATTGATCACTGTCCTGAGCAGTCCTCCAGGAATACATGTTTTTATGTTCTTTTTCCATGACACAAAGGGTCACCTATTTTTAAAATAGACTAAGAATAAGCTACGCTCCATGATGCAGGAGCTGGTAAATTATGACAGTGAAAAATCTAATTTGTAGAAACTTATTTTAGCAAATGGTCATTGGTTTTGAATGGGTAATTTGTAACCAATTCAATTGCTCCGAGTTTAGTATAAAGAATTGGGGAATGTGTGTGTGGAGAATGAATGGATTGGGGATGGGAGGGGGGAGGTTGAGGGGTTTTGTACTGTAGCTTCAAATTGAAATTATTCAAATATATTTTGTATCTGTATGACTGTATTTATGGTTGAAAGGAGATTTCTTATTCCTGTGAAATATGATATCATTAAAGCACTAGGAACATTAGCAGATCAGCACTTTCTGAATTTTCCACTAGTGATCAGTACAGATCTGGTTATCTTGTATGTGAAGTGAATTTGGTGCTTTGAACCCTAGAGCAGAAAACTTCTGTTGTCATTGATATGTTAGTTTCTTGTGAGCCTTAAATTATTAAATATTGTAGATATACTTCTTTATAAGTATTTTTATTAGTTACCTTCCTGTTTCAGAGTTTCTAAGTAATTCAGTCATGTGCTTACTGGCCCCACTCAAAAAAAGTATGTGCAGCTTTTTTTTTGCTTTTTTTTGCTTTTTTTTTGTGATTTTACAGTTTTATACTTTTGTTATATTTTTGAGACTGAAAGAAAAAAAAACCCACACTGTTGTTACTGTGTTGTTACTGGTTTCAATCCAGTGCACCACAGATCGAAAGTGGTCTGAACAGATTTTCAAGTGCACAACAGATCAAAACCATGAGGGAGTGGATAGGCAAAATGAGAAGGTGGAATATTGAGTGCAATATCTGCAAAACTGCTCTCACTGTGCAATTCCTTGAGCGTGTGTGTCAGTCACTTCATGTATGCACACACCATTTGTGCACACAGTTCTGTGGTTTTAGTTCTCTCACACCAGGAGTGGATGGCACTTGAGGAGTCGAACGGGGTGTGCCGTGCAGCTTGAATAACCGTGGTGTGGCTTTTCTCTTGGACACGGATGGAAGGCACCATCTTTTCATCAAAACACACCCCTGGCTTCTTTTATTTCCAAACAAAACCTTCTCAGCCCTGTGGATTTTACAGTTGAGGTGCTGTTGAGAGATGAGTGACACATTACCTTCATGGAGATCACAGCTTGCTCTGAAGACACCAAGTTGCAAATTTAGCTCAGAGAGCTTTCTTACCATTTCTCTTGCAAAGGACATCTCTGTTTCCCCCTCCAACTCCTGTTGTATTGCTGAAGGATGTTCCACGCCTTTCCCACATCCTGTGGCACAGCAGGAGTAGCAGAGAAGAGAAGGCTTGATTGTCAACATTGCTCCAGGTTTGTTTCTAACACATTTGCTAATAAGTGCTCAGTTGGGTTTATGATTTATTCAAGTACCTCATCTTTGTGCTGAGATAAATTGATACCAGCTTTGCAGAGCAGTGCTCTGACATTCTCTTCCCCAGCTACAAGTGCTGCTTTCCTGTCCCTGACTGTGCTCTTCAATGATAATATCCAAATGCATGATGATTTTTTCTTTCCTAGTCAGTAAAATAAGTGCCAAGCAAGTCATACTTTTCAGGAACAGAGTGCTCAGCCCAAAACCCGGGGCTGAGGGGAAGGAATTTGAATCTCATAACAGAGAACAGCATCTTTCATGTTAATTTTAGGATTTTAGATGTTGGTTTCTTGGTTTGCTTGTTTATTTAGAAGTAGAATGAGGCTGTAATGTGCTGAGGAGCTGTCTGAAACAAGACTGGCAGGAAAAGTGCAGCTGCACTCCAGACTCAGGGAGATCTCCAGGTCGGTTTGGTGGGAGTTGCTGCACCGGGGGAAATGCAGAATCGGCTCTTTGGTGAGGCTGAATCTCAGATGAAACAAAGAAGTGGTGTAACTCCTTTACATGTGCTGAGACCAGCTCATTGATGGAGAGTTAAGGCTTTTTGTTCAGACAAGTGCTTTGATTTGCTCTCGGTGATCACATCCATCTGACTTGCCTGAATAGGCACCAAACAATTGCAGTGATAAAATTTTGGGCAGGTCATACTCTAATTTCTTCCTCCACCTTCCTGACCACCAGAGTTTGGTCTTCCAGCTGTGTGTTTTTTGGATTGGGCTGTGGGCTCCTCAGAGCTGTGTCCACACAGCCACTTGTTTGGAATCCTGTGTAAGGATTTTAGGGATCTGGATTACATCTCTGCAGTCACTGCAGCAAGCTGATGTAGGTGAAAGCAGATCAGGGCTGTGGGGTGTGGGTTAGGCAGATCTTGGTGACACAAAGGGAAGGCTTGGTCTTCCTCCCTCCTTTTTTACTTTTCTTCTTCCCACCATATGTCCTTTCACTGAACTGGTTCTCCCCTCGAGGAAGTTCAAGTGCTGCCTTCTCTTCCTGGAGCTGCCTGAGCTCACTCATCTGACAGGAAATTAAATTCAGCCTTCTGTTTGAATATGCTGTGTTTTTCCATAACAAAACACCAGAACTTTTCAATAGAAAGAAAACAATACTCAAAGTATGGTTAAAAATATTTGCTTGGCTTGGGTTTCCAAACAGTTCTTAAGCACAGTTCAGGAAAATTTGGTTTTGACAGCTTTATGAATAAATACATAATTTCTGTTGGCTTACAGGGCAGTAAATTTGCTTTCTAATGAGAGGTACTGCTGCCAAACACTGAGTAATGTGACCAGGAGCATGGTCAGAGCCCAGTTCAACAGAGCATTTAGCATGGACACGTGCTTAGACCAGCACAATTTTCAGCAGGTGTTTTAGATGCACTTATATTGATGATTTTGAGGTTTGAGATCATGAGTTGGACTTGGATGTTCGTTGTGGGTCCCTTCCAGCTCGGGGTATTCTTTGATTCTTTGGTGGTTGTTTAAAGATGAGTTACAAACCATGCTGAAGCCTTGGAGCCATTGGTTCCTCTTGGATTTTGGGGCAAATACGTGGGTACATGGTTCAGTCACAGAATGTGGCAATGCAAATTTGTGCTGCAAAAGAGTGTGAGAGTAAGAGAGAGCTGAATCCTGCCAAGAAGGCTCCTGGAAATGTGAGACAGGACGAGTTTTCTCTTCCAGGCCCATCACAAGAAGGAAATATGTCCTGACCACTGTTGATTTTATGTTAGCTGGCCTGGAATGAACAGCAGGCTGAATCAGACTTCTTTGTCATATCAAAAGCATCCAGATATCAGAGCTTAATGAATAGCAAATCATTGCAGACATGCAAAACCCAAACAAACCCTGACAAACAACAAAGCAACACTTTTTTGTAAACTGTTTTGGCTAGGAGCTGCAGCAGAGAGGCTCCCTCACCCCACACATGCTGTAGTTATTAATGGCTTGTTCTCTCACGTGGGACATGCACTAAAATGCATTTTTAGGGGTGCTGAAGTGAATGTTCATTTGGGTCACTGGTAATGTAACTTTAGTTTGCTTAGCCTGGCCCCAAGGGGAGTCCACATTTGCCTTTTACTTTTCCATCATCCTAAAAAACGATAGAACAGTAGCAAGCAGTTATATAACACCATCCATCTCCCAGAGCTCTGTGAACAATTGCACCATGCTCTGTGTACAGGCAGGGTAAAGAAAAGGCTGTGGAAGGGAAGACCAAGCCTTTCAAAGGGGGAGAGGGCTTGGAGAGGCACAGATAGGAGTGGGCTTGGCTGGACTGGGAGGTCTGAAATGTGGATATTCCCCCTGTGGTCTCTTGCATGGCTCTGGGTGGCTCTGCAGGCAAGGACTGGGTGCCAGCAGCTGTGCACCACGACCCATCTGGTGGGGTCACTGAACACAGAGGGGGCTTAATGCTGCTCTGAGCAGCACAAACAAATCCCTCTGTTCTGTGCTCTTTTTATTTGTGCTCTGCAGGGAGAATGTGGCACTCCTGCTGGCTGTTCCTGGCCTTTCCAGCTGCAGACACTGCTGGTCTGGTGGGGCTTGCACTGAGCCATTCTCCAGGCACTGCCTTCACCTCCCTTTGGGGAACAAAGCACATGTCAGAGCACTCTCAGTGTGTGTCAGGCTCTTCTGAAAGCTGTCACAGAATCACTGAGGTTGGAGAAGACTTCAAGGTCAGCAAGTCCAACCTGTGACCAGTCACCACTTTGAGCACTGAGTGCCATGTCCAGTTCTTCTTGAACACCTTCGAGGATGGTGACTCCACCACCTCCCTGGGCAGCTCATTCCAATGCCTGACAACCTTTTCTGTGAAGAAATTCTTGTTCCTGCTCAGTGCCAGTGAAGCTGAGGTCAGATGAGGAGAGCATTCAGTGGCAAGTCATCTGATCCAGCCACTGAGCAAGATGCCATGAGCAGGAGTGGAATTTGGCAGGGGCCTCAGGGTGGTTGCTGCCATATTTAGGGAATAACAGAAGGAGGGCTTTAGGCACCTCATCAAGACTTTGGCTTTGCTACTTGGCCAGTGGTGGGATGGGAATGTTGTATGGCAGGTAGGGTGTGGGGGAAACCTTGGGAATAGCTGATCCCATGCAGGACAGAGGGGCAGCAAGGAAACTGGGAGATGAAGCTCTAACAGCATCTGCCTGCCTTTGGTTCAGCTTTAACCATGTCACTCTGTGACCACCAGCCTCACTCCACAGCTACAAATGTCCAAAAAAATAAATAGAAAAAGTCTTTATAATAATATAGCCTACAACCAATTAAAATCATTGTCCCAAAATCATTCTGCCATGGCTTTTGCTATATACAGCACCACTAAATATTTTTTTACATTGTACCACTTAGTCTTTTTGTAGATTCTGTAATGTTTGGTTTTTGGTTGGTTTGTTTCTAGTTTGTTGGGATTTTTTTTTTTTTTTTAACTTTCTTTCTGTATGCATAAACTAATCCCTAGTTCTCCTAGTCAGCTTGTTGAAGTTGTGTTTCTCTGACCTAAATTTGGGACCTCAGGGTGCTGATACTCTTCAGTGGACCAGGGTCATGCCACATCAGTGTGTCAGCTCATAGGAGAAATAAACATGGAAATTCTCCAGTAATTCTGTGGGCCTGTTAACCAGAACATATCTAATATTTGTATGATGAAATATTGTGAAAAATGTGGTTATGGGAACCATTGAAATAATATTAAATAAAAACTTCTGTGTTAATTGGAATCAGAAAAAAAAAAATAAAGCTGATAATGGTATGACTAAGGAATTAATTGGAATTAGAAGTTTTGAAGAGAAGTACCAACTTGTTTAAAGAAAAAGAAAGCTTCAAACTAACAGAAAGTAAATTTTGATTGGATATTAGGCAGAATTTTTTCCCTGTGAGGGTGGTGAGGCCCTGGCACAGGTTGCCCAGAGAAGCTGTGGATGCCCCAAAAATGACCTAATAGTAAAATTAATATCCTTCCTAGATGGCAAGAAAGTGTTTTCATTAGAGCTGGAGCTTCCTAGCACATCTTTCTGGTTACTGCAGAATTAATAATTTTCCTGATAGAATTTAAAATTTACCGAAAGTCATTTGCAAGTTGTCGTCTGTATAAATTATTTACTGTCATCAGGGAGATGTTTCCAAATAAATCAGTGTAGGTTTTAACACCTGATTGACAGGAAGAAAAGAAAAAAGAAAGATATTTCAGTGCTTCAGCTGTGGTGTTCCATGGAGGTTGCCATTTGCAATTTTGTGGAAAAAAGCTGTGGTAGTGTTAACTTTGGAAAGAATTATTCTGGAGAAGCCACCTTGGATGTAAACAGATAATAATTTCTCTCTCAAGACAGTGGTTACTCTGACCTTCTGTAGTTTTCTGACAAAGTCAATGTGGACATAAATGTTAAAATATAAAGTCTCTTCTCTCAAATCCCATGTCCAGTTGTGGTCAGGAGTGGTATTGTCCTGACTGCTGTGGGTGAGGAGTCAATGAAACCTTCAGCTCTCCTCATGGCAATACAGCTGCAGAATGAATACTCACATGAAGGTTGATATTTCCATAAAGATGCTGGAGGAAAAGATGTGATTGAAATAGCCTCCATTGGTCTAAGGGTCTGGTGTGTACAAGGAGCAGGTAGAATTTCTTCCTTTGCAGTATTTCACTCCAGTGGTGGTGTCCTAGCACATTGTAATTCCCCCAGAAAATATCACAAAATCCATACCAGGATTTGCTTTGTTCTCTTTAGTTAGTCCAGATTAGTTACATTATACCATGCCTAATTCTCTCAAGCAAGTTCAACACATTTCAAGCCTCTCCCTCTCCCTCCTCCCTGCTTAATTATAGGTAGAAATGCCTGTGGTTGGAAAGGTGAAAAATTATTTGAGTTATTTAAGCAACGTAGCCTTATATTTTTTTTTCTGTTGTGTTTAAAATGATTTGAAAATCTAATTCATTTAACATGAATTTGCAGAGCAAATTGTATGAGTTTCTCAGTTCAGCAAACACAGTAATTCTCAAGGTAGTGCTGCACAAGGGGGATGTTTAAAGGAAGGTTATTGTGAAAATACATGGTGTTTTATTATGCAAGAGAATGGTGCAAAGAAGCAGGGAGTCTGGAGGGTGACAAAGCTTGTTCTGGGAAGGAATGCCCTCTAGCTTAAGCTCAGCCTCTGTGCTTTGGAGGAGACAGTGTTCCTTGAGCCAAAGAGGAAGCAAAGGGAAGAGCTGTCAGAGCATTTGACTGAAAGGGATGGTGGCTCCCACAGCTCTCTCTGGATTTTCAGCCACTGGGCAAAATACCTGCTCAGGATCTCTCAGGATCATGTTTTAAAAGTCTGCCCAGTGCCTTGAAAGGATAACCTACCTTTAGGAGAATGTGCTAAAGTGTGGATTCAAGGCAGGCACAGGCATCTTCCTGCAGCCTGGTGGACTGTGTTCCAGTAACCAACAAAATTTTGGTCAGATTCCCCTTTCCCACTTGTCTCCCAGAGTATCTCCATCTCTGTGGCACATACTTGCAATGGAGCAGGGGCTGAGAAGTGCAGGATTCTGGAGCACAAGAGAGAAATCTCTCTGGAAGGCTTGGAAACACGGGGCATTTCAAAATAGCATTTGCACTGCCTCTTGCTAGTGGAAAAAGGGGTAGCTGTGTTCTTAAAAAGGAAGCTGGGTATTGCACTGAGGAGGAGATACAAATTCTCATAGACATCCTGGCTGCATCTATATTAGAAAACAAAATGTGCCCAGGACCATTCCCTGGCACTGAGGCCAGCTGGCAGGAGGCAGGCTGAGCTCCTGCTGCCAGAGGCTCGCTCTGAAACAAGGTGTTCAGCACTCAGCCTGCTGGGCTCCCTTCCTGCCCTCTGCTCATTCCCACATCCTGCCCAGGAAGTATTTTGGGTGCTTGGCTACAGACTCACCAGCCTGAGCAGGAGCCTTTAAGTGGAGTCGATTGTGATTAATTGCTTGGGAACATTCTCTCCAACTCTTGAGGTGGCAAGTGTAGATACAGCTTTGATGCCTCTTGCCCTCAAGCAATTTTTGGGGTATCTTAAAAGCTCTACACATTTCCCCCTATTGGCACATTCTTAAACAATAATCAGTCTCTATTCAGTGAGAACAGTTATTCCTGCCAAAATCTGTTCTCATCTAATTCTGCTTCCACCTGCACTAATCTATATGCAACTCGAACTAAAAATCACTACACTCTTCCAGCTGCACACAGAGGAGCACAAGTGGGTCTGACAGTGGGAGGGGGATGCTCTTGCTTTGGTTTTTGGCTGATTTTCCTGTTTGCCTGGCCCTAGTGTAGGCTGTATCTTGTGTTTCAGTCACTGCACCTTCTAACTCTGCTTAGAGTTCCAGTTGAAGCCCTGGTGGCCAAGCACATCCCCTGGTCTTGCTATCCAACAGGATGCACCAGGGAATGACTGTACATTAAAATAAAAAAATAAACCTCAATAAAAATACAAGGAAGGAGTGAGGACACACTGCATTCTAGGGCTGAAGAAACCACAGACCACCCAGCACAGGCAGAAAGTGGACCAGCACTAGAATTCTAGAAAGGTTGGAATGCTGAGGTGCAGCACCTGAGAAAAAGTGATGGAACTTTTTGTGCCAGGGTATCACTCCTTGAGGTCTGGTTCATCAAGGCTGAAAACTATTTATTGTATTTATGAGTTAATATTTATTTAGAGACATGACGCATAGTGAAATGCACATGTAGAAAACATGAAGATTTGCAAGCAGGCAAAAGTGTAATTCAGGTGCAAAACACATCCTGGAGGTGAGCAGATCCAATCATCATCAGAGCCAGTAAGGGGGGAAGGCTTTCTAATTATTTCCCCAAGGGAGAGCAGTTGTAAAGCCATCTTTGCAGCATTCATGGAAATATATATTTAAAATATCTCAGAAGCACTCTGTTCACTCTGTAGCTGCAGATTAGTCCTGCTGAAGTCAACTGGATTCCACTCCAGGAATCTGCTCAGATAGACTTGAGCTCTGCAGTCGCATCCTTTTGTTTTGCTTGACTCCTGACAGCCCAAATTAAACGGAGATCTCTTTAGCAGTGAGGGAATGCTGGCAGCATGTGCTATGGGCACGGTGTGCAAACAGTCATTTTCCTGCCTGAACTCATAATGGCCAAATGGCAGCCTGGCATGTCCTGGCTGCACTTGTCTCTCAGGCAAGGCAGGTGGTGCTGGGGAGGGGTGCAGGGTCCGAATTTGGAAGAGAAAATAATCAGGGACTGATGACTGGAACAAAATACTCAAGCCAAAATGCTTTCTCCCTAGGGAAGCTCTCCCACAGCCAGATGCAGTGTTGTTTAGCTGTCTGCATTTCATTCCAGGACTGCACGTGGCTCTTAAGGTCCTGCCTGGGACTTTTTGTCTGCTGTTGGGTAGCAAACCCAAACAAACAGGAAGTCAGGCTTGAACAGGACTCTCACATATCATCCATTCCTCATCCCTGTAAAACCTATCCCCATTCTCTTGTCTGATTGCTGATTGAATGGTCATGGGCGTAAAATCACACTGTGAAATTTCCTCCTCTCGTTTGCAGAGAGCCCAGAGGCAGGAGCCAGTGTAACATACTTGGAATTTGTTTTCCTTTTTAGAAGGGGCTTGCATATTGGTTATTTTTTTTTTCCTGTGCTAATGTACATCTGATGTCAGGCTCCCCAGATGAGAATGGTTAGACTGGCGTTGACATTTTTAGAAATATGTGCGAATGGAAAAAATATCCTGGGAGTGCTGCCAATGGCTGATTTTGTAAAGTTTTAGTCTCTGTTGGATAGGAACCGTGAGCCAGGTACCTGTACTGAAAAGAAGCCTTACTCATAAAGTGTCTTGCTCAGGTGTGTGCCAGACATGCCTTCTCAATTTAAAGAGAGGGCAGGAGTGAATTTCAGCAGGCTGTGAGTCAGCCAGGCAATATTCAATTCCCCTTTCTGATCAGATGACAAACAGCCAATTAGCATCTTTCCCAAAGGGGGCTACAATGACAGGAGAAGTTCCTCCAAAAGATGGATTTTCCAAGGTTTAACTGGGAAGAGGTGCAGACAAATCTGCCTGACCTGTGGCTGTTCCTTCCAGTTTGGTGCTGACATGACTGGGACAAGCCAGCTTAGAGCTGAGCTGGTTTGCAGCAAACCAAACCTAATTCAAGCTTTCCAATTCCCGGCGAGCCAGTGGAATTTGGAGGATGGGTGCAGCTGATTGCTGGTGCTGTGAATGTCAGCAGTTTTTATGGGCTTGGTGGGGCTTGCCTTTGCTGCCTCACCAGAGCAGATGCCCTGTTAGCAGCTCCCACTGAGCCAGCAGAGGCTGGCAGGGTCCTGCAGAGCTCCGTGCTGAGCCTGCCCTGCTGTCCAGGAGGATCAGGATGTGCCAAGCTGCCCCTGCCTCGGTGCTCCAGACAGCCAGCAGGGCACTCCTCCAGCTTGGGTGGGCACAGCAGCCATCCCAGCACAGTGCCAGGCTGCTTTTGTGCACACCATGCTTCTCCCATCCCTGTCTCTTCTGCAGGCTCAGCAGCCTCTGCCTCATCATCATCTCCCTCCTGATTTCCATACTCCAGGCTCAGTGGATGGGGCTGTGCCTGGTGCTCCTTGTTGAACAGTTGTCTTCAAAATATTTGTCAACCCCTGGCTCCAGGAGTTGAATGCACCCTCAGCAGGGAGGTTGGTGATGGCAGCATGTGCCATGGATAGGTGTTCTGGCCCCAGCAGGGCTCCTGGGGTTGGCTCCTGTTGGGGATGGTTCCCCACACAGGGACACTGTGGCTTAGTGGTGGCCTTAGCAGTGTCAGGAAAATTAAGCCACAAACACCAGAGGTTTATGTCCAAAAAAGAGACAGAGGAGTCCTGTAACTTTATTTGAATAAAGGGAGAGGCCATGAGGCATTCCCCTGGGATCTCTCAAATTTTTGGAGGATGCAGCCTCCTTTTTATCCTATTTTCCTGGCCGCATTTCCCTCTCTCTTTCCCCTTTGGCTGAGGTACTTGAGAGGTACAGAATTCCCAGAACACCTGATACCTGAGATTCCCCTCTAATGTATAACCCTCCCTTTTAATTTTTAATTCTTATGGAATTCATGGGTTTTCCCCATTGTTTCTTTCATCTTTCAATATCCAGTTCCATTTATCAGCAAACCTGCAGTTCGTTTATAAAGGCAAATATCTTTTTATTCCATTCATCAATCAGTTGGAATCCTTCCCATTGTTTCTTTTATCTCTCAGTGCTAGTCTTATCTACCAGCAGACCCATAGCTTGTTTGTAAAGACAAATCCCTCATTCCTGTCAGCAGGAAGTTCAGGTGCAGCTGTTTTCACACATGGGTGGCTCTGGGGAGCACTCCAGAAGTAGATTTATATCAGACAGCGTGGACAGAGCTGGGTTCAGTCTGGACAAGGGTTTGGTGTTCTTTAGTCACTCTTTTGTTCATCAGTAGCTTTTGAACCCATGAGCCATTTCCAACCAACTTTGGCAGAAGGACACTGGCCTTGAAGAGAATAACGTGTTTTTACAGCTTTTGGAAAGGCAGCTGGCTGCTTGGGGGAAAGAAAGACAGGAATTAAAACTGCTTCTCTTAGGCAAAAGCTGTGGCATGACCTGTCCTAAACTGTTGCTCTATGAACACAGGAGAGACTGTGAAATGTTCACTGACTTCTCTGAAGTGCTGCAAATGCTATTTAGATGGGATTTACAGGGCAACAACAAGAAGTTGTGCTTAGAAATAATGCAAACAGTGCCTTGTATCTTGAGGCAGAGTTCCTTCCTTCCTTCCTTCCTTCCTTCCTTCCTTCCTTCCTTCCTTCCTTCCTTCCTTCCTTCCTTCCTTCCTTCCCTTCCTTTCCTTCCTTTCCTTCCTTTCCTTCCTCCATTAAAGGCTCAATATACACAGGGAGAGGAGTGCTCAGACAGTTGGGCCTTTCCAACTGAAAATATTACATTTTTTGGTTCTGTTTCCTAAAGCTGTGAATCACCCTGGAGAGAGGCAGTCATGCTTGATTGGTGCACACACAGGCAAATCTGGGTGAGGATCAGAAAGCATTTGATGTGCTGCCATTGTTAAGAAAGGCTGCAGAATTTTGTCAGTGATGGATTTCTGGTGAAATCTGTTCAAAACCAGTGATGAAATGCTCGCCAGACCAGACACTTGAAACACTTCTGACTTTATACCATGCAAAGCACACAGTGTGTCTACCTAAGCAGTGGGGAACAGGAAGAATCTCCTGTTGGAAATAGGATTTTTACATTAATCTTATGATGCTGTGAAGTCTGACTCATAATCATTGAACACTCAGCCTGTATTGAGCACTCAGCCTCTCTCAAAAAACAGCCTGATTTTGACAGGTAAGAATTGCTGCAGAAGAGAGGCAGAGGCCCAAAAATCCTCACCTTCAAGCCTGTCATGACCTCCAGGTCTGGAAAAATCTTCAGTGAAGGGTATATATGCTTTATTTTCCCTTTATGTTCTTTTACTGTGGTAAAATAAATGTAGCAGCCCACTGCTAAACAAATGGAACATAATTTGCCATTTTTTCTCTTGACCATTTTGAAACAGTCTGTTCAAATAGCCAAAGAATGGCATGCAGGCAGTTTGTGAAATCATTTTGCATGAAGGGATTTCAAAAAGCTTCCCCAAAAGCTACCTACAAGTTATTAACTCATACTTGGGGCCCATCTGCCCAGTGGCTTTTCAAAATAATGCTATAAGCACACAGGCTAAAAGCAAGAAATCTTACAAAAGCATATTTTCCAAAAAAAAGAAAGAAAAGGAAACAGAAAAAAAGAAAAGGCAAAATCTGCAGTTACTGATACTTACCTTTTGTTGTACCCTAGGTGATAAATCAGAAGGTAATTGGGAACAGAAGTGTATCTGGGGCTTTGCCACAACACGTGTATGTTCTGAAAATCATCTTGTAGTTCCTGATGCAGAATTTTGACCTATTTTGCTCCTGCTGCATTTGTTTGGGGAAGATGCAGTGCACGTAAAAAGGACATCTGGTGGCTTTTCAGATTTTAGAGGCAAGAATTTACAGCAATTTCTCTTCTCTAGAGAATGACCAGAGATTGAAGAGGTTTTTTTTTCCCTAAATCTGTAAGGCTTTACCTAACAGGAACACTTGGGAAGTGAATGGGAATTAGAAAAAATATTGTTCTTAATTACGATGACTTGTTGCACACTCCTTTGTGGATAATCACATCTGGAACAAGGGTAGGCCTGACTTATGTTTAACTGAGTCCACTTTGGAATACTAAAACAAATTTAATCTTTATTATTTTGAAGGAGAATGGCTGTGCAGGGACTAACCAGGATAAACATGGCTTTTTTCTAGGTAGACCACCCCCATTTTTAAAAGTCATCTCAGAAGTCAGGGAGGACACTGGAGTCACTGCAGACAGAGACAGTTCCACAAAGGGAACACTTCATCAAGGTGCTGAGCAACATTTTTTTGGTGTGCTGCATTGCTTTTATCATCTGTGAGTGTTGAGGACCATTGGTGTCACCCATGGTGAAGTACAGGTGGCATTGAGGGTGACATGTGCAGTTATGTCATAGCTGTCATTAAATTTCATAGAGAGAAAAGTAACTTTATCCTAAAAGGGATGAAAAAACCTTTACCATTCTTAGCTGCAGAGCACTAACCCCTGGGATCAATCCTGAGATCAATCTCCAGGAGAAGGGAAGGCTTTGGGGTGACCTCATTGTGTCCTGAAGGGAGCCACAGGGAAGATGGAGGGAAACTCTTGACAAGGGCCTGGAGTGACAGGACAAGGGGAATGGCTTCACACTGAATGGCTTCACACACATCTCCTGTGAGGCTTCTTAGACAGTTTTAAGCTCCAGCACCTAAAGCTGGGTCCTAAAATGGGCTGATCTATATATTAATGTAAAGATATTTCCACTTTTACTCTTTTTTCTCACATATCCTGTTACATTGTTACAGCTGTGACTGGATCCTGTGTGGTGAACTCAAGCCTCCACTTTGCAGGCACTGAAACTCTTCACTGGGGTCTCCCAGAGGTAGAATTTAGAGCACTGACTCTAAATTCTAAGTGGTGGCAGCCAGGTCTCTTGAATATTCACTGTTGGTTAAGTGTCAGGCTGATTCACATTTCAATTTGAGCTGGCATCACTATAAATACCCAGAATGTGTTTTTTCAGAACACAGACAAAAGTTTAGAGCTCTGTGGTACACATGAGGATTTTTTCTTACACGTTATGCAGCTGCAAGTTTTACTGGCCATTTTGCTGTGTGTTCACCCAGCTTTTTCCTTTCTCTGAAGAATCTCAACATTCCTTTTGTCCCAGCTATTGTAAATGAATTGAGCATTTGCAGGCTACTCTGTCTCATTTCTGTCTTTCCAAAGAAAATTTAAATATTCTGTGGAACACAAGCACCAGGGAGCCTTGTCTGGTCTTCTCCCATGGGTACACCAGGTGTGTGTCACTCACTGAGAGGGGACATTCAGCCTTTCTTAAGCAGGTGCAGGGGTCACAGGAACAAATCCCTTCCAGTACCTGAAGGGACAAAGATGAAGAGGGATTTTTTACAAATGTAGTGACAGGACAGGGGGGAATGGGTTCACACTGACAGAGAGCAAGTTTAGATTGGATATTGGGGAAGAAATTCTTCCCTGTGAGGGTGGTGAGGCCATGGCACAGGTTGCCCAGAGAAGCTGTGGCTGCTCCTGAAAGATCTTTTGCAGCTTTTCCTTTTGTGAATGGCCTGGTTCTTCCTACAAGCAGCAGTCATTAACAGGACTGGCTCCCCAGGCTGCCCTGTTAGTTCTGCCAGCCTCCATGAGTCACAGCAACACCTCCCACCAGCTCCAGCAGCACCTGTGCAAGTCACACACTGCCAGACTCAACACTGCCTTGTGCCAGCCTAAATTTGCCTTTGCCATAGGCAAACCTGGCCTGATGCTGCATTTTGTGAGGGGAGTTGCTGTTGTCTCAGTAAAGCCTGTGTTTTTCTCATGGGAAGGTGCTCCTGGTCTGCATTCCCAGTTCACAGAGAAAAAAATCTGTACTCACAGAGCCACTGTAGGAGCAGAGGAAAGGCAATGGCACAGAAAGATTGCTCTAATACTGCTGAACATACCAAAGCTGGTCTAATTAAGCTGGAGGTGAAAGAGTTAATCCAGGCTTTGCCATGGCAGCCAAAGGGTGCACTTTGGGTAATTACAAGTGTCTGACTTAAAAACAGTAAGTCCCAGTCCTGGTGCAGTGGAAGACACTTGGTGTGGTGCCACTGACTTCACACGGGTCAGAACTGAGCTCAGGGCTCAGTTTAGACATTTGGGACAAGTAAAGGATACTGATGTCTGCCAAGAGCTTAAAACTGAATCCAGCCACCACAGAATCAGGTAGTTCCTTAGGAAAGTTTGTTAGACTTGTCAGTATTGACACTGAATTTCAGATGTGTATTTGCTTAATTACTCTTTTGACAAAACCCCTTATTAAGCAAGACTGCTCTCCATCTGGTGCTGATCTGACTTAAAATACAGCAAGATTGGCAACTCATTAATTCATGGACAGGATGAGTATAAAATTTGCATAAATCAGTTAATATTAGAAAGTACAAAACTTGTAGTTTCTTGAAAAAGCAAACTGTGAACCTTTTCTCTTAGGACAGAAATTCTTTGTGAGATGGAGAAATATCTCACATGTTTCTCGTGAAGAAATACTGACTAGTAATGTTTGGGTTTTTCAGATTCTTTTCCCATTAATTCTTGTTCCAAATATAGAACTATACTTGTCTTGAAACTGGTGACACTTCATGTTCAAGGCAAAATTCCTGCTCTTTAATGATGTGGTTTTATTTTTAAGGCTTTAATCTTACATCAATAATTTTAAGTGCTTTTCAGTGATGCTCTGAACAAGGAACTACCATGCTTCTTTGTTGTTTCCAGTGCCAGATGACATTTTTATCCAATGGTAGGCATCCATTTGCCATGAAGATTGAGTTCTAGGAATTCAGTGTACAGATGTGAGGCAATCTTGATCATTGCTCTCTAGAAATTATAGTGTCTATATACATTTTAGTATTTAGTTTACCCTCTGGTAAACCTCTGGTTTCCAACTCCTTCTCTGAATCACTAAAGGGAAATCACACTAGGTTTTTTTTTGGTGTTGTGTTTTTTTTGTTTTTTTTTTTTTTTAATATTAAAAGTCTTGTTTAGAATGAGCCACCCTGCTGCAGCTTGTAGGAACTGTGAGTTACCATCTGTGAGAGGTGGCAAAGAGCTCATCTCCCCTATGATTGAGGAAACCTTTACCAGAGAATTTAGGATTGAATCAGGAATGTTTCCACAAAAAATGTCTCTTCCACCTAGCATCCTCCAGAAAAAACAGTTCATGGAGAAAGTCCCTTGCTTTGCTCTCTCCTGTGTTCCAGTTGACAAAAGTGTCCCTGCATCTTCCTTTCCTTGTGTTTGGAGAAGAGTGGGAGGAAGTGCAGAGACCAGCTCCATGTGAATGGAAAGCTGCTCTTTGCAAGTAATTTCCTGACTGCTGAGTGATTGCTTTCACAGAATCCTTAGGGCTGGAAGGGACCTCTGGAGCTCATCCATTCCAACCCCCTTGCCCAGGCAGGGTCACCAAGGGCAGGTGACACAGGAACACATACAGGTGGGTTTGAAATGTCTCCAGAGAGGGAGAATCCACACACCCTCCCTGGGCAGCTGTTCCAGTGCTCTGCCACCCTTGGTGTAAAGAAATTCTTCCTCATGCTGAGGTGGAACTTCTTATGTTTAGTTTATGTCCATTGCTCCTCATCCTGTCACTGAGCACCACAGAAGAGAGCCTAGCACCATCCTCTTGACACCATCTTTGAGATATTAATATGTCCTTTCCTGACCTTTTGTGCACCTCAGGTGATAAGGCAGAGCTGAGAAGTAAGATATGGGAAGGGTTCCTCTGGATTCATAGAGTCTGCTTAGAACAGCTGCAGACAAAGGTTCAGAACAGGAGATTGCAGCTGAGGACAAACCTTGCCCTAAAGGACTCCTGACAGGTGTTTGACAGCAAAAACTTGTCTCACTCAGTAGTACCAAGGAGCCTCTCTGTTCAACAGAAAGCTCACAGCAGGACACTGCTGCATTAACAAGATTTTCTCTGGCTGCTCCAATTCCCTTTAGCTTTTTAAATTTTTTTTTTTTTTTTTTTGTCTGTAATGGTCTTTCAAACTGCAGCAGCATTTGTTGTCCTGAGGTGCTGACTCCAGTGGAAGAGATTTTAGTGGAAGCTTCTCCTGCAGTGTGCTTCATTTCAGGTCAGTAACCACATGCTCCTCAGCCTCTCCTGAGGCTCTCACATTGATCACCCTCCAGCTGGAGGAATTGTGTGAGAGGAAGGGCATGATGTTGTGTTGAGACATTTCTAGACTGAGGGTGGACTGAGGGAAGCTTCTGCCCTTTGGATTCGGGGGAGACCTGACATTTGGCTGTGGTGTGGATGTGCAAGCCATCAGCCTTCCTGCTCCATCTGCCCCCTCCAGGCAGCCACTTATGCTGGGGAGGGACAAGAGCAGAGGGCAGAGCATGTGACTGGTGGCTTGAGCTGGTGTTTGGGTTTGAGCAGCAAAGTCTCTGCTGGATGAGGCTGTTTCACCAAGAGGCTCCTTGACTGTCCTGAGTCATCAGCAGCAGTCCATGTGAAGCACTTGAGTTGATGTGATGGGGTAGGAAGTTTGCCCCAGGACAAATCTGGAGAACAAGACATCCACAGAAATAAAACATGCTTTATGTTTTCCAGTGTTACCTGGAGGGCCAGACTGGAGCAAAAAGAAAAAGCAGGAGGCCAGGGGATCTAAAAGCTTTTGAGAAAGTGCTGTTTGATGTCCTTTGCTAAGTTTGTGGAATAACACAATGGATCACAAATGATCCTTCTGCTAAACTGACTCCAGAACCAGCTGACTCCTACCTACATTCTCAGCAAAAAAGAGCATTAATTTGGCTAGATACACTCTAAGGTGCTGGAGAGCCCATTGCTTCAGTACCTGCATCAGGGGAGTCTTGCTACTGAGAGGAATTCATACCTGAGTTAGGATTTCATTCTGCTCTCCCCAGATAAATGCCTTTTTTTTTTTTTGCAAGATGTAAATATTCTGTGGACAAGGCTTCTTTGACATCTTTCAATGAAGCTCATTTTTGAAAGCAGCAGGGCAAAAGAGGAGAAAACATCTAGAGTGAGATTTATCCATTATTTTATGGTATGAGTGTTTGTTTTTTTTTTTTGAAGGGTGATATGGTGTCAAATTGCTGCTTGAAGTACTCCTATCCTAGAGAATATTTACTCCTTCATATAGAGAGAACCTTCTGTGCTCTTGGCTTCTGGCTGGTTAGGAAATGTCCCCAGGAAAATGGAGGTGGAAGTTTGGATACAGGGAAAGGAGGGAATTGTGATTCTTGAGCAGGGGCTGTTTTCATTCAATGAGGAGATAAGAGAAAGTAATTATGCTTCCTCTGGTCAGCCTCATTTCTGGGAGGAAGTAGAATTTAGGTTCCTAACTAGCAAACTCCGTGTTACTTCTGGATTTAAAGAGAAGCCAGAGTCCAGGCACTTGGGAATGTGAGTGCAAGATTCTACAGCAGCAGACTACACTGGGCTTTAGATGTTCTACATTTTGGATCACAGTAGCTATAGGTGCAGTTAGTAAGGATTTTGACAACTAATTGCTCCTGTGACCTTGCCTTCCCATCCCACATCAGGGAACTGTGGTTTGGCCTTAGGAAGCCAAATGACATCGACCCTGGATGTTCTGCCTAGAGTGGCATTGAGGACCATATTCCTGAGGTGATAACCAAGAAATGTGTAAGGAGCAGCTCTTTTACTCATCTTGAATTATATTCAACCTTTCTCACCTCATAGATTGAGCCCTGTACTTTCACTAAAGGCTGGTGCAGTGCCAGCTTTCCATGAGATTCTCTGGAACTGGGACCTGCATCCCAACACATCACTAAGGCTGCAAAAACAAGGGAGAGCTGCAACCCTCTCAAGTGCTGGAGACAGCTTGCCAAGGAGGCTGCAACAGCCAGAGCAGGTGTGTGATAAACCAGTAAATTCTGTTGCCTCTCTGTGTTTTCCAGGGCGACCTGGAGCTCAAGAGGAGCGGTGTTCTCCAGACAGCTCTCCACGTCTTCCCTACCACCAGCAAGCCACGAGACTGAGGCAGAAATTCCAGTGTGGGGAGGGTGTGAGTCATGAGATGGTGAGTGAAGGAAACAGCAGGATAAAAATAACAGAGCCCAGTGTGATGCAGAATATTAATCTCTCGCCCTGTGTTATCCTCGCTTGTATTACCACTCTGCTGTAGCGTAGATGCTCTGCTGCTCAAAACAGATCCCTCAGTGCTACTCAGAAAGATTATGGCTCAGGATGCCAGATTGCAGGGACTCCTAATACTCCTGCCTTTAAGTTGGCTGAAAATTCTTAATCAAGAAATTCCTGCTGTAGAAAACACGTAATCAAAGAGCGTCACAATGCTGCGTTCGTATTTTTCATGTTTGCATGGAAACGTCAATTTCAGGCAATTTTGTGGCAATTTCCAAATGAGGCTGAGCAGGGAGCGCCAGTTTGGCAAAACAGGGTGGAAAAAGCTACCTTTCAGCTTTGGCATCAGCTGAAAAAAATTATTTAGACAAAATTTAAATGAGTAAAGTCTCATTTTCCCACCTTCTTTTTTATTTCCTCTCTCCTTCTTCCTTCAAAAGGAGAAAAGAAAGGAGAAGAGAATGAAAAGTCAAGTTTGTTTCTAGCTAAAATAAATCAGTAGGGGAAAAAATAGGAAAAGTGGAATTGGTAAAATTAAATTTAAAAAAAAATCCAAGTATTTTATTTTGAGATGTGAATCTCTTTTTCTGCTCAAATCTGCCATCAGATTTGCTGAGCTTTGTTCTGAGATCACTCACAACAAAATCAGGATCCCTTCTAGGGAGCATTTCCAGCTCAGCCAGTGTGAGGTTTCTAACCCAGTCCCCTTGGCATCTCCTCTAATCACTGGGCAGTGATCTTCAGAGAGTTCCTGGGAACTTAGGAAGCCTCTTACTCTGGTCTTTTTCAATCCAGTCAGGAATCTGGGCACCATAAAGACACCAGGAGCTTTTCCTTTAACTTCAAAGGGTGCCAGCTCTGGTACTGAGGCTTCACTGCAGATTAACACGTGGGGAGCTCTTCTGACAGAAACTGCCTTTGGTATTTCACAGTGGGGAGAACTGTTTATTTCATTTCACACAGATTCAGTTCAAAACCTTGCCAGAGGAGTTCACTTTGCTGCTTTTTTTTTTTTTAATTTTTTGTTGTTGTTGTTGTTGTTGTTAGTTTGTTTTTTTTTTTGTGCAAGTCACCTTTGGGTTAAGTTCACCTTCAAGACTGTAAAACTTTGCCAAAACTGGGGAACAGCCTTCTGAGACAGGCAGGGGGTGGCTGTGTGGTCCCCATGCTGCAGGGCTTCTAGGGGCAATGACCAATATTTGTAGGGCTCCCTCTCCTCTTTCAGGGCTGCTGTATGAAGTGGAGCATTTGCACACATGCTGAGAGAAGGCACCATTCAATTGTGATGGATTTAAGGGAGTGTGTGTGTGTAAAATCATGGAGCTCAGGTGTGCAGTTATGGTCAGAGTACTCCTTGCTCCCTTTCAGACCCTGTTGAAAACAAATTATTTGATCCCACTAAGCTGAAAAATCCCTTTTTTTCCCTGCTTTTTTTTATTTTCTATTTTGTCTTACAGAAGCTGCCTGGGAAGCTACTTGGGAATAACTTTTCTGGTTTAAAATACTCTTCTTAAGCAATCTCCTGTTATTTTTTACTTTTATATTTCCATCTATTTAACTTATTCCCATATACCAGGTCTTTTTTATTTTCCAATGCGTAAAGAAAGACTTATTTTGGAAGTTCTACAAAAATGGAAGTCATTGTAATCATGATTTGATGTCCTTGGAACACACTTTATTTACTATTTGTTTTTATTAGGACATTGTTTGAATGTAACTTTAAGCCCAATAAGGTTCCAGGACTAATCTCCTGGGAGAGGATATTTATGGTCCATATTTTCAGAGAGGGAGATTGGAAGTAGAAAAAGGCTTAAGTATTTAGGCCTCACTTCAGCTCTGAAGGCAGGGGAAATCTGCAAATAGTCACTTTACCAGCTGGAGTGGAGGGTGGCATGTGCAGATGCCCAGCTCCAAGGGGCACTTGCATTCCATGTGTGCTCATTCCAGGCAGAAACGTGGGCCTCAGATTGTGTGCATTACTGCAGGGGGAGCTGACCTATTTTTCTGGAGAGGAAAAATCTACCATAAAAATCTAATTTGCAAGGATTGTGGGAGTGGAAACAGGGCTGTTTTTTGGGGGTTTTTTTGGTTTTTTTTTGTTTGTTTTTTTTTTTTTTTCTCTAAGATATTTGGTTATGCAAACAATTTGATGAGGGAGAAACTTCCAGCAGGAAAACTGCTGGTGGTGCTCAGTGTCACTCAATTAATTGTAACAGTCTTGAAAGGAAGGTGAAATTATGGTGAATCTTTCAGAGAATCAGAGAATCATAGAATGGCCTGGGTTGGAAAGGACCTTAAAGATGCTCTAGTTCCAACCCCTGCCATGGGAAAGGACATCTTCCACTTTGTTCTAAGCCATAATTTTGTGTCCAGTGTGGACCCTAATGGTTTTTCCTCCTTAATTACAGCAGCTTTTTGCATGACACTCTCCTGATTGCCTTCCTCCTGCAGACAATGACCATCAGGAAGACCCTGCTGCAGATTCTGACACCAAACCAGCCTATTCCTTGTTCTCAGGTCATCTTGGGTTGGAAGCTGCTGAAAAACTTCCTTTTGGATAAATAACTGTGATGTCCCCATCATCCCCAGAATTGGATTTCTTCACTGGGATTGCTGAAACACTGCTGTGCTCTGAGGTTTCTCTCATAGAGGAATTGTTCACAACAGGAGTGAGAAAAGTTTAAATGCTTTGGGGCTCACTCCCAGGCACAAGACTTTATTATTTGAGCTTTTGTTTGGAAATAAATTCAGTTCTTGTCAGAGATTGGGCATCTTCTCCCGTGGTTCTTACATATAAAACTTTCTCATCTTTCTGGAAGAAGATTCAAGTGTTTGTTCTTTTTCTTTTATTGGCACTCATCTTTGTTTATTTATTTTGTATTCTTGAGATGTGCTGCATCTCTGGAGTTTGTATTTCTACTGTTAGCATAAAAATGCTGTACATACAAGTCTAGAATGCATCTGAAGATTAGTCTGATTTTTCATGTGACTTTGACTTGAACATTTTTCTGTTTATGTTTATATTGCTATTTCAAATATGTGCATTACCTGTATTCTTTATGCCTTTTCCCCATCTATAACTCAATAAAATAATGTCCCCATTCTTCAGAACCATATCACGTGTGTGTGACAGTGATAACAGTTTCTGAATAATAATGACTGATAATTTTAAATGTGTTAATCTATATTTATATCTATATCTGTATCTATATCTGTCTGTCACAGCCTGAAATTCTTCTGATTTGAGGGATTTGAGATGGGGAAAAAATTACCAGCGGGTTGTAAGCTCAGCTCAGGAATAATTCTTCTTAAGTCTGTTTGGACTTGAAAGGTAGATTTTCCTGCTCCATAAAGGTTTATATTCTTTATTTCAGTTCTCATCCATGGCTAAATTTAGAACTGATATTACATGAATCAGTGGAGTGTCAGCCATTTCAGCAGAAGTTTGTGTGAGGACAGTACTTCCCTGTGCAGCTGTTGGGACTGGATGCTGTGGGACTGGCCCTGCTTTGTGCCAGTCCTTTGAGCAGATTCTCAGCTGGCATGAACCAGCCTCATTTCCTTGGCATTAGTGGAGCTCCTCTGGTTTTTGCTCAATGAACACCTCAGAGTTTACCTGCATTTAAATGAAACTTGTTTCTGTGAATCACAAACTTTTTAAAGGATTTTCGTTGTTTGGTTTTTTTTTTAAACCCTCTCTACAGAGGAAAAGAGTACCATGACCTGGGAGATCTGTGGGCTGATGTAAGCCTTGAGCCTTTAACTGGGGAACTTCATCCTTGTCACATGGATCTTCCCATTCCTTCCAGCTCCCTTGATTTTCTTTTGCAGGATGGATCCAGTGAGGTGCTCAGGTCTGTGCTGAGGCACAGTCCTGACTGACATGAACAGATGCACAAATGGATGCAGGACTGAGCTTTAATGAGGAGATTTCTGAGTCTCTGGAAAGAGCCTTTGATCTTTGAGTGAACTTATCAAAATTCTGAGTGCTCTGAGCATTCATGGACATTAAAGTCCCTCAGAGCAAGGACATGAAACCATTCAATGTCTCTCCTGCTTTGGGGAGATTCAGCTTTTTTTGGCTTTTTCTTTGGAAAAGGCATTCACTGCCAGGAGAAACTCGAGGCAATTGTACAATGCTGGCTTTTTACTGTTGTAATATTCCTTTGGGTCTCAAAGGTTCAGTGAAGTCACTTCTATCACTTTCAGAGTGTTGGGAACATGTCCTTGCTGCAAGTAAGACTCCATCAAATACAGCTGTTTACAAAGCAGAGCAAAGAGAGAAGGACATTTCTTGTCCTTGTCTCTTTAATGCTGTATGCCAAGTGGCTGTTGTGGATTTTAAATCGTACAAATTGCAAAATGTTCCATTTAAATAGAATGAAAGCTGAACCAACTCAAGCTGTGGGGTATTTACCACAGGGAGCAGGCAGTAGGACCTCCAGGGAGAAGCCTGAGGATTGTGAGTGGTGACAGTGGTGATGGGGACAGGTGACTTGTGTGACTTACCTACACCTCCATCGCTGAGCTGAGTGGAGTACATTTGGTACATTTGCTCATGTACCCCAAAATGACACATCCAGACATCTCCAGTCAGAAACAAGATATGTTCCTGTAAACAAACAGCTGGGGCTGGCTTATAATTAGGGTTTCTATTAATAGGACATCTTTAATTTAGGTGAGCTGCTGCTGCTGTTTTGCCAAAAGCATGTTCATTAATTTCTTTCCAGCTTCTCCCTGTCATTATTAGAGCCTAGGAAGCAAGTTCATGGTTTAATAAGCTTGAGTTTCAGACTAGGCTAAACAAATCATTTTGGTTCTGTTTATCAGCTTTTAATTTGCAATAAAAGATTAATTTTAGATGAAAATATCTTCAGCCTGAAAGGGGATTTTGCTTAGAAGCTGGCTGTCCTCAACCAGCATTTAGCTCTGTGCTTGAACTGTAGTTACAGGAAAAATGGTCTAAGGTGGTCAGGAAACACGAGAGAAGCCTCCTAACGATAAGACGAGTGATGGACTGAAATCCACGGAGGTGAAGGCGGTGCAAAGAGCTGTCTAGGGCAGGATCCCTAATCCCAGCATCCATTCCCGCATCCCTGGTGTGCAGCAGAGGAGCCTCGCAGAGCAGTGCCTGCCATCAGCCTGACCCTGCTGCCAGCACCGCCGAGCCCATTCATTATTACTGCCGGCTTTTCAGGAGGCTGGATGAGCAGAACCAGCCTCAATCTCCAACAGATGGGACCGGAGGAGGGCAGCTGCAGGCACACGGGGCGCTCCACAGGGCGCACGTGGAATCCCCTGCCCGGAAAACACACGGATGTGAATGGAGCGCCGCAAATCCCCGCTCGGGACCCGCCGGGCACGGAGCGCCGCTCCGCACGTGGCTCGGTGGGAAAGCACACTCCTGCCTGCGTGAGACGAGCAGCCTTTTCTGTTTTTTCTTCTCGCTCTGTTTTGTTTTTACCATTCAAATGAGATTACAGCACAGGCACGCAGAAAATAAAATGCGGCGGAAACGTGTGTAAACAAGATTACCAGGGCAAAACAGTGCCTCTCAGCACATCACCTGCACTGGGGGATGTGAGGCTGGGGCAGGGCTGGGAGCAGGTTTTGCCTGGGTACGGCAGATGCAGGCAGAAAATATTAATGATGTGCTCTGAGAGCTGCAGACAAACTGAGGGTGGGAAAGAAGAGTTCACCTTTTAGGGGTATTTTTATTATTCTTTCCCCCATAAACATAGTCTTGAAATCATGTTGGATTTTGATAATTTTTAGAGGATCATTTTGCTGTCTCTCATGCAGGGACCCAAGGATAGGACACCAGAGCTGTCATAAGATGAGAAATCTGATAATGACCAAAAATGTTTTGTTGGTGATAGAGAGGGGATACTTTGGGTTGGATTATTTGCTGTCAGTTTAAAATGCTTGAGCCCTGCCAGCCCAGCCTGTCTCAAGAGCTGTGAACTCTTACCTTGCACAGCTCTATATGAGGAAGGGGCCACGGGAGAAATTAAATTAGCTCATGTTATAAAAAAAAAACCAAACAACAACATCACAACAAATCCTCCTTTCTGCTTGCTGGCAGAATCTCTGCTCCCTCCCACGCAGCCCCAGCTGGAGAGCTTTTACTTGCAGCAAAGCCACTCTGGTTGTGACAGTGCCTTTCCACTCACTGCTCCCTTTTCCTCCCCTCCTGGGCAGCAGCAGCTGCCACCACAGCCCCTCTTTTCTGCCTCCAAGGGGCTCCCCACTTCTGCAATTTGCAGAAGGCAAAGGAAGAAAATACTGAATTGATGCTAGGCAGGGCCAGGGTGATCTTCCTAGCTGCAGAGATTAACAGGTGCAGTGCTGCAGTGAGCATCCTGCTTCAATTTCAGGTGGAGGAAAGTCTTTCACCCTTCTGAGCCTGCCAAAACACAAAGCCAGGGCAGAGGAGCCCTGTGCTTGTGTGCTTCT
Organism: Oenanthe melanoleuca; assembly: GCF_029582105.1. NCBI lineage: Eukaryota > Metazoa > Chordata > Aves > Passeriformes > Muscicapidae > Oenanthe > Oenanthe melanoleuca. The sequence goes on from NC_079334.1 coordinate 8,881,035, forward strand.
GGGTTTAAAAGTGCCTTTCAGGCCAGAGCTGAACCTGGTGTTTGGAGCCAGGCTAAGTTGATGTGTTGGGGGAATTTTGGCTGCGTGGGAGCTTTTTTGCACTGGCCAAAATCTGGTCTTTTTGGCAGTGCCAGGACTGGTGGTGCTGCTGAGGGGTCATCTAGGGAGACTGTCCCCTTACTCCCCTCTCTATCAACCACAGAAAGGAAGGAATAAGTTTCTTGAGCAACCTGTAAGGTGTCCCTGCTCAGGCCAGGGGCTGGAATGAGATGATCTTTGAGGTCCCTTCCAACCCAAATCATTCTGTTATTCTGTGACCCCACTGAACCATGCTGAGTGCTGGCTGAGTCAAGGGCCCTTAGTCTCTGTCCTTAACGAGCAAAGCTCAAAGCAGCTTTTGGGAAGAAGATGGTGTGGAAGGCAAGAATTAATTTTCATCTTTGGTTCTGCCCCATTCCTGCCCATGGGTGGAAGCTGGGAACAGATGTGTGCTCCAGCAGCTAATGAGGTGTGAGTGATTGCTTCCCTTCTTGCTTGGGAAGCACAGCAGAGTGCTCCTTTCTCTGCCACAGGACATCTGAACAGGGATTCCAGGAGGCAGAAGTGTCAGAGAGTGAGGAATGAGTGGAGCAGCCTTTGGGTGCTGCAAGGGTGGCAGCAGCCCCAGTGCAGTTTGTGTGTTGGCTAAGGACTATTATTTATTTTACAAATGGAGCACAGCTATCATCCCTCAGCTGTGTGGGGGTTACAGACCTCTGTGGAGGATTTGGATTGGCTTGTAAGCTCCTCAGCAGAGTCACAAACAAGACTGAGGGGAAAAACAATCCCATCTGTCAGTGCAGAATTCACACAAAGCCACCTGATTGCTAGAATTCCATACCCTGGTATTCCATGGGCTTCACAGAATCATGGGATGGCTTTGGTAGGAAGGGTCCTCAAAGCCCATCCAGTTCTACCCCCTGCCATGGGGGACACTTTCCACTGGGCTGCTCAGTGTCTAACCTGGCCTTGGACATTTCCAGGGATGGGGCAGCCACAGAAACACCTCTGGGCAAGTTTCTTTCAACTCTTTGTCTCACTGAGCCTGCACAGCTCAGGCTGACAGGCACAGAGGGTGTAACAGCAAACCCTTTCCTATCTGGTCACAGAAATTGCTACCTTTGCTCAGATACATTTTGCTCTTACAGTAGAGAACAAAATTCTCCTTTCAGAGCTATTCCAATGCCATTCTCCATCCTCTGTCATGCATCTCTGGGCCCCACTGGCACTGCCTGGCTATGCAGGTGGAGAATTCCCAGGCTCAGCACCACACCCAGGGGAATTTCTGGGTTGCTTTGGCTTTCCTTGATTTTTCCATTCTTTTTGTGCCTCATTAGTGTGACAAAAAACCAGGCTGCTCCCAGCATGTATTTGTTAGGCACACACAGAGGGAAGAGTAAAGACCTTTAAGAGTGAGGGGCATGTTTTTCTCAGTAGCTTTTTCCACCCTGTTTTGCCAAACTGGCGCTCCCTGCTCAGCCTCATTTGGAAATTGCCACAAAGCCCATACTGAAAACCTTCAAAGTACAAATAACTATGAAGAGAATGAGTCCAAGAGTTCATGGCTGTCCCAGCTTTGCTTAAATTGGAGTTTTGCTAGGCAAGATTTAAGATTCTGGAAGAAAAACTCTAATATATATATTTTTTTATTAGATCTATTTAAAGTGCTTTGATCCACCAGAATGCAGTGTAGAAAAACAGCTTTTATCACTTACCTTTGATTATCAAGCAGATTTTCTCTGAGGAATATGAGCAAGAGCTGATGGGATAAAAAAAGGGACAGGCAATAGTTAATGGTAGTTTTTAAAACTGGCCATCCAGACTAGTGCTGCTGAGTAAATGTGACAGCTAAAACTCTGACTTGCCTGGCTCTGTCCATATGAATTGCTGGTAAAACTTCCTTTCCCCTGAGATGAACACTTAAGAACTTCATGGTGAGTTTTGCCATTCTCTGTATTTGAACCAATATGAATCAGAATAAAAATTTCTCCTTGCAACTTACTTTATTCATGATAAAGGTTCTAAGAATAAATTCTAGCTAAATATCTACTGACCCACCCTCCAAGAAAATGAAACTCAGGCCTAGAAGCATCTTTACATGTGGTTGTGTGGTGAAAAAGTGTTAATTTTTTTTAATGGCGCCCATAGTTTGAGGATAGGCAGGAGGGAAAGTCATCCTCTGGAGAGAGAAAATCCAAGGAAAAGCAGACACACATGTAAGAGAATGGATGGGATATGGAATAAAAATCAATTATTTTGCCATGGCTTGAGGCCAAGAAGATGGGATTGCTGATAAGCAGGTGAATCATGTGAAAATGAGGTAAGAATATTATTTTGTTCTCCCCTTGGACACAGGGAGTCCATTTGAGGAAGTGCTTTGATTAAATGGAAGTTGTTTCCATGCTACACAACCCCTCTTTCTCTGGGTAGGATGAGCCCCAAAGATCCATCTTGGCAAAATAATGTACTAAACTCCTAAAGGAATAGGCTGCAAACAGCCTTATAAGGAAGGTATAACTTGGGGAAAGAAGGTTGTACAGCAGGGAAGAAAGTAATAGGGAATGACTTTGGAAGAAAAGCAAACCCTGAAGTTCCAAAAATTCAGTGTAATGAACCTCCCAAAGAGAATACTCAAGCCCAGCCAGTGGAAACACCCCTTGGTGACCAGCTGGAACCTGCCAAGATGTGAGGATGGGGTGAAGTGAAAATCACCCCCCATTGCTGTTTCTTCACTGTTGTCCTGTCTGCTTTGTGCTGGAACAGAACAACAGCAGGCAGGAGAAAGGAAAGAGGGAAAATTTGCACTGGCTGGGATTCCATGGCCAATTGATTCCATGGCCACCGATCCCAGTGAATTCTAACAGGCTGATGCCAGCACAGTGCTATCTTTCTTTCATGGGGTGAATTGATTTCATAAGCCCTTTCCTTTCAGTAAAAGGTCTGATTAAAGTGATGGCAATATCTCTGAAAGGGATTCTGATGGTAATATCCCAAGTGAAAAAGCTGCAGGATGCACAGGAAATTTCCATCCATCTTCTGTCCCAGGTAGCCGTGGCACTGAGAGCACTTTTTGTGACATTTCTGAAAGAAATGTCAATAAATCAGCTTCACTCAAGGGCCACATTAGCAGTGTAACCACTTTTTAAAAGAGTCTAGAAATAAAGACCTCAGCTCTGTTCCAACATAAATCTGTGATTGTGAGGCACACCACAGTGTGTGGGACTTAAACTGTTTTCAGAAAGTCTTTTGGAGTTCTCCTGATGTAGGTCAATGCATAAGAGTAGGTTATAGATGGTCACTTGTTAGAACACTCAAATAAATTGAGAAGGAAGAATTTATATTTTTCCTATTTCTCTTTTTTCTATTTTTCCCCCTTTACAATTTGTCCAAAATTTAGAAGTAAAAGTACTTAATGAAAATAGTTGAAAATTTCAAAAGCTCAAGTGTTTTATAAGTCAGCAATTTTTATCCTAGCTGAAATGACACAGAGTACCATGAATAGAATATGTAGGAAGTTATGGTTACCCCTGAATAATATTATTTGTAGTAAGTGTAGTAAGATAAGAAGGTGAACCAAAGCTTTACTGCTCTGGATGAGATGTTTCCAGTCACCTAAACCATGTTATCCAGCAGAACATTGTTCTGATTTTTTCCACTAGCTCCATCTTTACTCAAAATCCATTAGACATTAGGGAGTTATAGGCTAAGAAAACCACATTGGTGATCAAGACAGAAGCTGAGAATAAATGAAGTGTGGCTCTATCCTGCTGTGGAGGATGATCTGGTCTGATGTGTGTGGTCAGCTTTCTGTGCTCCCACCCAGGATCCCCATCAGCTTTTCTCTGTCCTTGTACTCCTAAAAAACCTCCAGGAACCCACTGGAAGCTGTGGAAAAACAGGTCCTGCACTAAGCACAGCCCTGTGCTGGAAGAGTGATGTGGAAATATGAAGAATAATCTGTGAGAAGAATAGTTTTATATTTCTGATCCCCATTCTGGGAATGACATCATTCCTTTCCAGATATACCCAAAATCAGAGCCCATATCTCAAAGTGTGTTTGTCAATTCAATCATACCAGGAAGAAAAGCATGGAGCAGCTGATACTTGTGAGAGAGTTAAGAATAATGAATAGGATTTAAAAACCACCAGCCCTACTGAGGTAACAGCTCTGCTGTGCTTCAGCCTGATGCTACACAACTTGTGTTTGCTTCTCTGTTGCCAGAAAAGCTTAATGGAGGTTCAGGTTTCTATCAGCACTTGAAATTCTGTTTTGATATCTCAGATACCACAGAACATAACTCAGGGAAACAATACAATTTTCTTTCAGCAGCACTGATCCAGTTTGGACCTTGTGTTAGTTGGAGCTGTAACAAGTCAGAAGAGTTATCTTGGTCACAAAATGAGGCACAGAAATGCCTTTGCTATACATAAATTAAATTAAAATGGTATGATTGCATCTCATTCCCTTGGGTGGTTTAAGGCTAAAACAGGCTGGCACCAGGGCAGAGCTGATAGTGAACATTTTTTTACACAGGCTCTCCCATCTTCTAAAACTCCAGCTTTCCCAAAAACCTAAGAACTTGAGCTTTGGTAAATTTCATAAGATGTTCTGCCCTCACCCTTCTTAATGTCCTTCAAAATATGTTTTGGTTGTTTTTTCTCTTGGTTGTAACTACTTACCCTTTCTTCTTAAAATATAAGAAAAAGGGGTTTTTTCTTTTTTTTTTTTTTTTTAAATCTGATTGAGTATTTTGCCAGATTATTGTATCCCATGAAGTTTCTCTGTCTCTGTGGATTGTTCTTTATTTGCTCAGAAGTTTAGGAAATTAATCTTTCCATCTCTGGCTGTGAAACTTAGATTGAATGATCGTGGTTCCCTACTAATTTCTGGTGCTTAAGGTGGCCCAAAAATTCTTTTTCTTCTATTTTTTTTTCTTCCCACGCAGGATTTAAATTTAGACTGTTCTCCACCCTAACACTTATCTGATGAAATACAAATGCAAGATGAATGTGGAGGACCACAAACTTGCACTTAATCAAAAGTAAGGACTTTTTTCTTCATTTGTCACACTTAGGGAAGTCTAAGTGCTCTCACCGGTTCACATCAGGTGAGTAGGAGAAGATTCCAGGTCAAAGAGATTGAACTGCTCACCACATGAAGAAAACTTGACCTGACAACCCCAAATTCTGCCCTCACATCAGCTCCAGGATCAGTGACCTCAGTGGCTCTTTCCCCTTTCTCTGCTCCATGAAATGTGCATTGCTTTGACAGCCAGCAGAGCACTGAAAGATGGAAAACAAATACTGCAAATGTAAAGTTCTTGGCTCAGAGCTGATCTCCCAAAGGAGATGTGTTTTGTCCTGGCTGGGGTCTTCAAACTCCAACACCGTGAAATAACTTCTAGAAGATTTTGTGACACACACACAAAAAAGAAAAAAGTTATTATTAGATCTCCAATTAGCCCTCTAGTTTCTGATTCCTTTCTGTCTTGTCCATTGTCCTTTGCCCCCAAAACACTTTTTAGCAGAAATCAGGTGTTTGAACTCAGCTCAAAGCAGATGGTGTTTGCAGTAGAAATTCTGCTTCTAGTCACATGCAGTCCATACTGTTTGCTCCTTGTCTTGCTTGAAGATAAAAGATTTTCCTAAAAGCAGCTGCCTGGCTAAGAACAGAACAGGGAAAGCTGAAATTCCAGGGATTAAATTGGATTTTCCCATGCAAGAGCATGTATCCAGTGAGATTTGCCAGCCTGTTCACCCCTCTGTAACAGCTCCAGAAGCTCACAGATAGCTCACATACCAGCAGAAGTCACTTCTCAGTGATGAATCCACACTAAATTTATCCCAATTCCAGGGCAGCAGTTTATAGTGCTATAGTTTATAGCAGTTTATGTTTTAAAAAAGAACCTCCTTTCCTTGCCTTCTGAGACTTGAGTTTCACTTGGGAAACTTCTCTCAACAGCTCTGGGTTTTGTTTTTATTTTCTTCTCTTTCAAGTAAAATCACGAGCTGCTGAAAGGTCCCAATTTAAGTTCTGTGGGACAGCAGGGCTCTCCAAATGGTCTCTGCAGAAGTGGCTCTTGGCAAAGGCAACATGCCTGCTTTTTTTATTTGGTTTCCTCTCTGAGGGTGAAATTCCCACCAAGAGGGCAGCAAGGAAGGTACTGTATAATCCTGGGAGGTAAATACTCAGAATATTACTAATCTGAAAGTGGAAGGAGGGAATACAGACCCCAATTGGTAGAGGAGATAAACGGGTAAGGGTGCAAACTGTGGGGATACAATGAGAAAGACAGAAAGAAGAGGGTGAGGGACATTGTCCTCTGCTCTGTGAGAGTCCAGGGATAACACTGAAAGGAAAATCTCCATGGATAAAAAATAAAAATTATTAGGAAGAGGCATGATAGTCAGATAATTACAGGAAATTTAGAATGCCTGACCTGTAGCATTTTTATTCTGTGAAATAGGTGTAAAACACATGGGAGAGGTGCAATCATAGAAGTTCTCATCAGAGTGTCCAGCTCAGGGTAGAGAAAGGAACCTGCAATCAGGCTAAGCATACAGCTGAGCTGATAGCTCTCTGATATTCTGGGTTATTTTTGAGGTTTTTAAAATTATAAATAGTTGCCAAATTCACTTTGTACAATGGGCACCCAGTAGCAATAGCTGGAATGTAAGATGGTTCTGCTTAGTTTCCTCTGAGACTTCAGCCTGGAATCAGGTCACTGTAAGTGAAACCTTTTTGTCCCATGTGGACTCACATTGTTCCCTCTTCCTCCAAGTCTCCTGATTTGGGTGGATTTTGAAGATAAAAACGGATCACATGTAGGCCTCAGGTGCAGCTTCTCAAATTTGCAATGTTTCAATGTGTAGAATGGTTTTGGTGGTTCTAGGATAGCTGTGGATAAGAAGGGAAACATTATTTTCTGGGCTGAAGCAGTGAATTCCAGATAGTGACATCACACATCTCAATGGACCTTGAATACACAGTCCATTGATCAATCCTAAAATTTAGACATTGAGCACCTTCAAACCCTCAGAAATCAGTCTAGGAGAGAGACAGCTCCAGCTTCTGCTTGCCCATGGTTAAAAGCCTTTCCTTCTCTAGAAGACACATTGGCCATAAAAATGGAACAATCCAAGGAGGCAAAATCCCATTGTTTCCTCTAGATGGAATTAAGTGATGTGAGAGTTGGGAACATCAAGTCTCAAGAAGCAGACTTGCTCCTGAATTTGTGTTATTTATCTCTTCTAACAGTGCCAATCCCATGAAAAGGGAAGAGCTCATCATCTACAACCATATAAAATAGTGTTAATAGTATGTGCCAGACACACATTTTTTTCCAAAAGCATTTTCCCAGAGTTTCCCCTGTGTCTATTAAAAATGTGTCTCATTACCTGCAGTCACCCAGGTATTCCAGGAGGAAAACAAAACAAAATCCTGGTTGAAACTGAACACTGCTGACCCTGTGCCTGAGGTTGCTTGAAAAGAGATAAGGTTGAAATAATGTGAGATAATGACTGATGATGCAACTTCCCTCCCTCAATTTAAAAGGAAATAATGACCTGTTAGATTCCTGCCTTGCTTGCATTTAAATAACAAAACTCTCACAGTCTCAAGATCTTAAGGGCTGCAATCTTCTGCACAGAGGAAACCATCTTTAGAATAGTGATGAAAGGAAACAGATGGTCTCTCCTTTATGCACTAATCTTCCTGTATGTTTCAGAAAATTAAGGTTTGGGGGGTGGAGTTGAGGCGGGGTGAATTCTTCTCCTGGGAGAGAATATTGAACAAAAATCACTTCAAGTAGATTCACTGAAAATCGTATCTTTTTATGGATAAGTAGTTTGCAGGCAGATTGCCTACTGCTTTTCCAAAATATTAAAAGCTTGTTTTAGCAGTTCTCTATTGTGCAACCTCTTTGTAGCCATCTCCTCTCTTCCCAATTCCATCTGGGCTGCACTGTGACAAAGCAATGCTGTCTCTGCTGCAAGTTCTACCAGTGTTCTTCACTTTAGGGGGAGGAAGGCAGATCTTCATCTGGGATTTAGTCTCATTCTGCTTCCTTTGTGCACTTGAGAGGAAAGACTTCTGGAATAAAAGGTGTATCTGAAGAAATTTCTGAGAAAATTTCAGATAAAATGTGTATCTTAAGAAATCAGTCAAGTCAGTTATGGATTACCTTGTGTCTAATATATTTATTATCATGAAATGTTTGATCTAATCATGGACAAGTACAGTATCAAACTTCCAGTGACCCTACAGGGAGACTTTCCTGAGTGAGACTTTCTTGAGTTTTGGGTTAGTGGTGGGGTTTTTGGTCATAATTTGGTTGTTGTTGGTTTGGCTCAGCATTTTGACTTCTTTAAAGAACTGCCCTTAAGGTCCCCTCCACAGAACTGCAGGATCATGGAATCATTAAGCTTGGAAAAGACCTCCAAGATATCAAGGCCAACTTCTGACCTTGACAACTAAACCAGAGCATTGAATTTGTGCTCTGTGCTTGTCTGTGTTTGTGTTTGTAGTAACTGTCCACCACCCAAGGAGAAGCATGAAAGCCCATATATATGTACAATTCTCTTGAATGAAGGGGAAAAACCCCATTTCTATACTTGAAGCTTGCCAAAGCTGGAGGTAAAAATCTTAAAAGGGGAAAAATGACAAATTTCCCTCAGGAAATTTAGGAACAGAAGGGAAGTTACAAATACTTGCAAACTGCCAGTACTTGCTTGTCTACCCCCTTAATGGAAATATGAAAGCTGCACTGAGGAAAACCAGAGCACATTTTCTGCTGTATTTTGTGCTTTTTTTTCTTGAGGACATTTCTGACTTTTCACTCTGTGTGCAGGAATAATGAGAGAATGCAGGTCTCTATGGTCACAGGAGCCTGCTTATGTTTCCTTACACCTGACTGAACACAATCATGTGAACTTCAGGAAAGTTGTGGCTATTATTTTAAGGCAGCACTTCCCACATTCCCAGCCTCCTGATTTTAACACAGGCAGGTGACAGAGGAATTGGCTGGTTCAGTGGCAGTGCCATGCTGCAGCACAAGCTGATCATGTTTCTTCAATATTTGATATGATGAAGCATTGCAATGCCTTTAAAGCAGGGTTCTATCATGCAGAACACCCCATGACTTGGGAATTAGTGTTGGGATGGCAAAGCCCAGTTTCAAGGGCCTTTGCAATTAAGTTAAGCAAGACTTGCTTTTCTTAAACCAGCTGCTGTGCTTCACTTTAGTCACCTTTGATGCTGACTCTAATGAAAAACTTTTGCAAAATGATACATGATACAGGCTGCTAATGTTCTGCAGAGGTGAAAGATAAAGGCAGGTGTGGGGTTTCACTCAAGTGATTTCATAAATTAACTTTCATGAGACCTGTAGCTCCTTTGCTAAATAATAGCTTAGCAAATGAATTTGAATATGTATTATTTGAAAGATGAAAGTTAATGTTAGCATCTGAATGGGACCTGGAAACCTGACAGGTTTTTATTGAGTGCCAGTCTTCTTATTTCTAGTGAATAATTCATGTCCTGAAGGAGGCTGTGGCAGAAAGACTGCATCACCAGCCATGAGACAAAAGCAGACATTTACCCCATCCCATTCACACTTCAAGGTGTGCATTCAGGTAAGAACAAGACTGCAAGCCTAATTCTGTCGGGGTTCAGTAATTCACAGCATGTGGGAGCAGCCTGGTGTGGAGCAAGCCCCAGGGAAGACAGCAGGGTGAAGTTTCCTGGGCACTCAGGGAGCTGCTCATCAGTGATAAGGATGTGCCAGGAGATTTCCTTCATGCACCTGACACTGTGATGTGGTCTACTGCAAATAACCTCCTGCCTCCTGGATATCATTTAGTGGAGAATTCTTGAATGATTTCCTAAATGATATCAGGGAAATAAAATGCTGTTGAAACACAGAAATGATGGATTCTGCTGCTTGAAAATGATGCTGGGACTGAGACTAGTTTTTTATTCTGCAAGTAAAATGTCAAATTAAACACAGCTCTATTGATACACCAAGAAAAGGGTTCTTGGTTCAATGCCAACATCAATAATTATAAAGGGGAGACAGCAGGCTAAAAGGCATGGCTGGCAGCACTTCTAAAATATTTGTCCTTGGTGGGACCAGAGACTGATTTAGTTTAAATTTAGATTCCAAAGAAAAATAACATCTCAAAGGGCATATCATAAAACTTAACTGGTTTATTTGTTGCAAACCAGATCAAACAAAATACAGCAGAATAAACATTTATTGGTTTTTAAAATAGTGGAACAGTGCTGCAGTCAGATGAGTGAGTGGGTTCAGGAGGTGAGGATTAGAAGACTGAGTGAGGGGGATCCTGTCCCACTCTGCTGAGACCCCCAGAGGGATGGAGCAGCTCTGCTGGGAGGAAAGGCTGAGGGAATTTGGATTGTTCAGCCTGGAGAGGAGAAGCTTTGGGGTGACCTCACTGTGGCCTTGCAGTGCCTGAAGGGAGCCACAGGAGAGATGGAGAGAGACTCTTGAAAAGGGCCTGGAGTGACAGGACAAGGGGCAGTGGCTTCACACTGACACAGAGCAGGGCTAGATTGGATATTGGGAAGGAATTGTTCCCTGTGAGGCCCTGGCACAGGTTTCCCAGAGCAGCTGTGGCTGCCCCATTCCTGGCAGTGTTCCAGGCTGGATAGGGCTTGGAGCAAGCTGGAATAGTGGAAGGTGTCCCTGCCCATGGCAGGGGGTGGAATATGATGATCTTTAAGGTCCTTCCAACCCAGGCCAATAGTCTCTCTTCATCTTTGAGGGTTTCAAATCTGTTTGTCAGTGTCTATGAACATGTGCTATGTTCTAGACAGTTCCACAGGATGAAGAGCAGAAATTTAAATGGACAGATTCTGTCTCAGTTATGGCTCATCTCTTTATGATTTATCTCCAAAAGGAAGCAGGTCCTGTGTGTGGAGGGCAGACAAAAGGTCTCCAAGCAAATATTAGCTATTAAAGTCTATTGAGTGGAAATCTGCCTTTATGGAGTGGTCATGCACTCAGACAGTTAAGGCAGAGCCTATTGCCAGTGGGTGATCTAAACATTTTCTGGCAGATCCTGAGAGAAATCCCTGTGACTGAGGTTTGTGAAAAAGGCTTGTTAGTTCACTCACCATTCTCCAACCACTTGTGCACAAGCCCATGGTGGTGCAGAGCACAAATATGGGCTGAGCCACACTGAACAAGTGACAACTGGTGACAAGTACCTGGGACAAGGCACCTGGTCCAGATAAGAGAAATAAAGTTTATTGTGACTTCCTGCTGCTCTGGCTCTGCAGCCTGTTGTTTGCAATGAAGAGAACACATTGCACAGGAAGAGCGAATGATGTCTCTGCACACCATGGAGATAACTCAGGTCTTTGGGACCAAGTCAACAGGACTGCAGTGGCTGATCTTTCCTGACCATTATTTGATAGATCCACACTCTCAAAGTCATACCCCTCTGAGGAATAAATCATCATTATCCTTCCAGAGCCAGTGCAAGGCTCTTCCATGCAGAATGCTTTCCTAAATGTATTTTGTCAAACATTTGCTAGGAAAGAAATTTGTACAACTCTCCTTACAAAGACGGTTTTTCAAAGGGGGTTTCTTGGAGCTCCCTTATAAAATAGTCCTCTTAAAACTGTTTAAAACCTCTATTTTGAGGGAGAAAGTTGTTTCTGAGAGTGCTGCAGAAATGTTTTTAGTTTTCACCACTATTTTGTTAATATGTACATTGGCTTCAAATGATCTCACATTCCTTGATAATTGTCAGGCAACTTACAAAATACTAAGTTAAGAGAAAGTGTTCTGCACCAAGCCAATGCCTGCTCTGATGTGGTGACAAATGCTATTTTGGGAATACTACATCTCTGTCAGAGATGTCTCATTGCAATGCATGAGTGTAATAACCCATGGAATCCTCTCCCTCTCCTACTGGGGTCACATCAGGCCTGAATTTTACCCTCTTTTTCAACTGGCAGTCACCTGATCTCACCTATTGTGCCTGGTCTGAACATTAAAAAACCAGTCTGATCCACTGTCTGAAGCATTAAGGATGGCAGAAAGGATATTTTTTTTAGGATCACATGCTCAAGAAATTATTTTCAAGTCTTAATTTTCATTCAAAATAGGAAAAATAAAAAAGTCAAATCACAAAGATTTTATGCTCTCATTTTAAATGAGAGCTCTAAAGTTCCAAATGTGACTGTCTAAATAGTAAAAACAATCCAAAGTAGAGTCTCTTTCCAGTGGTTAAATTTGATTTTGTAATACATTTTTATAGTAATGGTGTCTTTATCTTTACCAAAAATAAGATAATGCCTACTTACTCCAGGAGCTGTGTAGTCCCAGTGGAGATGCCATGTGTTGGATAAGAACTTTTTCTTGTGCAGCCACAATGTTCTGCAATCTTTCACCTTCCATGTTGTGAAATTACTCTGCAAGTGCACAAATTTTAAGGAATTATTTATGATTGTCATTTGTTTGTGTCCTTTTCCAACCCTGTGTGAAAATTTGCTTCCTTCTACCTACCACTAGAACTGGAATTTCCCTTGAAAAAAAAAAAAATCTCCATAGGATCATGCCAGGTTGCATCAAGTCATTCAGGCTTTCAAGACATAACATCAGCCTACACAATGTGACATGGTTGCTGCATCGTGTCACAAGTCTTCAGGGATATTATAGTTTTTTAATAAATTATTGTGGAAGTTACCATGGCTACAAACCCTCTTTATTCTGTTCAGATTTGAAACATTTCTTTAAATATTGGCTAAACCACTCTGAGGATGAGGAAACTCCTAGAATGTTTCCATGTGGTTTTTGTTGTTTTGTTTGGTTGGTTTTTTTTAAATCAGCTGTGATTTCTTTCCTTGGGATTAATGCAAAATGTGAAGAAAGGGATTTTGTTGCTATTTAAACAGACCTAAGAGGACTTAGCTGCTGTAGACCAGGACAAGCCCAGCAGACTTGTGAAGCTCAAGGTGTTTGTGGGTTAGAAAGGGGCAGTGTCTGGAGCAGGGGCAGTGCCCTGTGAATGCCACTTGTCATCCCTGCTCATTATTTTCCTTGGAATTTACCAGAGGCATGAAGCTGGAGCAGCCTGGCAGCACACCCTGTGGAGCAGGGTGACAAAGAGGATTCATTTCCCACCCTAACACCAGTGGGGATTTGGAGATTTTATCAATGGAAGTGTTCTGCCTCATCCTGCAGCTTCTCATGGTGGCCAGCATCAGGCAGTCCCAGGGAAATAAAGTCACTTTTAGGGAGAAGGAAGTGGATTGTGATTCCCCAGCTGACCCCCCTGTCAGGCTGGCCCTGAGAAACCTTAAGGCAGGTGGTTTAATAAAATTGGAGGGAATCTAATTTTATTTCTATTACTATGCTGCTGTTTCCTCCTCTTTCTTCCTCCTTATTTATCTTTTTCTTTCTCTTTTCTGGCCACAGAGGGTTTTATTTTCATGATTCTAGTGTCCACCCTTGGCGAGTCCCAAAGTTCTGGCAGTCTTGCCAAGAAAGTTTGTGAAATTCTCTTCTGAATTTGCAGCCAGATGTTGGGAGTTTCAGAGTCTGTGGGGGAATACAGCCTGGGAAAATCACCTCTGGAGAGAGAAGGTAACTTTCTCTTGAGTTTTGCTCCAAAAAAAAAGGTAGGACACATCTGGGTTCATCTTCTTCTTGTGTAGCTCTGGAATACTCCATGGCTGGTCTAACTGGGCTGAAAGGAAGAAAAACTTATTTATCTTTTGCCCTTTTGGTTTTTATTTGCTTTTAATCATTTACATGACATGATTTTAATTTCTGGATTCTATTGAAAAATTTACCCTAGTTTTACCTAAAATGCATTACTTTCTGCCAGGTTTCTTTGCTTGCTGTCCTAGTTGTGATTTTTAATATTTCCAAAAGAAATGAAAGGGAAATTTGTTGGAATTTGACCAGATGCTTTAATACTCTTTATCATAATTATCTAATATCAGCATTATGAAATGTGAAATCTAGGAATTGAAAAACAAGGAAAAGACTTCTATCCTTTCCCTCTGGGGATTTTGCATATCATATTTTTATACACATTATATTATTGGTATATATTTATTATATGCAATAATTACCACAATATATTGTTTATAAATATTTTAACTACACATGCTTTTGTATTTACACATTTTGAAGTGATTTCCTTCAGTGCTAGGAGAATCATTAGGAGTAATTGCTAGAAAAGTAGCAGTTGGCAGGATGGAAGATCTTGAGGGACAAGTTTTAATAGAAAAACATCTATATTAGGAACCTTTTCTCTGTCCTTCCTCATTTCCATCATAAAAATGGAACAAATATCAGTGATTAAAACCGTTTAAAAATAAATCTTCCCTTCTCCAGTGTGCATGCAAAAGTTAATGGTCTCAGGGGAGTTAAGGCTCCCATGTGGCCAACATCAACTCCATTGGACTTGCATAGTTTTGTACACCCAGAGCCAGTGTGCAGGGTTGTTTTCCTTTGCCTTTTATTGGGTTGTTTCTTCCTGGTTATTTCCTGAAAATTCTCATGACTCATCTGTTTCTGAGGTGGCCCTTTTTGCAGTCAAATCTCATTCCATGAATGGATGAATGAAACTTTGTGAATCAGTGGAACCTGAAAAGAAACTCAATGAAAGGGATGCAAGTAGCCAATTAAAAATGCCACAAAAGGGTGATCAATATTCTGGTTTTTATCCCTTGGCAGTCACCTCACAATGGGTGTGAAAGAACCATTTTCAGTTGGTTTATGACCTGTGCCAATGCCTCTCTTTAATACAATCCATCATCTGGGCTCTTTTAGCTTCTGGAATTTTTGCTACCCATTTCAGAGGGAAACTGAGATGGGCCAAATTTATTGAAGGCTTTACTGGAATAACTGAGTCCTTTAATTTCTAATACCCACTCTATCTGGGTATGAAGTGATTTAAGATTGTATAATTTAAGTATCTGGGAATTGAAAAAAAAATATATATAAATGTTATTATCCTCCATTAAGTAGTTTTTTTGTTTGTGAGCAAAATGCAATTCTGAAAAGAAAGAGCAGAGAGGATGAATTTTCTTGTTAGACTGTGATTGTCCTTGTGAAGCAGCAGGAGAACCTCTCCCCCACGGGAGTTCACAGTTACTCCTCCAGGATTCCTGTTTCCCATGAAACAGGATCCTGGCTCCTACCCTCACACTCACCTGTTTGACATTATTGTGTGCAGCGTTGTGGAAATGTGTTGATGATTGTGCAGCTCTGTGTGTGTCTGTGTGAATAGGTGGATGTCAAAATCAGGGACAAGGTGACAAAACCCCAGAAAAATTACCTTTGCTTGTTATTTCCAGAATTCCAGATTTATTTTTTTTTCCACCCTGTGTCAGGGAGCAGCAAGGGCAAGGCAGATTGGGGTAGCACTCCCATTAAGTGCACAATCCCACAGATCCAAACATCAGATGATAACCAAGGTTCCTGGGTCAGGCAAGAATCCAGTGATTTTGGGCTCTAATTGACAACCAGCTGAATATGAGCCAGATAGCCAAGAGGCCAATGGCATCTGCCTTGGAATGGGGTGGCAGCAGGGCCAGGCAGGGACTGTCCCCTGTGCTGGCACTGCTGGGGCCACTGCTCAGAGCCTGGGGCACTGCTGGGAACCTCAGCACAAGAGAGACACTGAGGGGTGTCCAGGGAAGGGAACGGAGCTGGGGAAGGGGCTGGAGCAGCAGGAGGGGCTGAGGGAGCTGGAAAGGGGCTCAGCCTGGAGAAAAGGAGGCTCAGGGGAACCTTCTGGCTCTGCACAGCTCCTGACAGGAGGGGACAGCTGGGGGGTCAGGCTCTGCTCCCAGGGAACAGGGACAGGATGAGAGCAAACAGCCCCAAGCTGTGCCAGGGGAGGCTCAGGTTGGAAAAAAGAAGAAGGGGAGTGTGCAGGTAACTTTGCTGATAAATATGGCATATTCAATACCACAGAAATAATGATATACACTATATGAATGATGACTGTACATTTCTAAAAGACACCTGTTTTAAAGGCCCTGCACTCATTAAAAGGTGCTTCAAATATAGTATCAGCATTATGGGTTGGATACCAGCAGCCCTTTTCCTCAAATAGATATAGAGAGGGGATAATTTCTGAGAGTCACAGTTTGAATTTTGACTAGAGATTAATCCTGGGTCATTGTGAAAAATCAGGTCTGACTTCATTATGCTCTGAAGTGTGCTGTGAATCTGCTCTAAGTGTGACCAGACAGCTTTGGATTTTCCTGGGGAGGGGCTGAGTCATATCTGTAAAGCCTTTTTGGTGCATGGTGCCTTCAGTTCCCAGAAGGGTGAGTGGGAGCACCTCTGCTCCCTCAGAACACGGACAGAACAGCTGGGGAGCTGCTCCTTTGCTCAGCAGTGAGTTGGCCACTGACACCAGCAGGCACAGAGACAACTGGCTGGTGAGAGAGAGCCTCAGAAACTCCTTTGAAGCACTGCTCCGTGGGAAACTTGGACAGAGCTCTGGAGAAATGCTAGGCAAGTGGATGCTCCTGCCTCTGAGCAAACTGTCCCCTAGCCAGACAATCAAGCTGATGGCAGCCACAGCTCAGGAGCTGATGAGTGGCTTGTAATGAGTGGCTGCAGGGCAAATGCTCCCTTGGCAAACACTGAGCCAAGCAAGGGAAAAGGTCAGGCTGAAGCTGTATGCCACAAAATCAGGATGCTGCAAAGGTGGCTTTAAACCAGGAATTACAGACATTTTGCTTTCCACCAAGCTTTGATTTCCTGGTCCAAGCTCAAAGTCTGGCCCTTGTAACACTGGCTGCCTCTTTTTCTTCTGCTGTGTGCATGTATCTTTAAGCTTCCACACAAGATCCCAGCCTGCAAACAAATGGATAAAACTCAAATTTTCCAAGAACTGCTCTTGGATATGTGGGGGCTGGCTCCACTGAAAGCAGCAGTGCAACATCTGTGCCTCTGACGTAGCCATGCAGAGAGCACTTTGTGCAAACAAAAACAGAAGATGGCAAGGGCAGAGCTGAGCTCTTCAAAACCAAACCCCTTCAGATGATTTAATGGCAGTGACAAAAGCTGTGCCAAATGATTTCCTTGTGTGTCTGACAACACCTAGATAGGTCAGGCATTTGGGGCTCGGTGCTTCCATACAATAATAAATATTGTTTATTGCCCCAGAGCTCTCTGCGTGTCCTGGGAGGGATGAGCTGCCAGGAGGGCTGCACAGGAGCTGTGAAATGATTAAGATTAGTATAACAAGCCATGGAACACCAGCTGTCTGTCCTTTGTCTAGAAAGGAGAGAGCAGGGGGGAAGTTTTAAAGAGATATACCAAGAAAGACATGGAATGCTATTTACACATTATGACCGGGAGATTTCCCTGCACATAGAAGGCAGAATAAAAAGCTTGGAAGGCTGAGCATGGTGGAAATCTAACAGACAAGTCAGCAAAGGCAGGAATCAGTATCTGCTGTGAAATCTATAATTGAAGATTTTTTTAATCTGAATTTTTTCATTTTTGACTACAGTAAATATTTCTGAGTCTCATTTTCTTCCAGTATAACATGTGCACCCACCAAATACTCCAGCCAAATAATTTCTAGCCTCTGGATTGTTTGTGGACTGTTAAGTTTCTTTGCTTTGCTCTTCTTCCTAAATAGCATGCCATTTTCTTGTCTTAAATACTTGAGTGAAGGAGGTTAAATACAACAGCAGCAAGTCACTGCTTAACATTCCAGAAAAGTTTTGTTATCCTGAATATCTGAAGTGCATGACATTTCAATTAATAAAGACCAAAGTGTATCTATAACCAATTAAAAAAAAAGTATTCTTTTTGTCTATGTGAGCTGATTTAAATCCTCCCCAACCTCCTCTTTCATTTACTCAAAAAATATATGTATATTTTGCTATCCAACTAGCAGGGCTTGTAGCAACTATCTGTGTCCTAAAACATTCAGCTACAAACAGCACCAAAGTTAGTCTAGGATGAAATTCAGGATGAGGGAATCAGAGTTTTGGCTCAGCTGTCACACAGGGTAGACAAATCCCCCAGTCCCCTCTTCCTGTAGCAATGGGACTGGTGTGGGACAGAGTTCAGGTCTGGAGATCCTTTGTTGCTCTGGTAACTATAACTTATTCTCATGCCAAATTATGTTGCCTTTGGCCAGCAGGACAGACTGTGTTCTGCCACTGGCAAGTTTTTGGGTTTTTTTCAGCAAAAATAAACTCTGCTGCTAGTTCATCAAATGAATTAGCTTTTGCCTTCATTTCCAGGTTTTTTCCAGGCCTCTGGCATAACTGGCTTTAGCCTTCTGATGATGCTTTAGTCTTCTATGATAGTTTAGATGGGACCAATTTGTTTGTTTCCTTTGTCTCGAATAAATTGGCAGCTTACACTTCCCCCACTTTTAATGGCAAATAAAAACTGTTCTCTGTGTTCTTTTCCCCCAGATCTCAGGGAGGTGAAAGGCCCCTTGCAAGTTACCCACAGCAGGAGCCCATGGGGAGCCAAGGAGCTCTGAGTGACACTGGCAGAGCTGGAGTGCTCTGTGTGCACCTGTGGCCAGTATTTTATAGAGTTTTATAGAGTTATGGGGAAAAGGAACAAATCCGGCTTCTGTTCTTGGGAAGGAAAATGACGTGGAGCTGCAGATGGTACTGGGAAGTTTTTTTGCTTTTCCAGCTGTGGAAGAAAGTGTGACTCTGGGTTTTATGGCAAAGAATTTAGTGGGAAAAGGTGCTCTTCTCCCTCACCTCCCCCTGTTTGCCCCTGTTTGCTTCCTACCCAAGAAGGTAGGAAGTAAGGCTGGGGACATTTGTGCTTGTGGAAGTAAAAGCTGAGGTTAACTCTGTGTTTTTCTTCATGAAGTACAGGAACAGTACTTCAAACTGTTGCCAAACATTGGTGCATTAAAAATTATTACACTTTTTTTATTATTAGCATCATCAGAGCTTCTCTCAAAGCCATACTAAGCTTGAGTATTTAAACACTAGGCTTTTTAAAAAGACTGAATCAAAATGTCCGGAAGCAAATTGCTTTCATTCTACCCACAGTTGTAAATTTAACAAGACAAGGTCTCCTTTTGCCCCCCCTTACTGATCTTGACAAGTGTTTGGCTGAATGCAGAACCACATTGCTGGCAAACATCATTGTGCCACTGTGGCCTCCTCCCCGTGTTTACTGACCCCATCCAGCCTGGAACAGCTGATTCTGAAATGGACTGGGAGGACTTCTGCAAGTGGTGGGGAATTTTTATGCACTTTCTTGGCCTGTATACACCTTTCACATGAACACAGGAGCTTTTTGGAAGATGAGGTGAGGTTTAGAATCACAGAATAGCCTGTGTTGGAAAGGAACCTTAAAGATCATCCAGTTCCAGCCTCTGCCATGGGCAGGGACACCTTCCACTATCCCAGGTTGCTCACAGCCCCATCCAGCCTGGCCTGGAACACTTCCAGGGATGGGGCAGCCACAGCTGCTCTGGGAAACCTGTGCCAGGGCCTCAGCACCCTCACAGGGAACAATTCCTTCCCAATATCCAATCTAACCCTGCTCTGTGTCAGTGTGAAGCCATTGCCCCTTGTCCTGTCACTCCAGGCCCTTGTCAAGAGTCTCTCTCCATCTTTCCTGTGGCTCCCTTCAGGCACTGCAAGGCCACAGTGAGGTCACCCCAAAGCTTCTCCTCTCCAGGCTGAACAATGCCAATTCCCTCAGCCTTTCCTCCCAGCAGAGCTGCTCCATCCCTCTGATCCCTTGGTGTCCCCTGGCTCCAGCAGCTCCCTGTCCTTCCTGTGATGCTACCCCAGGACTGGATGGCTTTTCAGCCCCAATGAGGTCTTTGGAGCCTGGATAACTTGTACCTTAATCATGGATTTAATGCAGCTGGCAGGTTTTGCCTCTTCATTTAAGAACCATTTAGGTGAAAACTGTTTAAAGGTGTTCAAGGGAGGAGATTTAATTGTCTGTAGCAGAGACTGTCATGGTCTTTGGAGAGCATGTTACTGACCCTTTATAACTCCTGTAGATGCTCTTTGGGCTGTAAAAGCATTTGGGTAACAGCCAACACTTTGGATGTGGGAGTCCATGGAAGGTCATGGTGTTATCCAAGGAATATCTGTGTGCCTTCTGGAGTCAGGTAGGAGAGGGCTGTGAGCCCCCTGTGCTCAGATGGTCCTGCCCAGCTCTGTAAGTGCAGGCACAACCTTGTGCTTCTCTCTTGCTACCATTCCTCACCTGGCTCACCCAAAATCTGAGCCATGGGCTTGCTGGAAGTGCCCTTCAAAATGTGCTGCACAACTTTCCTTTCCTTAAGAAGGGTCAGTGCTAGTCCTAAGCAGCTTGGCTGTGGTCCTGTTAATTAAGTAGCTGTCACTGATTTAAAGGATGAATCAGCAGGGACTTCATTTGTTGCTGGCTGAGAGCACCCAGGCAGTCAGTAAAGCTGCCAGGATGTGTTTATTCCTGCAGATTCCTACTCTGTCCCCTCCACGTGACACAGCCTTGTGTGGGGCTGAGACGAGTCTGGACTCACAAAGCTGACATGAAATGTCAATACTGCAAACCATTTCTGACATGCATGAGCTTATACTAATCCAACTTAAGGTTTATGCAGACCCAGTCATTCATAAGTCCATCAGTCACCCAGCCCCTCATGTGTGCCCTGAGCCCCTGGAACAACACAGGGCCATCTGTTGCTTTAATGGAGGATTAATTTCTAGGAAAATCCAGCACCCAGTATCAAAGCTGATATGCTTACATCCATGTTTGGCCAATTTTTTGTTTGGTATTTTTATTCTGGGCAGGAGTTGAATCTCAACCAAGATTCATAATGCATGTGCATATCTTGAGATTGAGCCAGCATGTGCAGTTTTCAGAGCAATAAAGTCAGATTTGCTCAGTCTTGTGACTGCAGGTGAAGGCTTTGCCATTTTTTCTCCTGATCCTGTAGATGTGTATGGAGATTGTCAGGAATAGTGTCCTTCTGAGGAATTAAAAACATGCAAAAGGGATTTAATGAATCATAGAATGGCCTGGGTTGGAAGGAACCTTAAAAATCATCCAGTTCCACCCCCCTGCCATGGGCAGGGACACTTCCACTATCCCAGGTTGCTCAGAGCCCCATCCAGCCTGGCCTGGAACACTGCCAGGGATGGGGCAGCCACAGCTGCTCTGGGAAACCTGTGCCAGGCCTCACCACCCTCACAGGGAACAATTCCTTCCTGATTTCCAATATAAACCCACTATCTGTCAGTTTGATCATGATGTCAGTGAAACTAACGTGACAGATAAATATAATTATTTACTTCATCACTATTATTTTTAGCAGCAAATTAGAATGTGAGTACAGCTAAACATAGAACAGTTGTAAGAGGACAATGAGAAAGCCACTCAGTGTAAGGTAGGGGTCTGCACCTTCATTAAGAGCCAAGATAAACTTTGTGGAAAGTATCTGTTTTCCTCAAGCTTTTTATTTTTCCTCAGGGAAAGTAGTATGTTTTGGGGCAGGCTCACATTTCTGGAGGTTGCTACTGTTTTTCTTCACCAGCCTTTTCTGTGATAACTTCTGCACTGATGGTTTTCTGCATGTTTAATATACAATTCTAAATCTTACTCAAAAACTGCCTGGGTGAGGGTGGCTTTGAGCACTGAGTCCCTGAGAGCTTGGAGCTCTGGCTGGTGCCAGGGATTCAAACTGTACCTGAGCACTCCACCTTCAGGCAAGTTTTAACAGGATCCAGCATTAGCACACAAACCCAGACAATACTGGAAGAGAGATAAGTGCTCACATAGGTCCTTTTTCCTTTTTTTTTTTTTTTTTTTTTTTTTTTTTTTCATTCATAATATTCAAAATTAAACAGCTTCTCCAGATTTGGTGTGATTTTAGGGGTTGAATGGTGTGTCATGATTTTTTTTGGTACCAAATCCAACAGCAACTGGTCTCTTTCTCTTCCAGAAACAATCCCCATCTTTTCTTTTTTTTCTTTTCTCATTTACATCTTGGCTACACCAGTGGATAGAAGAGCTTTTAACTAAGAGCTTGAATACTGACTAGGAATAAACTTCTGTCATTCTGTGAAAGGTTAAAAATGCCTGTCTTCCTCTTCCTCCATGTTGTTCTCTGCCTTTTGATCTTCAGTCTTTCAGAGAATCATTAAGGGCAGAAAAGACCCACAAGGTCATCAAGTCCAAGCACTGACCACACATCTGCAGTTCAGCCAAATTCTTTCCTGTTTTTCCATCATTTTATCTGCAATAATCTTCTTCCCTCTCCAGTTTCAGCCATGCTCTTGTCTCCTCCAGCTCCCAGTCGTTGAAAAGCCTGTGATTCATGTTTCCTCACTGGAAATGAATGCAGGAATGGTTCTCAGAGCAGAAACTGGACAATCCTATTTGCAAGAAACTCCAACTTGGAGAATAAAACAAAGCACAAAACTAGGAGAAAACCAATGGTGTTGGAAAGAAATAGAAGATAACTTGTTTTATTTTTAATAGGAGACAGAAAATTGTTGAAGGAGTTTAACATGGCCAGTAACATTAATAACCCAGGTTGTTATTTAAAATTGCAGCTAATGACAAGGAGTGTTGTAGAAAGGATATTGCATTCCTATTTCTTGGGCCAAGTTGTCTTAGGGATCAGAATAAATTCATTCTAAAAAATCCCCTAAACTGAGCTTATATTTGATTAAAGGGGCAGTTGGTCAGACTAGTCTGACCTATCTCCTTTGTTTTTAACTATCATAAGCAGATTTCTTTCTGTGCAAACAAAAAAATCCTTCTGCAGCAGTCTGCATTAAGCCCAGAGCCTCTGTCAAAATATCTGAAAAGTAGGTTAAATTGATACAAATATTGCTTCATTTTTCTAATGGGGTGTTTTTAAAATAGGGTGATACATGCTGCTTGAATTAAATCAAAAACACAGAGAGAAGAATGATGAGAACTGTAAAATTGTAAATTTTACACTGTAAATTGGGAATGAGAATGCTGAGAACAGATTTGCTTTGCCTTGATATCTTTAAAGACTTATTTTCAAATATTCTTCCTGAACCTATTGAAACAATCTCTTTTACTACAAGTGCATGGTTTCTTGTGCTGAGGCACAAGCAGGAAACTAATCTGGGGATATTTATTTGTCCCTGTCAGACAATACAGTGCTTGCATGGGAGAAGGAAACCCTTTTAGAACATGATGCATATCTTACCATGAAATCCTAGACCTCCACACTGGAATGAAGAGACATTTTAACTTTATTTCATTTTCTAAATAATCAGCCCTCAACCCCTATGGCTGGACCCTCCCTATTGTGGTTTTACACCATCCCAAGGTGTGAGTGGTGAGCATGTGCTGGCTTTTGGGGTTGATTTTCAAACCTTGCCTCAGCTGAGCACTGCCCATGGGGATCCAGGCATATGTGACCTCTCTGAGTTTATGGCTTGGTTTGCTCCCAGATGCACAAATTCTGTGCTGTGTGGAAACCCCAGCCAGCTTTCCAGTTCCAGAGCTGCAGCACCTTCGTGGCTCTGATCTTGGATTTGCTCTGGTTCAGGGATGCAGCTGCTTCATCTCCTCTCAGCTGGGTACATTCTGATGACTGTAAAAAAATAAAATTCATTCAATGTTAGTATCAGAAAGCAATAGTGCAGCTGGAATGATTTGAAAATAATCAGGTATATTAATATATAATGTTATATAAAAAGGGAAGGATGTCTTAAAAACCTGTTATTAAGATACTATTGTATTTTATTATATACTAAGATATGTTCTGTCCCCTGCTCTTCTCTGCTCAGCCCCACCTGCAGAGCTCCTCCAGCCCTGGGACAGCACAGGAAGGACAGGGAGCTGCTGGAGCCAGGGGACACCAAGGGATCAGAGGGATGGAGCAGCTCTGCTGGGAGGAAAGGCTGAGGGAATTGGGATTGTTCAGCCTGGAGAGGAGAAGCTTTGGGGTGACCTCACTGTGGCCTTGCAGTGCCTGAAGGGAGCCACAGGAAAGATGGAGAGAGACTCTTGACAAGGGCCTGGAGTGACAGGACAAGGGGCAGTGGCTTCACACTGACACAGAGCAGGGCTAGATTGGATATTGGGAAGGAATTGTTCCCTGTGAGGGTGCTGAGGCCCTGGCACAGGTTTCCCAGAGCAGCTGTGGCTGCCCCATCCCTGGCAGTGTTCCAGGCCAGGCTGGATGGGGCTGTGAGCAACCTGGGATAGTGGAAGGTGTCCCTGCCCATGGCAGGAGGTTTTGGAACTGGATGATCTTTAAGTCCCTTACAACCCAAACAATTCCATGATTCTAGGGTATTAAACCCACAATTTTTCCTCCTTTTCTCAACTCAGCACAGATGTCATCCATGGAAAAGGATGTAAATAGGATCTTTCCCTTGAAATACTTGAAGTTTGTCCTGTGAACCAGAGATGTCTGAACTGCAAATCAGCCTTCATCAGGGAGATGATGGTGCCCCCTTTGCTGACACATGGCACCAGTCTGAGGGGGACTCTGATGATTTTCAGATGGACAACAGGAAATGGAGACTGATTAAGACCTGCCACTGTCTCTCTTGGTCACAGGAGTGATCCCATCAAAGCATTTGAAGGGGATTGCAATCTGGTCTAGAGGAAGGTCTCCCTGCCTGTACCTGGGAGGTTGGAATGAGATGATCCTTAAGGTCCCTTCCCACTCAAACCAGTCCATGATTCTGAGATGATTCTATGACTGAAAGTGACTCCCTGATTTCATCAATAGTGAAGTCCAAGCATTTAACTTTCCTCACAGCTTGAAACAAACCCGCTGGGTTTTGTGGTCTGCAGCCCCCTCTTTGTCTTTTACACAGCACAGGCACCAAGGAGACGATTAAAAAAGGGGGTCAGGTAATGGGATAAATGGGGAGTCTGGGGAGTCAGGGTGTGTGTGTGAGCGCTGCCCCACAGGGCTGCGTCAGCCCCAGGGTGTGTGTGAGCGCTGCCCCACAGGGCTGAGGCAGCCCCAGGGTGTGTGTGAGCGCTGCCCCACAGGGCTGAGGCAGCCCCGGGGTGTGTGTGAGCGCTGCCCCACAGGGCTGAGGCAGCCCCAGGGTCTGTGTGAGCGCTGCCCCACAGGGCTGAGGCAGCCCCAGGGTGTGTGTGAGCGCTGCCCCACAGGGCTGAGGCAGCCCCAGGGTCTGTGTGAGCGCTGCCCCACAGGGCT
Source organism: Oenanthe melanoleuca (assembly GCF_029582105.1). Lineage (NCBI taxonomy): Eukaryota > Metazoa > Chordata > Aves > Passeriformes > Muscicapidae > Oenanthe > Oenanthe melanoleuca. The sequence continues at coordinate 8,906,241 of NC_079334.1, forward strand.
GAGGCAGCCCCAGGGTGTGTGTGAGCGCTGCCCCACAGGGCTGAGGCAGCCCCGGGGTGTGTGTGAGCGCTCCTAAAGGGCTGAGGCAGCCCCAGGGTGTGTGTGAGCGCTGCCCTACAGGGCTGAGGCAGCCCCGGGGTGTGTGTGAGCGCTGCCCTAAAGGGCTGAGGCAGCCCCGGGGTGTGTGTGAGCGCTGCCCCACAGGGCTGAGGCAGCCCCGGGGTGTGTGTGAGCGCTGCCCCACAGGGCTGAGGCAGCCCCAGGGTGTTTTGGGCCCAACTCTGGAGCTGCGGCGGCCCGGGCAGCATAAGGAGACCGCGACAGATGCACAAGGTGGCCTGAGGGCTCGGAGCATAAACACCACAGCTTAAAGCGGGGGTCGCGCACGGCTGGGCTGTGGGGAGGAGGAGGAGGAGCAGCGGGGAAAGGGAGGAAGGCGGCGGGGAGGGTCTAAGCTGGGAAATAGAGATTGCTGCCTGCCCTGGATCGGGATTGCCGCGGGCCGGGAGCACCGAGAGCGGCGGGAGCGCGGGCAGGCGGCGCCATCTTCCGGTACCGAGGGAGACGGGAGAGGAGAGGAAAGGGCAGGGAGGGATGAGGGAGAGGAGAGGAGATACGTGACTCTTATCACTTAGCAGATAAGGTCTTCAAGTGCCTGTAGAGGTAAGAACAGATCTGAAGCCAAGGGCAGCACACCTTCTTGGGGCTGTTCTGTGCAGGGCTAAGGGCTGGCCTTGGTGATCCTTGTGGGTCTCATCCAGCTCAGGAGGTTCTACAGTTCTGTAATCTATCAGGCTGATAACACTGAAATGTTCTCCAAGCCTGAGGAAAGGAATTTAACCTGCAGAAAATCCAGGGACTGAGAGACAGCCTGGGCCAAACTCATTTGGGATCAATCCTGCAGAGTGCCAAGTACTTACTGACAGCACACCACACCTCCTTTCCCTTATCTAAATATCCTGCTACTACCACTGCCTCGCTTATCAAGTCCTGCTTTAGACTTATTGAACTCCAGCAGCTTTGCTCCTAAAATATACCAGCACACAAATATGCTGGTTCTGTTTTGATGCAAGACATCAAGTAGATGAAATAGGATTCTGCAGCAGACTGAGCTAAAAAGAATGCTCCATGAATGGATATAAAGGGCACTACACTGTAGTAGGCTGTTTGTGTATATATAGCCATGGTCTTTTTCTTTTTCTTTGGGTTTATTTGGTCTTTTTCTTTGTTTGTTTTGTTTTGTTTTGTTCTTTTTCTTTTATGGAAATTGAGGAGTCAAAAAAAAGCTTCTGGTTTTCCTTACAAAACAAGTTGTCTGTGTGTGTAGATACTCAGTTTGGGCAGCTTCACAGAATCCCAGGATGGCTCAGGCTGAAGGGACCACAGAGAGTCACTGGTGCCACCTCCCTGCTCCAGCAGGGCCATCCCAGAGTACAGGGCACAGGATTGTGTCCAGCTGGTTCTGGAATATCCCTTATTATAGCTTTTATTTATACCCAGCAGACCTGGAGAGTTAAGCCCTAGCAGCTGCTTAGGAGAGCATGGGAGAGCCCCTTTCTTTTCATGGAAGCATTTCACTTCTTGGATCATTCCAATTCCTGGTCATCATATCACCTCTGCTGCAACATTGAGCTGCACCTCTGGCTTTGATTTGCAGACACCCTAATTCCAGCACATTTATAAATGCAGAATATTGAAAAGGTCAGTTTTCCTTGCACAATTTACTAAGCAGGGTACACATAGTTCTGCAGCAGGGTTTTGCTGTGTGATTTTAGGTGCAGCATCAACTGAGTTCTCATTACAGTGTCAGACAGATATTTTTGGTGGTTGTCTCTGCTAAATGCTGAAGCAGGAAAAGTTTTGCAGGGGTTAGTGATTTAAAAGTGGCAGGTATGGTTTCTCCAAAGATGGAACAGCAGTAAACTGCTATTTACCAGCATGGAGAAATAACTGGAAAACTTGCACTCCTCCAGATCTCACCCAGACAGACTGAGAGGAGCTCTAATGGATGTTACAAGAATTGGCTTTGATTTTCTCTCATAAAATTTGCAGTACATTCTGTCAGAGGGGAGTTGTACTTGACAGCATAAGGGATTGCTGCAGTTCTGACCAGAATTTGAGGGCTTGCCACAGCCTGTTAAGCAAAGCAGCATTTTCCACTGCCTTTGTCAAGTCTGTCCTTTCATTTAATATGATTTTAATTTATAGAATAAAGTGAAACCCTTGTGAGACCATACTTTTAAGCAGAACACATTATACAGAAGTAACTAGAAGAACTAGAAAAGAAGTAACTTTTCCTTCAAGCTCTTCACGTGTGACTTGACATTTTCAGTGTGGAGTTTCTTCTTTCCCACTCCACACTTTTCCAAATGGGAGATGGCTCCCAGGACTACATGAGTATGATGAACCTGAGTGGGCAATGATTTCAAATTAAGGTAATTTTGTGTCTAGGACAATATAGAAAAATCATCTTTGTAGACTTTCTACTTGGTGGGACCTTTAAAAAGCAGCTTTCAAAGTAAAATTCAGGGAAAAAACCCAACAACCAAACACCACAGTTGTATAGGATGCAATATGAATAAAAATGCTTTACTTGTTTTTGACAAATAAATATGTAAATTTCTCCTTCTTTCTCATTCTCACTCCGTTCTGAAATATTTTGCCTGCACCTGTCATGAGAATTCTTAAATATAAGCACTTTATATTTCTTCCATGTTTATCAGGGCAGATTTACATTTTAGAAAACAGTTACTGATCTCTATTTCTGAAAAATGTTGATTTGAAAACCTCAGATGTTTACAGAAAAGTTTTGCTTTGGAAGAAACACAACTACACTGTCAGTTAAAAGTTTAAAGATGGTCTGTACTATGATTTAACAGTTCTGAGCATTTCTCATTGTGTTTTATCTTTTTCTCCCTGCTTGAAACCACTTTGCTCTAACTAATTAATTGCAAAAAAAAAAAAAAAAAAAAAAAAAAAAAAAGTCTTTAGTTTTGAATTTTTGGATTTTTATCCTAATTCAGGAAAGAAAACAGTAAAAATCACCATACCAAATAGTGAGTATGATAGAAAACCATTTCCCAGCTGCAGCCATGGGCACCTGAGTCTGCATGTCTTTATACTGAAAATTCTGGATCAAGTCAGGATTTTGCCATATCTAGATGAGAAATATGACTTGGTTGTCCCAGGACAGTGGCTCCCAAGAAGGAGGTCTGAGGTTTCCAGCAGGTGACTGATACTGTTGTTCCAGCCTGAGTCACCTGAAGCACTGTCTGACAGACTTACAGCTGGGGGATGATGAAATGAGGGGGAATTCATTTTTTCTAACAAGTCTCATGAAAGAAAAAGGAGGTGAAGGCATCAGAAAGCATCTTATTCTCTGTAGCTGAAGAAGGAGGATCTATATCAGGGCTATTTGCTGTCTTTTCAAGCCCATCCTTGGTGATATATTCTGAGTACTCTGGTTACAAACATGAGCCCTCCCTAATTTTCCACTGTCCTTTCAGATCAGGGTTGTTGGAGAGGGGATGCAGCTTGCTCAGCCTGTTCATGTTACTCAGGTGTTGGTGTCATACCTTCTGTTCCCTTTTCATCTGAGAGTAATGTGAATAAAAAGCAGGGCCATATTTCCTAAGCACATTGACAGGACTTGGCAATTCATCCTTCAGATCCCATTACTAATGAGATTCAACAAGTTTTCCAGCCTTTCCTGCTTCTCACATTCACTTTGAGTCTGATACCCTTTTTATTGGAGATGTGTTTCTTTTGTAGCCTCTCTCTTCAAAGTCCCTGCCTGTCCCCCAAGTTCCTTCTCCATTTATTGCCTCTTATCAGGAATTCACTGTGCTCTGGGGGGCTGTTTGCCTCTTCTCTTTGTCAGGCACAAAGTATCTGCTGTATTGGTTTTCCATCTCCAGACTCTCTGAGGGCCTCTGGGAAGGACATGAAATATAAAATTACTCTGTCTTTAGATCATGGTGATAGTCCTCTAATGCCAGTGCACAATATCAAGATACTTTGTTTTATGCAGATGAATGTCACCACCTGAAAGAAACCAAAGATTCCAACTCCAGCTCAGTGAGTGCAAGCACTCATCCTTCCCATCACCAGCAATAAATTTGTGCTAAGGCATTTTGAGGGAAAATTATTTACCTAATGAGCTGGTAGCTTGCCAGAGGATGTGGTTTGGGATTATTTGCCTTCAAAGCTCTCTGGGGGAACAGAAATTTAAAAGATTTCCTAGAGTGTTATTACCTTTAGAAAACTTATTTCGTTTTTTTTCCTACCCTACAGGTGTTCAAAGACCCTCTCCTTGTCACCTGGAGGTCCTGCCCCCTGTGGATCACTTGGAGTGGCCCAGCAAGGATGGGATCTGACCTGTGTTCCTGAGCAGGACACTTGGGATGTGGAGGGTGCTGAAGGGTTGGGTGATGGACAAGGGCATGAAATGAAACAGGAGTCCTGTTGTGCTGCTTTGCTGTGCTTATGTAGGGGGCTCTGTGGAGATTTTCCTGCTTCTGTTCAGTGGCTTCATGCTTTTGATGATTTTCATGTTTCTGAGTGGAGGAGACCCAGTGTCCCTGATGGCCACCACAGTGTGACATTTGTTTTCCTACAACCTGAGATAAAAGCATAGCTTCAGGAAGGAGCTTATTTGTTTGGGTTTTATTTGTTTGTTTATGGGGGTGGTGGTGTTTTGTTTTATTTTGGTTTGTAAAGATATTTAGCTGGATTGATCCTGGCAGCAGGCACAGGATGTCTGCAGATGAAGCAGGCTCTGACAATCCTTTCCCATCTGTTCACCTGCATGTGCCCATGCTTCTATTTTTGAAGGAGAGATCACCTCTCTCTTCTCTCTGGGTACCTCTGGTGATAATTCTGCAGCTCTGCAACAATCCAGAAAGTTCCTCTTCAACATAAGTACTTTTTCTCCCAGACATCAGGGGTATTTCAATGTCCTTGAGACTCCTTTGTTTTCCCCTCTGCTTTCTCTAATATTTATTTTTATTTTTGATTTTTTTTTTTTTTTTTTTTTTTGCAGCTGCCAGCAGAAGCATTTGCAGCCTTGAGTCTTGAAAGTCAGATGTTGGTGTTATGACTCCTATTTTTGCTCTGAGTACTGGCAGGGCACCCACAGGCAGTCTGACATGGCTCCAGTTCATAGTGTCCCTTGTTGTCGAGTCTGTGTGCTAGAAAGAACATCTTTTCCTCTTGACTAACCTTCCTGTTAATTTTTTTTCTTGTTTTCACATGACTTTTCTTTTTGTGGACTTCAGCCACTCAATAATAATTAACAATGCAAATAACAGGCAATTACAGCCAATCTTCTCTTACTCTTCCTTCATTTCTAAGGGCTTCTGGCATAAATATAAATAATATAATTGCAGTGTAATCTATTTATGGATGAAGTTCCAAGTCCCACTGAGGACTTCCCAGTGGGGCAGGAAGCAGGAGGCCAGGGCCATCCATGTTATAAAGAAGCAACACCATCAACACCATCCTTTGAAAGGAAATGTTGCAGTGTCAGTCCCTGTGGAATTGCTGCTTTCTCCTTAAATGCCCACCAGCTGTGGGACTTTGGCAGCCTTTTGGTGCTGCAAGTGCAGCATACATAAAATTAGATAGATCTGGACATCATTAAAAAGCCAAACTGCAGGCAGGAGGTTGCTGGGATCTTGTCTTGCTCCCTGGCATTGACAGAGACTTTTGCTACTGATGTCCTTTTGAGATGAGCCCCAGCCTTCAACACTCAGTGTCTGGCTTTTTAAAAGGTCTGCCTTCTAGGTATATTGGATTGCTTTTATTGGTATTAAAATTAGAATTATTTCCCACAGGAAGCTGACCAGATGTCCTCATTTAATCAGAACAGATCCTTTTTTTTTTTTCTGTGTAACATCCAGCTGTCCTATTGCCTTTCAGAGCAGACTCAATTCTCTCCCTTGACTTGTAGCTGAGATCCCTGAAAACTGTCAAGAATTGCTCACTCATAATTGCATCTCTGATCCTTCCATCAGGAGTAAAACATGACTCAAAACTCAAGGAAATGCTGGTTAGAGCTCAGAACTTCTTTAATAAGAAAAGGAGTTGATACTCTTATTGCAAGGGAATTCTTCAGTCCAGTTGCCAGTGTAAAAGATTTTTAAGAGTTCATTATGAAAGTATTTTTGGGTTATCTTTGATTTAGCTTGTGCACTGTTTTCTCAGGCTGTAGGAATGTAGTCTGACAGAAAGTGTATGGGAGAATAAATACACTTTTTTACATACTGGGGTGCTGGAAGGCTGGTTTCACTTCAGCTTGGCAGTACAAGAAAGAAAGGTTTCCTTAAGAAAGATAGCCACTGTTGAAAATGAGGCTGATCCACAGACCCTGAGCAGCATGGAAATTAAACCCTTGTCTCTGCTAACAGCATAAACAGAACAATTCACTTGAAGGATGCTAGAAGATATTTTTATTCCAGTCATAAGACCCTGGTGCATTGTGTTGTATTTTTTATACTAAGTATATTTTTAATACTTGGTTTATCTGTTTTCACCAGAACTGAATAAGTGACTTTAGGATAAGCTGTGCTTTCCCTTTTGGTGCTGTTTTAATCTAAACTTGGTATTTAATTCATTAAAATTCTTGGTGCACATAAGAACTCAGACTGAAAAGGGGAATAATAAAGGCACATAATCATGGTCAGCTCCCAATGGAGTTGCTCCCTATCCCACAGGAATCTGCCACTCTGCTCAGATATTTATTGTCCACCATAATTATGACAAATCTTTAAATCCTTTCAGTTGTTACTGAAATGCCCTGAGGGCTCATGTCCCAGGGTGTCTAATTTCCATTTGGCCAGATAGCTCCAGTGAGCAGAATATGGATTAAATTTAAAGCCTTGGGTCACTTCCCACAGCAGCACCTTATTTACACTGGAATGGAAAAGTACATTCTTCTATATAGAAGAGATTTTTGTATGAAGTTTGTTGTCTGTGTTGTTTGCAGTACAGAACAAATTCCTGGAGCAGTTAATGAGAAGAAAACAGGGGTGCAATTTGTTAGGGGTGCAATTGGCCTGGTGGGTTTGATCCAGCCCAGAATCCAGAATTCCAATCCAGAAATCCTGTCCAGGACAGCAATCTGAGCAAGGCAGCACATTTTATTAGACATTGTGGTTTGCAGAGTGCATTACAGCTGCTGTGGTTAAGGCTGGACTTGATGATCTTGGAGGTCTTTTCCAGCCTTGAGGATTCCATGATTCTGTGACAGTCTGACTCTCAGAAATTGGCCAGAGGACAAGATAAAGGCTCAGCTGCTCAGCCACACAAGGGAGGCCTCTCAGAAGGGACACTGAAGAAGAAACACAAGAAATGTTGTTCCAAAAAACCTCTCTAAATGAAGTATTTAGTGTGTGGTGGGGAAAACAAGGGTGTTCTGAAAAAAAACTTTAAAAGGACCTTTGACTGTCAAAGAGCAACAAAGGCAAGGGAGGAGCATTGTCCCATGGATGAGGAGTCAGTCATGGTGTATTTTAAGCAGGCAGCAATAGATCCTTTCATACCTAAAAATAAGATCTGTGGATCTCCTCCAAAAATCCATGAAAGCAAATGGGATTATTTTCATTGACCTTTTCAGTTGGAAGCCATAAATAGATGGTTTTTCTGTTTTTTCTCCCTTCTGCTAAAGAACAGGACATTTTGGGTTTTAGAGCTCTTTTTTTTTCTAGCTGACAGACTGTGTCTGCTGATAGTTATGCACTCTCAATCTCAGGAAAAACAGTACTGCTGGAGCTAGGATGAGCTGAGAACAGGTGAATCATGCCAATGGCAGCATCCAGCATGGCTGAGAAAAAGAAAAGAAAATGTTTTTATACAGAAAAAAAGGGAAATTTGGATAACTGTGGTGTCATTGTGGGGGGTGAGAGAATTGGGATCATTAAGGCAGGAAAGGGATGGATCTTCAGACACCTGCTATAACTTTGTTTGTAACTTTGCTGGGAAGCTGTGCTCAGCTGTGAGCCTGGAGATTGTGGCAATAAGACATCGGAGAAAGCTCCTTCCTTGATTTCAAAGCAATGTAGGTTTGAATGGCAAACAAAGTGTCAAAGATGACCAAAAGTGACTAAATCCCATGTGTGCAGTGCTCTCTCTGTGTGTTTACAGAAGGCTGCCCACTATGCAACCTGCAATCTCCTGCAGTGTTGTAGTGTTTTTATTCCTCCTTGTCCCAAAAAACTCTGCAGTGACTTCAGTGCCTGTGTTCTATCAGGCCTAGGGCACACAGTAGGTTGAGCAGAAAAGGACAGATCCTGTGCTGGCTTCTCAAAACACTGACAGTCTTCCTGCTTGGGGGTTGATCCCAATCTTCCCACATCCCTGCACTCTGCCTACATGGATGGCTGAGCCTCCCTGTAAGAGCTGTCTGGAAAAGGTTTGGATCTATACACTGTGGTCCCTTGTTTGCTTGATATTTCAGTTCAATTATTGAGTTTTATCCCTCTGGAAATATTTACCAAAATCCTGGTACCTCAGCCCTTCTCAAACAATAGAAAACATCTCCAATTGTGCATGAATCTGACCATGTGGTTGTATTTGTCTTTAAAATCATTGCTGAACTGTTCTACTGACACCACTTCATTTTTGCTCAGAAGCAAAACATCAGCAGCCCTGACAGTTCATGAAGCAACAATTTGTAGGGTAGCTACTTCAGGCTCTATATGTAATTCATCTCACTTCTTCCATATTAAAATTCAGCTTTATTATCTTTTAGTTTGTGTGTTTTTTATTTTTCTTCAGAGTGATTTTTTTAAAAATCCTTTTGATTAGCAGGAATTAAGAGCACTGTACCAAATAAAACATTCTCCTTTGAGACAGGAAGAGGTGATTGCCCAGGGTCTTGCACCAGAGCAGTTTTGGCAGAGTGATGAGGGTTAGGCATCCAAGGAAATGAGTGTGGTGCATGTCATACTCTCCCAATGAGTTAGCAGGACTTGTTCGTACAAAAGCATTTTTGAAATCAAAGCTTATATTAGTCTAGATAAAGCCTTGGGCATTAGTGTTGAGTGGAAGATGTCTTTTTTTTTATGGCTTCATACTCTGAAAGCTTTTTGAAACTCCAGAGGCAAGAGTTAGTTCAATAGATATTCCCAGAATCCACCAGTGGCTGTTTTTGCTGGAGGTGAATTCAATGTTCCTTTCCACTCTCTCATTTTTTAAAGTTTCCTACAGCCTGAGAATGAAAAAGGCTATTTGAAGGTTTATTTAGTTATTTCTCCTGAGAAAGAGGTGCTTTGAATTTTCAGCCAGCTCTTGTCTCAAGCATTTCTTTGAAATTGTGGAGCTCTCCTATATCAAGTTACTGCTCATTCAGGAGGAGCTGAATTTGTGATGTGGCATTTTTATATTAGTGCCAGCATTTTAGGAGAACCACACTCTGCTGTGAAGCTTATTCTAAAAGTGTTAGTAATGCAAGGATTTGCTATTAAGAAAGAATAGGGATCCAGGCCTTGGGAAGGGTATTCCAGCACTGTTAGGATGGATTTTGGAGATCTAGCCTTACATACTGACTTGTTCTCTTGTCTTATCAGATGCCATGCCACCTGCTCAGAAAGCCTTGTTTGCTGTTCAGCTGTCCCAAGAAACTTGTTTTGCCTCTCATTTAGATAATGTTTTAATCACCTTTCTTTATAGTGGGGGCTGTAAAACACTCAGTGCTTTGCTGTGGTCCTGATGCTGCCTGGACCCACTTTTGTGGTTCAGTTAATTTACTTCAGCTGGTTTGTGGAGGCTGCCCAGTGACAACATTCAGGTAACAGGAAAGAAATAACAAATCTCCTTCCTGTACAACAACGAGAAAACTCTGAGTCAGTATTAAAGGGTCACAGTGAACCTGTAGGGTCCAGCACTGATTTGTAGCAGCACCTCCAGCAAGCAGCCTTTGGTTCTGTCTGTCAAACTAGGGTCACAGAGCTCTTGTGACCTTGGTAGGTGCTAGGAGAGGCCACCTCTTCAGGATGGAAGGGGTGGGTGGGAATTGTGGAGCTCTGAGCCAACACTTGGAGGCTTTTTTGTGATGCTGGGCTGAGCCTTTTGAACTCGGGCCAGCGCTGCTGGTCATGCTCCTGCCATGCCTCCGAGCTGATTCCATGGAGATTTCCTTGCATTTGGTGTAGAATGCCTGCTCTCAGATGGTGTTTCACATTCTCATGACTTCAGCCTGCCTGCTGCTGGCTCCTGTGTGCTCCAGGGGCTCAGCAATGCTGTTCCCTGCCTGGAGTGCCATTTCCCCCTGGTTCTCTGGGATACCGTGTCAGCTTAGCTCTCCCCAGCCTCTGTGTCCTCAAAGCCTCTTTCCTCATCTTTCCTCATCACTTGTCAAGCCACACCTGCCTTTTCTTCTCCTCCTCCTGCCTCAGATTTTCTCTTTTTCTGGATGTTGTTACACTTTAGATCTTCACTAGGACTCGATGCTGAAGCAAAGGTGGTCAAAGGAGGGAAGGAAAGGATTTATTCATTCAATTATAGGAACTCCCTAAACAAAACAAACAAACAAACAAACAAACAAACAAAACCAAACCAAAACAAACATAAAAAAAAACAAAAAACAAGGCCCCCCAAAAAACAAAAAGCAAACAAACAAACAAACAAAGGACCAATTAACTATTTATCATATCTATCACTGTAGCTCTCCTGCAATTTTGGCATGGCAAAGGTGGTTCTCTTCTTTCAGTCAGACACAGATTTTTCAGAGCTTTAACAGTAAATTTAATATGTTCTCTAGGATATGTGATTGCACAAAATGTGCTGGTGTTTTTCTGCTGGAAACACTGTGCTCTTTGCAGCAGTTTTTGCTCTGACTTAAGTTCACAGCCCTCAGGAAGCTCTAACTGTGGAAGAAAAGCAAATTTTCACATGAAGAAAAGGGAAATAAACATAACAGAGAACAGAGAGAAACCAGTTCTTAGTTTAAGACAGTGCTTAAGTACTTTGATGTGGTGGCAGAACCTCTTATTGATGAGGAAGGACATATTAGCCAAGCCCCTTAGTAACATACCAAGTGACCTTCCTTACCAAGCTTCCCACCACACATCTATTTATTTACCAAGTATCCTTCCTAATCAGGTTTTCCACCACACATATTTATTTACTGCACCTCTCTTTTACACCCCTGTTCTGTGAGCAAGATATTCTGTTGCAGAACTTTCTGTTTAATGCTGGACTGCCCCAGCTCATGAGCAGACCTTCTCTCCTTACCTCTGAAATGCCTCTGCTGTGTTTGTTGCACATTTTCCTGTCTCACTGATTTTTTTGGATGGACAAGCTGAGGCACCAAGGGGAATATGGGACTTAACACCCTGCAAGGAGACAGTGGCAGATGAAGAAGTGAAGATTGCACAAGTCTTGTCTCCAGCACTGAATCAATGAGAATATACTCTGTGTCCATGCCACAAAAAGGTTATGGTGAGAGACATGAGCTGCCATAAAAAGAACAATTTAGAGTATATATATATATATATATATACACACATATATATATGTATTTATCCCCTGACATTTTGAATGTTCTCTTTCCATATGTAAGATATGTGAGTGGGATTCTAGCTCATATATCCAGGCTGTGATGAGTCAAATGTAAGAGAAAATTGCAGCAGTCTGATGCTGAAATGACAATGAATGTGTGGGGAAACTGTGGCAACTCAGACCTCACTGCTGAGATCCCATTTACTCAGTGTGCACACCATGCCCTTCATTATACCCATTTTTATATTAATTTTAGATTTTTTTTTCCCAGCCTGTGATACAGGCTATTGACCTTCAGCATTTGTACAGGCTGATACAAAGGACAAGTAAAATACAGATACAAATAATTAATCAGTACCACCTACGGCCACTGCCCAATTTTTAATTTTTCAAAACATTCTGTAACATGACAGGTATGGTTTGTTTGATATGATAACTTTGAAAGTAAAGGGCTTTAGTGCTCAGTGCTCTGCAGCTTTAAATTCTCATTTAAATGCTTGTTTTGTCTCCTGAAGGCCACAGCCTTTGCCCCTTGAGGCAGACACTTTGTCCTCTTTCACCAGCTGCTGCATTTTGCTCTTTTCTTTTGATCCCTTTAGCTGGAACTTTCAATTTTTAGTCTATGGAAGAACAAAATTCTAGCATTAAACATCAAATCATATTCCAGTTTCATTTCTGAATAATGCTTATTTGATTCAAATAAATAACTTTATTTGAAACAAGGAATAGAAACAATATGATACTTCAGAAAAATATTACTGGGATCAAAGGAGCAAAATAAACCTGCATTTGCTACAAACTCTGAATTTTGCTTTTTGAAAAATTTCATTACAACAGTTTCTCATTTGTGACTTCAGGCCAATCATTCATTTCTGCTGTGATAGGACAGGATATCTCTCTCCTGGTATCTTCTATTCCTCTGATGATTTTGGACAAGAGTAGGCAGAGAGAAATTAGAGAGAAAGGGGAAAGATGATGCCAGCTGTTATGCTGTGACTGTGTTACCTTCATTGATTCAGGAAATCCTGTTTAAAGATTGTTCTGGCTCATCCTGGACACACAGATAACTCCTTGAAGAAGTGTAAAAGTTCAACCTATCCTACCAATGTTAGTAAGTCAGAACATATTGGCATCTCAATAAAGCCTTGCACTAGAATTTTAAATGGAATTTAGGTAGTTTGTTATCCAAAGTCCTGGTTAAAAAAATCTTTAACTATTCCCAGCCTTAGTTTCCCTAAAATGTTCATGGGATTTAGAAAGCCTAGCCTCTGAAATGATGCACCTGAAGAGGTACCCGAGTGTCTTCAAGAAACTGGGACCACACCTCTCTTTGGTAAATAATTCCTGAATGTATGGCCTGTGACTCTTCCTGTTGTCTTCTGGTGCAACAGATCCTGGATGCTTTCCCACAAAACTGGGAAATGGTAATGGAAAACTCGGCAGTGGAAATTACCCAAAAGTGGCTAATGGCAAAGGAATCAGGCTGAAAGACTCTGCAACAACAAGTATGACACTAAGGCAAATCAGTCCCTATTTACAGTGTGCCATGTTTGCTGTAATTCACTATAAAACTTTGATCCTTCTGGCATAAATATTACCCCACAGAATATTAATGGCATGTCCAGCCTTGCTTCCCAGCCTTGTTGTGTTGATTCACATCTCATTAATTCCTTACCTTCCTCCTCTGGTGGGAAGTTTGGATTTCTGTTTCCCAGCTGGGCAGGGTGCACTGGAGCCTGACTCTGGCTGTGCAACGTCATCCAGCCAGCTCTCCCAAACTCTGCATTCCTTTTCTTCTGGTTTCCCACTGCCCTTCTCCCTCCTCCTGCCAGATGCTGCCTCATCCTGGGCCTGACTTGGGGATATTCAGTCTGATTTGCATCCCACAGCTGTTATTTGATCTCAGTTCTGCTCTTTTCTCCCTCCTCCCCCTCCGAGTTTTGATCTAGTTCCAGAGTTTCATTATCTAATTCATTTGTTCTGGTAGACCTTTAATTTCTTTGTCTTTTATTAGGCCTTGTGGGAATTGTTTTCTCACTTTGGGGCTTAGTGATGGCTTCTTTTCCCATTTAACATGTCCAGGCTGCCAGGCACTTGCACCAGGCTCCACCTCAGCCTCCAGCAGGCCATGGTTGTTATCTGGCTTTTCCCAGCAGTTGTTTGGCTCAGAACCAAGAATGCAGGAGAGGACAAAATGCTCCTGTGATGTCTGGCCCTGCCAATGGGACACAATTACCAGCTCACTTCAGAGATTGTCACCCTCAAGACGCTGCTTCTCTGCATATGGCTGGACATGGCTCATTTGTGAGGTTTGCTTGGGAGACAGGCAGGACAGCTCACATCTTCTGCAGCAAATAAAACCCTCAGCTGCCTTTCTGCCAACCTCAGGAATCCAAAAAAACCACCTTGGCTGTGGCTTAAAAGTGGCAAACCCTGAGAGCAACATGCTCAGTGGTTTCAGCTTTTTTTTTTTTTTTTTTTCCCAGGAGCTTGGTTTCCAATCTTCTTGTGTCCCAGTTAAATATTTGTGTGTTTTTTCTCTTAAAAAACCTCACCCACAGCTCCTGGATACTGTGGAACACAGGTGTAACAGACAAGGAGCTGTAGTGAGTAACTTCTCCTTGAATGAAAAGGGTGGTGACGACACACTTGGAAAAGCTGCATTTTGAGCAGATGTAATTATCTGAGTCTCTTGGAGTTCTTCAGAAATACTTCAAAGAGTAGTAGGCCAGTACTAATTAAGAGTAAGTATTGCTTGGACACACAACAGGAGAAAGCAGGAGTGGGAGAAGGCAAAAAGGACACACTGATCATGTGGTTGATGTGATTTTTATTTTTCCCCCATATAAATGCTATGGATTTCTCTAAAAATTAAGCATCTGTGTTTAAAGCTTCTTGGAAAACAGGACTTTTTGTTATTGTTGTTGTTGTTGTTGCTGTTTCCCTGGAGAACTGTTGGGAATGTGGAGATTTCCAAGCTTCTTTACAAGTCAGTCTTACATTGATGTCTTGCAGGTGTTGAGTGCTACCCACACTTGGGTAGCAAGGTGATTGTGTGCAGACCTCAGAGCAGCTTTCTGGTGTCTGAAGGGGCTTCCAAGGAAGCTGGAGAGGGACTTTTCATCAGGAACTGGAGTGACAGGACACAGACTGACACAGAGCAGGGTTAGATTGGATATTGGGAAGGAATTGTTCCCTGTGAGGGTGCTGAGGCCCTGGCACAGGTTTCCCAGAGCAGCTGTGGCTGCCCCATCCCTGGCAGTGTTCCAGGCCAGGCTGGATGGGGCTCTGAGCAACCTGGGATAGTGGAACAATTCCTTCCCAATATCCAATCTAACCCTGCTCTGTGTCAGTGTCTGTCAGTCCCCTTGTCCTGTCACTCCAGGCCCTTGTCAAGAGTCTCTCTCCATCTTTCCTGTGGCTCCCTTCAGGCACTGCAAGGCCACAGTGAGGTCACCCCAAAACCTTCTCTTCCCCAGGCTGAACAATCCCAATTCCCTCAGCCTTTCCTCACAGGAGAGGTGTTTCATCCCTCTAATAAACTTGGTGTTTTATTCTGTGATTTTGGAAAGCAACACTGCTGATTTTGACAGGGGTAGGGTTAATCTTATTCCTAATGGCTGGAATGGGGCTGTGGCTTGGATTTGTGCTGAGCACAGGATGATGATACAGAGATGTTGTTGTTACTGATGAGCAGGGATTGCACAGAGCCAAGGTCTTTTCTGCTTTTCCTGCTGCCAGGCTGGTGAAGGAAGTTGGGGGTGCTTGGGGAACTGGTAGGAGACACAGGACAGGTGACCCCAGCTGATCAAAGACATTTCAGACCATCTGACACCATGCTCAGTATACAAATGGGAGGGAAGAAGGAGGAAGGTGGAAATGTTCAGGGTGATGGTGTTTGTCTTCCCAAAGACGTGTGATGGAGCCCTGCCCTCCTGGAGGTGGCTGAACATCTGCCTGCCCACGGGGAGTGGTGAAAGAATTCCTTGTTTTACTTTAGTTGTGCACACAGCTTTTGCTTTTCCTGTCAAATTTTGTGAATTTTCTCACTTCTACCTTTCTGATCCTCTCCCTGATTCCTCTGGTGAGGGGTGAGTGAGGGGCTGCTGGGTGGGGCTAAACCAGGACAGGAAAAGGGACAAAGGACCTTGGCACACCAAGGGCAGATCTGGAATCAGGCTTTGGGCTAGGTGGAAAGGGACTACTTTGGTGGAAAGAAACAACTTTTCCTCATTCAACCACTAGCATTCTGTTACAGGTTTGTTGGAACAAACTAAACCCATAATTTTTGTGATTGGAGATCTTTGTTGTCCCTCATTTTTTATTTTAAGGGGAGAAGGAAGGACTTCAGTCCCCAGGCTCTGGTTGTGTAGAGGAACAGGTTGTGGGGACATGTGCACACTTTATGGACTACACTGTTCAGCCAGGTATCCCCATTTTCCTATGAGGATATAGGCACAAGGAACAACCAAGATATCCATCAAGGCCTCACAAGTCCTCTATGTTGTCAGTAACTGTATTTTAAGCCAAAATTTTGCATTCTTAGCAAAGAAGAAAAAGTTCTTTAAATCACAGTTCCAGTGAAAACCTTTCCCCAAGTTATCACAATTTAGTTGTGTTAACTTGGTGCAGCCCAACATTTCCTAGCAAAATTTAGGTTCATGAAGCAAAACCAATCATTCTCATAGAGCATTGATGCAAGGAAATCAATTAATTTTGAACAATCTGTAGCAACAAGTTCTCTGGACAGGGCCTGTGCAGTGCTAACCCTTACTTAAGAATTAAGTGGTTTTTTACAGTGAAGTGTCAATGTTGTGGCCTGAGAGGAACTGTCTGTGCTTAGTTTGGTAACTGTGGGGTTTCCTTTTTCTCAGTGTGATTTCACATATCAGACTCCCAGCTCCTCAAACTGATCTCCCTCCACAGAGATCTCTTGTAGCACCCTATGGAGAATTTTCACTTTCAGGAGGTGTCTGTCTCTATCCATTAAATAATTTAGACCCTCAGGATATCTCCAGGTTTTTTTTTTCATGCCTTCTCAAGTGCTCTTCCATTCTTTGGCTACATTTTTGCAGGTGCTCCTGAGTATTTCCCAGTTTCATATTCAGCTTTGCTACTGGGCTCCAGGGCTCATAGAACTGAGAAAGGTGGCACAGCTTTATCTGGTACAAAAATGGTTCTTAGTTTGGAGCTTTGATATCTGGAATGATTTAAAAGGATAATTAGTTCAGCCAAAGGTCTCAAACATGATTACAGCCACATTTGCATCCAACAAAGAAACCCCCCCCCCTCCTTACAAATAAAGAACTTTTTGTGTCTTGTAGTCCTCTTTACTTCTCAAAGGAGCTTTCCCCTTCTCATAATCTTATTAAGAGGGTGAAACAAGACTACTTAATATGTTCTACCCCTCACTTGTTCTGGAAAGTGAACAGGATTTGTGCTGAAGTTCCCTGGAAGTTTCAGAACAGCTGCTTTGAGCTCTGCTGGTGACAAGGCTCAGCAAGGCTGATGGGTGATGGCAGCTCAGAACAGCTCTGCAGGTACTTGAATCTTGTTTTGGGAGGTGAAAAAGCTTTGAATCAAGCCTCTCTTGTTCTGCTGATCTTTTCCTAGAAGCCTAAGACAATTCCAAATAGTGAAAAACATATCTGACAGTATTGTTATTTTTTTCAATTACATCTTAATTTATATAATAATTGAAAATCAGACAAATGTATCACAAAGTTCTGATATTCTAGTCATTAATTTGAGCAAGTAAGAGTCACAATTGCAATTGTCTGAAAACCAGTGAATTAAGTGGGAAATTAGGGAGATCTGTCTCTTAGCTAAGACATCAAATGAATATAATAATGTCAATAATCATGTAATGAAAGTAACAGAGCATGAAGACAGATCTGTAAGACACTAATCTCAAGAGACGACACTTTTCCATTTAATGCTAAACCTTTGGCAGGAGTATTTTCAGCAAAATGATTGATTGAATTAATTAAACATTCTTAACATCAAACCCAAACTTGTTTACCCAAGCGAACTTGAAGCAAATTTAGACTCTTGGGTGTCTGTGATATCATATCAAATATGATATGGTTGATGTGACCTCTCTCAATTTACTTGCTTTTTGATCCTGTAGCATTTAGGTGATTTCACTTCCTCCTGCAGAGTACAGCATGGCCTTTGCCAGATCTCTTCCCTGCCAGATGCCTGGCAATTTTGAAAGCAGGAATTGCATAGCTTATAAGTTTAGGAAATGGTGACAGATGCCTTTTTCGTAAGAGCTCATCTGTGTGTGCTCAGACACATTCTTAGAACTTCAAAAACGTCAGAGAGAACGGTAACAGGGCATAGTCCAACCTGTAGGAAAACAGGGAAAAAAGATACAAATGGTTCCTTAAAATCCTTAAAAGGAAAGATTCATTCCTTGATTTGCAGTCTTTGGCTATTTTGGGGTCAGACATCACCTGTTCATGACTCACCTTGTGCTGATGGCATTATTTGGAGTGCCCAGGCTGGTTGAGTCACTGCTTCATCTTCTCTTTCCAGGCTCAAAAAGCAGCAATCACTCTTTGCCAGTGGCACAGTGGCTTGGAAAAGAAGAGCACCATCTTCTGCCTTCAGCTGAGCCTTCAAGGCAGTGACTGTGACTTGTCCTGCCCTGCAGCCCCCAGCCCAAGGCATGCCCAGTGAACCAGGAGGTTCAAATGAACCAGGAGGTGCAGATCCCTACAGCTCTCCCCTTTCCCCTTGGTATCCTGCTTGTCCTCCTCATGGGCCAGCTGGGAAAACCTCTCTGAGCCTGGCAGCTCCTTTTTAACATCCTCTCTCACAGCCACGAGCCAAGCAGGCTCCAAAAATAAACAAGGAGTGGGATAAACAGGAGGGGAATTTACGGAAGCTGCCTCAGCCCCCAGCTCTGGGCACCACTCGACACCAGAACAGTCATTTTCCTGCACCCACATTCTCAAATTTAAGGGTCTTGACATGTTCTGGATGGTCCAGTCAGTGGTTGCTGCTCCTTATCCATGCTTCTACATCTCCATACATTTTTCTTGTACACTCCTGTTACTCCTGAAATAGACACAGATGTGTTTTGGGAACTGTCACAACCCCTGTTTTACCAGGCAATGAATCAGAGAATTAACCACTTTAAGCTTTTGGCAGTACAGGGATATAGAGTCACTCCTATCAATTTGCTAACCAAGAAACAAAGTGCTAATTTAGGTTCTTAGCTAAAAAAAGTTCACACAAGGTGAAGGAGAGTAAAACAAATGTGAACACATAGTATGACTCTGAAAATTGTGGGTTTGATGGCATGTTAAGTAAATGCACCTCAGTTACTGAATTTCTTTTGCATAAACAGAGCACAAATCCTAAAACATTATTTAAAACATTACTGTATTCCTAATAAAGTCTGACTGTAACAAGCCAGTATGTTAAATGAAATGCTTCAAGGGTGAATCAGTACAAGAAACCAAATTTTTTCTGTGGATTTTTTGATGCAGGACATACAGGACACTTCACTGTAACAAAGGTTATGGCTTTTTAGATTGGCTGAAATTTCATTTTCTGAATTGCTAGTCAATCCAGAAGGATGTTCCCTAATATTTATCACTTCAGTCCCCACATTTTTAGCCCTATTTAGAATGTAAGTTTGCTCACTACAGCAAGATATTTTACATTACCAGCATTACTTTTTGTTAACAGCTGAATGCAAAACCCTTTTAAGGTCTTGAGCTTTTCTCACATTAAGAATAAGTCATTTATTTGCTGCATCTGATACAAAATAATTCCTTCCATCCTTATCAATGTCATGGTTCAGTGCTGCTGGGATCATCCATCGCAGGAAAAAAGGAACATTCCCTTTTCAGACATCTCCAATCGCTTTTCACTCTTAAGAGATCCTTCCCTGAGGCTTCTGATGCTACAAAGTACCATGCCAAGACCCCGGTGTTGTGGCTGTTTTGAACTTTTTTTTCTGAAATGACTAAGCTGGTTTTATGTGACTAAAATCACCTAATCAGCCAGAACAATAACTTTTACATTATGTTGACGTTTCCAGCTAAGGACTCAGTTAAAGGGCATTTCACCTGCTGATCCAGCAGCATGGATAGAAATGGGATTAAGGTGAGAAAGAGGAACTGCAAAGAGGGAGATGCTCAAGGAAGGGGTTCAGCCATCCTCTGTAATGCACTGATGAAATTCCAGCATGCTGCAGGTGGATGGAATTGGCCTCTGCCATTCTGCAGCTTCAAGGAGAAGGCAGGCTGGGCTCTGTGTTGAATTGGAAATCTTGAATTGTCCCCTGTGGCTGGCAGGGTGGCTGAGCCATAGAGGGCACACTCTACTCCCTTTTCCCAAGGATCCAAGATGTTCTTCTTTCCCTCCCCCTGCCCTTGACTGGCTCTTCTTCAGAACTGATTTAGCAGCTGCTGCCCTGGGTGGGACTGGGCTGTCCCTGCTCCAATCCATAAGGTGGAGATGGGGCTCTGGGCTCCATGAAAGGTAAAGGGCTGCTGGATGTGCTGGGATGTGCTGCCAGCCCCGTGTCCTTTCCCTGGTGCCCCATCACCACCCCCGCCCGGCTTTTCGCGGCCGCCCAAGGCATCTCCATTACTCATCTGAGGTCTGGGGAAGAAGGCAGTAAACAAAATTTGATCAGGAGGTATGGGATGAACACCTACTTCCCCAAATGCATTGTTACAGTACACAGGAGGCGGTGGGAAAAAATAGATGGGACAGAAATGTTGGTGAAAATGATGTTTCCTTTTTCGGTCTGCCCCGAGGAGATGTAAATATCCTGGTGTGTTGCTTGATCACAGAGTTTAGCACAATCTTTTCAAGCTCTGTCTCTTAACAACCTGAGTTTTTTTAATTTCAAAGATAAAACCTCTTGACAGTCTGCCCATTCTCCTGAGCATGAGAGTGCAGGTGCATTTGTACATTTGTAACCCTGTCTGAAGACATTTCACCATTGAGTGACCACAAACTGTTCCTGCTAATACCATAGTTTTTACTCATAACATTTTACAACATCATGGACACAAACTGAATCCCAGGTGCTCACAGCCCATCTGCAAAGTTAGGACTATACAAATCAAGTTTTCCTACAGAGAATGGAAGGGCTGCTGAGCCACAGTTCCATGGGTCACTTGTCTTTTGAGCTTCACAGAAAGGTGTTCAAGCCTACCTAAAGATGCTAGAGATGTGGGATTCAGTGCAAAAGATGAGCATGTCCCTTCTCTGGCCTGCCTTTTAAAGGTGGAAGGACTCACATGCCATTATGCATTGTCTCATTCCTCTCTTCCTCCATTTCCAGGAGTTCTTACTTAGCAGAGAGAACAATTTCTAACCTGGCACAATTTCCTGGTACCCATCCTCTGTTTCTTGTCTGAGCCCCAGCAGGCCAGGCTCTCGTGTGTGGACATGGGCTGTAGCACAGTGGTGCTCTGCTCTGTGTCACTTTGCACTTTTATCCAGCTCTCAGAGGTGCTGAAAGTGCTGTAAGCACAGGAGGTATCCCACTGACCTCAATTGTGCTTGTTTCCTGTTTCAAGACTGCTTTTTATTGCCAAGTAGTGAAATAAAAACAACAAACCACATTAGAATAAATGAGATGCAGGTCATAGATTTATGGATACAATATCACAGCAAACAAAATTAATATACCACAGCTAAATAAATTAATCCAAAAAGACCCTTTCAGTTCACTTGGTGCAGGATTGTGTGCAGATGAGGCCCAACAATATGCTCTTTATGACAAATGGGCACTTCTTTTTCTACCTGTAAATTTACAGCACTTTGGACCTTGTCTGTGTGATGCTGATTTAAACTGAACTGGTGAAACAAGCTCAACATCAATGTGATTAAATGAATGCTAATCTCATACTGTCCCAGTTTAATGGCATTTGTTTTATTTTATCTCAAGTTAACAATGATTGATATGAGGTCACACCTTCAAAGGGCTGAAATAAAGCTTTGGTTGGTTGGTTGTTTTTGTTGCTTTGGGTTTTTTATTTTTTTTTTTTTTTAATTTTTCTGAGGCTTCTCTGTGGACATTTCACAGTCAGCTGCAGCATTTTGTGCTGCTGTTGCCCCTTCCTTGAAGGATTTCCCCACCACATGCCTTGGTCAGGATGCCCTTGCTCCTCTCAGGCACTCCAGGGGAATTCTGCCTCTTTGTGTGCATACTGTAGGGAAGTGGAAGCAGTGAAAGTTGCCCTGAAGCATGTGAGAAATGCTCCCACATGCCATTCCCCAGACACTGCTGTGAAAGCAGGGACTTGGCCAGGACACTGCTAACAAATAACAAAGGTCAGTGACATCTTGACACAGTGCAGCTGCTTCCTGCTCAAATGGGAGTCCAGCATTTTGCTGTATCAGTTTTTGCACTGATTGAATTGGTATCTGCAGTTTCCTGGCTAGACAATGCCTCACTCATAAATCCAAACAAATCTGGAAAAACTGGGGGATGACAGTGTCTCATTGATAAACTCTGTGACTTTTTTTCAGATGTTGGGTGCTTGAATTACAGTAAAAGAAATGTTAGCTATACAAAGAGGAAAAGAGCAAAATTTCTCCCCTGCCCCAAACTCCAAAGAAAGAAAGCTTCTTCCCATGTATATTTAAGAAAGTAAACCCTGAAATGCTTTCTGGATGGTCCTCAGGAATGCTCACTCCTCTTGTGAGACATTTCACTGATGCCAAGATTCACTTTGTGCTTTGGAAAGTCTCTCTGAAAACAGTTTGTTTTTTCCCTGTGTTCTAAAACAACTTCTAGTACCCCTGTGAGAAATAACACTGAGAGACACTTTCCCAGTGCTTCAGGATAAAGGGGCATCAAAGTGACTGACTATTCATAGTCTGTATTTTTTGTTTCCCATCCTTTTAATTCACAGTGTTATTCTTTACTTAGAGGCATCACTAAAGACTTGTAACATACTGAGTCTTACCAGAGGGGGCTCATGTCCAGCAAAATGCCAGAGGCAGGGAAGGGACAGAGATTTTTCTTTAACCCAGGTACTGATCATGTATTTAAATATCTCATGTGACCTGTGTTTTGTGAGTGAAGCTTCTCATGGAGGGTGAGGTGAAAGCCCAGCAATGCCATTGCTGGATGTAGAGAGCTCAGTGCTTTGCAAGGAGGACAGGGGTTAAATCATTCTCCTTTCCTCTCTGGAGTCTCTCATGAGACCTCAGGAAAAGCTCTGAGAGGGGCTCAGGTCTGTGTGGCCCCAGGGACCATGGAAGTCCCAGTGTGACACAATTTAAAGAAGCCTGAGTGTGGACACAGTCAATTATTCTCACTTCTGTGAGAGCCAGTTAAGATCTAGACATAATTAATAAATTGGAATTAATCAGGGAAGCATATTTGAAATCTTGTTGAACTCATAGAGATATTTAAAGTGTCTATTCCTTCTGCTTAGTTGTGTTACTAAAATTCCGTGTTGCACTTTAAAGAAAAAACACTGGGTTTGATCATTCTTGTTTTTTCTCAAGCAGATATTTGCCATTTATTTGTCTGTAGCCTCTTAGCTATTTCTAAAACAGGCTGTATGCTATAATTTTTCTGTGAAAAGCAGGGCTGAAGGTCCATAGGGGGCCAGAGAAACTCCTCTTGGGGCTGAGAACAGCCAAGGGCAGATCTAAATATGCTCTCAGAGGTCACAGTGCTGCCCAAGGGTGAAAAGGAACATGATCCTTGGCCTGCCTGCCCATCAAACACATTTCTGCCACTCTAACCTTGTGCTGAGGGGGTGGAAGTGATGGGGTAGGCATGGGGGTGGTGCCTGGGCTCCAAATCCAGCCTAGGCAAGGGAAGAGCACGCCAGGTTTTCTCCAGGATACACAAGTTCACAAATATTAGGGCTGGTGGAGTCACAAGGCTGCCTTTGTTGATTTAATACTATTCAGCTGTTCCCTGTTTCCATGTAACCCTACACCTTTCCTAGCAAAACTATTTATTATCCCATATTAATAACAGCAGTGGTTTTTCAAAGTCACCTACCACGACCTGCCCTCACATCCAGGTCTCAGAGTCTCTCCTGGGATTCTGGGGAGGGATTGTCTTATCTTGCCCAAAGATTTTGAGGTTTATGAGGCAGCATAAAACTCTGCCTGTGCCATGTTTCTACCCCTAAACCAGAGCTCCCATTTGGCTGTAAAACCTCACAGCACAGAATGTTCTTTGTCATTGGCCCAGCGATTCTCAATTCTCAAGATTTGCTTGTTCTCATTATAAGGAGCAGCATCTCTCACCAGCTAATAAACCACACTGAGCTTGGACAGCCCAAGCTAGTCAGAAAATTTAGGTCCCTTTGTGATGGCTTTGACAGGACACTGAATTATATGTGTCTGTTATTAATTCCCAGTTAACTTTAAAAAAAAAAAATCAATTAATTTGGGAGGTTTACTGGAAGACTTGAAAGCTTTTTTTTTTGCCTGTATGTATGTGCTGCTTTTCTTCAGAGTAAGGACTCCTTGGGCTAAAACACATCAGTCAGACTATCCTTTACAAGTTCACTTCAAGTAAATTATTCCCTATTCCTTGAATTGGACAGCTATTTGATTTAAATACATTTTTGGCTATGTAAAATATCTGGTATGATTAAAGTTATGGATTAAGAGATTTTCCTCTTTGGCTTGTTTAGCTAGGCATTCCTTATTTGAAACTAGAGTTTGACATCTCTAGCTAGGAGCACTTTCTAATTAAAGAAAATATTCTTTTGAGGTCAGGCATGCATTAGTAGCCTTCAAAATAAAATTCAAAGAAAAAACAAACCAAACAAACAACAAATCCCAAATATATTAGTCTAACAGCATATTAAGAGGGTGTCTTTTATCTAGGAAAAATGCATTAAATCCTTAGGAAAAATGTATTAATAAACCAAGGAAAGAAAATGCTTATTTCTGTTTTTGAACTGGATATATTATTCAGATCTGAAATCCACATTTATGTACCATGATTTAGCATTCTGGTGAAGCTATACTCTCAGGAAAACAGTTTAGATGGGTAATCCAGGTTCAGAATAAAACTGTTAAACAATTTATCTTGTGTAACATGGAATCTGTTTGAGAAAATTCTTTTTGACTTCTTAAAGATCGATTTCTTTTTCAAGAGCAATTTTTAAGTAGAAATTATCTCTCCTCATAGAAAGCAAGGTAGCTCCGCATTATTACAACAGACAAAAAAACCCACAACAAACAAAGCAAAAAAAAAAAAAAAAAAAGAAAAAACAAACCCCAAACCAATTGTGTTTTTACATCATGGTCCCAGTGAAATTGTTGCTGAACTGAGATGCTATAAGATATCAAATCACCCTGGGTCTAATCTGAGCTCCACCAAAAATCACCTGTGTGACCTTGTGGGTTTTCCATCATTTCCAAAACTGGCTGTCTAAAGTGGCAGGCACCTAAATCTGTAACCTCAGTTCTGGCCCTTTGGCAAGGTTAGAAACAGGGGGTGCATTTGTGCCTGGGAAGGATGTCTAATGCCCAGTATCAACAGATATATTTCCATCTATTTTAAGGGTCATCACACATGAAACAAACCAAGCAGCTGAAACCACACAGGTCATTGGTTGCTTCAACTGCCTGAGTATAAACAACATTGTTCTGTGCAGTTTCACATGACTTAACACTATTTTTATCATCATTTCACTAATAGGTGTCAAAGGCACTTGGTGCTTCTCTCATTAAAGCTCCTCTTGCTGCTGTTGCCACGTGTGCTCTGAACCCACCCACAGTCCTTCACCCCTCAGCCCTTAGAGGTTCCACCTCTCTGTCCCCTGCTTCCCACTTCAATGGTTTTTTTGTGTAAAGTCAGTCTGACAGGGTCTATCCAACATCTGCAATATCCCTGGAGTTCAGATTTTGGAGCTGCACAATGCATTTCTTTTCTGCACTCCTTCAGAAGTGGGATGTCACTTTTGCTGGGCTGGCTGCTCATGCAGATTGCCGAGGCTGATGGACTTTGAGATGTGTGAGGGTGTTGTTGTAGAAATCACAGAATCACAGAATGGTTTGGGAGGGAAGGGACCTTAAATCTCATCTCATTCCAACTCAACCCCAGCCATGGGCAGGGACATCTTCCACTGTCCCAGGTTGCTCACAGCCCCATCCAGCCTGGCCTGGAACACTGCCAGGGATGGGGCAGCCACAGCTGCTCTGGGAAACCTGTGCCAGGGCCTCAGCACCCTCACAGGGAACAATTCCTTCCCAATATCCAATCTAACCCTGCTCTGTGTCAGTGTGAAGCCATTGCCCCTTGTCCTGTCACTCCAGGCCCTTGTCAAGAGTCTCTCTCCATCTTTCCTGTGGGCTCCTTTCAGGTCCTGGAAGGACACAGTGAGGCCACCCCAAATCCTGAACAACCCCAATTCTCACAGCCTTTTTTGTGCTTTGTACAGGAAACTGAGCATACTCCTTAAATCCCTCCTTTTCAGTCTCCAGCTGGAGGTACACAGACTGCTGCTGATTATTGTTCCAAGGACCAAAGCTGAGTGTTTGCTCTCACCTCTGAAACACTGGCTGCTGCTTTGTAGCTAAATCCTCTGCCCCTGGTCCATTTACATGCAATTACTTTGAGAAAACCCAGATGTGGATACCTGATACAAGGTCTACTTTTCATAGCTTGGTTGTGAGAATTGTTGAAAGTTTGCAATATTGCTGTGAGGGGGGGGCAATGGTGCTGAACCCAGTGTGTCCAGTCTCTAGAAGTCTCTGCAACTGGTGCTGACTCATTGGATTGCTCAGTATTAGCATGTGGAAATTTAGTGGTGCACTAAATTTAATTGGATCCACCAATTAATATTGACATAGAAACTATCCAAGGCATTAAAAATACCCCTTGACAAGTCTGCCCTTGCTGTGAGCAGAGAGCTGTTCTTCAGAGCAGTGACCTCAGGAGGAATTTTCAGCAACTGCTACATCAAAAGGGGATTTTCTTTCTACTTATCATTCTCAGAGGCTCAAAGCTGTGGTGCATCAATAATAACTCATGTTTGTGTAATGTGATGCCACAAACCATAGAAACTTCAAGAAGTAACTTGCTCAAGTAACCAGAAAACAAAAGAGAAAAAAACACAAATGGTGATTAGTGCTCAGTACAAATCTATGTCTTTTAAAGGAAAGGTGAATTTCAACCCTGTAAAAACCAACTGCAAACTTTCTATTTGTTCCACCTCTGAAAATTCAATTTTTATGGCTCCTGTGAAGAGAAGGAAATTCTATGCCTGCCATTTCATGTTTGATTCTTATTTATTCCTGTTAGCACAATAAAGGATTGGCAGGCAGGATGTGTGGGAAGCCAGATGGAGTAAGGGAGCAAAGTGGGTGGCCACAACTTTAATAAGATGTGTCCTCTTTGCAGATTATTGCTGTCATGTTATCCCTGACCAGACAACCACTTGCTGCTAAGAGCAGCCCAAGTGACAAAAGGGCTGCTCCTGAAAAGCTCTTTTTTTTTTTTTTTTTTTTTTTTTTTTTTCTTTTTTCCTGCTAAGTACTTTCAAGTATTTTTTTTTTTCCTGCTGAGAAAGGAAATATAGCACATTAGCTCTGGAAGTAGAGATTGGAGTTGGGCACAAGTTTTCTGACCCTTGGTACTTCAAAGGGCCAAATAAATCATGGGACTGGATAATTGAAGTGTCAAAAGGAAAGGCAGAAGATACTGCTTGGTGATGCCCAGGGGCTACTGTGTTGTCAAATAACAAATAACTAAATAAGTAATTTTCCATACCTGAGAGCAGCTAAAAATTTTAATTAGTTGCTAGATTTTTGCAAGGCTCTTGCTGTTGACATGCCAAAGTGTTCTATTTTCAAAAGCAGTAGAGCACTCATTACCTTTAAATGTTATTTAATGTCACTAACCAGCTTTCAAGATTCTGAAGATTTCACATTTAAAGTCTTCACACTTGGAAAATATGGAAATTGAGATTGGAACAGATTTCTTTAGCAAGACTGGCACACTTCATAAAGGCCATATTAAAATTAAAATAAAATCGAACCAGTAATTTACATAAATATGATTTAGATTATTGAATGATGCCATTGATTTAAAGGTTCTTGATTTAAATGAACCTGATTCCAGTTTTGTTATTAAAACAATGTTGTGCAGCAACATGCAGTGACAGACCATACATTGCTACTGTGTTGAGATATTGTATGAATCATACATATATTTTATATATGTTAATGTATATATATACATATATACATATATTAGTATATAGAGATCATTGCTGAGGAGGTAACATAGCTAAAAATGTTTATTATACTATCTCAAGTGGTTTGCCATGTTAAAATGAACACCAAGTGCCAGGCTGATCAGAGTTTTACACCTGAGTATTATTCATCTGCTTCCAGCTATGAGTGGTGATGTAATTAAACATTTTATCAGTGCTTGATAAAGTCTCTATCACCTACTGCCTCTTTATTGTAACAGTTTACAGTGGGTGTCATAATAAACATGTTTCCTATTTTTATTTGCTTTAAATGGAAAGCCAAGCAGCTCCTAGTCTGGGTTCATCCTCGTGCAGAAGGATCCTTTGTTCTCAGGGCCATAATAAATGGGAATAAATGGGCCTCCTGCAGGCAATTCCTCAACAAAAGTGGAAAGGAAAGCATGTTTTTGGGGAACAGACACACTGCTTTGCCCAGCTCACTTGATACCCTACTGCATAGACTAAATACAAATTTGTTGTTGTAAGAAGAGATTTTCTGCCTTTGTTTGGGGCTGACTCCAAGTGCACCCTTTGTGCTTCTCCAGTGGTTTGGTAGGAATAAGGAGATCTAATATTTCTTCTCCCTGACACAAACACCCAGTGCTTTCCAGGCACCTTTTGAAGTTCTATGGGCATTTCACTGATGGCTATCACTAAAAAACTGATTCACCATCTGGAAATGCCCACTGCATTCATTTTCTATGCCTCGTTGTATCCAGCACCAAGAATCAACTGGGACTTTTTAGGAAGCTTTTTCCATTTAAAGCACAAGATATATTTAGATTTCTTTTGTTCAAAATGCAGTTTAAAAGACAGACTAAATAGATCAGAATTAACTGGCAGGGCTTTTGCAATCTCAGAATCCAAGACAAGGTTTTCTTAATAAAGGAAGACAATAGCAGCTAATATATATGGGTACAATTGAAAACTTTTCTAACAAGGTTCCCATTGTTAAGAGCTCCTCTTCTGACCTGCTTATCTTTCCAGCAGCAGCCTATTACACTGACATTTCACAAGCTGAGCCAGGTAAATCTATATGGGGCTGGGTTCCATATTTCACTGGCCTTTAATCTAAACTCCCTTGTATTCAGAACCCTTTAGTTCTTTCTGGCTTTTATCTTGCTGGTTGCCTTTGTTAATGGGTTATTTCCATTTTCTCTTTTAACTTAATAATTTTGACTAAGAATAAAGGAGTGTTTCCAGCCCAGACTTCAGAGCTGCAGGACCAGCTGTTTGCCTTGTTGCATCTGGCATGAGCTGGGCTGCACTGAAAGAAATGAGTCAGTTTATATCCCCTTTATTTGAGAAAGGTTTAAAAGCTTTTCAAGTTGCAGTTTTATACTGGTTGCTTTTAACACCAGCCAAAGAAACTTGTGCTATAACTGGCTTTTGTTTCCATGCCCATGACACTGGATATTAGGTTTGAAGAGTTAGCACAGCCATCTCATCAGTGTTGTGCAATGGGACACTCATATCTCATATAAAATTGATTTCCTTGTTGTGTTTTGGTGGATCAGCTTCAGGAATGACCTTGGCCTGAAAATGTGGAGAGGTTTTAGAAAACAATAATATTTTCACTGCCTGAAATTAGCCATAAGTAAAATGTAGAGTGTGTATCTCTCTCCATATATAGATGCCTCTGAATACAGTAAAAAACAAAAAGAATAAACAAGTTTTCTGGTGCTGTGTAATTTTCTAAAGGAGATTTTTTCCTTCATCTATTCAAAAACTATGCAAATATCCAGCCTTCTTAGAAAATGAACTGGAAATTAAAGGGTTTTTGACCCAAGAGACACATGTTAAATGGTATGAAGAGCAAAGGAACACTTTAAAGTGTTCCCACATTTGTGGGCATGATACTTGGAGTTGTTTTAAACTGACACATTGGAATAAAAGAGATTTCATTCACCTGAAGTCAAATAGTAAATACTTTACTTAATGTAGAATCCACAAAAAATGAAAAGTAACTTCATTTCAGATATGTACAGAATTCACTGCAGAAAAATCCATATCATAAAAGGTGTTTGACTGAATTCTATCAAACCTTTTGAAAACCCTGGACATTTTTCAAATGAATCATAGCTATTTTCAAAATAACTTCTTTTAACATAGACTTTTGAGTAAGATTTTGCTTGTAATGGGCATTTTTGAAAAGATATTGTCCTTGCCTTCATACAAGTCAGGATTTCTTGCTCACAGAACCATAAATTTACAAAAGTCCAGGTGTTGGGGAAAGAGCAGGAGATGGGACTGTCTTAAATCCTTTTCAGAGAGTTATGGAGTACAAATCATTACCACAACCCAGAGACAAATGCTTAAATCTTCCTCATGGATATCCCTGTATTCCTCTTCTCCTTCTTTTTGATTTGGGGTACCTGAAGGGAGCCTACAAGAAGATGGAGAGGGACTTTTTCACAAGAGCCTGGAGTGACAGGACAGGGGGCAGTGGCTTCACACTGACACAGAGCAGGGTTAGATTGGATATTGGGAAGGAATTGTTCCCTGTGAGGGTGCTGAGGCCCTGGCACAGGTTTCCCAGAGCAGCTGTGGCTGCCCCATCCCTGGCAGTGTTCCAGGCCAGGCTGGATGGGGCTCTGAGCAACCTGGATAGTGGAAGGTGTCCCTGCCCATGGCAGGGGGTGGAAAAATTCTTTTAAAGGTTCCTTCCAACTAAAATGCTTCTGTGATTCTGTAATTCTGTGATTTATGTATATGATGGATGCCAATGGGCCCCAGGTATTGTTTGGGAGCCAGTGTAGATGATGTAGGAGCTATTTCTCATTATCTGATTAGGCTGTTGGGCAATTCTAAGTACTACTTAATCCAAACCAGAGTGAAAAAGTCTTTTGGAGTCAGTCTGGAGGAAACCTGATCCATGCAAGCTTGTTTTCATGCCCATCTCTTTTAATGCTCAGCCCTGCTCCTTTCCTTGGAAGCCCTACAGCTCCTGCTCAGGCAACCCCAGAATCTCCAGGCTTGGGCCAGTCAGTGCTTTGGTGGTGAATTCAGCAGTGTGAGCCCACCAGGGCTAGCTCAGGCAGTGGGGTGGTGCTCTGAGCCAGCACAGAAAAAGTCACAGCTCTGCTGCTGGCTGGTGGGAGAGGACAATCAAACAGGCATCAAGCAGGCTGTGCTGGAGAGCTTTCAAAATCAGGGCTGAGCAGAGGTGTGGTGACCACAGTGTGGAGTCTGCCATCCCACACACTGCAGAGTAAGGTGATGAAGGCACTCACTGGCAGGGCATCACTGAAGCAGCAGGGATGGGGCTGGAGCAGCTCAGGGGAGCCCAACTGAGCAAGCAAGAGGGAGGAAATTACTCACATCCTCCAAGTCAGAATGCTGGGATCAGAAACCGTGGAGCACTCTGTGCTTTTCAGGGGGTTGAGTGGCCCTTGCACCTCTGAAATGTTGTGTATGGTTGGCATAGAGCAGCTTATGGGTACCAGAGAATGGCTGTATATTAAATTAATTCCCACTGAGACCTGGTGGATGATTATCACCATGAGAACCCTGCTCTTTGTCACAGCCACTTGGGAAAAAAATAAAACAACTAAGAAGACTCCAGGAAGGCTGAAATGTTTTCAGAAATTCTTTCATAAGCAGGACTTTTTTCTTTAGTTAAGGGTGGTGAAAATTCAAGCACAACAGAGCTACTGAGTCTCAGACTGGAGCAAAGTGGAGAAATCTGATCAAGTCGCTGCTAAAGCTCCGTGGGGGCATGTCCAGCTCCTGGCAAACCCCTCAGCTGCCTGAAGAGAGATGTGTAAACACACATTTGCAGACAGTTGTGAAAGAACCACCTCCATTCATTCATGGCTTAGGTCACATTCAAGCTGAGACCCTCTTTGCCCAGTCCTACTGTCCTGGCAGTGAAACTCTTGTGCCTTTTTAAAGTTCTTTCATGTTGCCAAATTGAGAGTTTGTGTAAAGGAGGGTCGAGCCTGAATCAGTTTACAGAGGTAGAATTCTAGAGATTTTGTCTGTCTGTCTTTTGTGGCAAGGACAGGTTATCCCAACCACTTCTACAGGCTGCACCTACAGGTGGCCTTTGCTATGCAAATAAGGCTCTTTCAACATTTCTTTTCCAGGTGTTAAAGCACAAATAAAAAAGCAAAAAAGCCTATTCACTCATATATGAGCTCTTTCCTACCACATATTGTAAAGTTAAGGCTTTGTTTTGGTTTTGTCAAATACTTGCATTCTGTTAGATAATTAACTGTACTAATCAACAAGAAAATCCAGGTTCTCTGTTGTTGTTTTGAATTAAAAATTTTCCTGGTGTGATTTGACAGTGGAAAGCAATTGCCTTGGTGGAAAACACAGCTAGCTAAATGCTAGGAAAGAATTGATTAACCTGGAGTGACATGGCTTTTGAGGCAATGAATTATTTATTTTTCTTTCAAAGTGATTCACTGGGTGAAATGAAGAATCATAAAATCATAGAGTGATGTGGTGTGGGTTGGAAAGGATCTTAAAGATCATCCAGTGCCACCCCCTGCCATGGGCAGGGACACCTTCCACTATCCCAGGTTGCTCAGAGCCCCATCCAGCCTGGCCTGGAACACTGCCAGGGATGCTCTGTGCCACGGGAGAATTCTACCCTCACAGGGAAGAATTTCTTCTATAATTTCTTCTATAATTTCTTCTATAATTTCTTCTATAATTTCTTCTATAATTTCCTCCACTTCATTGACTTTCCCTGGTGAACCACTTTTTAAATGATGGGTTAGGTTTTAAAGCCTCTTCATGCTTAGAAGGGAATTAATCTGAATTTTTGATTCCCAGAAGAAAGCCCTATGTGACATCAGAGGTGACACTGGCAGAGCTGGGGCATGCATGGCTGGACTATATAAATTCTCACTTTCAAGAGCACCAACTTTGCATCCACACTATCAATTCTCTTCTGCACGAGGTCCATCCACCTGACAGAATTTTCCAGCTCTCATGGCACTTTTGTGTGCAGTCCCACTTGTAGCCAACAAGTCACACATGTATGTATCATCCTTCTACCAAGAAGGAGGAGAAAGGTCTTCAGCACTTCAGCTTCTCAGGTTTCCAAACTCCTTCAGACTATTAACTCTGAGAACTTCTGAAAAAAAAAAAAAAAAAACAAGAAAAAGAAAAAGAAAAAAACCCAAACAACAAAGCAAATTCTCTGTTTGTGATAAATGTTGAATTATTTTTGTATGCATTCTTGGCAAATATGACAATGTGCAGCCCTGGGAGACGCTACTGAGTGGATTTTGAAAGCAGCAGTTCCCTCAGCAGAGTCTGTGCCAAGGTAATAACAACAAACAATGAGCTGCTTGTTGTCAGAACCCTGAGGAGGCAGAAGGAAAAGTGTCTTGGAAGCAGATAAACTTCACTTTAAGTTCTGCCTTGAGTAGATGAAGAGGGTGCTGAAAGATTGTCAGCAGATATAGAGATAGATTGGGGAAAAGAACAAATTTTGGAAGCCCAGTGGAGATTTGGGTCATTGTAAGGTTAGGCAAAGTATGTGTTGGGAATGCAATGAAGTGTGTGCTTGTCTGTGTGTGTGTGTGAGACTAATACAATTTTGGGGAGCTGGCTTCCAGGTCTGACTGCAGAGTGAGACCCCAGTGTGCCTGGAGGGCAGGGCTCGAGCTGTAGAAACTGATCCTGAACAAGATTCTATCACTCTGCTCAGTACAAGGGGTGGTAAAATAGATTTTGGAACCAAGCTACCCCTGTAAACAGTCATCACTGCTGTCAAAAGAGCCACTCCTTTCCCTGGAGACAACTTTGTTTTAAATTCTGTGTGTGCCCATGAGGAGAATCAGGGTTAGTTAGTTGCTTTCCTTTTGGAAAAAGATTTTGGGGTTTGTCTGGAAGGAGCACTTGGCTGAAGCCTGAGTCAAACCACAAAACAGAGGAAAAGATTTCCAGTGGTCCATTCTTTCCCTTCTGGCTAGGTGTTGATTTGCTGATGTCTTTGCTCAATGTGCTGGTTGTTCTGGGAACTATTCAGATGTCAACCAGTGGTTCTGCCATTTAATGGCTTCAGGATGGGGACAGCAGGGAAATAAAGAAAAAAAATTGGACTACTGCAGTGGCTGGCTCCTTATTTCAATCCATCCTGAAGTACCAAACCAGTGCAGGATCATCACATCCTTCTGGTGTCACTCCTTTGGTTTCAGTGAACTCATTTGCTTTAGGTAGATATATGTTAGTAGTACAGGATCAGGTCTCAGCTATCAGATACCAGCAATTTATTTTTCCAATGTCAAAATTTTATTATAGATAACTCTTGGAATAGGCATATAAACCTGAACCTGGAAGATGGTGTGATTTGAAGGCTTTCATTATCTTACTTATTAAAAATCCTGGGTGTGTCCCAGTACCTGATATTGGCACTGTGTATCCCAAGTTGCCTTTGTATCAAAGCAGTGACTTTGCATCAAAGCAATTTTGCCCAAATGAGTAGAATTTACTGGGAATGTGTAAACAGCATAGGAGGAGAATATATACTCAGCATGTGAGAGTGCATAATGGATATGAACCTCAAATACTGAAGACAGTCCAGAAGACAGAAGGCACAGTTTGATAAATTCTTAGAGTCTGGCATTTAAAAGCTCCTAATTTAAAGCTTTTTGCATTTGGTAACTTAAAAGTAGAAACTAGAGGGAAAATCCCTGTCTTGCTGCAGCTGATAGAAATTCCAGAGGGGGCAGAATGTTACCTCTTTGTGCATGAGGCTGGTCTTGTCCATGAATGTGAATTGAACTGATAAATTGCTTAATCTGCCCCCTCTATGCCTGTGCAGTGATTATTCACATTTGTTACCTGGGTGGTTTCTAAGAGAGTTGCTGGCTTTTAATGGAGAATTTTTCCTACAAAACACAGAAACAACTCCTAATATGTGATTCAGAGCATGAATTCACGAGTTTTCTCGGGAATCTGTAGATTAGGAATTGGGAGTGGTAGGTATAAGTTTGGTGAGTAGATGTGTGACAAAGAGTGAGGGTGTAGCAGAGAAATGGAACAGGCATGATAAGGAAAAGACTGCAGGCAAATGATGAAGTTGGGAGTAGCTTCAGTAGGGAAAGAAGAAAGAGACCTAAAGACAACAAGTGGACTGGGTTTAACTGCAGGAGTGAAAGCCAACACAGTACTCCCTGCAGGAGCTGGAAGGGAGCCCAGGAGCCACGCCAGCACACAGCTCTGCGGTTTGCTGGCAAGCTGCGATGGTCCACACTAGAAATGCTAAACTATTGCAGCTGTCCTCCCCTCCCTGAGCTCCAGGAACCAAGATTAGGCTGAGGTGACTCACACAAGTGTCAGGAAAATGCCCTTTGAAGAAGTGTCCCTTTTATTGCCTTGGCAATTTCAGAGCAGACTCGTGTGCACATGGCAGGACACACACGGGGGCTCAGCTGCCTTGGCCAAGTGTGAGACTGGGATGGACTCCAGTGGCTGCACCAGTGCAATGGGTGGCTCTGAGCTTTATAGCAGCACCATCTTCCAGGGCTCAGCCTGGGATCTGATCCAGCACTAGGCACTGCTGAGTGTTGCTTTGCCTCTCAGCTTTGGATTTGTGGGTGCTCCTTGTGGCTGCAAAGGTGCCCTGTTGTCCTGAGTTGAAGGACAGGTGTCTGCCAATAAAGGCAGAAGCTTCTCTTTGAAATGGAGAATGTAAACCCCTTCCCTCCAAATTATTATAATTTTGAAATTAAGGGGCTCTCAGGCAAAGATATGGGAATTAGGAATAACAGTTCTTTACTAGGAAAATTAAAATAGAAATACAGTATTGCAAAGAACAATCCCAAAACACTGACAGAGTCAGAATACAACCTGACACCCTGTCAGTCAGTCAGGGTGTTGGCAGCAGTCCCATTCAATGGTGGCTGCATCCTCCTGCAGTGGCAGATGTGGTTCAGCTGGAGCAGTGCTCCTGGAGAAGGTGCAGTTTTCCTCTGAAGGTCCAGGGATGATGTGGAAAGGTCTGGCTTTCCTCTGGAATCCAGTGGGAAAATGCTGCTTTGCTTTCCAAAATCTCAGTTTTTCTCTAGGTAGGAAAGGCTTGGCTGCTCCCCTGGCTGGAGCATCTCCAGTGGGATGATGGAATTTTATCAGTCACACAGTGGGACTGAATGGGCCAGCAGCAGATGATATCTTCCTGGAGGGAGGATGGGCTGTGGAAAAGATAAAGATGATTGCCCCAGCTGGTTTAAAGATGGCCCATTAGCAGATAATATGTGCCAGGAGATAAGGGTCACTGCCCCACCCGGCTGCAGCAGATGGGGACAGAATTCACATTTCTGGCCACATCCTGTAGTGCAACCCAAGACACATATACAGAACATGCTAATGTTCCTAAGAATTCTGAATAACTGGAGCCTTCAAACTCAGTTGTCACATGAGCAATAGTTCTTATTGTAACATCTTCTTCTTGTCCCCATCAGTAAAAGATGTTTTTGGGTGTAAATGCTCGTGTCCATGAACCCTTCAGTCAAGCACATCTTTCTCTTCCCTCACTGTGGCTCTGAAGGACTCAGGGAGGTGATTTATGCTTGCTGCTTGCAGGAAATCCCATGGGGAGATGAAGCCTTCTCTCTTCAGAGCAGGATTTTGGTGTGTCCTGAGGCCACACACAGCCTGAGAAGTGAGCGAGGAAGATGGCAGTGAATGAACACAGAGCAACCAGAGCACTTGGAGCAGGCAGAGAGAGAAGTGCTTTAAGAGGAAAAGATAAAAAAGGACTGGGATCACTCAGTTCCAGAATTTATCACATTACAATCTCACAGAAGAGATGAACTACAGTTCTCCAGGATGTACTGAATTTCTGGCATTTTCTCTCTTTTAAGTGCATGACCTGACATCTTTTACAGTGTTTAATACATTAGTGAGGTTGGGAATTCATGTACATACCCACTGACAAGCCAGGTGTGTGCACTATAGCTACTTAACATACACATTAGATACATATTTGAATTCAAAAGCACTT
Organism: Oenanthe melanoleuca; assembly: GCF_029582105.1. Lineage (NCBI taxonomy): Eukaryota > Metazoa > Chordata > Aves > Passeriformes > Muscicapidae > Oenanthe > Oenanthe melanoleuca. The sequence continues at coordinate 8,942,922 of NC_079334.1, forward strand.
ATAGAAAGCAGTTTTTAGTTACCATCACTCTTATATTCCTTACTTAGGGAAGTGTTAGATTTTATTTGTGATGTCTGATCTTTATAAAACCTCTGGAGAGGAATGGGTTATGTAAAGATTGTTTCTTTATTAGACCAACTTGCAGTCCTTGTTAATAACCAATTGCACAGAGATTTTTTCCAGTGTCCTTAAAGAATTGCCCCCAGATTTTGCTTCTCTCTTGTAGCCAAACTGCATCTGGTGCCCAGCTGATTTATGTGTCAGAATACCTATAGCAGGCTGGTGTGTGTGTACAGAGATTGACAAACGTGTGATGCATTCAGGCTGGGGCTCTCCATCATCCTGCATTCCCCATATGGGGGAAGCAGGATGAGAAATCATTGTTTCCTTTCAACAAGTCCAGAAGAAAAGCAGAAACCAGTTCAGGGTGTTGCCTGAGAAATGTCTGATCACAGAATCACCAACTGGTTGAGGCTGAAGGGACCACAGAGGGTCACTGGTGCCACCTCCCTGCTCCAGCAGGGCCATCCCAGAGCACAGGGCACAGGATTGTGTCCAGAGGGGTCTGGAATATCCCCAGTGAGGAGACTCCACACCCTCTCTGGTCTCTGTTCAGTGCCTGGCACTGCCCAGGACAGAAGTTGTGCCTCCTGTGCAGGTGGAACCCCCTGGGCTCAGTCCCTGCCCGTGGCTCTGGTGCCATTGCTGGGCCCTGCTCTGACCCTCCCTGCACACAGGGACACCCAGGGCTCAGGGCCCCTCTCAGCTGGGGCTCCTCTCCAGCCTGGGCAGCCCCAGCTCCCTCAGCCTTTCCCTGGCAGAGATGCTCCAGGCCCTAAATCATCTCTGCAGCCTCCGCTGGCCCCGCTCCAGGAGCCCTTCCTCAAGTCAGCATTTAGTGAAAGCAAGGTTCTTTCTGCACAAAGAGAAATTAGAGGGCTCAAGTAGCAGTTCTGCCTCTCCCCCTCTCTTGACAGGCAGAAATGTGTGTGACATTGTCCCCTTTCCAGTGCAAAGGAACTTTTCCTGGTTGCCACGAGCTGTTGAAGATGATGGGACGAGTCTCACAGGGACACTGTAGGTTCCCTTGGCACCATCACAGCCATTCCAACTATTCCCATGAACAATTGGCTTAAGTGCTCCCTAACTCTGCCTCATTCCTGCACTCATGAGGAAATAACAGTGTGATTCTTGGGGTGTCCTGTGCAGGGCCAAGGGTCAGACTTTGATGATCTTGATGATCCCCAGAAAATCTCAGAGCCTGTGACTTCAAGACTTCTTCTACCTGCCTGAAGAGGGTTTCATCTTCTCCTTCATCCCCAGCAGGTGATCTGCAGCAGATTCCTGACCCAAATATTAGCCTTTATTCTGATCATTCCTCACAAATTATTGATTGGTTTGTCAACAGTTCCTAACTGATTTGGACACCTGAGCTATCTCAGGCATTTCTGCTCAGGTCTCCCCCAGATTACATTTTTGGTGATAGAGCAGTTGGAGTCACCTCAAGTTTACCTCCATGTCCTGGTGTAAAATCTCCTGTAGCAAGAAGTGTTTCAATCCAGCTGTTGAAAGCAAAATTGAAACTGAAATTAAAAAAAAAAAAAAAAAAAAAAAAAAAAGTGTTTTTTAGCATTTATACTCTTGTGGGGTACTGGTGTTTTTGAGAAAGCTATTGAGAGAAGATGGAGGCTGGAAGGAAGAAGAAAAAGACAACAAAACAAAACAAAAAAAAAGAGGAAAAATAATACAAAAGGAAGAATTTTGTACCTAGCAGTGAATAAAGTGTTATGAACAATTTCTTCCTTTTTTTTATCTCCCGGCAAGGTTGTGACTTCATGTTATTTCAGAAAAAGTCCATCTTCTGTGAACACAAATCTTGTGTTTACCCAAATTAGTGTGAGAGCTGTGCGAGATCTTTTCACTGTGGAAGAAGTGAGGCTGGCAGCTGGTGACAGGACAGGGCACTTGGAACTGGACTTGGTACCTGGACATTGGTGGAAGGAGCAGCAAATGAGGGTAATGAATGTGTTTGGGAGAGGGAAGGAGAAGAGGTAATTTGGGATACTAATCTATTGAAGTTGTAAGGTAGGGGTGCACATGCATGTGACATCATATAGGAAATTATTTAAACAGATTAACTTGGGAATTCACTGCCAAGATCACTTTAAAATTAGTACAGCAGCTCATGGATAAGACTGGAATAACATGCAAGACAGGGAATGTGCCATGTGGGTAGTCTTTTGTGCATCCTTTCCCCAGCAGAGAGCAGCAACTCACCAAGGGATTCTTTAGCATGTCCCTCCTTACAGAGACTGTGAAAATGAGTCTTGGTTTGTTTCATATTGGAGTTCATTCATCACAGGTTCAGTTCAACTTAAAGCATTGTAAGTCTTGGCTATGGTATTAAAAGAAGTTTTAAAAGAAAAGATGGAGAAGTCTGGCATCTCCTACACATCCATCTTGCTGGAGAGTGGGATGAGCAGATAAACCACATCACAGTCTTGGTTTGGTACTCTTTGCTTCCTTGCCACAAGCAGAATTTGCTGCATCCATTTGTTGGTCTCCCTTTGGCTACTGATTGGACTGAAATTCTCTTTGGCTACTGATATCTCAGAATCATTTTACACCAGCTCACACCCACTGGATGATGCTTTCAGGAGAGCCTGGGTGATCTTTGCAGCATTCTCAGGTTTCACAGGTGGTCTCTTCTTATAAACACCAAATCAGAAAGAAGAAACAAAACAATGTAAATGTCAAGACTAGAATGAATCAAAGCCTGGCTTCTTTTTCCCTTGGATATTCAGCAAATCTTTACCCTCAAAGAAAGGACTTACTATTTCAGAAGGGCCACTGAAAATATTTGGCCTGTGTACATGTATTTTTTCTGTCTTTCCTCCTTCATGAAGTACAAAGACACAAACTGGAGGATACTAGGTGTGATGATACAGGATTCTTTCCTATTCTTCCCCTTTCTATTTCAGTCTAAAAGCTCAAGAATGCTGTATCAAATTTGTCTTTCTTTCTGAAGACCTTTAGAGGCACTTATTATGTGATCTCATGCTTTTTCTGAAGGGGATGAATTCTGCTAAAAGCTGAGCAAGATTTCCTCCTCTCAAATTCATTTCCAGTGTAAATTAAGTGAAGAATATCAAACACAGAAAGCTCAATGTCTGAAGTCTCTTTTTCCACACAGTGCCCATCTTCCCACATGGAGAACAGTCCACATGTTCTCCAGTCATGATAATCTAGGAAGTAGAAAACATCTCCTTGTCCTTTTCATGGATCCTCATGCCTCAACATCCTGGGCCAGCTCAGGCTGGAGTGCAACCACTGCCAGCCTGTTCCTCTCAGTTTTCTTTGGGCAGGAAGGTGACAGGAAGGGATGTGACAGGAGCAAGGTGTCACACACACACCTGGTAACACATCAAAGCTGCCATAATGGAGGCAGGGAACTTATTTCAGCAAAGGCATGAGCTCCACAGAATCCTTAAGGCTGGAAAAGACCTCCAAGGTCATTGAGTCCAAATGTCATCCTGTCAACTGCACCAGAGCACTGAGTGCCACATCCAGTCATTTCCTGAACCATCTCCAGAGGTGGTGACTTAACCAGCCCCTTCCAACAACTCCTTCAGTGAAGAAATTCTTCCTGAACCTCCTCTGGTGCAGCTTGAGGACATTTCTGTTTTCCTGTCCCTGTTCCCTGGGAGCAGAGCCTGACCCCCCAGCTGTCCCCTCCTGTCAGGAGCTGTGCAGAGCCAGAAGGTTCCCCTGAGCCTCCTTTTCTCCAGGCTGAGCCCCTTTCCAGCTCCCTCAGCCCCTCCTGGTGACTCTCCAGACAGTAAAGAAGAGATGGGAGATGTAGAATGCAGTGGTTTAAAATGGATCTGTTTTGTGTTTGAGGCTCTGTTTTACCTCTGCATCAGACAGGAAGATGGTGTTGAAAAGTTTGCAGAGTAACAGAGAATCTGCCTTTTCCCACAGCAGCATCAGATGGATGGAAGATGAGCATGAGCTGTCAGACAAGAAGTGGGAAGAAACTTTTTCCAGAGGCTGTGAGATGTAAATCAAGGCTGAGAAAGTGGCAGTGGTGTGCTGCCTTGCTGCTGTGAGGGAGGGGCTGTGGATGGAGATGGCCCTTCCAGCCCCCTGCAGTGACTGTGTACCATCTGTTTATCCAAATGTTCTCCCCCTCCACCACTTCTTGGGCAACACCCTGAATGTCTCAACCCCAACTGCATCTCCCCTTAAGATTTCTGCTCTGTCGAGCCATTGCCATCCTTTTTGGAGTGTTAGAGCCTTAAAGTCTCTGCATGCTGGAACACTTCCCTCTAATCTGGGTCTCTAATGAACTGCTGTCATCACAGATGTATCACAAGCAGCTCTTGCCCCAGGACACTGCATGTTTCTGAAGAACTGCTTTCCTAACATTCCAGTGAAATGCAGGAATCTCTTGTAGTCTCACAATACCTCCTCTTTACCCATTTTTCTTTTTTAAGTGGTCAAACTGTACACTGTTGTCTGTGTGTGTTATTAAGTCTCTATTTCATTGTCTTTTTCCCAGAAAGATAAAATATTCTTTATCTTGTTTGCTTCTGTAAAAATGGTTATTCAGAAGGAGAAAAAACCAATATTTCGGTGTCTTTGGCACAAATCTAATTTTATAATAGTGTAAAACCCTGTAAGAATTCTAAACCAGTTTTTACAATTCAGTCTGAGTGCTGCTTTTATAAATCCAGATCTTGATTTGCTGTTCCTACCTTTATTTTAGTGAGAGGCAAGGGTATGAAATTTGCCAAATGACTGATACACTCTCACAGCTGTCAGAGCCTGTCCTCTTCAGCACACCCTGAGATTCTATTAGCAATACTGAGGGATGGTAAAGGTTTGTCTCTGCTCTGAAAAGTGAGCCTTGAGGATTCAGTCCTTTCCCTTAGCTGAGCACTGCTGTATCATGTGTGCAGCCAGAGAGATGTCCTTTCTTTGGGAACAAAAGCAAGCCTTTATTCCTTTCAGTGCTGCCAAAAGAGAGGGGGATCTCCTTCCCACAATCACAGATGTGGGTACAAACCCCTCTGCAGCACATTAAGAAACTGCTCTTCTGCAAAGCCTCTGTGGGTACCAACATTGCACTGATGTCCTTGAAGATGAGTGTTAAAGGCAGCCCTTCACACAAGAGACTGTCTTCACAAAAATTCATCTTATTGGTTCTAAGTGAACGAGCTGGAATTACTTTCACTTGTTTTTTTTTTTCTTTGGGGAGGGGGGCAAGATTCTTGTAATTACACATGTGGTCAAGATACTTGGAAAATCAAACCTTAAAAGTTCTATTTAAAATGCAGGTTTGGGGTGCTACTCAGCTGTCTAAATATCAGTATGTAACATCTTCTGAGCTAGTCTGTAATACCCTTTTTTTTGTCTGGATCTTCTGCTTGAGAAGGTTTTCCATGAGCCCTGTGTCATTTCTATCCAGCCCAGGTGAATATCTTTGGTATCCTCAAGTGTCTCAAATTGCACCAGATTCCTGTGTACATGCAACTGAATTGCAGTTTTGAAACCAAGATACAAAAGTATTGGTAGTGTTCACACAGTTCTCAGATATTCACATTTGCTCATCTTTAAAACATCTGAATTAAATAAATCAGAAGAGTTTGTGTTCTACATGTCAGGTTTTGGGAGGGAATTGTCTGTAAATCATCTAATGGCCAGAAGCAAATTGCAGCCCTTGTCTAGACTGTTTGGGATGAAGCAGACTTTATTGGAGGGTTGTTTTCCTGATGAAAAAAAAAACTGTCTTTGAACAACTTATGATTCTGTATGGGAAAATTACTATTTAACTGGAATATTGTTTTCTCTTTGGAAAATCCAAACAGCATCTCCCCAGAAGACTACATTGAAGATACTGGTCCATTTTTCTCACTTCCATTAAAGAAAAACAAGAAATTTGATGCTGCCTGTAAAGGACCAGAGCACAAGTGTGAGGGTAGAAAAAAGGTGATGATCAAAAAGGCAAAGTTTCTGGGTTCACTACAGAATCTGAAAGGGTGCTTTTTGCTTTTTCTTTTTTAATTTAAGCTCTTGTAGCTTTTTTCCTACATTGGGAAAGCAGAAATGCTTGAAAGCTTTCAAGCAGGGCAGCAAGCAGGACACCAAACTCCCCAAATGGAATATTTCAGAATTCCTGTCTCATGAACAACGCCTGGGTTTTCTGTTGGGTTTTGTCTTGTTTATTGTGAATCAATACAAACTTGTTTGCCAGTCTCTTAACATTTTCCAAGGGATCTTGATTCCATTTCTCTGGGCCAGATTTATTCTTAAGATTTTGGGCAAGAATTCGCAATGGCAAATAAATATGAAGAATACATTAATGAAGGATCTGTGCCTGGAGGTTTGTGTGCCTATGATCACCTATTTCCAGCTGAAGTGTTGCACTTGCTGGCCTCAAGTGAGGAGTAGAGGGCCCTGTACCAGTGTTTTATTCTCCTACTTACTGTAACCATTCTGGATCTGAGCCAGCACACATAAACAATGTGCTTGGGCCTTTCCAATTCTGCACTGCCATTTTAGCACTCTGGACATCAGCCAGTGCCCATAAAGTATGTGGCATTGACTAAATTTCAGACTTTTGATGAATGGATCCAAGGTGGACATGTCTGTCTAAAATTGGAATTTAATTCTGTATTGGGGGTGAACAGTATTGGGTTAAATTCTGCAATTATCAGCCTTGCTTGCAGCTTTTGTCTAACATAATGCCAGATGACATTTCAACGAGCTCCTAAAATCACATCATCCCTTATCTACCTTTTGTAGCTACTTGTAAGATTATTGTACTTATCACATTAACACCAAATCTCAAGCAGTATTATCTCAGTGTCTATTTCTATCAAATATATATGGAGAGACAAAAAATGTAAGCTTTCAAATGTAATTAAAAGCTCTCAAGCAGATAAAGGATTGAAAGGGTTACCAGGAAATCAGAGATTGTAATTTTGTCTGATATAGTGGGGAGCAGAAGTAGAGCAGAGTGGAAATCATTCAAAAGTGAAAGGAGATGTGTTTTTATCTGGGTGGAAAGTCTAGATATTAACTCACAGATTCAAATGCTGTCTGCATTTTATTTCCTTTTCCAGCCTTATCAAAAATTGTTGGGATACACTGTGAAGGGCCAGGAGCTGGACTTGATGACCCAGGTGGGTCCTTTCCAACTCAGGATATTCTGTGAATATCTCCTCTCTTTGGCTCTAGTCAGTGCAAATTTTTCTTTAAAGATGGTGACAGTGTGACAGGAGCAAGACCTATAAATAAATAACCCATTGTGCTGTGACAGACCCAAATTCTGATGACAAACCTGTCAGCTGTTCACAGTTTTCCTATGAATTGCCTGTTTTCTTCCATGGAGGTTACCAATAAAAGTCCACAGTATTAATAGGAATAAATGCCTTCAGGAATTGCATCCCTGACACTATTGACACATCATCACATGATGTCTAACCAAACATGATATAAATCCTGGAATGCAAGAGAAAATCTTAATGAAAATGAGGATTAATGTTGTGAACAGAAATCGAAAAATTAGTTTATTTTAATGTTATCTTGTAATTGTCACTTTTCTGTAAAAAGACAATTAGCCCAATTACCTATAGGAAAAATTGGAGATAATGGATAATTGGAGCTGGCATGCCAACTTACTGTAAATGATTCAGGAAGTTTTTAAGAGAATGACCAATACACTGTATATCCTTAAATTATCAACAAATATTCTGTATTTCCTTGAATATTTACCAGAAATATGGCTTAGAAGTTCTGTGGAATTTTAAAAGGATCCAAGATATTAATGATCTTTTACATTATAATTCTTTTAGTTGCATCACTAACCCTATAAAACCTAGGTTTATAAACTTCCTTAAGTTTTATGAATTCAGCTCTCTGGAGTTCAGTAAGGGCCAAAAAGAAAAAAAAAACAAACCAGTAGTTAGAGACCTGAAGATGTTTATGTTTTAAGAACAAACTTCTTGGCTATGCCCAGGACTGGAAGGGGATGACATGTCATTTTCCTTCATTATTTACCAAATCATTGAATCACAAAACGGTTTGGGCTGGGAGAAACCTTAAAGATCAATTTGTTCCAACCCCCTGCCATGGCAGGGACACCTTCCACTAAACCAGGCTGTCCCAAGCCTCATCCAGCCTGGCCTTGAATACTTTACAGGAATGGGATGTTCTTAAAATTGTATTTATTTGGAGCTCTGTCAGTAGATTTTGTGAATGACCACTGCTCTGTTTTGAGCAAATTCCCTCTGCTTTGAGGGAATTTTCACTGAAAGGCAGGAGGAGAAAACATTTTAGCTGTATTTTTTTTTCTTTATTTTCTTTTCTTTTTTTTTCCATATGGCAGCTGCAGAAAACTCCTGAGAGGTCTGGCAGGCTCTGAGCAGCCTGAGGGAGATGGATTAGTGAGCATGGGACAGGTGAGTTCATCAGAGATGCATGAGAAACTATGTGATAAACACTTCTTTATCACAGGTCTGTCTTAAGAAGCCCTCACTCCTTTCCCTGTCTCATGAGGGAGAACAGCTCCACCAAAAGCATGCTGGAGGGTTTTCTAAGCTGGGAGTGTGAGGAGGAAACATCTGGCCAGAAAACATCTGGTAATCGATATCTGAGACTGCCTAATGCTGGAACTGCACTGGGGGAGGGTATGGTAAAATTTCCAAGCCCATACCCTGGCTCATGTCATAGTTGCCAGTTTCTCTGGCAAGGGCTTCATTGCTGAAGCTGCCCTTTGGAGATCTTCCTAAATGTTCTTCAGGAGAGGGAGGTGAGATGTGTAAACATGACCTCATATGTCAGTGATAAGGGCACTCAGGAGAGGGAGGCTCTGGATTTCTGCCCCTCTTCCATTGAAAATGTATGTATTTTTAAGAAGCAGAAGCCAGAGGTAAGCAAGAGTTTGTTTTTGGCAGGAGAGAGATGATGACATCTCGTGGAGAAGAGAGAAGAGCAAAAGCCATCTTTAATTCTTAGCATGAGTAAGGGAAGAAATAATGTTTTGGATAAGAGGATTTCAAGGCTTATCTGTTTGTTTTCTGCTCCATGGAGAGCCCCCTTTCAGCACAGGTGTTTCATTTCAAGCACAGGCTCTATCTCCTGGAGTTGCATCTGGTTTATCCTCCAGTTGCTGATTACAGCTTGGCCCTGTTATACTTTTTCTCTCCCCCACACTGCATGGGGTTTGCATGGCCAGTTTTGGTAGAGGGGGCCCAGGGGTGAGGGAGCTGCTGGAAGCTCCCCCATGTCCAAGAGAACCAATTCCAGGCAGCTCCAAGATGGATGTGCCATTGGCCAAGGCTGAGCAGGTCAGGAATGGTGGCAGCACCTCTGATATAACATTTTTTAAGAAGTAAAAAAAAAAAGATGTTGTGATTGTGGCCAGAGAAGAGAGGAGTGAGATGTGAGAGGAGCACCCCTGCAGACACCAGGGCAGTGAGGAGGGACACCAGAGCTGGGATTCATGGAGGAGGGCAGAGATCCACCTGCAGCCCCTGGAGCTGCCCTTGCTGAGCAGGGGATACCCAAAGCATCCTTCACCTTGTGGGATGCCCACACGGGGCAGACTCCTGTGCAAGGAGGATCCTGGGCTGGAGCAGGTTTGCTGGCAGCACTTGTGACCCTGTGGGACAAACCCAGGCTGGAGCAGGCTGTTCATGAAGGACTGGCCCCATGGAAGGGACCCAGGCTGGAGCAGTCAGTGAGGAGCTGCAGAGTGAGGAAGGACTCATGCTGGAGAAGGTCATGTCCCCCAGGACAGGGCTGGAGCAGGGGAAGGACTCCCCTCCTTTAGAAGGAGGAGAGAACAACAGGAGCAATGTGGTGAACTGGCCATAACTCCCATTCCCCATTTCCCTTCTCCCCTGAGGGGCAGGATGTAGGGAATTAACAAAACAAGAGATAAGAGACTCATCTCTTATAAGAGAAGGGGAAAGTTGTTTATAGAATTTGCTTTACTTCTCATTATCCTACTTTGATTTGACTGGTATATAATTGCACTGATTTCCCCAAGCTGACTCTGCTTTTCCCAGGACAGTAAGTGGTCACTGACCTCTCCCTGTCTTTATCTCAATCCATGAGTCTTTTGTTATATTTTCTCTCACTGTCCAGTTGAGCAGGGGAGTGAGAGTGAAGCTTTGGTGGGCACCTGGTGCCCATCCAGGGCCAGATGACCACCCACACACACACAGAAAATGCCCATCCAGCTACTCCTCATTCCTCCTGTGGTCTGATCATCTGCTCTCAGACAGGTAGTCAAGCTGTAATTTAGGGCAGACTGTCTCAGGAAAACACACTCTGGTCTTACTGTGTCCTCTGTTTGGGAATACCTATCATCCCCACATGGTTCTCACACTTAAAATGTAGCAAGATTTTATATTATCAGCACATAAAAAAAATCCCAAAAACCAGAGGTTTCTGTGGTGTGGCTGCTGGGCACAGATTATTTTCTCTGATGTTTGTGCTGCCACACTGTCTTTTTGCTGAGGAGAAATTTCTGCTTCACAGGGAACCTGGATCTTCTATAAAAGAAGCTTGAAATTATCAAGATAAATCAGTGGCTGTCCCTAGGAGCCATTCATCAGGCACTAAAGAGGTTTTGGCATATGGTACTTTGATCCATTTAATGTCTGATCTCTGATTTAGGTGCAAAGAATTTCTTTTTGCTCTCCATTCCACGCCTTAGTGTCAGGACCAGCAGTAGTGTGGCTGAGAGCTCAACAGACCCTGCCTGACCCTAATCCCTGAAAATACAGGGATTTGCTCTAATAAAGGGAGATTAGGGGAAATAGTGCTAAAACCTTATGTTCCTGTTGATACAATCTCACAGCTGCTCTGTGGAGCAGAGGTGGCAAAAGCAGAGGGGAAGACAAAGATGATTGAGCTGCTGAGACTAACACACCACCTCCATAAAGTCATAGATTCATGAATGATTTGGGTTAGAAAAAACTTTAAAGGACTTCCAAGCTCCTGCCATGGGCAGGGACACCTTCCACTATCCCAGGTTGCTCACAGCCCCATCCAGCCTGGCCTGGAACACTGCCAGGGATGGGGCAGCCACAGCTGCTCTGGGAAACCTGTGCCAGGGCCTCAGCACCCTCACAGGGAACAATTCCTTCCCAATATCCAATCTAACCCTGCTCTGTGTCAGTGTGAAGCCATTGCCCCTTGTCCTGTCACTCCAGGCCCTTGCCAAGAGTCTCTCTCCATCTTTCCTAAAGGCTCCTTTCAGGTCCTGGAAGGACACAATGAGGTCATCCTGAATCCTTCTCTCCAGCTCCAATTCTCAACAATTCCAATTGTCTCAGCCTTTCCTTGCAACACTCAGAAGAACAGTTTTGTGCATATCTGTGTTTCTGTCTTTACTTAAAGAAGGCCTGAGAGTGACATGCATCAATATAGGTGAGAGAAATTCTGTATGAGCCATTGAAAACAGCCTTCTTTTCTTTCCCCTCATGATGAATAACAGAATTTGCCAAAGTGGGAAGAATTTCCATGCTTATGTGTTACATTATGCCAAGTGTCTTGACAGATTATTTTCTGTTTGTCTGTGTTCTCCTTGGATCCCAAATTCTGTGAATTTGGCTCTGGGAGCTGATACCTCTTTGTTTAGAGAGAGGATAGGAACTGTCTCCTGGAAACAGCAGGCTGGGTTCACTAATCTCAGGATTTAGTCCTTAGACACCAGGAGCATCCAGGTCTTTGCTTTTAGAAGTTTTTCTCTCCTTGCCATGTTTCTTCATTCATGTTTCAATGTGATATTCAGAAAAATGTGTGCTGATTTAAAGCAGGATGGAGTTTTCCCAACTTTGTGAGTCAAAGTCCCTAAAAGACCAGTTTTTGGGAACATTTTGTCTGCCAAACAAATGTCAGATCTTGAACTAAGTGTACCAAAGGCAAGGCTCCTGGGGTGACAATCTCCTTTGGAACACATTTACTACTGATTAAGGAGATTACTTCAGCTCAGCTCAGAGGCTTAGTCTGGAGAGCCTGTGTTTGGAAATCTGTGTACAAAAAACAGAATATGTTTGGAAAATTGTGTACCAAACCAGAATAAGTTAGAACATGGAACTGTTAGAGTCCAGAGGAGGCCACAAAGGTGACAAGGGGACTGAAGCACCTTCCCTATGGACACAGTCTGGGGAAATTGGGGCTGCTCAGCCTGGAGAAGGGAAGGATGCATGGAGGGCTCACAGCACCTCCTGATATCTGAAGCTGGGACATTTGCCCAGAGAAACTGTGGCTGCCCCATCCCTGGCAGTGTTCCAGGCCAGGCTGGATGGGGCTCTGAGCAACCTGGGATAGTGGGAGGTGTCTGGAGGCTGGAACTGGAAGATCTTTAAGATCCATTCCAACCCAGGCCATTCCATGACTGTGGTTCTGTGATTCTAAAATTCTGAGTTTCAGAGCTATGTGAGACTTTAGGCACGAGAATCATCCATGTAGGTCTTAACCTGAGATCCCAGATGGGAGCTGGAAACCCCAACTGGGCTGCCAGCAGCCTGGATCCCCCTCATCCTGGAGGAGCACCCACGGCAGCAGGTGTGGAGATGTCAGCCTGCTGTGTTTCATACTGCAAAGAGATTTGGTTGCATGTTTATTTGTTTTAGAAACTGAGCTCAATCCATTTGCAGAGACATATTTTAGTGCTGACTTGACAGAGCCACTGAGTGAAGAGTTGGCAGGTGGGAGATGTGATTTTGCCTCCTTGTTGATGTCCCTTCAACTCAGGTGGTGATTTTGTTGCCAGAAGGAAGATTTGCCATGTTTTCTAATAATCTCTGAAGAAATCTTTCCCAGATCTCAGATCCAACTCTTAGTTCTTCCTTACCTTGCCACTCTTGTTACCAATTCCCTCAGCCAGGGGTGAATAACTGATTGCTATCAGTCCTCACCATGGTGAAATTCCTCCTCACAGGAAAAGCTTCTGCTTTGGAGGCAGATCAATACCAGTTTCATAATGGAGGGAGGAGGTCTTGGGAATGGGAGTTGAACACACCTTAATCAAGAGGGAAGATGTAAAAGCACAACTCTTGGCTTTATTCCTCTGTTAGTCTCAAATCTGGAGCTGTTCCAAATTGAGACACTTAAATTTTAAGCTCTTGTTTTAAATAGGTCTGAATAATCATTCAGTTTTTATCTGAAAAAAAACCTACTAAGATTTTTTTTGACCCAGTGGGGATATTCCCACTTTTTCTGCTAGATTCTGCTGAAAGTTCAGGGAGTTGGGGTACTTCTTGTTTCTTTCCAGCTGGTTAAAATACCAAGCATTTAAAGGAATTTAAAATCAGGATTTCTGCCTAAAAACAGAAGAAGAAACTATCCTCATACCTTTTGGGAAGGAAGTATTTTTCAACTATTCCTGTTTAAACTATAGATCCTACAAAACCACATCATGGAGTTTTTATTAAGGCTCACTAGACTGAAGCTGGATTGCCTGAGAAATTTGTAAACATAAACATCCTTCATGCAAAGATATTGTTTCATCTCTTTTTCTATCACTTAACATTACATATTTGATGATTTAATTTCTTTTCTGTTTAGAAATTTAGTTGGATTTGTCAATACAATACATCAAGCTCTTGCTGCTTGGTTTGATATTTGAATACTGAATCCTCAGTTTCTAGATTATTTTCCTAGAATTTAGAGTCTAGCAATGACAGCAGAGTGCATATCTCTATATCTAGGGATTGGGGCAAAGTTTTGGGAATTAGTGAAAAAGTTTGAATATATATGTTTAGAAAATAAACTATAAAATGACAAGATTTCAAAATAATTTAATATGCATTCTTAGACTTGGCTTGGAAAGTAAGACTGATAAATAGGTCAAGTTTGAATTTTACTGTTTCAGCTGTCTTTGAATAATGCCAGAAAAATTAAATTAGAAAGCCCAGTAAGTTAAGAGCAAACTTAATCTTACCATACAATGCTGGACCAAAGGTAATTTTCACAAATGTCCTGGAGAGGAAAGTAAAACATGAATTCTAAATTTTGACAAAGAGCTGTGGAAAAATTTTATTGTAATACATCAACAATAGAAAAGAGTTTTAAAATGAGATAATAATAGTGCTTTTAAGAAGCAAATTGAAGTGCTATAAAATCGTTGGTGGTTTGGGATTTTTGTCCACGATAGCTATTTAAAAAACTCAGCAATTGCATTTTAAATCTATTTTCTAACCATAGGAGAAGTTTGCTAAGCTCTTAAAGCTGGGAGTCATCCTCTTGCTGATTTCAGGATCTCTGCCAGGCACTGTTTTCAGTGATGAAAGGAAAAGGTCCAAGTCCCAGGACTCCTGTAGGAGGGATAGAAAATGAGGTGACTAAGCCTGACCTCTCCTCTAGTTCAGATTCACCTCCTTGTCCTACATGTTCCTAAGGAAAATATTTTTAAATGCCTGGAGTTCTGAGCACCTCCTGTTGAGTTAGGAACAGCTCTACCCACCAGCACCATAAAAGAAGATTTAATCACCCACTCATAAACACATTTTCCTTCTTGTTGCTGCTTTTATATTTTATGTAATGACAGAATTTCCCCAGCATGCAAACTGTGAAGCTGGGAACCAAACCCAGAAAGGTTTGTCTGGGCAGAAATCATTGCAACCTTCAAATCTCCAGAGGAACTCTCTTCCAGCATTCCCCAGCCTTTCTAGTCCTCTCAGAACTATCAAAAGCTCTGCAGAATTGCTGTGGTTTGGAAAGCAAGGGCAGATCTCTCTGTATTTACATGTGTGGGGAGTTAGGAGCTGAGAGGAGGAACAGAAAAGGCAGCAAGTTCAATGTGCCTGTGGCACAGCACGTCCCAGGAAAGATTTGGTTCCCTCAAAGCAGAAAATAGAGGTGGAATCCCTCAGCAGTTGGTCCTGAGTTGCTGCTGGCTGATTCTTCCTCTCTCTGTCGCTTTGCTGAAGCCTGGCTTGGCTCAGGCATTATGGGGATGTGGTTAGGAGCAGCCAACATAGGGAGGAAAACCACCAAACTTGAGGATTCCTCCCTGATTTAAGTTGTTCTGAGAAGCATGAATGGTGTTGAGACTTTTCCCCTGTCCAGAATGACTTATTAGGCCAGGACATCCAAAATAGCTAAACTATTGCAAAATATGAATGGAAAAACCTAAAAGCTGTGCACATTAGAACACTTTTCCCTGCTGCTGTTAATTAAATAGATTTGGCATCATTGAAAACTGAAATTTGGGGTTCTGTACACTAGAACTGATTTGATTTATCTTTTTTTTTTATTTTAATGAAGAGTGTCAAGGTTCAAATTAGCAATGCCAAGGCTAGAACATAATATCTATATCAAGCTGTAGTAAATGCAGGGTATAAAGAAAACACTTTGCAGTGGTTTCACATACAGCTGATTGCAGAATGTAACCCCTGATGCCAGCCAGACCACTGCTAGATTCCTGCTAAATTCCCAATCCCTGCAGCAGGGTAATCAGCTAATCTTGTAATCCTGCTCCCTTGGGGAAGGGATTGAGATCAGCCAGCAGCTCTTAACACAGGCTGTGCCCCCAGAGCCAAGGCTGGAGTGACTCCCACAGGGAAACAGCTCTGGAACATGAATATACATTATTCAATTATACAATATTCATGCATTGCCAGTGGCAACTCTGTCCTAAAATGGGGACATTGTAGGTGCTAAGCTGGACCATGTAGAGGAGCCAAAGTAAAACCAAGTCAAACGTGGATAGTGGTGAAGATTCAGGGAAAGATGCAGCTTGCATTTTCCCCAGCTGCTCAAACAAAACAGAAGTGAAAGAATTAATAACAGAGATCAGCACCTTGATCACAGAACAGTGCATAAACTACATGATGTTTTAGTAAAAAAATATTTTCAAGAGGTGTTTCCTTTCCCAGGCCAATGAGATTTTTCTATCCTGTGTTCCACGATCTATAAAAGCGCGGTTGCTTTTTTAATAAATCACTTCTTTTCTGCCTCTGAAAGAAGTCATGTGTTGCTATATCACTTGCCATTCTTTGTCTTATAACAACACAAACGAGCTTCATTTAGCATGGAGAATCAGCAGGGTCTTTGTGGGCACATCTGGAAACTACAGAGGGATTTGTTTCCTTCTCCCAGTTGCTTAGGTCTTATTAAAGCTAAAGAAAACCTGGTCAGATAAAAGGACCACAAGGGTGGTCAAACACTGGAACAGTTTCCCAGAGTGGTTATAAAGTCTCTGTCCTTGGAGCTGTTCAAAATTTGACTGGATACAGCCCTGAGCAAGGACTCAAATTCAATATTTACTAATGGTCTGCTCAGGGGCCACAGGTCTTTCCAACCTAAATTATTTTGTGATTCTATACCAGCTTCTGAAGGACTTTGTGCATTGAGCTAGATGCAGGTGTAATAAATGGGGGAAAGGTTTAGAAGAATCCCTCCTTCTCCCTTGTTGCACCTGTTAACATCCAGGGGAAGAGTGGAAAGGCAGAAATACACACGTGACAGGTATTGCCAACAACCTGAAAGTATTTTTTTGGGGGGATAGGAGGAGAAAACCAGATCAAAGCCACAGCAGAAGCAATGTGTGAGTGCTGCATCCAGAAACAAGGGGAAATATCTTTTCCCACAAACCATTGGAGCTCTCTTCTTCTTCTGTTTGGAAGCCACCACAATTGCAAGGATGTGTGATCCCTCCTCTATACTGTGGCAGGTCTCATGTATATAAAAGCTTTAACTGATCTTTAATTTGCTGTTTCCTACTGGCTCTGAAAAGCCCATGAAATACAGTGGTTACTGGCAACCTCTGAGCTCTTGACTCAGTGAAAGTGAATCATTCTATTTATGTTACTACAAGGGAGTGGAGTCTGGCAGAGGCCCTGTTTGGAATGATTTAATGAAGCAACTCCTTTAGAAGGGATTATTTTTTTCTTGGGTTGTTGGCTTTTTCTTCAGGGGATTCTTATTTTATTTTTTTTTTTTTTAAGTTTGGAGGAGCTTTTGTTTTCCCTTGGTTTTAGCTCTCCTCTCCTCTCCTCTCCTCTCCTCTCCTCTCCTCTCCTCTCCTCTCCTCTCCTCTCCTCTCCTCTCCTCTCCTCTCCTCTCCTCTCCTCTCCTCTCCTCTCCTCTCCTCTCCTCTCCTCTCCTCTCCTCTCCTCTCCTCTCCTCTCCTCTCCTCTCCTCTCCTCTCCTCTCCTCTCCTCTCCTCTCCTCCCCTCCCCTCCCCCATTAAAATCTTGATCTGTTGTGTGACACAATATTTGTTGTGTTTTCAGATGGTTATAAATATGCTTATGAATATTCAATCTTTTTCTGAGTTTGATTAAATTTTTGGCTGCTCTGCCTCTTGGTTTCTCACCCTTACATTGTCTTTTTAGAGCTTTTGACACTTTGAAGCTTCCTGCACCTAAATATCATTAGATACCCATCATGATTTTGTTATGGATAACCACAAACCATATAATCATTTCACACAATCAATTATTTCTCAAATGCTTCAAACATCTTATATTTGCCCTTCATCTCAGTTTAACATTTCCAGGAGTTTCAATTTCTCTTTTTCTAGCATGGGGTAGTTGTCCTACACCTCATATGAGATAAGTCAAAAAACTGTTTCCCTGAGATCTCTTTCCAGATATTTTACTGCCTCACTAGAACCAGTGGTGGGCAGAGCAGACCCTGCTACATCTCAGTGAGTGAAACACAATTTAACCCAAAATTTAATTTAAATGCAGGGAGCTGGGCCTTAGACACGTTGTTGTTATTTTAATGTGAGTTTTTCCCCACCTGTTCCATATTAACTCCACTGATAGTCCCTAAATATGCTTCTGTCCAGCACTGTGTGGCTACTCAGCACTGTAAAAATGTGGAAAAATGGAGCAGGGAAGACTCAGCTCTGGAAACAAGAAAGGAGGAGAAGAATGCAGGACACAAGGGATGGAACAAGAAGAACTAGGAAAAAAAAAATTCCAATTGGAAAAAGTTGTGTAAGTTAATGAAAGATAGATGGATTCCCATGTTGCACACAAATGTTGAGGGAAACTATTTTCTCTTTCTAATACTTTATAAAGCCTCCCCTTATCCAGAATCAGATTGATGTACTTGCTGGATTAACTTTATTTTGCTTTGTTTTTAACACAGTCCACCTGTCTTGAAGGTCATGATGTGGAACTGATTTCAATAAAACACAGGAAATGAACTTAATGATCCTGATCTCTTTCCCTAAAGTGATAGAATCCTCTGTGGGAGGCCAGGGCTTTTCCAGCTCCAGCCAGACTTTGGGAATGCCTTGTCAGGAGCCAATAAACTCAGTGTGATGATTTTCCTTCCCTGGATCCCAGTGCTTAGGTTACACCCAGTAAAAATCAGCTGACTGTTATGCAGGCTATCCTTTGTTCCAGCTTGGAATCTGCTGATCCTTTTATCTGTTCCTGGAAACTCTTTATCACCCTACTGGTGAAAATAAAATTATTGTGGCTAAGGAAAAGGGATATACTGAGTGTGGTTCACATGTTCACTTCCTTTCTGACAACCTTCTTTTGGAGAGGCAGTCTAAAGGGCCAGTTCAGTCTGGCAGGGAATATTTGATCTGATAAAAATTGTGTCTGCTCCTGAATTAAGGAAAAAAAAAAAAAAAGGAGGAGAGGAAGAAAAATATTTATATTTATACTCATAAATATAAATCTGAGTACAGATCAAAAGCACTATATAGAATTCAACAAGAAAAAATATAAATCTTGTCTTTGCCAAAGAATCATCAAGGTTTGAAAAGACCTCCAAGATCATCAAGTCCAAGTTTTGACCAATCCCCACCTTGTCAGCTAAACCAGAGCACTGGGGCCACATCCAGTCATCTCCTCATGGATGGGGACTCCACCAGATCCCTGGACAGCCCATTCCAGTGCCTGGCCACCCTTTCAGTGAAGAACTCAGTGTCTTTTAGCAGTGACAGGCCCAGAACTGGACACAGGATTCGAGGTCTCACCAGTGCCCAGTGCAGGGGGACAATCACTGCCCTGCTCCTGCTGGCCACACCATCATTGCTGAACCAGATTCTTACAGTAATTTCTTTGTCAAAGCACCTTGATGAGGAAATTACAGATTTTAGCAAATTGTTCTGAGGGAAAAAAAAAAAAGACATCTTGGAGGAGAAAACAGGTTATTTGATTATAAAGGGAGGGGTAGAATTGGTGCTGACAAAAGTGTCTTAAATGAAGTGAAATGCCATAGAGAATGTAGTGAAATACTCAGAGAAAATTAAATAAAGAACACATTTTTCCCTAACAGAAGAAAAGCAATGGAAAAGGAGCATTAGTCCTCACCTTCATCAGTCCATAAGCTGTGGTACCAACTAATTGAAATTATTCACTCTCATTTTCTAATGGAACTTTTCATTCAGAGGTTTAGTTCATAGGATTTAGGCAATTAGCACAGTGGCCCTCTCCATGGGCTGCAGGGAATTCTTTCCTTGGGTGTCTGGAGCACTGCCTCTCCCTCCTCCTGCTCTCACCTTGTGTCTGCTGCATCTTTCTCACACGTTTTCCTCCCTCCTTTCTTCCCTCAAGGCATTTCTGCCCTTCTTTAAAGATGTTTTGCTTGGCATACTGTTTATTCTAACAATGTTCCAAGAAGTAGCAGAAGGTGATAGCTAGGACACTGATTGTTGGGGCTTTTATTTGTCTTAGAAGTGGTTTCTATGGCCAGTGTAGCTAACTAGATGAGCATCAGTGTTTTGTCTCATTCTGGACTAAGTTCTTCAATATCAATTGAATAATTGGTATTAACTAAAATGGGAGCAGGGCCTGCTTTAATTTGTTATCTGAAAAAAAAGTGCAGGCTGTGAGAAATACCCACATTTCTTGGACAAACAAGTTCATCTCCAAAGGCCATTGTGAACTTGTAGCCCATTCAGTTTCTTTTTTTCTACCAGCTGCAAAAAACAAGGGAAGTTTGGAGCCTAGAAGGTTTTCAGTAGCTGACAGCTTTTCTCTGAACCAGGAAGAGTTCCAGTGCCACATCAAGCTCCAAAAGCAAAATCTCTTGGTCTTGATACCTTGTCTTTCCATCCATATTCAGTTCTCACACCTCACCTATCCCTTGTGTGTTTTCACATCCCTCTACCCTGCCAGTGGATGTCCTCAAACCTTTTTTCCTCTTCTCTAGGAATCTTTCCCTGTTGAGTTTTTGTTTCCTTAATGCCTCTTCTCTGCTTCTTACCCAAGTCTCTGAATTTGTTTTCTTTCCCTTACATCACACACATGGCCAGACCTGCTCCTTGCTCTCAGTTTTGTTATTTTTCAGTCAGTGTATGATAACCTTTTAATGAGAATTTTTGAACAATAACGAGGATTTTGAACTCTCCTTGTACAGGAGGGTAAACAATGTTATGCTTAATAAGGATTTCCAAATATATTGTGAAATTAGCCATTTCACAAGCAGTAGGACAACTGAAGCATGATTCCTACTGGCTTTGTGCCATGAGGCTCAACTGGGCAGGATCTCTGAAGCCTCACAAAAAGTCATCTTAGTATTTTCCCCCAAAGGATACCTTGAGGGAGCTCTTGTCTTCCCCCATATGCTATTTATTAGTGTCTGTATTATGTCCCAATGATCATTACCCCTTATCATCTTAGGAGAGATGTCAGTCCCTGTTTGTGCAAGCCAGAGTTTTTCTGGGATTTAACCCTTGGCTCCCTGGTGGGATGGAACAGGGCAGGCACACAGATGTGTGTCCCCAGCCTGCCACATGAGGCCAAAGCTTGCAGCTGGACCATTAGCACAGTTCTGGAAAAGAAATATTTGAAAACTCTGCATTTCATACATTAATTAATCTGACTTTTGACATGGACACAAGATTGTGGCTGAAGACACCTGGATATCTTGTGCTACCTTTAAATGGCAAAAAGCAAGTTTATTTATTTTATTTAATTCTTTTACAGCTACTGGATGCTCCATTGGTCAGAGTTGACACGTGGGTGGCTGTGCAATGATTAGTGCAGAGCTGTGTGCCTGTGGTGATGGGGTTCACTGAACCATTCTGGCTCATGGCAAGAGCAGAAGAAGCAACAAAACTGATCATCATCCTTTGGTAAATCTTCTTCAGACCAATTCCATAATGAAGAGAGCAGAAATTAGCCAGACACGTCAAATTAATTACAAAATGCTGGCTTAACTAGTTCATGCAGGACAGCAAAGTGACATGGATGGACTGACATGTGACAACAAAAAAACTGGGACTCTGCCAGCTCTGTCAGCAGTGCTGAAATGCAATGACCTTGCTTTGAATGATGTCATGGGGAACCTGAAAATGGGATGGTGATTTGGATCAGCACTGCAGTAAATAATTAGATTATTTGGATTATTGGATTATTTGAATAATTAGATTATTATTGGGTTATTATGCTGGTTTGCCACTGCCAAACCTTAGAAACAATATATGTTTCATCACAGAGCAGAACCCAGTTAAAGCCCTATTATCTTTTGCTATCATTTGCTATTTCTTGAAGTTGGAGGGGTTTTCCTTTTTTTTTTTTTTTTAAACTCTGATTTTACACAAAAAAAAACAACGTATTATGTGGAATTCAAGAAAGCACATGCCACAGGAATGTCATCCTGCCCTTAGGCAAATAGCTGAGCAAACCCCAAACACCAGACTTTCAAAAGCAAACTCGTAAGCAGCTTTCTGCAACCTCCTCTATATGAGCAGGCACGAATTAAACATGCTTATCCCTCCCATGGCTTTGCTGAGGCAACTGTTGTACAAGAACAAAACTACCTAGAGGGATAGGAGCTCAAGTGTCAGGTAATAAACTCTTCCTCTTCTCAGTCAATTTTTATTTTTAATAATGCCAAAACCTAGGACACTTTGCTTCCTGCAGGTTGTTTTTTTGCCTAAACCTGAAGGATGTATTGCTGATGAGAACCAAGTGTGGAAAGTGTCTGACATTTAGCTGCATTATTTCATACAATTAGTGGTAATTCTGGGTTAGCAGCTGAGATTATCTAAGGCAAAAGAAAAAAAAAAAAAAAAAAAAAGGAAAAAGAGGAAAATAACAACAATAAAGTGCCTTTGCTGCAGTTATTCCTGCTTTATGTTGTGCTGAACTGGTCAGCAATAAAGAGGACTCTTGATGGTATTAAGGACATGATTTTGGCACTCATTTTTCTGGGCAAATCTTTCTATTTGATTCTTGAGATGTCAATATATTATAAAGGATTGTTCCACAAGAGTTTAAGTGACATTCACCATCCACTTGGCTGTCCTTTACGAGCCTCCAGAATCCTGGAATGCTTCTCCCAAGGCACTGGAGTGACAGATATTCCTGCCACTAGAGGGTATGATGTCTCCATCATTTATACCTGGCCAGCCCTCACTCATCGTGGATGCACGAACATCTGGCTTTTCAGGAGGTTCAAAACTGAGGCAAAGCTCCTCAGGGAACCCAAAGGAATTAAGGGTTCTTTGGGATAGCAGCATCTCCCTTCTGCTGCCTGCTTTGGGGGGGGTCTCAGCCCAAGAACACCTTTCAGAAAGCTGCAAGTGTGACAGAGAGCTGACCAGTGGAGCTAAATGGAAAATGTAATTACCAGGATTTGTGGGAAAAGTTAATTTAAAAAGTCCATAACCAGAGCAGTTGAGCAAGAGTGGGAAATCCCAGCCTGTCCTCCCAGGCTGAAGATGGAAGGCTGATGTACAAACCCATTAATCATGTTCCTTGTACCTGGGTGGTAGGATCTCCCAGCAGCCAAAAGAAAGGTTCTGAAGGCTGAGAAGAAGCCCTGGATAAAAACACAACTGAAGAGATCCCTGACTGATAATTCTGAGGAGGGAAGAGCTCCTCACTCCACTGAGGCAACAAGCTCTGTGCCAATGCAGCCACCCCAAGCAGAACAGAGGGTACCAGAGCACCAGCCAAAGAAAGACTGGGCCACACCAGCCCTTCCACAGCACTTGGGATCCTTCAGGGAAAAAAACCTCTGTGTTCAGCTCTAGGGATCCTTCTGCCAGGTGACAAATGCATTTTTTCTACTTCCAGCTAGTGAGAAAACAGAGCTTCAAGAGAAAAGTTACTTTTGAGCTGTTAGAAGGCTCCATGCAATTAATCATGCTAATCTCTAGTGTCTGGGAGCAAGATGTATCTTTGATTGTCTTGCTGTACTGCAGGTTGAGGATCTGAATATCTGAATAACAAGCCCAGTGAAGAAATTGCAGTCTAAATTAAACATGTAAAAGTTCCTTCTTAATCTTTTAGAAAAAGGGAAATGACATTATCTTCTCAGTCCAGCCCCTCTCTGCTTTGTGATCTCTCACAGAGAGGTGAAATAAGAAAATCTGTAGATGTTGCAGATGAAAAAATTATTTTTAATGAGCAGGATATACAAACCCTTTGGAAGGGACAACACACACACACAGATATGCAGCCAGACACTGCATTTAGGTGACCAGAATGTCACTTCAGCAGCCTCCAAGCCCCCTTGGACCAGGGCACTTAGGTGGCACAAAAACTCCAGGGCCAAGTTCCAGATTCGCCACAGTTGGGTCTTGCAGAGCAAAGCCATCAGGCAGACTCAGAAGTATTTGCTCTGCTAATCTGGATTACATTTAATGGCTATCAGATAACCCCACCATGGTGATTGCTGGGCTGCTGCTGTCCCCAGCCAGTGGCAGTGCAGGGCTGCCTTCATGGAGAGGGCAGTGCCTGAGGAAAGCAGGAACACAGGAATTCTGGCTGAGAAAGGACTGTGATGGGTCTGCAAGGCTTCTGGAACTGAGCTCTTCCCCCTCCATCCTGCACATGCAGGGCCTGGGTTGGTAGAATTAATCCCTGGTGAGAAGTGAGTTGGTGGAGACTGTGTCAGTGTCTTGCTGTAAAGCCTAAGCTGTGAAAACTCCCAGTGCTTCCAGTGTGGGGAAGGGGCTAGTTAGGATCAGGTGTAATGCAAAGTCTCTGCTGCTGCTCTTGTGCAAGATAAAACCCCTTTTGGTGAGCTTCACCAGAGCTAAATTAGTACTTCTGGGCAAATAGATTAAAAACCATGCAGATGTGGCACTTGAGTCAGTGGGTCAGTGCTGGTTTGGTGGGCAGTCTTAGAGGTCTGTTCCAACCATAATTATTTTATGCTACATGGTGACATTTCCTTCAGGAACAGGGAATTTGGGGGTCATAAGTGAGAGACAGAGAAGCTGGACCTGCAGGAGTAGAAATGCCAGACAAGAGAAATTTTGACCCTTTGAAATAGGGGCCAGACTCAAAACTAGAAAAGATAGGATCCTTGTTTATGCATTTAAAAACTATGTATACCAGGCCCAGCTGCTCTTTACTAGCATGACTAGGAGCTGTCCTGTGCAGGGCCAGGAATGTGACTTCAATGATCCTTGTGGGTCCCTTCCAATTCAGGATATTCTGTGAAATTCATTTACTATTAATTATTGAAAGTATTATGTCACTTCATTTCTCCAAAGCGTGTATGCAGGTGAAATAGGAGGATTCTCTGCAGAAACCACCCCACAGGTTTTGGTGGAAGGAATGAGATGTTCAGAACCAAGATGACTACTGCACCAATAGAATATGCACAATCTATGAAAAAAGAGAATAATTTGCAAAAAGAGGTTTTAAGAGGATTATCCTGACAATGAAGAACATAAAGACACAGGCTGGTAGATTCTGCCAAAAGTACAGGGACTTGCCATGAGACCACATTGCAATGGAAGTGTGAATTTTGTGGATGCTGTATGAGTCTGAAAAAGGCCTTGAAATTAGTGCAACTCCATGTATTCTGTTATCAGTGATTATTATATGGCATAATTCCCAAATCCTGGTGGGTCCATTTCAATTCCTGGAGTTTAAACTGGCTTTCAATGTGAGTACCATGCACATGTCACAGGAGAGCTCTAGAGCTGTTATTAGCAGCTGTGGAAACTCAGAGTTGGAGGATGTGCTGGTTTTGTCGGGGATTGAGTTAATTTCCCTCTCAGTAAGTTGATGTGGAGCTGTGTTTTGGATTTGTGCTGGAAGCAGGGTAGGTGACACTGGGATGTTTAATTCTTGCTGCACTGAGGCCTTTTCTGCTTCTCACCACACCCCATCAGCAAGAAGGGTGCACAATGAGTTCTGAGGGGACATGGCCAGGACAGGTGACCCCAGCTGGCCAAAGGGACATCCCAGACCCTTTGGCATCATGCTCAGCTTATAAAGCTGGGGAGAGAAGAAGGAAGTGGGGAAGTTTGAAGTGATGACATTTTTTTCTCCCCAAGTATGTGTGATTGTACTAGGTTGCAATGTAAAGACGTGCCCAAAAGTTTGTATTCTATCACCATCTTTCAAAACCAAGTGGGGCAGTGATCCTTATCTCTGTGGGAGATATCCTCTGCTAATGGGCCATCTGTTAAAAAACAGGTGGGGCAGTGTTCTTTAACTTTTCCTCAACCCATCCTCCCTCCAGGAAGATATCATCTTCTGTTAATGGGTCATTGAGTCCCACTGTGTGACTGATAAAATTCCATCATCCCACTGGGAGATGCTCCACCCAGGGGGAGGAGCCAAGCCTTTCCTACCTAGATAAAAACTGACATTTGGAACACCAAGGCAGCCTTTTCCCACTGGTTTCCAGAGGACAAGAGCTGCCAGACCTTTCTACAGGATCACTACTTTGACAAGACCACTTCATCTGGACTGCTACAACCACCCTAACTAGCAGGGTGTCAGGTTGTATTCTGATTCTGTCAGTGGTTTTTCTTTTGTACTATTGCATGTATTTTATTTTTCTTTTTTTTTTTTTTTTTTTTTTTTTTTTTTTTTCCTATTAAATTGTATTTCTGACTTAGAGTCTCTCACTGGTTTTGCTTTCAAGTCATTGCAGTGATGGAGTCCTGTTCTCCTGGGGATGGCTGAACACATGCCTTCTGTAGGAAGCAGTGAATCAGTTCCTTGCTTTACTTTGCTGGCTTGCCTGGCTTTTGCTTTCCCTATTAAACTGTCCTTATCTCAAACCATGAGTTTTCTGGCTTTCACCCAGCCATTTCCAGCTTTTTTCCTTCCCAGTGGGTCAGGGGAGAGTGAGTGGCTGTGTAGGGTTAAACAAAGTAATTTTCAATTCTCAGGCTCAAGGTTGCCTCCTGAAGCTACACTTTACTCTGCCCCATCATGGATTTTACCTCCTATGGGTTACCACATCTCAGCTGTGCAGGCTGGGTGGAAGACACAGTTATGTGATGGTTGGTTCATGGATTTAGCTAAAGCAGCCACACAACAAATTTATCCCCTTTGTCCATTTGTAAATGTCCTCTGAACCTGAAGAGGCCAACTGGGTGTAAATAAGGGCATATTTTCTTTGGCTTAAAACTAAACCCACTTAAGTGGATTGCTCCAAAAATGCACTAGAAATCAAGAGATTTGTAATTTTATAGCATTTTTGAAAAGAAGAACAAAATACTAAAATTAGTCTTCATATCCCCTTGCAAACTTCTCGATGTTTTTCCAATGTATGTATTTATTTCCAGAGGTATGATACAATAATGCTTATTATGGGATTGGATTGCTTCCTGCCAATTCCTTCTCAGCCTTGTGGGCCACAAGCACAACCCATGTGTGCATGCTGAAACCCATGCTCTGGGAGCAGCCCAGAAACTTCTCTCTTTCCTCCTCAGGAAGACTTTTGGAAGTTTGTTTCCTTTCCCTTTGCTCCCTGAAGAAGAAAGAGTGTGCTGTCATTCCCTACCCTCTCCCCACTGATTGATTTATCTGTTGTGCTTCAGTTTCCCAGTTTATCTCACTGTCCCTTAGGCCATTGCTTGTACTTTCATTTACACATAAAAATATGTCCAAGCACTCCATCTCTTGCCCTGCATATCACAAAGGCAAACTGGAGTATTTTCTCTCAAGATTTTGTGCAAACACAGATGCTGGCAGCTCAAAGCTAAATACATATTTGGTATGCACATGCTTTTTCATTTGGAGAAATAGGATACATAAGATTAATCATGCCCAGAATTATTGATTGTTAATTATAAACAAGTCTGGAGTAGACAACCCTAAATACACTCTTGTATAAGGACAGGGAAATCCCACCTGGTGCATCTGTGCCTTAAAAAATAAAAATCTTACAAACTGTACTGTGCTGCTTATAGGAAATAATTGTCTCCATTAAAAAAAAGAAATTAGATTTCCTCAGTTTGCAATGCTGCAGCTTGCTACTGTTGTTACATTAACCAATGTTTCTACATGTGAAGTCTTCCTTTTCATGGAAAGCATAAAGAAAAGAAAATGTTTCAGGGACATATTCCTACAGGGAAAGCCTTTAACACTGAATGTTTCCAGTTAATAGTTATGGTTCTAATGAGGTTCCTTTGAAACCTTTTGGAATTCTTTGTCAAAATAAAAAGAATTTTTCTTAATGTGTTTTCTTTGAGTGTCCTTGTAAAGTATACTTTCCCAAGTTCCCAAGGCAGATTCTCTAACAGTAAAAGGAAACTAAGTTAATGGTATTGTTTTCCTTCCACCCTTCATCTTGTTGAGTTTGTGGCTAATTTTATATTTGTCTTGTGATTCTAAAAATTCCTTCAACTTTTTCTTTACCTTCCCTGTTACCTCTAGAGATCATAATCTAATATACCCAAAAATGCCTGGAAAAATTCTTTTCTAAAGAAGACAGAATTATTACAATACTTCTTCTGCTCTTTGTTTTGGCAAATGGGGGAAGGGGAAAAGGAAAGGAAAGGGCACCTGTGTTGATCCAGCTGAGGGGGTGCTCAGGATCCTGGGGCTCCAGTCTGAACCTCCCCTTCTGCATCCTGAGGCCATTTCCTTTTGTCCTGTCACTACTTGTCTTGGAGAAGAGACCAGCTCCCACCTTGCCACAACCTCCTCTGGAAGTGCAAAGCCAAACTCTGATTGTGGCACTTTCCCAAGGTAGGAGCAGTTTGCAGAGTCTAATTTCTGTCCCCACAATGTCACCTGAGAGGTTCAGTAAGCACAGGAGCCACAGGATCCACATTGGATCACCAGCCTTCCCTGTATCCTTTCTCTTGCTGTGCCCTGCACTGGCAGCTCATTTGCAGGAAGCTGCTAATTGAATCTTGATGACTAAATGGGAATTGGTTCCTTTATGCTTCATTTGGAGGAGGGATTATACTGTAAACCACCAGGCTTTGTGTTTCCTTCCAGTAACTCTTGGATGTATTTTTCTTTGCCCCACTTCTTCCTGATGTAACTGTAGCTGTTGACCTTTATATGATCCATTATAAAAGTGTTCAGTCCCTTTTTTACTCTTGATGAGTGCTTAGCCTCAAAGCCACTCTGTGGCTGATTAATCCCACGCTCAATGGCACTGATATCCTGTGTGGGCCACAGGAATGGCTGTGCAGGGGGTGCATTTGCATCCTTGTCAGGTGAGTTCTCCCTCTCCCATTAGCTGATGTAAACACCAGCACAGTACACAGTTCCTGCATCTGTCAGCATGCTCCACTCACAGTAAGGGACCAAAATCCTTGATGCCAAACCAGATCACAGGAATAAAGGATATTTTGAAATCTGCATAGTTTTTTAGTTCTGCTTCCCTCCTGCAGAGTTGAGCAACACACTACAAAAAATTGTGTTCACTTCTTGAGGTCTCATTTTGATATGCTTAGATCTGTTTAGTTTTATACTATTCAAAGTTTTCTCCAACAGAAAAAAATTACATTTTGTAGCAACTAATAATAAAAAGATCATGCCATTTTCTCCAGGAATGTTGAGGAAAGGCACCAGGATAACAGGCATAGAAAATGTTAGAGATGTCCAAGAAGCAAAGTTATTCTCTGTGCACTGAGCATAAAATGCTGAAAGATGTGAAGAGTGAGTGGAACACGTGATGCCACACACAAATTTCAGGTGAATGCTTCCCTGCTTCTTTATGGGACCCAGCAGTGTTATTGCAGCCTCATTTACACTGCTGCTGTTCCATCTGGGACAGTATTTCCTTTGGAAATCCCTATTTTCAGGGCTTTAGAAACTGCCCATAAAAAGCCTTAATGGGCAGAAATCTTGGCAGCCCTGCTCCCAGTATGGGAGAAAGCCATTGAGTTTTAAGAGGGTTTATTTCCCTCTAAGTTGTAACTCAAATTACTTCATGGGCTTTGCTTAGAGGGAATTTTTCAGACTGTGTCCTCTTGTGGCCTGGACTAAGGAAGTCTTGTTGCTAAACATGAATAACACCTGCTGCCCAGTGAGGAAATCCAAGGATGAGTCTCTTGGGTCACTTTTGCCCAGACCTCCCAGCTGTAATGTAGTCCTGGCAATTCTTACATGGAAAAGGGGAGAGCAGATAAAACTGAGGGATAATTCAGCACCCTTTCCCCACCCCAATATATTCCTGGTACCAAATACAGAAGATTCATATCCTGACCAATTTCTTTCCATTTGTGTAGGCCATAAACCAGGCACATATATTTTCTTTTCCCCAGCTCAGAGTTTAATTTCATGCCTTGGTCCTTCTCATTTATCCCCCAGCCCTTATAGGCAGTCTGAACACATCAAGGCATGATTAAGAATGCATAAAGGTTATTGACACTTGTTTTATGGGCCCTTTGAACTTACAAGAGATATAAAGGGAACACAAAGTAATAGGAAACAGAGGCAGCAGTGTATCAGTGATAGAAAGAATAGGAAGAAACATCTCTCAGACTGGTGGGGATCTGAATAGTTTGCTTCATTCTTACTCCACCAATCCTGGCAAAGTCTATCTGCAGTGGTCAGATGCCCTGTTCCTCCTCTCTGTGGGAATCACTTCTGATCTCCACAGAAGATTTCATGGATTTTGTGCCATGCCATGGCAGCACTACCCCAGGACAGTTGTGCAGTTTGGTGGCTGGAATTGCTGTTGAGGGTGGATTGAAGTGGAGCTTCACCTCCTTGTGCACCTCCTGCACAGGGCTGGAAGACCCAGGGAGGATTTGTGTGTCTGGTGATGAGCAAACACAGCTCTCCAGGACATTCTCATTTCTTACCAACATCGACTTGGGTGCCTTGAGAAGTTACATTAAACAAATAAAGGAGTGTAAGAACTTCAACAATCCCTTCTGTAGCCACACCTGATTGTGAAGAAAGTACAACACCCCTCACTCCTTTATTTAGTGTACAGATAACCTAATTCTCTGCTCAAAAATAAAGGAGGACTCAGTCCTTCTGTCAATGAAGGACCTCTGAATGCATCATTCAGTGGGATTTATCTTTTCTTGTTGTCACAACTTCTTGTCATTGATGCTCTGTCACTCAGAGGTATCCCCATATTTTTGGTAGCACTTCTGCCTGGGAATTATCACCTGCCTTAGATGTATTTGTTCCTTATTTGTATCACTTTGTGTTTGGCTTTCTTGAGAATGTTTTTGTTTACCTTGGACTGTTTTGCCAGTTTTTCAAGATCTTTTAGATTCTGATCCAACCCTCCAAAGCACTTAGAATTTTCTTTCTCTCTACATGATATTCAAATCTTTATGAAAGCCATTAATCACTTACCCCCAGTTAATACTTTGTGCAAATAATGAACGTTTCAGTTCTCAGTCCAAACAAAAAAAAACATTTAGCCTTGAACATAAGTGATTTCTTCTTCTTCCTCTTAGAGAAGCAAATCCCTTCCTACTCAGCATATTCTGTGATTCTGTGAAAAAAAAAAAGTCATTATGAGTCAATGGAATTTTTTTTTGTTTTCATTGCTGACAATTCTAATAAAAACAAAGTACTGGAATGAAAAGCTTCATTAGGTAACACTGAAAAACAACAAAAAAATGTCACTCTTTCTACATAACCCAGTGCTTTAAGCTGTTTACCCAAAGTAACAGAGATTTAGATTCACTGCCTTCTTCCATGGTGAAGTGTCAAATCCCCAGCCCCCAGAATGCCCTGGCCTCCAAACTCTGTGCCAGCTCTGGACATCTTTCCAGTCTCCCTTTTGAAGCTGAAGTGATCACTGGCAGAGGGACAAGAACCAGGGTGTTCATTCCCTTTTCCAGGTGAGCATCCCAACCAGTACAGGGAGAGCACCAAGCTCCAGCTGCTCTTTCCCAAGTCTTGGACAGCCCTGCTCTTGGGCAGTGATTCTTTATGAACAGCAGCCAGCAGAGGAACCTTCTCCCACCACTCTAAACCAGAATATCCTTAATGTGGATGTGGATAATGCCTTAGACATGGAATAGGACAGGAGTAACCAATTCTTCACATCTAAAAGGTCCCTCACATCCAAAATGGCATTCTCATAAAAAGGAGTAAAAATCCTTGCTCCACTTGAGCAAACCAAACAATTTCTTCTTACAAAAATTTTCTGAAAAGCTTTGCCAAAATCCCTACATCATTTCAGGCCAACCCCAAACACGTTTTTCAGTGAGCAGGACACAGCAAGCACATTCTCTGAGTGACAGAGTTGTGATAACATGGGACAAGTGTCTGTCTGTACCCAGGAGGATCCAACACTGACTCCTTCCAAAACAAATAAGAGGATCTCAAGCAGCTTCTACTGAAAGTATCTGAAGAAAAAAAATTTTGTGGCTTTGGGAAGCCCAACATGATGCTATGGTGCCACAAGCCTAACAATAAATAGGTTTGAACTGTTCCCTCTTTAGGTAATGTTACTCTGAGCTCCCAGATGCTGCCAAGCAGAACAGTCTGTGCTGCTCTGCTCTCCCTGCCATGTGGAACTGCTTCCCCAGCCTAAACCACACCAAGATTGAGATAATTAGAGAAGATAATACAGAAACAGCCACAGTTGGGTTTGAAATTCATTAGTTACAAATGCTGTACAAGATCTTTGCTGCTAAACTACTCATCAAATAGTAAAGCTTGAGGAGCCCAGAGCTGCATATTGCTGATGGGCTGGGGTGGTAAAGAAATGCTGCTCTATATTCTCAACTGAATAGAGAGTTTTGTGCACACTGAAATTGTGGGGAAAGAAACCCTAGACCTCTAGCAAAAATCAGTGTCTGGTAAGGCCCTTGCTCAGTGCTGTGTTTGGGTGAGGATTACAAGGTTTATTTTCAATTTTTACGTTTGGAGCATAACTACTGAAGAATATTCTGTTGGAGATGTTCCAATGCCCCAAGTAAGTACATTTCTTGCAAATGTAAGTTTCTAAGCAAATGGCCAAAGTTTTCTATACATGCCTTTTTTTTTTTTTTTTTTTTCCTATAGGGCACCCTGCACAGAGCAAAGCTTTATCTATACCCATCACATACTTGACTTACATTTCAGGCTGCCTTTTCAGAGGTTCAAGAAAAGATTCCCATAGCTAACTTTAGTGCAAAAGATCAATCTGTATCTACCAGTCAGGTATCTATAAAGACTTTAATTAGCATTCATCATTATTTGCTCTTAGTTGCTCTTTGCAGGAGCAGCCCTGATGGATAAAATAGCAGCAAAAGGAACAAAGCATTCCTGGGTGGCACTGATTTCTTATTCCTTAGTTTCCTCTGTAGGATTTTATATGTATCTTTCCGTAGATTTGGCACTGGCCAGGAGTAGAAAAGAGAGAAAAGAGTAGAAAAGTGGTGTAGCTCAGAACTACAGCTTTCATGCAACTTTATTATTGAACTGTTTATCACAATGCTGAACTCATGAATATAAATTTAACCTAAAAACCTCAGGAGATTTTCAAGCCTCCAAGAAAAGGTAACATCTTTAGCAATACCAAGGACACAAACCAAATTTAAAAGCATATCTGAAAAAGGTTGTGGAGACTATTTATATTGACTATTTCAACCAAAATTTTTTACATTCTTATATTCTTAAATGTTCATGAGTTTGGACTATTGAAATATGAGAAATTTGCAGTTGTGATGTATATAATACAGCTTTGGATGCTGCTTCCATTAAGGAAGATCTGGATTCACTTCTTTACTCAATGGGGGCAGCAGAATTCCACTAAATGGAAATGTCTTAGTCAGACTTTTAACTTAAAATGCTAACACTTTTGTTTTACATCTTAATGCTGCACTAACACTGAATTAAAATGGAGTCCCAATGGTAATGTGCAATATCTGAATCAATACCACACGATTAGTGTCATGAAAATGAATATTAAATGATATAATAGCAGTGGGACTCACCAAACAAGAAGGGATTTTTAAGGGAATAAAGCCTTTGGTACCCATTAACTCATGCCTGACTAATGCTAAATTATGATCAAATATCTGGAAAATACTTGTGAGGGCTTCACTATTGCCTGCAAAATGTGTCCTCATTAATGCTACTGTGATAAATTCTGAAAGAATTCATTATGGCTCAGTACTTCTAATAGATAGTCACCCATAAATTTCATCTCAACCAACCCTGGCATTGCCACAGCCCCAGAGATCAGTCCCACAGAGATGCTCTGGTGGACTGGCTCCAAACTCTCTATGTAAGGACTACCAGTGATTGCTTTTTCTGTTTGACATATTTCAATTTTGGAGGTTTCTGCCATGACTGGGAATCAACATCCTGCCCCATTTGGTGGATTCATGGCCAGTGCAATGCCTCTGTCCACATGGTCTTCACAATGGACAGGCTGATGTGGATGTGACAACAGGAGGAGCACAAGGATGGGTGAGATTTCAGTCTGTCCAATCTCACATTAAATAAATGTTTAATTAATTTGCTGGGCAAGAAAACTGCTTGGATTCAGATTCTATCAGGCACCAGACACATGGATTTTTTGAGGTTGCTCCCTGCTCACATGGAGTCTCCCACATCTCTCCCACTGCAGCTCATGGCAGGACCTGGTCCCAACACCTTCAATACATCAGGAACTTGGTTTGTATTCTCTGAGTGTAAAATAACACATTTTCTATCAAAGTATTTCCCTGCAAAATTAACCTCCCAAATAAGCAAAATGTTCTTTAATATCTCAAACATGAGAGCCATTTAAAATTTATCCCAACAAATTATTACAGACATACTTAAGCACGGGCCAATTTCCAAGGTACAGGAGTAATATAAATTTAAATTAAACTGTTGTCACTTCGTGAAAATTGCAGATAGCTCTTTCAAGTTCTCTTCTTCCTTTTAGTTGGATCTGCTCTCTGAAAATTTAATGTAAATGCTGCTGATTTCACCCAAAACACATGTCCTGCCAGGACAAGGCTTTCAAGCATCTGCTTTGCTGGATTGTTGCTTGGATTAAATCCAGAGAAGCCCAATGTGTTCTTCTAAGCAGGACTGCCTCCATACATGCTTACATGATTTCCTAAATCAAAGCCTTTTTTTTTGTTTTGTTTTCATTGCTCCAAACCTTTCTCTCCATTTAGCCTTCATATTTATTGATTAAAAAAGGATTTGCCAAAGTAACAAATATAACCCAGGAGTCAGGGCAGAGCTCCACCAAGTTCATTATCCATGTAGCCAGTAGACAAATGAACAACAGAAAATCTGTTGTATGTCTCACAATTTGCCTGTTTTTAATAGTTTATGGTCACCATTTGTCTATACATTGCTCATGTCACTTATAAATTAATGCAGTAAAATTAAAAATATCAATTTACTTGGTTTTTTTTCCATAGCTAAATAAAAATTGGGTGCTACATTTTGATTTTCAAGGGAAAAAAATGCAGTGGGTCAGAGTGCCATCTCTATTGTGTGCCAGAGATTAATCTGGCCTCATGATAGATTTGGACATAATAAAATATCCTTCTACTCTGAAAACATGTTACATTAAATGGCAGCTTATGCCAATCAGTCCCACATTCTGAGCAGAGTCAAAATTGCTGACTTCAATGACAAAGTGATTTTTTTACTGCTTTTTTTCCCCAAAGTACATGCTTGAGATTGTAACTGAAGAATTTGCTTCTGCATATGGTTGAATTCAAAATATTTAGATGGTGATGTAAGCTCGCCTTGAGCACGTGCTGAAGTGCAGCCCCTGAAAAAAGAGACTTGCCTGCACAGAAAAGGGTGAGGTAGCCAACTTCTCCTCCATCCAGTAATTTAGCAGGTCAGGAAGTAGATATTTTATTCTGAAGGAAAATAAAAAGGATGTTCATGCAAGGCACTACCATCACCACTACCACTGTGTGCTTTGTTTGGTTAGGTTGGGTTTTTTGTTTGGTTTTTTTTGTTATTTTATAACTGACACCCTTAATCAGCTCTTCCCTCTCCTTCTCCTCTGATGTTGTAGTGCTTCTTTCTCATTATCTAAACACTACTATTAGAATTTTCCACACCTAAACACTACTATTAGAATTTTCTAAACCTAAACACTACTATTAGAATTTTCTACACCTAAACTTTCCTCAAATCTTTCAGGGAACCTTAAGTAATGAATCTGTAGTCCAAGCTAGGAATTATGCTTTTCTTTCAAGCAGAGACATCAGAAGTCCCTGATTCCCACAGAGGAAAACCATTTCTGTATTACTTCAAGGCTTGTTGACCTTTTGTGTGCATCCACAGGTACATGTGTGTTCAAGCACTCACATGAAAACTACTTTGGTGTGCTCATTTTCCTGTGACTGCTTGGACTACAAATTCCTCATAAAGGACTTTTAACTACAAACTCAAGGTAGTCCACTCAGGTCTTCACAGTTCCTTCAGCACGTGGTCAAGTAAAGTGAGAAAATGAATTATCCTGTGTTGAAGGTGGCAAGTGAGTGACACTTCAATCAGCCAAGGCAGGTCTGCAGGAACTCCAGCCATCCCTTATGTTCATGGAACTGGAAGTGCAGGGTACCAGGAATGCTGTATTCCTGCCAGGCTTTATTTTCACAGCATCAAAAGCATTTAGACTGTCAAAACATTAACAACTCCAAGGTATCACCTTTATCTCATGTAATCCTCAAGCTGGTTATTAGAGACTGGAAGAGTATCCTAGGGGAGTGTCACTGAGATTTACTTGACTCTCACCTGTTTTCCATGGAATGTGATATTTATGTTTCCATGGCTAGTTTGGTGAACTTTCACCTGGACTTCTGCTGTTCTTGCATCCAAGCTGAATCTACAAGCAAGCCATCCTTATTCAAGACATGAAGTTATGAATAAACAGCACAGTAACTCATGTAGACTGGCATTTGTTTTCCTTGCTATTATTAAATAAGCAAATCACTCAAAATCTGCATGGCTGGGAAGTGAAGCTCCATGGGGAGCTCCTTTGGAGCTGTCAATTCCAGCTGGAAGAGGAGAGGCAGGAACTGGGGCAGGATTAGTCCTACTGAGTATCAGCTCTCTGAAAATTGGATGTCTGGCTCAAGCTGCTCACGTGGGGCTCTGTCTCAAGCACCTCGAGGGAGTGATTCATCTCTCTCATCTCAGAGATTAAACTAAGTGAGGACAGCTAAATGTGGGGAAAATCAATCTTGTTCTCAGTTTCACCCTCTCTTGTCTTTCCACCCCCTTAAGTTTTTTCACCCCAGTGATTATATTCTAAACAACTGGATAATGATGTATAGCAAGCTTAATAAAGCTTATCAAATAATAATAATAAAAAAAGGATTCTTAAAACCATCTGAGGCTGCCGAAGAATAACAAAAAGATGTTTCACATATTTTCTTCCCAGAGTCTGAAGGATACAGAGAGTAAACAGAGACATTTTTGTCCCCATAAGAAAAGAAAAAAAACCCTACCAATAATATTAATTTCAAGGGGTTTGCTTTATTTTGTCCAGGTTAAGCTCAATCTTTTTCCCTTCCTGCAAAGAAAAGTTTCCATTTTCTATTGCAAACTTATTTCTACAATTACAAAACAGAAAAAGGGTTAAGAATATGAATCATCAAGAGTTTTCAGGAGGAAAATTATCTGAGATTCCATTTTCTTCTGGCATTCAGAATTTTCTGTGTGCTTTCATTTCAGTCTAGAAGGAAGAACATTTTGAATAGTCAAAAAAATCAATGTTCTTTCACAACTGTTCTTGCTTCCAGTTTTTTCCAGAGGACTCTGCCTGAGTGATCAAGAACTGTTTCCAGAGCTGTCCATGAGTGATGTATGCCCATTTCCTCAAGCCAAAAATGAGCTTTTGTGTCTTGGAAATGACTTCCAGATCAGATTTAATTATTTCAGAAAAAAATGTCCCCAATGCTGCTAGCAGCACCTGTAAGAGAAGATGCACATCTGTATGGGATGCTTCCTGCATCCAGGCATTTGTCTTCATCTGTTCTACAATTTCATTTGCCTGTCAATGGGGATGGTATTTACATCAACCTCACAGAGGTGTTGCAAGGTTCACTTCATTAAAATTTGCCAAATGTCAGGTCCTTGGAAACAAGATGGTTTGGAATTATAAAGAAGTTATTTTTAGTATTCAGAAATTAATCTTTTAACCTGCCAGAACAGATGCTCTGTGCCTTTCTCTGTGCCCTCCAGGTTGCTGAACTCTGGTGAATCATGAACAGAAATTAGCTGCAGACTTTGCCTGCAGACAGGGTGAGGATTGCATCAGACCCTGTGGAAATAAAAATATGTTCTCAAAGACCTGTTGGAGTCCTTTTGAATGTGAAGACTGTGTTGGACAGCTTCATAGATGATTCTGTAGCTCTCAAACCCAAAATTTTTCTTTTGGAAATACCTTCTCTAGAAAGTGACAACTGTTTTGGCCACTGAAATTCAGATTTGTCTTCTGAAATCTGCTGATTTTCCATAATTTCCCCCCTGTTTTGAATTAGTAATTGTCAAAATTGCAGTTTTCAAATAAAAAAAGTAAATCTATAGAAATGCCATTAAAAAGTAATTAGGAACAACAATGAAACAAAATTTAAGAGACCTGAAGAAATAAAAACCAGCCATGTCCTGGAAACTAAAAACTAAGGCCAAAAATGAGAGAGTGCTAAGGCTTAGAATATCTGGAATGGAAAAATGCATGAAGAGTAAATAGGGGAAGATGATTTATTTAAGCTTCAAGCCTTTTTTCTTAATTGTGTTTTAAGAATGCTTCATTTTAATTATCAACATGAGTGGTTCAGTAACTCAGTTCCACAGACCTCAACAATTACAGCTCAACAATGAGCAAAATCTGTTCCTCCCATTACCTTTCCCTCTGATACTTGACCACTGCTGCTGCTATGTTTCTATTGTGAGACCAGAAATGGGAATGTTAGGGAGAAAAATGCCTGCAAAGACTCCCATTCCCTTTGGTGCACCATGGAAAATGCCACACCACCAGCCCCTCACTGCACTGGTCTCTCTGCAGGGAAATCCTCTGGGCCTCATTGCTTCAAGCTCTGGGAGAACCTGCCAAGAGCTTGTCAGGATGATGGGATCTGAAATAACACCACTGTGGCCTTGTCCATTTTTCACACTTTTTGCCTGAGCATCCACTGGCCTCAATCAGACTGGCTTCAGACTGACAGAAGGTAGATTTAGATTGGATATTAGAAAAGAATTCTTCCCTGTGGGGGTGGTGAGGCAATGGCACAGATTTCTGGGAGGCTGGAATAACAATCTGCCACTTGCAGAAGTGCTTAAGTATTATTTTCATGCTTTTATATTGCTGTATTACTATAGATAATCTTAACCAAAATGGCTACAAACCTGCTTCCCATTGCAAACAAACTGTTCTAAAATGAAGCTTGAATATATATATATTTATAAATTCTTGTTTCATTTTAACCCATCCCAAGGGATCTATTAACAATCTGGGATACCCTTACCTTCATGGGCAGCTCATAACACTTGCCCAGAGAAGGTTTTGGCTGCCCCATCCCTGGCAGTGTCCCAGGCCAAGCTGGATGGGGCTGTGAGCAACCTGGGATAGTGGAAGGTGTCCCTGCCCATGGCAGGGGTTGGGAGTGAAATGGACTTTAAGGTCCCTTGAGAAGGCAAAGACAAAGGCAAATCATTCTATAATTCCCTGATCTAGACATGGGGTGATCTGATCCAGCCCATCTGCAGCTGCACAGCCCCAGAACTGGGAGCACTGTGCCAGGGATGAGTGAAGCCCAAAGCTGGGATGTGGCTGTGGCACTGCCAGGGTCACTTCAGTCCTCAGGCTGAGTTAGTGTCTCTGCAGCAGACAGACCCAGCAGGCAGCTCAGGGCTGACCTCAGAGAATCACAGAATCGTTTAGGCTGGAAAAGACCTCCCAGATTATCGAGTCCATCTTTGACTGAGCACCACCTTATAAAGCAGACCAGAGCACTGAGTCATTTCTTGAAAACCTCCAGGGATGGGGACTCTACCACCTCCCTGGGCAGCCTGTTCTAGTGCTTAACCAGCCTTTCCATGGCAGAATTCTTCCTGATGTCCACCCTGGTGCAGCTTGAGGTTGTTTCGCCTTGTTCTGTCCCTTGTTCCCTGGAGAAGACCCTGACCCCACCTGGCTGCCCCTCCTGTCTGGGACGTGTAGAGAGTGAAAAAGTCCCCCTTGAGCCTCCTTTTCTCCATGCTGAGCCCCTCAGCTGCTCCTCACAGGACTGTCTGGGTGTATTCAGAGCACAGAGCTTGAAGATGCTCAGGGCTCCATGCAAACACCGACAGCTGCAGAGTTACGGTGGAACAGAACCAGCCAGGCATTTCAGGTACAAAGAGATAATGGAGACATGGTTCAGAGGACTGAATCATCTCATTTGGGCTGCTAAAATGTTGCTAATAAAATGTGATGACAGCCTCGGCGTTAATAACATGTGCGCTATCTCT
Source organism: Oenanthe melanoleuca (assembly GCF_029582105.1). Lineage (NCBI taxonomy): Eukaryota > Metazoa > Chordata > Aves > Passeriformes > Muscicapidae > Oenanthe > Oenanthe melanoleuca. The sequence goes on from NC_079334.1 coordinate 8,982,461, forward strand.
GTGATCAGCACAATGTTTATTCTAAAGAGCGGTGTTTATTCCTTCCATTGCCTGTCCTCGTCATTCAAGGCTGAACAAAAGATCTTTTGTGCAGCACAGAGCTGGGCTTAACCCTACAAAGGGCTAAGCATTCTTGCAGCAGTGGACTTAGTCACATGCTTAACTTTAAGCATGTCAACAGCCCCACAGAAATTGGCAAGACTAATTATGTCCTCAGAGTTAAGCACGGGCTTAAGTGCACTTTTGGACCACAGCCAGAGTACTCAGCACCTTTGCAAGGCTGATCTGCCAGTGACCAAATTTTGTTTTGGAAGAATTTCTATTCAACCAAAGTAAAATGGCCAAAAAAAAAAAAAATCCCTTTGCATCTTTCTGTAGGTATTATCAAATTGGATCCAGGCCAAAATTTTACCATTCCCACCAGCACATGCAGCTGTTCTCCGACAAAAGGGTGTAATTCCAACCCCTGGATAAAAGTGTACATTTCAGTGCATTTGCCATAAGGAGAAGTTTGCCGTTTTTCACAGTTAAAGCAACTTTTCCTGGTTGGTGGCAGTTTCCTTGTCTCCGGTGAAAACTGCCTCAATTTCCTATGGAATGTTTACAGGCAGAACAGGAAACAGGTTCATTTTATTGCAACCCCAGAGTGTATTTCCCATTTCATCAAGCCCATGAAGAACGTCTTCCAAGCCTTGCCATCTCCTCCAGGATGAATCCATCCTGCAATTACTGCTCAGCTGTATTTATTTTTTTTTTCCACTTGCATGCTCGTTTTCCCCACTGGACACCTCAATTTTTCACCAGATTATTTAAATTCTCAGCTTCTCTCCTACTTCTTAGTGCTGCCTATTTCTGTTCCCTTCCACCTCTGGAAGTGAATGCATCCCAGCAAACAATTCCTCATGGATGAAATAAAAGAATTGAGAGGAAGTGGCAGGAGGGAGGGAAGCAGGAAAGAGGTGAATCCCTGAGCTTTGAGCTCTGCTGCCGCCAGTGCTTTTCTAGCAATGCCCTCCCAACCTGCCAGAACCTGTCAGTCTAGCCTTCCTATTATCACTTCCACTTGGAATTTCTGCTGGAATGTGCTCGTTTGTTGATTTCCTGTTTGCCATTTGGTGAGGTTCCCAAGGAGCAGCTGCAGTACCTGTCCTAACTCCTGCATTTCTCCTCCTCCCCTCCTCTTTTCAAGCCAGTCACCCAAGTACAGCTGCTCTGGCTTGGAGACCCTACACAGAGCTTGCAAGCAGTGTTTGTTAAACAGATCTTCAATGAGCTCTAAGCTCCCCAGGTTTAGCTCTGGAAACACTCAGTTTAGCAGCTGACCTTTCAGTTCAGTCACCTATCAACTGGACTCATTTTTAAACTCCAGTCTTTACCTAAACTCTTGGCACTGAAGGAGGGTTTTGCTTCCTTCATCCACCTTTTCTAAATTACACAAGAGTGCATGAGGTGACATTTTCTGTTTTCTAAGAGGCCAAAAGACAATTTTGTTATATTTTGTTTTGTTCTGCTTTTAATTCTTGCCGTCTTCAGAATTCATCCTTATCCATCATCTATCCAAATAATTCCATTAGGCCCATCACAGTGGTACAGGAAAAATGAGGTCACTTTCCTGGAAGAATAGTAACTGCTGATTTATTTAAAAAAAAAAAAAAAAGATCACCTGTAAGCACAGCAAGCTGCAGAATGGAGTGGGATGGTGGGAGTGCCTCCTTCTGCTTGTTGGATATTCCCAGAATCCTAGAATGGGCCAGGTTGGAAGGGACCACACTGGTGTCACCTCCCTGCTCCAGCAGGGCCATCCCAGAGCACAGGGCACAGGATTGTGTCCAGAGGGGTCTGGAATATCCCCAGTGAGGAGACTCCACACCCTCTCTGGTCTCTGTTCAGTGCCTGGCACTGCCCAGGACAGAAGTTGTGCCTCCTGTGCAGGTGGAACCCCCTGGGCTCAGTCCCTGCCCGTGGCTCTGGTGCCATTGCTGGGCCCTGCTCTGACCCTCCCTGCACACAGGGACACCCAGGGCTCAGGGCCCCTCTCAGCTGGGGCTCCTCTCCAGCCTGGGCAGCCCCAGCTCCCTCAGCCTTTCCCTGGCAGAGATGCTCCAGGCCCTAAATCATCTCTGCAGCCTCCGCTGGCCCCGCTCCAGGAGCTCCCTGTCCCTGCTGTGCTGCTGATCCCAGAGCTGGACACAGCTCTCCAGATGTGCCTCCGGGGCTGGGCAGAGGGGCAGGAGCACTCCTGACCTGCTGGGGATGCTCTTCCTGACGCACCCCAGGATTTCTGATCATTCCAGGAGCTATTCACCCCTGTGAAAGGATGCTGGAGGCTGAAAATGCAGTTACAGGGGTGCCTGGTGCCTCTGGGCATGCAGCAACTCTTGCCTGTGGCTTTCAAACTCCCTCTCTGTGAGAGCCTCATCAGCATCTCTAAATGATCAGTGAGGCCACCCCAGGATCTGAGTTCAATGCTGTAGGGCAAACAGTGAAATTCCACTTGGGCTTTCCACATCTGAGGGGAAGAGCTGAAGCACTAAAGAGCTGAACTGGAACAATAAGCAGGAAAAAAGTTTTGTTATATAATGCTACAGGTACACATACTATAGAGATTGCAGTCACCTGTTAGTCACCTTTCAAAGGTTTTTTGGCACACATGCAAATGACCCCAGATACTTTGAGACAAGAACTGGAAAAAATGTTAGTGGGGTAAATGGATAGGGACTATCCAAATCAGATCCAAGTGCTATTTCATTTTCTGATTTAGAAGATGAGTCACCTTTTACACTGGATGAACAAGCTGAGCTGTAAAACCCTGGCCCATGTTAGAGTAGTCTGATTTGAGGCCAACCTTTTTTCTCACCAAAACGAGGGCTCAGATAACACACAGAAAAGTAACTTTTGAAAGTATTTAGCAGCTGGTGACTAAATAAATCATAACAATCAGTTCTATGAATATAATATATTAGAGAGCTTGGTAAAGATAATCTCTTCCTAATGACAGACTATGAAACATCACCACTTTGTGGTTGGAAAGAAGTGTGAAGATTGACCATGAGTCTGAAGGAATATGACAATATAACATCTGCAGAAAGCATGTTCAATGTCTATTTCTCTTTTTTTTTTTTTTTTTTTTCCTTCACTTTTACTATGAGTGGTAAATCAGATCTGGTTTATCCTTGTCCTTGGCTCTTGTATCCTTTTCCCACGTTTTCACTGTGTCTGTGAGCCTCTACAAAATTCCTCAGAGAAAATTAGGGGTGACTTGCAGTAAACATAGAATTCATACAAATGTGTATATACACATAATTATAAATATTTATAATTATGAATCTTTCTTTCCTATATCCTGAGGAAGACCAGGCCATTTGTAGGCACTACAGTCAGAAAGAAGTGAGAATTGTGCAAGCCAAGGGCAACTCAGGTTCTGGAATTTATTCTTGCAGCAGGGCTGTCATTAGCCACTGTCAGAATATTTCATTTCAAGAGTTGTTATTACTGTGTGTCAGGAAAACTTTGGGATGGGGAAACCATGATGGTTTTGTACTCAGTTGCTGAGAGGAATTTAGTCTGGTATTGGCCAAGGAACTAAAAATTAGTATCTTGGGAAATGAATTGGATGAGATTATTAATCTGTCAGGCAACAGAAGAAATCCATCTCCCATTGATTTTTGGACATCTATAAATGGAGGTTTGCTATTCTAAGCAGTGCTGAACAATAACCATTTAAATTATTCACTGTGTTGATTCCCAGACTGATATATGATACTGCCAGGCTGGTGAACTGGCAGAATCTCATGCCACAATGCTACAACTAAAAAAAAAAAAAAATTCGAGATGATGCCAGAATCCCCAGTGTATACAATAAGGAGAAAATGGTAAACACCTGAGCATCAGAGATTTTCTGTAACTCAAGGAAAGCAATTCAAGGATTGTTTGGGTTTTTTTTTTTTTTAAGAAAAGAACAAAACCAAAGCAGAACTAACCAAAGCAACCTTTACAATCCAATTAAAAGCTGGGCAGTTTGGTTGTGCAGATAGAGCAATCAAGAACACAGGCACAAACCTTCACTCAAGAAAGATGACTGAAGACTTAAAGTCATAGGAGTGAGAAGTGGAAGCTAGGGAAAGGCCAGAAGGAAGGACTACAAGACTCCCAAGGCATTTTCAACACAGCTGAAATGCCTGGCACTATTTTCCAAACCTCATTAAGTGGGGGAATTTCCCAATGCCCTGACAGAGAGCAGATCTTTCAGCAGGCAGGGCCTTATCTTATCGATTTAAGCTACATTGCTCTATATTGATTTGCTGACTCTAATCAGGATGTTCTTCTAAGCAATTAGATCTTGTCTGAAAATGTAGGAGTTGCTGCTTGCCTCCACTAATCCTGAGATTTCAATCAATGCCCACAAGATTCAAGCAGTACCAGCCAGAATGTGGCGTGACTGTCCGTTCGCATGGAATCTCCGTTCAGGGCAAGGCATCCCCACTCCCACACAAACCCATGCCTTCCACCACAGCCTCCTGCCTGGAACCATGCTCTGGAGGATGCTGGCCTCCTCCCCTGGCTAGTCTCTCATTCCAGAGCTCTCTTGGCTGTCAGGCCTCCCCTCTCTTCCCCCTGATCAGACTGCCCTGAGCAAGTCTGCATTGACAGTGAGGAGGAGGAAACTTGTTCCCTTGGCTTCTGCAGCATGGTGGGAATATTACAATTTACATCTCCAAGGCACCAGCAGAACATCAGTACCTTCCCTGGCCAGAGGAAGGGGAGGGAGACACTGTGACTCAGTCCCTCAGCTGAGTCACAGTCCTGGCAGCAGCAATTTGGGTGGTGCCACTGTCACCACCCTCCTCCCTCAGAACTTGTACTCACTCCCTGTCTGCATGAGACCCTTCTTGCCAGGGACTGAGCTACCTGCCCTGATTTTAAAATCTGGATGGCATTCTTCAAGCCATGGAATAAATGTGAAAGCATTCCTTTGAAAGAAAAATGAAACCATACCCACCAAAACCTTCCAAAATACCCAATTCAGCCTTTAAGCTGAGTCTGACAAGACTTTGGGCATTAAATAAACATTTCTGCATGTCAAATGATCCCCTGTCAAATTGGAAAGAAGAATTTAATTGAAATTTTAAAAAAATCCAAGAACAATACAGAGTTGGAGTTTTCCCAAGCTGTCCTTCCCCTTTCTTACATCAGAAGCAGAGAGGGACAGTGATATTCTTAGACACCAAAATAAAGACCAAGCAGGTGGTCTTGTCCTACAGCATTCAATCCTTATCTCAAACTTCCCAGAAGAGCTTCTTAATCACCCTCACACCTCCTACAGTGGCGTGTGTCACAGATAAATCAGTTCTCATAGTAATTACAGGCAAGAATTCTTACAAGCACCCATAGGACATTATTTTATTTTCAGGCTGAGGAAAGTTTAAAATCATTTAAAAGCTATAAGTTAGACATGAAGGACACTTAAACTGCCTTAAAAACATCACTGGTTTTGCAGTATTTATGAGCAAATCTGGGGAGGACTCAGACTTGGGTCAGACCCATTAAGGTGTGAGTTATATGTAATGCAAGATATTCCCACCTGCCACTGCTCTCCAGGCATTCAGACCCCCACACAGAGTTCTTCACTTACTGCTTCTCTAGAGCCAAAGCAGCCCTGAGGCCCAGGGCTTTGTATCAAGATCAGAAGAATGACAGCAGTAAAACAATTTGAGAGTCAGCTGCCACTCAAGAGAACGTGCATGGTTCTTGTGGAGTTTGAGGTGCTCCTGTAGGAAATGGATTTATTTCTGCCCTAGAAGTGCCCTGTGTGCTTTCTGAGAGATGAACAGAAAAGTGAAAACATTTTCATAAGCACTTCTTGGTCAGTAATTTTCTTTGTTTTCACTGAAAACTTCCTTTAGGAATTTACATGAATAATTTTAGTTAGTCAGCCATTGCCACATTAAGGCTTTATGACAGTAAAGTTTTATTCTCTCACAGTTTGAAATAGTCCTGAATACAGATAATCAAGAGGAAATAAATTCAAAACAGAAATTCTGCCATGTAGATACATACATGTAATCATGTATGATGCATGAAAAAATGCTGCATTAAACTGAAATATTCCACTTAAATTATTTTTTTTCATTGCCTATGTTGCTGTTGGCATGGAATGGGAAAGTAAGTGGAAAGTAAGTTCAGGTTTCTTGTTGCATCACTATCTTCAGAGTCTTTATGCTTGGCTTTTCTATACACTGCACATTTAGGGCTAGGCTATCCCTGAAATGTGTATTTACATAGCTGCTCCTTTTCTCTTTCTTTTTTTTTTTTTATTTTGGAGCAATGTAAGTTCCCACACTAAGAATAGGAAAGAAGCATCAGCAGATACCTGTTTGTGCCATGTTTTTGCCATTGTTTGTGCCATTGTTTGTGCCATGTTTGTGCCATGTTTGTGCCATTGTTTGCGCCATTGTTTGTGCCATTGTTTGTGCCATGTTTGTGCCATTGTTTGTGCCAGTGTTTGTGCCATTCTCTGTGCCATGTTTGTGCCATTGTTTTTGCCATGTTTGTGCCGTGTTTGTGCTATTGTTTGTGCCATGTTTGTGCCATGTTTGTGCCTTTGTTTGTGCCATTGTTTGTGCCATTGTTTGTGCCATGTTTTTGCCATTGTTTGTGCCATTCTCTGTGCCATGTTTGTGCCATTGTTTGTGCCATGTTTGTGCCATTGTTTGTGCCATGTTTGTGCCATGTTTGTGCTATTGTTTGTGCCATTGTTTGTGCCATGTTTGTGCCATTGTTTGTGCCATTATTTGTACAAATGTTTTTGCTATTTTTGTGCCATTGTTTGTGCCATTGTTTGTGCTATTGTTTGTGCCATGTTTGTGCCATTGTTTGTGCCATTCTCTGTGCCATGTTTGTGCCATTGTTTGTGCCATTGTTTGTGTCATTATTTGTACAAATGTTTTTGCTATTTTTGTGCCATTGTTTGTGCCATTCTCTGTGCCATGTTTATGCCATTGTTTGTGCCATTGTTTGTGCCATTGTTTGTGCCATTGTTTGTGCCATTGTTTGTGCCATTGTTTGTGCCATGTTTGTGCCATTGTTTGTGCCATGTTTGTGCCATTGTTTGTGTCATTATTTGTACCAATGTTTTTGCTATTTTTGTGCCATTGTTTGTGCCAGTGTTTGTGCCATGTTTGTGCCATGTTTGTGCCATGTTTGTGCTATTGTTTGTGCCATTGTTTGTGCCATGTTTGTGCCATTCTCTGTGCCATGTTTGTGCCATGTTTGTGCTATTGTTTGTGCCATTGTTTGTGCCATGTTTGTGCCATGTTTGTGCCATGTTTGTGCCATTGTTTGTGCCATTATTTGTACAAATGTTTTTGCTATTTTTGTGCCATTGTTTGTGCCATTGTTTGTGCTATTGTTTGTGCAGTGTTTGTGCCATTGTTTGTGCCATTCTCTGTGCCATGTTTGTGCCATTGTTTGTGTCATTATTTGTACAAATGTTTTTGCTATTTTTGTGCCATTGTTTGTGCCATTCTCTGTGCCATGTTTGTGCCATTGTTTGTGCCATGCTTGTGCCATGTTTGTGCCATTGTTTGTGCCATTCTCTGTGCCATGTTTGTGCCATGTTTGTGCCATGCTTGTGCCATTGTTTGTGCCATGTTTGTGCCATTCTCTGTGCCATGTTTGTGCCATTGTTTGTGCCATTGTTTGTGCCATGTTTGTGCCATGTTTGTGCCATTCTCTGTGCCATGTTTGTGCCATTGTTTGTGTCATTATTTGTACAAATGTTTTTGCTATTTTTGTGCCATTGTTTGTGCCATTCTCTGTGCCATTGTTTGTGCCATTGTTTGTGCCATTGTTTGTGCTATTGTTTGTGCCATTGTTTGTGCCATTGTTTGTGTGTGCCATGTTTGTGCTATTGTTTGTGCCATTCTCTGTGCCTTCTCTGTGCCATGTTTGTGCCATGTTTGTGCTATTGTTTGTGCCATTGTTTGTGCCATTCTCTGTGCCATTCTCTGTGCCATGTTTGTGCCATTGTTTGTGCCATTCTCTGTGCCATTTTTTGTACCAAATTTTTTGCCATGTTTTTGCCATATTTGTGCCATTGTTTGTGCCATATTTGTGCCATTGTTTGTGCCATGTTTGTGCCATTGTATGTGCCATTGTATGTGCCATTGTTTGTGCCATGTTTGCGCCATTGTTTGTGCCATTGTTTGTGCCATGTTTGTGCCATTGTTTGTGCCATTTGGACCCAATCACCTGAAGATGATTTTTATGCACCTGAGGGATGATGTGAAATGTTTATCCTGCTGAGGGCCACTCAGGAAGTCTTGCTGGGACATGGGAGATGCTCAGGGGTGCCAGAGCTGACTCCAGGCACCCTGCTTGGTGTCCCTGTCACCAGCAGTGCTGGGAGGGGAGGTTCACTCCATCCTGAGAGCTGTGTCCTCATTGCAGAAACAAACTGGGCTGTCCCCTGGCACTTGTTCTTGCCAGGGGAGTTTTGCAGCACAGCCAACTCATTCCAGCTCTAGATTCCCACTAGGCACAGGGGGATTAGGGATTTCAGCAGGGCACTCAGCAGGAGGGGAAGATGAACCCTTGTTGATTGTCACCAGAAACATCAATTTAGCCCTGATAAGGATCAGGCTTGGGACAAGCATTTGGAAATCAGGACCCTTGTCAAGCAACTGGTGAGTCAAAAATTCCAGACAAACCATATGAGGGGGATCTGGGCAGGCCTAGGAAGTCTGTATCAGATCATATTTGTATTCCTCCCAGTTCAATGTTCTATTTCTGACTGCAGGCAGTGCCAGTTATTTCAAAAGAAATTCAGCTGTAGACTATTGCAGTTTATCCCCAGGGAAAGCCTGGTTTTATATTTATGGCCTGTGTCTTCAACAGAAGATTTATATCAATTTGAAAAAAAAAAAAGTTGATAAACATTTAGTCTTTTGGACAAGACACTCTCCAGCCCCTGGGGAGAAGCATTTTGACAAACCCTGGAAGGGGTGATAGGGGCCTCAGACACGTTTTTAAGACTCAAGCCTCGGGGGTGTGGGAGGAGCTCATGCAAGAGCAAAGTCACTTTAGACCTTGCAGGCTTAGACTACAAATTTCCAGGAAGATCCAAAATTCACATCCATGCCACGTGAAAGGGAAATGCCTCTTTCAGACAGCATTTACCCAACTTAAAACTGAGAACTGAAAACCCACCTCAGCCTGCACTTCCCAGGGAATACCCAGCAGCTTTTAGGAAGTTTGGATCCCCATTCCTCTCTGCCCTGCCAACCCCCAGGTGTCCCTGGAAAGCAGCAAACCCACAGCTGGATGAACAGGGATACTACTCAGGTGAATCTCCAAAGCTGCTTCTCCCTTCAGAAGCTGTCTCAAGATTTACTGGGCTGTCAGGACCAAACAAGGCATTTGGGAGCCCCTCCTGATCCCATCCTCAATCTCATTAACTTCCTGCCTTCCCCAGTGCCCTGGTGGCCGTGTGTTAACGAAGGGCTGTAATTGGTAAATGAAATTGATTGTGCTGCTCTTGGAATGAGGCAAATTGTCCATCTCTGGAGAAAAGGTAGCATTTTCTGCTGGGAATAAATCAAACTAGGGTCTCTTAAAAGCCTTGGGTAAGTAGAGAGCATTTCAAATTGGCTACAAAGTGCTGGACAAAGCATCAGCAGAAGGAAGGGCAGGGACAAAAATCACCTTAGTGGCTCTTTCTTATCCCCAGTTTCTGTGATTCTATGAATTTTAAATCTGAGCTGCACAATTTAATTACCACTTGCAAAGAGCTGCTGAAAATAGAGTCATTTTCTACTGTGGGCAGATCTGTCCTGTCATCTGTCAGCTGTCAGGGTGCTGAATTGTTCCTTAAGAAATGTGGACATAAAATTGATCCCTGTCTATCCAAAGGACTGGACATTGGGGCATCACAGCTGGAAAAAGCTGCCAGAGGTTGCCCTAAAAGCCCTCCTCTTCAATAAAACAGTCTGAACTCTGCCATGTTGCAGGACTACTCAATATCTTGTCATTTAATCATGTTAATATTTTCATATATCTGGTTTTGAATTGCTGCAGAGTAAAGGAATCAATGCCTTTGCTCTCTTACTCCTTTTATAGTAGCCATTTCACTAATGCAGAGCTTGGCCTTTTCCATCTTAGAGGAGAAATGTATTTCTAGCTATTCTGGGAAACAAGGAATAATTCCCTTTCTTTGTGAGATGCCCTTGTCACATTAATATCATCCTTTTGACTCTCTGTAATCCTTAAATGAGTCCTCCAAGCCTGGTGTCAGTTTTGTTCTGAATATTCTTCATTTATTCAGTTGCTCCTGAAGCTGTAATGACAGCACAGGGACAAACAGATCTCAGTGTCTGGCCATATAAATATAAATTATGAGCTTATGTATTCATACTATCGTAGAATCATAGGATGGACTGAGCTGGAAGGAACCACTGGAATAATCTCTTTCCAGCCTCTCTGCAGGGACACCTTCCACTAGGCTGGGAGGCTCATTCCTAAGTCAGACAATCTGTGGGACAGGTGTCATAATTTAACATTTCTTGTGCACCTTATTCTCAGGCTAAGCCTGGCCAGTTTCACCTCCCAAATTCTGTTATTGCAGGAATTAAGAAACAGGTGGCACATTTTGGGGGGATTTGCCTGTGCTGGTTTTAAGGAAGCAGAGTGCTCTGGGAAGAGTAGTGATGGATGTTCTTTCATTCTCTTAACTGAAAGCCTCTCACTTGTGCCAGCTGTGAGTTAGTTTAACAGACCAGATGATACTCCCAATTATTACCTTAAATTGATACCTCCAATTATTACCTTAATTTTTCCAAGTGGAGATGTTGCTCTTAAGTGATTAACCTGTGCTCAGCAATAGTTTCTTGAACTGTGCATTTTTGACCATTTTTCCTCTTGTCTGCATTGAGCTGATTTATTTATGTAGACTTTGATGTGTTATAAACCCTAAAATGATCCTAGGCATCAAGTCTTTTTTCAGGGGAGACCTTATCTCACTGTTGATGGCCTGATTTATTTAACTTACTGCAGAAAAGCACTATTTTCTGTGATGTGCCAAATTATGAATTCCCCTTAAGAACCTGCTGTGGCAGCCAAATAAACATTTTGGCCATGGGAAGGTAGAAGCAGAAAGGTGTTGAGACTTGCTGAGAGCCACACAGGGTGTTACTGTCAGAGGCCAGATTAGGATTTTGCAAGTCACTCATCAGCAACCTCACTTGATTTGGTATCAGGGAGTTACAAAGAAACTTGGCAAACTTTACCAGCTGACACTGAGGTAGGATCCCAGGAAAAGCTCGTGTAGGATAAAGGCTCTGCCACAGCTTCCCTTCCTTGTCATATTTGTGTGTGTGAAGACAAAAAGGATCTGGCAGAAAGGTGCCAAAAACTGTGGGTAGAACTTATAGCATCCATTCTGTGACACTGTGAAGTTGTGATGGGTGGTTTACTGACAAATCCCTAAATCCCTGGAGCAGGGAGGTGGCCCTGCAATATGAGACTGCCACCACCCAGTTGGTTTGTTCCCTTTTTTGGAGGGGTTCAGAAAATGGATCTCCAGGATCCATCTGAAAAAGGCAAAGCTTGCCAAGTGCCAGTCACTCTTAATCTCTTCATATCCAATTTAGCAATACAGTTCCTGTCTCTGATACCACTTCTGTGTTTGGGACATCCACGCCCTGTTTCCCTTCAGGAAGACTCACTGACCTAGGCTTGCTGGATTGGTTCCTCAAACAGGAGAAAACCACACAAATGGACTGGTTTTTTCGTTGGTGGTGTTTTTTTGTTTGTTTTTGCTTGTTTGTTTGTTTGTTTTTGGTTTTTGTTTGTTTTGTTTTGTTTTGTTTTTTTTTTCTAGTTATTGTGTTTAAGGACTGTGTGCCATATGAAATAATAAAGATTTACTAAATTATGTAATCACAGAATCATAGAATGGCCTGAGTTGGAAGAGGTCCCAAAGATAATCTGAATCCAGCTCTTTTCCATGGGCAGGGACACCTTGCACTATCCCAGGATGTTCCAAGCTGGCCTGGAACACTTCCAGGAGTGAGGCAAATGGAGGATGATACCCACTTACTTTCACACACCTGTACCAGACCATTCCTAGAAGAGTGTTAGGAATAGGGTGCAGAACTTCATGAGCATTTCTGCTCTCCTTCATAATTCTGGTAACTCTATCACATGTGGATTTTGCTCAGTATCTTCAAGAAATGAGATGAAGTTTCTTTTTCTGTTCACTCTCCAGCATTTCCTAACAGTTCAATACTTGCAGCTGAAGGACATGTGACATTTTTCTCCACATGCTGCAATAATTTGTTTTCCCCAGTTCCTTCTCTGGAGAAGGGGGCAAGGATGGACACAGGACTTTGAGATCTGCTCAATAAATAATTTAATTCACAGTAATAGCAACATCTAAAGTGATATTCCCCACCACAAGTGGAAATCATAGCTGGAACAGACATATTCCCCCAGCTGCACAATTCCCACCAAAGTACTGTTTGAAACTAATGGGCCAAAAACATTCCAAATGTAATTCTGCTGAAAATGATAGTGTGAATCAATCTGAAATTCAATAGGTGGTGCCTAAACCCTTTCTTGCCATGAGAAAGCAAAGCCTGGGATATGGAACAGCAAGTGTGACATAAAAGGAGCAATAGGAGTGTTAGAGAAGAAAGTCTAAATGATGAAAATCTAAGCCTGAGCAGAATTTTTCTTTGTGGCCCAGAAGATCTGGTCACACATATATTTCACATTTATATTTTAAATGCATATATTCAGTGCAATTATGCTCTTGCACCTAAACATTTGGAGGAATTTTTTTTTCCATTTCAAAGTTTTCCAAAGTGTAAACCTGGGAAATATTACAGATATATCAGACAGATTGGGACCCACCTTAATTTTCAAAATCCTTGCAAACACCTTTATGCAAGAGAGATGTTTTTCAGTTAGGTTAGGTCAAGAGCCATGAGAGAGATGTAGAAATGGAAGCAAAGGCTACACATTCCAGAGTGTTCCATTTTTCAATTCCCATTATTTTTTAGCTTGGACTTCAATTTTCAAAGCTGGTATATACATGAATTGTTCCTCCATGGATGTTTGAAAGTAGAATAATTACCTGTGTAGGTTGGTTGGCAGTAGATAGATGGATGTGTTGTCACAGAACTCAAGATGTGCATCAGAAAACAGGGAAGGAGAAGAGTAAAACCAGCCCAGGACATACCAGGCTGTAAAACACATAGTTTCTAGTGAATTTAGACCTCTGCCAAGTGTCTGCTTAAATATTTGGTTCATAATCTTGGCCCACATTGAGAAGTGTTTCTTGTCAGGAAAACTGCCTTGTTCCTTCAGGTCTTTTATTTCATTGCTCCAGCCCAAGTTGATTTTCATTTAAATGTGGTAAACATAACAAGCCCTTTCATGAAATGTTAGAGGTCAACTGCACCCCTCATTTTGTTTAGTGTATGTTTCTTTACTTCATTTAAAAGAAGAATAGCAAAACCACAAACTGAAACCCAATATCACCAAGCACTGAAAACAAAAGGGTGCTTACGGGATTGGAGTACTGGGAAAAAAACCCACATTTTATTTTGCAAAGCATTTGGAAAAGTACATTTGATCTTCTTATTTCATTCCTTGGTGCCTGATATTTCAGCCATCCAACCTGGGTTTAGTTCTGTGTGGTCCTAGCAGCAAATGTAGGGCTTGTTCTTGTGTGACATGGGCTGAAGCACATCTCTATCCTTGTGGTGCCTAAAATACCTGGATGTAAAATGGCTGAAGAGGTGTATTTAATCTATATTTGTGAATTATACTGATGATTTATAGATTATATTTAATTTAGCTTGGTTTCAGAAGGCTTAATCATAGTCTCCTACTCAGAATATCTAAATGAGTGCTCTCTCATGTCTCTTTCTGTTCTCTTCTGTGTTTTGTACACCCACTCTGCCTAAATATGGCATATTTATTTGTTTGAATTTTGTCATGCTAATATTTTTGCTAATACTTTTAAATTTAATTTCTATTTTTTTTACAGTATCCAGTTCTGGAATGTCCTTTGGAACCATTTCTGTGGGAAGGACTACAGGACTGTGCTACTGCATAAATCAGTAAAACAAATAAACAAGAGGAAAGATTTTTTGCTATTATGACTGTTAATTAACATTATTTGCCTTGTTAGATGATCTTCAGTCTTAATTTGTGATGATTTATATGCATTTCTATACTTTATATATTCCAGGACATTGATGAGTTTTTGCTGTTTTGGACTTTTAATAAAATGACATGCATTCATAAATATTCATATTTCAAATGTTAAAATACCTTCATTTAAAAAAACATAATTTATGCTTCTTATGAGACATATATCTTTAAAAAACAGAAACATGTTAATTGCCAATATGCTGCTCCCTAATCAGCCCAATCAGAGGTAGTGGGGACATTAAAAGGAGGAAGATAAATCTAATTTCAGTGCTTTGCTGAGTGAGTGTGTATTTTATATTCACAGAACTAAGAATTTTTTTTTTTTCCTTGCAACTGGAAATAAGAAACATGAACATAGATAACATGATAAATAGAAATAAGAAACATGAAAATAAATAACACAATAAATAGCATATTGATTGGGAACCTCATTGCTTGGGAAGCCTATTATTGCAGCAATAAAACCACAAAACTCCATCTGTAAATAGGATAAAATACATTTGTGTGTGAGTATAACAAAATTAAAGCAAACCTAGACAGAGCTAATAAATATATTTACCAGTGAGAGGAAAATTAGTAAATCAAATATATAACAGATATGTGGATTTTGATGTCATGTGTTAGTAAACAAAATAGCATCTCTTCCACTATTTGAGTCTACATAAAGCAAATATTGCTTTAAAAACTTCAGACAGAGCAAATACTTCAGTCTAATCCTTCAGTCTCCCTTTCATTTTGTGTAAAATGATGTCTGTGTGTATTTCTTCATGAATTTTTAAGTATTAAAATGCACTGTTTTGATTTATGTGCCAACTATACATTTTCTTTTCTTGTTTTCTTACATTTTGTACCATTCCCACTGTTTGGAAAGGGAATCACACAGAGTGGCAGGACACTGGGTTCTTGCTATGTTCTGTTTTTCTCTGGAAAAGCAGGATCTGCCCCATCAAGCAGGATTACAGTACCAGAGGCATTCAGAATTGACTTTGGGAAGGGTGTGTACAGGTATGCTTTTATGAACCTGATTTCAATGGGACAAGTTCATGTGCAGGATTATATTGGATTCAAAGCAGGACTTGAATATCCTCATATTTCAGTCTTTCAAAACCCCCACAGATCATTTCCTACTGCACAGCTCTGATAAAAACAGCTAAATATGGCTGGAATGTAACAGATGAGTTGTTTTTAAAGGCTGCTTGCTATAGATTAAGTGGTAGAACAGCAGTTTTTCATTTATTCCTTTGTAGAGCTGCAGCAAAGAATTCCAGAGAAGGATATAGATGTAGCAACAGACAGATGAAGCAGTTGGGATTTCTTGCTCTATTGATATTTTGCAAGAATTCTTTTTAAAAATGGAGGAGTTTGTTCCAGATCCTTATCCAAACATTTATTTGTTTCAGCAGTTTCCACAGTAATTGGCCATTGCAAACACCCGGAGTGTTTTAGGGCTGGCATAATGGGCCTGCTCTTAATTTGTAAAAATAAATCACAACTTAGATGTCACTTTGCAGTTTGATGTAGTAAGCTGATAGCCAGCTGCAGAATCACAATAATATGGTAGTTTATTTTCTTTATTTTTCAAGCAGTCAAAGCAGTTTCAAAGTTGATCAAACCCCTGAGACAACATGACAACATCAAGACTGGCCAGCAGTTGGGTTGTCATCGTTGCTAGTGTGGAAAATGGCTTTTGGTGAGCTGTACATCACAGAAATCATCAAATTACATCCACACTGCACAGATGCCATGTGATTAATATCTTTCCAATGCAAAGTTATTCCCTGCTGTCAATGTCCTGAAGCTGAATGAACATCTTCCCCAAAATTGGTACCAGGCAGTGGCTAGAGATGACTGGAAGACAAGAATTTCCATTTTTATGAACACCTTGGGGACAAAAAAAAAAAAAAAAAAAAAAAGCACACTGGAATAAAAATTAATAAAAATTGCACTGGAAAAAAATCTCTCTGTCTTTGGAGAAATGAGAAATCCCAGCCCTAAAATCGTGATGCAGATTTACATATTTGAGGGACAGACAGCACCGCTGTGACACTGAATTGCACCAAGGTTGTGTCCCCTGCCACCTGCATGACTGCTGTGGCCTCTGGGCTACAAAATGGTAGAACCATAGACTATGCTGAGATGGAAGGGACCCACAAGGATCATTGAGTACTCCTGGCCCACACAGACATCCAACACTCCCACCCTGTTCCTGAGAGCGTTGTCCAAACACTCCTGGAGCTCTGGCAGCCTTGGGGCTGTGACCATTCCCTGTGCAGTGCCCAGCACCCTCTGGGGGAACAACCTTTCCTGATATCCAGCCTGACCCTCCCTGACCCAGCTCCAGCCATTCCCAGCTCCTGTCCCTGTCACACAGAGCAGAGTTTCCCCTCAGGAGGTGTTGAAGAGCACAGTGAGCTCTGCCCTCGGCCTCCTCCAGCTGAACAGACCAAGTGCCCTCAGCTGCTCCTCACGGCCTCCCCTCCAGACATCAACATCTCCAAAACCCAACTCTGGACACTCTTCAGCACCTTTAGATCTTGTATTGCAGCACCCAAAACCACACTCAGTATTGCAGGTGAGGCCGCCCCAGCCCAGAGCAGAGCGGGACAATCCCTCCCTGGCCTGGCCGGCCATGCTGGGCCTGTGCCCCAGGACAGGGACAGGGATGTCCCTGCTGTCCCCAGGGCACTGCTGGCTCAGCTGGCACAGCCTGGTGTCCCCAGGACAGGGACAGGGATGTCCCTGCTGTCCCCAGGGCACTGCTGGCTCGGCTGGCACAGCCTGGTGTCCCCAGGACAGGGACAGGGATGTCCCTGCTGTCCCCAGGGCGCTGCTGGCTCAGCTGGCACAGCCTGGTGTCCCCAGGACAGGGACAGGGATGTCCCTGCTGTCCCCAGGGCACTGCTGGCTCGGCTGGCACAGCCTGGTGTCCCCAGGACAGGGACAGGGATGTCCCTGCTGTCCCCAGGGCACTGCTGGCTCAGCTGGCACAGCCTGGTGTCCCCAGGACAGGGACAGGGATGTCCCTGCTGTCCCCAGGGCACTGCTGGCTCAGCTGGCACAGCCTGGTGTCCCCAGGTCCCTTCCTGCAGCCTCTCATTCCCACTCTGTCCATAGGGCAGGGCTGCCCCGTGCCAGGGGCAGAATCCAGCCTTGTCTTTGTTAAACTTCACACAGCTGGAGCTTGCCCAGCCCTGTCCTTTATCCAGGGCTCTCTGCAGGGCCCTTCTGCCTTCCAGGGAGCCAACAGCTCCTCCCAATTCAGGGTCACCTGCAAACTAACTCAGTCCAGCCTGCATCCACATCCTTTATGAGGTTCTTGGAGAGCACAGGGCTGAAGATGGAATTCTGCAGATCCCACCAGTGACAGGTCCCCAGCCTGATGTCACCACAGTCACTGTCACCATTTGTGCCCAGCCTGTGAGCCAGTTACTCACCCAGCATGTGGGCTGGACAAAATCAACCTGTTGTCCTCATTGATAAACTCTAAATTATTTTTAAATCATCAAAATCAATGACCATCAAAACAAACACTGTTTGTTGTGGTAACACTTTCCAAACCAGCTGAAAAACCTCCATGACAACAGCAAGTAGCAGTTCCTCACACCAGAACCATGATTTCTGTATTTCTGCATGAAAAATAAGACAAACTTTATTCAATGCATCAAAAGTTAGACAAAAAAAAACATTTAAAAATCTTTTGCACCTGGATGAACTTTTCAATAGTGGATAAAGGAGAGGAACAATCATTCCTGTCATTTTTCACTAAATAATAATTCTGTTTCTTAGCTGACAGATATGTTTTTGCAGGGAAGCAAACCTTTAGAATGCACACCTGGAAAAAGGACATTTTTTTGTTTTATTAGGTATTGAAAACACTGACCTGATACAGATACAGGTTTATAGCTGATTACAATCTTGTCACCCACATACTCCTCCAAAACACTGAACTACTCTTTTTCATCTCAATTCAAATAGAATTATATAAGACCTTTAAAAACTTGTATTAACTCTGTGTTTTATGCTTTGATAGACCCCATTTTACGAGGGGTTTTCATTAGCTTGTTTCTCTTTCCCAGACTAGGTTGCTGTTATATTTCCCTGTAGAGCACCTGCTTGTTTCTCCTCAGAGTCTTACTTATTCCTGCTGCTAAGTTGTATTTTTCAAGTTTCATTTCAATTTCTGACTATTAACAAGGAAGGTAAAATCTAGTTTTTGAAGCAGATTTTTGTGTACCATCCTCCTGAGAGGATTTTGCAAAGCTTTCCCACCTCTATTGGTGGGTGCTGTCACATTTAAGACACCAGAATATGCCATGTAACCTGTTTTCCATGTAACTCTTGTGTGCTTAGATCACTCAAATTGTCCAAAAAACTCAAGCTAAACCCATCTGCTGTCCTGCTGGTGCTCCAAAGGTGCTGCTCTCAGCTGTCTCTCCTCTTCTCACTGTCTGGGATGTGTTCTTGCTTGAAAGACACCCAGCCAACAGCCAATTTTGACTCCCAGTCAGACCTGGAAGCCAGACTGGGAATAGCAGGTCCATGGATTTGAGAGAGGTGAATGAGAAGGGATGTACCAGAAATTACTGGCCTGATACAAAGTTTTGTTTATTTATACCCCAGTAAAATTTATCTTGAATAAAAATGTCAGAATTATATTGGTACTTTAAAGCTTATTAAGCCAGGTATTAATAGAATAATTCAATTTTTAAAATACTAATGAATAAGTATTTAAAAATATATCTTGCACATTTTATAGTTGCTATGAAGGGAAAACCTTAAATATAATATAGCCTTGAAAGTCATTTGTTTCTGAAGATAAAATTCTCAGAATAATGAACAGTCAGGATAATAATCAGTCAAGATAAGGAATGCATTGATGTGTATACAAGGAAAAAAATTTTGTGTAAGAAACAGAGGATAAGGCCCCATTCGCTTTATTTTTTTAAATTAAAAATTATTTTAAGCAATGGTAAAAAAAAAAATCCACTAAAAAGTAGGCTGCCACAGACTTTAAAAGTCACCCAGTCCATTTTTCTACCCTGAGCAGGGTCACATATAAGCAAACTTCAGTCTCATAACTCACCTGGCAAATGTTTGTCTAAATTGTTCTTTAAGCCTCCACAAATTCTCTGAGCAAGCTAATCCAGCCCTTCACTATCTTGCCATTAAAAAGCTGCTTTTTTCCCCCCTAATTCCCACCCTCTTTCTGTTGAGGCAATTCAAACACATCATGTCTTGTTCTGCTCCTGGTGGCTGTTATCATGTCTCTGCACATTCTTCCCTTCCCTAGACTAAACAAACCCAGCTCCTTCTCCCTTGTCTCACAAGCTGTGTTTTCTGGACCTCTAATAATTCTTGGTGTTCATCTCTGGGATTTTGCCAGCAGGCAAGGGGCATTTTTCCAGCTGTTACCTGCACTTAGCTGGACACAGGATCCCAGATGGGGCTTTATCCATATGGGAAAGAGGTGTCACTTCCCATACCTTCTGTAGCACCCCTCATTTAGAGGGGATTCCTTTGTTCATCAGGATGGATCTGCTGACTCACAAATTCCCTTTTGTAGATTTGCTGCCTACTCAGTTGTTCCACACCTTGTATTTGTCCCCTTGACTCTTAGAAATTGCTGTTTTGTTTTGTTTTTTACATTTGAAAGTTCAAAAGATGAGAGGCTCCTGTCCAAAAGAGGAATTGTACATATGTTTACAATGATGGAAAGACAGGAAATAAAAAACAAAACAACTTTGCATACAAAACTAAATTAGTTTTCACCACTCCACAGTAACCACTGTTAGTCTCTAATCTTTTGTTATAAGTGGTGATCATAAAGTGGTCTTTGGTACAAATTACTTCATTCTGGAAATGTTTGTATTTTGATGTAATTAAAAAAAATAAATCAATGAGTTCTTGCTTAACATTCATAAATAAAAAGAAAAAAAGTATGAGATCATTAGGGAAATGAATGAATAGAAAGACTTCAGGGAAAAAAAAGTGAAGGGATGCGTGGGATTTCCAGTGTTGTCTAGAAAATTCAGGAGAAGAACTGCATTTTTTTCACATTGTTTTAATATTTTCAGACTAAAATTTGCCATTTTCTTCAAGTAAGGAAATAAGAAAAAGTCTGTATCTACAAAGAAGTATTTTATTCACAAATCTTCCTCTTTCCTAGGAATGTGAATCATCCCATTCTCAGCACAACACCTGATCCTGACATCCTGCTGTTCCAGGTTTTGTGGCTGAGCTCTCCTCTGAATACCAATTTCTGGCCAAGCCTTGCTTCAAGACTAGAGAACTTTCATTGCCTTGCTGCTCTGGTTTCTGATCATTTATTTCAGTTTCTGCTGCAGCTTTTCCCTCAGGAAAGGCTTGTTTGGATCTTCTTCTGTCCCAGCCACCAATTTATTGACATTTATAGTTTAGTTCCTCTGAAAACTGAATCAATCTGTCAGACAGAGCTGAAATTGGAAAAGGGATTTGAGATTATGAAGAGAAAGGACAATAGCAGACAACAAACATTTTGTTAACATCAATCTTATCCCCACAGAAAATCAAGCCAAAGAGCCTCACTCTTTAAGCCCTATCACACATCATCCTACAAAAAAAAAAACCCTTCTTTTTTCAGGATCTCTAGAAATAAATGGCAAAAAAGAAACTATAATTCTTGCTATAAAAGAAACTTTTTGAGGGTCTGGGTGTGTGAGGAAACCAAGGAAAAGTTTTCCATTGGCCAGAGAGAGTTTGGTTGAAGCTTTCATGAGCACTGACAAAAGGGGTAGAAGGAAAACCAAAATTTCATGATTAATTGCACCTGGCATCACTGAAATCCCCCTCCTAATTCACTCTGCAGAAACAGCAAAAACATGATATCATTTATTATATCAGCAAAGACACCACTACCATTTAGATATCAGTGATGACACTGCAGAAGAATGGACAGGATAGAATTCAAGCTGGCCAAAGATTGATTTTATGTCTTAGACTTTAAATAACTTCAATATTTTTGTCATTTTCCCCCTCTTCATTTAGAGCTATTGAGAAGTCTCAGGCATCAAAAGCAAGCTGTGGAAAATACAGTGAAAATTTATGAGATCTCAACCTGGATGTTTTCTGTGTTCATGCATCTGAAAAGTGAAGCAATAACTTGTCATTTTTCAGATCCAATGTATTTTACTTTTCAAAGTAAACAAAACCCATTCCTCATCTCTTTCCTTCCAAGCCAAAGAACTGACAGAGTCCTAATTGATATATTTCCACTTAAACATTTATTCCAGAGGAAAAAGATTTTTAAAAAGAGAGGAGAAATAAATTAGCAGAAGTATCTCTGATCTGTTTTGAACTTGATCATTAAATTGATAATTTTTCCTACCTTCTTGTTTTGCCATGATCTCCTCTGTCTTTCCTTCAGAAATTCCTTGCATTATTTCAACAGCAGTTCCTAGTTTATTAATTCAGGCATCCAGCTCTTTTAAAATGGGGTTCCCTCAATAATTCTTCTGGTCAGGCAAGTAACCTTCTTCTCAAATAGTATTTTTTTTCCTCTCCAAAGCAAATCCACCAGTATTATATTTCCCTATCAGAGAACAAATACACGAATTACAAATTCTTCCTCCTTCCCCCCCCCACCACCACCAGCCCACTGATTTCATGCACGCTTTCCCAGAAAATCCAAGTGGCTTCACATTCTCCCTGCCCCCAGATCCATCAGGTTTCCCATTCCCACAGTCTGCTCCAGCCCCTCTGAATGGACCACACTTCTGATTCCCAAGGACTCCACAAGGAGCCAGGGGTGAGGTGTCCTCCCTGGCAGCTCTGTGTGTCACAGCTCAGCGTGACAGTGGCAGCAGATGGGCTGCCTTGAAGCTGCTGTTACCAGCCTGATGTCTCAGCCCAGCCCTCCCGTGGGGATCCAGTTTTTGGCTGCCTGTAAGGCTGGGAAGGGGGAAGAATCTGACCTCCCTCGCTCCTGTGCATGAGCCATGAAACAAAAGCCTTCCCCTGCCTCACTGATTTCAGGCTGGCTCAAGTCCTTCACATTGTGCAGGCAGCACAGGCTGCCCCATCCTCCTTTCCTGAAGGTAAATGAGTGATTTATAATGCTAGTATTGTCATATGGATGTCAGTTCAGGCAGGTTCATGCAAGGCAAGACAATAGCTGTTAGGGATTTTGACTGAAAAATCAAGGTGATTTCATTTACCATCACAGCAGAAACAAAATCAATATTTGCAAAGTTATTTCAGGCAACAACTCCCTCTCAAACCAGTTAAATGACTTCTTACTTGATCACCCAAAGATGGCATATGGAAATCCATAATAAACATAGGATGCTGCATTTTCTTAATAAATATTACTTAATTAGCTTTTTCATCCCTTAACACTAAATAATTACACACAAAATATTATTTTGTTTGGAGTTGTATCATGAAATAAAAGTAATTGATTTCTCACAATCACCAATTTGCTGTCTCCTCTCTCTGCTTGGGAAACACACTCCAGTTCTGATAAACTGACAGAGCATAAGATAGTTACAAGCTAATCCTTGTGGACTGAGAACTCCCAAGATTTCTTGTTCCCCTCCCCCTTGGCAAGAATTAAAGACTTCCTCTTTCACATGGCAAATCTCCCTTTTCCCACATATTTGGTGTCAGAGCTGTGTTTCACTAGGCCTTGCAAATCCAAATTCCTTCAGGTCTTTTTTTTCCTTCGGTGAAATCCATACTTACAGGCAATGGGAGTAGCAAGAATATCCATTCTCTTCCTCCTCCTGTCCTCTTTCAACACAGTCAGTTCCTTCCCTTGCATGGACACAGGTCAAGAATTTCCTGGTAATAACTCCCATCCTTTTCCTTCATGTGTCACCACTCCCACTGCAATTCATAATTCTCAACTGGATCCTTTAAGAAACAAATGATGCACAAATCTATATAGCTGAATTCAATTAATTCAAATCTCCTCTGTAAAATCAGCCATGGTGTTTTTTGGTGGGTTTGTAAAAGTTGCTGTCAAATTAGTCCTAGCTGGACTATGCTACCTTAGCTGGCTCCAATTGCCAGTCCTCATGTGGAGCCAGCCTTGCCTTCAGGCTGCAATTCTTTTGCAGAGGCAAAGCTTGCCTCTTTTCTAGGCTGCAATTCACCTCTTCAGTAAATGCTTTTGAGCAGGACTGGTGGTTGACAGGTGTTGACTTCTTTCAGGATGGGTCATCCTATCTGAGCTGGCAATGGGTTTTGCTGGGAGAAACTGCCCCATGTCCCACCTTCTGCATTAACACCCTCATAGCTGGCAGCTTGACAAAACCATCAAATCACAGAATTGTTAAGGCTGGGAAAGACCTTCAAGATCATCAAGCATGACCTGTGACCAATCCCCACCTTGTCAACCAGACCAGAGCACTGAGTGCCACTCCTGGCAGTTCCTTGGACACCACCAGGGATGGGGATTCACCAAGTCCCTCACTGTGATGGACAGGCATTGGCAGAGAAAATCTTCCATTGCTGTTCTTAAAGCACCATGGCTGTGCCAAAGAAGGAGCCTTGAAATGGAGCACACAGTTTAATCTGCCCTTGACATGTTTGTTTTTAGCCCAGTTGTCTCTTATTAGAAAGCACTTTCATTTCTTCTATGATGAATTTCTTCATTCATCAGCACTTTTGTGTGAGCACAGTGTTTAATAGAACACCCTGAGCATCACCTTCAGACATCAGCTGTTCTTCCACCAAGGAAAAATCCTTCCTTGTTGAAGTAAATGGTGAGATGTCTAAATCTGGAGGACACATTTTCAAAAGGTGCATATGGGATTATGTAATTTTATGTGCCAAAATCACATGCACCCTGATTTTACCACATTTATTATAATATTTTTACATTTGTGTAAGGAAACAGAATCAAACATTAACTTACAAACCTCTACAGTGTGTGTTTCATGCAAGTCTGCTCCCTGGCACACTTTTGCCTCAGGCCAGCTATCCTTGGGGTGGTTCAGGGAAGCTCATACAACTAAAATTGCATTCAGTAGGGCTGCAGCCATTCTTTTCCAGGGAGGAAGTCCAAGCTCATAGTCAAAGAACCAGATCATGACACTTGCCCCATGAGCCAGGGCTGGGGCACCAGTCTGAGGCTGGGGTTTTTAGCAGTACAGGCCAAATCTGCCTCCTTTGTAATGTGGTTTTGTATCACTCCTGTGGAAAATAAAATATTGAGGTAGGTGACATTCTTTGAAGGGCATTTACAACACTGCACTTAGCACTTAGTGTGTTCATTGGTTGCATTTTTCCTCTATTCACTTTTGGAGATTTTTTTTTTTTTTAAGGAGAATTTAGCTGTGCCAGCAATCCACTGCATTTTTGGAGAGTGTGGGGCGAGTTCTGCACTGCTTTACGACACTGCAGAACATGAAATCCATTGGTGTTAGCCAGGTGACACAAGATCACAGAATTTGTTACCTATTAGTTTTCTTAATGCCCTTAATGCTCTTAATATAAAGAACTTTTTTGCTTTAAACCCCTTGTGTCCAACTGGATGAGAATATTTTACCTTCAGATATTATATAATCACATTGTAAATGCAATTTATGAATATGAGAGAATCAATGGTGCCATTAAGTAATATTTTTCTGTGGTTTGTTTGGGTTTTTTTTATTTTCTATTTGTTTGAGAAAGCTTATTGGACAAAATCTTTTGAATACAAGGCATGATCATGTGTTTAGCCTTTTCTGAAATTTAAAAAAAAAAATGACTAATGGCTTTGAAATAAAAGAGTCAATTAATTCTACAAACACTTCAGGCAGCTGCCAAAATTTCACCTTCTGGTTTTGGTAGGAAGCAAATCTGGCATGGTTCAGGTTGGTGCAGAATCCAGTTATATTTTCACAGATTGCAGTCTCAAAACTGAGCCAAGAACCCTACAGAAACCCAGGCCTTACTCCAGTGGTGGTCAGATTAGTAAGGACTTACACTGACATGGATCAGGCTGCAGACATTGAGAAGATAATAATCTAAAGATATAATTCAGGCAAGATTTAAAACTCTGCCTGATTTTACATGTGTAGGCAGTCTCAAGGAGATCAATGGGATTACCCATGTACATAAAGTTAAATGCCCACATAAATCTTTGTGAAGCTGTGACCCAAGGGTCCAGCCTTGGATTTATCTTCAATATGGATTTTAGTTCTAGAGGCAATTTCATTGATGACTTAAATATGCTCACACACAGCAATGTCTCATATTCATGGCTGCATATATCTGATTGATCAGGTCCTTAGAAGAGAATTTTATTTTCAATCTATTCATTTTCAGCATTGTAACTCCAACCAGCTTTAAATCCTTCTCTTCCCTTGCATTTTTACTCTGAAAAGACAGAAGATGTTCATTAGTGCTAAATTAATATGTCTTTTCAGTCCTCATCAGGACTTCCAATTCCACCACATATGGTTCTTAACTTTAGTTTATAATTAGATTACTAGCAATAAATTGGTCTCCTCCTTACCCAAGTTTGGATTAAAACATATTTGATTTTTTTATTATTTTTTATTATTACTGGTGTAGTGATCCATTTCCTGTAGAAATTTCCTTTCCCTTTCTGTTTCCCTTGGAAAATGTGATTTACCCTCATGTAACTGCTTTGGTTTTGACCCTTTGACACTCACTGATTTCCATTTAAGAATCTTCAATTAAATGTAACTGGGCTCAGCAGAGTACTGACCCCTTATTTTTACAGCTGTATCACAATTTCTTCTCCACAGGAATTTCAAATTGTATTTTTTAGTATTCATCACTTCTCCTAAAAGACATATCAGAAAAATCATTTTTATACTTATTGGGGGTCTCTGAAGCATACACACATCTGCCTTAAAATTCTGGATTATCTTCTATGTTTATGAAACCTACCTGTCTTTGAAGAATTTAATGGATTTTGATCATTCTCCTTAGAAGGTCCTGAAATTTTTTTGTCTTCAACACTGCAGTTCTGTAAACCTGAAAAATATTTTTTTCTAATGAGCTTCTTCATTAAATACTGGTTTTCCATTCTGACATTGAGTCTCAACACAGAGAGAATAGAATAGAATAGAATAGAATAGAATAGAATAGAATAGAATAGAATAGAATAGAATAGAATAGAATAGAATAGAATAGAATAGAATAGAATAGAATAGAATTCAGTAAAATCCTGCTGATATGGAAATATTACAAAAACAGAGGAAGAGACCATAGCAATTTCAAATCTAAGGTTTGGAACCACTGGGAAGGAAGGAAGGAAGGAAGGAAGGAAGGAAGGAAGGAAGGAAGGAAGGAAGGAAGGAAGGAAGGAAGGAAGGAAGGAAGGAAGGAAGGAAGGAAGGAAGGAAGGAAGGAAGGAAGGAAGGAAGGAAGGAAGGAAGGAAGGAAG
Source organism: Oenanthe melanoleuca (assembly GCF_029582105.1). NCBI lineage: Eukaryota > Metazoa > Chordata > Aves > Passeriformes > Muscicapidae > Oenanthe > Oenanthe melanoleuca. The sequence continues at coordinate 9,009,057 of NC_079334.1, forward strand.
GAAGGAAGGAAGAAGAAAAAGTATTCTTAGGAAAAAGAAAGACTGTGAAAGAAGACCAGGATCTAGGGGAAGACAACATGATTTAGGAGAAGGTACCTCAATGCTTGGTTCTGTTCAGTGGTTTTGTGGTTTGCATCTTTTGCCTTCACCAAGTCATCCAGACCTTCAGGGTCACCAAGACCTATCTTCTGCCTGTTTGTTATGCCTCCTGGCAAGAAAATAGAATTTCCATCCCTAAAAATGATCCAAAATTTATTTCGGAATCTCAGTAATGTTTTGATCTGACAAAACAATGTCTCTGAAAGCTGTCAAATAAAAAGAGTCCAATATTCTACTTGCCAAGAGCTTGTTAAAATAATCAGTAGAATCATATTCAGGACTGCATTAATCTCACAAAACTTCACATGTATGGGTAAGGCATGTAGGGCACACTATTTGCCAACACTTCTCCTGCATCTCATGGGGAGGATACCTGAAGAGGCAGCTCATCCCATTTTCCTGGGATGAATGAACACATTCCTGGATGTGTTGTTCCTTTGCTCACAAGGGCTTATGCCTAAATATCTAGGATTGACTGGATGCCAGTAAGACACTAATGGGAAATAATGTCTAACCTACACCAAAAGAGCTAAAAAACCTCATGAAATAAAACATAGCTAGAAAACATCCCCCCTCGGAAAAAAAAAAAAAAAAAAAAAAAAAAAAAAGGAATATGTAAAGGAACAGGAAAATTGAGGTTTGTTTTTTTTTTTTTATATTTGAAAATCCACAGGTGTATTTATCCTTTTGAAAAATGCTGCATCTTCTTTAGTCAGACTGCCAGCAAAGGGTCTGGCAACACTTCTGAAGAGTTTTATAGTCAAAGCCATGTGTGCTGATGTGACAGGGCCTCTGGTCTTTCCATGCTCAGTATTGGCAGAGTCCTAATCCCAGGAGACTCATTCTGCAGGGTTTGTAGGGCACTCTGATCAGCCAGGCAAGAAAAACTATTTTGCAAACTGTGGGCTTACAAATTTTCTAACTTCTACAAGAACTGGAAGGTTTACAAGGTACAGAAGCTCACAAGAACTGAGGGAACCACTTCCAATGGTTTGTACAGGCCCTCTCTCATGTTTCTTAATTTTTTTTTGTTACTGCTAAAATGGTACTTAATGGACTTTTTCTCCAAGTGTCTAATAATATTTAGTGTTCCACAATGGGATTTTCAAAGCAAATTTTCCTTTTAAATTTGCCAGTAAATTTCATTAAGTGTCTTCCCTTCATCAGGCAAGATTTCTATCACTTAAAAATACTGCTGTGGCTTTGTGTCATTGCCTCTTTAAGCAATTTTCAGAAGCTGTAATGAGGCAGGGAGGAGATGCCTAGAAATTTCAGAAGCCTTCACATTGCACAAACTTCTCTGACTCACTGTCTTAATAGACTGGAGCTGAGGTTTCATGTGGTGGCTGCTCTGTGTGATGCCAGCTATGTTACTGTTTCAAACAACTATTTCATAAAACTATCTAGCAAAAGCCGACCTATGAATCATTAACAACGTTGTTTACACGATGACTTTCATCTTCCTCGTGTTTTTCTATAGTAAATTTCCACTTTAACACAAGCCACAGCTACACCCTTAAGTGGAAATTCATTACCCTTAAGCTGAGTGAAGATTTCTGCAAACAGAGTTTGGCTTTTGTGCTGGTTGTTAACGATTAACGTTTAATAGGTTCTGACAACGTGTTCAGCCAAGTGCAAGACACAGCTAAAGACAGTCCTTGAACTCATTGCTCAGGAAAACAGTGCATGTAGCACAGCAGTAGCTTGTCAATCAGAGAGCCAAGGACACAACCTGGAGTTACAGGTACCTGTGGAGTTTATTCTGCAGGTGACAGGAGCACCAGGGAAGCACTGCCCTTCTCAGCCCCAGGGTGCTGCACACACCACACAGCTTCCAGCAGGTCACCCCCAGCCTGTGCTGGTGCATTGAATTATTTCTCCCAATAAATGAGGACACTGCATTTGCCTTTACTAAATTTCAGACAGTTTTTCTCTGCCCATCTCCCCAACCTGTCAGGTTCCTCTGAAGGGCTGCCCTGCACTCTGGGTTACTTCTTCTACAGCTCAAAATCTGAGTAACAGTGTGAGAAAATATTTCTGATAGCACAGAGGGGGGAAATTGAAGCAGGAGCATGACAGGAATAGAGAAGTCAGTGGCCATGTTGAATGTGATCCATAGAATTACTGGTGCTGAGATGGCCACATTTTTGTTTCACAGTTGAGTGCCAGCCATGAATGTTGTCTGCTCATGAATAGCACAGAGAGTCAGCAAAGACTGTGGATTTTCCAAATAAAACATTGATGTCTGAGTTCAGAGTCTTCACAGGTAGCACCTGTTGTGTTTTGGTGTTTCTTGGCAATTCTTTCACCAGAATCCTTTCATTCTACCCTGCAAACAAGATTGTAACAAACCCTCCATTTTTCACACACCCAGTAAAGGTTGAGAGATCCCATTCTCAACCCTGAAGAAAGATCCTAAGCATGGAAGAGAAGAGATGGTGAGCAGAGAAATTGGATATTTCATGTTAGGGAAATTGTTGTTGAGGCCACAGAAATTCTATGTTATTCAAGTGTTATCAGACAATAAAATATCCATATTAGCTTAAATAGTAAAGTAAAATATCCATAGTTGCTTAAAGCAATGGTGGAGATTTGCAGTAATTTTCTACACTTGTCTTCATTTTCAAAAATAAAGTATGAAATACAGGCAAATGTGTGATTGGTTAAAAATCGTTTCTCCCACTGATTTTTTTTTTTTGCCCTTGAAAAATCAGTCAAAATTTGGAGCATTTTACCAGCTTTCATCAGTGATGTTATTGATGTCCTGATTATTTGCATTAACCACTAAATAGGTGCTCAAATTATGAGTTACCTCACCCCAGTATTGTTGTTTCTCTGTATAATACGCGAGAAAACCTCACTCAAGAAATAAAGGATGCCACAAGGAAGAAATGCAGTGATGCAGATTGGTGTAAATTGGAAGGTGCTGAAAAGTGGCAACATTTTCCTTCAACCAAAAGGCAGTAAAGTCTGAGAGGAGAGTTAAGGACGACTGTCAGTCAAATTTGATAAAGAATTTGTGAAGAAAGGCAAGAGAAGATGTGCCAGAGTCACATCTACAGGAAACTGAATGAATCTGATTGGGAATAAGGCACAAAATACACTGGAAAAAACCCAACCAAAACACAAAATCAGCAGACATATGACTGTAAAGTCTCTCCAAACACAGGTTGTGAGATGTTTTCTTCCGAGCATCATGGGGCATGCCAGAAAAATTGATAGTTCCTCTCATACAAAGATTCAAACATTCAGACTTTCCCACTGACTCTGTGGAATGGGTTTTTTTCCAAATTTATTTATTGTCTAAGATTTCTATTCCTAATTTGAATATAGCATGCCCAGATCTTTCCTTGTAAATATAACCAAGAAACCATAACTGTACTTTATGAGATTAAAGAATTAAAGAATTCAGACAGGCCTGTAGGATGGGATGGATTCTTTCACTTCTGGAAGTTTTAGTTTTTATCATCCTCTATAGGCTAGGAAAGGCATTGGATTCACTTCCACTACACCTGATTTAAAACAGTGGGAAAACATGTGGGATGATGTGAAAATGCTGGGTCAGGTCTGTGTGTGCAGTGACTCACCACAGGTATTATAAAGCATTATTCTGCATTTACTGCTGACTTACTGAACAACAAAGAGGTCCTGACTGAGTTGGAAGATTAAAACTCTTTTGCCACAAACTCTTGTTTGCATGCTTTCACTTCTTCCTGGGGAAAACCTATTTAGGATTAACTCTCCTTGGAAAACCTCTACATGCAGTTTAAGCATAACCCTTTCACTGTGTGAAAAGAAAACTTTGGCAACAATACTGTACATAGCCTGACAAATTCTTACTCTGATAACTATAAGAAATATAGAAATAGGGAACTGAGACTGCCAATAGCTCTCAGAGGATTGATCTGTAATCACAACCAAACTGGAAAAAACCCTGCCTAGGGATTATAACATTTGAACTGTTTAAGAACTATGTAGAGTAACAGCAAGAAATGTTATTAAGATTGAGAATTTGCCTTGAAGACATAACCAAGAGGCATTTCCATTCAGCTCAGTGGAATTTGTGGGGATGGTTTCAGTAAGACCTCCTTGCAGGATTTAAGAGTCCCAAACAGAATTTGGGGGACAGACTATCTAGTGAATTAAACATTATGCTTATACATATTTAGCAAATGCATGTTTAAAATGGAAGTTTAGTAGCATCCAAACTCTTCTGAATGTGAGACTATTCAGAGCAGCTTGCTTCTTCTTGTTCCCTAGGCACAGTGATGTAGGAGTTGCTTTTTTAAAGTTTGGAGTAAATGTGTTTTCTTTGGTTGGTCAAGAAAAAAATCAAGGGGAGAATGCAGCCAAAACTGGATTTTTGTGAGCTGTTTGCCCTGTACTTGATTTTGGCAGTTTAGAAGATCTGCCCACATTACCTAGAAAGCTTGCCTGGGAAAAAAATAATGTTTCTAAGAACAGCATTCCCTTGCAGCTTTTTCAGACAAGGCTGACTGCAATTTTCCCTGCAGGATGTAAAATAAGTTTAGGCATCACCAAACAAATAGGATTAACAATGCTGTGTGCTGCATTGCATGTCTTATAAAAATGACTCTTCTCCAAAGTTCAGAGGCTGGATTTTGATTCAGAAGCCAAAGGAAAAAAAAAAAAAAAAAGCCATTGATGTCCAGAAATGAAAGAACTTTCTGCCTGAAGAGAAAATTAGTTTTTGTAGTTGGATGTGAAAAATTCCAGTTAGCAATAAAATGAATATATTCCAGGGGGTCCAGCAGAGATGGTTTAGGGTCTGGAGCATCTCTGATAGGGAAAAAAATTGCCTTCATCAGCTAAAAAAGTGTAATTGGATGACAACAATTTTGCTAGTTGAAGATGGCAGTGATGCACATGAAATCTGAAGCCATGATATCCTTGAATCACTTCTCCAGATATTTAATTTTTCATTTTGGCATGAATTTGGTGCATAAATTAAATTTCTAACATTGACAGCTTTATAAACTCACTTGACCTAAGCCAGCATAACCTTACTGACTTCCAAACAGCAAAGTTCATTTACAAGAACCAAAATGCTGGTCTGGACTTTTTTAATATGTTCTCATAACTTTATTCCTGCACATCACCAGGTTCTGAGTGCCTGTCTGTGTTACATACACAATAGCCTTCAAGCCCCCAAATAAAGGTTTATTGGGAGTACCATGGAAAGTTTTATTAACTTAGATTTTGAATATGAAAATATTAACCATACACTACCCAAACAAAATCAGTGGGATCAAATCAATTTAGAGCAGTGAATAATCTGACAAGTAGTGACCTTTTTCTTAAAAATATTCCATTTTTTTTCCCCATTGAGAGATCACTTTGGTTTCTGTTTCTATTTTTTCCTTTAAATATAAATTCTCTGAGGAATAGATAGTAGACAGCTCTGCAGTCTTACAGAGATTACAGAGCTGCTTTTTCTTTTTTTTTCTTTTTTTTTTTTTTTTAATTCAGAGTACAAAGGCTGAAGTGCTAAACTTTATGAGGCCCATAATAGGTCCTTGGCCTGCAAAATAGTAAGGAATAAAAATAAATAATAATCATCTAATACCAAGCACTTATGTCATGCCTTTCATCCAAGGAAGTCAAACCACTTTAAAAACAGCAATGAATTAATAGAGGAATGTTTTGCCACAGGCAAAAGAGGGAAACAAGAAACCATCCTTCTGCTCCCTGCAGCCTCCTGAACTGCACAAAGGCAATAATTCTGTGAGTGAAAATCACACTGCTTTTTGCTGCTTACTGCTTAGCACTTCTGGAAACTTGGATCGTGTTGTTCCTCCACACAAAGTGTCTCAGTGTGCAAGAGCCACGTGGCAGGATCAGTTCAAGCAAATGTCAGGCCTCTGTAATTTTCTTTTCCTTGTCTTCCTGCCATGCCACCAAATACCAGGGAATACAAATCTCTGATGCATTGATTACTCATTTCATCTTTTTTTTTTTTTTATTATTTTACTCCTAATTCCACATGGGTAAAAATAACCATTTCTTGCTCGTGAAAAATGGGGGCAGCCCCAAAATTTCCCAGCCTTTATCAGCTTTGTGGCCTCTTCTGGACTCTCCCCTAACCAAGTGCAGGTCTTGAACCCAGTGAGATGTCTGGTGTGACTGGTGTTCCCTGCTCCAGGTGAGTTTTGACAGCATCAGAGAGCACTGAGAAGGAAGGAGAAACCTTTATTTATGCCACTGTGTTTGTATCTGACAGACTCCTGAGGAGCAGCTCCACAAGGACTAGGACAGGTCTGGAAAAGGCTGGCAAGGGTGGCCAGGAAAAGATCAGCAGAGAGCTCTGATGGAGACCTGTAAAGCAGCAAATGCTGTGAATGAAGTGGCTGAGGAATGATCATTCATTATTTCTTGCAGCACACGAACTCAGGAATACCAGAGGCAGCATTCAAATGAAAATAGGAAATTCTCTTTCATTCTATTATCCCAGAAGATAATGTACATTAAATATATAAACACACTTAAAAAGCTGCAAAAGAAATTCCTGGACACCAGGTAGATATTAAACACCATCGAACAGGTACAAGCTACAGATGTGGAAGCTTTTATTTATGATAATAAAATAATTCAGAATACAGATTACTGTACACATCCACATTCTTAATCCTTTCTCTGTGTACTGGGCCAGACAAATCTTTGATCTTCTCTAGCACATCATGAATTAGTGTCATCAATATGAATCATCTAATGCCTTTTAACCAAAATTCAACTTCTGGGCTTAACTGATGCTTGAAGCCTGATTACCTAGTTTCAGAAAGGGTATATATATATATATATATTTATTTGTTCAGGAATAACATCTATCCTTTTATAGATTTAATTCAAAACCAACATGAAAATTTGTACGAAAATATCAGGTAAAATCCTCTTGTCTGGTTATGTATCTGTCATCAGAGGATTTCAGAGCAGGTTAAATCATCCAGCAACAGGAGAACTAATGTATTTTTATTGCAAGGTAAAGTTGTGATTCAGGAAATTGATTCCTCAACAGATAAAGTTACTATTAGCATGATACACCATGGGTTTTATTTCAGACAGGTAGCAAAAGAAAAGCAATTGCTATGCCAAACCTTCAAAATGCCTTTTGATAGGGGATGTGGTTGATGTTCAGCATCAATTTCTAATAAAATACACAAGATAGATGCAAAAGCAAGGAATCTGGTATTTTTAGTATCATTGTACACAATTAAAAATAAGAAATCTTTTGGGGATGTAAAACTAAGCAGGGCTTAGATAAATAAAACTTGACCTCAGTCTCCTGGAAAAAGTGAGATCTAAGAATTAGCAGGTTCATTTTGTGCCTGCAAACAGACTGTTCTAAGCAGCTGCAGACATAAAAATCCATGTGGAATACTGGGAAGAAAATTAAAAATAAAACCAAATAAACTAAAGAAAGATGCTGAGAATGGCTCAGGCCATTTATTGCTGCTGGCCCTGTAAAAATCATTCTGAACAAACCCCATTTTAGCACAGGGAATCTTTGCTGGCATCAAAGCAGCATCTTGCAGCTATGCCAGAAAGAAAAAAGAAGTTTGTGGGAGAGGAGAGGCACGGGAAGAATTTGGTTGTATGTCACATTCTAGGTGATGTGACGTGGCTTGGCAGCCATTCCCCAGATGACCTCTGAAGTCAGGGTGAGTTAGGGCTGGCAAATGAGTTAGGAATACAAAATAAGGCAACAGAAGAGAATTACATAAAAAACAATCTGGTTTTCAAGCCAAACTGAGCCCCTTTTTAAGGTCCTTAAAATGCAATTGGAAGTCAGAAATTAAAGATAATTAAAGTTTAAGAAATTAAAAATATGCCAAGAAGCCATAGATAAAAGGAAAAAGAAATTTAAATTTTTTAATTGATCGACTATAACTAGTATTAGAAACTATTTCCCAGGCTCTGCTAATTATTCAGAGAATGTCACCTCCATTAACATTTATTCCTTTAGTTTGTAAAAAACACCTCAAAACACAACATGTCAAACCTCACTGATTTCATGTGTCCATTTCCCACCTGCAAAGGTTCAAATCCATGAGAGCACTTACACAGTGATTTAGCTTTTCTCACACAAGGATACTTTGGCTGTGCTATCCAGAGGTATCCAAGGTTTTCCAGAGGTACACTTTGGATAAATTCTTGTTTCCTAATTATTGGTGAAATTTCCTTACAAACAAACTTGCAATGAAATATAATTTAATTAGAAAGTCAGTCCTGTTATTTGCTTTGTGACTATTGGAAAAAATGCTTTAATCACTGAGTTTCTGATGTTTTTCTCTTTTTTTTCTGTCTGTTTTACATTTTTCCACTTGCATTCTGCCTCAAAGTTTTCATTTGGGGAGACAAAAATGACTGAAAGAAGCAGGAATATCAAGCAGTTTTTACTCTGGTTTAAATAGAAATTTGTAAAACTGTTAATTTAAGCATATAATATTAGGAAGAAAAATAAGTATAGAGAAGCACCAGAAATGGTGTAACAAACCAATTTTGCCATCCTTTTAGTATAAAAATTTATTTCAATGGATTTTTCTCTCTTCGGTTTTGGTAGATTCAAGTTTTGCCCTGGTGCAGTCAGAGTTACACAATTCTGGTGCTGCTGGAGCAGGCTGAGAGCAGGTTTGGGGTTTTCAGTCATAACCTGGTCCCTGGTGTCCATCAGCTGCAATAGGAAAAGGGCTAAAACTGCCAGAGCAAACCATGACTTGATGCTGTTAGGAGGTGTAGGCCTTAAAATCAATTGACTGTTCAATATTTTAAAAATCACTTGATCCCTGAAAAGCATATGGTCCAGGATGGGGTCCAATGACTCAGACAACAACATGCTCCACAAAATTAAAAGCAGAAAAGGTAAATTAGGCCTAAATCTCCAGAATATTTTATTGAGATGTCTTCCTTTTGCTGAGAATGTCAAGCAGTGATTTTATTGTTTTGAGGCATGTAAAGCCTCTTCTTCAAAAGGCAATTTGTCCAGAGCAACACAATGTAGCTCCCTCCTCATCAGCCCTGCCGTGGATCAGTGAATCTTTAGAGCTCCAGAAGAACTTTGGCTGTTTTGTGGCAGGAAATCAGGTTAATGAAGAGATCTGAGCCCCACACAGTGACAGTGGCCAGAAGGTTCCTCCAGCTCCAAACAGGAATTCCTGCCTGTGGCTCAATGCCAGGGTTGGGCTCTTCCCTGGGCAGCACCTTCCACGAGCCACTGACTCCATGGGATGGCAGTCTCATTACAGCTTTACAGCATTTATGGAGTATTTAATTACTTTCCTACACCCTGCTCCTGTTTTAAGGTTTGTTTAATCCTTTGTGTCTCTGTTTCTAATGGGGATTTCAGTTTCCAAACGGGCCTGAAGCCAGAGATGTAAATGGGGGGCACAATATATTGCTTCCTGAGAGATGATACAGGGCACAGGGGAGGAGAAGAGGAGGGCAAAGAAGGAAAAAGGAGGATGGGGGAATGTGGGGAAAAATGTAATCTTAAGATTCAGGCTAATTGAACACCCCAGCAAGAGAAGATGGATGATCCTCCTGGGCAATTAGCAGACTAAGCAATATCAGTAAATGAGTCTCTTATAGGAGACCTTCAACAGAGAGAAAATGGCTGAGATGAAGGAGCTGAAGAGATGAGCTCTGCACAGTGATGTGGGAGGGAGGTGAGATGCACAGAGCAGCCATTGAATAAAAACAGGTGGATTTGCAGCTTCAGAACTGGGTAAAGAGGAAAGTGATGCCTGACAGGCAGGGTTGCCCCTCTGAGCTTCCCAAGGATGGAATTCAGGAGGGCTTAATCTTCAGGGGAGATGAAGAGTTTCCAACAAGCTGGGACACAACACAGTGGTGACAGTGGGTTCAGAGCCAGCCTGGGTCTGTTTTCCAAGCAGCTCTTCCAGAGCATTGATGCCTGGCTAGCAAAACTGCCCCGTCCCCCAGGAATCACTGAATGGGTGAGGTTGGATCAGCTGGTGCCACCTCCCTGCTCCAGCAGGGCCATCCCAGAGCACAGGGCACAGGATTGTGTCCAGAGGGGTCTGGAATATCCCCAGTGAGGAGACTCCACACCCTCTCTGGTCTCTGTTCAGTGCCTGGCACTGCCCAGGACAGAAGTTGTGCCTCCTGTGCAGGTGGAACCCCCTGGGCTCAGTCCCTGCCCGTGGCTCTGGTGCCATTGCTGGGCCCCCAGATCAGAGCCTGGCCCTGCTCTGACCCTCCCTTTGGATATTTATACACATTCATACTCTCAGTCCTGTCTTCTGGAGCAGTTTTTCATCTGTTCTTTTTTGTTTTTGTTTTTGTTTTTGTTTTTTTTTCTCCTAACCTTCTTTAGAACCACAGGAGAGAACAGGATTTCCATGGTCACCAAGCACTAACTACTGCAGTGTCAAGAAACTCCATACAATCCTGGTAAAAAAATCCATTGAACTTTACCTTAAAATCTTCTCAGATTATTGTCTTGCTTCTCTTTAACTCCTTCTGAACAGCTGTTGCAAGAATCTCTGTCCTTGAAGACTTCAGAATGCCTCAATTTCCAGCCTAGATGTATTCCTGTCTAGGTTATACCCATGTGTTCTTGGGCCAATGTTTTCCTTCAGTTTAATCTCTCTTCTCCCTTCCTGCTGTTTACTTAATTGCTTTTATCAGCTTGATTTAAGAGCTTGTTATGAAGTGGTTTTAACTGTCTTTTAGTTTGTTTCTAACTAGACTGTACAGTGCCTCAAGGGCTTTGGCAGGGGCCTTCTGTTGTCATAATTTTCTGATCATTCTTAATCCTGTGAGCCATTCCTCTATCAGGGATGGTTTGGAGGTATTTAGAAACAGCACTGTCATGGTGTCACCAGGTTACTAAACAAGAATATTCAAAACCCAGTCCCACTGGCAGCTGTGAAAATTCAGAATGCAGGATTTGCATCAGAGTCCATGAGGTCCCCTGAAAGTGGTGCTGTGCCTTTTTTCAGTTTAGAGTGACTGAACTGTTTCTTGGCCCAAGAAATTATTGGACAGGGTTCAAATGACTAGGGATGTTATTCAAATATGAGCAGAATCTATGTAAAGTGTCAGCTTCCCACAGATGTGCTCAAAAATAGCAATTATTGATAATATTCCTGCCACTGTTTAAACATTCCTGTAAATAAATATGAATTTAGAGAGCAATGTGTGTACAAGAATTCTCTCCTGCTTTCTTGCTCTGGTATCCTGGCATTTCTTCACCCAATGGGCTTTGTGCCAGGGGGTAAATACTGTCCCTTCTGTAAATTCCCATTTGGAAAGGTAATTCCTGCAGCTAGATGGTGGTGACTGCATCTTTTGCTCCATGACTGCCTGAACCACCAGCAGTTTGTGGAAGGGTTTTCCATGTGAAGGCATCACACCAGTGACGTGTCTGCAAGTTTGGTACCTTGTACTGAATTGTTGGAGCAGCTCCCCTCAGAGCAAATCCCTGGATCCTTCCTTTTGCTGGGACCCTGCAGCCTGGCTGTGGGAGCAGGGCAGAGAGAGCTGCAAGCATTCCACATACCTGCCTTGCCACTCCTGAGCCAGCAGACAGCACGTGCATTTGATTTATTTAATGAATGGGAGTCTAATTATAAAGCAGAGGAAATCGCTGGAGCATGAATTTATGGGCTGCCTGAGTTCACCTCCCATGCTGGCAGAAACCAGTGGGGGGAGTTGATGTCAGCAGTGGCAAAGATGTCAGGGAAGAAGGTGGATGCCTGCAGGTTTTCCCTGACTCCTGGGTGGAGGGGAGCAGGGATGAGGAGGTGCCAGCAACAGGAGATGCTCAGCTGGCAGTGGATTCCAAGCATGTCCTTGAGTCCAGGATGTTATGACAAGAGAAATAGGGAGACTTGGATAAAAAGTCCAGCGTGTTCTGACAGCAGCCTGTCCCTCTGTTTGGATATAGCATGAAAAACTGAGTCATAAAGGGCTGCAGCTATACACTGCAACTTTGTGCCCATTTTTGGCTAGGTCTTGAATTACAAAAAATTACAATGACTTCTTAGAAAGGAAATCCTTGCCTTTCTACTAATATGCTGTAATATTCCTGGAAGGGAGCCAACGTGTCGATTTAAGTGCCCTCTCAAGTGAGAGGGGCTGTGATATTTCCAAGTCCCAATGCCAGCTCGAGCCTCTCTGGAATGTGTGCCAAAGCCTTCCCACCGAGAAAAATGCCTCACATTAAGCGTGTCATCCCTGGGCTGGCCCTCAGCTCCTTCCCCAGCTCGGGAGTCTCAGCTTTAACCTTCATTCTTGTATCCCATTTCCCAGCCCCATGGAAAAAAATGCCATGGAGAGCTCTCCCCTCACCCCCCAGCATCCCTTTACACATTAATGTGAAATGAAACATTCTCATGGCTGGCTGTTGAACAATAGGCAGCAATTCCTGCCTGGGGAATTTTAATGTCACATTTCTTTCCTAACCTGGATGCTGCTCAATGTGCTTGTCGCTGCAGCTTAGAATTTGTGGGTTTCCAAGGACCCAGCCCTGCAGAGGTGACCAAAAAATCAAAAAAGACCGAATTTGAGCCCAAAGGATGGAAAACAGAAGTTTTGTCTGGGTAAAACATATTTCAGAAATATTTCATATTTCATATTTCTGAGTCAGGATATCTCTGTCCTCAACAACATCCCCAGCAACACATTTAGAAATCCAGTTAATCATCATGCACTTGTAGCTTAATGGAAATAAAAGTACAGTCCATTTTAAGACTGATGGAAACTGAGGCCCTTAGAGGAATATAATCAGATATATTTTCAAATTAAGTCTAAATTTTTATGAGGCCAAGCTCACAAATATTGATGATTCCTGAGTAGGACATTAAGAAATTTAATCTGCTTTGTATGAGTTTTTATAAACACCAAGATATTAATCTCCAACTTGACTTCTTTGGGTCTCAAATATTTTCCATTTTTTCTCAAAATGTTGGAACTAAGGGTTTGTTTGTCTGTGTTTGAGTGTAAAATGAAAGAAGACACAAAAGAAACCTTCTCTACAAGCATAGTACAAGGAGATTTGAAAATTTTTTCTGTTAAAAGGGGAATGGGAATTGTCCTTCCATTGTCATTATTGCCTCTGCTGATTTACCTGGTTTCAGTTTCCCTGACAAGCCAGGTGTCTGTAATAGCAGGAAGATGAACTTAAGAATGTCTTAATTCACAATTAATTTACATAACTTTCTAAAGTTCAGGAGTGGGAAAAAAACCAAGCCAATCTAAAGAATTAAAAAACAATTGATAGAAAATATAGGCTTGTAAAAACAGGCATTTAACTCAGTTTACAATTTAAGGAGAAGGATTTTTAACACTCTCCTTTGACAAGGTCAGTAACTACAGAAGAAAAGAAAATCTTAATAACTTTTTTATTATCTAGATCTTTTTGAGACAGACTGAGACAGGACATCACAGATTTGGACAGAAAAAATACAGGATATCACAACTTAATAGCAACAGGAACCTCACACTGGTGTGAAACTATCAGAGGTAGAAGTCTTCTAGGAAAACAAGACTAAGAACCCTAATTTTGAAAAAAAATAAGTTTAATTACCCTTTTTCCCATGTTCTGAGGTCTGAAAGGTGAGACCCACCACGGTGACATTGTGGTATTTTACCCCATACTTGGTCATCATTTTAGCTTCATTCCCAACCATATTTGATATGTCTCACTCTTTGGGTTTGGGTTTTTTGCTTTGATTTAAAAACATTTGGAGAGATAAAGGGTTAAGTATCTTTGAGCTCTCCTGGATATGCAGAATCCAGACAACTTGCTTTGAATATTTCTATTTTTCTTGTATTATTCGGTCCATCATTTTTTCTTTACAATTAACACGGAAATTTCAACTTTTCTCCATGTTTTTTTTTAATTTTGATTTTATTTGGGGGGTGTTATTGAGGTGTTGTTTTGGGGGAATCGGATATTTTTTTGGTTTGGTTTGTTTGGTTTTATTGGGGGTTTTTTAGAGTTTTTTTAATTAAGGGATATAGTAAGGGAGATGCTCTGCTGCTGTAAATCAGGATAGTGTTAAGAATTTAAACAGAGTGTTTGAGACTGAGTTAGGATCTAGTGTTAGGGACTGTGGATATAGAGTAAATCAAAGCAAATAGGTTTCTGCACTTGTTAACCACACAGAAAGATGACAGAGTAGGCTGAGAAAGAATATATATATATGTATACGTATAAAAGAAAGAATGCATTATAAAGAATGCAATAAATGATATTTAAGCATATTTTTACATAAGAAATGTGTTTATTTAAGATAAATATAATATAAATGCACTATTAATCCCTTTATATTTACAAATATGTCAATTTAATGATAATAAGTTTATTAATTCATATTATTTATTTATTATTCATATTTAATGTATTTACAGCAAAAATATTGCTTATTTGCTGTTTTTTTAGGAAAAGAAAGATATTAAGGATTGACTTTATTGCTGGGAGAAGGCAGGCAGAATAACAGAACACAGATCAAAATATGGATATCCACACCTTCACATCAGGTTGACCATGAATGACCTTGGAGTGCCTTTTGTCAAATTTTCCTTGGGCATAATTTATGATCAAGGAATCAAACTTAAAAAAGCCTGTACTGTTTGTTAGGAGTCTTTGCCTTCCCTGTAGGATAACTTGGCTTCTCCTTTTTCCTGTGGGGGAAAAAACTGCTGGGGACTCACCCTCAAACACAGAATTACTGCATCAGTGAGAATGGAAAAGAATTCCAAGGTCTTTGAGCCCAACCTGTCACTGATCCCCACTGTGCCAACCAGTGGACGGCTCTGAGGGACACATCCAGGCATTCCTTGGACACATCCAGGGATAAGGACTCCACCACCTTCCTTCCAATGTTTATCAACCCCTCCCAGGAAGAAATTCCCCCTGGTGTCCAACCTGGACCTCCTCCAGTGCAGCTTGAGGCATTTCTTCTTGTCCTTGTGTCCTTCTTGTTCTGGTGTCAGAATGGCACAGTCTCAGGGTTATGGCCACTCAAGTGAGGGGCTGGGACTGTCTTGACCTTTTTTTTGGCAAGTGAGAGGACCAAGTTGCTTGGAGCTTCCACAGAGAATCTCTGAGCCCATTTCTCTCAGTTTGTTTACTCCTACACTGTCTATAACCTTAGGCACTCATATTCATCTTGAAGAATCTCTCCAAAAAGTGTCGAGCTCCCCTCTTGGCCATGCTGGTGAAAATCCAGAAACCCTTTTGGAAGTGACCTGGGATTTTGATTTTTGATTGACTTTGGCTACTGAGGGAGCTGATCCTGCAGGATGCTGAGTTAGAAACTCCTTTGGAAGTAACCTGGGTTTTGACCTTTGATTGGAAGTAACCTGGGTTTTGATCTTTGATTGACTTTGGCTACTGAGGGAGCTGATCCTGCAGGATGCTGAGCCCATCTGTTAAATCTAAAGTGTTTGGTTGTGATTTCACTACTGCAAACCCCTGGTTCAATGGGGCAAGGGACCTTTCCAAGGCCAGAGCAGCAGCTGAGTGAAGTGACCCCCACGGAGGACTGGCCTGTGGTTTGTTTATGGAAACTGATCCGGGGCTGGGAAGCCGGAGCGGGGATTACACATTGCGCTCTCCGGCTCCCGCTCCGTCCTGTGCCAACAACAACAGCGAGGCTGAGAGTCAAACCTGCTCACAGAGCAGCCCAGGCTGCAGTCAATGGATGGGCCTCCTGCCAGCTCCCAGCCAGCCAGGGGTGTTGTGTTCCTCTTTCATTCACTCGCATCACGCTCGTCTCCCGTGCTGGGTGAAACTCGGAGGTGCCGCAGGAATCCGCCAGGAGTGTTTTTTGAGAGCTTTGGCACCAATCTCTCGGTGTTATCTCCTTCCTTTATCCATCCCAGGGCACTTCCCAACCCCTCTCAGCTTCTAATTCAGCCTTCCCGTGGAATAATGTGCTGCAGGTTGTTTAACTGTGTCTTTGCTTTTGAAATTGGAATGTTCGCATTTCCTTACCAACACTGATCAGTGAACTTGAGGCATGGGCAATGTGGAGGGAAGAATGAAGAATATAAATATTATAGACATAAGAAATTGTTAGATTTAAGCACAGTTACCTTTAACAACCCTATATATATGCTATATACACATATCTATGTATATATTTGCTTTAATACCAAGTGAGATGTATACATGTATAAGCTGCCTATGAGTGCTCTATAACAATCAATGTTTTAAAAGACATAAATACTTGTTGAGGGCCAAACAACTGCTAGTTCTTCACCACTGGAAGGTGTGATAGAAATAGAAAAAAAAAAGTCTCCAGGTAATTTTTTCAGTTCTCCTGATCAGCACTAAAAGAAGACAAAAATCATGGGAGTACCAAGGAAAAGGAGTTCAGAGACAGAACTCTGGAAAAGCAAAGATCCTCACCTACAATAAATCAATACACTTTTAATTGAATCCTCAGCTTATTCAATTCCCACAAAGAAATAATTTCTTTGTAAAATTTTGCCACTGCATTTAGGGAGGGAAAAGCTTAGCCAGTTTTTTATTCAGGGAATACAAGCAAAAATGTGTAATTTTTAATGCTATAAATTCTTGTAGCTGCACTGAAGCAAAAGAAACAGCTGCTGTTGATCTAACACAGCTTAGCACCTTTCTAAAACATCTTCTAATGCCTCCAGCACTCTTGAGGTTTTGTCATTTTGTTTTAATTAGATGGGGGGGGAAAAACCTCTAGAAAGATAAAGGCAAAAGCTTCAAGGAATGGAATGCAAAGATCTGTAGGCTAAGGGAAAAGAAAACATCCAATTTTAAAGGAGGACAAAAAAAAGACAAATAGTAAGATTCGAATAGTAAATTTATTAATACTATTCAAAAATTGCAAAACGTTTTAAGTGTAAAACTCCCAAAATTTTGGAACTGCTGCCAAAATAGAATACAAATAAATTTATATGGAGAAATTGATCAGAAGTATTATTTTAAGAGAATGTTTGACTTTATGAACTTGATACTAGTAAAATTTGCTTTATGTTTGTTCAAAGAGACAGAACACTCCTGACCATTTCTCATTCATATAATGAGAAGCAGAAAATCAGCATTTATTATGCTTCTAAGACTGTTGAGAACTGAACTGAGGTACAGTTTACCCCTCTGGTGTCTGTCACCAATATTTTTGTTGATCTTGGGGTTAAATATGATCAATGCAATGAGTTTGGCCTGCATAGGAAGCTTGCATTGTGAGATAATCTGAACCACAATTCCCAGGAATATTGTAGATAAAAGGGAGAAAGAGATTAATGATTAATGTGAAACCGACCCAGAAGAGAAAGTTCTGCTTAAAATATATTTAATGTTTTAACATAACTAATATATTACTATTTATCTAGATTTTTTAAAAAAAAAAAGTATTTTCTTTCTTTTTTTCTTCCTCCAGTGAACAACCAAAAAGCTTGGAGAAAACTCTTTTTTTCCTTCCTCAAAAGAAATGTAGTGTTTTTCATTGAAATTCAGACAAGTAGTTCAAGGCAAGAGTCCAATTTATGCTGCAGTCTCTTCTATATCACTCTAGTAATGAAGAGGAGATATGGGCAAGAGATTACACTGGGTTCATCAGTTTTATTGATTTGGTTTTCAGCTGGGTGTAAAGGAATTTTTTTCTCAGTGGGTTTTAACTTTGGGGCGCAAAGACAGTTTCTGGACTGCCTAAAATTTGATAAAGGGATCATTTTCCCTCTCTGCTGTTCACAGAGAAGTGAAAGGATCAGTAAAACCTCCTCCAAATTCACAAAACCAGAAGACTTCATAATAATTCTAGAGGAAGAAAAAGGCCTTTTTGCTCTGTGTCTTTCCTCCACTAATCCAGAGCAAAACCAGGATATTTCCCAGCAGAGCAGACAGCACCAGCGAGGGAACAGAGTGTTTATCCACTTCCCTGGGAGCTGAAGTGTGCTTTTCCCCTCTTGTTTTGCTAACCTCTGATACCAAATGTTAGTCTTGCCTGCCCTGTGTATGACATTGGCAGGCACAGGGGAGTAGCAAAAAAAAAGGAAAAAAAAAATTGGCTCTTCTCAGCAAAACAACAAGAAAGGACCATTTCTGCATCTTTTCAGTTGCTAAACTGTGATCTCTCAAGGTTTTCTGCCTGTGCTGTCTCAGTCATATCCATCCAGAATGAAGGAGCTCCAGTGCTTAATCCATGTTTGCAAAGCTGCAAAGTGGACTTTTTGCTGGAACCTGAGCTATGGAGTGCCCAGTCATGTGGATCTCCTTCAGGAGAAGTCATCACAAAATTTTCAGGATCAGATTTCCTGCATCATTTCCACTGCTCAAAGCCAGAACAGAGTCCTGAAAGGATGCTAACATTTTCATACTGGCTAGAAATCTGTTTAACAAAAATTTTTGCAACAAATGAATAAATATAAGGTAAGTGTTTTATAGCATGGTGCTGTCATTTAAGTTTTCAGGTCTTTTAGCTTAAAATAGTGACTGAACTCTGTTTTAGTATCTGATCCAGGGTAATCTAAGTGATAGCTGTTAAGGTTTTAAGTGGACCTTAAAAACTGAATCCTTTGGAGTACAAAACTTGCAAAACCAAAATAACATTTTAAGCAGAAATTTCAGTAGTAGAAACTTTTCCTCACGTGAAATATCACTGAAATATTTTTGTTTGCTCCCTTGTTTCACAGAAACAAAACTGTTGGGGGGTAGGGTTTTTTGGTTTGTTTGGGTTTTTGGGAGGTTTTTTGTTTGTTTTTGTTGTTGTTGTTTGTTTCTGAGGTTTTTTGGTCAATATACAGTGGCAATGCAAACGTCTCATTTGAGATTTGGAAACATCCAGGATCAGCACCAATGATAATCTGGTAAGAGACTATGATTTCATGTCAGAGCTGGACTCTGGGTGCATTTTTGAGTAGGATGACTCTTGAATTATAGCTTTTAACAACTGGCCTGAGTAGGCAGCAGGGTAAATAATTGCAAAAGTGATTGTGCCTCAGGCCACTGTAGAAGAGGTAAAGTCATGTCTTATCACCTTCCTCTCGTTGACACGATTTTCTAGCCTCAGATTGCAAGAAGCATTATCTTTGTTTCTCTAAATTCCTCTGACTGCAGCTATTCTTGTTCTTTTCAGTCCTATTTACTTTTCCAACCAGCTCTTCCATCCCTTTTTTGTCTTCTTGTTGGCTTCCCACTTCCTACACTACTCCACTTTTTCCCCACAAAGCCCAGAACTGTTGTTACAATAGGGTAGGTGATGTGCTGAACCTTTAGCTGGGACCCCAGCCCTCGTGTTATACACACAAAGCCACCAGTGCAGAGCACAGGGAGGCAGATTTTCTGTAAAAAGGGGTCAGTGGCAGCAGCCTGCACAGCTGCTGAAGGGAGAGATCAGAAAGAACCACAGTCATAGAATCACTGAGGCTGGAAAAGACCTCCAAGGTCATCCAGTCCAACCTGTGACCAAACACCACTGCATCTAAACCAGAACACTGAGTGCCACATCCAAGCTTTTCTTGGACACCTCCAGGGATGGGAACTCCACCCCCTCCCTGAGCAGCCCCTTCCAGGGCTCAGGAGCCCTTTCAGAGCATCCCACAACCATCCACAAGCACTGTTGGCTATCCAAGCTCCACAGCCGTGTCTGTGTGGGGTGTTTTACCAGCACAAGCCATTTCTGTCTGAGCAGGGACACACCTACTGCATTTAACAAGCAGCCCAAGGATAATCACACAGAGATTTTGCATGTTCTTCATTTTATTGAGCTGATTCAGGATCCCATCCCTGGGAAAAACACGGTGGAGCATGGAAATTGCCTTAAAGAACTTGAGACTGCAGCAGAACTGACATGTGGCATTTCTCTCAGTGCAAAGCAAGGCATGCTGCATGGGCAGTTTTTCCCAAGTGAAACAATTCCCACTTGCTGTAGGTATCACATCACAGGACAAAAGCCTCTGTGTGGGGGGAGGATTTAAAACTGTGTTGCATGCTAGGAAATTTGTAGGTTCTAGCTGGGCAACTTTAGGATTTTGTGATATTTTCTCACTTTACTGGTCCAGTAAGACCCTCAGATCTATCACCTTGTTAGATACAGTGCAATTCTATTTTTTTTTTTAGGTATTTAAAAAAATAGAAGTCATGCACAAAAGAAAGGCAAATTTTCAAAAATTAGGGGAAGATACAGAGGAGGTATCAAGGTACAATGAAGAAAGTGAGCTAATCCCTGAGGATGTGGAGTTTGGTATGGACAGATTTAAATGAGTGATTACTTGTTTAACATTCTGGGCCTAGCTCAGTATAGTCATATTTCCATAAAAATCAGGGATTGCCTGAGTTTTTGCTTTATTTGGGGTTAATGATGGCTAAAATATCTGTCTCTATCAGCTGAGGTCTGATTGTAACACTGACTCTGCCTTGATGCAAGAATAATCTCTAATTTCAGAAGGTGTATCCATGCAAATGAGTTTTATTCACTCTCATGATAAAAATTTCATCTTATTCACTACATAATATTTAGGCAGAGACCAGGATAATTAAGGGAAAGCCAAGGTGCTTCCTAAGACTATAAACAGTGCCACAAAAACTGTCCATAATATCTTTAGATACAACTCCTTACACACATTTCAAGCAATTCTACAGCATAATGATGTCTTGCTTTATATCAAAGGCAGAGCTTTCAGGGACAGAGGCTGTGTTTAACAAACACTGCTGGCTACTGAGACAAGCCATACTGGGGAATTGCCTCCAGCAGGAACTTCTCAGCAAGGGGAAAAAGCGTCAAATTAACCGCTAAAGGGAAGATAAAAATCAAACCCAGCATGTGCACTGGAGAGAACATGCATGCCATAACTTCACAACACTCCTAAAGCCCCATAAATTTTCCTATTGTTCCTTGTGTGACCAAGCTTGTATGAGTCATGGATTGGGCTGTGCCAGTCAGGGATGATTGTGTGACCATCCCCATCTTCCTGCAATAAACACTCTCTGTGTCCTCCGCTCCAGGCGTGATTCCTTCGTTTTCCACCCTTGCAGGGCAGAAACCTCAGCTGCTATTCTGGTCCTTGATAAAGGAATGGCTCAGCTGCAGAGCTGGAATGAGACAGACAGCAAAGCATGTGAGTAGGAACCTTTTGCACAACCGCAGGCGTGGGTTAAACGCCGATGATATTCGGGAAGGGAGAGATTTGCCACGAGCATGTAGCAGAACAGAATTTGGCATGAGCTTCCTCAGAGGGAAAAGAGCTCCTTATAAACTAAAAAACTTAGCCTAATCTTAGCTCCAGGCATGGGCAGCCTGAAGCACAATCAGCCTCAAGTGTCAGTAGTGTGATTCAATCAAAAGAACGTGCTGGATTTTTCCATCCAGCCTCTTTTTTTTTACCCACTACTCCCATGGTGAGAGATGGGGTCAAAAGCCATAAAAGTCTTCAGACTAAAAAGAAATCATAATTTTAAAAGCCTCCATGCCTCTGCTTTTTTTTTTTTTTTTATCTTTTCCCACTTGATTCCTAGCAGGCTGAATTTGTTCTTCCAAATAAAACTGGGGAAGAATGGAATGCGGGTGAAAAACATTTGTCTGTTTACTTGGTTTTAAAAAAGATATGCGTGGCACTGAACGAAAAAGGTGATCTCTTCCTTTGAATTGAGGTTAAGAAAAGGCTCTGAGCATGCAGTAGACTCCCTTGCCTGTTCACACAGCTCCCCAGGAGTGGTTTTGACTCTTGTGCATCCTTGATCCCTTGATCCATGTCTTTTGCTGGATGCAGAGCATCAGCACATCCCTGGCCTGCAGGAGGGAAGGAGAATCCTGCTGGGGATGGGGCTGGAATGGTCCAGCTGCCAGGCCTGCCTGGAAGCTGCTGGGGACACCAGCATTTGAAACAGTCCCAAATCAGCCCAAATCTATTAGCTCACAGAGAAACAGTGAGCTTAAACTTAATACTATAGAATAGAAAGGTGCATTGAATGTTTTACCTATAGATCCTCAAAAAGTACTTAGTTACATGCAAGTACTAGGCTTGGGAAATGCCTTATTTAAGGCAAAATAATTAAAAAAAAAGATAAAGAAAGATAGGCCAGGATGGACAGAGAGCACAGTTTTGCCCAGAGTTATTTCAAGCTCCCTGCCTGTACATCTGCATTGGCTCAAATGGGACTTTCAGTTTTTGGCTGCCTGAAAGTTGATCCATACCACGTTTGCTGCCCTGCCCCTCCTCCAGCAGATGTGATTTCACACTAAGGTTTTAGGGAATTAAAATGTAGAAGCTCAGCCAAATGGGCATCAGCATCCATCAGATAAAATGTTTGAATAAAAGTTGCTTTAATTCAAATAAAATTGCCTTGTAAGGACACAAAACACAAATATTAACTATAGAGGTACAAGCCAGCTCTGAGAAATGTCCCACTGGCTTCAACAAGCTGACTTCTGCTGTTAAATGCACCTTGTCAGCTCTGCTTTGAACCAACACCTTCTCTATTCCAGCAGACAAAAATAACATTAACTAAATTAGTTTATGCAAAATATTGTTTCCCATCATTACACCAACTTTTGTTGCTGTTTGCAAGTGAATGAGCTGCTTTTTCCAGAGTCTTTCACTATTCAACCTTGCTTTGCTTTGCTTTGCTTTGCTCTATTTTCAATTTATTCTGGTAGTGACCATTGAGAAGAGCACCTGCATTTGACACTGAGGGTAGGAATAAACACACAGGTCAGGACACATTTCCTGGATGTGTGGTGTGGAACTGAGCCTTTCATTTCAGTGATGGCCAACCTGCTTGGGTCTAACAGAGGCCACAGCAGCAATGCTCTGAGCCCCTTCCATTTGAAACTGTTTGACTTGATTTTTATCTTTATTTTGGAAAGTAGTTATTTGCTGTCCGTTCTTTCATCCTCTTTCAACTTGCTCCAGCTATTACAGTTCTACTGCACCTGAAAGAGGCAGAAGCACCAGTGCAGGAGGGAAAACCAGTAGTGTGGTTCATCTCCCTGTGGGAAAATTTCCCCATGATAAAGACATTTAGTGTCCCAAACCAAGTCATATGAATGTGTAGTGGAAATTTTCTGAAGGCTTTCACTGGGAAGTTTTCTTCTAAAGCTCTGCCAGAGTCCTGAGCACAAGATGTTCCTGGACATATTTGCTTTCTGTGGTGGTGATGTAGTCATGGGAGGGATAGGGGGACAGAGAACACCTAGACCTTCCCTTGCCCTGGCCAGGGTCAGTTACAGGTTTGTGAGTCCTGACTGATTTCTTTACTCTCTGGGGGTTTTTCAGCATATTTTAAACTACATGACACATTTAGTCATTGCTTCTGTCATTTTCCAGGTCTTCTCTGACTTGAACATGATCAGAACTGAGTCCCAGCACCTCAGCTGACACCTTACCAAGCACTTTATGTATCTCCTTGTCTCCTCACAAAAGAATGGTACTGTGACTCCAAATCTTCTCTTTCTCCACCATTAAAAACTGCAGGCACCTTTTCCCAGTCTTAGCATAAGTAATGGAACCAAACTTCTTCATATGGTTTTAATTTGATTTTTTTTTTCCTTAGCATTTTTCTTACTGATAGTCATGCAAGTTCTCTTCAGCTAATTTGGGATTATAAAAAATGACTAGGGGTTCAAAGTATGCTTATAATTACAAGGAATATATTTTTCTTTCCCAAAATGTTGCCTATTATCAACTAACCTTGTTTCTGAATTATTCCTGCAATAAAGACCATCTCTGGAAAAAAAAAAAAAAAAAAAAAGGATACCATCAGAAAAAGACAAATATTACGTAAATCCAAAATATGAGCTAAGCTGATAAGAGATGTAACACATTAGTACATTGGAGAGATTTGTAATCATCCATAACTCAATTGCCAAAACACAGCTACATATTGGAGAGTGTAAATCCCCTTTTGTATATCACTTAATATATAGCTTTATTTTGATGTAGGAGTACAGATCAATACATTTCCTTTGAAATGAAAGATACTTGCTAAACAATTAAAATTTTGTTCTGAGTACTGCAATGCTGTGTGTGTGTGTAAAATCTTTCATGCAATAAAGTGATTGCAGTTGTACTTACTAGGTGTATTTTAATGCATCTAGATGTTATTTTAATTAATACTATTATTATAATCGCATTTAATCTCACTTTGCTAATTCTCTGCCAAGGAAACTGGTTTGAAGGTGAGCTGCATAAAAGCTGGCTCTGTAAAGTGCCTTTCTTTTAGGAAAAGCTCTGAAGAATAATGGCTTTCAGGGTGTGACCAGAATTCCTGCTTCTTTACCTGAATTATTCCCACCCTCCCTCCTGGCATGCCTGCAGCTCTGGGTACACATTTTACACTGTGTCATCTTTGACCTACCACATTAATTATTATGAGATGTCACAATTATTTCTAATAAAGAGGAAAAGCTGCAGAAGACAACTTTCCAAGAAATGTGTAACAAAACCAAGTTTGAAGTGCTTTGTGAATCATGCCTGGAAATCCTTTCTAATCCTTCTCACTTGCCTAGCCTGAGTGCAAGTGAGGATGCCAATGAGGGTTTCAGAAATTCCTTCAGCTCTGAAATGGTACCATTGGTATTCTTCAGACAATATTTAAATAATATTTAAATAAATAATTTCTACTATTTCCCACCACCATTTCCACCAAATAAAAACACAGTTGGATTCCTTTTTACTTCCAACAAAACATTTGCAGCACATTTTAAGTTAAAAAAAAAAAAAAAAAAAGAGTTCTAGAGATGTCAGGCCCTTTATAAAATTCTGGAAATTTGAACAAATGTGATTTTGGAATTTGAAAGGTGGACAGCCTCCTGTACTGAAGGTATCAGTTGGCCAAAATACTCAGAGGTAATCTTCTGCTCCCACTTCTTCTTCCTTGCCTTTACTTCAAACCCACCACCTTAAAAAGAGAGCACCATATGGCTGCAACATATTCCCACCCCAGGTAAGTGCATTTGTCAATGGATGTTAGACCAGCCACCATGGGAACTGCTCAGACACATGTGGTGTCCCTACAGCCCCTTTTTGGGATCTGTGTGGGATTTCAGCCACAAAGTGGTGCTGTTGCAAAAGCTAACCATTATAGAAAGTGCTGCCTGCTTTTAGAATGACCCAAGGCATGCATTAAACCCAATAAAATGTTCGTGCATTTGCATACTCACAGCCATATCTTCCCTATAAATATTCAATTTTTTACCATCAAACGAAATCAAAGCAGTATCTATTAATATGTAAAGAAAAATACATATATACATAAAAGTATATAAAATATCACATGTTTTGAAGTCTGGTCAAGTGCCTAATTAATCAGATCAATGTCTTGTAATTATCCCAATTAAAATCCCCAGAATTCAAAGATGACTTTCTCCAGCATGTTTTGAGCAATGTTTCAGATTCAAGATTCAAGAGAGAACAGGGACTTGTTCAAAGTAGTATTTTACTTCTTTTTTTTTTTTTTTTTTTTTTCTTGTTCAGTCGTTTTTGTTTTTTTTTTTTTGTGAATGTGTGTGCCATGTCAGAACCTCGGATCCAAGGGTGACAGACAAAATAAGGTGACCATTTGAGAGCTGGATTGCTTCTCATTAAAAATTCAGAAACCTGCTTAAAGTGTAAAAGAAATCCACCTATGCTAAGGGTTAGCACGAGGGAAAAAACCACCCCACCCCCAGAACAAGAGCTGAAGATGTAGAAATACCTAGAAAGAAGCAGCTTGAGAACAACAGAAACATCTGTAGGGGAAAGGTTGGAAAAGGCAAGGACCAAACACGTCTCCATTTTCCCTGGCTGTGAAAACAGGCTGTCTACAATGCTTTTTGCAGTGCACACATATTTGGCGAGATTAAGGTGTCACATCTCAAATTACAAGGCGTCTGATTGCCCACAGACCCAGACACAGGGCAAAACCCCTCCACTCACTCAGGTTTGCCTCCCATCAGAGGTAGGCAGCCACTCTGCCCAGCGCTTTTGCTTCTAGACTTCTTTTGCTGCTTTTTTTTCTTCTTCTTTTTCATTATTTTCTTTTTTTTTTTTTTTTTCCTGCTGCAAATGTGAAGTTCCCGGGCTAGGGCTGCCTTCAGAGGGTTAACCCTTTGCCTACCTCCAGAGGAACTTTCCTTCACCAGCCACAGGAAAGTTTTCTATTCCTAGCACTGTTTGTCTACTTCAGGAGATTAAAAGCTGAGTCACATTTTAGGCATTTCTCAGATCTGACTACACTGCCTGGGCTGGGTGGGGGATACACGGGATTTAATTCAAGTTCCCTCATCTTAGCTGAAAAAGCTCTAAGTCTACAAGATCTAAAAGTTCAGGATTTAATTCAAGCTCTCTCATTTTAGCTAAAAAAGCTTAAATCTAAAAAGATAGAAATAGCATTCAGGAACAGAGTGAGACAAAAACCATTGGAACTAAAGTTATATAACTTTGAGGAGGTTTATTGGTTTTATCTTTTTATTTTTTAGTTTTTGTTTTGGGGGTCTTTGGCGATTTTGTTTGGTTGGTTGATTTTAGGTTTTTTTTATTATTTAGTTTGGTTTTTTTTATTATTTTGATTGGCAGAGCAGCAAGTTTTAGTACAGAATTCTTAGAGGCAGTGGTAGAAAATGACTTTTGTTCTCCATCTGGGCAGCAAGCGACTCAGGCAGAACTTACGAGACAGATACAAATTGTGGAATCCCCCCAACAGGACCATTTAAATTGCAGAATCCCCTAAATGGGACCATTTTATGCTTGAAAAAACTCAGAGAAAGGACAACTGCAACTAATGACACCATCTGTATTTCAATCTATGGCGGTAAATATTTCAATAAAACTGTGACAACTTTCCAGGTAGATTAAAATGCCTTAAAGGAGATGGTACAAAGCTTTGACAGCAAGAGGGGGTTAATTATCTTTACATAGTGAGGGGAAAGAGGCAAAAAAACCCATGGTTTAACAGGAAAAGAGAAATTTTATAGAGCTAGTAAAAGTATTCTTTAAGGAAACAATCTGGTGACCCTTATGATTTAAAGTGTCACCTCATATCTTACATGACCACGTTCTTACGGTTATGACTCGCTCAATTATGCTCAAATCAAACAGAAGAGAAAGATGACTTAAGCATGTAAATTTAGAGGGAGACTTAGAGGCATGCAGCTAAATTTATCAGCCATCTCAGTGAGCGATCTCTCTAAATAAAAAGTTTGGGAACCAGTCGCTGCTGGTTGCTGATGAACTTTCCATGTTTTTGGCACTTGCCATCCTTAATGGACGAATCTGCGAGTCAAAACAGGAGGAACTGTACACAAACCCATCCTCAGGTCTGTTCTTAACAGTGGGTGTTTCTCCCAGCACTTATTTTTGTGTCATGGCCGGTGACTTCCCAGACAGAAATGCTGACCGAAGAAATAAATTTGTCAAAGGTTTGCAAATTGGAAAAAAAGGAAAAAATTCAAAGAGAAGTCAAAGAGAGAGAGAGAGCAGGGTCTTATGGCACTGGAGCTCTGTGTCTCTATTTCACCTGTTTGACATGTCCTACAGTGACTTGTGAGCAGGGGTAGGAATAGCAGCACATGCTGGCAGCGTGAGCAAAGTGTGTGCATGTGTGTGCATGTGGGAGACAGAGGGAGCGTGGGGGACAGAGGGGCGGGAAGGGGGGTGTGGATGGACCATTAGAGTGCAAACACACAGACATTCCTGCAATAAAATACTCGTCTGCTGAGGATCGCAGTCTGGAAGGGACGGCGGTGATTTAACAAAAGAATTCTCTAAAATGTTCCCTGGTGCTAATACTGTTCTTAATAATATGAAGAGGTTTTGCCAGGAAGAGGAATAAAACCGTCAATTGGATTTAAAAAAAAAATAAAGAAAATAGGAGGGTTTGTTTTTTTTTTTTTTTAGAGCACGCAGGGGGGAAAATGACCTTTACGACGGTTTTGTAATTTCCAAAAAAAATTCTCTGAATTTCCCCAGCCAGGCAAGGTTGTTATAAATGGTAGGTAGGGAAAGCAGAGTGTGGCAATAAAGGGGTTAATCCACGGAGCACAGAGCCATCTGGCTGAGCTGGTTTGTTATAATCGAGCAGATTATGTTCACGGGACTCAGAGTTTAAGGCTCCTCTCCCATAGAGCAACTCTGCACAACCCAAGCAGACCAACTTTGGGACTTTGAATGAACGTATTTACATCCACCTTTCTCTTCATGTCGACTTTTCTGGAAACATTCACACGGATGCCATGGTTACTCCTACCACGGTAAGGGAAATTTGACGTTTTCTAACAGGGTCCTAAGAGGGCGGGGAGGGGAGGGGGGGGGAGAGGGGTCCTTTAAAGAAGTATAATGGGGAGGAGGTGGGGGTCTTGTAAGCGGTAGATGGGTCCCAAATGTTGCCTTTCCCATTGTGCCTCCTCCTTCCCTCAGCCCTACTTGCCCTATAGTTTGCTTCAGTGCTGAGGTTCCCCTCTCCTCCTGCTCCTCACGCTGTTGTTGGGGTCCCTGGAAAGAAAGCGGCGGAGGAGAAATACGAGGTGCTACAGGAAATCTGACTTGAGAGGGAAAAGCGAAGGAGACTTTTCGGTTTGTCTTGAGAGGGAAACCAGCAAGTTCAGATATAACAAAAGGGGTTGAAAATCTTGACCGTGGATCGCAAGAAGCAGCCTCAGCACACGTAGCGTGCTCGCCCTCCGGCAAAGTTAGAGCCCATGACAAGCAAAGCCAAAATTCCCAATTTCTAGACCTCACTGCCGCAGGTAACCGGCTTCACTGGAGCTTTCATATTTTTGTGTGCATGCCAGACACTGGAAACCCTGTTCATGACCTTTGAATCAATCCTCATTCTCCTCAAACCCAAACGCTAAATTCTCTGGGAAGAGCTGGAGATCAAAAGATTCCCTGCACATCTGTGCCTAGGTGAAAAAGATCCACTCGCTCTGTGCTGGAATGGCAGGGAAACTAGTCTTACGGTGCAGCTCCCAGCGTTTGGTGAGTGCCTTCTAGGAATGCAGCACACAACTAATCAGCAGAGATGAACATCTAGAGAGCAAAATAGAAAGCTGTTTCTCATCTTAAACAGCTGAAATGCAGCTTAAAGCGTCAGTTACTGGCGAGTCCTTATGGAGACACCAAACTGCTCTTAGCCAAGAGGGGAAAAAGTCCTTGAATGGTTTAGATGGTTTTCTGATCAGTTCTTAATCCTTCATTAAAATAAACGGGAAAGCGCTCTGCTGGTCCTATCTCTTGAACTATAAATATGCAGTATTTGGAGAGATGGATATTTTGGATTGAATAGGGCTGCTATGTGCACATTCTCTGGTTCCTATATTGCAAAACCAGTTATTTAGAGATGACTCTGTGTGTGTGTGTGTGTGTGTGTGTGTGTGTGAGGGGGGTTGTTTCTCCCCTTCCCCCTTTTTTAAATAGACAGGGATGTGTGTGTTATATGGTCCAGAGGATTGTTGTGAGCTACAACCTTTCAGAAAACACTCTTTGCTCTCAGGCTCGTGTGATTTGTTGCATGAGGAGTGCAAATGGTATGTAAAGTTTTTGCCTTTGCATTATGCCTTCAGGAAAATATCCAGACAAGTAGGAGAGGCATTCTCAGGCGCAGAAATACCTGATATGTGCAAGCTTGCAAGTGGAGAAGTGGCACAAGAAGCACCTATAAATGGGATGCAAGGAAAAGAGAAATCTAATAGTAATAAAAAAGAAAAAGAAGGATAAAAAAAAAAAAAAAAAGCCTTGCCAGACAATAGCAGCAGAGAATGGAAGAGTTCAGCATGGTCCCAGCTGCTGGTAGTAAAAAGACTGGTGTGAGATACACATGTAAATACCAGGGGCTCTGTGTGTGAGCATGGTGGGGGGACAAAATCCAGGCATGATTGCAGGTGGTGGAGCCAAATCATGGGGAGAAGAGGAGGCACCAGCAGAGGCAGGAGGAAAGTGCTTTGTGTGGAAGGGTGCTACGTGTTGAGGTATGCAAAACACGTAGGTTTAAGGGGTTTTGTTTGTATTGTTCTGCTGTGGGTTGGAGTGCTTTTCTTTTTCTCTTCAGGGAACAAAAAATGAAATGGTGCATATAAAGGTAGATGAAAACTGGAGGGAGGGTGCCATACAGCAGAAATAAAGTGCTACATGTTCATTGTTGTTCACTGGGGTAGTAATGGCAGGTGAGACATGCAAAGGTGGTCAGCTTGAAAGAGAAACTGCTGCACATCCACTGGAAAAAGAGGATCCCTGTGGGTGGTAGAAAGTTTAGGAGCTCACAAGAGGAAGTAACACTTGAGAGAGATGGGAAAAGGTGCAGGCTGGAGGCTGGGTGAGGATGTGAAAGGGACATACAAGGATGGTAGGGTCTGCAAGGGGGAGGTTGGGCATGGAGTGGGAGCGGAGGCAGAAAGGTGAAAGCACAAAGGATGTTCGGAGGAGGAGTTAAAATGTGAACTATTGGCTATTTGGAGAAAGGTATGGAAAATAATCAGCTACATGATGCTCGTGGGGGGCGTCAGGAGGAGACACCTTTGATTCTGTCAAGAAATAGATAGGGGGATGTATTTACCAGGAAGGTATCAGAGTATGAAAGGCAAGGCTTGCATGGTGATGGAAACATCTGCTGAGAACAGGAACACAGAGGGGAAAAAAGAGCTGGATGGAGATAGGGTGTGGTGAGGGGAAAAGGGTCCTGTAAGTATGTGAAGGGGTAACTGATTACAGGTATTTCAGAGGAGGCTGCAAGTGTGCTGCCTGCCTGCAAGGGAGAGACAGAACTGGGAAAAAAGCCACGGGGAAGTGGTGTGAGGAAATTCAAGAGTGGAACTCACAGGGGCAGGATGAACTGCGATGAGAGGATATAAAGCCATGGCAGGTGTTGAGAAGCAAGAGAAAGAGGAAAAATTAAGGAATGTAGGAGGCATGAATGAGGATGAAATGGAGAGCTATGTTTTCTGTAATGCCTAGGAAAGAGGCAGCTTAGAGGAGGTACAGGGTGAGAGAGCAGAGAGTGAAGGGAAATTTGGGGGCGTTTCTTAGCAGGCAAATAGGGAGTGGTGCAAAGGTGCAGTGGTTTGCTCAGCAAAACTGGGGATGCCTCTTTACTGGAGAGCAGGAGCAGAACAGGCAATAAGTTACAGTTGGGGCGAGGAGCAGCAAGGAAGGAATAATGGGAAGGCTGTGGGAGGAGGAGAGCATACACAAACAAAAAGGAGAGATTTTCTGTTGCATCAGACGTAACCAATGTGTTTATATCTCTGTGGTAGGTACTGGCTGGGTGAAACAGCAAGAGGGAATGGAACAAATGCGCTGGTGGAGGAATGACTAAAGATATAAAGGGGTGGGAGGAGAAGGCATGGGAGGAAAACTACCTGGAGGGCTGTATAAGCCACATGGCTGTGCTGAGGTCAGAATTAAAGTGTGAAGGGTGTGGGGAGGCAATGGAGTTGGGAGCTGTGGGGCATGAGGTGGAAGTGGATGGGAATGACAGTTCCTGTTCCAAGGGGTGAGGAGCTCAGCGTGGGCTGGCACACAGCAGTGTGGGAGCGAGGAAGGGACCTGCCAGGCTGTGCAAGGGAAGGTGGAGGGAGGGAAAAGTTGTGTCTGATAGGAGAGATTGTGCACACAGCTCAAAGGAAATGAGGGAAGTACAGGTGAGGATTGCAGAGCTGGGTGTGGGGCCTGGGAGAAGGAGAACCGCTTATGGGGGAAGGAAGAGTGATGAGGAGTGAGAAAGATTTTATGATGGCTTAAGCCATCTGTAGTTATCTGCCTTTGCTGTGAGGGAGGCTCAGTGCAAGGGCACAGGTAAATCCATACAGACCTTGGTGAGATGTACATGGGTAAGTCCATGGATACACGGGATGCTGGCTCTGTGTGAGCACCAGGGGTGAATATATCCAATGAGTGCTGTGCTTGTGGGACTGGCAGAGCTGCAGGTGATGAGGACAGCCCAGGAAGAAGCTGAAACCCCTGAGGGGTGTGTAAGAGCCCTGGGCTGCTGTAAGGGACACAAGCCTGTGAGGAGGTCCCCAAGGGCCACCCAGGGGGCTGTGCTGACGTGCAGGGTGGCTACCAGAGGCTGAGGGCAGCAGCCGTGTCGAAACCACTGACGTAAGGCCAGCACCAGGGCTGAGTTTCTGAGTGCTAGGAAAGCAATGTTTGCATGGAGAAGGAGGGCAGGAAAGGATGACTAACAGGGAAAATGGCTTGGTGCGTGGGTAGCGATGGGACCCGGCGTGCTCTGGATGTACCTGCCTTCTGCATGACTTGCACAGCAGGCACCTCTCCTCTAGAGGCTTTCTGCAGGCTTTTTGTGAAGAGCTGCTGAATAATCCTTAGAAAATCCCAGTAGGTTGAACAGCAATATTTAAACCAGCTTCATTCAGAAGCGTATCAACGCACCTTATTTTCACATATTAAAACCTCTGAATACTGCTGCTGGCACAAAAGGGCAGAGAGGTTTCTCTGGGACAAGTTAGCAGGGCTTTGGATGAACAACCATTGGGCTGAAGCACACAGAAGGACTCCAGATGTCAGTCAAAGGAAAGAGGAATGCACTGGCTTTCCCCATGGCTTGAAGCAGTGCTGGAGTACTGTGCAGTTGGTTGAGGGTTGAAAATATAGGGTACATCTTGGGTGTAGGAACTTATTTCCTTTCAAAACAATTGCATTCATTGACAACAGCTGTTCTTCAAATCTTGTCTAAAAGCATCTTCAAATTGCATGGCTCACCTAGGGCTTCGTGTTCTGAGTAGGAAAGTGCTTGTTTTCACCCATAACTGGTGAGAAGATTGTGAGTAATCCTGTGGGACTTGCACAGGAGGAAGTCAGTCTGATCACAGAGAACCTCTAAACTTAGAGGTTGAAGCCTCTGAGCCCAGACCTTATGTAAAACCAGTCCCATGGACCAAGGTTTGTAGATCCCTTTTCTGTTCATTGCAAGGACAAATTCCTGCTATAATAAAAGCAAGCAGGCTGTGAAATTACAAGCAATTAGTTTTCATGCAGCCATAGATTGTGCTGGGAACCCATGGTACTGTTTTTTACACTGGTTTCCCACTGCAGAGTCCAGTTCAAGCTCTCCAGGACAATTTTTCCTGGCAGTTCTTGCAGCTGGTTGCAGTCTGTGGGAAGCACCTCTCTCCTCTGGTGGACTGAACTTCCCACCATGGCAGGCTGTGGGTGGAGGGGATGGTGAGGCAGTTGTCCATGAGGGGGAGATGCAGTCTCAGGCACTGGGATTCAGCTGGGCTGAAACCACTCACCACAGCCTGCTCAGCCCACTGCCACCAGTGCTCCCCTGGCCTCTGACCACTCTGCTCCCTCCACTGGGAAAATAAAAATCAAGGAGGGGCATCAACCTGTCAGCTGGCTGAGGAAAGAGAGAGGGATCAATAGATTGTTGCAGGAAGGGAACAAAGCAAGAGGGAATGAGCTGTGCTCAGTGTGGAGAACGTGGGGCATCTGTGCCTGCCTGGACCCTTTGCAGCCATGACACAGCCAGATAAATCTCTTGCAAGGGGCTGGAACATCTGGGTGTCCATGCAGATGTTTGCCTGGCCATGTGTGTGTCTCCTGGTGGTGTCCAGGAGCGGCCAGTGGTCAGGGATAACAGAGGGAGATGGCAGCTGTTGCTGTGTGGGAGACTCTTGGTGCATCTGTCAGAGGGGGATGTGGGGATCAGCTGCTTTCAGAGGGGACAGACAGAGGAGAGAAGCTCTAAGGGTGGAGATGGAGCAGTTTCAAGGTTGTGAAATGAGTGCTAGAGGGAACATCCACAGCTATGCTCCTGATTGTATCATGAGCCTCAAGTCCATAGGGGAAGGGGAGTCCTCTGCAGGGGATGATACTTCCCAAGAAACTAAAGAAATCTTCACTCAAGCATCCAGTTCAGTTCAGAGCCTCCTTCTCTCCTTTACATGGTAGAAGGTGGTCCTTTCCTTCAGGGCAGCAAACACTTGAAAGATCCCAGCAGGACCATATCCTCCTCCCTGTCTGATCTGTCCCTGCCTCCATCTCCTCTCCACCTCTTCACTCTTGAGGAAGGGTCATTCCCAGCTCCTGGGGGAAGGCTGTATGCCAAGCAGAGTTTGCTGGTTGTCACCTCAGGCTCACAGGAGGAGCCTGGTGGTGGCATTTCGATGCTGATGGGAAGGATGGCAGGGCATTCCACGGGCATTCCACATTCCCACCAGGCAGAGCGTGACTCATTGGGAGTCACCGCCTGGAAACCCGTACTTGGACTCTGCTAAAATCTGTTAAAAGCCTGTTAAAAAACCTGCACCAGGAGTGATGAAAACACCCTGGAAGGGTTGCAACCACAGGGTGAGATTTGCAGCACTCCCCAATGTTTCCTGTGCTTCCAATGTGCGTGTTGCCCACAGTGTAACCACTGCAATAAACCTGCTTCTTCTCAGTGGCTCTTTCCCACCTTCCAGCAATAAATTCCTGTATTTTGAGCCTGACCTTGATATAGATTTTACATGTTTTATCTTACATTAGCTGAGTTAGCATGAGAGAATCTAGTTAATTCAAAAATATATATTTCTAGGCAATGCCTTACAAAAAATTCAACCACATTTGCCAAAAGTGTGAATCGATACAGTCAGAGGTAACTCACAGGGAAATGTAGAGCTGCAGAAGGAAGAAGTACTTTGTACTCTACATGAATTCAGGTTGTGAGTGTGAAATTTAAGCCAAACCACTTCTTTTGAAAAGCTCTGTGGTTAGACAAGTTTGAATACAGCATCCTCTCCTGTGACTTCTGCCTCACCCAGGAGATGGACACACTTGCAATAAAAAAATCAGCTTCTGTCCCCTCCAGAGATGGGATTTGGGCAGTA
Organism: Oenanthe melanoleuca; assembly: GCF_029582105.1. Taxonomy (NCBI): domain Eukaryota; kingdom Metazoa; phylum Chordata; class Aves; order Passeriformes; family Muscicapidae; genus Oenanthe; species Oenanthe melanoleuca. Next base: position 9,043,922 of record NC_079334.1, read on the forward strand.
TTTGGTTTCTGCTCCAAGCAAGATGAGATATTTTGGCATTTAGGTGTCCCAAAATAGACCTCATAAATCTGATGGAGACCAAACCAGAGTCGTTAAGAGAGAGACATCATTTCATGTGCTGAGGGGTCTTTCCTGGATTTGTACATTCAGAAGTTAGAAAATATTTACCCACCTCAGTGTTTTCAGCTCCTATGAGAGGTAAAACTGTTTCCTCCACTCATTTCTCAAACAATTTGCACAGTCAGATTTTACAGGACTGGCTTTCCAAATGGATGATGCAGATAACTCCATAACATAAAAAAATCTTCCTGAAAGGATGGATTTTCTGTGCAGTTTATTAATGTTTGCCTGTTATCCCACTTAGATCCCCTAACAACTTGACCAATTTTCCTTCCTTGTTGCTGTTTGCTAAAGATATCTCCCATATATTTGACTTAAGCTGTCCTTTGTTTAAGGCCATTCTTTACATACAGAGTTAACATGATTCCTTTTTTCCTTTAAGCGTATTCTTATTTCTTATTTTCAATTTCTTAATTAGGTTTTTTCAGTTTTCTGACTTCCCTCAATTTCATCCAAAACTTGATGGCACTAGAGAATTCAGGAATAAAATTGATGTTCCAAAACCAGGAGACCTCTTTGCTCTCTTTGCCTGACTTCTGCAATTACAATGACTTTTTGCACTCACTACTTTTCTTTTTTTGTGTCTCCTATCCACTCTAAAAGAATTTCTATGTAATAAATCCAGCACTAAGTCCCTGTTTAAATCATGGCTAGCTAATTTTCAATATTATACCTTCCAACTTCCTCACTAACATTTAATACAGTTGCTCTGAATTGATTTTTCCTAGACATATTATCTTAGGCTTTTCTCCTCTGAATCTCTTATTTTCTGCCCATTTTTCTAACAAATCTCTGTCCTTCTACATAGCATTTTTTATCCTTTCCATTCTTTCTCTCCACCTACTCCCCATTCCTTCTCACCTTTCATTTTCCTGCAGCTTTACTCTTTAGCACTTTCAGACTGAGATGATTTTTGAGGTCCCTTCCAACCCAAACCATTCTATGTTTCTGTTAATTTTCACAGAGTAAAACTCTTTATGAGAGAGATGGAAATCATCTCATCATATAGGAACAGCTTTAGGAAATATTGCCTCAATATGTCTTTCTTCCTGAATGTGATCTAGATCTACTTAGAACAAAGTATAATTTTATTTATACAAAATGTATTAATCAATTAATCTGGGCAGAGACTTTTTTTCTGCTCAGAAACAAAGTCTGTGTTCAAACTGCCTTTCTGTGTTCCCTTTCTGCTCAAACTGCCTTTTTAAGTCTGAAATACTGAAATATGTTTCGTTTTTCTGTTGAAAGACAAACCATCACAAGCTCTGAGAAAAGAAAAACAATCTAAATACTACTGCAAGATGAGATTGGGGAGTTGTTGTTGTTGTTGTTGTTGTTTTACCAAAACAAAACAAAAACAAACAAAAGCTTCATGGAGTTAAATCTTGCCCTGGGAAGCTAAAGCTGCTTTTCACATCTGCTAGGATAGGGAGTGGTCTCCCTTGGAAAAGTTTGTGTTTTGGGGAAACAGAAATGTTTTTAAAGTCCAGTGATTTTTTTTTTTCCCTGTATTTCCTCTAGTAGGAAATCTTCCTGTAATTTTTTTTTTCTTTTGTCAGAGTTGTTCTCATTTGCCTCATTCCTCTGAAATAAAAGCTGGTGAATTTTCAGCATTATCTGTTTTTGAGCCACCATTAAGCAAACCTGACTGGTTTAGTTGTCCTTTGGTGAGTTCATTTGTTCATCTCAATCTTTCTTTGCACCTCTGGTTCAAACTGTGCCTTTCCTGCCTCTGGTTTGACACCAGCACTTCCACTGGTCCCAATGCATTTCTGATTTCCACATGGAAACCCAACCTGAGTGAAGGTCAAATTCTGCTCTCAGTTGTATCCAGGCAATCCTACTAAAATTTGTGAAGCTGTAACTTTGAATTTGTGTCTTGGGGTTTGTTTTAGGGGATTTATTTAAACCATGAATGCACATCCAAAGCATTTTAGTATGTTGAGCCATAGAAACCAGAGAAGGGGAGAGAATATGCCTATATTAGATAAGTGGTATTTTGATTGGAAAAATTGCAACAAGTACTTTTTTTCTTTTTATGGTTGGAATTTGTCAGTTCTTTAGAAACCAAGCATTCCTCGCTTGTTTTAATAAATCTCAACTAAGTCTCAGTGGACACCAAAGTTTAAAAACCTTTCAGGCTTTTCCTTTGCTCAAACCCCTTTGTCCTTGTTCACCTATCCACCAGCCATCCACAGGGAATTGGTCTTGGAGCTACAAGGACAAAAACCTGGAGAAAACAAGGTCATGATGCTTCTGCCTCACAGGGCACTCTTGGGCTTAGGAGGCAAAGAGAAATTCCTCAGGACTGGAGCATTAAACCCAACAAAATGCATCTCTGGTACAGCCTAATATCTCCTAATACGGTCTGTGTCTCTAAGATCCCAGCCAGCCAGATAGAATATTCTTCAAAGCTCTGTCATGTCTAATTTTAAATTCATCAAGTGACTGGGCTTCCACCACTCCACTTAAAATTTTCATACCATCCCCCATCCAGCTTGAGTGCCATTCATTACTATGGGATTGAGTGCTTTCCCATGGGCAAATTGTTAGCAACAGCACAGTCCTGGGTGGCAGTAGGACAGCTGGCAAGAGAACTTTTTAGAGGAGTGGTTTGGCTTCAATTTTATTTTTTCTTAAGTTAAATTCTAGCGGTTACCTTCTGGTCGTGGCATTCTTTGAGGAAGAAGTGAAAATAAAATGTGTCATTGTTGAAAGCAACAGAAATACTTTTTCATAAATATTGGAGAGCAGCTCTTTTTCAAAAGAAAGGTTGCACTGGTGAGACCACACCTTGAGTCCTGGGCACAGTTTTGGGACACTGAGGGGCTGGAGCGTGTCCAGGGAAGGGAACGGAGCTGGGGAAGGGGCTGGAGCAGCAGGAGGGGCTGAGGGAGCTGGAAAGGGGCTCAGCCTGGAGAAAAGGAGGCTCAGGGGAACCTTCTGGCTCTGCACAGCTCCTGACAGGAGGGGACAGCTGGGGGGTCAGGCTCTGCTCCCAGGGGACAGGGACAGGATGGGAGCAAACAGCCCCAAGCTGTGCCAGGGGAGGCTCAGGTTGGACATCAGGAGGAATTCTGACATGGAAAGTGTGGGCAGGCATTGGAAGGGGCTCCAGCCCCTCCATCCCTGGAGGTGTCCAAGAGACTGCTGGACCTGTCACTGGGGGCTCTGGGCTGGGTGACAAGGTGAGGATCAGTCACAGGCTGGACTCCATGATCTGGGAAGTTTTTTCCAGCCTCAATAATTCTGTGGTTCTGTGAGAAGCTCAGCACAATCTCCTCAGATGGTGTGTGTGTCTGTAGCCTGGACAGTGTTCCAGGAGATAACCCCACACAAATTACCAGACCTGCACCTTCCCTCATGGACAATCTCCAGATCCTCCAACCTATTAGCAAAACTGCACCAGGATAACCAACCTTATTTCTGCTTGGATGGCAGTGCCAAGCTCTCCAGGGACAAATTGCCCAAAGACACCATGCAGGCTGGTGCTCAGGCATCCTGCTGTGTAAGCAGCTCTGGTGGAGCAGCAGAGGCAGCAGTTTATGAGCCAGGGTGGGCAGAGAGGACAGTCCCTTGCTCCAGGTGCAAACACCCTGAGGCTCCTCTCAGGTATTCAGACTGCTTGGTGAGGCACATGAACTGAGCTACAGCCTTTTTCCAGCTCCCCCAGGACAACTCTAGGATGACTGGAATCAGAAATCTTCCTGGTCCTGTACAGGAATCACAGAATGGCTTGGGTTGGAAGGGACCTCAAAAATCAGCCAGTTCCACCTCCCCCTGCCATGGGCGGGGACACCTCCCAATATCCCAGGCTGCTCACAGCCCCATCCAGCCTGGCCTGGAACACTGCCAGGAATCCAGGGAAAGCCACAGCTGCTCTGGGAAACCTGTGCCAGGGCCTCACCACCCTCACAGGGGAGAATTTCTTCCTAATATCGAACCTAAATTTCCCTTTCAGTTTGAAGCCCTTCTCCCTTGTCCTGCCACTACAGTTCCTGATGAAAAGTCCCTCCCCAGCATCCCTGTATCCCCTTCAGACACTGAAGGTGCTCTGGGGTCTCCACACCTTCTCCTCCCAGGCTGAACAGCCCCAGCTTTCCCAGCCTGTCTCCACAGGGAAGGTTTTCCAGTCCTCTGGTCAACTTTGTGCCCTCCTCTGGATTTGCTCCAACATTTCCATGTCCTTCTTCTCTTGGGGGCACCAGAACTGGATGTAATATTCCAGGTGGGGTTTTACCAGGGCAGAGCACACATGGGCACCACAACCTTCCTTCAGCCAGGTTCATCAATTCAATTATTGTCACTTCTATTCATAAACATCCTAAATATTGATGGCTATTTAAGGAGATTTGTTCATTCTAATTCCTTCCTGAATTTTCTCCTGATTAATTATTTTTTTTTAGCAATACATGGAAACTTATAGACTGCAAAGAAGCATCCAAAATTATTTCCTGGTTACCTGGCAGATTTCCATTGATGGATTTCACTTTGGGTTTTTTCCATCTTTTCCCATCTATCAGCTTGCTGAATATTCAGTTGCTAGCTCTGGAGATAACTAACTTAACAGAGGCCTAATTCTGACCCCACTTACATGGAAGAAGCTTAATGGCCCCCCAGGGAATAAGTTCATCTTGAGGCAGTGAAAATTTAGACCAGAGTCAAGACCTGAGAACTCAACAGAGAAACCATTGCCAACAGCCAGGGAAATGAGAGTGGTTGTTTCTGTGCACAAAAAAAAAGTTTTCTTAATGTAGAAACAGTTTTCCAAATCTGAACTAGCAAAGTTTTCTCCAAAATTCTGCTCTGACTTGTTCAAATATTATCTAATCACAGTCTGATACTGCTCTTGCTTGTTTGTTTGCTTCCTTGCTTGTTTTCTCCTGTCTTTTTGCAAGAAGGTGTTGGTGAGGTGACTCCAGCTCTTTCAATTTTTCCATCCATTAAATTCTCATCCAGATGAATTATGTCAGACCAAATCTGGAAAATGAAACCCAGCATCCTACCTTTGATCTGAGGCAAAGAATCGTGGGTGCCATCACCAGCCTTCCACAGGAATGTGGTCCAGAGCAAAGGACTTGAAAAGAACCTCAGAGATACTTCTAAAAGCCATAAAATGTTTTAGCAATTTTGGGTTTTCCTCCCTTTCTCTTACTGAAAAGGAACAGATGGGAATAGAAGTAAACTCTGCCATCTGGAAAGACTGAAGGATCAGTATGAAAAGAGCCAGGTGTCAAGTTTGTTCATCACCAGCCCAGCTTTGTCAATTATCAACATCAAAACCTTGTCTCAACAAGGGCTGAATTACCCTAAAGATAAATGATTTTGCAAAGCCATTTCTTTCTGCATCTTTTGTCACCTAATTGTTCAAGTATCTTGAAAACTCCAGTTCTGAACAGAAAAAGGGAAGAAATTAATTTGAAGTTTTACTTTGCATGCCACAGGAAATTGTCTGCCTTTGTCTTTCCTACCTTCCATTGAACACTGCAGTCTGGATTCCACTTAAAGTCCATTAGCTCTGTCATAACCATTTAATATTATGTTAAATTGAATTTATATATAGGTAATGTGGACCTTGTTCTTTTAACAGTTTGAAATGGAAATGTAGCACCTCTGGGTGGGAAATCAGAAGCACAAAAATCAGTATAGTGCTGTTTGCTCTCTGGAGAGTGTCTGAATCACTGACTTTTTTGCTTTAAATATTGGAAATTATGTGTGTAAATATATTTATATATATATATTATATATGTGCACATGTATATATGTGTGCACATATATATGTGCACTAACTGTACACAGATGTTTTGTTCTTTATCTGAGTAGATTTTCTTTTTTTAATTATGTTTTATTTACATTTCATTTATGAGATTTCACAGCACCTTTGGTTTTAATCTTATTATTATGTAGGAGGCCATTCCTGCTTTAAGCTTTCCAGTGAAGGACATTTGAGCAAATAATTTCCCATCTGCATACTAATGAGACTGATAATACAGTGCCCAAAAATGCAAATAAGGAACCTGGAGTGACAAGTCAAGGGGGAATGGCTTCATACTGAAAAGGAAAATTCAGATTAGATATTAGGAAGAAATATTTCCCAATGAGGATGCTGAGACTTTGGCATACATATATATACAGTTCAATCAATACTTATCTTCTTCAGACATGCACACACATTGAGTTTATTGGTAAATACCCTCAGCCTCCTTTTGCCATCTTTTGCAGAACAATTTTGCTTCTCTTTTGCAAAACAATTCCTTCCAAAAGCTGGAACTGCATAAACTGGTACTGTTTTTCCATTCATAATTCAATCCTTGATGCTTCTTTTACAGGTTGGCTCTGATTGCCTTTTGTCAAATTCTGCCTTTAGACCTCAATTATCTCCTGTGTCTGTATATTCCTATGGCTTTGTGGTTTGGTCAGCTGTGGCTGTCTTCTGTTTTTCCTCCAAAACATGAAATTTGTTTTGTTTCTGCTGTGCAACCAGGAAATTTTTCCTTTTTTCCCCCTCTCTAAACACAAATCAGGAGTTTGTAATTTTTTTTTTTCCTTCAGTTTGATGTCTCTGTGCCCCAGCATCACCTGAGTAGATGAGGTCCACAGGCTCTCCTGAAATTTCCCAAGAAAAAGTCAAAGATGTTGTATAAAAAAACTTTCTCCCTATTTTTTTCATCTTTATATGATGCTGATACCTTTCAAAAAATTTTTACCACTGTCCTGCTCTTCTACTGATACCATGATAATGAAATAAATCTAAACCTCTGACCAAGCCCCCAAGACAAAAAACCACAATTACTGCTGCTTATGTCCTTTTTCAATGCATTCCTTACTTTTGTGAGAAGGCAAATTCTTGTTTGAATCCCTTCTGTCTGGCTTCAGGAAAGGTTAGGCTCTTTGAGGACCTTTGGCATCTCTGTTTTCTCATCATCATCTTTCCTCTATTCATGCTTTACATATGGTCTTTTTCTCATTTTTCTCCTTCTACAATGCACTCTCCCTTGGTGATGGTTAGACAGAACTAAGACAAAAAAAAAAAAAAAAAAAAGGAATTAAGGGAAAAGGCACCACTGCATTCCTCTTTCAAGAAGACTGAAATTGAAACCATCTTTAATGGTTAAAATCAAGGGTTTGGTTTTTTTTCTTTTCAAAGTTCTTTAGGCACAGAAAAATACTTGTTTTACCAGACCTCTGTGCTGTATCTCCATCTGCTTAATCAGATGATGATTTATCAGTTTTGTTTACTTGCCTTCCTGTGTCATGAAAGACTTTTAGTACCTCTGACTCTTGCTATGTTCCCTCCTGGATGTTTGTACAGATTTAATACAATGGTTGTGTCTTCACCTCAGAATTCCTTCTTTGTAATAGAAATTGTGCCAACATTTCTTCAACCTTCTTTCTTTTTCTCCTGATAATATCTAATTCCCTTGCAATAAAAGTTTTCCTTCATGTAAATAATAATAATAACTAAAAAAAACCCTGCAACAATAAAGAAATCCCAAACTTCAATCTACAGCCTAAAATGTGAATTTAAAGCAAGTTAAAAGGAAGGGACCTTAAAGATCAGCTTGTTCCAGAGTCTCTCTCCATCTTTCCTGTGGCTCCCTCCAGGCACTGCAAGGCCACAGTGAGGTCACCCCAAAGCTTCTCCTCTCCAGGCTGGACAACCCCAATTCTAATGCAATAACTGCATGGGTAAAGAACACCTCTGTTCCAACAAATATTTTTATATCTATTTTCTTATCATACCTGATTTTTAACATTTATTTAGAAGCAACTGGGAGCCAGAACAGACTGTCTCTGTGTCAGGGAATTCTGGAAGAGCAGACACATCTTTTTTTGTGCCTTCTGATGGTTACTTGCCCTGAAATAATTCAAAGACAACTTTTCTTTCTATTTCAGAAGGAAGATCAATCTGTTGTCCAGTATAATCTTATTTATGACATGCTGTAGTGAGGGAAGGACTTGTTCAGAGAGTAAACCTGTGATCCTGTGTGCTGGCAGCCAGTTTGTACAGTCCTCCTACTCAGTGCCTCTGTACACCCAGAAAACTCCAAGGTTTATAGTGAGAGCCTGATACTGGAAAAGAAATTGAACTATGTGACTTGCTGATCAGTCCAGCTGTTTCAGAGGGATCAGCAGTCCCTGAGAGTTATAATCATGCTATTGGGGAAGAGTGGGACCAACGTTTTCAGGCTCTTTCACCCACAACAAGCTGGAACTTGCACTTGCACAGGGCTTTAAGTGAGTAAATTCCTTTCATCACCTGGTTGTAGAAGAGTGTGCATATGAAAAATGCAGCCCTTCTCACTGGGCATGGGCATGTGGCGTTTTTTTCCCCAAAGGAAAAGGTCCTGCCTTTCTGTGGGGTGAGAATCTTCAAGTCATGCACTGAAGACACCAGGTGACAGGCAGCTAGTGCTCACCAGAGAAAAATCCCTTAAAATTCTGTGAATAGAATTGGAGCAGCTTTACCAGGTGTGTTTGAATTGTTTGAATTGTACTAGGATCAGCTCACTGGGATGTGTTTTCATCTTGGACCCCTGCTCTGCAAATGTCTCGGGGTGGGAATTTGTCAGGCAGGGGTCTGCCCATGTCATAATGAATTCACACCCAAACCAGTCTGAATGGATGCTTTAAGGAAGATTCCTCAGCTGTAATTAGTAATGCATTGCTAGAACCCAGGTACTGCACATTTAAATGCTCCTCCACTGACTCTTATTAGTTACACATTGCTAAACCCAGCACAGCCTCTGACATCCCTCCAGTTGTTCATTCACTCACTCATTCATTCACTGTTTCTTTTGTTTTGGGGAGCAAGTAGATTTCTTTCTATTTTTTTATTTATTTATACTCTCAGCTCTTGGGGTATAAACTGACTTCCTCAGACGGACAGAACATTTCTGAGGGATTTCAGTTGAAACAAACTTCATTTTTCACAGATCAGGTGCAAAGCTGTTTTGGCTTCTGTCTCCAAAGCACCATTATATAAATTTTGTGGACACATTGATACAAACCACCCTTTTATTTACACATAAAAATCCCTTTTATGTTGACCTATGTAGTTTCAGCTTATATGCCATGCATCTGCTTAAAAAAAAAGTAAATTATTAAGTACAGTTTGAGAGAACAGAAACTTTTCAGAAATCTTTTCATTAACAGAAAAAAAAAAAAAAGAAAATAATTTTGCCAGTGGTCAGTCCCCCTTTTTAATTTGCTTTCCATAATCACTCCTTCAAGCTCATGCACTTTTAAGGGAATTTTGGACTTCAATCTGAGTGTGGTTATTCTAAATCTGTAAAAATAAGAAGCTGTATGGGAACTTATTGAAAGTGGCTTCTCCAACAGTGGAGGGTCTTGGGGAGAATGGGACAAACCCATTCCACCCATTTAGCACTACAGCCTGACATTTTGAAATACCCAAGCAAGAAATAAGGTGATCAGGACCAAAGAGAAATGTGGCAGAATCGCTCCCCTTTTCCAAGACCCAGCAGATCTTTGAGGATGCAGGAATCTTTGCTGGCAGCAGCTGGTAGGAGCTCAAAGAAGAGGGAAAAGAGGATGAAGTGTTGCCAAAACAAGCTCCAAAGCTTCTTGCTGTGCCTCTGACCAAGTGCTTACAACAAACCCTCCAGGAATAAGTTCCAGCTCAAAAAAAGCAGTCGCTTCGTGGAGGTTATTTGGCATGTCTGCCTGAATAGCTAACACACTGGGGTGGTGGCAGGGCTGTCATAATTCACTTAAAACTGCTCCTCAGAGCTGAATTTCACCCTTACAGAGACCCAGCTTTGAGCTCTTCTTCCTCTTAGGGCCTATTTTTCCAAGAGCTCAGCCTTAGTCCAGCCTCCTCCCCAGTTTTGTAACAGAGTGAGCTTCAGGCAGAAGGAAAAAGGGGAATCACTGAATATTTTAATATTTTTTGACATATTCATTCAGTTCCCCACACCTTTAATGCTCTGCATTGATCCAGTGATATCTGGGCCATGTGTGGTGGTGCCAGCAGTTTCCAAATTTGTGCAAATACCCATGAAACATGGCTTGTTATGCATAGCTTGGCAGTTCAGTGCAGAGAGTCTGCCAAAAGGAGACAGGAGCCTTATCAGAAGGAGACAGGAAATTCTCAAGCAAATTTGGGAGTTGACTTTTGAGTTAGGAGTGTTGACAGGCACAGATCCCTCTGTCTGGCAATTATCAATTCTTCCTCTCATAACTACAGGGAAAATCCAAATACCTCAAATTTTGACTGGGCAGGAGGTGTGCCCAAGGCCTGCTTCTCCAGAGTCATTGAATTTCTGCATTTCTGGTTCTGACCTTAATCCAAAAGTGCAGGGGTCACATTTCCCTGCTCCAGAGATCTCAGAGCAGCTTTTGTTGCTCATGAAAGATTTCCACCCAAGCATGGCAGAAGTTTCTCAGCATGTCTGACAAAACCATGACATTGTCAAAATGTGAATGCAACATTTAATCTGGATTTCAAACCTTGCCTGGGAAATGTGAGAGGTGCTGCTGCAAGTCAGCAGGTTTGTTTCCCTGTCAGGTGTGTGGGTTTTTTTTCTTTTTCTCAGCCATACATCACTTGGCTGTGCCAAATACCCACATAGCTGTGATCAGTCTAGCCATGAGGATGTTCATCTCTTTGTTTTAGTGTCTTGTAGGATTTCTTCAGCACCAGACAATGCATTCAGGCACTGGTAGGAGTAGGATCAGACACAAGGTGAATGACAAATTCTCTTGAAGTGGAAAACTTGCTTGATTTTCCGCTAAATTATTCTGTCTCTATTGGCAGTTTGCTATTTCCACAGACTTGGCTCATAAATATTGGATGTCTGCCTAGCTGGGAAATTGCATTTCCATTTTCAACACCTGCTATGTGCTAGACTTCTATGAGAGTGCTTAGCTGCCTCTCTGCAAAGAGGGGATGCTTAAAGTTAGTGTTGTTACCTGTGAGGGCTTTTAAAATGTGCTTAATTCTCACCTCAGTTTTACCTTTCCAAGGCAACTCCAGTTTCCTATGAATTTTGAAGTACTGGTGAGATTCTTGCCAGATTGTTTTGCTCTTCTTACAGCACCATATCTCATGCAGACAGAAAAGATTCCATGCTCTTCCCTTCCAAACCCAGGCTCGGATATTCCTGGCAGCTTTCACAGTGTGTTTGCTAGGGAGTGTTTAGGAAGAGGCAATGTTTGCATTTCATGGCACTGTATGTATAGAGGCCACAGAGAATTCAGCAGATCCACCGAGGTGTTGTGTAAACAGAGGATATTTATGATAATCGTGATTATACGCGGTTGCACAGAATTATTCATGGAAGCTCGGAAACCATCGTTGCATATTTTGTTTACCAGAGCTCAATAACTATTTTAGAAAGACAGACAGGCTCAGGGCTAAATGCATTCCCTGACAGGCTGGCCAACCTGGATTTCTGCCCATACTCAGCACGGGTACAGAATCACTGTCATGTTCTGGGTTTTTCTTACACAATGAGGCATAAATAAGCAAAGGAAGAAAAAAAGTTTAGGGAAAACTTAAGCCAGTTGTTTTGGAGGTAGGTTTTGGGGAGGTTTTTTTAAGATCTGTTCTCTTTTGCTGTCCAGTGAGTTTGCAAAGACAATGAATTCAGAAACAGGCATTAATGCAAAACATGAAATAACATATCACAGTGTTTCTGTGCATGTTTTGTCATCTATGGGCCATAAATTTGCAAACACATTTTTGTACATGAAGCACACATCCCTCTCTTCTTGCAGCAGACCTGGGAATCTCATAGAGTAAAAGATTCAGTCAAGAAAATCACACAGAATCTTAAAGGGAAATAAAGAGATCATCATTTCCTTATTCACAAACTCTTCCCTGTAAATAAATGTCTGTTTATTCCATTCTCAGCAGCCTCCAGTGATGAAAACTGCATGTTTTCTAAGCAACCTGTTGCTGTCAGAAGGACACCCTGTGCCTGCCTGTTTCTTCAGGCAAGCAGTTCTTACCTTGCTGCACTGTCACATTAAGAGGGACAAAAATCTCTTCTGGCCACTTGAGCTCATGGGGCTTTGGCTCATATCTTAATTTCCTCCTCATGAAACAATCACTTAGAAAGAGGTACAAGTGCAGGTCTCACTCTGTAGCAAGGCTGCATTAGTAACTGGATGTGGCTGGAAAATTAAGATGTGTTTGCTGAAGAGGTCATTGATGTTTTCCTGAATCTCAGGATCTCTTCCTTTCAGTTGCTCCATTCAGCTTCATCCTCAGGTTGAAGCACTGGAGGTCCCTCTCCATTTTTACATTTTTGGTAGTGCTGGAACCAACAGCACCGTGCAAAGCCTCACCTGCTGCTTCTCACAACTGCTTCATGTAGGCAAGGTTCCTCCTCCATCTGGTACAACCATGAAAAATAGAAGGATGGAGTTCAAATGACTGATGAGCAAAGTGGCAGGAGGTTCCTGTACTTAATGCATTTGTTGCTATAGCCTTCAAGTATGGGTTTAGCTTACAGCTGGCGGAAGAATAAAGATGAAAATGCAATTTCCTGCCTCTCAGACTGAGTGAAATACACCTGGGAGTGAACAGGACCAGGGAACACAATTGTCTGGAGTCCCTGAAATGGAGGCTGGGTGGTACATGATTTTTTCTGCTTTTCATACAGCACATTTATCTGCTGTGTTCTTTCCTATGGGCTCTGCTAAAGGTTATCACTGCCCTAGCTTTTATGCTAGTTTCAAACATTTATGCATTAATCAGGAGAGATATGGCACTGAACTTTTCCTTGAAACGTCTGCATATTTACTGTCTTGCATGACATATGTATATATCATTACTGGATGTTGATAAGAACAAACGAGAAGGAAATATTTAACAGACCCAAACAAGCACTATACTTAGCATGTGATTTATAGGCTTAAAATGGAGTCCAAATGCTAGTGGTGGGAGCCTTGTAAGCTGCATGTGCAGTATTGTGTTCTGCATCAGCACTTAAAAATGAAAAATTAAACATCAGCTCCATTTACTTGGGCTACGATGAATATCTTCAGTGCTTTATGAATTACTGAGGTGTGCTTATGTGCCAAACTAAAAGCAAACTGAAAAAAACCTACAAGAAAACTTCTCTCTCCAGTTGACAAGACTTTTTGAGTCACAGACAACATGTGCTTATGCCATCACAGTCTGGATAAGGCACAGCAGAGCATTGCAGAGGACATGAAAACAAATTAATTCGCTGGGAAAGTCCTTTGCAGGTCACTCCTGGAAGGCAGAGAAAGTGATCTCCGTGTTCAGCCCTCTCCAAAATAATCACCCAGCAGCATTTCAGAAGGTCAAGTGGTCTCAGAAGGAGGTGGAACTAATGGAAAATCTCTCCAGTGTCAGACTTTTATCTGTGGCAATTAAAATTGGGGATTTCACACATAACAGAACTGAAGGAGAGGAGTGGATAGCTGTTATTCAAAAGGAAAGCATAAACAGAGAGAAGCTGCCTTCAGAGAAAACAAAAAGTACTATTCCTTTTCTGTTCAGTCTGAAAGTAAAGATATTAGAACCCTATAGACCAATCCAGACGAAGTTAGTGGAGAGATTCCTAAGTATTTTGGTGGATTTGGGGGTTTTTCTGAATTTTGATGTTTCATGGACAGGCTGCTGGCATGTGGGTAGGAGGGATTCAGTCCTGTCCATCTTATTCCAGAAATTAGGCAAACAGTTGATCACAGAACTAGGGGTTCATGGCCTGCTTGTCCCATGGGAAAAAATAGGTAATAGGCTTTTGGGATGCTGACAATTTTCTTGCTGCCTCCCCTTCCCAAGGCCTGAAGTGGAAAGCAGGCTCAAAGCAAGGTAAAATGTTGAGGCAGATAGGAATCAAAAACAAGCTATGCCGGCTATGCCTGGGGAGACAAGAAGCATGGCTGAGATGGAGTGTTTACAGAAAAAAAAATCCCACAGCTCATATTTGTATTATGTATTTATAAATTCCTGGAACTCAATTTTATGGGGTTTTTGATGAATGGCTGTGCTGCAGCTCAGCTCCAGGCCTATTGAACTTACTGTACTGGGACTGAGCAGGACGTGCACCAGCCAAACACGAGCACCACTACTGGGCTGTGATTTAAAGGTGGTGCTTTGCTCAAAGGCATTGCTGGGGCAGCTCTGCTTATTGTACATGTGGAGATCAAAGTCAGAGCAGGGCCTCTCAGCAGCCTTCTTAAAATCAGAGTGTGTTTGTCTCAGATACCTCCACAGCAGAAGAGCTGGAGAACTATGAAAAGCCCTGTGATTTCCCCAAAACCTTTACAGCAAAGCAGGTGCAGAGCTTGTTGATGTATGGATTCTCCTAAATTTATATTTATGTCACTTCCATCACAGCATCTTCCAGGAGCATGGCCAAATGCTCCATTCCCTTGTGCTGGTGTTGCATGCCAAGTGTTCCCACACTGTGGTGTTTGACATTGGTGCTGTTTCTCCCACACTCCAAAGAAGACATCTGTGGTTATGGCTGGCAAATGCCAACTTAATTGTTGATTGTAATGGTAATGTAGTCAAAGCAGTCTCCTTGTGCTGAGGTGGGAGTCACTTCATCAAACACAGTCCTGATGGCTATTAGGATTTGTGAGGCAAAATGGGATGCCTCTAATTTATTGGTGTGCCAACTGGAGTCAAATGAAGGCAATGTGAAAAAAACAACAATAACAAGCAACCAAAAAAAAAAAACCAAAAAACAAAACCCACAAAAAACCAAAACAAAACACTAAAACAACAAACAACACCCAAAACTGGATGGGAAACCTCAAGATTTGCCAATGTTGAGAGAAATTTCTACAGACCACATCATGGCCTGTGCTCTTCCCAGCTTTCAACTGCAAGGTGGAATCACTTTAGAAAGTGAAATATCCATTTGATCCCAGAGCTGGGATGTGAGAATAGCATCCCTGGCATATTTCAACCAGCTTCCTGCAATCACTTCTAGCAGGAAATGAAACAAAAGCTTGATAATCACTGTTGATAATGCAAATATTTAAAAATAAGAGGGATCCTTTGAAAATACAGGATCCAGACAATTAAATCTGTTTTGCCTTTCTTCTTTCTGAGTGTAGCAGAAGTTCTATGTCCCTTCTTCCAGGGCCCACCCACCCCTGCACACAAACTAAATCCTGGAAAACTGAATTTTCAGGTAAAAAATAATACTGGAAAATAGTTTCTAAGAAAGAGCTTCTCCTCTAGGGGTGTGGCTTTGTGTTTATAAAAACAAGAAACTGTTGCAATGATCCTGGCTTACTAAATAGCCCCAGACAAAAAAAAAAAAAAATTAAAAAAATAGGAGGTATAAAGTTGCTGAAATTCATTTAATTACACTTATGTAGTGTAATGGGCTTGATATGAAGACAAGCTTAGTCTGGTTTTAATGAAAATGTTACTAGTTTTTATGACTGCTTGCACTTGGATGGATGTCCTTTATTGTTAAATATAAGTATTACCATAGGTAATTAGCATGATCTATTTATGGCAGAATTACTTTTTTTTTTTTTAATCGGGTTCCTTCATTACTAATCCTCAATTAACTTCATTTTTTCTTAGCTCTTCTTATTTCCTTTGAGCTTTGCAAAGCATAGTGGTTGTGATTTCCTACTCAGGGCAGTTTTGGAAGATCAATGTGTGGAGCCACTCACGTGTTTTCTTTTAAAGAAAACTTTCATTCATGTCTGTTGAAGTCCTTGCTTCCAGATGGTTCAAATATAAAGCAGCATTTTTCTTGCTGTGCCACTGTGATGGTTCAGTCACAACCAGGGACTGTCAAGCAAATGGGACCCTGATTTGTTATTTCAGAAGTCCCTGCTGCACAGTTTAAGGGTGCCAAGTGGGTCAGCCACCAGTCAGACACTGCAGCTCCAGTAGGAGTGACAGGCAGTCATAAAGTTGCCATTTTCATGGGAGAATTCTGGTTAAAAAATAAAAATTGCAATCTGAGTATAGTAACCCTGGAGGGAAAAAAAGAGGTGCTTTAAAGAATAAAGGAAAAGATGTTGAAAGTGTGTTCATATATCTCTAGGCTGTCAAGATTTTGGATTCATACACATTGCCAGGCTTCCAAAGCAGGAATGACATGAGGCTGTGTATTTAAAAGTACCAGAGGTTAGAGTTTAGCCTGAGGATGCAGGAGAACATTCACACTGGATAGTTCAGGTTCATCTGTGCCACCTTGGGTGCCATGCCTGGGAGTGTTGGGGAGCAAAAAGGTGGAGGAGCCACAAGTAATCTCACTCCTCACCTCCCAAAATGTAGGTGTCCTTGACACAGCATTGAGATGAATGATGTGAAAAGATGAGAGCCCCCAGTGCTTGGTCTCACTGTGGGTTTGGTGGGTTTAGGGGTAAATTCCAGTCTCCAGTATCTTAACATCCAGCATTACTGAAAACACGAAGGACTAGGGAATACCAGAGGGATTGTGTGTTTTCATCCTGACTCATTAAGTAATTCTGAGTAAGTGTTCCCAGAGGTTTCCCCAGTGTTTCTCACAGCTTTATCAGTCCAGCTCCATCTCTCCAAAAGGAGACAGACAGGCAGACTCCCACTAACTTCTTGTGGAGCTGGACCCATCCTGAAATGTGCTGCATGCAGGATACACAGCTGTTTGTTTAGGAGCATGAAAATAGCTAAAATCATATTGACAAAGTGCATGGAGGTTCATTAACTGGAATTATTTTTGTTTGAGTTGTATTCATTTGATGGTTCTCATTTCTGGCTGTCAGTTACAAACCAATGACCAATAGAAAAGTCATAAAAGACTGAGAAAAACACAGGATCACAAGCTCTGATTATGTCATGTAACCTGTTACAGAAGAGCAAGGACAGTCTGCTTTTGGGATCAGTGAAACTATTACTACTTAACACTATTCATACTTGTAATTTACTTCTCCATGTCCATTTTTAGGGTGATAAGATTTTTTTTTCACTGACATACTTTAGGAACCAGATACAATTTTCATGCTTTCCTGTGTGAGTTATTGTGAAAACGGGAGGAGAGGACTGGCTGAAACATTGCAGTGGTTCCATCCCTAACCAAGAAACATATTTTTTTGCAACACAAAATTATCAGCAAAAGGTAATTCTACACAGACTGCATGTGTTAAATCCCTTAGTGCTCTTATTTATCTGTGTAGGAAATAAAAAACCAGATTTTTTTATCAACCCCACATTCCAGGGCAGCTGCGTCTTTGACAGACTACGTAGGAGCAGGACTTTTCCAGCTGGTAGATGCACTCATCCCATTAATTCTCCTCAAATACCTTTCCTGCCTAAAAATGTTGAGCCATTTTCTAAAGCCATCAAAGGACAGGGCCTTTAAAGTCATTGTCACTTCCTAGAGTGTTAGAGAGCTCTTTGCTTATTCATCCTGGAAGCTGCAAAGGCAGCAAAACATCTTTGCCAACTGAGGGGGTGAGCACTTCTATCAGAGTTTGGAAATCCTTCCTATCATACTGGTTTTCCCCCTTTTTTTTCTGGAGGGAATGATTCACTGGAAGGAACTGAATGTATTTATGACCTTTCTTGAGCTAAGATCTTGTCTGAGCCATCACTGTGAGGTTTTACATGTAGGAGGGGCAGATCCATAAGAAAAACTTCATTGCTGTGATCACCCCAAATGTCTTCAGGTTGATAACAAAGAGAGTCAACACACAAGGTTTCTATGGGCACACATGGCTGTGTAAACACTAACAGAGAATAAGAGGGTCACCTTTTTTTTTAAACTGAAATAGATTCTGTGTGGCATTATGTAAAAACAAATAAGAAACTGGAATCAAAAATTAATGTCTGGATAAATTTTCTGGATAAATTTTAAAAAATAAGTATGATAGTTTACATAGCCAAGCCAAAATATGTGAAAGCCAGGTTGGATGGGGCTCTGAAGAACCTGGGATAGTGGAAGGTGTTCCTGCCCATGGCAGGGGGATTGGAATGAGATGATCTTTAAGGTGCCTTCCAACCCAGGCAGTTCTGTGGCTCTGTGATCCTTTGATCTACTAAAACATCAGCAAAACCCACTGTTTATTATCCTCCTGGAGGTGAGGGCTAAGTGGGTGCACACCTTTCTCAAGCCCTGCTCAAACTACCAACTTGATCACTGTCTGCATCAATCATGAGTCTCCCAGGTCTGTGTCTGGCAGCACAATTTGCAGCTATGTTCACACTTTATTACAAATATTCTGCAGTTGAGGAAATAATGGCCAGCAAAACTTAGTTTTCCCTAGTTTTTATTTTTAGTTGTTGTGACACAGATGAGTGAAATGTGCAGTTGAGACAAATATCTAAATATATTTTTGCCCATACTTGAATATATCTTGGGTACAGAGCTATCTTCATCTCCCACAGCAGCTCCCACCACAAATATAACCTCTCAGTTTTTATCACAGTATCTCAATAGTATCATTGGGATTAATTACTTTCATTCCCATTTCACAGGTAGAAAAGTCACTTTAAAAAGCTGCATTCTTCTTTTACCTCAGAACCACTAAATGCATTCTAGTTACAAAGCAAACAAATCTTTCAATTGTGTTTCTGAATCAACTTCAGCAAACACACCTCAGACTAAAAAAAATGTGTTTTGTCTTTACTGGTACAACATGTAGCAGCTACATGTTCATCAGTAATGCTGCGGGACACACACAAAAAAAAAAAAAAAAAAAAGTTAATTTTAGCAGCATAAACAAGTCCTTAATGTCTTTCCCAAACTTATAAAGGCAATTCCCAAGGAAGCTGGGAGCTAAACACAGGTTAGTGACTTAACCAGCGGACACTCCTTTCAGACTAGCTGACCACTGAGGAGAAATCCTGCAACATTTCCAAGAACCATCAGCTTTCCCTTGGTCTCAGCAGGACTCGAAGTCCTGAGCACTTGGAATGCCACAAACACAACCTGCACAATGCTGAAGCCTAGTTATGATAAGACCATGGGTGTTGGCAACATTTTTATAAAACTTTTTTAAAAGCATTTTAAATGCATTGTACATGGTTCACTTATTTATGGTACATTTTTAATTACTATTGCAATAACATCTGGAGGCCTTGGTCAGGATCTGCCCCCAAACTGTGTGAGGCACAACTTTGTGTGCTGCAGGATTCCTCGTGGAAGGGGAGAGGAAATGGGGACATGCTTCTGGCATCTGGGGCTGGCAGGCACCCAGGATGCTGTGGGATTGTCCAGTGGGCGCCTGTCCAGCCAGGAGAAGGGCCACAGCACAAACAAAAACCAAACAAAAACCAAACAAAAACCAAACAAAAACAAAACCTGCGCCTGCAGGGCAGGCACAGGACACTTCTCCTGCTCTGTGACCTCAGTTAATCCAACCTGCAGGTTCTCCCAGCAGGAGATAAGGGCTGGCATACCCTGATGGGGAGAGATGGGAGCATCACTTAGGGCTCGACATCCCAAAATCCTCACACCCCAAAATGGAGCAAAGCACAAACATCCCTCCCAGAAAACTCAGAACTGAAAAGATTGAACAGCCAGCTCAAGAAAAAAAGGGCCAGGGAGGGGCAGGGCTGATGAGAGGAGGGTGGGTATTTCTGGATGGGGATGGGAGCTCGATTCCCAGATATGCCCTCAGGCAGTCTATCCCAGCAAACACAGCAGTAAGCTGTACTTGTAAATATATATTTGCACTTACTCAAACTGTAAACAGTGATGACAGCTGGGAGAAGAGCAAAGATGGGTAGGAGGGAGGAGAAGAGGGATTTTTTTTTTTAATTTCTCGTGAAGAAATAAAGTTGCCAATCTCAGAACTGGTGAAAAAGTGTACTGGCATCAAACCAAAACCCAGCTCCTGCTAGACACATGCTGACAATCCAGGTTCATGCTTTTTCACTGAATGAGATAATTTCACAAAGCATTGGAGTATTTTCAGGTTAGGGCCAGATCCTCACAGTGATACAAACCAGTGGGATGACTCAGTGCTGCTAAATTAAAGAAAATTTTGCCTTCTAGACAAAATTCAGATGCCTGAATCATCAGAGAAAATGGACTTTCAAGGCCTATAAATCCTTGTTCCTTAGATCCTGTGGATAATATTGTTAGATCTTACAATTCCACTGTAATGATATTATCCTTCAAGTCATAGACTTCCTAGAGAAATCACATGAGATTCCCACTTTGTAATAAACACTCCATATATCCCAGTCTTCCCAAATTCCTGGAAACGTTTTGAAACAGAAAAATCGAATCAATTAAATTCAAACCATGTGGAAGGAATGCCTGTTAACTTCAAACAATTAAACAATTTGTTTACAATTGTAAACAATTTTGTTTGTTTATTTGTTTTAAAGTTCAAGTCAAATAAGCTGTTTTGATCTGTTGAACTGAACCCAAAATATTTTCAGATGGTCAACTGGCAAACTTTTTGAAATTGACTCATGTTTTTTCTTGCTAGATTCATGACTTTTAACTCCTTGAGATTCCCTTGCCTTTTGAGTCCCTTTTCTCAATTTTAAATAGTGGTTCAAGCCCCAGTTAGGTTCTTTGTATCTGAGACAAGCTCCAGTCATTTAAAGCATTTTCAACTCCTTGCAAGCAGAAAAATTCTAGCACAGGTAACACTAATTGCTTCAAATAACACTAGCTCAACTTTGCAGGGCTCTAAGTGAAAAAAGCTGTAGTAGAGATGTAAACCTCAATCACTGTCTGATAATTTGGTTCAATTTTCTGCATTCAAAGCCTGTCCTGCTTTGCCCACCTGGGCTAAAGTGTTCAGGAACTTCTCTGGAGTAAGAAAGTACCTGCTTAACAACATGTGAAGGGGGGACTGTGTTTTGCAGCTCTCCTTTCCTCTCTCAGCTCTTGTGCAGGGATGGCAGAGAGGAAGGAACATTTTTGTATAGATGTTCTTGGTGGAGGAGACACCAGGGGAAACTGGGGCTGTGTAGAGGGAATGAAACAACTGTTGTGTGCTGCACAGACCAAAAGGCTCCAACAAAGATAATGGGGCAGAATCCAGAAGTTTTTCTCTGTGTCTCCATAGCCCCTCTCACCCAATTCCCAGCAGTTTCTGTGACACATGAGTCTGATGTGGTGATACAGCCTGTGTATCTTCCTCTAAGCCCTTCCTAATTAACTTTTAAACATTGCTGGGAGATGATTTCAAGGTATTAAACTTTCACCAGATGGCCAGAGAGAAGGGATGGAAGTGTTGCTTCCCCCGAGGGAAGTCCAGCCAAGGGACAGAATCTTGGAGCCATTGGTATCAGGCAATCCACACAGCATAAAAATTTAACAATATCCAAACTCCTGCAGTTTGATTTTTTTAGGAAACCAAAGAATCTAACCACAAGTCACAACACAAAGCAGAATTCATTTTTGGTACTACTCAAGGAAGTGTGCTGCTGCAGGAACCAGCAGGTCCAAACCCAGAAGGTTCTGCTCACATTGGCTTCTTGCAGCCCAGCTCTGTCACACCATGGGCCTCCTCAGCCAGGTCAGCTTCTCTCCCTGGCAGACAGATTTTCACCTGCAAAACAGGAATCACTGGTGCACTGTTCAGCCTGGTGGGAATATGACAGTAAACATGCTAAAAATACCAAATCACGAGTTTCCTGAAGCTGAGGAGAGCAGAAGGGCTTGTCTAGAGCCACAATTCAGGCAGTTGCCTCCACCAAAAAAGCTCTAATGGGATGATAGGACATGGCAAAAAAAAAAAAAAGGATTTCACTACCAGCAGAGCCATGCCCTTTCCCAAGCATAAGCTGTACAACACAAGAACTTTGCAGCAGCACATCTGTAGCCATGATGTACAGGTAAACCTCTGTCTGACAGAGACTTTTATTTAAAAACAAAATGAAAAACACTAGTGTAGACCTGGTCTGGACCTACAGTGTGTTTGAGTCCACCTGGAAAGAGCCAGAGGCACAATCATGTATGAGTAGAGGGAGCTGCTTCCAGAAGAAGAGACCTTGAGAGAGTGAAGATCCATCCCTGACAGATCCAGAGGGTCCTCTGCCCATGTGGCTGTGTCAGAGGCAAGAGGAATCATGGAATCACAGAGTCATGGAGTTGTTCAGGTTGGAAAAGGCCTCTGAGACCATCAAATCCAGCAGCTCCATGGTCACCACTAAACTATGCCCTCAAGTGCCCTACCCACATGTATTCTGAACACTTCCAGGAATGGTGGCTCCACCACTTCCCTGGGTAATCTGTTCCAATGCTTTACAACCCTTTCTGTGGAGAATTTTTTCCTAATATTGCAGTCCCTGACTGATTCTGCTTTACACCAGTGCCTCTTTAATAGAGGCTCAGTTAAAACTTCATGGTTGAACTGGTGCAACTTTTCTATGTGATCCTTTTTAAAACGGTTTGATTTATTTTTCTCCACCAGGAGAACAAACAGAAACTGATATCAAGCAGATTAACCCACTGAAAAGATATTGCATCAGGGTTATGATTTGGAATATTTGAAGAATGTGAATATTGATAGAACAGAATCAGAAAGAGAGGTGCCCTTCTTTTGTCACTTGTGCTTAGTTTGCACAAGTTTCACTTTATCAGCTGCAGAGGAGTTTCTCCCAGTCTAAACCAGTGTTATGGAAAGAGGTGAGGCACAGGAAACACCAAGACTGAGAATTTTTGAATTAGTGAACTGAACAATCTGGATCATATTTAAGCACATACATTTCATACACAGAAGACTGATGGGAAGGCATAAAGGAAAAAAAAATGCTTGTGAAGATGCTAAATACAATTTATTCCAAGAAATAAGATCAAAAGAAGTGTTTGAGCAGGAAAAAAATTTATGTTTTATGCAAAGCAAAAAAAACAAAACAAAACAAAACAAAAACAAACTTAGCAAAAACAAATCCTCCTTGGCATTTACTCCAGAGAATACCAACCAGGAAAACTAGAAGATAATTAAGCTTCTGTGTTGCATTACTTTAAAAATTCACTAGAATGAAAGCAAGCAGCACAATAATGAACTGAGTTAGAGAGCACTGTTCAATTAGAGGCTGAATTTAAGGGAGTTTATAAAAGCAACACTTAACAAAGAACAACTTGGTTGGGCTTATTGTTATGGAAAAGGGAGAAAAAAAGTTGTGGTGTGTTAAGTGTCATTTATAAAATAGGAGGGTCTGATCAAACTGATCCAGATTAGTCCTCCATAGCAATAAGACCTTAAAATTAGGTCAGGGGGATGAAAGGAGAGCAAAGTCTGAACTGTTTCATACAAAGGCAATGTGACATATGGAACACGTTAAACTAAAGCAGGGAGCATGAATGTTTTCAGGCAAGAAAATGACAGGGCACTCCATAAGGAAATTTACAACCATGGAAGCATCAAAAGGAATACAATTCCTATTTATTTGTGTATTTGTTTAGGGGAGTCAACCACTGTACTCTGAAGGATAAGGATCATTTATCCCTCTTTCCACCTTCCTGTCGATGGGGTTTGTGGGGTTTGTTCCATTTTCATTGGGCTGCAATTTTGCCTTCCCAAAACAGAAAGGACAAGAGCTACTAACATTTTAAGGGCAATGTTCTTTAGCTTCAATAGTAATAGTTTTAAAACCTTCTCTTTTTTTTGTATTCTGTTCTGCTTTCACAAGTAGTTTTACAAGTGAAGACTTTTCAGTACAAAACAGTCCCTGAACAAGCTGTTCCCCAACCTCCCTGCTAGGCAGCTCTGATTCTGTCTGCTGAAGGAAAATATTGAACACTAATCCAGAACTTCAATTTCAAACCTTGAACCTGAGACCTTACTGTAGCATGAAAATTTCTCTTCAGTTAGAAACAAACTAAAGAAAATTGAGAGATCACTCATTGTCTTTACACCACATATAAAAGTCTCATTTTCACTGCCAATAATTGCAGGTTAAAAGGAAGGCAATGAAGCTACATTTTTGTGGAGTGATACCTGCATTAAAAACATTTCTTCTGCTAGAATGTAGACAAACTAGTCTCCTTTCTTGCAGCAATGTTGTTTTTTACTTCTACATAGCTGTAGACTAGCACATCCAGCTTCACAGTCTAAGCTCAGTATTATTCCCAAATATAAGGAAAAGGAAAGACTTTGGCAAACTGCTGATCTTAGCTTCAACTTGGTGATGGAGTGCAGAAAAGAGGACAATAAGATAATTTTGTTTTACCAGCTTGTTGCTCAGATATTTGCATATTCCATTTTTCACAGTTGTTAGTACCAAGGAAAGATCTTCCAAAAACATCACAGTTTCTTTGTCCAGGTAGATCTGAAGCAGCACCACACGTCTGCAGAGTTATTTTAAGCCTACAGAGTATTTTAAGTCTATGCAAGCATCTTTTAAGCAGAAGACACAGCACTGTTTCTAAAACTCCTCCAGTTTATTTGGAATCATGCTGATTGTGAGCATTAACACCTGACCCATTCCCTCTTGCATTTCCTCATAACAATTTACCAGCACTGACATTAGCTGAAGAGAAAACCAAGCCAGCTCAGACTTTATGCCAGATTATGACCTCAGTTTTATGCAACTCAGTCTGCAGTCGCCTGCTTTCTGCGTGACCAAAAGCAGAGTTTGGCCTCGAGCTTTAATTCTTAAGAGTTGCAACTACAAAACTGTCTCCAAGCATAATACCATTTAATAATTTAAAATGGGAATAAATGTCCTTTTCAATTTTCTCTATTTTCTAGCAGTCTAAAAATATGTGTCTTATCTTTGCTGGATAACTCCAACAAAGTATTTTGCTTGTAAACCCAACTTCTGCACATGCCCTTGAGTTCCATGGTCCAGACAGTCTGAATCCCTCAGGCTTGACCTGCCAGGTTCTCTTCTGCTTTCCACTCACCTAGATCTCAATCAAAGCCCTGCTGGAAGTCTGACATCCCAAACTGTGCCCTCATATAAATGCTGACAAGAAAGTGGCCTTCATGACACTGTCAAGGAAGAAATTTCTGAGTCTTGAGATGCTCTCATCCCAGAGATGTTGGTTTATGGTGAGGGGATGGGAGCACAGGACAGAAAAGAGGCTTGTGTGTGGTTTTGTCTTTTCCTGGATATGTGTAGGCTTCCCATCAGTTCCAGCCACAGCAAAAGCATTTTCCATTGAAAAATCCCTTTACTTCTGTGTGCAGCTCAGCAAAGCTCTTTGTGTTCTCACTGTGAAAAAGGCCTGAGAACTTTTTATCCTCTTTACATGCAGTTATCCCAAGATATTGACTGACCTCTCACCTTTTGTAAAAAGTTCCCCCATATGTTTGCCTCCCCAAAGTTCCTAAGGATGTGATTGCTTTGTTTTGTTTTTGCAGTGGGCTGCTTTCCATATTTTCTGGTAACACGCTGCGAGCAGGTTAGGAAGGTTCTTCACAGCTCTCAGGGAATATGCTCCCCAGCTTTCCAGTAATATCCTATCTCATTTGAACACAGGCCTTTAGCTCAGAATTTGCACAGGATGCACTTGCTACTCACCACACATACCAGTGCTGGTACCTAGTCAGGAATGTAAAAGGGAGGGAGGATTAGTCCCCCCCTCTCCCCCAGCTTTGCTCCCTTGGCTGTTCAAGCTCAGCTTGCTCAGAACAACTCTTCCTGCAGCCAGAGGAGCAGGGACTGCTCACCCAATACTCCCTGCTGAGAGGAAGTGGGTGGAGAGGGGATGCTGAGATGACAGAAGTGCAGAGAGCCCAAGCTTCACCCCACTCTGCTTCCTCGCTCGCCAAAAGAGCTGGCTGGGAGCATGGGAGAGTAAACTGCTCCATGAAGAAAAAAAAAAAAAAAAGGGGAAAAGAAAAAAATGAGCATGAAGTAATTGACTTTTGTAGCAGAGCAAAGGGAGTGCAAGTGGTGGTGGAGGGAAGATAGGGAGGAACTGTGACTGACTCACAATATATTCAGTTCCCCGCTCCTGGGGAGATGCAGCTGTGCATCTCCCCTCGTGCAGGCTGTAAAGTTACACCATCGTCCAAAGTAAGCATCCCTAATTCTCCCACTTCCTGAAGCACAACAGTGTTTGGCTCCTTTTTAATCAGGGATTTCTACTGTGCAAATTGAAGTCTAGGACCAGGCTTTTCCTAAGTGTAGAATTAAAAATCCTTCCCTTGATTGTTTTGTCGGTTCCTGGGGAAAACTACTGAACTGTTACAGCCGATTTACATTGGCCTGATCCTTTTTTAAAGCTCATTCCAAGTTATTCTTAATTCCTCAAGGCACCTGAGATGTTGTGCATGAGCCAGCCACGGACACCTTTGGCAATGCTTTCCACATCCTTTTTCTTCCCTCTGCTTGCTTCCCAGTTATTTCTGAGTTCACTCGAGTAAGGACAGTTTCCCTTTTCTACCCCTTCAGTAGGAAGAAACATGGTATGGAATCTCTTCTGATTTTGGCCAGCTTTGTTTAAGGCCAGCAGAGTCTGGGGAAGAGGCTAATCCAGTGTGTAGAACTAACCTAGACCAGCCCAGAGCTCACAAGAGGAGGGTCTGAAGGTCCACTCTCCCATTTTCTTCATTTGTGAGCTTTGGCTTTGTAACAGGAAAAGTCACATAACCTGCCTGGGTTTCACTCTCCACACTGTAAAACAAGAGCAGCCCTCTCTTACCCTCTGTCAGCAGAGGAGTTGGAACTAGATGATCCTTGAGATCCCTTCCCACCCAAGCCACTCCATGACTCTGTGATTCTGTGAATTTGGGGGTGGTTAGATGTGAGTAGGATCCTTTTGTGAAATGTATAAAGTGTTCATCTGAAAAGAAGTGGCCAAAAGTCTGCTAAAAAATTACACTTTCCATTTCCAAAATTTCATGATTTTTCATTCCAATTCTCATACCCTGAGAATTACTTCAATCCTGCCCTTCTATAATTTTCTTCACAAACAGAATTCTTCAGTACAAAGGGATTTTCTAAAAAGCCATACAAGTTATTGACTGTGTAAGGAGAGGTAAGGCCAGCTGTGGTACATCTCATTTGTCCCCTTCACGTGCCGAGTTTAAGACTTTGCTTTTCTGTCAAATATCTGGAGATCATGTGCTTGGTGAGGGTCAGTATGTGTTAAAATACTCCCAGCTCTAAAATTCCCCTTTCAAGAATTTTTGGCAAGGGGGAGCAGGGAATACATTGTGTATCAACAGCAAAATGGCATCTGGATTGAAAGATAAGAAAAACCAGCATGGTTTCCAAAAACCAAGGCCATTTTCAGATGAGTTTTGGACCTGGCAGAGGTGCAGAGCTTGCATTAGTACAGTGAGAGAACACAGAAATCATGCTTTGACTTTGGAAAGGCTTCTAGAGATCCTAATTTGCAAATTATTGGACATTTTGGATGAAACTTAGCAGAGCATTCAGCCATGAGCTGAATGTGTGAGCAGTCAGCACTGCAGTGGTAAAACTCACAAACTTAAAACTCAGATATTCTGCTAGACTGGGACCAGAATACTCACCACCCTTGAGCATTAATCCCCAAATATAGTCAAACTCATGGCAAAGTGTGAACTGAGAGTTAAAACTGGAACACTTCCACCTCTTGAGGAGAATTGCACACAGGAAATTTTATCCACATGCACATCGATGAACATGGGGACTCCCAAGCAAAGTTCCTCCTCAGGCAGATTTCTACCAGGATAAAATGCAGAGGAGCTGGATTTGCCAGAACAGTCCTTACTCTCAGGACAGGCCTTTGAGTGAACAATTTGCTATAAACTAATGGAAATGAGCAGGATGACCTTTTTGCTCTGAATGGGCAATGGCTTTTTGAAATATTCAGATGCAATGGGACAAAAGCACGAGCCTGTCAGGGGCACACATTGTATTTGTGAGCTCCTCTCCATAAGAGGGGCTCAAGGGTCTCACTTTGCACCAGGGAGCAGCCCTAGGAGAGCCCTCCTGATTTCAGAGAGAAGTTGTTGGTAGAGGTGACAGTTCCTATTAACCAGCTAATTGACTGGTCAGAACAGACAAGCTCTTTCTGTACAAAGCACTTTTTAAAGTCTGACATCTTTTGCAGAGAATCAAACTCTTAGCCTTTCCCCCCACCAAAACTTGTGTTTTATCAGAAATAAAAGACTCTTTTTATCTCTGAGAAAGAATTTAAAAACATCATTTTAAGTTGGTTGTGAGCAAGCTACTGCACCTGTGCAAAGGGCATGGAAAAGATATTAATTATGCCCAGCAATGCTAATTTCTCACCATGGTTCTGATGGAAACAATTTGGTTGCATGCTGTGTGTATGTTAAAAAAAGTTCAAACATCAGCTGTATTTAGTCACATTGTCATTCCCTGCCTCTCTTATTGTACAAAAGCTTTGTCCAATGAATGCTGATTTCACTGAGTTCCTATGGTGGTTTTAAAATATTTGGATCAGGCCTGGAGTCCTTTTCTTAAAAAGCTGCATCAGATAGGTTGCACCTGCAAGCCTAACAAGACTTCATTTATCTGGGGGGTTGTAAGGAATAGGGGAATAGGGAGGGGTAATTCAGAGAGCAGCCCTTGATTCACAGAGTGGCCATGGATGAATTTCTGCATGGATTCAGGGAAACCTGGAGTCACAGGCTTTGGAAAAGCAAACACAGGTGCAGTTCTGGGTGAAATGAAGCAGCTCTTCCCTGGCAAGGCTCAGTGCTTGGGACAAACTCCAGAGCAGAAATGTTGCTCCTTCCAAACCACCTTAACACTGGAAGGGCTGCCCAGGGAGGTTTGGAGTGCCCATCCCTGGAGGTGCCCAGGGAGTGACTGGATGTGGCACTCAGTGCTCTGGGCTTGGTGACAAAGTGGTTGTCAGTCACAAGTTGGACTCGATGCTCTTAAAGGCCTTTTCCAGCCTCAATGATTTTGTGATTCAGTGATTCTGTAGCCTCAGTGCAAACATCTGTGTTCAAGGGTCACAGAAGAGCTCTCAGAAAAAACACATAAATGCTTTTTAAAAAAAAAAAAATTATGACAGAAATAGCTCAGGTTAACTTCAGGATTAATTTTAATTCTACCCAAACAAAAGCTCACTTCATTTCTAACTAGCATTCCTTATATTCCCTGTATTTCTTTTTCCTTGTGGGTGCAAGTCCTGTCCTTACCCATTAATCAGGTTTAGGAATACAAGGTTTTTCATAATGAGCCTCTAACATTTTTGAATTTGCAGCCCTTGCTTTATTCTGTTTGTTCTTGATTTCACTGTTTTCCTTACTTCACAAAAGGAAATCAGAAGATGTTAAAACCAACAGAAGATGTTTTCAGCTTCTGAAACAAAGAAAACCCAGAAACTCTTTTGCTTTCAATGTAAAATCTTGCAAAATAATGACATAGTGAGAGTCAAAGCTGAGAACAGTTTCCCCTTCAAGTTTCCTAATATCAGAAAAACTAACAAATAGTGATTCAAAACTTCTCTTTTTTTTTCTGCGGGGTTTTTTTTCCCTAAAAAAAAAAAAAAAAAAAAAAAAAAAAAAAAAAATTTAAAGTAAGAGTTGTCCAGTGGCAATGTAAATGTCAGACCATCCAGCATGACAGGGTGTCCAGGAGGCTGCTCTTTCACAGCCCAACAGGAGAGGGACAAAATTCTGATAATCTGAGAGGCGCTTCCCTTTCTCCTCCTACTACCAAGTTAAACAAAAAAACAAAACCCACCCCTGGAATTTTTAAATACAACAATCAGGACAATCTGTTACAAGGCCAGGCTTGAAGCCCCCAGGATTGTGGGGAGGTGAAAGAAGTGAGTTTCATCTGGAAGGCTGCTCTCAGCTTTAATTATGGACAACTTAAGCCCTCAAAGCATCTCCCTGACAAAAATAAAAGGAACTGCAACTACTGCCCGACTTTAATACAAAACAATTAATCAGCCCTGGTTGAGCCAAAGTGGGTCCAGGTTGACTTGAAAGGTTAATGGAGCTTCAAACTGTTCCAAGAAAAGGCTTAAATGGAGTTCCAGTGCTGTGAGGAAACTTGAAACCCAGGCCTCTTTGGTGTGGCTTTGGGTTTGTTACAAACATCTTGCAGAGCTTGAAAACTGCTTTTGATGATGGGCCTGACTTCCCTTTCCTCAGCTTAATCCCAGTTTTCCTGATTGCACTCCTTTGCCCCACCCTAGAGCAAATGTTTCCTTGCCCCACTGCCTTCACTGTCCAGATCTTTGCCCTGGGTTTTCTGCCGTGCCCTTTCTGCCATCTCAAGGTAAATCATTGCATCTTTGGGGCAATTTCCTCAAAGGTCACTTTTTGTATGGAAATACCTTCCAGCTTTCAAGCAGCTTTCCCAATTTTACCACTGTGCTACAAGAAGCAGCAATTCCCTTCCAGCTCTGCAATGAAATGCAGAATTTGCATTTATTAAATACTGTGCTTTTCCAGTTTTTGTTCATTCCTGGGTCTGACCAGGTACTGCTCCTTTCTATGTTTCTTTCCCCCCTCTGTATATCTCTGCTCAATACCAATATTTCCCCAGCACACAAGTTTTTTAATTTCTACTTCAGCTTTCATTTTGTAATTTTCTGCCAATGTTTTATTTCTCCATCTCCCCAGCAGAGATTGTATTTCTCTTCGCTTGCTGCCGTTTGCATCCCCTCCAAATTCAGCTGCAAATTTAATTTGTTTGCTGTTTAGCCCTACTGCTATTAACAAACAATAATGAAAAGATTAACTAACACATCCTTTATCAGCTTAAGTTATTCACTACCATGTTTTATTTCTGTTTGTAAATTACTTCTGAGAAAAAAAAGTGCAATTGCAAAGATCTGGACACATCTTCTGCTTTTCATAAAATTAGCACAGGTCCAGTCTAGTGAAGCTATTTATTCAGCTATGGACATGAACTTTAGATTTCTTTCTCCTTTGGGGTGTTTTCAGAGTTCCACACTGAATAAAATGAATAAATATTTTAGCTTTTGTGGAAATTATTTACCCCAGTACAGCTTTATCTCTAGGATGGTATTGTTTATATTTCCCTGTAATTCATGTTTTCACTTATAGATAAAACTTTCAAAAAACAATATGGGTGGACTTTCCAGTGCCCATGCAGCACAAAAACCCCAGCCTGTCTGACCTGGAAAATATCAGCTGATTTCTGTGAATTCCAGTTTCTGCTCTTTTTAAAAGGGAACAAATCCACTACTCCTACTTTGTCAGTAATAACCAAGAGAAATATTTATGGATTGCTCCAATGTAAGTGATGTGAGAGTCACAGGATGGCCTGGGCTGGAAGAGACCTTAAAGTTCACTTTGTCCCATTCCTGCCATGGGCAGGGACACCTTCCACTATCCCAGGTTGCTCACAGCCCCATCCAGCCTGGCCTGGAACACTGCCAGGGATGGGGCAGCCACAGCTGCTCTGGGAAACCTGTGCCAGAGGGAACAATTCCTTCCCAATATCCAATCTAACCCTGCTCTGTGTCAGTGTGAAGCCATTGCCCCTTGTCCTGTCACTCCAGGCCCTTGTCAAGAGTCTCTCTCCATCTTCCCTGTGGGCTCCTTTAAGGCCACAATGAGGTAATCCCAAAACATTTTCTTTCCCAGGCTGAACATTCCCAATTCTCCCAGCCTTTGCTTTCTGAGTAGGGTAAAATCATGCAGCTCATTGTGGAGGAACACAAAAGATATCAGGATATATACCTACAGTAATAAAACACCACAATCACTCCACAGAGTTCTTTGCAGATATAGAAGGCAACAATTAGACATTTTGACTTGACAAAACTCTTCCAACACAGCAGGGAAATTGGGATCCCAGCCTTCAAACCCCTTATTCTGACCTCCTCAATACACAGGTTAATCAGTCAGCTGCTTAATGCAAAATGAAAATGATACCACAGCAGTCAGGGCATAGACAGACAGGTGTAAAAGTGAATATGTGACAAAAGTGTCAGTGAGGGATGGAGCTGGAATGGAAAAGGAGTGACTAGTGACTGAGTAGTGACTGAGAAAAGGCTGCCTACTCCTACAGCTGATTATAGACCTGGGATGTAGCTGGGATGGCTGATATGGCACCAGACATTATTAATAGTCCAGACCCCCAGTGGGATTGTGAGAGGATGCTGGGGAGTGCCAAACCCTCCAGGGAGCTCTCAAGTGCCCTGGTGTTGGTGGCAGGGGAGGGAGGTGCAGGGTTAAACCTGACAAGAATTAACTGTGCACAAGGTGTGAGAAGCAGCAGCTGCTCCAAAGAGGGAGGTGAGCAGGGAGGAACTGCTCCTGACCTTTCTCTTGGAACAAGGCAGGTGTGTGTACAGCAGCCTCCTCTTGACCTTCAAAAAAATACAGATATATCTGTGGAAGGATCAAATGTAGAGACACACCTGCCATTGCATTCACCTGTGTGACTCTGCAGAGCTCTTCTGACAGGTCAGAGCACAGACTGCTCCTTGCAGCAGAGGTGTTATCCCAAAACTGGCCCTCAGGAAGATGTCATTGTTGGGAAAGCTCTCCCCAGTGACCACTAGGGTCATGGTCACCCCCATTGTGGGTTGGTTCAAAGTGCAGAGGAGTCTGAGATGCTCTGGTGAGCAGCTGTCCTGCTGTGCTTTGCTCAGCCAGTCGTTTGAAAAGGAAATGTCAGTGACTCCGTGGGCTGGACTCCATTTCCATAAGAAATTAGTTAATACACCATTCACTGGAGGCTACTGGGGCTCAGGGCTCAGAGGTGTCTTCTCTTTTATAAATGGCTTTGAGTAAATTAGTTAATACACCTCTGAGCTGCTGCAGAGATGAAGAACCTTTGGTGGGCTCCCCCTCAGATGTGTAGCTGCATCCCCTCTGCCAGTGTGCCAGAGGAAGGGATTTGTTTCAAATCCCCTCACCCTAATTTCCAGTTTGTTTGCCCCTCAGGATGGGAGGGTTAACACTTAGGGCTGCCATCACTTGATTTTGTCTCTGAATTCTTCGGCTTGTTGGAGGGTCTGGCTCTTGTGGAAGCTGTATTTTCAATCTGTATGTGTTGAAATTTCTGTATCCTGAGAAATGGAAGTGTCCAGGAGGGTGTGTGCAAGCACATTCAGCATTCTGCAGCAATCTACCTTCATAAATCCGTATTGTACAACAGTTGTACAAACAGCTCATCACTGTTCTGAAATACAGTGCAAATTTTCAGACACAGTTATTTCACATTCCCACCTTTCTGAGTATTCAGAATGCTTTTCTTGCTCTGTACCTTCTCCATGTCCCCCAAAGCATAGAGGAAGAGAGCTGCATTTCTTCCCAACATAGTTATTAGGAAGAGGGAATCAATGGCAATCCATGACTTGGGAGGCTGTGGAAGCTGTGCTCAGCAAACAGTGACAATAATTACACTTTCCTCTTTGGTAAAAGCCTGGAAAAGCTGTCAGCCACCACAAAGGATCATTAGTTGCTTGCTCTGAAGAACAGAAGCTGCTCCTATTTTTTTTTTTTAGGAAATGCCAAACACTTCAAGCTGGCTTACATAAATCATGTGGGGTATTACAATGCTGAATATAAAACTCACCAGTCACTTTTCCTTCCATTCCAATTCCTCTTAGCAATGACTTGCAAGTAAATGCTTGGGCAGTCTCTCACAGAGCTAGGATTTCATGCTTTCTGCAGAATGTTTTAAATGATGTTTCGCTCTTTCCCTGTGTGGGACATTCAGAGACTGACCAAAATAAAGCTATACAAAACTAAACTAAACTAAATTTTTCCCTACTACATAAAGTGGTGAGTCTGAAAAGTGCAGAAAGTGATTCACCAGAGTTTGTTAGGGATTGAATTTATTGATGGAAGAGGTAAGCTTATTTACTTATCCTAAATTTAGACCTTCCCTGATCCACCTAGCTCAGACAGCATTAATACCCTGATAAAACTGCAGTGATAGGCTGGAGAACAAACCATTAAAATAGAGTAAAGCTGAGCCACAGTTGGGAGATCAATCAGCTTTGCAAAGCATGAGCTTTTCTTTTCTGTTCTGTTTGCTTTTCCCCTCTGAGCCACAAATATCAGCAATCTCCAAATCAAATTTGCTTAGTGCAAACCTGCCACAAACACAGCCAAAATGAACTTTTGTCAGGAATTTACGTGTAGAAAATTCTAAGAAGAACCATGAAGAACAACAAAAATATCTCACTAACATCAGCTAACCAAGAAAAATTAGCTTGGGCAAAATCTTTCCACCTGAAATGAATAATTTGAATTGAAAAAAAAAAAAATTAAGAACAATGAAAGAGGAGAAAAAGTGAAGGATTGAATTCTTAGGAGATTTTTATATCAAAAAAAGAGCTGCTTGTGCTGAGGTAGCTTCTGCTGAGGTCCACAGTAATCCTGTGCCCCCCAGGAACCTGGAATTTGAGTCAGTATTCTCTCAGACAGGACATGTGTGCTGAAATCTTGCCTCCAATCTAAGTCCCCTCCATAGATAATTCACTCACTGGCCTGCATTAACTAAGCACTTGTTCTGCCTTGTGAATTGCATTGTGGGACTCCTGGAGGCATGACCAGAAACACCAGAATTATTTGCTTTGAGACTATGAAAAGATAAACATTTTAATGTTTTACTTTTTCCTCTTCTTTTTACGGATTTAACAACACACGTGCCAAATAAATTTCAAATTATCTGCAGTTCAGACAAGCACAGTGTTCCATTTTGGGCAAAGAGCCATTCATCAAATGCAGTACTCCCAGACCTGCAAACAAATACACTTTTAATGTGTCTTATAATCAGATTACAGCCAAGGCCATAAACCAACTGCACTTTTCCAACAACACCCATTTCTCCTATCTAGAATAGTGCTTTAAACCTACTCTGAGGTGCTGGACTTTATGGAAAGCCTGACAACTTTTAGTCATGGACTGGAATCTCTGAACAGCACTTATGAACTTCCTAGGTTGGAGGAACTCCCTGAAAACTATAATCTTACCCATTTTTGTGTTTTCTGTCGAAGTTTTCACCCAGAAAAATACAAAGTTTTGTCCAAAACCTTTTGACTTTTGCATCAAACAATTTGCCAAGCATAAATCAAACTAGAGGTTGAATTTCAAAGTTAACATCTTTCCCACCAAATCAGTAAGACATTTCACATGAAGTTCAGGAAAATGTTTTCCAGCGTTTTTCCCATTAATGGGGCTCCTGCATGGAGAAGAAAAATAGCTCATTTTAGCTTCTCCAACTCTCAGGTCCCCAGCCCTTCCTTTCTGTGTGCAGCGGGACATTAAAGAGAGCCCGCAGGAACTCCAGCCTCACTTTTCCCACCTCATCACCTGCTCCAACTTGTGTATTTTGCTAGTGCCACTTAGTTTTGAGACTGAGCAGAGCAGTGATTGCATGCAGCTGCATGTTGGCATGAATAATGCTTCTGGCTTTGGGGCTGAGCCTTGTCAGAGCTTTGCTCACCGTCCTGTGGGCTCGTGTGTCGTCCCGCGTGCGGATTCTGGGTGCTGCGAGAGCTCTGCTCAATGACATCTGTTTAATAATATTTTTACTGTTTTTCAAAGCAAGCCCTATGCTGAGGGAAGGCAAAATCACATGGCAATTTTTTATCCAGAAAGGTCTGGGCTCTGAGATCCATCTACATTAAGTTAGTATTTATTCAGGTATGACAGTAATTGTATGGTAACTGAACATCTTCGATTTCCCACCCCCCACCAAAAGCAAAACATTGCTGCAAGCAAGTCTAGATTTAGGTGAACTCACACTGTGACAAACTGAGAATGGAGAAAACACATTTCTTGTCCATAAAAGGACAGCTCACACATCCACAGAGGGTAGCTCTGATTTTGCTGCAGTTCCAAACTGTGAAGTGGGGACTCAATCTTGCAAAAAGGAGTGTTGTTTAGACTGGATAGAAGGTTGTAGAGTAAAAAATTTTTTTCTTTTTTTTTTTTTTTTCCTTCGCCTTCTGAAACAGAAAATGGTTCTCTCTCATAAACAGAAAATTGTGATTTTTTTTTTTTTTTTTAAGTGGAAAATTTTCTGTTCAGGAGGGAAGGGATCTTTCCCCTCATCACTGGTGAGGCTGTGTCTGGTTCTGGGCTGCTCAATACAGGAGCAAATCCATGAAAATTATTAAGGATTAGGACAAGTGTATCAGGAAGAGAGACTGAGAGAGATGGGGCTGTTCATGCTGCAGAAGAGAAGTCCCAGGGAGATTTTACTGAAGTGTAGAAATACTTCACAGGAGAGATTAATAAAGATGGAGCCAGGCTCTACTCAGATTTGTCCATGAAAAGACAAGAGGCAATGGGAAAAAATTGAGATATAGGAAATACTGCTTATACTGCTGGTACACTGCTGATGAAATGTATTTTTTTTTTTAAGTTTAAGGGTGGTGAAACACTGGAAGGAGTTGTCTAGAGGGTTGTGGAGTCTCCATCCATGGAGATATTCCAAACCTGAGTAGGCACAGCTCTCTGCAAGCTGCCCTGGCTGATACTCCTGTGAGCAGTGAGATTGGCCTAGATGATGTCCTGAGGATCCTTCCAACTCCATCTGTCCCATGTCTGTGACTCTGTGCCTGCATCCCACAGTGCCAGAGGCCTCTGGCATGTGGTGGATGTGTTTGCAGAGCAGGGAAACCAAATTCAAGACTTTCCTGAGTCACTTGAAGCAGTACTACAGTAGGGTTTATCACAGACTATGAGGTGGTCTAAGATGAGTTTTGTATTTTCTTCTTCAATCCACTACTCATGAAGCAAATTTATAAACAGGTGTGCTCTGAAGTGAATGGTTCACATCCATGACTTAGGATTTTATGTTGAAAATTGTTTTAGTTTAAATATAAATGCAAATACCAAATATACAGGTGTCCACATATACAAGGAGAAAAACCACCTCCCTGAACAGTGGTTCCTGGCTCTCAGCTACACAAACAAGATGACAGAAAGGCTTAAAAAGAAGTGACAAATGAGCTTCTAGAATATGGACAAAAGGTAGAATTCGAAGGAGACCAGAGGAAGCCAAATAGGGCAGTGCATGGCAAAGTACCAAGAAGCAGCACACTTTTAGGAATGGTTTTCAAAATACTGAATCTTTGAACAAGATTTTTGCATTTTAGGAGGTGGTGAGGAGAGGGATATCCTCAATCTGTCCTTGAATATTTCTAATAATATTTCTAATTCAGTTTTGCTTCACCTTACATTAATGCAATGAAGCAACTTCTTAAAAAAAAAAAAAAAAAAAAAAAAAAAAAAAAAAAAAAAAGCCACTGATCCTGGAAAAAACCCCTATGAAATGGTCAGTGGGCCCATCTGAATTCCCCACTTGTGTTATAGATGTCTAATCACCATTCCCTGACTTGACTTCATTCATCATTTTCCTTCAAGGAGACTTTCCATTACCAGAGAGAGAAAGAGTATGAAAGCACTATTGAAACACAGGATTTATTTCCTTCTTATGGTAACATTAAACAGAAGCCACTTGATAAATATGAATTAGATGGGTCTAAGAAATCTCAGCACACAAAACCTGACAGCAGTTAGCAAGGTCTGAACTTTTTTGTTTTACACAGTGTGACAGTTTTCTACTCTGCATCATCCTGCAATTTTGAAACCAGACTTCTCTGTGGAATAAAGTCTGTGGAAGAAACTTGGCCTCACTCTGCTGCCAAGTCCTGGCCATACTGTCCCAAGAGCTCCCTACCTCTGCAGAGAAAGGGCTTACCTGATATATATGCCACTATGCATGGAAAGGGGAAAAGAAAGGCCTAACATTAGATTAAATATTGGAAAAAAATCAGAAGAGAGTTACACTCATAATAAAGTAAAACAAATAGCATCTTCAAAGAAACGCACAGCCTGTGTTTCTATATCTCTATATATGTCTTTAAAGTCATAGATATTACTAAAAAAAAAATCCCAATTTTCATGTTTATAGCCTCTAGCAAACCTCTCTCTTGGACTGTTCTATCATTGACTCTCTGTTTCTTTGCAGATCTTACAGGTGAACAAGGTGATGTCCATCTTGTTTTATGTGATATTTCTCGCTTACCTTCGTGGCATCCAGTCTTCCAACATGGATCAAAGGAGTTTGCCAGAAGATTCGATAAATTCTCTTATTATTAAACTCATTCAGGCAGACATTTTAAAAAACAAGCTTTCTAAGCAGATGGTAGACATTAAGGAAAACTATCAAAACACGGTGCAGAAAACAGACACTCAGCAAGACATGGACGGGGAGGAAAATGTGAAATCAGACTTCCAGCCAGTTATCTCAGTGGATACAGATCTCTTGAGGCAGCAGAGACGCTACAACTCGCCCCGAGTCCTGCTGAGCGACAACACTCCACTGGAGCCACCACCGCTGTACCTCATGGAGGATTACATCGGGAATTCCGTGGTGCTGAACAGAACCTCCCGCAGGAAGAGGTACGCGGAGCACCGGGGCCACCGGGGGGAATACTCCGTTTGTGACAGTGAGAGTTTGTGGGTCACGGACAAATCCTCCGCCATCGACATCAGGGGACACCAGGTGACTGTTCTGGGAGAAATTAAAACGGGCAACTCTCCGGTTAAGCAATACTTTTACGAAACGAGGTGTAAAGAGGCCAAGCCCGTAAAAAACGGCTGCCGCGGCATCGATGACAAGCACTGGAACTCCCAATGCAAGACATCCCAAACTTATGTCAGAGCACTGACTTCAGAAAACAACAAACTGGTGGGCTGGAGGTGGATAAGGATAGACACCTCCTGCGTGTGCGCCTTGTCCAGGAAAATAGGAAGAACATAGATCTGCATCTCTTTGCTATATAAATTATTACTTTAAATTATATGATATGCATGTAGCATATAAATGTTTATATTGTTTTATATATATTATAAGTTGACCTTATTTATTAAACTTCAGCAAATCTACAGTATATAAGCTTTCTCTCTCAATAAACAAGAGCAAGGGTGTGTGGCTCTGCCATGGCCAACTCCGGGGTTTTTTAGGACTATGTTTGTGACACTGCTTGTCGGCAGCATACCGTAACCTTCCTGTAAAATCTGTAAAATCAGTATTTTTCAATCAGTATTGTCAAACCAGTGACTGTCATTTAGTAAACTTGTTAAAAATCAGATCAATGCCAAGACTTGTGTACATATTTATATTCCCTGCTCTATACTTTTATATTTAATTGGATCTGCAGCGTTGACTCCTCACCAGCAAAAAAAAAAAACAAAACAAAAACAAGGACCAAAATATGTGTTGTAGCCTGCAGGTGATGTCAAATTTACAGGCATCAGGTAGCCCTAAAATAAAGTTTCTGTGTATTATGACAGTTTTGCCAGTGAAATGACCATTTTCCCTCTGTTAGCATTTCAGAATAGCTGCTAGTAATCCAGGAACATCCATTTGTGTTTTGGAAGCACATTTGTTTTGCAACTGTCTCTGATGCTGCCAGTGCATCATTGAAAAAATATGAAAAAAATCTGAAATATTTGTGGCCCTAACTTGCTGAAGCCAAGAACTGATCTAAATGGATCATTAATGTAATACATAAAAGATGGTTTGTTGTGATCAGCCTCTTCCTCCTCACACGAATCAATTATCTTCTGCTTGCATTGTTGGATCATTCCTCTCTGTCTGAGTTTTTAAATTAGAAACAAAGCTGGTGGTGTTTTAACCTTAAAGGAGCCCTTGGCTTGCAAATTGTAGTAAAGAAAGATATTATATCCTGGCATGCATATCAAAGCCACACGCCCATAGGAAGGTTTCCTTCTTCTCAGCAATCCATTCTCCATCTTTCACAGGGAAAAATGTGTTGAACTGCTCGAGAGACCTGCAATGGATGGTGGCTAAAATCCATGAAGTCTGTGGTTATACTGAAGTTCCCTAATTAAACATTTGAGTTGTTGCTTAGGACAGACAAATGTGCTAGCCTGTACTTACCTCAGACTCCTCTTTGGATTGTCATGTAGCTTCACTGGGGACAGGAATAATGACACTACTTGAAGAGATGTCCCATTACACATTAGCTGTGCAATGCCCTGGATGGGATCCCACTCCCAAGAA
This sequence comes from Oenanthe melanoleuca, assembly GCF_029582105.1. Classification (NCBI taxonomy): domain Eukaryota; kingdom Metazoa; phylum Chordata; class Aves; order Passeriformes; family Muscicapidae; genus Oenanthe; species Oenanthe melanoleuca. The sequence goes on from NC_079334.1 coordinate 9,083,865, forward strand.
GCAAATGAGGGTTCATGGCTAGGAACAGTATTCAGGTTGGGCTGCACGTTATCTGTGTCCAGAGAGATCCAGCCCACAGCCAGGGCTGGGAAATACCAGCTATTCAGAAAGTTTTACCCTCAGCTTTTTTTTTTTTTCTGAAGGCTTTACAGCTTTTGCTGCAGTAGCGTGTTCAGCATCACAAATGGAAACGAGATCAGAGCCCTCAAACACGAGGCTGCAGGATGCCTTTGCTCACATGGGTTCCACTCCTGGAAAACCAGCTTCAAACATGCAACAGGCCGTGAAAGGCAGCAAACTGTGCGGTCTGCCCTAATCCCTTACAGAGAGCGCTGCACACCATAAAACCACCAGGGAGCTGGACAGGCTGCCTTGAGGCCAAGCACTGCAACAGTCCTGACTTGGAAAGCCAGGTTGGAGCACGTGGGTGTTTTCTTCAGGGGAGGCCAGAAGCAAGGCTTTTGAGAACCATCTCAATTTTCAGCATGAGGCCAGGGTATTTACCTCACAGGAAATATCATCACCTTGCATCACTAAATCCTAGCTTTGCTTCAAGCAATAACAACTTCAGAGGTTCAATACCAAGGCAGTCATTAAAATGAGAGGATGTAATATAACAAGGAACTCGGTATCTGATAGATCTGATTAGAATATTTCTCATTTCTTGGCGAAAAAATTAAAAAGAAAAACCCAACCCCACAGAGCTTTTGCTACTTTTCCTAGTAGGAAAATTTACGTTTTAACTAATCTTTTTGGCTTGGGGTAATAAGCATATTTTTCAGACTTCTGCCTCACTAGATTTTTTTGTAAATTAAGAGCTTGATTTTACACCCTGAGTTCCCAAATAAAGATAGTTTGCAGATGCTGGGAGCAACTGAGACCTGATATAATTATGGAACTTTAACTTTAGAGACCTCTTTGTTTCACTGTGTCACACAGGTCTATCTCCATGTGAGAAGAGGAGCCGAGAAGACCAATTTAACTTGGTAGAATCCCATTAATCAGAAACTACCTTGTTCCTGCAGTGTGGATGTCACTTTTGTTTATATCACTATAAATCTAGAGAAAAGCTGTTGAAGACAGGGTAGAAAATGTGTCTTCATAACAATGTAAACAACATCGGGGTTGATTCTAATGCCTTTATTTCTGCTCACTGAAAATCAAGGGAGGTTCATTTTTAAAGGTTCAAAGAAAGCCATTTGTCATTTTCCACTGTAAATCCAGTAACAGGAACTGGTCTTTGACTCTTGACTTTAACAAGTATTTTACAAGCAGCCAGCCAAAATGTCTTGGAGTAAATATGCCTGTCATCTGAAACACATGAGATGAGAACGGAGCGTGGTGTGTACGGTTATTAGACCGGCTGCCTCTTTCCCACCCCAGGAAAACAATGAGCGGAAGTGTTACCCCCTGGATCTGATCCAGCTTCCACTGAAGTCAATGGGAAAAAAAAAATAAAAATCTCACCTTCTCCGGTGGAAGCTGGATCAGGCCCCAAGTGAAGAAAAACCTGCAGATCTCGACCAGAGAGCAAAGCAATCCCACACATCAGTAACGCGTTCCTGTAAATCCTGTGTACGCATAAGATGCTGTATAATTTTGTAATGAGTTTGTAAACAAAACCTGTAATAAATTTGTTAAGGTCTGATTCTCTTTTCACTGTAGCCAGGGATGGTTTTATTGTCGACTTTGATCATGGCATAATGAATTCAAAATTCCCATCCAACTCTTTTTTTGTGTTAAGTAATTAAACAGAATATTCAGGTCTCAACGCCAGTTTAATTTAAGCATTCTAAAAATCATTTCCATTAGGCAGCTCAGATGCTCTGTCAATATTGTTTTGCCAATAGATCATTATAAGCACACATTTTATTTAGATTTTCTCCCAAATGACCAAATGCTATTCTGAAATTGCCTGTCTGTGTCAAACTGTATTTTCTCCGCTTTTTCCCCCTAGTTTTTTTCCAGTCCATTTAGTAACAGCAAAAAATGCTCCACTGAGGTTTTGGAAAACCATCTGCATTTATTTTATCACCTTTGAACATGTGTTCAGGAATGAAGTCTGTGCAGAGAGTTTACTGCTACCAAGAGATTTGTGCGGCTGCACCAGGAAGAAACTTTGACTGGACTTTACAGAGTGTGTGCTCAAAACCACTCTTCTCATACTCTGTTTTTTCGATTCTTTAGCAACCTGAGGCTTTTGCATTGTGTATCTGCAGACAATACCAAACAGGAAACGAGCCTGATTGGGAGTTCCAAAATTAAAAATTTCATGATAACGACCTGCTATCTCTGACCTCTCGGCGAATGCGTTTGCGCAGCGAAGTCAAGCGCAGGAACATTCGTTTCATTTAATAGAAACATTGTGGCAAAAGAAATGGGATTCTGTGCTCTCCATGCTTGCTAAGCGTGTGTAATTCATCATGGATGTGGGGCAGGAGGAGGAGGAAGAGGAGGAGGAGTAGGCTAGGATAATAAGCACTGCATGCAGCTTGTGGGAAGTAAAAGGCTGTGCTCCGGCTTGGAGCATTTTAAAGTGTGGAGGGGTTGTTCTCTGAAATGCTTTGTCTGTATTTTGTTACAGCAGATGGCAGAATGACGAAGCAAGCACAGATGTGGTGTAAAAAAACCAAGCAATTTGAGGATAACAAAAAACTTTCCCGGGAAAGTCGGCCACTCGCTACCACTGTGGGTCCCTGCAGTTCTGGGCAGGTGACTGCAGAGTTCAGCAATGACATCCTTAGTTTAATGATTTAGCTAATCTCTGTGGGAAAAAAAAGAGTATTTTTTTCCTGAAGCTCATAACATTCATGAGCTGGAATTTTTTTTGCTTTTCCTTTTTTTTTTTTTTTTTTTTTTTTTTTTCTTGTCCCTTTGAGGGTTCTTCATTTGTTTGTTTGTTTATTAGATTGTTTTTGGTAATCTCTAGCTGCTTTGGCACCTCTGATGAACAACAAGCGGTAATGCTTTGCATGAATGTCCCCAGATATAGATTTCTCCTTTGTCTTAGGGCTGAGCTTTGAAGCCTGGCACCTGAAAGCTGCTTTGAAACTTTGACCACGGAACTGTCCTCTTGATGTCATGACCTCATGTTTCCGGACATTTTGATCACAGGGTCCTATTTTGGAGCTCTTACCCACACAATAGGTGAGATCATGACCAGGCTGATTGAGAAGTGGCTGTGTACACAACAACCAAGGAGCAAAGACAGAGTGAGGCAGCCCTGTGCCATCTTTGTATCCACCTTCACACATCTCCTGCTCTGATTTCAGTCTTGAGTTGCATGATTAAGGGCTGGTGATCAAGCTTTGTGTTCTGCATGTCCAAGGGTTCAGATGCCCAGGATATCCTACAGTGCTTGGATTTGGGAATGACTTTAAAGATGAACTCATTCCAACCTGCCTACCACGGGCAGGGACACCTTCCACTAGACCAGGTTTCTCAGAGCCACATCCAACCTGTCCTTGAGCATTTTCAGGGATGATCTTTGGCAGCAAGACAATTTCTCAGTGCACATAAGCACGCTTTGTGTGAATCTGAGTATATCTTCTGGAAGAGGCTGCAGTGGTTGCAGCGTTGGCCTTTTCCAAAACACAGCACATTGCCACTCTTCACCTGTGTCACAGGGAGCAGACAGAGCCATTGACAGACCAGCCAGTAAGAAGGCAGGTAGCATGGTCCATTCCTCTGAGCAAAAATATTCCCATGGAGGATGTAGGAAAGCAAAACAAGTGCTGAAAAACTCAGGGAGTCGGAGCTGTTGGGTGGCAAACACCTTGCAGAGATTTCGGAAAGCGAGGGAGAATTCAGCTGTTCAACTGTAACATCAGATGAAAGGCTCTTTCCTGCTCTGATAGGGGTTAAACAAATACCATTAGATCATCTGTAGCAGTAATTCAAAAGCAAAATGAACCTCTATTAATTGGGGTTAATCCCCCTGTGTTGATGAGGAATTAACCACGCTTGCTGAGCACAAATGATGAAGCCTTGCTCTCAGTGCAGCCCCTGTTTTCAGCACTCAGGACTATGAAGCTGTTAAGTGAGGGCAAAATTTGGCTCAGAAGGTACTAAATCCACATTGAATGCATTGGAAGCATTATCCACCACACAAAACAAGCCAAGTTTTTAACATTAGTTCATAAAAATTGCTCATTACTTTGTCTAGTTTCAGGGATTTGGGTTTTAAATTAAGTTTCGAACAGTCTGGTATGACCAGTACACATATATTTAGCAGCAATTTATGAAAGAAAAGAACACTGTAAATGGAAATATGCAGCAAAATACTGTGTCTAGCACTGCAAATAACCTCTGTTGATTCTTATTTATGTTCTCAGTGTCTCTGAGAGGAATTTTAATACAAATCTTAGTTTTGTTTTACACAACATATTTTGTAAAATAACCACCTCAACTTACTGCTGGTAAGGTTTGTGGTGTGCAATCTTTGTGGATAATGAAGCAGAAACATGGCTGTAAAGCTGCTGAGCAATATAGGAGTTGCAAGTCCCAGGCTTGTACAGCAGAGAGTGAAAATGACAGAATCCGTTTCTCAGGCTCAGAGATTAAATATGTTTTAAAATATCAAATGACATTTTTTTTTCAAGTTATTACAAATATCTCGAGTCAGATTTGTATGTGACACAGCTCACTGCTCACATGGAGCATAATTTTTGTAATCTTTGTTATTGCACAAATCTGCTCAATGTGATTCCCATTAAGTTCAGAAAACAGAAATTTGCTCATTTCCACACTGCTGACAGAGCATTCAGAATAACCCCAATAGATGAGCCAAATCTCAGGTCAGAGCATGATCCCTGAGTTTATGTCCTAAGGATAAAACTACTAAGAAGGAATTTTTTTTTCTCACTCTGAGAGTGAGAGCTCAGCTGCCACATTCACAGCATCTATGCCATGCTATCACATTTGGAGACTTTGGGAGGAAGAATCTGGTCAGCTGGAAAGCTGATGGGAAGAAGAAGTGGGAAATGGATGGGGCAATAATTATTACATGGCCTCCTTGAAAACTAGATCCCTCAAAAACTTAAAATGCAGCCCTCAGGATCTTCCTAGTCTCAGGATCTGACTCAGAGGCACTTATTCCCTAGGTCAATACTCTTGGATTCCTGAGACTTGGCGTCGGGACATGGTACTTGTGCTAGGCGGGGGTAAAGGAGAAAAAAACCCTTCTCCCACCATAATCAGATAACAGCAATTATGCAAGAGGGAGTTCTCATGGGAACAGTTTTGTCTCAAACTCCCATGGCTTTTTAAATTTTTTTTTTTCCTGCAGAAATGGAAGATATGGGTTTCTGAGAAAGGGCCTGCTGCCTGTAGTTTTCTCAGAGGGATATGAGGGCGCTGGAGAACAAAACTTAGGCAGAAAAAGTCTCATTGAGTAGTTTTTCAGCAGTCTGTTTTCCCTTCACCACAAAATTATGTGGTGAAGTTTCCTGACAGAGTAATGCAGGGAGAATTTTCAGGGGAGTGACAATGAAAAGCACCTCAGTACTGAGACTGGGTTGAGGAGAGGAACTCAGAAATCCCTGTGGCTCCTTCCTCCCTTTTCCTGAATGCCCAGGGAGACTCGAGGGTGTCAGCAGCAGAAAAAGGAAAAGCAGTGACAGAATAACTGCAGAACACACTTCTCCATTCACAGCAGTCAGCCAAGGGCAGCACAAGGACAACTCCATCATTCAGAGGCTGATCCAGGGCATGCCCTTCATCTCCCTCCACGGGATCTCAAAGAGAAGGATCCATAATGCCATTTCATAAACTAAGAAATATCAAGGCAATGCTGCAATAGTCTGGACCTGGTCCACACAAAATGAAAGGCAAAATCTGGTGGGTTTTTTAGCAGTATTTGCTGTTGAACAGTTTATTTGAATCCAGAATGTACAGGAAAAAATAACGTGAATAGTGGAAAGTGTCTAAGTCACACATACAGCTAATAAATACTCAGCTTTATTCTGATCTCATGCAGGTTTAATGTCTGACTTCAGTGGGATTAGTCCAAGTTTTTACTGATACAATAAAGCTTGGAATTACATCCGTGACATTTGAAAGCAGGTGGTGGGCTCTGTGTGAGCTCAGACTCTCAATTTCTGTGTGCCATGTAGCTGCTGCCCATGAGGCTCTGTGATGGATGCTGATGGAATTATTTAATGTGATAGGTTATAGAGACCTGCACGTCCAGGCTTTAAATTACCCCTGCCCTGCTCAGAGGGATATTGTTGGCAGCTCTCAGACTGATTCAATGCAGCTCACCAGGCAAACCCCAGAGGTTTTCCATGCCACCAGCTAAGCAATCTTCCCTGAGAACCACAATGCAGAGAATTCAAAATCAACTCTGATTCTTGCTTCAGACAGAACTTCAGTGGCTTGGTTTTGTCTGAAGAAATGATGAGAAATCAAAGTTAAATGTGCAGGTACTGGCATTCAGAACTAAAGTCTGAAATCCACAACTACTGCTGGCACAAGAAAACTGGGAGATGAAGGCAGCATGTGCACACTGCAGGCTCAGTGAAGATGCTCTTGTTCAGAAACAAAACTGCTTTAGGCAACAGCAGTTTATTTGGAGCAAAGACAAAAATCCCAGTCCTGCTGAATGGTGGTGCCCAAGTGATTTTCTTTTTAGTTTACCAGAAACTTCATGGTTTGTGCTTTCCCAGGCATTTTTCAGTAGGTATTATTGAGCATAATTAGCATGATAATTTTTACTACATTAAAAACATTCCAGAACTACAACCTAAAATAAACTGAAATGATTGATCCTGGTTAAGCATCACGTCCTGGATTTTGATGCCTTTACCAGCCTTCAGTAATGGCTCAGTTTGCAAATACAGCTTGACTTTGTGGCTAGGAAAATTTCCTTGAGATTTTTCTCTTCATATGCTTTTCCATAAAATCTTCACAAATACCAGAGACTTTACAGTGCCTAAACATAATCTGAAGTGTCCATTTCTGTCAGCCCTGAGGTCATCCATTCTCCCATGAAGTGTTTACTTAATATTCCATTGCCCCAAGCAATGGTTTGCTAAGTGGGAACAGTGCAGGCTCCATGAGTGAAGAGCTACAGTTCAGGAGGTGTGAACACAGAAAATAACAAAAAAGCTGATATCAAGAAATTCACAGGAAAGCCAGAACTGGATCTTAAAAAAACAAAAAAACAAAAACAAAAACAAAAAAAAAACAAAAAAAAAAAAACAAAAAAAAAACACAAAACAAAACAAAACAAAAAAAAAAAAAACCAACAACTTTAGGAGATAAAAGCAGAAAATGAGGAAAAACAAAATCCAAAAGTTTGCAAACTTAAGGAAAAAAATAAGCTGACCTATGGTAATAGCAGTAATTGGGGTATTTTCCCCCACAGGGTTCATCCCCCTCTGCCTTGCAAAATCCATTCGTTTCCCAACAAAATAAAATATAATAGCTTGAGCTGAAATTCTGGTGTCAGGGAGATTTTCATGCTTAAGCATTTAGTGTGTCTCTGCTAATACTGTCTGCAAGAGTGGTTTATAGATCCATTCTCAAAAAAAAACCAAAAAAAAGAAACCCTGTAACTACAATCAGGATTTACTGAGAGCCAGTTCCATAGCTTAGTCTGCATTAAAGTAGACTTAATTCACTCAAACTGCTTGCATAAGACTTGATCTGAAATAACCTTTAAGTTCACATCCAGTTTTAAAGGAAAAAGAGCTGTCTTTTGACAAAGAGTTAGTAAGATTAACCCTGTGCCTAAAGCTCAAGACATGCTCAAATGTTTTCAGGAATCAGGGTAATATTAAGGTTCATTAGTGATTTTAGACCTGGAATTTACAGTCATTCACTAAAAAACCCCAAATGGAACAATAATATGATCAAGCCTCTTAGTTCCCATCCTATAAATTTTACTTTAAAATCCCAGGGTAAAATAAGTACAAAGATAATCTGTAAGCATTTAAGACTTGATCCAAAGACCATGGAAGTTTGCAAAAAGCTTCAAAAAATTTCTAGAGGGTCCTGAGCTATGTGCTTGATAATTGAACCATGGTCAATAAAACACCATGGATTTATAGGGCAATGAAAAGAACACACCAAATAAAACTGATCATTCATTTTTTTCTGAAATCAAAGCACAAAATTAGCAGTAAAGTGTTTGGCAGCACTTCACAAATTCTTCCTTGAAAAAGTCATTGAAATGGACTTGGATGTGGATGCAATTGCCTGCACGGGGTGCTGGGAAAAGGGAAGTCAGTTACATGCAGAGATATCTGGGAATACCAGGTGGAAAAGCCACTCTGGATAACTGTGGGAACAACTTTAGAGCCAGGGTGAAGTTACTGAGGCCACCTCAGTGACTGAGGTGCTCACCTCAGTGTCTGAAGGCAAATTGGGCACCTCCTTCAAATGAGGAGTGACAGCAGCACTTTCTGAAAGGTGCTGAGGAAACAGAAAATCTTTTAGGTAATGATGAGAGATTACTTTCTCCTTACCTTGTACCTTTTATTCCAATACCTGCTTCAAGGCTGCTACAGCTGCAGGTGAATATTTTAGTAACATGCCCAAAGAAGGTATTTATCTGAATTTATCCCTCCTACCATCCATATACCCATCCAAGACTTAAGTAAGTTGCTACAATAAAGTCCTAAGATTTTCCAAGTCCATGTTAGACAACTCCAAAAATTTATGGAAGACTTAGAGCAAACACACAGACTTAAATGCTGTTTAAGGTCATCTTTGATGTCAGGGTAGGTGAGATCCTTCACTGTGGAGATCCAGGGGTGTTAAAAGAAAAGGACCAATATCTGTCACTGCAGCTGGCAAACTGCTCTCAGGACAGCACTAACATTTGCTTTCACATCTCTCTTCCCTCCCAGCTAATTTCTTGTTCTGTCCTTAATAGTTCTCCAGATTAATTTAATAGTCTGTCACTCAAATGTGGGGGACTCTAGGGAAAAGTGGCCAAAACCAGACTGTGAGATTAATTATTTGGCCAGCTGGAAACAGCTTGTAATGCTGCAGGCTGGGCACCCCTGTCTTAAGGAGTTTAGAATTCCATCAAAGACTTAAAAAGGACAAAATGAGGATAAAGACTTGTTTTGTGTCAGGATCACAACCTTATTTGCAGACCACTTTGTTTGTCTCCTGGTCCAACATGCACTGAGAGGGTGAAAGTAGGAACTAACTATGAAGATAAAGGGGGGAAGCATGAAGAAGCTATGAAGATAAATGAGGGGGATTTTTGGGACTGTTGGAAAGAAGTGCCCAGAAAACATGAATCTATCCCTTAATAAAATTAGATTTTCCTTAAAATAATAATAAAAAAATAATTTCTCATCACAGGAAAATATACGTTTATATAGTTATTGATTCCCTTTTACCCCATGTGAGTTTTAATTTTTTTTTTATGGGCCTACTCTGTAATTCCAGAAGCCTCTATGGGCTGGAAGATTTGTCCCAAGTATGGGTTACCTACAAGCCCCAGCATTTCAAATTAAGATATTCTGTCAAGGGCAAGTGCCAGGTGCTTTCAGCACAAGTGTGAGCTCTGAAAATGAAGTTAAAGCTGTCAACACTGACCAAAACCAAAAGGGTTCATAAGACAGAGATGGAAAACCCAGGACAAACAGCTTCAAATGAGGGAGGGGAGAGAGCAAGGAGTGGAGAAGAGACAACTCCTTCGGGTGTTTGGCAGTGGGGACAAAATGCCAAGCCTCCAATGTGCAGTTTACAGTAGGGATGACAAATTGGGTGCAGGACAATGACCCATTGCTGGGCAGGTGACAGGATCAGCCAGCTCTGGAAGACTGACTCAGGTTAAGTGTGAATTGTGGCCAAGGAGCTGCAGGCCACCCACGCAGATCAAGTGGGAAAGAGCTAATGGGAAAGCCATTTTGGGAGTTACAAATATAACCAGTTCCTTAATCTGGGAACACAGAGCTGTAGAATAACAGCTGGACAGCAAGGCAGAACAAAGCTGTCCTCGGTGGTGGAGTGCAAGGTGGTTGAATTTGAAGGCAGTCTGCTCCATCAGAGCAGGCCCTGAGCCAGCACGGCTACGTGTGCAGGAAGGCAGGGTCACATTCCTCTGAGATGGCAGCACAGCCCTGTCCCACAGGCCAGGGCAGCAGCCTTCAAAGCAGCAATGAAATATTAGATGCTTTAAAAGGATTTCCCACTATATTGATGTTGTTCCCATAACACAAGCCAAGGAGTAGGAAGGCAGCACATCAAAACACGTTTGCAGTTTGCACACACTTGGGAGCAGGCGGCGTCTCTTCTGCACCAGACAGTGGGCTGTGACTCCATGGAAAAATCTTCCTGTGGCACCTGCACCAAAAGCAGGAGGCTGAGAAAGTCGCCTCCATTGCTGATGGTGTTTGAAGTGATTCACAAAACCCAGGGCCACGGCAGACCCCACAGGGATGAGCACTCCCATTCTGCCCCAGCGCCCAGCTGAACCATTTCCACTGCTCCAAGGACAAAACCTGCCCTCCCATTTGGGATTGCTGTGACTGTCCATGAGCCAGCAGCACCCTGGGGCTGAAAAGGTCCGTGGTGTCCTGGGGTGCATCAGGAAGGGCATCCCCAGCAGGTCAGGAGTGCTCCTGCCCCTCTGCCCAGCCCTGGAGGCACATCTGGAGAGCTGTGTCCAGCTCTGGGATCAGCAGCACAGCAGGGACAGGGAGCTCCTGGAGTGGGGCCAGCGGAGGCTGCAGAGATGATTTAGGGCCTGGAGCATCTCTGCCAGGGAAAGGCTGAGGGAGCTGGGGCTGCCCAGGCTGGAGAGGAGCCCCAGCTGAGAGGGGCCCTGAGCCCTGGGTGTCCCTGTGTGCAGGGAGGGTCAGAGCAGGGCCCAGCAATGGCACCAGAGCCACGGGCAGGGACTGAGCCCAGGGGGTTCCACCTGCACAGGAGGCACAACTTCTGTCCTGGGCAGTGCCAGGCACTGAACAGAGACCAGAGAGGGTGTGGAGTCTCCTCACTGGGGATATTCCAGACCCCTCTGGACACAATCCTGTGCCCTGTGCTCTGGGATGGCCCTGCTGGAGCAGGGAGGTGGCACCTGTGACCTTCTGTGATCCCTTCAGCCTGACCCATCCTGGGATTCTGTGAAACTGTGTGGGCAGTGGCTGACCCAAGGCAGAGCACAGACTGAAGTGTGCCACAATTCAGGATTGCAGAGCTCTCCTCCCTGCCAGTTCACACAAGGCAGGCAAGATGCTGCCATGGCTGCTGGAAGGGGTTAAATACTCATTTATTAGCAGCACCTCTCCTTGAGAGTGAGCTCTGCAAGCACTCAAACCACCACAGAAGAGTCACAAAATCAGAAGGCAGAGAGCACTCTCAGCACTTCCAAAGCATCACATTTTGTAGCAGCACAGGACTCTCTGCATCTCCTTTCTGCCAGATCTATGTTCCCTGCTATTCCAGCTTTTAGATTTATTTTTTTCAGACTATGGTACATGACAAATGCAGAATAGGGACAACCTCTGCAGTTTTCTGTCTTACAGTCTTAACAGCTCTTCCTAAATCCCCTGCAAAGCTTGGAAGAGGCACAAGGCAGAAAAGGACTGTCATCCTGCAGTGTAACTGACTGCTGTATGATCTAACAGCCACTGCTCACATTTTTCCCTGGGATAAGCTGGTGGCATTCCGGAAGAAAAGGGTAGATTCCTGAGCTTACTTATGAATTTCCTGCAGGCTAACCACATTCATAGAAAAACACTCTGTAGATCCCCTGCTGTTATGTTATTTTGTAGGCAAGCCTGTCAGCTCTTTCAATTAAAACTTTTGGTTTGTGATGGAAATCAGGCTTCCAAATAGACTTCCTTTTCTTGCAAATACTACACTTTATTTTTCCAGAGTTATTATTCCAGTATCCTCATTATCACAGTATTATTACATACTACTCTTCTGGAACTAGATTTAAACCATTCAGTGGCATCCAGATTTTTAGCTGACATAATATGGGATGTATCAAGAGTGGCAACATTCACTGCTGCTGTTTAGGGACTCAGTACATGACAGAGAATTGACATTTCTTTGACACATCACATTTCCTTCAGCTACTGCACCTCTTACTACCTTCAGCTGCTATCTCTGCCTTGTATTTTCAAATCCAAGACTACTGCAAAATGAACTTTATTTATGCAATAAACAGAGCACCTCTCTGGCACCTGTTTTAAGCATTTACCATTGACAATGAAGGTGCCTGAGCTAGAGAGAAAAACAAAAATACTCCTTCGAATTGCAAGAGAAAGAGCCTTCAGAAGTGTGTTTAATCAGTGTAATCAGGCAAAGTGCTGCATCCTGGAAGAGACCCTGCTCTTCAGTACTAGAGAACAGAGACAATTTTTCAAAGCTGTGGAAATTCATGCCACAAACGATGTGTTGCAGCATTTCCACCGTGATCAAACACAAAAGAAAAGCCAGACTTACCTCTGGGCGAGCCTTTTTGGATCATCTGTGAGCTGCAGAGGTGGAAGAAGAGGTATGTGGAAAAGCAGGACAGGTACTAACCAGAACAGGCACCCAGCAGTCAGCACTTGCAAAATGGCTACGGGGAGACTGGAGAGCTCAGCTCTGCAAGACTTAAAGGGACAGATTTCCACAAGCACACTGGGGCAAAAGCCTCTGGAAGAGCACAATTCCCCACTGGGGGAAGGCAGGCCCTGCTTCTGGGAATACTGAAGCCTGTCCTTAACTCCAAGCACGTGAGAGCTGCTGTGGGCTTCAGGCTGTGCAGCCTGCAGGACTCGATTTACTGATGTGCACAAAGCTACCCAGGGAGGGGATGCTCCAGCAGGGGCTTGTGGCAGCTCCATCACAGAAGGAGTGAGGTGCCATCACTGCTGAGGTACTCTGACCACTGAAGAGTGCTAAGATACATTGCAGAGGTTCAAAAAGGAAAGAAAATAAAATAATCAAAATGCACCCTTAAAAAAATCTCAAGTCATTGCAACAAGCACTGCTCATGTATTCACTCTGATATTTCTAGTTTGTTTTTTCAGCATGATACCCACAATAGGTGCCCATCTAATTGAAACAATTCCAAAGCACTTTGAGCTGCTCAAAACAAGTGAAAATTAACCCCAATTATGGATTTACAGCTCCCTTCTCCTCTATGACTGAATTACAGTGTCAAATATTTTACAGTGAGAGCAGAAACACTCCAATGATGGCACAGGAGATTTTGAAGACAATATCATCAGGTTTCAAAAGACATATTCCCCTTAGCTCTGCTGCCCAAGATTGCCACAGCATGGCTGCATAGGACAACAGGAGTCTCTGTGGTGTCCCCAGATCCTTGTCCACCACAAAGGCCCCCAAAATATGATGATCCTTTTCAGCCATGAGAGGTGGCATCATGACTTTGGGACAGCCAGCAGGGGATTTCTGCAGTTATGGGATACAAATAGGCAGCATATCTGGGCTTGGGCTTGCCCTGACGTAGCTCTTCTACATCATAGAACCATAGAATCACAGAATCATGAAATCATGGAGTGGTTTGGGTTGGAAGGGACTCTAAAGATAATCTTGTTCCAACCTTCCTTGAAAAAAATAAAGATATGGTGGTGCTGATGGGATTTATTTGCTCATATTGGATCATATAACTAGTTAAATGCTGAAAGAATTGAAACCCGGGTTGTTTTTAATTCTTTCCCCTGTGATAAGAAGTTACTCTTAGCTGTTTTCCCAATGCCATCACTTTCCTCCTGACATTGAGTTCATTCTGTGCTCGGACTTGCACACAACCCTTAAACCAGTCATCTTTGGTTTTCTCCAGACACAGGGGCTGTGACACTCTCAAACATCTCAGCACCAGAGGGGCTGCCCTGCAGGCTCCATCTGCTGCAGCATGTTTCAGGAAACGTGGTGGGGTGTTTTATCCCCACTAATTGAAATGTCCTAAAAATGTTATCAGGCTCATTCTGCTCCTGCTCACAGCACAAATTTATTCTGTGCCACCCATCTCAGCAAGGGTGACACCAGACCCCAGCTCCTCCTGCTTAGTGGAATACTTCCCACTCCATGTTCTGTGGGGGTTGTAGCTTTTTTAGTGTGTCATTAGCATGACTGATTACATGCTATTGACATGCCATGAAAGCTTTCCAGATGTAACTTAACATTGGATTCTTAATGAATATCTGGGCCTGAATCTGATGTTTCCTGTACTGCATTCACACTGGAGCAGCAGCAATGCTGGAGAGAGATTAGAAAGGATGCATGGGCTGAATCCTGCACCCAAAAGCAACCATGAGGAAAATCAGGTAGAGTGATGGATGTTGAATATATGGCAGCTGGAACCAGAATTTCACATTTAATATTATATATTTCAAACATTATTCATGGATTCTGCAAATAATTAATGGGGCTAAATTTATCATCTCAAGAATTCTTTATAATAGAAAGTCAATGGCAATCACTAAAGGGAACTTCTTTATACCCTGCCATTAAAACAAATGTTCCTTGTAAGGCATTAGTACAGGTGGGAAGAATTTACCCTGCAGGGATAAGAAAATCAGACAGGAAATGTTCCAATGATTGTTTTAAATATCTCTGGGTGAGGTAGCAGATAAACAGGGCTATGGAACTTCTGAGAGTTTGAAACCTTTTGCTTTCTGAGCCAGACTGCCCTTTCCACAGACACACTCCTTAAAAAATTAGGTACCAAAAGATTTATTGGCTGGAAAGGGAAAAGGTTTTAAAATAGTTTTCTTCATTGCTTTAACATGAAGCAACTTACAGTGTGTGTGTGTCCCTGGACATGAGGGCAGATTAAAATTACTCCATGCTTTGATAGAACAAGTCCCTTTATAGCCTGCTTTAAGGTTTGGTTTAATTGTGTAAAGTCTGGATTTGTGCTCCCTTGAATATGTGAAAATATATTGATTTGGGTTTTTTGCAGTATTGGAGCTTAAAAATTCATCTTTTTTCTGTATCAAATGCTGCCATATGCCACATTAGGTGCTTGTACCCCACACATAATGATCCCTGGTGTGCAACTTCTGCAGCCAGGGATGTGCCCAGCAAGGCTCTGCACACAGGGGAAGTGCTCTTTAGCATACAGTTGTCTGGTGGCTGTTTTAGATGATGTGAAATTGCCTCTTCACTGATTTCCAGAGGTAAAATAGGTTTCTGTAAAGGCTGTTGGCTGAAAAGCAGCACGATAAGGAAGGAGATAAAGTGGCTGGCAGCAGAAATGTGTAATATTTGCAAAAGGAAAAGCAAGGAAGCAAAAGAAGCAGCCCTGAGGAGGAAAAAAGAGGCTAAGAAAGAGATTTCCTGCCTAATGAAGACAATAGTCACTTGCTTGAGAAAGCAGAGAGGAGCAGACAACAGCAGGAGAAATGTTTCCAGGGGTTCTCATAGAAATGGGACACAGTTTTCTTTGGCAAGTGAATTTCCTGCAAGAGCCAAATGCCTTCAGAAACAGCTTATCCTCTGGTAGCTGTCTTTTGATTAAACTCCCTCAAAAAAGCATCTGTAAAGCATGAAGCCATTCAAAGTGCAATCAGTTAGATAAGGCAGCATCCATTCCCACCCAGCCACTTGTTCTAACAAACTTGGTAATTCCAGGCTCTGTGCAGCAGAATTCTCCAATTCTCTGTGCTGGAGAAGCTCCTGCTGCCTCCTGCACAGCAGGGCATCATCCACAGCCTGAGTGGATCAGCAAGAACTCAGCCCAGCTGCAGACCAGAGGGACAGCCCTGCTCTCAGACCTGCAGGGCTCTTCTCAGAGCCCCACATCTACAAATGCTGGGAAAAGGAAGAAAGCACCAAGTGGAGAAGCAGCAGTTCCCCACTTGCATGCTGCACCTGATGTTTGATTGGAGGGGGAAGAGGCTGAGGGACAAGAAAACATCATCTCTAGCATTTCATTCCACAAGAAAGAGTTTTCCTTCAAGAGCTACATCAAAGTTCCCAGATAGCTGCATTTTAAATCCATCCCTTACAATGATAGAAGGGAAAAGTCTTTGTGGGCACCCTGGCTCATGAGAGCAAATTAATGAATGGCACAGAGCTTATACACTGCTGGATCTGTTCTTGTTTGTTGGCTGCCAGCAACACATGCAATTAGAAAAATTCAAGTCCAGTTGAAGCCTGGATCTTGATTTGCCAATTTGGCTTCAGCCTCCCAGCTGTCAGGTCTTAGTTGACAAATAGTCCCAGTTTTAGAGTGACTCAAGTATTTTATCTCTCATATGTTTTAAATAAATTGGGAAAGGCACGTGCAAAAACAACAAAAAATATTCCAGAATAGTTTCATTGTTACTTAAGTGGACTGGGGTCAGAGTCATGTATTCTATTTAATACAACACTAAGGTATGATTTCAAAAACAGAGGTGGGGAAAAAAAGAATAATTTGAACCAAGATTCTAAGTCTCTACTTATAAGAAGACTTAGGCAAGTGTTTAGCTTCTCACAGTGCAAAACCAGAGTGTGGCAACACTGCTCACAGGTTTGAAATGATATCTGGAGATCTGGTAGGGTTCAACCCTTCATTTTCTACTTGAAATAGGATTTCTGCTTCACATGGTTGACTCATAAAAATCATATAGAATCATCATAGAATCACAGAATGGTTTGGATTGGATGGGACCTTGAGGACTATCTTGTTCCAATCCCTGCCATGGGCAGGGACACCTTCCACTATCCCAGGTTGCTCAGAGCCCCATCCAGCCTGGCCTGGAACACTGCCAGGGATGGGGCAGCCACAGCTGCTCTGGGAAACCTGTGCCAGGGCATCACCATCCTTACAGGGAACAATTTCTTCCTATTACATAATTCAAACCCACTCTGTGTCAGTGTGAAGCCATTGCCCCTTGTCCTGTCACTCCAGGCCCTTGTCAATAGTCTCTCTCCAAAATTAAATGCATAATTTTGAGAGGAATCCTATAGCCCCATAATGAGTGGAAGAAGTTTTCTTATAAAAGATGGCCACTAAATAGCAATTTCCTTATTTTCACAAGTATTATACCTTTCTATGAAATGGAGATGTGTGAGATTAGTTCTACTTATTTGTAAGTTATCATGTTGTGTCTGTATTTCCCCTCTTTTATCTTAGTCTTGTTCATCTCTATGATAATTTTTTTTTTTTTTCAAATATGAGTCAAAAGGATTTATGCTTTCTTTAAAGATGGAAATCCATGGAAGCTTGACATTTATTGTAAGGAGGACTAGGAGCTCACCTGGGATTTATTTAGTTATTTATTTAAATTTAGATATGCCTGGCATTTCATGGGAAAGGGCTGCTGGTTTCCCTGTCAGACAGGCCAGGGAGCCAGCTCAGGATCCCCACCTCTCAGAAAGGCCACTTTTCTGCCCCCACTATGTGCACACTTACCAGAACAGAGCATGCATTCCCACTTTGCCTATTCCAACTCTCAGCACTCCCGTTTGAATCCTTTTCCCCATTCCCCAGAGGATTTATAAAACAGCCATGACCATAATCACACATGACCATTGCTTTGGATGCCTCTGTTTCCAAGGCATGACATGGTTTTTGGTGGATATTAGCAGTGTATTTGGAATGACTCCCTGTAATGTCATTGTGGACAGGTTTATTTGTTCAGCACAGAGAGTGAGTGTTCAGCTCCTTTTGATTGTGCTCAGAACTGCCAAAATCATTCCAAAAATAACAGAGGTCCTAAGGATCCATAGATGCTTCAGCTTTAAGGTGAAGTTACTCTGTCAAGTCTTTCAATCAGATTTCTGCTTTATGTCCTTTGCTTTCTGCCTTTTGGGAGTCAAAACAAATATTTTGGGCTGAAAACCAAAAAATAAGTGTGCAAATCTTGAATGACCAGGAGAGCTCCAGGCAGCTTGGAAGTCAAGGGAAAAACTCTCCCTGGCTTTGGTAAGGTGGAGGTGAAGCTGCAAGCCAAGGAAGAGCACAGAGGATTGCCCTGACAGCTCCTGCCTTCAGAGATGATAAAGGCAGTTCTGATTCTGCAGGGCTTTTGGCTTTCCTGCTCCATTTAAGAGTCTATATTTGGCAATGGAAAATTGCCCTATTTAGAGAATTTTGTAAACAATGTTCGTTATAGGCAATGAAGTTTTTCCATCGCCTATATATAGTTATCTGAAGCTCTGATTCAGGTCAAGAGACAAGAAATAATTAAATTTTGCTCAGGTTTCATGCCACATTGAGCTGTTTTAACTGACCATGGAGAAGCAGTTGTGTTCCATGAGCCATTTTAATGTATATGTCCCTAGAGTACTTTTGGGCACATCTGATTTACCAAGGTCACATCATCTACATTTGTCATCAAATAGCCCCAGGCACACTGAGGAACAAACTTTGCAGTTCCACATCCCAAGTGAGCTGGGTGCAGCCTCATGAGCTGTTGATTTTCAGTTAGGAAAGGCATCACAGGGACAGCCAGACATGCTGTAAACTCTTGGAGTACACAATGCTTCTCTCCTGATCAGTAGTAGCACCTTAAACCTCAGAGTCCAAATTATGGACTCGGGTATGAGGCACTCCACAAACATAAAATTTGGATTTATTAAATAGAAAAGACTCAAGGTGGCAGCAAAGTAATTAAACATTTCCACATCATTTTATTGAATTATGAAATTCATTGTGTAAGACATCACTGAGGCAAAAATCAAATGTATTCAGATAATAAAACTATTCATGGGGGGTTTTGTTTCCATCCAGTAACTCATGAAGTACGTACAGGTTTAAACCAGAATGTGAAAACAAGGGTTCCTTACTCCTCTCCTCTCCCTTCCTCCTCTTCCCACCCCAAAAGCATCCCACTGGAATGGCCACATGCAATAAGGTCAGAGCAATGAGGAGAGGAGGCAGTGAAGGGAAAATGGTGTTACTCTTCCTAATTCTGTAAAAATATTCAGCAGAGCAGTTATTTATTAAACCGTAATTAATAGGACAATGTTGTGAGCCACAGAGAGTGACAACATTTTTCACAGCATCATAGAATGCACAGTGTTGGAAGGGACCAAAAAGGATCCTTGAATTTTGAGTCCTGAGGGCTACAGCTGGGGAATATCTCCTGGAGCAGAGAATCTTACCATTTTTTTTGAGCCAGATGCCTCAGGTGCTAAACACACCATAGCAGCTTCTAAACAGCAAAATGCATTTGAATTTTTTCCTCTCATCCTTTACCTGTCCTGCTTTTCAAACCAAGTTTTTTGATGATGAGTGTCTTTGGTGATCTGCACCTGAAACTGCTGAAATTTCAGGGATTATGGAATTGCATCATTTGGAGGTTTCTATTAAAGTTAATTGTATTATTATTGTATTGTTTGCTAAGGTCAAAGATATTCAGTTAGCCAATAAACAATAGTTTCATCTGCAGAGACCTGTGGTGCTGATAACCCCCTCTATCACATGCCAAAGACCAGCTGTGGCAAACATTTTCAAGGAGAAATTCAAGATGTTTTTGTTTCTTCCTAGTTCTCCGTGCGTTGCTCCGGGCATTGCGTGTGTAGGAGATGTCAGGATTTGCTATTTCCTCTCTTGCCTAACTCTGTGGTGGTTTCAAGGTTTACTTAAGGACATGCTGACCAATTAGAAAAGATTGTTTGAGTTAAATTTTGTCAAGGTGCCCAGAGTCTTCCAGAGCAGTGGGTGCTAGCAGGGGGGGCAGAGAAAAGGACACTTATTATTTGCACATGCACTCACACAGCTCCTCTCTGTTGTGCCTCTCTTCAGTCTTTCATGTCTGAAATGGGCACACATTTTCCTGGAATTAACTCAGATCCTTTGGATGTGAGGCTTTGGGGTGGGCAAATAACTTGGACTGAAAACATCATTGAGCTGTCAACCATGTGTGAACGTGGAGGATCCCACCATGGGTTGGGATGATCTCCAATTTATCCTGAATTCTCTGCATCTTGCAGGTTGTTCTTGGGATCTATCCATTGCCCCCACACGTGAACTATCCAACCTCCTGGAATTGTCTAGGGATCAGAAATTTTCTGTGTTTTTGCTGCAGCATCAAGAAGTCAGAGCAGACTCCTGCCTGAGGATGCCACAGATCCATCTACATCGACCCTCCAGAACAGCACACTTTAAATACAACAATGGTCACCTCAGAGGGGTCCTGGGACAATCACCAGGATCACAGAATTGTCCCTGCCATGAGCTGGTGTGGCATAGAAAAAGTAAAGGCAATCAAACTGCAATTTCTTGTAAAGGCTGAATATGAATCTCTGACCACCTAGAAGAGACAATAATGAATCCTCTTGAATTCCTGGCCAAAGCAGTGGATTGAGGGAAAGGGGACATGCCTGCCTCATTCTTCCCAGCACAGGGAAGTAAACTTCATTATTTTTCCCCTAGAAATTGTACTGGAAACACCCCAAATTACTACTTCTAGCTCATGCCTTCAATGGGTGAAAAGCAGTAATAATGAGAGCACCAAAGTGAGAAACGGGGGAGTGAATTTCTGACAGAGCAGTGACAAGATGGATGAACTTTTCCCACTCATGTTTCACCTGCTATCTCAGTTCCCCACCCATGAAGTGGAAGAGGATGATGTACAGTTGAGAAGAGCTGTGGTAGGTCTGGCCATGGCTACATGGCTGCAGGACAGAGCCTGGCATAAGCATCAGCTGATCCTTTGGAAGCCAATTCTTCCCCTCCCCAAAAGAAGACATCAATAGAAATGAGAAACTCCTGCTTCCCTTTATCAGGCAATTCGGTAACACTAAAAATCCTTTAACACTGAGAAGGGCTGAAGCTCTGGACAGGTTTAAAAAAAAAGATGAAAGCAGGCACAGCCACATGGAAACACAAATGACATCCGTTCAGAATTAGCTCTGCCCCTTTTATCTTCCAAAGAAGCCACTCTGAACTCCAACCTTTGGATTCTCTCGAGGCATTAGCTTTTCATTAGGAATGAATGGCTGATCACATTATGACAGACAAATGATGGGCAGCAGGAGGGTTTACCAACATGCCTTGCACTCCCACAGTCACTGAGGGGGAAGTCTAATGAGCAAATAACCTGCTGCAACTTTCTACATATTTCCTGTAATTGAGAACTCTTCTGTACTTTGTCTGGAATGCAGATGCCTGTCAGTCACAGGGTCATAAATAGGATTAGGGGCCGTTTCTGAAAAGGCAGGCAACCAGCTTTAGATGCTCAGTTGAAAATACAGATGTTTTCTGGCTGCATGGCTGTTAGACAGTGGGATCTCCACCCCTGTTTAAGCAGGCTTGGCTGATGGCTCTGCCCTGAGGCCCCAGGCTTGCAACTGGTGCAGATCCTATTAGGAGTGCAGATCCCTACTAAGTTTTGCCTTTGCAATCAGCTGCAGGATCCAAGCATGAGAAGCACCCTGAGAAATCTGATAAAATAAATACAGTCTTCTGAGAACTGTAACCTCCTCCATCCCAACTATAGCTGCTATGTGTAGCAGAACTGTCTGAAAAAAAAATATTTGCCAATATTTAGATAGATTTCCTAGCGGTGCTGAACAATACATTAATTTCCCTAGTACAGTACAAAAAAAAAAAAAGAAATCTGTTTGCCAAAAAAGAGGGCATTTTGGTTTGAGGTTTTGTGTGTGTGTTTGTTGTTTAGGGTTTTTTCTTTTAGGCCATGTCTAATTACAAGCTGAATTGCTTGTGCACAGACTGTGAAACTTGTATAACTTTTGCCAAATGACCACTTATGGCAACCAGTAGGCTCTGCCTCTCAGCTTTGCTGTTTTTCTGCTTATCCCTTCACTTCCACATCTATGTTAGAACTAATTCTCTTGTCAGTAGAAGCTGTTTCTCCTGTCAGGATATCTTATTTTAGGGATGTCACAAAAGAGTGTTAAGATACCCATCAGGATGCTGGCTGGTGAGCCACTTCATAAGCATGCAGAAACAATCCTTCCCCTGAAAAGCACTTCCATCCTCAACAGCCAGGATACAAAAAGTATGGATAGGATGGGAGCTGCTGCAGTGAGCAGCCTCCTCAAGGTCACAGAGGAGATCAGATGAGGAATAAAACCTTCACCTCCCACGCATCTCTGCTGGGCTCAACTTTTCTTTAGTATAAAGAAGTCAGTGTTGAAGTTTATTGATTTCATCCAAGGCAATTCCCACTGGATCTCACCATAGTGGAGGTAGAGAGAGGGGAGAGATCCAGTTTAATCAGTCTACCAAAGTTTGCAAAACCTTTGCATGGAATGCAGCTGAGTATAAAACCATTCCATTTTTCAGGATATACAAACCAAATGGAAGTCTGTGTATCACATGATTAAATGTGCTCTAGATGAGAAGGGAGCCATCCCCAAAATCATCCAAAGCAACGGTATGAGAGAGGTCATTGTCTCCCTTTTGTCTCTGCTAAGGTCATAAAAGTCTCCACAGAGATAAAGGGACATGGTCAGTGTCCTGACACCCTAATTGCAGCCAGAACAAAGGGCCAGGGGCTGGAGCAGGAGGCAGGGTAAGGGAATGACACGGGGTGATGAGGATGAGGCCACAAGGTTACTCAGCAGAGTGGTGATGAACAAGGCTGCCCGTGTCTCCTGCACTGGGCTGGTCCTGCTGCAGACAAGGTTCTGCCTCTCTGGGGGGAAGTGACCATGCCCAAATGCACCCTTTTGTCACAGGACACAGAGAAATGCTTCAGAGGAATGGTTCATTCTGCTGAACAGTGCTCCTGTATTCTGAGATCACTGCCTGTCTCTGAGCCCAGCCAATCCCTCTAACACACAGAGATGTATTGCATTTGCAGTAAAACAATAGGTTCTACCTAACTCCCAGACCTGCCTGTGGATTTTATTTCCAAGCAGCTTATCACCCTCAGCACAAATTCATATATTTAGGTAAAATGTCACTAACCAGCATGTTGAGTCCTCTCAGCAGCTGAGAGAGGACATGTGTATTACCATAAACTTACCCTTGTTTTTCCCTTTTAGATTATGAATAAACCTATTCAAATTTCAGCATCTGAGATATTTGGATGAGTTTTACCTTGAAAGGAAAGAAGAGACTTGCATGTTTGCAAACTTTTCTCCTCACACTGCCCTTTTGCAATGTCTGATGCAGCATCATTCAAACTGCCATGAAGAATGGTTGTGGTTTGTCCTGTAGCTAAGCTAAAAATTCTACCAAGGATGCACCAGTCAGAAAAAACATCATCCACCTCAATGTGATGCTTCTCTGTCTTCCCCTAACATTTCATTTGGCTCATCAACATCCTTGACCAATGAATGCCACTCATCATACACACTCAAATAGGAAAAAGGGAATCTTAAATCAGTACAGGATGTGGAGTACTTCATGCAAAGGGACTTTACTCACCAGTAGATGTTTCAACACACAATTAGCAGCAATGAAGGTCTAAAACATGTCCAGGAATTATTTTTATGTTGCCAGTAGCAGAATGGGATTGACATTTAAACACCTCACCTTTGATATTTCTCTCAAGAAGGGGAGAAGTTCAGGACCAGTCCCACCTTCTCACTCCCAGATTCTCAAATTTCTCCAAATCTCAACTTTTTTTTTCTTTCCTTTGCCCATGTGGGCTTCCACAGCCATGAAGACACTGAGAGTAATTTACTTTGGGTCTGCCAAAGCCAAATTTTTACCTTTTGGGTTAAGATATCTGTGGAGCAAATAGATGTCATATTTGTCTAGTCACTTTGTGACCACAGTAGCACCTAGAGATAATGGCTGATAAGTGTACAAAAATATTTAGATGCCTAGGCTGTTTTCTAAGGAGAATTTTGGACAATCACTAAAATTCCTCCTTCCATCTCTGCTGCAAAGCTGAATTGCCTGCAGGAGAATTGCTCACCATTCCCATATATTTCACAACCCCTGTTGTGTTAGGTCTCCCATCCCCAATCTTCCAGGGCTTTTCTCCTTTTCACTTTGTCCCATCTTCCTCATCTTCCTTTCTCTCTCTTCCATTCTGTACCTTCTAGCCTGCAAGGCAGTAAAATTCAGCTTGGGGCAGCATTGCCAAGAAGCTCTCAGCTGGCTCAAACTGAAAAATGCTATTTAAAGCACTTCTGGGCAAAAAATAGAGACCAACAACTCAATTCTGTTGCTTTATGACTTGTCTCTGTCCATTTGTGCTCGCCAAGCAGAGCGGAGCTCACTCCCAGCTGTCCCCACAGAAAGGCACAGGTGTCCCTTGTGACAAATCAGACAGATCCATGAGGATCTTTCCAACAGCCCAGAACATCTCTGGGCAGCAGGACTTGTTTGTATGGAGATAAGTGAAAAGATCCTCAGGTGATTCTCCTCACTTCTCATAACAGCAAGGTGTGAGCCTGTGCTTGCCATGTCTCAGATATAAACTGCAAAGCACAACAGGAACCCTGCAGAAAGACTCCTTTAGAAGAGATTATTTGTTTATTTGTGCCACACAGACAATGGGAATTTAGTGACTCAACCTCCAACAGGCATGGGCCAAGGTAAAAAGATGGGTGATAGTCACCAAAGCTGTGTCATGAAAGTACATGAAAGAACATATGAGGACAAAGGGGAAATTAATAATTTATGTATTGGAATAGGAACAAGACCCAGGGGCAGTGCAGCTCTTTCAGCAGTCCTGCATGTGATCATGAGCTCTCTGTACCAAGAGACTGGCAAATATTTAATGCATTAAATCTTCAGAGGACTGAAGGTGACACAGACCTCACTGTGTTTCCTGGCCTCCAGGCAACACATCTTCAGAATCAGAAGTTCTGCCTGTCAGCCCTGCCCAGCTGCAGACACAGTTAGAACCTCTCTCACAAGGCTTTCCTGAATGTGAACATACACCCTGGCAGTGGATGGCTCCCACCTTGTCATCTTTCCTGCCTGTGAAACCACTGAAAATCTGAAGCCACTGAAAACCCCCACTCCCCATCTAGAGGCACCTGGGACATCAGTGACATCAGTGCTGATGCTCAAGAACAGCAGGAGTGTCTGCAGGGAGCAGGGTGTTCTCTGTCATCTTTGAGCTACAAGGAAATGGTGTCCATCCATGGACCCCTCAATGGGCAGTGATCACTCTGGGGCTGTATAATCATTTTGGAGGATAATTCTCCCCTCCAGAGGGAGAGACCATCCAAAAATCACAGAGCAGCCCAAGCATGATATACCATTTTTCACATTACCAGCAGGAAAACAGGGAAGTCAGATCACAGGCTGATTCTCTCATGCTTCTTTCTACTCACTGAAGCTAGGGGAAATATATTCTTATTGCATTAAAGCAGCACACTGCTTGTGCTCCAGTGCAAAATGTGACTGACACTAGAGGACTGCGTCCCTAACATAGTTTGGGCCTCTGCCCCAGCCTCTTTCCCTCTGCTGTTCCCAAATAAACACTGAGCTGAAAACATTGCTGTTCCCAATATCTGTGTGCTTCCATTTGGAGCTGGCTGGGAATCTTGCACCCAGGACTGAACCATGTTCTTGCACCTAAAATTTCCTATAAGGGAAAAAACAACCCCTATTTTCTTTTTCAGTAATCCCAAAAGCTTCTTGGCTGTAAATTCATGCAAGGACTTTGTTTGGTTATGAGCACAACACACTTCTAGCTACAGATCACTGCTGCCACAGGAAAAGTGAGAAATGGATCCACAAGTGGGAGTGTCACTTGGAGACCTCCACTGTCACAAAGATTTAAACACTGATGACTTTTAAAACAAGTAGTTTTGGAAAAGGCTGAATGAGCTCCTGACAGGTAAAATGAGCTGATAAAAAGCACAATGTCCCACAGAGATGGGCTTTATAGAAAGCTGTTAAATTTTAAGCTTCTGGAAAATCCAAAACCTAAGATCATTCTAATTGTCCA
The DNA here is from genome assembly GCF_029582105.1 of Oenanthe melanoleuca. NCBI lineage: Eukaryota > Metazoa > Chordata > Aves > Passeriformes > Muscicapidae > Oenanthe > Oenanthe melanoleuca. Next base: position 9,109,610 of record NC_079334.1, read on the forward strand.
CCTGGCCAGGTATTCTTTGATCATTCAAATAGGATAAAATAATATAAAACAGCAGCAAAATATACTGAGTTGTCCATGCCTTACAGCTGAGATTTTGCACAGCACTCACACCATTTTCCTTTCAGGAACTCTGTTGGATATGCAGTTAAGCACTCTCAAGTGGATGAAAATTGGATGGAGTACTGCAAGCAATGGGCAAAAAAATATATCTGGCACTGTTTCAAGCTGAGAAGCAGCCTGTAATTATCCACCAGAAAGGAACCAGTGTTCAGCTAGGGCTTGCTAATTCTCTGATTAATTAAATGTAACACACATTAATATTGTCTGTACACTTAGCATGCAGTTAGATTTTGTTCTTGCCTTCAGGATTTCCCACATCTGAACCACTGCCTTTTGCTTGCTCTTTCTCCCTGGTTACACTGAGAGCTGGTAAATTAGAGGTGAGGAGCAGCATGAGAGACCCAGGCAGTTCTGTACCAGTCTGTGCTGGTAAATTAGAGGTGAGGAGCAGCATGAGAGACCCAGGCAGTTCTGTACCAGTCTGTACTGGTAAATTAGAGGTGAGGAGCAGCCTGAGAGACCCAGGCAGTTCTGTACCAGTTTGTGCTGGTAAATTAGAGGTGAGGAGCAGCATGAGAGACCCAGGCAGTTCTGTACCAGTCTGTGCTGGCCACCTGGCACCTGTTTCCCTCCTTGATTTCAACTTGGGTCACTTTACAGAGCCATAATCTGCCTGGATCTGGGGGAGGCTGCTGCCTGTGGGTGGCTGGGAGGACAAGACTGTAACTCAGGAGGAGAAAATCCTGCAGTTGTTTGAAGGATGGAAGGCCAGGCCTTTATCCTGCTTCAAAGAGGATGGCTTTGAATGGAAACTCAACTTCTCGTTTTAAATATTCCTTTGAACTGAGGAATGACAAGCATAGTCTGTTCCTAAAAATAACATCCTTTTATATTTATTTCTTTTTTAGTCTTGAAGAAATCTATTTCTGCCCAAGCCTGGTATCCCCTTTACTTTTTAGCATTGAAAATTGTTTTATCAGAAACTCAGGTTCAGGAAAGAAAAGATGGAATTTATCTCATTGAGATGAATTATTGGAAGAGTACCTCTACTGGCTTTTTTTAAACCTCCTTCATTTCTGCTCTGAGTTGAAGGCAATGTCCTCACTGTCTCTGTTTTTTCACTGCCCTCTGGTTCTGGGGTCTCACAGCACAAGTACAGGAGAATTTTGGGAGGAAACTAACCTGGAAGAGCCAAGATGGAGCCCTGAGCAACCTGAAATGTGAAAAGTGTCCCTTTCCATGGCAGGGCTTTGGAACAAGATGATCTTCAAGGTTCCTTCCAACCCAAACCATTTTATGACTCTAGGAGGAGTTTCTAACTGCAGAAGGAAAATGCTGAAAATGGCCTATTTAGAAAAGTGTTCTTTGGAAATGACTTGATTAATATGCTAATATCAAGGAAATATATATATATATATATATATATATATATATATATATATATATATATATATATATATATATATATATATATATATATATGACAACAGCTTTCAAATGCTTCAAGCATGTTTGTGTCATGACAAAATTGGCAGCTTCTGTGGTATCTGAATGTTCTGAATGGCCACATGGTCAAAATCTTGAAACTGCAGTGCGTAATAAAATGTCATCCCCTTCACGAGCAGCTCTGCGTAAGCAAGGCCTGGGTTTTTTCTCATCACTGTAGTATATTTTAAGAAAATATGATGGTTAATTGAAAATAGATATTTTTTCCATATGGCCTGGAACAAAGTTTTGGATAAACAGAAGAGTGAACCGTCTGGAAACAACAGATGGCAGTGTTTTAAAGACGAAGAGATGAAAGCTGGGGGAGCCAGTGCTGAGTGTCAGCAGGGACAGCATGGTACAGCACACACATCTGGGAGCTCAGCTCTGCCATGTTTCTGTGGGACACACATGTGGTCCAAGGAGAGACTTCTTTAAAATGAAAAGGAGGAAAGGGAGCTACCTGTCATACTCCAGCAGCCAGACACAAGGTCTGCTGGTGTTTAATTTCAATAGTATCAGTTATGGCCATAAATAAAACCCCCAGAGCAATTGGTAGGTGAAGGGTTTATACCACCAGTGCAAAAGCTTAACCTGTTTCTCTTATCTATTTACTTAAAATCCTGGGAGAACCATTCTAAAGACAATAGGGATGGGAAAAATAAAAAGTACATGAAAAAGTTTGAATGCATCTGGTAACTGTGGTATGTAAAAACAAATTAAATAAATAAACAATAGGTTATTTATTAACCTACTCCATCCCTTTAGAGGTACCACATTTTCTCTGAGTATTTACCATTTTGTATCACATATTTGCCATGCATTTAGTCATGATTTAAAGGCCTATTCCTGAAAGCTGAGATGAATGTAGATTCATTTTTTACTCATTTGAGTAATACCACCCATGGCAAAGGGAGAGTTTGTCCCAATTTCAGTAGCAAGCTGTGTTAATATTGCAAGGAGATCCCAGGCCAGCACAAGGACTGGCTTGAATAACACTTCCTTCCCTCACTGCAATGCTCAGCACCATTTCTGAATCATTATTTTTGTGGGGAACACACAACACATTGAAGAGAAACTTTGAAGGCAGAGAAGGAAACAATCAACCTTTAGTATTTCTCTCTGATAACCTGTATTTAGCTTTGGAGGTGGAAGAATTCAACAAATTGTGCTGACCCCCAGTGCCACCTACAAGAGCCCTGCCAACTCACTGCAAACACCCAGCTCTGCTGGGCAGGTAACTCTCTCCAAGCCCTTCCCTCAGGTGCACTGACTTCAGGATTCTGGGAATAGCACAAGGCAGATGTACAAAGGGGAAGGGGAAAAAACATCCCTGTGTGCCTTTTTGTGCTTCCTTCATCTCAGTAATGCAGGATAGCTCTGTTTCTGCCTCAGCTGGGAAAGGCTGGGCACAAATTATGCTTTGAGCCTTGTCTTCTTGGCAGAGGCAGAAACAAAGCTCTTGTGTTAGTAGTATTTTATTGCTGCTTTATTATTTAGACTTCACCTTCCTCTTTCTTTCTTTCTTTCTTTCTTTCTTTCTTTCTTTCTTTCTTTCTTTCTTTCTTTCTTTCTTTCTTTCTTTCTTCCTTCCTTCCTTCCTTCCTTCCTTCCTTCCTTCCTTCCTTCCTTCCTTCCTTCCTTCCTTCCTTCCATGTCTTTTTTGATTGTTACAGTGGGTTTATGACAACTTTTGTTCATGTGTTGCTGATACAGGTTCCCAAAGCTCCTCCCAACTTCATGTAGCTTTGAGTCTGGGAATTGCACAAACCAGGGATACACACAAGCACACACCAAAAAAACATCCTTCCTGAACAGTGTTGGGAAATTCAGGTTTACTGTTACTAGCAAATTGTGCTGTGGATAGAGGCAAATTATGTGTTTTGTATCAGAGCCTCTTCAGCATTTAATGCTCTCCATGTACCACAACAGGTATTTAAATCTCACCTTTTGTGTGTTGTTTTGTCTCATTTCCAGAGCTGGAGCTGTCCTGAAGTTTCCCTGGGTTTTACACAGGAAGGGAGCAGGAGCAGATAGGGAGGGACAGCATAGGATCTGGAATTTCTTACTGAAGGATCTTGGAGGTTCTGCTCTCACTCTGCTTGGGTGATTTATGGCAGAGTCTGAGAGGGCAGAGCAGTGCCACTCAAAGGGGATGCCTGGTCTCCATATCCTGGTGCTGTGCTGAGAACCCACACTAGCTGCTGGGATGAAAGCCCAGCAGGCTTTAGGAAACCCTTGGCAGCAGCAGTGCAAGGGCAGAGGATCCCCTGGGCTGCCTGGATGGTTTCACTGTGACTAATGGATTTTCCCGGGATCAGGTTAGAGATGTTAATTGTATCTCTGTTTAAAAGGAACAGAAAAATCCCCCAGCAAGTGCAGTCTTCTTGCCAGTAGAGCTGAAACATCTAAAATTTTCCCCAGGAATCAAAGAGATGTTTCCTCTTTCAAACAGGTGAAATCAGCCCCTTGGAGTGAAGGGAGTCACACCACCAACAAAGGAAGTCAGTTGTAGGATAAGGCAGGACCCAAACATAAATGACACACAGGCTTTGCTTGAGCATCCACTAGATTTCCCTTTATCCACTAATTGTGTAATTCATTCAAAAGAACAACCAGATTGGTTTCATCTGTTGCATATTGCATGGGCCAAACCCCAGGAAAATATTTCCCTTGGCTCATCCCAAGAAAAACATTCACACACACTGTTTATTTTGATATTTTCAAATACTACTTTTATCTTATGTTTTAGCTAGATATGTCTTTAAACTTGCTCTTCTGATTCCTTGTCCCTTTGGTATCTCTTAATTAGACCTGGTGACTAATTCAAAAGGAATTATTTATTTAACAAATCCCATCCTTTCCCATCACAAAGCATCTATAAGCAAAACACTTTTTTTTTTTTTTTCAAGTTGGTGTTAATTAAAAATTATTTACAGACATTCAGAGCAGAATTCTTTGCCCTTGTGCTTCTTTGAGGTGCCAGGATGTGCTGTGCAGGGCAGTGATGCCTGAGTGGCTGACATGGGCAGCTCTGTGACAGCTTGGAATGGAAAATGTTTATGTCCAGACACAGTTTCTCTGCAAATCTAGACTAATTAACAGGGCCAGGCATCTCTCTGCACTAGATTCCCTCACTGTTGTGCTTCCCCAGTCCCAGGCAGAGGTGCTGGTCCTGCACAGCTGGGGAAGGGCTCCCCGTGGTTGTTTGTCCGTGTGGTTGTTTGTCAGCAGTGGCAGGGGACAGCTGTGAAATGCTGTGTGAGCACAGCCTCCTGCTCCTGGCTCCCTGCCTTCCCTGGCCCAGCTCTCATCACTCCCATCTCTTCTCCTCTCACTGGAGGGAGAGAGTGGAGAGGAGAGCAGGGTTTGCCTCCTGATGTCAGGTGCCCACCCTCGTCCTCTTGGCCCTGCAGTGTGTGAGGTGCACCTGGACACACACCTGGGGCTCCAGGGTGGGAGCATCCCTGTCCCTTTCCACTGGCTGCCCTGGATCCCTGCTCCAGACACTCACCTCAGCTCCCTCTGCTCCTGCCTGACCTGCTGCAGGACCACAGCAGATCTCCAGGGCACATCTGGGCTTCTTTTTTTTTGCTTTGGAACCCAGCAAGGGACAATAATAGGTACTGATAATGGGTAGAAAAACTGGTGAGTTTTTGGTTTGGTTTGGTTTGGTTTTTTTTTAATCAAAATAAAGTGAAACTAAGGAACCATACAAACCTGCTGGAGTTACCTGCAGCATGAAGAACCACTGCAGCCTATAATGCACAGCAGGCAGAGATGCCCCCATGCCAAAGCTGCTGCAAGGGTGATGTGACATTACAAAGCACACCTGGGCACCCTAAAGCTGGATCAGCCCCAAAAACCTGTCACAGAAAGGAGGGGCATAAAAAAATGATCACAGCACACAGCACCTACATGGATTTGCTGCTGGCCCTGGGATGGGAACCTCAGCAGAGGAGCCACCTACACTTTCCACTAGCCCAGGTTGCTCAGAGCCCCATCCAACCTTGGATACTTCCAGGGATGGAGCAGCCACAGCTTCTCTGGGAAACCTGTGCCTGGACCTCACCACCCTCACAAGGAGCAATTTCTTCCTAATATGCAAGTGCCAGCACCAACATCTCATCCCAGTCAGGTTCCTACACATGGTAAACACTGACACACAGTCTCTGTCAAAAATGCCTTTTAAAAAGCAGGCAGTGCTAAAGGGGTTTAGCACCTTTGCAATGATTTTCTTGGGTTTTTTTTTTTTGTTTGTTTTTTTTCTATATGATTTTTAGAGGAAATTGACCACATATTTTCAGAATAGCTTGGTCAGCCTCCTTTTGGTGAAGGAACTCAGGAAATCACAGAGAGATGAAGCTGGGAAGTGAAGCCAAGCAGACCATTGCTGTCAAAAAGCTCCTGTGGAAATTGCCTGTGAAATACCTGCCAGTGGGGGTGACACAGAGCTTGGAGATGGTCCTGCAGGGCTGAGCCTCAGCTTTGGGAGTCAGGGAAGAAGCAAGCAGAAAAAAATTATCTGACTTCCCCTGAGCCTGGAAGTGTGAGCAGAGGAAGGAGCTGTGCTCCCAGATGTTCCCTTTTCCCTTCAGCTGGGTGTCACAGATTTCCTGGGACGATGACGGGACGCAGACCTCGCGGATGTGGCTGCTCGTCTGCCGGAGGCTTCTCTGATAAATAGGTTCAGTGAAAAGGGAAAAAAAAAAAAAAAAATCACTGATTTCAGCATGACCTCTTTTCATTCATTTCCACCAAAACAAGGAGGACTTGTTTTGGTGCTGTTTTTTTAGAAGGTGCTAACTTTTTTAGAAAGTGTTAACTTGGGCGGAAGGGAAAATGAAAAATAATAATAATTAAAAAATTTCATCCCAAATGAAGAGCTTGGCCTTCTTTTGGCTCCTGAGGTGTTGTGGTGTCCCCCAGGAGCTGGGGCTCAGCTGGTCTGTTCCTGTGCAGGGCATGTGGTCCCTGCCATGACACACAAACTGATAATAAACAATACAACATGCAGCACATGCAGAGTCAGAGGAAACAAGCAGTGAGAAATAAGAGGCTGCAGATCTTATGGGAGATGTAAGGCTTGTCTCTTTTAATACTTCTTCACAGCATTAGCTTTTGCTGAAGGATTAAGCTGCCCTAATCTCCACTAAAGCCAAGAGAATAACAAGCCAGTTATAATTAATCAATTTTCTTGGCTTTGGAGAAAATCCCAAGTTATTTTTCTTCAGCTACTAAGCCAATTCCAAGGAAAAACTCCTGTCAGTGTCAGTTACATGAACAGTATTCCTGACTGAACTTGAAGCCATGGAGTAGCTCTCAGAGTGCTTTCTCCTCTGGTGCCTTGTAGCTTGCTCTGTGAATCTCTGTGCAGTTCATCTCCTGCCCCATGAACACCTTGGATGTGATGATTTTAAAGGTCTTTTCCACCCTAAATGACTCAATGGCTCAATACCCACCTCCTCTGATTGAGTACCCTGGGTGTGTGGCATTGCTTTCCTTCTGCTTTCTTGCTCCATCTACTGGAACCAGTTCTACATGTCATTGGAATGAACAAAACATGTCAGGGGTACATTTATTTATTCTTGTCAGAGAAAAAAAAAAAAAAAAAAAAAAAAAAAGACAAAAAAAGAAGAAAGCTCCTTAATCCAGTCTTTAGTGTTGATTTATTTTAGTTTTATAGCTAAATCCACATTTTGTAAACTAAATCTTCCCCTTTTTTCAGGCCCTTAATCAGTCCTGGCAGTGAGAATACTATTCTGGATCTACATATCCTCACAGGGCTGTGTCCTTTACTGACCTACTGTGTTTCCAAACTATGAAAATATGTTGCTGTATCTCAAAAGATTAGATGTAGCAAAACAAAAACAAAAACAAGTCAAAACCCTCTCCTAGCATCAACAGAGGATGTTTTGTTGAATTTAGCTGAGATTTGAGTTGTACAAGTTATATATAGCTGTCTTGTTGAAAATAATGATAATTTCAAATAAAGCTTTGTAACAGATGGAAGAGAAACTAAAAAACTAGATGCCAGAGGAAAGCTTAAACCACACCTGCAAGATCAAATATAAGATTATTATTATGTTTGTTTGCCTCTTATTTAAAGTGGCTACTGGAAAAGCTCTGGGAAAATAATCCTCTTAAGAATTAGCTCATTATTTAAGTGCTGGGCAGAACATGTTAGATCTCTGTGTATTTGTGCAGCTAAAATCTCCACAGCTTTTTGCTTTGATTTCTGCTGTTTTTTGTGCTTAAAATGCATCAGAGAGGTCAGGAGTGGCTCCAGAAATGGACTTTTCCTTTTGGGGCAGATCAGGTAGGGCTGTGATTTCTTCCTGTCATTTCCCTTTTAGCACAGAACAGCTTCCTCCAGCAAAGAATGAGGTTGTGGACTGGAATATGGCACTGGGAGGCTCTGACACACCAGCAAAAAATTGTGTCATTGTCCCCTCACCTTCATGGAGCTCCTCTCCTTGCCCCATTTCCACCTTTGGACCTTCCTTCTGGTTTTAAAGGCACAACTTTAATTCTCTTTCCCAAAAATGCATGGTTCAGTTGGAGGGTTACAGTAGCCTTTCCAGGCTGATGGATCACATTGCTTCCCTGTTAATTGCATCCCTGAATTTACTGAAATCAGACACTACATTATTGCATAACAGGTAACCTGTTATGAGGATTGATACCTGTGACATAAACTGCACAGATTTAACCACATGGTGGATCAATATTCCTTATATATTTAAATTCAAGGATCACAGCTTTCAAAGGTGACTCACAGTTGTGTCCTTCCCACATGGAAGTACAGTTCTGAAAATCAAGTTCCCTAAAGCCAGCCCTAACACCAGGATGAATGTAGATTAAATCAGCCAGTCAGTTTTGGAGGGTGATCCCATCTCTGGAAAATGCAGGGTTAAATCCCAGACTGCTGGCAGTGTACATTTTCCACAGTGGGACTCACTGAAGGCCACGGCCATGGAAGTTTGCTGGGGATGCACATTTTTCCACTGCTATCCCAATTTCTCTACCTAACTGGTTAAAAGCTGCACACAGAATTGCATAGAGAAAAAAAGAAAAACTCAGCTCAAGGGGTTACTGAAGCCAAAAGAAAGACTTCCACTGATTCCAGTGAGGTTTGAATCTGCCTTGCCTCAGGTGGCTGCATTAGAGACATATATAATCCTTTGATAGTAATCATCTTCCTCATTACAGCTGTGGAACCAGGAGTGGCTTGGAAACACTGTGAGTAGAAGAGCTGTTTTTAGTGAGAATCCTAAGAGTCAGGAAAAGTAGAGCTGCAGGAGTGTGTCAAGAAGCAACTGGAAATACACATAAATAAAAATATTTCATTAGATCATTATGCACTAATAAAGAGTATTATCAGTCTGTCTCGGGAGTTATTATGGAATCTGGTTGATTTTAACAATTCCACGGGGGGTGGGAAAGAGGCAGCAAGGCATCCTGCTAATTAATGCAGCCATTAATAATTGAATAATCAATTAATAATTGAGTACATTTGCAGATGATGGGTAAAGGATGGAAACTGCAGGAAATATTCAGTTTTGGTAGTACTTAGGGATTTAGAATGGATTGAAACACATTTGGGGAAAAACTTGTGTAGATCTTTCCTTGAAAAATATGCATGTGGTGCATACAGACTGTACTCATTATTTTGCTAAAAATATTCTTCAGCCTCCATTGTTGGCCTTTCAGATGAACTGATGGCCCTTGCAAGGTAAGAACTGGGAGCTCAGGTGTAAATCCTCCTCCTCTCTCTACCTTTAAGTGCAATTCTACTGTTGTATCTGAAATTTTGTGGACACACAAGACATCTTATCTAGTACAAGGTGTGCAGGAATTTACCTACAAAGAACAGCTCACAAACGAAACTGGTTTGTATTTTCTTTTCAAAAGCAAAATAATTAGACCAGACGGGGAACAGAGAGACCATCTGTGGTTAATTAAAGGGTGAGACTGCAGAGCAGCAACAGATGTTAGATTGCTGTAGTCAGAGGAGTTTATTGCTAACAGTGGTGAATATTATGCATGGTGGACTGGGTATTTCCACACAATTATTTAGCAGGCAGACTTCCACAGAGGTCACCCTTTTCTTCTTGGAAAAAGGAAGGGTTTGAGTGTCATAAATGTTGTGGGAGAGGTCTAGATAGCAAAGTTTTCTATATCCTGAGATGAGGACTGAAGAGCCTGTGATACCCATCAGAAAAAAGGGTATCTAGGGCTGATGATTACAAAAGTGAGCAGGACTGTATGAGGAAGACATGACAGAAAAGGCCAGCATTCCCACAGTTTCACTCAGTTCCTGGAAGCCCCCTTTAAAACTACAGATAAGCACAGTGAGAGGGCTCACGTGGCTGTGTGGATCAGACAGATCCTCTAACCGATGGCATTTGAGCATGGAGTGACTCCAGAGCAGGGAGCTCCTTCCATCTGGCTCCATTTCTTCTCCTGAATAGCCCCTGGAAGCTGTTTGAAACTACCCTGCACCACCAGTCCAAGGCACAAGTTGTGGTAAATGGAGCAGCAAAATCCATGGAGTTTCTGCTGGACATTGCCTGGCCTGACAGGGTCACATCCAGGTGCAGCTGGTAAGGCTTTATAAAAGCCATTCCATTCCTTTTGTTGCTTCCTATTTGTACTGCTCTGATTAGATGGGCAGGTTCAAATGTTCCTATTGATGAGGCTCCATGGATCCCAGAGTGTGGATCTGGAGGTTTGGGGCTAGTAGCTACCACAAGTGTGCTGTTGGCTACTCACACACACACAGACATTCTGCTTTTCATTTGTTTGCCAGTTTAATTGGGGTATTTCACTTTATATACATATGGGGTATTCACTTTTGGAGTGGTCCAAAATGACTACAAAATTCTGCACTAAATTTTTATGCAATTCCTTCTCCCCTTACTTTTTTCCCCTTTCCCCTGCAGAGATTTTAGCTTGGTTTTCATTGCTAAAGCAAGGAGTGACAATAGCCCACAGGTTTTGTTACCTTTGTGCCTCCACTTGCATCCCTATTCCCTTGGTCCCCATGGAGAGCTCTCCGTGCACGTCTCTTGGAACAGCCATTCTCTGCTTCTGAGGCACAGCTTATGGCAAGGGGGAGATCTGTGGGTAGACTTACAGTTATCCCACTGATAAAAAGGGGGCAGATAAAGTCTGGCTTTGTCCAAAAAAAGATAAGCTGGAGCCTGAGAATTGTTGAATACCCGATCAGTGATCTACAATTACAGCAGCTGATGGGAAGCAGTGTGGGGAGAATCCAGAGGTTGCCATAGAAATGCAACAAAGGGTGAAATCCTCTGGGAAATCACCTGAGTCAGGTACTGAACATGCAGGAATCCTCAGTGAATGAAACTCTCAAGTTTAAGGGGGAAACAGCAAGCCTATCAGAGATAAAGATAATTGAGCTGTCTGTGCTGTTTGTGATATCAGGGGAGATCCCATCTGGACATCAGCCGGGATTGCTGCCGTGCCTCTTTCCCAGCCTTGTTTGGGAGAAATATATAAACCTCAGGAGAACTGGCAGAGCATCAGTGTACATCTGCTGGCTTCTCTAGTTCCTTGTGCTAGAAAATCTAGAAAAAGACCTTATCATTTTTGGGCCATGGCAAGCATTTCAGCTGCTTGTTATGGAAATCCTGTGTAACAACAGCCTAATGCACTCAACTTCAGGATAATATTTTTCTGACTGCATTAGAGTGACTCAGTTTTTAAAAAGGTATTTCCTGGGTGGAGGGAGGGTGTACAAAATGTACAAAGTGGTGCTATTTTAAGGAAACCCTTAATTCTGAATATCCTTCATCAAACCAGCCACTGGCAAAGAGGGTGCTGTGCAACCTGCGTGCAATCCCCTTCTAAATCCATTTCTGTATGCCCCCCTCATTCCTGGAAAAAGGAAAGGAAGAATTATGACAAACAAGATTGATATTTCTACTGGTTAGAAACATATTGTGGCTATTTGGAGTAAAGAGAATTGACTGAATTTCAAAAAACTAGAGTTGCAAAAAACAATCACAGATACTTCTAAACTCTCAACAAATCCCCAGGCTCACCAGCAGAACATCCTCTTGGTGTAAAAGAGGGAATAGATGTTATTAATATTGACTGTCTCAATACATTAGACCATGGAATCCCCAACAGGGCCTTGTTGGCCTTTTGAAAGTAAAATGAGATAGTTTGTTTTCAAGGAGATACCATTCCCTCATTCAAATGTTGATCTTAGAGGGGGGAAATTAAAGGTTATGTCTCAGCCCTGTCACAGATTTCCATGAGGAGCCAAAATGCAAACAAACAAAAAAATCATTCAATCACCTAACAAAATTAAAACAAAACAAAACAATGAGTTTTGTTTTTGACATGGAAAAAGAGGAAAACATTTGGAGAGGACTGACTTTTTTTCAACAAAGTTAAACATTTGCAATTTTATTCCAGATGACATTATCTTTTCAAATTCTGTTTCTATATAGAAGGAATAAATAACCCAAAAATAAATTTTACAAATTAAACACCCTTTTTTTTTTTTTTTCCTTTTCTTTTCAGGCTATCCTGAAACAGTTCTCCCATTCTGATGTGCCTTAGTTTGGGCACTGAATGAAAAAAGAAATTATTTTTGCATCTCACATTCTGTTACCAAAAGTTGTCACAGTGAAAAATCTTTTCATCTAAGACATTAGTAAAATCTTAGGCTTCAGAAATGTATAAAAGAAGAATATTATGTTAAAGAGCAATCTTGAATAGAATGCCTGAAAATGAAGTATTCTTTTGGTTTGTTTTTTTTATGGTTTTGAAAGTATTGCTGAGAGACAAAATGAGAAGAAAATCTTTTGTCCAGCCAGAATTTCAGGCTGGGTTAGAGACAGAAGCTCTAGGAAAAGAAACAGATTTTTTAAGAAAGTTTAATTTTCATTCACGACAGAATAAAATTATTCCTTAAATGCTTGTAGGTGAAAGTTTGGTTAGTGAATATGTTTATCTTCCAACAAAATGCAGTTCTGCAAAATACATTACTTCACAGTAAATCACAACAGCAGCAATTTTTGTTACTTTACGTGCAGCGTACATGGAGATGCCACATGATTTACAGGGCTGGATTCCATTCTCACTCCTCAGCTTTGCACTGGTGGTTCAGTGGCGTGATTCCTCCTGACCCTGGCAGAATTCCAAGGCTAAGTGAGAGGAGAATCAAACATGCAAGGTTTGGTTTTTAGTGTTTTGCTCAGGACAATGAGTGCCAAGGAGCTCCCCTGCTTCTGGCAGCTTCAGCCATTCTGATGGTCCCCTGCTCACCAGCACAGGCATTCCAGCTCCTGCCAAGCAAACCACAATATACCCATAGATGCTAGTGCCCAGTGATTTAAATTCCTTCTGTTCCCACATCTCCCAGAGCCCTGTGTGCCCTCCAGAGGTGGCACCATGTGACAGAGTAGGTTAGGAAGGCACAAAGACTCCTTGAGACTCTGTGTTTGCAAACCCTCCGCTGGCAGCTAAGCCACGGAGACCATGAGGTGTGTGCACTTCTCCATGGTCAGTCCTTGCCCACAGTCAGTCCAACCTGCCCAAGGATACAGACTAGAGCAGGAGGGTCCCCGTGCCCCACTGGGCACCTGCAGGAGGAGAGATGGTTGCCAGGAGAATTCCTGCCAGGAGAATTCCTGCGTGCCTCCCCAACTCATAGTCACCACAAGAACCAGCTACAGCCCCAGTATAGCCCTTATCTCACACTGATGAAATCTGGAAATGCTGCAGCCCAGAGGGCATTTAAATTGTAACAGAGACCCTCACACCTGGAGATTCTAAAGAAGCAAAAGAAGCTCCTTTTGCTCCCTGTCCCTTGCCTCTCCCTCCCTTGATCCAGGCTCGGGATCACACCAGGCAGCAAGCAGAGGTGAGCACAGGCTGTTCCCGTCCCTCAGGAGTCACACCACGGTGTGCTGGGAGCTGAAGGAGGTGAAGCTGCCCTTGGGGCTGCGGTGGCACTGTGAGAAGCTGGCAGCTCTGGTCCTTCTGCTTTTGGTGCCGCTCCTGCGTTTCTGCTTGTCGCGCGCGATAAAGCTTTCGATCAGCTTCAGCTTTTCGTGCTCTTCCTTCAGGAAGAAGTCAACAAGCACGGTTTTCTCCTTTTTGATCTGCTCACTGATGTCCTTGGGGATGTCAGGGATCATCCAGTCAACCAGAACGCTGAGGAACATCACCAGGTTCTGCAAGCACAGCAACAGACATGAAGCAAGCATGAAAAATCCAAAATACTCGCACTGGAGCAAAACCAAACCTTTGTTATAGCTATGAGACAGATGTCAAACACATTTTGCTGGTGCTGTGTGGTAGTAAGCAATTGATGAATTTCAAGAAACAGCTGAGGTTTGTGCACAGCTACCCCTCAGTGTAGAGGCTGAATTAAACACGTCAGTTAGGTTTGAAATAGGAAAGGACATGGAATCATCAAATAATCCACAGCCTTAGTAGCTAAACCAGCATTATTCTTTACAGGCAACCAAAGGTGCCCAGTTCTCAACATCCAATTCCTTGATATTGAGTTCAGAATCCATTAATATAAGGACACCCTCCAATACCATCAAAAATCCTACAACACAAGGCAAAGATACCCATGTGCTTCCAGTGTAGCCTGAGCACACAGAGGACAACTTTCATGGCCATTCTGTCCTCAAATCCTCCTGGCTGCTGATGAGCAGAATTGTTTTTAAACTACCAAAGTGTGCAAGCCAAAAGCCCAAACCTCAGGCGTCAAGGTGATTACAGGTGGTGCTCATAACATCAAGCAGGAAGCAGACTGGGCAAAAAGTTTTGCTTGCTTGTGAAATCTATAGATAAGGGATGTTTTGGGGGTTTGTCTGGTCGTGATAATGCTTTGAGAAGTGCTGTGTTGTGTAATGCCTGGAAACGTGTGAGAATGGTTTGCTGACAGGGCTGCTAGCATGAACTCTCTGTCCCCATCCGAGACAATGGAGCTAATTAACCAGGGAATGTTCTCTGGCAGAGCAGGCAGAGGGTTTGAAGCCCAGCAGAATCAGCTGCTTTCAACTGCTTTGCAGGCAGTGGTGGAAAATTACTGAAGGCACCACAAAGAAGCAGAAGAGGGCAATGCAGGCAAGATTCACAGAAACACTTGGGAACACTTGGCAGGTGAGGACAAAAGAAAGGCAGGTTTGAAAAAGAAGGATGGGCCCAATTTAGCTGTGGAAGGATCCCAGATCATGGAGGAGAGCAGAAGGAAGCCTTTCTAAAGGCAAGCCATGATAGTAAATCCCTTGATAATGAAATCCTCACACTGGGGACAATTTTCTGTGCTTAATTCAAGAAAGTAGCAAAAAACCTTGGAGGATTTATTACTTCTGTTTATGTCTTGCTTTGGGTAAAAAAACAGCAGTTTACAAGCCTACACAGCATTTATGTGCTTTTGACAAGTGATGCCTCTGAGAGGATAAAAGTTGACAGGTCCATTTAAACATTCAATAGCCTGGGGTATTTTGGGGATCACTGCTAGCACCAAGGGCTAAAGGAAGCTGTGTAATCTATTTATTTAATACATACACATAACAGCCATGGCTATTGGACATGGGCTGCTTTGGAACACACATTTGGATCCATTTGTGGTGAAATCCCTGTGACTGAAAGTGAAACAACTCAGCAGACTTACCTGAAATAGAATCACAAAAGCCAAGCGAGCAGATAAGACCGCCCAGTACTGCTTAGAAAACTCGTACTGGTGGGGGGACCAAGGTGGTTCTCTGTAGTCTTTGAACCTGGAGATGGAGACAGCTCAGTTATCACAGCTCCAGCAATTTCCTCCAGCACCAATTGCTGTGATTAACATGATTTTCCAATCACAAAACCTAAAGAATCAAATCCTCCAGATGTTCTTACTTCAACTCTTATTATGAAATACAACTTCAGAATTAGAGCTGGACTACCTCCACTCAGTTTAACACACAGTCTGGTTTTCACAGTTGTAACCAAAATCAGAACATTGTTTTAATGTTGGAAATATCCATATTTTAGAGGATAGACAGAAGTCCCCTTTATTTTCTTAATGTAAATTGACATAAATGCACAGGGCATTAAATGCTGAAATGAAAGCAGAGAGATAGTCCAAGGAATTCTCAGACTGAAGGAGATAAACCTACATTCATCTCACCTAAAACTCGATTAATTCAGGGAATAATTAAGCCCACATAAAATGTGACTCATGCCTTGGTGATTCCTGTCTTTGCATTATCGAAAGGGGGAGCCATGGGAAAGGCACTTCCTAAATTAACTGTCTAGTCTTGGACAGGATAAAACAGAGACTTAGTGGTTTGGTGTAAAGGCTGTTGCTTTTAGTATTGTCATCAATCATTTGGAAGTAAACAACAGGCTAATAAAAATCACAGATGCTCCTAAATTGGAAAGTTTTGCAAATAGCAGGAAACACAGAAAGCAATAAGAAATGGAGACAGGAAACGCAATGAGAATAATATGGGGAAATGGAAAATAATTAAAAATAAAACACTTGAAGGATCTTTGGAGGGATGGTGTTTGAAAGTGGAAATAGCCTGGAGCTTGCAGTGGCCAGCAAGTTAGCACAAGTTTGAAATATGGCAGCAGGACAGTGCATGACTTGTGGGTGTATCAAGGGGGGAATTAGCCTTCCTCTGAACAGCCCAGGTAAATCCACACCTGGAACTCTGCATTCAGCCACTCAGCTGTGCAGATTCCAGAGAGAGGGGGAAGGAAAAAAGAAAGAAAATAAAAAAAAAAAAAAAAAAAAAAAAGGAAACCAAAGAAAAAGATAGCGACAAATTGAAGGCAGCTCAGGAGAGCAGCACAAGGGCTGAGGAGACTGACTCATCGGGAAGATTAAAGAGCAGCACATGTATTGCTCCACTTTGGTAAGTAACAGCCACAGTTGGACATGATAACCATGCACAAATTGTGCCCTCAGGACTGAAAGGGATAATTTAGTGCTGTTCCCAGTGTTTGACTAGGAGTAATGGGATGAAATTAAGAAAGGGAAAATCTGTTTTGAATACCACAAAACCCGTCCTGACAGTAAGATTCATTTGACTGTGCAAAAGCCTCCGTTGGGGGATAATGGAGAAGGTTCATATATAAAATCTGTCAGCTTCAGTTTGCAGGTGCGCTTGCCAAAATTACCTTCAGGTTCTACCCACGTGGTTTTGCATGTTAAATTACACATTTGCAATCCACACATCCCCTGCATCCTGCCGCTCCCCACCCCCAAGAACTGAGTCTGGAATGCTGGATGTGATTCTGTGCTGCAGCTTCTGGAGACAAAGGACACGATGTACAGCCCACAGGGAGGAGAAAACCACTTTAATCTGGGGGCTGTGCTAATTTAGGGAAGAACTCCCTGGGCTGTGTTAGCCCCTGGATGGTTTTGTTCAGCCTTCCATGCACAGGTCCTCTCTGAGGATTCCTGTGCTGTTCCTGCACTGCCAGATCCCCCCTCTGGTATTTTTCTGGACATTGTGGACTCCCACATGTTGCTCAAATCTGTACAAGTGCTGCAGCAAGGGCCAAAGCCAGTTCCCTTGAACTTAATCTGCTTGAACATCAAAGCCAAGGAAAACCCCTGAGTTTCTTGTGGACTTTGCTGATCACCATAAATCAATCCCAGTCTTGAAATGGAGCCCAGGTTCACCTGGAAGGGTCACCAACTGTGGTGGGTTTTCCATTTAATGAATTCTGAGCTTCACAAACTATGTAAGCATTGTAGGACATCAGACCCCTTGGAAATTTCACCTGGCTCAGCTGGGAATCACACTACTTGTGATGCCTGAACCTACACTCAACAGAGCATGAGCAAATGATTTATGGTGAAGGAAAATGTTGCCAGACCTATAGATGAGGTAGCTGGGCCTCCTTCCCACCTACTTTTTTAATTATTCTCTGGCACATGGGATTCCAAAAGGCTTTTTCTAACCCCTAGAATCTACAGGTAGTTTCTTTTTCACAAACTCCATCTTTTCAGCTCAAGAAGCATTTGGACAATATCCTCAGGTGTGATTTTTGGGCTCTTCTGTGCAGGATCAGGATTTGATGATCCTTGTGGCTCAGCATATTCTATGACTCTCTGATTCTCTCATCTCTTCAATGCTTCACACTTAAAATATTTGATTCATCAGTGCTGCAAAGACTATTGTGTTTCCAAAATAGCAAGAAACTGTAATTCCACTGAAAAAGGACAAGAATATGAAGTGGTCAACGTGGTTGAAGAATAGAGCACAGAAATGTTATGAGGAAGAACAGAAAAATGTGCACTGAAAGTAAAGAATTGTAGGGGAAGGGAAGCTGGGTGGAGAGAACCATACAACCCTTGGACAAATGTGGACTGAAGCCAGAGCTAAGACAAAGATGTCAGTGTATTTCAGAAGGTTATTTTGTGGGGGAAAAAAAGAATGGTAAAAAAGAACTCCAACTATGTATAAAGATGGAACTTCAAATCATCCCAAATAATCTAATCTGTTTAACTTCCTTCTTCAGCTGATCTTTGGGAAGAAATTGGAGAAAACATCCAGAATCACAGAATCAGCAGTGCAGGAGTATATAAAAATTAGTCAGGGAAAAATGTTAGCATCCACCACTGATCATTAGGAATAGATGAGAAGAATCACATGAGATGAAGAAAATAAATTCAAAGATATTTTATAAAGTTGCTGAATGTTGGAGCAGACCCATGTTAAAGGAAGAGTCCCTTGAATGACTCCATATCTGCTGCTTCCTTTTTTCAGTGTGACCAGCAGGTTTTTATGTACTCCATTATCATACAAGGCAACAAGGACTAAAGGGAAAAAACAATTAAAATACTCCATATCTTAGCAAGATTTGCTTCTAATTTGCCTTCAGCTATACAAATACCATTTTTCCCTGAAAAAAAAAAAAAATTACAACTAATACTGTGAATCAGAACAGCTTTACAGCAACCTTTATTTGGAAGCAGTGCCAAAGAGTTCACAGCAGTGCAAAAAATGCTGCTCTAAGTATTTGAAGAATGTATTCTGTATGTTCAGTGGCAGAGTTGTTTCTGGCTTGTTGTGGTTATTTTTAAGATACCTTAATCTCTGGCAATGCCCGTAAGGAGAAAAATGCAGCCTCATTGCAACCACATTTATCTCCAGAGGTCACAGAAATCTAAGAATAAGAGAGGTCAGCTTGTTCCCAATGCATTTGCCAGAAACAGAAATACAGATTTTATTTCCAGCTTGAGGGGCAATGTTTGGTTGCCTGTCTCTTGGGACACAAGTTAGAGACCCCAGACTTTATCACAGGGATAGTTCTGTCCAAACTGAGATCCTGATAAGATTCAAATGAGGCAGATGATAATGAGAAACAGTGTTTGTGGATGCTGACATCTTTTCCTAATTGTTTCCTGATAACAGAAGAGAAATGCTCCCATAGTTCTGTCTCACTCAGACTAACATATGGTCAATCATTTTTTTCTTCTTCTCAGTCTCTTAGATGGTATCATCAGGCAGGGACCACTTTTGTACCCAGGGTAGATGATTCCCTTCTCCCTGTATTTGGCCTCTGTTGGATATTTGGCTGTGTATGACCATATTGAAGTGGTTAATGCACATATTTCCAAACACACCAGCATTTAAACAGCTACAGAGGCCAGTGGCTGACACAAGGTTAAAAGCAGCACAGTGAAAGTAGAAAAATCAGTGAAGTGGATCAAGGTGCTTGTTGAAGGAAAACACAGGTGAATTAAGGGATAAAAAAATTAAAAAGTGATAGGAACCAAGGGTGGAAAAGCATTTCACAGATTTATAAATCTGAAAGTCCAGAGATGCTGCATACTCTGAAGGGAATATTTTGCTAGCAAACAACTCCCAGCAGCAGAAATGAGGAATAGCAGAGCTCACATGCTTATAAGTTACTTAAAAGTTATAAGTGCACTCATCTATCCTGTGCTGTAGTCAAGGTGAGAAGGTAGGTACCCCCCAAAGGCAACCCCAACACTGCCAGAGTGAGAGGGACAGATTTCTCTCCCTGCTTACCCTGCTTCCAGTGAAGAAACTGGGATATGTCATTTTTGTGGGTTATAGCTGGGCAAGATATATACCCCACTTAAAATCAGTGTGAAATATATTGCACATCAAAGCAAGAGAGGGAAGACCACTCTAGATCACGGATTTCCTTAAATAAATGGAAGAGGAACTTTTAAAATTATTTTGTGCCATTGCAGAGACCAAGCACAGGGTGATTTCAAGGGAGTCAAAAAGGAAGGTGAGACAGGCTGTTCAATATAACACTGACCCAAAGAAGCTCAGATTTGAACAGCTGGGGTTTGTAAAGCCTTAAACCAGCTCTTTGAATTTCTGCACATTATTATAAAAATACAAAGTTACTTTGAAAGCTGGAGCCACATTAGTGATTTCTCATGCAAAATGAAATTATTCCATAAGTATCTGGTATTTGGGACATATTTTGAAGGAAGCTGAGCCTTGTTTCCCCAATCTGAAAAGATGAATCTGAAATAGAAGACATGTAGATGGCGACTGGTACAGGTTTTAAAGATGGGCATAATATATTGAAAACTTATATCTCAGTGAGTAAGGACTGAATTTAATAAAAACAGTGAAAGCCTGGTTCTAATTACTGGGTGTCCATTTTAAAAAATCATTATTTTTAATTAGAGCTATATCTTTCAGTAAAGAAACTGCTAGATTGCTTTTTTCTTTGGATCAAATCTGTCTAAATTGTTTATTTTGCCTTTTAATGCCCTGAAAAAAAAACCCTTTTAAAGACCTTGTAACACAGTGAGCATACTCTAAAAGCTACACTTCCAAAACCACATTTTCAAAGGCACATGAATACTGCTGAATATGTGGCCACATAAGTGAATTTTATCAATTCCCACTTTGAAAAATGACATAAGAGCCAGGGAAATCCCCTTGACTGTGCAAGCTGCTCTTGCAAGTACTTTACCTGCAGAATGAAACCTCCTGAGCAAACAGGGAGTTTTCTGGCTGTGTCCCAGCCTTGAGCTGGCTGACATTGAAGTATGAGAGGGTGTGATTGATGAAGCCATGCATGGTTCCATTCTGGCTGTATGCATACTGATACATAAGGCGTGGGATGAAATCGGAGGTGACAGCAATGACAAAAGCCTGAGAGATGGAAAAACAAAAACAAACAGACAAACAAACAAACAACAGCATCATGAATCTGTGATCCAGGTTGATTAATTCAGGGGGAAATGTTCATGTTCAGGTAAATTTAGAGTGGTGGTGAGGGGAGAGTTATATGGCCAGAATTGGTTCAGAATATTTACATATAAATGCACAATAACCTGTTCTGTCTCTCCAAGGGAAGGCTCAGCCAGGGAAGTAGCAAAAGGAATTAATGGAGTGTCCATTCTCCAATTCTTTTCATCTCTAGAGCCATTAGGAGGTTTTTCACTAGTTTCAAAAAAACCTAAAACACCTAATAGTTGGTAAAATTTGGGCTATATTTTGGTGTAGTTACACCAAACCTGTAGAGCGTAGACATCCATTTTCCCCTCAGCATCAGGACTCACACATCTCACACAGAGGGGTTTCATGCTGGTTTTAAACCTCGTGAGACTGGTATCCCAGAAAAGTGTAATGGTGGAGGCAATCAGTCACAGAAATCTCTACATCATAGCAATAAGAATTCCTTTGGTTTCTGCTCTGGACTCACTCCTGTTGAGCAGGTCCAGGGGAGGCCATGAAGATGGTCAGAGGGCTGGAGCCCCTGTGCTGTGGAGACAGGCTGAGAGAATTGGGATTGTTCAGGAGAAGGATTTTGGGAGGAGCCTTTAGGGCCCAATCCAGTGCCTGAAGAGACTCCAAGAGACCTGGAGAGGGACTTCTGACAGGAGCCTGGAGTGACAGGACAAGGGATAATAGCTTCAAACTGACACAGAGTGGGTTTATAATGGATACTAGGAAAAAAGCATTCCTTCTGAGGGTGCTGAGGCTGTTGCACAGATTTCCAATAGAAGCTGTGGCTGCCCCATCCCTGGCAGTGTTCCAGGCCAGGCTGGATGGGGCTGTGAGCAACCTGGGATAGTGGAAGGTGTCCCTGCCCATGGCAGGGGGTTGGAATGAGATGATCTTTAATGTCCCATTCAACCCCAACCACTCTATGATCCTATTATGATTTAAAACTATATTTTGCTAAATAATAATGTCCTGTGTCAATATTATCCAGATGGAGAAGCAGAACTGGGCATTCAATTTTTTTTAAAACAGGTATGAACACATTTGCATTTCTTTTAAGTAAAGGTATCCAACTCATAACTTTAATGGAATCCCCAGGAAATAAACATTTAACAAAGGATCATAAATCTGCAAAGTATATTCAGAGAAAAAGAAGAAGCTGCAGTTTTTCTCTCCCAGCACAGCTCAATGCTGGACAGCTAAAATCTGTGCCTGACAGTGAGATTATGTGGGTGTGCAGGGCTCCACAGATTTCCTACCTTAAATCCTGGAAACTGGAGAGCCATGAGTGAGAAAGGCTCCACCCAAGTGAAACAAAACTGCCCCTCTGGAGGCATTAGAGTGCTGTGCTGTTGTGCTGGGAGCTATTTTATCAAAGAATTGTCATAACACCTCTCCACAAGTTCTCCCTTCAGTAGTGAAAATCACCTCCCTTTCTAAAGGGCTTTGATATCTTTAATATCTCTGGTATTATTCCATGACCTTAAAGGTATTATTTCCAACATTAATAATTCTATGAGATTATGATCTGTAGGTTAAATACCCACTAGAAACTATTAGGGTTAAAGTCTTAGGGCATGAGATTTTTTATCTTAAAGCATATACAGAAAAATTTTACTTAGGGAGTACATATAGCACAATAAACATAACATATCTGTATTCTGTTGTATTTGAGCAACTGAGAAAATTAGATGTCACTTGTAAATTATGTTGAAGGAACAATAAAATATAAACAATAATAAACAATAAATTATAAAGAATTTTAAATTACATTGAAGGAAGAGTATAAGCTCCCAAGATCATGGTTAGAAACTGGTATAACCAAACACTTACATTAATGATCACTGAAAGCTTTCCAATACCACTCAAGATGTTATACCAAATACCTGTAAGTGAAAGAAAAATCTTATTAATGGGTTTGTTAAAAATTTTCTTCTTTTTTTGATTGCACTTTTGGTCTTATCTTCACTTATTACTCACCTATATCTTTTTCTCTCACTGTGTCTGGCCTCCTCAGCTCAGTAACAAATTTTTTTGCATCAAGACGAACCTCGATGATGTTGTTCAGCAGAGCAAAGACAGGGGCCAGAGGGAAGGAGGCAACAAAGAGTGTGACAAAGCCAAACTGGATAACTGGGGAGGGGAAAAAAAAAAAAAAAAACAACGTTTTTGATAGCTTCTGAAGGCAGCAGCAAATTATTGATGAGCTTTGTGCATTATCAACCCCGTAAAATTCCACTTCCCAGTTTGGTCCCAGGAATAAATATCCCAGAGTAGGGCTATGAAGAGACAAAAGTTTGTCACTGTGCTTTATGAATGTTTCCAATAAAGCTTCAAGTTGCTAGCACAAGCACCAGCCAAAGGAAACAATAAATTTAATAAAGGACAAAGGGTTCAGAGTCTATTTTTCTGCATTTATACATAATTAAATGATTAGTCCATGCTGTTTCTTTCCTGTCCTTTTCCCTGCAAGGAAAATGATAGACAATCAAGCAAAAGGAGAAAATCTACAAGGTGCCACTATTTCTTCCCAGCTTCCTTTGAAAAACCTGTGAAAATCAAGAACAGAAATATCTACGTGGATGTAGGAGCCAGTGTTGTGTAACTCTCTCATCCCTCCTCACTGATATCCTCCAAGTCAAGAAATACTGCTCTTTAAATCTGAACAAAGGTGAATTTTATATAAATTATATTTATATTTATATTCATATTTATATTTATATTTATATTTATATTTATATTTATATTTATATAAATATAAATATAAATATAAATATAAATATAAATATAAATATAAATATAAATATAAATATAAATATAAATATAAATATAAATAAAGCTAATAAATCTGACTGTGATCTACATCTCAGAGTTAAAAAAATACTAGTGTAGAAAAAGTGTTAGTGTGTTTAAATGCCATATTTACTGTGGCTTCTTTTTTGGCAGATCCCTGTACAAGTTCTCTCTCCACTGAGGGAGGAATCACACTTTTTTGTGAAAATAGCACAATATTCTGTGTACACAGCACAATATTATACTTTAAAATATTTTCCTTTGACACTGTTGTCACAGCCTACAACTAACTCTTGAAAAAGTTTTCCCCAGGACCTTCTCTTACATGCACCTTTTTTTTGTATGCAGGTTGCAAGTCCTCTGATATTTCTCCTATCTCAGGAACAATATATTTGCACATGAAAGTAAAATCTCTGTCTATCAGTTACATGGCCTTTAGAGTTTCATTATTATTGTTTTGTTCTGAGATAAAGTGTCTGCACTAAGATGGAGCTTTTTCAAAGCATACAAACATCCTACCCTTGAAATCATACTTTCCTGACTATTTTATGTTCAGAGTCAGGAAAAGGAATTAACAAGGAAATAAAACCAGATGTTAAAGTTATGTCCCCCCAAAAACTGTGAAATACTCAGAAAAATACATAGCCCCAAAATATGCCTTATTTGGTTCTAAGTGAATTTTGCAGGAATACAGCTGGGAGGATTCTGTAAAACAAAAAAAAAATAAAAAGGAAGAAATAATGAATTATTTGCAATGCTTTAAGAATAAACCACACACACATTTGCTTTGATGTTGTTTGTAGCCCCTTCATTCATTGCCTGGGAAAACGCAGTTTAATTTTTTTTCAAGTTCATGAAAAAATGTTCAAGGTATGCAAAGGACTTCTGGATAATTGTGTAAATATCTCTTCATAGAAAACTCTGTGCCAGAAGTGTTTGTGTGGCCATCTTGAAATCTCTTCAACCTTCTCAACTCCTTCTTATGAAAGTGTAAATGATGCAAAAAGCAGGCAAAAAAAGCAAACCCAAAGCCAAACTCTGAATTTAAACAGCCTTGTGTAACTAACTAGCAAACAATCATTAAATGGAAGAGTCTTCAAACAACCTCAGCAACTCACAGGTACTTGTTGAGTGTGATCAGTGTTTTTAGAAACAAACCTGAATAGATTACAGAGAGAATCTCTGTCCAGATCCCAGAAGGAATCTAATCTCATCTCAGCATCCTGGATTTCTGTGGATGCCTGTCTGGTCACACTGGAAATATTTGCAATACTTTTAGGATGCTCACACTCTTCCATCTAGGACAGTTGACACCAAGACATCCTTTTTTTGGCTGGAAAACTTGATGGCAACCCTTTAACACCCTGTTTGCATTCGCATTTATGCCACAAGAGCTCTTTATGTGTTCAGGTACAGGGAAGAGGCTAAAGAGAGCAATGCCAGGAGCTGGACTTCTGGGCATCCATCCTGTTACATAGATTTCCTATTCCTCTGGTAACCCAGCCTGGAGAAAAGAGAGATTAATATTCCCCAGGCTCGTGGCACAAGCTGGGAAATAAAACAATTGCAGCTGGGTATAGTGGAAAGTCAGGGACATGGGGAAGCATCTCCTGGGGCATCCAAGCAGGATGCTGGATGTGCTGTCACTGACACAGAGCCTAGCCTGCTGAGGGAAAAAGCCCAAACCACACACTGGTGGTGCCTTTACTCTCTGAGTTGAGCAGGAGAGAGCCAGGGGCTCAGAGCCAGTCTCAGTTTCACAACACCTGGTGCCACGTCTGCAACACCTCATCCAGCCTCTGGCTCCAGAAAAAAACTCTGAAGGACAAACAGCACCCAAAGAAGTGTCTCAGGTCACAGCCCTTCTCAGAATTCCACTCCTGATGGAAGCTGTGCAGAGCCTGAGCAGAACCTGACCCCAACAGCAACACACCCTGTCCCCCAGGTCTGGCCTCCAAGCTATGACTAGGAGCACAAATCAAAGTTCTAAAATTATAGATCTGAAGGGAGGTGGCTGCTCTTCTTGTGTGATGGACACAGAATCAGTCCCCAGCACAAAACCTTCATGCTGTGGATCACTCAGGTTCTACAAGATTTACACTCTCAGTAGCATGAGTATCCCAAGGAACTTTTACATCAAAGCCTCATCTAAGGCAAGGTATTTATTTATGATTGTGTTGCTTTTTTTTCTTTCTTCTTTATCAGTAATATCTGTCATAGGATCATGTGTTACTGGAAGTAAACAGTGGAAAAATCACTTTTGTGCTAAGCAACTTTCCAAATCCTAGAAAGACATTTTTCAATATACAACCAGACTTGGCTGAAAAACTAAGGAAAAGGTGTAATTTATAACTCTTCTGTAATAAATGTATGCAACAAGCCTACACACAACCACCAGTAGTATTTTCAAAACCATCCTCATTATAGAGATTACAGAAAAATGCAGGTTTCTTTTCAGTGATTTTTTTTTCCTTTTTTCTGCCTCACACATTGCCTTTTTGATGGCTTTTCCTGCTTAAGGGGAAATTCTTCCAAACCTCTCAGATTAATCCTTATAGTAGTCAGTAGCTACAGACATTGGATCTGATAATTTTCTTCTTGTGCCATTGTTTTTAAACAGAAGTTGGATGATGAAATCTTTTATTATTACTTCTCCTTCAGAAAAAATGGTTTTAATTAATTGCCACATGAAGCTTGGACTCCTAGAAGGGTTAGGCTAGAGAAGGGAAGACTAAATGAAATAGGCATCTGAAAATCATTGCTAATCTCAGTTTCTTCTCAAGGAAACACGAGTGGTATAAATTTCAGACATTCATGTGCATCATTTTCCTCTTGGAGCCAATTTAATAAAGTTTCTTTCATTAGCAATATTTATTGCTACTCTAAACATCGATTTCTTGCCAACTCCTATCACAGCAGGCCAGTTACACACATTGCAAACTTGCTGCCATGTGGAAGAGGAAACTGCTGTACATGCTACCTACTTTGGGAATGCACATGGTGTGGTTTATTGGCCTAGGTCAAAAGTCTTTGCACAGTTTTGGAAGCAGGAAGTGCTAAGGACAAATCTGACACATGTTGACAGTGATAATTTCTGTTTCAGGATTATTTGAGAAAAATTTTCTGATCATTCAAGTGTTTTAAGAGTGTCTCTGCTAAGAAATGCAGGAATATATCAGTTAATAATATCAAAACAGTCATCAAAATGTCACTGGTGCAAATCAAATCTTTGTGCAGATGTGCTATTGACAGCCAATGCACAACAAAAAAATTCAGCAGAGTCTGCTGGTGAAATCAAATTCAAAGACTTATACCCTAAAAAATTAATTTTATTATCCATAGAATTGTTTGGGCAGAATTAGACATTTAAATGTCTTCCAGTCCAAGCCCATGCAATGAGCAGGGATTTTCAACTAGATCCTGCTGTTCAGAGCTTCATCCAAAGTGACCTGGAATGTTTCCAGGAATGGTGCATCCACCACCTCTCTGGGCAACCTATGCCAGGGTTTCACCACCTTCATTGTAAAAAAATTTTCTTACAGCTAATCAAATTTGTTGTCATGGACTAGAGTGACTGATATTTTGCAGAAACAAATTCCAGTGAGCAAAGACAGAGTCACCTTTCCCACATGAGGTTAAAAAAAATCAGTAAATCTTGCTATTTCTATGAACCTACCATGATTTAAATGAGGGCAGGGGTAGGAGAGTGAGAAGGTGGAAGTCTCTTCAGGATTGCTAGAATAACAATAAAAATGTAAGCAGCTTGGAAATGGGCATCCCAAAATTTAAGTGGAGTAGTTATCCTCAGAAACTCCTTTACCTGTGTCACATCATGCTGCAAAACATCCTGAGACGCTTCCAAGCACTGTCCCTCAGAGAAGTGCTGCCTTAACAGGATTAATTCATAACAAAGTGCAAAGAGAATGTGTGATTGGCCATGTGGGGAGTGGACTAGACTCCAGGTTTGGACAAAGATGAGTAAAAAAGAGTGGATATATGGATAAAAATAGTAAGGACTGCCTCTGATTAGGGTACAGCCTAGTGAATGGCAGACCTGGAAGCAAGAGTCTCAGCTAAGGATGTCATCCATCCTCAAAAGTAGGAGCATGCTGGCAGGACAAAGCTGAATGTAGTGACTACTCACACTTGGATGCATAATCTGCATGCTTCTGCATGAAACCCCATCACCATGTGTCTGGGGAAAGCCAAAGGCTGCAGCAAGTCCCGTCTGCAGTTCCTCCTTCAGCTGCTTCATTCCAGATTGCCACCCATGCCTGAGGGAGGTTGCCTGAGTAAATCAGTGTGAAAACTAAGAAAGAAGTTCTGAAAAAGCAGCCAGATTTCTCTCTTTTCCTCAATATCATACCTCTTCTTACATTCCAGTAACCATGCCTTTTGGGAGAAAAAAAAAAAAAAAATCTTCTTCTTTTCCTCCCTTTCCACTGTCCCCAACTCAAAATTAGAGAAATAGGTAAATAATCTGCTGAGCTGCCTCCTGACAACAACCCCAGCTGACAGGTTCAGTGCTGACTGCACCAAGTGCTTCCTGCCAGCGTGGGTGGTCTGAGCAGTGGCTCTGACAGCTGAGAGCAGGGAGTGGACCCAGGGCAGCAACCGGGACTGGGGAGGTGCAGCTTGGCTTTCATCTGCTGCACATTTGTCTGCAAATCCCACAGGCAGGGCACAGCTTGGCACACTGCTAGGCTTCTCCACTTGGGAAGCTCATCCTCCTGTTGTAAACAAATGTTTAGATCAATAATTCATCCTTCATTCTCCCTGGATCATCCCTGAGTGGCTGCAGGCTGCGGCGCTCGCCGTGGTTTATGATCCTGGCACAAGGGACTGATCTAAATCACAGGCTTAGTGTCCAGTGATTTACAACATCAGCAGCTTAAACCCTGACCCTACAAGTCAGAGCCATGGAATAGAATCATGGATTATCCCAAGTTAGCCCTGCACAGGACAGCCCAAGAATGCCATCATGTTCCTGAGAGCTTTGTCCAAACTTTGTCAAACTTCCCTGGAACAGACTATGATGGCACCTCTGCATTTCTTTTTTTTTTTTTTTAATACATTAACCTACTCATTTCAGTGGCCATGATTTGATTCATCTTGGCAATTTCTAGAACTTGCTCCTAAAATTAAAAAATCCCAAACAGTTCCCTAAGGGGCAGCAGAACAAATGGCTAACTATGGGAGCTCTAAGAGTGTGAAGTCAAAACACAGGCAAGGAAAACCCCACTGTAGCTTTTCTTCATTGAAGGACAGACTACTGACCTGCTTCCTTCCTGAACAGGTGACCTTAAATGAACCCTTAAAACAAATCTGATCTTTTGGAAATTATGTTCAAACTCACAACATTGGAGCATCACTTTTCCCACAGCAGAATCAAGGCCACTGACAGCAAACCCAAGCAGTGCTGACAAACATCATACCAGTACACATTTGTTACTGGTAACTAAACGTCCTTGTCCTTAGACCTAACTAACAAAGAAATTTGGGTTGTTAAAATACAGATATTTCTGAGTTATTCCTGAGCATAAAATTTTTTGTAGGGAAAAAAAGTCTATTTTTTCACAATTGTTTAATTTCAAAAATTGCTAAGAGGCTTGCTTAAAGTTTACAGTTAATGGAAAAAAAATCTATTCTAAAGGATAGCTTTTCCACAAAGTATCATCATGTGTAGAAGAGGATAAAATAATAGAAGTGGCAACACAAACAAGATCCTAAGGTGAGTTGGGACAATTGAGAGGGAGATAATGGGAGGTGAGGGATTCCTGATGGCACTACAGAGGGCAGGGTTGGGATCCTAAACATATTAATAACACATCCCCAAATCTGCTGTCATGAGAAATACCTCGTGTACACTTACAAATTTATAGAATGATATAAATCTACCATTCTATAAATTTTCATGTATTAATTTTTAATTAGACTAAAAATTGCAAATACAAACCAAGATTGTTTCTGTATAGAGAGATAAACCATGAATGGTATTTAACTTTTTTTGCCATAAAATGCCTTCCCCTTTAGATATTTTGAGAATAGTGACTCATTAAAACAGGAGTTGCCACATTCAATATTTAACAGATGTCTGGTTTTAGATACCATGCCCATTGTGCTTCTCCCTGAATTCTTGTGTATCCTAAAGCTTTGGTTTGGCTGGTTTATTTCTCTCCTTTCTACCCCCCACCCACAGCATTCCTGCTTTCCTTCCCTGCCTCTCCAGGGTCTGCTCATGAGGCAGCTACAGGGCTGTGCTCCCCAGTAGCAGAAAAACATGGACTCACTGCAGTGGATCCACTGGAGAGCCATTAAGATGGTTGAGGTAAAGGACCTGAGGATCAAGGAGAAGCTGAGAGCACTGGGATTGCTGTACCACAGGAAAAGAAGGCTCAGGGGATCTTACCCATGTGGCAAGTTGGAGAAGACAGAGCTAAAACCTTCTCTAGGGCACCCAGTGAAAGGACAAGAGGTACAGGGCACCAATGTAAATGTAAAGAATGAAACTTAAACATTAATAAAACATTGGTGTAATGGTGATCAAATACTGGAAAAATTGTTGAGTCTCCATCCCTGGAAATACTCAAAACCCAACTGGACAAGTCTCTGAGCAACATCCTCTAGCTGACCCTGCTTTGAGCAGGAGGTTGGACCAGATGATTTCCAGAGATCCAGAGCTATTGATTCTGTGGCCAAATGGTGTCTGTGCACTTTTCTCAGCTGGGAACCCTGGAATCTGGCAGCAGAAGTATTAAGAGATACTGGGATTCTTCATTATTTCTCTGTGTCTCATAGCCCTGCTGGCCCACATGGAATTTCTGGAAACTACAAGTGCTGGGGTTAATTTCCCCCTTTCTCATGACCACCTCTGACACACAGTCCTTTGTAAAGCCATGGTTATTGCAGAAAGGGAAAGGAAATTCCAAAAACTTACTCATTTCCATGTATTCTGGAGTCAGCCCAGTGAAAGGTTCCAAGATGTAGTCGAGGTCCCATTGCTGAGGGTCCTTTGACTGGTTGGTGTCCATTTCCTTTACCTCAGCTCTTTCACCCTTCAGCTTCCTGAAGAGCTTCTTGAGCTTCCTGAGGAATAAAGTCCAGATTGAACCAAGTCAGTTTTGGGATTTTTTTTCACTAAAAGATTTGTCCCAAGTCTTTGCACAGTTACACAAAATTAATCTTGTGCTACTTTGGTCCATCACAGGGAGAGTTTACACCACCCTGGGAAGTTCTGATGCTTTTTATTGACAGGTACAAGCTACTGGAATTGAATCTAGTGCCTTGCAATTTTTCATCTCTAGTTGCATATTCCAAGGGGATCTTCCTGAAGATCTTTGGACCTAAATAATATTAGTATTCAATACTCTCAAGAACAACACACTGAGCACCTCTCCTTTAACAAAATGCAAAATGTAATGGCTTCATTCCACGTTTCTACTTCAGGCACTCTTTTATCTCACTATAAAAATAGGGGACTTCCAGCATAATAGAATTTTAAGGTAAAATAATTACCAGATATTCATGTGTTTCCCAGAGCAGCTGTGGCTGCCCCATCCCTGGCAGTGTTCCAGGCCAGGCTGGATGGGGCTGTGAGCAACCTGGGATAGGGGAAGGTGTCCCTGCCCATGGCAGGGGGGTGGAACTGGATGAGCTTTGAGGTCCTTTCCAATCCAAGCCATTTTGTGATTATGGATTATTTCCAAAGAGGGTGCAAAAATGTACTGATAGTACAAAGAGCAGTATCAAACACTATCCCACTGAGATGGGGATACAAATTTTATGACACTGACAAATAAATATGAGTGAAATGAATAATTTTTAAATTAAGAGTAAAGTTTTCCCAATGTCCCCCTCCAATGATATTTTAAACACATATGCATCAGCAACTTCATACTATTTTACACACAGAGAATTTCCCTTGGAAAACCAGAGTAGAATGAGGTATTTATTCAAAATCAAGACAGCAAAATACAGTTGAATTAGTATAAAACAGCCAGATTTATACTTATTGCATATCTTTCTTTTGCAGATATTTATCTTCCACAGAAACATAAAGCACTATTTTACAGTTCTTCACATATGTGCCATGAGTGGAAATCCAGACTAATTCCAGTGATGTTTTGCCAGTAGTGTAAGCAGGGCTCTCCCACAAACTCTTCCCCCTCAGCTTGTGATAAACCCTTTGAACTGTAGGTGTGTGGCCTGGATACAGGAATATTTGGGGGAAGGGGTTTTCCTTTGGACCTCCAGGGAAGCAGAACCACTTTCCTGGACCCTGACTTCAGTAGCAGGGCAAGGCTGAGGAACAAAAGCTGGCAAACACAATAAAGGCTTTGCTGTGTGGGTTTATTACTTCATTCCCAAATTTTTACTGAGCCATGGGATCACTGTGTTCCCACAGTGACTGAGGAATATCTGCACCTACCAGTTTTCACAGGAACTATTCCATTTCATCATCAGTATGGAGGAACTGGGGATTGGAAGACATTCTTTAAACAGGTCTAGATTGCATCAAGCAGCAAACTACTCTCAGATCCTGGATCATAAAGCTTCAAAAATCAACAGGACAACTGCAGCTTTTGTTTGAGGTGGAAGGAAGATGTAGCTCACAGGTCTGATGGCAGCATCATCAGTACTTTGGCATTGCTGGACCCAGGATGCTCAGATTACACAATTTTAATGAAAGGGTTGGGAGAAATATAAAATGCTTCATGAGACAGAATTAGATGAATCCTTACAAAGACATTTACCTCCTACATCATGCAAACTCAGCCACTGCAAGACTCTAAAATTCCCTTTCTCCCCCTCTGCCTTTCTGGCAGCCAAGGGAACTTGTCTGTGACAGAGGTGATGTAGCATTCAGAGGTTAGGAGGCTGGGGCAGGATTTAAAACAATCAGAGAATTCCCAGGATGCTCTTCCAACATTTCCCAATTAATTTCCTAATGTGAGAGACTCTCAGAGGATGGTGAACAATAAGTTCAAGACAGTGCTGATTCTGTTCCAATGAAATGATAGAAGCTATGAATGTCCCTCACACTTCTGTGGGCAGATGAGAGTGAAGATCATCTCACTGTCACGGCACAGCAGCAGCTGAGATAAAATTTGGGTGTGTTTGGATGTGAAATCCGTGCACATGTGATCTAATCCTTCAGCTACAGCACCACAGAATCCAGTTCTGGGGTTTAATGCACACACACACACCTCCCACGAGAACCCAGTAACCAAAACAATTGTTGTTTTTAATGTTTATTTGTGAATACACCAATTCAGGGCTCAATTGCTCAGAAAATTGTTAATTTTTCATCTGGTTATCTCTAAGCCAGGCATGAGGAACAGCACCTTTAACCATTTGGAGTTCAGCTTTGAAGAGTGTCTGTATGCTTCTTTGTATGTATTTTTTTGAAAGATCAACTGACTGAAAGCAAGCCAAACAAATTTTTTCAAATTTTCCACTAAAAAAAAAAGTACCTTTGTGTCATATCCAAGCATGTGAAGTTTGAGACCAAGCAGAAATGTTTCAGAAAGTTAAAGGAACAGAGGAGAGGGATTTGCAGGGTGTTATTCTCCAGCTACACAGCAATAGAGCAATGAAAATGAGTTTTGCAGAACCCTTTATCTGTACTTGTGACTGTGATGCTGAAACCAAATATGCTTTTTAAATGCCTCTTTTCAAAGCCTGTTTCTTAATTACCCAGATCAACGTTTTTAAAGAAGATTGACAGAAAAAGAGTTCTTTTAGCTTCTGGTTTGTTCCTGCCAGGCAGTCCCCCACAGTGAGGAAGAGGGAGGTTTGCCCACTCAGCACAAGTGTCCCAGGAGCTTTGTGCTGAAGAGGCTCATGCAGCAAAGTTTCATGGCTCCACACAGATCTGGGCAAAGAGGGGAAACTGCAGAGCTGTAGAATAGTCATTATTTCTGCTCCTTTTGCCAGGGAATGTCAAAAAGCAAGGTGCATCCTTGAGGACACTGAACAGCAGGGCAGAAGAATGAATGCAAGATGAGAGGAAAAGAAAATGAGCAGGTTTTTGTCAGGCTGTGTCTAGAGCAGCTAAAAATGACATTGCAGCATCTCACAGGGGATTGGCACCAAATTCTTGTGTTAGGTAAGAGGTGGGAACATGGCTGAATTATGCTGATTGTAATTCCCAATAACCAATAAGCACTGCATTATGCACATTAACAAGCATCTGAAGTGAGCATAAAATCACTACAGCCCCACCTGTCAATAACCCTCGAGCTTCTGAGAAAAAATATGATGAAAAGAGAGAAATCAAGCTCCAAGTGATCCTAGCTGGGCTGTAAGCACATGGTGATTAGATGAAGGCTCCTTTTCAAAAATCAGAGAGATGATTCAACAGTTCCTCTATTGATACAATAAGAAGGAACAGCTGGATTTGGGGATCTAGGGGGAAGAATGATGATGACTTGGGAAAAATGAGAAATTTGTGGAGTGACACAGAGTGGAATGGATAGAGGAGGAAGAGATGGGACATCTGGAGGGCAAGAAAGAGGACAGATGCAGGAAAAGGACTTTGTTGGCACAGGTGTTTGCATCTTCAGTGGCTGTACAATTGGGACTGTTCAGGCTGGAAAAACAAGGCACCAAGGGGACTTAATTGAGCCTCACAGTGCCTGAAGGGAACTTACAGGGATGATGGAGAGAGACTATTGACAGTGATTGAGTGCAGGAAAAGGGGGAATGGCTTCACACTGACAGGGAGCAGGTTTATGTGGGAAGAAATTCCTTTCTGTAAAGGTGGTGAGGCCCTGGCACAGGTTTCCCAGAGAAGCTGTGGCTGCTCTTAGATCCCTGGAAGTGTCCAATGCAAGGCTGGATGGGGCTCTGAGCAACCTGGGATAGTGGAAGGTGTCCCTGCCCATGGCAGGGGATGGAACTGGGAGATCTTTAAGGTCTCTTCCAGACCAAACCATTCTGTGATTCCATGATTCTATGAACACTTGCTAGAACAGAGATGCATGTCGAGGTTTCACTTGAAAAGAAAGAAAACAGAATCCAGCTGCCAGGAACAAAGGATTATTTATAACAGGTAGGTTTTTTAAGGCTCTCCTTCCAGGTGATGCTTGTTGATCTGTAGGATAATGGAAAAAGTGCAGGGAGAAAGCTAAACAGAAAATATTCTTAGGTTGAGTAGCTGGAGCACTTGTATCTGGAGAAAAGGAAGAGCAGTGACCCAGACTCTTGTGTCCTCACCTCTAATTTTCTTTCTTACTGAAGATCCAGGCTTTTCTTCAGTCATATTCCTACAGTCTGTTCACATGAAGAAATACTTTCTCATATTCACAGGTGCAAGGAGGAAGGGGGAGAACAAAAGTATCAAAACTTGTTCTCTCTCAAATTTTTGGTACAGCCATGCTTCCTTGGCACACTTAGATATCCTGGATTCTACAGGAGTTTCAGTTGTGTTTGGGATTTATTGGTTTCTCAATCGGAGCAAAACAACAAAAATGAAAAACAGGAAAAGGAAAAAGAAGGCAAAAAACACCACACAAACCTTTAATTAAGAATAATTTAGCAAAAGTGAGAAACAACATGAGAGATAATAGTTATGAAGGGATGTCTTAAATGGATTTTATTAACTCTTGGTATTCTCATCCAGCATATTTATGTATATTTTGAAGGAAGTGATGAAAATTGATGCTGAATAAAAGGGCCATAACCATGGCCTCACTAAATTCAATAGTTTTGCTGTTCACTTCAATAGGACCAGGATTTCACCCTAAGGGTTTAGCACCAAGGTCAAAGACAAAGAGTAATAGAATAACCACATGGATGGGTTGTTTTCTTTTTTCAATAAGCTCAGAAAAAACCAGAACTGAATAAAAAGGGTCTTAAAAGAACTCTGGGTTAAGGCTTTCAAGCCCTGCAGCCTTTTAGGGTCAATTCCTGTGGCAACAGTAAAAGAATGATGGTATGTGACACATCTGAGTGAACTGTGGCATATTTACATCTGTTAAACTTGTGAATTCCAGCCCCACAGAACACACATTTCAGTTCAAGAGGGCTTAGTTTCTTACAATTCAAATCTTGTTGCATTTACCTAGCTGGTTTGCTATTGCTGGATGCAGAAATTAAAAAAAAAAAAAGAAATCACACAAGGCTTAGGAGACCAGCAGTTACATCTATCAGAGCTGTGGCAGCAGTTTCTACAGAAACATTGAAGGGAAAAGCAAGGATGTGTCCCCCATGACCCCAAAAAATGCAGGGTTGCCATCTGAAGTTTCTCTCTTCACCCAGTTCTGACCATGGATAAAGCAGAATGAAGACATGGAAAGAAGTTTTCCAATTCTTTCCAATTTGGGGTTCTAGGAACATAAAGGATGCCTGTTGCTTGCACACTTACTCTATCATCTACTTGCCAGTATTTTTTGAGGAGAAATAGAAGAAAATGGGATTTGGGATTTCTGCAAATCAACTAAAACTTGGGTTTTCTGGTGAGTGAAATCAAAAGGTTTCTTAAAAAAAGAAACTTGAAATCCTGAGACTTCAGTGGGGGAGAAAACTTCTTTGATGAGTGTTATCAGATAACTCAGCAGAGAGGTGCTTGCATGCTACAGATGTGCAGACAGCACCAGATTCACCAGAGGAACAAATCACCATTTATGATATCCCCTTCTGCCTCTCCATAGGGAGAAGGTTGGTGGCAGCACCTGGACTCTGCCCACAGTGAAAATACAGGGAGCCAAAGGAAGAATCTGTGTTATTCACCCAACTCTCAGTCCCTCCAAAGAGGCACAAGGCAAGGGGGCA
This sequence comes from Oenanthe melanoleuca, assembly GCF_029582105.1. Classification (NCBI taxonomy): domain Eukaryota; kingdom Metazoa; phylum Chordata; class Aves; order Passeriformes; family Muscicapidae; genus Oenanthe; species Oenanthe melanoleuca. Next base: position 9,145,945 of record NC_079334.1, read on the forward strand.
TGAAAAATGCAGCTGCTGGTTCTCTTAAGGATCCAGCCCGCACCAGTGCAGTGGTCCATGTAGGAACAGAAGGTTAAATCAGATTTAATTGAGTGCTCAGTGATTCTTCTGGTACAAACAGGTCCAAAGAGAAGGGCTGAGCCCTACAGATACACACAGAATTTTTTAAGGAATGGAGACAAGCAAAGGAAAAGCAGATATGTTTATTCCAGCACGGCAAGATAGCACTGGGACTGAAATGAGGTATTTATCTAGGAAGGGGAGGATGAAAGTAAGTTTGTTTTTAAACAGTTTTGAAAATTGAGGCCACCACAGTTTGTTGGCTGAAGGGTGGAGGGAGCAGATCCGAGGGAGAAAAATGGGATGAAATTATTGCATTCTTGCATGGAAGGGAGGGAAATGAAAAATAATTGGACATGACTTTCTGTTTGGACTGGATCAGCCTATGCTTTCATAAGTCAAAAATAATAAATACAGTATTTGTAACATCATAAAATCCCCATTAAAAAAGTCCAGTAGCAGTAAGTTTTTGGAAGACGAGAAACAAATTACAGCAGGTTTACACTGAGAAAGCTTTAAGCCTTCAACATGTCAGATATTTTGGGAATGATTTACCACCCTTTTCTCAAAATAAAATGTAAACTCAATGAGATGCAGACAGAAAACAGGCCTCCCTATTGAACTTTGACACAAGAATAATGAAACAATCCATAATCTACATCTGATTTGTTTGGGAATTTTTTCTCTCCCTCTATTTAAATTCCTTGCAAGAAAAAAAAATGGTTCTTGCTGAGAAAAGGGAGTAAAGGGGCTCATTTGAAATATATTTAATATCTTTTAAGAATCACTCCTCTTGATTTCGAGTTACCATCTTCCATAGCCTTATGGATGTGACCCAAAAGCTGCTGACACCAGAGTTGGAAGATTCTGCCTCATCTCAGTGGAGCTGAGATGTCTAAACCAAACTCTTAATCTCCAACATTTCACAGGCCACTGCCAGCACAAAGTAAACCTCCCAAGAGGCAGGACCAGGACTTTTCAGTGGATTCCCAGTGCCTGGAGATCCCCATGGCACTGGTGAGAGGCAGGGAGAGTTTTCCTGCTGTATTTGGAGCAGGGGACTGGGCGCTGAAGCAGCCCATGGCAGAAAGGCACTGAGCTGTCAGTGTCTCTGCTTGCTCCTGCATCATCATTGAATGACATAAAGGCACCTTGGAAATGTGTGGATTTCATCCCTAAACCCATAAAACAGTCATAGATCAAGTAATAGATTTTAACATCTTTTATGGGCTATTACTTTCCCCCACACTATCTCCCTCTACTTTGTGCTAATTTGTATTCAATGCTGCTGTCCTGAAAGCTTCTCTGAAACTTCCCAGGAGATCTATCATACCTTGCCTGTTTTCCCTGGTTACTAAAATTAATTTAAATCAATTATTTCATATATTCCATAATTTTTTTTAGCCATTTAGTGAAGATATAGCCAATTATTCAACATAAAATACAACCAGATCATTCCACCACAACCAAAAATGTGATTTATCATCACATTCAATTAGAACCCACTGGAGGCAGTAGCAAAAGTCCCATTTAGCTGAATAAGGATCAAGGCATTGATTTACTGTGCCATAGGAATAACACATAATGGAAAAGGTCGGGATACGTACGGGATTCCAATTTCAAAGAGATTGTTTTGAATCAGTTGCTTTCCAAGCATGATGATGCTCAGCTGAATGCAGAGTTCCATCAGACACCCTCCTGGAGCACACTGCAATTACATAAAACCAGAGAGTGTGAAGGGATTAAGAGAATTAATTTAAAAATACTCCCTTGGGAGAGCTCCCAGTGTCTCCATGAGCCCACTGTCCCTGCCACCAATCTGTGTGGAATCATGGAGTTCATCCATCACTGCAAATCTGTGCTTGGCAAGGTATTTCATCTCCACTCATAAAACTGCATTATGGAAAAAATGCAGAGCTCTGAAACAACTCACTGTGCCCTGAGGCTCCTATATCTCCTTTAAAAATATTTACTATGTAATCAATGTAATAAACATAATGCAGGATCACCAATACTCTTCCAACCTGATATCTCCCAGGGGGAAAGAAAACCTTCAATCTTGCAAAGACTTTTATGTCAGCTTTGCTGTCAAACCTTGAGTACATCTCTCAGCTTTCAAGGGAATACCCACAGCAATCCCCTTCATGAGGGATTGTTTTTTAAGAAAAGAGATGTTTATAGGTTTAGCACAAAATGGCTCCAGGTTTTTAAGCTATTAAAATTGCCAAGCTTCCAGTGATCTGCAGAATGGGAAGGCAGATTCACATTTCCCAAGGGCCTCAACCAAATCATGGAATGTTTGTGCCTTAGTGCCCAGTTGGGAAGCACAGAAATGGTGAAGCTTCACTTAAGAAAGACCATGAAATAATCAAAACTGCAGAAAGAAAGAAAGAATATAAAGTTTTCTTGGATGGAAACCCTGGGTTTTGCCTGTTCAAGTTGAAGATTTAACCTCTTGTTTTAGCATGTGTTTTCTATTTTTCCCCTGTTGTCTGTAGTCCACTGAGCACTGTACACATATTTCTTTGTGGGAAGGATTTTATTTGGAATTTGAATTTCACATGTACCTACCTCTTCCATCCGATAACCTTCAAACACATACACATAACGACCAGGACGGCCAACAAACCTGAAAGCAATAAAAATACATAAACTAATATAAAAAGAGAAAAAAAATTTCCACCATGATTTAATATAAAAACACACACACACAAAAAAAGTTTGAAATCAAAATTATTCATTTGTATTAGCCACAATATTTCAGAAGTAGCTTCTTCAACATGAATTTTCAAGGGCTCAGCACCTATTCAGCTTTGAGTATTTCAAAGCAATAGACCTCTACAAATGGTTTTCTACATCTGGATAAAATAATTTTAATAAAATATTTTTTGGTGCTAAAACAATATAGTAATAAACCCCTCTCTTGATTAGAGATGGCAAATAAACTTGGGGATACATATCCTAATTCAATTACATGTGAATAATGCCCTGAATGGAATTACTTACACATCTATGCACAGCCAACACTCTTCTGGCTACATCAGGAGAAGCAATGATATTGACTTTATTCTAACCATACAACACAAAAATATTGACAAAAAACAGAGATTTTGGTGACTTTTTTCATTGGTGTCTTACAATATTTGCAACTGCTGGCAAAAAAGCATCATTAATCCTTAAATGAAAGGTGCTGGATATGATTAGTGAAGAGCAGAGATTTACAAACTTTACAGTCTACAAAAGGAAGAGCAAAATGGTAGGAAACATAATCCAGAGGCTGTTTTAAACTTTCTTTTTTTTCTTTTTTTTTTTTTTTTTTGTCAAAGTTTTAGCAAAGAATCTTTTTAAGCTTCCCATTCAAAAGCATGTGGATGACTGGGTCCCATAAGACAAGGATTCTGAGCCCATAGGAAGTCACACTTATTTAGCAGGACAGCTGAATTAGCTTTTTGGTCAATCACTTCATTTGCCAGTTGACTGTAACTGTTTCTTAATTTGATACAGGAGAATAATGCAAAATAATGAGAAAGCAATAAAAAAAAAGAGTTCTGTAATTTTAAATGAAACAGGAAGACCTTTCTTTGCTGAATGATGCTTCAAGGAAAATTTGCTAAACTGTGGAAAGTTCAGGCCTGTAAGCACCATTCATTATAAAAACAAGAGTTTTTTTAAAACTAAAATGAATTATTAACTTTAGATAACCCTGTCAATGATATTTTTTCAGAGCTGGTAAAGATGATCAGTCCCAGGCCTTTGTGCCCATTTTTAAACACAGATCCACTAATATAGACATACTTATACAGAAATATATATATACATATATATTTATATATATACATATATATTTATCTTACCTTCCTTTAAAAAAGGCAACATAAAAAATTGATGCATAAGAATTCACAAACTTCAGTAGGAATGCCTTCAAAATCAGTCTCTCCTCAAAAGTTTTCTCTGTTTTTGGTATTTCTGGGGGGAAAAAATGTAAACCAGAGAACTGAATCAGTAAGAACATAAAAATCACTGAATCCCCAAACACATACAAAAAGAACAAAGCAAGCTTCAAACTTTAGGTTTATATTAATTTTTCTTCTGTACCTCTAATTTGTACCAAAGTCACTAGGTCTGTCACTGAGTCCTGATTTCCAGAGATATTCAATTCCACATAGCAAAATCACTGTAAATTACTTTGCTGTATATATGGATATTAACATACATGAGTAGATCAGTTACACAGTTACACGACTAAAGTAAAAAAATATTCATATTCTCAATTGAGAAATGCTGAAAATACAAAGACTTTCAACCAGAAAAAAACACTTTAAAGGCATCCTTAACTTGTAGTCCACAAGCCTTTTTTACTGTGGTGAGATTGTTGATATGGTTGATGCTAAACACTAGATTAAATATATTTTTAATGAGGTATTAAGTGAAGTAAGTGCAAAATAGAGGAATATTTTTGCTAACAATTCACTATGTATGTTCTGTATTTCAAGATTTCTTAGTTTAAATATTTTCAGTATTCACTACGCTGTTCCCAGATCTATTTTCAATTTCTGTGAAAATTTTCTGGCAGCAGAAAACACATATATAGGACAGAGGCTTTTCAAACTCATAGCAAGATCATTTTTAAAGATTTTATATGAGTGAAACTTTTGTGTTTCTCTGCTCATCCTGAGCTGTATCTAATGTGAAAGAAGATAAGTTTATTATTAAATTCATCATTCTTGGCTGAACTTCTGTGGCACAAAAAAAGTGTGGAATAATAAGGAGATCTAGAGCTCTGGCTTAAGGACTTCATTAAAAATACTGATGTAAAGTTTTGTTTTGGGCAGAGTTTGAGTGTTTTGTTTCCTCATGTTTTGGGATGTTTTTCTTAAAGAAACAGTGAGATAATTTTAGAACTAAAGGAATAGAAAAGCCTAATGAGCCCTCACTGCCTGGCTTTCTCTGTGATACTTTCAATAACATTTTCATAAAATATCAGTGCCCAACCTGATGAGCCCTAAAGCATAACCCACCAATATGTATAAAAAAGCTTAATTAAACCTTCAAAAATTTGTAGGTGATCCCATACACTGAATAGATCAGCAAGACAAAAGCTCAGGGCAGCAGGAATATTGAATAATGGAAGTGCAGCTTTTCATTTGAGGGAGAAAAATCCTAAACTTTGCTTACAGAGAACCCCCCCAAGGATGAGCTCAGCCTCTGGATGAACATTTGCACACCATATATGGTCCCAGAGGCTCCTCAGACAATCCTATACCATAGCTGTAGAGGCATGTGTAGAATTTGTTCTCCAGCTCCTTGGGTGTGCTGCATGAGAAATGAATTCAGCCAGAATAGGTGCATTAGTAACAGAGAAAAACTCCCTCATCCCAAAAAAATGAAACACTCAGTGCTGGGTTGTTATGCCAGAGTTAGGCAGCTGGAGATTTGCAGGTGGAGGATGAGATGAGCTAAGGGTGGAATGGTCTTAGCTCTCTGAAGGAGCTGCTGCCTTTGCTACATGAGTAGCTTTCATTTTGTCCCTGTTCCACTGGCTCTTCCTTGGCCTCAGTGAATTCCTCCCTGTGAGGGTGGTGAGGCTCTGGCACAGGCTGCCCAGAGAAGCTGTGGCTGTCCCTGGATCCCTGGCAGTGTTCCAGGCTGGATGGGGCTCAGAGTAGCTTGGGATAGTGGAAGGTGTCCCTGCCATGGCAGGGGCTTGGAACAAGATAAGCTTTAAGATCCTTTCCAACCCAAACCATCCTGTGATTCTGGGTTACAAGTGAGATGTAAATTTGTCTGATTACTGAAGATTATCTATTCTTCCTGGGATAGCAGGATACCATCTGCACTCTGGCTGGTCTCATCTGGGATAAAGGACACCAGTGCCCACTCTGCTGGGCCCAGAGGAGTCCTGCTCCATCCTCTCTGTATTGATAACCACAAAACTCCTCTCTTTTCCTCAAGGCACTGATTGAGGAGGTATTGAGCCATAGTGCTATTCTTGTGCTTACAGATGTATTTTTCACCTGAACAGAGATTCAAGTGTACTTGGGGTTGGAATAGAAACTTAAGCTGTCAAGAGCTTCTCCTTCAGCCCAACAAGTGTGTTCTTCAGCTTGTGGATTAAGTGCAGAGTGACAAGAGAATTGAGTATGTTTTTCTCCTCTCAGCAAAATGAGAGTTCACAAGTTAAGCAGCATTTATCAGCATGCATGAATTGTAATTTTTTAAAACATTTTGATTACATTTGGCATCTGAGCCTAGTGCTGGAGAAAGCTGCCTGAGTGAACTTTGTAACTCATGTAATTTGTAGCACTAGAGATTATTCTGACTGGATCCTTCTTAAACAAAACATCTGATGGTTGATTAGGAATGCTGCCCTAATAAAGATAGGATTAGAATTAAATGCAAAATGACAGGGGGACAATAATCAGCAAGTAAGAAATTTTTTCTTTCACAGTTCAGCCTGATGCACATTTCAAAGTGAGAGTTTTTCCTCCTGTACTTCCCAAAGAGAGGCCATAGCAGCACCTAGCACTTCCCAGCTCCTGCCTAGAAGCTGCTGGAGAAGTCTCATCTTCATATTTTCCTACTCTTTCCACACAGTTGTGTCATCCCTTAACATTTGTGCCCTTTCTTACCTGGTGCAGTGAACAGAATTGATCAGGTCAATTAGCACAATTAGCAGCCTGTCACTTATGTGAAAGATGAAAATCTGGGTAAAATTTTGGCTCAGACAGCTCATAAATGAGCTTATTTATGCCACTAGAACAGAGTCCATTTGTGTAACCCTGTCACAATCTGCCCAATGCCTGGTGCAAAACAGAAATAAACAAACAAATTAACCCACTAAAATGGCAATTTGCTTTGTCTTCATTTATTTCAAATACTTTAGGAACTTAATCTAAACTAACAGGACCATACTTTCAAAATTCAGGATTTGGCCTCTAACAACTGCAAAACTGTAGTCTGTAATGTTCTGCTAAAAATAGGACTGAAAGAGATGATTTCATTTGTGAATTTAAAAGAGTACTGAGAAATTGAGAAGAAACAGAAGTCTTAAGAGTAATCTCATGCAATCAACATCCTTGGTCTAATTTATATAATAAAACAAAACCTAAATCCCTATTAGTAAACATCTTTAGTCTAATGTAATGTATATTACAAATCAATACTTTAGGCCTAAACCTCTATAGTAGTGAAAGGAATGACTGCCCTTCAAAAGAAATAAATAGCCAGGCTTGCAACAATATTCTGATGTTTAAAATGAATTTTGAAAGCCCAACCACTAACTGCAATAGAAATCATTAATAAAACGTCCATCTCAGACATACCCCTAGAATGGAACAAAAAATTCATTTGAGCAGTAAGGAAATGGTTAAAACTTTCGTCAGGGAAATAACAGCAGTGTAACTTTCTCAGAGGCATCACCATTTTTTAAACAACCCAGTGACTTTCTGCAGCTCTTAGCAGCCAAGAGGTACCTGAGAGGCCTGAATGTTTTCACTGACCCTCTCCAGGAGGAAATATTCCTCCTGGACCTCCTTGCACCCCCCTGGCGCCAATCCGCGGGTGAACGAGGAACGTGGCGCGGCAGTTTTACCGATTTCCGTCAGCCATTTGGCCACAGCTCCATAAATTTCATCGAGGATGAGGACCACCACGAGGTTAATGACGACAGCAGTGGCAGTCACGGTCACTCGGACGTTGGCCCTGGTTGTCTCGTTTGTGCTGAAGGACAGAGCCGCGGCCGTCGTGATCCGGTACACGATGACACCGAACACGGCGGAAAACGCCAGCATCACCTGCAGACAAAGGAGCACATGGCTTAGCTCACCTGGGAAACAAGTGAACACATGGCTTGGAAACAAGATGGGCTGGGAGGTTGGGTGTGCTCCATGGGAGGTTGGGTGTGCTCCATGAACTGGCATCAAAGCGTTGGTTCTTACTGCAAGGTGATAATATGAAGGTGATGGAATTAAATGGCAAGGATGCAAAGCTCTCCAACAAACAGGGACAGAAATAAGAAATTAGGAAATGGATGCACGACTCCAAACTGAAACATGGTGCTCAGAGGGCTGGATGCTCAGATGCTGCTCTGTGAAGAAAGCCTGAGAGAGTTGGGATTGCCCAGCCTGGAAAAGAGAAGGCTCCAGGGAGACCTTACACCACCTTTAAGCATCTAAAGGAGACTCATAAAAAAGAGGGGAAGTGATTTTTTACATCAGCAGGTAGTGGTAGGAAAAGGGAGGATGCATTTAAACCAAAAGAGGACATTTTTTGTTAGATTTCAGGAGGAAATTCTTCCCTGCGAGGATGGTGAGGTCCTGGCACAGGTTGCCCAGAGAAGCTGTGACTGCCCCTGGATCCCTGGAAGTATCCAAGGCCAGGCTGGATGGGACTCTGAGTGTCCTCATCCAGTGAGTGGCATCCCTGCCCCAGAAGGGAGTTAGAATTAGATAACCTTTAAAGTCCATTTCAACCCAAATCTGTGATTCTTTTATACTGATTCCATGGATTCCTGAGGATGGGCATGTCCATTCTGACTAAAGCTACACATGTCATCCATGCAGTGAAATCTGGGCATTTTGGGTTCCAAAGCAGGGATTAAGTAAGGTCCTTTACCTGGCTATAGATTCAGATGGCTTGGACTGAAGGACCTATATTTATGTGCAGTCAGGTAAATGGGCTTTACTGTCTCAAACAGCTTCACCTGTGCACAGCAGAAGTGCCAACTTACAAATTAAAGAATAAAAAGTTTCCACTGTTGTTATTTCTTTAAGACTGACCTAAGCAGGGTAGTTAGGGCTTCATTTTACATTTGTGTCCCAGAAATCACTTGGTATCCCTGGCATCCTTCATGGGCTGGCTTTGACCCATGAGATGAGGAAAGTTTGCCCTGTTACTTAAGGTCAAGTTCCCACAAGAAGAAACTGAATTTCACAGGGTTGTGGTATTCTGGTTAAAAAAAAAAAAAATCAAAATCTAAACCAATCCAGAATAAAAAAAAAAAAAAAAAAAAAAATCAATAAAACAATTTTCATCATCACCGCACAAAAGTGGGAGAAGGTACATTTTTCCCTTTCATTTTTGCCTTTAGCAAGAGTTCTAGTGTACATTCAGCATTTTAGGTAAAACATCTTGAGATCCTCAGATGAAAGAGATTACCTCAATGTGAAAAATTAGACTACTGCAATTAATAAACTGCACCTAGGGGCCCAGATTCAAAATATGGATTTAAGGAAATTTTACTTTTTAAAGAACTGTTTCATTCATTTTAAACGAGATGTAGGTGAATTATAAAAGCCTGAACCTGAAATATTTTAAATGAGAGCTTTTCAAATTACATGAAATATTATTTCCTTTGGTTTTGTAGTTTTCATTGTGTCAAGGAAATATTTCTAGTTTTTATATCTATTTTTGTTTTGACTTACCTACCAAATGAACTAACAAAAAACAACAACAACAACAAAAATGCTGAACTACCTTGCTGTGACAGAAGGGGTGCAGGAACACAAGGACCATAACTTTTTCCTTGCTTCCTCATTACAATCACTAAAGTAGAGAGTAAAATCCCCAATAAAGAAAGAAAACAAAACAGCACCACCTGGTATTAATTTACTTCACCTTCCACCTTTACAGACACCTTAAGCTCCTTTTTCTTAATCTGAGTCACAGATTCCTTCTTCTTAATAATTTTCCTAATACTCTCTTCCTGTTTCTTTTCCCTGCAGATTTCTTTGCAATTTTTTCACTATGGTGGTGGACAAGGATAATCAGAAATTGGATGCCTCTTTCTGGAGCTGATGAGATCCCTGGGCCTCCACACACACCTCTCCCCATCACAAATTCCCACTTAGGAATGCTATCTTAACAGTATAGGAAGAAGAGTCAGGGATAGTCCTCACTAAATAGAGAAAAGGAAATTTCAGATCATGAAAGTTCAATAGCAAGCTCTTGAACCTGACCAAAGAATTTTAGGGACTCCTTGCCCTGAGGATGAGAGAGCAGCAACCTTTTCAATCCATGCAGTGCCCTAGCAAGGTATTCGAAATTACTGGGAAAAAAAATGTTTTATTTGCTTAAAGAACAAAAATATTTGCTTTGCAAAAGCACCAGGGCTTCAGAAACTCTCAGTTGCTCAGCTGTTTTTAAACATCTGCTTAGACACAGATGGAAAAACACTCCTTTAGGAGTCTTCATTATCTGTGCATCCAGCAAGAAGAGAAAATTGAGGAGGGCCTGTAGGACTGCACAGTGACTGTGAGCAGAGTTCTCACTCCCCAGACAGTCACTGAGGGGGAATGGTTCCTGTATCTTCACAGCATTTCTCTCATTCCTGAAAATGCCTCTTCTGCCCAAATTCCTGATCAGGCAGGCCACCATTTGTTCAGGTGCCCACTTTGGGGTTTGTTGCCATTGCCAGCATTCCCTCTGGCCATCCTCCCCCCTCTTATGGCAGTTTCTTCCCTGAATAGCTGAACTAGTCCGTCCAGGACTGAGCTGCTTAGAAACAGATGTGAAAATTGGCTGCAGAAAAGGTCACCTACTGAGCCTGGTATGAATGAAGACAAACAGGAAAGCAAACTGGAGCTGAGAAGGAAGCTATAAAACCCCGTGGGCTAGGCTGCTACCTCCATCCAAGTAGGATAACAATTTAATGTCCAGATAGTTCTCTGGCTCCCCAGTAGGGCTATTCTAGAGTCAAGTATTACACCATGTGAGTGAGAATAGGGTGGAAGAGGCTGAACTCTTCTGCCATGACACAAGTTGATTTTCTTCCTTCCTCTGACTGAGCCAAACAAAGAAAAGCCCCAGTGATGCATTGCTCCATGCCACCCTGCTCTCTTCCAACACTACCAGTGTCTTTGTCACCAGCTCAGAAATCTCTGCCACAACATGTGCCTGCTAAATATGGGATTTATAAATTGTGACGTGTTACTGTTAATCACCCTCGAGAAAAACTGAGCCCAGATCTGCTACCATTGATCTCACTCTGCAAAAATAAAACTTGTGAACTTCTTTTCTACAATCTCTGCAAAATGCAGAGCTTAAATCAGACTTGGATCTTCTGCCCCCTCTGCAGTCCAATGAGGCTTCGTGTACAACAAAAGGACTGTGCTCAGATTTTAAAGCATCCATACATGTGTGAAACAATCCTTGGAATTGTTTGGTGATGTAAGACTGGGCAAGAGAAGCAAACACAGTGGGTTTTTCAACCTGCATTTTGAACAAGACAAACAGCATTCCTAGCTTAATACAGACAGAGGAAAAGCCAGAAAGAAAGGAAAATACCATGACACAGTTCTTGAAAGAGGATTCACAAAAGTGAAGTACACAAGGGAAGTATGGAAATTAAGGCGAAAAATAAAAATAAAAAGGGAATAATTTACACTAAGAAAACCATTACCACCTTCAAGAATCATTAGGGAAAGTATGGGGTGTAAAGCTCAGAGAAGGAGGGACAGAACAAAACAGGATCTCTCTATAGCAACATAGAAATCTTCATGGAAACCACCTATAGATTTTGAACACCAGGCACTTTTGGCCTGGAAAAGGTAACATTAAAAATTCAACAATCACATCTGCAGCACTAGAAGTTGCTATGACTTGTGTGCAGGTCTGTGTCTGAGTACCCCTGCATACACACACAAATCCAACATTTTATTATTTATGTTGTACTGAGGTCTTATTGTTAAAATAATTAATCAATGTGAGTAATAATAATAGAGCTTAACAAGACCAATAAGGACAGACTGACAACAAAACTTCAGTCTGATCTTTCCTATTCCTGTTTAACTAATCTAGCAGGAAAAAGGGAGACATCCCATCCAGTAAAGAGCAGATTGCAATATCCAGAGCATGCTCTCCCTCATCAAGAGTTGGCTTGAATTTCATGCATGGTTTGCAAGTTGTCTCCTGTAGGTACTTACATATAAATAATGCTCAAAATATTGCAAAATTAAAATCATTGTGTCCACTTTGCCAGATGGTGAAAGTCAGCCTAGTTCCACTAGTCACGAGCAGGAGTTGAAGAATTGGAGCTCTGCATTTTACATCTCACAAACTGTAGGAAATAACCCTTTATAAATCTCTCTGAGATGTTACAGTAAGCAGGGAGGGTAATACCTAGACTATGAGTCAGGAAAGCACTTTAAGCTCATGCTTAGGGGAGATTTAAACATGTGGTGAAAGTCAAGAGTACATGTAAGCACCTTGTCTGCAAAAGAATGACTTGTAAAAGTTAAATCAGGGCTGTGTGCTTAGTCAGACTCAGTGTGGTCTGCTCTAAATGAAGTCATGATGCCACTTAGAGGTTCTGTCTAAAAAGCAAATACTGGGTATGGCCTCAAGATGGTAAACTCACTCAAAATGCTGCAAGTACATCCATAAATGACACATCTACAATGTACAGAAAATATGCAATGCATACATCTTCATAAACACATGAACCTATCTATAAGGATGTAGAAATAAATTTCAAGATGAGCATTTGATTGTCAGCAAAAGAAATGAAATCTTCACTGGACATCTGGTGCAGTATATGCAAATTTGAGTAAATTAGAAGTACACTTAAGTGTCTTAAAATAACTTAGGCCCCAAGTGAGTTTCCCAAGTTAGACACAGCAATAGTGTAAACAAGCCTATTTTATTGCCATTTTATTGTGGCTGTAGATATGAACAGAAGCTTTCAGTCAGTAATTACTGTAACCAGAGGGATAATGGGATCCTTCACCATGTAATTTGGGATTTGTTAGCCAAGCCTTCCTGTTGCTGTTTAGAAAGTCCAGCAGCTTCATGATGTGTTTGTTTTGCTGGAAATTTGACTTTTGACTAGGACAATGGTATCCCCACTTTAGAGGCTGACCTGCACATCTGATTCTTGTTCCCAAGGGAGGGCTGTGTACCATGATCTTCCTCACCTACTGTACAGTCCATCCCTGAATGTGTCTTGGATAACATTTCTCAGCAACTGATTTATTTCACCTGGATATCACCTGTTCCAAGGCTCAACCTTTCCAAATGTCACTGTGATCAACATAAGCAATACTGTGCTTACTACTAAATATCAATGTTATCTCTTCATTGGATAACAGAGATGGAGCAGAAACCCTGGGGGAGAGGCAGAATTTGTGTAATGAACTGCTGGCATTACAGAAAGTCAGCCTTTCCACAAGCAGCCTTTGGAAAAAGAGAATAAAGGTGGAGGCAGGCATTGAGTTCCATGAACTTTCCTAGTATTTCTCCCAAACTGACCTCACCTTCAGATTTTTAGCATATTTGAGAGCAGCAATTCAAGGGTTTCCTTCTAGATGCTCATGGCAAAGTTTCCCACATCTAGTAACCAAGCAGAAATGCAGATTGTGTTACCATAAATAAAATCAGCCCGAAGTTCGCTGCATATCCAGGCATGCGGTCACTCCATGTCAGCTTCTCCTTTTCATTCTGTAGGCAAAACACAAAAACAAAATAACAGATGTGACAGAATTGTACAATAGGAAATACTAGAATTGATAGGATTTGTTGTTGAGAGCCACTCTCAGTTTCTCTGCTGTGATTTTGAAGTATATTACACAATTTAGAACACTGATATTTTAAAGCAGATTTTTAATTTGAGATGAAGAAGGGGAAGAGTAAATAAGACATGTAGAAGATGTTTGCAAAAACCAGAAAATATCATATGCAACTATGATTTATTATTTGAAAACATGTATTCAACTCTTACTAAAGTTCATATCAGGAGAAATACCTGAGATTGACCTTAATTTACATTTAGGGAAAGCAGGATTCATTTATTCTGAATTGCTTCTTGTAAAGTGCTTGAGATAGATACCATGATAAAAATGCTGGCTATCATTGAACACAGATTTTTTTTTTTTTTCTAATGGTCACAAGCATCAACTGTGACCCTCAGATAATTCTTGCAAGACACCCCAATCCTTCCCCTGGTACTTGTTTTCTAGCAGAGGGAAACTACAAAAGCAAGCCCCCTCTGATCTCTGCTGCCAGCCTTGTTTTCTTCATGCATAAACAGCATCTCCCTCTTCCCTGCATAATTTAAAGCAACTGTGATCAGTGAAATCCAGTATGCTTTTCCCCTCCCCACACAAACTCAACTCCAGCCCCAGCTGCATGTACATCTAAAGAAGACATTTGAAGATGGATTTATGTGAGAAATATGACTCCCTCCTCTCAAAATAGGTTTCTTAAAATAATAATAAGGTCGCTGCTTTGTTTAAGTTAAACTAAAACTATATAATCAAATTAACTAAGGACACAAAGCCAGCTGCTGTTGGTATTTCTGTGAAGCACCACTGCTGCCCCATGGACCAGCACTGCCCTTACACTGGAGTTAGCCCAGAGTGATTCTGAATCCAAATGAATTTAAATCAGATTAGAACTCAGGTCAAAGGTTTCCAATAAGCCATTTCTTAGGCACAATTGCCCTTGGATAAACATAAAAATCTGGGAGCATTGTGCCTTTGTAAGAAAAAGCAGAATTAGGAATGCAGTATGTAAGTGCAGAAATGCAGCTGTGGATTTTCTAACCAGGATGTGGAGTTAGACCTAGGACACAATCCTGCCTGAATATCCACTGCCATGGTGGGAAGGGAAGGAGCATTACTCAGCAGCCCCTCTCGTGACCCCCTTCTCCTTTGGGACAGTCCTGGCAGCTCTGGGGTTGGCAGCAAACCCAGTCAGAAGCACCAACTATTTGGCCCAGTGTATGCAGCACAAAAATCCTCTTTACAGTTGACACACAGAGTCCAGCACGTAGCTGGAAGTGTACTTGGGAAAGCATTCCTGTGAATGCACACAAGCATTTCATTGCATTTTGGCTGTTACCACTCAGCAATTCTACAGGACATAAAGAACTTCTGAGGGATTCTACTCCCAGAAGGCCTGAAGGACACCATACTTTACAGTTTCACTAGGGCTGTATGGGGCTGTGCCTTGTGCTGAACACAGGGCTGATAATACAGAGATGGGTTTGCTATTGCTGAGCAGAGCTTTTACTGAGCCAAGGCCTTCCCTGCTGCCACACTGCTGAAAGAATTTAAGAGGAGACACAACCAGGACAGGTGACCCCAAATGACCAAAGGGACATTCCAAACCTTATGGCTTCATCGTCAGTGTATAAAGTGGGGAGAAGAAGGAGGGAGGGATGCTTCGAGTAATGGTGTCTGTCTTCCTGAGGAACTGTTGAGTGTGATAGGAGCCCTACTCTCCTGGGGATGGCTGAACACCTGCCCAACCATGGCAAGCAGGGAATTAATTCCTTGCTTTGTTCTGCTATAAAGCTGCCTTTATCCCAGCCAGGGATTCTTTCCCTTTTGCCCTTCCCATTCTCTCCCTGATCCTGCTGTTGGGAAGTGGCTGCTGGCTGGGGTTGCACCAGGATGGTCATCAGGCCTTCTCAGCTAGCTCTTCCATACATGTTCTTCCTTGAACCTTACTTTTCCAGGAGCTTGCCATGGTCTGTAGCACTCAGCCAAAGAGAGATCTGAACAACATGAGGAGCTGCTAAGCCAACACGAGAAGAAAGGAAATGCTGGATGAAGAAACTGAGTCACTTAGCATACGTGGCCAAAAACAAATTTGGAAATTTAACTGAATATCCTAGAGCTCCCAGTCCATCCCAGAAGTGTCAGCTGCTCCCAGTTCCTCCCAGAGCTCCCAGTCCACCTCAGTTTTTCCCAGTTCATCCTCATCCATCCCAGAGCTACCAGTCCATCCAGGCAGTGGAAAGCTACCTTCTGTTCTTGTGACCAGAGACAGGACTCAAGGAAATGGGATGAAGTTCAGTCAGGGAAGGTTTAGGGTGGATATCAGGGAAAGGTTCTTCCCCCGGAGGGTGTTGGGCACTGAACAGACTCCCCAGGGAATGGTCACAGCCCCAAGGCTACCAGAGCTCCAGGAGAGTTTGGACAACGCTCTCAAGGATGCACAGGGTGGGATTGTTGGGGTGTCTGTGCAGGGCCAGGAGCTGGGATGTATAATCCTCTATCTGGAGCAGTCCAAAAAGTGTATTTATTAATGCAACAAGATGAAATGGATCATCTGAAGAACAATCTCAGTGACACATATGTTATGCTGGGGAACGTTCTCCAAGATGAACTGTGCTGCAGGGGAATATTTATGTGCAG
Source organism: Oenanthe melanoleuca (assembly GCF_029582105.1). Lineage (NCBI taxonomy): Eukaryota > Metazoa > Chordata > Aves > Passeriformes > Muscicapidae > Oenanthe > Oenanthe melanoleuca. The sequence goes on from NC_079334.1 coordinate 9,162,141, forward strand.
ACAGAAAACCTCACAATAGAAATTGTTTGGTTTTGTGCCAAAGGCAAACTAAAAAATTTACTTTAAAAATCTTACTTTCATATTCCTTCAAAACAATGATGGATTAGCAATTCTAGTGTAGGGAAAAGCAGGTTTTGGTGTGTGTGCAGTGATGTTTTCCTGTTTTAATGTTTAATTCTGCATTGAATGTGTTCCTTGAAGAGATACAACTATTTTCCTACTAAAAAATAAAAAATGAAATTAAAAAATATTTTAAAAAGAAAGAAAGATAAAATTAAACCCCTTCTATGTTTTTCTTGATGGTTTATTTCCATATGAGTTACCTAACACAGCAAAGTTCCAGCTCTGCATCCTCAGGTGGGTGGGCCTCTGAGCTGTGGAAACCTGGAAGTATCCTGCACTTGGACAGCACCAGGCAGCTCTTGAAAACAGTTCTCTGTGAATTAAACCACAACCACTTTGCTCAGATCACAAGTATTTCAGTTATTAATTGATATTTTCCCTCAAGACAACACCTCCTCCAAGCAGGTGTTTGTAACCATCAGCAATGCCAGCTCAACCTGCACTTGGGGAGTATGGCCAGAGATTTTCTCTCTTCTCCATCCTGCTTTGTAGCTCCAGTGCTGAAATTCAGGGTCTTCACTGTGGTTGCACTTGGGTGATCCCAGTTATTTCACTGGACTTGCACAGAGCTGTGATACTTGACTGGAATTTGGTAAAAGGTGGTCAAAGAAGAACAAAATCCAGGACTCTTCTCTAAGGTCTTACACTGCTAGCAACAAAAAAATAAGCTATAAAATTATATTTCCAATCACAAAATCCAGAAATTCACCTCTGAGTATGCCCAGGAAGCTTCAAATAAGTAATTGCCATTTTTATTACTGCACTTTTCTTAGTAGATTTTTTACTTTAATTTCTACATCAATACAAATAATTTGTGTAAAAACAGCACTGTTCAAGTGAGCATCTAGAAATATGAATTGTGGTATCAAATATAGCCCTTTTGTATTTGTGTCACACCTAAAGCACTGCCTGTGCACTGCAGGCTCAAGGCATGAAATGAGCTGCTTCTGAAATAAGGGGTCCCTGTAATTTACTTTGGCCTTGAAATAAGTTTAAGACAAGGAGAAAATGATCCTTTGGAAAAAGAGCTTTTGGAAAAAGAGCCATTTGGAAATTATGAGCCAGAAAAAGCCTGCAGAATGGGCAGTTTTGGAAAACAATCAATTCCAGGTGATGACACAAAAAGAAGCACAATCAAGGACCATCAGCATCTCTGGGATCTTGCAGTGGCCACGGTGGTCATTGCAATTAAGAAACTTTGGCAAAGTTCATGGGATTCTTTAGCCTGTATTTGGGACTCAAAGTTTTTGAGGGCTTGTATTACCCTCAGACTTCTGTGAGGAAAGAAAAAACTGCTGCCATGCTGAGCATCTGCAATGCCTGTGTCTATGCCTGCCTGAATCTAGAAGTTCTACTTTCACACTCCCACAGAAGTGCAAGAAAGTGCTTTTGGTTTAAAACTCATTAAAAGAGAAAAATTCATTTTCTAATCTTCTCAATCAAGCAGCAGTGGCATTTTAACAGTAAATGTGGTTGTGTTCTGTGAGCAATGTTCTGTCTCAGGATTGCACAGGGAAAACAAACTGCCAAGACTCATTTGGAGACAGATGAAGAACTGCAAAACCTTTAATTAAAATTTTTTGCTGTCTTTGAAACATGCAGAGTAGCACAGACACAGCATTAGCTTCAGCAGAGCTTAGTGGACACACTCTAAATCTAAATTGTGGAAGCAATGCAGAACAGAGAGCTGTGAGAAGTGTGTGCAAGGCTCAGTACTGGGATGATGGAAATTAATGGATTTTAAGGCTAAGAAATGTTATTTTTAACTACCCAGTCTTAGTCTCTTTTATAACCACACAACTTTCTTGAGATGATTTTTGCTATAAGGATAATAAATTTAACTAATTTTTTGAAAAACCTCTAATCACAGCCCTAGCGTTTTTGTGATGAACAGTCAGTTACAAACCTTATTAGGTCATTCCAACTGCTAACCACCTTAGCTGTTGAAAATGTATGGCTTCTTTCCAAGCTGAATTTGCCTCCTCCAGCCCTGGCATTTAGCTGCAAATTTGTCAATTAAGAGCACCTACTGGCAGAAATTTGGAGGTCAGCTGTGGGCTCTTCTGAACTGTGATCAGGCCACCTCTTGGCTTTAAACTGGCTGAGACCACTCCCTCAGAATGGGAACGATCAGCCAAGCCCACAGCTGTATTTCTTCTCCTGTAATGGGGTTGGAAGTAAATCTCTCACAGGCTACAGCCCTGACATGGGCATCTGACTTGGTGTTAGTGGCTATCTTTTTTCTTCTGCCTTCACTCAGAGTCAGGATAGAATGTTCAAGAGATAGATTTCTTGTTTGGACTTGTTTATTAAATCTTACCTAAAGTACAGAGAGTTTTTCAGCACTTCTTGCTATCAAGAAGTATATTTGTATACATATATATATATACACACACACATTGAATGTATGTAAGTGTATGCCACGTGCATGCAACAAGTACCTTGATAAAAACTAGCCACTTGCAGAAGATTTGTGGAAATATTTCAAGCTATCTCCTTCACCCAGTAATAGTGACAAAGGCTGGAGGTCTGCTCTCACTGTAATTTAAATCTGTAAAGTCAGACTTGGTTAAATTAATATGCTGTAATTTACTCAGGAATAAAAATGGTTCCTCTGCTGCAGTTAAACTTCTTTTGATGCTGGCACTCAATGCATTGTGGCATATTGCAATCTTTATTGTGTAAGTGGCATTAAGGTGCTTAGACTTTATATCACTGTTTAATATCAAGTGCTTGATATTTACATATGGTTCAAGTGAAAACTGGCAGCACTTAGTCTTTTACAATGACAGTTTAACATATGGCTTTACAAGTATGAATTATTTATGTCAACTTGAAGCCATTCAGAATATTACCAGGAAAACACTGTAATTTGCACAAACAATAGGGTTACATCTGTAGTCATAAATATTCATTGTTTGTCAATGCTCTTTGTAGATGGTTAATAAATCATGATGAGGCTGATCCTGAGGAGGCAAAGGGCCAGCTGAACCAATACATCTGGTGGGATTTCCAAAGCCCCTGACTGACAGTGGTACCCAGACCTGCCATAGCAGAGAAGGTGGTGCTGGAATGTCACAAATTCAGCTCAGGGCACGAAGGGACACCCTGTCACCTGCTTAGCTTTTGTTTGTTAGTGTATCTCCTGAAAAGTCTCAAAGAATGTAAATAAATTCCACATATGGCTTTAAAATACCCTTAAATAAATATAATCAAGCATAAGGAAGACAGATTTTGAGCCAGACATGTGCCTACTTTACTATGCATGGTTAAATCAATTTAATATGCTTTGATATTGACTGGACATGGAAATATCAGGGAAAACATAGTGAGTTTCAAAGACTGACTTTAGAAAAAAAAAAAAAAAATTCAATTTCCTGGACTTCACTGTGTTTCCAACCTCCACTTTGTACCCTGAAATCCAGAGCACCACTATTGTAATGGTGGTTTCACACTTTCTCATGTAAACTGTGAACATCTAATGGAGAAGTTAATGGAATAATAAACACAACCTATTTTAAAACAATTTATTGTGTATAACTTTAAAAAAAAATAACTTTTAGTAGTTCCCATAATTCAGCACCATTTAAATTACTGGCAGTGATTTAATTTAAGAGTTTCTCTCTGTACATTATTTTTAGCAAAGGACTAACAGCTCTGTATGAGTCCATTGGTCACACAATCAGTTGCCAACTACTTGCAGTATCTCTTCTTAAAATATAAAATTGTGCAAAATTATGTTATCTTTTGTAACTTCAAGTCTATTAGTCTCAGTTTACCTGAATTTTATCTTTAAAATCACTTGTTTAATCTTATTATACACTTTCACATTAGCAAATTGGGCCCAATGGAACTAAGGCAGTTCGCAATTTTGTGATTTGCAAAGCATAAATTACAGTTCTTTGAATTAAATTCAACTGAGCTTATGACTTCAGTTCTGGAAAACATGAATTTAGTGCAAGACTCTGAGGAAAGATGTCCTTTCCATCTTCCCTTGAAGCTTTTCTGGCTTAATTCTGTGTCAGTGTCCTAGCTGGAAGAATCTGGACTGAACATCTTGCTGCTGTGAAATCATCACAGAATTAGTGAAGCAAGATCTCACTGTAAGGCTTTGGCATTGCACACTTAAAACATGATTCTCCATTGTCTTGCTCCATGTGAAGCCACTTATCCCCACACAAAGCGTGAGACAAAGACATGCAACACATTATCAGCTTCCTTGGGCTGCAATTTCAAATTTAGCTTACACAAACTGTGAAGGATCACACCAGCACCAGAGGAGAGAACAGTGGTGTAAATTTTAGTAACGTTTTTAAGCTGGTAATGAAAAGCTTGAGGAGTAGAGAAAGGATTAAAAGGGGGATGTGGCTATGTAAAATTCTTTCCCTGGCTCCAGAGTATTTATGACCAGCTGTAAAGTTTTAATTAAGTTTGTATTGTAACATTTGAATTTGCTATAGTGTTTGAAATGCAGTTGCAGAACACAATCTACAGAGGCAAACTTTTACCAATAACAGAGAGATGACGTGCAGAAAAGAGCTCTGGATAAACAGCAAATGGAAGACTGGAAGGATGGGAGAGGATACAAGAGCAAGGGGCCTCCAGCTCTCTCCATTTTCTCCAAAAAGACAAATTTTGGAGTTACAAGAGTCCTGCCCCTGCCTTCTCTGTCATTGTCATTGGCACTGCCCCTTGCTCTGACCCCATTTCCAGGGAAAATATTTTGTTTGGCTAATAAGGCAGAAAGTCTATAGCAAGGAGAAGTCCATAATGAGCACCCACGTACCTTCACACACCCAGCCTTCCCCCCAAAAATCAGCAAGAGTGGGGGAGTATGGAATAGTAATTAACAGGTGTCAATAAAGCAAGGAAAGGCAAAGACGAGGTAAACTCCCTTAATGGAGTTGGAAGGGTAATGAAATACATACATTTTGGCATTATGAGGATTATATATATACATATATATATATATATATATACACATTTCTGATGGTATCAAATTGCCAGTGACTTCCTCATGAATCACAGAACTAATCAGGTAGGAAAAAGATCCCTGAGATGAGCAAGTCCAAGCTTTGACCAAACACCATCTTGTCAAGTAAACCAGAGCAAGGAGTGCCACATCCAGTCTTTCCTTAAATACCTCCAGAGGTGGGGATTCCACTGCCCCTTCTAATGTCTAATCACCCTCTATGTGATCAAATTCTTCCTGATTTCCAACCTGAACTTCCCCTGATCCATAGCAATCTAATTGCAAGTCCTTTCCAGCTTCCAAACAGAGAAATGATAACTACTCATACACTGGGCTGAATTAGGTAATATTTATTCCAGTTATATATGTATGTTAAAATTGTGTAGGAAACACACAAAGCTCTCCAGGGGACTACTTCCTACCAGCAACCCAGATTATTTTCTCCTTTTTTTTCTTTCTGAAGAAACAGTTGTTTTGGCAGTTGGTATTAAAATGCAGATCTATTGAAAGATGCTTTGAAAAGCCTCATTTGGATTTATTATAAAGCAAGTTGGCAAAATGGGAAACAGTAGGCTTCACATTTAATTTTCTTAAAAATGTTTCTGTGTCTTTCCTACAACTGACAAAAAAAAAAAAAAAAAAGAGTAGGTCTGTCAAAAAAACAAATGCTTGTAATCCCAAACCAAATAAGTGGTGAAAGTAGTGGAAACATATGCATGAAACTGTGAGGTGGTATCTAGTCAGAGATCACAGTTTATCCTCCATTTAACAACTCTCCAGGCCATGTCAATTGGATTTGCAGAGAATACTGAGTTAGGACAGGTTGTGAATAGAGAAGGGAGCAGAGATTAAATACTAAGCTGTTAAGAAAGCAGAAATACAAACATGAAATAGAATGAGATTCAAGGAGGACAAATTAAGGCTGATCCAACAAGGAGCATAATTCAAAACAGCAATAATGCTCAGCAAAGTAAAAAGTGATATAAAATATTCTTGGAAAACAGAGAGTTACTGTGTAAAAATCAGATCTGGAGAGGATAGAAAAGGTTGTAATTTATACTTGAATCATCCTCAGAGGTAGTGAAGAGATGAATGTTTTAAAGCATGCACGGCCTGCATGGGTGTAAATTCTACGTGTATGATATGGAGTGAATTGGGGAGTGGTCTGCACAAAATCAGCCTTCTAATGCATTCAGAATTCCAAAACCTCTGCATCCACCTCTGGCAAGGGATGAATTCATGTTTCTCCCAGATGTTTATACGTGGGAGAGAGCAAGTAGAGTATGGGCACATACATTCCACTGGATGAGCACAGACCTGAGCTGACCCTACCCATGCTATTTCAAGAATTACAGAAAAGATTACCAAGATGCTTGGATATGAGGAGGGTGCACTGGGAGGATCTCAGGAAGGAACCATGAATCAAATAGGGTGATTCATGATGTTCTATCTTACCCCAAAGACTTGCTCCAAGTTCTCACACCAAGCTAAAGAATTTCTGAACTTCTGGTGTCGTCACAGAAAAGGGTCATATGGAATCTTGCATTTAAACCCCCCCTCACCATCAAATTTCAGCAAAAGTTAAGAAAGAAAGAGTTGGTTTTCTTTCCAGAAAACAGCTTAGAGTGTGAAGTCCTCAATGCAGTATTTCCTCAAAGTTCCCAAAGACAGGCAGATGGATCCTGTCATTTGCTACAGTTCTTTGCACTCAACTGCTGGAATACTTTTAAGGTTGACTCTAACCAAGGGAAAATGTTAGAGGTTTGTTGGGTGTCCTCTATTGGCATGAATCTGATCTAAAAGTTTCTATTACACAGAATTGCCTGGATTGGAAGGGACCATAAATCTCATTCCACCCCCTGCCATGGGCAGGGACACCTTCCACTATCCCAGGTTGCTCACAGCCCCATCCAACCTGGCCTTGGACACTTCCAGGGATGGGGCAGCCACAGCTGCTCTGGGTAACCTATGCCAGGGCCTCAGCACCCTCATAGGGAAGAATTTCTTCCCAATATCCAATTTAAACTTGCTCTCTGTCAGTGTGAAGCCATTCCTCCTTGTCTTGTCACTCCAAGCCCTCCTAGTTGTGTAACAAATTCACTCTCTGAACTTCCCATCAGCCATGACTAATGGGAGGAAAGCAATGCCAGGACAGAGACAGCTTTTGTAGGGAGCTCCCCCTCATGTTTATTCTACATGAATGACCTCTTTGAAAAAGGAAAAGTCATGTTTGCTTTTCACCCTTGATAGAACACGGACACTGGTACAGCTGCAGAGACAAGGGATGGAGGAAGCAAGATCCTGAATCAGTGACCAAAAGAATCATGTCACTGAGTATTGGGGCCAAAATTGGTGCTGACCCTACAAAGTCTTGCAGCCTAGACACCACTCTAATGAAAAGATTGCTCAGAACTCTCATAGCTCCATGGTCTAAACACAATCCTGAATACCCAGAGGTTCAGACTTACTGCTATTGGCCCAGCAGTCCATCCAAATCTGCAGCTCACAAAATGTTATTAACTGGTGATGGGTGAGGGAATAAAGGAAATATCTGATGTCTCAGACATCAGCTCCTGCATCACCCATTGCCTAAAATGCTTCAGTTCTCATGTCTGTACAAGTGCCCAACAACATAAAGGCTTATAAAAGAACTATGATTATCTATTCATGGGAATAATGAGATGGAATCATTCCTTCAGAAACAAAGCAATTTCATTTATGTCCAAATAAGATTGAACATATTAGCAACAGATTAAGCATCTGGAATCTTTTAAATAATTCAACTAAATGTGCAATGTTATTAAGAAAAGATGTGTGTTTTTCTATTGGGATTTATGTCTAATACTGATTTCCCCACAGATGAGCTTCATCAGGCAGAAGGAGGAACAGCCAAAAGAAAACAGTTTGCTTATTTGCTCAAGAAATGAAGTATTTGCTCAGTATTTTAAAGGAGGTGAAAACTAACACTGTGACAGTCCTGCAGGCATGGCCTGTGTGTGGTTGGTCAACTGAATGCTGAGATCTGGTTTACAAAGGTCTGGGAGTGATACAACACTGGCAGGTTCAAATGAGACTTGCCAGCTCAGTGCACTCAAGCACTTCAAATTCCCAACTCCAAATTTCTAGCATTGCACTTTAGGGCTTTCAAAGGCCTAGCAAGGGAATTCAGCTCCCATTTTCTTTACTACTATCCCATGATATGGAACCTGGCATATCTGGGGGAGATGTTCCTCAGAGAAATTACACAAATACCACCCACATCCACCTGTTTCTCTTTTCCTGAATTATCCCACTGCCAGCACCTCCAGGGATGCCAGGTGCTTTCTTCATGAAAACAAGATGTTCAGAGATGCTATTTCATATGGATTGCCAGCCTTTGAAACCAGAATGTCCTCTGGGGACAAGGAGTGGGTGGGATGTTTCCCCAGTGACTACAAAAGAAATTCTGTCACAGTTTCTAGCACCATGGATTTCTTCTGCTCTAGAAATAACCCAGACATCATAAGGCCCCTTTGTCACAGAACTTCTGGAGTGCACATTTCTCCATTCTTGCCTTATTCTTCTGCAAGACAGATATTTCCTTTGTGCTGCCTCCCACCAGAAATCTTCTCTGGAGTGAGGAACAGACATCTGTTCCATTGGTGCCTCACAGAAAATCTATGGACTATTTGGTTGACATCATTCCTCTCTTAGCATTCTTCTTCTAGAGTCCCACACAGATCTGGAAGGTGTCCAGAGAAGGGACACCAAGGGATCAGAGGGATGGAAAGCTCTGCTGGGAGGAAAGGCTGAGGGAATTGGGATTGTTCAGCCTGGAGAAGGGAAGACTTTGGGACTCATTGTGGCCTTGCAGTGCCTGAAGGGAGCCACAGGAAAGATGGAGAGAGACTCTTGGCAAGGGCCTGGAGTGACAGGACAAGGGGCAATGGCTTCACACTGACACAGAGCAGGGTTAGATTGGATATTGGGAGGGAATTGTTCCCTGTGAGGGTTCTGAGGCCCTGGAACAGGTTTTTCAGAGAAGCTGTGGCTGGTCCATCCTTGGAAGTGTCCAAGGTCAGGTTGGATGGGGCTCTGAGCAACCTGGAATACTGGATGGTGTCCCTGCAGGGGGCTGGAACAAGGTTGTCTTTAAGGTCCCTTCCCACCCAGGCCTGCCTGTGATTCTATGATTTCTTCATACACAATATGTGGCTTCACCTTAAAGAATCTCCAGCACAGAACTAATTTATACAAATCCTATCTCTTTCGCAGACACTGGCCACCGTTTCTCTTGGCAAAGGTCTCTGTCTCTGCTCCTTCTTTTCTACCCATAAAAATCACTGATTCCACTACAATACACTGGCATTCTGCTCCTATTTTGGTCTCACTGCTTTTCTTCACATGTTTATGTTGCTCACCTGCTCCCTGTTCAAACTTTCTTCTCAGAGTGGAATCTCTCATTGATAGAGATGGTATTTTGGCATAGAGTTCCGTAAAATATTCTGTTTATTTTCAAAATATCTACTACAGTGACTTTTACTGATGTAGCAAATCTTTCTTTTATCCTTTTGTAACCTGAGGGGATCAGTAAAATGAAGAAAATGGACCAAAGAGTCCAGCTCAATCTAAAAAAAGAGTCAAAGGGTCTGTTATGAAAAGACAGCAATGAAAAGTAGGTTTCATAGGCATTTAAGCAAGATAAGGACAATAAATGTTTTTGGTTTTTTTTTCTCTAATGAAAGTTTCACTGCATTTCACAAAAAGAAAAGAAAAGTAGGGAGATATGTCCCAAATTAGGATGGAAAGCTAAAGTGTTTGTTTTCAAAAATGTTTTTAATTACTGTGAACCAAATGTTTTACGTCAACAACTAATAATATTTTGTTTTCATTTCTTCTATTTTTAAAACCCCTCTAACATAAATTCCATTTTGAAATAAGAAGTAATTTAAAAACAACAGTTGGAAACTCCCCACTCTATAAAAGTTGAACTGAGATATTTTATTAAAATCAAAACATGTTTTACTAAAAAAAATAACTGCAGCAAACAGTATTTTAGTGGGGGGAGTTTGAATGTGTGGGGGCAACATACTGAGCAAAATTCAGGATTTGCATTTAGAGACGTATTTTATCAAAGTTTTTTTTTTAAGGTTTTATCAAGAATAGAAAAATAATATCTGCACCACCACAATGTATTGTCAATATCTGTATAGAGAAGTTTGGAATAAAAACAGCAGAAATTCTACTTCATGCAATAGTAATAAAATACTAAGAATTATGGTTCTATCATAACTATATTAAGAAAAAAACATCATGTCAAATGCTTGTAATTACAGTGAGAGAAAACATAAAGTGACAAAGCTGATCTCAAAGCTGGACTCAAAATTCTATATTATATTAAAAATACTACTGCAAAGGCCCCACTATGGCTGAAATTCTTTATCCTTTTGAATAGAGGAACCATAGAATCATAGAATGGTTTGTGTTGGAAGAGTCCTTTAAAGATCATCCAGTTCCAACCCCCTGCATGGGCAGGGACACCTTCCACTATCCCAGGTTGCTCAGAGCCCCATCCAGCCTGGCCTTGAGCACTTCCAGGGATGGGGCCTGTCATTACAGTTAAATTCCAAGCTATAGCATTGTTTTGAGAGAACTTTGTGTTTAATGGCAATTGTTGCTAATAGCTGCTTCATTAATAGTTTAATAATTTAGCACTCAAGTTCTAATTGAGCTAAGAGAGACCTGAACATTCAGTAGCTCACCTAAGATAAAGCTATTTTCAGTTTCAACTCAAAAAGAGTACATGGGAGCAATGCTTTACCTGCAGGGATCCACCATGCTATTCCATAAGTGGATTTGCAGAAAACTCCTTTGTGTTGCTGTCATATTCTTCCCAGTGTGTTATAGCCCAGAAAAGTGCAAAGACCTAGCAACTCCTCTGGCTGGTTCTCTCAGTTTCTTCCATTCTTGGTATCAGATCCTGTTCTGCTACTGACTGTGACATTTGAACTCCCACTTGATTCCCCCCACACAGCAGGTTCCCCTCTATATGGACAGATAGCCATGGAATAATCCCACTCATCTGAAATCGGGGCCTTAATTTTTATTTTTTATGTTTTCACAGTTCACAAAATCTGCAGCCTGAAGCAACAATTAACCCTCTGAAGAACCTCTGCTTCAGATCTCGTGCACATCACAATAATTGATCCATTTCCTGACCTTTGGAAAAGAGTGCTGTGAACTATGATGTCATACCTCAGCTGAAGCAAAGCTCTAGGCCATGCTTCATAGTTTGATAACACTTGTATTAATAAAGAAATGTACCCTATGTCTAGTGCTTGACATAGGAAAGGTGTAGAGTCAGCAAAATGTTAATTTTAATAGTAATAATAATTTTTACAGTATCAGCTAGTTGCACATCAATCTGCCTAATTGTCCCACGTCTCAAATGTCCTACACTTGTTTCTGCTTCTCCAGCACAGAGCTGTGTAAAAGCTGAGCTCTAGGACAAAGCAGAAATTAGCTCACAGTCTGATGGAATTTCAGCTCCTTAGACTTGAAGTTCAATACTAAGATAAACACATACTCCCCTGAATTAAGGACAGTGGGATAAGTCCTCTGACACTTTTCCATATGTATGCCAAAAGTCAATACCATGCTTCTAAAAACACTTGATTTGTTCTAAGCATGTTCACCCTTTCTACTTTAATAAAGGGAAGTAGCACACGAGAAATTCAAATTATTTTCTAATGTTTCTTTCATGCTGAAAAAAACTTGGGCCATGCGTTCTCTGTTTTCCATATCTTTCTTGTATTTTGCCAAAAGCTGCTTTCAAAGTCCTTATCTTTGTTACTGCAGGAGCCAACAACTCTAAGGAAAGCACTTACAACTGGTTTACATTTTCTTTGTGAGTATATACCAAAAGGGAATAGAAACTTATTTGGGTTTTTTTTTTGTATTTTCATGCCAAAATATGTGATTTAAGAATTTCATTTAGTTTTGCAAATGCATCAGGGTTTGGGAGGAAATTTCAGTCATTCCAACTTATCATAAATTTGGTTTGGCTAAGAGCTGAAACTGCAGCTGAATGCTGCTGAATATGGAGTTGGAGTCGGTTTGGGTTTCTCCTTGAGTGTTTGAAAGCAGTAGTGAAAGTGAAAATAAATAATTATAATTAGAATGGAAGAAGGTTCTTGGGTTTTGTTTAAAACTGTTTCATCCTGCTTGGAAAAAAATAAATCTCTAGACCTCAAGTATGTATATTTTTATGCTGACAGATATGGTGTTTCTCAATTTCCTTCTAAAGGCAAAACCTCTCTCTGACCCTTGAATCTCCATTCCATTGATTATAAATTAGGAGGAAGAAACAATGATTCTCTGCCAAGAATGTTGCCATGTGGAAAAGGGCAGGGCAAGACCCTCTAGGATAACAGGCATGGACCATCAAAAGAGTTGCCTAAAATAGAAACATCTCAGTGCAGCAGCCACTGCAAGGAGCTGCTCAATGGTTCTGGAAATCTCCTGGTCCCACAGGTCAGATCCAGACCCAGGTGCCCTATGGAGATCCAAATATCCCATCTGAGGCTGCAGTCACATAAAGCAATCAGCAGGAGAAAAACAGCAGAAATGGGAAAATTTCCTATGCACATAAGATCAGCAGAAATGAAGTTCCTCATAAAACACTATTTCCTCCCTTGCAATGAAGTGAAGGCAACAATTTCACAATAGATGTATTTACTGTTGGTGAATATAAGAAAAACCTGTCAGTCATTGATCCTGTTTTGTGACACTAATCCAATATATTCTGGAAATGTTGGTCTATGCTAATATCTGTTGAAGTATGGATTGCCTGCAGTTAATGTGGCAGAATAGATCAAAGACCACATTTATTAAGATACAGATTCTGGTACAAAAAACCATAAGGACTTGCCACATAATCAGATAGTTGAGACCACAGTTCTCAGTCTAAGTACCAGTAACCAAACATATTTGCTCACTTTATAAGAACACCAGAAAAGAACAGCCCACATAAAAATAAGTACAGAAATGAGCTAGAAAAATGCACTAAAGGATACATTAGTACAGGTTCAAACCAAATTTGAACCTTCTCCCTTAATTTAATGGATTTAGGAAAAAAAAAATTAAAGTGATGTTGCTTTTTAATTTTTCAGGATTATGTATAACAGTCTTGTCCCTGAATAGAGAATTACTGATGTGTCTCTATTTGGCAAATGCCTGTTGGTTGGACACAGATACAAAATGCATCATTAAAATGCACTATGTGGATCAGGAACATCTTTTGTAGAGCTTTGGACTGGTGACTGCACAACTTGCTTGACTGAATTTTTACCAGTGAAAGGATTAATATGGGCAGTAGCAGTTTGATTAATAAACAAACAAAAATATTTAATACAAGCTATTATAATATTCTACTAGCAAGGGATCAAAATTCAAAGTCTTTTCTCTAACACGCATAAAAAGCCTCTGGAAATTCAGAATCATAGGGTTTTAAATTTTGTTTAGAGGTTTCATAGAGAAAACTGCTGCAGGGGGGTGTTGTGACCCAAGGGCAGGACCCAACACTTGGCTTTGTTCAACCTCAGTTAAACCTTGTGAATTACTCCAGATTTACACTGTAGAGGTCAAGGGCTTGTTCAGAACTGGCTCATATACATATGAGGTGTCTCCTATAAGTCAGGAACAGGCTGGGACCATTAGAAATACTTGGATTATTCCAGATTTTGTGCACCAGTGTTGTCTATGCTGATAGGAACCTGCAAGTTCAGTAAAGCCAACATATTCCTCACATAATTCCAACCTTCATTCCTAATGGAGTTTATGTTCAGCACAAAACTCTGTGCTGAAGTGGTCATGGTTTTGACAAGCAGAGTGAAGCTAAAGACAAAATGCTTAAGCAGAAATGTACTAAGTATGTGTTGGAATACGTGTAAAATGCAAACTCCATTTGCCAGAAGCAGGGATCTGGGGCAGCACTGACATTCAGACCAGCACAAATAGGTCTGATACAACAGCAGGAATGGTCTCAACCTCAGGGAAACAAATTAGTTGCTAAAAAACAGGATCTCTCTGTATTGCTTCCATAATAAATAAGTTTACTCCAGCTACCAGGCATGAGGTTGTGCAAAACAGTCTTGAAGAGAGTCAGTTCACTCTGAAATAATCCATAGATTTACAGGAGATTAAAGGAAGTGTTTCTCCCCATATTAAAAGAAAACTTCTTACTTACAGAAAGCAAGATTAAGTAATGAGTGAAAGTTCTTCTAGTTGCATCATATTTTTTCTGCTGTTAATTCACAACAACACCAGGAAATTAGAGCTGTATGAAAGCACACTGTTGTTTCTGAAAACAATGTCTTGAAGTTGCACCTGACCAGATTTGTCATGTTTTGGCTCATTTATACCTTGTCTTTCAATCTTCTTTTCATCACTCCTACCTTTAAGCCAAATTCTTCTTGTCCTTGCTTCTGCTACAGTTATTATATAAATCTCCACTTCTCATTCTAAGTTTAATGATTCCCGTGGCTATAACCTCCCCAAGTCCCTCTTCTTTAAATTATAAACAAATCCAAAAATTTATCATCAGACATCTCTCCAAACAGACAGGAACATATGCACAGGTGCAAATCTAGCAAGCAAAGGCTCTCCAGTGGTGTTGCTCAGTGGAATTCCTGTGCTCACTACTCATGTAGAGCATGGGAACCCTCTGCACTTCCCCATAATCAACCAGCACTTTGCTATATTCTAGAGATCCCTGCCTTTTTGGTAGCCTCTTAGACAGTTTCAGTCCCAACACCCCAAATTTGTCCACAAGTCTTTCCTTCTCTTCCAGCCCACGATACAATAACAGTCCTTCATTAAACTTTGTAAGGGTCTTATCACTTTCCCAAAAGTAGAGACTGATCACTTGTGCTACACAAGATTTTCCTACAGTTCTATTCAAGAAAAAGATATTTATGTATCAATCATTACTGGCTGCAGAGTAACACACAGAAAAAGAAATCACCTCTTCCTAAAGAAAATCTGACTAAGGAGGGTATGCTGGCCAAATATTAGCAGCAGAGTCATGGAGCAACTCTTGCAGGTCACCATCACAAATTACAAGCTCAAACAGAATTTCAGACTCACCATGAACAAGTTTCTGCAGCCAAAAAAAGAATTATGTGTAGGTAGAAGGACATCAGTACTTCTCCTCTGTCTCCAATAACAAGGGGAAGATCAGCACTACTTAAATCTCCCCATGTATCATTAATATTGATGATGGAAACCAGTGGGCAAAAATAAAGGGTTTTTAAAGAAGATAGGCACATCTGAGAAGAATATCCAGTCTAAACCTGCCCTCTGACAGAGTGAAGCCATTCCCCCTTGTCCTGTCACTCCAGGCCCTTAAGAATATTCCATCATTCCTGTGGGTTCCCTTCCCTTCTCTCCCTGGAAGAGCACAATTAAGAAGAAAACATTATAATTTTCACTTTTGTGGCTATAATGAGACAAAATAGACTTTTGCAGCATGCAAATGTGCAAGCCAAATTCCTAGGAGCCCATAAAGTTATGGCATTTGTTCTGCATTGAGATACAAAGGAAATACATTGGATGTTTCAGAAAAGAATAAACACCCATCAATAATATTTTTATATCCTGCAAAGCCATATATTCAGCTTTACTGAATACTGAATGCAGGTTTAAATAGTCAGCCTTAGAATGCAGTATAAATCAAGATTACTTAAAAAAATTTAAAGTAATTGTTTTTAAGCCTGGAATGTGCAGCCATTCAGAGAAAGCATCAATGATACAAACCACCTAACCTTTCCAAGTGTACAACCACCTAAAGGAGATTTCAAAACAGATATGGAAAACAATGCTCACAATATTAGACATTTCTTGTCTTCTTTTAGTGCTCACTACTGTGATCTAAATGAAAGATGATCCTAACCAACTCGTTCATTCATGTGCGTGCACAGAAAAAACTAATTATGTACTTCAAGATAATTCACTGCCAACTTACTTTTCACATAAAGTTTTTAAAATATAGACATACAATATTAATAAGGAGAACTATTGCTGTACTTCTTCTGAGAAGCTCCACATTCTCATAAACAGTCCTATAAAGGAAGGCCATTGAGTAAAAAGCTGCCTTAACTAACTTTTAAAGGAAAATCTGGAATCAATACCCTTGAAATCAAATGCATATTGATTGTGCCATTTTCCTCTTCAAAAATAAACTGTCTCAGTAAATTACACGAAGCTCTCAAGTCTTGACACAATCCTTATGACTCAGAGATCTTATTCCTTCTATATCCTGTTAATTTTACTGCTGTGACTGGCCCCAGTTAGCAAGATTAGTATGTGTGGTAAAATCATGTACATGGAAAAGCTTATGAAAAGCTTCAAGTTTTAACATCCTTTTGTTCATAATATTTTTTTTTTTTATCAAAACCTCCAAAGGTTCTACCAGCTGCACAATCACCACCTTTAACAGCCTGTCTCTAAATCAGGTGAAATAAACCAACAATTCTCCACTTTGACGGACTTTGGCTACAAAGTAATTTCCATTCAACAATTAAGGCAAAGCCAGTAACTTCTAATATAGGGATAATGATGGGTTTGAGATGTTGAAAACTCTTTGTAAATATCTAGTTTTAATGCTGTGATAGATACAGGTGCCATGAGTCTGCTTTCCAGGATAAAGCTTTCCTTAATGCTCTCTCATGCCAGGACTTTGTCTTGCAAGCTTTCCATTTGTAGCTCTCCCTTTGACTTCAGTGAGAGCTCTGGAGAAAGGAATAGCATAATCAGGCCCTTAATCAAATTTATTAAAACCCTGATGATATACAACCCAATTAAGGAATACCTCTCTGTTCCATAAGAGCTTTTTACATTCCCTATAAAACACTTTCCTCCTCACCACATAAAACTTAGTGCATGCATTGAGTCTGTCAGTATGAAGTACAAGCCCTAGAAATGAAAATGGGGCAATTAAATCTACAAGCTGTGGCTGATTTAATAATGAAAAGATAATGCTAATTGGCTAAAGAACTTTCAAGCAACTTTCAATCATGTTATTAGTCAGGTTGTGAAAACCACAGCAATATTGTGATACTCCAGTTTCTAAAAGTAGGATCTTTCTTATCACTTTTGCTGGTACAGTACTTCCCTCAAGTGGTAAATGTATTTCTGCCTGTTTTGAATTTTCCTCTATGATATTAAACAGTAAAAACACATACTATGTTTCCTAATCATCTTGCATTTTGTTTTGTTATAGAATCAGGTATTTTTTTTCTTCCTGATCTTTGTTTCAACTGCTTTGTTTCAATGCAAAACCTTTTAATTGTGTCAACCACAAACCTATACATTAATTATCAGCATATCTCTATCAGATATATATGGCACATTTCAGAGCACAACATCCCTGCTGTGGTCCTTCAAAAGCTGATACTCAGACAAATACAGCTGAAAACATTCATCAACAGCTTGGATTTGGGGACTGTATTTAGCTCTTCCAAGACTGCATATAAAGATCTTTAAAAGTTAAAGAAAGACATTTATATCCAGGGACAAGTTAAGCATAAAGTCATCAGGATGGTTAGTTATGAGGATATAGCTCTATCTAGAAGGAAAGGCTTAAAGAAATGAACTTGTTCAGCCTTAAAAACAGAGGCTGCAGGTGCAATTGCTGTTGAAAACTGTCTGGGAGGGTGTAGGGAAGGCAGAGCCAGAATCCTCTTGGAAGTGCAGAGTGATGAGTTGAGAAGCAACAGACATAAGTTGCAACAGGGAAAATCCCAGTCAGGTTTCAGAGGCCACAGAAACTCCTCCCAGTGAGGTCAGGCCAACATCTCAGCACGTTCCTCAGAAAGGCTGGAAATCTCCATCCTTGGGAACTGCAAAAATGTGAGTGAACAAGACCTTAAGCAAACTGTTCTGAAGTTGGTCTTGCTTTGATCAGGGGAGTGGACTGCAAGGTTTCAAGAGATCCTGCCTAACCTATATCATCCTACTGTTCTGATTAATTTTAATACCATAACTGGATTACCTTTAAAATCAGTCTGCTCTTACTGAACAGAGCCCACACTTCTCCATTCCTTTTTTTATTCTCTGTCTATGTGCATCTACAGTTTCTTGGGGATTTTTTGTTTTGGTTTTTGTTCTTTTTTTCTCTTACTTTAAAAAAAAATTTCCCTTGCAAAATTTAGTTCAAACTGGACTTTTAACATGTACTGCCTATTGCTGCTCTCATTCTTTCTCCCAAGGTATAGTTTTCTTTGCTGAACAATCTTTTTTGATCCACTGCATTTTAGTATTCTGATTGCTTTTAAAATTCTCTGTAAAGGAAATTAACATTACACAAGCTCAGTGATCTTATTCATTAATTCATATTAAATCTTTCTATATGAGCATTTTCAGTGTGTTTTATAAGCAGAACTTCAAGAAAACTGAAGCCTTTCCTGCCTTTAGACCCTGACCACATCAGTTTTGTTAGTTTTGAAAAGAAATTTCCTTAACATCTCAGCATTGTTACTAAAAGGAAAAATCTCAGCTATAGCCTGAAGGAACTTTAGCCTACTATTCAATATAATTTTAGTTTAAATAACTTGCAACTATATGGCTTTATCAACTTGTTGCTTTAAAGATTTTTAAAAGATTTTCTACAACTGACATACCAATAAGAATTACCTTATTTTCAATTGTAGACAGACACCTCAGTGTATGAGGTTCTTGTTTGAGACTTAGAGAAAAGAGACACAAAGGAGCCAGAGGTACCTTTGCATTAACAGGTAAGCAAAAGAACGTTAACCAGGTGAATGATAGCAACAATCCAATAAATAAAACTAAGTTAAATAAAAATGTAAAATGCTGCAACTAGAATAATTTAAATGAAAATAAGTATTACTAGCTACTGGTTTATTACAGACAATAAGTGGTTTATACAATTCTTTTCCCACTTAATCAGCTTTATATAATATTGTCATGTTGTGACAAAGAAACCAGTGTGTAGTAGGTGCCTGGAATAACAGTATTTCTGTATTCTTTCCCTTTTTAAAAGCATTAGACTATGTCTTTCCTGATCCTCTCTGTACTGCTGAAGGCATACATAAGGTTCAGCTCTTAGTTCACCTTGTGCAAAGATGCTTAAGCTCTTTTGAAAGCATGGCCATATGTAAAATAAAATGAAATTAATTCAATTTATCCCTGGCCTGCATTCCTGACACCTGTAACTGGTGTTCTACCTCAACTGTGAATCAGTGAGCAGCATCCCTCCCTAAGAGCAGGCCAAACACAGACCCTCTGAGACTGCAGGAGGAACATTTCACCTCTTAAGCCGGTGCTCTCCACTGGCATCAGCACAGTGGCATCTGGTAGTGACTCCAGGTTTTTCTTCCTAACAAAATTGCAGCCAACACACTTGTCTGGCTTGGCAGGGAAATACTGTGGTATGTGGCATGGACCCCAATTATTTTTCAGCTGAAATAATCCTTTGTGAGATTCATTGCTAAATTAATGGACTGGGCCATTCCTAAAAGCTGTTTCACATTTAACTTGAGTTCCTGCACAAGGGCTCTTTCTCTGAACAAAGCTCCAGGAGCAAAATGGGAAAAGTGGAGAAACCTGCTTGCTGTAAACATGGGAGTCTCCAGACTTTCAGTGTAGCCTTGCCAGGGGGTTCCTTGTTGAAGTTTCATTTTTCTGACTCGATTTTATTTTGCCTGCCTGAAGTGAAAACTTCCTCTCACCAAAAGCCATGCAGAGATTTAAAACAGTGTCTGAACCTTAATATGGTCATTTTCCCTTCCAAACCCTTCTGAATGCAGCTGACTGACCCATTTCCCATTCAAACTCATCTTGCCATTAGGTATCATATGAAGGATGATAATTCTCTTTGCCAACAGTCAGGAGCTTCTCCCAGTCATGAACATCTAGGAAGCAGGAATGTGAAGAGCTCTGCTCATGCCTCATATTTTTGGGCACACCTTGAAGGGAGTATGAGTTACAACAGCAATGTACCACTAACAATTTGACCACCTAAGGTCCTTCTGTCTCAGATTTCTTCCAGGATGGCATAAAGGCTGCTTCCATAAACCAAAATATTTACCCAAATGGAAGTGACTCATCCCATCAGCCTGATCAACACTGCAGGCAATACAATTGAACAAATCAAATTAATTCAAATACCACATCCTACTACCTTTGTTGTCCTGCAATGAGTGCCCCAAAACTCAGATACAACAGACTCAAGAGAGTGATAGCAGGATCCTAGAATCATGGAATGTTTTGGGTTGGAAGGGACCTTGAAGACCATCTCATTCCACCCCCTGCCATGGGCAGGGACACCTTCCACTATCCCAGGTTGCTCACAGCCCCATCCAGCCTGGCCTGGGACACTGCCAGAAATGCAGCAGCCGCAGCATATTTTCTTCACTCTTCACTATTTACACAGCTGTGGGTTTTGAACTGTCCAGTCTGCATTGCTTGTGGCCTCATGTTCCCTAAGTTTTGTAAATTGTTCATAATTAATCCTTTTCTCAAAAGCCTGTGATTGTTTTTGTTCTCTCATCATTTGTTTTCCTGTCCTTAGATTTGGGCCCTGCTTCTGTTCTAACTCAGCATTTATCAGGCTGGCAATGCTCCAGCTTCCATGTCAACCCATTTAGACAATCTCTTATCATGCAGTACAAACCTAGGAAAATACACTTGAAAAAAAAAAAATCCAAACATAATTTCTAAATTATGCTTTAGATGCACACTTTGCTATCCAATCTTAGCCATTCTGGAATAAATTGTTTGCTTGTTTTTTTTTCTTTCTTGCTTTCTTTCTTTCTTGCTTCTTCAGACAGTTAAAAAGATAGTTAAATTTTTGCTTGACTTTATTTTTTCTGATTCAGTTTTCATCTCTCTGAACCTGCTTTAGATTTTCATTTCCATGAGGAGAAACTAACCAGCAAAACTTGTCTTTAATATCTGGGTTATTCTCTGGTTTAGCTTAGAGGGAAAAGGAACTAATATATATTGGAATATATGAAATATAAATATATATTGGAATAAATGAAATATAAATATATATTGGAATAAATGAAAGTAGGTGGAAATTTTGCTTTTTTTAATATGGCAGCCTTCTAAATCAACAACAAAGTGGTAGAACCCAGCCATGATGCATTTGTTTCCATAACTGAACAAACCTGGGGGAGCAATATCCAAGAAACAAATATATTTTGTTATATTTTGATATATTTAGTAATATAACTGAGAAACAAAAATACATTCTAAAGCTTTAGATCTGCACAAAATGAGCAGATCACCTGCAAAGTTTCCCACACTCTATATATTATATTCCTCCAATGAATATATTCACAACTCTGTAATACCTTTTTAAAAAATTGGGGAAAAAATGAATGATGGAAAATCATGACATCAAGGACAGCAGAGAAGTATGGCCACTGAACAGCATTGCCAAATCAGCTACTTGAAAATAAGACTTTTCTCTTTTTCTTTGAAATGAAAATTCTTGCACACACTTTTCTGTCAGTCACAGTGAAAATAATGATTAATAACTAAGTAAATACATTCTATTCCCCCTGAGGGGAATAGTGTTGGTTTACTGAAGATA
The DNA here is from genome assembly GCF_029582105.1 of Oenanthe melanoleuca. Taxonomy (NCBI): domain Eukaryota; kingdom Metazoa; phylum Chordata; class Aves; order Passeriformes; family Muscicapidae; genus Oenanthe; species Oenanthe melanoleuca. Next base: position 9,183,836 of record NC_079334.1, read on the forward strand.
TACTACATTTCCCTTCTGTAGGGAATCCATTATATCAATTATATTAATCAAACACACAAGTTTAGATGGCATGGTTATTAATCTGCCTTTAGTAAATCCAAATTACATTTTGTCCCATTGCTCAAGTACTTCTAAGTAAGGCTCAAATTATATTTTCTTTCAAAATATGCCTATTGTGGTCAAACCAATTTGTCTGCACTTGCTTGAATAATTTCTTTCCTGCATTTCACAGAATTGCACAACAACTGGAGTTGGAAGGGACCTCTGGAGATCATCCTAGTCCAATATCCTGTTTAGAGCTGGGTCACTTGGAGCAGGTTTCTCAGATCTCTGTCCAGTCAGCTTAACTTACCTCTAGAAACAGAGACTCCACAAAATATCTGGGCAAATTACAATCAGAATTACAGGATGGTTTGAGTTGGAAGGGACCTTAAATCTCATCTCATTCCAATTCAACCCCAGCCATGGGCAGGGACACCTTCCACTATCCCAGGTTGCTCAGAGCCCCATCCAGCCTGGCCTGGAACACTGCCAGGGATGGGGCAGCCACAGCTGCTCTGGGAAACCTGTGCCAGGGCCTCAGCACCCTCACAGGGAACAATTCCTTCCCAATATCCAATCCAACCCTGCTCTGTGTCAGTGTGAAGCCATTGCCCCTTGTCCTGTCACTCCAGGCCCTTGTCAAGAGTCTCTCTCCATCTTTCCTGTGGCTCCCTTCAGGCACTGCAAGGCCACAGTGAGGTCACCCCAAAGCTTCTCCTCTCCAGGCTGAGCAATCCCAATTCCCTCAGCCTTTCCTCACAGCAGAGCTGCTCCATCCCTCTGATCCCTTGGTGTCAAGTTTATTTACTACATGAAATACCACCGTGTGAAGGGCTTCTAAAAACAATGCCATCATATTCGTAAATCAAGTGAATCACAAAAATCAGCAGATCAGCAGGCAAGTCTTTTTCAATCAAGCATGGTAATAGCTGCAAAAACTGAGCAGTTCAAACTGAGTTCCTTAGCTCTTTAAGCCTGGAGTTTGTGGAATTTCAATCTTTGTGGGATGGACGCCCAAAGGAACTGAATGTAAATGCAGTTTATTTCTTTAAAATTGCAGACAGGATTTCAGTATGCATCAAATAAAAAATTCTTGGCAACTAACTTAACTGACTGTTGTTTCCACAGCCAATTTCTGTAAATTTTGTCCCAAATCTGGACTTCTGTAGGAGATAAATAGCATGAAATTTATCCTATAAATGTGCTCAACAGAAGGTAAAAAATATACTCCATGATACAGGAGTTTGTCACTAGCTCACAGGAAAGGCAAAATACTCTAGTTTTTTTCTTATTAGTTTTCCTAGTACATTAAATCAAAATGCAGCAGACTTCTAGAGATTTATTTTTCAGCCTGAAAATTTGCTGTGGCACTTCAACCTGTTATTAGAGTTTTTGACAGGGTAGAATGTCAGTCAGTAAGTGCAGACTTGAGGACTTTATTTCTTACTCAGGCAGAACTACCCTTAATTTCAAATACTGATGAATACAACCTGTAGAAATTTGCCTTTCCACCCTGTATAATAGGAAAGAGACCTGCATCATCTTGAATGCTGTCAATAAGAAGCTTAGGCCTCAATTCAGAAACAGCATTTAATTGTATCCAGGATGCTGAAGCCTGTGCTTAACTTTAATCATATGCTTGGGTCAGGGTTCCACAATTAAACACAAGCTGTAGGACCACTCTAGAGAGAATGCTTCCTTCAGCCAAAAATCTTAATAAGTTACACAAATAAGCAGGAAACATCAGCCCTGTCTTCTCTTGTTTCTAGGTTCAAAACACTCTTATGACAGAGACCACTATTTTTGTTTATATATATATATATATATATATATGTATATATATATTTTAGCAGGAAGAATCTCACCACTTTCCTAAAATCCTCACTCTCATCTACACTGTTCAGCCTCCAGCAGCTGAATAAAAAACATCCAGTATTCCTAATGTAATATCCTTTTGCTGTCTAGGAAAAAAAAAATAGAACAGAAAAAAAAAATTGTATCTTTGGAAAAGATTTCATTTACTTATAGCTTTGAAGAAAAGAATGGAAGATAGATGAACAGGCTGATGTTATTGGAAGTTGGTCTTTGTCATCTCTATAAGGACACTGAGATCAGGAAAGGGCCTTGGCAACAGGAGAAAGAGCAATCTTGTGTCCATCCTCACAGACAAAAGAATAATTAAGGAATCATGATTAAGTTTCACTTTGGTCTCTTGAAAAGTGAAGAAACCCATTCCAAACACACAAGGAGAAGTTGTTATTTGTGAAGAGTCATTTTGGATTTACCAAAGGTGAACCATTTCTTGCACCAACCTGGCTGCTCTCTGTGAGGAAAATGACTGGGATGTGGGCAAGAGGAGACTTGTCCCTGCCACCTGCCTTGACTTCAGCAAAAGGTGAGTTCTATGGTTTGCTCAGAGGGTGTTAGTCAATAAGTGTGCCTGGAAACCTGTAACAGCTGGAGTATCCTAGAACCACCCTGTCTTACAGAAGGGACCAGGGGGAGGTGATGGACTCCTTGCTCCTGCACCATGACATCAGGCTGGGGTGGGATCAAGAGATGGTCAGTTTTCTTAATCCTGCAGCTGGCACCCAGAGAGAACTGCACTGTCTGAAGGAACAGGTCTCTACTTACCTCCTGAACTTCATCAAGAGCAAACACCTTTGAAGCAAAAAACTCCTTGCAGGAGAAGTGATTGTAGTGAAAAGACCCTTGTGTGATCGCAGAAAACAAGAGCCAGGAGTGTGCCCTGGCAGTGAGGTCCAGCAGCACCTGGGCTGTGTCAGTGGGTGGGTCCAGGGAAGTGATAACCTCAGCTTTTCTGCACTCATCAGCCTGTATCTAAAACATTGTTTTAGGCCTTCCAGCAGAAAACATCAACGGCACTACCTATAAAAGTCAAAGGCAGAGAATGTGTCCAAGGGAGAGAAACTGAGGAACAAGGCTTGCTCTGCACAGTTAAGGAGCTCATAAAAAGACAGAGCCAGTCTCTTCACAGTGGTTAATGCTGGAAGTACAAGAGACAATGGGCTTAAATTGAAAGCAGAGAGGTTCAGGTTGGATATAATGAGAAGCTTTTACACAATGTGGACAGTCATGGCATGTCCAGAAAGATGTTACCATCTCCATCCTTGACTGGGTAATATCCTAACATGGTTTGAGATCACACCTTTTGATAGGAGTGGTGATTTGGACTACAAAAAATCCTGAAAGCCTTCCCAGCTTGGAATTTTCTACTGTAGTACACTTTTAAGCATTTTATTACTTCATATTGAGAGTGTAGGTAGAGCTATTTCCCACTGAAGTCTGGCTGGAATATAATTGCAGACACAGGAGCACAGCACTGTACATACCTTGGGTTCAACTCTCTGATACAAAAGAAGAAATCCCATTGTAGATTTTCAGAGAAACAGGGAGCAAGTGGGACATTTTTAGCTGCATTTCTTATATTACTCCATACAAAGATAACCAAATTTCAAGACAACAACAGTGAGAAGCTTTGAACAAATGCCATGTACTGTAAAACTAAAGAGCCCCCACATCTAAATAACACATTGAAAGACAGTGTCAACACTCTTTTGAAGACATAAATTCTGCTTATGAATATTCTGGTATGAAACTTCCATGACTTAGAACTCAAATAAATATTAAAAGAACCAGAATAGTACAAAAAAGAGGATGAAATCTCTTTGTAAGATTATAAAATAAGTGTCCTCATTCATCTTCAGCTATTCTTTTATTTTTATTCAGTCATTTTTTATTTTCAAAAGTTAATAATGCAAGAAATCAGTTGAAAAGGAAAAAAAATTCTTTTATAAATCTGATTGTTCATATTGGTATTTATGACCAATTATCTTCTACCGAGTTTCAGCTAATATATAAACTAATAAGAGTTGTTTTTTTTTCCTTAGCTAATCTTATCAAGTACTTGCTTAATGAAGAGATGGGCTCCAGTATCTGAAAGGGTTTTTAGTCGTTGTAGGAGATTTGCTTATGGAAGACTGGTAGGGAATCAACTGCTAGCAAGAATTATTTTTTCACATTTTGCAATGTTGAAATTTTAAGAATCGATATATAAAGTATTAGCAATGTGAATTTTACTGCATATTTATCTGTCTCATCCTTTACACTGGAGACTCTCCTCTTCAAACCAGTTGGCTTTAATTCAGTTGTTAACTGAAACAATGATTCAGAAATAAATATTTTTTTTCAATTACCAGCTGAATTAACAATTTAAATAATTGATTCTGCTAATATCATATTTAAAATGAATTAAAGGAAAGACAGAATGCTAGATTCTATTGCTCCTAGGGTTTGCTCCAAGTCAGGACACAAGCCAAGAGACAAGCCCTTTTTTTTTCTATAAAGAAAATTTTCCTTGAGAAATATGTAGAATGAGTTATTCACTTTCCTGCCAAATAGGAAAGATAAGAACACACACACACACACATATATATATCTATATATATACATGATGTTGAATCATGTTTGCCAGATCAGCTGGACATTTAATGAAAAGGACTAAAGGCCTGATCCATCTCTCACAGAAATGACTGGAAGGCTTTCCATCAGCTCCAGTGAGAGCTGGATCTAGCCCCATCTGTATGTTTTCAGGCACAAGACCAATTTTCATTTCCTGACCTCTGTGTAATTCCATTGAGGAAGCCACTACTGCAGAGAGAGAAGAACAACTTATCAGAAAATTGCAAATATCCACCACGTTTTCAGTTAACATTCTGCACATAGAATAATTGAAACTTATTCATTAAATATTTCTACCCACATCTTCTGTGTCATTGTTCATTTAAGAAAAACAAAATTGCTTCATTACAAAGCTTGCATCTGCCATGTTTGCATGAATGTATAATCAAACATGCATTCATACACGTGTATGCAATCCTTCATCTCTGCTGCAAGGACAAAAATGCCTTTTGATGTACATGGATAAAGGAGCTATGCATTGCAAGCCTTTATATCAGAGAATCATAGAATGGTTTGGGTTGGAAGGAACCTTGAAGATCAGTCAGTTCCGTCCCCAGCCATGGGCAGGGACACCTTCAACTAGCCCAGGTTGCTCAGAGCCCCATCCAATGTGGCTTTCAATACTTCCAGGGATGGAGCAGCCACAGCTTCTCTGGCAACCTGTGCCAGGGCCTCCCCACCCTCACAGGGAATAATTCCATCCTAATATTTCATCTAAATCTCCTCTCAGTCAGTTTGAAGTCATTCCCCCTTATGCTGTCACTACATGTCCTTGTAAATATCATGTGATCATAAAGAATTGAACAGTAGTACTGACTATAAGACAGATCATTCCAGATTTCCCAAATCAGTCCCTTAGAACTTGTCATTTTCTGAAATCAATGTTGTAATTTGTAAGGACTGTCTGTTTATCTATTTGCTACATAACCTGAGGCATTTTGCACAATGCTAAAACACTTTTAGCTGTAGATGAATTCTCTCCTGAAACAATAGAACCTTAGGGTGTTATTGTTAGAGCAATTTCACACCAATCTTTTGTGAAGCGCTCTGAGCCCTCACATTTTCTTTCTCACTCTCCAAATAACCAATAAAATATTTATTTGAACAGCCTCAACAGGGTGGTGGAGGGTGAAATTTTGTTCATTGCTTATTCCAGTAGCAGAAACACACCCAGTGGTGCTTTGTATGAGAGCTGTATTCTAGAACACAAACCCCACTGGGCAAGTAATACATTAGATGTGTCATACTTTGCCTTGCCAGGCTCATCAGGCTGATTTGGAATTTGCTGCCTGGGTAGAGTGACTCATATGTTTACTGGCCCTGACAGGTGCTGGGCATCTTCCACACTCATTAAAGTTAATGACTTGAACAGCAGAGAGGGAAAACTGTGCTGGTTTCCTCTGAACGTGTATTCCCAAGTTATCATTTAAGAGAGGATGTAAGTGGTGTCACCTTTCTTCTGCAATCACAAAAGCAGCCCCTAACCAAGCCCCTGTCCCTTCATTGCAAAAATAACCCAATTATCTTCACAGGAACTCCTTGTTGGAGCAAGGCAAGGAGGAAAAAAAACACTGTATGCAGAGCTTTGCACATAAAAAGCTGCTTCTTGCCATAAAACCAGTCACTTCCTCACTGGAACAGGGGAATTAACATACTGGAAACAAGCCAGAAATTTTATAGAAATATATGCCTTTAAGTGAGCTCTAGACCAGTATTCTCACAAGAGCCACCATTTGGCATCATTTCTATCCCAACAAGCCACAGCTGCTGAACTGGAGACTTCTGACTTCATGTCAGATAAATAATGAGAAGTTTTAGGCAGCAGTGCCAGAGCCAGTCCTTTGATATTAACACAGCACACTACAGTTGTTGACCAGCCACACCAAAAAAGATATGCATTTAATTTACACTAGTTAGCTAAAAATATTCAGGAGAAAACTTCACAGAGACTCATGCCATGACATTAGACTGCCAACCAAGACATGAAGAGATAGAGACCTCACAGACATCTGTGCATTCACACAATGCACAAAACCAAGAAATTAGAAAGAAATTTAATTTTAACTACAGAGACATCTCTACTTTGATGCCTGTCCAGCTACTAGATCTGCCCTGGTAATATGACAAAGTTCTGTACCCTGGCTTCCACCCAACAAGACAGAAATACTGAACCAGAGACCTCACAGAAACCTATGCCTAAATATTAACCTGCCACCCAAAATCTCCTGAGCTAATGATCTTGCAAAAAGAAAAGGCTGAAACATCTAAAATAAGGCTGAAGAATTATTGCATCTTAAATACTCATCACTTTTGATGTCTAACTTTTCAGGGTCTTCCAAAGCAAAATGTAATGGTAGCTTTCCACAGTTAGGATAGTTTAATTCAACTGTTATGTTTAGTTTTTCTGCAGTTCTCACACCAACATCTATTGCTCTCATGATTTCATAAGACACTGACTTACAAAGGCCTGAGCAACACATTTTCCAAACCCAGACTGAAGTGCTGTTTGCTGGACAGAATTAGTAAGCAGAATATTCACTGATGGAAAACTGCATACATGCTTGAAATATATTTCAGTGATTTGGGGAACATTAATTCAGAAATTCAGTATTTTTTACCTCCACATTGGCACAGAAAGCAATTTGACAAAAGATATTCCATGTTAGCTTTTTCATTCTTGATGTCTGAAAGGAGCTTTTCCTACTTTTGTAGTGGTGGATTTTTACATCGTTCCTTGTTTCCCACCTATTTACTTAACATTTCTTCTTGGCTTGTTTTTTTTTTTTTTTGTGTTAATTTGGGTTTTTCTCATTTGGTTGGTGTTTTTGGAGGATTTTTGAGGTTTTTTTCAGTTTTTTTTTGTTTTTCCTTAAGTGTCTAATTTATAATTATTTCTGTATCTCAGATAAGCAAGATAATCATAATACTTTACAGCATCAATGGCTGACTTGTTTCCCATTCCCATTTACTTTAAGCCAGAAAAAAAAAAAAAAAAAAAAAAGCTGACCAGCAATTATTTCATTATACTTTTACAGTCTAAGATTCCTCACTTGGAAGGTCAAGAGAGCCAAGAGTGTAATGTGTAAGACTCCCCAGTGCTCTGTGAGTCTCTGATTATTGGGCAAGATCAAAAGCCCACTAAAATAAGTGAGAATCTTTCCATGATCACCTGTGGAGTTGGGTTGGGCACAACAGGTGACAGGCAGGCTCACTGAAATGAAAGATTCCCTGGAAACACTTTACAATGGTGGTCAGCAGAAGAAAGGGATAATGAAGTTCTTCCACAAGCTGAATTTGTTGGACCAAACCTGAAAACTTGAAAATTCTGCACTTTGTATTCTAATTCTCAACCTGTAAGCAAATTAAACTGGTTTTTTCCTCCCTTGAAACTGAACATGGTATTGGAATGTTTTGACTTTGCTGGCACACATGGAATGCAGGGAATGAGCAGTGGTTAACCAAGGCAAATGGACCAAGAATACAGAATTTGTGAATGTTTAGAAAATAGACTTCAGTCTACAATTTACAAGAAGGAATTGATTTAAAAGGGCTTGTTCAAAAAAGTTTGGAATAGCCATAAAAATCCTGAACCCACTTCAGTCTGAAAATGATCTAGAAACTATTTTTCCATTTCTCCTGGAAATGCCATTAAAACTTCACAACTGCAGCAGGACTAAAGACACCAAGGTTACCTTTGCAAATGAAATCACCATAATAAAAGCTGCTTTCTTCATTGTGCAGAAAGTACTGACATTCTGAGGGATTGCTATAAGAATTCTGTGGTGATTATCTTGGGAATCAGGCACTAGTCTACAGATTAGATCCTGAACCACCTGCCAACCCCATTTCTATGCAAATTGCTTTGCTTTGAAAGACATGACCTCAAAGCCCTGCAATGGCACTGCAGGCCTGCATTTCACCACACCACCACCTACCAACTCAAAAGGCTAATTAAGAGTACAAAAAATTGGCTTTTGAAATTCTGAGAGACAGACAAAAAAACAATCACAACATAGCAAAACACAAATCCCACATAAATGAAAAGAGTAAGTTGCATCTCACCTCATTTGAATTTTCTGTTGTGATGTTTTTATTTTTCAGCTTTTTCTGCAACAGTTTGGTTTCATATTCTGGCCTGGGATGCTCCTGAAAAAGGCAAAAATAAACAAACAAACATGATCATAATTAAGAGAAAATCCCCAAATTTTTTGATCATTTATTCACAAACACAGCCATTAAGATAATTCAAAGCCACACACCATTTGGACTAGGCTGTCAGATCTGACCCAGCTTCCTGATCAATAACCTTTCATTGTGCCCTTGCAAAATGAATTTTTCTTTCCCAAATTAGTGCATAAATTAAGCAAGGTGACAAAAATTTACCAGGCTTTTCAAGTGAGCAGCTCATAAAAGAGACAAGTATCTTGCATCTCCTCATTCCCACCAAGTTCTGAATTCCTTCAGAGCTGGAATTTGGATGGACATCTCCCACAAAAAAGGGCTATTCCTACAGCATTGTCATATCATCCCTCTTTACTATAATTAGAACTCTTGCATATCAACCCTATCCAAAAATGGGTTATTAACATTTTTATTAGTTTGATGGTCATGAAGAAAATAAAAACCATTTTAAATTAATAAATCCTCATGAGCAATAGAATGGGGCCTACATGGAACTTCACCAGAATTCCTTGAGAGATCCAGGTGGTGTTCATTTTCTGTATCTGCAACATTTTCACACAGCAGACACAACCCTCACCATTCTCTGTTGCATGTGTGAATATAAATGCAGTGAGACCTCCAAATTATTTTTTATTCTAATCATCATATTTTCCTAATGCATTCAAAAGGTATGTGATACAGTATCCTTTAAATAATTGAATCTTAGAGTAGTCTGGGTTGGAAGGATCCTAACATCTCATTCAAACCCCCCTGCCATGGGCAGGGACACTGTGATGTATAAATGTTTTTGGTTGTAAGGAATGACAAAAGTCACAGGGTCTTGCAAATAATCAGAAAGATTTAATTATAAATTACACAATTGGCATGGAAATTGGTATGTACTCCCTAACCTATATAAACAAACATGGCAGTGATCTTTGGTTAAAGGAATGAGATGAAAGGGAAGAGAGAAAAGGAGATAAATAAGAGAAAGAGATCAGCAGCCCTAAATCCAGTGTTGATTCCTGGTGTGATGGAGTGATGGGATGTCCAGGATGACAAAGGGTGCCACCTAGGCTTGCTGGGAGTACCCTTTTAGGGGGTTTCTCCCCCTGAAGATAAGTTTCTTGCTTTCCATGCAAATAAGTAATCATGAACCCTCCATCCTTTCAGATCTTCCTGGAATGGGCCAGAGACTTTCAGGGCTTTTGGGTGGTCTTGATCCACCCTACAGTCCATGTCCCACTTCTCAGCCTGATTCCTGCCTTTTTTTTTGTTATACATCTGTGGACTTGATCAAGGTGTTTGCCTCAGAAAAGTGCTGTTCTACCTCCACATGTCACCCTTCACCAGTCACATTTTGTTCTTCCTCCTGGCATGCTGGTACCAACAATCCTTGTCCTGTGATCACCAGCAATCCTTGTTTGGCTCTGTGGCTATCCCAATATCAGTGTTTGAGACACACACAGGAGACACTTCTCTTCTGGGTATCTACACCAGGTTGCTCACAGCCTCATCCAGCCTGGCCTGGAACACTGCCAGGGATGGGGCAGCCACAGCTGCTCTGGGAAACCTGTGCCAGGGCCTCACCACCCTCACAGGGAACAATTCCTTCCCAATATCCAATCTAACCCTGCTCTGTGTCAGTGTGAAGCCATTGCCCCTTGTCCTGTCACTCCAGGCCCTTGTCAAGAGTCTCTCTCCATCTTTCCTGTGGCTCCCTTCAGGCCATAATGAGGTCACCCCAAAACCTTCCCTTCTCCAGGGAACCATCCCAATTCCCTCAGTCTTTCCTTGTAAGAGAGGTTCTCCATCCCTCTGATCATCTTGATGTCCCTGCTCTGGACAACACATTGAACTCCAAGAAATAGTGAGGCATGGGTAAACTCTAATATTAATCAAACAGCAGCAAAAAATGGTGGAAAGCAGGATGGGGAAAGGACAGACAAAGATACAACAATAAGCATTTAAAGATGCTGCAGTCAACACCTGTGTCCTGATGCTTTTTAAGTTGTCACTGGCTTGTGTTGATTTGCATTATTTGCTACCATGCTTCCTTACATAAAGATTCAGAGGTTGGATGTAACAAACACCTTTAGACTTAAATGAAAAAAGGATGAAGACATTGACATGAATGGCTACATAAGAGGAGACAGCTCGATCAAAGTAGGGAAAAGAGATAAATGAAGCTGTAAGAAACTGAGGAGATCTAAATAGACTGTGCTACTGAAGACCTGAATCAGTTTTATTCCTCTTCTTCTCTTGCTTTCTGCTAAGCAAAGCATTCTCAGACAGCAGGGGCAGCCTCCAGAGGTCAGAGCAACTTTTGAAAACTGATTTGAATAAAAACAAGGTGAAATAAAGAAAAATTCCAAGCAAAACATTGTACACTAACTTTTTGCTATTGACAGTTTTGCTCTGAGAGCACATTCTGTTCAAATAACTAAACAAGTTATGTTTAGTTTTCCTAGTAAGACATTCCAGCATCCTTTTAACTGCCTTTCATACACCTACATCTGGATTGGAATAGTTGTTGATCTGTCTTTGTTGAATCTGCCAAGTCATCTTATCCTTGACTGAACAGACCACAGAACTCCCTGGAATGCATTTTGTATATATTCCTTTAATGAATATTTTGCACAAAATATTTCTGTACAGGCCAGACCTAGGGATGTTTGACCCATGCATCCATAAATGTGAGGGGGCAATTCCACTCAGCTGTAAAAAGAGTGTGATTCAGAATCAATTCTTTGTCTGAAAATGGGAAGAGTTCTACACTTAGGACAATGCTAGAAATAGTTGTGATGATTTCACAAAGGCCAAATGTCCATGTAGGGATAGATCTGAATCCCAGGATGCTGGAAGTTTGCCAGTACAGCTGCCAGACACTTATTGAAAACCATGTGAGCCAAGGTACTGCGAGGCCAAATGAGAGCTCTGAGTAGAAAACAGTAATTCCCATTCTGAAAACAAAAAGCCAAAACATGAAGTTTCTACTCAGGCAAAACTCGTGTTGATGTCAGTGGGAATTTTCCCTGAGAGTGGTCTCCAGGATTTGCCTCAAACATACACATGTGTATCCACTCTCCATGAAATTAAGCCTCTGTAGATAAGATCCAGTCTGATAAGAATAAATAATGTGAACCAATCTCTCCTTAATTTTCCTTTGATTTAGAAAGAAAGTGATAATGAAGTTTTATAAACATGCGTGACAAACACATGGAACGTATTTAAAAAAAAATTAGAACCTTAGCAACTATCCCAGATTTGACAGACCAAAGTAGTTATCAAAAAAATAAGCCACATAAGTAAAGGCAAAGATCCACTGTGAATTCCTTTAACAGCCTTATTCTAACATCCTGAACACAAGCAGGGCAGCTAAGCAGTGCACACTGATGGGAAAGAAGATTTACATAAATAAAAATTGGAATGATCCAGCTGCTGCCCCAAAGCAAGATGGAAATGTGGAATGAACAGAACAGAGCCCAGATGTTCTCTGCTGCAAAAGGGTTAATTGTTAGAAATCAAGGGATAAACCCTTTATTTCTTATGATGGTGATATAGAATGCAGGGGGTGAGAAGTCTAGAGAAGAGCTTTTATTCACACCAAGGATCTGTTTAGACTGCCCTATTAATAGGATGCTTGTCCGAGGAAAAAATAGTTTTACATGTCAGCATGGAGTCACTGGTAGATGACCATAATCTTTTTAGACCAGACCACTTTCAAAATAAATCTGATAAATGAAAAATTAAAGCAAAAGCTTGAATAAATTATGTAGCATGAATACAAGGTGTTAAAAGCTACTGAGCAAGTATACAGGAACTCAGTTATTAAAGATATTCTAGAGCAATGTAAAACAGAATTAGTCAAAAGAAACTAGAAGGTTCTATGATGGGGTTGTATTTGCCAGACAGACAGAGAGATTTTATGCCTTAGTTTGCTTTCATTGAGCAAGAACAGTGGTAATGCTTTGGGCAAATACCTGTAAAACTAAATTCTGAAATCTGGCATAAGATTTTGAAGCTCCGTTAAGCTAGGACCAAACAAATGCTGCCATTTCAATGTCAGATAACATATTTTGTGGGTAATTGTAGCAGATAACATATGTTGTGGGTAACTGCAGCAGGACATAGCATCATTTATGGTTATTCATTATACAATTCAAATCCAATCCGTTTAAATACTCCTATACTGATGAGTGGAATTGTGTAAATCATAGAACCACAGAATGTCCTGTGTTGGAAGAAACCTTTAAGATCATCCCCTTCCAACCCCTTGCCGTGGGATGGGACACCTTCCACTAGACTTGACTGGCCAATCCAACCTGACTTTCCAGGGATGGGACAGCCACAGTTTCTCTGGGAAACCTGTGCCAGGGCCTCATAATGCTCACAGAGAAGAATTTCCTCTGATATCCAGTCTAAACCTCTCTGCCAGTGTGAAGCCATTTCATTTTGTCCTGTCATTCCTGGCCCCTGTAAACAGCACCTGATTCCATATCTTGTGTGTTCTCCAAGGGGCACATCCCTGGCAAACCCTGTTTACCTACCTGGATCTCCTGAGTCACTGGAAAGGAGGAGAGGAACAAGGAAAGACCTCAAGGTCCTGTTCCCAGTGGGGCAGTGCTGGATAAAGACAGATTTAACCTCACTGAACCCAGGGGAGGGAAGAACTCATGCCACCCCAAGTGACCCAGCCTTGAGTGGCCCATCCCAACATCCCAAGGAATTAAGACTATCAATAAAACATTGAACAGTTTTGAGCCTTGAAGAAAATTCAGTTCTAGAAAAGACAGAGGAGCTCATTACAATGGAAAAGGAATAAATAAAAGTAAATGAGAGCATGTTGATATGTCTGGTAGAAGAGAAATAAAAGAGGAAAATGTACTAAAGTCCAGGGATGTCCTGGCATATCTCTAGGTCAACAGTCTGGGAGTGAAAAAATGTAATCACACACCTTTACCAATTTCTTGAAAAGCAGAAAGAAAATTTCACCTGACTTTGTTTTTACAGTTTACAACTTTAAACATGTTTAAAGTGTGCCTTCTTATGTAATCTTTTAGTGGAGCAATAACTGTCACTAAACAGTTTCCCCAAAAAGGTGAGGGATAAAATTCACTCTTCAGCATTCCTTCCCCAACCATCCTAATGAAACTCTTACCCTCCTAAACACAGAACTTAAATATAATATTGAAAGGATTTGTTTAGAAGAACAGGGCTAACCAAGGATCACTAAAAAATTCGTGTTAGTAAGAATTTAATGAAGGTCAGGGAAGATTCACTGGAAAGAGTAATGAAACCCACAAAAGGTTAATAAAAAAAAGCATACAAAGAATTTTTCAAATATTTGGAAGCATGGACCCAACAGGAAAATTAGAATAGTTATGAGAAAAATGTGAGATAATGCATCTGGAGAAAATAATCCAAAGTACAGATCTCATTGGCACAAGAAACTTGAGGATGCAGAAAGGAGAGATTTGAAACAAGACAAAATATTGTAGCTACAAATTCCCCTTTTACCAATATTGGACATTTTTTCCCAAGAGGGCTATGCAGATATTTTATTAGAGTCTCCTCTTTGAGGATTTTAGCAAACAAAAATATCTTATGTTTTGTGGTTTAGCAGATGCTATTAAAACTTCAGAAAAAGGAGTCTGCTCCTATCATTTGCATGGTGGAAGACAAAGTGAAGCCATCAAATTAACCAGATCAAAATGAATCTTGAAACCATGGTTAGAGAAAATAAAGTTAAACCAAGATCAAGTTAGGTGAGAATGGAACATCTGTAAACATATTTAATGTCACTAAATCAGCTGGCTTTTTAGTTTGTTTAATTCTTTTTTACTCAATCTACCTTCTTTATCAGTCTTAACTCAGCAGTAATCCACAGTGACCTCAAAGACTTCACTTAAGTGTTCAATAATTACGGGGTTTTTTTTTAAACTCATCAAATAGCAAAAGGAAGAATCAGACTTTGGGAATTAGTTTGCAACTGAACTAAAAGAGTTGACAAACATTTTACAGAGCACAGGATTTAAAGCTGAAATTAAATGTTCCTAAGGGAGACAGACATCCAAGTTCCTCCCTGTTATAATGAAACACTATAACAGCTTGACTATTTGAACAATACCAAGATCAGTGAGTGGAGACTCCTTGCCATTTCTGTTAATGCAGAGACTCTATCCACTTGACTTCCAAGTTCTTACCCAAATTCTAAAATTCCATCTTGTGTAATTGTATTTCTATTTCAGTTTGCACAGGATCATTGGCAAAACGAGGGAAAATCTCTTAAACCCAAAAAAAAAAAAAAAATGAAAGCAGAAACATCCTGGAAATACAGTTTCTGAAGATTCATGAGAATGCAAGAGTTTCTATGCCAAATTGGAGTCCATCTGTAGCTATTGGTGAAGAATGGGTGGGATTCTCCCACCTCTATTCCTGGCTTACTGATGGCCACATTCCTTATTACACACTCTGAACTAGAATGATATGACCTTTCACTGGGTTACACAGTCACACAGCTGTGGCAAGGCACATTGAGTGGAGGAATTTCAGGAAGAATTGCTTCACTGGAAGGGTTGTGGAAGTACAGGAATGGGCTGCTCAGGGAGGTGTGGAGTCACTATCCCAGGAGGTGTCCAAGGAATGCCTGGATGTGGCACTCAGTGCTCTGGTCTGGGTGACAAGGTGAGGATTGGTCAAAGGCTGGGCTCGATGACCTTGGAGGTCCTTTCCAACCTAAACAATTCTGTGGTTCTGTGTGTTATGCAAAGTGTTTCTGAGGCTTTTGTCTGCTCTCATGGTTCTGGTCTGACTTGTTTCTTTTCTTTCCCTCTCCCATTTGTTTATCAGATGCTCCATTACTTTCCAACACAATTATCTGTTTTCCACTTGGTACCCAATGCTTGCTGTTCTTTTTGAGGATTTCAGGTGTCCAAACACAGATTCTCTAAGTCTGTAGAGCTGCCAGCTGCAAAGCTGCATAGGGAGCCTGCTTTCTCAGACTGCCACTGCCAAGACATTTACAAATAAATGGACTAAATTAATATCTCGTGTGACTCTTTTGAAACAGGAGATTTGGCCCAGTGTGTTTAAAGAAAGCAATTTACTGAAAGGTTTATAGTCAATGTCAACAAAAATTACACCAAAGGCATTTATTTCAATATAACTCTCAAAAAGTACTTCTCAGCTCTTCAAATTTATGGGGTTTTTTTCTCCCTGCTTTGGTTCTGTAGCTTCCCTTCCTAAAAAATTGACAATCCATTGCTTAACTACATCTTAAAACTCCTGAGCTTCTTCCTTGTCCCTTTCTGTCTCTTTTAAGTGATCACATTTCTAGTTCCTTCTGGGCTTACCTGATCAGATACAATTCTTGCTTTTCCAACATAATTTTCAACACTTGTAAAGACTTCACCACCACTGAAACCTCATGCCAGTAACTTTCTACAGACAAATTTACCTCATGGGTGAAAGGTGAACAAAACCTGATCTAACTTCTGGGGTTTTGTTGAAGAACCAAGAAGTAAAAGGAGATGACACAGTGCATGATCTTCTGCTTAAGATGTAATGTCAAGACACTTGTCCCTTATTCTTCAAAAAAGACCTGGATCAACCAGAAAATGCCCAGAAAGGAACAAGAATAAAGAGATGCACAGAAAATCCTTCCAGTATCTGCAGGGAGCCACAGGAAAGATGGAGAGAGACTCTTGACAGGGGCCTGGAGTGACAGGACAAGGGGCAATGGCTTCACACTGACACAGAGCAGGGTTAGATTGGATATTGGGAAGGAATTGTTCCCTGTGAGGGTGCTGAGGCCCTGGCACAGGTTTCCCAGAGCAGCTGTGGCTGCCCCATCCCTGGCAGTGTTCCAGGCCAGGCTGGATGGGGCTGTGAGCAACCTGGGATAGTGGAAGGTGTCCTGCCCATGGCAGGGAGTGGAACAAGATGATCTATAAGGCCCCTTCTAACCCAAAGCATTCTGTGGTTCTATAAGTCTCTGAAAATATTTAGGAACTAAGACTGTAAGAGCAGAAGCTTGTTCATCTTAAACAAACAAGGGTGACAGAAATACGATATTGAGTTGAATTATGCTGAAAAGAGGACAGAAGTAATCCCTTTCTTGATCTTTGAAAGATAAAGTAAGGGGAAAAAGAGAGAAAAAAATTAACATGCAGCAAGGAGATTTAAAAACCACTAGGAAAAGCTTGTTAGAAGTACAGATAGAGAAGCATTAGAGTAGATTACCTAGGGAGGAATTGAAATCTCCACTGCAGGATTTATTTAAGAACAAATTAGACAAATATCTCTTCATAATTACTTAAGTAGACTTGATCCTAAAACGCACAAGGGATGGCCCCTCAAGGTCCATTCCAGTCCTATTTTATGATTCTAAGTCCCTAATTCTTCAGCTTGTGCTGAGTTTTGTCTGGCACTCCTTCACTTGTCATAAACAAAGGATTCTTGCTGATCCCACAGTTCCTGTCCACAGACTTTTACCATTTCAGGCCTCTTCATCACAGGACCTCACAAACCTATAGATTCTTTCACAACGTTTTGCAAAAATTAAGCTAAACATGAGGATTTTATACTGTGAGTGATGACCTTGAATCACAGAATGACTAGGCTGGGAGAGACCTTCAAGATCATCGAGTCCAGTCCATGCCCTAACACCTCAACTAAGCCATGGCACCAAGTGCCACATCCAGTTTTTTAAACACATCCAGGAATGGTCACTCCACCACCTCCCCAGCCAGATCATTCCAGTACCTGATCATTCTTGTCATATAAAACTTTTTCCTGATATCCAACCTATATTTCCCTTGGCTTGTCTTAAGACTGTGTCCTCTGGTTCTGTCAGTGCTGCCTGGAGAAAGAGACCAACCCTACCTGGCTACAGCCACCTTTCAGGGAGCTGTAGAGAGTGATGAGGTCACCCTGCAGTCTCCTTTTCTCCAGGCTGAACACCCCCAGCTCCCTCAGTTCCTCACAGGGTTTGTGTTCCCAACCCCTCACCAGCCTTGTTCCCTCCTCTGAACACGCTCCAGGTCCTCAATGTCCTTCCTAAACTGAGGGGACAGAACTGGGCACAGCACTCGAGGTGTGGCCTCACCAGTGCTGAGTACAGGGCAAGAATGACCCTCCTGTTCCTGCTGGCCAGGGCCAGGGCCATTGGCCTCTTGGCCATCAGGGCTGGCACCACACTTCTGGCTCATGTTCAGTCACTCTCGACCAGAACCGCCAGGCCCCTTCCTGCCTGGGCTCTGTCCACCCACACTGTCCCCAGCCTATAATGTTGCAGGGGGTTATTGTGGCCAAAATGCAGGACTTGGCACTTTGATTTATTAAACTTCATCTCACTGGACTCTGCCCATCCATCCAACTGTTCCAGGTCTCTGCAGAGCCCTCCTACCTTCCAACAGATCAACACACACTCCCAGCTTAGTGTCATCTGCAAATTTATTGATGAAAACCTCAATACCATCACCCATGTCATCAGTAAAAATATTGAACAGAACTGGCCCCAGCACAGACTCCTGGGGGACACAACTGGTGACTGATCCAGCTGGATTCAGCTCCATTCACCACCAGTCTCTGGCCATCCAGCCCGTTCTTAACCCAGCACAGAGTGCTCCTGTCCAAGCCATGGGCTGCCAGCTTTTCCAGAAGTATGCTGTGGGAGACAGTGTCAAAAGCCTTGCTGAAATCCAAGCACACAACATCCACACCCTTTCCTGCATCTACCAAGTGTGTCACTTGGTCATAAAAGGAGACCAGATAGGTCAAACAAGATCTATCCCCCTAAACCCACACGGGCTGGGTCTGATACCCTGGCCATCCTGTAAGAGCTGTGTGATGGTACTCAGCATAAACTGTTCCATGACCTTACTGGGTACTGAGGTCAGGCTAACTGGCCTATAATTACCAGGATCCTCCTTCCCACCCTTTTTGTGAATGAATGCCACATTGGCTGTTGGAACCCTGAAGCCACTAATGTGGTGCCACTAATAATTGGCCAGCTTCCAGTCATCTGGAACCTCCCCAATGAGCCAGGACTGTTGGTAAATGATGGAGAGCAGCTTTGCAAGCTCATCTGCCAGCTCCCTCATCACCCTGGGATGGATCCCATCTGGTCCCATGGATTTATGAACATGCAAGGCACTCAGCAGTTCCCTGACTGCCTCCTCTTCAATAACAGGGGAACCATTCTGCTCCCTGACACCATCTACCATCCCAGGAGGACAGCTGACCTGAGGACAAGCCATCTTCCCACTAAAGACTGAGGCAAAGAAGGTGTTCAGCACTTCCAACTTCTCCTCATCTGCAGTTACTAAATTCCTCCCACATCCAGTAGAGAACAAAGGTTGGTCTTACCCTTCCTTTTGCCATTAATATATTTGTAAAAACATTTTTTAATATCCTTTACAAAAGTTGCCAAATTAAGTTCTAACTGAGCTTTGGCCTCTCTAATTTTTTCCTACATGTCCTAGCAATGCCCTTAAATATTTTTTGAGAGATCTGACCCTCCTTCCAGAGATGAAACATCCTCTTCTAATTCCTAACTTCCTTCAAAAGCTCATTGCCCATCCAGGCTGGACGTCAGCTCACCTTTCAGCACACAGGGACAGTCTGTTCCTGTGCCATCAAGATCTCTGTTTTGAGGCAGTCCCACCTTTCCTGAACTCATTTGTTTTTAAGGGCTGCTTCCCAAGGAACTCTCTGAGTTAGTCTCCTAAATAGGCCAAAATCTGCCCTCCAGAAGTCCAGTATAAAAGTCTTATTGATGTTCCTCCTGATTTCATCAAATATCAAGAACTCTATCATTTCATGATCACTATGCCCCAAGCAGCCTCCAACCACCACATCTCCCACCAGCCCACCTCTATTTGCAAACAACAGATCTAACATAGTCCCTCCCCTGGTGGGCTCACCTACCAGCTGTGACAAAAAGTGTGTATGTGATCCTCCACATACTCTAAAAACTTCCTGGACTACCTTTTTTCAGCTGTATTAAGTTCCCAGCAGATGTCTGGTAGGTTAAAATCACCTACAGGAACAAGGGCTGGTGATCCTGAAACATCACCTAGCTGCTTACAGAATAAGTTGTCCACCTCTTCTCCCTGTTTGGGTGGACAATAACAGACTCCCAGTAGGATGTCAGCCTTGTTGGCCTTCCCCTTAACTCTAACCCACAGGCATTCAACTCCATCATCATTAGTTTCAATACCCATGGCAATAAAACCTCCCTAATATAAAGGGCCACCCCTCCACCTCTTCTCCCTTTTCTGTCTTTTCTGGAGAGCTTACAGCCATCCAGTGCAGTGCTCCAGCTGTGTGAGCTGTCTCACCATGTTTCTGTGATGGTGACTACATCACAGCTTTGCTGTTGCACCATGGCCTCTCCTTGTTTATAACCTATTCTGCATGCACTGGTATGCATGCACCTCAGCTGGGCTACTGATTTCACCCCAGCTCAACTTACCACCCTTGGGCTTGCTTCCAGAGATCCCCTTTCCCCTTCAAACCTAGTTTAAAATCTTCTCAACGAGTTCTGACAGGTCATGAGCTAAAATCCTTCTGCCTTTAACTGAGAGATGGAGCCCATCCAGTTCCAGCAGGCCAGGTGCCATAAAAGTTGCCCCATGATCAAAGAACCCAAAATTCTGCTGATGACACCAACCCTTGAGCCACTTGTTAATGATGTGAGTTCTCCTATTCCTTTCACTGTTTGTCACCAAAGGGACTGAGCAGAACACTACCTGTGCCCCTGCCCTGTCAACCACTTGATCTTGTGCCCTAAAGTCCCTTTTAATTGCCCTGACACTCCTCTTTTCAATCTCATCACTTCCAGCCTGGAGTATCAGCAGTGGGGAATAATTAGAGGGCTGGATCATCCCAGAGAGTCTCTCAGTGATATCCTGTACCAGGCCCAGGGAGGCAGCACACCTTCCTGTGGGATGGGTCCTGTCCCTCTGTTCCCCTCAGAAGGGAACACCAGAGACTACCCTTCTTTTCTTTTTAATGTCAGAGGTGGTGATCTGTCTGGCAGATGAAGTGGAATTGGGAGACCCATTGGGCAGAACATTTTCTTCTACACCATCTGGCTGACCCTGTGAATCCATGGCCTCATACCTATTCTGGAGTGGCATCTGGGTAGGTGATGGGAGTCAGGAGGAATTTATATTATCTCCTCAAGCAGGGACCCATTTCCACTCCCCTTCATCCACCAGGTGTCCTCCTATTGCCTTATGGTGGGAGGCATGGAAGGCCCTCAGAAAATCAGAAAAATATGGTGGTTCATCAAATATGCCACAGAGCCCAGAGTTTTCTCCCCAGCCTCTCAGTTTGCCCTGCAATTGGTACATCTCTGGCAGGGAGCAGTCTGACATCCCTGGTGGGACAAGCAGTAATTTCTGATGTGCTAGTGCACTGGGTTTGCATCACAACTCACAGACTGGGATTACTGGGTTGTACTATGGGCATCATCCACATCATAGCAGGGAGAGAGTCATGAAAAAGCTGAGAAACAGAGACAAAAGAGAGGAGGCTGTTGCCAAGTCACCGGTGAAGGAATATTTCTGCATTATGGGATTGTGATGGAAGAAGATGAATACTGGAGCATAGAGTCTGTTCTCAGGGTTATCTTTTTGTTTCATCCAAACATTTTGATCTGGGAAATAGGAAAAATAGAGTAATAGTATCACTACCACCCTACATCATCAGTTCCATTATGTCAGCTTACTTTTCCCCTATGGTATTTGCACTCTCCTGTTAGAGCTGAGCTCAGCTAGCAGGGTTGAAGATTTGTAGGTAGCTTGTTGTTTAAGGGACTATGCTGGAACACAAAGAGAAGAAATTGATTCAAATCCTCCCAGAAAAGCAAGACAGCTCTGAATTACTGAATATGACCCTGTTCTAGAGACACCTCAGCACCTACTGCCAGGGCAAAGTCCAAAGTCCTGTTCTTAGCATGATATTTATTTATGATTTTAGTAACTGCACTCTCTTTAGTCAGGGTTAGAAATTAATCCTTGGATGAGAGATAGTAATTAGAACAAACCAAAAGACAGAACTAAGAAGAAAATTAGGGACATTGCTAAATACCAATGAACAAGTACATCTCATTTTCAGTCATGGCTGGAGACCCCATGGCTCATTGAAAAACTCTTTCTGAAGACACCCACACCATTTATTGTTTTGAAACAGCTCTGTTGGTGAGCACCAAGAGCTTGGGATCATGTTCCTAAGCATCACAGATGTCACCCAGACCTGGAGGAAAAAAATGCTGATGGTATTGTGACCTGTGGCTATCATCATCACACAGAATTCTTGTTACACGTAATGAAGCAACATGACAAAGTATTTATTCAGCATCATTGTGTTACTGCACACTATAAAATCTATCACTATATAATATGGGCATTCTCAGCAAAATATGATCTGCTCTTACCTTATAATCCTTTTCAACATTCATTATTAACTTCAGAGTGCTGAACCAGTAAGATATTTATTTATTTATAAATAAACATTGATACTCAAAACTTTATCAGTTACAGTCCTTTACCTAAACACAGCTATGAACTGCATTGGTCTGGAGAGCACTAATGAGAAATCCATACATCTGTGTTTATATAATATACATCTATGGAATAATTAACACAGTAAATTAGCCTAAGGAGAGGAGACTTACTTCTTCTTCTTCCAGTCCAGTCAGATCCCAGAAGTAACTCAATCTCATCTGCAAACGCTTCCATTGTTCAAGGAACATGGTGGCTTTAAAAGAAATTAGTAGTTTTAAAAATGATTAATCCAAAGCCTTGTGGCCAACATTTGTGTTACTTATAAGCTTCAACTGATATTTGAATCCTATTAAGCTAGACTATTTAAAATTAAGCACCAAGAAACAGCCTCAAGCCCAATTTTAAAGAAAGAATTCAAGCAGAACATGGGAACAATAATTTCTGTCTTTTGAAAATAAAATACAGGAAGATGGAACATGAGTTGTCCAGAGTCACTGTTAAGTTCTTGTCAGGGAATGGAACTGAGCCCATAACTGTGGATATCCATGGAAGATATCATCTCTCCTAATTCACCATGAAGCATTCTGAGGTAGGTTTAGCCTGCTACTGAAATAACTAAGATCCCCATCAAGATGTAAAAAAATATATTTTGAAATAAATTATAATGGTGTAGTTAAATGCTTTTGTCCTTCATAGACATGGTGATTTTGCCCTAAAGGACTGGCCCCTGGTTCAGCCTCCTGTTTCTCCTTTTTTTATTAATAAGAAGGAACAGATGTTTTACTGGTGTCTCATATTTACAGTCTCCTGGCTGTCCTCTCATAATTGCTGTTTCCTCAGTACAGCCTTTTCCTAGTTGCTTACAATTTATGGACTTACAGATTTATTAGAAATAGCATTTATAAGTCTTGGGTTGTGGACACATATTTTCAGATAACAATATCAATACTAAACCAGTACATGCCAACTAAAAACAAACAAACAAACAAAGCAAAACTCTAACAAGAAAAGCTATACCTATAAACAGCTGGAGGCATAGTTTTCCATTTTCTTATACTTCACCTCATTTTTCAGTGGGTGAAAAGGTTATTGTAAAAACAGTGTTAGATCACAGCAGCATTTACATCACTTTGAACATCTTGTAGGTAGCCCCACAAGACAGACAACAGTGGAGAATCAGATCAGCTTCCCTTGGCTGCATCTGTCAGAGAGCACTGAGAAAAGTGGGAACTCTCTGAAAACAACCTGGCTCTTACAAGTCATAATCTATCCCAATAGTTAGCTGCAAATATTTTCCTCACAGGTATCACCCTACGATGTAAGAAATAAATATCATTTAAAGACAGGACTGGCAGCACACCGAAAGCAAATCCAGACATTAAGCAACTAAGTTTCTGTGTTTCTCCCTTACAGAAGAGAGAACATATAAAAGCTATATTTAGCATGGTTTGAAAATTCAAGGGTTTTTAGATATCCTAAATACAAAAACATTTGGTTATTTTATAGGGTGCTATTACTCATTCCATTCTTTCCTGTTATACAAAACTCAGTTCCACATTTAGCTCTATAAGGATGTACTTGGCTTGATGCAGCAGCTGCTCCAAAATCAGCACGTCTGCACTGACTTACACCAGCAGAAAACTGAACTGACAGACAGCAGGTTTGGATTGGATAATGGGAAGGAATTGTTCCCTGTGAGGGTGCTGAGGCCCTGGCACAGGTTTCCCAGAGCAGCTGTGGCTGCCCCATCCCTGGCAGTGTCCCAGGCCAGGCTGGATGGGGCTGTGAGCAACCTGGGATAGTGGAAGGTGTCCCTGCCCATGGTAGGGGGCTGGAATGAAATGAGCTTTAAGGTCCCTTCCAACACAAACCATTCTGTGATTCTATAAAATTTCTAATAAAAGCATCTGACACTGAAATTCAGCACCAGGACACTGGTGACATCAAGCCCAGGCATTACTGTGAATATGGACACTTGCAGCAGAAATCACAATGACACTTCACAAGGAATCAGGATCAGTAAAAGCATGATTCTTTTGGAGATATGAACCATAGGAAGCCTTCTGCTTTCTAAACAATGGGAAAAGACAAACAAGACAAAATAATTGCTGTGCCAAACATCCTCCTGAAGTGAAGCTGGCCCAGATCACCATAGCTTTCTCTTTTAAATATACAGCTGGAATAGGTGTGTGAGTGAGCTCTGCCAGTCAAGAGATTGAGCTCTAGATAGAACCAGCACAACCTCTAATAGTAGGGCAGCAAAATTTGGTGTAATCTAATACTTAACAGGCAAGCTGGGCAGAGTTAGTAAAGGCTCCATTATTTTCCTTTGCTGCTCTTTGTGTGTGCCGGCTGCATTTTCTTGAACTGACAAGCTCAGTTATCATGGTCCCAAGAACAGACTTTTCTAATCTGTGGGAAATATTTTTTGGAGGAGGGCTACAGCTCTGAAAGAATTTTGTTATTCTTACATGCCTTCTTTTAAAAGCTGTGCATATGGAACTTTTTGTCCTGTTCTGTTCCATAGCAGATTCTACTAATTTGTCTTAGTGCAAGGATGTAACAACATTTTCTTTTGCACATTGCACTGCTGATAATAAAATACAATTGTTCTGGATGAGGTTCTGTGGAAATTTTCAGTTACATGGATGTCAGTTTACAGTAAAGTCAGGAAAATGATATTGTATTTATCTTAAACTTCGCAGCAGCAGGTGACACTTAATGTGCCAGTCTACCCTGTAATCTGAAGTAGTAAAATAAATTATTCTGAGAGTCTATAAATTCATCTTTTTTTTTTTTCTAATTATCAGTCATAATTCTCACATATTCTCCAACATTTGCTCTAGGGCTTCTAGGAGCTGGTAAATAAATGCTTCTTGCTTCCATGATGTGCTCTGTCTGCAAGTTCCTTAAAAAACTTCTGCTGTCCTCACCCAATGCCAAGCTACCAATCAGTCCCTTCTAAAACAAGTTGTAAAATCTTAATAGGCTTGCAAATAATAACACACTGGTTGAGGGATGGGTATAACACAATAACATTTTGCTCAGTTTCATATTAAGGATAATAATTTCATTTTGGGAGCAATAAATAGGGAAATAAAAAATCGTTTTACAGTAGCAATAGCACACTTAACTTTCACAATAAACAAGCTCTAGAGTAATAGAGAGCATAACACCAGCAATAATTCATGCAAGAACAGTACACACACTTTTCAGGGCAGAGGTGAGGCCAGAAACAATAAGAGTAATACTACAATGCATTCATTCATGTTTATGAAGTGTTTTGATATCCTCATGGAGACAGGGATATTTGCCATTAAAGAAAAGCAAGCTTGTTTAAATTTGATATTCTAAAATATATTATAATTAAAATGATAATAGTCCCATTGCTCTTGGAATCCCATAAAGTTTTGATAAAATTATGAGACTGAATTGTCCCAGGAGGAAGTGAGACTGTGCTTAAATTAGATCCTTTCAGCTGTCTGCACCATACCAGTCCTCAAATACATTCTGGCCTCAAAGGGAGAAGGTGTTAAAAGGGTTTGGCATATTGATGGAAAATGAAGAAAAATTAGCAAATACATGGCAAAGTTTAGAAGTGCCATAAATGGCACAATTTCCTCCATGGAGAAAATGGCCTCAGGATGTGCCAGGGGAGGTTCAGGTTGGACATCAGGAAGAATTTCTTCCAATTGGTACTGGAAGGGGCTGCCCAGGCAGGAGTCAACATCCCTGGAGATGTTTAATAAGCAACTGAACATGGCACTCAGTGCTCTGGTTTACTTGACAATGTGGAGATCAGTCAAAGCCTGGACTTGATGATCTGGTAGACCTTTTCCAGACTTGATGGCTCTGTGATTCTAAACATGGCAGCAGAGGAAGAAAGAAAATTTTTTCTTCCTTGAACTCCAAACTCCATTTATTCCAGAGCTTCCTGCTGACAGTCACATAGCTTTCCTCAGCCTCAACACAGCTCTCCCTGGTTTTCTGAGGACTGGCAGCTTCCAAAAGCCATAGACACCACATTCAATCAAACAGCACCCTGTTATTCTGTGAAGAGCCCAAACATCAAATGGCACCTTTAACTTGCAAGGCAATACTCACCCCAGAGAGCCATAAAGATGGAGAAGAAAACCGTGGCAGGGTTGTCAAACAAGTGACTGGCTCGAGCAGTGGCACAGGCAGAGCTGAGGTTCCAGTAATCACAGAACTTGTCACACAGGGGGCACATGGTGAAGGCATTGCGCTGGTCACACATCTCTTTGCTGGGACACACAAGGGCACAGGTTCCTCTGAGTACTCCAGCTCAGAAACTATGGATGTGCAGTAGTGATACTGAGCAGCACATCACAGCTATTACAAGCTCTCTGCACTTGCAGGAACAGGAGAACAGGAGCAGTGTGTTTCCTCAAGGCTCCTTGCCATGGACAGTAATTTTTAATAATCCTCATAGGCACCTTACTAACAGGAAAATGATGCAACACTCAACCAGACTGATCACTGCACTGTATTAGTCAGTTAAGGAGGACAACATCACTGAAGACACTGAGGTTAACCACACTAAAAAATCAAAATTTAAACACAAAAGTGGAGTCTACATCTCTGCAGTCAATTACGTGATTTGATACAGGTCAGATTTAAATCACCGAAACACTGAAATGGTCACAAAGGAAATTCAGTGGTGCTGTAAAAATACACACTTTTTTATATGGTTGCACAAAAATATGAGAGAAAATATTTTTTACAGATTTTAAGATCTTTACTGTGAGGTTGTTATTTTGATTCTCGGTCTTATTTGCTAGGTACGTATTCAGTTTCTAAAAATCTTTGAAAAAAAAAAAAAACCTATCAGCATCACTTTAACAGCCCAAGCACTTCTTGTCAGGGCTAAGAATGCTTTCAGCATTTTCCATAAGGTTTGGATGTGAAAGCCTTTCATACCTGCACAGTCTCACTTAGATGAACTGAGTAATGCAAAGCTCAAATGTCCTTGCCAGGATCATGAGCTGAGAGTTGACACATAATTTCACTGATAGCTGGTTTATGGTAATTATGATTGCTCCTATATGGACCATCCTGAAATAGGTTTTTCCTCACAACTTCAAATGAAAAACAAATATTCATAATAGAGCTATTCAAGCTCTATTATGAATATGTTTGTATTATATGGTTTAAAAAGCATGCAGCTGTTTCCAGCTCTCATGTTGTTAAAGTAATTCTCTATTTCAAAAGGCAGTAGAGGGTGCTGCAGATACATCTCAGCCATAAATCTCAATGGAGTTTAAATGTTAGCACAAGATTTCACCCTGACAAGCACAAAGATTTATTCAGATCAAGCTAAGAAAACAGACCCTGCCTCAGATGAGGTGCTGTTCATCATTTACCTATCAGTAACATTGTCCTACTGCAGTGATTTTAAAAGCTGACAGTTTAGGGACTCTCATGAGTGTGATCAGCATACAAGTACTGTCTCCAGCAGAGGAATAACACAGAGGAATTTTTTTTTTGTTTCACTGGGAAGCAGACATTAACATAACAGTGTCACTTTGGCAGTTTTTGTGTAGCATATTCCCCTCAGGATACACAGAACTCAACATTATTTTGTGTCTAGAAGGGGAATACTGTAGAGACCAAATACAGAATCATAGAATGGGTTGGGTTGGAAGGGACCTCAAAGATCAGCCAGTTCCAACCCCAGCCATGGGCAGGGACACCTTCCACCATCCCAGGTTGCTCACAGCCCCATCCAGCCTGGCCTGGAACACTGCCAGGGATGGGGCAGCCACAGCTGCTCTGGGAAACCTGTGCCAGGGCCTCAGCACCCTCACAGGGAACAATTCCTTCCCAATATCCAATCTAACCCTGCTCTGTGTCAGTGTGAAGCCATTGCCCCTTGTCCTGTCACTCCAGGCCCTTGTCAAGAGTCTCTCTCCATCTTTCCTGTGGCTCCCTTCAGGCACTGCAAGGCCACAGTGAGGTCACCCCAAAGCTTCTCCTCTCCAGGCTGAACAATCCCAATTCCCTCATCCTTTCCTCCCAGCAGAGCTGCTCCATCCCTCTGATCCCTTGGTGTCCCTGCTCTGGCTCCAGCAGCTCCCTGTCCTTCCTGTGCTGTCCCAGGAATGGAGGAGCTCTGCAGGTGGGGCTGAGCACAGGAGGGGCAGAGGGGCAGAATCACATCCCTTGATCTGCTGGCACTTGCTAAATCTTGTAACTATTGTTCATCTTACTTATACAAATGTTCTGATTTTTTTTAACAAGAATAAAGTGTTCCAAAAGTCATAGACAGTGTTTGCATTCATTTCAGTAAGCTTTACTTAATGACTTTCTGAATGAGCAGTGAACTATGTGCACTCATAAAAAGCAAATTAATATCTTAGAAAATGAACTCAATACAGCAGACTCACTACACATTCCTGTTTCAAGAGGTAAGACACTGACAGGCCAAATAAATGTGTGCCCTTCAAACACCTGTTCAATGCCTCTGTGCTTATAATGCTTGCAGGGCTGGTAATGATACATCACTGCTCTTCAGACAAGCTAAAAACAGTTATTCTCACAGATTAATAAGAAAAAGCCTACTATAATAAATAATTTTCAAGTAACAAATAAGCTTACCTAGGAATGTCACTTTCGATGGTTATACATCCATACAGAAATACAATAATCCCAACTACTGAAGATGGAATGAGGAATTCCGTGTATAAACCCAGCCATGCAAAATAAAGTCCTATCTTTTCTCCAAAATACTTCCTGAAAAAGAGAAAAAAAAATAAGGAAAAGCACATGCCAAGGGTATCATTTTCAAATGTGTTTTACAGCTACTAAGCAGTCACAGAAAGTTAAAATACAAATTGTGAAGGGCATGAATGAAAGCCCTGAGGATCTTGAAGACAATAGGAACAAATGAAGGGAATGATTTTGGCATTTGGAAGTTTGGGCTTCTCTGTTCTTAGAAATTAAAGACAGTCCTGGATCATTCTCCTGAGCTGAAATTAAGCAGGTATCATTGCAATACAATAATTGTATTGTATGTGGTCTTTGCATCTCTTAAAATAAGTCAGTGAAATAGGAGGAAACATTGGAAAATACTTGGCTCTTCAGAGGAACACATTAATTTTTGCCTCTGTAGTACTCCTGGATTCAGTTAGTGAGAGTCATAGAAATGACATCTATGGGACCATACTGACAACATCCTCTAATAGCTTAAAAGATGACTAATCTGGAGCTGCTGCTAAAGGAGGGAAGTTTACTTGTGCACTTAGCACTGGCTTTTCAGAAAGAATATTTTTGTCAGGTTAACAGCCCCTGGACAGCTGGTTAGAAAAAACAGTGTCTGCTCTGAGGAACAGATGCAGATCTTGATAAATAATAAACTGCAGATGTTGATAAATAAGGGGTAGAACTCAGCCCAGCATCTTCATGAATCACACTGCAAGAAATAAACTAAGCATGGATGAACCTCGCTGATCATTCCAAAGTACAGTTAGGAGTGATTACAAATATTGCAAAACCCAAAGTGCTTTATAGAACTCAAGAATCACCAAAATTTAGATAAAAATCAACAAGGTTTAAAACATTTCACAAGCCAGAGAGGAAGATGGAGCAGTGTTGGACATAAAGCAGCCACACAGAGAGCACCCAGGGCATGACATGGAGTGTGAGTCAGTGAGACATTTACACTTTGATAGCAGCAAGAATTAAATAAACTCATGATATCATGTCAAAAGACAAGACTTGGTCCTCACAAAGATTGAGCATGATCCCAGTTTGAGGTTTATTCTGATCCCATTTAGCTCAGGGAAGTTTTACCTGAGTTAAGCACCCCAGATTTAAATAATTCCTACTGAAAATTATTAAATGAGATTTTTTGGAGGCCCAAACTGAAATTTTCTACTCCAGAAGTTGGGTCTGAGTGCCAGGCTGCTCGTGCCACAGGAGAGACAGGGCAGGAGTGCAACCATGGCACAGAGCCAAAGGGCAAGAGGAGCTTCCACAGTCACTTCCAGTTCAGATGAAATGGATAAGGGAAGAAACAGTGAGGGATTTTTATTACTACAGATCCTGCTGTTGTTCTCACACCATCACAGCTGCAGCTAACTCCACACTTCCAGGCTGTCCCATGGAAAACTGGCAGTGCAATCCTGCCTATTTCAGTTTTGCCTTCCATGAGTGCCTCTATTTTCTCATGTCTAACCAAGCTTGCTTATGCTTTAGAAAGGACACATCCTAAAGGGGAAAGCAAAACAAAAGCATTTTGAGGTGAAACACAAACAACATTATCTTCAGTTGGGGGGGATGCCATCCAGAAGCTGGGAAATTTCAGGAATCTTCTGGGAAGTGAGTACAATCCCTACACCTGACATTGAAGGGCACCCTGAGCAATGAACTGTGAAGCATCAAACAGCACAAGTGAAATCATCACAGAGTGGCTTGAATGGCAATAACTTCAGATTTGAATGGGAAAATGGATTTGAAAAGAATACAAGGAAATATAGCATTATATGATATAGTATATTTTATGAAATAATAAATATAAATATTTTTGTTGCAAATACAAGCCACACTGTGGGACGGGCCTCTGACTTGGCACATGCCAGGTAAATTTGGAGGTAATTATAAGAAGCAGCTTTTCTTCATTTTCACATTTGAAAATAAATAAATATATACCTGTTTGTTAATGTATTATGTTGTTAATACAGTTTGTTTAATACACATATTTTAATACACTTCTTTAATAATAAGTGAGAGAATAAATACTTGATTGAAATATAGACCTGACCAGAAGGCCTATGGCTTTTCTTCAAGCCTCCTGTGTGAATCAACAAATAGCAGCAATGGTGTTGGAACAGCACAGGATAGAGGGAAACTCCATTTGCTCTCGTTTCCTTCTGACTGGGGAGTGACAACCTTAAATTTGACACTAAAGCAGAAGAAGGAGGACCAGCTGGAGATTATTCTGATTTTGTCTTCTTACTGCTTCCTTGTTTGCAGAGATGGGCAATGGGCACAGCTGGTAAAGTGTTTCAAATAGGTCAGAGCAGGCACAAAAAAATTGTCCACAATCTAAGCTGGTCAAAACTCTCTGTTCTTTTGACAAAGCGCCACAAATTAGCACAGAAAAAGTTCAAATTCCAGCAGCACTAAAGAGTAGCTGATCAGGGTCAGAGAAGTTGAAGTTTATGGCTCAAGAGGCTTCCCCTCAAATTTTTAAGCCTTCCAGTAATTAATGTGATCTGTAACCTATAAAGTGAAGGGTTTCTATTTGTATCCATGCCAAAAGAAAGTGAGAAGAGCTCAACAATGGCCTGGCTGTATGGAAAAAAAGCAATTGCCAAGAAGAAAACTGCACTGTGTTTTGTGGCTCAACTGTTTTGAAAAAGGAAAATGATTAAGATCTTGTGCCCCAGCTCAGTCCACCAATGTGCCAGAAAGTGAAATAATCTAAGGAGAAGCAATGACAGAGCTTGGAAACATAATGAGCAATTTAGACATGAGTTATCAAGCCAGAAGAACACAGGAAATAGACATGTCCTTTCTCTGACACATCCCAAGAACTCTTCTCTGGTTCCTCTGAATAGGAGTTAAGGTCCTCTGAATAGGAGTCAAGGCTCTGCAAACACCTGTGACCCCCCTGTACCAACATCTACTGCAGCTGCTGCTGGATTCAGTAGTGAATGAACAGAGGAGGGAAAAAATGTGTGCTTCAAGGGAAGAGGAAGATGTAAGTCAAGGAAAAGTATTTTTACAAGTTTTTATATATTTACACCAAGAACTTGGCATGTTCTCTCATTTACATTGGGATAAAACCAGCCTGACTTTATTATCCTACAGGAATTATCCATGATTTATGTTGGCATGGCAAAAGGGGAGAATTGAGACCAGAGTCTTGCTCTACCTCAGTAGCTAATTTACATCTGCCTCATGTAAATCCAGGCAAAGCTAAGGACTAATCCTTTCCAAAATGTGCTGCTCATGGATACTGCAGAATGTTACAAAAAAAGTGTGCCCCTGGCATTGTGTGAGCTTTATTTCTGCATTAAGGAAATTCTCTTTATATTCACATATTCCATGGAGGCAGGAGTTATTCCCAAACTAAAGGGCAAATTGCTTTGATAAAGAATGTGAACTGCTCCTGTCAGGAGCAGCACCTAAGGCTTTGGTTCTGTATGTTGATGCATCATAGGTGAAATTTTGTGCCTTTCATTTTAGAAGACTTTATAAAGGCTGGTTAAATGGCCACCTATGAAGCACTGAGCTCTCTTTAGCAAGAATAATGTCTTTAAGGAAAAATTTGGTCAAATTACCCATAATTCCTGAACAAGCTGAACATGAGCTGCTCTTCCAGCAGATTATCAGAAACAGCATTACAAAACTCCCAACAGCAGCAGCAACAACCACCTGTAGAAAGTGTATTCCCTCCCAGAATTAGAAGTGTTGAGAAGACAAGAGCAGAAATGTTGGCTCAGCTCCCTCTGCTTCGCCCATGTAACACTTAGACCAGACATCTGCAATGCACTTTGGTCTGTCTGGTTGCAAAAACAACATCAAAAGGAACAACTGATTATTAAACCCTCTGCTTGCACGTTGGTCTCAGTGCTCCAGTGCCAAGTTGTGCAATTTATAAATAGACTAAGGTTTGGGAAAGGGGGGAGAAAGAGAGGAGGAAAAACACCCTTCAGTTTTGATTCTGTGAAAACAAGTGTGGGTACCTGGAATGTGAAAGAAGCGTGTGGTGCGTGACACACGCTGGAAAGAACTCTGGAGACGTTCAGGAGCAAAGCTAAAAAAGAGAGGAAAAGGCACTCGTGGACACTGAGTCACCTAACTGGGAAATCTGCTCAGAACTCTTCAGTTTTTATATTTCCATACCCCACTCTAGGCCAGCTGTCACTTCATGTTTCCATTTCACTCCACCAGCCCTTTGGTGGAAGAGTTTAGATGCAATAATTTCTCTGCAAAACGAAACTGATTTGCAGCTGCCTCTTGGGGAGGGTTTCCCCTGTGCAGATGGTCAAGCAAGCCTTACCTATTACTAATGCCTTCAAAATAAACTTATTTACAGAGTTTGGGGGTGAAATTCTGGAGTTCCTGCCGTTGGGGAGAAGGACAAGCAGTTTACTTTCATGTCAGAACATCTTTACTGCCAGGGCTAGTTTAAAACTTTCTTTCCCCATCCAGGTGCACATTCCCTCTCTGACCCACAGCAACAGTCCCCAGGAACACAATTTATTCTTTCAGAGCTTTTGCAACCAGAAGAAAATCTAACATTATGCTGCAGGTAGAACTGTGACTACTCTTAGAAAGTGAGAAGCAATTTCTAGCATGTGGTAAGTTCACAACACAGATCTTTTGGTTCTGACAGAATAGCTCCCAACATTGGAAGTTTCCTTCTCAGTACTGCAGACTTCTTTCAGAAAGACTGCTGGAGTTTAGGGAAAGCCCCAGTCACTACAAGATGATCAGGAACATTGCTGAACACCCCAAGATTTCACTCCAGGTAGAGCTGCCTATGTCCTAATTTTTCTGGATTTGCCATTCTTTCTTCACTTGAAAATTTTCTCAGGGCAAGACTCAAGCATTTATTACAACCATCTGGGACACCTGGGTGGAATTACTGCTCAGCAGCAGCACTGAGGCTGCTGTGCATCCAGAGATCTTGGAGATTTCCACCATGGTTGTGCCTGCATATATGCCAGCACATATTCCATGCAGGCAGTCTGAAAAAGGAACATATCAGGGCTAAATCCAGATACACAGAGTGCACCAAATGGAGCAATATGGAAGCCAAGAAAAGATCCTGGCAGAAGACAATCTCCCTTGGAACAATGTGCCAAGACACTGAAAAACTTTTTTTATTAAAATTTTAAGAGAGGGAAAAAAATAACCACAGAACCTCAGATAAATTGCAATCTGAGTTGGAGATAGGAAGGAAAATGTCCTTTAGAAAGGCTAGCTGGTTCTGCATACAGAAAACAAAGAAAGGAGACTTGGTCCAAGGTTAAAGAATTGTTTTTCCTGATAATGGGCATAAAAATCAAGAATGTCCAGTAGAGAATGATTAAAAGTGTGTTTTTGAATAGAGTTTAGAACCTGACCCTTTTCCCCTAAAAATGGGATGAAGAAATGTGCCACCAGAGCCATTTAATCAAGCCCTTTTCACTAAAGTTCTTGTTTGAAAACATAACGTAACAAATATTTGCTGTGTCCCCCAATGGTACTTAAGTTTGGAGTCAAACCTGTCTAAGTTACAGATACATTTTTCTTTCAAGGCACTGTGGAATTTTAGTTGTGATTCCTCATAGGAGAAAAAAAAATCCACTGTCAAAGTATTGCAACACCATGGAGAACATAAATTGAGAATTTTGCTTAGTGGAAGAGCTGTGTTTTTCCCTAGTTTTTTTTTTTTGCTCTTAAGGCAAATTACTCTTCAGCAGAGCAACAGGGAGAAGTTGATGTGTGTGGAGGAAGGAGATATTCAAGTTCTCAAATTCTAGTTGATTCAAAAACCTGGGAGAAATATTATTAATAATGATAATATTTTATAATAATAATTAATAGCAATAGTCAGGATTTATGTATTAAATGCAATTTAAAATAGCAAAAGGCCAAACCTTATCCTGCAAAGAAATAAAACTAGGACAAGCAATTCTCTGAGCCTCACAGATTCACAAACCTTATGTTTCCATTCCAAGAAATTGTCAGAATACAGCTGGAAGTGCATAGCTTGTGGTGATGGATTATAAACTGAAAAAAAGCCTTTGTTTACTGACTGTAGGAGAAAGAACAATAGAAGCATAATAAGTAGACATGTAATGTGACTGAGACAGAAATTAAGGCTGACAACTGCCAAATGGATAAGCAAACAACACAAGGCTGGGTAGTCAGAAGCACTGTAATTGCATTCCCCTCTCTGTTCTGGGACAACACAAAACTTCAGAACAGGTTTGAAAGGATTATGTGCCTGATTACATTATTCTGTTGATGTTTCCTGTCATGTGTTTAGTGTAAAAAAGTTCTGAATGTCCCTGAGCCTGCAGAAGCCACAGCACACCTTGCTCAGGGAAGGCATTTTCAGCAGGAGTGCTTTGCCTGTCACACCCAAGAATTCATGCATAAAATAATCCATGGACACTCTGCCTCTCCTCACCTTTCTTTAACTTATTCTCTTTTTATTTAGCTTTTTTTTTCTAAATGTTACTTTAGGAAGTAACTTTCCCAACCTGGAAAATTAAAAATCCATGGCTACCTGGGGTTAATTTAAAGCTAAGGGGAGACAATCAGAGCTTACCTGTGAGAAAGGAAGGTTCATTTTATAAACAACTCTCAAAAGAGCACCAAGTGACACTCCATGTAAGAAGAAACTCATTCCATTATACAGATAATATATTCTCCATATTAAATAAATACAAATAAGGATTAAGCTATTTAATATGAATCAGCCTTTCTCTTGGACTTTCTTTTAGAAAAGGAGGTTACTTTGTCTTTTTCTTCCAATTTTTAAAATACCTATGACAACTTGCTTTTCTGCCTTTTTGTACTTGAACAAATGTGAGGTCATTGACATCTCATCACTTCCCTAATCTCCAGTTTCCACAAGATAATTTGCATGATTTTATTCATCTCATTTAACAAGAGTTTGAACCTCAAATACTGGCATCTTTTCCTAAATATCTTTAATTTATAATAACTAATACTTCATGAGAGATTTCTTGCTTTTCAAGTTAATATAGCTAACCCTTAGTGTAGAGCCTGAATTCATTTCATGCATTTATTTTAGTAAGTAGGTCCTTGTTAGCGCTTGCACAGTGCTCCTGCTGTCAGATAGACACCATCTGGTGGCTAATAAACAGATGTATCATTTCCAATTAAAAACAAGTATAAAAAATTTTCTTCTGGTCACCTTGGTGGAAGGGGGGTTGGGCCAGGGAATACTGAAGCAAACTGGACATCCATAAATCCACAGGCCCTGATGGGATGCACCCACAAGGGCTGAGGGAGCTGGCAGATGTCATTGCAAGGCAGCTCTTGATCATCTTTGACTGATGGTGGCAACTGGGAGAAGTGCCCAAAAGCTGGGGGAAAACAGATGTCACCCCCATTTTCAAGAAGGGCAAGAAGAAGGACCTATGGAACTACAGGCTAAATCTACCTCACTCTCATTTGTGCCCATCACCTCTTGTCACAGGACACAGCTGACAAGAGCCTGGCTCCATCCTTTTCTTACCTCCTGCTCAACATGGCATAAAAATCTCAATTTTTCTGCTCTGTGTACTGACTGTGAAAGTTCAGAGTTTTGCCACATTGAAAGCTTTCCTTAAGCTTGTGTTTTCTGGGCATAATTTATACATGGTGCCCAGTTCTTGATCTCTTCCCTTGTGATCCTGGTTTTGTCCAACATCAGAGATAAGTTACTGGATCAGGCAAAGCCATGGCTTGTCCTAATATAACTTATGGACAGAGAGGATCCTCATACAAAACATCTTAGTATGGGTGAATGTCTTTAAACCAGAAATGGGTTGGTCTTGACCCTTGGGCAGCACTCAGGAGCCAGAAGAGAACTTTCTCTCAGCTCAGCAAGCCACAGCAAGAACCTCCTGCAGAGATCAAGACATTAAGAGCAGTTCTACAAGAAAGAGAAGCAGACCTGCAATCACCCAAATTCAGCAGCTGTTTTCTACTCCCTGCAGTTCCCAGCCACACACACCTCTAGATGCCCACAAATATTCACATGCAGGTGAATATTTAAACATGCATGACTTCAGTTTCTAAATGTGGTCTCTCATCTCTGTCTTTTTTTTTTTTTTTTTTTTTTTGCTCCAGTTTGAAAGAACAAACTTCCATTTCCTATCAAAATATGCTGATGTCACCTCCAAAGACACCTTTTGGATGGGGCCTGTCAGTCATGTCCATTCAAAAATATAAACTTCTGGCTGTGAAATTTAGGCATCCTTCAGGCACTATTGAACTTAGCCTGAGACAGTTCTTAACACAAAGAAAACTGAATTCTAGCTGCCTACAAAACTCCACAGTCAAAGGGGGAGACCCCAAGAAGTTGTGTATAAACCTTAATCATCAGAGACTTGACTTTGCAAGTCCTGATGTAGATATACACATCCTTTGCTGGATCTAGCTTTTGAAAATCCCACTGCAGGAGGGAGGAATCCGGGTGGTAATGAGGATCCTAGTGCTCAGACAGTAATCTGAAGCCTGGGAATTATGTTTATCAGAAAGCAGGGATCTGCTTTTCCTCACCACTACAATCCAAGCCTACTGGTTTAAAATTCCATCTCTCATACAAGCAACAATAAATAAGACCAAGCCCTTGCCAAAAGAGACAGAGAGAAGCACTTCCTACAGGACTGGCAAAGTCTGTGAAATGCAGAGCTGTAAGTAAATCATCTCACTCCAGTCACAGGCCTGCATCCAGCAGAATAATTCAACACAAATTCCTTGGTGATTTATGCACCAAGAGCAAAACCCCTCTGCTTTGCAATAAACAATGGCTGGAGCATTTGGATAAGGCCTGTGATGAGAAGTTCCAGTGAGGGGAGGGAAAATTCCCTACAACTCAGCTCAAAAAGTGCTGCTCCAGCATCAAACTCCTAAAATACAGAAGACCATTTTCATGGATGTACAGCATGATAATAAAGGCCATTCATAAATAAACTGGGGTTGTGGGGGGTAATGAGATCATGGAAAAGGAAAAGAGAGATAATGATGGTGAAATGTTAATTTTTCAGCAGTTCAGACTCTGCTCCAGGCCCCCTCCAGGAAGCTCTCTGCTGTAAAACCTGGCAGGAAGGACATCAGGGATGAGTGGATGCTGGCACAGCACTTCCTCCTGCACCTAGAACTTTAGTGACAATGAACTCTGAGCTGGGTATATCCCATGTTGGGAAGGTGTCTTCACTGTAAAGATTCTTGGAACTATAAAAAGATGTTGGCCTCCAAGTGCAAAAGGGTTACAGCAGAAGATCTGCTCAGATTGTTGCCTCAGGCATGTGTTTGGCAGAGCTTTGGAAAGGAGCTGGATGGACAAGTGCCAAAGACACTGGCAGAGCTCATTGGCATTTTTCTACTTAGTGCTGTGTTTGCTCAATTACTGCACTTTCCCAGGCTTAAAGCTGTTTTCTCTTTTTCCAAGCACAGAATTCCTTGCAGACAGTCTCAGCATCTCTGTGAACATTGAAGATTTGCCTGCTAAAGACAATCAGGGAAGAATTGCAGGGACACAGTGCATCAGAGAGAGTTGTTGAGTCCCTGTGAAATAACCAGATGCTGTGAGGTGTTTCTGCCAAAGTGGTTCCATTTCACCAAAAAAAAAAAAAAAAAAAAAAAAAAAAAAAAAATATATATATATATATATATATATATATATATATATATTTGGTGAGATTAATTCACAATAATAACAGAAGAGGGACAGGGAAGCTGAGGAATTAAAGCATACAAGAGAATCTCCACTTTGAGGTTCAATAACCTCCAAAGTTAGCACAAGCAGTGACTGAATAACATTTCCTCTGGGACTGGGCATCACAGACTTTATTTTCAAGTCCTGAGAATTCTAAACAGTATGTGGAGTGAAAAAAGAGATGAAGATGTGACTACAAATCAGGTTGGTGAACGAAGAAGTCATTTGTTTAGGCAAGATAGAAGGGCTCAGCTGGGGCAAGCTATACCACAAATTGACCTTAACTACATTTTTGCAAAGGAAGAAACATCTATATCAAAAGACAATTAAAACAACATTTTAGCAGAACTCCCTGTTCTGATTTTATCTCTCTTTTAAAACTACTTTAAGTAGGGTAAGCAGATATATCCAGATTTGGGGTTTTTTGGTAAAGATTGAAAGAAGCAAAAGGTAAAAAGGCAAACCAGTATTGACAATTTGAGTTTGGCAGGAGCAGGAGGGGGCTGGGGATGCTCAGTCAAGAGCAGGTTCAACATGGGTACAACACAATGAAAGGCCAGAATTCATTACACACAGAGGTGAAGCAATTTTCCATACCAAAGGAAAACACAGTTAAAGATAGGAAGGAGGGAATATATTAGCTAGACAGTTTGACTAACAGAAACTCCCCAGTTTTGATTTAAGTTCTGTACTCTGTAAATAATATTTTAGTTAACACACTTTCCTACTTGCTCCTGCAAAACGAGTTATTGTATACATAGTCTCAATCTTTACATGTCTTCCCAGTTTCAGGCTTTTACAGCAAGAGGCATTTGGAGCTTTGAAAGCAATCATGCTATAGATAATGTAGCCTGTAAACTCCTGAGAACTTTGGTGAAGTTCTAGAAATGGGAAATAGAAATTAAAGTATGAAAAAACATTAGAAAATGAGCTGGGGCCTTATAGAAGCAGTGACATTAAAATATGCTCCACCACAATTAGAAATGAGCCAACTCTGCTTGTTTTTTTGTGGGGTGAGGCAATCTTATGTTAATAGATA
Organism: Oenanthe melanoleuca; assembly: GCF_029582105.1. Lineage (NCBI taxonomy): Eukaryota > Metazoa > Chordata > Aves > Passeriformes > Muscicapidae > Oenanthe > Oenanthe melanoleuca. The sequence continues at coordinate 9,223,491 of NC_079334.1, forward strand.
AAGAGATAAAAATGTGACTTCCTCACTATGAGAATGGTCTCCACTTGGAATTTCAGTTCCTTCAAGGCTTTCCAGCTGTAGGTGCTTCAAGATGCCCTTTAAGAGGAAAATGTGCCAGTTTTCCATGAGTTAAGGTTTGGTCTCAGAAGGAAAACCACCTCTTTGTGACACTGTAAACTCAGATTATTCCATCTGTCATTTAGGGCTCCTAAGTGATAAATGTTACATTACAACCAGAAATAAAATTTATTATAAATTTCTACTGTGCTTCTTACACTTTTGTATATTTTCTTGACTAGCTGTAAGTCATCAGAGGTGTACTGCTAAAGGACAAAAAAACAATGACTGTAAATAAGATCACAGAATATTTGGTCCAAAGAGGGGGAAAATTTTCTTGAAAGTGGTGCAGTGTTGGAAGAGTTGGAAGCTGTGTGATCTCTATCCCAGGATATTTCAAAATGCATGAGTAATTTGATCTGGCTTTCAAAAGCAGAACTGTTTTGAGCAGAGAGAAGGTCTAAGGACAACCTATTAATTCTAAAATCATGTTGTTAAAACTTTGATTAATATTCAATAGCATGTAAAAATATAAAACCTGCTTTCTTTATGCAAAGTCATAGAACTCTTAGGGAGCATCCTCCCTGTCTCTGGATCAACAGTAGCATCACTGCAGAACTTGTTAAAAACTGAGTTTGAACTCATCTTCATCTGAGAAAAGAAAATCATCAAAAATAGAAGAAAATCACTAAGCCACAGATGTTTTTATAGCATTTTTTATATTACAGTGTAAGGATTGAGAGGAACTACTGCTGATAAGAGCATTCCTACAAAAAAGTCACACAAGAGAAACTCCTCTCCAGTGAAAATCAATGCTTAAATTAGGATGACAGAAAAGGTGTGCTACAACAGACAGACCTCCAGAGCTCTGCAAATTCTAAAACTGCAATTTTCATTTTCTACTTTTTAATATATCCCTCAGGCCTTCCTGAGATGACTGAGGTCCAGTGCTTTTCATTTTCAGTACTTTTAGCCTAAGATATCTGCTGGCAAATAATTCACGATTTCTATTTCAAATAATTGTTTATAATCCTCTCCATTTGAGTTAAAAAGAAGCAAAAAAAATTGAAATTCATATTTGGACATTCATGAAATAAAGCACTGCATTAGGCAGACTGTTTCAAACAAGCATTTTTATATTTGGATGTGCACTGGGAGATGAGGTGTGTTGTAACATCTTACAAATCAAACTTCAATTCACACTGTATTACTTGCACAATCTGCACTATATATTCCCTTAAAGTCTTTAACTGAAATTGTTCTGCTGTAGAATAGAAATATGTAACACAAACTGTGTTCTTATTTGGTGAAACCTTCCTTATTTGCAGCTGCATTTCTTTTACAAAAAAATAAAAAATAAATAAAAAAAAAAAAAAAAATTTGCTTTTTCTTATAGCCCAAAGCAGTCCAAAAAGCCAGAGAAGGATATTTTTACAGATTAAGAGACAGGAGTGAATGGAATTGTTGGTGAATATTGTAATGGTTCTTTATTTCCTTTTGTTATTAAGAACTTTAAAATTTTCTGAAACTGTCAATGCAGATAAATTCCCTGAGGATTAAAGGCATTAGAAGAGAATTCCCATTCTGTACCAAGAGTGAGCATAACAAATATGTGGTTCCTGTCTTTGGTGTGAAATCATCTGGGAACTGGCAACAACTGTGTGGTCAAAAGGAAGGTGCTGAGGCACCAGGAATAACCTCTAATAATTCTACAGTGCCACATCTAATCTTCCAACATAGAAACTTGAGTTAAAGAATGACTTTCAGATTAGATTCCTACTGAATAAGAGTGAAACAGTAATATTTAAATCTATGTTGCAAGCTGTATTTAAAAATTAGCAGTGTACTTCAACTTGTTGATGTATTTGAAAATAGCAGGCAGGACAGGCTTTGATTAAAAAGAAAGATAAATGCTGCTTCATCTGTCCACCAAAGCCTGAATTTAAACTTAAATTACACCAGGAAAAAAAAAAGAAAAAAAAAAAAAGGAAAAAAAAAAAAAAAAACCTAGAAAAAAAAGTTGAGTATAATCTAAGCAATCTAAGGGAGGGTCATAGTAAATTACCAAAAGGCACAAAATGACTGATGTCTGCCAAGGGAATAACTATCCACATCTAAGGCTGAGCTCAGATACCTCCATTGCACAAAAATGAAGAAACCACTTCACCAGCAGAAAGAGAGGGGTGGCCATTCTCCAGGTACATCTACACTAAAGCTCTAACATTACCCAGGAAATAAAAAACACATTTATTTTAGTGGTAACAGTCAAACTTGCAGTCAAGCAAATATGGAAGATAAAAGCAAGAAAAGTCATCTCTGAGAACAGACAATCAATTGCACATGTCTGGTCCTCTTTTTGTTTCTCATAGAAGTTTAAACCACAGGATTTCTATGAAATCATATCAGCACAGTGAAACATTATAATGGAGACAGCAAAATACAAATGAAGATGGAGTGTAAGCAGATGTACCTCTATTTTTAACTCAGCTGAGCTGTAAGGTCTGCTAAAACTTGGGAATTCCTCTGGCCAGTCACAAATTAGTTTAGCACTTGTAATATTTACTAACCACACAGCAGGGGTTGTAATCTCATTCTGAGTTTACCTGTTCCATACAGGAGCTTGGCCCAGAGTAACTGCCATGCAAAAGGTACAAAAAATTTACACAAAACCTTTGAAGCAAAAACAGAGGAAATTTCAAAGCCTTGCAGAACCTCAGTAGAGTTTGATGGTCTCACTTCCACTTGCCAGTTTTCATCATCTTGCCCCCAGTAAGGAGCAATTCCTCTCACATTAAAAGTTAGTGCTTAACTCCTGGAAAAACTACATGCAGTATTTCAGCTTTAGCTAAAAAGATAACAAAATATTTTACAAAGCTTATTTGCCATCCATCTTACCAACAGCAGCTTTTGCAGGCAATCATGTAGGGGCAGATCATATAATAAAAAATGGTTGGAGTTTGATTATTCAAAAGACAAATGGTAAAAAATGCCATCTTTCTTTATATATACAAATTCTTTTAAAACAGATATTTGCTGAGGCTTTTTTTCTATTCCTTAATACCCTAGTTCATCTCTTCCTAGATAGATATCTTATAATAGAATATTGCTAGCTAGCAGTTTACTCAAATCTTTCTTTCTTTACTCAGTATTTATAGTACAAACAAAATACAATAAAACAAAAATTGTTTTGTTTTGGATTTCTTTTAGTTATTGTGGGAAATCCTTAAAAATCATGACTGGCTTGTTTTGTCTTATTTTAAAACAAACTTATTGTATGTTTGCAAAGAAAAAAATTATAAATATACAAAAAACCCCCCACTGGGAACACATATGGATGTCTTCAGATGAATAAAACTTGTAAAACCAGGAGTAAAAAAATCAAATCAATCTCAAAACTGTCAAATAGTTTCACACTGATTCATGATGTGAACACCAGCTTCTGATTATTCACCAGATTTTGTGACCATACCCTCCAATAAAAATTCACCAATGTAAATAACAATTCCTTTCCTTTGAACAAATCAGTACCTAAAAAACCCCAAAAACTGAAGTATGACATTCTTCCAGGAATAAGCATTATACTAAAGCATAGATGATAATTGTTGGGTGCATTTTTGTTATAGTAAATTATAATCAGAGCCACAAAAAAAAAAAAGCAGTGAGGACATTATTTTCAATGTTCTGATCAACCCAAGATTTCATTTGTTGAAGGAAGTGGAAATGAATGAATTGCTTCACCTCAGAACCAGGTCTCTTGGTGTTTTATAGAAGTCCACATTACCTTATGAGATCAATAGGCTGAAACTTGTAAAACACTCCATATCTTGCCCATTCTTGATACAGCAACTAAAGAAAGACAAAAAAAAAATTACTTTAAATGAGTTATCCCTTCTGTTTTCACAAACCCCTTCTAAGAGTTAAAAATATTTGCTGCACTCCTGGAGCTGCTAAACTCAGTAGTGCCCATAGAAAAGCCACTTTGTCCCCATGTTGGGGACATCACACAAGGCCATGTCTGCTGCTGGCCATACAGATTCCCCCACAGCTCACAGAGAGCTCAAGGGAAGGATCAGATTCTACACAAACTTCTTGCAGCAGGAGGAATCCAGCTGGAAGAGGAGCAGGGATAAAAGGAAACCTTGCAGGACCTAGGGTAGATGGACCACAATGCACACAACTGCAACAGGCAAAGAATTTGGGATGGTCTTGCTTATTCCCCTCTTTCATTCCCATGATTTATGACACCACTGAAGAGGATTGTCCTGGCTGCCATACTGATATTTTCATATGAATATTTGTTCTTGTCTATTCAAAATCACCCCCCAGCATTATTTATTTCCATAAATAATCATACTAATAAATGCACTCAAATATACAAAAGAAGAAAGTTAAAACTGTTACATTCCTAAAACTCCCCAAAGGCTGCTTTAAACACAGCTAGAGAATGGAATTTGAAGAGCAAAGAGAAAGCTCTGTCTAAAATAGCATTCCATTTAGGAACAGGTACTTTCTGTAAGTTTACAGGAATGTTCTAATCTGCTTCTAATAATAGGGATGCTGCTCTAGTACATGACAAGAGTGGATTTCCCAGGTGGGATACAAAGCACTCATGGATTTTTTGATGTCAAACATAAAGACAGCAATGAAGGGTTACAAGTTTCCAGTGGGCCAGAAGCTTCAAGACTAAACCAGTGTTTATACTCATGGTGAGTTATTATCATTCTGCTGATTTTTTTTTTTTTTTTTTTAAGAGCAGAAATCACACTGAAACTGGGAAATTCCTTTGCTTTTAGGAAAAACTGAAACCCTCTCAGGTTTTCATTGCAGGTTTCTAATTCTCACAGGATGGGACAAAAGTGTTGTGTCACTGTGCATTTTGTCCAAGGAAATCCTGAAGAAGGTTGATAAGGATTAACCTTTTATGTAATAAACTGGTACATAAACCTGAATTACTTGTGCTGCCCTATTGGCATAAGTACCCCATAAGGACTCAGTTCATTTTTGGGGCTTTTACAAGAGAAAGTTGAATTTCAAGACACAGATAAGTTAAAGTGGGCAAAATAAAAGGGGGCAGAAGGGGAAAAAAAAAGCTTTAAAATGCCCTCCTTTCTTTTAAACCTGATCAGGGTTCTTCAGGAAATTAAACACTGAGACTATTAGATTCAGATAGAAAACAGATGATGCTATGCATAGGAATACTACAGAAGATTCAAGGCCTAGGCAGCAGGGACATATGTGAATAATCAATGAAGTATTTCTGGAAAGAAGCTTTTATGTTTTTAATACTTAACACTTCATAACTGAGCCTAATAGGCAGAATAAAAAGAGGGCAGCACAAAATGCAACTAGTAGGGGGAATATTTTTCCAGACACTGGTCCTTCCAGGCCCTCTTCCCCCCCCATTCCACAGTACCCAATCTTCCTCTATTGACTAATGTTTAGTTTTTTTCTCTAAATTTTTGCTTTCCAAGTCTGTTATCTGTGGAGCTGCCTGTCAAAAAAAAAAAATCTACAAGTCCAGAGCAGACAATTCCTTCATTAACAAAAAGTTCAAGGAAACAGACACAAATAAAAAAGTTTTTTTTATAGTTTTTTTTCTAACTTTGTCTTGCTTACCAAGATTCATACACTAAATTAAATTGTATACAGCACATGAAGACATCTAGTGGCTGAATGGCAACATTATTTACCAAAAGCTACTAAGATTGTGTTTTCAACTTTTACTAATTCAGCATTGGGGAAATCAGATTTATTTGTATGAACTCAGTCTTCATAGTATACTAAATATTAAAGGTTTCCAAACATTCCCTTTTTCTTCATTTTTCCCTCTTCCCCTTTCCCTGCTAATTTCCCTCTGCATTTCCTACCCTATTATTTGCATATCAAGGAAAATAAAGTGAGCAAACTTTAGAAAACAATATAAAAATAAACTTAGTAGATTACTTCTTAGTAACTATAAATCTAAATAGATTATTTAATAATACTTAAATGCTTTTTCCCCCATTTCTAAAAGCAAGCATATATATTAAACACAGTTTGAATTCACACTGTTTCTCTTGAGGGTTGATCTATTTCTGAATGTCTTTTGATAGTTAGAAATTTTATTTACAAAATAATTGGAAGCAGATTTTTAGAAATTGCATGCAATTTAGTTGACTGCACAATCAAATGAAAAGTACAGCTATGTTTTATTTTAGTAACCACGGCTCTCTAGGAGAATTTGGTTAGGAAAATAAAATTATTAAATTAGTTATTTAACAATTTTAGCTTCCTGATACGTTGAAAATCTTGTCTGTGTGCAGAGGGAAAATGGAACCATTTCAAGATGTAAATTTCAAATTAAATTAACTGGCATGCTTGATAAGAAGACATTATAAAAATCTTGCAACAACATTTTTATGTGCAGAAATAGAGGAAAATATGCAATTCAAGAAATGTATGCATTTGTTAGAACATCTACTTGTTTGTACAATGGCTAATGCTTTACAATGAGATTAAGAACATCATTTATTATACTAAATATAATATGAAATAAATTTTGCAATGTATTTTACCTTTCTTTCATTCATGTCATCATTTTGGCCTTCATATTCACCCTGGAGAAAGAAAATAATTTAATGACTGATGTAAAAGCAGAAAAAAATGAAGTTTGGTTACCTGTTCCTACATTGTTGATTTTTCTTTTAGGTCACAACTTGAAATGTACTTATATAAGAGTTTTTATATTGGAACCAAAGTTAGAAAAGATTTGCAATGTCACAGATAATAAATAATAATGTCTGTGAGTGGATGCCTCCTGAGTGACACCAGCAGAGAAATGGATTTTTAGCAGTGCATACGTACATCGTGAAGTGGGTAGGCTGCATCATAAACATTGTTTGCTATTAATGTGCCAATGCCTAAAAGAAAAAGAAAAATTCAGGGGGTCAACAGGCACAATTAAACAGAAAATGTTACTACAGATTTCACTTCATGACATTCCAGAGGGGACAGAGCTGTATAACTGACAATATTCAGAATGAGAATAGAGCAACATGGGAGTTCCTGGCTGTGGAAAACCTTTTTCAGAGAAACTCATTTGCATAAAGTGCTTTTTCTTCAGTGAACAGCACAGTGCAAAGACTCTTCTGACCACTTTCTCAACGTGATAGCAAAGAGCCCCATGGCTAAGGAGCAAAATATCCAGAAATCCTTCTTGAATCTCTACAATGGTCAGAACCACAGATCCCAACTGGCCAACAATTAAAAAAAAACCCACAAAAAACTTCCACAGAAGTTTGTGGTTATGAAATCATACAATGGTTTGAGTTGGCAGGGACCTTAAAGATCAGCCAGTTTCTGCCCCCTCTGCCATGGGCAGGGACACCTTCCACTATCCCTGGTTGCTCAGAGCCCCATCCAGCCTGGCCTTGGACACTGCCAGGGAGTTCAGTTTAGCAAGGGAATTCCCAGCAGCACCTGTAGATACAAGATCCCTACTGACTCTCAAGACCTGCAATTCTTACAGCAATTCCATCTTCAGTCTCTGGAGGTGAAAGCAATTGCTCCATAAAAAGGCAAACAAAGATGAGTAATCTCTAATAACTAGCATATATATATATATATATATATATATGGAGGCTTTTAAGCATATCAAAACATAGAACACCACCAAGTAAACAGTTCAAAAAGCAGCACCTGCCAAATGATGTTTTGGAAATTGAGAATGCCTGCAATTTTTAAAACCATATTTTCATTTTTGTCTAAAGGAAACAGTGTGGCAGTCATAAATTTAAAGTTTGTGCTGGGAAAAGTCATTTTGGTTGAAAAAGAAAAGGCATTTTGTGTGGCTTTCATTTTGCTATGCTTTTCATATAATTTAAAAAAATTTATATCTCCTATTCAAGGAAACCTAAATTAATCTGTTTTCTTGTATCAAAAAGGTGTTATTGGAGCTTCCCTGCCCAAAATCACACCAGGACTGTGCAGAATCTTGCTGCAGCACATTATTTGCCAGGACCTTTGGACATTGTGATCTGTCCATAGGTGGTCGAGCTTACAGAAAGATTTCCAGAAAATATATCAGACAGGGAGCACCATCACTTCTTTTGCACTAGGGAGATATGTGCCATGATCTCACAATGGGTGAGAGAAAAGAGTGGAGAAAAGAAAGTATGTACACCTGTATAAATTCTGAACCTCAAGAAAATTAAGTAAGTTCTGAACCTCAAGCTCCAGATATTTCAGCATTATCCCAAAAGTATCTTCAAAACAGTCATATTTAAGTCATATATTTCACTAGGCAGCTCAGGGAGGTAATTTTTAAAGCTGAAGCAATAAAATAACCTGGAAAGGTGAATCATTCAATTGAAATGGCAAGAAAAATACAGTCCTGCAAGACATATTGCAGTTGACATCTGAATTTTCCAAAGCAGATCATACAGTAATGAAATCCAATTTTATAACAATTCATGAAATGTGAGTTATATGCCAGATACTGCACCTGTAGAAATGAAAAGCCAGCTCCCATTACCATCCAAACCATGGATTAGAAATTCTGATTTTCTGCCTCAGAAAAAACCATTTAGTTCAATCTCTATTTTTTTTTCTTTTGTCAAGATGTTCCAGCATATTTAGTGTCCTGCTAGAAAAATCAACATTCTCTGAGATACCTAAACAATTCCTTTCAAAAGCCTCTGATTCTGCACCCTCCACCTTACCCATGCTGCTTCTGGCCTTTGTAGATGTGCGCTTCAAAATTTCCCTCACCTGAAAAAAAGAACAGTGGGATAACACACAAATACTCTTTTAGAATGAATTTTATCATGGAATTAGCAATAAAACAAAGTTCTAAAATAGGTGGCTTCTGTTAGTTTGCACGTGTATTTAAATCATTTAGCAGATTTTATTAGTGGGTTATCTGCTCTAACATTTGTGGGTTAAATCCTGCTGTGTCATCCTCATAGAAGTATTTGATGTATAAGGACTACATGGAAAGAAATATAGCTAAAGATTAGGAGCAGGGCTGAAAAGAGCTTTGAACAATGAAGAGGAGTCAATAGCTTCCCTGCACAGCATTTCCCAACCCTGGACCACCGTGCAGTCCCAGAAAGGAATTCCTTACACACATATATGTCAGGAATTAGTGTTCTGCAAGAACACACAAATGCATAAATTAATGGAAGTAGCAAAGTTGAAACTAAAACACTCCCTGTAAATCCCATTCTAAAACTCCCTAGCAAATCCCACTCAGCATAAGAAGACAAGGATATGTTATTTTTATTAACTTACTATTCGGCTGCGGGTTGCATTGTCAAAAAAGGTGTCTTTGTCTTTGATGTTATACCTAAAATATTGAGGAAAAATAAAATCAGCTCAGTTTGAAGACAAGCAACAAGTAAGACAACATAAAATATTCTAATGTAGAAGTCACTCAGGAACCACAGCTAATCAGAAAAACAGATGTTTAAAGGGAGTATGGATGACATAGTACAGCATAATAGAATGTGCTGCTCAAGACCCAGTCATTCAGAGCTCTACCAGGATTGTACTGATGGTAGGCATAAAAATGCAAAATGACTAGCTAATATAAAATGCCTTTTGGACAAGAAGAACCTCTCTATTGTTTACAGAAGATGACCTTTGAATGTTTTTCTCAACACTATTACATGCTGAGGTTATGTTATTAGGTTTCAACCAGTCTAATGCTGGAAATCTGGAAAACCAGATTTTCATTATTCTTTTCCTGGTCACTAAACAGTCAGCATTTCACTTGATTTCAAATAACCATTCCACTGGAACTATGCCTTCCCTTAAACCTGAAAATCATCATACATGAAATTAGCTTCCCAGTTTATTCTTCTTCATCAATTTGATTCATATTCAGAATTAATTAAAATTGTCAGAGGGCAATAAATGAAATGGTGGGTCACTATATTTATTGCTGAATTTTATTTATTGGACATAAATACAAGGAGACACCCAGGAGGAGAAAAAGAGTGTTTCATGTCAAACTGGGCCCAGAAATACTATTCTGAGTGAGAGGGCAGGTGTCAAGAATTCCTTATCTGCATATTATTAGCTGAGTTTTAATTGCTACAATAAATCTATCAAGATGGGAAATACCACCATATTTCTACCAGCTCTTGCTTTTTTCAAAACAGGCAGCAATATCCTTAACCAAACAATCAGGAGGATGGTGGGAGGATTTCTACATTTCAAGCTAAACATATGGGAATTTTATTTGATGCACTGCTTCCAGTGCCTTATCCCGCAGAAATAAGTACAACACTGGTAGAAAGTCTCTGCATCTTAGATTTCTGTTAATCCACTGAAAATCTGACAATTTTGGATATTTCCTCAGGATTTCCAGATATACTTGATGAATTTCTGAATTTTGACTGAAATGTAGGAAAAAGAAATTACAACACTAAAACAACTGAATTCCAGCTTTCTTCATTGTCCATCACATTTACAAGTACTCACAAATATATTTTCTCTCTGGAAAACGGGTAGGACAAGGTTTTCATCTTGGTATTTTCTTGTTGTGGCACCTGGGGTTGCAGAGGTTCAGTCAATTTGCACCATATTTCATTTAATGTTTTGAGTATTCCCTTTTCTTCTGTGATTTCATACATCTGAGGAAATAAAACTGTACATTAGCATGTCCCTTCCAAAATTACACTAATGAAGAAAGGTAAAAAAAAAAAAAAAAAAAAAAAAATTTGCTGTACACATATGTTTAAATCTGTAATTAAAATAAGAGTCTTCTCTGAAGACATATTCCCATATAACTGTAAGCACCTGAATCCATATGGGCTGCAGTCCCAAAAAGTTCTTGTCCCTCACAAGCTGCTTCCAGGGGAAAAAAAAAAAACACCAAAAAATCTCAGTGTAGAATTGCTAATACAATAAAAAATAGTAAAGAACAAGTTCCTCACCCAGAGTTCCAGTACCTGCTCATTTCACAGTTAAACCACCTGTCTAGAAGGATGCTCTGAGGGAGATAATATTAAAATCTTTACTAAAATCTGGGGGGGGAAAGTTACATTTACTGCCTTCCTCTCATCCACTAAGCAGGGAACTTTACAGTAGAAGGATATATAGTTAGTTAGCCTGGACTTTCCCTTTGTGAAACTTTATTGTCTGTGCCTGAGGAATGTTTTGTCCTTCAAATGCCTTTCAGCTGCAGGTGGTATGACTTTCTCCATAACTATTCCAAGTTCTGAGGATGGAATATTAGGGATGTTATTTCCTGGCTCTTCCCTCTTGTAAATTGTAAAAACTCCAAGTGGCTCCCAGTCAGTGGGTACCAAGTCCTTTGGAAGTGGATGGAAAGGGGTCCTGCCAATTCCTTCAGTGCTCTGGGATCAATTCACAAGGCCCCATGGATTTCTGAGCATCCAGTGGATACTGATGGTCCCTTAAAAATTCAGTGGCCACAAATGGAAAGCCACAAACTGTTCCCACAGCTGCAGTCCTCTGCCTCAGGACCAGGCAGTCCAAGATGATTAATATTGAAGACTGAGGCAAAAAAAAAAACATTGAAAATATCCATTTTTTCATCATCCCTGTTTGTCAGATGACCACTTCCAACGAGTCTTGGTCCAATATTTTTCTCACAGCTTCTCTTGTTACTAAAATATTTTAAAAAGTCTTTTAATTGTGTGGCACAACACTGGCCAGTTTCAACTCTAGATGAGTTTTGGCCTTTTGTGTTTCCTCCCTGAATATGTGAACCACAGCTTTGTAAACTTCCTGTGAGGCCTGGTCTTGTTGCTAGAGATGGAAAATTTCTTTTTCTTCTCCAGCTCCATGAGGAATTCCCTGTCCAACCAAGCACTCAGGGAGCACCCCCAAGCAGATTCCCAGGGACCACTGCTGAGTAGTTCCATGAATGGTTTTGAGTTTATTCTCTTGAAACCTAGAGCAACACTCTGCTGAGTTTTTTTTTTTCTCATTAGACTGAATATTTTAAACTCAACCATTTTGTGGTTGCTGTAGCTAAGGCAGCCTCCTATTATCATATACTCCACATCCTTCTTTATTCACAAGTACCCACTCTGGGAGGGCATCTTTCCTAGCTGGCTCATTGAATCCTTGTGGCAAAGGATTTTCTTCAACACTCTTCAGGAATTTCTGAGACTTGATTGTCACAGCAGTGCAGTATTCCCAACTAATGCTTGGGAAGTGGACATTTCCCATAAGCACATGAAGTTTCTCCTGCTTGCCTATGGAATAATTCATCAGTTCTATACAACATACAATGACATCTGCCTTGTTTTCAACCCCCCTAACCCTCCCCCAGAAGCTGCCAACCTTATAATCCCTTAACTGCAACCTCTCCCTTCCATACAGGACAACTCCTGCACCTCTCCATCTCTGCCTATCCCTCCTGAACAGCCTTTATTTCCCTATCCCAGCACTCCAGTCCCAGGATTCATTCCCCCAAGACTCACTAAAGCCAGGGACATCACAGCTCTGGCCACAGAACAACCTCCCTGTTTGTTTCTTGTACTCATGTTTGAGCCTGGCACAGTCTCACTCACCAAAACAGCTCTATTTTCAGATCCAGAAGTTTGTATATGGTTAAAAGGGCTCAGAGGGTATCTTTTCCCAGCATGTCTTATATTCTGAAAGATGATTTAAAACTGAGCATTTGGAGAAAAAATTTTGTAACCAATTCATTTTTAGAGGTGGATAAATACTTTCCCCTGAAAATGCCTTTTTAAAAAAAATTATTTGATAAGATCCTTGAATAAATAAAAATAGCACCACAGAAAATACCTAATGTGCCTTGAGAGCAATATTTTGTATCTTTGAACAAAATCAGAACTTTCCTTATAGTGGTTACTGGCTGAATTTTTTATTTTATATTGCCAAATCCCCAAAATACAAGATTTCAGTTTTGTCAAAGTGGATTATTTTTTTCCTTCAAAGGAAATTCCTCTTTCAACTGTTTTTAATTTTAAAAAACATCCAAACCCTAGGATATGAATAAAGTTTTCCTGTCAAGCTTGTTTCTGGTAGTGGTGCCATTTCTGCGGCTAGAGATAAGAGAGGTTTTTTTTTTATTTTTGGAGATAACAGAGGCTTTTTCCTTCCAATCAGAGGAAAGAAGTGCATGCAGAACAATTGTGAATGACGAGGGTGCCATCACAGATTATCAGCTCCTAGACAGACCTTAAACTAGGCCAAAATTATGGCAATATTCATAAATTAAAATAGAGTAAAATTTATTTTGGTGCATCTACAAGAAACTTAGAGGGGAAAATTCCCATGAGGGCAAAAGGACAGAGAAATAAGCAGGCACTAAAAATGCATAAAAAGAATTAATTTTGGAAGGGATCAAAGAGAGGAGATGAATATGCAGAAAGTTTCTAGGAGTACTGTAGTTGTCTAAAACCTACTCATTTTCAAAGATTGATTGGAAATATCCTTTGTGTTTTTTCCCCTGGGATGTAAACCTATTAAGAGTGTGCAAGATGATTTGGCCAGTCTTCTGATGACAGTTTGTAACAGCATGGAATGTGAAGCACAATGAAGTGTTGGTGGGTGAAAACAAGACAAAAAAAGTCAAACAAACAAAGATCAAACAATACTGTGGGAGAAAAAAAATCCATTTTTCCTTTATTTCTAATGACAATGCAAAGAAATAAGTGCTCTTTAGTGCAGCTGATGAGTATCACTAACTAAAAGCACAAGTCAGTTCCCCTCCCCTTGGTGTAGTTGTTAACCAATAGATTAATTTCTGGAACACAGATTGGGGGATTTGCTACTCTGAATTTTCAAGGTTTGCCAGCAACTCTGCTGAAAACAGACAGAAAAGAAGAAGGTGAGCTGAAGATTCAGTGACAACAGGCAGGTCTGAATTCACTAAGTCATTGTTACCACCAAAACAGATTCTCTGGAGAGAGCCTCTCACTTTGGAGAAGTCTCAAGACAATGACCAGTTTCCTACTATCTTCCATACCACCCCTCACCTTTGAGGGAATTTCCTTGACTAAAATCCAGACAGCTCCTGCCTTCTCAGCTTTCAAACCCCTCCTTAACACTCACCTCTGTCATCACCCTCCTGAATGCAGTCCATCAGCCAGCTGCCTCCATGGCCTTTAAAAACCCCTTTGGAAATCCCATCTTAAATACAGCTCTGAACAATAAATCATCTCCAAAGGCTTGGAAATGTGAAAAAATAAGCCTGACAGTTCATTTTCTCTGATTTTTGAAACAAAGTAATTCCATGGGCTTTTATACATTTAAAGATTATTCTGATCCCTGCTCCTTCAATCATAAAACTTGTTGATAGAAAATGGGAAATATTTACCTTTTTAGTGGGCATTTTTATTTTAAGGAGTTCTGCTTCTCGACTGAGGACTTGCCAAGGTGCATGTATACGGACAAAACTCAGTCCTTGGCTCTTGTTCTGAAACATAAAAAAAGGGAAAACAATGCATTTAAATGCTCTTGAACACAATGTAGTGCTAATGTCTCAACTTGTCAGCTCCAGTTAAATCATTCAACAATAGGCAACCATCACAGGGAATAACCAAATTCTGCTACAGCTGGGCTGCAAAGTGAGGTTTTCCTTAAAAGCAGAATCTTTTACGTTCTAAAATCCCTTTATCTACTGCCTCCAGTGTAACTGTGTGTGCACCAGGACGACAGAAAGATACAGGATGAGATTTTGGAATGATACAAATGAGGAACCCCCAAGATACAGCTTTTTTTATGTATATTGATATTTTAGGAGGGATCTGATTTCTTCACTGGGTTTTCGTGTCCATCTGAAGCAACAAGATTAAAAAAAAAAATTCTCCTGCTCTGGGTGGGCTTTGCTTTAGTTCTCATTTTCAGTTTTGCCCAGCTGTTTTCCAGACACTTCATCATATTAGTGGTTCCTTACAGAGGATCAGGCAAACCTAAAGAAAACATAAAAAAATTAACTTCTGAATAGAGGTATTATATCATTATGTAAATTATTGGTTATGCTGGTCAGAAGCATAAAATGCCCAAAAGAACTTTGGCACATCCAGTTTTTTGTCAGCTGTGCAGAAGATGTCCTGTTAGCACATCTGAGCTACAGAAAGGCACCCTGAGAGCAGAAAGCAGCACCCCTGAGACAAACATGAAAATTAAATGGAGGAAGGTTCAGACACAGTTTTCCTCAAGGCACACAAATAAATTGTACCAGTAAATCACAGGGCTAAATGCTTACTGTGGAAATGTATGGAAGAAAAGTTGGGAGGGAGATTAGAAAGGGAATATCAGAGAAATCAAGGCAATGACCAGCTGTCACACTATCTCCCATACTGCACCTCCTCTCTGAGGGAATTTCCTTGACAAAAATCCAAACAGCTGCTGCCTTCCCAGATTTCAAAACCCTCCTGGACACTCTCCTCTGCCACCATCCTCCTGAACACAGACTGTCAGACCATATCCTTTAGGGAAGGACATGGCAGTGGACACAAAAAGGCTTCAGGAGGGATTTCTTGCTCAGGCACTGGAAGGAGCTGCCCAGGGAGGTGGTGAATCCCATCCCTGGAGGTGTCCAAGGAATGATTGGATGTGGCAATCTGTGCTCTGGGCACCAAGGGGTTATTGGTCAAAGATTGGACTCCAAGATCTTGGAAGGTCTTTTCCAACCTCAACGATCCTGTGATTCAAAGGCTTGATTAACACTAAGATTAATGATCTTTGTGCTGAATGTGTCCTTGTGCTTCCTGATTAAAAAATTGAAAAAAAAGTTAGATGAAAATCCTACTATTATTTCAATCACTTTGCTCTTATTTCCCCTATATGTGCAACGTGAATGACAAAAATCACTCCCTCACCTTCAGCTAACATTTTTCAGTGGACCAATGCTATTTTAAAGAGCAGAATGAGCTGCAGAATCTCTCTTCCATCAGTCCACTGGGGAAGTCAGCTTTAAGAGAAGGAAGGAAAAATTTACTGGGCATGAGCAGATGTTCTGGTAATCATTTGCTGAAAATAGATTAATAACAGATGAGAGGTTAAATTTCAGTGGGTGAAGATCAGGAGCTTCTTCTGAGCTTTTGGCTAAAATCAAGCACGTGTCCTTGTCTGGGGGATTATATTCTATGTTGGCAAGAGGAGGAACAGTGTGATCTAATTGGTTGCTTCCAGCTCAGGCTCATATGACTACACAGATTGCAAATAAAATTAGGCAAATAATATGATTGAAAAGACCAGATGAAGAATATGACCCTTGTATATTTGAACAAAAATAATTTGGAAAGTTGTGCTGTTCATGAAGCAATACCAGATGATGAGGAATCAGACCATTAAAAATTGTTAAAAGGCTTTAAAATCACCCTATGATGGGAAATTGAGGTAATTTTAATAAACACAAAACAAATAAAGTAGGAAAACAGGACTAGGTGACTCCTGCTGCATGGTGAACAAAAGATGCAGAACAATGGACTGCTGGATGTTCACCTTGGCATTACTAGAACCACACCTCCCACATCTTCCTAACATTCACATTAATCCAAGAATTTTAAAATAAATTTGAAACCATCAATTTAATATCATAGCTCAAGAGACAAGTCATCTAGCTCATTTTCTATGGGCTCACCAAAATAAAAATCTATAGGACTACTCCTCTGGTAAGATTCCTTCCCCCGCTTTTCCAGGCTTCACCTGCAGCAGTTCCAGGTGTCTTTAAATGTCCTTTTTTCCTTATGATGTCTGGCAAGGATCTGCTCAATTAACTTGTTCCCAGAGGGCTTCTTGTATTGCAAACATCTCCAAAAGTTAGAACTTGTCTTTCTCCTTGCCAGAGTGGATTTATATCTGTTTACTGGAGACACCCCCTAACTGGTGTCCTCTGGTTAATCACCTGAAATGATAATTGTGCACATGCTCATCACTTTGATCAAATGAAATGCTGTCAGTCTTCTATTTTGAATGCTCAGAATCACTCCTGCTGATTCATTGTACTCTGGATGCGCCACTAAAGCCAACATGTGGTGCTGGCAAACATTGTTTTTGTTAGACCATTCACTTGTTATTTAATACAGCCTTCCTTAATCAAATCCTTTTTCACTTGCAGCTGATGTCCCACAGGACTTTTTCCTTGGCCCTACATTGTTCCATGTCTCTATCACTGCACTCCCTGATTATATTATTTAAACTACTAAGTATTCCTAGGCAGATGACAAACAGATTTGTCTCTCTCATAATCCTTTTTTTTCCCCTGTCAAATCTATATTCCATATCACAGAGTTCTTCCAATAAGTTTCAAGAGTGGAAGTTTTTCAATAATTCATTTAGAATTATTTAAGATATATTTATATCTTGGCTTTCTCTGTTTTCTGAAGCTGAATTCGGTTTTCCCATTTCAATAGGAAAGCTCAGCATTAAAGTCAAATGGAAGAAAATCTGGAAGGTCTGCTTTGCTTTTCAATCAGCACATGAAGAAAATATATTGGGTATTTCTTTCAGTTTACCAAGATTCTTACGAGTCTAAGGTAGGGCTTTAACAGCAAGCTGTATTGCATTTTTTTTTGTCTTGGACTGGAAATGTATAGGCTGAATAAAATTCTAATTTCTCCAAAGGAGATTTTTCTGTCTTTCCTGCCTGAACAGTAAAACACATTAGGACCTGCATCAGCTGCAAGTCTAAAATTTATTGCAAACTTATCACCATCAAGGCCACAGCAGAAAAAAAATGTGTGATAACTACAGTAGTTCTCATGTAGATATATATAAAGTGATTATTCTTTTTACTGAAAGCTGAACATTCTGAAACATGGCTAGACAAACATAACTAAGCAAAGCTAAATTTATTTAGGCACCTTTAACATGAGCTAAATCATAGAGTACTAAAGGCATCAGGTTTGTCAGCCACTATGAAGCCAAGAAAGGGAAAAACCAATTATTTTATTTTGGAAGAGCCCCAGGCTTTTTTTTCTCTTTTTTTTTTTTTTTTTTTTTTTTTTTTTTTTTTTTTTTTTTTTTTTTTTTATGGTGAGCACACAGATCCTAGGAACTTTGCAAATACAGAATTCATTGCTGAATCCTACAGCTCAGTAAGTATTTTTCATCATTTCCCCATCATGAAATCACTAATCATTCCATATTTAAGGAATACAGTTTATAAATAACTTATATATTAAAGAAATAGTTATTCTTAAATATTTGTCCAAAGAAAAATATTTCTGCTGTGTATCTTAACAGGAAGAAAAAGTAACATCAAAGGGTAAAAAGAAGCTGAAAAGAAATTATTAACTAATGTCTACAGGAGCCCAGGGAACTGCCAATCTTTCTAATGATTTTTTTAAAAATGTGAATAGGAAGAGGATAAATCATAAATCATAAAACCTGAAACATGTAAACTTCTTAGGGAAAAACCCAAATAACTGAACTTCAAACATTTTATCCTTCAGTGATTATTAAACAGACAGAAATATACCTGGCAGCTATAATTTAATGGTTCCAGTTAATATAATGAGACAACTTTTGGTAATGTAGCCACACTGGGAAAGAAACAGTGAAACAGTTTGTAGTGAGGAAAAGAAAAGACAGGTCCTTTTAGCTCAGTAAAAGTAATCATCTTCCCATTAATTCCATCACCAAATGGATCCATCACGTCTGCAAATGCAATTGCTCAAAATTAATGTCTGCTCTCCTGATACCAGCCCTGGAAATCGAGGCAAATACCAAAGTGATGTGATAGTGCAAATAAAAAGCAATTTCTTGCTATTATCACAGAACTGTGGTCACCTCCATTTTACAAGAGCAGAGCCAAGTGCTGAGCTGCTGGCCCCCAGCATGGGTAGCACTGGATTGCATGACACAGCACTGCCAGATTCAGGCAGAGGCTGCAGAAGTGGCTGTGTTTTCTGCCAAAGAGATTGAATTTCTATCTGTGAAACAGCGTGTTTCTGCTCCTAAAGTTTTGTGTCCAAGATACAGAATCAATCCATCACCAGTGATAGTGAGGGCCAGTCCCACTGGGAAGAGGAAGTGCAAGGCACTGGTCCAGGTGAGACAACAACACCCAAAATGTCCTGACATGGACATGGCAATCCAGAGCAACTCCCTGCTGATATTAGCTTATAGTAGAAGCTGTATCCTGTAACTGTAGGCTGGTAATTTAACTCTGCCTCTTAGACTATGAAGACAATGGAACTTTCCTCTATCAAAAGGCTTTTGTGAAGATAAATATGTTCCAGACTGAGAAGTGCTCAAATAAGGCAATAAACTAATAAGACAGTATGGCTATATATTATGCATCTTATAATTTTCATATTTTCCTTCAGAAAACTGTAGCCCTTTTACTTTTGCCAAACTTTCCCCTTTCTATTTTTTTATTTCTCCAGGGTATAGATTTCCCTCACTGCATGGGTACACAGCCATGCTCAAGACTTTAAGCAAAGCTGCCATAATTTACACATCTGCTTTTCTCTTTCTTAACTTCTACCAACAGTGATGGTGCAAATGCCTTGTTTTATTTTGTTCTCTTACTCCCACGTGTGAACATAAACAGTTAAAAATATATTAGTGTGTATGAGCATAGAAGAGAACACCTGGTCATGAAAGATCTGGCCAAAACACCTAAAAAACCCTATATAATCTCAATTTCTTAGCTAAAGCACTGTGGAATGAAACAGTTGGCTTTACTCATCCTTTGCAATGTTTCTGCATGGCATTGCAACCTCTCCAACCAAAATCTTCCCACTCATGTACAGACAGGAAGTGTCTCTGAATGGAAGATGATACAGGAAGCCTAAAAACACAGGCATGCTTCCCCTGAAGAAGATGGAAACTTTTAATGGCAAGAAACAGGATGAAAATGAGCTGCTAGAAACTCAAGCACAAATGTAGAATAGATCGATAAATCTGCCAAATAAAAAAAAAAAAAAAAACAAAAAACCAAGGCACAGACCTATGCATTATTGCAGTGTTCAATACAGGATCTATATGCAGGTGAGTAACAAACTGTCATTCATCTTAATTCTTTCTAAATATGCATTTTGCATTAAAAAATCACTGTGCTTTCATCAGTATTTCCCAAATATGTATCTCTGTTCACTAATCACTACAGCATCAAAAGTATCTTTCAAACATAAAGCAAAATCATCCCTAATCATTTGGAATCACTTTATCAGCAAATTTCTCCAATGTCAATGACACAAATTTGTTGCCACAAAAACATAGCACAATTTCAGCACATCTTCTGAGACTGGATACCACAAATAATAAAAATAAAGTGAAAAACTGATAGCCTTCCTACCCAAACCAAACTGCCTCAAAGAGGTCTAGTCTACCACCTCCTGTATTTTGGCAGTGTCACTGGAGAACCACCTAATCAACTGACCTGGCTGCATTCAGTAGCCAAATTAGCCAAATCAGCTAAAAAGTAAGCCAATATTCTGTAGAATACACAATATCAAACTTTATTATCAATAATAAAATCAACAAACTCCTTGAGGCCAAAGAGTTAACATTAAAAAGGGCACAATGTAATTCCTCTTTAGGGAATGAGACTCAGTAATCTGCACAGAGATTTATGACCTAAACAATTTTCCAGATGAAGCAGCAAGATCATGGAAGTCAATCTTTAGACCAGATAACAGGCATGTAACCAGTGGGGGGATTAATGAAACTGAGACTGAACCCTCACTCTAGCAAACTCATTTTCAAGGAAAAAAAAATGACTTGGAGAAAAAAGAAAAAAAAATTTAAATACTTAGGACTTAAAAACAGAGGAATTGTATTTTAAAATATTCCTTCATCACTCCATGGTTGATCTAGGATGTTAACAAACAATCATATGAAGGGATGATTCAATTTTGTGTTGAAAGATTTTAAAGTTCAATTCATTCTTTACAAAAATACTTTAGGGGCTGTTCTCTAATTTGAAAGTGTTAACAGATGGTACAAATGTATTCAGTTTAATAAGAGTGTTCTCCTAATCAGAGGCTACAAGCTTTTCCAGGATGGTGTGGCCCTTTGAGGTCTCTCTCTCCAAAGATCAGTAGCAGTAAAATGAAGGTTGGCTGTGTTTGCAGGGGTTTGATGGGGAGGGGATTAAGATGAAGATAATCAAAGTATCTGGCTTGGCTTGTTTGCTGGCAGGGAATCCAAAACCTCCCTGAACAGCTACAGCCTCACTGCAAACAGGGAGAGGTGGGGAAGAGGCAGGGGCAGACCCACAGTAGCATCACCTGACTCATTTTGGATAAGGCAACAGGTCCAGGGGTGGAGAAATAATCAGTTAAACAACAAGAAACTGGGTAGGAGGAGAAGTTGCACTGCTGGAAAAAAAATAAAAAGTCACTAAGGGCATTTTGCAGTGCTAGCAGTATCCAATACCAGCTAAAGTGACCTGGAGAAAGATAAAGCAGATGAAGATTTTCAGAGTAGCATGGATAAGGGCAGACTGTGAAAAATTTTAGAAAAGCTTTATAAGAATCTGAACAATAGCAAACAGCTCTCAATAAATAAATAAATATAAAGCAATATCTGTGGGTTAAATCCAGATTCACATATAAGATGCTGGGCTCTGATTTCACCTGTACTGGTCAGTAATGACACCTCAAGTTTGCAACAGAAAATCCTTTGAAAAATAGAAGCTCAGTATTTTCTAAGAGCCAAGAAGTAAAACAAAGATTACATTTTATTAGGAAAGGTACAAAGACTAAGAAAAAAAACCCCATTCAGCATAGCAGTATCCACATCTTGAACTCAATGTGCACTCTCTGCCTCCTCACGTCCAAAGAGATAAATTGGACCAAAAATGGGTCCAGAGGATCCACAAAAGCCTTGTTATGGCATCTGCATAGGAATCACTGAGGAGACTGAGACCTTCTGTCCTGGAAACTTGAGAAAGTTGTTGTGGCAGTCTATAAAATCCTATGTGATAAGAAGATGGGGTGTGCATGGACTGCCTGAAGTCCCTTTCAGAGCAAGCACTACAGGGCCTCAGACAAAGCCAAATTAAAAATCAAATCATAGATATCAATGCAGCAGAGAAATACCTCTGCCTTGTGGGTGCAAAAACTGAAAAACATTTTAAGAAGAAATTATGCCAGACTTTGGGATAGAGATCCCTAGAAGGTTCCTAAGTGGGCAAACATCACGTGGGGGGAAGCACTTGAGTTGTCACCAGGAGAGCATTCCAGTGAAAACATCACAAAAGTTTGTGCCATTCTTGCTGTTTCCTAAACATTTTACCACTGCAGCTGTTGGCTATCTTGTACTCACTGAGGGAATCTCTCACACCACAGCATCATTTTATGGCAGTATTGCCAATACCTGGAGAAGCAGCTCCACACCAGAGAGGCACAAGCCTGCTCCAGATGAAATGTGGAGCTAAGAAGCTCTGCTGGGTGTTTGCAGGCTCTGCAGGTGATTAGAAGGCAGCAAGAGCAGCAGCAGCAGCCTTGAAATCTGAGCAATTCATCAAGCAGAGATAAAGAGTTGCTTGAAATGTTGCAGCTGAGACGAGCCTGAGAAGCTTGGGACTCAGTGTCCAAGGAATCCTCACTCATAGATGGAAATTGCAGTATTAGAGAATTTCTGGTGCTCTAGGGCATTCAGCACCCTCAGCTAATGAGGTACCAGGGCTCAAAACAGGATTTTCTCACAGGAGCATGGTAATCACTGAAATCAGCCAGTAAATAGACAACACTGGATTTTCAGAAATGTGAATTAGCCAGGGTATTCTAGTGATCTCTGCAGAATGGGCTGAATTATCAACACTTTTGAAAACCAGGCCTCAGTACACTCAGTTCCCCAAAACTGTGGTCCAAAGGGAATCACTCAGTAAATATCAGTACAATAACTATTACAGCACATACTTTTTTCATCCATCCTGGCAATATTTCTCTCCACATGCCCTAAACTGAGTTGACCAGATTTAGCTCTCATCCCCATCACCATAAATTCAGTCATTCTGCCAATGCAAAAAGGAGGCACCAGACAGTCAGAATATGTAAGTAAGCCAGTTTGTTCCTCTGTAACAATAAAATTAAAGGAGGATTGTAAAAAATCAGTTGTCAAATCATTATAAATTAAATATGAATTTCATTTTCTTTTACGATTCTAAGAATAAATTGTCAGCAAACACCAAAATACCAGTTTTCTAAAGTTTGACACATGATAAAGTTGTAGGTTTTCCAGTACATTTCACAACAGCATGCAACAAAAACATTTCAGTGAGATTTTACTTTTAGCTTGGCATCAAAATATGACCATTTATGTGGAAAGCTGAACAAATCACTTATAGAGATGTAAGGGTCAAGTGGGCCATTAACTTTCAATTATTAAAAAGATAATTAGCAGATAGAATGCAGAATATGAATATTAACATGATACACTGCCAAAGAGTTTTATGCCATGAGGGAAATGAATTAGCAAAGGAAAAAAAATGTAAGATTTGTTATTCCAATCCTAGTGGCATCACACAAACTGAAATTTACTGGAAATCACTAGCAGGTTTTGTAATAAATGTGGTGCTATTCCACATATAGCAGTAAGTACCTTCCATCTTCCACATCTTAAAATCCATTTTATGTCTCATTAGGAGTACTCTCCATTTGGTCATTTTCATAAATCTTTTTGCTTGTTTTACATCAGCTCACTCAAAATCCTACAGTAACTCTGCTTGCACTCCTGCCTCTAAAAATACATACACGTTACATGGCAGTGAACATTTCTGAGCTTTTGTTTCAGCATGGTTCTGTCATATTTTTCCTCTACTTCTACCATAACAATTTTCTTCTAAATATTAGAAGTTTACAAAAGGGAGACCAAGCAATAAAGCCACAAGCACACTATACTAGGCTGTGACTTTGTAAGAGGAAGATAGGATCAGCAAGAGAAAACATAAATTACAGGATAACAGGATGGTTTGGGTTGGAAGAGACCTTAAGGATCATCTTGTTCAAGCCCCCTGCCATGGGCAGGGACACCTTCCACTGTCCCAGGTTGCTCAGAGCCCCATCCAGCCTGGCCTGGAACACTGCCAGGGATGGGGCAGCCACAGCTGCTCTGGGAAACCTGTGCCAGGGCCTCAGCACCCTCACAGGGAACAATTCCTTCCCAATATCCAATCTAACCCTGCTCTGTGTCAGTGTGAAGCCATTGCCCCTTGTCCTGTCACTCCAGGCCCTTGTCAAGAGTCTCTCTCCATCTTTCCTGTGGCTCCCTTCAGGCACTGGAATGCCACAGTGAGGTCAAACAAACTTCTCCTGATGACCCATAACACATTTATTCTCTAATGGGGCTCCTTCTATACATCATGGCAGTGGCTCATGAGTGTCAAGTCAAAGCTTTCAGAAACCAGTGGGGAAAACAAAAATCTTTTTACACTGTTATTAAGGCCTGCAGAATGTAGCTAGCACTTCTAAAGTACTGATGGAGTCACACACTTAACCTCACATACTAAGAGGGTACTTGGAGAGCATTCACAAACAGAACACACAGTAAGTGATTTTTGGAGTAAAAACTTATGCCAAGCTTTGGGTGTTCTCCTGAGAACTTAAGAGACTCTTTGCTTGAGAAAGAGCTTCAGGACACATTCTGATAACAAACTGCCACAGCATTCACTGTCCTCTGGCCTGGCATCACCTGGGAACTGCTGCATACATGAACTGCTCAGTGTGATCACACTTCAAGTAACATCATTAAGCTTACAACAAAGGATATATCAGGACTAAGATCAAGAGGAAAAAGTGGGAGGGGCTGTTTTCCTTTTTTACTTTCCTCCCACTTGTTTTTTGTCAGTCTTCAGTAAACAAATACGTGTCAATCCAAATTTGGGCCCATTTGCAGGGGGCACAAACTCTATCAGTATTGGTTTAATACTGATCACAAAAAGCTTTTGGTTCTTAGCATGCAGTAAGGAAAGTATTCAGAGATGAGAGATTTAATCTGCAAAACTTGGAGCAAGAAAAACAAGCAAGGAAAAAAATTAGCAGTTACTGGCAAACGAAAAGAGATGAAGAGACATGAAAAATTAGATGCATATTTTAGCTTGCTAAAGAAATAATACAGAAAATTGTGCCTTTGCTTTTCATCACTACATATCCATGCTGGCACATCTATTACACAAATACTGAACTTGTGGTCAAAGATAACTTAAATGCATTGTGATGTCCTGACCATAAAGTTCTTCAGTAAGATCAAAGTCTCAATTGCACAAAATTGAGAGGGCAGCACATATCACTTTATATTCCTACTTTGATTTATCTTGGCTGCTCTTTTCTATTTTCTTATACACAAATTAGAATCTTAGTAATACAGAATCCTTCTTTTTTTTTTTTTTTTTCTTTGTTTATTCAGAACTGAATAGCTGGATCACTGAAAAACTGAGCTGGATCCTCATCTGTTGTACACCCCAACAGTAGTATAAATAGCAGTAACCACACAGATCCAGATCTGGTTATATAACTTCTGCACATGATGGGAAAACATTAAAAATATAACTTTAAATTTAGCATTCACTATTAAAAATATTGAGTTGGGTTTTTGCCAGGAAATTCACACATCAATAGGAGATAAGTGAACAGAAGACTTCAACTGGGACATTCACACATTTACAGAATAACCTCTTATGCTGCTAAGATATTATGATTTTGAAGTTTTCTCAAATTTTGCTTTAACAAAGACTGTTAACTAAATATTTCCAACATGTGTTAGTTCTTTCCAAATATTTATAGAGATGGTTTACAAAAAAAAAAAAAAAAATGCAGCTTTTTGCACTGCTCCTTTTGGACTAAAAGCACAAACAGACACAGGTTTGCATAACTCTGGAAGTCTAAAAAATGCCTTAATTCCCCTTAAGTCCACATGTTAGTATAGACATATATGTATAGATACAGATTTATACACACAGTTATATATAACCAAATTAGAAATCCCTGCTTGAACATTGCCCTTCCAGGGAAACTGCTCAGGTGTTCAAAGCTTCTCCTCCTGCCCCCAGAAAAGGAATAAACACTCTATGGGTTTTTCATATTTCCACTCCAGCACACTTTGCTTACCTATAATTAATATTTCAATATATCACTATCTAATCATGATGCACTTCTCCAACCCAGACTTCTGGAGAAAAATAATAGCAAGTTCATGGCAGTAATGCACTTCTTGGCGCCAACTGAACAAAACAGGTTGTTAAGTAATATTTAATAACTACAAAATTATATGTAATTTATATGTGATTACTAACTAAGGTTTTATACTTTCTAAAAAGTATATTAAAGACCTCTTTTCTAAAAAGGGACCTATGATAAATACAGCTGTCAATCTTACAGGCAAGTGGCAGAATAAAGACACACATTTCTTGGGAGGAAGAAAAGCTGAAGATTTATATCAGGTGTGTGCAGGTAAAAGAAAAACATTTTAAGAAAAGGAGCTGTGGTAAATAAATGTAAAGATGAATACAAACATGCTGCCAAGCAGAAAATTCCCATTTTTCGTTCTCATTCCCCTTCCCACAAATGCTTTCACACATTTGTTACCCAGAGCAGCTGTGGCTGCCCCATCCCTGGAAGTGTCCAAGGCCAGGTTGGATGGGGCTCTGAGCAACCTGGGCCAGTGGAAGGGGATTCTACCCTCCATGCAGGGGGTAGAATGAGGTGATCTTTAAGGTCCCTTCCAACCCAAACTATTCTGGGATTACAGGGATTTGGAAACCCATTTTCCAGTGAAACAACTTAGCATTCACGTGGTTTTCACCTCTACTCTTCTGCTGTGTTCTGTTCAGCAATAAGGAGATGAAAACAGGAAACCAGAACTGGAAACCAGAACTGAAAGAAACTCAGATAGGATGCCAGGGAACACAGGAACAGGAGGTCCTGTACCCAGAAATATCTTCAGTCCCATTATAGTTTTTACTAGTTAGGTTTGATTCCTGTCTCTGCCGTCATGCACTTAACATTTTAAATCTGACAACAGTTACTCCTTCTAAAAGTAATTTCACAGCAGTTTTGACATTGACACGGAGAAAGACACAGGTATGAGTCCTGCCAGACTTCACTTCAGGGACTGCAGGAGGTAACAGCAGCTCCTGCCCTTCCTCTGAACAGGCATCTGAGAATCAGGAAGAATTTTGCTCTTCAAAGGCACCTACCCCTTTATACTGATTATAGAGAAGTGTATCTGAACACAGGCACCTGGATATGGAGAGTAACAGGCAATGGGAATTTATCTTGTCCTGTTAGTACTTGAAAGGGCCCTTAGATCTGTACTAAGGTATTGCCAGCAGGTCAGGAGTGCTCCTGCCCCTCTGCCCAGCCCTGGAGGCACATCTGGACAGCTGTGTCTAGCAATGGCACCAGAGCCACGGGCAGGGACTGAGCCCAGGGGGTTCCACCTGCACAGGAGGCACAACTTCTGTCCTGGGCAGTGCCAGGCACTGAACAGAGACCAGAGAGGGTGTGGAGTCTCCTCACTGGGGATATTCCAGACCCCTCTGGACAATCCTGAGCCCTGTGCTCTGGGATGGCCCTGCTGGAGCAGGGAGGTGACACCAGTGACCCTCTGTGGTCCCTTCAGCCTGACCCATCCTGGGAATTCAGACTCTGCCTCTTTCATTTCTAACACTTTCTCATCTGTTTTCAAGGGTTCAGGTAGCAGGAGGCTGCCCACTGCCTCAATTCCTGGATTCAGCTTACAGCTTTTGATGTATGATTCCTTGGCTACACTTTTTATTGTGGTTTTAATTACACTGGAGTGCTCTGTAATTATATATCAATTATAATCTTTGATAATTACCACTGGCATGTACAAGTGAAGGAATACATTTTAGAGCTGCCTATTAGACCCTTAGAGCTGTGGTACTTAAAATTCTACAACATTAACAAAATTGGTTTTACATTCTAATTACATTTGCATCTTTTTATAAAATAATGGAAGGGAGAATTTCTAGGAGCACAGTACATGACTACAGAATTGCTATACTGATATCAGAAGGGTTACCAATCACTATATTATAAAAGCACACCTACTTTTAAATACTAAAATGAGCTGTCTTTAATAACATCATCTAGCAGGTCACCTGATCCATGGGGTTTCTCCTTCCAGAGAGTCTGAGCATTATGAGGATATGGAAATTAACAACAATTTGCAGCTGCATCTTGGTAAAAGCATTCTTTGTGCTGACTTTTCTGTGAAGAGACTTGCCAGTTGGTGGCCAGATGTAACAAAACATCGCTAAACCAACAAATACTTTCCAGGAGAGTCACTTGTGAACTGTGGCTCACAGGTGAAAAACAGCCCAGGGTCCCCTGTGGTGCAAGCCGTGTTTTAGGTCGTCACTGTGGTGCTCTCAGGTGCCTCCTGCAACACATCAGCTGAAAAGTAAAGCAAGGGCTTTAATGAGCAAACTTTGGCACTTCACTGAAGCTGAACTTGGCCAGCTTTGGGTGAACAGTTTCTTAAGGACAGTTTTGAAAACAGGAGAGAATAAGGGAGGAAGGAAATTTTGCACGGAAGTTGTTGAGAGAGAAGAAGCTGGGAAATATGAAATCTGTGTGTCCAGCTGTTCCAGCTGTGGATTTTCTCAATGGAAAGGACCCCAGTTCATGGAATATTCTAAGTTGGAAGGGACCACAGGGGTCATCAAGATATCTTGGATGTTGTGATTTAACACCAGCTTGTGGGTGATGGCAGCTGATGGGCAGCAGGGCAGGGTGAATGACTGACTGACTTCACACTGACCTGGGAAAGATACAGTGAGGAGTGGCAGGACTTCCAAGACTTTAAACATGAACAGTGGAGGGGTCTTTTCAAGAAAAAATGAAGTAATTTCTCCTTAGTAGTCAGAACAGCATACAGGATATGGAGAAAAGAGCATCGTGGGCAGAAATGGAGCACCCTGTGGTGGGTGCAGCCCTGCAGGAGACTGGTGTGAAGGGACAGAGGGACATTTGCAGAGGCCAGAGGCAGGTGAGCAGGTCAAGCACTGGTGAGGTGAAGCAGGTACCACTCATTGACCTGTGAAAGCTGAGCAGTGCCACTGCAGGCAGAGAGTAAACATTATCCAGTGAACTCACAGGGACCTGTGACAAGCAGGGAGGCTTGCCAGGGCTGTGGGGCATCACAGTGGGTTGCCTGGACTGCAAAAGCCTGAAAGCACCCCTAACTTAACAAAAAAAACATGGTATGAAATTTCCTAGGACCCACTAACCAGTGTGCACATTGAAAGGGTGGAAGAGCCTTCCAGTGACCTTCCTTAGGGACACAATCCTTAGGACACTACTTTTGTCTTGATGACCTAACCAGGCTCGGTGGCAGCTGAACATTTGCACATCTTCAGAGGCAAGCAAAGAATGATCAGTCAAAGTCTGAAAAATGAAGTAGGGAATATGAGAGTTGGAAAAAGAGCAACACCAGAGGTTTCCAAGACAGGCAAACCTACAAATGAATGAGGATAATGGGAAGGAGGCAAGCAATGGATAGAAACAATGACACTTAAATCCAGAAAAACTAAAACTTGAAAACCCTGTGACTTACAGGACATGCATGGAATTGAAACTTTCAAAGCATTAGGAAGCTCAAGTCATCCTTCACACTCTGTAACCAGCTTCAATAGGAGCAGACTTAGGAATTTGAGAGACTTGAGGAAAGTCTTAAGTGTAGGATGGGCAGCAATATCCTTCCCTGTTTGAAGTGATTAAGGACAAATTACAGGAGTTTGAACTAACACTTTGGAGGTGTCAGCATGGAGTTCTGCTTAAGTATTTGCAAGATCTTGAACATATATATTCTGTATCTCTGAAGTGTTATTTTTTCTTTGCATTACTGAATTACTCCAGGTAAATCACAATTGAGCTTAGTGAATGTGTAGAAAAAGACTGGAGAGAAATTCTCCATGTCCCAACTGGAACATGACTAAGGGAAGTTCAACTGGGTTCCTCTGGAAGAGGAGGATGTTGATATTTTACCAGAGTTCTGTGTTGGCTCCAGCCTGTGGAAAGTGATGACCATCTCTACATTTCCAGGAAAATACTTCTATCGGTGTCTTTTTTGTTCCCCCTGAAAAGGTTGCAGTTCCCCTCACCCTCCCCCCCAAAAAAAATATATATATAAAAATAAAAATATTAGTCCACATAGCTTATCAGCCATTTTCCCACCCTAGCTACAAATAGCTCATTCTTTCCCAAATACTCCCAAATATATTTTATTTATTTTACCAGGAGACATGTTCTCAAAGTCCAAGATCATCTACCAGACTCCACTTCCAGGATTTTCTTAAAAGTACAGTGTATGGGTGTCAATCCTTTTAGTGATTCTATAATGCTTTAAAATGATTACAGAATCTAGGAATTGAAGGGAGAAGCCAGCAGAGAACTGATTAGTTGATTCCTAGATGGCAGAGCTAAAAGCAAACATATTCATTATCAACATATACAACAAACAAAAAAAAAAAAAAAAAAAAAAAAAAAAAAAAAAAAAAAAAAACAGAAAAATGAAACCTCCCAAAAAACAACAAATAAAAATCCATGCACCTGTTCAAAAGAAATAATTTTGTCCAACCATTTGGTTTCAGGGATGAAATCATTGTTACATTGATGCTGACCTGGAATAACTGCACAGAAATTACTGAATATTACAGAATGCAGCACAATATTACATTATTATGTTATTATTACATTATTATTATATACAATATTACATAAATCAAGATCTAACATGATTTTTTCTTTGGCATGTTACTGTGAGTACATACCTGTACACAAGAGATAGAGGGCACACATTTATCAGCACTGTGTACCAAGGAGACAACCCACCCAGAAGGGTAAATTTTCCAGGCAGTGCATGGGGATTTAGCCACCAAACTCTCATTAATGCTAATGAGAACCGTGCAGCCCAATGCCACTACACTAAATTATTTTTTTTTCCTTGTTGTTCTATTCAGGAAAAATAATGGCTGACCTGGAATCACTGGAATGACAGAAGCAACTCTGTGATACTGTTTTGCCTGATTTGTCTTGTTCTGTGACTTACCAGACCTTGCAATGACCAGGAAAAACACTTTGAACACAATCTGATTACAACTTGTGGCTTGTACATCACAGTTTCCTCTTTTTTTTCAGGATGAAGCTGAGTAGTACAGTTAATGAATCTTTCCCTCTGTGACAGTTTTCCACCACTAAGTCTGTGCTCATCCACAGGAACTACAACATAGCTGTTGGAACTCTGCCCCTACCTGGAACTTAGGTCTGCAAAAGATTTAAGAAACAGTTTGAGCTGAAGAGGTTGTTCTGATCACTAATTACTTTGTTTTTTATTGAAAAGATCTCTCCACTGTTCATGTTGAAAACCTTAAATCCAGTTTTCACTCCAAAATGTCTCCCTCTGAACTACAATATAATATTTGAATGTGTACACAATGTAAAATGTTTTGGGACATTTCTTCCCTACAGTGTCTCACTTCCTGGAAGACTATTCCTTGCCTGTCTGAGCATAATGTCATGATCACCGTGACACTATAGTAACTGAAATTTGGGCAGAATGACACACACAGCCATTAGAGCAACCAATAAAACAAGAAGAGCTCAAAATGTACAAGAATCCCACAACACTGAGTCATTATTTACATTACCTTTCCCTGGTTCTGACAAAAGAGCAAATTCCCCCCCTTCACTCCCCACACACACAAACAGTTGTGAGTTTTTTTCCCCATCACAGTCCTATCCTGTAAGGACTAATTTTCACTGTCAGATACCCCCCAGCCTTGTCCCTGTTGGAATCCATTCCTGAATCTGAGAAAACTGAACGAGACCTTATGGAATGTCTTTTAATTTGTCTTATTGCAGGCAGAAAGGAGAAAAAAAAAGCAAAAGAAAGAAAAAAAAAGAGAGAGAGAGAGGCACTGTCTTAGCTCAGATCCTTTACTTCTACAACATAAACTAGTACATAAATTAATGTATATATGTATAAAAGCAACTATTGAAAACAGGGAGAACTTAACTACAGTGTTGCATCTGCTCCAAAGCAGAATTCTCAGTGGCTCTGATTTAGGCAAAGGATTTTTCATGAGGTGTGACTTCATGCCTGACCAGCAACACCTCTAAAAAAATAGTGAAATCACAGAACAGTTACCCAACCAGCAGGAACTCAGTAGTGAGCCTTCCTTTGGCACCAGAGATACTGGCAGGGCTGTTTGCTGCTAGAGAAAAAGTAAGCAGTGGCCTGAGGACAGGAAATCAAAGAAAGTCCCATTTTCCCTACAAAAGAAATCCTGAAATTCAGGATTTTTTTTTCTGTGACAAAGAATAGGACAAGGTGCATCAGGCATTGCAGGTGGGGCAGTCCTCACCCAGCACTTCACTCCAATAATAGCAGTGTGACTGCTGTCATTAAATAGCTCAGAAAAGCAACAAATTCCAGCTCCAAATTCCCCAAACTATCTCATATTTTAATACTGTATTTTCATGAAGCTGCACTGGCCTAAATGCCTTGGAGAAATTATCACTATTCAGCCTCCAAGCCTCCTCTGCAGGCACTGTGGCAGCATCACATCCCTCAGGGCTTCGTGTGTCACCTTTCAAACCCTCCCCAGCGATTTAATTTGCACATTAAAACTTCTGCTGCAAACGAGAGCACTGATAATTAAAATATGTTTTCAGGGAATAGTCTGTGACCAGGCCAAGCAGCTGATTTTGTTACAGTGCATGCCCCAGCCTGCAAGTGTCCTGTTCTCCCCTGCCATGCCCCAGCCATTCCCTGGGGATTCTCATCTGCCAGGCAGTCTGTAGGGCTTGAAGCCCTACAGTTCTTGAAGTTCTCCCAGCAGGTGACAGAATTCAGCACAGGACACAGAGAAATGAAAACACAAATTTGGAAGGCTATTGGCCATTTCTTCCAGGTGAGTCTGCTAGAAACAGCATTATGTAAAAAAATATATGCAAAATTAGCATTTTGGGCCTCTGACCCAAATCCCACTGTAAATATTACCAGCATATACAGCCCTATTCTACTTTCATGTAAAATTCAAGATATGGATTACTCCATTTCCCAGTGTGCAGACAATTGATGACATGTACCCCCTTCTTACCCAAGAGCTTTATAAATGTTATTGACCAAAAGCAGATTATTTTTGTGCATCTTTTCAATTTTCTCTACATCTCATAGAAGCCATTTTGACTAAGGTACCTCATAGCTGAGCACCAAGAGTCTGGATGGTAATTAAAATACACAGAGTGAGTCTGTCTGCCCATTCATCTATTCAAGTCACAACACAGTCATTAAACAAAACCCCAGGATTCATAATATGGATTTTGAGTTCTGACAGCACAGCCATTCTACTTAGCCACCTTTTATTATGGATCATTATTTTAATGCTGATTTAATCACACCCAAATCCTATGGGGCTACTTCAAAATCCTGTTTAAAATGGAGACATAATTTCCTCTTAAATAGTTAATCAACTTGCCAATATTTTCATCACGTTCACTTCACTAGCACTGAAAACCTTGCCTTGCCTGTTCAACTTTAATTTTATAAGAGCTGTGTATTACATTTCAGCCCCATATAAGTAACATACAGGGGCAGAACATGTTTTAGCTAATTAATGCTTCTGTAACCAGAGTCGCTGAAAAATATGCATCAAATATTTATATAATTGGCTCCCCAAAGAAGTTCTGAGTGCTGAGAGACTGAAATACAAAGTCCAAAGACCTAGAGCACAAAAGACCCCAGTCTTTCTCTGTTTGCATTCTCATTGGCTTCAGGAGGCATTCATTAACAGGGGTGAAGGTCTAGGACTCAGATTTCCATATCCTTTTAAAATTAATGTTAGCTACTATTAAGCTTTCCTCTGCACTTTGGATGAATGAATATTTTGAGGCAATTACAATGTCCACACTGAGTGCCTGCGAGGTGTCTCACATGTACTAAGGGCATGAGATGTTTTCCTGGGAATATCCACAGAGCACATTGATAGATTTTGGGGGAAAACATATTTCTTTTTTCAGGTTTTTAATTACTACTGAATTAAGCAATATATGTGACATCATTTTGGCTACACTTTGACTTTAACAGGTGACAGGAGAGAGAGTCTTCTCCCACTGACAAATAGGGAGCACCTTAGTGCAACAAAACAGTGCATTTCAACCCCATAAATAAAATCTACCGCAGCATTATAAGCTTTTGTTTGGCTAAGGCTGGGGAGGTGTTAGGTTTGTTTGGCTGGTTGGGTTTTTAAGTTTACAGGGGTTTTTCTCCACAAAAATTCAAAAACATGCCTTGGAATATCAAGCAGAAAAATCCAATCACAACCTCCATCATCAGTAATATTAATATCAGCACTGAGGACCTTAAGGACTTCCTTCCCCTCAAGTATAATGTAATCAAGGGGGTTTAGTGAGACATTTCTGAAACCATACTAGCTCAAAAATTGAGGTTAGATGAGCTTCTTGGAGGATAATTTGCACTTTGTTTTAGAATTGTCATCATCTTCCCCTTGAAATAATATTTCCTCTCCCAACTGCTACTTAGCAAAGTACATTTCACTTCCAATGTGCTCGAAAATGATCCAGCTTTGTCAGAATGCCAAGGCACTTCTCCAGTGTCTTCTTATTCCATACCTATTATGCCTTACCATACATAATAGTAATTGAAAATGGTGTGTGTTCCATTTGCAGTCATTAAAGCAACAGTAAAATTCAAATTTAGGGGAATGACTGGTTTCAGATTAGGTGAAACACAATTATCAGTTTCCCCAGGAACAAATAACGTGCAAACAAAAAACAAAACAGGAAGATTGTATTAAAAGAAAGGAAATTTTATCTGGAGGACAGCAATAAAAAATGAAAGTTATTAGGAAGCTGAAAATGTAGTCAAAAATTCCTTAATTCACAAATAATAACTGGGTGAGTGGAGACAGTCCTTAGTCTTGCCTATTTTCCACAAATTCAAACACTACAATATGCCTCCCTCCACAGACAAATTATACATCTTCATTTTTTTCTTGTCCTCTTCTTTTACACATTTGACAAGATAAGTGAGAAAGGTGTTTATCCCTAGTTATCAAGCATATAACAATCATAATAATGTCACATGTTAGCAAACATATTAACATCATGAAAATTCCCACTTGTCAAAAAAAAAGATAGCTTCAGAAATAAAGATTTTTAAATTGTTGAAACTCTATCCTGTGTACCTAGAGATGAACTTCCTGAGGTCTAAAAAGTTTCAGTCTACAAAAGCAGTTTCTAGAAGAACTCCCATGTCCTGGGAGGTTGGAAGACCCAAACCATTCCACGATTCTTTGATTCATGAAATCCCATCATTCTTATATTAGTGGATTTTCTTGCAAAACCATAGGAAGATGATGTAAGGCAGAGAAACCAAGGCCTGCTTTAAACCAAGGGTCCAAAAGTGGAATCACTCTAATATTTACCTTTGCAGCCAGATTAGACCTATCTTAAAATCTGGTCCAGAGTGTATATTAGGGAATATATCTCAACTTCCAATAGTATTATATGGAAAAAATCCATTTCTTATAGTAGCACTGAAATGCACAACAACAAACAAAAAAAAGTCTCCACCAAACAAACATTCAGCATAATCCACTGGAAATGTAGTAGCTGAAAGTCCACTGTGCTATACAACAATACAAATGCTGGTTTCAGGCTGTCCTCAGTTTAATGAATTTATAGACTTTTTTTTTTTTCCCCAGCACTAAAAGCAGAAGTTTTTCTCATATCAGCTCAACATACAATTTAAATCCACATATAAGGACAGCCTTTCACATGTGCCTAATCAGCATTTTCTTCGAAATTCACAGCAAGAAAATGGGCAGAACCTTCATCATGTTCCAACAGAAATTAACTAACAAAAGAAAAATATCAATCAAGAGATAAAAAGGAAAGGAAGTAAAAGCCAAAGGACATGGGCAGGGAAGAAAAAGGATAAGACATAGTCCTTCCAGTTCCTTCCAGTTTCTCAGGAGATTCTGGAAGGGAAAAAAGCTTTCCCTATTCAATTAGACAGCTTGTGTGCTGGGGAAGGACAAGAGGAGGGATGGGGGACAGGAGTCTCTGCACACACAGTTAGACAAGTGATGGAATAGCTTTTTTTTGTAATTTTCAAAATCAATTATTTTTTTCCATAAAGGAACTGAGCAACAATTTCCTGTGAACTGCCCAGTTCACTTACAAAACTCCATTTTCTCTTCATAGTCGACTGTGACAAAAAGGGTTTTTTTGATCAACACTTTATGACATCATTTATCACTGTGTATATTATTTAAGAGCATGTGTCATCACTTGGAAGGAGGCCAAAACAGAGTTTGTATCCAGCTGGACTTAGGGTAAATAATGAGTCAAATAATCAAATCCAAATCTCCTGCTTGACTTTTTGAGTTCTGATGAAATTCAGAACTGAAAGGGGTCTCCAAAAAACAGCTGTTCTCCTGGGTTTTATGCAATTTGGTTATAAAAATCATAGCAGTAAGATGGTCATGTACTGAACCATAACCCCAGTGTGCAGCATAAAAGAATCAGGATCTGAGATCACTTTTTTCTGCTCAGTGCAAGGATGGCTCAGCCAGGCTGTGCAGTGAAATACAACCCAGAGCCACCTGCAACTCAGAAAATAGGCAAGGAAAATGTTAATAGTCAAAAGACTTTTCTATTTCTTTCTATTCCTGCCAGTGATTTAACATGCATACACAGTCAATCTCAAATCTGCAGTTTCAGTCTGTGATTTGCTCCACGTTTTGGAAATATTGACTGGTTGCACTGGAAGCAACACGAGCTATAGGTTCCAAAAAGGAGCTTTAAATCTCTCAAATTTGGTGTCAAGAACAACAGAGCGCCTAAAACCAGAACCCAGCAGGGATTTCCCTTCATTGGATATAAATATCCATGGCTTTCAAAGGGGCACAGAGGGATAGCACGGAGCTCAGTGCAACAACATGGAATTTAGAAGATCTGTGCTCAAGTGA
The DNA here is from genome assembly GCF_029582105.1 of Oenanthe melanoleuca. Lineage (NCBI taxonomy): Eukaryota > Metazoa > Chordata > Aves > Passeriformes > Muscicapidae > Oenanthe > Oenanthe melanoleuca. Next base: position 9,260,452 of record NC_079334.1, read on the forward strand.
CTGACTGGCAACAGCCAAGTGAAATAACCACAGCTCCCAGCTGAGGTGAGCATAGTGCCATTCCAACAAGACACACGTGGGGGAATAAAAACATCACAGGCTGGGATCTTCTCCTGTCAAAGCATAGGAGCTGCTTATTCTGTGGGCGGAATGAAGAAAGGACACAAAACTTACATATGGCTGAGAAGAAAGCTGAGAGTCACACTGAAAATATTGTGAGGAAATATGAAATGTCTTAGCAGTGTTGCAGCAAATTACTTAAGAAAAACTTTCTTCATTTTAACAATATTTAAGTTGTCGGGGTTTTTTGGTAAGAAAAGTGTGTCTGCTGCATGCCATAAGAGCATTTAGGTAAAGAAATATGTTTTCAGCTGAAGTAAGATTGAAATTGATACTCAAATTGAACAACAACAACCACCATGTCTTTCTCAGGCAAAGAGACACACCCTGGATACCTTCTTAGCTTCACACCATATTTTGGGCATCCAAAGTGGCCATCATTATCTTGGGTTGCAATACAGAATGTGGCCAGAAATGTGAATTCTGTCCCCATCTGTTGCAGCCGGGTGGGGCAGGGACCCTTATCTCCTGCATATTATCTGCTAATGGGCCATCTTTAAACCAGCTGGGGCAATCATCTTTATCTTTCCACAGCCCATCCTCCCTCCAGGAAGATATCATCTGCTGCTGGGCCATTGAATCCCACTGTGTGACTGATAAAATTCCATCATCCCACTGGGACATGCTCCAGCCAGGGGGAGGAGCCAAGTCTTTCCTACATAGATAAAAACTGAGATTTTGGACACCAAGATATCGTCTTTCCACTGGATTCCAGAGGAAAACTGGACCTTTCCACATCATCCCTGAACCTTCAGAGGAAAACTGCACCTTCTACAGGAGCACTGCTCCAGCTGAACCACATCTGCCACTGCAGGAGGATGCAGCCACCATTGAATGGGACTGCTGCCAACACCCTGACTGACTGACAGGGTATCAGGTTGTATTCTGACTCTGTCAGTGTTTTGGGATTGTTCTTTGTAACACTGTATTTCTATTTTAATTTTCCCAGTAAAGAACTGTTATTCCTACTTCCCATATCTTTGCCTGAGAGCCCCTTAATTTCAAAATTATAATAATAATTTGGAGGAATGGGGTTTACATTCTCCATTTCAAAGAGAAGCTTCTGCCTTTATTGGCAGACACCTGTCCTTCAACCCAGGACAGATTTCCCTCGGGACACCTGGTGCCATGTACGAGGTGCAAGCCTCCCCTCTTACCTCGGGGTCCTTCTCGATCTCCAGCCCCGCTTCCAGCAGGTTGCGTTCGTACTCCTCCCGCTGCAGCCGCCTCTCCTCCTCCAGGGCGTCCAGCGGGCTCAGCTCCACCAGTTCCAGGCCCGGCAGCCCCGGCCACTCCGGCAGGGCTTGCTGGCCATGATCCTGCTGGGGCTCAGCACGGCCCTTCCCGGCGCCTCCGTTGGAAACCAGCTCCACGGAGGGGGATCCGTGCCACGGCTCCGGGGAGGCCGCGCCGGGCGCGTGCCGGGCCAGGCTCCGGCGGTAGTGGTAGGCCAAGACGTAGTCCACCTTCCTCTTGCTGTCCCTGAAGTGCAGGCCACTCGGGGAGCCCTTGTCCCTCTCCCCTGCCAGGGTCCCTTCCACGTAGTTGTTGATAATCTGGGAGAGAAACAAAGAAGTTGCACAGACAAGAAAGCCAAAAAGCCCAAGGAGTTGGGAAGGGTCTATCTCCATACGAGTATGTGAAGCCACGAAGAACCCAGGTATGACCTACAAATACTAACTTCAGTCTCACTTCATTCCTCCTCTGACCATAAACTAAACATAGTTTAGGTTACCCCAACACATGGGATCACCACAGAAGAGCAGGTACAGAGGCACATCCCAACTCTGTCACCCTGCACAGACCAAGGGGAGGGGACACCCACATTTTGACGGGGCACAGGGAACTGAGAATAAGGATCACATTACAGACTATGTGCCCACATGCTGTGGAGTAAAGCAGGCAGGGAAGGGAAGCAAAAACAGTGTCAGAAGGGAAGAAATTGATCTTAGCCAGAATAGGAGAAATATCTTCAATGAGACTCAAGGAATAAATCAATCTTATCCAGAATAGGAGCAATATCTTTAATGTGCTTCTAGGTCCAGAAGGGCAGGGCTGGACAGAAACACTTTGGAAAATACCAGGGATTAGAAAGGATATATCCCATGAGTGGCTAGCAGTGCTAGCTTGTATTTTAACATATGAAAAGACTGTGTGACTAACCAGTAACACTGCAAAAGGGAATCCACAGCTAAAATCCTTCAAACTAACCATGTTGCACTCACTCAGTCCTTCAAACCATCCCTGCTTCATCATTGCCCTCTCAGAGCCCTTCTGGGATGCAGCTCCAACAGTAATCCTGCTATCACTCCCCACCCTGGATGGGAATTCTGCAGCATTCATGTGGAAGTCTGGCACTGAAGCATTCACTTGCACATCCCACTCATTATGGCAGCCCACGAGTTTTTCAAACTGTTTCCAACCAGCATTTCCAGCACAATGCTGCAGTGTAAAGCCCTTCAGAGAGATCCCTAGATTGTTATTCACTGGAGTGACATCAGCCCTCCAATGATGGGGGGAAAAGATAAAAGCAAGGGTCAACCTGATCCAAAGCAATCATCCTATAATTTAATTCCAAACATTTATGGTTCCCATAGGTGACTGTAGAAGCAAAATGTTGAGAGGTACCAGTCAAAGGTTTCTTTTTCTCTTTTTCTCTCCTTGCTCACATGTGCTGGTAGTGCTGAATGCAAAGTTAACCACTTGCTGTATGGCATTTGTCTTGTTTGTTAACACAATGCAAATTTATGAATGCATTCTATAAATATTATTGCACATTACTATATTCATCAACACCAGATTTTTTTTTCCATTGTTTTGCTTCACTTAGTTTCCCACAAAGTAGCTTTCAGTTGTCATGTCACTAAATAAATCTTGGGTTTACGTGCATGCTACATCCTTCATCCTTTCACAAAATTACCACTGAATAATCTGTTCTGCACATAACACCCTTCATGTCTAAAGTACATATACAGTCCCTTTAGGCACATCCAAAATTAACTCAGCACTACATCCTGGCAGAAAATAAAACTGCTTGTGAGACAGCATTTTATTGCAATTCCCCATTTCCTGATTAGATACATTTTCATGTAGTACTCACGGGCAGCCCATGCAAACTTCCCGGATCCATCTCTGCCCCGGCAAGGAAAAACCCGTGGCAGATTTCTAGTGTCCCTCCCAGAGAGTTTCAGGCTATACAGGGCAGAAGGAATGATGTCACCACCAGCAGGTCACTGGCACAAGGCAATGCATTAGCTGGCTCTAGAAAAGATGAGCTCTGAGCATCCTCTCTTCCCTTACTGAAGAGTGTTGGCAGAAACAAGAAGCACGAGCAAGAAGTGGGAGAGGGAACAAGGAGGTTGGAGAATGTGAAAATCACTCTGAGGTTTTTCCTGTTTGTTACTGTGTGGAGCCACCTGCTACATCCCAGCCACCTGAGAGGGCACCATAGCAACACTTGGGGTTGCTGGAGTTACACATGGGATGAGGAGAGTCATTAATGACTCCCTCTGCCTCCCCATGGACTCTTTTCCTCACTCTTGGCAGCAAGGTGCCATCCCCATAATTATGTGTGTCCAATTCACGGAAAACGAATCAAAATTCCAACAGATTTCACTAAAGACATTTCCTGCCCCTAAATTTGCACTGCTTGCCTTACCATGTGACATTCTGGCACAAAGAGACTTTTTTAGGGAGGAACACAAAAAGTAGCAATTTCAAAAATGTCTCTGAAGGAGCTATCAAATCTTTCTCTCCTCCCCTCTCCCAGCCACTGTAAAAGTCAGAAACAGTGATTTAAATTACAAGCTTAGGTCCTGTTTTCATTGCTGCTGATGTTTCCAAGACAAGACGCCATCACACCAAGGAATAAGAGAATGGGAAGGTAGGATCAGCATTTCATTATGGTTTTCTTCTATAGGTCTGATAGCAAATATATCACTACAAATACATCCCCAAAGGTGCTTTCTCTCATGACAGATCTCCTCTGAACTCTTACAGCCACACCGCACTTCCACTGGAATCAATCCAATCCAGCCCCCATTACCACCTGAGCACAGCTGGCTCAGGGTTGGCACAGGCATACCCCATTTAATGAGCAAGCTATAGATCTTTCCTGCCACTGGGGATAATAGCAACCCCCTCCATTCCTGCTCTGAAAGATTTTGGCTAAAGTAAACAAGAAAAGTTTGGTGAGAATACTACTGCAGAAATTAATTTTTGCTGTACACAGAGAGACAACTGAACCACCTGAGGCTGTGGTATCACTTTCCTCATAAAGATTTGTCTCCTTTTTCTAATTTAACCAACACACAGTAAGGTGCACCCTGCTTTTCTCTTCTTGCTTCAAGCCTCTTCATAATCCCAAATGCACTTGAGGTAAGTTAATGAACATGAAACTCTACTTACAGAACTTCTGTAGGACACCACTGATGCTTCAAGAGCTCCACTGGTCCCGTTTCTGTGCCAGGAAGTTCTGTTGTGAGGAGCAGTGAGGTATTTGCTGTTGTAGGCTGAAAAAGAGTCCCTTGCTGATTTTGCTGTCTTCTGTCCATTGAGAGTTGAGTGTGAGGAGGGTAGAGCAAAGTCTGAGAAGGAGAAATAAATACATAAAGCAGGTTTTGTACAGGTGGTTCCCTAATGCAATGGGAAATACTGCAGTCAGTAGACACTATTCATTTCTAGTGCTGTGAACAGATCCAGTGGCATCAGGTAAAGGTACAAACTTGTGAATCATGGTCATTCCCAATAAAGAAGTCTTTATAACTGTGAAATGTTCATGAAGTATATATAAGATTGTACCTAAATTTTCAGGTCTCGGGGCTAATGCCTGGAATTTCTAGACACACTTCCCATTTCTTGTGTTTGACAAATTACATGGTAATGGTGTGGAATAATAGAGAGTCTGGAGGGGGTGAGAATCATCACAGAATCACAAAATGTCCTGAGGTGGAAGGGACCTTAAAGATCATCTCATTTCTATCCCCTGCCATGGGCAGGGACACCTTCCACCATCCCAGGTTGCTCACAGCCCCATCCAGCCTGGCCTGGAACACTGCCAGGGATGGGGCAGCCACAGCTGCTCTGGGCAGCCTGTGCCAGGGCCTCAGCACCCTCACAGGGAACAATTCCTTCCCAATATCCAATCTAACCCTGCTCTGTGTCAGTGTGAAGCCATTGCCCCTTGTCCTGTCACTCCAGGCCCTTGTCAAGAGTCTCTCTCCATCTTTCCTGTGGCTCCCTTCAGGCACTGCAAGGCCACAGTGAGGTCACCCCAAAGCTTCTCCTCTCCAGGCTGAACAATCCAAATTATCTCAGGCTTTCTTCACAGCAGAGTGGCTCCATCCCTCTGATCCTCTTGGAGGCCTCCTCAGTCCAACAGGTCAATTCCATACAGGCACAGTGAAAAATGCTGATAAAAACTTGTGGATACTGAAACTGTTAGCACACAAATGCTTCATACTCTTTCCCCCTCTAGTGGTGCCACAGCTGAAATGGGGTTGACTGATCCATACTCTCATCCTCTTGGAGAAGCTCTTATTGTGAGGGAAAACCCATGCCTTGTTGCTTCTAGCAGTAATGTTTTATACCCAGGAGAAGATATCCTGTAGGCATCTGCCAACATGGTGAGCACCATCACCACTACAGAGACAAAGCACCACTGCTTCTGTCCAGTCAGGACTTTTCTCAAGGAAGAAGAAATAACAGCTCCCATCTATCCAGAAAGACACCACATCCACTGTGTACTGCTAAAGTCTGGAGGTTGCTTTTCCCCCTCATTTAGCTGAGCCCCTTCTATCCCCTACACTCAGACTGAAACTGCTTCCTCACCACCCCATTCTGAGAGAGGAGACAGTGGAATGCTAAAGAAGGAAATGCTTGGAGGAGGGGGTCTGACCCCTAAATGTTATGATTGTTATATTTCCTGTCAATACCAGGTTAGGGTCCAGCAGCACTTGAACAGTCCAGCAGACTGACTCACCAGTCTCCCTGTCTGATCTCCCAAGCAGCCTCGTGCTTGGTTCACTTTAATGAAGCACATAATGATGCCACAAGGGAAACTCCAAGGAAAATAATTAATAAGTGAAGGTTTCATTCCCAAAGGCCACACACAATGTTTCTCCAGTATTTTCAGACTGAGTCTGGGATATCTCACAAGACCTTTACACAGTCAATTAAAGACCTCTTTTTCTTTCCAGTCCTTTTAACTAGGTCTAGGAAAAAAGCTGCAATTCATTTATAATAAGATGATTTCATTTCCATTATGCTTCCCAACCTCCAGAAACTGTGTCACGAACCTGAGATTAACACTGGTAAACTGGTGAGGCAGTCAGGGACTCCCAGGCAGAATAAGTTTTTTGATGGAAATGCAATTGCCATATCTGTATCTAGAAGACTCCTGTTCTCCCAAAAGCTTCTCATCTTCCCAAATTAGACTGATTGAACCAAAATGTTTTGTTTTGAATGCATTCCACATTTGACAGTTCTTGCCTGTGGTACAGCAGTGCCTCAGGGGCTTCTGCTTCAGATGCAGCCTGACCTCATTCCACCCTGTAAGCCTTTATGACATCTGGCCTTATATGTTCTTATGCTGTAAATATTCTTGAGGAATTAGTATTGATAGAAACAAGCTCCCAGTGTGTGCATGTATGTGAATATACATCAAAAATTTAAATATGCACACATGCATAACATATTTGCATGTATATATGTATACATATATATGAATCTCCAGAGAACAGCAGTACAGGGAATCTTGAATTCAACTTTGAAAGCAAATGTTCAAGAACTACAGTTATTCTACAAAAATTGCTGGGGAGCCATCCCTCCAGTCAAACTCCATCAAGTTGTAAATGGCTTCCAAGAACAAGATACCTCCAGGACAGAGATCAATGACCAGCTCCAGTGCCAATTCACAGCCAGTCACCACCTGCTCTCTCAGCCTCTCTGCACTCCTCTGCCTCAGCTTTTTGCAAACCTAAGGGTTGGCCATGTGTGCAGCAATCAATCTCACTGTTTTGTGAGGTCCTTGTCCAAAGTGCCACCATGAAGAGGTTGCACAGAGTGCCAAAAGTGGAAGGACTGAGAGGGTGTGTTAAAGGACCACACTGCTTGTGAAAGAGGCAGTGAAGGAGTGTGCCTAATTAGGAGCTCTGTATTTAGTCCTGAGTAACAGCCAATTAACTGAGCTGAGTGGTCCAGATGATCATATTATCACAGCACAGAGTAGCTGCACGTATGCAGAATAAACTGCAAGTGGTTTGGTCACCCAAGGCACAGACAGGGAACTGCTTTCATTTATCTTCCTCCCTTTCCAGTTAAGTATCAGAAAGGATCTGCATTTCTAAAAGACACCACAGTTAGAAGGATGCTCCTCTGCAAAGCTGTTCAAAACATCTGCAGTTTAGGAGCATTGTTTGGCAAACTCCAACCCCCAAGTAGGGATGGAAAAAAACCTATTTGAACTTACTGTTTCCTTGTAGCTTTACTCAAACATATTTTTTTCAAAGGATATACATATATGAAAATACATAGCATGGTTATACACATGCTTATAGGTAGGACTCAGTAACTCAGTTGTATTCCTTTACATTTGGCCATACATAACACAGATATCCTTTGCCTTGCCACCTCCAGAATATGATTAGAGAAAAAAAACTCTTTGTAAAGACAACCATTCAATTCTGAGTTTAGTTATGGGACTGATTTTAATAGAAGCAGTTAAGCTGCAGGGAACTAACACCTAAATAGCTCCTGAACAATTCTAAAGAGAGAAATAACACACAGGTAAAATTTAATGGTCAAATTCTAACATTCTGTTATTCAAATAAGGAGTTTGAAGTTCACAGCAGAGATACAGTCCCAGAAACAATGAGATAACATAGAAACAACCACAGAGCTTTTGACTGTGACAGCAAAAGAAAAATTAATCAACATCAGCTCTTAAAGTTATTCAGGGCAGTTATTCTAAACTTGTACACTGAGAACTCCAGCACAAAGGTTTTATACACTGACCAGATTTGCTCCTTTTGTATGGGAATTGAGAGCTCGGGGCTGCCCATTTTCTTCTGGAAAACGATATTACTCACTCCCCACAGTTGCAATGCAATAAGGCAAATATAGGTGGAAACAGCAGAAGACCAGAACAAGGCACTTGCCTAGTAATTGTCTTTTCACATGGAACACAACACTGACCCACAGCTGCACTTCGGAGGCTTCAGGAGAAATTATCTCTGCATGTTTTATCTCTGAGCTCTCTGTATGTTCTTTATTTTTTTAATATCCTAAAAGAAGACAGAGAAGTCTGTCCAAAGTACTCCTTTCTTTGTTCTCCACCCCATTTTGGCCTATCCCACTTCCTAGGCAGCAATAAGAGTGAAACACAGAATAAACTTACCAGGCAGGTGTGTTTCCATGTTGCCTGGAGGTTTGGCTGGAAGTTGCGTCAGTGCTAAAATAGGATGTGGCTATGCCGTGCACAATCTGCTTCTGCACTGGCTTAAGGAGGGAACAGCACCAGCAGCTATTTCCATCCTGCCTTGATCCTGCTTTAAGCAAACCACAAACTGAAGCTAATTAGTGAGATCTGGTTTGGTGATTACTGTCATGGAGGGAAGAGATGGAGAAAGACCAAACTCCCATAAGCTGAGAGGCCATGGCAATTCTCTGCTGGAACTTCAGCACCTTGTCTTCATGCTCCATAATAGCAAGGTAACAACAGGCATATTTTGTCCAGAAGGCAGTGGAGAAGAAGGAAAAAGGCTGATGCAGAACCAGGGCTCTAGAGCAGAGCCAGCTCTGTGCAAAGAACCAGCACTCGAGGATCAGATTGTCTTGGAGGTGGTTTCTGTGGGGAAAAGTCTTTATATCTACAAAACTTCACAGTGCTTCCAGGTAGGTGGTAAGTGCAGAGCCTTTTATAAGGCTCTGTTTCAAGTACTCAAGTTACCTGAGTGCCTGGATGCGCTGTCATTCCTACATGAAATATTCAAGGGATTATCTTGTAATCAACTGTCTAATCAGAACAGGTGATGGATCCTGCTTAGCCTTCAACCTTGCAATTTAAGCAATGTATAGGCAAGAAAAGTTGTTGATAACCAATGCTATCTGAGAAAGGACTCTTATTTGCCAATGATAACTAGAGGGACATGTAACTAATTCAAATCCAAATATTTTCCTTATTTTGGCCTATTTATGACATTATGATGGTTTCTCTAGTGTGACAGGGAAAAATGTATTTATTCAATGCCTGAACAAAGTCAAGTGGTTCTATGACCTTGTGAATCAGGATAGTGCACTGTGCCATGGCTGGCAGAGGTAAAAGTTGTCTCTGTCACAGAGAGATGTGCTGATGCACCTTGGTTGTGCTATCAAAGCTGCTGAGTACATAAAGGGAGCAGTGCAGCTGTTGTGTCCCAAAACGTGGGCTGGGTAATGTAAAATTTTCCCAGCAAGACTAAGAAACTTATATGGGGTTTTAAATTAATTAAATCACCCCAATCTTCTTGATCCCTACTTTGAAATTACATTTCTTATCTTCTAAACAATATATCAACAGATATCAGATACTTTGTTCTTTTTACCCTGCTAGTATCTTGTGTTACTCTCAGAACTTCTTTCAGAAGTTTTAAAAACTAAATTAATCTGTTTCCTAGTCAGGCAACAAATCTCCTGCTTTCTACACCTATCTCAGGGAGAGGGAAATTAAAACTTTCTGAAACTTTCACTATTTTCCATCCACAATCTAAGCAGCTCCAACTAAGCTCAAACGAGAAAGGCAAATCCTGGCTAATTCTGGAATAGTATCGGAATGTAAAGCCAGGTCCTGCTGGGATCCCTGTGGATGTATAGCTCTGCCTGCACAGGTCCCAATTAACAGCTCCTATAAGCCATAAGGATGGGTGTGTTACAGGTAACACACTTAGCTCAGGTAATAAATAATAAACACAGCAATATGAGAGGAAGCAATATCCAGCTGCTTAGAGTGGAAGAAGACTATTTTTAAGACTTTCCAATGGAGAAAATCATATCTTGGCATCACTGTATTTCCTGAGGTACCTGGGTATGGTGTTAATTGATAATGCAGGGCTGTGATAAATAATACCAATATACCTGATTGTGTTTCACCTGCTGTAGAGAAGTGGTGCTTGCAAGTCTGTAAATTTAGCAGAGAGATTAGATGTTTTGAATTATTAAGGAGTTATATAAGACTCCTCCCCAAATCCATTCAGCATTCCTGTAAATTTATCCTGTGTCACACTCAACAATCCAGCTGATGTTCTGAAGCTGTGGGATGTGCTCCCCATCATTGGTGGGAAGGTAAAGACCAAGGCAGTTCAAACCCACCAAGGCTCACAAACCAGTTTGTATGAACTGGGAAACATTCCTCAAAGCCTTGGTTCTGCTGGAGAATGCCAATGGAGCAGTCAGATGTAGAGTACTGTGTGATGTGCTGGCACACTTGGTTGTGGGCAGGACTGTGCTCTTCACTCCTGCCAGGGAGGAATTCTGCTGAAAGTATTTCATTGCACTAATTGCAGCTGCCTGTGTGAAAGGCAGTGAAACCTGCACAGAGCAGATCTGAGCCCACTGGGTCCTTAGGCAAAATACAGACACCTCTTTTGGGGCAGATTGTCTAAAAAGTCTGATTTTCATGGCAGCAAGTTGAAGTCAAAAGCGTATTTACCTCCTCAGCCTGTTAAAGGAGATGATATAACATTCCCTTCTGCTTTTTCTTTCCTGCCAGTCTGTTTCTACAACAGAATTTTCAAAGAAGACTCTTCTGGCCTTGCTCATGACAGGGGCTTGGAATACACAGGTAGTAGCCAGGCCTGAGTAACAACATCCAGAGCCAAAGTCCCCAGAACTCCCTGCTGTAAGTAAAGCCAGCAAGTACTCTTCCCATAGGCTGCATTGCACTGACTCATACAATTAATTATCTAATTAGAAGACCTGTCTGCAGCCACAAAGCCTTAGGCTGGAACCCCGTCAGCTTTCACAAGTTAAGAAGGGTCAGTCTGGGTGACAGCACAGGTTGAAACAAGGGGACATCCCAGCCATGGTAAGTGGAAGAGGATGACATTTGCCTTTTACTCCTGATCCATCCTTTCTCTCTGCTCCTCTCTGATGTTGCAGATTGCTGTTCCATGAACAGCTGATCTTCAGCTTCAGATGAACTGTTGACTAACAGGGTGATCCAAATCCATCTGTCAGGGAGCTTAATATCTAGAGGCAGCTACAGGAAGAAACTGGTGTGAAGGTGGTAGTAAACTGGTGACAGATCTACTGCAGCAAGTGGGGCTGGTGCCAATTAAAACTAGGATTCTCTCTCTGGTGTTATTGTGGCCTATAGAAGAAGACACAGAGATTCACAAAAGGCCTGCACTTCTACACTGTGCAGCAATAAAAGATGTCTTGAAAGAATAATAAAAAGGGCTCACAATTCAGGGTGTGTTGAATCCACAGCTGACTGGCAAGAGAGAAGCAGCAGGGATCTTCCTGGCTCCTCTAAAAAAGGAATACAACTTACCTTTTTAGCTGAAAGCACAGGAGTTTTTGTTTCTTCTCAAATGGGAGCTTTCCTTGCAGATGAGGAGGTGCCTTGATCCATTTAATCATGTCACAGTGCCATTCATTAGTTTTAAATTGTTGGTTAAACAAGGAGCTTAAATAATGCTTGTCTTTCAAAAACACACATGGAAATAACAGTCCTCCCTCTCTCATATTTTTAAGAAATTCGTACTTCCCAATGAAACTGCTCCACTGATACAAAATTCCTCCATGACCAACAATACTCTAGAAAATCTTTTGTGTTCCATGCCCCAACTAGACAAAGTGGAATTTAAATCCTTATAAATATATGCCTGGGAGCAGTAACTAAATTCAACTCGCCACTACAAATTCTGCATCTAAACTAATTCCAACTTTTGGAACAAATGCAACAGGTGAAGTTCAGGTACCTGGCAATAAGGGAAATAATCACTGAGCTTTCTCCTTGAGATGGTCTGGTCAAGAGCTGAAGTAAGAGCTGTCCTTAACCCTGTACACAAGTTCTGAGGACCTGCAGAATTTACACAGCCTGTCCTCAACACACAGTTTCTTTGCATTCAGCTTCAGGACAATTACCACTGCAGAAAGGTATTTGGTTGCCTGAGCCACAACCAGTATTGTTTGTGTACCAGGAACATCCTACTCCCATTCTGAAGTGTTATCCCATAATTACTGTACTCCCTGAAAAAAATGGGAGAAAAAAAGAGCAAAAAATTATAAGTCCACGTGTGTCACTAAGGACTGAAGTGGGGAATGAAAGTGTAATGTCTCTGCAGACAATATTAAATTTGAGAAATGTTCTTTAAGTATAAGCAACTGCTTCTAAGCACGCTTTGTTTGTGGTTGTTCTTTTGTATGTTTTTTTTCAATAATGTGGATTAATGAAGGGAATGTGAAATGAAGGGAATTTCTCTCCTACGATCCACCCCAAGATGAATCAGACTGTGCTCTGTTGTGCTGGTAAGCTTTATTGTTTGCTGTGTCGATACAATCATTCAGGATTCTAATGGATAAGGCAGTGTACAGAGAAAATGAGGCTTGCATTGTGAAGTTCCTCCATCATAAAGCTTCAGATTAAGCAGCTGGGCTTCTGGACAACATTCAGGGCGTGCAGTTGCGAGCGCGGCATTCGCACAGCGAGGCGGAGGGGATGGAGTGCTGCACCACGGTCCCGTTGGGACACCGCAGGGGGATTGTCACTGTGCTGGTCTGAGTGGCTGTACAGCAGCTGCACTGGTCTTCCCACTGCTCTTGCTGAGCAGAGTACCTGGTGGTGCTTCTGCACTTGCCCTACATGGAAAAAAAAGAGAGCTGAAGGTTGAACAGAGCCTCATTGCACTCAGAATCCTGGTGTTTTCCTTCAAAACATCTGTGGGTGACTTTGTCCAGCTTCTGTGCACTGCTGTGAAACATGAACTCAGAAACAGGTGCCTGACTCCAGAATAAGCTGGGGTGCTGCTCAAGGAGCTCTTATGAGCATAAGCAGAGCAAAGGAGAGGTGAAGAAACTGCTCACACACACACACACAAAAAAAAGCCCAAAATCTAACACATACAAAATTTAAAATCTCATATGGAATGTCCAGAATGATGGTGTTGGCTTCTGAGAAAATGTGGTTATCATGCATTCAGAAAGTGCTTTAGCCCACACACCCACTGTTGCCCTACTGGTGCTATTTTTTCTTGTTCTGCTTGTCTGGCCACTTAACTAATTTAGACCAAGCTGTCAGTGCCTGTAGCCATAAGCCTTCATGATATAAGAACAAGCAGCCCCGCATAACACTCTGTCAGAGTCCATTTCCTTTGGTGGCTTTGTGCTCTTATTTCCCATCTAATTAAATTTAAATATCCTATCATTATCAAGAAGGACTTTAGAAAAAGTGTACTTAATATTGTTTAGTTCCAGTATAAAATCTGGACTACTGCAGGAGAAACATCAATACTCATGACTTCATGGCTAAGGACCATTAACTTTGTAGACAGGACAAGAGGTCAAAAATTCTTAGTTATGCCATAACTTGGATTGCACAGAAGGGTGGATTAAAATCCTTGTATGTGGCTTGTTTATCTTGGAAAGAGCAGAGATGGAAACAGCCAGAAGGGAAGTAATGCTCCTGTTTTAAAAGGAAGTTGCCATATAAGGAGTAAGCAGTGATGGGCAGGAAATTAAACATTTAATCTGATTATGGAAGACACAAGACACGTAGAACAAAACAGCTTAGTGCCAAGGCTAATGGAGGAATCCCAGAGCTTATAGGGCACGCAGTCAAATCTTGGCACTCAGGTTTAAAGGCCTTTTAAAATGCCATTTATCTAAATAGCTATTTCAATTCCCCTAATCAACCCAGAGGCTCAGTGCTTAACTACAGACTCAGAGCTGAAAATCAGATTCACAAGGTGAAGAAGATAAATAATCCTTTTTTTTTAATGTAGAAAATCCTAACAGAGCTACTTCAGAGTCATTAATTTCTAACAGAAGGAAGACAGTGGGATAAATGGAGCCTTTGTGTCTAACACGTGCCTTTTTTCATGCTAGTTTGACTAGGGAAAATTCAGCATCACCAAATTACTTCAGGAAATAAGTGCCAATGAGGTTAACACCCAGTCAATCAATGAGAAACTGGTGCTCCACTTACTGAAGTGAAACATGGTGAAGGAAAAGGTTTATTTTTGGGAAAGAGAAAGGGGAGGTCTTGGGACAGAGGGGGAGTGGATTTTTGTTATTTACCTCACAGTGAGAAATGGGCACTTCCTTTTCAGCCACACATCCATTGATATTCCCATACTGCAGTCTGGTACTTACGGTACGACATTCCACCTCCACACCTACCAAGTTAAAAAAAAAAAAAAAAAAAAAAAAAAAGAAAGGGTTTGACACTGCTGACAACTGCTTTTTGTAACTTGCTTCCCTTTACTCCTGAAACTGCTGTCAGTGAAATTTTATTCCTGCTACAGTCCCTAGCTGGGTGTGCCTCCTTAAAGCAATTAACGTGTAGCTGTGTGACTATTTCACACTACAGCCCTAAAATTCCACTAGAGGAGGGTCTCCATCATGTTTCTTTTAACTGATTGTTTTGTTTTAAAGTCACCTTGGCCCATCTAACACCAGCCTCTTCCCTGGTCTTTGACAACTCTCCTGTTAACTGTGATAACCAACAGGGACTCTGTTCCCCCGCTTTCAGAAAGAACCTCATCATTAATATTCTCAAATATAAACTAATCCAGAATATTTTCTTCTGAACTCCTGCGTGTTTTGGTCTGCATCAAAAGATTTGTGAAGAAGCCAATGTTTATTTCAGTGGGTATTTTGTGCACAGACAACAGCAGCTCTGTCTAATGTTACTACAGTTTTATGTCTCTGTGGAAAGGCAGGCTCCTACTCACACCCATTTCTAGCTACCCAATGAAATTTCCATGTTTAACAGAATATTGGACTGATTTTTAGGTACTACACAAAAGCATTTCAGAACATTGAAGGAATTCAGCAGGGCAACTGCACAACTAAGTAGATACACAAAGGGAAGAGAAAGATATCTTCCTTCCTACTAGCAAACACAGCTTTCCACTGGAATGTTGATACCAAATTAATTCTGTGCCTTGCTAAAACCTTTTATTTCATTAAAAAAAAAAAAAAAATGCAGCCTATTTCTGTTTCCAGGGCTGGAAATTCCCTTTTTCTTTTAATGATTTCATCATTCATTTATAAAAATTGTCCACCTGAAAGGACAGTTGTGTTCACACAATTGAAAAGCATGAAAAATTAAAGTCACCAGCCTCAGCTCAACTCAGCTTCATCCCCTTTGTGATCCTGATTTATCAACTTGTTCTCTAGTTACTTTACCTCTCTTATTTACTTTTTTTTTTTTGTTGACTGTACGTCCTCTGCAAAGGCAAGTGCTTGTAACTTAACAAGACATGTGAGATTGAAATCAACAAGAGAAAAGAGGTGAGAAGCAACTTCTTTGTTAAGTGGGAAAATAAGGAATATTCTTTTCCAATTATCAATTTTGTGGTTAATACCACAAAAATCTCATGAGAAAATAAGACCTGTTCACTTGTGTGCTCCCACAAACTTAAAAGCTGGAACAATGCCCTCAAACACACTGAAAAACTCCAGTTATGAAGGCATAACATAGAAACTGACTCCTCAACCAACTCCTTTGCCCAAGGATTGTTGACTCTGCTGAGCCAAAGGCATCAGCCTGGACTTGAGGGAACAAGTTCTTTGCCCAGCTCTTTGTGGCACAAAGACATCTGAAAGACAGACTCTCTCAAGACCTTGGAAGATAATGTAATCCATGTCTGTGAGTAACTGAGCTACATCCAGGCAAAACATCACTGGGAATAAGGATTTGAAGGTCCATCAATATGGGAGGCTGTAGGCATGCAGTACTTAAAACTGATCACTTAAGTCAGTTTGCCTTTGCTGCTGCAGGGAGGTATCACTTTTAAATTACTCTATCTGTTAAATAAATCTATGCATTTATTATCATGCTCATTTGGAACTAGTTCCTCCCTGATTACAATGATTGGCACTCACTCACAATTAGTAGAGCCTGCCCATCACCCTGTCTTTTAAATCTCAAAATCTGCTTTTGTTAATAAATAATTTTGAGTATTCCTTACTGGTGGCCTGGTGGATTAAAGCTCCCTTAAGCAAATTACCTGTTTGATCCATTTGATGACAGTCTCTCAATAGCTTTCTGACTTCTATCTCTCAAGCCAGAGCTCAGTGATTATCCAGACAGGCAAAGGCTGCAAACTCTCTAGGAGTTACCATCCTTCATCAGGGGTATTATTGCAGCAGCTCCTGTGCCAGTGTGGTGATGGGCTGCTATGCTGGCCATCTTTAATTTATGAGCACATGCATAGCAAAAATAAGAAAATTAAAAGATATAACACAGACAAGATGCTGTTATTCTGACTTTAAAAGAGAATTTCAATCCTTTGTTATATTTTTAAAACTTTATGTAAGCTACAGTATTATTTTTTTTTACTTACAGAGGAGAAAACTGAGTGGTTATCTACTCAGAAATGCATCAGAGATTCATTTTAGAATTGAGAACTCAACCCTGCAATCCTTCCTTATGTAAGCAAACCCTTCCTATTCTCACAGCCTGGCTGACATTTGGATTATCCACACAAAGATGCATGAAATTAAGAGTTACAGGATTGACCCCTAAACTGACAAATTTAAGAAGCAGTCAGGCTGTTCCACAGGAATGCATTTCCCCTACTACTTTTGATTAATATGTTATCAAAAAATATTACTGCCACCAGGGCTAGGCTTCTTTGATTAATTAATTTTAAGCTGATTGATTATTCATGAAGTGTTTTCCTCACATATTCAGTAGTATCAGGTTATGTAACTTGTCTGTGCAGGACCCTTCCTGTGATCACCAGATGAACAATAAAATAAAACATTCATAATTAACATCTGCATAAAATGTGGAGAGTATCTATTTCTTTCTAGGCACTTGGGAATACTGTCAAAACACGTGTTCTAGATGACAAAACATGACAGCAGCATGTCAGTCAGAGGGTGGGCTTCTTTGATGGTTTATTATAACCACATTGCTAAACTCTGTTTCATTACACTGCATATCATGGAAAATGTAGGTACTTACACACTCTGCCTTCTCCATACAAGATTTCTGGATTATTTACTTACATGTGTCACAGCAAGTGTTGCCAATTTTTGCAATTCTGCCCTAAAATAATTAAAAATAAAAAAAAAAAAACTCAAATATTGGCACAAGTGATACACTTCTGTTCTGCTGAAAGAAGATGTATAAAGCAGGGTACTAGGCAAAAAAAAACAATCCAAACCCTGAATTTCTATATTATACAAAATCATAAATCTAAATGAATAATGTTCTCTTTATCAATTTTAAGACTTTGAACTTTTGATGGTATTTGCTGGTAGCTAACTGGAAGTAATTGACTTATTAGCAAGTTCAACACCTGAAAATATCACTCTCAGCTTCTATTAGGAGCTTTCTAAAATAAAGGCATTAAATACAAATAAATTCATGGAAACCAGAAGGATAAAACCAGTAACATTCAAGTCTTATATCTGTTTAAGAAATATCACATCTGTCAAGTAAGTTTTAAAAGCAATAAAACTTGATGTTTCTTGTTTCATTGCTACCATCTAGAAAATAATTCTCAGAAATATATGTATGGTGCAAATTATTGCAAAACTATAGTGAAAGGGAAAAACTGATAAATATTTATACTGCAGGGAGATGCCATTGTTGCACCAGACCCCTGAGCTTACATGCAAAGGTTTGGAGGCTTTTTTAATTAAAAAAAAATCTAAAATTTTGATCTGCAGCAAGATGAAAACCACTAATTTTATAGTTGAAATAGTTCTATTTAGAGGGAATAGGAGAAGAATAAATACAGATTTAGAAATTCTGTTTAAAAAATAAACTGGTTTTCACTGTTTTTCCATTAACTTGAATATGATAATAACCCCAAGTCTGTAATATAATGCAGAATTTTTTTTCTAAATCTTTGTTTATACAACAAAACTATGCATTATAATTTCACAAAGTGAGAAATGCCCTGTTGGAGCTTTACTTTTCCCACATTATAAATAACAAAGCCTCCATTTCTTTCATGTGTTTGAGCAGAGTGGTTTGGCCACAAACTTTATTAAAGGTACCCTGCTTCCTGCATGCCCAAGAAAATGGGAACAGGTGGATATAAACACCTGTAAGATGTGTAAAACCTGACAGATTAGCAAAAGGGTCCCATGTGCTACACACACCTCCCTCTGCTCCTCAGTGTCTAATTAATCTCAAATCACAAGAAAGATGGGTGGATACTTCATTTTTTATTTCTGCTAAACAACTGCAGTTGAGGAAGTTTGATCTTCCTAGAGCAGTGTGAAAATTTCTTTCCCTAACCTCACATCATGGCAGAGAAAAAAAATCTTAGCATTTTCTTAGCAATATGCATATTTCCACACAGTTTTGCTCTGGATCCCAAACTGAGAACATTGCTAGAAGCACCACTTGCAAATGTTTGATACTTCAAATATTCAGCTTCATATTCATAACAGAATTATGGTCAGCACAGTCCCACAAAATGCCAGCTTACATTTTAAAACAGAAAAAACCTGCATTTTCCTGAATTTCAGTGAAAGTTCCAATCCAGTTTAGCCAAGGTTTTGGAAGAGGGTTGGGGTTTCCCACCCTGCACACAGAAGGTACCAAACACATGAGAGTCCATTAGGAAACCTGGAAACAGGATCTGTTTCACTACTTACTCCTTCAGCCAAGCATCTTCTGGCATCAAATGGAGGACAGCCAGTGATTCTCCTTTCCCAGATAAATTCCCCTCTCTCATTTACTCTACAGGAGTGACTGTCACAGCCATCCTGAAGGGATGTGTTTGCCTGGAAAGATTGCAGAGATGTTAGCTTTACACAGAAACAATGGGGAAAGGAAGTTTTCATCCTTTGCTGATGTCTCAATACAAGTACCATGGTGGTGACATTTATAAGATGTAAACTTTAGTAAACAGCATTGTTTATCAACAAAGTCATTGTCTTCTGTTTAATTCTATGGTGATATTGACCACAGCTCTGCAGACTGCCAAAACCTGACCTTTTTCAGCTCTTAACAGGGAAGAAATTTCCATTAACTTAGGAAAAAAACTTCACTAAGTGAGAGATTTGGGGGTCTGGCCTATGATCTGTTTTTTACAGAGACGTATATACAATTATTTACCTTCTGGACAAGTTGGGAACTTCTTTAGAAAATATATATAAAACCACATCCCCCATCCCCACACCAAATCATTCAGGTTGGAATAAACCCTTAAGAACAAGTCCATCCATTGACCTCCCACTGCCAACCAAGTCCACCACAAAACCACATCCACACATTTTGAAAATCCCTCCATGGCTGGTAACTCAACCACTGCCCTTGGCAGGCTGTGCCAAAGATGGACAATCCTTCCAGTGAAGAAAAAATTTAATATCCAATCTAAACCTCTCCTGGCACAGCTTGGGGCTGTCTGCTCTGAT
This sequence comes from Oenanthe melanoleuca, assembly GCF_029582105.1. Taxonomy (NCBI): domain Eukaryota; kingdom Metazoa; phylum Chordata; class Aves; order Passeriformes; family Muscicapidae; genus Oenanthe; species Oenanthe melanoleuca. The sequence continues at coordinate 9,280,156 of NC_079334.1, forward strand.
CCTGTCCCTGTTCCCTGGGAGCAGAGCCTGACCCCCCAGCTGTCCCCTCCTGTCAGGAGCTGTGCAGAGCCAGAAGGTTCCCCTGAGCCTCCTTTTCTCCAGGCTGAGCCCCTTTCCCAGCTGCTCCTGGTGCTCCAGACCCTTCCCCAGCTTCGTGGCTTTTCCCATACTCTCCCCATCTAAGAATTCTCACAGGAATGGAATAAAAGAAAAATTTAAATGCTGGCTCTCGCAATAGAGAATGGGGTTTAACCAGAAAAATATCCACTCCTGTTTAAGAACATATCATGCATTAAGGCCAGGCTAGATGTGGCTCTGAGCAACTTGCTCTACTGCAAGGTGTCCTGCCCAAGGCAGGGCATTGGGACAAGATGGTCTTTGAGGTCCCTTCCAATCCAATCCATTCTATGATTCTATACTGGAGAAATTTCTCAAAATTCACATTTTCAACCTAACTGTTTCACATTTAAAATGAGGGTTTTCATGTCCTCTAAATACCTGTTCAAGGTCATATTCCAGTTAAAGTTCCTTGGTAACATTCCTGAATCTAGAATGCCCCTGCAGAATTTCACACTGTGGTATGAAGTTCTCTGTATTTTCTTTTACAAACAAATTAAATTCCTTGATCAATTATTCTGAGATACAAAAATCAGAGGTTATACCATGCTACCTAATTAAAAAGGAAGAAAAATGCACTTTCCTGGGGTTGAACAGAAGTTGATGATACATTTACATTTACTCATAAATAAAAGAAAGAGTGCTTAAAACTTACTTGAAGATATTGAACCCTTCCATCTCTCAGCCTGATGCTACATGAAGTTGGCACACATTTTCCACAGCAGGAGCCAGGGATTTCCTGCCTTCTGTAGTTCTAGAAGGTGAACGACATTTTTCTGGGTTTATTTTGTTTTAAGCATGCATCCAATATTTACTTTAAGAGGTTTTTTTGGTTTTTTTAAAAAGATTCAGTAGTCAAAATGATAGCCAGAAAAAATGCTTCTCAGTAAAACCAATGAATTCTACACAGTGTGACATGGAAAAGTGGTTGGAAGTGCTGAAACTGGGGAGAAGAGAGCAAAATATCCAGTAAGCATTGGGCAGAGAAAGGGCAGAACAAGGCCAAGCTGGAAAATTTGGAGTATGGAAAGAAAAAGAAAATGGCTTGATAATATAAGAGAATAAAAGAGCATCAGAGAAGGTACAATATAGAAAAAGGAAAAGGGAGAGAATGAAAGAAAAGGAAAATAATGGAGCCCCACAAACATTGAAGGGAAAAACAGTGGCAGGAAAAAGAGCACAGGAGAATGAGCAGCACTAAGTAGAGAGGCAGAAAGGTATAGAGTGGATAATGGAAAGGAAAAATCCAAACCAAGCAGAAAGGAACTGAGCTAACACATGAAGTGTCCCACAGTAAAATCCCCAGCTGCTCCAGATAACCAACAGCTGCTTATGATGAGATGAACATTTTTAAGAAAACAAACACTTTCTGGTTTAGTGAAGGCATGCATGTCACCCATATGTTTTTTATAGAAAGAGAATTTGGGGAGGTGGGGGTTACTAAATCATTGTAGGGAGGGGGAGAAACATAGTTCATTGTTATTTAGCTGAACTTTCCCTACTAGCAAAAATATAAGCACCTAAAGCAGGTCATAAAGTGACCCAGAAAATGTCCCTCCTGAGCAGAATATGCTGGAGTTGGCTGCACTTCAATTGCCAGAGCTTTTCCTTACACAACTTCAGCATCCAGGAGAAAGCAGGTGCTCCTGAGAGAATTGATATACTTAACCCATCTGTCCTCTTAAATTTTATCCATTAGCAAAGAATTGCTTTTAATCTGGGTATATCATGAAGTCAAAGGCTTTGAGACAGGAAAGATCCTGTGAAGTGTGTGAATCCCATTGGCCTTAGGGGAATAAAGACATTCTGTATATTATTTGATTTTTTTCCCCAAGTTCCACAAATTCATTACAATGGCTAGGAAGGGATATATACTCCTAGACCTGAAACTTCCCTTGGGTAGCTGCACATCTCCCAAGCACAAGTTCACAGTCCTTAATAAGCCCAACTGGAAATGGCCCTTTCTGCAGGGTTTTCTGTCTAGTCTGTATTTTGGGTCACGTGGGGAAAAGGAGCTGTTTGGGAAATGTGTGGGTGGTGATAGAAGCAGGAGAGGAATGTTTCCCCCTTTCTGTTTTTTTATCCTGTATTATATTGATTCCTCTACCTTTAATTTCTAGAGTTGGCTCCTTTCATTGAGCAGCAAGAATGGATATTTGTGTGGGAACATGCACACATGTCTCTGGCCACAAATTCAATCTGGTGTATCTGTTTGGGTTCTTTTCACAGATCTGCCAGGTTATATTTTGTGGAAGTTATATTTTGAAAAAACACAGAGCTTGGCCATTTATTTCCCTTTCAGAAGCCTATGTCTATAATCAAACCTTACAGGAGGGGTGATATTAGGGTTTAGAACCACAAAAAGAAATCCAGATTGTTGTTTTTCCACAGGCTACATCCACACTACCAAATAAAAGGGGTCAAAGCCATTTTGATGGCCACAGAGACAAGTGGGACACTTATGAATTATCTGAGCTGAATTCCCCACGTGAAACTGGCTGGCCTTGGGTTGTCCTAACCACTGACCTGTCCTTGGATGTCATTTTGAAGTCACAACAACATTTTTCTACTCACAACAGGCCAGCTGGCACACTGTTGACAATTCTTGAAGAAAAAGGGTTGCAGGAAATAATTTGAGCCCGTAGTCTTGCTCTATGTTTTTTAATGGTAGAGATTAGTCTCTACAGAAACTTAACTACATTTCCAGTCTTTTCCAGTTCTACTTCAGGATGGGAGATTGGACTCATCAAAAACTCTGTCCCTCTCTGTTCCAGGGACTGTATTAGTGTGTGCTTCTCCTGGACAGGAATCCCACATGATCATGTTAGGGATGTGGATTTTGGGTGCCATGGCCAGCACCTGCACAGGCCCTGGGTTTGGTTGGGCCCAGTGGACTTCATCCACTATCCAGGGAAAGGATGAAGAAGAGGAAGAAGCATTTAAGTTTTTTTCTGTAAAACTTTGCTGCTGCTCTGTGCTCTTTGGACACAGGGAGATCAAACCAGCCTCTGCAACTCACTTAGATTTCCTTCTACTCGAGGTATTGGTGCCAAGTAAGAAAATTACACAATTGAGCAGAGCTAATCAGGCAATCCTATCACACTGTTGGTCACTGGAGTACAAATGGAAGCTATATCCCTCTGGCTCTCTCAGCCAAAGTAATTCCTTGCAGGTGATGACACCAAAGCAGCAGCTAAGAATTCAAAAACCAGTGGGAACTGATGGGGACAATAATTTCAAATCACCAAAGGCATGGGCTGGGAACCAAACAAATGGTACTGAGCCCAGCTTTTAGACAATTTGGAAGAGTCATAGGAAAGGCCTGAAGCATGGAGATCTGGCTGAGATGCCAGTCCCTGGAGGTACAGATAACACTGTAGAAAAGAGGACTCAGCAGTTCCTGTCACAAATGATTTGCCAAACCTTATACTGCCCTAAGGGTTAGTAATCTAAGAGAAACAACTAAATGTGCCTGTAGAGCTGAGTGCCATATAAAGTTATCTTTGCTATGCTGAGGATTTAGATGAGATTTGGTGTTTATCATCCCATTCAAGGAAAGAACACAGAGCCAAGACTTCTCAGAAGAACCTGAAGAAAGGCCAAAAGCCCTGAGTTATAACAGCCATAAATTGGTGTGTAGAGTGAAGAACAGACTCTCATCAGACACATTCCTGAGCAGAGCCCCCAGAGGGCTGGCACTCACCCCTGGGCAGGCCTGGCAGTTCAGTTTGGTGCACCTCAGGGTGTATTTCCGAGGGGCTGCCTTGAAGCAGTCACACGTCGTGCACGGATCCACCATCAGGCGCCTCCCGTGCTGAAACAGCAGAACCACTTTGTCATTAGTGACCACCTCACCAGCAAATCTCAGACCAACAAGTGACTTCATGCTCACTCACCTTCATTCAATCTTGCACTGTGATTCTTTGCTAGAGAAACAAGAAACCCACTGCCAAGTTTCCAGAGACCCCAGTTTTTTTCATCTCTAATTCCAGACCAAGCAGCATGGCATGAGGCTATTTTTCAAGAAATCCTTAATCTGAGAAATGGCACTGGCATTTCTTTGCTGCTTACAAATCTAGCAAGCAAGAATGGGATCCTTGAAAGTCATGAAGAAGATTTTTTATTCTGACTACATGATTGCCAAGAGTTCATTTTTTGACTGTAGTAAATTGATTTGGCAACAAGTTTTTATTCTAAAGCCATCACAACCCACAGATTACGGGCAAAAATTGCTTGTTATTGGTTTTGTAACAACATTGCTTGGAATCTCTAAAGACTTAAAAAGAAAATACAATTTGAAAAAAAAAAACAACAGAATTACTGATTGAAGAACTCTACTTGTCCACAGTTATAAGCAAATCAGGCTGAGCACAATTCAAATTTCCTGAGCTCTTCCCCAGCACCTTGTTTTCTGGACACCATCACCTTTTCAAAGCAAACAAAAATGATATTTAAATTGCAGAGCAGAAAAGCTAAACCATTAAGAAAGAAAAATCTGTGGAGTCAGTAATTGGTTACTCCACACTGAAAGGACTTCTACAGACAAACTCTTTCTTCCTCCCAAGTGCAAAGCCCTTCATTTCAACCCCAAAACAACAAACCACAAAGGTTGAAGGGACAAAGCAGGAGCAGCCCACTCGAGATTTTCACAAACTTCTGAATACCAATAAATAAGGTAAATAAATAAGGTAAATAGACAATTTTGTTAGATTATTAAAAGTTTGAATTGTGCTTCAGATATTAATGGAATGCCACCATTCATTCCACTTGGTGCTGTGCATATCCTCAGATTCCTTTCTGAATTATTAAATGCTCACTATACAAATGGAGCAAAAACAAGAAACTGCCCGCAGTAACAGTGTAAAAGTAATGCATTTATGGGTAGTTTAGGGCCACTACTCTGAAGGACAAATGTTCTGAGCAGAGAATTTTTACTATATTATTATTATGTGCCCCAGGACAGCAGAGGTCCTCAGGCCTCTATAACCAGTAACAGTAAAGACTCTCTCCTGAGGTCTAGAAAAAGGATCCTCCACATAAAACATGATGAAAAAGGAAATACCAAGGGGGAGATCCCTGTCTTTTAATAGCTCAGCTTGAGACTTGAACATGGATTCCTCAGTTTCCCATGTTTAACCTTTTGTAGTGCCTAACATTAATCTGGAGGGTTAAAAAAAACCTCAATGGAGGCAGGCATGGGGATACACTCAAAATTTTGCTGCTGGAGAGGGAGGGTAGGCTGGTTTTGCCTGGGGTACAGACAATTTCCTCCCCAGTGGCTGGAATGGGGCTGTGGTTTGGATTTGTGCTGCACACAGGGCAGATAACACAGAAATGTTGTTGTTATGGCTGGGCAGGGATTGCACAGAGCCAAGACCTTTTCTATTTTTTAATTTTTTTTCTCTTCTGCTTTTCCTACTGCCAGGATGCTGAGGGGACTGGGGGTACATTGGAGGCTTGGAAGAAACACAGCTGGGACAGGTGACCCCAAGTGACCAAAGGGACATTCCAGACCTTATGGCATCATGGTTGGAATATACAGTGGGGAGAAGGAGGAAGGGAGGATGTTTGGAGTGATGGCATTTGACTTCCCAAGTCACCATTCTGCTTGTCTGGAAGGCTGAACACCTGCCCAACCATGGCAAGCAGTGAATGAAGCTTTTTTTTCTTTTTTAAAGAAGGTTTCACCTTCTTTATCCCAACCCAGGAGTTTTCTCACTTTCATCCTTCCCATTCTCTCCTTGATCCTTAATTCCAATTAAGCACAAAATAGATAAAATTGAATTAATATGACTGTGAGAGGCAGCAACATAGGGATTACCAGAGATAGGCTGGAATGAAATCTTCACACACAAGTGCCTTGAACTTTGGGGGGAAGGTCTCAGCCCATTCCAAAATTTGCTTAGCATGACAGAACTGAACAAAATAATGGATCCATACTAGGTAATGGATGATAGGTGTGTTATAAAAAGGGAAAAATATTTTCCCTTTGGATAGCTTGGAATGAAATGTCAACACCTGCTAACCCAGTGCCACCAAAATAAGCTGCATAAAGCTCAAATCTGCTCAGACCACCTTCAAAAATGCCACTCAGTAAAAGCCTGAGAAAACAGATGAGAGATACAGATAATCCTTTTGGTAAATACAGCCATCTGCTTGGAAGCTTGCAGTTAAAACCCACAATATTGTTAAGAACAGCAGAGTGGATGCAATACACCAAATTACTGGAATATAATATTGGTGACCAGATACATGACAAAAATGTAAAGGGATTAAGGACACAGTCAATTACTAGAAATGCAGTAAAATACTCAAAGCTTGGAATTATTCAGGGAAGGAGTTAATGTAGAAAAGTTTTCCCTTGAAAGAAAATGAAACTTGAAACGTATTCTTAAAGGACCCAACATAAAGGGTTTGAAATCCAGGAAGTATAAACTTCTGTGGACACCACATCTTCCTTCCTGACCAGCACTTTGGAACCAGTCACTGAAGCAGAGAATAGTACAAGACAAAGCTGTAGTGACTCCAGGTGCTCAAAATATTTCAGATATACAGCTAATTAATTTATGGTAAGTCATTAAATGAAGCTAGTTCAAGAAATTTTAGGATTTTTTTTTAAATATTGCAGAAGCTAAGACATTTTATTTTAAAGTTCTTAAAACACAGACACTTCTCATTTTGCCTTCATCGTGACATTTTGTTTCAAAATTTGCCTATTTTAAATTATTTGTAAATATTTTGAAATGCTTGAAAAGAGAAAAAATACTTTACTTGACAGATCAGGTGAACATTTTGTTGAAGGAGAAAAAAATTATTTTGTCATGGCAGAACAGCACACAACTGGAAAGATCTTTGGTTTGCAATCGAGATATTCTGTGTACATATATATATACACATATATACATATATTATGTGTGTGCATATATATGGATATAATTTATATACAATTATGTGCATATATACATGGAATATGTAATCCTATATAAGAGAAGGTGGCAAGAGCTGCTAATTACTGTCCTGCTTGACATTCCCTACAAATATTGTCTTTATAGGATGCCAGCTAGTTCTGACAACATGCAGTAGAGGAAACAAGTAGAGGAATCAAGAGAAAGATTATTCCAGGATTTATCACGTTTAAACCAGTGTTCTGACAAGAAAGCTTTTATTTTCTAACATGGGAGGGGGAAAAAACTCTAAACAAGAGGTTTTTCCTTGTATTTAATTCTACAGGGAAGTCATCTCTACACAGAATGATGGATGCTTGATGACATGGCTTTAGCTCTAAAACCTGATAAACTTATGTCTTTGGACTATGAAAAAAAAAATCTAAACCACAACAAATAGATGGAGAAAGGTTCTCTCTGTAACAACATTAAAATATAAAGAAATTTGAGTAAATTTACTTTTACATAAATGAAAAAGGAAGACACATGTTGACAAAGCAGGAATGAGTAGGTTAAAGTTAAGTTAAATGACTAAAGAGAACCTGTTTCCCTAAGGGATGGTGAGAATATTTAGAGCTCTTTGACACCAGAGGTGCTGCCAGAATATGGATTTAGGGAAACAATGGACAATTGACAGAGCTCTCCAAAGATAAATTTGGCATAAATGAGATCAGATACTTAACTCCCATCATTCCCACTGTCATGGGCTGGGTTAAACATGTCTTAATCTATCCATTAAATACGCAGTTGAGAAAAAATTTCCTCACAGGGCATATCATCAGGGATCTTGAAAGGGAAAAGAGGTCAAACAGGGAGGAAGCTCAGCTTTCCTGTTGCTGCTAACAGCCAAGGAGGGATACCTCTCCTTCCACACAGGTGGAGGAAGTCTCCTTGCTTTAATCTGCCTTATCCTCTAAGCAGAATATGGGAAGGTTTTGCTTCCCCAAAGTGGGCAAGGATCACTTGGGAGATTAACCCTCGTAGAGAGTTTCCTGTGTGCTTGGTAGCCTGCAAACCATTACAAAATGCAGATTACCACACTTTCTAAGCACTCTTTTTAAGCATCATTCAAGATAAGGAAACATTGCTGTCCCCATTTTGCAGAGATGCTCATTGTCATATGGCAAGACCCTGGCAGAGTCAGGAGCTGGACATAGATGAGATGAGTCTCCTGGCACTGCTTTTACTCCAAGATCTCACTTGCAGAGATTCTGTCTGGAAAAAAAGCTGCCCTGTATTCTCTGTGTGTGTATATTCTGACAAGTGTGTGTCTTGCAAAAGCTCATTCACATATTAAAATATAGCTTGCCATCTCAACAAGTAAAAGGAATTTGTGTCTTACCCCAATAACAGTGCCATTCAAAGGACAACCATTCAGGGGTGCTGAAAAAGAAAAAGTGTTCCATTTAGCATTACCATTACAATGACAATTCCAAGATTTAATCAACCACAGCTATGTTTTTTTTTTACTCAGTACCGTTCCAGCTTGAAAAAATTTATTTCCAGTTTCACTGTAAAGAGGCATAACTGAGCTACCTTACATTATACCTTGAAAGGCATCAATTTGTCAGAGCTATACTCGATGCTGCATAAAAATATCTCTGGCTGAGCTGTTTTTTAGCAAGTACCTGGCAGAACATAAACTTTCCCCTTCAGTTCAAGCCTCACACTCTCAGATGAACTCAGGCTTTCTGCAAATTAGAGAGCATATATCCTCTCCTCCTCCCACTGCTCCCTCCTCACCCTGTGGTTGCACACACACTTACCAAATAAACATCACTGAGAGTCTTCCCAGACTGAGGCAAATTACCCAAATGTTTTGGTTTAGACTTTGGAGCCAAGACTATGTTAGGAGTCATAGAATCATAAAATGGCTTGGAAGAGACCTTAAAAAGCATCTTGTTCCAATCCCTGCCATGGGCAGGGACACCTTCCACTATCCCAGGTTGCTCACAGCCCCATCCAGCCTGGCCTGGAACACTGCCAGGGATGGGGCAGCCACAGCTGCTCTGGGAAACCTGTGCCAGGGCCTCACCACCCTCACAGGGAACAATTCCTTCCTAATATCCAAACTAACCCTGCTCTCTGTCTGTGTGAAGCCATTTCCCCTTGTCCTGTCACTCCAGGACCTTCTCAATAGTCTCCATCTTCGCTAAAGGCTCCCTTCAGGCAATGGAAAGCAGAATCCCTCCCTTCTCTTTTGTCCATGGGGCTTTGGATGCAGCAGCAGGTACTTCTGTAGTCAGTGTCTGAACTACACATTAGCCCTTCAAAGTGGGGCTATGCTTCCAAAACACACACTTTTAAAATTGTTGTTGAGAAACAGAAAATCACCCCACGAAACAATTCATGGTGGAGTGATCCCATTAGTCATCCCCCCAAACCTTACCACATCTGCAGGAAGGACAGCAGTCTATCACTTGGTCACAGCGCAGCTCAGTTCCCTCTGGACAGTCAGGCACATCCATTTGGGAACAAGAAACATTCTTCTGCTGCACAAAAACCTCGTTGTTCACCCGGACACACTCGTTGACAATGCAGCGGTTCCAGGGAGATCGCCACTCCGTGCCAACCTGAGGGGAAGTTGTGAGAGGATGAAACACAAGCAGCAGTATTTGTGCCCCTGGATAGAGGGAAGGCCACCCCAGCCACATGCTGTCTTCCCAAAAGCACACTTACTGTATCAGGAACAGTGTCACTCAGCAGTTCTCCACAAACCCTTACCGTGACAATTAGTTTACAGTGTATGCTGAGTTTGTAGAGAATAAGAATTACAGGAGTATTCTTCAAAAGGGACAGGTTAAATAACACGTGAAGAAGGAAAAGCACTCCTAAGTGGAGTTAAATCTGCATTTATTCCCTGGTGACTGGCTGCACTGCAGCTCTTTGTTCTGCAACCTGCTGCAAATCAGCTCTGCTAAACCCAAAGGAGGCTTGAGCAATAAGCTCTAGACCTGAAACACTTGCAAATGTAGAAAAGACAAGATCCTGTTGACAGTTCTCCTATTATCATCACCCACAGGCCAGACAAAGCAGAAACTTCAAGTCCTATTTATGGGAACAGACATCAACAGAGGCCAGGAAGAAGATGCTGCCACAGTTCAGTGCTGGGAGGAGCTGCTCACTGATTTGGGCTTTTATTCCTTCACTGATACCACTCTGATACACTTCAAGAATAACAAAACTGAAGATCAGATCCCCAACTGCAGTGAATTCAAACATCTTTGTTAAGAAGGTCAGGAAACACATTCTTCTAGTGGGTTAAATACTTAATTCTTCACTAAAGACAGAAGAGCTACAAGAGGGCATAGTAAGGAAGAGACTTCAGAGTATTATTAATGTGTTAGGATGCTATTAATGTGTTAGGACAAAAAAAAAAGTCAGTGAGAGAGAGTGGGACACAGAAATAGGCCTTCTGAAGGCTTGTTTGATGAAGCAGAAAAGGATATTGATCTACATTAAGAAATCCCCTTGTTAAAACCAGGAAAAAGGCAGGTTACAAAATTACATTTTACCAAGCTTTTTTCCTTTTTTTAAAGACAGCAGCAGATTGCAATACAAATTAGCTGGGATAATTTAAACAAATAGCTGACAGCCAGCTATTCTTTCAAGCTACCATGGCTGAAATTTACTGTACACAAAATATCTGGCCCAGAAAAGGGTGGGGAGGATTCACACGTGGGAATTGATTGGGTAGGTCAGAGGACACCCAAAATATTGTCTCTCAGTGCTGTTTGATGTGTAGAAGAAAAAGCTGATAACATCTTCATCTCCTTCCATGGAACACAGAATAATTCCAGGGGGCTTTCACTGGGAGAGAAAGTGTGCATCCCACTGGTGCCTCACCTCATGCAAAGGAGGATCCTCATCACCCCGAGGCCAAAAGTGCAGCTCCTCACAGGCAGTTTTCTGACATCTCCCACAGCACTCCCCTTCTGGCACAATGTACTTGTAGCCCTGGAGGAGGAAAGGAAAGAAAAGGACTTATTTATCCAGGAAGAGGAGGTGAACAAGAATATCAATCCCAATGTCTTCTTTTAGGATTGATGTTTAATATTAGCAACCTTTTATGAAAAGGATAGTTTGAAAAAGGACAGATATAATAATAAGGGATTTTTTTAATAATGTTTTTTTTTTAAATATATAACAGTATTTTACAAAGGCAAATAAAAGGTAAAAATTGCTCTTGTGGCATCTTGGACGTTAATCAGCACTCACAACTGCCCTTCCCATTCCTGAAAATTCAAGGGTAGGATTCAGTTTGAGCACATTCAGACATCTCTGCTAAAGCAGAGGGAGATACAGGTGGCTGAGAGTTGTAATCCAGGGACTGGTTTTGACTGATCATTTCATCTTTTCATAGAATCACTTAGGTTAAAAAAAAAAACCTCTAAGACCAAGTTGAACCATTAACCCAGCACTGTCAGGTCCAACACAGTTTAAGCCAACAGTTTACCTCCAAAAGGTATTTGAATTAAACTCTACAAATTAAGATAACAAAATGAAACTACTGTGCAACATTAGAGATCATGTACCTTAAAGCCTAACACTTAATTATGGAACACTAAATAAACAGCATGAAAATTGAATAGTAGGCACTAAAGATAAATCTCACAAATCCAGCAAAATAGGTCAAAAAAAAATCCCAACCCACAGAAACAAGAATCCCAATTCTCACATTTAATACATATTCATCTCCTAAAGAAAGCAGCCAAATACTGAAACAATGAAATATCTAAGTGCAAGAAAACAAAAAGTTTTAATCTAATTAGAAATAAAATTTTATATATGTAATAGCTAGGCAGTCTCCAAGGGGCAAAACAAAACTCTGATCTCAGTACAGAGTTGAAGGAAAAATGATGTGTCACATAACATGTGAAAAATGCCTGTAAAAATAAGCATAATTTGATTTTGATCAAACTGAATTACTGAGGTATTCCCAACTGCTCCTTCCTTTCATGAACGATCCCTGATTTGTAACATGAAGCACATCAGCAAACCTCAATAATCAATGGACTTTGATATGGAAGTTTATTTCATATAATATCCTAAAATGTGATGCCAAACCTTGACCCAGCTTTGTGAGAAAAGTTGTGCTGTTGAGCATTTGGTTTTACATTACTTTTGTCTGCTAAATACATGTCTGAAGCATCTGAAGCATCAGATGCAACTTTCTGCATGGCAAACTCAAGAGAAGTAAAAATCCAAGAGCTAGTACATGCTATGGGGTTTTCAGGATTTTTTGGTTTTTTTGTGTAGCAAGTTAAAAAAGCTCCAAGCTGTTTTCACAGAAGTCAGATGACACTGTCAAAAATGATACTGTGCAACTTTAACACCTGGCAATGAAATTAATAACCAGGAGCAGCAGACAGTCTAAATATCATCCTATCAATGATTCATGATTAAAGTATGTATTTGATATCAATAAAACTTGTAGTGACACCTACTCTGCACCAAAAAATAAGTTTAAGGTCAATTCAAACTGTATGACAGTGCTGCTGATGTCCTTGATATGTATATCCACTGAATCAGGAGTAAGCAAAGGAAAAAAAAATCTGAGCTATCCAGGTAGTCTAACAGTTACAGTTTTGGTTGTACAGCCTTGATAACCATTAAAGAAGCTGAAGAATTGAGAATTTCCCATAAAGAACTGGCATCATTTCCACCAAGTCTTTTTATGTGTTTTTATCCAGATTTTTTTTGATGCTGCAATGTCAAGGAACAGTAGCTCTGCATTAATGAGATTTTATTGGAATAACAAATTATTGATAAATTATTGCTATGAGCTGAAACATAGCCAGATACTTTAGACCTAATATTTCAGGAAAATTGCCATAATAGAGACAAGACTTTTCTACTCATGGAAACTGAAGGGATTCTCTTGCAACAGGTAAAAACTCCCACATCTACTCTCATGGTTTTTATTGCATTTGGCATCCTCAGACTTTCTCACCAAACTCTGCAATTGCTTTGTTGTTTTTTTCTTAATGGATTGGGGGTTTTTGGTTGGTCCTAAAGAATGATGCAGTATTTAAGATACACAAGGATCATTGAGTCCAGCTCTTGGCCCTGCACAGGACACTCCAACAATCCCACCCTGTCCCAATACACTTCTTGAGCTCTGTCAGGCTTTGAGTAGAGACATTCTCTGGGGAGCTGTTCCAGTGCATGACTCTCTGGGAGAAGAACATTTTCCTAATATCTGGCTTAAATCACATTTCTCTACCAACTCTTTGGAGCAATTATCTGTCTATTCCTGTTTGACCATCTAAATCAATACAACAAAGTGGCTCACACTTCCTTTGCAGGCATCCAAAAGTAAACCACAGGGTTTTATAGGATGTAGCAGATGTCTGAGCACAATAAAGGTCCCAGCATGAGGTGTTATTACTGCCACAATAGGCAGAGCTGAGCAACAGACAGTGCTGAAATGGGAACTTCAGAAAGTGAACTTGAGCTAGAACAGACATCTGCAATTGAACTTCAGCCATCATGAGCACTTATTGTGCAAGTGGTGTAAATGACAGACACTTCAGGATGAAGTTTTTCTTCTATCAAAAGGTAAAAAAAATTTGTCACTGGTTTTCTTGGCAGCAGGATGCGATCCTAAAACAATAAGCCTAAAATAAAGTCAATAATACTCAGACTCATGCTCTTAGATTCTGCTCCCAAGATAATCCATTGCTACAACACTTATTTTTCTAATTTTCTCTGGTTACTCTCTTAGCAATGAGGCTTAAAAGGGATCACTGCAGGTCCCCAGCAGGGCTCTGCTGGTTATTGCACTGGTTTAGGTGTTACTCACCCGAGAGCAGAACGTGTCACATTCTTTGTCACGACACTCCATCATCTGAAGTCCTGTAACATCATCCCTCACACCAGTGCAAGAGCATTCCCTGCATCCATCTTCCCAGGTTGTCCCAACAGGATAGACTATGTTGTTGTGCACACACACCTATCAAATACAATAATTAATACGTGAAAAAGCACGCTGCTGCTGTCAGGGCACACTGCTGGTTCCAAAAGGCTGCATTTTAAGGTGTGAAAACAACCATAGTGTCTATGGAATATTTTGAATCCCTTAGAAATGCTACAGAAATTAGAAATTGTGGCCAGTCTGCTGAGGAAAGGAAAAATAACTACAAACAAAGCTACTGCTTTATACAAAATAAATTGGAGAGTTTTATTTGTAGTTGGTAGAGTTGCCCAGGGTGTCAGTTACCCTGTAAGTACAATGTGAAATATTTTAGGATAATAAACAGTAAGTCCTCTAGAAGGAGCCTTGAAGACAAAACTGCTTCCAGCTAAACCATCTGATCTGAAGAGATCCTACTTAAAGCTAAAAGCTTTCATCCTCTGGTATCCTCAGGCCACCACAGCTACCCCTAAAAAGCAGAGCCATCCCTTATATTGGACTTTCTATTAGTAAATTTTACAACTTGGTATTAAAGAGAGAACATAATTTATTTTTATAGCTAGAGCAAGTAAGTCCCAGAGGCATAAAATGAATTATGCAAGATCATGAACTACTTAGAAATGGACAATAAAAGGTAGATGTCCTGAGCTGCAAGACAATGTAACCCTATGTTCAGGTTTAATGGAAAAGTTACATTGCCCTGCAACCTCTCCTCTAACCAACTTTATCTTAAAGGTTAACATAACATAACTTAATAAAAGGTTGGCAAAATAAGAAAAATATACCCTAGAGAAGCTTTAGCAGAGTCAAAATTTGGCAAAAAATTAAAAGTGGCAATATATTTCTTAAAAGACACACCACCTTCTCAGGCAGAGACAAAGGTAATCAATGAGCACAAGGAATTTTACGTCTAAGGTGAACCAAATATGCAAATAAATTTAGTATGAGATTGGAAAAATATATAGTAATGGTAGTGGTCCCAAAGTATGTATATCTGGTAGCTGAAAACAAAAATCACCTCTGAAATTCCTGATGTTTGAGTACCTTTAAGTTTCAAATAGTTTTTTTTAACATTATCTCAAAGTTATAAAAAATGGACTGGTTGTGTCAAAATAAATTAGCATAATAAAAGAAGCAACAGTATGAATTAATAGTGCTTCTCTTTCAAGCACCTGTAAATCAAAAATGCCCTGGCATCCCTTTCCAGCAGTCTCATTGGGGGTTTATTCATATCCAGCTGGCTGCCTGCTCCCACTCCATGTGGAAAAGACACTGTCATCTGTGGAAAAGACATTTCACTTCCCTTACCCGGTCTGGAATGCAGGTGGTGGATACACAGCCACAGTCATTGGTGAGAGACTGGGAGAGATAGCCCAGAGGGCAGCTCACTGTGGAGTTCCTGCAGCTGCAGGTGCACTCATATTTATCACAGCACTCGGTCTTGACAGCGGTCAGCGTCCGGTGCGACGGGCAGGAGAGTCTTGGGATGGAGCTGCACATTTCCCTGTTGCAGGCTGGCAGGAAAAGGTGGGCACCGTGTCAAGCTCATGGATTTTCAGAGCACTGCCAGCAAGCAGGACAGTTCTCTGGCAGCAAGGCATTAATAATCACCTTAAAGTGTTATAAATCTGCTTAAAGCCTGAGTAATGCAGATATAAAAGGCACTGGTTCAGGAACTCAGAAAAGTTGCTGCCCTGCCAAAAAAAATTCTTGTCTCATACACAAACAAAAAGATTTATAAAATAAGCATCAAGGTCAGAGAACACATGTCCAGAAGTAAAGTGTTTCTCTTGTCCTTAATTTGAAAGTGTACTCAAAGTGCCAACAATACTCTTCTGCCAAGTCTGGGAAATCATTACATGTCTGCTGGCACCAAAATTAAACCTTTCAGAGGGGGAAAAATAATGCCTAAAGGAAGTTGTCAGTGTTGCTCAAAGGCAGTGTTCCAGTGTCACTCCCTGCTAGGAAAAATGATCTTACCACATGTGTAATTTGGTCTGCATTCTCCAGGGTTGGTCAGGGCAAGCTGCAGGCCCAACTCACAGACAGGGGCAGGAGGCAAATCACAGGAAACCAGGTCACACACTAAGAGCAGAAATTCAGAGAGTGCTTAAAACCACACCTACTTAGTCCTCAAGAAAAGACACACACACACATGCACATCCCCTTTAAACTCACACTCAATTGCTGTCTTAAAATATGAAGTACATTAGAGTTCAACAGGTCAGAGTTTGTTTTCAAAATAGCTTAGAGAAGAGTTCAAGTTCGGGTTATGGGGATTAAGGTTCTAATGTTAAATTTAATGGGCAAATATAGATGATGCAAAAATAAACACTTGAGAAAAAAACCATTCTAATGTCATTTACACAAAAACAAATTGCTCCGTTCCTTTCTCATCTGCTACAGAAAGAAAGCTGGAAGTGATTGGAGGCTCATATCCTTAGGAGCTGTTTGGTTTTCCACATGGATGATTGTACAATCAATCATTCAGTGGTATCAAAAATGCAACACTGAATTAAATTTTTTTTTAGAAGGGACTGCATATTTAGAGATGCCTGGTAAAAGCACAGACCAAGAAGATTCCAAGAGTTTACAAGAACCTACCACACTCATACTCAGGGCAGCACTGGCCAGGGCCCCTGCGCAGGCGAGCGACTTCACACGGACCACACTGGACAGCTGGAGAAAACATACATAAAACAAGGCTGGGTAAGAACTAGGAAGCCAGGAACCAAAACATCAGGTCAAGTCCAGTCACAGAGCTGAATGAATTTACGTTTGACAGTCGGGCAGGGTCGGACCGTGCAGTTTATCTTCTTGTTATCGAGACACGTGCAGATCTTGCAGGGCTCATTCTCGGGAATCCACGTTTCCAAGTGCTGGAGGAAAAAATCCCAACAGAGTGTTAGGTAGAAATCCCATGCTCTGGTCACTGGTATGATGGGATGGGAGGATGGGAGTGAGTGAGAGGAGTAACATTAAGCTGGAAAATCAGACTCATGAAGATTTATCCATGAAGGGTTGGTTGTTCTGATAACAGTAAAAAACTAAGGAGACACAATTCTGCAATGGTTGTAGTGTGCCAGTTTAGCAAAAGATGTAAAGAATGTGTGGATGGGATGAGGAATTACTATTGTTTTAAGCACCAAAAATGCTCAGATATAAATGCAATTGCTGGCTATTGTGAGTAGCAGTGGACTGGTGCAACTACATACCATGATTGCATGTTCAGCGGTAATAAGGGAAACAGCATTATTTTGGGAAATACAGAGAAGTGTCTGTTTTCCCTACTTAGCAAGTCTTCAACAGAGGGGAATAAATAGTGCATATTTTTATATTAAGACTATATGGAATGTCATCACTTGACTCTCCAGTGGTCTGAAGAAGCACTACATCACCTCTAAAACTGAAATCATCACTGTGGTGACTACCTGGGGGTCATGAGCACATTCAGAAACTACCAGTAAAGAGAGTAAGTTTTTCAATCACTGCTCCTTCCCATGAGAGCAGAAATCATTTATATTAAAGCCGCAGTTACCCACACAGAGCTATGCACATTTAACATCCATGTGAATAGGGAGGTAAGAGTGGGAGGATGCATTATCAGACATTTTAATTTGCACAACCAATCCAGGTTCTGGGTGAGAACATGAAGAGCAGGTCAGGATGCCACAAAAAAATGCTGTTATCTGGAAAACTCTGGCACATAGTTTAAAACTAACTGTGCTGAGAACTTTAGAGATGGAAAGACAAAACAAAAGGAGAAATCTAAGCATACTGCACCTATACTGAGAGATAGTTACATGTTTTAAGACACTGTGTGTGAGTGTCAGGACTAAAATCCTAAAAGCCTAAACACAGTCTAGGGTAGAAAAGAACAGAGGAATGAACATCAGAAGAGAAGAAGAAGGTTAAGGAAATGCTGACCCAAGTGCCTGTTGTATTCCTCACAAAGCTAAGCCTGCAATGATGGAGAGGCAAAATGGTTTCATGAGCTTCTCTGTCCTCCATCTCCCCAAAAATATCATTAAGGATCTAAAGCCCATAAAACACGGCAATTAAAGTCCCTTCTTCCTCAAATTCTATAACAAAAATGTGGCTTGAAGAGGACTGGCTGATCTTTGAGTGCAAACTTTAAGAGGTGAGTAGGTGGGGGTGAGGAAGAACCACCTCTGTTACTTCAAACAGGGGACACAGGGAAGAGTTTGAGACAGGGGACACACCCACTGTGTGATGCTGGAATCAACAGTGTCACTGCACTCTGGTACCCAGCATCCACAGCTTTTCCCAATCCCATGCTACCAAATAAAGGGCTGCCTTAACTAAGCAAACTGGATGAGGAATTTCATCAAAGGAATAATTCTCAAAAAAAAAAAAAAAAAAAAAAAAAAAAGACCATAGATATCACTTGACATAAGGTTGACTTGGTCTCACCACTCCCCACCAAACACTGGAAATATTTTATGCATGAGTTAGAAAGGATCAACAAGGATCACTGAGTCCTGCTCCTGGCTCTGCACAGACACCCCAACAGTCCCACCCTGTTCCTGAGAGTGCTGTCCAAACTCTCCTGAAGCTCTGGCAGCCTTGGGGCTGTGACCATTCCCTGGGGAGCCTGTGCAGTGCCCAACACCCTCTGCGGGAAGAAGCTTTCCCTGATATCCAGCCTGACCCTCCCCTGACACAGCTCCAGCCTTGCCCAGATCCTGTCCCTGCTCACAGGGAGAAGAGTTTGACGCCTGTCTCTCCACTGCCCCTCATGAGGATTTCAGTGAGCTTTACAAAGACAATACAATATTTTTTAAGTAAAGGATTTAGATTTATGATTAAATTGTCATTACTCGTAAAAGTCTGCTGAATGGAGATGTTTATCTTGGTAAATATTCACTTATGCCATCACTCTTCCTCTCTTCCCTCTAGATCTCCCCTCCACATGGAATTGTCATGCCTTGCCAGGTCTGTACAGTCCCAGCTGTGATCTTTATATCCAGTCCCAGCCAATTTCACACTAGGGGAGCTAAATGGGGCTGACAGCCAGTAGATTAGGAGGAACTGAGCTAGAAAATAAAGTATCCAAATGGAAAACAGATTTGCTTTCAAAGGTGTGAACTCCAACCACAGCCAGAGGTTGCTGTGCATGTAGTTACCTGATGATGTGTGCCATCCTCACTGACACACTGAGTGCAGACTTCTTCACTAACACAGGTGTCACCAAAAACCACCTTTCCCTCTGGGCAGAAGCAGCCTTCCGTGGGATAATCCTTGCAGACACTGATTTTGGTATTATTCTCACAGCTCTTGACACAGGCTGTGTGGCAGTGGTCATATGTCAGATGTGGGGCACATTTCATTGCTGAGCAAGACAGAGAAGAAAACACCAAATTGTCAAAAGAGATCTAAGGAAATGCAGATCAATATTTCTCTAACTCAAGCTTTCTTTAGAATTCTTTCAATTGTAGAAAGCCATCACCTAATGAATGGATCTGGTCCCTTGCAGCACAAATCAGCAAACCACATTTTTAGGTCACATCAATCAGCAGCAACATATGATTCACCCCAAAAATGATACAATAGTTTAGGTGAGAGTTTACTCGTCAAATTTTGTTTCCAACACTGGGCCACAGACATAAGAATTTAGAACCTTATGTGTATGGCTAAAAGACATCCAGGACAGACTAAAGCATTGAAGAAAGATTAATCTTTTTTTTTTTTTTTTTTTTTTTTCACTTGACAGGCTGCAGTATTCCCATAGAACTAAAGAAATCTAACAGAACATTTTGGTACTTCAAAACTGAACCAGTTGGATTTCTGCATCTTTTTAACTGAATTGCCTTATTAACATAATTAACTGAATCAAGGAAAGTTGCATAACCCTGCAAGCCAGCAGAAATTTTTTACTGATGTGTTCACAAACCTGAGGATATTGTCTCTAAAGGCAAACACAAAATTAGGGCTACAGCTATTCAAAAAACCTTTGGACAGAGCCTCCATACTGTGTATTCCCTTAAGTCTATTTTCTCTACAGCTTCAATTAGAAAAAGTGTCTCTTATTTCCCAGTCTGTGCCTGCTGTGAGATTAATAAAACTTTCTTTCAGTCCCCTGACAAAAAACATGGAAAGAAAACCCGAGCTCCCAAACAAACAAACAAGAAAACATTCATCAGCTCAACTGTCTACACACACTCTTCCAGCAGCCAATGGAGACAGAAAAGAAAGTCTTTAACATTAACCCTTTCAATGTTAAAGCCAATTATTTCATATAATCATAAAATGGCTTGGTCTGGAAAGGACCTAAAGACCATCATGCCATGTGCAGGGACACCTTCCACTATCCCAGGTTGCTCAGAGCCCCATCCAGCTTGACATTGGACACTGCCAGGGATGGGGCAGCCACAGCTGCTCTGGGAAACCTGTGCCAGAGCCTCACCACCCTCACAGGGAACAATTCCTTCCCAATATCCAATCTAACCCTGCTCTGTGTCAGCGTGAAGCCATTGCCCCTTGTCCTGTCACTCCTTGTCAAGAGTCTCTCTCCATCTTCCCTGTGGCTCCCTTCAGGCACTGCAAGGCCACAATGAGGTCACCCTGAAGCCTTCTCTTTTAAAGGCTGAATATATCTGAATTACAGAGAGTATATTCACCCACCCAGGAAGAGCAATCAGGAAGGATTTGTAGTCCTTGGAATGTCCCAATATGACATGACAAGACCTCAAGTAAAATTCCTCAAGAATGACAGGGATTCAATGGAATGGGGCAAAGGAAGCAAGGTTAACCAGAACTGTGCTACTGGTATTAAACATAGAGTGGTGGAGTGATTATTAAGCTGTAGTGTCTATTTAGTGATTAATGCAACTTGGATAAATCAAATGTTGACAATTTAAATTTTTGACAGTTGCACACAGGCATTTGCTGGAAGAAGGACGATGATGTTATTGTTAGGATGCTTAAGACTTTTATGCAATTAGTGTAAAAATGAGCAGTTCTTTGTCCATCCTTGTACAGGCTTATAACCAGACAGGAATTTGAAAACTGCACAGAGGTGAGAGCTGAAATCCAGCTTTGGACATTACAATTTGCAAATTGTCTGGCTGAGGCATTGAAATTGGAAAATGGCTGGCAATGTTCTCTCTTTGCTTTCTAGGACTGAACTCCAACCAGATTGTGTCCAATAACCTATGATCCTGGAAAGATATTTCAAACATTAACTGGAGGCTCAGGCCAAACTCACACTGACATTCTTGAATTCCTATCCCATCATTCCTTCAGTCTGGGCTTAAAACATGAAAAAAAGCATTTGTTTTACACTTTTTTTTTTTTTTTCTTGGTATCATGCCTCTAGGATGCTGGCTCTCCAGTCCTGAAATTAAAAGTATCCAGGGAAAAAAGGCAAAGAAATAAGAAACAACTCAACTAGAGAGGCAGGAGGTGAAAAAACCAACTGGGACACCAAGGCACTCTGTGAGGAAGTAGCTAGGAAAGAAAATGTCTACACACATCTACATCTAAGGCATTTGACTAAGCCAGAAATGCTGAGGGACTACCTGAATGTCTGCAACCATCACTGCAGAAAGGTTAACTAGATGTGGAGAATAAGCCACCTCAAGAGTTATTTGTTTGTACTTTATTATACCTCACATTTTTGGCAGATCTTGAGGTATACCTCCTAACGGGGCTTTCAGGAGAAAAAGGGACAAAAAAGAAGGAGAAAAAATAAAATAGGAAGAGAAAGAACTATTTGTCTACATAAGAATTTAGGAGAGAAGGTACACGAAGCAACAGATGTCTGGGTTTGACTCTAGCATGTGAGTATTGCTTGCCTTGGTTGAGTTCTGGTCATGTGCAATACTCACACTCTGCTACACTGCTTTCCCACAGCACAAACTTTTAACCTCCAAAACACAAGCAAAACCCAGGCAGAAGGAGAACCAGATTTGCAAAGACAATTACAGCTCATTCAGTCAGCCTACCTGGCATGTCCTGGCAAGAAACAACACCACAGAGAGAGGCCTTTTTCCCATTTTTCTTTGTAGCAGAAACTTAAAATCACACTGGCTCTCCCACCACATTCTCAAAAGTTTCGGTTTTGATGGAAATGGGAGGAATTTGTGAAACTGTTACAAAGAAAAGTCTTATTTTGTGCCAGGTGTGATAGTGACAGGCTGGAAAGCAATTCCACTACTCCAAAGTACGAGTTTCTCTGTCCACCTCAGAAAGTCTGTATCAAAGCAATGATATCTGCTGCTAAAAGAGCCTTGCAGACTCTCAGCCCAAACCTGGTGCCACAAAGGTTCAGTGGCTGCAGAGCCAGGTAGTGTCACATAGCTGTGGGAACCTTTATTCTCCTCTACCCTGGAATTTCACCAGTCAGCAGTTTACCAAGAAACACTTCTTTCATAACATCCAGCTTAGCGGGTGACCAACCAGTTACGAGATCTGCAATACCACTTGTACAATACACCTGAACTGGAACATTCAAAAAACTATCATTACAGGGATGAGATGCCCCAGAGCAGGGCGATTCCTGCTCCAGTTGCGGCACAGAGTGAACCCTTACGGCAAAGCTCGGGCGTTCTCCAGTCCACGCAGACGCCGTACTCCCCGCAGAGGTGGGCGTAGGACGTGATCATCTCACAGGCCTCCTCCTCGAAGCAGCTGCTCTCCATGCAGGCCTCGTAGAACATGTTGGGGGTGATGAGGCCGTGGCACTGCTGGAAGGGCTCCGACAGCAGCAGGCGGCAGTGGCCGGGCGCGCGCTCCGAGCAGCGCTCCTCCCGGCGGCTCTCGCAGGCCCGGCCCGGCTCCGGCACCGTCCAGGCCTGGATGAAGGCGCTGCTGTCGGCGCTGACTGAGCCGTTGCGCAGCGTCAAGTCGTTGGCGTGGTTCTGGTCACACAGCCCTGGCGGAGTAAAGGGACAAGAAAAATCTCTGAGTCACCAGCGCTAAAATAAACCTAGGGGGAGAAAAAAAAACAGGGATGGGATGGATGACACTGACCGAGCAGCTCCAGGAATTCATGATATTCCCTATAGCTGCTGTCAATAAACACCCTGGGTCTTGTTTCTCATTTCCTCCCTAAAGGAGGTACAGGTTATGCCACAGAGCTGCAATCTCTGTATAGATTACACCACTGAGGATGTGTAGAATTAACTCACCCAAGTAGCAGTTGCCCCCTCAAATTTTTTACCTTCACTGCAAACACTGGTCATACTTCTCACAGGAGTGAATTTGCAAGAATCTAAAAATAAACCTTCATCCAAAAAAAAAAAAATCAAAAAAACCCACAAATCTCCTTGAGAAGATAACTTTAAGCAAGAAAAAACATAAAGCTGTCTCTGCTGTTCTTTCTAAAGTATTACTGGGCATCAGTGAGCTGTTACATTGGGGATGAGAGCAGAAAAGCTTACACAGATTTCTAATATTCCCCCAAAAGTATGGGACCAGTTCACCCAGACAGTTTACAATAGCAATAAAATAAATAGAAGTTCAAGCCCAAGTAGGAAGCTGTTAAAAGTACTCTTTCAAACTTACCACAAAGCCCTTTTGTTCCTGAAGAAAAGCTCTTTGAATTAAGTCTCAGAATAAATTCATTGTTTCTTGGAGTAAATGTGAGATTATGTCCAAGAAGAGAGAACTTGATTTCATGCATTATTTCTCCATAGGCAGTGATTTCAAACAAGCTGCTGGAATAGGGGATAAGAACCCTTTCACCATTAACAGTCACCTGTTTAAGAAAAAAAGGTGAGATTGTCACATCAGTTCTAGCAAGCAGTTCCAAATCAACCAATTTCAGAGTCAAAATTGTCATTTTGTCTTGACAAATACCAGAAGATCCAACTGAACATAAGAAAATTTTGCCAGCTGAAGGTTTCTATTGAGTCTAAAAACATACAGTAGTACTTGACCTTCATCCTGTGAATTGCATGAAAAACTCTTCCAACATTTTCTTATATGAGTGCACTCTTTGAGCACCACATGTTTACAAACAACCTCATGCTATGATGCTTCAGTGGAAGTCAAGGCTGTCCAGCACCATGCAGAACTTGGTGCAGGTGTTTTGGTCCACTCTATTTTGCCACATGAGTCAGAAGAAATAATTTTAGCAAGTTGGCCAACTCCTGTATGCCTGAGCAGCCAGAGGCTGAAAAATGGGTTGAATTTGAATATTCTCTGCCTATAAAACAGATGTAATGCATACTAAGCTGTTCTTTCTTCTAATGCTGAGGTCCAGCTGTACACAAGGTGAGCAGCAACTCTCTAAATTTTCAGCTGGCCAGTCAGGCACAGCTCTGTGAGGGACTCTGTGAGTGCTCTCCCATGGACCAAACATAGCATGAAGGACCTCTACCAAAAGGGGGGAATCAGAGTGCAGTGTGTCCTGTCTGTAATCCTGCCTTTCTGGGGACACACAGCCAAATCTCATGTTCTTGACATTGGCACACCAGCACAGCAGGGAGAACAAAATGAGAAACGTGCCTGGCTTATTATGTGAACACTGATTGTATCATGAAATGGAGATGTTAAAAATAGGCTGAAACTGGATCAAGGGAAGATATTTGCCCCCCATAACCTAAACTCTGCAGCAGGAGCAGACAATGCACAGATGAATCCATGAGTTTGCTTACTGCCATGTCGCTGAAGAGCTGCACTGCCACACCACGATGCTTCACTTCGATGGAGTCCATGCAGTTCATCCTGGGCGCTGCTCTGCAGGGCCCTTCATGGAGCAGGACTTCAGCATTGTGCTGCAAGTCCTCAAATAAGGTGTAGGAGCAGTTGCCAGTCAGCTTAAAATTCAGCCCATCAAAAGTGACAATATGTTGAGATGAACTTCCTATACAGACACCTGAAAATAAACAACAACAAAAAAAATGTAGGCATTTGCTTTTAAATTTTACTGTTTCTTCACAACTTTTGTGGGCATGAGGAACCAACTAATTGGGAAAGA
Source organism: Oenanthe melanoleuca (assembly GCF_029582105.1). Lineage (NCBI taxonomy): Eukaryota > Metazoa > Chordata > Aves > Passeriformes > Muscicapidae > Oenanthe > Oenanthe melanoleuca. The sequence continues at coordinate 9,305,078 of NC_079334.1, forward strand.
GAGGAAGGTAATGAATTGCAAATGCTGCAGCAAATATTGACAAGAAACTATTGTAAATACTTCATCACATGTGGAGGTGTTTTTTGCAATATCTTTGTCTGGGAACAGTAAGTATTATAAAAAAGATTTGGATAAACTTGTAGAAAATCCCTTTGCCTAAAACTTATTTTATATGGTTTAGTAATAGATTTTACATAAAAATGAAACAGGGAAAATCCCTTTCCTATTTGTAGAAGGATTGGAATACACTGTTCAACCTTTGTATTGCATTATACTCTATACAGTGTTACATTTGATTCCAAATAACACAATTTCACTCTTATCATACACGTCACAAGTTGATACCCAGGAACTTTGTTTTTCAGACAGAAAACTGGAAAACTGGAAAACAGAGAAATAATATGCACAGGATAAACCAGTGGCCAGCTGACAGTCTGGTCATTGGGTTGTAAACACTTCCTCATCTTCAAAAACTGGAAAACAATGAAGATTATAATCCCAGAAGAGCCAAAACAAAACCTGAGGCTTCTAGCTCAAATGCTTTCAAATCTCTTGCTTAAAGGATAATAAGCACAATGAAATCAATGCCAGCAAAGCATGTAAGGAGGAAGATTGCCATTGCTAATAATTCAGTACTTTGCTTCTAGCTGAGAATATTTTTTTTTCCTATTCAGTAACCTTCACATTTAGTTTCCCAGGAAAAACAGCATCCAGAGGGAGGGAAGGAGAGAGGGTAATCCCTTTGGAGCACTGGAGCATCTTCAGATATTTTACTGTAAATGTTTATAAAGTTCATATGTAAATAACAATGAAATGAGTTAGCCATAAAACCACATTTCTCAATCTTTACTTATTCATGGGTATTAAAAAAAACAATAAGGATAATGGGAATCCTTTTAAATTTCTCATAGGTTTCTGTAGCACAAAATGCACTAATGTGATCCATTTCAAAGTAGTCCAAGAGCACACAACAGCCATGAATCACATTGCAAATCATACTGCTGTAAAATCTGTAACTAGTTCAGCAAGCAAGCACCTTTGCAGGGTAACTCCTGAACCATCCTCTGAACTCAGATGACCTAAGAACACTTTTTCAAGGACTTCCTCTTTGCAGAAGCATTTGTCACATCACCCACATTGTCAAGCCATGGCTGGAAATTGTGTTTTAGCTCTCTAAATGAGTAATCATGAGTCAATTTAGTAGCATTTTCACAGGTGGCCTAACCAGCCTCCTTCCATAAGAACAGAGATGCTGCCTCACACTGAACTCCTACTCAGCACCTCCTCTGTTATGCCCATCTCTGCTTCTCTGATTGCTGTGAATTTTGTTTAACACAGCATCAGAATCAATCTTTCCAGCTGCTACAGATGTTGCTTTAGTTGGCACAGAATTGCCATGGTTGCAGTGAGCAGTCATTAAAAGAGGACTTGACCCATGGGGTGTTTTGATCAGCTGGGGCAGGTTGGGGATTTTTTTCTTCCCTCTTCTGTAACATGAAAACTTTCTACTTTTCCTTCACAAGTTGTACAACATTAAGAAAAAAGGAATTGGGCTATCATGGCTCATTAAATTCATAAAGAGATAAACAGTTCTCAACTCAACTTGAGTGAACTATAGGGCTTTTCATGATAATCAGCTAATGGTACGAAAGGTTCTTTTCATTTCATCCTTTCAGAAGGTTTGTTATGAAGGTATGTCTTACATTCCAAAAGTAATGGTCTCATGTTACTATTTATGTGTTTAGGATCAAGACATTTAATAAAGATGCACTTCCTACGGGTAGGCATCACTAAGACTATCTTTTAAACATTATAAAATACTTATGACTATCCATCTAAAATATTTCTACTTTTTCAAAATCCTTGTAGCAAACCAGAAATGTTAGATTTGAATTGTTTAGGTCATCAAATACACTTTTAGGAAAAGCTAAAACTCAGGGTATAAAGAATTTTGCACGTCTAAGAGTTCATGGATTAAAATCCAACTACGAGCTTTGGTATCTCAAGCAGTGGCTGGAAGCAATTGTACTTAAGTCAGCCAGCTCAGCAGAGAACATTTTAAATTGAGATTAGGTGTTGTGAAGAAGTGTTGTGTGTCTATACACAGGGTTCTGATCTACTTTTAAGAAGTAAGAATATGAATTTAGATTTAAACCCACTTATGTTTTACTAAATGCTTCACTAGCCTCAGGGCTGCAACCCTCTAACCCTGTAAATGTGAGTGGATGCACTTAATTCCTGTTTCAGTCATCCCAGCCAGGCACCAATCACACAGTGTTCAACCTTTCTGCTCAGACACTCCAAATGAGGTTATCTGGAGGCAGGGAGAATTTCTTGTTGATGTTTTTGTACTGCACCTGCCTGATTGAGGGCAGGCCAAATCCTCAAGCCTCAAGATGGACCAAGAATTCATTGCTTACTTACAGCTTGTTGAGATAAATTCCTGGTTGCTCCCATACATCCTCCTTTCCAGCTGACACAGCTTTGTAAATTGAATGTGAGATTCCCTGATAAAACACTGTCACTTTACTAATACAAAAAATGAGCTCAGAGTGATCCTGAACTTGGCAAGTAGCATCAGGCATCCCAGCATCAGTGAGGCTATCACAAGCCAAATTATTTGTTTAAATCAGTGTACAACAATAAAACAGCAATTCCTCCCACCCTGGTCACCTTTGAAATGTTCAGTGGCTGAGAAGCTCCACTCAGCATGACATTTGTGATCAAACATTTCAGGTTTGGGGAGGGAGAGGCACTCATGGACAGACACTCACATGGGCACATCCATCGGCAGCCGCAGGTTTCCTCCACCTTAACAGCAGGAAGGTTGCTGTGACACACAGGCTTTGGCATCCTCTCACAGTTGATGTGGTGGCTCTCCAGAACTGTGTAACCTCCTGGGAAGCAGGTCACAGTGTAGCACTGGTCTGGCAATGTCCATTTATCACCAGGCTAGGGAGGGGAATGCAGATATGCAACAATTGAAACCAAAAATGCAAAGTTTGGCTGGTGTCACAGAGCTACAGCCAGAAAGTGAAGTGACCCCTACAGCAGTGCCACTCACATTAGCCTCGGAAAAATAAATAATGGAATGCACTGTATTAAGGATTTCATGAGGATGAGAAAGTTTAATTTAGAAACACTAAGAAGCAGGCTGAAATTCCAAGCTAAAGATAACAGTCTACAATAGGAGCTATTTTGTTCCAACCACCTATAGTTAGAGCTTAGCCATCCTACAGCATGCACTGAGAGCAGAGTCAACAAAGAATTGCCCTCAGCTTTATTTTAAATTTCAAATCCTTTAGTTTTCATTAGCCACAGATGGTCAGAGCACAGCAGGAATTAATATTTGTTCCAAAGTAGGAAAGCATGGCATATTGTAGTTATTTTATCAACAACTCCAAAACTTTTAAACAGCTCCTTTCTTCCCAAAGGGAAATTGTTCATTTACCAGATCAGTGTTATTAGTAGTACATAGTGGATTTCTAGAGCTAAAGAATTAAATGTCAAATATATTCCTGTTTTCTAAAGGACAGTCTGAATTTTAAGGCACCAGGATTATGTACTAATAAATGACAGAGAAATAGATGTGGTGTGTCTCAAGATTGCTATCTGCAGAAAGCTAGGCTCACTGGCCCAAATTCTGCAGAGCTCTAAAGTCCATAAGTAGGCTGAATGACTTTTAAAACAGTTTTCATCCCTGAAGTGTCCATTCCCAGAAATATCCCCAAATGTGGGAAACAGCACTTCCAGAGCTCTCCCTGCAAAGGTGAGTCCAGAAACACCAGTACAAATGAAACAGTGCTTCTGTGAGCTGGGTAACATTCCTTGCTGTTCACAAGCAGAAATGTGGGGAAGAAAAGAGAATTAACACTGGGCATGGTCATCTCCCATCCTGCCCTTCACAGCTTAAGCACCATTCCCATAGAAGACAAGAAAAAGGGGACAAAATACCTAGGTAGCAACATAATTCACAGGTTATTTTTGTCATTATGAGAGTATTTCTCTGTGTCTACAGGTTGCCATCAAGTCTAAACAAGAGCTGCCAGATTTGCAGCCACAAAAAATTACATATTAAATACAGGTTAATTTACTTGTTTTATATGTTTCAGGACTTCAAGAAGGCAACTGGAAGTTGCTTAATACTTTTTTCAGGCTTGTGAGCCTAGAGGAGACTGAAAAAGTAACAAAAGGAGCTTTAAGGACGGCAAAAGTATTTCTATAGGAAGAGCTAGAATGCTTTTTAATTACAGTTGTCTCTCCTACAGCTCACTGAAATTGGAGCACCTGGAAGGGTACGTACACAGCTGTGCAAGTCTGACTTCCATACATATTTAATTGGTTTTATTTCACTCTTTAATAGGACATTTATTAGAAAACATCTCAGAGTTGGACAAGAACGGCAAAGCAGAAGATATTAAAAAAAAAAAATAGTTGAGGGACAAAAAACCCCAAGAATCCTAGTGCAGAGGAAAACACAGGGACTCTGAAGACAAAGCCTAAATCCCAATTGATATGAAACTGTAGGAACAAAAGCAGGACAGAAAGGAAAGCAGAATCAGGGTTTCTAAGCTGCGAAGGAAAAGTCTGCCAGGACACTGCAGGAAGCCTCAGACTTCCTCTCTGAGGGAGCTCTGAACCTACAGACCTGGATGTGCACACTCTGTGTCTCACTGTGCATCTGCAGGAGAGAGACCCACGCACCTCAGCTGCTCCCTTGGCTCTTATCTCTTAGTTTAGGATAGGTTATTTGTTTGTTTGTCTGTTCTTTAAGCCAAGAGTGGAACAATACTAGAAAAGCCATACTAACAGCTCAGGAATGTGGGGTTTGCCACCTTAAACAGCCTAGAAATGCAAATTGCTCTACAGATCACTTCTTGAGGAAGTATCACTATTATAAGAAAAAACCTACACTTCTATTATCATCTTTATGCCTGCTTCTAAATTCCCAAATTTCAAAAGTTTCAAGACTAATGAAAATTAACTATGTCCAAAAAAACAACAACATTTCTCATAATTTCTCATAACTGTTTTGATATTCTCCCAGCTGGCAAATTAAAACATCAAACCAGTGGTTTTTTACACAGCCTATGTTTGGCACTCCTGCAGCCCCTTGCCACTGGATCTGATGAGTACTAAAAACATCCAAGGATTCAAAGAACAGCTGAACAAAGTCACAGAAGACAAAACTAGCAAGAACTATCAAATACACAAAGGTGTCACTTGCAGCTCAGGGCATCCATCAGTAACAAATTGTTTCTGGCTGGGATAATTCAGAGAATTTTTATATGTATTTATTAACATTGCTTCCCTGGCTCCTAAATTTGGCCACACCATAGAGGGGGCTGGACAGATTTTTGGCCTGACCCAGCACATTTCATCTGCTACTAACAATGACCTTAATCAAGAATATTCCTTCTCTAGTCACTTCCAGGGTAGGGATAATAACAAACCAAAACATGGAAAAGTAAGAAACCATAATATTCCTGACACTGATAGGATTTAGGCTGAGATTTTTGATCCTGAGAACTCAGATTTCCTCACAAACTGCAAGAGATCAGTTCCCACAATCTCCAGGTGCGTGACAGACATCCCGGCTGGGGAGCTGAGCCTCCTGCAAGAATTCTCCGAGCAACGCCTGAAAGATTATGGAGCTGAAATAAAAGCCTGTGTTTTCTGAATCAGGGAAGGAAGAGCCTTGATTCTTCCTCCCTATGGATTTGTGGGCTGTGCTGGAGGAGGGGAACAGAACAGTGGCACCTTAGAGCCAGTGAGGCACAGCAGAGGATGCTGCACCACAAGGCAGGAACTTCCACAGTGTCCTGTAGGCTCTATAGGATGCTCCAGAAGGCTGTGGCCTCACAGTGGCTTCTAACACCTCTTTTTCCCGGCTGACAGAAGAGGCAACTCCAAATCCCCCTAAAGGCTGCCATTTGAAAGTGTGGTTCATTTTTATATGGACTGGAGCCCGGTCTGTTTCCTTCGAAAAGCATTTCAGCCAGAACGGAAATTGTGCTTTAAGTTTATCACCCCCAAAAATGAAACCTGACATGTCTGAAATTCAAGTTTAACCTTCCCAGCACTTATCTACATGTACCTGTGTCTGCTGCTAGGAGCCCAGAGGCCTGGACACATGCAGTACAAACTGCAGACAAGAATCTGATTATATTTATATAGCTTATGTTTGTTGGGGTTTTTTTTATCTTAATGAAGCTGTCAGCCTCAAAGCCATCAGATTATACTTAGTGTCTGATTTAGCTAAAGCCTTCCTGTGTTCTGACCAGCTGATTGAGGCCAACTATGTAAGGCAGCTTTGATATATTTCCTGTGTTCAGAAAATTCATATTCACTTACTAGCCACATCCTTCCTCACAGTCATGTTTTCACAAAGGAAAAATCAAAGGAATCTTTTTTATGTACTGGAAATCCAAGATGAATCCTAGAGTAGAACTCATACCTGATCCCTGCTAGAAAACATGGCACAAGCTTATGCTAATATTTTTAAATGCATGAAGTATCATACACTCTGAAAAACCTTGGCATTTCACTTGAGATGCCATAACACGTGGAACATCAATTTCTTAGAGTGGGATCACTTTTGAGAGATCAGACAAGTTTACTAACATTTCTGAGCATTTTCTTAGGACTAATAAGAGCTTTTCCACAAACAAACTCCAAGAAATTTGATTCCATTGCTAAAGAGACTATTTTCCCCAGAGACAGAACAATCACACAATAATTATCTTCCTGTAAAATTGTCACAGGGACAAGATATTTGTAATTTCAGCAGAAGGACAGGGGCTGGACAATGACCCTGCAGATGCACCTTTATTTTGGCCATGTGTAGCTGTCCCAGAAGTCCTCTCACCAGGAGATAGAAATGCATTTTTGTTGTCAGGGAAGACAAACATTGTCACAAAGGTTCTGCACTGACTTCAATAAGATTCAACACTCCCCAAGATGAGGTGATGTTAGAGGAAGTCTCCTCTGTGTGCAAAGTTATCCCACTAGTTCAAAAGCCAACATTTTCCTCCTCCAAGATAATTCTTTATATTGTCCCACATTTTTTGTTTCAGGTTCTCTGAGAAGATATTCATGCTCTTGCACAAACTGTGCAACTTAAAAGCCAGATGGCAAATCTAGGCAATGTACTTACTCTCTTTTTGTTTCCATCTTCATCTATGCATTCTCTGACTGGGTCTGAAAGAGAAGCAGACATTTTTTTAGTCATCCCACTCCCTTATCCAGCCTTTTAAGTGGTCACCAAAATACAGATTACTTATTTAAAAATCTGACTTAAGCTGTGAGAAGTTTGGGGGGTTTTGTGCTAGAGTGTATGAATCCCTACCTGAAATCTGCAGGCCAAAGTTTACAAGAATAAGTCACAAAAGGCATGAACAATGACAGTGGTCCCAAAATATTCCGTGAACAATAACTGGGCTGCAATTCTACAGCACTCCTTGCACACAGCTCTGCCCAGATGGTGCTTAAAGGATGAGCATGGCTTTGGCTCTGAGGCACAGCCCAGCCTTACCTCAGAATCTTGTGATCAATTGAGAATATTCCTGGAATTTGGCAGGTGATGAGAATTTCCACACCCACACCAACATTTATTAAATGCAGAAAGATCAGTAGAGTGTATCTATGCAAATAGTCACAATTAAGAACACTCAAAATCCGATTCCTTACATTCATGTGACATGTGATGTGCATTTTTTTCATATAATTAGTTAAATGGTCACAGGGTACCACTGAATTGCAGTTTCTATTTTTGTGTGCTCTCACTACACATCTAAAGATCTTTTGGAAGCAATTTCATTTCTGTACAATGGCATGACAAAGTCTCTAGGAAATTAAAACACTGATTAGCAAGCTCTTTGTAGAATACCAGACTATGCTATTCCATATACACTCTCTGCTCTGTCTTTTCCAGGATAAGTAATGTATTTTAAAATCATTTAGGAACTCTTTTAAACCTTTTTTAATGATATTATTTTTGGTACACTTCCATACAAAAGGCAAGACTCCCACTGCACAAGAAATCCAACTGTATGAGTCTAGAGGGGAAAATAATACTTTACAGATTGTATGAAATTTATATAAAACAAAACAAACAGAAAAAAAATCCAAACAAAAAAATAAATCCCCACCAAAAAAAAAAAAAAAATAAGTTTTTCATCCCTAGCAAAGTCTTCACCATTAGCAAAATGGAGAGCTAAATTTCTCAGATTTTAGGTGTTGAAGATGTCTATAGCTCAAGGCTTTTTGAGCTGTTGGAAAAGCTTTCATAAAAAAATACAATGCTTTCACCTCTAGTACTGATAGGTTATAGCACAGATTGCAATAAGAAAATAGTTACTGGTTCCAAATTCCTGCTCCCCATCCTATATCTTGTATCAATGTAATTTACAGCAAGAAAAATCACATATTTTACAGTGTGAAGAGAGGAAAGAAAATGGCAGCTGTTTAAATCTAGAAAATGGCAGCTGTTTGATGCTCTGGAGAGATTTAAAAACGCCAGAAGTGATCCCAGCGGAGGCTGATCGGATATCTCCAAGCTGGGCTGTGAACACTCTGCAACTTCCTCATTCTCAGAGGTCCTTGGCTCCACAAAAAAAGTCCATTTATTGTAGTGGAGATGTAACTAAGCCCTTGTAATGCTGGCAAAAACCTGTGCAATGACTAACACCATGAGGCAGTGGCTTGTGGTGAGAACGTGTGGATGTTATTGGAACAGGAATAAGAACTACATGAGGTAAAATTATCTATATCCAGACCAAGGAGATAAAAGTAGCAAAATCCTGGTCAGTGTTGAAGCAATGTTCCATAGAGGAGGAGTGTTGTCATCTACAAATAAATGAATGCTTCTTTAAAAGGTTTTACACCTTTTCTTCCCAGTATCTCTTTCCCCAGAAAAGCAAATTCTTTATTATTTTTCTTTTTGCCTTCTATTTCAGCTGAATTTTCTGTAGACAGACATAGAACAATGTCTGAAAAACACATAACTTGAAATCTTTGCTCACATAATTTCTGAAACATGCCCCATTCATTCATGACAGCTTCAGCTTTTCTGGTGTCTGTCAGCTATTGAGTACTGATTATCTAGATTTTTATCAAGATTGATTTTTATTAATATGGTAGCTCAAAATTTCAAGCCTAAGCAGTTCTAAAAACCTTGCTGGAATTGGGCTAACTAGAATAGCATCTGGATACATATTTAAAGGGTTCACATTTGGTTTCACACCTAAGTGATGGTGGTGATCTAGGTCAGCATTTGTTATGGTTGTCAGTGGAACACTGACAATACAGCATCTCATTGCCTTCTAATATAAAGAAAAATAATTCTGGCTTTGCATTTTAATTTTTGTGTTATGCTGCAGACACAAGGTCACACCTTTTGGACTTACCCATGCACACTTTTTTGATAAATTCACTGTTCAATCTGATCATGGTGGATAAATCTTCAAAATTCTGGAGCTTCATGATTCTGTTAGCAGCAGATGGCCCAGCCAAAGTCCTCAGCTGCCCTTCATCATATCTGTTCCCAACACCAATTGGGAACAGGGACACCCCTAGGAAAAGAGAAGGAAGGGTTTGGAATAGGCAAGACACAGGAGAAAATCATTGGAGTGTTCATCCCTGGAAGTATTTAAAGGATGTGGCACTTGGCTGTGCTTGGTTAATGGTTGGCCATGAGGATTTTAAAGATTTTTTCCAACATAAATATTATATCACTTTTATTTTTTTCATTTGCTTTAAAAAAAAAAATAAATAAATAAAAAATAACTGGGAAAAGTTTTTCTCCAATGCTTAATATTCATGTGTTATTTGCATCATTTTCCCCATGTTGGCTAAAGGTAACTAAGGGCTGAAGTGGTGTTTCTCTAATCACACTGTTAGCTAAGATGAGCTCTATTACTCCCAAGCATAATAAGATCATTCATGGGCAACAAAACACAGCTGCAGAATTAATGACAACATCTTCACTCTTTTTAAATGAAAAAAAAAAAAACAAAAAAAAAAAACCTCAATATGCTGTTTTCTTTCTTCAGTTACACAGCAATTGGATTATTTTCAAACCATTTAATTAAAAATTGATAGTTGTTATACAGTCCATGCCTTATTCAGTAACTCCCAGAGCAACCTTCAAACGAAGTCAAAGTTCCTCAGCTGAACACCTGAGGAAGCTGAAGTACAGAAACAACAGCCAGAAAACTTGAAAAATCATCAGGCAGGACACTGATGGCAAGAGTATATTCCTGTAGAGGTCAGTGCAGAATCTGATCAAAACTTTATTATTATTATTATTATCATTATTATCATTATTATCATTATTATTATCATTATTATCCATGATTAATATTTTTATTTATAACTATTATTATTAGAGTATATAATTATATATTATATATTATATATTATATATTATATATTATATATTATATATTATATATTATATATTATATATTATATATTATATATTTATTATATATTATTATTTCGAGCTTCACTGTCCTACAACAGTATTGAATTTATGATATTAGACCACATTTCTGTTATCCCTGTCTGCCCACAGTATCTTGGAAAATGAAATGCTGCCAATTTGTGAGTCCTGAGGAAGCTGTCAGCCTTAAATGCAGATTGGTCCTGAATTTCCCAGTACCTCAAAGCCATCTTCACACAGGGCATATTTTGTTCAGGTCTGTTCCTTACCTCAGCACTACATAAGTAACTCCAGAACTTACATGAACACACCAGTGTCTTAATTTTCCATCTTTTGTTCTAGCTCATCACTTAAAAAGTAACAACTGTACTTATAAATAGTGGCAGCTAAATGAGGTTTACTGTTGGCTCTTGCAGAAAGGGCAGCAGCCTCCACAGCATCCTGTGAGCTCCCCGACACGATGACGATCGCCACCTTTGATGCGCTGGGTCTGCCCCCGTGGGATTCTGACATTGCATTCTGGACCACAAAATCAATGGCATTTCCTAGCAAGAAAAAAAGAGAGAAATGAGAGAGGTAATAAAAAAGTCACAGGAGACTATAAAACTTAATCTTATATTGCTTTAGTGTGTTATGCTAGTAGGCAGTGAAAAATATTTATTCTTAATATTTGATTTATTGCAGCTACATGAAAGATTTCAGCCATTATAAACATTCCAGTATTTATTAAGACATCCAGACATAGAAGGACCATCCTTAACTCCATTCCTAGACCATCCCAGTCTCTGCAGCGATGGGAATTCTTTTCCCTTTCCTTAGCCACAATAACAAATTTACCTTCCTCACTTAAGCAGTTATCTTTCCCAGAAGTATTGCCATCCCTAAAGGATAGAAGACATTGCGGAGAGCAGATTCCTGCTTCGAACTGCTGAGCAACACTGACATCCAGTGGCGAGCAGCTCCACAGCTTGGCATCACCCTGAGCTGTTCACTACGGTTGTTCTCACTCCTAAAAAAGATACAGTGCTTCCCTAATTTCATCACCTTTCCCTATCATGCCTCCACACTACCAGCAACCTCTCTGAAATTTAAACTCTGTGTAATCCATAATACAACTGGGTGATCCGAATTAAAATAAAACAAAAAAAAAAAAAAAACAAAAAAAACAAAAAAAAAAAAAAAAAAAAAAACAACAAAAAAAAAAGAAAACCCACACCAAACCCCACAAGACTTTGAAAGAAATTCTACCTGAGCTATCAAATCACAAACTAGCTTAAAAGAGAAGTTGCTGCCCCTTCATTTAACATCTGTGAATACTCAGGCAAATTTTTGTTGATAATTATGACCTCAGCAAGAGAGCACTTTGTTAGTACTTGCATTTAGACATGTATTTGCACAAATATTTACACTGGGAATCGTGATATTCAGCTTTCTTAAAAGCTCCTTTGGGCTTGGAAGTTATCAGGTCAGGAAGTAGAAATGGAACCGGGTGACTGATGTGACATTCGGGGCAAACAGTGACTGGTGAATAATAAACACTGGAAAGAGTATTTCCTCTGAGTAATCTGCAGTAACTGTGGAGCAAAAATAGGTTTGCCTGAGGAATTCACTGTACAATTTATAATAACAAATGCATTTGTAAAACACTGGAAGTCAGCCTGTAGATAATTCACCAGCACAGTACACCTTAGCACACCTCAACATTTTGTACCCTTGATGTCTTCTTGCACCATGTCACCCACATCTTTTCAGTGATAGAAGCAAAAACCTTTTTCCCAAGCTGCTGCAAGCATGGACAAACTTTAGGAATCTCACTCAGCACATTGATTTTTGATAAGGCTTGGAGAGCTGGGATTGTTCAGCTTGGAGAAGGCTCCAGGGAGACTTCACTGCAGCCTCACAGTATTTAAAGAGAGCTTACAAAAAAGAATAAGAGCAACTTATTATAGTGGCAGGTAGGGATAGGACAAGGGGAAGAGTTTTAAACTAAAAGAAGAGAGATTTAGATTTGATGTGATTAAGTTTTTTAATCAGAGGTCTTGAGGTACCAGTGGAACAGGCTGCCCTGGGAAATTGTGGCTGCCCCATCCTTGGAAGTGTTCCAGGAAAGGTTGGATGGGACTCTGAGCAACCGGGATAGTGGAAGGTGCCCCTGCCCATGGCAGAGGGCTGGAATGAGATGATCTTGAAGGTCTGTTTCAAATCAAACCATTCAGTGACTCAATAACAGAGGAACAGCAGTTGGATATTCAGTGAAAACCTCAAAATTCTAAATGTTTTTCTATTTGAAACAAAACACATCTTGAAACACCATTATTAGCTGGGTGATGGTGATTCCATCTCACAAACTACTGTTCCTCACCACAAAAAATAACTAACCTCAGGTATTAACTCATGTCCCACAATCAATCCTACAATTAACAGCTCTCCCACAATCCTTTCCACAAATGGTTTTGTGTCTGCCAAGGTAAATATTAGACACAGAATGGCCCATTAGCAAGAAATAACGAAGGATAAAACAAAATACTGCAAATAAATATGACTATATTCAAAGTCCCTGAGATTGCCAGAAGATTGACTCATTTCCCTTTGGTCCTGCAAATAATTATCAAAAAACGTATTCCAGTTTTTAACTTTCAAATATACATTTAGGTTAAACTTTTGCACAGTAAGGATCACAAGTGATTTTTCATTCATTTATGAAAAGTACTTGAAATTTCTGTGTTTGTTTTCTTTAATGACCCTTTGACTTTTGTGTGGTTGATGTGGTCAGCAGCCACTCCAGCTCCATTTTTCTTATTCTCACATTAATTTTAAAAATGTTCAGAAACTCCATACATATTTGCAAATTAAAAAAAAAAAATATCCATTATTTTTATAATTTCTCATAAAGAAATCAAGTACTATTACAATAGAACCAGTGACTGTTTCAAAGGCCCCAAAAGCAGTTACTCATTTTAATGCACGGAAAATTGGATTTAGCATAGTAAAAACTCTTTGGATTTCTCCCTTGATTTTGAAGCCAGCTCTAGAGAAAAGAGCCAGGTGTCTGAAGGCATGATCAAATGAACACTTTTGTCCTGCTGGAGGGATTCAGAAAGTCCTCATCCCAAGCTGGAAGCTGTCACTTCTCAGGTCTTTGTCTCTCCATCTCACCACGGAGGGAAATACCAAATCCCTCAGAGGCCACAATAAAAACTATTAACTGCTAAAAGCAACCAACTTGAACATCTTCATACTGTGAGACTGCAACACAACAGAAACCTGACATTTTTTCATACCAGAAAAGGAAATTTACATTGAATTAAACAACACCATGCACAAGGCTGTATTGAGACTGGAAAGAGTGTTCACAGCATGGAAAGATAAAGACAATCCCAGAATGGTTTGGGTTGGAAGATCATCCAGTTCCAGCTCTCCTGCCATGGGCAGGAACATATTCCTCTAGCCCAGGTTATTTCCAGCCATTTTAGCCCTTTCCTCAGCCCACCAAAGGTGGTGAGCCCCCAGCAGCCTTCCAGCTCAGTCAGTGGGGTATGAATGCCATTCATTGGGCATGTCCAGGGGAAAAAAAGTGCAAATAAATGAAAAAGGAAAACAAAAATCCAATTGAACCAGACAGGCTACTTCAGAAAGGACAAACCAATCATTCCAAGCACAGAACAGCATCTTCTCCCCATCCTTCAGTGCTCATGTTTGGAATAATCATTAAATAATTACTATGAACATTTGATGCCAAAATTCTGAAAGTTGGAACAGGCTTTTAAAGAACCTTCTCCTGGTTGACTTGACACCTGATGGATTTTAAAGTTAGACTTGTATTCTGAAGTAACAACTCAGAATGGTTCACACAGAGGTTCCTGCAAGGACTGCAAGTTGATCCAATGGACATAAACAAGCTTTAAGGACAAAAAACAATCTGTTGAATAGGGTTGGAGGTGTTTACTGGGAGTCTAGAGGGAATTACAGTAGATTCTGCCTTATTGAATAGTTTCATTAATGATTTGGATGGAAGAGTTAAGATGTGTAAAAAGGCATGTTAATCTGAATCACAAATATTGGATTGGGAGCAATCATGGACATCATGGAATTAACTGAACGAACACAAGATGCCCAAGAAATATTTGAAATATATCCAAGTAATACAAATGAAGATTCATCCCAGAATTAGCCAATCTGGAACACACAGACATTTAATGTGTTGGTGAATGCCTCAGGGAAAGCAAAAACTTCCTAAGAGCAACCTTGCAATTATTTTCTTTAATTTTGACTGAAACAAGGAATGAAATGTAAAGCCCCGTGAGGGTCTGTGGAGTTGTGACAGAGGGGGGAATCCAATTAGATGGAGGTTCCTGCTGGGAACTTGTGAATCTGTGCCTTAAGCAACCTCAGTGGTTTCTCTAACATTTCTGCAACATTTTGACCAAAACAAAATACTGCAAGAGATCTTAATCACCACAAGTCCTGAAAGCTGCCTGGGAAAGAAAAAAGGAATGGTTCCTCAGAATCTGAAGTGATACAGAAGCAGCCAACACTGTCTGGATGGTGGGTATTCCAGACTGCAACTATTTAAAACAAGGACCTGTCTGACCAGGAACTGCTCCCCATAATGATAATCATAGAATTATAAAATCACAGAACAGTTTGGGTTGGAAGGAACTTTAAAGATCATCTCATTCCAACCGCCCTGCCATGGGCAGGGACATCTTAAACTAGACCAGGTCCATAATCCTGAAACTGGTCTTTGTATCTTAATTCAGGCTCTTCACTTGGCACTGAATTGGGATTTTTCACTGAAAACAGAAGATTATTTTAATTCTGAAACAAATCAGCTATTGAAAACTGATACCACAGTTCTTTAAGTGGTCAGCTCTTGGTATGTGAATATTGATATTTTGGCATTAACACACGTTGATTAACATGTGCTGAACTTTTCATAAGCAGCCCAAACCTGTCAGTTCAATATCACTGAATGGAAGAGGCCCCAAAAACCTCTCCACTGCAGGTCACAAATCCTGCCTTTCTCTTACCAATAAGGGTTTCTGATGAACCCAGTCTCCACCAGGAGCTCATTCAACTCACAAACCTTGTAAGAAATGAACTAGAGAAAAAAAAGCAAACAAAAAGAAACAAACACTGAAGGGCAGTGAATTAAAACAGCTCATGGCAGATATTAGTGGCACTCAAAACTGGCTTCAAAAAGAAGCTGGCACCACCAGTTCAGCAATATTTATAGGGAAACAAATGGAAGTCTCTCTGAGTGGGTAGGAGCCCTCTGATCAGGACAGCTGCTGGCCTTAGGTGATGAGCGAGATTTTGGAAATTCAATACAGAGTGCATCATTTGGGGAAAGATATGAAAAATGAAAAGTGCTATGGGGGGGCCTTTGCTTCCAAAACCACAGGTGAGATTTAGGAGAAAGACATTTATACCTTCTTAATTCTGACAGCAAAACTGAATGCTGCTAATCAAATATATTAATAATGATGGAAAGTTGGAGGAAAAATACAAATTTAAGATTTTTTTTTCCTGGGGGGAAAAGGGAAATATTTCTTTCCCTAAAAATGCACTTATACAGCTGAGCCACATAGATCATACGTCCTCCAAATTTTGAAGGCTGAGGCAGGAAAATGTCAGCCTAAATGAACAACTTTTACTAGGGCTATAAGGAAGCAAAATAATGTTTTTATAAAGTGTTAAGCAGTATTTACTGTAGGGATTGCTCAATCTGCTCCCTGTGACTCTCCTAAACACCCACAAATGCTGAACAGAGACACATTTACGTGATCCTCAGTTCTCTTGCACACATCACTTTAGTGTTTAGCTAGTTTCCTTCTTTTTTTTTCTTCAGTTGTTTCTTATGTGAAGTTGTACATGATTTCATGATGTCTGAATAGCCCCAGAGCTGCTTCCTGATAGGTTACTTGAGCCAAAATTTGCCTGATGTTATTGAATGGTCCCACTGCACAAGCACGGGAAAGATTCGTGGTAGAGGCTGCTCTTTCTTGTTCTTTCTATGCCCTCACATACTCGGTAGTTTTTCATTATTTCTTACAACTAAAACCTTTCTCTCCTGGAGTTTCATTATGGCTAAATGATGCAGGAAAGGGAATGTTTTCTACAGCAAGACTTTTGCAGTGGCAGCAACAATTACCTTTGCACATAGAGCTTTGTGGACCAAAATAGAATTTGGATCAAGATGAAATAAAGATTTCACTGAATTGTTCTTCTGCCATAGGACAGCCAGTGCAAATAAGAAGAAACAGATCTGCTCTGACAGCAGTGATATTTTTTGATGGGTAAATTCAGATCAAGCAAAGAGTAGAAAATATTTCCAATTAAAATGCAGCATCCAGACTGGGTCATCTACACTTGTCAAGCAGTCTCTGCATTTCCAGAGGCCAAGCACAGACAGAAGGGCCTGAGTGACCATGCAGTTCCCAGGAATGCTGTCTCCTGCACAGCCAGCCACATTCACACACATCACAAGGAGCAGGACAGCACCGCAGTGACTTATTTTCATTACTTCATTTGGGAGGAACTACTTCTACTCTATTCCACTTTGGTTCATTATACCACATCCCCAGTCACAGTCTCTGAGCATTTTCCAATGAGACATAAACAAATCACTAACGAGGATGTCATGTGGCTGCCTCTCCCATTTCATTTCCCAAAGGCCGTGTTTGCTCTGTTTATCCTGCAGTTCCGTGTGGCTTTCTCTACACATTACATGGAAGGCTTCACAAAACTTATCTATTTGTATGCAACAATTCATCCCACAACGAGCCTATAGAAGTCTCATCAGCCATCTGGTATTTTTATTTCTCCAGGCTGAGAAAGCAATCAGAGCTAATCCTCCTGCGAACTATGGAAGTCAGGTTTTACTTCGCACTTTTCTGTACAAATAACTCTTTATAGTCCAAAGACCCCAAAAATCTGTGTATTCCTCAATTCTTATAGGACCCTGATGCTAGATGGCTGTCAGAATAAATCTGGTTCCAATCCAGAAGAACAAAATTCTCAGGTATCTGGTGAAAGATGCTGTAGGAGAATAATTTTTTCGCTGAACCCTGCAACTGATATTTGTGTGTCACCAAGTTTCCACAGATCCAGTGGAAAATCTCTGATGTTTTAGCACATGAAAACTGAAGTGGACCTGTCTGTCTGAAACAGAAGATGGCAGTTCACAAGTAACTCTTCAGCTGAGGTGCTGCCTTAGGCAATCCTCGTTCCTGGCTCCCTGCCCCCATCCCCAGTCTTGTGTCAGCCCAAGTCCCTGTGGAACCAGCATGGCAACTTGGATGAAGGAAGTGAACCACACAGAATATAACTTGCTTTGCTATTTTTCAAACAGATGGGTTACACTGGCATCAGCACAAACATCTGGCAAGGGCAGCTCCTGAAGTCAGCATGAGCAATTCTGCTTCTAAATGTCTAATCAACTAACCAGCACTGAAAGGTTAATGATCAGTCTTTACTTCTTAATTATGCTTTGCTTGCTTGAAAGATAGTGAGTGCAAATCCTGAGCATGACTTCAAGGCTTCTTTCCAAAATACATTTAAGACAAACCATAATTTATATTACCTATGAATACAAGTTTATAGAGAAAATTGAACCATAACAAGAGGTTGAACCTTAACAAGAAATGCCACCACAATGGCATCAACTGGTGCTTGTAGCCAGCCTGTATTTAGCATTCCTTGAGGTTTTGTTCCTCCCCTTGTTTAAACACCAATATTCACAAAATCACTCACCTAGTCTGGTAGGACCTTGCTCCCTTAGTTGAATGGATTGCACCATCTCTACAAGCCTGTCAGTCTCTTGAGGCATGTTCCATGAAATTTCTAGATTATTCTCCCTGGCATACTGGAGAACTGACACATGAATTGAAGAATTGCCTGAAGCAGAAAAAAAACACTTTAGGCAGTGTGTGTGAATGTCTTAAAATAAATCTAAAGAAGACATTGGCATTGTGATTTTCATTAGGCACAACTGGAAAGTGGTTTTCCATCAGTGTGAAAAGATCAAAACTGAACTACTTCCTGGTGAAAAAATATGCAAGTATACTGCTGGAAACAGTTGTTTTTCTGTCAAGAGTCAGTATGCAGCATTTTAGCCCAGATCAATACGACAGTAACTGGAGAATTTCATTTTATTAAACTCCATTCAGTATTATTCTTTTCCATTTTAAAATTGTCTAAATATCCCCTTTTTTTTTTTTTTTTTTTTTTTTTTTTTTTTTTTTTTTTGATGTGCACCTTGTTTTGCACATGCAGTAGATTGATGCCTCATCTGTCAGATGGGCCAAGCTCCCTGGATCATTTCATGCCAAATTCCCTCTCTCCTACAGCACTGGAGTGATGTGCATGGAACAAAGTGAATCCAGGGAGCTTGACCTGTGAAGGGGAATGAAGAGAAATTCCAAATTATGCTGCTCTCTAATATGTAGAGAGTTAAAAAAATATCAGATTTGCAAAATTGAACCAGGCAATATGTTGTTTATAGTGATTGGCTGTACTGCTCTTCATGGCTGCCTACTGAAGGTATTTATGTACAAAGCACAATGATTCTTTATCAATGCTTTGTAAAACATGTATGAACACTACCAATAACAGCAGTTGCTCCATGGAAATGGTTTAATGCTGAATCAAAAAATATATAGTTCTGATTTTTAAAAAATCTGTATTTGTTAAATACTGCTGGGAAAACACAGGATCCTGGTTTGTCCCCTACAAGTAAAAGAATAAAAAGCACATTTCTATGTCTGAGCTGAAAGGCAGATACATACCAACCACAACACGTTCAATAAATGCCCTCACAAAGCTTTTCATTTCCTCAAACTCCAATGCTCCAATATTGGCACTTCCATCAAGGAGAAACATGATGTCCATGGGTTTGTTGCACAGCTCTGAGGGTGAGAGGGGGAGGGAAAAAAATTATTTTATATATAATAACCAAAACTAGCATCTGCTAATGTGGTAGGAGCAGAAAGGGTAGATCCAGCTGCATTTTGGGAAAACAAAGCAGGATAATGACCAATTGAAACAGTAAGTGATGCCCCTTTAATAAAAGCCTTGAGATTCATATCCAGTGGGATACATGGATATTTCAATTCCTGTTTTTCTATCGATTCTGTTTTACTCTCAGGGGAGTAAAAAACAAAAACCAACAGTAGGTGACAACAACAAAAAAACCCAAACCAAACCAACAACAAAACAAAAATAAACAAAAAACACAGAATACCCTCCTCACCCCTAAAAAACAAAAGAAAAAAAAAAAAAAGTGAAAAACCCAATAATGTCTCTTCACAAAAGAGGAAGTATAATTTTACATTATTTTAAGCAGAAAAGAATAATAATAAAGACAGGAGAATGTTTTTCTTCTGGCACTCTCCAACCTGGATGAAAGCTGCTGTGCTGTGCTGACAAAAGGACACAAGGACTTTGAGCCTACAGAAAACAGACTGCAGGGCTGGGCTCAGTTCTGCTGGGCTGGGGCAGCATTTTCAGCCTCCAGGGAAGATAAATAGTCCTTCCTTGGCTTACAACAGCAAGACACTAAACCAGATAAAGGAACCTTCCAAATTTCAGTGATACACGGGGTAAATGGAAGAGACCTGACAGAGGAAAGAAGAAATCACACAGAAAATTTATCCAATCTTACCTGTGATTTCGGTCCAAACTCTTGTCCCACGAGAGCAGCATGACTGCAGCACTAATTCAGGTGCCTCTTCAATAAGTCTGTTATAACTATTCAAGATAATTGGGTCATTAGGCTGACTGATCTTTCTGAGCTCTTGGATATTGGCACCGGGTGTTATTCCTATGGGAATAACATTTATGCTCCCAGGAGGTCGTGTGATAACATCAGTGGAAGGACTGGATGACACCATATATACCAAGTGAGGAACATCTTGCCTGCCCCCATTCACTGATGTAAATGTGTGTTTGGAAATATAATCAAGGGCATTGCCAGTGTTGGTAGCCCTTCCTCCCTGGTAGGGTATACTCCTCACTTTCTCGATAATTTTTTCCTTTGACTGTATTTCCCTAAAGGAATACTCCAGACTGACTGTGTCTGAATACTGCATGACTGTAATGTGAATATTTTCCTGTCCTACATTCATTCCTGTGACCACCTTCTCTATGAATTTCTTGGCTTTATTGAAGTTTTCCTCCCCAACATTGTCAGATCCTTCAACAATAAAAGCAATATCCAGCCTGTTGGGATGGGGTTTTTCTGAAAGAGGTGGTGGGGCTGTGAGTCCCAAAGGGGGAGATAAGACACTGGACATGGTTGGAGCAGATGTAGCTGGTAACAGAAGACTTTCTTCAGGTCCAAGATCACACAGGTGATCAATGAGGAAATCTCTTTGATCCATGAGCTCCAGCACATTGCTCACTAGGAAGGCTCTGCTACTTGGAAACGTCTTTGCCATGAACTTGACTTGCTCCACATTGACATGTGGCCCAATCCCCACAGGTACTACTGTGATATCTCTAGTCTTCAAAAACCCAAGCATGTCGCGGATTTTTTTTTTAGGCTTGCTTGCTATAAATAACACTGCAATTTTGGCAGCATTGGTCCTTTCTGCTTTTCCAAACACATGCAATGCAGTGAATTTAAAGACTTCATAGACAGATGCTTCTTCATCACCTGTGTACCTTATGTTCTGGACAATTCTTCTCATTTGGGAATTTGTTTTGATATCTTTAAGGTTAAGATAGATGGTGGGACCAAGTCTATACACCAGAATTGACACTCGGATTTTTTTCTGGGAGATGTGGAGTTTTTTCATCACACCAATTATAAAAGTCTTCAGCTGTTCAAAGTCCTCCTCTGAGAGTTTATTGGAGCCATCAATCAGGAAGGCCAAGTCCATCATCTTGCTGCATGAGTATGCACTGGGGGGTAATTCAATGTCCTCCTCTGGAATAGGTGTTGTCAGAGTTAGGGTGTTCTCCATGAGCTCACAGGCTGCACAGGTTAAGTTCTTCCCTTCACATAGACTACAAAAATCATCAAATTAGAAAAGCATCAAATTTGGCTGTAAAAAGCAATGCTTATAATAACAAGTCACTCACATGTTATAAAAGAATGCCAATACAAAACCAAACATCTCCAAACCACAATGAAACCAAAACATGATGTGAATAATTTCTTTTCCCCCCCTCCACCTCAATTCCCCACAGCTTCCCATATGGTCTTTTATACCTTAATCCCCTATGTTCATGGATGTTGTTTAGTCCAGGAAACATGACCAACTATGGTGTGTTTGTCAGAGGAAACTCCTTAGAACAGTCTTTGGCAGAAGGGGTACAATCCATGTCTGGAAACTGTTTGGGAACCACTGAGCATCAGCAGTACAGAAACCTACAGGCCACTGGTGGACTGAACTGACTAATCTGGTTTGCCTCACAAGGAACCAAAACACGAGACAAACTGCAGGCAGCTAACACCAAGTAAAATCCTGGAGCAGGAGAGACATTTTACCTCTGATATGACTCTGCAAGCTCTGTGCAGGGGCCAGGTTTAACAGATTTTAACCTTACTGAAATTAACAATCTTTTTTCTACCTCTAAAGTGCTCTACATTTCTGATGGGGTTTTTTTCCTGACTTCATTTTAGTTTGGATACAGCTTTGGCACATGTTCATCTTCAACTGTTTATTTACCATAATTTCTTTTTCAGTCTAGTTTCTCATATTAAATGCTTTATTTCAACCATAGATGTTATCTCTTTTTTAGTCCTATGTCTTCCCTCACCATTTCCACTCACCTCCATGAGTACATTTATCACTTCCCCTTTCCATTTCAGCTCCAAATTTTCTCTCCCTCCCCTATTTCTGCCTTTTCATTATTCATCCTTCTGCACCACCATGAGCTTTTTCACCTCTGTCACCCTCTATCTTTTATGAATCCATTTATAATTCATCCATCTTCAGCAAGGTTTTAACACTTCTGCCTTTCTAAATCCTAGCTGCATGTTTCTCTTTACTTCCTAGAATCACAGAGGGGTCTGGGCATGAAGAAATCTTTAAAGTGTATCTAGTCCAACTCTCCTGCAATGAGCAGGGATATCTCCAGCTAAATCACATTGCTCAGATCCATGTCCAGCCTGACCTTAAATATTTCCTGGGCTGGGACATCCACCACCCCTCTGGGCCACCTGTGCCAATGTTTTACCAACCCCTTTGTAAAAAACTTCTATCTTATATTTCATATAAATTGAACATTCTTCAGCTTAAAACCATCATCCCTTGTTCTGCCCCAACTGGCCCTGCTAAACCCTTTGTACCCATCTTCCTGATAGGCTGAAGTACTGAAAGGTCACAATGAGATCTCCCCAGAGCCTTCTCTTCTCCATCCTGAACAATCCCATCTCTCTCTGCCTTTCCTCACAGGAGAGGTGTTCCAGCCCTCTGACCAGCTTCACTTCTCAGAGAAAAGAACGTGACAGCTCTCAGGCACATGGTGGAACAGAACCAGTTCTATTCTCCTTGTCTTACTGGACAGTCCAAGGAACAGAGTAGGAAAAGGTTACAAAAGAGCAACCATCAAAAAATGCTTGTTTTCACTGCCAGAGAAAATCCAGAATGTGCAAACTGCATGAGTCAACACTGGAAGAAGGTGCCATATTCCAGGAAAACACTTTACAAGTGGCACCTTCATTTAGGTTCTCTTAATTTAAGTGTTATGTTCTTTTCAAGCTCATTTTAAGGTCTTCCTAATTGCAGAATGCACAGCTACTTTTGGCATTAACAAACATTAACAGAAGATTTATTATTCTAATCCTAATATGAATGAGACTTCCAGTTTCCAATTTCCTTTGGATGTTTGCTATGAAATTCATTTTTGTGCAATATTTTCTATTGTTTGTACAGATGGTGTAGGCATCTAAATTAGGTGACAGCTATGCAAAAGGATGTTTCCCTAGTGAGGTAAGTTTTCCTAATGTTCTGAAATCTTTTGTGAGCAGCAGCCAGTGTATCAACATTTAAGATAAATTATTATTAAGAATTACAAAAATTAGAGAACAGAGACTCATTTAAGAAGACTCTTTTCTGACCTTTTGATGGAATTCAGAGCTCTTCACATATATTGTTAAAAAGTATGTTCTTAATTGTTCAGCCTAACAGTCTCATGCCCCGGGTTTATAGCTCAGTTGCTCACTAGCCCTGGCTAGAGACCAGGAATTGTAAGTTTGTACCCATTTTGAACTTCTGTGAGGTTCAGAGCACTTGGAGCTAAGGTGTTAGTCTGGGCTAATAGCTGCTGCAGTTTTACAACTCAGTTTCCATTAAATCTGATCAATTTACAAGTTGGAAAACTCTCTTTTATTCACAGCATTGTAAGTCATTAGTGAAAATATCCATCCATGGACCAGACATCCAGAGAATGACGAATTTTCCTAATTCATGGCATTATAAGTCACTGGTGAAAATATCCATGGTCCAGACATCCAGAGAATAACAAATTTTTATAATATGCCACGGGGCATTAAAAAAAATGCAAACACTCTCTGCTGCATTGCAGCTGAAGGTGCTCATCCTGCCTGGTGCACAGCATCACACTCTCTGCCATTCATTTCATCCTATTTGGAAACATCTGTATGCAGGATCAGACCATGGGTATCATCCTAATATCTCATGGAAATTGGTTTTCCAGTAATGGGACACAATTCCAACTGCTAATAATCTCAGCAAGTTCTAGACTGAGTGCACATTCAGACCTTGCACTACACACAGGAATTTTTTAGTGCTGGCAGAAGGAAGGAGTCTGACAGCTTTATTGATGTTGAATCACACATTGCACAAAAATAAGGGGAACATCTGAAGCCAGTAGGGCCACCTACACATGGGAAAAGTCCTTTTTTGAAATGAATTTATGGATTTCACTTGCTTCAATTCAGCTGACATCTTATAACCCCTACTACTGTCACTGAAAATCTACAGCTCTGGGTTCTCTGTGAAGGGCTATTGACATAAAAGATGGTTTCCAAGCTTCTTTTTGAGCAGTATATTAAAAGTTACATCCATAACCTTATTCATTAGGATATACTTCATCCCTGACCCTTTATCCTACATAAGAGGGATGCTGGTTCCCTGCACAACCCCATCATACCAAGATTGACAGTGCTGTGGATCATCTCTGTTCAAAACTACTCTCCTTCCATGTGGGATCCTGTCATCTCCAACTGTACACACGGGACAGTCTTCTGGAGCAACACAATCCAGGGACAGCTCATCAAGTATTTTCCCTGTTTCAAAATAGCAGAGCAGTGTAAAGATGCCAGTTGGCATGAACTGTAAAGCTAATCATGGGGTTAAAAACAAAACAGTATTTCTGAGGTGGGCTCAAACCTTCTGAATAATCTGCTTGGTGTTGTGACCACTGCCAACTTGACACAGAGAAGTATCTTCCTCCCTCATAATGGCTTTTATTTAGATATTGAAACACCTAACCCAATGTATAACCTGAAACAGCCAGCACCACATAGAAGGTAAATAAATCTTTAGAACAAATGGAAGGTGTCAGGAAAACAGTATTTTCCATTCTACATATACATAATTTATTTCTCCTCCTATCCTCTACCCTGTTCTGATCAGAAATACCAGGGCCAGAATAGCGACTTCAGGTCTTTAAATACCTTATCTGCTTTCCTTCTTCTCTGTCTTCTCCCTGTCCCATATTTCCTGTATTTTTTTCCTTTCCCTTTTCTACAAGGTTGTTGGAATAGTTTAGCTGGAAGCTCATGCTCATGGGAAGATGCCAGCTGGGCACCCTCAGGAGCATCTTGGAGGCAATAAGCAGGTGAAGGCAATGGGTTTCACTGCTGTAGCTGCTCTGAAGCAGAGCATTTTATCAATTTCCAGCACATATTCATACTCTAACCACAGAATCAACAATCTCTGTTCCCACACAGCCCCTAATCCTCCAGTCTCATCAAGCTGTTCCCATCCTCTCTCATCCTTGCTGGCAGTGGTTCATCTTCCTCCTCTGGGCAGCACTTCATGCCCTTCACACACTGTGCCCATTTCACAAACTTAAACTGAAATGCCCAATCACCTCTCTCCTCGGGCAGTAAAGAATTGTGGCAAAAACACATCAGTGAATCTGTTAAGAAGAAAAAAATTGGTTTAAATAAATGAAAAGCTGGACTTACCTGCAGGACAGTGTACGTGGCACCCTTCCACACACTTCAGAGGACACTCCAAAGCCTTGGAGTGTTGGCATGTGATGGGACAAGCAGGTCCACAGCTGTTATACCTCCATTCACACTGATAATCTAATTCCTGTTTATTCAGGTCCTCACAGCTTTGTGCTATGCAGGGACAGAATCAGAGGCAAAAAAAACAAAAAACTCAAACCAGAGTGTATATCCACCATGCCTCTCAGAATTATGGCATCAAACATTGTACAAAGTGGACCACATATATCTAGAAAAAGAAAGATTTCCACTTTTAAATAAAGTTGTTTAGTGTTTTTTCCACTGCATTATTGTTTGATTACAATCAGGGCAGACCACCTCTTCACACTTAGATCTTTTTTCACACAATGAAATACTTGCTCTAGACCAGAAATTCTTAGGTTTGATAATAGCAAGTGCAACACAACCCCAAACTGTAAACTTTAATTAATGTACATGTACATACATATTACTGAAACCATTTCTTCCTCTAGATTTTGTACCACAGGCTGTAACATCACCAAATCGATGGATTGGTTTGCCAGAAATAGAACGGGGGTGGGAGTGTCAGAGAGGGCTGTCAGCCCAGCCCCAGTAATATGAAATTCTCTGGGTGCCAGCAGGAGCAGAGCTACATCTGGCCAGAGTGAGCCAAAAGCTGGCACGTTTCCAGCCAGCTCTGGCTGAGGTTTTGTGTACTCACGGCACAGAGTGGGTGACCTCCAGTGAACAGCCAGCCCTTTCTGCGCGCAGGCGTGCGCGTAGGCAGCCACGGTGTCGCAGAAACACGCGCAGTCCCCGACAGACTCGCAGGCACAAGTGTCATACAGGCAAATGTCAATGTAGGGCTCTGGGTTCACCTACAGGAGAGAAGAAACACAGGGCACAGGACACTCGGAGTGCCTTCATCTCCTTCCTGTACACACCTTTAACCTCCAGATGGTTTGGCTGCTCCGCTCGCCAAGGGTCAAGGCGCCACATAAATCAGCAGAAATTATGTCAGCAAAACTGCAGTCTGTGATCACTTAATATTTTTAAGCCTTGTCCCCATCCCTCTCATGCAGCAGCTTGGGTATAACACAGCCTGAATGGCATTGCATTGGCTCAGCTCCCTTTCTCTCAAATCTCAACCCTTAGGCTTTACTTTGTGGGAAATAGAAAAGGTATAAAACACTGAGAAAGGTGTGTGAAAGCAAATCCCAGGATAGAGAAATGCAAGTTAAAGATGCAAGATCAAAAAACAATAAGGCTATGAGCTGTGTAGAGATAGACCTTAGGAAAATATAGTAAACAAGACAGTAGAAATATGTAAGCTTAATAATGAACCTTTATCCATTGTTTTAAGCTATTACAAGCAAGCATTGTTCAAAGCAAGGTGTATGTGCAGCTTTATTAATTGGCTTAAGCAAATGCTTGTCAGCTTTTAACATTATGCTATTGGCTAAAAAGCTTTTAAAAGACAATGTAACTAAGAGAACTTTGCTGCTGTAGAAGCTGAAGCTGTTTTCATCACCCATGCTTGGCTTTGTAAAATAAGATTGATGATTATGATGGAACAAAAGCTTCAAGCCAGCTGCTCCAGCAGTCCTGTCCCACTGTTTGTGCATATATATGAACATAAGAGAAAAAATTACAAATATTCCAACACACTTCATGTGCAGTCTCTGGACTGCACAGTAAAATTTCCCTTGGGAAGAAGTTACTTCACAGCTTAATAGGTGCATTTTCCCATAAAGCATCAGCTACAGGATAAGGTGAGAGATGAGAAGCACAGCCAGCCTCCACCAAGTCCTATGTGCAGTCAGCACAACCACACTTTTTCCCTCAGCTGTAATCAATGCCAGCATAGACCATGCAGCATTGAAGAATGTGACACATGTGACCCAATACTCACCAATTTTGTGCATTCTTCAAAGACACTTCCAGACAAAATGCTGCATGATGTTTCTACCATCATCTGCTTCACTATGTTTCCACCACAGAGTGGAGACATCAAGGTCTGTTCCAGGTTGGGCTTAATATTGTAAGAGACAAGTAGAGATTACATTAGCCTTGTCTTCTGGACCTTGGGACTCCTCAAATTGAAGTAAGAGACTCACTAGCAAAGGAAATTGTTTCTTTGAGTAAAGTTTCAACCTGTTGTACAACACACACAGATCCTGCTGCAGAGCAGATCACCTCCCTGATTTTCTCCAGCTCTTACTTGTACCCTGAAGTTTTAATTCAGGCATTTAGACGACAGCAAGACCCACTGAACCAAACACAAATCCTGACAAATGATCATCCACAACTCCTCAGAAGGTCCACGAGACTTAAAAATATGATCAGATTTCAGCAAACAATACCTGAAGCTGCTGCTGAATAGAAATAGCTCAGTAATTTTCCCTCCTCCCATTTAATTTATCTAAGAACAAGGAGAACTAGTATTGACACAGAATTTAGCACAGTAACACCCTGCAGGTCCTGTCCTGTGCCTATGACACTGAAATGTGGAGCTGCTCCTTCTCAGCCTGACCCTCCAGCCTCATTTCTCAGTACTGCAACTTTTTACTGCACTTAGGTCAAGTCAAATGAAAAACAAACAAACAAAAAAGTGATATTTGGCAAGGTAATATTGTGGCTATGTCACACTTGCACATAATTAACAATTAACCCAGAAGATTTCATATAATCAAGAATAAATACTTCAGTGTATTTTTCTGTTCATTTAAATCTTGTGAGAAAAGA
This sequence comes from Oenanthe melanoleuca, assembly GCF_029582105.1. Classification (NCBI taxonomy): domain Eukaryota; kingdom Metazoa; phylum Chordata; class Aves; order Passeriformes; family Muscicapidae; genus Oenanthe; species Oenanthe melanoleuca. The sequence continues at coordinate 9,333,439 of NC_079334.1, forward strand.
TCTAAAAAAGGCTTTTTCCACCTCCCTGCCCATGATTACTTGGACAAATTTTCAAAGGACAAAAAAGCATCAGCTGAATGAAATTCTTTGTTTTGCAAATGTCAAAACAAGTTGTTTTCAAGGTGTTTCCTTGCACATTTCATTTGGAAATACTTTAGGTTTTATTTGTCAGCTATGTACAAATTTATTGTTCAATTTAATTCTTTCAAAATTCTGCATTTGGAAAATAGGAAGCAAAGATTTCCAGCACTGGGACATAGATAACACTTTCAGAAAGCAGCTACCCCTCCCCAAAATTCACATGCAATGATGGATGGCACTAAGGTAATAGACAATAATTCCCACCCCCTCCAGTATCCTGCTTTTTCTGTTTAAGCCTTTCCAACCTGAAAATAAAAACTGAATTCACTTTACTAAAAAAAAAATGAGAAAGAAATTAACCTGTGCATTCCATGGTTTGTAATGGATAGACTAAGATTTGGGATACAGAAATTTGAATAGGGAAAAATGAAATTTTTATCCAAACTCCCCCGACTGAAAATTACAGCTATTCCTTTAAGATTAAACTCTAAAATGAGATTTCCAGTGAGAGCTGGATTTCAAGCATCTGTGCTGGATAACTCCAGGAACAGTCTCCACCATACAAATTGGCTATTTTAACATTCCTCTGAAGCCAGGCAGCCCAGAAGCTTTACATAAGTTAATTGACCTTTTACCAGATTTAAAGAGATAATGTTATTTGGCAAAAACACGGGAAAGGAGTTAATTTCTACTTATTTTAATCCTTTCAAAGCTGTTTATCCACTCTTCAGTGATACTGTAACCCACACTAATTAGTTTTCACAGTTCATTCACAATCACCTTTGCAACATCAGCACAGTGGGGATTAACTTTCCAAGAATTCCCAAAGTCAACTGGATCTACTTCAAGATGCTCACTGCTGCTGGTCAAATCATTGTTTTGGATTCCATCAAAATTTCCACACAGACCACACACTTGATCCTTGCAGGGAAAGAAGCACAGAAAGCATTAATCTTACATCTGTAGACCAGCTTAGGGTTTTGTTAAGAAGTCTTTACCCTGGTGCTTTAATGCCATGAAGTTTAAAAACTCAATAACTCACAGCCTTACCAAGGCCACTAAAACAGACACAGTCTCTCCCAGAGAATGTGTAGCTCCCATTCTCACTCTGCTTTGTTGAAAGCAGGACCCTCCTGTCCCCAAGGACTCCAGAAAGCAGGACTGTTCTAATCAGCAGTGCCCAGGGGCTCTGTTTGGAGTGTGTCCCTACAACCCCATTTTATTTTTGGAGATTGCTGCCCTATCACCATCACCAGTAACTCTGGCTCCTTATGCTGATCTTCTAGAATGCAAAAGAAATCACCCAAGGCATGGTTATTCTGTGGCCCCACAGTATTCATCCTTTCTGTCATAACTCCTCTCCAATGACCCAGGATTTGGCCCTTATGGTTGAACAACCAGGCAAGTAAGGCAGTCCTATAATATTACCAAACAAGCCCTCCAATTTTGAACAAGTACCTAATATTCCATGAAAATCTACATTAAAAAGAAAAAAAAAAAAAAAAAAAAAAAGAAAGAAAAAAAAACCTGCTCCCCAGGGATAGGTTAAGTGCATTCCTTAGTGAGAATAAGAAGTGAGGCAAAAAGCACTTACTTTGAAATTGCCTTTTAAGATAACAGAGACTCCCATGGCCAGGTCCCAGGTCACACTGATGCTTTTGCCCAGTAAAATGATGTAATAACGGCCGGACTTGATGAGATCTAAATTATCATTTTCACCTTTAGGAGGTACTCTGATGTTTACCTGAAGGAGAGAAACACGTTGTGCTATTAGCAGTGGCTCTAATTATTATTTAAGGTAGATGATTTTCCCAGTGGGACATGTTAACAGGTGCTTCCAATCATGTTGTTCTCCAGAGAGTTTCCATACACTGTCCAGATGCTCCAAAGAAAACCAGAAATTTGGGATGCAAGTGCACTATTTCAATGTCATCCCATTTCCAAAGTCTTTGAATGTGGTCCCAGGGTATAATACACATGTACCAACATATGAAGCAGGGCTGATAAAGACAGGGTATATTCAATGAATTACCAGTTTAGCATTGGTCACTGGCTCACTGAATAATTATATGTTGGTTTGAGCTTTTTTTATTTCAGCTGTTTTTGAAACTTAACAATTCTGTCCTTCTGGTTCCAGTGTAATGAGAACTGGGAAGCTCACACATATCAGACCAGTCTTATTCTGGAGTCAGGAAAGACTTTCTTCTCAACCAACTATACCAACAAGAGAAATCCAGAGAGATTCCTTTCAGTGTCTATTAATTTCTTCTATCACCTTCCCTTCCCCTGTATGCCTTCTTTTTCCATCTGGCTGCAAATTCACTGCCTCCAGCTACCAAGAATTTAAGAGATTAATTTTAAATGCTCTCTTTCACACCACAATCCCCTTTCAATGGGAACTCTAATAGGAATATTAACCACATTTGGAAAGCAAAATCTGGCATGGCTGTTACTTTAGGCACCATTAATGCATTAACTGCTTAGTTCTGGAAGAGGCAGATGAAAATTTTCAATCATACAAACAGCAATTAACATGAGGGACAAAGTGCCTAGAAACCATTTACACCCACTCCCCTACTTTGAGGGCCAAATATTTCCTTATCCTACTATTCTTTCTTACTCAGTTCAGTAAAAGCTCAGTAAGTCAATTCTTTTCATCATCAAGTTATCATCAGAAACATTTATCCCAGATAATACAGTTTACATCTTTCATGGATTTCCTAAAGGTGGTTTTCAATGACTTTAAGGAAGATGTTTTAGGTATTGAAAGCTTTTTAACTTCCTTCTTTGCCTAATGCATTATTACACACTATAGTCACTTGACCACTTAAAATTCTAGAACAGTCTTTGTCTTTCCAAATTCAGAGGGTCCCAAAAAACAGAGGACAAAGTTGAGCTGGGAGGTTGACCTAAATTACAGAACTTTTATGTTTATGGAGGCTTTTTGCCCAACCGTGAAGTCATAAACTTTTGACCTTGCAAACTTGCAGATTTGTTTCAGAAAAGCAAAAAATACTTCATTTTTTAAAAATGTCAGCCAGAACTGTAACATGTCAATTAAATCCCCATTTACCAGCAGTAGTGGAAGCTGCTCTCAAAACATATCATCTTAAAACAATGTTAATTGAAAACATTTTAATGGCCAAAAGAATACCTGGTTCTTCTGCTTGCTTCTAAGGATTCTTGGGGAAAAAGAGTGTAGAAAGTCACAACTGAATAAGAATTTGCCAAAGAGTCTCCATATCAGTTGGTTTTCTTTAATGTCTCTTTTGGTTGTTGTTATTTCTAAGCAAACCTGCTCTAGATACTACTACACTGAGCCTTAAACTCTCTGAAAAGACAACTAAAAATTCACTCAGGGTCGTGTGGACAGTGCTGCAATACAGACCTAGGTCTTACAAGGACAGACTCTCTCAGGAACCAAGCACTCTCTGGTGCTGGAGCTGCTGGATGCCTAAATCACCTACTGTTTTCTTCTGGCCCTTTCTTATGTATCCAAATGGAATCACAGCTTTTCTGAAAATCTGTCACCTAAAGAAGCTTTCAGACAAAGGGCTGAACTCTGCCCTCTGGAAGGCTCATTTCCTGTTGGGAAGGGACACCGGAGGTGGAAGCGATTCTTGGTCAATTCTTCCATGTTTGTTAGCAGCAAAAGGGAGGAAAAAGAAGAATAGAGTCAGGTGGATAATCCATCCAGCAATTTAACAGGGCAAAGGACAGCTGACATTTCAGTATCAACTTATTGAGCAGTGACTCTTTTCTTTTTTGTGCATGTGCACTCAGTCCTTCAGATTGCTCAGTAAGCTCTGATGTTCTACTAGCCACAGGTCAGTCATTTCTTAGCCCTTCCTTGCACTTCCAGCTGCTGGAAAGAACTGGCTGGCTTTGACAAACCATTTTTAGAAAGGGTCTGGGGTGCCCAATATATGAAGGATGTGCAGCTGTTGGAATGAGTCCAGAGGAGGCCACCAAGGTGATCAGAGGGATGGAGCACCTCTACTGTGAAAACAGACTCAAAAAGTGGGAATTGTTCAGCCTGAAGAAGAGAAGGCTCCAGGGAGATATTGTGGCCTTCCAGTGGCCAAAGAGGCTACAAAAGAGCTGGAGAGAGACTCTTGACAAGGGCCTGACAGGACAAGGGGCAATGGCTTCACACTGACAAAGAGCAGGGTTAGATTGGATATTGGGAAGGAATTGTTCCCTGTGAGGGTGCTGAGGCCCTGGCACAGGTTTCCCAGAGCAGCTGTGGCTGCTCCATCCCTGGCAGTGTTCCAGGCCAGGCTGGATGGGGCTCTGAGCAACCTGGGATAGTGGAAGGTGTCCCTGCCCATGGCAGGGGAGCAGAACTGAGTAATCTTTCAGGTTTCTTCCAAGCCAAACCTTTCTATGATTATCTGAGAGAAACTGATTGGCATCAAGTAGAAATACCAAAATAGCATTATACCTCTGGAAGCAAAGTGGATAAATATAATCCTGCTAATCTGTTCATTTTATGATCAAGAACCCCAAGTGTGAGGTCATTCATGCCTCAGGTTACTGAACAATCTGAAATTATTTTCTTAAAAAAATAGGAAGGAAAGAAAAAACAAAGAGTACATACATTTCCATTAAACAGCTCTATTTCTCCTCCTGCATACAAAATTATGACCCTTTTGGTGCACTTCTCTCCTGTGAAGCCACAGCCTTCATTTGAAACAAGTATCTGGAATGTTCCAGAGTCACCCTTGCAGAAATCCTATCAGATAAGAAAATAAATGAGTCAGTAATGCAGAGTATTTGAAAAACACATACAGGAAAAAACATAAGGAAAAAGAAGCCTCAAACAACACTGTGTATTCTGTGATCAATAGGCTATATATTGGCATGCCAACTGCTCCCATGTTTATGCTTAGCACTGATATTCATGTGTTCCATCCCTTAAAGAATGAGGCACACTCTGCCAGTGACACACACATGCATAACTTGGGGAGAATTTTCTGGCAGAAACAATCCACAATGTTACAGTATGTGTGATATTTAAAGATGTAAGATGGGCACAGGGCATATCTGAATACACAGTTCAATATATTGATTTTCTATTAAGTCAAATATTTCTGAGATCGTTGGAGAACTCATACTACATTTATATGATGACTCATATCTCTCTGGCCGTTTAGATTTTATTTTTTAGGTGTGTTCATTTTTTTCAGTACACACCTTTTAAGAAAAAGTCCCTGTGTGGAGCCCTCTGTGTCTGTCATTTAAGGAAAACAGATCTAAATTTAAGCAGTTTTGTAGTAGCATATGGTATTGCTGCCCACAAGGCCTTTACACAGAGCTCCCAGCAGTGGCAAAGCAATCACTCCTCAAACATAATCCAGCTGGCATCAAGGTGGGAGCATATTTCAAAGACCTAGGCAGAGGCAGGTTATCACACCTCCCTCCCTAAGGAGAACTGCAAGGAGAAATGTACCTCATGAGGACTCTGTGGGGAAAATAGTAGCCCACTCAAGAAACACACAGAATATTGTTGTTATCAATCAGCAGTGGATCCATCTAGTTTTAGACCAGATTTTCAGATAAATCCTTGTTTGCACAGACATTTCTAAATACATGATAATTTCCATGTACATGATCTTTTATCTTAGTTAACTGCAAATTCTGGCTGCTTCCACAAATCAAAAGTTGATTTTAGTGTGCTCTGCCTTTATCTCCCTCTTCTCCTTGCTGTGAGGAAAGTGTCAGGGGACTCCATGCAGGTGGTGCATGGAACAAGACAGAGACCATGCTGAAGGGAATGAGCAGAGCCTGTGCTCCAGGTGCATTTAGGGAAGGTTCACTGAGCATTCCTTGTCTCACTCAGCCAGATAACAAGCTACCATTACAGGGTAAGGAGGAAAAAAAGAAAACATTGATTTATGGATAGCCACAATTCCATTTTAGAGATGAGATTTAGACAGCTCTGATCAGTACCAAGGTACTTTCAAAAGGTTCATGATGGCCAGCTGGACATGTGACAGACTGATTTTTATAGATCACAATGCACTCTTCAAAATTCTCAAAACATCTCTGAAGACATTAATAAGCTCTATTCTTCTCTTCTATACATCTGGCTTAGTAATTAGAAATAGTTAACTGTGATTTATCCAAACAGTGGGTTTCTCACCTGGTGTGAAACTCTTTATATGATCAGGCAGCTTTAGCATTTCATGTTAGCTCTTACCTGAGCTAGCACATATTGGCAGTTTCCTGGAAACTTGTATTTCAATCCATCAAATGTCAAGTAATGAGCTGTACCAATAGCAGTGCAGGTGCCATCACACAGGTTTTTGGTGCACTCCCACTTCCTCCCCTGGCACACACTGTAACAGAGAAAAGGGGACAGTGACAGTTGTCCTTATCTCAATGTAAATAACAAGCAAGAGAATGCAAAGTGCCTCCTCTGCCTCCAGGAGCTCTCTACCACCAGATGAGAGGCTCTCCCATTAACATAAATCAGCATATGTTAGCAGTGGGTGCATAAATCCAAATAGAGCATTAAGATTAAAAAATAAGGGATCTGTCTCTCTTTTTCTTACAAGCTGAGTGTAGGACTCTGGACAGTTTGAATTTCTCTGTTACAAAATAGGTCAGGACAGAGTCTGCTGGAACATTCTTTATGCTAAAATTTTATTTAGGATATGTTGCTCTGCTCCAAGTACCCTTTCAGCAAAACAGAGCATCCACCACCCTTGCCCTTTTCCAGAGGTATCCTGAAGGACAGCAACCTCACTACAGAAGCTGCAAATATGAAAGGGGAACTTTCCCTTGACATCCACAGGCTTTTGATCAGTGAAATAAATTGATTTGCTAACCAGCAAAAGACTGAAAAAATAAAATCCAAAATCAGTGGAGAGTTAGAATACCATTAATAATTTAATAACTAAAAAGCAATATATTGCTGGAGGATGGCATAACATGCATCCACTAAATGCTCCATGAATGCAGATGGACATCATCACTGTCTCAGGAATTTTCTAATCAAGCTCTGTGAGGGGAGGGAAGAGGAATTTTTTCCATGCTTTACAGACATAAAAACTCAGGATTAAAAAACTTGAAGTACTTTCCCAAGATCAAATTGCTACCCAAAGGAAAAACTGGGCACTGAACTGAGTTCTCTAATAATGCCTTAACCTGAGTATAGATATTATTTAATCTTGGTAACATTTCACATCACAATAAAAATATGGTGAAAGACACTTTCTTCAAAGAATGAAATTTCAGTAAGATGAAACCTCTTGCCCCCTCTCCTCTATGAATTTCCTGCTAATAGTTAGACAAGAGCAAGATTTTGTAAACACATTCATGGACAGATTATAAGGGATGTGGGGTGCTTAAATTCAGATTAGCAATTTTCTGCTGTGCACTGCTGCACAAGTGTGACTCCAAAATTTTCATTGAGCTCCACAATGAATTCCCAGTACATTGCATAACAGAAGGTTTGCCACTGGCTTAGGCTTGGAGACATTCCGTTGTTCATGAATTAGGGTCTCCCATATGTCAAGTCAGATGTAAATGCCAAATCTGACACCTCTGGCTCATATATTGCCTTTGCAGGTGTTCACATCTGGCTAAGAACAAGTGAGAATGAGAACTCCTGCAACAGCAGTACAAAAAGCAAAAACAAAAGAAAAGGAAGATCTCAACCTCCAAAATGCAGACTCTCAATCCTTATTAATTCTCAAAGCAATAGTAATTTCCTATATCACTTTCTAAATGACATTTGACTTGAGATTTGCTGAGAACTATCAGGAAACTTTTCAAAGTCACATAGTTCAAAAAAGCCCTAGTGACACTTTTGGAGGGACCTTATTTCAAGCTTTACTTTCACATTCACAGAAAACACTGAAAATTTGATGAAGAACTTTTTGTCAATAAGAAAAAGACTGATTACTAACATTTCCTCGACCTAGATATTGAAGGAAATTCTATGTATTTGAGGAAATATAATCTACAATGGTATTGCCAGAATTAAGAGGGCAGTTACAAGAATGAAGCAACATGGCTATGACTACTTTAAGATCAAAGATTATAGGAATAAGTGAAAACAAAAAGGCTGATCATGATTATTGTGAGGAATCTTGCAAATTTCTTAATGCTGAGGAGTTTCATGCTGTAATCTTCTTGTTTCAATAAAATTTTCATGGTGTCTGTACTTCAGCTGAGGTACTTTTACCCAAATGCAATGTAAGCAGGTTATAGAATATATATCTAGACAAAAACATCAATTTCTCGTCCATCTTTTTGCCTTTCAAGCAAATTTCTCAACAGGTTTAATTACATGGATTCACAATGTTGTATGTAGCTGCAAAGGAATGAAATGAAACAAAACACTGGGAGGTGAAATTCACACATAAACCCTTAATCCAAGGCTAGTTAGGAGAGCTCCCACTAGTTTAAAAATGCAAAACTTGACATCACTGTCATTCAAAGAGCAGTGTACCAAACAAAAAAAATCAAGCCTTGGACTCTCCACTGGTGCTGGTTCTCTGACCCAACTCTACCCAGTCATACTGAGGATGACAAACATTGCTCCTGGGGCTGCCACAGAGCTGGGCAGGGACATTTAGGGTAGAATGCATAACAGATTCTCAAGTCTGAGTTCAAAAAAAACCCAGAATTTTCACACTGCTGGTGGCTGAATGTCCTGCACCATGGACTCTTGGAGGTCCAAAGGAAAGAGCCACCATTCCCCACACACACACATGGAAAACAAAGCACCTCCAGTGCAGCCAATGTGCTGTGCAGGAGAAGCCAAAAGTGGCCCATGGTACCCTACCAAAGGCTCTGCTGAGGGCTTTCCTCCATGCAGATTGAGCAGCCCAGAACTCCCCTTTGGACCTATAAACCCTTTTCTGGCAACCAAGCAGGATAATGGTGAAAGACACAGAGCACTCACTCTGTTCTTCAAAGAAAGTACCAGTTGTCCATCTATTTTCATCATATTTTATATATAAATGGATAGAACACTCATTTGAGATATAAGAGGTTGGGCCTGTCTCTTCCTCACTCTTTATCATTTGTCTGAAGAGCTCCTCTCATACTATAGCTGGTGCATCTCCCCACTTCTGGTAGAAAAGGGCTAATTTGAAGGGCTTCAGACACCCAACAAAAAAGGGAAACACAACAGCAAAGCTTAGTGACAAAGCCTAGGCTCCATGCCTCCCACCCCAAAGCAGAGAGGTCCTAAATTACCTTGTGTTGCAAAATCCACTATCTAGTGCCTACAGAGAAGTTGCACAGACACTCAACTATTTGTAGGGCACAAGACAGAGGTTGCCAGACATTGCAAAGAATTTTATTGGATTTTTATGCAGAGTGCAAAGGGATGTGCTGTCTGTGCAATTACTATGCTGCAAAAACTGGCTTTCTATAAAAGAGGTCTCTTGAGCAAACAGTATTTGGGTGTTATGAGAAACACAGCAGGCCCCCTAAAGAGAAAAAAAACACCCTTCCAGTGGCTCACCAGGTGTTGCAGTCCTTAGTCACAGCTTCTCCCTTGGAATATTCTCTTCCATTGTGGAAGCACGGGCACCTCTCAGGAGCAACACACTTGTTTTCATGCCGCACCTAAGCAGAACACACAGTTTGTCACCACGTGGGACTGCTGGTACATGGCCATGTGCAGGGTGAGAAAGCAGCCAGGAACATGAGGATGAAAAATAAAAGAAAGGTTGAAAGGAATTAAAGAAAGGATGAAGGCTATCCAAGGTAAGAAAGGTACAGTAGTACTAATACTTTTAGCCACTACCATCAATAGAGCTGTAGGTACATGAACAAAAGACTTGTGGGTACATAAATCACAGCTTGCTCCCACCATCTCAAGCTGCTGGGAGAATAGATGATGTTATAGAAGAATGTCACAGTGAGAAAGTCCAGGATGCAGTGAACCAGGCTAACCTGAGAATGGAGAGCAGGTGAATAGCTTCTCACACACAACAAAATGGAAAAGGGCCTACTAGGAAAGCAGACAAAGGGCCCAGGTGGACTAAAAATGGAAATAGGAACATCAAGGAGCCAGAAGCCACAGTGCCTGACCCACACAGGTACAAATGCAGGTTCTGTTGTCACAGACAACAGCCCTTTAACAAAGCCGATACTCTATCAACTCTCCTCTGAAAATTGGAGTAATCACTCATTTTCTTTCAAACCCCTATTCATTTACAGGAAGGCAGAATAAATATCAGTCCACTTGAGGTATTATTCTGCTCTCTCTCCAACAGGCGCTGTTGCTGGGAAATAGGACATTATGTTCTACCCATATTTTCACTTTCACCCTTCTGACCCGAGTTTCTCTTTGTATAACAACAAATCATTTGTGTCCCACTTAAATAAAAAAACCCAAAAACAAACAAAAAAACTACAACCAAAGAAAAACAAGTAATGCCTTTAAACTATTCAGTTTTTCCATTCCTTTTCTGTTTTCTTTTTCTGTGATTACTTTCCATTTTGAAGACCCCTAGTTTAATTTTTAGAATTAAACAAAACCAAAGCTGGCTATGCTGACTTTTCACTCAATAGCAGTTCTGGCAAAGCCAGGATAGGTTTGGCTCTTGTTTCATGGAATACCTAAATGGAGAGCCATTCCCCTTCTTCTCATTCAAAAGTCACAAAATATCTCCTTCCCACTTTAAATTCTTTCTGTAAAATCATTAAAATAGTTTCTTTTTTACCATTAAATATGGGCCAATGAGATCAATGTAGTCTGAACGCCAGGTTAATAAGGAAGAACAGCTTTGCTTTTTCCTATGGGGACCTAGAACTGCCACATGGAACAATACATAAAAAAGATTTCACAGCCCAGAGACCCTTCTTTCATATGCAGCTCCATGTGCTCTGTGGCTTATGGAGAGCTGCATTATGCCAAATAAAATCACTTCTGTAGAAGCAAGATGGAAACAAAGAAATGCTTTTCTAGATAATGGAGCTGCAGCTCTGCCTTCACCTTTACAAAGGATGGTGACAAAAACCAGAGAAGACCAGAAAGAAGAGTTTAATATCTTCTATTCTTCCTTCCTGGTGGCATTTAGGAAAAAAAAAAACCAAAACAGGAATATGACCTCACACTTATGGCTACGTTTCTGAATTTTTGCAAACTGTTCAGCAACACAGTTCACAATACACTTGAGGGCTTGCCTCTGGATACAAAACTTGGGATTAGACATCTGGTTAGTAAAAAAGAGAATTAGAACCTCTTCTCCTTGCTCCATAAAAACTGGTACAGATTGGTATTAGTATTTTTATCACAACCAGTGCAGCAGCTATAAAATCATCAACAGAGAGAGAAGAGCACCTTGTCTTGAACACTGACAGAGTGAGTAGGTGGAATTCAGCAAGCAGGACACAAAAACCCTAAGTGGACTTTGACGAGAAGAAATATGATATTTTTTTCCCTGCAAAACTCAATTAATTATGATTCTGTTAACAGTAACACACAATCTACTGGGCCTATTAAAACCCCATCCAAAATCTGGGGCACATCTGGCAGCCTGCTGCCATGCTGCACTACAAGCACCATGTGGTACTACACCACAAGGCCAGGAGCACTATTCACAAGCAGCTGGATTCTCTCTGGAAGTCTCTCAATCCATCAATAGACTGCAGTTAATACAGGACATTGAGCAGTCCTGAGTGCTTGAGATGACAGGAGGCAGCAGCACTGGGGAGGCAACCACACCAAAAAAAAGAGGTTTGTAATGAAAACAGCAGCTGTTTGCACCATTAAATGCTCTTAGGATGACACTCTGCATCCATGGGATAGCTAGTGGTTGACTACCAGCTCTCTCATCATTTGGGGATCAAACAGAAATGTCCATTTCCTTGCTCTGTCTTATTAACTGCTGAACCTTGAAAAATCTTGCCAAATGAAGGACAGTATTAAAGGTTTCAGAGCCTTTAAGATTCTTCTTACCCACACTCACAGCAGGAGATTGTCCTGCTCTGCACTGGTGCAACCTCACCTTGAGTCCTGGGGGTAAATTTGGGCACCACAATGTAAGAATATAAAGCTGCTATAGAGTGTCCAAATGAGGCAACAAAGGTTGTGAAGGGCCTGGAGGGGGACCCACATGAGAAGCAGCTGATGTCACTTGCTCAGCTGGAGCAGACTGAGGTCAGAGCTCACAGCAGTTCTGCAGCTTCCTCACGAAGGGAAGAGCAGGGGCAGCTCTGATCCCTGCTCTGTGTGACAGGGACAGGAGCTGGGAATGGCTGGAGCTGGGTCAGGGAGGGTCAGGGTGGATATCAGGGAAAGGTTCTTCCCCCAGAGGGTGTTGGGCACTGCACAGGCTCCCCAGGGAATGGTCACAGCCCCAAGGCTGCCAGAGCTCCAGGAGAGTTTGGACAACGCTCTCAGGGATGCTCAGGGTGGGATTGTTGGGGTGTCTGTGCAGGGCCAGGAGCTGGGATGAATGATCCTTGTGGGTCTCCTCCGAGGGAGGAGATCCTATGGTCCTGAAATCCATCTCAATGAACCTAAACCTTGAACTCTCCTGGTCAAGACAATCTGATGAGTATCCCTCTGCCAAGGGAAGCTCTGTTCCTCCTGACACACGTGTGGATTTCAGTGGAAAGTCAGCCAAAGGTATGAAGAAGCATGGAATTAAGTAAAGGAAGTGGGTCAGATTAGAATCCAATATTATTCTAATAGGTTTTAGAATAAGAGACTGGTTTGGGGAAGAAGAGGCCTTAAAGATCACCCCCTGCCATGGGCAGGGACACCTTCCACTATCCCAGACTGCTCCAAGCCCATCCAGCCTGGCCTGGAACACTGCCAGGGATGGGGCAGCCACAGCTGCTCTGGGAAACCTGTGCCAGGGCCTCACCACCCTCACAGGGAACAATTTCTTTAATAAATTTTTGTTTTAACTAAAACAGCCTCTCACCCTTACTGTGCAAAGTCAACAACATGTTAGAAGATCAAAATGTGCTGGTTTACACTTGAGTTATCTTTCTTATGTTAGCTGTGGGTCTCTGATATTTATTTGACATGCCCAACTCCTCATGTAGACATTGTAACTTAGGATAAATCCACACTGAAAAAGTATATAACAGAGAAATTAAAATAGTCAGGCAAATTTCAGTTGAAAAAAGGTAGCAAGGAAAAAAAAACTTCAAAACTTTCCTGATTAAGATGTTTAGGGTATGTATTTTTTGTATTTTTTTCCTTTTTCTACTAATGCATCAAAGTTTTAGAAGTAGTTTTATTTCAGCAGTCAGAATTCAATAAAATATTACATTTAATTTTTAAATCTTAATTTTTTTGTCAATTGTTTGGGATAGAAATAAACTAATTTTCTACTTTTGGATTGTCTGGATTTTGTGTTCTCCAATTGTTCTACTTCCCTATTTCCCCAGAAAGGTGGTTAACACTCCATTTGTATATTTATTAATATTTTCCAATGGGAAAAGCTGAAGTGCAGTAAACCAATTTGAGAAAGCATATTTTTCTCCACACTTCTGCACATATGTTATGATTTCACTTTTCTGCTGTGCAAAAAGGTGACAAGTATGGAGAATTTCCCACCTTCCAGATGATCAAAGACAGAAGAAGAAAAATTATTTTTATAACGCATTGAGCATTTTTATTTGCTAGAAATCAAAACAATGCAAAATACTAAGTCAAAATTAACAAGAAAACTAAAATTATTTTTCAGTTGAAAGAAATTAGGTTTTGTTTTCAAGCTAATAAGTTATCTGTGAGCATTGATAAATTCCATATGCTACTGTACCACAAGTAGAGTGAGAAGAAAAAAAAAAATCTTCAGTAATCTTCCAGCATGATAATATGTGCAAATATTTATGGGAACACATGTTGAGTAAAACACATGTTATTACTTCCCACAGACCTTCCTGCAAACAGCAGCTCACCTCTGTGAGTGCTTGTAAATTAGGCAGGATTACAGAACACCAATAAGGGTGTGACCAGGAAAATGGTAATTCTTTTTTCCAATCCCTTTATTGCTCACCACTGTTGTACAAGCCTGGAAAACACAGACTTGGACTTTGATTTGACTTTGAAGAGCTTTGTCTCTGTGCTCCCAGAGTCTCTGTGTTAGAAAAGGACAGGATGGAAAGGAGATCCTGTCACCATCCCAAATCATTCTCTGATCGCAGAGCGCAGAAATAAGGAAAGAAAGGCTCTCCCGAACCTCATCCCATAGTGTGAGGAGGAGGAAACTGCTCTTTGAGAACGAGCTGGCAGCTCCTGTGGAGCCAAGAGTCAAACACAGGGCAAACAGGACACACCTGAACAGAGACTGGGCCTGATCCTGGCTTTGCATGGCAGTGGTTACAAGATCATCTCTACACGGGCTTCTCCCACCCTGTCTTTGGTGCATCTCGTGATTTTTGTTCTCTGCCACAAGGGAAGCCAATGAGAACAAGTAATTCCAGGCTGAGTTTAGTGAAAATTAAACCATACTGTCATCTAGTGGACAGAGAATTTATTTTACTTTTTTTTTTTTTTTTTTTTTTTTTTAAATATTGAGCCTGATTCTTCAATTCAAAACCTGACAAACCACCTTGTTAAACTCAGGGGTGTATTTCACATCACTGCAATTGCAGTTTCCAATTCCAAAAGGCCAAAGACTGCTGTCTTGGTAAAAATTTTATGAAACAATTGTTTGCCCCAACTTAATAGAATATTAAATATTGTACCAAACATGTAAGTTAATTACTAGGAAGCTGGTTTTGGGGGTTGGGATTTTTTTTTTCTGTGGAGTAGTAATTTCTTTTCCTCCCACAATTATGTCAAAAGTATACTATTACCACACCCCAGAACTGAAACAAAAAAATCTCAGGCTTCTTCACTGAATCAGAGGTCTGAATGTTAGATGCAAAGAAAAAACTGTTCACCCTGGAGCTCTGAGAGCTTTTCAAGTAGCTTTTCTAAGTTTTCTTATCTCTCCACTATTTAGGAATATTTTTCACTTAAAGGATACACAATTACAAACTGAAATGTGAAAAGAAGTAACATTTGTTTTTAAAATCATACTGAAAATTTATGGGTGACTTGAGATCCTGTTCTTTTTCACCTCCAAGACATTTCACAAGCCTGAGCTTTTGCCTAGAGCTGGCATTTTATTCTGGAGTAGAATCCATTTACATAAATGTGTGTTTATCAGTAAAACACAGTAGCAATGTTCCAAATACACGTTTCTATTACTGCTAGGAATTACTGCATAATGAGAATTTGGGAGGAGCTCTTTTTCTAGTAAGATAATTGAAGGAATTTGGGGGTAGAAAAAGCTTAAACTAATAATTAAATTTTAAGGTTGCAGTAGGTCATAACAATGGACTTTTTCAGTGAAAGAAAGCCTCTTTTCAGTGAAAAAAAAAAAAAAAAAGTGAAAAAGTGTGGTTAGTACAACACCTGCAACCCCCTGAATAATCTGAGCAAGTTTCATATTCCACACTTCTTCTCATAAGGAACCTTTATTTGGTACAACCCACAGAAAGGCAGTTGGAGAGATGGAGACTTGACAAAGAGGAACCAGTACCAGCAGGAAGGATGGCTGGATCAGAGAATCCCAGAATGGGTTGGGTTGGACGGGACTTTAAAGATCGTCTCATTCCACCCCCTGCCATGGGCAGGGACACCTTCCACCATCCCAGGTTGCTCACAGCCCCATCCAGCCTGGCCTGGAACACTGCCAGGGATGGGGCAGCCACAGCTGCTCTGGGAAACCTGTGCCAGGGCCCCACCACCCTCACAGGAAAGAATTTCTTCCCAATATCCAATCTAACCCTGCTCTGTGTCAGTGTGAAGCCATTGCCCCTTGTCCTGTCACTCCAGGCCCTTGTCAAGAGTCTCTCTCCATCTTTCCTGTGGCTCCCTTCAGGCACTGCAAGGCCACAATGAGATCACCTCAAAATCTTCTCTTGGGAACAATCCCAATTCCCTCAGCTTTTTTTTTTTTTGGAGGAGAGGTGCTCCATTCTTCTGATAAGCCTGAATATGGGTATATTTCTGTCTCTCTGACTGAGAAAGTTCAGCAAGACTGAAGAGGGGTTTAAGACCAAAGATTAAGGAAAACATAACTGGTCTTCAAAGCAGGCTTTAGAATTTTGATTAATAATTATTTTCACAAGCTAAAGTTCGTCTTCAATGAAGATATATTAAAACATATTCTTTGAGCCAGCCATAACTTGACAGTCAATACTTCACAACCATTTATTCCCAAGCTGCAAGAAGACTTGGTAGGACAGAATGAAGGCAAGAAAGCAAAGAGGACCTGCTTCTCACTGCTGTACTGAAACCTGCTTACCATCCCTTTTGGACAGAGGCATCCAGAGATGCAGCCATGGCTGATGCACTCCAGGTCATAATTCTGGCAGGTCTTGGTGCACTCCACTCCTTCTGCTCTTGGGTTGTTGGCAGGACAAATAATTTTTTCCATGGGGAATCTGCATGTCAAACTCCTTTTTACTTTAAATAAAAAAAAAAAAGTTCACAAAAAGTGCAATTAGAACTCAAGTATTATTGGCATAGTATTTTTCTAAAAGGTGGATCAACATTGATTAGAAAACTAATTTAAAATATAGCCTGGAACAACACCACTACACATGATATGGCAAAGAAAACAGTCCCTACTTCCCCTGGAGTGACCTCAGTTGGGCTGTCATAAAAGCAGGTATTTAATAGTGAAACAAAAAAGCTGCACTAAACATAAAAGTGTAATTCCAGACTGCACTGGGGCTATGCAAACACTTCCAGGCACTGCACAAAGTTAGCAGAAAACTGAAATTCTTGAGAAGCAACTGCATAATTTATTATTGTATTTAGACCCATTTTCCACACTGAATATAACTACATTGGTGACTGTAAATAACAGTGCCCTGAGCTTCAACACAAACTCTTTGAGGCTTCAGGATCTCACAGGAGATCAGAATGTCCCAAGAAACTCCAGGATATTATTTCAAGTGGTACTAGCAATATGCCTCTCTGAGGTTGTATAAATCTTGACATCCTATTATCAGGAAAAGTATGTCTTAGGAGCATTAAGGGAAGAGTTTGGGGAGATGTTCACCTGGAAGGCTTCACCTGAAGAACAGGTGACCCAAACAGTGACACTGCCACTGGTGTCCTAGCAGCAACATTAAGCAGGTCACTGCCTTGTACCTACAGAGGCATTTAGAGTTTTCCTCTAGAAGGTGGCTTATCATGAGAAGGTGGAAAGACAACAATAACTCTTTGTCTCCAAGGCACTATAAATTTCATATCAACCATAAATTTCCACCAGACCCCAAGTACAGGTGCATTTGTCAGGGTGCCATGGAAGACACTGTGTTTGGCTCTACTGGTGTTCCCATGGGGATCACAGATTATCCTGAGCTGGAAGGCACCCACAAGGATCACCACGTCCAGCTCCTGGATATTCCCAGGCCTCCCCAAAGCCCCACTAGCCCTCTCCCCTCTGACACACATCCATTCTCAAACCCCCTATCTATCCCATGACAATCCCATAAGCTCTATCCATGGATCAGTGGGAAACCCCAAAAGATCCCAGAGCACTGCTGGCCTTTCTCCAATGCTGCAAACCCCAGTTAGATGCTACAAGTGTTCCCATGCACCTCTCACAGCCTTCATTCAAATGTTAGATAAACCTGTTCACTGATGGGAAATGTGGCACCAGTCAGTCTCCAGGGGGTTTCATGGAGATGCCTGCTGGCTGGAAGGCACACTGGAAACCTGGCAGCAGTGTAACCTTCAGGCCACTAAAAGCCTCATTTGCACCAGAAAAGAGGGTTTGCATCCCACTAGTGAGAATCAGAAGGTATAAAATTGATGAGTCACTGATATCTTGGGATCCTCAAACAGCAACTGGGGACCTCAGATCACTGCCAAGGCATCATTTAACCTTTTCAGCTCAAGAGAGACTGCAGTGGCTAATTGCAATTATAATAATTTTGAGAAGTAAGGTTCTGTGAACCCTGCACCCCTCCCACTCATCCCTTTTGCTTCTATCCTGTAAAAAAAAATTAGGGAAAAAAAAAATCTCAAAATATCACAGTTGTTGCAACCTCTGGAATTTCTTCTTCCATCCACACTACCAAGAGACAGAAGAGAAAAATAAATCAAAATAAAATATTAATATTTTAAGGCATACTAACTTCTGGGAGATGGCCTTTCATCAGCAAAAACATCAGCCAGGAAGGCACCAGGAGCTCTGTTTGTACTGCAGTGCATGAATCCATTCTCACAATAGCTAAGAAAAACAAACAGAGCATATATTTAATGAAATGGCATTTAGCTTTCACTCACACTGATTTGTAGTCAACAGGGAACTTTTCAGAATACAAAACTACACCTCAGTGGGGCTGAGCTGCTGCTTTCCATCCACTGTGCCTTCCCAACATTAAAGGCAAACTTCCCTTAAGGGAGTTGATGGGGTACAGTGGCATGGCAACCCAGCTGCCTGCTGGCTCTGTCCTCTGGATCCAGTGCAGCTGCACAGGGATAAAGCTAGGCAAGACAACAGTCAGCTTTGCTGTGGAAAGAGGTAAAGGACCACCTAGTCCCTGAAACTTGGGATTTTTGTGGTAGAGAGGAAAAAACAGAAGACACTCTTCCCAAAACTGGGCTTGCCCAGTGATTGCATTCCCACTCCAAGTGTACTGCTACTCAATTTAACAATTAGAAATGCTTTTTAATACTTGTATCTTTGACAAGAGGTAATTAGGTTTTAACAGTTAAGAAGTGTAGCACAGTACATTAAAGTGACATTTTAAAAGCCCACAAAGTAGCTATTGTCAGTAATTAAGCTCCATTTCAAACTGGCAGGAACTGTTCACAGAACAGGGCTTAATATCAAGTAATTCTGAATAAGGTGGCATTTCAAATTAACTGGAGAGAGATACAACAGCAAAACCTCACCATTTGGCTTGTTGGAGGCAAAATCTTGCCTTTTCTTTAATTAGTTAATAGGAACTGACCCAGTTCCCAACTCATGCCATCCAAAAACTGGAGTGCTGGTGTGCAGGGAAGGGTTACGAGCAGCGCACTTACCACATGGAGTAATGATCCGAGAAGACATCCTCTGGCTGGAAGATCTCCCCATCATAGTAACAGGAGCACTGGGCCTTGGGCACACACTGCTCATGCTCATCCAGGTAGTGCCCAGGGGGACAGTAGCAGCCCTCCAGGCAGAGCTGCTCACACTCCTCCTCCGGGTAGGACAGCGAGCGGCACGTCTGGTTACACGGCGTCCCACACTGCTGGTACACCTGGCCCTCAGGACAGGCCATTGCTGGTGAAACCATGAGGGAGAAGGGCATTTGATCCAAATCCAGCTAAAGGAAGAGCTGCTTAAAGCAGACTGGGAATTTTGGGATTAAAAGGTATTTGCTCGTCAATGGACTGTTACACCCACCTTCCTTAACTGCAGCACCAGGGCAGCCTGCTTATATATACACACAAACAAAACCTTACTAAAGGAAGGTCCCAATAAATGTCAGGACTGGACTGCAACCTCTGTGATGGAAATCCACCCACAAAATTTCACCCAGAACATGAAAAACAATGTCTGTACAACCTCTGCTATTCTCTGGATCACAGTCAGGCCAACCTAACTGAAGCTCTCCAGTACCTGAAGAGAACCCATAAAGTGATGGAGAGAAATTCTTGACAAGGGCCTGGAGCGACAGGACAAGGGGGAATAGCCTCACACTGACATAGAGCAGGTTTAGACTGGATATCAGGAATAAATTGTTCCCTGTGAGGGTGTTGAGACCCTGGCACAGGTTGCCCAGCGAAGCTGTGGCTGCCCCATCCTTGGAAGTGTCCAAGGACAGGCTGAATGAGCCTTGGAAAAACCTGGGAGAGTGGAAGGTGTCCCTGCCCATGGCAGAGGGTTGGAATGACATGGTTTGTAAGGACCTTTCCAACCCAATGATCCCATGCATTAGGAGCATTACAAGTGTCATGTACACATCTGCACCTGTCTTCCTTTGCAACATCTTTAGGGACAAATTCATCAAAATAAGTAGAAAAGTAGTAGAAAAGTACTTTTCAACTTTGGAAAACAGGAGTGCTTCAGCCTCACATCCCAGAACTACTCCATGATTTCCACAGAAACAGGAGCAAATAATGAAGCAATTTAGCAATCATGGAGCCAAACCTTGATACTAATGATTTTTGATGATGAATTGTTTTATATGGAGACTAATTATGTCCTTTGGAGCCATTTTGTTTATAAAACCTCCACTTCTACAGGGCCGATTTTGAGGCATTCACCTCTGCACGCATCAGCATCAGCACTAGGTGGCAGCTATGATAACACATTGCAGAAGACAAGCAAACAAGCTTGTTTTATCAAGAGCTTGAATTTTACAGGGCTCCTGATAGCCAGTATTTACACTGTCGTTTGCAGCAACCTTCCACAGCAAACAGTTGTAAGGTGATGAACGATGTTCAGGGAAGCAGCTGCAAATGAAAGTTGGCACATTTGTACCTTGCTAAAACCAAGATCAAAGGGTTACAGAGAAAGCCCTTCCTGCAGAATGATGTGATAATCCCTACTCTCTTCTGTCAGCACACATCCCTGGGAACTCTGGCAGCCATGGAAAAACAGGATGGGCCTGCAGCTTCAGCCAAGTGTTCACTGGACTAGCAAAGCAAGGCCCACGTGCTGACCAGTGGCTCGTGGCCACCTTCACAAAGCTCTTCTGAAATGAAGAATTATTCCTGCCTTCAAGAGAGTCATGGTTGCACCAGCTTCTCTGGAGGCTCCCGCAGCCCCATACATGGGAGTGTAGCACCCTAAACTAAAAATCCAGCCCAGAAGCATCTAAGGTGACTTGAACCCTTCTTAAGAGCAAAAATCTCCCGAGTCTGGGATTTGTACCCAAACTGCTTAATGTACCTTTCCCAACCCAGCCCAAGAAATGTGTGTTCATCAATACAGCCAATGCTTCCTAGCTCTGGACTGAGCAGAACATAGACTTATTCACTCTTATAGGAGTCTTAGACAGCCATTCATAAAAATGTGCTTCTAACTTACACAAACCTGATCTTTGCAGTAAATCAAACCCTAAACAGGCACAGCCCAGGATTGAGGACCATTTTAAAAACAACTTTCATCACTAAAGGCACATCCCAGCAGGACAACCATGAGGCCTCAGCCAAAAATATTATTTGCTACACATGAATCTCTGGAAACATGGAACTGGTTTGGCAGATCTCAGATGGATACATGAGTTTCAAGATTCAAAAAAGGATGTGATAACCAAGCCCAGCATCCTTCCCCATTTTGTAGTCAGTAGTAACACTCCATGTCCACATGGATAATTTGCAGTAGATTCCTTTCTTAGATAAAGCTTTGAAATGCATGTGTTGGAATGGATTCAAACTGAAAGAGAGCAAGTTTAGGTTAGGTATTAGGAAGAAATTTGTCCTTGTGAAGGTGTTGAGGCTCTGGCAGAGGTTGTCCAGAGAAGTTGTGGCTGTCCCATTCCTGGAAGTGTTCAAGGACAGGCTGAAAGGGACATGGAAAAACATAGTGAAAGGTGTCCCTTGGAACAAGATGATCTTTAAGGCCCTTTTCAATCCAAAACAATCTATGATTTTCCTTGCCCATGCACCTCTTAAAATTTTTTAACATCCCCTGTTTTTCCAGTTTTTTACACTTCCCCAATGCCATGCTAATACTCCACATACCCATACACTGCTATATCCCTTCCCAGCAACATCTATTTCTAGCAGCAAAAAGTCAAGACAACTGATCTGGGAGAGTTCTGTTGCCTGTACACTGTGTAATTCACTGCCACTAAAAAAAAAAACAAAAAAACAAAAAAACAAAACCCAAAACAAAAAAAAAAAAAAGAAAACTATCCCATTATTGACAGGGAAATGAGAGGAAAAGGCAAGGTGCATCTAGTCTCTGTGGATGGATCCTATAAAACCAAAATAGCTCAGTGCTGTGTTCTAAAACACAGCCTATCCCAGGAATAAGATGAGAAGCAGTGGGAAAGCTTTTGTGGGCTGGTTTTGAAATCAGAGTGAAAGAGACAAACCATGACCAGTTCCTCAAGTAACAAAAGGTGAAAATGTTGTCCCCTCTGGGTGAAGGTGCCCCCTGCCAGGACTAGATTTAACACAGCTTCTCCACCATGCTGAGGCCTACCATGCACTGTAGCCACCCTCAAACACTGCTCAGAGCTTGTTTTTAATTCCCTACTCCAGCACTCTTGGATTTATCCTATACAAGTTCTCTTACACAAGGCAATCAAAGCCACCAACTGCCCCAGCACTACCATATTAAGGAAAATAATGGGCTTAGCAACACATCCTAAAATCTGAAGGAAGATCTAGGGACCTGTTCACTGATTCCCCTGTTCCACAGGACAATATGCACACAAGACAGGTAAACGTAGAAATATTTGGATTGGAAAAGACCATAAGATAACTGAATACAGCACTTAACCTCACACTGTCAAGTCTACCACTGAAGCATGCCCCTAATCACCACATCCAGGTGGCTTTTAAATACCTCGAGGTGTGGTGACTCAACTACTTCTCTGGGCAGTCTGTGCCAGTGCTTGATAACAATTTCCATGAAAAATGTTTACATAAAACCTAATCTGAACCTCCCTGGTGAAACCTGAGGCCATTTCCTCTCCTCTTGCACCTTGTTCCCTGGGAACAGAGCCTGACACCCACTTGGCTGCCCCCTCCTGTCAGAGTTGTAGAGAGTGAGAAGATCCCCCCTGAGCCTCCTTTTCTCCAGGCTTAATCCACTTTCAGCTCCTCCTCATCAGGTTTGTTCTCCAGCCCCTTCCCTGGACACCCCTCAGTGTCTCTCTTGTGCTGAGGTTCCCAGCAGTGCCCCAGGCTCTGAGCAGTGGCCCCAGCAGTGCCAGCACAGGGGACAGTCCCTGCCTGGCCCTGCTGCCACCCCATGGCTGCACAGCCCAGGTGCCATCGGCCTCCTGCCCCCCTGGGCACGGCTGGGCTCATTCCAGCCGCTGTCCCAGCTCCCCCAGGGCCTTTCCCAGCTTTCCAGCCCCTCTGCCCCAGCCTGCAGCTGCAGCCCTTGGGGTGCCCCAGGGCAGGACGGGGCCCTTGGCCTTGCTGACCCTCAGAGCCCTGGGCTGGCCATGGCTGCAGCCTGTGCAGATCCCTGTGCAGAGCCCTGCTGCCCTCAGCAGAGCCACACTCCCACCCAGCTGGGTGCTGCCCGTGGCTATGGGTGTGCCCTCAATCCCCTCACCCAGATCTCTGACTAAAATAATAAATGAAACTGGCCCAGATACTGAGCCCTAGGGAACAGCACTGGTGACCATCCACCAGCTGGGTTTAACTCCATTCACAACCACTCTCTGGGCTCAGCCATCCAGCCTGGGTTTTACCCAATTTTTTACATGCAGCTGCACGAGAGACACAGCCCTTCACAATGTGGTCTGCCTGCTCCTCCCTTGCAGCATGAAGGGATTGGCTCCAGTGTCAATTTGTGGGGGGCTACAGGGGTATGAGTCAGGTCTTAAATAATCAAACTGCAACGAAAACATCAAAGATAGGGGAGCTGAATGCACTTGATAGCTTGGCACACCACAGAAATGCTGTGCTACACTAATGACTTTGCTCCCTGACACTTACCCACTCCAAATCAAGCAAACTAGCTCTGTCAAGTCATTTCCCAAGAAACCGAATCTCTGGGGATGAAGGTAGGGGTGGAGCACACATTCAGGGCTCTGGGCCATCAGCACAAATTACACAACCTGCACATTCACATCTCAAGCACATTAAAAAAGAGGGATTGCTCTCCTTCATGTGACAGGAGATGTCTAGGGCACCAGGATTATTTAATGGGGGCTGATGGATCTGCAATCAGGGAAATCATCACTCTGTGAGAGCACAAAGCTCTCTGTAATGCACAGAAAGGAAGAAGCAGCTCTGCACTATTAAAGATTAATTGTGAAAATTGACTTGTTCAATTACAGAAAGAGCAATGGGGCATTATCACTGTTCTTTCTTTCAGCTTCCAGACCTGCAGAGCTCTGAAAGGATTTTTATTACATTACTGTTCCACTATCTGAACATTTACATAAACTAAGTAAAATATTATAGAACCATGCAGCAGTTTAATATAAACTGGATTTGTTCTCATTCACAGCAAACACTCTCCAGCCATCAGAAGTTGTGGTTACTGACCTTGCAGACCCTACCAGGTTGAAGGCCAGAGACCTCTCTCTTTTCCACTTTCTACACACTGAGTTTATAAATGTTTTTCCCACCCTTTGCTTGGGAAGAAGCATCAGAACAAATCTGGAAAGATGCCAAGCACACATGCTTTCTCCCAAATTTTTCAATTGTCTTCTTTCCTTAATAACAAAGTTGCTCAGGAAAATGGAAAAACATTCACTTCACAAATATTTATGGGAAAAGTATGTCTGTGCTCAATCAAAATTACATGGCAATGGATTTTTTCCTACCCCATTGACCTAACTGAGAAATAAAAGAAATGAAAGGTGTTGGATTCTTCTGCTCCAGCCTCTTGCAGTTTGGCTATTAATCTTGCCCTGGATAAGAGAGAGAGATGTTGGAGAGGCTGCAGTATCTGTTTTTGGAGATATTCAAAATTTGATTGGATAAAACCTCAGGAAATATTCAGTAATTTAGCCCTGCTGTGAGCAGGGGTGGTGCCACAAGACTGCCAAAATTCTCTTCTGATACAAGCTTGCCCTGCCCTTTGTGCTTCCTCTATAACCCCACATTGAGCTAAAGTCAGGAGTCACTGATGAGGTCAGGACCTAGGAAGCTAAGGCCTCAAAAACAGGCAGTTCATGGATTACTACAAATCACTTGGGAGATTCCTACCCTGGGACATTCAGAAAGTTTCCAGGTGAGTAGCTGAAATTGGAAACCTAGGCAAAAAGTGCTGTGGAGCTGTGTCAGATCACCACTTGTCTCCCTCAGTGCTGAGCAGTCCTTGGGAACACTTTTTGCAGTGTGGAGGAAAGATTTACTGTCATCATTTGCCATAAGGAAAATCTGGCATCTCATTCTAGATCTTTCATCCAACGCTGCCAGAAAAAAATTCCTTCAGGATGAGGAAAATAAAAGGGTTTGAGCAGCATTGCACTTACGGCAGAAATCAGATTGTCTCCACTGGACCAGGATGCTCTTCCTGGCACAGGCTGCTGCATAATTAGCAATGGCAGAGCACAGGCAATCCTTGCCACTGGAGCAGGAGCAAACATCAAAGCGGCAGTTCTTCACATAGGGAGTGGGACTGACCTCCTGGTGACAAGGTTCAAAGGCAGGAGCCATCAGAACTGAGCAGGATTCCTCAGCATACTTGGCTAAAAAGAGAGAAATGACACGCTCACATTGAATCAATCGATCAAAGTGGCTTTCAAGGAAAGCTAGAGGAGCCACAGTAAGCATTTTCTCTTCCTTTTATTAAAAACAAACAAACAAACAAAACCCCACAACAACAAACTCAAAAAAAAAAAATCCTAAACTAAATAAAACAAAAAAAAATAGACAAGAATCAAACAGGATCAGGCAGGCACAGATAGCACCATAGCTCATATGTCATGAGCTCTACTGAAAGAATAATGTTTCACTAGTAAAACAAATCAAGCAAAAGCAATGCTTTTATATTCTGTTAGCACTATTTCTGGTGGTGTAATTCCTTTTACAGGGTCTTTGCTTTCTGCTGCCTTTTTGTATTTGCAAAATTAAACTAGTTTTGTATTCAATTTTCACAAAATATTACATTTTCCTTAGGAAGTCTGCATCAATACAAATCTTTCTGTGGGTTTTTTATTGCTGTTGTTTATTGGGTTTTTAAAAACATATATTACAGCCACTCTGGTGGTAATGTAAACAATATAAGCTTCTTCTCTTTTTCTTTATTTTCCTTTTTTTGTTTTTCATCTAAATGAAAGATGGCCATTTGCTGCACACTTCAATTTTGGATAGAGTTCAGTACCTAAATGAGGATTGAGATTGCAGGGGTCACTGTCTTGTTTTAACAGGTCCTGGCAGTCTGCATTGAGCTTCCAGGAGTTTCCAAAGTCTTCCAGAAGGGATTCCACCATGCCAGAAGGGGTAAGAAAATCATCCCCTCTGTTCCCATCAAAATTTCCACACAGCCCACACATCCTTTCAGAGTAGACTGGGGACACCTAAGGAACAAAACATTAGTCTGGTCATCTTCCAGAACAGGTTACCACTGCAGAGCAAGATGGTTTTTTGTTGTTTTTTTTAAAGAATGAACCATACACAGTTTAATAGTCAAAAAAATTCTTAAGCACACATCAAAATACTATAGATACAATATCATTGTACTGTATTTTCAAGCTTCTAACAAAAATAGCAGCAGGACAATTTTTGCACAGTAGAGTGAATTTCAGAGGGTGACTAAGAGAAAAATAGCTTATTTTTATGCCTTGATCAGCAGTCCAGTTTAGTCTTCTCCTGTTCTCACTCTCAATTTATATAAATGAGCAGGGCAACAGTGGGGGTTACATTTTTTTTAATGCAATTCCAACGGTACTTTGGGGAAAGACACTGCACCTAGAAGCATTTCACATTTTAAAGGAAAATTGGATGATGAAGGAAATTTAAAGAGACTGTTTTACCACAAAATTGAGAAAATATTGGAGAGGTTCCCCTCAACACTGAGGACCCTGGATAAAACAAGGAATAAACTAATATTCCTAAAGCTACTCCACATTATAGATTTCTCCTGCCTAGACGAACTTCAGGCACACTAAAAGCAAAATTTCCAGCCATCCACAGAGCAGGTGCACTTTTCACCCTGTTTTATTCCTGCTGCAAATCAAGGGGCAGCTGAAAGATGACCCTAAACCTAGAGGTAAACAGGGAGAAATCTCCTAAGCAACATCTGCATCACAAAGGCACCAATACCTTTTATTTTAGTAGGAACTGTCAGTTTCTGTTAGGAGTAAAGCTCTGGTACTTTACAAACACTATCAGCTACTCAGGAGCTTTGATGCTACATTAGCCCTCTGTATCCATGTAGTTGAGTCCTAGTTTAGGCAGGCTTGCAGGAGTAACCAGTGAAACAAACAAACAAAAAAAAAGCTTTAAAAAATCCACATTTTTAAAGAAAACTGTTGTTCTGTATAAATAAAAATAAAAAGCATTCTCCAAAATATAATCTAACACTATCCAGCATTCAAACAGGGGTCAGAGAATAGATATAGAGCATCAAAAAGAACAATCAGAGGATAAATAATCTTACTACTAAGAATATTACTACTCTTTCATATACTTTGCAGATGGAGCAATGACTCACACAAGTCCAAATTGTGGTGTATTTTGGAGTGGAAGCTCAAATCACAAATATCAGGCAGTCACAGAAAGGGGAGCCTTCTTGAGGAACACAGGAAGAATTTTTGCCAGAACAAGGTAATGGAAGTGTATCACTTCCTCCAATTGTCAGCAATATTTGGCAACAGGTCAGTCTACAAATCCAGCATTAAATACCTCTCCAAAAGCAATTAAAGAGATGCTTTAGATGCCTAACAAGGGAAGAAGCAGAGAACTGGAGAAACTTCCAGCTTTTATGGGTAGAAGATCTGGAGCAGAAAATTAGGTTTGTTTTCAGTGGGACAAAAAATTTGCCAGGTTATATGGGTCTCTGAGCAGGTAGAAAAATACTTTGAATACTCAGAAAAGCCAAAACTCCTGAGATATGCCAAGAGACTGAAGTGAATTATTCTAAGCCCCAAAAGAACTTTTAGACCCTTGGAGCACAGAGATAGAGGTTAAATCAAAACAACAGCCACAAACCCCCATTTGCTTTCTAAAATTATTTCAGGCCTTTCTTATCTGTTTTCTTTTCAACTCTTGAACTCAATTCCAAACTGGCTTTCACAACCCTTTGCACTGTGCCAGACATGACATTTAAGCCAGATTTTGGGGCAGGCAAGGAGAATGCAAAAGCAATACCATGTTCAAGGCAGGCAGCATTTACCACTCAGCAGAAAATCCCAGGAAAACTGGTTTTCTTGGCAAAACTCCTCTCAGTGAGCAGACCCCTGTTGAAAGGGGGGTTCAAAGGCAGCAGGGCTGTGGTTACAGCTTCCTTACAGATCATTTCTAGTAAACCTGGCTCGGGTATTTCTACACTCTGCTGTGTCTGCAGCACCGACAAAACCTAATTGTTAATCAAGGCTGACTACAAATATTCCTCACGGTAGAAGGAGCACGCACTACATCTTCTATGAGCTGATTTCTATTTCCTGGAAAATATGAGTAACTGTGTCCCTGGAGGCCTTTTCTTCCCTTCTTTTAAGTCATTCACATCTGTTGGTTTAGACAGGGCAGTCAAAGCAAATAAAAACAAAACTCCAGTTTGGAGGGTATCTGCTGAGTGAAACACAAAACTGTTCATGGTTAATAACAGCTGTCATTGCACACACACTGGAAAAGAAAAAAAAAAAAAAGAAAAAAAGGAGGGGGGAGAAAAAAAGCTACCAAGCTGCTATAAGATGAAGTGTTTGTTTCTGGAATACAAAAGGACCTGTATAACACTCTGGGGGTAGCAAAAGAGAAAAGAATTTCTAACATGCAACACAAAGCAATTTTTGACTTCAGACAAGAAAATCTTTGTACATATTTGGGTGGAATGAGAGAGGGGGCAAACAGCAGAAATAAAACAGAGAGAAAGAGTACCTTCACTATGAGTTCCCCATGACCATCCCAGTCAATCTGCAGATCTTCCCCATAGCTGAGATGAACTGAACTCCTCACCACACGCTGGATACGGAGGGCACCTGAAGGCAACCACAGGGTGTCAGTGACTTTTACAGGATGTAGTGACAGGACAAGGGGAATAGCTTCACACTGACAGAGAGTGGGTTGAGATTGGATATTGGGAAGAAATTCTTCACTGTGAGGGTGCTGAGGCCCTGGCACAGGCTGCCCAGAGAAGCTGTGGCTGCTCCATCCCTGGAAGTGTCCAAGGTCAGGCTGGATGGGGCTCTGAGCAACCTGGGATAGTGGAAAGTCTCCCTGCCATGGCAGGAGGTTGGAATGAGATGATCTTTAAGGTCCAAACCACATCATTCTGTGATTCCATGATTTCAAGCTTCTGCTTAAAAAACAGTAATTTCAAAAAGAATAGACCAACAGTGATTTTCACAAATCTCACAAGTGCAGACCAGCTTCATTCTCCTGATTTCAGAGGAGTCAAGTCAAGATGTGTCTGCTGAATGGAAAGAAGCTGAAATGACAGAGCTTCTAGAAGAGACTGCAAGTGAGAGTTTGGCCTTGAAAACACTGCCTCAGCTGGGCTAAGGCATGTCTGAAACCACTACTAGGCAGGAGACTTTCAATGGCTGGCCAGAGTCAGCCTGTGTGAACACACCTTGCAGCAAAGGGATCTGTATGTCCTGTCCATTCAGCGACACTCCTCCTCCATGTTTCATTTTAATGATGCTGTTGTCCATATCCCGGATCCGGACAGAGGCTGAGCGAGTGCACACGGCATCAGGATCATCTGCACACTGCAGAGAAGGGAAAATCTGCCTCAAACCTCAAGTTTTCACTTTCTTGGTGACTTAGTACCAGAAGGCATTTTGGCATCAAATTTGGGAGGTGTTGAGTGTCACACTGGTTTTATAGATCTGGTTTCTGCATCCCACAAACAGCAGGCTGGCAGCTTTCCCTCCATTATCCTGCTAATCACACACTAGAACTTGGAAAGGGATCTGTGGGTGTTCCTCCAGACCCCTGGGAGTGACCCATGACAATGACCAGCTCCACAGCTGTGGCAGGGGCAGGAAGGCCACCTGGCCCACACAGCCATGCTGTTCACATTCCCAAGACTACTGGGGTGTTTATTTTCCTGGCTGTGGGATACCCAGATGAGGAACAGGGATTGCAGGGCCCCGCTTCTCCTCCCTGGTTTCGAAAGGAAGTTTCAGTGGAAACCTGTCCTGCAGGTTCCCAAGCACCAATGACCTCAGAGCTGCACTATCAGAGCTCTCTAATGCAGGAGGCAGATGCAGTGTGGAGAACTGCCACAGCCCATTTCTCCAAAGCCTGCAACTTCCCTGGTGCTGCTGGACAGGCTGATACTCCCCTTCCCTCCTATCAGTCTCTTGTCTCCATTGCACCTCTCCCTGCATATCTCCCTGATAGTTCCTCTATCCCCATCATCTTGCTTCCTCTCTGCTTCCTTCAGGGTCCTTTTCAGTCTCTGAGTTTGTTCACCTTTTCTCAAGTCCAACTGGTTGATTCATTTCACAACTGTGTTAACCTCCCTGTGACATCCCCCTTCAGGGTTTCCATCCCTTCCTGCACCAGCCTGGCTCCCTTTCCCACCTCTCTGCAGCTGTTTCTCACACATCCATCAGGGGAGACAGAAAAGAAAGTCAGGAGCTGCTGTCTGAGTACAAAAAATTCACCAGCCAGTCTGACTAAATGGCAAGCAGCACAAGGCATTGCTCTGCCAGTGCACTCTCCTTGGTGTCCAAGGAAATGTCCTTTCCCCACAGGAACTAGGGAGGCATCAGAAGCCAGGGTGCTTGGCAAGGGGTGCACCCTCCCCTCTGTTTGTTTGTTCAGCTGGCAAAGAGTCGGCGAGAGCCCATTCTCCACACCTCATCACGAGCCTCCATCCCCAGGCAGACTCCTGGGAATGGTGGTGAGGAGAAGCAAAACACTTATTAACTAAGGAGAAAGACTGCATCTGCTATTTAAACTAATTATCTCATAGGGAAATTACTTCTGTTGGCCCGTGCATCTGCAATTCATGTCACAGCCCCACAGCCCTGCCCTCTCTCTCTCAAGAGCATGTGCAGAGGCACCAGCCACGGCTGCTGTTACCTGCACCGTCTCAATGATCACAGAGAAGGAATTTTCCACACAATCCTTGGCAAATAAGTACTGGCAAATCCCACTGAAGGTAAAATACTTGTTGTCAAAGCTTTTGAAATGGGACTGGCCGGTGACAGAGCATTCCCCTGGAAAAAGCAAAAAAAACATTAATCATCCCAATGCCAGTTTTGATCAAAATCCTACTCAGCCCCCACAAGCATCTGAGGGGGCAGAGCATCCCTGGTGGAACAGGTTGTACAAGGCCCAAGCTCCCCACAGACCAGAAAGCACCAACAAGATCCTTATCTCACTGTTTATTTCTGTAAGGCACTACCAGTAGTAACAGAGGAACCAACAACAGCTGCAGAACACAGAATAAACTGCAGTCAAGAGCTGAAATTTGTGCCTGTGGAAAAGCCTATATTCTTTTGTTGGGATGCCTTAAATACCAATAAGTTATTTTAATATAAAATACAATATGAGAATGAAGAGCTGAAAGATAATGTCTGTGGGAGTCCTTTCAAGGATAGAATTTATGTTGGACTTTACCCTGAACCATCATCTCAACTAACAAAAAGTAGAAATAATTCTGTAGTTACAATAGCTACATCTAAAGTCCTCACAGAACAATGTGAAAGCTGGGCTTGACCACCTTTCTACTAGAAAAAGGAGCTATTTAAACATATCAACATTTGAAGGTGTTTTGGTAAGTTGTGGCTTTTCATTTCCAGGAAGGCAGTATCCAGATACCACCACTGGGATTTAACACCCTGTCATGCAAACACATGGAAAGGCTCCAGCTCCACAGAGCTTGCAGAGAAAATCTTCTGTAAGAAAAGACCATTATACTTAGAGATGATCCCATGGCAAACAAGGTGGGCAGCCACTTCCTCATCCACAACAAAATTCAGATGCTGGTCCTACACTGGCCATCACCAGCCAAAGGCTGGAGAAAGGTTAAATGTTACAAGCTGGCAGGTGAGCTCCATGAGTTATTCTCTCTTCACTACCTTTGAGTCCCACAGATCATCTGTCTAATGAACATCATGTGGAAATTTCCCTCTTCAGCATATTATTCAGTGTTTACTATCTTAAACCAGCTGGTGCTAAAGCACAGATCCTGAGGATTCCCAGCCTTGCACAGCTCTGATTCACACTAAGAGAAGTCCAGAACCTCCTGGATATTTGCCATCCCTTGGAGTTTGATTTCCAGGGCATTCTCTGCAACAAGGGATCAAGAGGACAGGTTTGTAGCACAGAGAACTGGGGACTGCTGTCTAAGACAAGTCCCAGTCTTTAGCATTGCTCCCAAAAGGGAAATTTCTTTTCTGTGGCCAATTTCTTATGGGTCCCTCTGTCTATTCCATTTGATGTAATGCATCCCATTAAATTTCCTGAAACCTTCTGGCTTCATAGTTATTTCCATTATGATATCAGCTTGAAAGCCTCTTGGTAGTGCCAGCCAGCTCCAGCTGTGGATTCACCTTATCACCAAACTTACAGCTGGGCAATTCACTCCCATAATATGAAGCAATCTTTCCTGATGAAAAGAAAGATGGCCAAAAGAAAAACAGAACTGCTTAAAGTTTATACCAGTAACTACATAAATTTTCTAAACACATAGTTTTAGATATATTTGTAGTAACTAACCAACAATGAAAATATGCTGCAATATTTCTTTGAGACAAACAGCACAGGTAACAATATAAATTTGGCTACTCTGGGAGGCTTTGCTGCCCCCCATAATGTCTCAGTACAGTTTATAGAGTTTTTAGCAAGCATATGTACAACAGCTGCAGGTATACAACATTGAGTCTTTAACAAGCCCAGGAAAAAACTGATTTAGATATATTGGCAGAAGGTACAAAAATAAGCCATCTTTCTTTCCACTTCTGCTCATTTGGGACAGCTTCCCAATTCAGAAAAAGGCTGCAATGCTATATTGCCTCTTGCACAGAGCTGGATATCAACATCTGTTTGCAAGCCTCAATACCAGATTTATCTTCACTTCTATAATCACTATGAAGAAAACATGGCCAGAGTGAAGGACACAAATTTGGCCCATGGAGTATTCATCACAGCCTGGAGAGTAAGGACATTAAAAGCTATAACTTAAGGAAAAACTGAAGTTAGAAAAGCACCTATTTCTTGTCTGTAATCATGCTGCTGCCCATTAGCTAAAAGAAGTAACAAATGAGCCTGGGGCTGTGTCCTTGACGGTGAGATTCTCTGCACTTGGAGAGATCCTTAATCAACAAACACAGGGGACAGCTCACTAAAAATGCCATCTCCATTTTGAGTATTTGCATACACCACCCCCCATCCTCTTCTTTAAGTGCTGAACTGAAAGTGTTCTTTTGGCTTAAAGCAGGAGGAAATGGAGCATTGATGGGTCAGGCAAGTTTCATGTTACTAGAAAAAGACTTTTTAATAGAAAACCTTAAGACTGTTGCAATTCCCCTAATTTGTGGAGGTTGCACAGTCTCATCTCAACAAAAAACCACCAAAGCCCCCAAATCTGCTCTTTTCCCATCCAGCCAAAACCCTGGTCTGCATCTGCAGAGCTGCCTCTCCAATCTAATCAGCACCCATGGAAGGCAGGGAGCCACTTTCTCCCTGGGGCTGTAGCTTCTTCATCCACAACATGACCATGAGGAAATTGCCATGGTCAATAAAGTACTATGAGGAATTGTATCTGGTCAAAGAAAGCCAGGAGTGAGAAACCAATCATCTGAACATACAGGCCCTTATAACTGGCAAACTAAGTAATCAAAGCATGAATTGGACTTCCCATCAAACAGGATTTTTTATTGCTACACATAAACCACACAGGGCAATGTTTGACTTGTCTCAGGAGAACAACTAAAAAGTAGGATCCCAACTGGATTGTACTGGAGCAAGCAAGGAAGAGAAAAGATTTGCTTTTTTGGGTAAAAAACAATATAAGTGGGGCAGGAATGGGAGGGTTGTAGGCAAAGCTTACTTGTTAAAACCTGAAAAGAGTAAAGCCAACATACCTGGGCATTCCCCATTACTGCAGATCCATATGCCACGTCGACAAATGCTAGGAAAGAGATAGTAGCAAGTTAGGCAAGAGTACAGGAATATAAATCTTCTGTTGCACATTTTTCCCAAAAAACTGAAAATGGTCACCAGTCCCACAGAGGTTAGATCAGTCCCCAACATCCCTTCCACCTCCCATAACCTCATTTCTTAATATCTTCATCCCTTCTTCCCACCATCTGACAGCAGCTGCTGGTTGTATGAATGGGTATGGTTGCAGAACTTAAGGACTTCTATTTCTCCCTGCTAAAGCTCTGGGTTTTTGGAGTTTTCAGCTATATCCCACTGATGTGGAATGAGTTCAATGCAGTTCTCAAGGTATATCTATCAATAAAACCAAATCACAGGGAAAAAAAATATTTTAAGGGACTTCTAAAAAAATAATTTACTACAATCCCCAACTCAGAGAAGGCAATGACAAAGCTGGATCAGGTGGGTGAGAATCTTGCCATCTTGCCCATTTGACTTTAGAAATATCCAATATGAAGTCCCACAACCTCTCTGAGCAGCTGTCCCAGTACAGCACTGGGGAAGGGAGAAGAATTTTTTTTTTTGTGTCAAAACAGAATTTCCTTTGCAGCTTATGTCTATTGCTTCATAACCTTTTGCTGTTTGTCTCTGAGAAGATTCTGGCCCCATCCTCTTCACAGCCCATCTTTAGGCAGTGAAAGTTCCCTCATTAGCCCTTAAATAAATATATCCCCCTTTGCTTCTTCTTACATCAAACTCCCCTGCTGTCATCATCCCCAGTGTCCTCCACAAGCCTCTCTGCACTCCTTGTTTCAAGACACACTATATTCTTCTCATTCCTGTAGTTAATCCAGCCCTTGAAAACCATTTGTAGGGAGGCAGGTTATTGAGGATGTTAAATGCAGAGTCAATGGAATGATGTTCTCCACAGCAGCATCAAGTTTGAATAACAGGAAGCAATAACAAAACACAGGCAATAAAAACCCCAGCCTGTCAGGCTACACTCATCTCCCAAGAGCACCAAGGTTGAACAATGCAGACAAGCTCCAAGCTGCAGAGGACTCCAGGGAAAAAGACAAAATGCTAATGTCATGATTATGGTTTGTGTTTTGGGACACGTAGTGAAGGTAACTAAAAGCTTCTGATTAACAGGGATGATGCACAGACCACCTTTCTTCTGCATGGCATGGTCTTCACTGAGTCCTCCTTCTGTGCTCTAATTGGAAACCTCTGAGCAAAGAGTTGTCTGAACTCCTTGCACAAATATGTCCACACTGAACACAAAACCAGATCAGTGACTAATTTCCCTTCCTTTCTTTAAAGTGCTGGTTTTCCCCTCCAGTCTCATACTCAGGAGTGAAAGAAAAATCGTGAGCCAAGCTAGGAAGACTCATTAGCCCCGTGACAAGTTTCAAGGACATGCCTTAGGCTAACTCCTCTTGGAAAGAAATGGGATTTAGAGGTTAAATGCATGTAGGAAGTCAAACAAAGACATCACTGCTGACACTACCCAGACATGGGAACCTGCTGGTCTGTCTTATCCACAGGAAACAGGTAGTTCTCTGCTCTTTGAAGGAGTGTGACCTTCATGTTGTTCTATCAGATCAAATATCCCTTTAAAAACAGAGCTGATTTTGCTTTTGTGAGCAGCTCACTTCTTGGAAGGGGCTGGCAATTCCAATAAGAGACCAAGTCCTCCACCAGTGAAAAGAAATTTTTTAAAGGTAGAGAGATTTCTACTAAGATAATGCAAAACAAGTCACTGACCAGAGTGCAGTATTTATCTACAGCAACCACACAGCAGCACAAGGGTTTACCATGAGTTGCAGTCCTGGGAGATGGTGAAGCCAGGAGGATAATGTTTTCCAGAGTGGATGCAGGAGCAGTCAGAGCTTTCAATGCAGCGTTCACCATCAAGGAGCAGCCCCTCTGGATAGGTCAGGTAGCATCAGACACCCATGTCACACACACAGGGACAGAAACACAAATACAATCAGATTTTCTTGCTCTTCATATGCTTTGCCAAGACTTCATATGCATTATTAGCCATGCTTAGTCACAGACATCAATAAAAAGGATTGAGTCTTGCCAAAAAGCCTCACAGGGACAGGTATCTGCTTTCCTTCTGCTGCTGCCTCTCCCTCAAAGCACTCCTGGTGCTTCCAGAAAAGCTCTTTGCTTAGCACATCCCCAGGTCCAGAACACATGTTGAGACATAGACAAATCAAACACAGGGAGCATAATCAGTTAATTGGAGCTGGTCTGGGACCTGACTGTTGGAAAAAACATGAACTTCACTGGCTGCAGTAAAGGGTGTCCACACAGGTGGACATTTCTCTTACTTGTCATAAGAGAACCAAAGATGAGGCAAAGTGGGAAATGATGAAACAAATTTGGACACCATGTAAGTCTAGCAGAGAGGGTCTGAGAGAAAGAAGCCACTTCTGAACTTCTGCAGAGGCAAAAAGCAAAAGGGCCAGCTTCCCAACTTGGGTCCAGCTGCTGAGGTTTCCATATTACACAACTATAACTACCTGTTCTGTAGAGAGAGAGTTCTTTATCCTCCAAGGATAAACAGAGGCACAAAGGAGTTAGGAGACTTTTCTAAGGTAGGAACTTGTTCTTACTTCTATTGCTAGTTTGTAAGTGCTTTCTATTCAATCCCTATATTGAGAGAGAGTTGAAATACCCCTATGTTCAAAAGAGCTGCTGTGGCAAAACAGTTGTTTTCTTGAACAACCTTCTCCCTTCTCTTTGAGGGACTCCTTCCAATTGCCTGCAGAGATTTTGGCTCTTTTCCTTAGCACCACCAGTCATCAGTGACAGTGAGACCCAGGTAAATCTCCTTTCTATTCTTCCCATAGGGCTGCCTGGAAAGATCTTGGCTGTTGAGAAAATCCCTCCAGTGAGAGAGAATCACAACAAGATCTGAGCATTTAAGAGTGCTGTGGCTCTCCAGAGAGCACAAGAAAACAGAATGCCTGCCTTTTTTCCTGGCAAGAGTAATTCCATTTACAGCAACTAATGTAACTATGAAGGGCATTTAACAGAGGAGAAAAAAAAAAAAAAAAAAAAGAAAGAAAACATTTGTCAAACATCCTTCAGATCCTATCTGCTCTTGGTGCACTGGAGGGAAGTTAAGTGAAAGTAGAATCCTCACCAAAAATCCCTCTGTCAGATCTTCCTGGTTTTCTATCAAACTCAAATTCAGGTTCTTCCCTTCTGGCTGTGCAACAAACAGCAGTAAGAGTTTTGAACTGCTGATTGTTATTCTCATGCCCTTTTAGCCTTTCTGTGGAGCTCCTGCTTCTCTGCTCCTCAGTTCCTCTCTCCTTAGATCTTTCCAATGTTGAACAGACCAATGCATCCACCAAAGGAAAAATACAGCAAGAGCCCTTGTGCAGCCAGTGGATTAATCTCCTTCAGCTCTCTCCAACACTTCCAGGACTGCACAAATACAGTAGCTGGATCCTTCACAAGAAAATAATCTCCAGAGTCTGGTTACATCACCTGTGCAGGTCCTGCCACTCCTTTGAACCTCCAACAAGGAAGAGGCTGGCAGCTGAATGGGAAACTACCAAACCCTGAATGCAGTGATTCCTCAAACGAGGCTGACATTGAAATCATTGCCTTGTTTTGGAAAGCACAGCTCTGCAAACCTCCATCACACTTGGCATCTTGTACAAGGGGACACTAAACACCTCTGTGCATTCACAAAGCCCAGACAGGTTGAAATACACAGATATTCCTACTCAGAACAAACAAAGCACCCAATAAAATCAAACAGAAAAAAAGAAACAGCTAGAAATGGAAGCATATGGAGTTTTGGAGCCAGGAATCAAGCTCTTCCCCTGCAATTGTTTTAAGTACAACAGACAGAAATGGAAGATTGGTGTGGGTGGATGGTTCCCTTTAATCCAATCAAATTTCCTGTATGAAAGATTCAATAATAAATTAAATTATTCACTTAAATGATGAAGACCTTTGAAATTGCAGTGCAAGCTCTACATGTACAGTTTTTCTGCAAGAAATTCCTTCAGTGTATTTATTCTCTGCTGTTTCTTCCCCTAATTGTATTTGTCTCTAACCCAAGCAATTCAGGAGTACATCAAGGCAAGCAGTCCCTCACCAAGAAATAAAGGCAATCCTGGAATATTAGTTGGTACTGATTTTCACAGAAACATTTACTTTTTAGCTGGCTCTGAAAAATGGCCCTTTCATGCAGTGAGCATACAGGCACTACAGAAACTGGATTATTCTAGGGCATGCTCCCAAAAAAAAAAATGTTTCTGATTTCAAGAAAATTTAAGGGAAGACACAGCTTTCCTTCTTCTAATAAAATAGGTAGCCTGACTGCCAAATGTTTCTCAGTAAATAACCCAGTAAATAAATTACCAGGGCAGCTGCAGCCATCAACACATTGTCCATGACACACTTCATTGATATTCAGGCTCTGGCAGGTTTTGGCACATGGTGATACACACTCCTTATATTCCATGCCAACTGGACATCTTGGCCCTGAAACAATTAAAAGAAATTAGAAATTCAAATTCCTCAATACTTCTTAAATCAACAAATCTCTTCATTATCAAAGGATGAACCACAGAGGCACAAAAGGTCATGTCAGCTTCCAAATTATTATTTCTTTTTTAGACGCAGAACATTTTAAGAAACATTTGATTTTCAATTTGCTGTAATACCATCATCTGTCAGGTAGCATAGTAAATACTCAGAGATTAAAGCCAATCTGTTTTTAATAAATTGAGTCTTAATAACTAAACCCAAGTACAGTAAGAATAATCAAACCTGGGGAGAAGTTTTGCAACAATATCTATGCAATTTAGAGAGACATGGTAGTTTTGTACTTTAGCCACGCACTTGCTCAACTCATTTGTGAAATTCTCCTGTTTGGTGTTTCCAGGGAGAACCAGGAGACAGTTAAAACTCTGAAATCCCATCCTCCTTCTTCCAGAGGACCAGCAGCTGAGGATAACACCCATGCCATGGTATCTCCACTGCTGCCATTATCTAGGCCAGGCCATTATGCAAACACACTCTATTACAGGCATTCCTTCTCTTCAATGCATACACACATCATGCCCTACAAGACTGTGGGGGTGTGAGTGGGAAGAAAAGGTTAGAGCCTGCCCTTTCCAAGCAAATCCTCTGCTGAAGAGGTGGGAGGGTAATGATGAGTGATCCTGCCCTGGATGCCCTGGGCTCAGGCACCAACTCACACAGTGTGCCCAGCACTAGAGCCCTTCCCACACAGCAGAGCATTCCAAACCTCCATCATCATCATCATCATCTTCATCTCCTGAGAAAGCACCATAGCACAGACAAAGGGTGATAGAAAATTAAGCTCCTGCTGTGATAGTGAGATGCTTCCCTCTTTCCTGACTCATGAGAAAAAAAACCAATTGTGGCTTGTGAATTCAAGGGTTAGAAATGAGCTCTAAAGCCCCCGGGATCACAAAAAGGCTCATTTCACTTGAACCTTTTAATCAGACTTAAAAAGAGCCCCAGCAAAAATGGGTTCTCTGGCTCACACCCTGAGCAAGGAGATGCCTTTTATGTCCCAATGGAAAGGTAATAAATTACTGCTAGAACTCAGACTGTACAATCCCTAGAACAAGTGGCTGGCAGCATCTTGTTGCCCTAACCACAATCTGAAGGTAGAGTTTTCTTCAGTGGCCAATAGCAGAAGGTCTTTACCAGAGAACCAAGTGTTGTCAGTCCAAACCAGTTTATTCCATGAAACAAATTTGCACAAACATGCCAAGGAAATTGTCCTTTCTCATAACAAATATACATGAGAAAAATCACCAAGAACATGATATTAGTGGATTTTTAGTTTTTTGGGTTTTTTGAATGCTCTGTATGAAACCATTGTTCTCCAGTGGAGGTATCAGGAGTAAGTGCAAACATGACTTTTCCTCTATAAATACAATCCATCTCAGTCTATGCACTTCTTTGATACAAAACCTCAGCACAGATGCAATCAGGACTTCTGAACTCAACAAAATTGGGCTAATAAAGGCAGCAGTTCAAATGCAATCAGGATCTCTAGCCTCACAAAAACTGGCTTAGAAAAGGCAACGTCTCATTTTCAAGGCAATTGATTCAATCAAATAAAGGGTGAAGCCATTGTCTTTATGCAAAAATGTTAGAGAGCATTTCACAAAGATGCTGATTTTAAAATACAGGCTGAAAAATGTCATATATCTGATCCATATGTGAAATAGCACCTAAACATCCCTGTGTATCAAATAAGCCTTTACTGCCCGTGTACACTGTGGTAGGACATGTAACAGCTCAGTCTCTTCTTTATATACAGTTCAAACAATATTGCCTTGGGGACAAAAACTTCTAGAAAAAGGTGGGTGAGAGGGGAAGTGAGCAAAGTCACTTCCTATAAATTAACCAACCTCCTAAAAAAAACCACCAGCTGTTTTCAGCTGCAGGACATAAATCTGCAAGACAGGCACGATCTTATTGGGGATGAGCAGCCTAGGAATAAATGTGCCAGCTTACTGCAGGAGCTCTCTTCGGGCCAGCCCTCCAGAATCACTCCTTGGTGAGCGCAGCTCCGGGCGTACTCCAGGAAGGCGGGGCAGTGACAGTCCACACCCTGGGGACAGGCACAGATGTCCCTTTCACAGAGGCTGACATAGGGCTCGGCATCCACCCGGTGGTGGCACCGCGAGAAGGTCACGGATGTGCTCAGCAGCTGGCAGGTTTCCAGGACGTCCTGCACGAGAAGTGAGGAGCAAAGGGACAGAGAGAGAGCAAAGGGGACAAAATTACTTCCTGTAGGAAAGGAAAACTCAACTTTTTCCAAACACAGCGTCACTACTGTTGTTGAACAACATCACAGCTCTTGTTTAACACCACCATGCAGTTAATAATAGTCAAGAGCTAGTAATAAGCTCTACCCATTTATTCACCACTTCCATTAATACATAAATATACTGATCATTATAGAATGCAGCATCACATAAGGGATGTTTCACAGAGAAACATGCAAAAAGATGGAGGCATTCTGCCTCCTTTGGCCTCCCAGAAAAGAACTGGGTGGTGCCTGGATTCCCAGGAAGATGCACACAGCAACAGAGGGGAACTGAGGTGCATAGGAAGAAAAACAACCAGACAATCTTTTGGATAACAAGCAACCAGAGCAGGTGTCAGAGGGAAAGATTGAGTCTGTCTGAAATCCCGGGAATGAAATTTGTTTTCCACTTCTGGCCACACGTTCCCGTCGCTCCTGCTGGCTTGTCCAAAGCACAACAGGTCAATTCAGCTCAGATAAATAGGAGAACAATAGCCCAGGGAAGAAAAGCAATTTGTTCTGCTCTTCTCCTGAGTGAAATCAGCGTGGTGACAGCCAATGTGAGGGGAGGACAGCACAGGGAGATGGGAGGAGGGTATCAAGACCCCTTCTTTCACACTTAACTGTATGTGAAACAAAACTAAGGAAAACTTAGTGTATGATTAAGCTCTCCAGGGGAGGCTCCCAAATAAACTCTTTTGTGCACATTATGTCTCAGTTCAATGAGACTGAGGTGCTCAGTGCAACTTTCTGAAAGGATGGCACTGAGTTCTGGTAAGTGAAAAACCGATTTTCTGATACAACCCCAGCACAACAAATAGTTAGAACATAACTTTCTTCTACTTATTTGTTAGTGCTTTATGTATCAAGTGTAACCATGGTGTATTTTGCAGGTGCTATACTCAGTGGTAAGAGGTGGGGGAGGTCATATTCTTCAGTGTGGTTCACAGTTGCAATTCATTGCTTCTAAAAAACTTCACATGTACCTGAGGTGACAGCACATACAAGCTGCTGTGTAAAATAAATAAATAAATAAATAAATAAATAAATTTAAAAGCATCTTGTTTTCTCATATTTTGGGAGATTAAAAATGGAGAGGAAAAAACACCTCACAGAAAATAATCAAGATATCTTCTCTGAATGGCAACTGTGGTGCCTGCATAGGAAACCTGCTGAGTAGAAAATCCCTTTTTATTTTGGCTAAAGGGTGTTTTGTTCAGGTGAACAACTCAAGCTAGTACATGTCTGAACCAAGACAGAATTTCTTGCTGTGAAAACAAACCAACCAGAAATGTCTAGTCCATTGGGAATGTATTCCAAGTTTAGCAAAGGGCTTAGGGAACACGTGCAAAGAGGTTTTGAGCTTTCTGAGAAAGGACTCAGGGAACTTAAAACAGTGCTAACTGAGAGCTGGACATGGTGAAAATCAGAATTTCAGCTCCAGCCTGGGATAATTCTGATGCCCTGACAGCACCCACCATGCTGAATCAGATGGGAAAAGAAACAAAAAGACTAGAAGGGGAGAGCAGGAACTACATAAAAGGTGGTTGGTACTGCTCTAAGACTCACAATACAAAAAAGCTGAAAAAGTACCCTAAGGGTGAAGTAGCAACAACAGGAGCAGCCAAGAAAGCTATTAAAGCAGTGCTTGGAAATGAAACTGATAAAACCAAAAATGAGAACAGAGCCATTCAGAGGATGGAGCAGTGCAGCAACTCCTGGGTCAAAGCCTTGATCCAGATAGTATCAAGTGCAGCAGAAAACCAGTATATGCAACAATCCGATTTAGGGGCTGAGCTAATGAACTTTCTTAAGATAATAGCCTGTTAATACAATTCAAACAGCAAAACTCAAACTGTATATTCCACTAAAATGAACACTTCAGATAGTAAAGTGACTTAAAAAATAAAGAAGATTACACACCAAAAAAATTAACCCATTTTTCCTCTAGTTTTTTTGGTCTTGGATTTGTTCACTAACAGCATAGCTAAAGGCTGGGCTCCAGCTGATTACCTAGAAACCAAGGGATATATGTTGAAAAGCAACAGTTC
The DNA here is from genome assembly GCF_029582105.1 of Oenanthe melanoleuca. Lineage (NCBI taxonomy): Eukaryota > Metazoa > Chordata > Aves > Passeriformes > Muscicapidae > Oenanthe > Oenanthe melanoleuca. The sequence goes on from NC_079334.1 coordinate 9,376,250, forward strand.
ATTTTGTCTATGTAAAGGCTTTTTGCCATTCAAATTTTATCAGGTTTTCCAGTGACTTAAAGCAAAAACTTACAGCTGAAATTTCCCCATCTTTCAGACATATCTCAACTATCGTGAAAAATAAGCTAAAATATGGGTAAATTCAAATAGAAACAAAAAAAAAACCAAAATTCACCATGAGGGTGATCAAAGAGAGGTATACAACCACCACCTTTGGAGACATTTAAAATGTGAGTGGATAAGCAGCCTGACCTAGGATGACCTAGCACTGAGCAGCCTGACCTAGGATTGGCCTTGTTGGAAGCAGGGAACTGGACTCAATGACCCCTTTCCAACTTTAACCATTCTGCAAATTATTTTTATTTTCACTCCTTCCTTTCTTTAAAACTTACTGGTCAGGCTGGACTAAGGGAAGTCCTTAATCTTTAGTTTAGAGGACAGGGGTGAGTATCAGATATTGGCAGCCTCAGCCACTGCTGTAACATTCCTGCTCATGGAAGCTGCTCCACACAAAGAAATATTCAAACTCAACAGAGTGGAGAGTGAAACTGTGTTTAGGGTAAAGATTAAAATTAGCAGGACTGACTGCAGTATCTGAAATGCAAGTGAAGGTTGTAAAATTTCTCCCTTCCCTTCTGCACAAGTCCTATTTTAAATGTTTCTTTAAACAGGTTGGCGGGGTCCTGGCACTGGCAACCCTCAGCAGCCACAAAACTTGCTGACCTTCTTTCTGCCCCAGGCCCACCACACAGAGCTGGAGGTGGAATTTTGTACATTCTTCCCATTTCTGTGGCATTTCCTTTTGCTGCTGCATGAACTGCATTTGTCTACGACTTTACAATCACCATTAAAGAGAGAGAACCTAAAAAATAACAGAAGAAATCAAAGACATCCTCTTGTTCCCTTGAATTTAAACCCTATGGTATGCAGATAGGGTTTTTCCAGAACACTCAGGAAGGGTATATTTTGGTGCCATAACTGGGTATAGTTTTTCAGAAAATATATTTTATGGAGAAAGTTCCCTCACGTTTCCAAATCAAAAGCATCCAAACCAACAAACAACAAACACTGACTGTATGTTTGAGCAGACTAAGAAACAACTGAAAGAAATCACTTCCCCCTGAATGCTGATTAATCTGATAAAGGAAAATGAGATTTTTGATATAGTGGGGCTCATTTTCACCCATGTAATGCATTATTATATTGTATAGAATGATTTGGGTTGGAGGGGACATTAAAGAGCCTCTAGTTCAATCCCCTGCCATGGATAGGAACACCTTCCACTAGACCAGGTTTCTCCAAGCCCCACCTAACCTGGCCTTGAACACTTCCAGGGACCAGTCTGAACCTCTGGACCTTTGCTGGACCTGCCTCTGACCCCAACATAGCAAATTATGGTCCAAAGCTGAAAATTTCTACTTGTTTTCAGATCTGGGAATGAATGCTATCCCTTTATTACATAAAGAAATATGGGATAGGATAATGCAGGAATTGTTTCTTACCAACTGCAGTAAGAACTGAATTTCAGCAAAAGCAGAAATTAGCTGAATTTTAATTTCAATAATTTTCACATCTAACACACTATAGGTATAATTTCCTAGTAAGAGAAGAAAAAAGGAAACAATGCAGTGACTTCTGGCCTCCCTTTCTGTTAGAGGTGAAATCTAGGAAATAAAGGTAATGTAAAAGAACACAAGAATCAATTGCAGTGCTTTAAACCGTACACATTTTTGTTCTCAAGGCTGCCTTGTTGCTATAGTTTTCCAGATCACCCATTTATACTTTCAGACCCATGTTACCCATACTGTTGGTCATCTTAGAGCCTGTTAAATTGCAGAACTTTCTTGAACAGCCTAAACCAGTGAAAAAAATGTATCAGACAATGCAGCAAGGCTCTTTTTTGGTAACTAAACACCAGCTGCAGAGGGCAGGGCATGGTAGCAAGGCTTTCTTCCTCCCTCCAACACTGCCCAGCTTGGAATGCTCTCTGGATCCTGAGGCAAGGCAGGTGATCACTCCAAATGTGTGTGTTTTAGAGGTGGAGGGCAGGGAAAGGCTCTGGTAACACTGGAGTAAGAGTGTGAGCTGCCTCAAGACTTTTCAGTTCACACACAGAGCCATTAAACTAGACAATAACTTCCCAAAAAAATTTTTTTCAACATTTTTTAGGATTTGAAGATAAAGGAGCAGCAGGACTTTCTGATTCCACTGCATAGAATCATGGAATGGTTTGGGTTGGAAGAGACCTTAAAGATCACCTCATTCCAATCCCCATGGATTGGACAGGGACACTTCCACTATCCCAGGTTGCTCACAGCCCCATCCAGCCTGGCCTGGAACACTGCCAGGGATGGGGCAGCCACAGCTGCTCTGGGAAACCTGTGCCAGGGCCTCACCACCCTCACAGGGAAGAATCCTTCCTGATACCCAACCTAAACCTGCTCTTTGTCAGTGTGAAGCCATTGCCCCTCATCCTGTCCCTACAATTCCTGCTGAAAGAAGCCAGAAGCCAGGTCTCCAAGGATGCTGCTGGCCAGAGAAGGGAGCAGACAGAGAGAGTAAAGAAAACCACAGACCTACCCAGTGTAGGGGCACTGGGGTGGGAGGAGTGCCTTGAAGCAGAACTGTTCACCTAACAGCTGACTGCCTGGCAGGGAGGGAGGCTGGGAGACCAAGGAGATTTACATTCCTGAAGCTGAGGCAAGCAAACAAAGCACACTATTAAAAAGCCCTACATTCTTCACCAGGCACTTGTTTGACCAGACTTCTATTAATAGTGCTGTGTTTATTCTTGCATAGTGAATAAATTAAGGCAATGTTAAATGCTGTGAGCTTATGAACTCACATGAGAGAGAATATAATTTCATTCAGTGTGTGGGAAAGAAAACTTTATCCACAAAGCATCAATATTTAACAGCATCTGCATAAAACTCAAATCAGTCAAATTCAACCCACTAGACTGGTTTTCACCCTGCCTGCCACTCCCCAACCTCAGCTGTAATGTTGACACTTTCCAAACATTAGATTCATCTGAACAGATAAAATTCCAGGGACCACAACCAGTCACAACAGCTCTAACCAGATTTAAAGAATCATAGGATGGTTTTGGTTGGAAGGGACTTTAAAGATCACATAGCTCCACCCCCTGCCGTGGGCAGGGACACCTTCCACTATCCCAGGTTGCTCAGAGCCCCATCCAGCCTGGCCTGGAACACTGCCAGGGATGGGGCAGCCACAGCTGCTCTGGGAAACCTGTGCCAGGGCCTCACCACCCTCTCAGGGAACAATTCCTTCCCAATATCCAATCTAACCCTGCTCTGTGTCAGTGTGAAGCCATTGCCCCTTGTCCTGTCACTCCAGGCCCTTGTCAAGAGTCTCTCTCCATCTTTCCTGTGGCTCCCTTCAGGCACTGCAAGGACACACTGAGGTCATCCCAAAGCTTCTCTTCTCCAGATGAAGAATTCCAATTCTCTCAGCCTTCCCTCCCAGCAGAGCTTTCCATCCCTTTGATCCCTTGGTGTCCCTGCTCTGGCTCCAGCAGCTCCCTGTCCCTAAAAAAGCCTCAGCCAGGTTGGAACTCCTCACACTTTAGTGGTTAGCATCACACCTTCACTCAAGTCAGGTGTTCAGTCTGCCCCAGTCATGACAGAAACACCCCACACACACCACCTCTGCCCAAGCAAGAAACATCACCAAGAAATTTCCAGCCTGAAATCACTGCTGTAATTCCTCAGCCAGTTTTGCAGGTGGTGAGGCTGAAGTGCTGAGGGGCATGAGAATCCTTCACTGAATTTCACAACACATCTGAAGGATCCCCATCCAAAAGCTGAATGAAAGTATAAAGAATCAGAACTTGGAATTTGTCCAACTCTTAGTTATAGTCTTTTCCAGTTATCTAGGAAGCCAGCACTCAAGGTAGCTGGAGAGCAGATATATTCCAGGAAGTGCTACTACTCTTGAGAAATTATTCGGGTCTAATTTAGCAAATACAGGACTTTAATAGTGAGAAAGTAACAACTACATTTTGGCCTCAGTTACTCTGGTATAAATCTAAACCTGGCACCCAGGAAATCATTCTGATTTACAACAGAGTACATGGAACCAGCTGTAACCCCTCAAGGGATAAAGGTTCAATCTATCATGACACTCATAACCTGTTAATACCACATGATTCAGTAAATTCAAAGCTACTTTCTTCCCTGAGCTGGTGACCACCTGCATGCATCCACACCCTGTCTAAGGGAAAGAAGGATCTTGTTTGTACTTAGAAAAGACAAGATGAAAAAGGTTGATGCAGCAAAGGGGGTCACAGAGTTGGCCAAGGCAAACAGTTCTGTGTTTCTTCAATAAATCAGCACTATGATCTGTACACGTAGCTGAAGGAACTTCTTCCTGGGAAGGGAAATAGCCTGGTGACACAGAGCTTTTGGAGCACTGACAGAAAACATCTCCTCTTTCAAAACCAGCCTGGCTAGAGCATCTTTCTCCTCTGCTGACTCAAGTATATAAACTCAACAAATTCACAAATATCATTTGAGGAGGCAGTGCCCAGAGAGGCTTCAGAACAGATGCTTCTCTGCTGGCACAATCAAAAAGGGAATTAACTACCTCATTCTAGAGGAATCACTGAAACACACCTTTCCCAAGTAACATCATCATTTCTTTGGCAATAAGTCACATTTCAGCCTCAAACAAGCTGTTGTTGTCTTTGTTTATCTGTTTAATGGCTGGGGTAGGGGGGAAGGTGGTGATAGATAGATAGATAGATAGATAGATAGATAGATAGATAGATAGATAGATAGATAGATAGATAGATGATTTAGGCTGTATATCAGGGAAAGGTTCTTCCCCCAGGGGGTGTTGGGCACTGAACAGGCTCCCAGGGAATGGTCACAGCCCCAAGGCTGCCAGAGCTCCAGGAGTGTTTGGACAATGCTCTCAGGGATGCACAGGGTGGATTGTTGGGGTGTCTGTGCAGGGCCAGGAGTTGGACTTGGTGATCTTTCCAAATCAGAATATTGTGTGACTTCTGCTCTTCTGCCAAAGGGCAGGCAAGTTGCCTTTCAGGTAGGGGAGGACTGAAACCAGAATGGCATCTTGCAGCACCAACCTTCTCTGCCATATCAGATGAAATGTTGCAGGTGTTGCTTGGAGTCTGCACTCTCTTGCAGCGCTTGTTCTCACTGTGCAAAGCCCAGGAGTTGGCAAAATCGTAACTGTTCCCCACCAGGGTCCCTGGGAATAAAGAAGAGGAGAAGCAACATGGGTATTTGAGGGGTTTTAGCAACAAGTGGGCATTATTGGCTGCTATTAAGGTGATAGTCTCCTGAAAGCTCTCTTTAAAAATACAAATTGTTGTATCAAATGAACTTTTATTCCAAACAGATTGACTGCAGGAAAGCCACTATCAGTGATATGGATTTACTTCTGCTAAGGATGTCTCTAAGCTCAAGGACAGACTACAGCCTGCAGAAGGCAGCTCCCACCTCCCTCACACCTGCATGAACATGGTAGGAGTTGCTGCTGGTCAGCTACAATCTGCAGAAACCAAAGCATGCCTGCACATCTTCCTACCACTTAAAAGTTGTCAGTAAAACACAAAACATATTAGAGAGGCAAACAAACCCAGCAGCTTTCCCTAATTGAAAAAAGCATTAGCACTCTTGATCCCAGCTAGCCTTGATTTTTCTCCTGTCCAAAACTAAATATTGTGTGCTAAGAACTTTAACATGCACCATCATGGTTTGGGCCCACCCTCTTCCTGGGTAAGGTGTCCTGAAACACACTCCTCTGTCCCAGGACAGGCAGTTCCTGACCCAGGCTTAGCAGGATTTGCATCCACTCTGCATAAAAGCACAGCTGAATGACTTTGTATGGCTGTGACTTCCTGGGAGACGCAAACCACATCTCTGCTGCTCTTGCTCCATCCTTCTGAGCAGGGGGATCCTCCCAGAGAGGGAATGTTTCCTCCACCCTCTTTTGCCACCCATGGCCTTGCTGGTTCCAGGATAACTCTGCTTCCTATTGTGGATACTTGCTACTAAACAATTTTGTGACCCTCAGTTGCTTTTTAAAACTCCATTGTGGTGCCTGTGAGAATATCAATTGCCAGTGTTAATGCATTCCCAAGACCTTATGCAGAGGATATACTGAAATACAAGCCTGGCTGTGTCTGAAAAACAAAAGAAACTCTTCCCAAATATATCTATAGAATATATAATAATATATACGTGTGTAGATAAAAAAGATTCCACTGAGCTCCCAGTTTAGTACAAGCACAAGGAATATACAGACTGCTAAAACTCTTCTTAAATGATGGGGTAGTCATGAAAACTGCACTGAGAATGCTAAGGCAGATCTGCAGACTTTTTTGCAAACTAAAAATCTGGGGCTTTTAAAGGTAGCATGTATTATGCATACCGCAGATATCAAAGGAAGAAGACTCCCATGGAAAGGGGATAAAAGACACAAAATTTTCATCAATGCACCAGGACTTGGCACAAGAAAAGAAATGCAGCAACAACAAGAACACAACCCATTATCTTACCATGTATTATAAACATTAGAGCAGCAGTGCAAGCCAGCCTGAGGAGGAGCAAGGTGCCAAATTGCCTTTTGTTTGCAGCAAGGTGGCCTTGCTCTAGCAGGTGTGAAACAGGAGCTGGGCTCTGCTCTGCAGCAGTGTTTCTCCAGTCCTGGCTGCACATCCACACCAGGATTCCTGCTGGAATCCAGCTACCCCTGGGGGCTCCTTCACCCACAGGCTAAGATTTGAAGGTCAGGACAACTGTTGGCCCTAAAACACTGGTCACTTGTTTTTTTTTCATTTCTCTCCTTCCATTTTTTTTTTTTCTTCTATGGTGCTCGTAAATTTACACCTCTTATGCAGTTATTTTACACAACACTTACGTTATGTGATTTTAATTCTTTGTTCGCTGTATTCTATGACTCACATTTCAAGTAAGTGAAGGGTCTGTAGAGTCAGTCATGTGAAAAGCAGCTGAGGGAGCTGGAAAGGGGCTCAGCCTGGAGAAAAGGAGGCTCAGGGGAACCTTCTGGCTCTGCACAGCTCCTGACAGGAGGGGACAGCTGGGGGGTCAGGCTCTGCTCCCAGGGAACAGGGACAGGATGAGAGAAAACAGCATCAAGCTGTACCAGGGGAGGTTCAGGTTGTACACCAGGAAGAATTTCTTCATGGAGAGGATTATCAAGCATTGGAACAGGCTGCTGAGCAGGGTGGTGGAGTTACCACCCCTGTAAGTGCTCAAGGAATGACTGAACATGGCACTCAGTGCTCTGGTTTAGTTGACAAGATCACTCAAAGGTTGGGCTTGATGATCTAGGATGTCTTTTCCAACCTAAATACTTCACTTATTTGATGAGGCTTCAGGAAGAAAAGTGGGGAGGGAGAAATATTTCTCGTACATCTGACTGCTCTGGGTAAAGAGCAGCTGCCAACACCCCTGCCTTTCCCACCTGACACCTCCATTTCCTTCTGCTGAACAGCTCAAGAAGGGAGAAAGAGGAAAGGCAGTGGGAGGGACAACACAACAGCCTAAAAAATAATCTGGAGTTTAAGTGGGCAGGTGATGCTGTCAAAATCTGGCACTGCAATCCCACCATACACCAGGACTGCCCCATCTCTTGCACAGCAGAGTTTTGTTTTGCCTTCTGTCCTTTCTGTGGTCACCTCTTCTTCCTGGAAGCACCCAAGATTCTGCAGAAACCACTCCCTCATCGGAGCCCTACACCCAGAAACCCTCCATGCTGTGTGGGTGGGACTTTGGCTAAAGCACTGATTTTGCCTAAGACTTGCAGGAAACGTGTTGAAAATAGAAATTGTCACAAAACATAATGAAAACAAAGGATTTGGAGACAAGTGCTTGAAGAAGGTGTGTCTGATGTATACCACAGTACAGATCCCAGCAGGTAAACTGGCTGCTCAAAAGCCAAGACCCCCAGGCAGCCAGCTGGGGTGGAATCTCCCTTTAGCATGCAAGATGGGTTCAGGAGGCAGATATTAAAGGACAACACAAACCCCACCTGCTCCTGACATCCCAAAAACATCACAACACCTGTGATCTTGCAGAGATCTTTGAGGAGAGGGCCACTTCCACCCCACCTGAGCAGCAGGCAGGGTCCTGCTGGACTATGCCTTTAGTGCTCCAATTGCTGACCCACATCTCTCTCCCTTCAGAAAGATGTTCAGATTGTGGATGGCCACTCTTCACAGCAAAATCCTTGCTCACAGTGATTATCTGAGGCTCCAACCACCAGTTCCTTCTGAAATCTGAAACTGGCACCAGCTTGTTTACTTTGACACTGATGGTCAGGCAAAGCAAAGGAATTATTCCCTCGTGCTCCAGGCACTGAGTGGGAAGCAAGAACCCTGACCTCCCTCCATGGACCTCCTGCAGATTTTCCACATGGCCACAGGCCCATCAGATAACTCTCCCAGGCTCTGTTAACTCATCTATAAAATAAATGCAAGAATTTGGTCAAGACACTACAGTCCTGTGAGTCCTAACTGGTAAATAGAGTCTCAGTAAATAACCCACTTTCACATATTGGTTATTTATCAAGCAGTGAGGGTTTTGGGTTTTTTTTGTTTTGTTTTGTTTTTTGGGGTCTTTTTTTTGTTTGTTTGGTTTTGTTTGCTTGTTTTGGTTTTTTGTTTTTTGTTTTTTTTGGTTTTTTTTTGTGAGGGTGGCTTTCTATTTGTTGTTTTGGGAGCTTTTTTTAATACAGTTTTACATTATTCCAGACAAACAAAACTATTGGTAAGGCTGCCCAAAAATTGATCCATAGTTTGGATCAAATTAATGATACAAAATAAAGTCATGGGCTTTAAAATTTTTCCTGCCTTCTCCAACTCAATGAATATAAAATCAATAATATTGAACAGGAGTGGGAAAGAGCCATCTCCAAACTCTACAACCTAGTGATGCAGCCACACCCCTCACAAAAGAAATGTCTAACTTCAATGCCAGACCCTGAATAAAGCACAGGGGTTAGGAATGCAGGTTTCTGGCATCTCAGATGAATGCCCTAAAACAAAGACAGTCTCAACACAAGTCATTGTCACCTGTACCACTTGTAATTCCCTTAGGAATCTATTCCCTTTACTTCTAATTGAAAATGCAAGAAAATGGGATTACTGACTCAGCCTAAACACAAGCATTCAACTTGCCTAAAATCAAATTACTGATATCATTTAAAATGCCAAGAAATTTGTATTTCAGAATGACCTAAACTTGTGTTTACTTTCTTAGGCAAACAAATAAAATATTTATTAACTGCAGTACTATCACTGTGAGTTTGGAATGTGCTTTAAAAGCTTCTAGTGCCAGGTACCACATACTGAGAAGTCACACATTCAGTCATACATATCTACACTACTTCTGAAATTAAATCATTACCTGAAATATCAGATTGTTCCCTGAAGATACTGCCTGCTTCTATGTGTTTACCTTTACTGACTCTCCTGTGAATATATATATTCATCATATAGTCTGAATTTCAGGAGCTTAGAGCTGGAGGATGTTGCTTGCAGCTGGAGCAGACTTTACCCACAGTCTCCACGGGTATTGTTTTATCATAAACATCTTTGTAATTTGGATACCAGATTCCCAGAAACCTGCTTCCTGCCAGTGCCAAGAAGAACATAATGGGATGCTGGATTAATTTGGGCTGGGATTTTTTTTTCCTCCCACTGTACTAAGTGTGTTTGGCATGAACAAATAACAAAATGATGGAGTGGCATCCCTGTGTGGGATTTGAAGACTTCAAGGATGAGCTAGACATCCAAGCACCCATCACAGCAATACCAGAAATGGTTGGATGTGGCACTTAGTGCCCTGGTTTAGTTGACAAGTTGGTGTGCCTCACTCACTGGGGAGGAATTTCCTCACCATTTCTGCAGGGAAAGAACATTCCCTGAGACCACTCACATGCTGCAGGGCTAAAAGGATTCACCAGCTTGCTCCTGTGTGCACATCCTGAGGAGCTTCCAGGAACAAATTGCCTGTGCTGTGTCAGCTTTCCCCTGCCATGCTATGTAAGTCATCTCCTCTGGCCTGTGCTCTCAATCCTCAGTGGTAAAATGCTCATGACAATGGTCAGAAGGGTCACAGCTGTAGGCTGAAGGTGGCCAAATAGGTATCTGAGCATCTAGAAAGAACCCAGCTTCATGTTTCTGATACAAGCCAAGTCTGGCAAGCAGCTAGAAGTGCATGCTGAGGTCAGAAAGCAGAGACTGTTCAACTGGCAAGTCTCAGAAGCCTTCACAGAATGGCCATGAAGGACCAGACCTTATCTGGCAACAAAAACAGAGGGGAAATGCTTCATTAGGGTCTAGGAGAAAAACAAGCAGACAAAAGACTAAACAAAAACCCTAGATAGCTTTCAAGACACTTCTTTTTATATTTTAGTAATGATTGAAGTATGAGAACGAACTCTCAAGGTTTGGCTTGGTTTTGCTTCCATATCCAATAAACAAGCAAGCTCATAGAATAAAATCAATGTTGTTTGTCAGTCTGGACAGGACATGAGCACTTTTCCACAGGATGAGCTATTGTAGGAACCATGTCAATGGCAGTGACTCAGCACCCCAGCCTGTCTGAAGGACAGTGTGTCTGCAGCTTTGGGAAAAGCTTCTTCCCCCAGAGGGTGGTGGGGCACTGAACAGGCTCCCCAGGGAAATTATCACAGCCCCAAGGCTGCCAGAGCTCAAGGAGTATTTGGACAACATGGGAGTGTTGAGGTGTCCTGTGCTGATCCTTGTGTGTCCCCCCTTTCAACTCAGGATATTCTGTGAACCCCAAAACCTACTGTAGAGGTTTTTTTTGGGGACTTCAAGAACTAACACCTATGGCCTTCAAGGCTCAGTCTCACCAGTGTTAATTTACCAGGGTATCAATTTTATTCACATGGTTCAGAGCTCCAGCACCTCAATAGCTGAGCATCCAAAGTGGACACAAACAATGTGTGCTATTCTCTCATCAGATTCTCATCAGTTCTCCATTTCCACATTAAAAAAACCACAATGACGAGTCATAAGGGCATCATGACAACAGCATGTTTGAATAGATTACAGAAAATAGATTATAGAACAGGAGTATAAATATATTAAGAGAAAAGAAAAGCAATTGCAGTGCTCATTAAGTTTTAAACACCTTTCTGCTCAAGCCTCCTTTATTTACCCACTGTAAGTGGTAATATCCACTCACAGAGCAGGTGCTTTCTCTCTTCTTTCACCACTACCCTAAAAACAATCCAAATATAATCAATGAAGTTCTATATCCTACTCTACTTCCTTGAGGAAAGAAAGCAGACTGTGTTATTAAACCCCAATAATTTCTTTCCCTAAAATACAGAAAAATAATATTTTGATTTGTTTCCACTGCATGTTATTCTGAAGCTCAAAGATCTTTACATATCTCTTATCAATACAAATCTATCCCAGAAATCTGATTTACTAGAACTGAGGCCCCAATCTGATAAATTCCAGTTTTTAACAGGAAGCAATGGACACACCAACAGGACAGTTCAGTCTGCTGGCAACCTTAAGGTAACCCTTCACTGCCCTCTGATCACAAAGTCCTTATACCAAGCTCACATCCTGGGATGGGCTGACCTTCAGGAGATCTAATCAGCCTGAAAGAAGAACAAATAAAAACTTTAGTGAAAATAAAAGGGTAAAATGCTTCACAGGCTTCCAAGAGGCTGCCTACTTTTTCTTTTTAAAGAATATTACCTCTCCCAGCTGTTTGTGTTGCCCCTCACCAGGAAGCTAGATTCAACAGTATATTAAAAAACAAACAAAAAAGTGATCTGAATTACTCCATAACTGATTTACTTGGAGCAAGTTAAGAAATGCTCCAGTGAACCAGCAGAGCTGCCAAGGAGACAAACAGTGCGTGGGTGTAGTGACATCCCTCACTGATACAACAAATTCAAGCATAATTCAGTCTAATTCCTTCTAAATTAGTTTAAATGAAAGGTCTTTTGTATCACTGGAAAAACTGGCAGAATTGCTGACACACAGTTCTATTCTTCAGGCTAAGATCACAGATCTGTGTATCCACACAGGTGAATAAACATGAGGAAATCCGTGACTTCTGTAAGAGACACAGAGAACACATTTTCTCTGTCACATCTCTATTATTTTACAGCTCCTCCAAGCAGAGACCATGTCATGGACTTCATTGCATTCCAAAAATCCGTGTCTGTGAACGGACTGCTTTTTTTATGAGGGAAGATACAGCCTCCAGCATGTAAAACAAATGCAGCATGAAACACACTTAAACACGAGCAGCAGAGGGGCCTTTTTTACCTTTGACCAATCCAAGGCATTACAGTCTCCTTTTTTGCTCCTGCTTTTTCTAAGAGCCTTACTACTACTTACTGTCTCAAGAAAAAGCCATAAACTTCCTATCTCATCTCATTCAGACATCAAGGGATCCAAGCCCTAGCAAGCAGTTCTGTGACCAGTGTTTGTTTCTTATTGTTTACATTGCTGAAGGACTGATTAATCATTTTAACATACCATGAGATCTCTTTTTTTTTTCTGTACACTGAAGCTATGCTTATGTATCCTGAGTGCCAGTAGGACATATCTCTGGAGCACTGCCAGGCTCCTTTCCAAGCTGCTTTGCCTCCCTTTCTATCTTCTGAATAATTTATTTTTCATGCACACTTCATATTATCAATCTAACACATTAATGTATTACCGAAGTTCAAACCTCTTCAGGTAAGTGCTCAGAATTAAAAGACACTCTGCAATACCACAAATCAAGACCAATCCTTTAAAGTCTCAGAAACTCTTTACACAAAGGTGTACTGAGCAGCAAAAGCAGTCTTGCCTCTTGTTCTCAGTAGGAATTGGTGTGATAAAAGGTGCACCCCCAATTCCACAGCCCTTACAGTCAGGAAATGTCATTAAAAGGTAACCCCTTTATGGAACAGCATCCCACACCAAACCTGCAAGCAGCAGGAATTTCATCTTCTGCTGTTGCAACAGTATCTATTCTTACTACCTCTTGGGTAATTCATGAAAATTTAGGAGTTGAATCAATGGGTATTTGACACATCTTTTCTGCTGGGTCTTCTTTCAGCCAGTCTCCCCACTGTAGCTTTATCTCTGCATTTAAAATTTTCCAGGTTTCTAAACATGCTACATTCAGATGCCTGGGCTTTCCTCATGAATGAGATGTGACAGCCATTTCCTTTCAGGAGAAAGGAAGGTGAAAGGACTTAGACAGCTTTTCAGCACACCAAGCTGAGGCACCTGACAGGTTCTGTAGAAACATTTTGCTGGATCAGCAACATCTTTGTTGAATCACCCAGCAGGAAAAGCGTGCAGAGCATCCATTAGAATACAATCAGTTAGTGGTAACCTTACCTTCCCGAGTTCTGAAGTCATCCTCAAGGAATTTATTAAAATTGCCACACAACCCACAGGTCTTATTATAGTGCTTTTCTTGAAGGAGTATCTGAATGTTTCCACTGGCATCAACCTTCACCACAAAGCCGTGCTCATCGCTGGATATTTTATAATAACCTGCCTCCTTCTCTATAAATATACCATTGGATGCAAAAGGTATGGAAACCCTGTGGAGAAAAAAACCAGGAAATTCTCAGCATGTGACACACAAAACCCATCAGGTTGTTTTCTGCTAGAATAATAGTTTCTACAGGTACCTTTTGTCTTCTTGCATCACAACTCCATCTAAAGAGAGGTGAAGACTGAAATATTCTCCGAGATACACAGAGAAACCAACTTTGTTCCCATCCTGGTAATCACCTGAGGAGATGAGACACAACCAAATACTCTTAGTTCTTGGACTCAGGAGGACAATTTGTACTCAGTAAAAACTTATTTTAAACTATGACCACCACAGAAGAGTTATTAGTGAATATAAAAACATTTACCATAGCAGTTGGTATGAAAGTCACAGTTTTAGTACATATATCATCACTTCTATGCCCAAGAATAACTCCACAGAGGCCTATGCTAATTCCAAAACCTTCTGTCCGAGAGGATGGGATTTTTTCTTACTGCTGTGGTTTAGAATAAAATAGATAAAATTTATTCTAAAGAGTTGTATAGTCCTTATTCCTCAACGCAGTGTTAACTCAGCCACATCACCTTGAAAAATTAAAAAAAAACCACATAAAAACAGCAAAAAAAAAAAAAAAAAAAAAACCAACCATCCCAACCAAGACCCTTTTAATGCAGTGGTCCATCCTATCTGACAAAGGGGAACTCTTTGTCTTTTTTTTTTTTTTTTCCAGTGATGAAACCCAGCTCAGACTCACCTAAGAGTGTGAAGGAGTGCTTGTGACAGTCCCCAGCAAGAAGGTAGCTGCAGTCCCCAGCAAAATCATACAGAGAACCATCAAATGTTTTGATGTGATCATTCCCAAAAAGGCTGCAACGGGCAACTGATGACTCCTGAAGTGAAGCACCTGATAACCCTGGGTATCAAAACACAACATTAACTTGCAATTTAAAGCAATCATTTTGCAGTTCAGGAATTTCTCTGCTGGAATTTATCCCCACTGATGTCCTGGTAGCTTCTAGGCAGACTGTAAGCCTGGCATGGCAGTCCACAGGAACGCAGCTTTTTTTATTAGTATTATATGCATTATTGAAATGCCTTTTTTTGCTTTATTTCCACCAGCCCAAACTTTGCACGGGTAATTTAAGTCCTGATCCTTCAAGGAATGCCATGTGTTCATTTGTACCTGCCTGCAACCCCCACTAAAGCCTACAGAGCACTAGGAAAGCCCCATATCTTGTTCAGTCAAACAGCCCTGACTTCAGGGAGCATTTGGATTCAACACAGTGCCTGTTTCAAGGTAAAAAGACAAAAGAAATTACTTTATTGATGCCTTCAGCATGGTGAGAATAATCCCTGAGTCAATACAAAAAGGGAAGGGGGGATCATATCTCACAAAAAAAATAGTGAAAATATATTCTAGTCCAAACCTGTTTTCTTACCTGTGATTACAGTGGCCAGCAGTAGGTTTGTTTGCAGCACTGTCAAGAGGAGCATCTGTTAGAAACCAAAAAGTGGCAGTTTAGAATAGTATTAGTTTGAGAGACAGTCTGTTTCACAACTCCTCATCGCTTTCTATCCACTCTTTATAAAGAAAATTATTATTGAAGTTCTGCAAAATTTCAGAAAGCCATATTCCATGCAGACAGCCATGGTAATTCCATCCTGCTTTAGGCTTGGTAATCTAGGAGAGTTATTCAATATCCTTTGCCCCCATTTTCACTACTCATGGCAGGGAGGTTAGCTACCTCCACGGGAAATGCAACCCAACACAGACACACATCCCAATTCCCCTCAGTTAGCACCCTGCACACAAAGCCTTTCAATGCTCAGCATTATTTCTCAGCCAGCCTGATGTGAAGAAGCACCTCAGACTGGCTCATCCAAGCTGGCTCCAGTAGAAGTCACTTCTGCAGCACAAGATTTGCACCTGCCATCCACAACAGGGAAAGAAAGAATATACACATTTTGCACCAGCCAGCAGGTTTGCTTGGCATCATCCACAGATTTTAGAGATAATGTGCTTGAAACAGGGGGCAAGAAGCAAAAGGAGGAAATTGTGCAGAGATTAGAGACCCAGGATGAAAATTTTCATTCAACAAAATCAGTTTTAGCATTGCCTCCTCCTTTCAACAGCCTTTGTTTCCATATGTCTGTAAACTACCCCCAGGACGACCAGGCCTTTAAAAATAATTAATAATGGGATAGGAAGGTCATGCAGATGAACTACATGGTTCTGTGGCAAAACATCAACAGTTAAGGCTGAAAGCTGCAGGGAGCTCCATCTAAGGGAACTACTTGCAGTGATCATAACAGCAACTATAGATGCTTAAATACACCAAAGTTAATATATTAATTCCAGAAGACCAGACACACCTTTTTCTAAAGGAACCCTCTAATTAAAGACTAGAATGCATGTTGCAAAGACAAATTGAGAATTTCAGGTATAGACACACACTTCTTATTGCTGTTAGTTATGTAGGTCCAACTCACAACTACAAAAACACTGAGTTTGACTTATTTACACAAGACAGGAAAAGAAAGATCTATTCTAGAATTCAGTCTAATATAATGCTGCAAATCCCAAACTGACAGAAGGCTGCAAGATAGCTCAGAAGAGGCAACTGCATGGGAATGGCACTGCAAAGAATGGTGAAGAAATTATTATTATTCTCAGATTGCACACTTGATACTGTATTTTTGGTGCATGCACAGTGTTATTGTGATAAACCAGAAACTGCTGCTCTTTGTTAACCCTTTTGTTTCACAAAGCAGGCAGAGAAAAAAGGCAAGGTGTAAATCCCTTCCCATTAGTCCCCTTCCACCTCCCACTCTGTTCTGAGCTGCAGATGGAGTTTCCCCCAGTTCTAATAGAGCAGGTGCCACTAACAAATCAGAATACAAACCAGTAAGATCTGCCAGTATAAAACCCTCTACGGTTTTATCACTGGCTTAATTAGAAACAAATGTACCTTCTGTGTGAGACTCCTCTTGCACATGAGCAAGAAACTCCTCCAGTTTCCACCTCTAGCCTAAAACATCATTGTTCCCCTGGTGCTTCAGAAGTCAAGACTGGAATGGCTTTGGTCTGAAATCTCTTGTTTTTGTACAAGCCAGGAACTCTTGTCCATTTAAGAGGAAAGATAAAAATGCGGACGTCACATCCGCCCGATTCTCAAGACAATAGATTAAATTGCTATCGTGGAAATCAGGCACTCTTAATTGCCAGGAAGGTACAATGAGGGGAAATAGTTTTAAAAACTGACAGATAAAGTCTTTGAAATACATTTCACATGTGTATGTGTGACAAATCTCACTGGCTGAGCCAACAGGCAGCATATTTATTTGACAGAATGTTATTCAAAAGGAATAGTAGGATGCTCCACACCTCAAAGGCCACAGAACCATTAAGCCTTTTTTCCCAAACAACTGCCTTAAAGCAGAAAGAAAAATTCAGAGCTGGTAATGCCCTGGGTTTATTCTCTAGGTGCAAACATGCTTGAATTTTGCCACCTTCTATCAGAGCAACGCATTTGATCCTTGAAATGTTCCTTTGGAACAACACATGGTAACAAGTTAATCCTGCTCTGACTTGTTTGCAGGGTGGGCACCAAATTTATGGTCGTGTACAGCACTGAACACACAAAAAACAGAGTTTGTCAAGTCTTACTTGACTGTCCGTGTCCCATTCCTCATATTTTCAATAATTACCAGGATTAATAAAGGCCTTAGGAGGCAACACATTGCACTGAGTGGGAATTGTTCTCTCCTCTTGGATCCAGCTGCCACATCTCAGCAGGTCCTTCCTAGCCCTGAGAACCTGAACATGAGTGATCCCAGAGAGATGTTCCCCAAACCTTTCCTCATGGGAATGCCAGCACTACTCAGGATAGGGGGACTTAGATTTTTCTATCACCATGGTCTCTTGTCATCTTATCAGTTCTAATCCTTTCACTTCTTGAGCCCCAAATAAGTCACTTCATTTGGCAAATCTAAATCCAGCAGGGCTTTGATTGGCACTTTGTTTTTTGTCACATAAGGAAGGTAAAGTGAGAACACCTGGAAAAATTCCTTAAAAATAAGAACAGTGCTGGTTCAGATAAGCCAGACATTGTGACACTTCTTAAGCATGTTAGCAATCTTGGGGAACATAAACAAAATTAATTGAGATAGACATATAAAGAAAAGACTTTTTTCATCCTGTCTTTTTTTCTCTCCCCAAAAATAAGGAAATGTTAATTAAAGAGTACATTTATTGATTTATATTGTACATTGTTCCTACACAAAGCTTAGCAATGGTTGGGCAGTTCTGACATGTAATTTTCTGAACAGTACACTTGAGATACAGGAGAAAACACACAAACAGCTATGAAATCTTGCAAAAAAAATAAATCTATAGTCCATTCTTGGAAACAGTACAGGAAGGACTTCTCAGAAAAATTATTCATAATACTGTTTTTCATTGCTCTGTTCAAATACCAGGTTGCATGCAACAAGTCCTGACCCTGCTATAAGTATGTTTGAATTGAAGGACTCTATCCTGTACAAAGCCTGTTTGCATTAGGATCACTTAATTTCTGCAGGAAACTGCACTGATTGGTTTTATGCAATCTAAACAAAGTATTCCTGGCATCTGGAGCAAACAGAAACATCAAATGCCACATCCTCAGATGCCACACACAAAAAAAAAAAAAAAATTAAAAAAAAAAAAAATCAAATGTAGGAAAGGACAGAAAAGGAAAAGATAAAATTACGATCAGAGGTAGGAAGCAACTTTTCTGTGAGCAGAGGAAATTTCCAGTCTTGGAAACTCAGAGAGATTATAGAAGGTCCTTGTGTGTCCTATCACAAGTAGTAGAGAAGGTAGGAAATCAGTGCTTCTCCTCTTCTCCCAGGGTAAAGGCTGGGAGCAAGCAATGAAATCCTCGGGGGGTTGGCTGCCTTTAAAACACATAACTGGAAGGTCTCAGCACTGGTCACTGCGTCAAAAAGGAGTCTGACAAATTAATGAAGGGCCCCTGCCTCACAGGGATCAGATCTCAGGGATCAATAAATGAATCAGAGACAGCTTTTGGCTTAGAAAGTCTTTACCCTGCTGTGTATTAGAAGCAGAAATCCCATCCTTTAATGCTACATTTCACTTCATACTTCTCCTAAGCGACTGCTGCTAGCCACCAGAATCGTACTTGTGAGTCAAAAAAAAAAAAAAAAAAACCCAAAAAAACAAACCAACAAAAACAAACCAAGAAAAAACACACAATTAAAATAAACTAGACAGCTTTCTTTATCCTATCCCAGTCTGCAAGAAGATATGTTTCAGTGTTTTTCCTCAAGTGAGATGCAAATTAACTTTCCCATTACAGATGCAACAGTGAAACAATGCAAAAAGAACCAGGAAAGGGGAAAAAAAAGAAAAAAGAAAAAAAAAAAAAACTAGGAAAGGGGCAAAAAAGTACCCCACAAAACTAGGAAAGGAGGAAAAAAAAAATCCCAAAGCCAGGAGTGTACTGGGCGGTAGTGGAACAAAACAAAATCAGAAAGCTAGAAAAGGGAGGGGGGGAATAAAAGACCAGGAAAAAAAAAAATTAAAAAAATAAAAAAAGGGGGAAAAAAAGGGCGAGGCTAAAGCTCTATAAGCTCTATTTCCTATGAAATGCAGGGTCTTTAGTGCATTTTGGGGGTCATCAGTGCTCAGCTCCTTTTCCTGGAATAGTTAGTGATCCATGGTTTAAAGACAGACACACTCAGAGAGAATGGAAGGCACTAAATATCCTCATTTGGCATCTGAAAGGCTCCGGACATCCTTCCACAGGCTGGGAAGTTCACAAGGCAAAGCAAACACTTGAACACTCATTCTCCCTCCTGCCTGGCCTGGGAAGGGCATTATTCAAGATAATACTAATTTAATACAAATTTACCAATTTAACTCCTCCCCTGGCAGCAAGGCTCACAAGGATTTCCAGATTTCCAGTTCCACAGCCCTTCCCTGGGTTATCATTGGAGCCACAAGGAGCTCAGGCTGCAGAGGGTGAGGAAGGCTCTTGGTGCTGCTCTTCAAACTCCAAACCTGCCAGGCAGCATCCCCACCTGGAGTTTTTTAGGAGACAAGGTGCATCCTGCGAGCCCTGCAATCTGCAGCACGGCATCAAAGCAAAATATCCCTCCTTCACCCCCAGAGAATAAGGATGCTAGAGCTGCACAACAGCATTTTCTGCTGGTGCCAGCTAGTAGTGTGTAGGAACCCTGGAAACTGGGAGTTTTGAACTTTCTGTGCTCTCAGGCATTCACCCCCAGGAAAAACTGTTTTTCACCTTGGAGAAGGCTTCCAATATTCAGTGATGGAACTAGAATCACTGGTGTGTAGTTTGAATAGAAGTATGTAATATCACATGGTGGAGAATTTGGGGGTTTGGAATATAGTAATAGGTAAAAAGTAAGATGGAGGTTTTAGGGCAGAGGTTTCTTTCTTTCTTCACCTTCTTCTTCATGGGCTAGGTGGCAGTTTTTAATTGGATAGAAAATACTGCACTGAGGATCACGGGTGTTTGTCATGGGGTCAAAAGTAAAAATAATTTAGGTGTTAGCTCTTAATTGAGCAATTAAGCCTTAAAAGAACCTTGTAACAAGCGAGACACATCACCATCTCACCATTTCTGGCTTATTAGCTAGAAATGTTGTAGCACTCCTTGTAACATAGATAAGAATTAATAAATATCCGAGTCCAAGCACGAAATTCCGTCTCTCGTGCCTTTAATCTCAACCCTGGCAAGAAGAAAAACATTTAAAAGAGATACTCCATGCCCAGGGAATAAGGATACTAGAGCTGCACGACATCATTTTCATCATTCAGCTGAATCAGTACTGCTCTGCTGAAGTCAGTGGCACTGCTCTGTGCTGGCTTGAGAGCCCAAAGCCTCACAAATTTGCATTACATTATAAACAGCCGCCAGAATTCAACAGTAGCGCAGGGAGATGATTTTTCACCCGGTCTGTGTGCAATTTCTCCCTTATCTAAGCGAGGTATCGACTCCTGCGCGGCTGTAGCCACTCGGCATTCCCGGGAAGGGCGTGTGCTCCTCGGGCAGAGCAGTCTCCTCCTGGAAGGGCTTGGAGGCAGCCCTTACTGCTCTCTCTTTTATTGTTCGTGTCTTGTACCTCCACCCCGGGCTGAAATTCCCTGCATACAGCCAGCCAGCCAAGGGACAATCCAACGATTTCCTCCCCCACCCCCGGAATCGTGTTTTTCCTATTCCCCCCTCTCCCCACTAGTTAAAATTCTATAGTCTTATTGGTTTATGGGGTGTATTTATAGGCACAAGATCTTGTTAGCAGGGTACCCAATACGTGCACGTTATTCACAATTACCCCGTGGGAGGTTTTCCATTCATGGAGCCTGTTCTGGAAAGAGCAAAACATTTCAGCATCCTTAATTTATAATTTATAATCATAATTTAACATCAGCGCTGACATCAGACACCAACCACTCCTCCACCACCACCAAATCACCATCAGGCTGCTGAAGAAAAACAAACAAACAAAACAACAAACAAAACATAAAATGCAAAGGAGTTTTTCCATTAATATAATAAGAGAAAATGAGAGCGTGTATCATGCAGCATGACACCCGGTCAGTTTTCCAACTCCGAGCTTTAAAAGCAGTTCATCCCTCCCTTTGGGATTAAATTTGTCCAAATGCAGGGCTGCTGAAATGTCTTTAGCTGAAACCATGTAACTAATGAGTAGCCAACACTCCTGGGCTTCAGGTTTATAAAACAGTTGCAGTAGCAATTCACTTTGTGACTCTCCAGATTCAGTAGAATAGTTAATTACCAAATGAACCAGTCACCCTCAGATACACAGAGAGATCTCCAAATCTCAGCTATGAAAAGTGTCCTCAGCTGGTCTTTTAACTTTTAATCTGAGGTTTAATCAAGCATCATGAATGCATGCATGTGCAGATATACACCTGCATGTATCCACTAATGAAATTGGTCCTGACAGGAAAGTATTAATATATGAGAAAGGAGGAAAAATAAACAGGAACGGCCAAAAGACAAAAAGTATCCTCTTAGTGGGGGGAGACAGGTGAAAATAAACAGAGGAGGGGAGCCTTCTTCCTCACATGTGTGTTCTTACAAAACAAAACCAAAAAAAAAAAAAACAAAAACAAAAACAAAAATTCTGGTTTTGAATCACCTATCTCATAAGTACCTGTGATTCTAGTCCTAAATCACAACTGATCATCCATATAAATCCTGGAATTTCAGCAGTTATGGCAACTGAAACAAGAGCCACAGTTTGCCAGATGAGAATTAAAAAGCCTGAGTGGTTATTTTTGCAGAGTGAGGCTTTGCTATTATAGAAGGGAGCAAACACAGGCCCCGTGCTGTTGAGAAGCAATTTCACCTTTGTGCAGTTCAACAGAAACAATACTCTGTGTATTTGCATCACAAGCATGCAAGCAAGGATAAATTAATTAACATCCTCTGCTTCATGCACAGGGCTGGTCTAGGGCCCTGGGAGATTTACTAATTAAGAAGTTTACTAATGACAGACTTCCTGAGATGCTCCTGAACGAGTACAGGTTTCCTTCCAGGGTCACAACTGTTATAAAATGCCCAACTCAGGAGCCAGCTGGAGCTTCTGTGTTCAAGGCTGACCCCTGTAGGTTTGTCCCAAATTAATTATTTTTCAAACAAGAACAGCGCCAGGGGTTCGTTTAACATTTCAACACAACTGTTAGCAAACTGTTCTGACAATTAAAGCCACACCATGCTAAAAACACTCACTATAACTTGGGTTTCTGCTCAAGCCCAAGCTTCAGACAGCATGTTAATAGAAATTTAAGAATTTCTATTACCATGCTTTCTCCACGTCCCTTCCTGGACAATGAGTTCAGGACAATTCTTTACCATCCCCTTCTTGAGTCCAATGAACTGAGTTCCCAGGTTGCCTCTCTAAAGTGCATTTCTCCCATTTTGTATTGTTTTCATACCTCATCTCTAACTCCAGATACCAGAGCTAGGACCTGGTTTAAATATTTAACACTGCTGCTATTCCTAGAATGCAGCATCATCCATATCCCTTGCTCCCTTCACCAGCATCTCCTACCACTTCAGCAGTTTAAATAGCATAAGGCAGAGATAGATACTACCAATAATCAGAAACAAAACACCTCAGAAGCGTAAATTACCATTTGGCAACATATAATGAATGCCATGAGCCCTCCCTCATTGGTGTGTTTTCTGCTCACCCAAATGATGGTATGTCAAATCTTAAAAGTGCCTAAACACCTTCAGGCACACAATGCATGCATTATTGTACTAATACAATTTGCCAGTTGTGATCTCACTAAAGATTTGTAAGGTTTGTTATACACTGTGTTTTCCATAAACCCATCAAAATTCACCTTCAAGCAGCATAATGTAAATACTAATCTATCAAGCAGACAAAACAGTTGAAAAAACTTGGGAATAAATTGCTATGAATTCCACTGAACTGCAGAGATGCCAGTTCCCATTGAATACAGGGTGTTTCTGAAAGTCTTCACCAGGAAGGATGATCTTGGTCCCTTTAAGGTTGAAATTTGGCCTATGGAAGTTCCTTGCATTACCTTAAACATTTATAACATTATCTTAATCACTTTTGAAAAGGAAAGAAGTTGCATCCATACAAAAATCTATTTCACTCGTTTTCAGAATGCCAAGAACCAAGGAAGAACCAACTCCAAGAAAAAGCTAAGACAAAAATCACGTGTTCCTCCCTCTGAAAGGCTGATTTAGCCCAGTACAAGACAGAGCATGTTACTCATTGTGGAGGACAATTAAGTCCCAGAAACATTCACTGCTCTGCTGGGAACAATTGACACCATTATGTGATCAACAAATCTCTGTCTTATGCACATTCCCCACCACCACCCTTTTCCTCCTGCAGTCATGCAATATAAGCACAAGGAGTGGGGGAAAAAAAACAAAGGCAAAAAGCCTTTGGTGAAATTTTCCTCCAGTTCCTGCTTTCTCCTCATGTATTGGTATAGAATACATATCCTAAAATCCCAACACAAGATATCAATCACAAGAATCAACCACAATATAAGGACTCTGAAAATCTAGAGTATTAACTGGCTTTCTATTATGGCTTTTGATTTTTTTTTTTTCTACCATCAAAGATTAGCACTTACAAGATTTTTCTCCAGAAATATGAAGAGCAGAGATTTCAAGATGAAAAACAAAGCTGAGACATTCACGAGAATTTTCAATCCCCATGTTTAACATCCAAATAAAAGACAAAACTTACCAAATACTCTACAATTTCAAAACATCATCAAGCAAGTTGACAAACCAGATAATACAGTGACTGGAATCATAGAATATCCTGAGCTAGAAGGGACCAAGGATCATGGAATCAGCTTGATATCACCCTAATTCCCTACAACTCTTTGTGCCCAGCCCACGAGACAAGTACTCACCCCTCACAGAAGGGAAGTAATGGAGAGTGTGTGTGTGTTTCTCCACTGGACTGTTCCGAAAATTATGGAACTTTATAGAAAGTGCAATAAAAATTTAAAATACACTCTCAGTTTGACTTTATTTAAAAAAGAATATGCATCCAGTAGTCCAATCTTTTTCCATTCACAATGGGACAAGAACTGTACAAAACTGTATCCTAATAAAAATTTAGGTTTTGAACATCTCAAAGCTGACAGATACCTTGAGCTTACTATTTTATGAGCCTATTGCCAAAGATTTTGTCTTTAGAAGCACAATAAAAAGACAGGATCTTGTTTGTGTGTTTGAATAACAAAATCATGGCCATAAATTGTTCAGAAAACCCAAAACAGTTTCTTTCTTTGTCCAACAGAAGTAATCAGATCATATTCCTTTCTCCTTCTCTTGTTTAGCAGAAAAATGCACAGTATTCAAAGGAATATTGCCTGAGGATATTTGCAAGCATGAATATATCTGTGTATTTTATTGGCTTTTTATTTCTGTTCACATCCTTCTGGTTCAAACCCACACAGGTCTGGAAGTCCTTGGGTCCCAAGGCACCTACACACCTGAGCTATCATACCCAGCATCTGCCAGGCTTTTTGGAAGGACAGAGTCACACATGGATATGGAGAGATCTCAGGAAGGTTAAGGCAGATTTTACAGAATACACACCATGGCAAAAGTCAGGTTTAATCTGGAACTGGTAGGATGAAAGGAGAGTGCATCCATCCTTGGGACTTGGTATTCTGGTGGATTACCATGGTGGCAGCAGTGCCTTCCCTGCTCTTTCCCATCCTACCTTCCAACACTGGGCATGAAAATCATCTTCCCTCAAATTTCCTTCAGAAAATAACCAGCAGAGGTTTCCAAAAGTGAAGTCATCTTCACTCATTTTTCTTTAATACAGACAGTTTAATTAACATGCTGTGACATCCATGCTTTCATCATTCTGTTTATCACTCCCATTTTTTCCTCTCCTTGTTCCCCTGATTTAGGAATCACATCCCAGGTCATGTCATCACTCTCAGGTGACAGGAGGCAGAGATGCACAGTAGGCACTGCTAGAGCAGGTGCCACACTCTCTGCATAAAGACAATTTTACAGCTGCCACAGTGATAGCAGAAGTGCCAAAACTGCTTCCAGGGAATATTCTTCCTCACTTACAAGTAATGAGCAGCCACTAGTTTAATTGTAACTGCAAGCCATAAACTAAAACAAGTTTCACCTCAGCATGAGGGAGAATTTCTTTACCTTGGGGGTGGCAGAGCACTGGAACAGCTGCCCATGGAGGGTGTGGAGTCTTCCTCACTGGAGGCATTCCAAACTCACCTGGATGTGTTCCTGTGTCACCTGCTCCAGGTGACCCTGCCTTGGCAGGGGGGTTGGACTGGGTGATCTTCTAGGTCCCTTCCAGCCCTAACTATCCTGTGATTCTGCAAATAAACTACTTCTTTAACATGTAGAGCCATCAATTACACCATACAGGATAGTGGAAAAAATAGAACAACTCCATAAATAAAAAACATTGAAAATCCTTTATAACCATTATAAAACATTGCAATATAGGCATTTCTTTGGGGAAACAGAAAGAAAAAGAAAGAACAATACCTTTTAATTCTTTAAATCAAGACCACAGTTACATCTTGTTCATTGAAAGACAACATGGAGCTTAGCTCTCATAACCACACACTGATATTCCTCCAGACTCAAAAACATGGAGCCAATTGCATAGATCTCAAACCTTCCACATTACATCTTATTTAGAGAGAGGAAAGAAAATGAGTTTTATTTATTATTTTTTATTAAAGAGTTTTATTTATAAAGAGGAAATAAAAATACCTCAATTTTAGACCCCCAGGAGTACCTACAAGACCCACAGCCCAGCGTCCCACTATGTTAAGTGCTGCACAAACTTAGGACAAAAAACTGTCCAAACCAAAGCAACACAGGAAGACCACAGAAACAAGACTTGAGAGAGAAAATTAAGCTTAAAAATTACACAGATCATTGAGCAGGGCTCAGCATGGCTTGGGAATCTAATGGCTTTGCAAGTAAATTAAGCTTTAAATATTTTAACACCACTTTCAGCTATTTGTAGCATTGCAGTATAGAATGTGTACCTTGAGTTAAAGCAAAAAGGGCTGTTCAGAGAAGGCAAAGCAAAGAAAGCATTCCTCATGGAAAAGCTGAAGAGCACTGGAGCCTAAATTTCCAGTAACTAGCACCAGCAAGAATCAGACTAGCATTGGAAACTACAAAAGTCACTAAACCACAGATTTAATCCATCCAGAGACTTAAAAACAACCAGCTGCCATCTTTGTTAAGCATCAAACATCTCATGAGATGAGAAAACATCTCATATGACATTTTGTTATGTCCAAAGCTCTGTGTGCAACTGAACTATGGAAGGGCTCTGCCTTGAATGTGGTTCTGGGGCACTGAACTCACATTCATGCTGAACTTCTCCCTGTGGGACCAGATTCTTTCAAATCTCTTGGCTCCTGGCTGACAGGCCAGAATTAACAGCACTGAAAAGTAAAATTCAAAATTTCCTAAAGATATGCACCTAAAGTCTGTTTTTTCAGCCTGGCTTAAACTTTATTTCTCTACATATTTTAATATGTATTCATTCTTCAGCCACTTTTGACCAAATCAGGGGGGTTTATGTGCTCCCTCAGCAACCTTGGGGGAAGAGGGAATCTTGTTCCCAGCAAAGTAAAACTGGAGTACCCACTTAGCAGTTACCAGCATTGCCTCACTACAAACCAGTCCAGGGTTGGGTTTTCTTCCCTGACTGTAATTTGTAAACAAAGGAGGGATATTTAACTCTGCTACTGTTCCCAAAATTATTTTTATATAAACAGACTTTTTTTTTTAATGCTCCATCTGGAAAATCCAACATGGGATTTGCAAAGTTCCTGTCCTGCCTCCTGATCAAAGGGGAAGAAGCACAGAAGGGCAAAGACTGGAAATTCCCATTGGACCTGTAAAACTTCATAATCTGGTGATAACTAAGCTAAGTTGGGAGAGGGGGAGGAAATTAGATAATTTTGCATTTCCAGAAAGTTTTAATCCATTTTGGGAGGCCTCCTGAGATCCCTCGAAGTCTAATCAAGCAGTGTGCTGAAAAATAAGTGAACCAGGCAAGGGGACAGATGGACACCTGAACCAAAGGTTCCACAGTCACATTGTACCTTCTGAAGATCTGGAATTTTCCAGTGATCATGCTAGAAAGCCTCTGACCAACTCAGGAACCACAGCTCCTGTCAAACAGTACCACAGTGTCCCTTCTCATCAATTAATTTGCTTAACAATTAACACCAGGAGAACAAGGAGGCTGTTTGAAGGACTGTGGTGAGGACAAAGGAAGGCTTGTGAACTTCCTCAGAAATGCCACTCAACCATGCAGGAAGATAAATCTGACATGGATGTTCTGGACAGAATAATGCTTACAGCTGTTCTCAGTCTGGTTTTATCTGGTCACTGCTGAATTGTACCAGAGCTGAGCAGTTCAGCGGCATCAAAAAATGCAAATACTGCTCACAGCATTTATCCTGACAAAGATTAACATGTGTGATGGCAGGGTGATCTGCTCAGACCATCACCTCATCAGAGAAAAAGGGCAAAACAGGATTGGAATGGTGGCTTGACTGCAGAGACTGCCAAGGACATGGCCAGTATTGGTTCTCTAATTTCTGTGCTCCTCCTGTCTAACAGGAATTTTTGTTTCATGCTTTTTATACACTGCAAATGATTTGGAGCTGGCACCTTGGTGCTGTTTTCAGTTTGTGCAGTGCTTAAAGTGGGTCCACAACTCTGCCTTACAAATAGCATCAGCACCATACCACATGGGGAATAAAAAAAACCCTAAAACAAAACAAGAAGTCAAAACTGAGCTCTGCCACACGCACTGAACCTGTCAAGTTTTATCCCGTGGAATGGAGGGAAGGTAAAGCCTTTGCAAGTGATGAAAGACACATTCATACCTAGGCTAGAGTTTACAGTCACCAAGGAGCTAATCATACAAGTGACATAAATCCTAGTCTAGACAAAGCTTTGTACACTGAAAGGAGTAAAAATACAGTGCCATGGCATGAAATACAGCTTCACCTCAATAACAAACATTGGGATTACTTCAGAGAAGACTTTAAGCACCACAGGTTCATGCTGGTTTCCCCCCTCCTCATCAACACACCAAGAGCCCCTCAGATAAGAATCTACCAAGGCCACCTCAGTGACTGACAAAGATCATTTCATATATTTGTGTCTCAACATTTTGGGACAGTGAATATACCTATTGCATAAAACATGATGGTCCTCAACCATATCTTTCAGAAGTCTCATCCCCAGACCAGCCAATGCCCATGATTCTTGCTCTCTCTGACCATTTAAACCAGTTAACACATCCTAGGATTTCCCATGTGGGAAATAAACTGTTGCACTAAGTGAGGAGAGGGAGCATAGCAGATCAAGAAACAGGAAAAGAATGAGCACAAAGTCAAAGCACTGTGTCCCCCACACAGCCACTGTCAGGAGGCCAAATAGAGTCCAAAACAGTCAGCAGAGTTAAGAAAGTATCCAGAAAAACTCCCTTCAAAAAATGCACTCATCTGTACAAAACAGCAATTTTCAAAAAACCTTGTTCACAGAAAGGTAAGGATGGGCAGCAGTAAGTTTTTCCCAGTGTTAAATCTCCAAACCCAGGGCCTAACAAGGTGCCATGTGTTGAAAAGCAAGAAGTGTGGAGTTAGAGATTGCTTTCTGGGGAGATGGATAGTTTAAATCTATCCTGCTCAATGGGAAGCAGCAATAAATCTAAACTTCTCTTGCTGGTGTTAGAGAGGCTGCCCAGCAGTCATTTCTAACCTTAATAAACCATTTCTACCAAAGAAGAGCAGAAGACAGAGCAAGAGGAGCCCAGCCCCAAACACCCTAAGCTTTCCAACCCAGATGTGTCCCCTGGCAGAGGGAGGAGAGACAATTCTGAGGGCTCCCCTGCCAGGTGCCAGGACTTTTCTCCATGACTCCTCACTTTTCCTACCAAGTATGGTGTTACCCATCTGCAGTTCCTGCTGCCACAGAACCAGTCTAGCTGTGGGAAGTATCTTGGCACATCTTCAGATACAAGGAAAACTGCCTTCCTGACAGGCATGTTGCCCCTGCAACATCATGAGAGCAAGTCCAGCAAGGGCCAGATTAAATCTGAGGTTTATTAATACCGATTCTGAGCAGAGGCTTTGCTCACTAGACAGCACTAACTTTGCCAGTCCAGGATATGTCAGGGTGAGGTTGCTCTGAAGCATGACTATATTTGCTATAATCCCAGATCTCATGCTGGTGTATTAAGATAAAAATGTCTTTGAACTTTTAAATTTATTTCCCTGGATTTCTTTTTGGTACTGATCCGACACCGATACTAGGATTGGTGTGATAAGAGAAGGCAAGTTACATTATTCTAACTGTGCAAATACAATTCTAGCTAGTTTGGGGGAACATTTTTCTCTGCATTTTTAACTGTGAGGTTTTAAAATGATAAGAACACACCTGGATTTGCATCCAGTGGAAAAGTACCTACAGGACTGCTGCTAGCTGTGCTGAGGAGCCCTTGAAATGAAAACAAACCAACCACAAATCACACTAATGGGAAGGCTGTCACTTCTGGATTCAACCCTAGGAATGAAATATAATAGGAGAAAAGAAATATTTGCTTTAGCCCCAGACACAGAAAGTAAATCATCTGCAGAGAGAATGACATTCCTCTCCTCCCCTTTATCCCAAAGTAAAGATCAGGTCTATTGACGTGAATAAAAGGAAAGAGAAAAGAAAGAAAAGACATACTCACAACATAACAAACAAAACAGCTGTATTTCCTTGCAGACTATACATACCTATTGTATCTATTAAATACATGAGACAATTATCCAGAAAATCAGACACCTCAGTTCAGCTGCAGATTTTCCACAGATTCCTTGGAGAAACCAGGGTGAGGGTGTTCCATACAGAAGGTATTTTGTGAAATTACGTTCATAAACATCTGAAGATTGAAATAGTCTCAGTTTCCTGACCTAGTATCTCAAGCTGGACACCTAAGAAATGGAAAATCTCCCACTCTGGGCTTGAAGATCCTCAGAAAGCACAATTCCCTCTCTCCATTCCCCACCAGGTCACAGCAGCCAAGGCAAGGCAAAGAGCTGCCTCTCACTTAGGGCCATGGCCCCTGACTTTGAAAGGATCAGAACATGTTAAATGGTAAAAAAACTACTAATAATATCCATCACAAATATCACATCATTGCAGTGGGGTTTTTAGCTTTGTTTTTAGATCATTCAACCCCAGGCTTGAGCCTGGTAGGATCGAGCATTTCAACAACACATATTGAGACGTCAAAATTAACAACTTTAAATTACATGTGGAGACTTTTTGAAATATGAGTTTCTAATCTACTCGAATAGGATGTGGGACTTTCCTAAAAGTTTTGCTTCCAAGTGGCAGCTGAGCAGTGGAAAACCCAGCTTTGACACACTTGTTAGTTCTGTGGTTAGAAAAGAATAGCTGTGTAGTCAGATCTCACAGCCTTCTGAAGAATATATTCCAGTCATCCAGAGCTCTGGTATCTGGCAAATCTTCAATATCACATACTTGCTGACTACCCTAGTGTGCTCCAGGATAATGCTGAATTATGAACCCAGCCCTTGGCACAAAGTGTTCCCGTATTCTTTTCAAAAGACTTCCCTCCTCCACCCAGAAAGTTAAAGAAGCGATTCAAGCCCTGCTGTGGAAATACAAAGTTTGTTTTTTAGCTAAGAGGAGGGCAAAGCAGGGAGAACAGAATTTTATAGAGAAAAAGGGGATAAACCAGCAGCTCTGATGAGAAATTAGAGCAGGAAGGGTGCTGAGGCTACAAAGGAAAAAAAAATGCTATGTCTCTCACCCTTTCCATACAAAGAATCGAAAGAAAAATGCCCAGGAAATGACACTTGCTATGCCCTAAACTGCAACCTCAAGCCATACCCACAGGGAATATGCCTAATCCTGCTGTGTGACAGGCATCAGGATATCCATGCCAGGTAAAAGGGCACTATTCTGCAGGGAAAATTTTGCTGGTCTCTTTATTTCAATGTGGAGCCACAATATTGTTACAACTCAGGCCACATTTGATTGGTTTCTGATCTATTTCCATTCATGTCTCTCCACTACCTTTTATGATTGCTAAAGCCACAAGAGCAATCTTAAAGAAAAATCAAACACCCTTTTCAGATTATTTTCTGTGATTTGCTTCTGAATAAAGATAGCTGGCAGAGTCTTCAAGTTAGCAATTCCAAGTATAGAAACTTAAATTCAAATATCCACACACCTGAGTCATTGCTGAGCACTGTTAAGAGACCCTTATCTTTAATTAGAGAGCAAAGCCCTGTGATTTGAGGGCATCTGAGCACTACAGCTTAAAGTCAATACTAATCTCTGTGACTGAACAGAAGAAGCCCTTTCTGGCTTTATATAGAGCTGGCAGGTTAGAAATTCCAGCCAAAAATTCCCTCAAGTTTCTATGATGAGTCACACCAAACACTGGTTACCTTCACGGCAGCAAGTGTTTATGCAAGTAATGGAAGGTAAAAACAAAATCACTAAAACATCACAAATCCACAATATTTATGCAAAATCTGTATCCGTGCTCAATAGTAACCAGACGTCACATTAGAGACCATACCTAGACAGGCAGAACTGAGGTTCTTTCTGCCTACAGGTTTGTGCAGGTTCAGATATACAATAGGTTATTTTCAATTTTCAGGAACAAGCTGACTTGCTATAAATCAAAGTCTAATATCAATGTCCTCACAAGGAACCACACAAAGCCCCCAGACAAGCAGGACCACAGTATTCTATTAGCAAGGTGATTTATTACTTGGCATGTCTGAAGTTTTGGAGCCATTAAC
The DNA here is from genome assembly GCF_029582105.1 of Oenanthe melanoleuca. Classification (NCBI taxonomy): domain Eukaryota; kingdom Metazoa; phylum Chordata; class Aves; order Passeriformes; family Muscicapidae; genus Oenanthe; species Oenanthe melanoleuca. The sequence continues at coordinate 9,408,236 of NC_079334.1, forward strand.
AGACTGGCACAACATGCCAGTTTTGAGACACACCTCACAGTCTGCCTCTGCCTACTGGCATTTGAGGACTTGGTAGCTAAGAGTTAAAAATTCTACTCCTCTTTTTCCCAAGACTCTCTAAAAGGTCTACTGCTCCTATATACATTTTTTTTTTCCTCAGGTCTGGATTATCCAGGTCTGGGTCTATTTTATTTCAAACCTTTATCCTCCCTATGATCTGAAGAGCCTACCCCTCCTTCCTCCATAGGGATTTTTCACAGGCTTTATTAATGCAGCTAAAATATTTTTAGAAAATAAGGATGCCTAGTCTAGTTCTGAAAAAGCACACCTTCAGCTATCTCAAAAGATTTCTGAAGAGGAAATAATCCCCCTCTGCTTCAGTTATACTAATTATTAACATCTTTCCCTTTCTGTATTATTGGTTATGCACAGTATAAATATAATTTCAAGTTTAGTAGCAAGCTAAACAAGATGACTTCTTAAATCAAACCCAAAGTATTTAATTATGTCAATGCAAAAAGAACCAAACGAATACAATGGTGCTTATATACATTCTCTTTAACTTCTCAGGTGGCAATTTGTTTCAGAAAGCATTACAAGACTTAAGAAAATAAATAAAACTTCAGACATAGAGAATGCAAGGCTGCCTCCTTGCAAAAGTGAAAAAAAACCCAAAAACACAAACACACATACTATTTCCAAGGAGGCTTTCAGTCCTTACTTCATTTGATAGGTATGAAGGAGATAATCTTCAATTAGGCCTCATCTTGACCCCTGTTTTTATCCACCAGCTTCATCAGAGGTTTAATCAAAGGAGGTTGTAGCACTGCCATATTTAAATCTATCTACAGGCTCACCAAACAATCAAAAATTTGATTTTTTGCTCTAGAGTAAGAAAGCTTCATATATTATGTCAACATAGGACATAAGTAGAATAACAGACTTTAAATTTTCAGCTTAACACAACTCAGGCTGAAGTTGAGAGAGAAATAAACACAATGCCAAGGCTTAAAAAACATCCCTTAGCCTCTGAAAACCACTCTATAGGAACAAACCTTCCTGAGAGATACCTCAAGATATGTGCTAACCCAGCTGCCTTCAGGAGGGTTTAACTAATCATCATTAATTACTGGTGATTTGGAGCACTTGGAGAAGTGTGCCCATCATTTCAAGGCAGTGTGATTCATAACAAGAAACACATAAGAATAATTGTAAGTTTTAGTATAGTAAATATGCTTTTATTTACTTTATTATAAGTATAGTTACTTTCCTATAAATTTTACTCTACCCACCACATCTTGTCTTTGATGAGAGGATGTTACCTTGGCCCTGATGGTATTATATGGAAAAGGAAAAGCATATTCAGCAACCTGTTCCTTCTTGAAGGCTTTGTTGCTGGATTTAATGAAAATACACTCAGTAACAGAATACTGAGCTATCAGCTCAAATTTGGTGTGACCTCCCATGCCTAAACTGTATCACAACATTCAGAGTTTCTCCATCTTGGCTTTTACACCTTTTACCTATTCTAAAGAGTAGCCCCAGTAAATGATGTATTGCTTTTCCATGCTATTTGCTGAACTCTTATGATTTTTTTCCAGGAAAGATGGGAGTTGTTTCCATTCCATAACGCTTGAAACTCACAGATTGATTGTAGCAGATTTATTTCTCACTCCTGCTCTGGAAGACACAGATTGGTTTGCCTGAAGCAGGTCTTGATGATCTATGCTTCTCTGTTTCCATCACTGAAATAAAAAAAAATAAATGCCCAAGGAAGCACAGGCAGCAAAAGAATTGAAGGAGATGGATTTCAGCTCCCAAGACCACATCCATAACCCATACAAAGTCTCCTGCAAAAGCTTCCTAGCTGATTTACATTTGACAACAGCAATTGTGATTGCTCAAAGGCTCTGAAGTGCTGAGAGCAGCAAAGGCATCCATCCTATCATGCTTTTCATTGCAGCTGGGGCTAAATAAATTACATAACATGTTGCATATACTCACTGGAGGCCTGTCCACTACACTTTGCCCTTCACCCTGACAGCATTAGAAACAAACAAAGGTAAAGATGGTAGCACTGTATGACATGGGCATTATTCACCAAAGCTTGAGAAGATCCTCAAGTACCTCCTGGTAACTTCACAGATGAATGCTCACCTGCACTTTAAAACATGGGTCTACAAAAAGCACATTTTGTCAGCTGATTTTCAGCATGTAAAATAGGTGAGATGGTTAGAAGCCTCTCTTGCATTAAAAGATAAGCTGCAGCCCAACACCACTGGCAATTAAAGCCCTGTTAAGAGTTTTCTTATGGATAATAACAACAGGCCTCCTGTGACACCAGCTGGGATGACCCACACACTGTGGTGTAAAACAGAAATTCCTACTTGCAAACCCTGAACATCATTCCAGGACTTCAGGAAAGATCTTACGAAGTAAAAAAAGAGATGCTGGTGGAAAGGGGAAGTGATTTTTCTCAGGCTTCCCAAGCTATGGAGCAATCTGTGGCGTGATCAGCCGGAAATGACCAGAGACCTCACAAGGAAACCAAGAGTCTGTAACAGAAATATTTGGAAACCCTACTTTCGCTCATTTGACCATCTCACAGAACCTATTCAAGTCAATGACCTCACTAGAATGGCAAAAATAGACAGTTCTTTTTGAAATATAGTTCCATATATCTACTTTTTTTTCTCAGGGACCTCACATGACATCTTAAGAACTGACAGCTTCAAAGGAGCAATATTCAATACTGCAACTTCTATTCAGCAGTATTTCCTCCTCAGTTCTCAAGGCAATCAGAAGAAACTGAAGGGAGAAAAGGAAAACCACCAAGAAAATATGAGAAGAATTTAAGAACTAATTAGAGTGGGGAGAGTAAAGAATAAGAAAGAGAATTCAATAGACTAAAACACAGGGTTCAATCCTACAAGCAGCTATTTTTTAATCCACACACTTTCAGCACACACTTTAATTACCAAAGACTGAAATGCAAGCTTAAAACCAAATCCATGTTTGGAAAATGAAGTTGAAAACAAACCCAGAAAACTAAATCAGCCTTATCTAGTCCAACATTATTAGACCTGTGTTGGAATATATGTTTAAATCAGCTCCCTCAGATCAGTACTAGTTCAGAATTAAAAATTATTTAACTTCACCTGCAAATGCTGTGTGGTTACCCAGGAATAAAATCCTCTCCCTTGCAGACAGGGTGCTTAGGGAGGAGGTTACTCTTCGACAGCTTATTTCAAATAGCCACTAAATAATTAAGTCCTGCTAATTTCCAGTGAGGACAGGGATTAGGGAGAAACAAAACAGATCCTAATATTAAACCACTACTGCTAAAAATGAAAAGCAGTGGTTTTTGGGTTTTTTTTTTAATTTTCATGTATGACTGTTTGGGGTTTTGGATAATTTTTTTAGTTCTTGGCATTTGCATAAAGAAAGCTTATTTTCTTTGTGAGAGACAGGAGGAAGAATGTCCTGAAATACTTTTGAGTGACTGAAAAATTGGAGGAGAAACATTTCCCCTTTCTCCATTGTTGAATATTACTTTTCCTGCTTTCTTAAATTGACTGAAAAGTAACCCCCCAACATTTATTTCAAAGCTCAGTTCCATAACTAATGTTTCTAGCTAGGTATGAAAAATATTTATACTTATACATACAAAAAGATTTATAAATACAGTTAATTGAGATTCTGCCAGAGTGTTCAGATTACTTTGTACCAGAAATTTAAATTGCAAAATCCTTAATGGAACCATGAATCTGATTAAAAATAATATCTTGATAATTTCCTAGTCATCTACCTGACAGCACTGGGAAGAACAGCCTAAGAACCTCCCTAACTTGTGCTCTGTGGATGCATGAAACTGGGACTGCCAGGGGAATTTCAGGAAAACACCTGGAAATCCACCTTTGGCTGGAACAGAACTAAAACCAAAAATATTTTCAGATTTGGGACGATTGTTACTAGTCATGCTTAAGAGGCATTTGAACAGCACCCTTAATAGCATGTTAAATGCTTTAATTCTGGGTTAGTCCTGAAGTGCTCAGACCAGATGGTTGTTACAAGTCCCTTAAACCGAAATATATGTTCTGTTCTATTCTATTCTATTCTATTCTATTCTATTCTATTCTATTCTATTCTATTCTATTCTATTCTATTCTATTCTATTCTATTCTATTCTATTCTTTTGAAGGGGAAAATAAAAGCATCTAGGGAGACTATTAAGACTATTAGCTGTGGCTTTCTTGGCTGTCAGACAGACCTGGAGCCATCTCGCTCTTTTCTGATGCTGCCTGCATTTCTCTCACGCGTGCACTGGAAAAAGCCAGGAATATTTTTCCACAACAGTCATAGCTGAGCCTCACATACCTGGTTTTTAATCTGCCACCTAGAAAGGCTTGCCCTAAGTCCCCACACACACCACAGTGCTGAATTATGGCAGGGGAGATGTGTTACATCACGGGGCCCTGTGCTCAAGAACCTGCCGAACCTGCCAGCGCCTCGACAGCAGCCACAGCCTGTGGCCCCACTCCTGTCCCCTGCTCCTAAAATAACTTCACCCACACAGAAAGGTCTGACACATGCAGACATCAACATAGCAGTTAGATGAATCACATTTGGAGCAGCACAGTGTCACAGCCATGATTTCCAAACAGGAATTTTGCAATCTTTCAGAGTCACAGTATTTGTTTGGCAAAGCTTTGGACTGCCGTCCTCCAGTCAAGAGCCTGCTCTCACACTGGAACCAGATACAAGCACTGCTGTCTGCAGCATGAGGGGCTTAAATGGTAATTTAACTTGGAAAGGAGTCAAACCATCAGCTACACTTTCAGTGATGTCAAACTGCTGCTGTGAAAAATTAAGGGGCATCCTGACTATTTTTTTGTATTTCACAACGATTAAAAAAACAAGTGTGTTTTCTTTTCCCTAAGTAAAATGACGACATATTCTACATCCCAGGATGGGTCAGGGTGGAAGGGACCACAGTGACTCATCTGGTCCCACCTCCAGCAGGGCCATCCCAGAGGACAGGGCACAGGATTGTGTCCAGAGGGATCTGGAATATCCCCAGTGAGGAGACTCCACACCCTCTCTGGTCTCTGTTCAGGGCTTGGTCAGTGCCCAGGGAAGAAGTTCTGCCTCATGTCCAGGTGGAACTTCCTGGGCATCAATTCCTGTCCATTCCCTCTTGTCCTATTACCCTGCTCCACCAAGCAGAGCCTGGCTCCATCCTTTTATCACCCTTCCTTCATGAAGGAGTCTACTTTCATTGTTGGTAATAGTAAGGACATCTGAATTATTTTGAATGGATGCTTTTTGGAATTTTTGGAATTTCTGCTTTTTATGCTACGCATTTTATCTCAAAATTTGAAAATTGTAACTGATTACAAAGCAATTTCATAAAGGTTCTTAAGTTCACATTGAGATTTTCCAGTAAAATAATAACTCATTATGTAACAATTTTGTACGGGTTCCTAAGTTCATATTGAGATTTTCCAGTTGCTCTCTTGACATTATCACTACTCACACATCATATACAAATGTCTTATGCCAAATATTTGTGAGGATGTGGCCAAATCTCTTCTAAACTTCTTCTAATCTCAGTTAAAAACAAAAAAGTGTTTTAAAAACATGGAAAATGAAGAAGTCTGGCTTTGGGTTTTCACTTCCAGATACACCTCCAGTTATAGAGGAAGACCTAATTTCTAGTGAAATCCCCCAGGGCTTTGTGGTTTCTTCAAAGCCTTTCTCTCGGGGCAGAAAGCAGACAAAATTCCAGGACACACAGATTTACTCCCAGCAGGACTTCTTCCAGAATCTATCTGCTATGGATACCAAACACCAAACACATTTCTACCAGCCCTGGAAAAAAGGCCAGTGCCTTCCACATAGTGTTATCAGCATGACTGACCCTGTGAGTCATTTTTGCAATGACTCATTCCATTTTGCAATGGAATGCCAGTCTTGACTCTCCAGCTCCAAGACCAGCCTCTCCCTCCCAGATGTGGAAGGAACCACTCAGCCATCACCATTCCAAAATATCGCTGTGTCGAAATAAACCAAAGTAGCTTAAAATTGGTTTGGAAAGGTGAGACCAGAAGTAAGGCACTTAGTGTTATGTTTCATGGACAAACTCAGGAGTTTAGGATGACCCAGATGACATCATCTTAGGGTCTGTGGCTTCCTATTTCCTCTTAAAATCCATCCCTAACTCCCTGACAGCAGAGGAGTGATGCATTTATACAGCCCCACCCCTCACCCAGTGGACAGATCCACTCCAGCATCACAGTCACTGCAAAAAAAGCAATCACTGAAGCTCAAAACAACCTTTAGGGTTTTTCTTTTGTGTCTGGCTTGTACAGTCAGAGATGTTATTCCTCTAAAATGAATAAAATGTTATTATTATATTTCTCCTTTAACCAGCAGTCAAGAAATCTTTTAATCCCTGTCCTTTGGTGGGGAAAGCTTTGTACTTTATCTCTCTGCAGTCCTAACCATTTATACCTGGCTTTTTAAGGTAGCTGAAACCTTTTAAAAGACCTGGAACTGTTTATGCAAAGAAGGCTAAAGGCCTCAGTCTAGCTGACACTAGTCCTTCCACATATTCTTAAGGTAGACATACGGGGAAAACAGGTCAAAGAGGCAAGAAATTCTGCAGTACTTACCAGAGAATCCCACCATCCTTTAATACAGTCAGGAGAGAAACCCCTAAAAATCTCCTTTGCCTTCCTCTATTAATCAAAGGATCAGGGTCCTTTGGATTGTGCAGTCTGAAGAGGAAAATCTATCCTGGTGAAAAGCAAATGCTTGTCCTCTTCACTATTGGCCCAAACAAGACATTCAGTTTCACATTTAAACAGGATAAAATAATTTAGCCTACCTGTAGAGAAAAGCTTTACAGATAGTTAATGTTGTGTCTAGATTATTTGAAGTGTAATTTTAAAAGGCTTCTGGTAAACTCTGATTTCTTCTTAACAGCAATATCCTGGATTTGCTTTTCTCTGTGCCAGTAGGACAAAATAACTCTGTAACCACCCAGCACAATTTTAAGTGCAGATAATAAATATTTCATGCAAAATGCCTATTATCCCATGCAAATACAAAGTTTCAAGATAATAAATCAGTTTGAAGTACTTCTACAAGGGTCATGAATTTCCATTAGTGATTTCTATTACGCAGAAATTCGGTTGATTGCTATCTCATTCCACTAGTCAGAGAAGTTCAGGTGTGGTCAGAGAATTGCATCTATGAGATTGTCACACCCTGGAAGAGTAAAACATAAATATTGTCTCCAGATCCTTCATATGGAATAAAAAATGAAATATATTTAAAAAAAAAAAAAGCTACAGCATTATTTTCATTCCACATTCTTGAGAATATTGAAGATGCAGAAACACATTTCACTTCCTCATAACTTAATTTGCAGGTGAATGGGGAGAGTTTAATTTTTTACAAACTTACAGGAGGTTTTTATCCAACAGGTCCATTTCTTGCCTCTGATCAAAAGGTTACTGCCCATGAATTTTAATGAGAGTTGCTTTAATACAGTATAAGCATGAAAAGCTTAACAATACAAAGGTAGGACAGGAGTTATCCAAAGTTCTTCTGTGATCCTTAATTTTAGAAACTTAAGGGAAGCCACATTACTGATGCTAACTAATTCTCCATGGCAAAGTGACAAAAGAAAACCAATCCAAAAGCCACACAGAAAACCAGTCTGAGCTCAAGACTGAGACTCAGGACCTCCCCTTGCTCAGTTTCCAGTGACCATGAGAGTTTAGTCACATGCATTTATTATTTCCATCCTTGTTGGATCTGTATTGTTGTGGCCAGCCTCCACCCCTCTGCTTCCCTTTATTTTATAGGAAAATCTGTATGCCTGTTTTGTTACCTGCTCTGGGAAGCAGCTGCCCAAGCCAGGGTCTCCCCCTCAGTATTGCCTCTGGAATGTGCTGTATCTTATCATTTATTTTGGCAACAATATCTCCAACATGTTTTTATTTGCATTTCAGTATGGCTTCCCTGTTTTTACTGTTCTGCTTGAGTTTTTTTGAGTTTCGATACCTGATGAATTTCTAATCCCACCGTATGAAATTAAGGTACAAGCCCTCAGTTTTCATCCCTGAGCTAAAAGGCTCAGAAGCTGAGTGCTGAATGATCATGCTGAGTGCCCTGTTACAATGAAAGGGGAATTTTTAGTTGAAATATAACTTGTTTTTTCTCACAACTGGGGTGACCTAAGGGCACGTGCGCAACCAGTTACCATGGATCAGCTGGCGGGCTGAAACTTATCCCGCCTTATTTTCCTAAAGGGGATGTTTGTAACTTCACACAGACATATTTGAAAGATTAAAGGAGTTAAACTACAACTAAACTGTAAGTTTATCTTGTATGGGAAAACACCCATTTAAGCGAGACTTATGCATTTATTTTAAACTAAACATCCAGCAGAGGCCACAAAGGTCTGGAGCATCTCTGTGGGAGCTGGGCCTGATTAATTGGATAATTCAGAAAGGGGATCTCATTCATGCATGTAAATATCTCGAAGCAGGTGTCAATAGGATGGTGCCAGACTCTTCTGTGGTGCACAGCGACAGGAAGGGAGCAATGGCCATGAACTAAAACAAGAAGTTTCACAACACGAGGAAGTTTCTTTACACCAAGGGTGGCAGAGCACTGGAACAGCTGCCCAGGGAGGGTGTGTGGATTCTCCCTCTCTGGAGACATTCCAAACCCACCTGGATGTGTTCCTGTGTCACCTGCCCTTGGTGACCCTGCCTGGGCAGGGGGATTGGAATGGATGAGCTCCAGAGGTCCCTTCCAGCCCTAAGGATTCTGTGATCTGTACAAGAGCAGCAGGGTCGGGTTGGGGTGGGGGGGTTGGTTAGATATCAGGACTAAGTTTTTCCCCCCAGAGGGTGGTGGGACACTGAACAGGCTCCCCAGGGAATGGTCACAACCCCAACCCCGCCGAGCTCCAGGAGCGTTTGGACAAGGCTCCAGCCACAGCGTGGGATTGCTGAGGCCGCGCCGTGCAGGGCCGGGAGCGGCACTCTGACATTCCCCGGGCTCCCTTCCCCTCCATGCCGGGACACGGGACACTCCGATGCCGCGGGAGGGCCGGGCATGGCCCCGTGTGGCGCTGCCGGAGCGCTGGAGCCCGCCCGGCCTCGGGGCGGAGCGGGGCGGCCTCAGGTGCGGGGCGCGGCCGGGAGGCGGCCCCGGGGGCGGGCGGGGGAGTCCCCGAGACACTCGGGCAGGGCCGCATTTAAAGAGCGGCGGCGGAGCGCGGGAGCCCTGTTCCAGCGCCTAGAGCCGCCACCATGCCCGTCAAAGGAGGCACCAAGTGCATCAAGTACCTGCTCTTCGGCTTCAACTTCATCTTCTGGGTGAGGCGCCCCGGGCCGCGCTGCCCGCGGGACGGGCATGGAGGGGAGGGGAAGCGCCGGGAGCCGCGTTTTATTTGCTTTTTTGCTGCCTGTTTTTTGCTGTTTTCCCCACTTGCCGCCCCCCGGAAGGAGAGGGGCGGGTGCCCCAGTGTTCACCGCTTTATTTTTTACGTTTTTCAGGTTTTATCGTAAGGCGGGTTGAGTGCGCTGCCAGGTGGGGAGGGGGTGCTGGGTTTGGGGCTACCGCCCCCCCCCCCCCCCCCCCTTCAGCACCCCCCAGTACTACGTACAATCCTCGCCCTAAAACTGTGTGTGCAGGTCGGGCTCCCCGGTGGCTGTGCCCGGGGTGAGCCGGTTCCTCGCACGCTGCAACCTGTGGTTGTGGTGTGTGTGAACCCTGGTGTCGGTGGGAGCTGTGGCTTCCCTTCGGGGCTAATCTCTCGGAGCAGAGCAGCGCCCGTGGCTATCGCGTCTCCCGTGTGGTTCCTGGCCCCTCTACGCCCTGTTGGCCGGGCGGCGTGGGAAGGGAGAGCGCGGCTGAGCCGAGGGGCTGGAGCTGTTCTCAAGTGCTCGGGGCGTGGGCACCTGGATTTAGCGCTGGCTCCTGCATGGAAAAGTACCACGAGAGCTTCTTGTGTGCCTGATGGATAGGTGCAGAGCGTATGGTTCAAAAAACTGGGTTTCCTCTGGGCTGTTTGCCACGGCGGAGAAGTGCGTGTGTGGCTCCGATGTGGAGGAGTGAAGTTGGAGCTGCGGGAAGAGTTGGAAGTTCAGTGTTCATGGGCGAAGTGCTCGGGATGTCTCGATGTCGAAATGGGTTACAGCAGAGCTGAGAAAACAGAGCTGGCTGCAGTTGAGGCAAGTTGTGCCGAACTTGACCTAGGAAAGCACATGTTGGTAGCCGGGACAGTGAGCCGGGCTGTCACATTTGCAGGAATAGAGCTGATCAGAAGGAAAAGCCTAATAAAGCACTGACTGAAACTTAGTGAATTTCTAACCTCTTTTTAAAAGAGACTGAATTATTCATGGTTTGCCTTGTGCTTGTTTTGTTTGTTAGTTTCAAAGCTGCCGACTTTCTGCAGAGTGTTTTATGGAACAAAAGCTCTTGTTTTCAGAGGCATTGCCTCAAAGAAGCTCTTAACCAGAGCATCACCGCCTTGTTGTCTGAGGCTCAGGGCTGAGAATGGGGAGAGAGGTTTTGTTTAGCTTGGGATGTACCTGTTGCTTGTGAATGTCATGGTAATCAATTACTGAGACTTTACTTACTTTTGGGTGCTCATGGATACAGAATTGTGCTGGTGACAGCGTGAAAGAAGAATGGTGCTGCCGCCCAGAAGAGCTTAGAGATCATGGCTTTTCAAGTTGCCTTCTTGAGACTGGCAGCATGCTGCCAGGATGTGGGAAAGAGAAGAGAAAGAAAAAAAGGAAGGAAGATAAATGTATTTTGGAGATCCTAGTAAGTGTCTGGAGGCCCCAAGAGGCAGTGAAGGGCAAGCAGCTTGTGTCAGCCAGAGAGATAAGTGTGTGTGTTTGGCCAGCTGGTCCGTGGCTCTTGGGCATCACCACATGTCATTGTGACCTGCTGAAAATAGTTGGAGGGGTGTTTAAGGGGGTATGGTGTTAGCAAACTTTGTGTTCTCTGTGGAGAAATGAAGTAGCTGTATCCTGGGTTATTCCACACTGAACAATGTAAAAAAAAGGTGTTCTGGGCCTGCCAGCATTAAAAGGTGAGAACCACCCTAATAAGAAGGCTTTAATGTTTCTAATGGCTTTGCAGATGTGAAAAGTCTGATGTAATGGAGGTATGTTGACAAAACCTGTTGTGGCCAAGTGCAATTCTGTACCTCCTCTTTTTTGAGATAAGCTGCCGCCAAAGGATAGGTGAGAGGTTTAAGTGGTCTGCAGCAAACCTGCAGATGGCTGTGGGTGCCATTAGGTGGGTTGTACTTGCTTCCATCAGAGGCTTTAACAAGGGTAAGAGGAAGCAGAAAAGCTCAAACAGCATTGTAAAGGAAGCTATTGAAATAAAAAGGGAAATTCTAAAAGCTGGAGCTGTACCCAAGGGAAGGAGATAAAGGTTCACAAATGCTAGTGAGTCAAATAAAATATGCAATAATGTTGGCCAAAGGAAAGCTTTAGGAGTAATTTGTGAAAGCAAACCAAAGTAACATACCCCTCCTCAGAAAAGTGAGGAAAAGGAAGTTTCTCAGGGAGCCTTCCAGGCAGTAATAGCTCCAGGTGTAAAAGTTTTGGGAGCAGTGTTTGGCAGAACTTTATCTTACTGGAGAAGATTTTAACCAAGCTCTATGCCATAACCTGTCTTTGACTCTGAATCCTGCACAGGCTTGAACTGACCTCTCTGTGCAAAGGAGGTGAAACAGGAGGAGCAGCAACAAATGTTTGATTAACAATTCTCCAAGGTCACACAGTACTTCAGAACTGAGTGAGTTGTGATTAGGCAACTGCCCCTGCTCACCATCCCTCAGTGCTGGAGGGCTGGAATGCAGCTTCTGGTAGTCTGGGATGCCCAGAGAATGGTACACGCGGAGTATCTGGAAATAGCCAAAGAAGATTCTGTAAAAGCTGGTGTACATGTGGAGATGGGGCACTGACTACTGCAAGGGGAAGTCAGACTTCATGAAGCTGCTGCCTTGGAGCCTTTAAAAGATGGAATGTCAGAGAGGGCAAGGACTGGTTGGTGTTGGTTCACTTGTTCAGTGTCTCCTGCAAATCTCAGTTCTCTTGTGAAAACCAGGCAGTCCTGGAGGAAGATCTTGGCAAGTATGAGATGGCTGTTGGAGTGGAGGCAGGGCTGTGGGGAGGTGCAGCTCCCCTGTTGTGGAGAGATGCAGCAGTGCTGACACAAACTCCCTGGTGGCCAGTATAGCCTTACCTCACCTGGAGAAGCACAGGAGGCACTGCTGCAGTGCTGCTGGCACCCACTGTCCAGGGTGATGGAGGTGATGGCTGCATGCTGACACAGCAGGGTGAGACTCTCACCACAGGCAGGCATCAAGTGATTCCCATGGGAGGGAGCTGCCTGGAGATAACTAAATGGTTCAGGGGCAGCTGCTGCCATGGAGCAGTGAAGCCTTGGGGGGAAAAGGATCTATGATGGCTTTACAAAAGCACCAGGTGGGTGCTCAGTGTCAAAAGAGCAAAACCAGTTTCAGAAATGAAGGGCTGAGAGAAGATGGTATGTAAAGCTCCCTAAATCCATGGCATGCTGGTGTCCCACAGTGCTGCAGGCTGCTCGTGTAATCTGCCTGCCTTGAGGGGATCATAGTGGAGCTTGGTAATGTTTGGGAAAGCAAGAGGAAGGTTTCTCCCATCAGCAACTGTAAGTATGTTAGGATTCTTCAGCAGATGCTTCCTTAGGATCATGATTGTGCAGGCAGTAGGTAGGGCCTGACTGTATTGAGAGCAAGAGCTGTGGGATATTAAACCCAAAGAGGACATTTTCAGAGGAAAAGTGTCATTTTGGGGACAGTGGTGGTGCTTTCTCCTCAGCAGATGTTGAGGAATAGGGTGGTCAGGTGATACCTGGATAATCACGGAATGAACTAGGTTGAAAAAGACTCTAGAGATCATCTAGTCCAGCCTGCTTACATGGAGTTCAGCAGCCTTTTGTTAATTTTCCTTCTCTCAAGGTGCTCTCTGTGTCTTTGGCCCAGTCTTTAAGTGCTTGACACGTAGACCAGGAGGTTGGTTGGGAAATGCTGATGTCTGTACTGTTTTCCTAACCTTTCCTGAGGATCTTGTGCTTGATTGATCTCATGGTCTTTCTCCAGTTGGGAAGGCTGGGGACTAACATGGTGTTCTCTGAAACTTTTGGGACTTCAGAGTCTGCCTTAAAATGTGCTTGTGGCCTAAATGGAAGGAAGAGGACATATTTTTGTTTGCACCAACTCAGGTTAAGCATGGATCAGTAAGTTTTGGGTTTCAATCCCCTCTCTGAAGTGTAGGAATTAGGGATGGCTGTTTCCTCTTGGGATGGAGTGTTGCAGCAGGCACCAAGCTCCTTGCTGCTGTTGTGCTGCCCTTGCTGGGGCTGGTGTTCTCCCACCTGGGTTTGCAAATAGCTTTGCTGTCTTGGCATGGCCAGTGCTGGCCCTGGCATCCCTGACAGTCTGCTCTCTGATAATAGAAGTTTGGGGGCTGATTTGGGATGTGGGAGGGAAGATTGAGCCTGATACAGAACTAAATTTTTATTTTTTCCACCAGGCTGGCTTGAGTTTGGCAAGAAGTCAATGGAAACTACACATTTTATGCCTTAAACCCCAGCAGTGGATTGGTTTTAGCAAAGTTGGCTTGGACCAACCTTAGTGTGAGCCGTGTTGGATTGCCTTGAGTTGAGTGAAGAGTGACTGCCTTTAGCTGTGATCCCTTAATTCCCTAGGTTTGCTCAGGCTTGTGATGAAGTCTTTTCCTGGGAAAATTGGGGGCTCCTGAGGAGCTTGCACTATGCCGGGCAAGTGCCTGCCTGTTCCCCCCCAGCTTCCTGCTGCTGAACAAAAGCAAAGCCTTGCATTGTTAAACTTCATTGCTGGGTTTTCCCCTTGTGAATTGTGTGGAATACGAAGACATCTGCTTGCTAATATTTATGGTTTAATGTGTTTTAGGCAAGCAAGTGCTGTAACACAGAGGCAGAGTTCATGTTAAGTTTTGAGCAATCACTTTCTTGTTCCTTTCCACTGTTAGGCAGCATTCTTGTCCTGATTTCACCCTCTCTAGAGTGTTGTGTGTTCTATGAATAAATGCATTTGTGTGTGGTAGTGCCTCCTAAAGTAAGATGAGCAGAATTAGACCTGGAGAGCTCTTTTCTTTGTCTGCCACAGTCTCAGCTGTTTTTGTGCACCAAGAACAGCAATTCAGAGGGTCTCTCCTCCTCCAGTGGAGCAGAGAACTTGCAGGATGGGCAGGGAAATATGCATGTGTCTGTTAGTGTATGTACATATGTAGGCACATATGAAAAATTCAGAAATTAGTTGCTTTTTCTTTCTGAATGAACTGATGCAGTTGCTAACTACAGTGTGTGAATCTAATGCTGCTTGGACTCAGTTCAGTCTATTTTGACTCCAGTAAGTTCTGTGAAGTCAGGAATGGAGTTTGGAGTATGTTGCCTTGAGAAACCTGAAGTGAAGCTACTTAGAGTTCCTGCAGCCCTAGCTCCTATTTGCAATTCTATTTGCAAATATAGTAGACTGGCTTCTGAATAGGAACTTGTATGAAATGGGCTCTAGTCTTGGCAGTGGCCCAGGAATTTTGTCATGTTGCTCCTCCTGTACTGGAGCACCATTTTATTGCAAAAAGTGCTGTGACATTAACATAGGCCACAACATTCTTGAAACTAGCTAAGCAGAAAGAAAATACTTCCTTTCCAATCTACTTTTTTCCAAACTAATTTGAAAATAGCTGCAGTTTCTTGTATAACTGCAGGCCCACATGGCACAAGTGTTAGGGGAGCTTTTTCAAACTCTGAAAACCTGTGCTGTTGTGGATAACACTAATTCAGTAATTGAGGGTTTAGAGTGATGTTGAGCCTCACCTGTACTTGCTGTTTATGGGGCTCTATTTATAGAGTACTAGCCAGTAACAAGACAGAAACAGTTCATTACTACTCATAATGTTCTCAATTTCTTTGCAAAGTTCTAGATCTGATCCTGGCTTTTTTAGTCTAAAACAGTGAGAAATTGTCTTATGCAGTCAGGCTTTTAGCTAAAAGTTCAAGTATTTATGAAGTGACGATGGTGATTTTTTTTTTGTCTTGTCACATCCTGGGGTAAACCTATATATGGAACAGTAGTGTAGAGCCTGACATATCATCTTTATTTCAAGAAAAAAAATGAGTAAGTGTTCTGTTAGATGCCAATCTTAGCTGGCAACACTGAACTGACTTCTTTACTTTCATGTAATAACTTTACCTTCTGCTGGAGGTAGTGCTATGAGCTTGGTAGAAGTTGTATATAAACTTGCCTGAAGGTGTCAAAATGGCAAAACCCACTTTATTTTTTTTTTTTTTTTTTGTGCAAAAGCTTTTGTTACAGGTTTTGAGCCACTTACCAGGTGTTCTTGAAATGTCTAGTTTCTTCCTTATCCCTGCCTCCACTCTGAGAAAGTGGAGAAGGGCTGGTGGAGGGTGTCCCTTTCCCAAAGTTTTGTCTGCCAGGACAGACAAGGGACTGTCTTAGGACTTGGTAAGTGCTTGGACCTTGAGCTCCTTGAGAGGTGATTCTGCCTATGGAAAGATGAGATGATCTTCTCTAAGATGTCTGAGGCAAGTGAGGTGCTTGTCCCTTAGCAAGGTCAAAGGGACTGAACACAATGGTCCTTGCCAAATAGTGGTTAAATCCAAAACAGACTTTCCAGATTTCCCAAATAGTGTCACACATTGCAGTGCTATGGGATATGTTAACAGAATTGGTGGTTTGGGTTAGGGTTTTTTTATTATTTAAACCTCAAGGTTTTAACAAGTGTTTATGGCATTGGCATTAAATCTAAGAGTTTCCTGTGCAGGCCTTCTGCTGGGAGACACCCGATCTGTGAAACCTGAGGTGTCAGAGTGGGGCAAAAATCCCATGAGAGCTGCTTGGTAGTGTTCAGTGCTGGGGCACACTCTGAGCTTATGCTCAAGGTAGCCAGGGATGGGGAGGGGAGGAAGGCAGAGTGTCCTGTGTGGCTGCTGCTGCCAGGATACACAGGCTTTCTCATCTCAAGTGTATTCTGTCTGGCTCGGGTATTTCCTCAGTTCTCACTTGGAAGGCTGGGACACACCCTTGTATATACCCAGAGGCAAAGCAAGGGGGAAGGGATGGCTTTGGAGAAGGTGGATGGGTGAGAGGAGGGAAGTCCTGCTCAGGAGGCTCACTAGGGAAGGTGCAGGGCTGTGTAAGAAAGGAAGACAGACCGAAAAAGCTGGTTTTCCTGTTGCAACAGGCAGAAAGCTGCATGCAGGAGTGAGCTTTAGGGGCAAAGGGGGGTGTGTTTGCATGTAATCCAAAGAATAACAGCCCGAGAAACCTCCACGGGGCTAGGAGAGGAGTGGCCAGGTAGTTCTATCCTTGTTGCAGCCGTGGAGCAGCCAAGCAGAGCAGGACTGAGCTGGGAGCAGTGGTTAGGGAAAACAAGGAAGCCTGGTTAGCTGGAGCAGGGAAGTCAGTTGTGTAATTGTGCCAGGACATGCTGTTACTGGAAAATCACTAACCACAAACTTTTCCAAAACAGTGAATGAGCAGTGTCCCTTTAGCTTCACACTTTGGTCAGATTGGAAAAAAAACCCCAACCCTGTCTTCTGAGCTCTTTTTGTTGTACTTGTCACTATAGAAACATACTACTTACCTGTCTGATAAGCACACAAACCCACTCTTTTCTTTGTGTATGTGAAACCAGACAAAATGCATTACTTTAAGGAATAGTGGTGTTCTTTTCCTGCTAAATTTCTCTTTCAGCACAGCATAGAGCGAGCTACTTAGAGAGACACAGTATTGCTCAACTGCTGTGACAAAATAGGTCTGTTAGATGGGGAATCCCCTTGGATTACCAAACAAAAACCCAGCCATTAAGTTAGTTGGGATCTTCTTCCATTCGCCTGAGGTTGGGGTCTTTCACCCCTTTCCCAGGAAGGAAAAACAATCTTCCAAACCATCCCAGCATGGCTTGCATAGCATGGGTGAGCAGGGAGGTGACAGTGCCTCAGCCTCTAGCATGCCACGCTGGCCAGAGGTGCTCCAAGTGCCCATAGGGCTGTGCTTTTCCCTTTTCCTTAGAGGCTGGTGTTGCTGTGTCCTCATTTCTCCCTTGTTTTGATGGAAACTTGAAGCTTTAAGTTTCTTGCCTTCTGCTTTAAAACTGCCTTTTTTTAGTTCAGTGGTCACTGTGGGTAGGAAGAGCACAAACTGAGAACATAAGTCTGCTTTCCTTAAGAAACTGAGACAAAAAGTCTCTTATTCTTGCATGAAGGAGATGCATTTTATTTCTCATCCACCATGCAGAGAATTATCACTCTGTTTCATTCTACCACTGTTTTTTAGTGCTGTGCAGTAGTTCACTGGCATGAAATGTTACCACTGTTCTGTGATCCTGAAGTCTCTTGTCTCTGCCATCTTCTTAAACTTTCCCACAGAGTGACTGCCTTTCCAAGGAGAAAACATGCCATGTACCTCTGGGTGGTGGTGGGGAAGGGTTAAATTTGTGTTTTGAAAGGAGCTATATTATATACATCATCTCTGCCCAATGTGAACAGACCAGTTTGTTTCTGGAGGGCATTCACTGAGCCTTCTCCTTTGCTTGGAATTTTAAGATTATCTGCATGGTTACAGCATGGCTTAAGAGTTTCTTTAGTTTTAGTCCTATTCTGTGCCCTGCTCTGTTTGCAGGGCTCTCTACTCTACTGGAGCTTGTCAAGCTGTAAATAAATTTGATAGGTGACAAGAGCTGGGTGTGAGCTTGTGGCCTCACAATTTGTGAGTTCCTGGCAAAACCAGCGGAGGCTGTATGTTTCTTCTAATGATGGGGATCTGGATCAGGTATAAAAACTGAAGACTATTGGATGACCCAGGAATGGGAGTCTCAGCTATTAAATACTGAGTGACTTAACAGCAGTCTCAAAGCTGAGTTTTTTTCCATCACTAAGCCTTTCTGATGTTTTAACTGAGGCACTGGGGTGAGATGAGGTGGCAGAGGCTTTTTTGAAGTGATGCTGCAGGTAGAGCAGCAACCCTTTTCTCTGTCAGCTCCTCTTTGTTACCTCTCCTTCCCCTCGGGGTGCAGCTCTGGCACAAGAAATTGAAATAATGACGCTGGTGTGACATTCTGTGTCTACCAAGGTGCTCCAGCATAACTGAGCCATCTTGTCAGGGTAGCCCTAGCAAGGCAAGCAGGAGGTGTGTGCAGGTGTGCCTTGGGAGTTTGCACCAGAAACGCCAACAAAGGCTTTTTGCTTGTGTCTGGAAACCTCCAAGTAGGCTTGGCTCTTTGGGCTGTGTGTCACTTGATCTGTTTTCCCAGTACAACCCTGCAGCTCCTCTTGGAGGCACTCGGGTTCCTGCCCTACAGGAAAAGCTGGTTTAGGAAAGCTGGGGCTGTGTGTGAGCAGGAACTCTCCCAGGGCAGGGAGAAGGGGCTCTCAGGTGGGCTGGGTGTGGAAGAGGTGTGTCCCTGGGTGCTTGCCAAGGGAATGCTGCCCATATTCCCACTGAAAATTGACGTTGTTAAACACTTCCCAGTTTCTTAGGGGCCAGTCAGGAATGTTTCCTTCTACAAAACCCTCTTATCAGAGGTCAGGCTTTAAGGATTTTATTGGAATTTTATTTTTGCTTTTCATGTGTGCTTTGCCTAACCAAAGCACCAGGCTTTATGAACTTACTGCTTACTCTTAAGTTTAAATTTTTAATGTCTGCTGCAGCATTTGGGATTTCTCTCCTCATCTCGCTTTTGTAGAGCTTTTTTTTTTTAATAGTTAAATGGTCTTCAAAGGAAGAGCTGAGAAGCACACTCCAGCTTTCTGCTTTGTCCTGGTTTCTTCATTTTCATATATGCAAGAAAACTCAATTTTTTTTTTTCTTTTCAAAGGAGAATCCAGTCTCTTCAAAGCAAACTGTTGCTATTGGCCTTACCAGAGTGCAATTCCCTCTTTCTTGCAGCACTTCCTATGGCTTTTGCCAAATGTTTCATCCAGAGGCTAATTTATACACAAAGCGATGTGCTGCAAACACAGGCTAAGAGGAACCTGGAGGCATACAGGCAGAGATGATAATGAAATAAAACTAAACATTACCTAAAATTCAATTGTATTTCTCCAGATCAGCAATGTTGCCGCTTCTGCGGTTGATTTTATTTTTTTTTTTTAATTCCTGTCAATGTGGTCACTTAATGGGTTGGTTTTATCTTGTTTTGCAAGAAGAGCACTCTTCCTGAACTCCCTTCCATGGCACACTGAACTCTCAGCAGTTTAATACGCTAAAACTTCCATCTGGCCTTACAAGGCACTTTTCCTTGTGATACACTTTCTTTTCAGTGTGAAGCTTTAAGGTCACTAAGCCATGCAATCAGTGTTTGCAGCCACCCAGAATAAAACAATGCATGGAAGGATGAGTGGAAATACACTTGGCTAGACCTTGGATATTTTCAGAAAGGAACAAGAATGGCATTGTTCTCCTGTGGCATTGGAGTTTATATTATGTAAATGCCTCTGTCAACAAGGTGCCTCATGTCTGGGACTTTGTGTTGGTATCCCCATCCTTCTATGCTTGTCATTTGTCACCTCTTTAAATAAAAGCTGTATCCTGTGCTCACTTCTGATTTTGTTACTAATGCAAGGCAGGGTGGATTAGTTGGTATAATTTAACAAGCCTTCCTTGTTCTTACAGCTTGCAGGGACAGCTGTGCTTGCAGTTGGACTATGGCTTCACTTTGATTCACAGACCAAAAGCATCTTTGAACTGGACTCTGACACAAAGTTTTACACAGGTGAGCTGGGGATAGGTTGCACTTTTGTGCCCTGATTTGAGTTCCAGGCTGCTGAGGAGCCTTGGCCTTCCTTACAGGTTAAAAAGGCAAAACAGCCCTAAACAGCCTGAGAGCAGCTTCCCCTGGCTGGTGCTGGGGGCAGCTTCCCTTATGAGCCCTTGTGCAGACAGCAGTGCTGTCGTGTGAGTGGTTTCCTGGCTCTTCATCCTTTTTCCTACAGTAGCTGTTGTTCCTGTCAGCAAACATTTTGTAATCCCAGGGGCTCCTGGAAGACAGAGGATGTTTCTTCCTGATGCTCATCACCATATGCGTCAGTGAAGTTGCATGCTAAGCTAATTGAGTAATTAATAATTTTTCTCCAGAGTGACCAACCTGAGCTACCCAAAACACAGCTCTGTTGCCTCATCTCTCAGAAGGACCATGTGCAGTTTTGTCTACCCCTTAAAGCCCAACATTTCTTAATTCATACTGAACTGAATGGGAAGAATACACTAGTATCTTGGTACTTATGAGAGTTATTCCAGCCAGCATGGATCAATGTAGCTTTAGCTAGACCATGTGGAAGGTGTTTGTAAGATCATTAATTAGAGTACACGCACTTTTAGTTTATGTTAATGTCATAGGAATTACTAAGTGAACTGGATTTTAACTGAACTTTGATTTTGATCTCTACAGTTGCTTTTAAGCCTAAGCAGGAGAACACATAACTTGGTTGTTGTCACCTTATTGTAGGTGCTCAAACCCTTGGAGAAGCTTTGCTATGAGGAAAGGCTGAGGGAATTTGGATTGTTCAGCCTAGGGAATAAAAAGCTTTGGGGTGTGACCTCATGGTGGCCTTCCACTGCCTGCAATGAGCCACAGGAGAAATGGAGAGAGACTCTTGACAAGGGCCTGGGATGACAGGACAAGGGGCAATGGCTTCACACTGACAGAAGGTTTAGATTGGATATGAGGAAGAAATTGTTCCCTGTGAGGGTGGTGGGGCCCTGGCACAGGTTTCCCAGAGCAGCTGTGGCTGCCCCATCCCTGGCAGTGTTCCAGGCCAGGCTGGATGGGGCTGTGAGCAACCTGGGATAGTGGAAGATGTCCCTGCCCATGGCAGGGGGTTGGGATTAGGCAGTCTTTAAAGGATGGCTTCATTTTTCTCTTGCCAAAAAACTGGCTCCTATCCTCAGCTACTCACCTGTGGCAACTCCCAGGCTGGTGTCTGAAGGGTCACTTGCAAGGAGGTGCAACTTTTGTTGCAGCCTTAGTCCTAGGGTGGCCTGTGCCTGGTGTAGAGGCTGTAGTTGGGAACATTGAGATGCTTGTGGGACTTCATGAAGAAGCTGCAGGCATGCAGACAGGTTATCTGTGAGAAAATTTGTGGTTTGCCCTTGGTATGATGGCATCTTAGCAAACTGGGTGGTTCTTGGAGCTGCCAGGAAGATTTCTAGTGGAAGATTTTAAGTGGACCTCAGAGAACAGAAATCTAAACTTTGCTGTTGACCTGAATATTTAACAAGTTTTATTTTGGTAGTCTAAAACAACTCCTTCACCTTCAAAAACATAAAATTTTTATGGTGTGATGTTTAAGCTACTGGCTAGATGCAGCTAGTGAAACCTGCTTGAAATCTCTGTATGTTAAAATGAGTTTTAAAAAGAAGCTCAATGGGAATTTCTGCTTTAATGTAATTTTCTGAGTGTAGTTACTGACTGCAGTAAGTTACCTCAAAGGCTTTCTGTACAACTCAAACTGGAATATGAGGTACTGATGGACTCTTTATTTTACTTTTTCAAAATGGGAAAAGTTTAAGCTCAGGTTAAAAAGAAATGTCAGGCTTAATCCCATATAAATGCTGCATCAAGTAGATGTTTATTTTGGCAGCTAATCTTATTAGTTTGCATCTAGAATATATTATTTGCAAATGCTTACATCTGGTTTTCTTTAATTAGTATTGATTGGGTCTCTGAGCTGTGTTTTTGTCCCTATTGATAGAAATGTCCTGCTTGTTCCATATGCTTTGTGCTGATTCTTTAATGCTTCTCTGCCCCTGTAGTACTCCTTGCCATCCTTTGGGAGCTTTCTTGCTCACCACATCTTGCTGCTGTCTCCTGCTCACAGCTATGATGATTAGGGTGGTTGTTCCCAGATTTAGGAGCAGAGGATTTGGCATAAATGGAGCCTTTTACCTCAGAAATGTTTGCTCTTTCTGCTTCAACATACTCACTACCTAATTTCTGGGCAGAATAGTTTACAAGCTCTGGCACTTTTCATAATTTGAAGAAGTACCTGCTTCGAGACTTCAGTTGTTAATCACTATTCCAGCTGTCTCTAATTCCTGTTGTCTCTGTCTTCAGCTGAGAAGTTGATAACTCTTGGCACAGAGCCTCTTTTAGACAGTTTCTTACAGCTTCTCTTAGATGGCTTTATCTTGTATATTTTCTAAAACTTGTGAAATTGCAGTAGGGGTACGCATTGTGTCAAAATGAAGAATTGTGTCAATTTTTCTGATGCATTTGCTTTGAAAATTAAGCACAACCCCCACTTTTTTACTTCAAACACCTCAGTTAAGAAACTTGGGAAAAGCTACCAATGCTATTTGTGGAGGAATTGCATACCTTGCTGCTGAGTTCTCAGTGACCTGCACACCTTTGTTTTCCTCCTCCCTAGGTGTTTACATCCTTATTGGAGCTGGTGCCCTTATGATGCTGGTTGGTTTCTTGGGATGCTGTGGTGCATCACAGGAATCTCAGTGTATGCTTGGCCTGGTAAGTGCTCAGGGTAATGCTTAAGATTTTGAGCAGCATGATGAGAAAGGAAGAAAATATTGTGTAATTCAAGGGCAGCAGATTGTGGACGCAGAACAATCACAATGTTTAAACTCCTGGTCACCTACATAATGCTAAAATGTTAAATATAGTTTTCATTTCTGGCCTGAAATCCAGGTGCTCATGCTGTGTTTGAGCACAGGATGACCTCAAGAGGCTGGATGTGTCTGACATATACTGAAGTGTCAAGACTGGAGTGTTGTGAACACAGAGCTAAAGTATTGATAAAGCAGTCCTATCATTGCTAGACAGTTCATCCTGGACTTCGGAGGTTGTGCAATCTTTAATCTCTGAAACCAGAACTGTGGTATTTGATGCTTGAAACAGCAAGGCTCTACTGTTCATAACCATAAGATGAGCTCTTCTAGTTGACAACTGCTCTACAAGCCAATTGCTGGAGAGCACCCTCATTGTTTTCAAACTGGAGGGGCCAGTAGAGCTTACTGAGTTTGTAATCATCCAAATAACCAGAAGACTTAGTTAATAAAAGACAGCTGCTATAGCCACTGAAGGAATAATTCCCCTTTTGTATCACAGAAGAACCTGAATTCAAGTATTTATTGCAGAATTATGCCTCTAGCCCTTTGTAATTGAGTATCTCTTTAAAGTGCTTCTAAATGATAATGGTGTTTTGGATCTGGTAGTCAGTGAGAGACAGAACACTTTTATTTGTGTTGTGGGATGTACAGCAAAGCAACCATTAGCTCTCTGGGAGTAGGTGGCAAGCTAGGAGTTAAGTAATGACTCCTAAAGTAACAGGAGTGACAGAGGAAAGAATTGGTGTCAGCTGTTGTGATGTGTCTGAATGACTTGGACAACTTCAAAGTTGGCGTTAACAGATGATTGGTTTTAATTAACACTGATCAAAAAGCAGGACTGGTGCTTGGAGAGCACTGCCAGACTTTCAGACGCTCCTGGGAAGAAGTGCTGACCCAGTGTCCTTTTTCCTGGTGTTACCAATGTCCAAGACCTCCCACTGCAACCTGGTTGAGTGACAGCTCCCACAAGCCTGGACAAACTTGCAGTGTATGTGTGTGATGCTGGTTTGTGGTGCTCTGGCCTTCATGAATAATGTGGTCTTTCTTTTCTAGTTCTTCTTCTTCCTTTTTGTGATTTTTGCCCTTGAAATTGCTGCTGGCATCTGGGGATTTTCAAATAAAGAAAAGGTAGGTTGCTCTTAAAGGTGGGAGTGGTGGGATGCTGTAACAGGTTTCCCAGAGAAATTGTGTTCCAGGCAAGGTTGGATGGGGCTCTGAGCAACTTGGGATAGTGGAAGGTGTCCTTGCCCATGGCAGGGGGGGCAGGACTTAGGTGATCTTGAAAGCCCCTTTCTGACCCCAAAACTACCAAGATTCTAGGAATGTGCCCACACTCAGCAGTCTGCTGATGCCTATTCCAGTACAAGTCAAATCCTTATTACCCAGGAAATTTGGAGGAAAGAGGCTGATTCAAGCAGAACAACACAAAAAATCTAGCAGCAATATCTAAAAATGAAGCTGTAGCAGGGAAGCCAGAATCCAAGAAGCTGTTGCATGTTAGAGATGCCCTCCAGACAGTACCTGGCTGAACTGTGAGGTGAAGCAGACTGGCTGGGAAGCTTTACCACTTCCAGAGAGGAGCTGGGTCAGCTGAGGGCTGAATGTTTCTGCATGTGAAGCATGACTGATATGGCCTGTCCCTCCCAAGCAGTCAGGATTCTGTCTTGTTTCAAATTCAGATGCTTGGGGACCAGGGTTGCTTTTCTCCTCACATACAGTGGGGAATATATAGAACTTCTAGGGCACAGTAGAATAGCCAATATTTTTGGGCAGCCAGTGAGAAAAGACTTGGTTCTCTCACTCCTCTTAGAAGCCCAGAGATTTCGAATGGGAAACAGTCCTACCTATCCAGGTGTGGCTATTAAAGTGAGTGTACAGTTACTTCTCACCTGCAACAGTGAGCCCTCTGTCCACCCTCTGTTTGTATATGAAAGAAGAATGGGTGTTGTATGCTGCAGGATTTTTGATTATTGACTTGCTGAAAGCAAGTTTTTCATAATTAATACTAGGTATGACACTACACTATTAATATCATTATTAAATTATTAACACAACTCTTTTTACTTTTCCTTAGATTACTGATGAGTTAAAGGAGTTCTACATGGACACCTACAGAAAGAGAACTCAGCCAGGTGCCAGAGACACCCTGAAAGCATTTCAGTTCACTGTAAGTATATGGTTCTGCTTAACCTGGACATTAATGCTGCTGCACCATGCCAGCAGGGACTGTTCTCCATGCCACCCAGTTTCCTGTATGACTTCTTGCTGGTTAGAAGAAACCAAAGATTGCAGTGATATTTTTGTATAGTGTAAATGAATTCAGGATGCCTTTTTTTTTTTTGCCTCTCTGAGGTGTCTAGAACTAGTTCTTGTTTTTCTAAAACTCAGCAGCAGGCTGGGAACACCTGGATCTGTGCTACTGAGCTGCTGGCACCCTAGTATGCACACCTGCCTATCTGTGAGGGTTCAGCTCTGTCTCTAAGGAGCATAGGCTGTCACCAAAATTATTTTGTGTGTACTTAGAAATCTAGCTCTTTATTTCAGAACCTTGTCCTTTAATTTAATAAAGGCTTGTTAAAATTAGGTTTATAGCAGTCAGATTGACAGGACTTGGTCTGTAATAAAAACAAATGTGGGTTTTTTTGGGTTTTTTTTTTAACCAAACTACTGAGCAAAAATAAGGATTATTTAACCTGGATTTTTTTATTTTGTTTTCTGTTATAGCTAAACTGCTGTGGCCTTACTGGGGTTCTGGAGCAGCAGTTCATGGAGACTTGTCCAGCAAAGACACTGTCTGAGTCATTCACTACGAAGGTAAAGCTTGGCTTAATTCACCATCAGCTCTGAACAGTGGGTAGAGTGAGAAACACTTCAGGAAACCTTCCTAGTCTGTGAGAAATCCCCATGTCACACTGTGGCAGTGTGTGTCTGTGTTCAGGCTGGTTTTGGAAAACAAACCTGCTGTTATCATGGAAAGAACAAGCAGGAAATCTGACCTTGCTCAGGAAGTGTGCAGTCTGTGTGTCACAGACTCACTGGTGGGGTGGGCAGCGGAAGATCGAGACTTTGCCTTAAAAAAAACACCTCTCAGTGCCTTGAGAGATCTTTCTCCTCGGTGCATCTTCATGGTGCTTGCTGGGATCTGTCACCTCCCTCCTGGTTAGGGAGAAGTAGAACTTGAGGTGGGAGCAAGTCTGAACCTTCAGCAGGGACAGGGAAGGGAGAGGGATAAGCATTGGTAGCCTGTTCAAGTGAGTTTGTGACTGAAGGCAATTCTCTGAATCAGGTTTCCCTGTTGGAATATTGCTGCAGAGGTGTCTGAGTGCCACAAATAATGGGAGAAAACAGCTTGTGTAGTTTTTTACCACCCTTCTTTCTCTTTTCTTTACAATCATTCTGTGCTCTTGCTTTATGCTCCAAGACAGTTTGTATGAGTCTTTCTGTAGTTCTTGCCATGCAGGAAGTCAATTAATGACTTGGGTCTTTTTAACTTTGACAACTTTGCATATCTGCCTACAAGAGACCCTTCAGTCTGTATCTTTAGTCCTGTCTGTGCAGTCTGAGTTGGAGTGTGTAGGAGTAGCTGAGACTGAGAGGTTTTATTGTTTGTTTTTATTCTGCTGTGTGTTTTAAACTTCATCTGTTGACTTTGTCTTGTGGTGGTCATTGTCAATTGTAGAAAAAGTGATAGACTGCAGGATCAAAGGATGTAATGGAGCGTGCCTCTAAGAACAGTTCTGTATTGGTATTCTGATTGAACCAACTCATTCTTGCCAGTATATCCCTTTAATCCCAGATTTAGTCTCTCTTCCTTGACTGGGTAAGGAACAACAACAGAAAAAAGTGGCTTTCAGCAGCTCACTGATGTTTGCTGCTGGAACAAGCAGGACAGAAACTGGGATGAGACTGACTAGCTACCAGACTCTTCAAGATTTATATCTCTGTAAAAGTGCTCTGTTCTGTTCATTTGCCAGCATGTGTCCTTTCTGGGGAAAGGACTATACTTACTGCTTTTGGGGAGTGGGGGGGTTTGCCATTTTCATAGGTAATTCATTGTCCTGGGAACATTAAACTGGCCCCTCTGTGAATATGCCCTGGCATAGATCCTAGCCTAGGATATCCTGCCATTCCCATGCACTCTGGGTTCATGAGGGGTCTGCAAAATTACAATAGCATTTGGCAGTATCAAGAGTGGCTTTAAATCCCTTTTGATAAGGGATGAGCCATGCCTCATCTGAAGTGCTGACAGCCATTAGTAACAAGCCAAGCCTGGTAAGTGGCATGTTCAAATTGAGAGGGGAATCCTGCTGTCATCAAGGTGCTGTTAACAGGTTTGAGATACTTGAAGAGTAGATTTCAACTTCCCCACCAATTCCTACCTAGGACCATCCCTGGCTCTCTTTAAGGATGTGACAGTAAAGGCCAGATCAAAGCAGCTTCTAAAAGATGAGTTTTCAAATGAACCCTTGTGAACACTAATGAACCATCTGTTCTGTTTCAGTCCTGCCCTGATGCCATTGATGAGGTCTTCAAATCCAAATTGAATGTCATTGGAGCAGTTGGTCTTGGCATTGCTGTAATGATGGTGAGTGTCCAGATTATTTAGAAGGTGCTCAGAGCAGCAGTCTTGTAGAGCAGTACCTGGCCCAGCAGCCCACAAGGCCATTCCACTTAGGACAAGTCCCAGCAGGATCAGGGTGTGTGCTGCCAGGCCCTGAGGCAGTGCAGAGGCTGGGATGTCTCAGACCTCACTGGTTCTGCTTTGGATTAGGATCTGCCTCCTTGCACTTTCAGCAGTGGTGAAGTCTCATCAGTGACCTGTGTATATATGGAGTGAAGATGTATTGGTCATGCTGCTGGCCCACATCTTAATTGTAATATCTCTTGGGGGTTCTTCTTTTCTTTATAACAATTACAGGCTCTGGTAGAGGGCTGAAATAACAGGGCTGCTAGAAAAACTTCTATTTCTGTGTTTGACTTCTCTGGAGAAAAGCTCATGCTGGGATGGTCAAAGATTTCTTAGGAGATATGGCAGTGGTTTATAGCTGCTGGTGCTGTGCAGGGCCAGAAATTGAACTTGAAGATCCTTGTGGGTCCCTTCTACCCTGACATATTCTATAATCTGTTTTCAAGTGCTGAGGTGAATGGGATTCCTGGGAATGATCTTTGGGGATTGTGGGATGGGGATGGCAGAGTGAAGTGAAAAAAGGCAGAATACATGTGACCTCTGGGCTGGAAGAGCAGCTTGTCCACATGCTGATAAAAGCTCATGCTTTGCTTTCCTGATTTCTAATCTGTTTGCTTTCTTTCCAGATTGTTGGCATGATATTCAGTATGGTTCTGTGCTGTGCCATCCGCAGGGAAAGAGAGATGGTCTAAGAGCTGCAAACCCAAGATTCCTGCACTATAAAAATCCTCACCATTAACTTTTGAGTTCTAAGAGCATTTCTAAAACGTTATATATTTGTTACCTTTTTAATGCTTTATTTGGTACTGATGTAGGTTTGCTTTTTATGTTACAGGTTAAAACTATAAAGGTTTATCTGACTCAATACAAACGTTGTACATAAAATATCTGACTTTCTTGAAACTTGCATAATTTGGATGTAATTTATGTTGGAGACAATTTGATACTTAATAAAGAGTAAGATGTATTGTTTGTGGGAGAGAGGAGATGTTGCTATGTTGATTAATCCCACAGTTTGATGCATAGCAAGGAGTTGAAGTTGTGTAACATATTAAGTGTTTTTGGCATAAAGCAGATCACTCCTATGCCAATGCTCCATGTTGGAAGGGAATGGGAGATGCTGTCTGAACATGTCAGGGAAGGTGTGGTCACTGCTTTCCTTGGTGTGTGTGAATGAAAGCAGGTCTTAAATACATTCCTAAGATGTCACTGCTGTAACACTTTTACTGTCACCTCCCTGGAGGGTGGCAAAGGCTGGCTGTCACACAGGTCATGTGCAGGCACTGGTAGCTTGATGCAGCCAGGCTGGGCTCTGCCTTGGGGCCAGCTGGGCTTGCTGACATCAGCCTGTCTGTCCCCTGGCAGCTGGCAGGGCCTTGGGCCCTTGGCAGGACACATTCCCTAGTGTATGCTCAGGATTTTTTCACTGGCTGGCTTAGGGCTTGGTTTCCCCAAAGCCAGCAAGGTGCAGTCTCAAGGGCTTACAACACGTGTGCCAAATCTCAGGTTTCTAAGTGGAATAAATGTAAGTTGCATGAGCAGTTAAGGGTCCAGCTCTGCAGTTGCAGAGTTGAGACTGTCCTGTTTCAGTTTAAATATGGGTGTGGGAGAGAGCAGAGACACCAGTGTGGAACCCTTAGCCTAAAGAATTATAACTTGTCCAGTATTTCTACTCTAAATGTTTTTTTAGTGGGTTTTTGGGTTTTTTTCTGTCTCCAAAATACATTCTGGTGGGGGCTGCCTATGGACTTACCAGCAAGTCAATGTGCTGTTCTATACCTGGTGCTCGCTTACTGTACAATCTCATCTGTGTTCTTGGAAACTTCTGGTCTCTGTCCTCTGGGTAATACAAATGTCTCTGCTTGTTCCCCTTTTTCTCCTGTGAGGAGGTTGGTATTTATTATGAGAAATACCAGAATTGGTTGGTGTCAGGCTCTGCTGATGCATGAATGTATTGTTACCTTTGTGTTACCCACTGTCACTTGTCTAAGGGAACCATGCAGCTCTCCTCTGTAACATGTTGCACTGTTCTGTGTTCATGGGCCTTCTTTAAAAAAAAAAAAGTGATTTAAAAAAAGTCAAATGCTTTTGTGTGTCTTGCAGAGACTGAAATGACTCCAGAAAGGAGTTGATCTAATGTTCTTTTGTAGCTATGTATGACAGCCTGGAGGGGAAGATCTCTCATGGGAATTTGAGAGCAGCAACTGTCCCCACTGAGCTCTTGCAGAACTGAGAAGTAGCATTTTGTCAGCTGGGTAACTATGGACATGAGAATGAACCTGGCACCTGGAGGAGCTGGAGTGAATTGCTGTCAACCATCAGGAAAGTTTACTGCGGACTTTTTGCTTCTTGTTCACAGAATGTTTAGAATTCTTGTTCATAGATCATTGGAGGTTGGAAAAGACTTCCCAGATCATAGAGCCCAACCTTTGGCCAATCACCTCCTTGTCCACCACACCAGAGCACTGTCTGACACATCCAGTTGTTCCTTGGACACCTCCAGGGATGGAGGGGGGGGAACACCATCTCTCTGGATGGGCCCTTCCAGTGACCAATCACCCTTTCAGTGAAATCCTTCCTGATGTCCAACCTGAACCTCTCCTGGCACAGCTTGAGGTTGTTTCTTCTCATCCTGACCCTGGGAGCAGAGCCTGACCCCCCAGCTGTCCCCTCCTGTCAGGAGCTGTGCAGAGCCAGAAGGTTCCCCTGAGCCTCCTTTTCTCCAGGCTGAGCCCCTTTCCAGCTCCCTCTGCTGTTCCTCATCAGAATTGTGCTCCAGCCCTTTCCCCAACTCTTCTGCCCTTCCCTGGACATGCTCCAGCACCTCACTATCTTTATTGAAGTGAGGGGCCCAAACCAAATATGGGATTTTAGGTACTGAGTACAGAGGGAAAATCACTGCCCTGGTCCTGCTGGCCACACTTTGATGCTGGTGAATGTGTTCAGATTGCCAGCATCTGCTGTGGTTGTAGTCCAGCAGCTTTTGGCAGAGTTCAAGGAATTCTAGCAGGTTGTAACTAGGAGGAGGAAAGCTCAGCACTCCAGATTGTGAGGTTTGGGCAATGGCTACAGAGGCAGCTCTTGAGCTGGCATCCCGGTCAGCTGAAGATCCAGAAGTGAGTAACTGCCCCTGTTCCTGTGTTCCACAGAAGCTGGAGAGGGGTTTCCTGGGATTTAGTCTTTAGCTTGCAGTGCTGCTGCCTTCCCCACAGTGTTTATGCCACACTCTGCATCTTTAATGCCCAGCCTCAATCCACATGTGATTTTTTTAAGTGCTATAGCCCAATCTTTTATCCTTTTGAACATCTGCATGTGGGTTGGTGTTTTCTGAGGAATCAACAGATGGGTAAGTCTTACTTTAATACTTGAGGAATAAAGAGCAGCTCAGGTACTTCCCTTTTAGTAAGAACATGGACTATAGATGGAAAATCTGGTTGCACTCAGCCTCAGACCTGCAGGCAGTCTGGAATGAGTACTACTTCAGGAATGAATATTGATGGGTTACACATCAAGTTTCACCTTACTGTGAGCAGTTGTGATGAAATTTCCTGAAGAGCTGGGTTCTAAGGAATGGCAGCCTTAAAAATCTGTATGTGGCACTGACTCTAAGAAGGGAGCAAGTTCCTGTCTTTGAGTTAGGTTAGCAATAGAATGTGACTTGTGAGGTTAATACAGAGAGGCAAAAGGGATAACAAATAGATTGTTCTGAAAAAAGGAATGGAGAATTGCAGTACTGAAGGGGAAGCAGTGCTTAGGACAATGTCAGAGCTCTGGCAGAAGTGACTGACACTGGTAAAATACTTGTGGAGGGAGGGAGAGAAGGATCCCTCTGAGGAATGTATCTGCCCAGATTCAGAGGGTCAGCAGAGAAGCAAGTATTGATGCTGGGGGAAAAAAGGAGCAGGGAAAAATTCTAGAGCTGGCTTGTCTCTTGGGAGGAAAAGATAGGATGGAGGAAAACATACAAAAGTAAAACACTTTGTCTTTTCTATGTCATCTTTCCCCATCAGTAAACAAAGGTGCAGCTGTGTTAAGACCTTAAAGCCTGCCTGGAATGTGAGAAACCACTCCAGAAAGAAAAAGGGCTTAAGCAGCTTTGTTTCCAAACAAAAGCAGGTTTTTTCTTTACACCCAGGTGCTGCTAATTCTTTGTTGTGAATGTGCTTAAAATAGCTGTGGTTTATGGCCAGATGTGACACTGTATATTATATTATTTATGGGATTGCATGTGGATAGCAAAGAGCTGATCTGAGCAATCCTGGTCTAGATATTTTCTTGAATTTGATGGCAGAAGAGATGCTAACTGGTAATGTAAGTCCTAACATAAAACACTGCCTGTTAAATCATAAAATCACAGAATGGTTTGAACTGAAAGGGACCTTTAACATAATCTTCCAGCCCTCCTGCCATGGGCAGGGACCCCTTTCACTATCCCAGGCTCCTCAGAGCCCCATCCAGCCTGGCTTTGGACACTTCCAGGGATGGGAATTGCTCTGGCTGCTGTGAGAAAAATAAGGAGAGATCAAGCCAAACCACTAAAAGATGTGACTTTTTATTTGTTGTAACAGAGCACCATACAAAATATGGGCATTTGTAACAGGACACAGCCTGTTATAATCTTAAGAAAATAAGTGCTTGACTAAAGGGAAGGGTGTATTTGGTTATCTACAAGGTAATTTTGCCAGAAGAAAGATTTTTTTAGACTTACTTTGGAAAACTGGAGCATACCTGCCTCAGGAATGGAGGGAGTCTCAAGCTAGCTGAATGGTCAGCTCTGTGAGAAGAAGGGGTACCAAGGCAGGGAAAGCCTGGTTTTCCAAAAGGATAGAGTTTATTGCTGGGACATGTCTTCCTCCTTTGCAATTGAGCTGGGAAAGTCATCTCTGGTACAGCATGTTGTATTTTACAGCAGCCCTAGCACATGAGCACCATAATTGAGTACAGGGAAAAAATGACAGTGGGCCCATGAAGTAGGGAAAGGCTGTGGGAAGCAGCTGGCTACAGTGGAAAGAGAGTAGGCCTGACACAGTTTTTTTGGGAGGGTTGGAATAAATTCTATCCTCTTGTACACTTCAAAAACTTAAATCCCTATGTTTCAGCAATTATCAGTCTTACTCATAGAGGGTGCAGAGATGTGTTTGCAGAAGGGGAGGGTGTCATTACCTGCAGGGTGACTTCCAAAAGAGCTCCTAAAGGAATTGCTCCAGTCAGAAAGAAAAGCCTGGATTTATTTGACAGGCTAAGTCATGACTATACTTCTCCCTCTCCACCCACCGAGAGAAAAGGTTAGCAAGTGCTTGGAGTCAGTTTTTTTAGGAACTGTCTGTAGCTTTCCACTATTTTTCTTCAGATGAATCTCCAGGCCCAAGCAAGCCTTGCAGAAGCTGGGCTCAGAGCAATTGTCCTGGGGGATGAGGGGGGAGGAAAGCAATGGGGCCTAAAATCCCAGTGATAAATGTGAGTCAGATGCTGTTTCCATGGGGGCTGTGCAGTGAAATTCAGGCTGAGCCCTGCCCTGTTCTCTTGCAGGCACTTGCAAGCCTGTGCAGGGAGCTGCCCAGCCAGCCTCCATCTGCAGGCAGTGATTAACACACTGCCAAGGCTCCCTCTGACTGCTCCAGCATCTTTTTCCACCTGAAGTGCCTGAGAGGGACCTGGGAGTCCCATGAGGGATGTCCCAGGGGACCAGTGCCTGCTGTCTCTGGGTGAGAGATGTTCCAGCTGAGTGCAAGCACAGCCCAAGCTGGGGTTTGCTGGGTTTCTATGTTTAGGGGGTGGTTTATGCTCATGGCCACTGTATAATTATGATTATAAAATAGCTACCTCTTCAGTTTCTGCCTCTTGGCAGCTCTCAGGAAATGACCTAATTTGAACTGCTAGCAGTGGGGACCTTGAACCCTATCACAAGTTGCTTTTAACAGAACCTAGAACCTCTAGACATTTCCCAGGCTCTGCTGGCAGTGACAAAAATAGTTAAGTGAGATTTTTCCACTGCTGGACACAGGCTCCCACAAACTGAATCCACAAGGCAGCCATTCATGGCATGCTGAATGCCTCCTCTTCTCTCACTGCCGACTTTGGGATCAATAGGAATTCAGGCTGGGGCTGAGAACTGACCTTTTATGCCTTGTTCTAATGCTGGCCTTTAGTCCTAGCCTTGCTGGGCTGTGCTCCTGCTCTGCCCCAGCAGCACCAGCAGGGCAGGTCCTGCTGGTTGAAAGGAGCTGGCATCTCCAGCTGCTGCTCCGTGGCTGTGTGGGGAAAGAGCAGGGTGGAGGAGAGCTGGGGCAGCTGCAGCACAGGACAGGTTTTTCAGCTTTGGGCTGGCTGTGCCTCCAGCTCACGCCAGCACCGTCTCTGCATGTGGAGAGCTGGGGGAGCCCTTTGCAGACCCACAGGCTCACCTCAGCTGTGGGTCTGTAATTAAAAGGAACAGCTTTAAATATCCTGGCAGTGGAGGTGCAGGGCAGAGCGAGTTCTCAGCAGGGACTTCCAATGGCCATAGCTCAGGTGATGTCCCATCATCAGCAGAGGAGAGGTGGGGCCAGCGTTCAGCAAGCCATGATTCATGGCTTGGGCCACTTGCACAGCATGAGTGCAAACAGATGGGGTGGGTGTTTAAAAAAACTCCTTTTGTGGGATTAGCCACTCCTTTGCAGCTCTCTGTGCATTCATTCTGCACGGGGGTGAATGCAGAAAAATCAGGGGTGCCAAGAGTCTGTCACTGTTTTTGGGTTCCAGCCACAAAGCTGTGCCATGCCATGGGGTGGGGTGTCTGCTCCCCAGGTGGAAAGTGGCTTTATTTACAGCACGAGTTTGAGGGGCAGCTCCTTATCCTGATTTTTAATACCAGAGAAATGTACAGTCCTTACAGGGTGGCTGCATTGTAGCATGGGCTGTTCTGATCTGTACACTCTCAATCATTAATATCACTGGACCACCAAGTAAAGAAAAATTTTTTCCTCCTATTTTCCTTCTTTTTAAATTGTTCCTGGAAGACCTATAAACCTTTTAGGTGAGGCAAAGAGAGGGACTTTTCCCCCTCATGCAGAGTCTGTGGCTGCAGCCTTTGTCCTCAGCGCTGAGCTGAAGGTTTCTGCATGGTGTGCTCATCAGAAATGCTCTGCGAAAGAAACCAGGGTGACAAATATGGTGTAAATAGATGGAAGAGGGAAAACTGAGTCAAGTCACCCCCTCCTGATTGTGCAAATAATGTTTTAATGGCAAATGTGTGAGGTGAATGAGAGGCCTTTCCTCCTGCTCACAGCAGGGTCAGCCATGAAGTCAGAGCAGGTTACTCAGGGCTGCACCTAACTCCATCTTGAACACCACCAAGGATGGAAACTGCACAATCCCCTGGTCCCTTGCTGGGCTGGCATCCTGATGAGTAAGTTTCTCCTCATGGGTTTGAACTTCACTGGTTTCAACCTATGCCTGTTCTCTTACCATGGTGAGCAGCCTGGCTGCTTTTGGTCATCTCCTCACAGCTGCCATGAGCCCCCTCCCAACCAAACCCCCTCCTCTCCAGGCTGGACAAGCCCTGTACCCTGATCATGCTAGTGCAGCCCAGGCTGTCATCACTGCATGGTGGCCCCTTAGTAGCCAAGGTCAGAAGAGCTTTATCAGTGGAAAACAATGCACAGTTCCTTTGGTGTTTCATGGCTAGGTGAAGGAGAGTGTGTCCTCTTCCAGCATTTAATTGTGGAAAAAGAAACAAAACTGAAGGTAAAAACCTTCAGGGTTACCTTCAGGGGCAGGAAAGCTGAGCAAGCAGCAAACACCACTTGCAGGTTCTTCCCATCAAGGACTGTCAATCCCACGTGCCAAGGTCCCCTACACAGAATGAGCTGCTCCTCCTTGTGAGGACCAGCCTTGCTCCACCCTTGGCTTGGCACTGCAATTAGGAAAAGCTGATTTGTGCTGCCACCAGTTCCCCTTCCTGAGCCAGGCAGTGCCTCTCGTGAGCTGGCCCCTCTGTTTTTCCAGCCCTGCAGTGAGCACATCACTTCCCAGAACTGCTCCCTGCTGATGGCACCTCCTCCCTTGGGGCTGCTGGCAGAGCTCCTGTCTCACTCCTGGGGAAGATTTCTATTAAACAGTGTAGCTTTTCCTTCTATAAGTGGTTTGTTTTACAATCTAAGTCACATTTATGTGACAAACTAGCCCTGCAGCTGGTCCTAGCAGTTCCTCACTACTTTTTGTGATTGGACTCTGTTGTCAGCACCTTGTAGTTTCCAGAGCTCAAGTGTCTGGGCTAAGACTTTCTCTACTGCCTTCATGAAGGTGAGTGGAGGATTTTTTTTGTATGTACTGAAGTATCTTTGGTTAGTGCCAAAAATTATTTTAGCAGAAAAAATGTTGTTTTGCCTGTACTTAAAAAAAAAAAAATCATCAGCCATTTAACTTGAAGCTTAGCCTCTGTTTTGGAAGCAGTGCCTGAGGGTTGTGAATGGTTTCTGCCTTTTGTTAGAAAGGTGCTTATGGCTTTTTAGAAAGGAAAAGTCATGTAAGTGTGAGCTTCTGGGAGAGACCATCCAGAGTCCTGATAGACCACAAGGGGAAGTCCCTAAAATACCTGGGCACCTAAGCTTGTCCTTGGGACTAACTCACACTCCCAGGCCCCTGGGATGTGCAAATAGTCATCAGGCTCTGCCTGGGAACAGGAGCTGTTCCCTAATGCAAAACAAATTTCCTGAGCCTGGCCAGGGCTGAGTGGCTCTTGCCTCAGGCTTGCCCCAGGAGGAGGTGCCCTCACCTGCCTCCCTGGGAAGGTCTCCCTCTGTAGGAAGGTGCTTCCTAGATGCTTATGGACAGCTACAGACTTGCCTAGAGGAGGGCATGTAGTGTAGGCACTCCAGAGGCAAATTTTCTCAAGGACATGGCAGGAGTAAGAGCATTTTATAGAGCAGATTCCCTCTGGAGCCCCCTGTCTGCCCAGGGAATGCATCCCCCTCAGCCATCTCTCCAGCTGAGCACCCAAATTCCTTCTCCATGTGCAATCAGTGGAGGACACCAGGCTTTGTTTCCTTTTTCACAAAGCTCTGGTTCACCCAGGTGCCCTGCACACCTCTTCTATAAGCTTTGTGTGGAGGAACACAAACACTTCTGGAGGGACCCAGTGGATTTGCTGGTTTCATTTGGATTCACCCATTTTTCCCTCTGCCATCCCCAGGCTGGTGAAACACAAACAGAATGGATGTAGCAAGATTTAAAGCAGGGATTTGTCTTTAGGGGGGAGTGTGGGAACACGAGGTTGCAAGTGAAGAGAACATAGAAGACAATCCTGGTCAATCACTAACCTGTCTTTACCTCCTCCAGTTGTCCCAACCCCTCCTGGCATTGCCCCAGACCAGGATGCCTCAATCTGGGGATTTTGGATCTAAGCCTTCAAGGAATATGGGCCTTGGGGATCCTTGTTGGTATCTCCAGCTCTCCATCTCAGGAGGCTCCTTACCAGGAAGGTCTCAGGGGACCTTCCAGACAAGCCTGGGAGTTTCTCTGTACTCAGCCCTCCTGGTTAACTGGTTCATATCAGTTCTCTCAGCTTGATACCAAACATTCCACAGCAGCTTCCCAGAGGGGTAAAACTCCTGTTGTTCTTCAACAGAAAAATGTAAAATCTCATGGTAACCAGTGACCCCTTTCTTATTGCTGCTCTCTTGAGCTACCAAGCAGTGACAGGAGCCATCCCAAAATTCCTGGGAGAGAGCCTCAGCCACTGTAACCCAAAGAGAATGAGTAGGGGCTGAGGGCACCACATTCTCCTTCCACTCCTGCTCCCCTTTCTGGCACCATTTCAAAATACAGCAATACATCATTCCCTGGGTTTGCTAGGGAGCAGCATGGAAAGCTTCCCTCAGGTGTCCTGTGCTGGGACTGGAACAGGATGTGCTGGGAACAAGGTGGGACAGATCAGGGGAAAAGAAGCTGAAGACAGGGGCATGGAAAGTAAGGGAAGAGAGAAAATAGGAGAGGGTCAGCGCTAGAAACAGAGCAGGGAAGGCAAATCTTGAGCATAGATAAGAGGATAAAAGTGGGGGGAAACAGCAAATTGTGAGGAATATTTGGGAGAAAATGTAGTGGCCTGGGCATACAGGGGAGGTCAGAGTCAGTAAAATATACAAAGGGTTCTCCCAGCTTGAAATGCTGGCACTATAACAGGGTCTAGCAAGTGGTTCTTTAGTTTAGATGATGAAATCAAAGACTCCAACCTGCTGATAGTCAATATGTGGCAGCACAACTCCACACCACAAACTAGCTATTTCCAATTATTGCAAAACAGAAAAGCAAAAAAAACCCTAATCAAAACCCAAACAAAAGCACCAATAAACCCCAGACAGAAGCAGAGCACAAGTGAGATTAAGATTGCAGTCTCAGGTGATGCTGGCATGAAGAGGAACATGCATTGCAATGAAGATTGCAAGATCTGTGTTTCCCTTCTGGCAGGATCTTGGAGCTCTATGGAGCAAATCTGGGAATTCAAGGAAAAGATAAAACAGTTTTGTGATGAAGGTACATTGATGTTTTCCTGCTGCAGGCCCAAAGTGATGTGAGGCAAGTCAGAGGTTCTTGAGCTAAAAATAGTCTTTACTTACCAGATCAAATGTGCGTAGGCACAAAAGAGGCTGAATAATACAAAGAAAGACTTGTACTTTCTAAGCAGCCCTTCCTAGTTTTTGAATTATTGGCTAATTTTCTGCATTTTTTGGAAGTGAAACATTTACACTTTTCAAAGTGCTATTTTACTCTCTAAAAATGGCTGTGTTAGACTTTTCTGTCACTGCCTGCTCCATGGAAAGTCTCTGAGTTGGGTTTTGACTGCTGCCTGCCAGCTTTGCTCCAAGCAGGATATTTTCCATTTTGCATGCAACTGCCAGTAAAAAAAGTCCCAGAGAATTCCACGCGTGCCTCTGCACCTCTCCAGATAAGAGCTCCTTTTTATGTTAGTGCAACTATGTTGTAGCTAATTTTGTGCAAATAGCTTTGAGGCCAAAAGGTACTCCTGTACCAGAAGCTTCATTTAGTCAATGCTGTGTGGGCTCAAGAGTTTCTCACTCATTTTCCCCTGGCTAGGTTGGGTGTTGCAGATCCAAGAAGTTAAACAAACAAGTCTTATTTTAGTATTTTATTCAGCAGCATCACATTTATACAGTCACTTCTCAGACTAGAATAGGGAATTCCCTCTTTTCTTCCTCTTCCTCCTAATTTTTTTTTCCTGTGCTTACAGTCCCTGAACCAGGGCAGGATGGAGGGTGTTGGTCCAGCACTTCACTGACCAAGAGTTTTGCCCACAGGAGGAGTCCTGCCACCAGCTTGGAACCTGCTCAGGCTCTAGAGCAAACAGTGCTAAAAACAGCTTTCACTAAAGCCTAAGCCTGCTGAAAATGCCATTGCCAAAACCAGCAAAAAGATTCTTTAAATCCCTGTAGGACTTGGCGACCTTCCTCCAGCCTGGAGGCAGCACCTCTGTGCTCTGTGTTTTCACAGACACAATCACCTTCTTCTGCACATGCCAGAGGTGCTGCTGGAGACCCTCTGGCTCACAGCAGCCAAGCAGAAGAATGATGTCACTGAAATCTGCACCCACACCTGCACAGAATCCCAGGATGGGTCAGGCTGAAGGGACCACAGAGGGTCACAGGTGCCACCTCCCTGCTTCAGCAGGGCCATCCCAGAGCACAGGGCACAGGATTGTGTCCAGAGGGGTCTGGAATATCCCCAGTGAGGAGACTCCACACCCTCTCTGGTCTCTGTTCAGTGCCTGGCACTGCCCAGGACAGAAGTTGTGCCTCCTGTGCAGGTGGAACCCCCTGGGCTCAGTCCCTGCCCGTGGCTCTGGTGCCATTGCTGGGCCCTGCTCTGACCCTCCCTGCACACAGGGACACCCAGGGCTCAGGGCCCCTCTCAGCTGGGGCTCCTCTCCAGCCTGGGCAGCCCCAGCTCCCTCAGCCTTTCCCTGGCAGAGATGCTCCAGGCCCTAAATCATCTCTGCAGCCTCCGCTGGCCCCGCTCCAGGAGCTCCCTGTCCCTGCTGTGCTGCTGATCCCAGAGCTGGACACAGCTCTCCAGATGTGCCTCCAGGGCTGGGCAGAGGGGCAGGAGCACTCCTGACATGCTCTTCCCAATGCACCCCTGGCTGCATGTCCTGTCCACCTACCCAGGGAGGGTCAGTGTAGCTCAGTCTTGGGGCACAAACTATTTCATTGCCCAGGGAATTGTCAGAGAGGAACTAAACCCGTTTTTGTATTCCTAATTTGTACCTTCTATGATCAGCCACATGCTGCCCACTTTGCCCCCACTTTTCCACCTTTACCCACCCACAGTAGAGAGAGAAATAGATATTCCTTCAATTACTGACTCTTCCCCAGAGGAGAGGCTCTCCCATGGGAGCAGCTCAGCACCACAGTTTCACCTATAGGGAGGCAGGGAGATGGGGATTCCCTTTCCATTTCCTCCCTTCCTGCAGACAGAGTTTGAAACAGTGTTTGTAATCAGTGGAATGACTCAGGAAAGCAACTCTGGCAGGGTGGGGAGCCTAATTTGGGAAAAAAAAAAAAAAAAAAAAAAAGGCAATGACTTTTGCTTTAGGATATGTTGGCTGATATTCAGCTATCAGTACACAAAGGGCTCTTGTTCCTGAGCCATTAGCTAAATGAATCAGCAGAGATTTCCAGCAGTGTTTCTCCTGAGTCCCATCTCCTGTTCTGCACAGGCTGGGAGGGCACGTATCCCTCTGCCACTGCAGGGACAAACAGGACACAAACAGGAAGGTGCCTTTTCAGAATGTGAGGTTACTGTAAAAATAAATCATGACTCTTCTGCGGACAACAGCACACACAAATTATGGGAAATATTTTCAGCTTTTACCATTGCAAAGGGAGCGAATGTAAACAGCCCAGCTGGCACAGCAGGCTGACACTGGGTGTGGGATGGCTCACAGCCCTGCAGCTCCAAGGCTGCCACAGCATTCCCAGTGCTCCCAGTGCTGTGGTGAGGAGAGAACAACCCCCTGTGCTGCCCAGGGCTCTGCTCCAACCAGCCCAGCACACCCACACCAGAGCACGGCACCCAGACTCAGGGTGGGGATCCCTCTCTGAGGGTCTCCGAATAACCTTAGTTTCAGTTCCTTCATTTCCAACAGAAGCTGAATGATGCAGCTGTCCAGAAGTCATTGGAGCACCTTCCCTGTGGAGACAGGCTGGTAAAGTTGGGGCTGTTCAGCCTGGAGAAGGGAAGGTTGGTGTATGGACACCTCACAGAATGTTCCAGTAGCTGATGGGGCTACAAGGAAGCTGGAGGAGGATTTTTCATCAGGACTGTAGTGACAGGACAAGGGGGAACAGCTTCACACTGACAGAGTAGGTTTAGATGGGGTATCAAGAAGAAATTCCTTCCTGTGAGGGTGGTGAGGCCCTGGCACAGGTTTCCCAGAGCAGCTGTGGCTGCCCCATCCCTGGCAGTGTTCCAGGCCAGGCTGGATGGGGCTCTGAGTAACCTGGGATAGTGGAAGGTGTCCCTGTCCATGGCAGGTGGTTGGAACAAGTTGATCTCAAAGATCCCTTCTGACATGAACTCTTCCATGTTTCTGTGATTCTAAGACTCCCAAGGCACCAGGAGGGTTTTGGGCACCTTCTGGAGCCTTGTGTGCTGCAAGGAAGAGGCTGTGCCCAAGTCCCTGGGGAGGCTGGTGGGATTGACACAGGAACACATAGGTCTGCCTCCCCCCACTCCCAAAAAAGAAAAAAAAAAAAATAAAACACCCAACTTCCCAAAGCAGCTGGGTTGAGAATAAGTGGCCATGTGACTTCCCTGCTAAAGGTAATTGAGAAAGGCAAGGATGAAATCTTCCCACAGAAGAAAGGAGATTGGTTCTCTCTCCCAAAAACTATGGAGAGGCTTTTATCTGTCACAGCAGGGTTCCCTCTCTGCCCCAGTACCAGAAGGTGAGATGGATCCAAGAGGCACTTTGCTCCAAATCCCTGAAAACAATTAAGAGACAAACTTCTCCACCTTA
Source organism: Oenanthe melanoleuca (assembly GCF_029582105.1). NCBI lineage: Eukaryota > Metazoa > Chordata > Aves > Passeriformes > Muscicapidae > Oenanthe > Oenanthe melanoleuca. The sequence goes on from NC_079334.1 coordinate 9,449,651, forward strand.
TTTAAATTACTGTAAAAATTTACAGCGAGTACAGAGGGCATGGGAAGTACCCCAAGAGGATGGTTTCTATCCTCTATGTAACTGGAACTTTTAAACTCCTGGCTATTTACAGCTGCCTTGCTGTAAAATCAAACACCTCTCAGAAGCTCTTTTCTCCAGCATCAGCCCTTAGGAGACAGCTATCACAGCCCTGGGCTCTGAAAAGCTGTTGCCTTAATATACAAAATTTACCAACCCCTTTTTCTGATGGATCAGGCAGACCTGGGATGTGGGACACACAAGATCAAGGCATGTGTCCCTGAAGTTGGTTTGATGACTGAGCCATGCAGGCTCACCTGGCAGATGCATTATCAGTGCTGAAGGTGTGATTATCATTAAGCTAAATGAGGACTCACAGGTGTTTCCATGCTCAGCACTTACCTATGAAGATGGAGAGCACTGGCAGGTGATTGATTTGGGCTTGTTTTGTTTTGTGGGGGCTTTAATTTTTAGCACACCTGCATGAAGGGAAATCATTGTTTACCACCCAGCAACAGATGATTGTCTCATCTGATTTGTAGCAATCTTTATAATAAATGCAAAAAATTATTTCTGCTGTTGAACTGAATTATGGTGATACTTTCCAATGTATCCCACCTTACAGAAACTAAGAGGCCTGTAAGAAAAGGTTTCTCTTGTTTACTGAAACTGAAGAGTTAGTTCATGCGAGTTCATGCACTCTCATCACATAAAACAGGACTTGTTTGTAGAAAATACAACAAAAAATTGTCTTTTTGCTGGCCAAGGCACACAGGAAAAGGTTAATATACCAATTTAACCTGGTTATACACATCAGCTATTTAGAAGTAGCAGAAGTTCAAAACTTAATTATGCTTAAATATGCAAATAGGGGATAGACACACACGTATGTGCACTGTCAGCTGAACAGCCACACTTTGGGCAGCTGGACAAAACTTTACTGTGTTTTTCTTCTGTGAAAATAAGTTTGTGACAATACCCTCACTCCCATTTCCAGTCTTACAGCCATGGTACTGCATGAGTCCAATAGAAATACATCCATAGTCTGCCTTGTCAACTCAAAAAACAACTTGAAAAAACCCCAGCAACACTTGATAACACACACACAGCTTTCTCAATTTGCACCAAGTCTGACTCACTTCAAAATCCTGACTGCTTGGCACTTACAGCTCAAATGACAATACAGAGGCAAAACAATTCTCCACACTTCAAAGGAAGTGCCAGTCAGGCAGCCATGGAATTTGGAATTTTGATCCTGCCCACCCTAACAAAATGAGCCTTATTAGACTTAACATGAAAAGGGAATAGCTAATGAAAGCACCCACGGTGTCTTGTCCAACACACACCTAATTCCACTACAAATTGCAGCAGGGACAACAGCACGACGAGCCTGGAATGCTGGGATTCCAAGATACCAGTGCAGCATGGATTGCAAGTTCAACAGGGAGGACCACATGAGGATGCAAGGTTCTTCACCTTGGTGGGACACCTGCCACATGGTCAAGAGCTGTCACTGCTTCTGCCAGAGGCAGCACTGGGAATAAAAGTCCTGCCTGTGGTTAACCCTGGTTTGGCTCCAAAGCCAGCAGGAGCACAAAGAGGATTAATCTGGCTATCTATGGTATCCACAGGTACCCACCCTCTCCTCCTCTTTCCGATAGGAAAGAAATCTCAGTTCAAAACTCTAAGCCAAATTGAACCTGGCAAGTTCAACATACAAGCATGGAAATAAAATCAAACCATTCTCAGAAAAGTTTGTATTTTACCCAAAAGCTTAAATGCAAAGGATTGGCCATTTCAAAAATTTCACTGTGCTCATTCCCTAAACCTTTTGAGACTGCAGCACATAAAACTCAGTGCTCAGTGTCACATTTGGATTGGGAATGCTGTAGGCACATGATGAGAGCTGGGGTGGGGACTGTGCCATCAGACCACATCCCAAAAGCCTGAAAATCTGAAAATCTGCATTTCTCAAAAAACACACTAAATTATTTTCTTCTTCATTTCATGAGAAGGAACAAGCTGGCATTCCATTGGTTTTGTCCTCTTCCAAACCTGGAAGGGCTGGTTTGGGATCCAAGCAAGATTCCCAGCCAGCTCTCACTAGGATGAATTCTGCAGTCATCACAAACAGCTTTCAGAGTGACTTGTAATTGCAATGAAAACTCCTATTCACACCTCTTGGAAATATTGGTTTAGGCTGTTCAGTTGAGGATGAGTGAAACAAGTGTGAACTAATGCATATTCCCAACTGTTCTCATCTTATTACAGGCAAGAATAAACTTCTGCTGTAGGAAAAGGAAATTCTGGAACAGCCACACAAAACTGTAGTCTCAAAAATCCGTCCCTGTCTATACTGCTTAATTTTTCAGCATTGTTCAGCTACTGCCAGACATAAACCAGTGTTTTATAGGAGGAAGAAAAAGGAGAGAAGCTGCAGTGTCCAGCTCTGGCCAGACACTGCATGGCCAGACTGCAGAGAACTGCAATAAAAGACCTAACTATGTTTAGGTAATGCCTAACTGCACAAGGTACAAGAGGGGCACCCACACCACAGTAAATATAAGAATGATTTGGGTACTGTCTGTGTCTAAAAGCCAGTGGAAAGACTCAGTGTTAAACACAGGAAGTAACAAAGGAAATGCATGTCCCTCTTCCTACAGCACAATGGCCCTTCCTCACAAGAACACAGCCTGACATCCATCTCAGCCACTCACAGTATACATCCCACACATCCAGATGGTTACAGCTCCTCTGGGAAGCACAATTCCTGGGGACTGCAGCTCTCAGAGTGAACAGTCTCTTCACTGGAATCCTCTGCTCCTGCTGCTGACCACTGATTTTAGACACACATTTTATCTGTTTTTCCAAGCAAAGTAGGAGCTGAGATGATCAAGCCAAGTTCAATGAGATCAAATGGGATGCTAAAGCAATTAATAATAGACAGGGATCTGGCTACACTGCCAGCATTTATAGCTATAGTCTTGCTGCTGTTTATTGTTATAGCTTTACAATGAAAATAATTTTTTTAGAAGTAATTCAAGGCTAGCAAACACCAAATCACTGGTGGACTTCCAGTGACACTTCTTTTGCTGTCTGATGTCCCTGAAATCAGGTATAGCTGCTGGAGTTTCTCCTCCTGCTGTGCATATATCTTATTCCTCCTGGCTTCTCTTCCCGTGCATTCCAGGACAGCAGCCAGACCTTCTGACACTTGCATGATCTGGAACTTTCACACCCATGGGATTCTGGTTCCTGTATCAGCTCTTTCCTGTCTGAGGGCTGATCAAGATTAGAATTAGTTAAGAAGGATAAACAAGGAGATTTGGAAAAAAAAAAAAAAAAGAAAGAAAAAGAAAAAAAATATACAGAGCAGGAACTTTTATTGAGTGAACTATCCCTGCTTCTTTCCTCAGCAAGAAAATTATCATGGCAACAAGAAAAAACATATAACAAAAAAAGAAATTAAAAAGTGCATCTGTTGCAAATAATATTATTCTTATCTCTTTTTGACTCTTCTTATTTTGCAGAGTTTAAAACAATATTTCCTCTTCCTTTTTTTTCTCAGACTGCAGCATCAGTCATTGGTTTCTTCTTCAGTTTCTGCAAAAAGCCCAAACAGACTCATAAGAAAATGTGACACAAAATACCTTGAATTTTTCAAATGTTTCATATCCCAAAATTAGATACACACCCCCCACACAGACACCCTTCCAAAGAATATTTATGGCATATGACACCTTTCAACAATTCTAGAGTAAGGTAATTCTATTTCCAAGATAAAAGCCTGAGAATCCAAACAGAAAACCCTCCCTTCCCCTTCTCCCTTCCTGGCAAAGGTCTGCCTTGAAGAGATGTTTATGCCTCTGGAAGTCTTAGAAATAATCAGTTCTGTGTAGCCATACAGCTCACAACAGATGATGTCTGAGGAAACACAGAACTTTGCCATCTATTTTATTGACTTTTCTGTCCCCATTTCCATAAACAGATGGATCTAAGATCTAGGTATAGGATCATGGGACCTGTCTTGGGCAGCAGCTCACAAAAAAAATCATGTCACAGTTTCCATCCTGCATTCAGGGGAGCTACTGCTGTCTTGGAACTCTCTCCCTCCCCCCCTTCTTCTCCAAGAAAACAATCAACTGGTTACCAACAACAGTCTCTCCTTCCTTGCTACCGCTCTCTACATCCCCTTTTTCAGTGGGTGCTGCCAACTCTGTTTGGTAGCTCTGGTAGGAACTTTGCTCTGGTGGTGTCACTTCCTTTTGTTTTCCAGTCTGTGGCATGGATTCCAGTACTGTTCCATTGGGCACTTGAAGGAGATATGGCTCTGTGAAGTACTGTCCTCCAGCCACGCTAGAAAAAGGCATCTGGGAATGGAATTGATAGGAGAAAGGAGCTCCCTGCATGTAGAAATCACTCCAGGGCAAGGCTGGATAGGCAGGGATGTCTGCTGAGGGAAAAGCCACCAAGAAAAGAAGAATAATTAAAATAATGAAAGCATGCCTACATACAAGATGTGTGTGTTTTGCTTTGCTCAGTGCAAACACAGCACTGCAGTGCAGCAGACACCACATACACATCAAGGATCTTTTAGCTCTTTACACTGCAGTGTATTTAACCAAAACATGGTTCTTAGGAAGAAAAGCTTAGGAAGTTTATAGCATTGTTATAATCTAAAAAAAAAATAAAAAATCCATGCCACTCAGCACTGAGTGTATGTAATGACAGTAGAGATACCCTCAGTTGTTTTTTTTCTATTCCCATTTCCCAAGTTAGCTCTGCCAGGCATAAGACGGATGCTTAATCTTCACTTTCTTTTGTAAAAGCTGTAAACCAGGAATATTTTGTTAATTAATATCCATAATTCAACTAGGCTGCTCACCTGCTGATGTAAGACTCACAGGTGTGTCTGCACTTTAGGAATCCTGGAACCTTTTCAGGAAGAAATTCCTCCCTTTCTAGAGTGATAAGGCACTGGAATTCAGAGGAGTTGTGGCTGCCCCATCCCTGGAAGTGTTCAAGACTAGTTTGGATAGGGCTCTGAGAAACCTGGTCTAAGCAAAGGTTGTCTCTGTCCATAGCAGAGGGTTGGAACTGGATGAGCTTTAAGGTCCCTTCCAAACCAAGCCATTCCAGGATTCTATGATTCTGTGAACTTGGTCGTCCCCACTGCATAACAGAAAAGCCATCACTGCTGATTGTGCTCTGGACAGCAGTATGCAGTAAGAGAATATCAACTCTGCCTCTGTTCCTTCAACAACCTTCCAACTTCACCAGCTTGCACCTTATACACACCCCTTGATGCTCATACAACATGTCCCAAGGAATGGAACACACACTTGTGTATCAAGATAGAAAAACATTTAATTTGATGCAGTGTGGGGCACATCCCTTTCATTATTTTTGGCACTTCAGACTGAAAAACCACAGAAAATAATAATTAAGCCTTGGAACTAGAGCAGGGAGCAGGGGCAAGTGTGTTAGATAGCATGGGTGCTGCCAACCTGTCCTGCACAATGTCAGCTGAGAAGAGTGGGGACAGGAGCCAGCTTGTAGCCTGACGTGAGTCAGACTGAGTCAGACTTCCCTCCCTGACAAGGTACACAGACCTGGTACAAAAACAGCAGCAGCATCTGTGGGCAAAACCTCTTTGTTCTCTCATGTCATAAGACAAGAGATGGAGCTTTCAGAGTGTGACCTTAATTTAACAAACCTGTCAGTCCAAATGAATTAACTACAACAGTTTGCAATTTGGGCTTGAATAACTTCAAAATACAAAGCCCAGAACCAAAACAAGGAGATGAACAATGTCATTTTTACCTAGGGGTTTTTTTTTGCTTTTTTTTTCCACCAGAAAATTATGCTGGTGTGCATTCATCTCAGTGCTGCTGAAAATTCAAGTCAGAGGAAGAATCTATGTCCATACTTTGCTGGCTCCTGTCTCTCTTCTTTTGCACTATCCTAAGATACATAACATGATTTCAAACTGGGTTCTGCAGAAGCCAAACAGTGAGAAGGCTGTTTTTCCTCACCATCTCCAACTAAACCATTTGCTGTGGCACCTTTTCCACTTTGCACCTTGACTCCCATCACATGCAACAAAGGGATGTTTGTGTACACAACAGAACACTCCTGGAAAAGGAAAGTTACTTCTCCAGTCCAGACATAACCTCTGCACTATCTGACACATTCACATTTAATGCTCTTCCTGACATGTGCAGTTTGGGTAGTAACTTTTGATTTAAATGAATGGGTCACTCAGCACTTTTAAAAAACCAAGCATACAAGCAAAATAGGTGAAAAAAGATGGGCACATCTATAGATCTGTATAGGTATGTGGATGTTCCTTCTTTCTGTCACAGTCATCAGTGAACCCACTGATCATGCCAAATATTTCAGGCTATCATTTAGTTACTCCAGAGGAGCAGGATGCCAAAATATTTCAGAAATTTACCTGAATTACCATTTGGCTGCTGTGGCATGAGTGGTCCCCCGGTGTGGTTTTGTACATAGTCTTCTGTGGCTCCATAGCTTATGGCTCCACTGCTGCCAGGTAAGTCAGGGAAAGCTGGATGGGACTCCAGGGGTGCTGGAGGAGGAAGGTGGTCACTGGAGAACATATTGCTGGCCAGGTGACCTTGGTGACAGAACTGGGAGAGCTGACAGACTCCCCCCTGGCTGCTGTACTGACAGTAGGTGGCCTCCAAGTTGTCTGCAGGCTCCAGCTGCTCGGGGTAAGGGCAGGAAACTGGTGAGCTGAAGCTGCAGAGAGCAAGAAGAGAGGCAATCCAGAGATTAAAGGAGGTTCAACAGGTACACCAACCTGTCCAATTAGCAACTGTTTTATTGCCAAGCCTTCCTCCCAAATGCCAAGCACAGGACAGGGGCCAAAGCACTTCCACAGCAGGATTCTTGAACAATTTGTATTAGTGGGATTATCTTCCCACTCTCCAAAGCACACCCCAAAGCGTGGAACAGACTCACTTTCACTCAACAGGAATACAATCCTGAGAGCACCCTGAGTACAGGCAGCACCTGTCTCACAGCAGGCACCCTGTCGTATTACACACATTACACAGCTTTTTACACTCCCTTTAAAGGATATTATCACACCTGCATCTCACTTTTCATTAACGCTCCCACCTAATTCCTCATGCCCTGTCCCACAGTCACCCTCCCAGAGCTCCTCCGTTTTTTTCACCTCCCTCAAAGTCACTCTTATCTGCTCCTACCCTTGATTCTGGACGCCGTAAGAGAAGGCTTCCCTGGAGACATTTTCCTGACTGGCCAAGCTGCATTGGCTGCTGGGCGTGTCCACCATCAGGGGAACAATGTGGCTGTACGGGTTGAAGGCCATGCTGAGTGGCAGGCTGGCCCTGCGGATGGGAGGAGGGCTGGGAAAATTAGGGAAGCTCTCCACGCCGCTGGAATTGAAGTGCGGCTGCGGCAGCGCCTTGCTCTGAGGTTGTGCTTCACAGGGTGCCACCATTCCTGCCACCGAGGGGGCTGCGAATAAAACAGAGACTGTCACGCTGTGCTGTCACACTGGGAATCTGCAGGAGCAAGCAGAGGGAATGACAAGAGGAGCAGGAAAGAAAAGCAAGATGCCAGTGAAGAATTAACCAGTGGAGGTTAATTGATGGGAATAAAAGTAAATGAGTACCAGCACTGCTGTTGAGAAACAAAAGGGAGTAGTAGCAAGCTCTCTGGAACACAGGATGATGTTTATTGGTTAAATAAAATTACCTTTGTGATTTCAGTCTCTGCATACTATCTTTATCCAGCTCTCAAGAAGGCAGTCAAATGAAGTAAAGTACTTCTTGGAAAAGAGTCAGGAACAATCTCCCAGTCATCTTCCATTTCTACTGTCCTCTGGGAAGAGTGTGCTGCACAGATCACCCTTTTGAAAAAATGAATGTGCTTTGAAAGAAACAAAGCTGTGCCTTTACAAAGTCACAGTCTAGGCTCGTTTGAAACACATTTTCACTCCTGGTTCGGCTTCTGATGAGTCATGCCAAAAACAAATATTAAAAAAGTAGAGATGGCAGTGGAAGGTCCTCGAGAAAAAAGAAGACGGGAGGTGAAAAGGAAACAACACCTTTTGGTTGCTAGAATCTTGTCTGGTCACCTGTCTTCTCAGTCATTGCTGGAAAAGGAGAGAGGAACAGTTTCCTACAGAACAGCCTCTGTAGAAAGAGGACAATAGAGGAAATTAAAGGTCAGAATCAGGTATGCTGGTGATCCAGAGTAACAACTATACATGAAGCTCAAGAAGCTTGGGCATGGTGCAAGAAAATGAGCTTCTCTCTGATTGTGGCAATTACCAAATGGTTTCTCTCTTCACAAATGTAGCCATCGCATGTGCAGGAAGCTGCACAATGATTTCTCCAGTCTAACTAGACTGAACCAGCACAAAGATGAGGAAGAGAAAAGAAAACATCACCAGCTGCTCAGGTGAAGCTCTCCCACACATGGCAGAGCTTTCAGGTAAAGTCTGCAGCTGCACTTCACCCTTGCAGGCATAGAGAGTAACATCAAATGTACTCCACCAGGTGTGACTCAAAGGCCCTAAACACAAACCTAAACATAAAGATGCCACAACAAGTATTAGCAGCCTTTAGAGAATTTTGGAATGCATGTTCTGAGAGCTGATGAGGAGTTTCCACTTCAACATCTTTCAGCACTGTTTTTCAGATTCCTCAGTGTGCTGGGCAGTTTTGTGCCTCTTATTGCATCTTCCCACATTCTGCTTTTTCTAACTCTCTCAACCATGGAGAGAAGGAATCACAATGTTTAAATGAAAACTTTTCAGGTTTTCAATAGCCCTGATTTTGGGCTCTGTCAGAAAACTGAAGCAAGATCTAGGATGGCATCTCTGAAGCATTCACATGCCCAGGCAGTTCTCAGTGGTTTATGTTTTCTGTTTGAACACACTGTTTATCCATGCCAGGCAGCACCTCGGATGTACCTGTCACATTCCTGGGTTTTGGCTTAGCCAGAAATGAAACTGAAGATCTCTTCTGATTTGTTTAAACCCTTCTTTAGCACTGGTTCTCCTGACCATTGTGCTCCAGAATGTTCACCCAAACATTATGGAACAGCAGCCATGGGGGACACAGGAAAAGCAATCTATATCCAGGTAAAGCTCCAGTTCAGTAATGAGAGCTGTTCTGCAGATGGCCCTGCTCTTCCTCAGGATGAACACAAGCAGCCCAGGAAATCACTTCTAAACTCACTTTCATATCTACTAAGACTTTTTTTTTAATATTTGCAATGCTTAGTGCCGATGATCTTTGTGGATTGTGGCAATAGGACCCTCAGGCAATGAGAGTGTGAAACAGCACCCTCAATCTCCCAAGAGCTTGTTCAGCCTTTTCTAAAGCCAGCTCTGCTTCTCTGTCCTTCCAAAGAGACACTGAAATTGTGCCTTCTAAATAAAGTCACAAATGCAGTAAGAAGAAACAATTCCCAGAGAAGTCATATCTGCTGAATCTGACATATCTACAGAAGATTCCAGAGTTGTTCCATGAAGAATTACAATCCCTGGCTTGAGATAATACTTGCATTGTACAATTCTGTGGCTCTTCCTGACACTGATGTAGAGAGAGAGCAAACCTCAGAAGGCTTTCCAGTGAACATGGGAATGTAACAGTAAGATTTTTATTTCTTGTTTCCATTACTTCTGGGTTCTCAGTCCATGAGACAATCTTAGGAATTTTTGGAGAACAATTTAATAATTTACAGCTTCAGATCTCTGAACCAGTCCTGGCACTACACTTAACTCTAGAAAGGTTATTCTGTTTCCAGTCTTTACTGGAACATCAAGGGCCATCACAAAGCTTTTGACAGATTCATCCTCATCTTGAAATTATGAGAAAATGAATTTATTCAAAATTTGTTTGAAAGCCAGAGTCCTATAAGTGAAGTCACTGGAGATTGTCATTTATTTACTGTTCTTTGACAGACCATATCTAACTTCATCCAATTGCTCCCAAGATTCGCATTACAATCCCATCTTTGCCAGTGAATTTAATCACCTTGCTATTTGCTTAAGAGTTACCAGGGTGGGCTCCTGACAGGTGTCCTCAGCAAGGCAGACACATGAAAAAAGGATTTCCTGCAAAAGCACCAGTGGGGTAGAAAAATCTCCTCCCACATTTCAATCATGCTGTCTAGCAAAAGTAAAAACAAAAACAACAACAAAATATTTCTAAGATCAAAGCAACCTCAAATGTGAAGTTTTAAGGCACAAAAGGCTGTTATGGAAAGTAGTGTGGCTACTATATCCAAATCAGAAGCCATAACTGCTAGCAAGGTAACACACATCTCAAATACAACTCACTGGCATTTTTCATCAGTTTGTTTGGAAAACTGGTGAAAAGATAAAAACAAACAAACAAACAAACAAACAAACAAAACCAAACAAACAAACAAAAAAAAAAGCAGATCAACAGAGACTACTGAGTAGAGCAAGGAAAAACAATGGAAATTGCAGCACTGAACACACTGCAAAGGTTTCATGCACTTAAATAATTTTCTTGTCCTGCTGAAAGTGGTTGAAAAGGAAAGCACCTGTCCAGCAGGTCACACTCTGTGGGCCCAAATGCACCATGATGCACAGATCACAGAGGCCTTTGCTGAAACCATCCATGAGCTGTTTCCACAAGGGACACTACTAAGCAATTGGTTTTTCCCTCTAAACTGACAACCTTTTATATTCATCTTTTGCTCCTGTTAATGTAGATTTTATCCTAGCCAGGTTTTGTTTCCTTCATTTACTGAGGTACCCTAATAAATAAAACAAGTGGTCCATGGATAACTCTATTTCTAGGCAAGCTTTTTTTTCTGAACAAGGATGCTGAACAGATTCAAGTCACGTTTGCTTTCTTTTTCCTTCTGTTTCATTTTTTGTTTACATTCTTAAAGAGAAGAAGTCTGACTTTGCAATGGTAAACAACAACAAAAAAAGTGAGTTTCATTCCCCATAGCTCTGTTATCCTGCACCTAGTAAGGCAAAACTTCAACTGGAGCTTTCCAGGTGATTGTGCCAGACAGATTTCTCTTCTACAAGGACTCTCTACATGTAGTATCAGTCTTTTCCCTCAGAGAGGACACTTGCCCTTTTTCTTCCTTACACATTGCACCAAGAATTCAGATGGGACCTTTCTTTGCTGTCAGAAAGAATTGCATATGTTTTCCATGTGGAGAGCTGCATCCCAGTGTGCAGATACTCCAGAAATAAATGGCTCACTGTAAGCAGAGGACAAGATCATGTCCCTAATTGAAATTTTATTTCTCTGACAGACATTATCTAATAGGGCAAATGGCTTCATGCTGACAGAGAGACAGGTTTAGATTTTATATTAGAAGGAAGTTCTTCCCTGTGAGGCCCTGGCACAGGTTGCCAGAGCAGCTGTGGCTGCCCCATCCCTGGAAATGTTCAACGCCAGGTTGGATGGGGCTCTGAGCAACCTGGGCTAGTGGAAGGTGTCCCTGCCCATGGCAGAGGGGATGGAATGAGAAGATCTTTAAGGTCCCTTCCAATCCAAACCATTCTGTGATTCCCTGATATTCTCTCCTGACTAAATAGTGTGTCTGCAGAGGTACTTTAGGAACCAGGAGAGGTTCCTAAAGCATAGAAATCAGAGATATTTATTAAACAAATTCTTTCACAAAACCTTGGTTTCTATCCAATACAGGGCTCAACAGACTACACCACTTTGTCACTCTGAAAGCAGTGAATTACTCAAACACTTTGACCATACTTACTCTGTTGCAAGAAGTAGAAAAACTGGAACTAACTGAATTACAGTCCTATTGGTTAAAAAGGTCATTGGATTGACTAAAAGAGCCCTTGCCTTAAGAGGATGACAGGCAAATTTAAATGACAGAAGTACTAGATTAGGTTATAAAGTATCTCAATTACATACTTTTAGCAACACATGAAGCATTCTAAGCTTATTGATGCTATCTTACAGTTGCTTTCCACCATAGCAAAATACCTTTAAGATAAAAACACTACTAAAAATTTTGAGTAGTTCTTAGAAAATGAGTTGCAGGAACTGGCCTTAATACTGATAACTAATTACTGTTATATTTAGAATACAACGAGGGGAAAAACATAATAGCATGAAATTCTGAAGAATTAATTACACTGGGAAACAGGAAAACACACACAACAGTACCATATGTCAGCACATCTACTGCTTGGGATATCTGCCCCTAAGGAAGTGGTGGAGTCCTCATCACTTTGGAAATCTTCATATTTTGCCAACTTGGAAACACAAAGGTATCTAGGAAATGCTTTAGGGAGCACTCCTGACTCTAGGGAATGCTCTTGGACTGCACACATCAATCAACAACTAGACAAATCCTCTCTCTTTCAGTGCCATCAATCTTTCAACACAGCTCAGGTAGAAAACTGGTTGAACAGCACACCCCACTGACTTAAAACTCCACTGCAACAGTGATTAAATCCAGCCCTCAGCTTTGGAACTCAGCTACTCTCACTCCCTCAAAGTCTTGCACAAAATGGAAACATGCCCTGCCTGGAGAAGCCAAGGAAGCCCCTTTGGATGTTTTAAGGTGTGGAGTACCTGATGGAGCCTCTACAACACCAGCAGTTCACAAGAGTGCACCTTCCTTACACAGCTCACTTGGCTCAGGCTGTAGCCAGAATGTTTCCAGCTAAACCAGAATATGGGGAATGTGTTTCTGCCATGGAGAATATCAGAACCAAGAATTCCTTGCTGGCTTGTGCTAAGATAGAAACAAGGACTGCAAATCTGTCTCCAGAATTAGCATAGAGGCACCACAGTGCTGGTACATAACTGGTAGAGACTCAATCAGCAGTGAGCTGTTATACCTACAATCACTGGAAAAGACCTAAAGGACCATCTCATTCCCTGCCATGGGCAGGGACACCTTCCACTAGCCCAGGCTGCTCAGAGCCCCATCCAGCCTGGCCTTGGACATTGCCAGGGATGGGGCAGCCACAGCTTCTCTGTGCCAGTGCCTCACTACCGTTACAGGAAAGAATTTCTTCCTAATATCTAACCTAAATTTTCCCTCTTTCAGTTTGAAGCCGTTCCCCCTTGTCCCACCACTACAGTTCTGTATGAAAAGTCCCTCTGCAGCTTCCTTGTAGGCCCCTACAGGTGGCAGAAAGTTCCTCTGAGGTCTCCACAAAACCTTTTCTCCTTCAGGCAGAACAGCCCCTGGTTTCACCTTTTGCACTGATGGCATAAGGCTCTGACATGGCTTTTCCTAAAGCATTTGGGGACCTCCCTCCACCAGGTAATGCTGCAGCACTCGTGCTAGTTGGGGTCTCACCTGAGGCAGAGGTGGGGGATGCAGGGTGTGTGTTGAGCAGGCTGGAGGAGTTCCCAGCTCCAGGGTCTCCTCCCAGCATGGCAGGCTGGTCTCCAGCAGCATCAGGCAATGGAGGCATGGGCAGAGGAGGTGCCCTACAGCAGACACAGAGGACAAGGCAGGCATTATGACCAATCATGCACTCTTCTATCTGCCAAGGGGCAGATCCTACATCGCCAGCAGGTGCAAAGGGAAAGCACTGGCTTTCCCTTTCCTTGCACAAGTGCAAGGAATGCTGTATCAAAAGTTTTTGGGGAAGCAGCCCCAGGTCACTTGTATAGGACAGGCAGCAGGAACAGTGCAATGAAATAAGGTACTCTCCAATTTTTCACTTTAATTTTTCCTCTTTTCATTGTTTTCTTCATAAGAAGATACTCACTCCAGATTGCCATAAATACATCCCTATGGAGATTGATTCTCCCTTCCCTTGAAAGACCATCTATCCCCTCACATATTCCCTTTCCCCCCTATTACTGTCCTCTGCTCACATATGAAAGGTGCTACCTTGTATTTCTCCAAAGAAGTCCACGACTTTCTAAGACTGATCTAAGCAAGCAGCATTTCCATCACCAAGTGAAAACCCATGGAAATGGAAAGCAGTGGTGGGAGAACTGGGCTAAAAGAATCCCCAAGCACACCCAAAGCACCGGGCGATGCATTCACAGAAAACTAAAAAATTAAGAGGTGATTCCATAAACTTTTCCATCTCATCCCTTGTTCTTTACATTATTTCAGCCAGAGCAATTTCAATAGTTTTATTTCATAATTAATTTGATTAATCTGTGCTACAGGCTAAGTAAAAGGACTTTTAAGAGGGTCGACCACAATTTGCCCAGAAATCTGACAGGCTACCTAGGTCCAACTCAACGCTCAGCTCTTCACTCTTTAAATGTAAAGGGGAAATGGCAAAAGAAAATATTTAATTTCTAGGTATCAGTTGTGGAGAAATGACAAAACAGAGTAAGTTCCTCACCTATAGTCCTCTGTTCCAATGGGGACTGACTGAGCTGGTGCTGGATATTTTCTGTTGCCTTTTGTACTCAATTTCTGCAATTTCCGCCACTTTGCCCTACGATTCTGAAACCAGACCTGAAAAATGGGAAGAAAGGAATGCATTCAGGTAAGAAAGTATCTATACATGGGGACACTGGCAGTGTCCAGTCCCTTTTCTGCACAGAATCAACAGGCAGCATAGAATCCAGCAAGCATTACCAGGATACGCTGTGGTGTCACACCAACCACAGCTGCAATCTCCCTCCTCTTCTCATTGTCAGGATAGTGGTCTTCCTGGAACATCTTCTCCAGCTCTTCTAGCTGCTCTAGAAATGTTGCATTGTCCAAAAAGAGAGAGAGATGGGAAGCATGTGACAAGAAAACAAGAAAAAAAATTAACAAGAGAAGGAAACAGAAAAAAAAAAAAAAAAAAAGAATATTTTTATTGTCCTTAGAAATACATGAGTAATATAAAGGATTTTTTAAAAATAAACCACAAAAATAAACAAAAATCTTGTTTTGCTGTTTCATAAGGAAAGAGCATTGCTAGTGATGCTTCAAACAAAAGACACTCAGCAACCTTTATTAGTGGAAGTCTTCACACATCTAATGGTGTGGAGTGCAGTGCAATACCAGTTAGAACAGAGCAGCACAGGGAAGGGAACACCAAGTCCCACCTGGCACCACAAGTGTCACTGTGTGCCAGGGTCTGCCCTGGGATCTACCTGCACTGTAGAAGGTGCGTGGCTTCTTCTTGACAGGTAAGCATTTTTTTCCCTTGGCCACATCACAGCTGCCTCTGGACTCCAGGACTGAAGAGCCCTTGTAGGAATTCTGAGCTGCAGCGCTGGCTGGAGCATCTCTGGATGGGTGAAGTGCCGGGCCAATCTCCTGCCTGCAGGGAGCTCCAGCCACTCCACTGGATGCTTTCTTGGTTTGTTCCTTCTTTGCCTCCTTTTCTGTCCCAGCAGGGCAGTAACTCCCAGAGTGCTCTTGTGACCCTGACTGACCTGTGGGCTCCTGTGCTAATCCACCCCTTGTGTCACCGCAGAAATCCGATGGTTGCCCACACGCCAAGGCAAAGTCGTGCTGGCCATCAAGGACTGTGGAGCCTTGGGAAGATGACCCAGCTGCCTGCAGGGTGCTGTATCCCAAATCTTCTCCCACCTTCTCAACAGAGCTGTTGCTGTCTTCTATTCCCAAGTTATCCTCCACTCCTTGTCTGGCTGTGCTGGGGAACGCAGGTAGCACACTGCTCCCTGCACCATGGCCACCAGCAGCATCGGCATCCACCACAAAGTGCTCTGTATTCAGCAGCGTGTTCTCCTTCTCATCCTGGCACTCTACAAGGCAAAAATGGGGGAAAAAACCCCAAACCCCACACCACATGCCCATTAACAAAGCTGGATGTGCCTGGATCAGGAGTCTCAGTTATGGGGGAAGGAAAAGCCCACACAACAAAACCCAACAGTGAGAACCAGAGAGCTCTAAATAAAGACAGGTGCTGCCAGGAAAGCAACAGCAAAGAACCTGATATGGTCGATATGGAGATATTCAAATATGTGATAAGAAAAGCCTCATTTTAAAAGCAAACTGTAAGCTATAGAAGAGTAATTCCAGACATGGAGAATAAAGGGAAACTTGCATATTACAAACACAATAAAGGAAAATCAGCCCCAGGGATATCACAGACCCACAGGTCTCTGGAACAAGCAACAGAACAAAAATCAATGACCTGGCAAGATCCTGTTACCTTATTAAAATGAGCAAAAGAAAGCCAGAAGCAAAATTCTGCTCTACTGTGTCAGCAGGGATTACCTGACAAACATCATCACTTTTTTGCTTTTTTAGAGTTCTATCATAGCAAAGCTGGCCAAGCAAAAAAAAAAAAAAAAAAAAAAAACAAACCAAAAAACATTAATTGCACAAACTTCTAATAACTGCCTTAAATTATTTCTCTGTAGTTTCGGCCACACTTGTGAATAACAGGCTTACAAGACAGGGAATGAAATAGGGGGATAAGGACAAAATTAGGTATAGAAGTCTAACTAAGTTTAACAAAAGCCACAAACTGTCTTACAATAAGAGAGATTGAATAGTAGAAGACAGGTCAGAAGGAACACAGCATGAGAAACAACTGAAATAGACACCAGAATAATACAGAAGCTTTATACTTTCCCAGCTGGCACATACATTTCCAAATAAAAAGTTCAAAAAAACTTCCCAAGTGCCTCCGAATGTGTGAATCTGTGTGATTTCTGATACTTGAATTTTTTTTTTAAAGTGATTGTTTCATAAGATAGGAAGTATAACAATAAACCCAAACCCATGTATTTGCCTCTCTCTGGAGAGAAGAAAATTTGAGCAGACTGTTGGCAGCATTCCAATAGCATGTGACAACAGAGAAACTTGGTAGCTTAATTTTTTAGGGAAAAAGATAAATTAATTTCACTTCACTGTGCTCTGCTTTTGATATATATTAGTGCAATGCTGAAATAAAGGATTTGCTTCTGCCTCAAAGTCTCTTTCTGAAACAACTGTTAATCAAGGAGCCCCACAATTCCAAGCAGATAAGAGGAACTTCACAGAAGTATGAAGGGATAGTAGGCTGCTCCAAGAGCATCTAATTTGCTTTTTACAGGATTAAGAGAACCAAATTAGTTGCAGGGGAAAGAAACAGAAGCAGGAAACTATGCAGCTATAATAATTTGATCTTGTTAAGCAGCAACAAGTTTCCACTGCAGTTAAATGAGATTAAATATCCTGATGGGGAGGCTCAAGAACTGAATGAGACAGAAGATGTCTCTGGTCTTTTTCCACCATCCTCCTGGTTGCATCTGAGCTTGTCTCACTCATTATGTGGGGAAACAAAAAAAAAAAAAAAAAAACCAAAAAGAGTATTTTTTCATTATTTGAGCAGGGTTTTTACTTGTTTCTATGCAAACTCCAGTATGTGTTTACATAAAAAAATAAATGTCCAAGTCTTATGTGGGTATCTTGTAGCAGAAATGGACACGTGGGAGTTAAATATTCTTTACAGAAATAGTCCTCCAAGTGAATGTAAACTGCTATGTTTTATTTCTAGGGCAGATAGCAAAGACCTGTCAACAGTTTGGTACTTCCAAGGAAAAGAGCTGAAATGAAAACCAAGTTTGGAGAGAAACATGAGCCTTCCTGGTAACAAAGAGGGAGTTATAAAACCACTCCTTTCTCCCATCATCCAGAGACCAGACTGGACATCACTTTGTCCTTTTTAGACAAGCAGAACGTTAAGCAGAAGAGATTTTAACTGGGTGGGAATATCAGGAACAGGTAGTCTGGAACACCTGGAGCTCTTGCAGGGAGCCAAGCCCCCTTTTCCATCTCACATCCACCTCCTCACGCATTCCTCGGAACAAGCCAACCGCTTGACCTGAAAGGTTTTTAGGGTTGTTTGGGGCATTTGGTGCAAAGCCTGAACACACACACACACGGGGCAGGGGGAAAGGAACGGCTTCAGGAGAGAAACTGGACAGCAGGGAGAGGTGCAAATGAGAAACCCCGAGGCAGCGGGGAAAGGTGAAAATGAGAAACCCCGAGGCAGCGGGAGCCCCTCGGTATGGCACAAAGGAAAGAGCCCCTGCCCTTTCAGATGCTTTTACAAGCCAGGGGAATGCATCCCTGCCAGCCGCGGGGCTGAGGGAAGCTAATGAGCGCCCAGACAGCATCGCTGAGCAGCGATTATCCTCCCCGGGGCTGCTCATTAGGCTCATTGCCGGGTGCCTCCCCCGGCCATTAAGGCGAGCTGGCATCGCTCATCCCCCTGCCCTCACCCATATCCTTACCGCAGCCCCTTCCCAGCCCTCCGGCCGCCCGCTGCTCCGGCTGCTGCTCCTCGCCCGCCCCGTCCATGCCGGCTCCGCGGCGGGCCCGGCCCGGCCCGGTTAATGCCCCGCCCGTGCTGCCCGGCCCGGCCGCCTCATCAAGGGCACCTGGGCACAGCGGGGAGGCCGCCCCAGCCCCACACAGCCCTGGAACCGCGCCGGGCCCTGCTCCCCTCACGGGGGAACAGGTGTTCCAGCCGGGGGGAACGCTCCCCGTGAGGAGATGGCTCTGGAAATATCGCCGAGTGAACCTTGGTGGTGCTAAACTCGCCACCCTGGGTGAGGGGAGCCTCGCTGTCCAGCGCGGGGAAACAAAGACTATGAGGGGTCTGGAATGTTACAAGGAGAGACTGCAGGGGCTGGGCCTGTTCTGCTGCGGAAAACTGAGAGGGGAATCTCACAGTCCATATAAAGGTCTTTAAAGGGGTGGCATAAGGATGGTGCCAGACTCTTTTCAGTGACAGGATGAGGAGCAATGGCCATGAACTAAAACACAGAAAGTTTAATCTCAACATGAGGAAGACCTTTTTTCCATAGAGGGTGGCAGGGCGCTGGAACAGCTGCCCAGGGAGGGAATGGAGCCTCCCTCTCTGGGGACATTCCAAACTCATCTGGACACGTTCCTGTGCCACTTGCTCTGGGTGACCCTGACTAGAGTATCCCAGCCCTAGGGATTGTGTGATTCTGTTCTTTTCCATTGGCCTGGCAGGAAGACATCTGTTTTTTTAAGGTGCTCTGGCTGCAGGTGTCCAGCAGCTTCTGGTTCTTCAGCAGCTGGGGAGGCTGCAAAGAACAAATGGCACTTTCTAACTTTTGGGCACTGTAATTTGTGTCAATGCTTAACAATTCTTAGTAAAAAGGCTCCTAGCAGAGCAGCAGCAGGTAGTGCTTGCATGAAGAATGAGACTTGCTTGTGTTCTGATGCACCAAAATAGAATGTCCATCATCCTCCTCCTGTTTGTTGGCTCACCATTGTGCTGCTGGCACAGCACTGTTCTCCTCCTGAGGCTTTCCTCAAAACTCCCATCTTTGTTTCAAGGTTGAGTTTTAGCTTCTAAGGCCTTGCTTCTGCACATGCTTTCACCAGTACCTTTCATCAGGTTAAATGAGTGAAAGCTGAAACATCTGTGCCAACGTTTTGGAGCCAGTACAATTGGTCTTACAGTGCACCTGGTTCAGCCATCAGTTCCAAGAAGTTTGGGCTAAAGTGGCATTTAATTTCTTAACAGCATTCACCTGACATGACACAACGATCTTGGAGGGTCATGGGGCCTCTTCAATATTAGAAAAAGTGCAAATATAAAAATCACTATCTGCTTTAAAAGTTATTTCTGAGAGAAGTTGTGTTTATTTACTGAACTCTGGTCCTAATGTCATCTTTTTTTGTGAAAATAATAAGTATGGAGAATGCTTTTATTTATTTTCCTTGAGGAGGGAGCAACACAAGTCTCCAGCACTGGGAGTTCTTAGGGTTTTTTTGAGCCACACATATATGTGTGTATTTATATATATATAAGATATATATATATTTATTAAACTACTTAGTACTTGTGTTTTAAACTGCTTTATATGAAAAATGTCAGCAGTCATAAAATTTGATATTCAGATATACAGCATGACTTTCTCAGCTTCTCAACAAAACTTTTTAAATGCAGCTCATGCTCGTACTTCATTGCTGTCCTTGTCACAAAAAGAAATTCGTGTAACTGCCCTCTGATGGTTGTCTTTAATGATTTCTTTTCTTCAGTGTAGAAATCCTGAATTTCTTTTGTCCAGATACACTTTGTATCAGTCTCCACATGTTCCCGGGGAAGATACAGTGGCACCCCTCTCAGAGTCTTTGGGAATAGCAGGAAAGTGTTGGGATTTGCATGACATACCCTATACTTCTGTTTAACCTGATTTACCAGAAAATCAGTGTTATCCACATTAGATAACATGGGGAGAAATCCTGACCTAATTAAGACTGTTACAGGACACAAAAGGCACTCTGCCCATGTGATTCCTGCATTGTGAATGTGCACTTGGGAGGGATAGTATTAGTTTGACTAAGTTTGTACAAATCAAAGAGATGTCAATCAGTTTCAAAAGCACTTCAGTGTAGATTTGTTTATGGATTTTGGTGGCAGGATAGTGCTGTAGCTAGAAGTTTAACTGAATAGTGAGAAGTTGAGGCCTACCTGAAATGTAAGAAGTCAAAGTAACCCAGGGTATAAGCACTTGTTCTTAGAAACATAAGCTGACCTTTACATGCTCCTCAACATACAAAGGCCTGACATCAGGAAATAAAAGCTGTACCTGTGACAGGGACAAGTTAACTTTTTATCCAACTAGTTAAAAAGAGTATAGAAGTGCTCTCAATCATGACAACAGTACCCTTGAAGTTTCCTGTGTCAAGGGGAATTTTAACAACATATGGAATTTAGCATAGAAACCACTTTGGGAGGCTCTAATGAATAAACTGCTTGCTTGCTTTCAAGACCAGAAATTGAAAGAGTAAAGAACTCCCAACTTGAGATGTTGAACAAGATGATTTCTAATTTAGAATAGGAATATGTATGGCTGGCTCCTCCTGAATGAAGCAGAAGTGGATGTGGGATGCCTTGACTGTGTGAGATGACCTTACACAGATGTGCTGAACTGATCCATGACAGCATTCTGTGTCCCACCTGAGACACTGACAATCCTGGGGATTTGGGAACTACATAAATTCATGACAGCCTGGGACAAGCAGGCATTTGGAATATCTGAACATTCTTCTGGAGGTCTGGGTCTTCTAGAAGATTAT
Organism: Oenanthe melanoleuca; assembly: GCF_029582105.1. Lineage (NCBI taxonomy): Eukaryota > Metazoa > Chordata > Aves > Passeriformes > Muscicapidae > Oenanthe > Oenanthe melanoleuca. The sequence goes on from NC_079334.1 coordinate 9,470,687, forward strand.
AACCTTTCTTGTGTGAGTCTGAGGTAGAGCTCTGCTTTGGCTTTCAGCTCAGGACGAGCTGCAGTCTTTCTGAGGGGGAGAGAAGGTGTTAGCAGATTGTTGTCTGGACCATTGATTAGAAGTTGAATAACTGGGTCCTGTCTTTCTGCTCTAGTAGGCTGGAATCCCATTTTCTGTAGTTCATCCCTTCAGCTTACCTTCAGTTATGGATGAGTAACACCACTGTGGAACCTGCAGCATCAGCTCTCCAGGGCTGGGGATAACAGTGAAGAATCTTAAGCTTGGATAACCCAGCTTTCCTCACTGCCTCTGCTAAAGAGAGCTGTTTGTACTTGACAGTCACTTAGAAAGGAAAGTTATAACAAAAAAAAAAAAAAATTACATGTATATTCAGTAAATTGAATTACTTACATTTGAGAGGAAAAGCTAAGTAACAAGGCAAGCAGAAAGGTTTTTAACTGCAGAAGTGCATGAGTTTATTAGGACTAAAAGCAACTTTTTTTTTTCTTTTAATCCAGCTAAAATTATTGATATAAATAGGCTGTAATAGGCTATTCTAGATACAATGTAAATGGGATTTAAAGGCAGAATGTTACAGAGACAGAAAGCTGGAGATATGAAGGTAACTAATTCTTCAAATATATTAAATGCAAGAGGCTACACGTGGCTTTCTTTGGTGTATTGATTCTTAAACTTGATCTTGCATTGACTGAGCTGAACACTTTAACATAGAAACAGTATTTTACAGTTGAAGGCATATCATCAAACAGACAGGTTCTGCACAAATGCATGTAAACTGGACTTAAAACCAGAGAGTTCTTAAAAAGTGAACAAAGACCCTGGTGCATATTTTGACTTTATCTACAGTGGCTAAATATCTCAGTGTTCTCCGTACGTGTGCAAAATGGTGCATGCAATACCACATCAGCAATCAGAGTAAGAGCAGCAGTAAAGTGCCACTTCATTACATGTGCCTAGTCCTGGTTATTTTGTATGGGGCATGTACCAACACAAAATATAAATCTTTGTCAAAAGTCACTGATCTACTTCCAGAGGGAGGCAGGGTTAAAAAAAAAAAAAAAAAAAGGTCAGTTCAGATGGCTTAGTGGGATGCTTGTTCAGAAGAGAGGTGACCTTTGTGAAGCAGATTCCTCAGCATGATACCTCTTATGTGGGGGAAATCATCACAGTGGCTTCTGAAAACTCTGCTTAATTCCAGTGGATTTTGTAATGCTGTCAAGGACTCTTAACAGCATTTCAGTACAATGAAATATTTGCCAATCTAAACCCCAGTAGACTTGCATGATCTAATACATAAATTGCCCTAAATGGAAATTACACTATGGAGATCAACACCATGAAGGTATCCAGATGATATTCAAATGGAATATTCTTCTCAGCTCTGTTGTGCTTTGCACGTAGCACCTTCCTTCTCAGGAACTCGAAGCTCTCAGGCTGCTAATACTAGTGAATTTAGCCTCACAACATGCAGTGAGGTAGGTAAGTTTACCCCCATTTTGCAGATGGCAAAACTGAGGCAGAACTCTGAAGTGACTTGCATAAGGTCCCGCAACTTGTCAGTGGCAAAACCAGGAATATGTTTTCAGAAGTCCAGACCCCAGACCTCTGTCTGATTTAAGTCCCTCCCTACTACCACAAAGCAAGCAATACATGCAACCTTTATTCCTCCTCTTGCTGCTGTAGTCCTACTGACACAGAGGAAGCTTTTCCTGATTGAATTCTCGCTTTCTTTGGCAAAAAGCACCCAGTCCTGTCAAAGTGCTGTGTATTATGCTCTTTGCAGAGGCAATTCTTCTGAGGCACAATATAAAAGCCATGATTTCTCCATGGCAGGGAGACTGTACAAGTCCAAACAGAGTCTTATTTCTTGCAGAAGACCTGCTGCTTGGCATTCTTCACCCGCTGCTCCTCCTTCAGGTTCTTCTGCCGCACGTGTTTGCTGGAGATGTTTTCCACGTGTTCCGAGGGGAACCAGCCTCTCTCCCGGTCTGAGAGTTTCACTCCTTCCATCCACCCTGTGGCGTGGGGAAAAACACAACATGAGGCAAAAGTCACCTGTTTTTTTCATTGTTTCCCAAAAAAAAGCCCCCTCCAAAAAGACCCTAAGAGCAAAGGAAAAGATCCCCTTTCATCTTCCAAATAAAGCATCCTAAAGAAGATGAAGAATCCCTTTATCCTCTCAATTTTGCAGTTTAAGACAGGCATTGTTCATTCTGCTCACCATCATTGCTGTACTGCATAACCATGACGATATCTGCCTTCTCCAAAGCCAGCTCATCATTTTCCCGAGCCTTGTAAGCCTTTATGCACTGAACCTGTGGTGCATCTGCAGGGAAGGAAAGATCACACTGATATACTGGACAGCAACAGCAAACCAGGTGGAGAATAAGGAGCTGCCCAAATAAAAAGCAAAGAACTGGCAGGGATACTACAGGTCTTCATCTAAAACAAGGAGTTAAAACAGGTAAAATAACTGGCAGCACCTGGCACTGAGGAAAAGCCCATGAATACGTTCTTTATCTACAAAACCTCAAGTATTCTGCCTTGGAATCCTTCTGGGGTGTCCCACCTCACAGTGCCTGTGACTCCTGCAAGTCAGCCCACCCCCATTGCTGCAGCAGCAGAGGAGTCTCACCAGGGCATTCCAGGAGATCTGGTTCTCCCCGTGGAGGAGCCAAAGCAGAGATCCACCTCAGCTTCTCACTGCTGGAAAACAGCATGGGATAGGTGTCAGCATTCAGGGTGAGGGACAGCAGGTGACTGAAATGGGGTGGGGTGGGGAGGTGTCTGCTCACACAAAAGGAAGCAGAGAAGGGAGGTGGAAAAAGGCAAAACTTCCCATTTTCAGAGGCTGATGGTATGACATTATGTGGTAGCATTGTAGGAGCAGCTACAATGGGAGAGGAGGGAGGTGGTTCACAAGGAAATAGTTATAGCAAGAGGATGCTTTTCAAGACTTCTGCTCAGCAGCTGCATTTGGTATTTCAGCATTTGAGTAGCTGAGGGACAACTATCAGGCTACTAGGAGGTGTCTGGCCACAGTAATGGAATATACCAAGGGTAAACTTGAGCTCTTACTGTGTCTCTGTCCGAAACAAGAACTCCACTCTTTTCCCCTGGTTATTCTGAAGCAGAAAGAGACGGAACAGATTCTTGTTTGCCCCATGGAGTTTCATCTCACACTTTTCCCCACGCACATACGAGAAAGCGGCGTGGTCGAACACAACAAAGCGTCCGCCCCTGCAGGTGAGGAGAAGGAACAAAACAAGGGGTGAGTTTTAAGGTGATGAGGGTTACAGAGTGAGTCCATGTAGTCTGCAGGAAAGCAAAAAGGTTTAACGAGTCTTTATCTGCTTCAGACATCCTAAGCTGTGCTCTTTTTAGAAATCTCAGAAGGCCAGAGAAGAGAGAGAAGGGATTTAATGAAAAGGGTAGAAATACTAAGCTCTGTTCTGTCAGAATTTTGTTTGGTAGCTTACAGCTTAAAAACAAACCCACCACCCTCAAAATTCCAGCACAACTAACCAACAGCTCTCTTGACAAACCAGTGATTTGCACATTTACTAGTCCTCACATTCTGCTTTAGGAAGAAATTATTTGCCAAATAAACTAGAATAAATGGTTATTGTTCAAGTGTTTCACATTGTAGAGATGCAAAGGTAGAATAGAAGTGCTGTGCTAGAGACCACAAGGTATGTTTTTATATTATGATATGTAATTAAGAGTTGGGACTATCAGTTTCCACACACTTGCATGATACTCACATCAGGTCTGGACAGGAGAGTGACTTGACAAAGGCTGCCACTTGCTGGCAGGCAGAGGGAAAGGACTGTCACCAAAGCACAGACCCCAAAAGAGACAGGTATTTTAGAAGGGGCAGAAGAATTGTGTTGAAGCACTCACTCCTTGGGCCGAGACAGGAGCAGACAGTCGTTGAAAAGGTGCAGGTAGATGGGTCGGGTGGTGACTTTCCATTTTGGACTCAGGTTGTTGAAGTCCAGTGCTGTCAACTCACCACACTTTACAAGTCGCCTCGACTGTGAGATGAGTGGGAATATCTGCAACACAAAAATAAATATTTATGCACAAGAAAATGAGTCCCTGTGAGTTTTGGATTTGCATTTTTGACTTTCTCTTGAGGAATTGTGCTTTCACTTCTCCAGCTGAAGAGGTATAAGTCATGGCAGGCACCTTCATGTGAAGGTTGATATAAATGATTGGGTGAGGGGAAGCACTGATGAAGAGCTGGCCTGTGGATGATGTTCTAGTTCAACAGCTCTGAGTATACAGGAGAGGAGAACAAAAAGTGGCTTTGTGGGCAAAGACAGAAAATATTAGGCTGGAGCAAGGTCCAGGGAATGGATGAGCTCACCTTACACTCAAATTCAATCTTCTGGCTGAGGTAGATCAGCTCTTCAGTGCTCTTCATGCGCTGGACATTCTCATTGCAATCCTTGATGAGCTGCAGAGAAAAAAAGATGAGCAGTGAGGTGGGAGCAGAACAGCCTGGTGGGATCAGTACTACTCCCACGAGCCTCTCAGGAATCAGCATTAGTGACAATTCCTTAGGCATCTTCCTGCAAAAAAAGTATGTATCACAATCAGAGAACTGGACGGGACACAAAAGAATCATCCAGTCCAGCTACTGGCCCTGCACAGACACCCCAACAATCCACCCTGTGCGTCCCTGTGAGTGTTGTCCAAATGCTCCTATGGCTCTGGCAACCTTGTCACTGTGACCATTCCCTGGGGAGCCTGTTCAGTGCCTAACACCCTCTGGGGGAAGTGCCTTTCCCTGATATCCACCCTAACCCTCCCTGACCCAGCTTCAGCTGTTCCCTGGGTCCTGTCCCTGTCACACAGAGCAGGGATCCTCTGATCCTCTGCCACTCCTTCTCCCCCTGTGTGGAAGTTGCAGAACTGCTGTGAGCTCTGACCTCAGTCTCCTCCAGGCTGAACAGACCAAGTGACATCAGCTACTGCTTTTGTGTCTTTACCCCCAGACCTTTCACCATCCTGGTGGCTCTCCTTTGGAAGGTCAAATCATCGCTAGACAGAACAATTCATCTCGTGAGGCTCTACAAATTGTAGATAACTATTTGTCCTAGAAAACTTTACACCTTACCTCTATAGTACACAGGATAAGAGGAAGGGATGCACTAGAGTAATGCTGTGGGTCTTTTTAAAGCAAGATTTTTTTTGCAGGGCCAAGGATGGGAGTTGATGATTAATTAGAGGCTGCAGAAAGGGCAGGCACCTTTACCTTTTCAAGTGCATCATAGGCCTGCGTTGCTTGCACTTCCTCCTCAGATCCGGGAGAAGTTCTTTTCAGGATGTTCTGTGTGAGAAAAAATGATTTTCATGATGCAAACAGGGAAAGGTGGACATTACACCACTGAAGAGTAGAATAAATAATAAAGCAGAAGTAGCTGGTGACATGTGGAGACAAGAAGGCCAAAAATTTGAGATGCAGAATGTCACTAAGTCACACTGACCAGAGCATTCCTGTAAATTTAAACTGTATTAATTATCACATAGAAATTACGCAGTGTAAGAAAGCAACCACTAGCTAAAATACAAATGGATGTATGAACAGAATAGAATTGTCCTCTTCTCCTGTTAAAAAGGGGCTCAAATAATCAAAAAGAAGAATTTCATAGACAGAGCTCAAAATTACTTCTTTAGGAACTGGCTGTTTCCCTGTCTGGATGGCTCCATATTAGTCAACACTGCAGGCAAAGCACAGACAGTCTGCCTTCAGAGGGCAGCCAAGGAACCCTGGCTTTGTTTTCCTAGCAGGAAGCCATTCAATAAAATGTAAATCATCACGTTCTGAGAAGACTCCATAAATTCTTTATTGGAGTACAATTGAAGTAGTGGCACAACAAAGCTCTCAGTAATTCACAAACAGCACTGCCTCACGCAGTGCCACATCCATCATTTCCTGAACACCTCCAGCAATGGGGACTCCATCATGTCCCCAGGCAGCCCCTTCCAATGCCTGCCAACCCCTTCTGGGAAGAAATTCTTCCTGATGTCCAACCTGAACCTTGCCTGGTGCAGCTTGAGGCTATTTCCTCTTTCCCTGTCCCTTGTTCCCTGGGAGCATGGCCCAACCTCCCCCTGGCTGCACCCTCCTGTCAGGGAATTGTGGAGAGCCAGAAGTGCCCCCTGAGCCTCCTTTTTTCACATCTGCGCCCCCCCACCTCCCTCAGCTGCTCCTAGACAAAGCTTCAGGGAAATTCGAGGGAAGGCAGAGAATCACCACCGTTACCTGTAGGAGGAGTTTGAGTCGAGTGATGCGCTGGAAGGGGAGGATGAGGAAAGATTTAAGTGAGAGGCGCTGGCACACTGGATCACTTTCCAATCTCTCCAGGACTTGCTGGAACCCTGCATTTCCATTTCTGTGGGAGTGGCAAGGGAAAAAAAAAGAAAAAAAAGACATCCAGGCATCAGAGTAAATAAATAACCTTCCTAGTATCAGATTTCAGGGAATGTTGGAGTACTCCCAACAGGTTTTGTCCCTGGGGCAAAAGGTGTCAAGAAACTGCACCACTCTTCTGCTGAAGAGCAACTATGGGTTTCTAACAGCTACAGGATAGCAGTACAGCTGCTATTATCCCTCTCCTCTTTCCATAGCCCTCTGGACTAAAAGCCAGAAGTAACATCTACATTTCAACTCCCTCTATCAGCAGTGCTCCTTTCATGGTGGTGATTTGCACTCTGGTTGTCAGTGACCAAGACTGAAAACCACTATCCAGGACAGTCATATTTGCTCTCTTCAGTAGAGGGCAGACAGAGAACAGCCTGTAACAAGATCAGATATTACATATTATTTTCCTCTCCAATGCTATGGCAGAGAAGCCTGCAGAAGCTCTGTCCTGCTGTCCCAAATGCCATTGAACTGAGGAAGGTTCTTCTGGGGGTGTAGCAAGGGCACTGCTCAACAGCCCATTCCTGCAGCATTCCCCATCATCTGAAAGAGTCCATATTCATGGAAGTAAGGGGGAGAAGGGTGCAGCAAATGAGAAAAACTTACAGTAACCTCTGGAAGGTTTGCTCCTGATATGTTTGGTTTGTCACATATGGCAGATACACCCGGCGGAAGTCGGGGGCGTGCTTCAGAGCCACGTCACACACATGGAAGGTGAACATGTCCTCTTCAAATTTCTCCTCCAAGTCAAAGAGGAAACTGCAGCATGGATGTGGTGCCATAAAAGGAGAGGGAAATATCAGTCATTTAGTCTTCTAAAACCCTGACAGCTCACAGATAAGCACAAGACAGCTCTTTAGCTCTAGAGATAGTGAAATGTCAGAACAATGACAATTTAGGGTTTAGTATCAGCAAGGAAAAAGCAGAGGCAAAAGACCTCTATTCTTGAGAGATCATGCTTCTGCAGGCATGGTCAGGTAACAGCTGGAAACTAAGACCTCCCCAGAATAATCCTGCTGGTAGAAATGGGAAAGGTAGCAGCAAACCGTACCAGCTTAGTGATTTATGTAGTCAAGCCTTGCAGAAGGGAAAAGCAGAACAGAATCCTACAACATACAGGATTCCTTGCATGTGGGGTCATGTCCACATTTCATGTATTATGCTCTATTGATTCACATTAGCTTCTGTCAAGTGATGGTTGTAACTTACTTTTTTTCCCTTTTTTCCTCCCGCTTTTTGTCAGGGCTCATGCAGCTGCCCCTTTTGTCTTGTATTTAGCAGGAGCTGGTTTGGGTTGGGGTCTAGTTAGTCAAGTTTAATTGTAGTTGAAAGCAGTGGCACAAGACTACGTTACCATTTGCAACATTTTGATCCTCTGCAATGAGCTCTGTGCACAACTGAGCTTTAATATCTGGGATTTAATACCAGAATTTACACTGCCCTGTCACCTAAAAAGGTGAATATTCCTTTCCAGGCCGTGTTGTTGTCATCACTAGGTGCTGTGTGTGCCTTGAACAGTGAGCATGAAGAAGAGGAGTGAGAAATGCTCCTGCTGGAAGCACCACGTGCCTGTTGGACCTGGGAGCAAAGGGCCACGTCTCACCTGGCGCTGACATCGCGCACGTCGGAGAGGCGGGAGAAGAGCCACTGGCGCTCCTGGTTGGTGAGCATCGCCTGGAGCTCTGCTGAGCGCTGGAAGTGATCCACTGCCACGTTCAAACTGCGCAGGTAGGAAGCCTCAGACATTATCAACTCAAACTTGGCCTTGGGAGTGAAAACAAGGGAGCACAGCATCAGTACACTGCACGGGTCTGTGGGGAATCTTACAGAGAGGAGATGAGGCAAAGCAGGAAAACCTCCCAGCACATGATGCAAGGAGTGTGTAACTACAGAAGAGAGGCTTTAGAAATGATGGGCAAGCAGGCAATTACAGGCTCTCTTTAAAAAAAGACTCATGGTATAACTTAAAAATAGCTACTTGCTGTCATTTTACTTTTTATTTCCCCTCAACATCACTTTCACTAGTTCCCCATTTTATGAGCTCCCATAAAGTCCAGCATCTGTACCACACATATTTTTCTCCATCATCACATTTCCCATGCTGTTGTTTTCACCTCTTTCTCTCTGGGTCCTCCTGTCCACTTCTCAGATCCTCTTTTTTTCCTCACCAAGATTCTCTGTACCATTGTGCTGAATCCATTAATCTCCCTGTCTCCTCTCAGCCCTGCAGCTCACACAGGTCAATTTGCTAAACTCATATTCTACCACAGAAAATGCAATTTACTGTGGTTTTGTTAGCATCTCTCACAAGCTTATATGTGGGAGAATGTTGCAAGTCTTCACCCTTTTGCATCAAGCATACTCAAAACTCCTTCTCGTTCCCACTTTTCCCCATGTTTTCTTGGGGTTATTGAAAAGGTGCAGAGTCCGTCCTTCAGTGCTGCTTTTCTCTAAAATTCAGCACTTCAGCATTGCTCAACTTCACACCCCATGCTGCTTCCAGGGGTAGAAGTGACCTCTGCCTCAACTACCAGCATTCCCACCTTGCAGTTTTTGTTCTCTGCTTTAACCCCTCTTCCTTGATTACACACAACCCATTTACCATGCACATCTGTCCCTTACCTCCTGCAGCCTCTGCTCCTCACGGGACATGTTGAGCAGTATTCTGCTGCCCCGTATCATGGGGATGTCCTGCCAGAGGGATGCATTAGATGAGACTGACAGACGTTGCAAATATGAGTCCTGGGGAGGCAGCACTTTCCTCCGTAGCCTCGGGGAACTTGGGAAACTTGACTCTATATCCTCTGGATAATCCACTCTCTTCTGGCTTTGGATGGCCTTGTTCAGAGCCACATCACTGTACTCCTGATACAGCAATCTTGCTGTGAAGAAAGACACATACATTTATCTTTCCCGTAGTAGCAACTCACCCTCAGCTTCAGCCTGGAGAAAACTCTGCCCCGTATTGCAACAGCCAAATTCAGGTAAAGCTCCCCAGCTGCCCAAGTGTACTGCAGGATTCCAGTTACTTTCCCTGCTTTCTAACACTACATCCTCACAACCACCACGTGGCAGGAGTCCCTCTCCTTTGTGATCACTGCAAGCATGAGAGATGGAGAGAGGACTGCCACAGCACCCCAGGCAGGAGGTACTTACAGGAATTGATCAGCTTGGAGTGCCGGCGCTTGAAGTTCTCTGTTGTGTCTGCAGGTTTCTTCTCTCTGCCAAGGAAAAAGGATTTCAAAACACAGAGTGAACGAAGGGCACAGCACGGGATGGTTTATCCACACCTTAGAAACTACTCTGTCACAACAGGGACCTCTCCTTTTCCAACAAGCTCAAGCTCCACAAGCTTTACTTGACACGAAGGGCAAAGTTTGGCTTAATGGAAAGGCTGTCCTGAAGGCACAGAAATATCTCTGTTGCAGTAGGGTCCTCTTCAAGACAGCATAGACTAAAACACAGGCCTAGAGCATTTAAATAAAGTTTTCCACTCCTTATCATCATCTTTGGTAACTCAGAAATCATGAAGGTGTCTGTGCTGCACAGGGATTGGGGCAAATTCTAAGGGTCATTGAGAGACTCACCGCATTGTAACTGTCTCTGAGCTTGCTGGTGGTTCCCTGTGTGCCTTGTGAGCTTCTTCCTCTGAAGGAACAGAGGAAACCTCTGCATAGAAGACAATTGGAAAGTAAAACATCAGTCCATTTTTAGACTTAATCTACAATCCAAACAATACATAGATACCACTTACCTACACCCCACCTAAGTGGCAGTCTTGAGTTGGAGTACAGGTGCCCTCATGACATTTATTTCTGGGTCAGAAACAGTCTAGTTTTAATAATCCTTGACATTACTTACACTTTCCATCTGTTAGCCACATTCACTTTTCACACAAAGAAAAAGGCTGACATTTTAGGCAGTGGAGTAACTCTAAGAGCTTCCCTCTCCAGTTATGCAAGCAAAGACACTGCCTATGTGCCCTTACACTTTCAGCTGCCAGGGCCAGGCATCAGGAGATCAGTGGAGCCAAAGTGTAAAATTGGAGAAATCCTTTTGGTTTGTGAGGGATTTAATCAAATAAGGTGTGAAGAAATTCTAAATCTGAAGTAACTGGAAGCAGAAAAAGGAAGAAAGCCCAAAGACTGAGCTGCAGTTAAAGGTAAGAGGAAAGACAGTACTATTGCTCTGAATGTTTTAAAATTTGGAATCAAGAAATTACAGGTCAAACATATGAACAAATCTTGATTCAAGTTCTGCCAAACCTTTAACAGCCCTCCACATCCCACTCCTTTTCCTCTGTGCCAAAAATCCAGTATGTTTCAGAGCTTCAAAAATAGACTAGAGTAAGAGCTAAAAAGAAGCAATTATTTAAAGTCTATGTAAGATATAGTAAAGAACATCCTGATAGCAACTACTGCTGAATGAGCTGCATTACAGAAGATGCATGTTTTCCACTTGTGACATCAGTGATTCGACTTCTGTGCAACCTGGGACCTTGGGTTTGACAAATTTGCATTCTTATCTGTACTCTCAAATCCTGTGCTCACAGGAAAATCATCTTTTTTAGAAGGTCAAGTGGGAACCTAAAAGTGCCAGTTGCAAAATAAGGAGAGGCAGCAAATAAACAACTGATAAGATATATTGGCTACTGAGGGTGTGTGCATGGCTCTTCCTTACTGCCTCGGGGATTGATGAAGTAAGTTTATTATTGCAGGTATTAGTGTGGAAGGGAGGGACTGAGCCCCAGAGTGCATCCCTACTCAAGGGAACAAACAGGATACAGAGGGCAGCAGAGAGGAAAGAGGAGACAGCTGGAAAGGGAAGCTTGGGGCAGGACAGGAGGGGGCTGTAGGGCTGGAGCAAGGAATATCACCAGAAAGGCACAAGAGCCATGCTAAGCTCTCAGCTCTCATGCTTCTCCATCACATTGTCTATTTAATTTAACCCTATTTCTTGATAACCACACGAAGTTAGAGGGAGGAAAGGAAATGGAAGAAAGGACTCACGCTGCAAGATGTCTGGTGGTACTGACATCCTCTTCAGGCCCTGACGGTGCCAGTCCTTGGATTTTACTCGGCTTTTAATTGTGTTTTCTTGATTAGCTGCTGGCTCCTGCACAGCTACCCCAATATTTTTTTTGTCTGGCCAACTTGATGATTTTTCCAAGGGTGCATGTTTGGCCATTTCTCCCTTTGGCTGGTGCTCTCCTCCTTCCAGCCTTTGCCTGACCCTCCTCTCACCTTCTGTTTTGTCTGTGACTGCCAGTGGAGCCTGGATGTTCTTTGTGTCCACATTGAAGCTGCCTGAGGGCTGCTCCCATCGCAGCTCCTCATCCTGGCAGGTTTTTCTGGTGGTCGGCGGCGACGGAGGGCTGAGCTGGAGGAAGTGGATTGGATTGGTGAATGCAAGCATTGGAAGGAGCTGTGCAGAGTCTCTGCTCTTGGAGTCTGGGGATGCTATCAGGCCTTCCAATGAGGGCCAAGAAGGGTGGTCAGGTGAGGATTTTCCACTCTCTATATCCATGTGGTGATCTGCTGTTTCAGGGCTGGTGTCAGAGCAGCCAACCAACATTTCATTTCCAAGAGCTGAAAAACTTTTGGTCAGCAAACTGACCCCTGAGTCATCAGAAGTCTCTGTATCATGGGGACCTGAGTCACTGAGATCCCACTCTCCAGTCACTGGAACAAGGCCATCTCTCTCTGCTAGACTTTCTCCATCAGAAGCAGAAGCCATGGAGTTGGAATTGGATGCAGAGGGGGCAGTCTGGAGAGGATGGCTTGGAGCAGGGTGAATGGCTCCCAGCTTACCATCATCCATCCCACAGCTGAGAGGGGGCCTGGAGCGTGGTCCAGGAGCCACTGGCTGGAAACCTGCAGGGGCTGGAGGTGGAACAAGGTGATTTGCATGGAGTGCAGGGGCCTGAGCTTGACTGGGCCTTTGGACGTGGGAAGGAGGATGAGGAAGCTGTTTGGCATCAGAGTCAGACACCAGAGGTAGGCTTGAGTGGGACACAGGGGACAGAGGTTGTCCTTGCTCATTCACAGCAAGGACCGTATCATCTTCGGAGGGCCAAGTTAGGGTGCTCAGGACACTGGAAATTCTGGATCCAGGCTCTTTTTGATATGAACTGCAGTCACACTCATCAAATAAAGGCACTTGTGCTTTATGATCCACATTTTCTCCCATCTCTTTTCCTTGGATAATGGCACTTTCTTGGGGAGAGTTTTGCTGAATTGTCTCTGGGTGGCTCAGGGGAGTGGAAGTCCTTCCTGGTGTTTGGGATGCTTCCAGAGGCTCTGCAACACTAGTCACAGACCTCCTATCACCAGGAAAGCTCCCTTGTAGAGGAAGGGAGCTCGTGTACATTACAGAGAAAGAAGATGGGCCACTAAGGTCCTCATGAGAGCCCTCCTCAGAAGTAAGGAGGTCATGGGAAGTCTTGGCCTCCCCTGCATCTGTCCTTACAACAGCAGTTTCTGCTGGTGTTGGGTCCCACCCTCGTGCAAGAGCAGCTTGGTTGGGTGGCTTCCCTGCAGAGTCTGACAGCTCGTTCAGGCTGGTGCCAGGACAGTGCTCGGGGGTCACAGAGGATATTCTGGCACCCTCCTGCTCTGGAACACACGCTGACCCTGCTGAGGTGAGCTCTGAGGGGGAAGCTGGAATGAAGTCCCGAAGCTCAGCTTTTCCTGTAATGGGATGAAGATCAGTGGGATCAGGTGGCTCCAAGTTACTGGTACCAGAGGAAGGGTGTGCTGGAACAAGAGCCTCTGGGTTCTCTGCGCTTAAAGGTGCTGTCACCCCTGCACAGAGTGATGCATCTCTTATATCAAACCTCTGGACAGCTTTTCCACGACCATCACTGTGCTCATTCTCCCTGCTCAGTCGTGTCTTATCATCCCAGTGAGCTTCTCCAGTATCCTGACCACCGATGGAAAAGCTGCCAGAGTCCTCCAGGTCTTCTGCCTGGTCAGAGACGTGGCAGAGGTGTGGAGCTTCCCCCACTGGGTTCAGGTTATTTGAGGACAGAGGGCCGACAGCAGGTGGCTGACATCCAGAACCTGCTTCTGTGACATGAGCTTTCAGCAGCATGTCCTCACCAGGATCCACAGAGACAGGTTCCCCAGGAGGAAATGCTGATCCTGTTTGCTCAGACGAGGAAGCATACTCCAAACCACATACATCCACAGTATGTCTGGGAACAGAAGGTGTCTCTGACCCAAAAGCTGGTGATAGAGCCTCTAGGTTGAGCTCTTCCCTCAGCCTGAGCTCTTCCCTCTGCAGTTGTTCCTGCTCCTTTTGTTCCTTGTTTTTCTGATCTTTGAGCTCTAAAGGTTTGCCTTCTTCCGGCAGATTCTGCTCTTTGCACTCTTCCTCCTCCTCTTCTTGCTGAAATTCAGACACCGCCTCCTCCCAAGCTGGCTCCTTATGCTGTGAAGCATTCACTTCCTCTGTCCTTTTAGCAGTACTGTTTCCCTGGACAGCACTCTCTGCTGAAGGGGCAGGTCTGCCCTCAGTTTTTCTGTGAAGCTCTTCTAGATGAAGGCATTTGGAAGCAGATGAGTTCTCTTTAGGAACCATTCCCTGGTCTTTGACCATGCTGGTATTCCCTGTTTCACCAGCTGAGGTGTTTCCTTCTGCTTGTAGTAAACTCATCTGGCTGTCACGTGTTAAGGTGGAAGACAAGTGATGGGAAGTGGAAGATTCTGTATTCTCTTCCAAACCCTGGAGTGCTCCTAAGCTTTCCTGAACATCTTCAGAATTGTAAGGTTTAGCTGTGTCTTCTACTGCTCCCTCTGAGGTAGGCTGCTCATCAGGTGCTGGTGCCAACTTTTTGGTGCTTTGCTTCTGCTCTACACCAGCATCAACCTTCTGCAAAGAATCCTTGGAGATGTTATCCAGAAAGGGTTCAGCCTTATAATGTCCTTCTGAAACGGTTTTACACACCAAAAAGCACTTAGGTGTCTCTCTCTGAGAGGAAATGGCATCAGCCAAACAGGATTTCGTTTGCTGGGCCTGGGGGTCTGAGCCACGAAAAGCCAGTTCTGCCTGGCACTGAGGAAACTCAGTGCTGAGGTTCATAGCCAGCAGGATGGGGCTGCCAGGGGCTGGCTCATCCTGGACTCTGCTGTGAGAGGAAGGGTCCTGGTTGCTTTCCAGGCCAACCAGTTCCAATTGCCTATGTTTTGGAGAATAATCCAGTCCACCCTCCTCTAAAAGCATTTCTCTTTCTAGTTCTGAGAGTCCCTTTTGAGGCTCTGTATCCCCTTGGCCTTGTTCCAGTCCTGCTGGCACTTTTTGCATAGAGTTAGAGGGTCTGCCCAGCATCTCTGCTGCTTTCCCTGGAACAGTAAGGCAGTCCTTGGGCGTGCTGAGCTCTGGTCCCTTTGAAGAGTTAGATGGGCTGGTGCTCATTTCGGCTGCTGGGTGAGTGGCATGATGCTCTCCTTCCACGGCTGAAGAATCCCAGGCTTCCCCAGTGATGCTGCTGGCTCCTGGGGGAGTGGCACCTCCCTCACTGGTTTCTTCAGACTCCATCAGTGACACATCCTACTGAAGAAAAATGCATTTTTCTGTTACTACTTCACAACGATACAATGGATCTAACTTAATGCTTCTAATGCAGCTGATAAAAACCAGAAACAAAACCAACACCACATACCTAGTGGGTGATCAGAGCTGGGAAACAGACTGAGAACAGGCAAACACCACATGTAAGCTTGCAGTATAAGAGTAACACCAAAATAACCCCACTGGTGTCTCTTTAGTTTCACACACAAATGCAGAAAGTGACTTTGGTCAAAGAGCAGAGATGCTGAGCTCTCTGTAATGGCCACAGGGCAACTTATGAAAAGTGGTGGCCATGGCTGGTTATCTCAGACCCAAAAGGGGCTACCAGAAGACATCCAGAGAACAAGAAAATTTTCAAAAATCTCCATTGATTTTCATGGAGCATGGTGGACAAATAGTCTTGGCTTCTTCCAGCTGAGTTTAAAAGTTCTCTGTGATTTTTGCCTGTTCTGTGGAGCTGATGGCTTTCTTTACAGATCTCAGTAGGTGTGGATCTCGTTGCAAATGATCACAGAAATTAATTAACAAGACATAGGAACATAAGAATTTAACAGGTAACTAGGACATGACACAAGACATGAGGTATTTGAAAGCTGTAAACCACATGGGTTGAGAGGAGTGTGCGTGGACTAATCTACAGAGTATAAAGAGAAACTATGTCATTTAGTCTACTCTTTTAGAGAGGGGAAAAAAAAAAAAAAAAAAAAAAGCTATCTCAGGATTGTTGGACAGTTTCCCAAAGGATATAGTGGAATTTCCCATCCACTATTGCATTTGAAGTTCAGACATGACAAAGCACTAGGGAATGTACATTTGGGATATGTCTGTGAAAAGGACGGAAGAATCTGATTCACCACTTTTATCTCTCTGGCTTCTACCGTGACCCACAATCCTACCTGGAAAAACCCAGAGAAAGAGACAAACCATTGTGTCTCCCTCTCTTTTCTTCTACAGTGATTTCCTTGTGCTACAATGGCTCTATAGTCACAAGTACCAACTTCTTCCCACACAGAAAGTAAAAGCAGTAAGGGCATAATTACATCTGAACTAATTGTCCCAGTTAGCTCCATGGCCAGGGCACGCCTGGCCTGAAAGCTGGCTTGGCTTCTATTTTCCCTTACATCAAGTGAAACAAAACACCTGCTCTGAAGGCAAGGAGCACATGCTCTGAAGTTAGAACTGAAGCTTTTTATACACCTTCATCACAGGTATTGTCATCACAAACTCACAGAATGGTTTGGGTTTGAAGGGGTATTAAAGATCATCCAGTTCCAACCCCCTGCCATGGGCAGGGACACCTTCCACTGGCCCAGGTTGCTCAGAGCTCCTGAGCAAAACGTGGCCTTGAACACTTCCAGAGATGGGGCAGCCTGTACCAGTGCCTTGCCACCCTCATATTAAAGGATTTATTCCCAAGATCAAATCTAAATCTCTCCTCTTCTGGTTTAAAACATATCCCCCTTGTCCTATGACTACCTGCCCATGTAAAAAGTACCTCTCCCTATTTCTATACATCATCCCTTTTAAGGCTGAAATGAGGCCTCCCTGGAGCCTTCCCTTCTCCAGGCTGAACCACCCCAATTCTAAAAAAAAATGAGGAAAATAATTGAGTTAGCTAATTGAGTTAACTCATCAGTTAACTACTTCCTGTGTATTTTTTCTCATATAACCTTGAATTTTTGTTTATACTGAAAAGACAGTCTTTCTTACAAAACCAGGCCAAAACCACGGTTTTTCAGCAATTTGGATTTTCCCTCACAAGCAGTGAGTAGTTGTAATAGCTATAATTTTAACAACCAGTTTGTTTCAAAGGGATATGTCCATTCAGGAAGTTCCCACGGGGTTTCCACCAGGTCTTGCTGCTGTCAGCTGCTGCTAAACTACCTGGATGCTGCTAAACTGTCTTTTCAAAGGTTCCACATCACATCACTCTTGTGCTACACTGCTCTTGGCTCTCCTGGCTGAGTCTACTCAGCTCCAGGCCTAAAAAAGAACTGCTTCTCACAACTAATATAGATTTCAAACACAGCTTGAAATCACAGGAGCAGAGAGACTGTTTAGGAACACAGAAGCTGCTGGCTAAGGAAGGTTTACTATTACTAAAGCTAGGATGGCTCATAAAGATCTGAATAGTAAGGTGCTCAAATTCCAGCCCACACTTTGTCAGGGGAAGAACTCTTGATCACTGTGCAGTTTCACAGATGTAGACAGCACTGAATTTCCTCTTATTAAGCTCAAAATCCCAGTTTCCACTTCCATGGCTCTGTTGCAAGAGATTTGGACAGGCAAAAGAACGAGTTTAAAGCTGTATTTGGAGCAGTTCCATGATGATACTGGGAGGCAGGGTAGAGGGAGGTGCACAGCACATCAACACTGGAAGCTGCCAAGTGAGATTTGTCTCATCATATTACTGCTGGGTGTTTTGCACACCTCATGGAGAGTGAGAGAGAGGAGCTTTGGGAAGTGAGGAAGAAGAAGGAGCAGGCAAACTTTCTGCAGAGACAGAAGGGGAGGACTCAAGCATCTCTTCAGGCAAACTGTTAACCTCCTGGTCAAAGGCTGGGTGCACCATAGTAGAAGACATGTCTGCAATAAGGATTTCATGGAGATGGAAGAGGAAATAATAGAACAAGACTGACAGCACCTGTAGTCTTTGCATGCAGAGCAGCTATGTACAAGAGCCCAATAATTACCAGAAGAGAGTGTCTGTGGAGCACTGCCATGTTAAACTCCCAATGCAGGTCTGCTCCATCAGAGGAGGGTCCAGGAGACTCCCAGGAGCTTAGCTACCCAAAGCAAACTTCCAGTCAGCATTTCCAGCAGGGCCAATGACATGACAGAGCAGCACACAGGACAAATCTAGCATCTGCCACTAGACAGGATATGAAAACTCTCAAAGATAATTCACTGTTTCTCCTTTTTGGGCTTACTGATCTTTCACATCTCTCACAGGATCAGATGATGAGCTGGCCATCACTCCCTCAGATGCTCTATCTGGGGAACAAGGTAAATCAATGAAATAAAGCCACTCGGGCTCTTCTCCCAGCAAGGCCTGGAAACACCAGACTTCAGCTCCCGTGCACCAGCTTTTAGGTGATTCTGGGTGCACAGAACCCCTCCAAGCTGGAACAGTGAGAGGGAGCAGCTGGCCACATGCCAGTATGAAAACAGAGGGGCGATGCTTGGTCCTGCTGCAGTCACAGGCACAAAATCTGACAGAAGGGGGAAGGAGCTGGCCAGGTGAGCAGAAAAGGACAGCAGTGAAAAGCATGAGGGCACAATCCATCCACAGCTTTCCCAGATTGCAAAAGGCACTTCCACTGTGGGTTAATTCACCTGGACGGAGATGACAAACACTTCTAGTTTTAAATAGAAAGTACCTCACCTTCCCTCCCCCCCTCCTCCAACAAACAAGAAAGGAGCAATAACAAGTGCTATCAAGCACAGACAAGCCCTTCAGCTAGCCAGGAAGCAAGGCTACACACAAGTGGAGCCCTGAGATCCTCCTCCTCCAAAAGCAGGGAGAGACAGAGCTTTCTGCCTGCCACCTTGGCCCTGCCTGCGTGGTGCCGGTACCGTCCGGCCGCCCTCGGCCCATCCTGCTCCCCTGCCCCGGGCCATGGGGCAGCCCACACGCCCAGCCTGCTGCAAACACACTCCCAGCACAGAAAGTCCTGCCCTGCGACGTGGGGATGGAGCTGCTCTGGCCCTGAGCTTCTGGCAGCAAGAGCAGAAAGCCATTCACATGTTTGAGCGGCATGGGCAAGGACACCCTTCTTCTAATAAACAACAGGTTTGCAAGTAATCCCTAGTTTGGGTTTATCCCTGCTGGTGCAGCCACAGCCTCGTGTAGAGATGCCAAAGCTGGCTTTAAGGGCTGCAGCTCAGGGAGGAAAGAGTTTTATGTTTGGCTCTAACACCTACCCAAAAAAACAACAAGGCTGCCCTGAGCCTTTTCCTGTTATCTCACCTTGAGCCCACAGCTCAGGTACACTTTACAAGGAGCTAAAGGAGGGGAAATTTAGGTTAGAGAAGAAATGCTTTTCTGTGAGGGTGGTGAGGCTCTGGAACAGGTTGCCCAGAAGGACTATGGCTGCCCCATCCCTGGCAGTGTCCAAAGCCAGGTTGGATGGGGCTCTGAGCAACCTGGACTGGAAGGTGACCCTGCCCACAGCAGATGGGTTTGAGACTAGGTGATCTTTAAGGTCGCTTCCAACCCCTTAACATTCTATGATTTGAATCAGCTCAGAGCCAGCCTTTCTCCTTACAAAATCCAGAGCTCAGTGTGCAGGACATCACCATCTCACCCAGGGAGCCACACACTGGACTTCAGTTTGGTGAGACACCCAAGAAACTGAGCACAAAGCCTGCCCTGCCACAAGCCTCAATTTTTATATTTCCTCAGCTAGTCCTGCCATGCATAGGCTGGCTTCCTCAGCTGTATGTCCCTCCATGAGAGAGATTCCCACTGCACATATTCCCCTGCAAAGAAACAGTCACCAATCTTCACACACAACCCTGGGCTGCTCTATCACTGTACAACCCATCAAGGGTGGTGAAGGAGGGGAGTCAAAACTCTTGAGCTCAGGAAGAGATAACACAGAGTGCTAGAGATAAGAAAGAAGAAGGGAAATAATGTAACGTGGAGTCAGCTTTGAGGGCGTGGAGAGCAGAAGGGACCTGCTGAAGGAAAGGACTTGGAGAGAGAAAAAGATGATCTAAAAAAGCAAAATAATGTAGAGTCTACTGCTGTGCTACACACAGCTGGTAATATTCTGGGAACCAGAAGCTGCCTCAGATGACTTAGGCAGGGGAGAACAAAATAAAGATGCCAATAGCACCTGACCTCCTGGAAAATGCAACTGAGCTGCTACTGAAGCTTGAGAAATGCAGGGGAGACCTCCCAGTCACACCAGTGTAGAGAGTCTGCCCGCGTTTTAACACACCCAGTTGCAGCTTTCACTCGTGCAGGCACACTCAAAATACACTGAGCCTATTAATTATCTAATGACTCACTAACTGAGAGAAAAAAAAAAAGAGGGATAATTTTCCATTCTTTTCTTACATTAGTTTTTATTTAAGTAGATTATAATACTTAATGCTAACAAAAAAAAAAGTGTCAGAGAAACATAATTTTGGGTTGAACACAATTTCACCTTGGAAATTGCTATTGAACATCTGGCAAACAGTGAGTGAAGAACATGGCTTGGATTGTACATTGCACTACCCAGAGATGCCATAAAAGTGATTCATTCTTAAGATAAAATGGGGTCACCAGTAAAGCAAAAAACCCAGCTCACTCCTCATAACTTAATAAGCAGAGGTTAAGTATATATTCATAAAAGTAATGGGTAAGCTTTGATATTCTGCAGTCTTCTAACAGGAGAATAAACACGAATAGTATGTGTTTCCCACTGCTAGAGCTCAGTAGAAAGAAAACTGACACTACTTGGTGAAGAGCAGAATTCCCACACTGGAAGTAATGTATTGAGTCACTGCAAAGTTGCTCTGTGCAGGTCTCTCTACAAACTCTGGGGATGGAAACACAATTGACAGAAACAACTGGAGCACAAAAGGAGGCAAGACCTTCCCAAATTTCTTTTCCTATGACACTTTATGCAGAGGTGGTTTCTAGCAGCATGCTGCACACATTCCTAGATGGCATGACTGCCATGAACTCGAGGAGTTCCCAGTTCCTCTTTGACCAGGATGATTCAGACAGATTCTCCAGTCAGCAGCAGAAATCTCAGTCTCTCACTACACTGTGGACACGTGAGCCAGAATCCCACGCTGCTGTTTTTGAGTCTCAGATTAAAGAACACTCCTGTTTGCACCAAACCATTCTGACAGATGCAAATGTCCTTAAGACATCAAAGGACCTGGAAACACACTTGAAAGCTTGGCCTTGCCCAGCCTGCACAGTGGAACCATTTGGGAGCACAGCTGCTGTCACGTTACCTGTACCCATCCTGAGCACAGTTAAGCTACAGGCAGATAAGGAAGAACAATATTCAGCAAACTGAACTGGGACAAACTGTCCTGCCCTGGAGAGAGAGCCTCCAAAGTTATCCTGTCTGATGCAAACATGTAATATAACCTCTTTCACAAGCTCTACCTGGAAAATTGTCAGATTTCTGGTAGCTGTCAGAGCCCCAAAGAAGATAAAGCTGGAACATTTTAGCAGTGTGGGATAACTGACAAGCAAAACATTGATATATACCCAGCCATAAATGTACTGGCAAAATCCCGCTTTTGTATCAATAGGTGAAGCACATTCTATGCAACTAAACAAAAAAAAAAAAAAAAAAAAAAAAAGCTAAAATACCCATAAAACTGCACCTGCATATCATTCCATAGTAGTGACAGCACAATGTCATCAGCCATAACAACAGCAGAAAATTCTGTCATACTTGGCTTGAATATTGTACCATCAATTGGAGAGAACAATCAAAAATTGCTTGATTTAGAATCCCATGAGATAGCAACCACAACAACAAAATCACACATTTATCCTTGTGTTGTGCCCTCAGAATGCATGTTTTCAGCCTTAGCTCCCCATATCAATTTTAATTACCTTATGACTCCAGCAATGAGATTATTTTAAAAAGGGATGAGATTTGTATCACAATCAAAAAACTTGGCAGTACTATAATAGTGATGGACCTTTGTACTGAAAACTGCAGCTAAAGAAAGAAAAAAAAAAATCCAAAAGGGATGTAGGGATGTATATGGGAAAAACAGGTTTTGGTACAACCCTCCCCTAACCCAACTTCTTGGGGAACAAAACATTTTTTTCTTGGGAATTTAATTGGCATCCTTAGATCGAAGAAGCTACCATGAGACAAATTTGCTATTGGAAGCAAAAAGTATTCGATACAAATAAAATGTTATAAGAAATGTAAATGTGGGAAAGCACCAGCAGGGACCCCTTCCCTCTCCCTTGTGGAAAAATAGCTTCACACACCCAAAGCCACAGGAATTGTGTGGGTGCTGAATAGGAAGGTACTAATGCGAACACACGGAAAACTTGTTGTTACTCACAGCCTAAGTCTTGTATGGCCAACTGGCACAGGTTTATTGTGCACATCACAACATTTTCTGTTTCTCATACAGTCCCACTTCCTAGAATCATGTGGTTATGGGAGAGTTTTGGCTTACAATTAAGAAAAAATGGATGTACGGCCTTTAATGGGTGTGGAAAAGGCCAGAAAAACTAAGTATGACTCAAAAATCAGATCTCGCTGTCTGGGTTTATCTTAACTTCTTAATCTTAAACCTTAATTTGTAACTAAGGAGAAGAAGGGCAAGTCCCCATTCCCTCTCTGCCTGATCCCTGGTTTTCAAAAGCTGGGACTCATGACAGTGCAGAATATTTAGGCCTGATGCAGTGAGTTACATGAGTTAGCAGAAACTAAAAAGAGGGCAGTGAAACACACTGTGATATAACTGGGTTAACAAAGATGAATAACCAAATTTTACAGGGCCAATTTAGGTATTTGCAGATATCCTGCTAAGTTCATTTGTTTATATTCCATTCATTAAAAAAAAAAAAATAAAAGAAAAAAAAAGGAGAGTTTCTTCTATTCCTTCTGCTGCTGACTGTACAAACTATCCACCTGGAACTGCATCCTATAAATCTCGATTAACAACTGACATGGAACCCTGAAAATCCAGAACATCTGAAATCCAGAGCAGACCAATTTGCTATGCATCCAGGTTGCTGCCAACATCTCCCTTGTGCCAGAGCACACGTGACCATGTATGAGCCATCCCAGGGAGTTGTCGAGCCAAAAAAAACCAACAGCCCAGGAGCAGAGCCATAAAAGTATGACACAGGAGGAAAGATAAGAAAGTCAAGGTAAATCTGACAGCTTCCTGCAATAGTTGTATATGGAATCAGAGAATGGCTGGGCTTGGAAAGGTCTTTAAAGCCCATCTCATTCCCACCTCCTGCCATGGGCAGGGACACCTTCCACTATCCCAGGTTGCTCAGAGCCCCATCCAGCCTGGCCTGGAACATCTGGCACCCTGTGCCAGGGCCTCAGCATCCTCACAGGGAACAGTTTCTCCCTCATATCCAATCTAAACCTACTGCCAGTTTGAAGTCATCCCCCCTTGTCCTGTCACTCCAGGCCCTTGTCAAGAGTCTCTCTCCATCTTTCCTGTAGGCTCCCTGCAGGCACTGCAAGGCCACAAGGAGGTCACCCCAAAACCTTCTCTTCTCCACGCTGACCAATCCCAATTCCCTCAGCATGTCCTCATAGCAGAAATTCTCCATCCCTCAAAGCATCTTGGTGGTCTCCTCTGGACTGGCTCCAGCAGGCCCATGTCCTCTGCGTGCTGGGACCCCAGAGAGGCTGTACAAGCTGCACGAGAGGACAAGAACACGAGGCTGGGCAGCAAAGCAGAATGCTGGACTTAGCCCTGGGTTCTGGTGAAGCCACACCCAGTATCCACAGGCAGGTCCCTGACACTCCAGTGTAGGCTCTCCTGTGTGACTGCCAAGCACTGCACACGCAGAGCTGGGCGCTCCCACGCACCAGCAGCACGGCAGCGAG
This sequence comes from Oenanthe melanoleuca, assembly GCF_029582105.1. Classification (NCBI taxonomy): domain Eukaryota; kingdom Metazoa; phylum Chordata; class Aves; order Passeriformes; family Muscicapidae; genus Oenanthe; species Oenanthe melanoleuca. Next base: position 9,494,270 of record NC_079334.1, read on the forward strand.
CATTTACACCCTCACTCCTGGCCCTCTGCTAGGAACACGTCTGCTGCCCTCCCAGGTGAGAAGTGGGCACCAGGGGATGCAGGATATCCTAACTGGATTTACAACCATCTCCAAATGAGCCATTGTTTTCATGGTTTCATGTTTCCCTGTCTCGTTTTTGCCGCTGACTGTGCCATTCCGGTGAACCCACAGTCAGCCTTCTCCCCATAGGAAAGGACTGGCTCAGGTGAATTAGGAGATGGCCCCTGTGACCAACTCTGAAAACAAGTAACAACAGGTAGGACATCCTAGGAAAAGCCCTGGAAACCTCCTCAAACCATCTGCAATTCTAGCATGGAAACACTCCAAATGGAAGGGACCTTGTCTTTCAGATCAAGCTGTGAAAAGTTGTATAAATCAGGGGTTTAAATGGTGTAACTGGTATACATCAGTCTCAGAAAATGGCTTTTTATAACCAGCTTTACCAATTACTAATACTAATAAGGTAGTAATACTGCCTTATTTCAAGGTTTATAGTAGTAATTACAGCCCACATATGTTGTAGTTAAGATTTAGCACGAGTTCCTAATATTGTCATTAACACAGCATATTATAAAAATTAAAAAAAAAAAAAAAAAACGAACAACAAAAAACAGCTAGAGCCCTACACCCTGTAGGTTGTACCTCCAGGTACAACCTATAAAAAATTAAGAAACAGTACACACAGATGAACAATACTGATATTCTCTATTTCAGTATTATTTCCCCTTCTTTGTCAATGAACAAAAATTACAAGCATATACTTTGAAGTTCAGTACAACTCCAAGTGTGGATTAACTTAAAGCATTCATTTTATACCAGATCAGAAATATCACTAACATTTCTTTGATGCATTAGTTAAAGTATTTTTTCCCATTTTAGTAATTAAACAAGTTTCAAGGCATAAGGAACAACTAGAGATAGTTTAATCCTTCCTCCCTCCATTTTCATTTTTCTGCACGTGAACAAGAAGGCAGAGTCTGCTTCCCACCACCACCCTTCCAAATTTTCTAAAACAGCAGTCCTTGATGGCTTCATGACTCTTCAGATATTAGCTGAACCATCAGGATGCCCTTTGGCAGCCTTTGAAGACATCAACTCTGACTCTCCTTGACTGGCCTACGGCTTCCTTTTCCTCAGCCTTGTGGCATGTAACACCACCTCTCTTTCCCCTCCCAGGTCCCACCTTATCAGATGGCAATGCTGAGGAGTAAAGTAAGGTCTGTGTGCCTCAAATTCACCCCAAGAAATTAGAGGATGAGGCAACTTAACAGTGGCCTGTGAGCAACAGTGGAAAATCGAGCCGATAAAGTTTCCTTCACCTCTTTTATGACACGGTCACAAACCGACAGCTCTGGCTGAGGAATGCAAAGTCCTCGCGTCCCCCGGCCTACGCAGGTGTGCATGGCATATTCTAATTGGACTGGTGCATACCTTCCCATCCATGAGAGACTTCCCCTGGGAAGCCATAGGCACCAGGCAAATGAAATCGGAGACTCGGCTCCTTCGCCTTCCCATTACCTGCAGCACGCTTTGATCAGCGGGGCATAAATAAACACGTCAACGTCGCAGCTCTGCCAAGGTCAACGAGATGCAGCACAGCTCCTCCAGTCATCCCAATGAGTTCTTTGGACTTGGGACGGGAAAAAATGCTTTGCTGTGCTTAAAAAATAAAATCACTGGATGTGACAGCAGAGGGTATGATGTGGTGTGACCACTGTAGTTTGGGAAAGCCAATGGCAATAGAGAACCTGAAGGGGGAATGGTTGGGATTGTCAGTGGTTCCAAGAATGAGGGAAGAGCCAGAGCTCTCCTTCTTGGAGTCCTCTTCCCAAACACCTTCCTGCATGGAAAATTTAGTCTAACCTCTGCCAGACTGATGCATCTGAAGAACCCAGCTTCCAGCACAGATCTTTGCTGCTTATTACTGGAGACAGCACCTCACCTCCTTCCATTTGTGCCAGTGAAGGTGCAATTACAGCTATCCCTACAGCAGGACACGCAGCATTACTGCTTTTGATGCAAACACGGGGAATACCCCAGCATTCCAAACCTCTGGCTATTCCTGCACTTGCCCTAACAGAAGGTGGCAAAGATGTACCCTGCTGTTTTAAGTCTTGCCTCACCTCACAGCTACAGCTTATGAGCAGTTCAACATGGGTGCAGCCACTAGACATTTCAAGCCAGTGGGGCCCACAAAGGATAGCTGTTATCACCAGTAACATAATCCAGGCTGGAAGGGGAACACACATCAGGATACCAGGAGCTCTCCTTCTTTCAGTGCCCCGCTGCAATCATTCACTGAAAGGAGTCCCTACAGAAGACTTAGATTGTAACTGGTTTTGGTGTATTTTTAGGGCAACCAAGAATAGTTCCATCCAGCAGAATTTCCAGTTCCTAATTTAGCTGTTTGCAGCAGTTTCTGCCTGTTAGAGGGTCATCTGTGCAGCTGGGGTAATAGTAACCCCTCCTACCTCACAGCCATACTCTGAGGATTAGGCAGGGAGTGGCTGCTCAGTGTACTGAATATGCAAAGGCCTGTTATAAACCCCATATCTGATTGCAACCATAAGCAAAGTCTTATTTAAGCAATCCCTTCCCCAACAAAAATATATCAGCTGCTCACTCTGTTCTTTCCTTCCGTGTCTTTTTGCCTCCAAGTTCTTCCAGATAATAAAACACATTACTAAGATGTTTTCCTTTTGTGCTGTAACGTTGTTTACTACAAATGATAGAGATTTTTCACACAATGTAGTGTACACAATTAGTTGTTTTGGCTCATTCTGATATCACACTTGTACTGTAGGAGTCTTGCTGCCCGGTAAGTGAAAGCTCCACTCCCATAACCCCACATACGTCAGATATTCACAGCTGTCTATTTCTCACTGTGCCCACATTCAGGGGAGACTTCTTTTCCAATTCCATCAATTGTATGAACATGGGACATACAGCATCAGTTATTTCCTGCTGCCACTAAACACAAAACTGTATTTCTCTACCAAACCATAGTTTAAAACCAGGCTGGTGTTTTTTGCACATGCTTTGCTTGACACTTCTGTATTTTTCTCCCACATCAGTTAATACCTTTTTTCACCTTTCAGTACACTTTGTTCACTCTTTTTAGCAGTCACAACAAAACCTTTTACAATGCCTCTTTTTAAATTAAACTTTCAAAGACAACAATCTAGTAAAATGCAATTATAACACATTTCAGGGCAGATTTGCTTCCATACTGCCTTGCTGAATTTCTGATTTCTGATCATGCCAGTTTTCACTGCATACACAAAGCAGCACATCTCACCTTCTCCTGTTCTGGTCTCTTCTAAAGTCATTTTGCTATTACTATCAGAATCAATCCATCTTTCCCCTTTTACACTCAGATGAGTATTTTCATGTGTGATATCACTGTTACCACACACTCAGCAACTGGATAAGCAAAAATCACACTGGTAAGGAACAAAGGAAGAAATGTCTGTGGTGCATTTGATAACATCCACCGGGCAATTCAGCTGTCATGATTCTTCTAGACATACAGACACAATTTTTAGCTGCTTTTCACAGCCCTGACCCTCCCTTGTGACAGAGCACACACTACAATGACATAACTAGCATGCCTGGCCTTGCTCTTCCAGGATAAGGCACATTTCATTGCTCCAGCATACCTCCAAATTGCTCATCTTCCTCTCTCTGCCCCTCTCTGAAATGAAACAGCTCAGTTTACTCACTGTGCAGGGGCAGGAAGACAAGGTAAACTGTAGGAGTAATGTGAGAGGAGGATTTCCTTCCCAGATGGCACCAAAACAAGCAATGTTCACCCTGTGCCTACAGGAACACCTTACAGCCTCCTTCTCAGCCTTCCCTACATGCCCTGACAGAATATTCCCTCTTCTCAGCTGTGCTCAGGGATGAGAAGAGAGTGACAGTGCAGTCCTGTATTCCCTATACACATCACCAGTTGTTATTAAGAAATTACTGCGTGACTTGAGGGGTAACCCCATCTCCCTCAATCACTTGCACATTTAAGAAAACATGCCACAACCCATAATTTGCTGTAAAAATAGTGGGATATCCCAAGTTCCCTTTGCCTGTCTCCCCACAGCATCCTCTCTCTGCCCCAGGGTTTGGCAAGTATAGAGTCATGACAGGGTTGTGTGCTGTACTGCAGCCTTGCCAGTGCTACCCCCCTTGCCCAGCCTAAAATTCTGTTTGCCTGTATCTGGGACACATCTTTCCAGGAGAAAACACCTTGCCTAGGAGCTGGACATGAGTGATCCTTGTGGGTGCCTTTCAACTCAGGATATTCTACAGTCTTGTGGGGAGGGGTAGAGAAAGGAGAAAAAAGTGCACCATTCTCAAAGCACTCTAAGATCTACCAGCTCCACTGTATCCAGACTTAAGCCTGAAATATCTTCATGTGCAAAGCAAGTCACAGAAAAAGAGAACAATGAGAAGAAGAGTTACTTGAGCCATGTGTGAGCCATACCAACCATCAGGATTGAATCCTCACTGTTTTAAATACTGAGCACTGCTGTCCTGAAGAGCTGGCAGCATGCTCAGAATGCCCTTTCTCCCCTAAATCCAGCAACAGAATGGAAATAGACACACTGTACCTTCTCAACTTCACTAGTAGCCTGGCAGCCCTCACCTGTAAAACCAGACAGTGATCTCGGAGCACTCAGAAAGGAGAGTGACTCAAATGTTGCAGCTGGATTACATTTCATAGTCTAGAGTTACCCCTGGATGCCTGCACTATGGAATACCTACAGCACAACTTCTGCATCTAAACTCAGGCTTAATCCAAGGCCCACTAAAGACATCTGGTGCTACAGCATCAGAGCTTTGCTAGGCACTGGTATGATCTTTTCCTGTGAAAGCTATACTCTTCCCATCTACTCTTTCCAAATTTCCACGAGCCACTCATCACAGACAGCAATCTGTAGTGAAGATTTAAGGGCCGAGGTAAGATTTAAGTTATTCAAACAATCTGTTTAGGCATTTTTGATCATTACACCTGTAAAGGTGAGTGTAAAGCACACACCTTGTAGTTCACACATCCTGATTTTTTTGCAGCTGCCTAGCAAGATCACAGGCAAAGCACCTTCCTGTTCTACTCCTCCCAACAGTGAGCTTTGTGTTAGTTTAACACTGCTTTGTGAATCTATTTCTATTATCAAGTGAATATGCAAGTGTAGCCAAGGCAGCCACTTTGTGGCAGATGTGAACAGGGACCATATCCAACTAGTTACAGATCTGCTTGTAACCCACACTCCTGTCCCCTGATTATCCCTGGGCTTCCACAACCTGAACAAATCATGCCCGAACATGACCAGGATCCTAATCCCCTCCCCTGCCTCCGGAGGGGTGTATTTTGGATTCATAAACTTTACTGCTGGATTCGTTGATGAAGCAGGAGCTTTCCCTCCCCTCACCTCCTCCAGTCACACCCTGTGTAAGGCTGGGCCTGCTCACCAGTGCACAGCTCTGCTCATGGAGGGGATCACCCAGCTCCTGGATCCCACTGGGCACCACCCCAGCCTGGCCCAGGTGAAGATTTGGGAATTTCTGTGTATGATCAGCATTAGGAACCCCAGTGCTTAATGACTCTGAGCAGCAGCAATCCCACAGGCAGTGAATCTCACACTGAGCCCCTGCCTGCAGCTGGGTGTTCAATGTGAAATCACAAAAAGGTGGTTTGGTGTCCAAAGTCACACACTTCTCCATGATCCTGCAACTAGGATATGTTTTCAGGAAGGGAACTTACTGCCATCTCTGTTTTAATGCAGTATTCTCCTGGCAGCAGGTTCCTGTGCTTCCTCCCACCTCAGTTTCCTCCTTGTGTGCTATCCCATTACAGTTCCTTCAGCCACTCCTCCTCCTCTTCTAGCATTGGAACACCCTCTATTTTGTATACATTTACATATATGTGTCTGTTTATCTGTGTACATTTGTACACATGTCATGGTAATCACCTTCCCTCTTCTAAATTTTTCCCTTTATCAAAACCAATAGCCCTCCCCCTGACCTTGCACTGAACTTGTGCTAAAGTCAAGGGAATTTCTTCTTTGACTTCATCTCGCTTTTAATCCAACCCCCCAAACATGAGGTGAAAACAAGTCCCCACCACAAGGCTCTGTTCCTCATCCTGCAGTGTTCTGCATGGGGCTTGAAGGAATGTTGAAGATGGGGAATGGATTTTGTCTCAGGAAACCAATTCTACTCAAAGTACAAGAAAGTTGGAGTCACTTTTTAATGGAAGAGACAAGATTAACGAAGCTTTCCCAAAGGGGCACCCCACCTTGCTCAGCACTGAGCACCACTGAGAACTCACATCTAGAACGCATGAATGCATTAACTTGGAACTTTTCTGCACCACTGAACCCTTCATAGGCAGCAGTGTGTCACAGCCAAGGCTCACACCTCCTTCTTATATTAAATGCTCTTTCTCACACAATAAATTTCAGTATACCCTTCTTGACCAAAGACATAAAAGCAGCTGACCTAAGCCCAGTCCTGGCTAAACCCAGTTCTCCCAAGTTAACCTGCATTACTGAGTAAATCAGGGCAGGTGCTCTCAAATGTCAGCTGAAGAGGGAAAGCAAAAAGATACACTCCCTCCTATGAAGATTTAAGGTAAGGTGTGCTTGTGACAACTCTTAGTTTCACCAACTCTTCACCTTGCCAAAAGGAGTTCCATCCTCTGCCCTTTCTCTTCTGGTGGCAGAGGTGCATGTGTGGTCTCACAACAAACCGCAGCAGAGAACCAGCAGAGATGACAACAGGCAGGCACGACGGCTTCTTTCAACAGCAGTGCCAGCTGAGAGGATTTGTGCAACCACAGCCTTGTTTATCCAAGCACAGAAATGTAGGAACTAAATGTGTGATTCCCTCTGGCATCTAATCCTGCTGTTGGAAGAGGTGGTCCCTCACCACATTTCTCATGCCCAGTGTCACGCTATACTTCAACAATCTCTCTGGCCATAAAGCAGGCTAATCCAACTTCTATACTTTTTTTTTCTTTAGGGAAGGGGGTTAATATTCAGTTGGAACAGTAACTGGACTGATCTGAGACTGCCTGGTCACCAGAGCTGGTCCTAGGGAAGGAGCAGGACTGGATGAGAACTGGATTGTTCCTTCAGCAGCAGCCTGTTGTGCTGCTGGGCTGCTCATCATAAGTTATTCAATCAGAGACCCCAGGAAGCCCTGCCTGCACATAGACACCAAGCCAGGCACCCTCCACCACTGCTCTAAACCACACTGATCACCCAGACTCCAGCTCCACAGCTGACTCTTCCCAGAAGAAAGAGCTCAGCATGGCTAACAGTCATGGACCTGCAGTACAACAGGCCATCTTTCAGAAGGAAAAAGCGTCATCCTGGCAGCAACAGGCTCTGTCACCTGCAATGAAAACTTGGAGCAAGACTTTGCGGTTAGGAGCCAGGCCGGACAGATGGAGATAAGAAATTAGTGAGGGTAATCAGCCATTGGAATAATTTACCCGGGGAACCAGTGCAGCCTATCACTTGACATCTTGAAATCAAGACTGGGCACTTTTCTAATAGAATTCTGGATTCAGTGCAGTGAAAACCAGCTGGGAATGTAAATACCTGCCAGGGGTCAGGTGACGGTATCTGTCCCCAGCTGGCTGATACTCTGAACATCAACTGTGTGATTACATCAGGAAAGAGGGAAATAACCTCTGTGTAGAGCCCAAGTGCCAAAACAATAGAGCACAACTGCATTTGCACTGAAGTTGCTTCTGAATACTTCATTAAAAGATTCAACAGAACTTCAGTGAGGAGCTGCAAAGCGGAAAGGAATTGCAAAACTTCCGAGGCATGACTACTGAAATAAACTAGCTGTAGATAATTTAGCCAAACAGTAACTAAGCAAACAACATCAACTGGAAAGATACCAGATGACAGAATGACAGAAAGCACAGTAAACTCTTAGAATCAAACATCCTTGGAAAAAAATGTGATTCCAATTAAGAATTTGAAATCCCTTGCGGGTTGTTCCTCAAATTTTGCCTGGGATAACTATGGAGAGGGAATGTAATATGAATACAAACTAATTAAATAAAACAGCCCACTTTAAACAAGACTCCAAAGTGGATTACATTAAAAAGGGAAAAAAAAATAAAGAAAAAACCATCAAAAAACTATAGCATAATTTAGCTCTTTCCCGCACATGAAATAAGTGAACCATACGAAAAGATAAGATTCAACAGAACAAACACAAGGACAACCATCCAAAGTTAGCAGGATGAAATGGGGAAAAAAAAAAAAAAAAAAAAAAAGGCCTGCAGACCAAACTCTTACCAGCAAAATCTAGGATGCACAGGAGGCTCCCAGAGGAAGTATTTGAATCTCACTGTGTCAGAGAGCAGGAGCATCAACCTCAAGCCCAGTCACCTGCTGTCACAAGCGACTGGACAATACAAACCCACTGAGATTTACCCAGACCACGAGGCTGCTGTACAGGCAGGACAGGACAAATGCCACCCTCAATCACCACCAAGCAAAACGAGGTTCTACACAGAAGCCAGCTGAGCTCTTCCTAACATTAACAAAAACTAAGAACAACTCAGATTTGTTACATGTCTGATTATGGATGCCTCCTCCTCGCCCAATTCAGATGCAGTTCTGAAATCTGGGTCACCCATACATTATTTCTCCAAACCAAGCCACCTCCCTCCGGTGCATCCCTTTAAAAGGACTCTGCCCTTATCCAAGCCATCTCCAAGTCATTTAGGTTATGAGAAACTCTAAAACACCAAGGAATCAGGTCACAAAACTTCCAACAACACATTACACGTGTGGCTTGGTCCAGGAAGAACAAGCATCCAGCTCCAGGAGATGCCAATACATGGGCATCCATATCCTGACAAAGCCGGCAACAAGTCAACATGGATGAGCTGAGCTCAGAGCTCTGACCCCATAATGCCTACCAGGTTTGATGCAGTCTTAGCCAATATCTGGGAATAAACGACGCCTCAAGCAAGGACAGAGATGGGTGCTGGGAGGACGGTGGGTCAGGCGAGAGCCGTGGGAGCTCCGAATCCCCCCCGGGCAGGTTGGCTGGGGCGCTGGGGCTGCCATCGGAGCTGCTGCGGTGGCCGGGCTGCGGGAAGGAGGCAGGAAGCGAGCAGCAGGCAGGGATCTCGCCTTTCGTCCCTCTGCCTTCCCTCCGTGACAGGCCATACAAGTCACGAGGCGAGGAGGAAAACAAGGAGGTGTCCAGAGTTCAAGCACAGCACCCCCGCGACTCCCGGGCCGCAGCTCCCGGCGGGAGCCGAAAACCCGGCGAACACCGTGGGATCTCGCTCCTGCGTGGGAGGCACCATTTCTGCGGGAAGAGGCTCCTGCTGCTGCTTGGCAGCCGAGCCTGGGACCGGGCCTGCGCTGCGGGCCCTCCCTGCCGCCGGCAGCGGGCGGGGGAGCGGGGGGCGGCGGGCGGGACGGGCGCTGCCGTCGGGGCGCGGAGCCCCCGCCGAGGCGGCGGCCCCCCGGGACTGCCCCGGGCCCGGCGGAGCGCAGCCCTTTTCGCCGCCCCCTCGGGGGGCGCCGGGATCCCGCCGCGACCCCGCGGGGATCCGCGCCCCGATGGCGCCCGCACCGCGCACCCGCACCGGGCCCGCCGCGGGAGGAGCGACGCTCTCCTTCCCCGGAGATCCCTCCTCCCGTCCCCCTCGGGTCCTAAAATGGTGGGTCGGCCGCCCTCCCTCCCCTTCCTTCTCCCCCTCGTCCCGTCCCCCCAGCCCGTCCGCCCCGCGCTCCCGGAGCCCGCCCGTCGCCCCCGCCCCGGCCCCGCGGGGCAGCCGCCCCTCTGTCCGTCCCGGCCCGGGCTCCGCGGGGATCCGGCGCCAGGCCCGCGCCTCTCCCGGGAACACGGCAGCGGCGATCCCGGGAACGCAGCAACGCCTCTCCCGGGAACACGGCAACGCCGCCCCCGGCGGCCGCCCTTACCTGCGCCGGGCTCACATCGCGGGGCCGGGGCCAGCGCTGCCCCCCCGGCGCCCCTCGGCCGCCGCCTCGCCGCCGCCCTGCGCGGGGCCGCAGGTATGTCATGAGTGCCGAGCGCGGCTCCAGGTGAGCCGGGCACACCTACAGGAAGGCAGGCGGGCCGCCCTGATTGGCGTGCGGGGCCGGCGGCCGCGCTCCGACGGCAGCGCGGCGGGGCAGGGCAGGGCGGCCGCGGCGGACACGGCGGGCCGCAGCCCCCCGACACCAGCGGAAGGTATTTTCTTTTTTTTTTTTTTTTTTTCTTTAATTCAGTAGTAAGAATTTGGGTGAAGGTCCCAGAGGGAAAGCCACACGAGTCGCTCGGTTTGTTCAGCCTGGAGCAGACTGAGGTCAGAGCTCACAGCAGCTTCCTCACGAGGGGAGGAGGAGGGGCAGCTGATCCCTGCTCTGTGTGACAGGGACAGGACCCAGGGAGCGGCTGGAGCTGGTCACGGAGGGTTAGGGTGGATTTTAGGAAAAGTGCTTCCCCCAGAGTGTGCTGGGCACTGAACAGGCTCCCCAGGAAATGGTCACAGCACCCAGCCCCACAGAGCTCCAGGAGCGTTTGGACAACGCTCTCAGGGATGCACAGGGTGGGATTGCTGCGGTGTCCTGTGCGGGGCCAGGAGCTGGACTGGGTGACCCTTGTGGGTCCCTTCCAGTTCCAGTTCAATTCTGTCATTCTGTAGTAACTTTGACCCTCTCAGATCTGGACACAGCACTTGTTTGCTTTGCTCTGGAGTGCACCTGACCCGCCAGCTCAGGTGTCTGGACCAGCTTAAGAATCAGAGGTGCTTCTTATTTTTTAAGCTCTCTTCGTTATCCGAGTCTCTTTTTTTCCCACTCGTTTACTTCACATGCGTGAGCTCTTTGTGTTTCCTCCCAGCAGACAGCTGGGTTCAAGGGAAGGTGTTGAGTTGTCCTAGGCTTTATGGGATTAAAGGACCCCAGGCAGGATTGCATCCAAGCTCATCAAATAAATGTACATTAATGAAACACCTGAATTCTGAAGAAATTGACCAGGATGTGGGTAGAAAAACTCCGTAGGCTGCATTAAAAAGCTGAACTCACAGCTACAATTCCTGGTGCTCCATCTCTTGTAGGTACACAGGTGCTTAAAGGGATTCAGGATTTATGTGAGGGTGCCCTTTGCCATGGTATATTATAAAGATCTTTGCTCACCAAAATTGCAGCGTGCAAAGAATTTTCTGAGGAAGGCATTATCTACATCATATATTCTATATCTTCAAATTGATATCCAGAGTTGTCTCTTTGCTAAGTCTGTTTTTTTCTCCTAATAATTTCCTGAGGCTTGCAGGTGTATATTCTTCAGGATGTGCTCTGAAGATTTCAGCAAAAGGGAAAGAAGGAGGTTGGCTCAACCACCAGAGAAACCCTGCAGCCCTCATCCAGGCAATCCTGAGTCCTCCCTTCCCTCTGAGACCCTTGTGGAGTCTCCCAGGCAGGAAAACTCCCCTCAGAAGTGGCGCACTGAGAGCTCTCCCCAGACAGCCACAGAATCATCCTCGTGCCTGCTTCTGCCTTCTGATTCAATTACTCCTTTCATTTGTTTGTGTGGGTGCCTTTTTTCAGCAGAGTGGATCAGCTCCTGCAGCTGAGATTCCCATTCCACATCACTGCATTTACAGTCAGCAGCGAGGAAAGAGATGCTTCAAATTCCCGGAAGCCGACTCTGGATCATGTCCCTCTTAGTTTGGTGTCAGACCTCTGGGACATGATATAAATAGCCAGTGCATCTTCCCACAGCATTTTTTAAGTTCCTAGCAGCTGGCAGCAAGTTGGAGTTGGTCATCATGACTGGAAAAATGCTCCTCTTCTATCCAGAAAAGGGCAGCTTGTTGTCTGAGGTGGGCTTAACCTCTCCCCCGTCCTTGGCACCTCCAGCAGCTGCAGAAGCAGTTTTGTGTTTGGTTTTGTGAATCATACCTTCAGATACCTTGTTTTCTCTGCCTGCTGCACAGAGAGCTTTGAGTGCCTGAACACATCTGGAACCCAGCACAGCGTGAGCAGAAGGGCTGTCCCATGCTGTGGGTATCCCAGGTGGATTGGGCTGTAGAGTCTCTTAGCCCACCAAACCCTGGGCTGCAGCAGCTGACTGCCTGGTATGCCCCTTTCCCTTCAAGGACATACCTCCTTGGGGTGTAGACATATATATATATATTTCCCTGGTATGTCCCTTCCCTGCAAAGAGGCCCAGCAGCACAAGAGCAGGGCCCTGTACCCTGAAGTGCTCTTGCTTCCTGCAGTGCCTTGTGCTATCGTGGGGCTGAGGGGCAGCTGGGACATTAACCTCCCACTCCAACATCCTCCTCGTAAACATCCCGTCCTGCTCAAGTCCTGTGCTGTCACATCCTCTCTGCTCTGCCCAGACGCTATTCTGGGCTTAGTTCTATATGCAGAGCACACAGCTGGGCATGCCAAAATCCAGGCAGGCAGCAAGGCAGAACAGCAACTTAGTTTAGCTGCTGACATATCACAAGTACTGCAGAGGAGGGGAGTTGTTTATGGGTCTTCTTAAAACTAAAATCACCTGCTTGAGCCCTCCTTGGAAAGCCAGTTTGCTTCCCTAGGCGTGTTCAGCAGCTGTACCTTACTCCAAGCAGATGCAAGCCTGTGCACATGGCTTGAAAAACCTTGGTAATAATGGAAGGGAGCAGAACAGAGAGCTGGGAAGCTGCAGCACAGTAAGTTTACACAAGCAGCAAGTAAAACACCCATCCCCGGTGAGTCAGTCCCGGCCGTTTCCTTCATTTCCTCCAAGGCTCGCTGGGAACATCCAGCAGTAGCGGCCCTTCAGTCGTCTCCTTTCCTGCCCCTTGTTTACAGCTTTCCTTCAGCAGGGAGCACAGTCCCAGCCTCCAGCACTGCATTTTCACTGCACAGGCTGAGAGAAGCGAAGACCCTCCCCTGGCCTCAGCTCAGCTTTGGTACTGCCAGTGCTCTTGTTGCTTTTGTGGGTGCCAGCACCTTCTTGAGCTACAGCAGGTGCTGAGGTAAGAAAGGAAAATGTGTCACAGTTGCACAGTATGGTTTTTTTGTTGTTGGTTTGTTCTTTGGTTTTGTTTTTTTTTAGTCTTGAATGCAGCTGTCTCATTGGCAGAGGTTCTTTATCCCTACAGCCATACCTTTGAATTCAGTCTGGTAGGGCAGAAAGGATGCAGTGGGGTGTTACGTTGTGCAAACCATCCCTCAAAGATACGGGTTGGAGCTTCCCTGCTTCAGATTGAGGTGCATCTCATGCTCTGATTTCCCCACATGACAGCAGCTAGGAAGGAGGACTATTTTTAGCTTTTGTTTCTTGGTTTGTTTACAGGAAGTTCTTCATTTGTGGGAGTGAGCTTGGGTCTGAGTCTGAGAATCTACTTCAGTGCCAGTTGTGGATGCAGTTACAAGGGTGAACTGCTATTGTCTGGGAGAGGCCTCATTTATCCCAGGTGTTCAAGTAACTATGGGCTTCACACAGACAATTACTGATTTCTGGGATCTTTCCTGAAATTTGTTCAAGGAGATGTTCCAGGTGGTTGTGACAGAAAAGTTTAGGACAATACAGAACTGGGAAATTCCTTTGGGTGGTAGGGCTAAAAATGCTCTTCTGTGTGAAACTAGTTATAAATCCACATTGCTGACATAACCTGAGTTAATAACTGTAGCTCTGAGACAAAACCCATATTGTCAAAGAACATGAACATCCCAAGACAAGAACAGAACAAAATGGGCTTCCTCTATTTCCTTCTCAAGTGCCTTTGCCTGCAGCCAACAAGTGACCTAGAGACAATGCTGTGTTTGCTCTTAGGGAGTAATACTAGGAGCAAAATAATCCTCCCAAATTATGTATCTTTATAATCCTTATTCAACTTCATCCAGGTTTTTGGGTTTTTTTTTCCATATAGAAAGCAGTAAGATATGTTTGTACAAATTGATACCTGCATATGAGCTATGGAGGGATAGTTTTTTGTCATGGTGAATTATGTACCAGTTACAGTGATGGTCTGCATTGGATGGATTAAGTATGAATGGCCCATTTAGTGTGTAGTACAACTTTTTTTCCAAAGTAATTGCAGTGCCTGGCCTGATGTGCAGGTCAGGCCATTGTCCTACACAGCTAATTTCCCCTTTTTTGACAGGCTCTGCCAGGAAAATTTAAACAAATGGACTGTCTTGAGACAAATGCTGTTGTTAGGGGCATGAGAGTAAGGGATGGTCTGGAGAGTCCCTGCCTGTCAGCCACAAAAGGTGGTAAAAGAATGTTTTTATTTGCACACATCCTGTAGCCTGACATTGCCCAACAGTTCACTTGATTATAAGCTTCTGCCTGTTCTAAAAGGGATGAGGTGGTTTTGAATTTGTGGATGTTGGCCTGAGGGAGGCTGATGGGCTTTCCCAGCTCAGTTTACAGCTGCAGTCCAGACTGATACCAAGGAAAATGACTGCCCATGCCACAGCTTCAGAAAGGTGTAGGCTGCACACATGCAAATATTGGTTTAGTTGACCTTCCCTGATTTTGATGGAATTGAGGGTAGGAATGGCCAGTTTCAAACAGCAAAAGCAAGCAAGATGGCCTGAGATGTTACTTCAGTTTTGCTGAGGGTATAAAAAACATCGACTGGGCAGAAGGCAAGACAAACTACTGCTCAAAGCATAGCTACAAACCAAAGAAAGAAAAAAGAAATCCCCACAATGTATCTCCTGCTCAAGATTTCACATGATCAACTGCAGCAAAACATGACCCAAAATTTTACATCTATTTGCTTATATACTGTTTTTCAGAAGACAGAATGAAATGGCTTAAAAGTTAGTCCAACTCCATTAAAATCCTTCTATTTGGGATTAATAAAATATGGATTTCTTTAACAAGCAAGAAGCTCCTTTGAACAAATATTGGGGAAAAAAGGAGCTGTACTAAAGGGGTTATATTCTCTGAAGCAGTTAGCCAACATTTAATGATACATATTGTGGTTAAAGCAACCTATCTCCTGCTCACCAGTAGCATTTGGCAACTCATGATGGATTTCTCAGTGAAACAGTAGTAAGCTCTTACATTTTTAGGAGGATTTCCCTCAGCCAAATTTGCAAAAATTGCATTTGATATGTAATGCAGTATAACATCACATTCCCACTTGATTGGTATATGGAGATTTACATGGAAGTGTCTGTGCAGGTAAATAATATGAACTTGAATATTAAGGTGTTTTGTTTGGGTTTTTTTTTTCCAAAATATATAGTGCAGGGAAAGGGTGCTTTATGACCAAGAACATTAATGAGGGTATTTTTGGTACTTTATACTGAATGTCAGCAGTGTCTTTTACTGAATAAAATTATTGCAGTAATTTCTATTCTGGAAGCCACACATATCAGGAGATCTTACCCGAGGAAGATCCACCAAAGATACCCAGGAAACACAAGGTAATATCTGTGAACAAGGATCCAAAAAATAAAATCAGGTTGAAAAACCCCAGTACTTCATACTATTAAGATGCCTCCAAAAGGGCAGAAAGACATTACGTAGGAAAAAAGTGTACTGGGGGAATGAGTAGTCAGACAAAGAGGAAGATAGCTTTTAGTGGGCTTTGCCTTTTCTCCATCATCCAAAGTTTTAATTTTTGGTAATCCAGGATCACAGCATTGATGTATCCAGAAATACTACACACAAATTTTGGAAAATCTTAATGAGAACCGGTTATGGAAACATTTCCAAACAGCTGTTCTTTTATAGCAGTTGATATAGGCAATTCCAAGCTTAGTTACAGTTTCAAGGAAATCTTTGGGCTTATCCTTTTTCTGCCCCATGCAAAGAATGCCCCAAGTTGCTTGTTCCTGGCAGGTGCCTTCCCCAGACTGAAATTCCCAGCTGCAGCTCCCAGGGAGCCTTTGGGAGGCAGCTTTTGGTTTCTGTGGTCCTTTCCATTTCTGTGTTGTGGGATTCTGAACTCTGCAAAAAGCTGGATTTTTCCCCCACATCCTTCTGTGATTCTTCTGTTGCAGCTAAATCATTGTGCAAATCTGAAGCAGAGCCCTCATGCTGCAGTAAATTATTGCCAGCCCATGTTACCTTTCACATCCATGTGCAGGTAATTGCTGGATTAGAGTCTCAGCCTTGCCCTTTACCTGCACCTCCCTTCCTTCCTTAGCAGTGAGAAAAGGCCTAAAGAGGGAGGATCTGGGATAATGAGCTTTTCTCCTGTCTGCTTTTCCCCTTGGAGAAGTCCTGGAGACCATTACCGGAACTCTTAAAATACTTCCACTCCATTTAGAAATGCAAAAGCAAGAACTTCATCAGAGTCTTACTCTACTTTTATATATAGATGTTGATGGCAATAACTTGAGTTGGGCTGGTGGAGGGGGGTGACACTCAAGGGCTTCGGTAGAAATGATTTTGAACAAACTGATCAATTCACTACCAGACCATCTGGAACACTTAATTCTACCTTTCTGTTTCTTTCAGATTCAGGTAGGCCACTTACCCTGTGGTCATTTCTTCAGGCTTTCTGCTCCAGCTATGAACTCTAGAAATAAATTACTGTAAGGGAAAGGTGGAATATGGACAAAGTCACACTACTGCAGGTACTCTTCATTCTAGTCCAGACCTGCTGAAATAGTTGGGACCTCTACAAAACTGAGCACGGAGAGCAGAAATGAAAGCAGCTGCCTTCGAGGGGCTTGCCAAATATTCTTCTGGTTCCAGCTGAAAGGGAGGATGTGGCTGTGTAGGAGCATGCAGGCAGCTGCAGCACCTGAGAGTGTGCAGCCAGGTGGGAGGATGACACTCAGCAGCTTTCCCCCGTGCTCAGAACAGCTGCTCTGCCCCAGCCCCCTCCTGCCCATCCCTCTGCACTTGGAAACCACTGTGCCAGGAAGTCGCTTCTTCCTAGCTGAGATCCTCACATGATAATGTCCATTTAAATGTTGTTGCTTGTGGTGTAGGTCAGTAGTAATGACTCAGGCCCACCCTTCACTTTCCTTCCTCTGTTGGCTAGACACAAAATCCAGCCCACAAATTAATCTGTCCCATTCACCAATAACCCCGTTCATTAAAAAATTGCACACAGAAGTTCTTAGTTTGTATTAAGGTCCTCTTCAGTAGCTGTGAAATCAAGCACTTAAAAGTTCAGAAATCCCAAATTCTCCCTGCATTCCAGATGTAGTGTTTGGGATTTTTGTTTTGGTTCTCTTGGTGAATAGAATTACACATAGCAGTGTAGCTTTTAACAGGATAAACACAATAATTTTTCATCATCTTAGTTTTTGCAGAGGAAGATAAACAAAGCTGAAATGTGCTTCCCTCTCTGTTCAGTGTCTTTGCACAAGTCCTGAAGGTGGAGATCTCTGAGCCTGGATGTGTGATAGTGTAGTGCCCCCTCATGGGAAGCTGTTCCTGATGCTGATTCCTGGCTGCATCCAGGTGGGAGAACATGAGCCCAAACACCATTCTGTTTTCTGTACCTGCTCCTCTATGTTGATGGTTGTCACACCAGCAGGTTTAGAGAGTAACTTCTCTTTTCCACCCTCAGGTAGCTTTTTTTAGGATTGGGCACTTGATTGCTGTTAAGGCTTTCTGTCATAGTGTTCAAGAAACTTCCACCATTTTATTGTAGTTTCACCTTTTTAAAAAATAAAATCCCTGGGATTTTAGCCACCCATGGTGGCTTTCCTGGAGGCCCTTAACTTACATGACATGAGTCCTTTAGTTAGATAACCAATCTCATAATAGAAAAATGAGCACAGATTCCTGAATCACCTCCATGATATTGGCCTGTTGTATACTGAGAGAGGATTCCCTGTGCCACTCACTCACTCCCCTCAGTTCTGGAAAAAGCAACCTTTCCCATAGGATGGATTATAAAGATGGATGTGAGCTTGCACAGAAATACAGTCATGCACACTGAGTGGGGAAGCATTGTTTGTTTGGAGTTCTGATGCTGTTGGAAGGGCAGACTGAAGCAGGATTGTTTCCTTTGAGCAAAGGCACACTTTTCATGAATTGAGCTTTTGTTCTAAACATACAAAAAGGGCCTTTTTTGTGATTCACATTGTGTGATATTTTTTGTTTTCTTTGCATTTAGTTAAGAGCAGCACAAGAATAATCTTGCAAATAATAAAACATAAAAGCAGAATGACCCTATAAAAAGAGTGGGATTTCTGCCTCAGCAAAAAACTTGTGCATTACTGTGGAGGCTCAGGGTGTAAAGTGGCTGTGGTAGGGGCCACATCCTTGTCCTGTGGTCAACATGCATCGTCACAGACTCTTCTTTCTCTTCTGACATTTTCACACCTCCTCAGACATGTGAATTGAAGTCCCCAAGGAATTAGATAATAAAGAAACAAAGACCAACGATTGTTTAACTTTGTCACAACTGTAAGTAGATATTTGGTGTTCCATTGCCAGGACCTCCCCCTCCCTTGTTAGTGATTCCCAGAAAAACCAAATGAGGCCCATCATCTTAGTAGGGTACTTACACCCAACCCCTGCTACCCCTGTGCCCTGTGTCAGATTGTAATTCTGGGGGTTATGTCTCATATTCCCTGCAGGATTCCCAGCAGTGGCTTGGATATCTTTGCCTTTATCCCAGCTGTTTGCTGGAATGCCTTCCTGGCAGGTCTCATAGCACGTTTGGTTTCATTCAGGGGCTGGTTTCCTGCCGAGGTGCTTTCATTGATGCTGAGTAAGGAAGGGGTGAATCTTGGCTCCAGCCCTTCTCACTAGGAGCAAACAGATTAGGCTTTTCTCCAGGGTCAACCAGCTGATCCTAAGTCAGGTCAATTCCCATCCAAACCCTTTCCACATATATGCCCTATGGGAACCTGCCTAGATTGTTTCAGTTTAGATGCCCATTCATCAACTCAAAAACCCCCTAACTCCATGTCCTTTAGGTTTTCCATTACCATAAAATGTCCTGGTGGCCTTAATTCCTCCTGATGGACTGGGAAGCTTGGAATGTCTCTCTGTCTTAAGGGTATTCTGTGCAGTGGATCCCAAAAGAGCCATATGGTCTGGTTTTCTTCCAGTGCCTGAGGTATCTTATGGCCCTATCATCAGATGGTGGAGAGATGACTCTAGCCCAGCCCACACACATTTCAACGGGAATAATAGTGCTCCACAGAATATCAAGTGGCTGCTGCTTCTCTACATGGGAGCAGGAGATAACTGAGAAAGGTTGGTTGCAGGAAGGAGCTGTCATGTGACAGAAATAGCACTAAAAGGTCTTGGCAGAATTTACCTGCTCAACAACTGCAAGTTTCTTTGAGAGGAAAGATCAAAGTTTTCTATCCAAATAATATTTCAAATTTAAATGCCTGCATTGAAATCAGGATTTGTAAATCTATAGTAGCTTTGTTATCCAAATGTGAAACCTTTTACTCATCATCCATATATTTAATGATCCACATGACATGCATGGATGATTTATTTAGGAAAAAGGGTAGATGGATTTTTGCTTTCCAAAGGCTATCTTGGGGGATAGCTTGGTAGTCCATCCTCTACTGAGAGAGCATGGTGATGTCTGGTTAACTTCTGGTGCTGGGGGTTTCACAACCTCCCAGATAATCTTTTCTAGCTCTGGCTTACGCAGAGAAAGGTTTTGCAACATCTACTCTTGTTCTTTTCTCCTGTCTTCTTTTCTTTCCTGGAAATTAAGTTGGTTAGATCTTATCTCTGTCCTTCCAGCAGGGTAATCCCTGCCTCTCTTAGTAGCAGCCTCTCGTGTACTGCAACTGCACTATCATGTCTTGCCCTATTTCCAGCCTTCTCCTCTAGACTCAATAAACTCAGCTCCGTGGTTTATTCCCAGAGGTTGTTTTGCAAAGCTCTTATCGCTGCAGATGTGTTCCCACACCCAGCCTGCACCAGACTGGCTGTGTGCTGTTCCCTGTCCCGTGCCGTGGTGGCTCCTTGCTTCTCCCCAGCCGTGTGCTGCTGCAGCCCCTTCCCTGTTCCCAGGGGCTCCCTGCAGTGGGGTTGGCCAGGATTCCTGCGTGGGTGTGGGGGGCCCTGCTGGGCCAGGTGCTGGGAGCAGGTGCCAGGCCCCCAGGCCCTGCTGAGCACAGGATCCAGCATGTGCAGCTCACTCCTCCTGCATCTGCCAGGAAACCAGAGTCCCCGTGGGACCTGGGGCTTTGTCCTCAATTCCCAGGTGCAGCAAAGTCACCAGCTCTCTCCTCGGGGGCTCCCTGATCACACAACCAGAGAATGGTTTGGGTTGGAAGGAGCATTAAAGCTCATTTCATTCCAGCCCCCTACCACAGGCAGGGACACCTTCCACTATCCCAGCTTGCTCAGAGCCCCATCCAGCCTGGCCTGGAACACTGCCAGGGATGGGGCAGCCACAGCTTCTGTGTCAGGGCCTCACCACCCTCACAGTAAAGAATTTCTTCCTCACACCTAATCTAAATCTACCCTCTGTCAGTTTGAAGCCATCTCCCCTCATCCTGTCACTCCAGGCCCTTGTAAATTGTCTCCACCTTTCTTGTAAGACCCCTCTGCATATTGAAAGCCACATAAGGTCTGTTCTCCAGGTTGAACAACCCCAACTCTCTAGGCCTGTCTTCATAGGAAAAGTTAATTAATTTCTGATTGCTTTCTGGTAATGTGCTTTGGAGACTCTCCTAAGGGGAAGAGATTCCCATCTTCTGAGGAGTGTGAGCATTTCAGGAACTCCTGAGGAGGAAGAGCTGCCAAAGAACAGGTGGAAGTTGTCTCCTTCATTTTTGGAGCAGCAGCTTCCAGGATCAGTTGGACTTATGTAGCCTCTTTGTATTAGCTATTCATGGTCATGTGCAGTGTTACACCACCAAATCCTTCCAGTCCAAAGAGCACAAACAGTACCTAGAGAGCTCATTATTACCAATATTCTAATTAATACTTTATTATAAAATTGGCACATTCTGCTGTCATTTATTTCAGTCTCTTCCCAACACCCTTCTCCCCCAAATTATTCTTGTATCATTCCCATGTTCCCAGTAGATTCAGTGACCCCAAACCAGTATTTTATCCTACTGCCTGGACAAGATACTACTTAAAATGCCAAAGAGCATGGACAAGGAAGTTTCCCCCTGCTGATCCTCCTCACAGGGATGCCAGTAAGAGCCCTGTGGTGCACCTGGCCACTGATCCCTGGCTGTAGGAGCACTGATCTCTGGATATATGAACCTGCTCATCTCTGATTCCTCTACATGCTTGTATTTTATTGAAATGAGACAACTGGTTCCTAACGGGCAGCTGACAGTGGGATAAAAAAACCTGTATTTCCTTCAGAAATTAGAGGAAAAACCATCTCCAGGCCTGTCAAAACTACACCATGAAATTAATCCCCAAATCTGAAAATATGTATTAAGATAAAAGAGAGCTTCTGAACTGTCTTTGATTTTGAAACTTCTTGGGAGAAATGGACACTGTTAGATGGTGATTCATCTGACCTGTTTTAGGTGTCTACCTTAGGAATAGGTGAATCATGCCCTAGAAATGCTGCTTCAATATTTGAAAAAGGGGCTTTTCTTATTTTGTTTGATGATCTATTCTGAGTTTGTCATTACTTATAATATTTTACCATTTTTTTAATATCAGTTTATCCTCGCTCTGGATGAGGATGGGCTGATTTCTCTGAGAACTGTGGTTTCAAAAAATCAGCAGTTTCACTCCTGTGATTTTGCAGTTTGTCTTCTGGAAGGGATGTGTGGAATAGAGACAGTGAAGTTGTAAGACCAGAGAAGACAGAAGCCCAGAGGGGAAAAAGGTGAGCAAGTCAGAATGTGAAACAACAGTAAGGAAACGCAGATGATGTGGTTTCTCTAAAAAGCTTGTTGGTTCAGTTAGAGGCAAAGGGAATTTGTGTATGCATAGCTGTAGTTTTACTAGCTGTGTATAAAAAAGGCAGATTAATTTATTGCATGCACTATCCAATATTGTTATATTAGATATTATACAATACCAGGATATAGTATTAGAGATTTTATATATGCATGTGTACTGTTGTAAACTCCAAATCTATGTGCAGCGCAGCTTTACAGAAAAGAGCCTGTGTGTGGAAAGTGGTGGAATAAATGAATTTTTTTCTTACACCCAGTGATCCAGCTTTTTAAAGTTGCTGACACAACCCTAACCTCTCAGTACAGCTAAGAAACACCTGCAGATGGGACCTCACTTAAGGGATGGTCCCCTAATGTAAAGATTAACTCAGTAAGACATAGACTTGAGCTTTAATTCATGTTCCTGTGGTTGTCTCCCCACCCTTGGCCAGGTTTAGAGGTTCTTCATCACAGATACTTTATTCTCTCTGTTGTATTTGCTTTCCCCTCCTACTGAGCTTTTGTCAAGAGCAACTAATGATCTGCATTCAGTTCCCTTTTTCACAGATGGGCTCTTATGAAAGCTGGATTTAAAAGTAGAAATGTGTTCATAAACTTTACTTATGAAAAAGGTGATAGACTGAGGGATAAAAGTAATTTTGTTGGGCAGAAATTAATTTACAGTAGATGAACACGCTGTTATTCAAAGTAAGCAGCATCCAAGCTATTCATGGAATGGCATTTGTCTTCAATAAATATTTTACATAATACATGCAAGTTATTCATGGAATGGCATGCATTTTTCATAGAAGTTTTATGTAATGCTGGCCACCTGTGACTCCCAGGAATTAAAGATTTGGTAACAACATGATCTCTCATCTTATTCTCCATGATTCTGATCTCAGAGCTACAAAAGTGGTTGTAATGTGAGGGTTTGTGTTTTTTTTTTTATTCCAGACCCCCTGAGCATTTCCAGTCAACTGCTGTACATGCAGGCCTATTAATAAACCTTTGCTTTCCTTTGTGACCTCTCACAGATCACTCAGCATTTGTCTTAATGCCCTCCTCCAAAAAGTCAGCAGCTTGTAAATTGTGAATTTGCAATGTGTCTGTGATGACTTCAGTTTTGGGAGGTATGGGATGCTGTTTTAAAGCAAAACATAACTGGGGGGGCTTTCTTTGTTGCGGGTACTGATGACAAATTTCCCTGGAAGCTCAGACATTAACCCTTGGGAAAAGTGAGTGTCAAGAGCCTGGTTATGGAGCCATGGGGCCATTTATGGACAGCCTTTGCTGGAGGTGGGTGTGGGCCACAGCAAACTTCAGCCAGAAGGGGCAGGAGATACTTTGCCTACTGAGTCATGGCACTAAATGTGCTTTTACAATTATTAACAGTGAAATTCAGTGGAAGAATGAATCAGGTCATTGGTATTTAGTCTGAACCAGAGTTGTGAAACTTCAAATGGCTGTGCAAGGAGGGAGGTTACCATGATGATGTGCATCATCCAGGGAAAACATGTCCTTGTGCTTACACCTTTCTTTGTATTTCTTCTTGCTTATGTAGAAAACCTGTAGGTATAATAACCTGAAAGACTGAAAGGCTTTTAAAAATTTCCTAAATGTAATTGCTTCTTGTCATCCCTGGGTGTAATTCTGGGATTAAAAAAAATCCAGTATTTGCACAGATTTGTAATTTTCTGGGACAACCCCAAAATAAGTGGTGGCTTTGTCCACATTTTCAGAGTGCTGCTGCAGTCATGATCATCATAAAGAAAGGAAAATACACAGATGAACCATGCAAAATAAGATGGTTAGTGGTTTGAATTAATGACCTTAAAGGTCTGTTTCAGCCTAAAAGATTCAGAGTAGTTTTGTTTGACCTCATTGTGGCCTTACAGTGCCTGAAGGGAGCCACAGGAAAGATGGAGAAAGACTCTTGACAAGGGCCTGAAGTGACAGGACAAGGGGAATGGCTTCACACTGACACAGAGCAGGGTTAGATTGGATTTTGGGAAGAAATTCTTCCCTGTGAGGGTGGTGGGGCCCTGGCACAGGTTTCCCAGAGCAGCTGTGGCTGCCCCATCCCTAGAAGTGTTCCAGGTCAGGCTGGATGGGGCTCTGAGCAACCTGGGATAGTGGAAGGTGGAGGTGTGAACCAGATGACCTTCAAAGGTTCCTTCCAACTCATGCCATTGTATTCTGTAAATCCTTTATCTGTTTCTGCCTGTAGATGGAACAAAGACTTCATGGAACAATATCCTCACCATTCCCTGACCACAGCAGCAGCTGGTCAGGCAGCAAGGAGCATGTCATGTGCATCAGTAAGTGATTTTAATTGACTAAATAGATTTTTTTTTGCTTCTGAATAAATCTCTACATTTTTAGTTCTACTTTCCATCTTTGTGTCAGAATCACTGTCTTTTGGTAGTGGCCAGTATTTAGCCTGTGTCTCAGGCATGACCACTATAAACACATTTTGCACACTTCTGGGTAGCTGCTCATGGCTGGTGTCCTGGCAAATTTTGGTCTCTGCAGGACTTGACCTTTAAATGTACAGGCTGGCCAAACTACAACAGGTAAGGAAGCTGTGAGGAACCCTGGCTGGTTTGCCTGCCAGCAGACTTGTTCAGGCTCCCTGCATTCCACTTGCCTTGATTCATGCAGAAAGGGACAGCTATACCAGACACAGAGCCATTTCTTTCTGTGACACCAACTTGGGAAGTTCCCTAGGCTTTGTTTCTTACATAAGAAGAAAGACAGGGAGCTGTAGAGAAGTTTAAATAACTGCTGCCAGGCATTTAGAGCAATCATTCATGATTGTGGTTTGCCATTTGGTACTGATGATGATTAAACTCGGCTAAGCCTCTCCTCTGCTTCCCTCAAACATTTTCCTCCTGTCACACTGACACAGCTGTTTGTGTGTCTGTACAATGGACCGGATCAGGAACTGATCCAGCTAAAAATAACCAAGGGTAGAGTGGGAAACTATTACTGTTCAGCCACTGAAATTTCACTCTGCATCGTGCTGCAGCTGCACACAGAGCTGCACTGGCACCGCAGATAGAGCTCAGGAGGAAGTGACCACAAGTACACATGGAGGAGATGAGGCTTTTGGAGGAAAAGGAGGTGGAACCAGAGCTCCAATGGGATGAGCAGAGTAGTACAAACCTGGCAGCTTCACTCCTCGAAGGTACTTAGCAAGAGATGATTCCAGCTGTGTGACATCCACCTGGAAAAGATTCCTGAGCTGCACCTCCTGTGCAGATACTCCTCGTGTGCAATAAAGGGCACATTTCTGTCTAATGCCTTTGTTCTTCATTCTCTTAACTCCCTGCTGCTCTCCCCAGGCTCCTGTTTGATGGAATGATTGCATGATGGCATTACCAACTTAAGGAATCCTGAGATATTTGTTACCACCAACCCCAGACTGCAATTTTCCCTCACTTGTGCCAGCCTTGCGGTTTGTGGAGCTGTGCTGAGCACTGGATCAGGGAAGCAATCCAAATTAAAAATAACCCCATGGTGTGGCTATGAATGGCAAGAGCTTTAGCTATCCAGGATAACCTGCAGTCACAAATCAGTGAAAGCTGTTTGCCATTTCAGAATGTCTTAAAGCCCAGCCTCAGAAATACCTATTTAATATAAGGAATAGGAACCTTTCAGCCAGTGAAGGAGCCAGGGGAATGAGGAGGCAGGAATCCTTTGCCCATGTTCATAAGGGACACAAAAGCAAACCTCACTGTGCCTAGATGGCAGCACAAAACATCTTCACACAGGCTTTGCTTTAGCAGTCCTTCACATGATGCTTTTGGAGCAGAAGTTAGTGGCAGTGTGTGCTGTTCCACTGATGGATATTGTTTTTCCTGGGGATTGGGGAGAAAGCTACCCAGATTTTTAAGGGTACTGCAAATATGGGGGCTGTGCTATCATTAGGAAAGGAAATAAAAGAGCCTTCTTCACAGACAGCTTCATGGTACAGAGTGAAGTAACATTTTGTGGATGCATTCCAGAAGAGATGTGTTCCTCTTCTCTGCTCTAGAGAAACAATGCCACTGCTGTGATGCGCCAGCACTAACATCCATGATCACACCAGCAGTGACATCACTTTCACCTACTCACAGACATGGAGGAAGCATCTGTAATTAGTCATTCTCTCTTGTATTCCAAGTCATGTCTGGGTTTCTTCTGGCATCTCTCTTCAGTTCATGGTTCATGCCTCCTGGGTTAAGTATTTTTAAGTACCAGTCATTTCCTTTTTCTTTCCCTCCTGCTTCTGACTTGGCACTTCACTGCTTCTCTCCCCAGGAACGCTCCTGCTGGGAGGTGACTGAGCACTGATGGCAAAGGTGGTGAACACAGAGACTCAGAGCCTGAGGAGCTTCAGGATCTCCTCAGGTTACATTTCTAGAGAAAAAAATTCACTTTCTCTCCACATGCATTCATGGGTGTGGTCACAACGAGGTGGAAGATGCAGGTGAAACCCAGAGTCACATTGGCAGCTGCATCCCAAATTAGCCAAAGGAAAGCAAGTAACTGAAGCAGGCTGCCCTGACATAAACCCTGAGTGCTTTCACAGCAACCCATGTCCTCAGGACAGCCCTGACAGGTAACATCAAGGCTGACCATGCCAGGGAACTTGGATTCAAGGGTCCAGACCAAATAGCATCATATTTTGCCATCTTTTTTTCACCTATTTAAGAATATGAGGAGTTGTGTTAATTGATCTTAATTCTTCCTTCTCTAAACATAGGAAAAATGTTCTGTTTCAGCCCCTTGTCCCCTGCATTCCCATTGCTGCTTCCCTTCTCCCAATATTTCTTAAAATACTTTTTTTTTCAGTAAAGCATCTTGTGGTTCCTGTTTCACCCTATGTTCACATAAATGCTTGATCATATGTCCAAAGAATTGGGAAGATGCCTGAAATCCCTCTAATGTGTACTATATGTAGACTCTGTTTTTCCTGCTTTGCTTGGTATTTCTGCCTTGAAGGCATCAGGAGAAATCCAAAGGTCATCTGTTAAAGAAATCAGGCAAGAAAAGAAAGCAGTGGACCAGCAAAGAGGCACCAACTTAAGCACAACAGCCAGGTGCAGAGCTGTGGGAAGAAACTTCCCAGTCCCTGTACTGGAAAAATCTGCCAAGGCTGGGAAAAGGGAAATGCAAGGACATGCACAGGCCTGTCAAAAGCTCTGCCATCTGTAAAAGGGGCACATTCTGCATGCTTGGAGGTGCTCTGGGGTAAGCAAGGCCAGGCTGCCCTTTTGTGAGGGGAACACTGACAGAACAGAGTAAGTCTCCTCTGTGGCTCTGTGCTTGAAGATGGGAAAGCACAAACAGCTCAGCCACAGCCAGGAAGAGTTCAGCAGCCCTGTGGGGAAGGTGAACTGGAGGGAGAGACAGAGCAGAAAATGGCCCAAGGCAACACACAAGCAGCAGGGCAGCTGCAAGAGTTCTGGAAAGCAAAAAGAAGCAAGTCCAGGTATGAGGGATTAATGGGGGGTGGGTCTGGAAAGTGGTGACCATTCTCCCATGCAGCTGCTATCACCTCCAAATTACATCTTCCCAGCAGCTTCAGGAAGTCCAACCCTCCCCCAGTCGTCCTTCCTAGCTGTTCATCCCATTTCAATCCGTTTCACTCTCCCCCTCACATGGTGGCCTGGTTCAGCCACTCACCACTGCAATGGCAAAATGCTTTGGGACACCTTGACTTTGGCTCTGTTTCCTTTTCTGGCCTCCCTTTGCTCAATCTCCTGAAATTTCCAGTATTTCCCTTTTTTTTTGTCAGAGATGGGGGCTCTTGCTGATGTGTCTGGCTATTCAGACCAGTGTTGCTGAGGTGAGGAAAAAACAGCCTGAAAGAAAAGTGCATGCAGGGACACTTTTGTTTGCTATATCTCAAAAATGTTTTAGAGAATAGGCTTCTAAAAAATTACACAAAATATAACTCTTGTCTAAGATCAACAGAAATCTGTTTTTCCAGTCACAATGAAGCAAAGAGTGTAAAAAGCTGTATTTCAGTCATCACTATTACATGTATTTTTTCCCAGCAGCAGACTGGAAAACTGGATCCCATATAATCCCAGTGGCACTGAGAAAATGACCTCCTCAGAACCAGGTTCTTCTACCAGCAGGATGGTGTGTCACTGCAGAGAAGAAAAGACAAGCCACTTTCCCTCATAAGGAATGGTGAGCACTGAGTGCCCTCCTCTGGCTTTTCAGATTCTTTCAGAAATGTGAGAAAATTAAGACCAGTTCTAAGAATGTCCCTCAACTCCAGATTCTTTGGGCTGAGAAACTGATGGGAACTCACTCTGGAGAGAAAGAAAGAAAAGGAAATGAGGGAAGGGAGCAATAAAAAGAAGGGAGGGGAGAGAGAGAAGGGAGAGAGTCGGGATAACAACACTGGGGTGACAGATTTTATTCAGAGATGTCATTCATACATTTGTCTCTCTCAGGTATTTCTAAAGTGCCACAGTCCCACTGCAGGATCTGAGCACTCTTAGCACAACAGATATTTAAATATTCTACATCCCACAGCTGACAGGAGCATTTGGGCACCAGCTGGTGACCACAGGTCTGGGATGGAGCATGCTAGGGATGCTCTGCTGGAATTAGAACAACTCATTTGCTTTTTCCAGTAGTCTCCCACTGGTCCTGAGGAAGGAGCTGGCTGGTGCAGAAGCCAGTGAGGTGCCTGTTGTCAAAGTGAACCTTCTGGTTCTTTCCTTTTTGCACATCCCCAATACCTTCTGAATTTGTCTTGTGAGTTCATGCTGCCCAGAATGTGATTAAATCCCAGGAAGAAGAGGAGCATAGCCTGTAACCTCTGCAACAGCAAAGGAAGGGCACATGACCACAAAAAGTAAAGGGCATTCAGGCCAGGGGAAATTATTTCAGCCAAGTGACACTGAACAGGCAAAACTAACAATGGCTGTGGAAAGGAACTCCAGTTATGTGCTTAGATTGGTGAGCAATTCCATCCTAGATTCTGGGGAACAGCTGTGAACCCTAAGGCCACTTCAATTTGGTATAGTTCAAAATAAATTAATAAAGATCTTAGAAATAAATTCATGCCAATCCTTTTAATTTATGGTGCATTGCTAAGTATATACAGCACTTCACAAAGCATGGAGAAAGGAAAATAAATGCCCTGAGGCTGATGTCAAGGAACAGACACCTATCACGAGGAAGGGTGAGAAAACCCTTGCACCTTGGCCACATAGCAAATGGCATCTGATTCTAGTAGCAGGGAAAGAGGATTTGGGGATGCAGAACCCCTTGCACAATTCCAGTCCATGCCTGGAGTGTGTTGGGAGGAGGTGACTGAAAAGTGAAACATGGGCCAAAGGCATCACTACGTCCAGCTGTCTGCAATCCAGAACACATGGTGTGTCACACACTTGTCCCCCAACCTTGTACCTCAGGCCTGGCAGCACTTGGAAGGTTTCTGCAGAGCTGCCACTCAAGCAGCTCCCACCCTTGGCATGTTGCTGCACCACAGCATCCCTGCTCCTCCCAAGCCTTTTGGGACCAAGTCTCCAGGAGAAGGGACACGTCCCTGTCACAGCCTGGAGGAAAAGATGCCTTAATGAGAAAGTCCCCACAGAGCTCTGCTGCCTCCAGGCCATCCCACTGGAGACCAGGCTTTCCTTAAACACCTCCAGCTGACTCCAGCTCCTCCCTAGGCAGCCCCTTCCAGTGACAATCACCCTTCCAGTGAAGAAATTCTTCCCGCTGTCCAGCCTCAACCTCTCCTGCCACAGCTTGAGACCATTTCCTCTCATCCTGTCCCTGTTCCCTGGAAGCAGAGCCTGACCCCCTCAGCTGTCCCCTCCTGTCAGGAGCTGTGCAGAGCCAGAAGGTTCCCCTGAGCCTCCTTTTCTCCAGGCTGAGCCCCTTTCCCAGCTCCCTCAGCCCCTCCTGCTGCTCCAGCCCCTTCCCCAGCTCTTCCCTGGACATGCTCCAGCCCCCCAGTGTCCATCTCGTAGTAAAGGGCTCAGAACTGGACACAGGATTTGAGGTGTGGCCCCAGCAGTGCCCAGGACAGGGATGTCCTGCAGCCCCTCCTCTGTTGCACAGCCTTCACAAACTCCCTTGCACTGCCACATTCTTCTGTTGTCTCAGTTGTTCTCTTCCCCTGACACTCCCTGGCATCTCTTTTTATCACAATTGTCTCTGATTCCTCCCTCACATTTCTTAATTGCACCCCCAGAAAAAAAAGAGAAAGCTCTGGGGAGACCTTATTGTGGCCTTTCAAAATAAAGTTTCTTCTCCATCTTTCATACAGATTTCCTTCAGGTACAGTACAGGGTAAATATTACCCATCTTTTCAGAATCTGCCAATGTTTTAAGAACTCTCTGGCTTTTCAGGTGGGACATTTTGGATTTATCCCATGGCTTCAGTGGGTTTTATTCTGCCAGCCAGCCCTGACAAGACTGCAAGGGATGTCTGCCTCCATTTGAGTGCAATGCAGTTTCCTCCAGTACCCAGGTGGTGGCAGATTTGGAGTATATTAAATCGGTCCTTTCAACCTAATTGTTCCTACACGGGTTAAAGATGAAATTGTTACTCTTTCATACCTCTGACACCATTTAAATGGCTTCAATTTAAAATGGAAAATCTCTGCTTTCGAGTATATTAGTCCCTGAGCCCAAGTTACCTGCTAATTGCTGTTATTCAATTTCTGCAAAATCAAACTTTATTGACTAGACTTGTTGGGCAAGGGCTATTTATGATTGTGTCTACTTATTTAAACTAACTAAGTGCTATTGACTTAAAGCCTCTGTGTGTGGATTTAATTCCTATGTCATCTGTACCATTCATCCACAGTATTTATGAAGATTTCCACAGAATTTAGGGGGATGCTAGCACATTAGGCAACATGGAGCTTTCCAAGGGAGGGTGGGCACAGAGGATGCCTGGGATAGTTTGATTTCTTGCTTTCCATGCAAAGGAACTTATTGGGTTTAGAAGCTAATCTGTCTCTGCTGTACAAATTTTCCTGAGTGACAAATACAGGGTGAATATTTTGAGCCTCTTTGGGTTTGTGCAGTATTCCCTGGCTTTTGCTTCTGTGGGCATCCCAGCATCACCACTGGAGCTTATATTGTGCTGATACTCACCATGGCTTTTGAAGCATTTTCCTGAGTCTCTGCTTCCCATAATAGATTCTCCATTCCTGTAAGCATGGTCTACAATCACAGACAATTAAATCCTCTGCCTCTGAAAAATTCACTTCATTATCCTTTCTTGAAAAACAAGAAAATCCTCAAAACCAGGGAGCCTACTAAAGTGCAAAATACATCTACAATATACTACCCAAACCAAAATGCATGGAGTAAAAATAAACATGGTAAATCCAGCTTTAATCCTAGTCTTAGACCCCTTTGATGCTTTTCCAATTGTTTGTTCATCACAATTTTTCAAGTGTTTCCAGGAAGCATTCATTCCAACAGCCCTACTGAGTGTAACCATGCTTGGAGCAATTCCTTAGTTTCCTTGGGAATGTGGTGGGCTCTCTTTGTGTCCTGGAGATTTTGGAAAGCTGAAATTTGGGCTATATTCAATTACAAAAACAGAAACACCATGCAATAAATCACACTAGAGTTTATTCTCTATAAAAGTGCAATTTGAGGGAATTGCATTAACGCTGCTCCAGACTGGAAGTTGTGACAGGAAACACCATTTCACTTTGAATTTGTGCAATATCTAAGTACAGCTGCCTCTGCCCAGTTCAAGGTCCCTAAGCTGCTACTGTGGCATAAATAAAACAGTTGTAGATCCCCACCTGCTGGGTTTTTCACATATTGCTGCTAAAATTAGACTGAACCTCTGATTTTGAGAGGAAAAAGTTATTTTGACCATAACTCCTGCTTGTTAAGGAAAGAACTCTATGTAATACTCAAGCTGATGAATTTGTCATCCTCTGGTGACTAGGCCATCTTGATCTTGGGCCACCTGCACATTCCAAATAGCTCTGCTGAGATGGAAAAGCAACCACTTTGGCCTGGGTTGGAAGGGACCTCAAAGATCATCTAGATCCTGCCATGGGATCTTCTTCAGGGAAGACAAGTTGCAACACAGCCTCATCTCTGTTCTCTATTTAAGCTCTTTGTAAGTGAAGGGCAAATGCACAGCTCCTCCCCTTGCTGTTGTTTCAAGTTTTATGATTTGGCTCAGTTTTTCAGAGAGATTAACAAGAGAAGGGGATGATGAATTAGAACCAAGACTGCCTAAAGAAATACCAACATATCCACTCTGAGTTGGAATCCCTGCACAACCAACTTGACAAAGTGCTTGTTCTGTGTCTACATCTTATTAAAACTGAATGAGAGTTTGGAATATGAAACATCTCAAATTACCACAAAAGATACCCCATATACAGCTACTGTCTAAACTGAAAA
This sequence comes from Oenanthe melanoleuca, assembly GCF_029582105.1. Classification (NCBI taxonomy): domain Eukaryota; kingdom Metazoa; phylum Chordata; class Aves; order Passeriformes; family Muscicapidae; genus Oenanthe; species Oenanthe melanoleuca. The sequence continues at coordinate 9,526,492 of NC_079334.1, forward strand.
GGAAATATAGCTGGGAATGTGCTGAATTTATCTGGAACTGAGTGTCACATTACCATCCACAGTGCCTTATCTTCCACTGTGGAGGTACAAACTAAGACAAAAGAAGTAACTGATCAAGCTGGAGAATTATTTCAGTCTATGCAACCACAAGCCTGGTTTGATCATGCATCATGGGTTACTACACTGCTAAAGCCTTTAGAGCTTACAGGACAGAGAAAATGGTTAGCATGAATTGGAATTGCAATTGTCACTGGATTTTTGTTTTTAAATGTTGGTATAAGCCTAGTTAAGCATGATAACATGTTTATTTATCCTTGGCATTTTCTACTTTCCTATTTTCTCTTTCTTTCCTCCTTCATGAAGAAAAATAAAGGTGAATGATCCCTTTGGATCCCAACATTTAATCTCATTTGTGTTTTAATCTCACTTTTGAGATTACCTCCTTTCAATAGCTGTAGATTAAGGCAAAACTTGTCTTTTTTTTCCTGCAGAGTACCAGAAAATCCCAAAAGGTAATTGATGCAGAGTGGAGGTGTCTTCCCCATCACCACTAATGAACAATCATTTTCAGCCCTAAAAATTTTGGGCTGAAGACTCTGTAACTTTTAGAATATAATTAATTAGTGTCTTATATGCAACCACATCACAAAAACCATTATGTAACTTAGCTGAAATAATTATCCTCATCTTATAGCTTAAAAAGTTAGGATGCAATCCCGATTAACAAGGCTAAAAGCATTTAAAGACTGCTGGGCCACCAGCAATATCAATCTTCAAATTCATGGATCCACATTAGGACCTCCTAAATGTCATCCAAGATTAGTATTTCACATTGGCTGTCTCTTTTTCCAGTTATCTTGCCATAATAAATTGTGTGATTAAGGTGTAATATGGGGTTATATGTTAGTTCTTTATTATTCTACCTGCTGACCTCCACACAGCTAACAGCTTCAGAAACTTTCACTCACAACAGAAACACCTCAATTACCTGCATAATTTCTTCAGATGCACTTTAATCAGCAAATTTTTTCAAAATTCTCTCCTGCTGCCAGCTTAGTAACAACTTCATAAGTTATTTTATTTTTCCCTGATAAAAAGAAAATGCTTCTGAAGACCAACAGGTTAAAAGCAAAATTGGGCACATTAGTGCCAGTTTTACAGATCTTGAATTCCAGCTGCTTCTCAAAAAATTGCCTTCAATTTCCTGTCTTTTCAGATCATTATTTCTTACACTTGTACCATTCTGTAATTATTATTACTATTATTCAAGGAGAAGAAAATGGAGCCAGGACACCTCCAGATTTGTGATCAGCACAGAAAGGGAAAACCCAGACAAAAGCTGCCAAGACCAACAGCTCTGGCTGGCCTTTGACTCCCAGGAGCCACCTCTAAGTAATTTTAGGAAGGACAAAAACTCACCAAAGATTCATTTCTAACAGGAGTGGAATGTTTTAATAATGAACACCATAAACCAAATAAAGTTCAAACATTTATTTCATGAGGAGATTCTGCTTTATGCATAATGACATTAAGCATCAAAAAAAGTTACGAACAGTACCCCTGAGTTTCCATGGAACAGGAGCAAGTCTTCCTGAAGCTCTGAAGCCTGGAGGCACAGGATCCTGAAATGCTCAACTGATGGAAATTACACCTCAGAGATACAAGCACAAGATCACACTAAAAGGACATCCCTCAAGGCCTCCTAATTTGGCATAAATTAATATCCTGATGAGTTAAAACTAATCCTGAATCCCACACAGTAGAAAAAGAGTGCGTGATTTTCACAGTCTGTAGTCACACAGCAGAAGTGACATACTTGGCCCCACAGTTTTAGTTTTGGGACAGAATATGACATTCTAATCTAAAATCTAAAAAATCCTCTTCTAATCTAAAATCTTAAAATCTAAACCTTATTTTATTAACTACTAGGAGTGCATCCTTTTAACAAGGTAACATAAAAAAACAACTACAAACCACAAAACCAGCCATGCACACAAGAACAGCATCAGTTTCAGAGAAAGACTTTTTGGCAAAGGTACAAGCCCCAAAGTTTCGTTATCCCAGTTCAAATGTAAAGGAGCTTTTTCTGCACTTTTGAAGCTTAAAGGTCCTGAGACTGCCCCAAGTCTGTCACTGATGGAACAAGGTAAACCAGACCAACACGTTTTAATACTCTGCACTTTTCAACCCTGATAGAGGTTGGAATGTCAGAATTTTAAGACATGTTAATGTCTGAAATATCAGACTCTTACAGGGAAAAAAAAAACAGAAAGAAAAGAAAAAAAAACATTTCCTCTGCTGTTTTCACCAGATGATGGACCTGAGCCTCTCAGTGTTAATTACCCCACTCCCACCCCTAATTAATACATAACTGCCAAAACCATGTAACAATCCAAATAGGGTATGACAAAGTAAACCCAGGCTCAACTGAGTTCACCTTTGAACAAAGGAACAAGTGCCCTATAACCCAATTTGGCTTTTCCTCCTGAACTCTTGGTAAGCAAGGTAGACCTGAAAGGTGGTATTTTGTTGAGGGTTTTTTGGTTTGTGTTTTCAGTTGGTTTTTTTTTTTTTTTTTGGGTGGTGGGGGTGGTTGTTTGTTTTTGTTGGGGGTTGAGTGCAGAAATTATTTTTTTCTATTTTGAGCAGTGCTGCTGGTCAGTTAAGTCAAGGACACCTAATTTAAAGACTTCCTAAAGGAAGGAAGCTTTTGCAAACAGACACTGGGGATAGGGGTGCTGTTAAACTGAACATCTTTACATAAGCATCTTGCTTCCCTCTATATAAATCAAACTTAAAAGGAGATACTTAAATCATCCCTGAGGACTTGATCATTAGTTTCAACTCATTAGGAGAGGCACAATGGCCCAAGTTCATGCTGAAAGACACACCAGGTAAAAAACACACTGAAGTTTGATGCATTATCTTGTGTATGAATGTTGCAATTCACTGCACCCCTCGACAAAGGTCATTCCTGGCCAAAATCCCTGCAGGCTGCAGGGCAGGGATTTGATGAACTGCATCTGAGTGTACAGTCAGCACCTTCACAGGTACAACAACTGCAACACCATAGCCTAGAGGTCACCTGCCCTGAGAGACAAAACAGTCACACATGTTTACACTGGACACGTTCACAGCACAATGCTGAGCAAGCTGCAGAAGCCACAGGATCCTGAGAGGCTGGGAGCTGAGGTGCAGGCAGAGCTCCAGAGGCAGATGAAAGGGATAAGACACTGGCACCTTCACAGGAGAGGAGACTGCTGGGATTAAGAAGGGAGCAAGAAATGGATGCTGCAGCAGCCATCTGCTGTCCTAGCAGGAGTCCTAAGCTATAAACATTGGAATTCAGGAGAGCATTGCCTGGGAGCAGAGTATTCAGTTGCTTCTGAATTTCCTGAAGCACCTGCAGTTGACTTTGCTGATTCAGGAGAAGCATATCCATATTTTCCCTCATTTTCTTCACTGTACAAAAGAAGGGAATGTTAATGCCTGCTATGTAAAAACACAAGGCAGTTTAGAAGTCTTTTTCTACTTACACTCTTCAGAAACAAGATTCCAGTGATCCATCTCACTTTCCTGTGCACCACATCGATGCTCTTCTTTCTGATGCAGAGATGTAAATTCAGGTTGGTTTGCATCTAAAAGGAAGATACTGCAAGTCAAGAGCTGCCAGGTCTGCATTCCAAGCATGGTGGCTCAGTAATCTCTTCCTCTCATCCACATCTTAAAATTCAAACTTCATTCTAGTCATACAGTAGTCCAAACTCAACCAAAACCCAAGATTAGGCAGATACAGGTTTTGGGGTTTTTTTCTAATTTTGTTTTTTTTGAGGGTAGTGTGGGTGTAGAGGGCCAAAGGGAAAGGAGAAAGCAAAGCTGAAGCAAGGGATCTGTTAAGGAAAAGGGAAATGGAGATTTAGTAAAAATATGTTTGTATTTGCACACTTTTTTTAGAAGTGGATACAGTGTTAGACTAATCTGATACTGCTCAGTGTCCAACTGACAGGGCAAAAATGAGACTTTTCTTCAGGAATTATAAACTTTCATCTTGTAAAAGCCATAAAGTAAAAACAAGTGTAAGGTTCCATGCTTAGAGTTCCTGGGCCATGTCTCTGCATCTACAGACTGAGAGACCTCAAACCCTGCATTAAGAATTGAGTTTTGCCGTTCTATCACAAACTTGATTATAACTTCCCATTGTTAAGGTGAAAGGCTCCTGGTCTTTATTTGTTTGTTTCTTCTGGGGAAAAAAAAAAAAAAAAAAAAGTAAAATACCTCCAAACGAACCAACCACAGAAACCAAAGAAAAACCTCACACAGGAAACACCTGCTTCCCATGCCAACACCCACAACAATTCTGTGGGTGTCTAGCCAAGACCCAAGATGAAAACTTAAAACATTTTTCACCAAGGATAAAGGGACTGCCCATGTAAAGGTACAACAACAGGGAAAAACATCCCACAATGCCACTTTTCATCCCTGAGTTTCAGGTAATTACTAGAACCCAAAATATTGCAAAATCCAGAAAACTCCCTGACTTGAAACAATCCCTTTAACGGCTTGTACTGTGCTAAGAATATTCCAGAGACTTCCCACTGCAGACAACAATAAGCTAGGATTAAATATCCACATATAACAAAAATGAGCTGCTAGAGATGACCAAGACACTGTTTACAGCCTTTTGCAAGTCAAAATTCCTTGCATCTCCCTAAGCTTAGGATTTTGGTGGCTAAGCACCTCTGAAGAGCTGAGGCTAGACATCAGGCAACACTGTGAAGCAGGAATTAGTGAAATCTTTATTACTAGTAGGATCTGAGAGGTTTGGGAGGTCTAAGGTGCCAGACAACCCTCATGGTAATACCTAAATTTCAACTTCAGCTTTTTCAAGCAGCTTCCTCAGATAGGAGAGATAAATGCAATATATTAGAGATGGGGGGAAAAGAAAAGTAACAAAACCAAAGCAACCAACCCCCAAGACTCATACCCAGAGCAAAGAGGGAAAATTGTTTAGGAAGAAACAGAGACCAGAGTATTTAATGTATCCCCTGAGATTCTGTGTAACTTGAAATAAACACAACTTAGTTCAGTTACCTGCTGTGTGTTCATCAGCTCTCTCTCTCAGATGTTGATGTCTGATGAAGTTTGAGCTCACACTGAAGCTGTTTCCATGCTCTGAACGCCTACGGGGCTTCTCATCTGTATGGACTCTCTGGTGCTGCAGCAGAGCTGTGTTCCCACTGAAGTTCTTTCTGCACACGGTGCAGGAAAAGCTTTTCTTTTTCAGATGGGTTTTGTGGTGAGCAAGGAGGCTCGAGGCACGGCTGAAGGTTTTCTCACATTCCTTGCACTTATGGGGTCTCTCCCCTGAATGCACTCTCTGGTGAACCACCAGGTTGGCCTTCCTGCTGAAGCTCTTCCCACATTCTGCACACACAAACACCTTTTCTCTCGTGTGGATCTGCAGGTGGGTCAGGAGCCTGCAGTGCCCCTTGAAGCCCTTTCCACATTCTGGACACTTGAAGGGCTTCTCCTCACAGTGCAGTTTCTGGCTATCAGCACCAAGGACGAGTTTCCTGGAGTCTCTTTTTTCATGAGGGGAATCCTCACAAGCTGCCCCACTCCCTGGGCTCTGGGCTTCATGTGCCTGAGGCAGTTCCTCTTGCTTCAGGTCTTCAGGGAAGCTTTTCTCCTCCTCATCGTCCCCCAAAACGCAGTCCCCTGATGGAGTAAGAGACTCATATTAACACTCCTCTTTCCCTGCAGCAGATAAACTGCTCTCTGTGAAATAACTCAATTTCTCAGGCCCACCTTCAGCTTACACCAGATTCCCTTTTCCCAAAGAGGAACGGAAATTCTAAAGACTGAGACAATAAGGGGGAAGAAAAATGGCAAAGGGAGTAAGAGAAAGGTAAGAAATGTTCCTCTTCTCTTCCTTCCTCTCCCCATTTCCTTGTAGTTCTTCCCTTCAAAGAATGGTAAAAGGAAGATTGCCAGGATGAAGGAAGGAAAAGAACATGCTGAAGCATCTCATCCATCCCAAATATCTAGTTTGAGCTATTTGCTCCAGCAGACTTAGCTCAAAAGCTTTCCAGCCTGCTAAATTATCATTTACACACTCTTTCAAAGCTGGACATTTGGGTGGGGCTCTTTCAGCACAAGAGCCCATGTAACCTTCACTAGGCAAGGTCAGCAGGGAGAACTGTGCTGGTTCGTATTTACTGAAAAAATGTTAAATTATGTCTTTTGTAGGTTGGCACACCATGTTTTTTTTCTCCATCCCAACAACAATTGTAAGTGCTGTAAGGATACTGGATATTTATGAATCAGAAGTAAAAGGACTCTTTACTGATTAAAAAAAAAAATCAGCTAATTCCCAATTAACTATTACGATCTCTTTTCATAGCTAGATCTAACACAATATTTACTTTCCTTGCAATGAAAAGCTAAATAAATTGCATTCTGAAGAAACTCACCACATTCAAACATGTCCTCTTCTTTCCTAGAGAATGCAACTCATTTATTTAACAAAAGTATATTCAGCATCACACACTCCACAGTAAGCTCTAGGTCTCTTACCCACATGGATAAAGCTTTTATTTACAGCTGTTCAGCATTAACAGAATTACAACGATCACCTAATAAACACTTAGCCAAGGTTGATTTTTGGGAGCAACTTCAGGTGTTTACCATTAATTCAAGCACAGGATTTAACAACTAGCATCTCTGATCTGGCATTAAAATAGAACTCACAAGTTTAACACAGTAAAGTTGGTTTAATCCACTAACAAAACCAAACCGGGCTCTCTACATTGAAGATAAAACTCTGCAGGGCAATTTCAGCCCTATCTCTGATACAAAGAAATAAAAATTTTAAGTAGCATGTCCTTGAAAAGGCAAAATACTCTGTTGGACATGGCTACCAACATCTAAATAGTAATTTTGCTGAGAGAGGGAGTCCTCTGTCTTACATCGAGGAATTACACCCAAGAAGGAGCTTTCTCCCAGAGGGATGAAGAATCTCTCTGGCAGGGACACTCATTCCTCAGGAGGCTGATGGTTCCCCGGGAACCTTGGCAGCGACAGAACCCTCCATTCCCACCCACACTCTAACTCCCTTAGACCCTCCTCACTTGTGAGAAACCCTGGAAAAGGGAAATATGCTGTCGCTCCTAGTGAACTGTACCGTCTTATTTTAGAAGTGCTGGAGAAAGGAGCAGAAAGAAACCCCGAAGGCCACTGCAGCCTTGCCTCGGCCTGTCCTTGGCATCCCGGGGATGGAGTGCGGGCACCACGCTTCCCTGCGGGATTCGACCAGCACGAGTTAATATCTCACCTGGGCACCCTGCAGCAGCATCGCTCCTCCCGGGGCTCTGGAAAAGGGACAGTATGGACTCCATGGCAGGCTGCATGTAGGAGAGGGCCCCTCCAAGGAGCGTGGAGCCTTTCCCAGCAGGCAGAACGGGAGCGGGAGAGGAGGGCCGGACGCCGCCACAGGGAGCGCCGCCCTGCACAGGGGTGAGCCCTGAGCTTCATCCAGAGACCGGCGCCATACGAAGCGCCTCTTCCTAAGCTCAGTCTCCCCGGGAAGCACCGACGAGGCTCTCTCGCCCTGCTGGTCTCCCCTCGTGTTTCCTGCACGCGTTAATCCCCCGGGCGCTGCTTCCCTCCTGGGGCCGCTCCCCTCAGCGCACAGAGCTCCGGGCTCGCCTGGGGTTCGGCATCGGCACCCCGGGAATGCGGGAGCGCTTCTGTGGGGCTCCATCCCCGCTGGGCACCAACTGGGCTGACCTGGCACGGGAATTGTGTCCGGATGGTTCTGGAATGTCCCCGGTGAGGGTGACTCCGCACCCCCTCTGTGCAGTCTGATTATGTGGGAGTCTGTGAGGCAGGGGCCTCTCTGAAAGCCTTTGGATGGGTTGAAGTACGCTAAGCCATTCACACATAAAGAAGACATTTAAGTAGAAGTAAGTCAGTAATTTTAGGGTGAGTTCTAATGCTTTTAGTAAGTGAAAGGTTTCAAATGCCCAGAGTAGCAGAGCGAGTTCTAGTGAAGGTTGAAACATACTGATATCTTCAGCAAGACACAGCTGTAGACAGGACTTAGACATAATAGAGCTATAGTAAGAATATTGCTTACATTCTTTAGATAGAACAAGATAGATTGTATGTGTAGTTCTATACGTAACTTGGTGTGCTAAGAAACTGTAATTCCAATAGGTTAAGGAGTGGTGGTCTGAGTTTGCATCTTAGCTTGTTGGAAAAATCTTATATAACAGTATGTATTGGGAGAGTTGGTGCTTTTAGCCATTCTGGCTTCTAGCTATTCGCTTATTGCTACTGCTTTTGCCATTGCTGCTCCTTCTGCCATTGCTTTTTTGCTATTGCCTTTTGAGACTGATGTGTTTTGTAATAAAATGTGCTTTGTAATAAATAACCTTTTTAATTATTGGCTGCTTTGCTTATTTAAGGTAACCTGACAAAGTAGGAGCCAAGAGCTCGGAGTAGGAGTTGGTGCTTGTAGAGCCCAGAGGTCCAAAAACCTCACATGATTACACAGGGAAGAGGTTCTGCCTCACCTTCAGGGGCAACTTGTGCCCATCAGTTCCTGCCCAGGTGCCATTCCTACTATATGCAATAAAAATAATATCTCCACAGTACAATAAAAATGCACAGTGGGATGCCCAGAGAGGTAATGAAGTCTCCATCCTTCAAAGTTTTTAAGATCTCACCTGACAAAGCTCTGAGTAACCTTGTCTGAACTCCATATTGAGTAGAAATTCCATATTGCCTTAAGCAGGAGTTTGGATCAGAAACCTCCTGGGGTCCTTTCCCACCTGACTGGTTTTGTGAGTCTGTGAAACAGAATGGGAACTCCTCACCTGATAGGTGTGTCCATTATCAAAGTGTCTTGGGAACCCTGCAAAATAAACTTTGAGAAGGCATTATCCAAACTCTAATTCTGTGAGTGGAGAGGAGCTACTGCAGTGATCCTCTAAACTTGTGCTGACACAGCCTTTCCTGGTGCTGGATCTGTATCCCAGAGGGTCATTGCCCAGACCTGGAAAGGGATGTAATAAATCAGAGGCTATGGCTGGAAATGCTGTGGGCTACAGAAAATCCTCACTGATTGTCAGGAAGGTGGTGCCTTTGGCATCCATCTCAAAAGGTGATGTAACAGATTTAAAGGAGAAGGGCATGAAAGGCTGGGAAACCTCATTCCTCCTCCTCCCCTAACAAACTGTGTGCAGTTACTATTAATAAACACCCAACACATGCTACTGGAACTGGGGTAGGACAGAGAAACAACAGGCAATACATATTTTGAACAGACCCCAGTACCTTTGTTAATTCCCTATAAATCCTTATCATTATACCCAGAGAAATAGCAATTCTAACTCATGCCCCTATACTGTAAAAGCTACATGTTAGAGACAAAATTGGAGCTATCTGTGGGTAAGAAAACAAGCCAAAGGACCAGAAAGGTATTATTACCTCAAACAAGCCTAAGGACCAGAGATACATCAGTGCCTCTACCCAGAGATATATTATAAATTCAAGCAGCATGACTACTGACTGCTTTATCCCAATACAGAGTAAGTAAAACCAAAATGCAATTAGTACAGGTTTTTTTTCCACTTTCTCGAGGTCCACATTGGGCAGCAAAATATTCGTCTTGGTTTGAGACAAATTTGGGAGGAAATGTCCAAAAGGTGTCTCCTCTGAAAAGGTAGATTCCGGCTAGCTGCTCCCCCAACCGCTTTGGGAAAGATTTCCTTGGAAAAACTGGGAAAACACTGTTTATTTACACAAAGCAAAATATTCACAAGCATGAAAAAATGAATACCACTGAACAATGAAACATCTCTTCACTGTTCTGAAGAGATGGCAAATCCAGAGAGTCTTTCTGTGGGTGTGGCTCTGTCTCCCTGAGTCTGGAGCCGGCCTCTGGGCTGTGGCCATGGGGACCCCAGGTGATGGTCTGGTGTCTTGGACTGGAGAAAAGCTGGAAGAAGCCACAGTCCTGGGAAACTTTGTGTCTTGGATAATGAATGAGAAGCTAGCTTAAAAGCAAGGGAAAGCTCTCTTTTCTCTTTTCCTGCTGCTGGGCTGAGAGGTGGGAAAACCTGAGAGAGCTGAGAACTAACAGCTTTATATGTATGTTTCTGTAAATGCAGGTGGCAAAAAAATTCCTCCACTCCCCCACCTTCTAAGGGCCTAGTTTAAAGCTACAGGACCCATTTCTGGACAATAAACAGACAATGGGGGTACTGGACCATACAGTTATCCCAGGGCACCGATCTAGGCACCCCAAGGAGGAGCATAATCCTTCTCTATTCTGTGCTGAGGATGGTGCAATCCCAGCCCAAGAGGCTGAACATCATCAGAGAAATAGAGAACGGCCTGAGTTTGAAGGGACCTTAAATCTCATCTCATTTCTATCCCCTGCCATGGGCAGGGACACCTTCCACTATCCCAGGTTGCTCACAGCCCCATCCAGCCTGGCCTGGAACACTGCCAGGGATGGGGCAGCCACAGCTGCTCTGGGAAACCTGTGCCAGGGCCTCACCACCCTCACAGGGAACAATTCCTTCCCAATATCCAATCTAACCCTGCTCTGTGTCAGTCTCTCTCCATCTTTCCTGTGGCCCCCTTCAGGCACTGGAAGGCCACAATGAGGTCGCTCCAAAGCCTTCCCTTCTCCAGGCTGAACAATCCCAATTCTCTCAGTGTTTTCTCATAGGAGAGATGCTCTAAGTTTATTTAGGGAACATTAAATATCTGTGTATTAACAGATCCTGGGGACTCCTTAGAGATAAGAAACTCCTAAGGTAACCAGACCTCTGGGCCAGTGCTGGCTTTCCAGCTGTGTCCTTCTGGCTCATTGCAGTTGTTAACAAAGGACTGTAGAGAGACTCAATTCTGTATTTCCCAGTTCCAGAAGCCTTCCTTCGCTGTGCCAGCCCTCTTCTGCCCTGGGGGATCATGGCTGCTCCTTTCAGACCTTCTCTGTGTTCATGCACACACCAGGGCCATGGGGCAGCTCTTTGACAGTGATATCCTCAGCCAAGGGCACAGGTTTAAGTCCCATGTGCTTTCAGTAGTAGCCACTCCTTGGTGCTGCCCTAAACCAAGGTGATTATTTTGTTTAACTTCTGGTTTTCAGGCCATTTCCCTTTATTTGTCAGGATTAATTCTGGTTTGGGAAGAGCTGGACTCCATGATCCTTGCAGGTCCCTTCCAACTCAGGATATCCTGTGATTCAATGATGTGAGCTTGTTTTGTGGCAGTTTCAGGTGCTGCTCATTGCTTCTGCTTTTCCCTTTCTGCAGTTGTGTGCTTTGGAGGACAGAGGTATCCCATCCACAGTAACAGCCAGTATTTTGCAATAAAACAGGAATATTTTCCCTGAATTTCACAGTCCATGATACAGATGTGAAGGAGCTCATTTCATTAGATGCTGTTGGTTGTCAATAGACTGTTATGCAGCATCCTAATAAAACACATTCTAGCAAGGTCTGTTCTTCCCTGCAGGGAAAAATGGAAGCCTGGATTAACTAACTTCAACATACTGGAAGTTGGTGAAAGGATTAATATTCCCACTATCTAAATGAATCTGGCCTGTAGATACTGAAGTGATGAGTGTCATAGAAAAGTGAATTAAGAAATTAATTATTTTCTTGGCCCAGCAGAGCTTGAACTGTGTGGCATGATAGCTTGGAAGACCATCAGGTAATAGAGGTGCAAAAAAAGATTGTGAAGAGTTTTCATATTCATCCCTCAAGTTCACTAAAGAAAGCAGTGGCACTTCATGCAAAAATAGCGTGTAAATAAAACAAGAGGCTGTTATAATTCATGAGAAGGTTAGAACACATTGCTATAGCATTTTATAATTTTAAATTCTTGAGTTTGGGAAACTAGTAATATTCATTTATATAAAGTCCTTTCAAGACTGTATCTCAAATTAGAGAAGTCCATATTTGATGTCCATGCAAGTATTTTTAATTTGAAAGATATAATTTTCACTAACTTAAATAGGAGCCTTGGGTTTCAATTTAACAGGAATATTTTAATTACCCCTGTCCCCTGCACTCCTCACAGCCTTCTCACCTTGAGATCAAGGTTTTAAAGAGCCTCCTCTCTATCCCAGAATTTAGATCCTTAATGAATCTGTTGAATCCTCTCATCTGGGGTTGCACATAGTATAACTTCCCAGGTTAACACTGAATTGCAAATAAGCACTGTGATTTTCTGTCAGGTTTTGCATTAATTTTGTAGTTTTCTTGCCTCAGCTTAATCGTGAGAATGATCACATGAGATAAAAACCTTGTGAAGCACAGACTGTATGCCATCTCCAACTCCTCTGCTTTTAACAATGCCTCTCATTCTATTGTAAGAGAAAATTTGATGTGACATAATTTGCCTTTGGAATTCCACACTATTATTCTTTTCCTTTTTAACTGCTGTGTGACTGCTGAGTATTGTTCTTGTACTGAAGTCAGGCTCACTAAAAATAGTTCCCAAGTTCTTGTACTCTTGTATTTCCTTTGTCTTCTCCAATCTTGTCCATCTTTCCTGAGCTCTCCAGGATATCTAATGGCCTACCTCAGCTTGCTCCAGCCTATAGGTGACATTAAAAATCTAAATTAAGTGCTCTGTAACCTCTTCTCTGTCTGCTCTGAGTTCTTACCCTTTTGATGCTGTTCTTGAGTTTATTACATAATGCTAATCTTCCCAGCAAAGACATAGATTTTTATTTTTTTTCCTGTTGTCTTTCAGTCAATAATAATTTAGAATGTTTTTGAACTGTTCTATGTTCCAGTTACTTTGTTGCTTGGCTGTGCTTTATTTTCTTTAATACATTATTTTATATAATCTGACCTACTTGTCACTGCCTGTGCCATTCCTGTTCATAATTTCAGACCAGTAGGGAAATTTGTGGCTTGTCAAATTTACTCTCTTAACCTTTTTTTTTTCCCCCTTTCTCTAGTTGGAGACAGTACATTCTTTAGCAGTTTTTTACAGGACATTTAAGTGCACATCTTCCCACTAGCTGTTCTCCAGGGATTTACCTGCCTTGGGATCTTACTGCTGGTTCTCTGAGACTGCAGACACCTGATTTCTGGAAATACAGTCCTTTCTTTTTTGGTGGGTATCCAGTTCTCACCATTTCTTCAGCAGAAGTGAGGAACAGGATTTTGACTTGCTTTTTGTGCCCTGGGGCAGTGGATGTTGCCTGGGATCTCTCCTCTCAGTATTTTGTCTCGCTTCTGATCAGCTAAAATCCTTGTATTTCACAGTTATCACAGGATCACTGATGTTGGAAAACACCTCCAAGGAAATAAGCAAGACTTGTCAATGTTTCAAATCCATATTCATCACAGGACATAGCACTTCCAAATAAAATGCCAAAGGCTGTAACAGAGCAAGCTGTAAAGAAAAACTTCTCAGCAGATAAATTCTTGCTTTACATACCAAAATATATTTAATATTTTGTATTGCTCATTGACGGATTTTATACTAAGGATGAACAGTATCTTAATTAGAAGAAATACTAATAAAAACTAGTTGGAATTTACTGCATATTAAATTCTAGCTAATTCCTTTGCTTGCTTTCATGTTCTATATTGTCAGTAACTATGAAGACTAGGGAAAAAATTTAGGTTTTTTTTTCCTGGAAATATTAATGTCATCTTAATGTCAAATATTAAAGAATGAATAAAACAATGTAACTGTTGCTTTTATTATCCCACCACTAGGATTGTCATCAGATGCCTAAACTCGAATCTTCTCTGCCAGCTTTGACTGCAGATTGCTGAACTTGAGCCTCACTTGCCTTTTCAAACTAATTTACCTCATTAGTCTCCTCACTGCTGAATTTGCCGTTGCTGAGTAAATCTTAATTTGTTTTTTTGGCATTTCCTACGTGGCAGCCCTTTATTTATCAATAAAGCTTTCCTGGAGGTGTTAAGTGGTGGCAAACTTCCCAGAGACCTCCACGGGCAGCTGACATTTCTCTTTCCCCAGACCAATTGTCACATCAGCCTCAGCTGGGGGGGAGTAACAAAATGTGCTAAAATGATCAATAATCATGGATTGTGAAGAGAGGGCACAATTTCCCCTTAAACTCAGTGTTGCATAAACACAGTCACTGTTGAACAAGTTAATGCTGTTCACACTTTCATTTGTTACTCTACAATTGTGTGGTTACTGTCTCTTGTTGTAATTTTTTCACTCATTCCTCAAGTTTCAGGACGCCTCCATTTTTAAAAGCCTGAGGCAAAGATACAGTTAAATTCACCTGCCTCTCTCTGCAAGACTGTGCTATGGTATAAACTATTACTTTCTGCTCAAAACCTACCTGCCAGAGTCACTGGGGTACTTGCCTGAATTTTGGGGGCTCTTCAGTGTCTTGCACAGCAGTGACAAATGACAGTGGCAAAGGATGTGTGTTATCTGTGTTATCAGTAGCAAAACATCAGTCTGTGTTGCCTCAAATCTTGCCTATTTACTGATCCAAGTACAGTTAAAACCTCTTTCTACCAACATGTTTGCTGGCGTTTTCACCAGCCCTCTCTGGCCAGTTTCTATACATTTAATCTAATGTTTATTTTCTTGCAGCAGCTTTTCCCAGGTTGAACCACTGGTTCTCAAGGGTTTGTATCCTCTGGAGTGGTTATGAGCCCCAGTTGGAGAGGAGGAGCTTGCAGAGAGATCTGAATCAGAAATACAGAAGTCAGGGCACAAGCTGAGGTGGGAATTCCTGTTTGAAAGCCCTCTGCAAAGCTCTCTCATACCTTTTTGTGAAACCTGGGAAAAGATGGATCACATTGGCAACTCCAGAGCTATTGCCTTGATCGTCTCTTGCCTAATCTTTTATAGAAGATGCATTTCTTTGCTGTAGCTTTTACATCTGGTGCTGAGTGTTATCTGCTGCTTCCCTGGAAGGAACAAGTCACCTCTGAGAATGACTGCAATTCACCTCTGAAGTACAGGCAGCTGCAGGAATTTGTATCATCAGGGCACCTGAGGCAAGAGAAGTAGAAGAGTGTGTGGCCCTGGCTCTGGATGGACTCTGGGCTAAAGAATTCAGCTTTCTTAGCTGTGGTATCCATTCCACATGTAGGGCATGAGTCCAGAAATCCAATTTATCGCTGTTCCACTGCACATTTCACAGCCAAATGATCATGGGAGTTAGGAAGAGGGACCTGTGGGCTCAGTTCTTAATGAACACCAGCTGTCCTTAGCTGAGGGAGATGGGAAAAGTTGAAAATTGGCCGGGATGCCTTCCCTTGAGAGCTGGTGCTTATTCTGTCGTGTGACCTGCAGTGTATCAGCTAGAGACTTGTCTTACATCATTTTCCTATGCCCCTATTTTTGCTTCCCTTAAAAAATGCAATTTCCATCGTTTATTTAATTGATTATTTGCCTTGATAATACTGTGCAATTAGAATGTCAGAAGAAAAAGCTTTAAATATTCAAGTCTGCAGGTTGACCTCTAAGTCTGTTCTTTGGATAGAATTTGAACTTTCTTGCTGATGGCTTTAATTCACTGATGCATCTTAATGGAAAACTGATTTTTTTTTCCTCCATAAAGATCACATTTACATATAAAATATGGAAAGTGATATTTTAAGGAAAGATTAGCTAACAAAATGAAAGTGGTATCTTTGAAGTATGCCCTGGATTTTGGGATTGGAAATAATTTTCATTAAGGAAAGTCATGATAATGGTGTGTCTTTTCCTCTCATTCAAGTCTGCTATATTGCAAGGAAGTGAGGGATAATTACTAGACATCATCTACTCTTGCTTAACAGAAAACTGGCATAATGAGGTGAGGTCTCTATACTTAAAAACTAAAAATTTGAGGTAATAGACTCAGCTACAAATGGGATGTTGTTCAAGGAAGTTGTCTAGGTTACTCCCAATTTTCCTTTGTTGCAGACCTCTTGGTGAGTTTCCACAGGGCACTCATCACAGCAGGACCTCCCAGTCTTCTGTATCAGGGCTGAAAGCCTCACTATGGCAGCCTTTAAAATTTGGGTTTTCCTCCTGTAGGTGGGGCTGCTGTTCCACTGCCAGCTGTGCTCCAGATGTGGGCAGATGTGCTGGAGAAGCAGCCTCTGCTCAAGTCACCACCTCATCTAGCAAACCAAACAATGCAAAGTGACCATAGCTTTAAAATATTTTGTTTTATTAAATGTTTCAAATAACATAAACATCATATTAACAATTTTATGGCTGAGGTTCACGTAATTTGTGGTTTGATAATTTTATCTGATTTGAGAGCTCAAAAGGTTATGCCTTAACATTAGAAACTCTGTAATTAAGATTTATAACAGGAAGTTGTTTCATAGCTAACAAGAGGATAGAAATAGCAGATAGAACCGTAGAAACTCTGGACAGTGGGAAAGTACATATTTTACTACAAACTAGGGTCTGCCAAGATCATGTAAGGACAAGAAACCTTTTGTAAGTGGCTTTATGTTCATCTGAAAAAACAATTCATAGTTGGCTTTTAAGCAATAGAGAAAAGTGGGATAGTACATATTTAATTATTCCCCAAATATGTTTTATTTTTTGGATTTTAATTCTCTTTAAGTAAATCTGTACCACCTTCATACCAATATTTAGCACCATGTAATGGGGTGTTCACCACTTACCTTCTGGGGAATGTTATTTGCTCTGTGCTAGAATAAGGGGTCCAATTGTACTAAAATTGTACTTAAAGTTCATCCTTGTTTTCAGCAGTAGAACGTCAATGCTGGAAGAGCAACAGCATGCTTTCAACCATGAAGCTGTAGCTTATTTACAAACAAAAGGATGCCCCCCTCCCTCTTTTCCCAGTTGCTTACTTGTGATAATGAGTCAATAAACAGCTACAGGTTAGGTTCCCTTTACACTGGAAATGAGGGTATGTTTTAATTGCTTCCTCGTGAACTGAAGTGGAACAGGGCACACCAAACAAGCACAGCCTGGCACCTCAGGATGAGCTCCACTGGTTTTACCACATCTGTTGTCTGGTGCTGGAAGATGCAGCTGTACACACAGGCAGATGTACTCATGCTTCCTTAGAAAATGTAAAAGAACACATTTCTGCAGGAGGTGGGTAATGGGCCAACAACCTGCGATTTATCAGTGGGTCTAGTTACCCCTCCCTCCCTACTGTGGAAGAACAGTTTCTTAACAAGGAACAGAGGAAGGTGGAGGGGTAAGAAATTTAATTTTTTTGGTAACAGACATGCTGAAGATAAACAGCTTTGGTTGTCACTCAAAAGGCAGTTAAAACACAGATTAATTGTAAGGATTTGTTGTGGTTGGTCTGTTTGTTTTGTTATCACTGTTTAATTAAAAGATACTTGTGAATTGCAAGCTTATGCCCACTGCTGATGGTGAAATTATACTCAGTGTTTTCTTTCAGATATTTTCCCCAAGGCTTGGGTTTCTTCAGAGCACAAACAAATCCACTGAGGAGCACAAAGTAAACTATTGAACATCAGCCACTGCTTGAGGTGAGAACAAGTTCTTATGCCCAGCTCCTCCTGATGACAGTCACAACTGGCACTCAAGGGCCAATGCCACACATCAGCCCCTGCACGAGGCTTTCTGAAATATGTCTGTGCTTCAGATAATCAGCTGGAAACATCTCAAGCCACAAAAAAATGTATTAAAGATTCAAGTTCCTCTGCATGTTACGTGTGTGTTAAGACAAGATAACAGCTTGATCTGCCCCAGGCAAGGCCAGAGCTCTGGAGCCAGCTGCTGGCAATGCTGTGTGGGCTGTTCAAGGTCTCCAGAAAAGCAGACACCATCTGCAACAGCTCTGTTTTCCCAACCCAAACAACTGCTGTTTTTTTGGGGCTGAGTAGCTTTTCTGTGGCTGTTTCCTTCAGCAAAATGCTGATGAGTCTTAAAATGTCACACCACTACTGTTCTGAGTGTAGCACCTTTCTGTGTGTTCAGAAAACCAGGTCTGGATATGTCCAGGGGAGCAAAAAATACACCTCAGACTTGTAGGGACAATACAGCCTGTGCACACAACTGTGAATGCCTGCAGGCATATTGTGAGGAATTCCTGGCATGAGTAGGGAAGGGGAAGAAAACGTGGGACATTACTCTCAGGAGAGCTGACTGATGTTGGTTTAGCAGCTCTGCACCTTGGACTTTTCTGAGACCCAAGCTTTTGTCTGTCACGTGCACAGCCCAAGACTTACTATCCCTACTGTTGCTTCTCTTTGTCCATAAGGCAGGCACTTAAAAAGACTTCAAGGTAAGCGTTGAAATTATTTCCTAATGTTTGAGTGGAAGTTTGTTTCAAAGTGATCTACAGTTTTGGTTTGCTTTGTTTTTTAGCCTTTCCTATGATGACCCAATTATGTAACTGAGGGAATGCACTCTTCTTGCAGGAATCCCTGCAGCAACCTGCCTCAGCCCCACCAAGGCAGCAAAGTACAATGGCACAACCTTCACCAAAATATTGCTGTGGCAGCACTGGGCAGGTAATGTTGGCCCCCAGCCCCTAAACTCACAGCTCCAGGTTTCTCAGGTGCTGACACCTTGCACAACATGCCCTGAAGCTGGAAAACACACACCCAACAACCAGTTTCACTACAGGAAGCACATTTCCAAGGCAAGAGCTTCAGAAATTTGCATCTTTGTAAACTGGGTGCTTGATGTATTTAAGCACAGATCAAAAGCAGTTTGTGACAAACACAGAGCCCTGCCATCCTGGACACATTCCTGGTCAGGTTCTGCTGCAGGCATCCTTTGGCAATTGCTTGGGGACATACGGGGCAAGATTAATTCCTTGAACCTTTAGAAAGATTTCTGAACCAGCTTAAAGTGCTCAGATATACACTGTCATAATTTGCTCTTACATTCACTACCGAAACCAAAGCCAAGTATAATTTTTGAGGAATGCCAGGTTTGTAAATTCTCTGCTCTTCTCAGCTCACAAAAGAGCAACTGTGTCACTTCGTTGTGTTTTTGTTTATCATTACTTTTTCAGACAGCTGGCATGACATAAGACTAGAGAAACTGAGTGCTGTATTGAAGACTGATCATCTTAAAAGTGGTTGTTCAGTGTTATCTGAATAAAAAATATTTCTGTGTAAGATTTGACTCTGAAAATCTGACAATGCAGTAAATTTGTTGTTGTTGCACCAGCTACTTTCAAGAAGGCTCTCTCTCTCTCTCTCTGCCACCACAGGAATTTACAATTCACTACAAGAAACAAGGATCTCCAACAGCCATGAGCACTAGGACGGTCCTTGGCTTCCTTTCTAAATTGCAATTTAATTCTAAAACTCTGAAAAATCAAGTTCTGAAAATTCTAAGCTGCAGGACAAAGTGTGTTACCTTCACAGCTGCATGACTTTTCTTACAGAGAAGTCAAAGAATCACAGAGCTGCTTAGGTCAGAAAAGACCTTTAAGGTCATTAAATTCAACATTTAACCTATTCTCAAGAAAAACAAGTTTCAGACTTTTTAATTCCTCCTGACAGGAGTGGCAGCAGAACAAGCCCAGTGACGCTTCCTCCATGTGTGTCTTTACACTTTCTTTGCTGGTGGAAATGATCAACTGCAAAGTGACTTAGCTGTAATGAAAGCCCAGTATCAGGCTGGTTTTGAGCTATAAGGAGAAAGATTTCCTGCAGGGAAAAAAAGACCTATACTTCAAAAATAATGATGGGTTTCTGTGTTTTCCTTCCGATTTTCATGAAGCCTTATCTTCATTCTCAAGAGTTAATACAGCATTTTTCAAGACCCCAAAAATGTTCTAAGCAAATGTAATAAATGCAAGACCAGGAATTTTTTAATAGACTGAAACCTTAACCACAGGGAGAAAAGAAGACTTTTCTGTAAGAAAGCAGCTTGTGAGTGAGCAGAGTTATCACAGGTGCATAAATTCTATGTGTGTCTTCAGGTATGGCCTGAAAGCATCAGTCCTCAACAGCAGTACAAGACAGCATCTGAAAACTATTCCTTGTGTTCACTGGCCTCATGTGACTGATCTTTCCTCCTCCTAAGTTTAGAAAAACTGAGAAGGTGCAATCTTGTTTTTTCAATAAGGTACATTTCAGTATATGAGAATGAAGAAGCAGCTGCTTTAGGAAGACCTCTTACAGGTTAATTTCCTTGGCTGGGTCTTCTCTGGTGGCATCCTTGTCTTCCAAGGTCATGCTTTAGATTTGCCTCTTTTGAGGAAGAAGATGGGATTAAGATAGCCTAGGGAGTAGTACATGGGAAGACAATGACTTTGGTTAATCCTTACTCTTGCACATCAGACACTAGATGAGGGGTCCCAGCTTGACCTGTTCCTAAAGCTTCAGTTATGGCTTTAAAATTTGGCCTGGTCCTATGGAAGAAAGACCACCATGTGTGAAAGCATTAGTTAAAATTAAAAAGGTGAGCATGTAACAGTGTATAAGAAATGCCAGCTGCTGTTGGAGGGAGTGGATTTTTCTGCTACTTTCAGACCCCGATGCCCACAGTTGCTGAGTAGAGGAGATGGAGGTCCTTCTGGAAGAGGCTGGTTGCTGATGGATGGCTTCAGTGCCTGAGGGTGCTGGATGCCCTGAAGTAGGACAGGAACTTGTAGCAGAGGCTCACCACAAAGTACCAGATGTTTCGAGCCATCTGCGACCTCGCGATGAAGATGCGCCAGATGATGACGAGGAGGGTGGTGTTGAACGCGTATCGGATGTTCCTCAGCCTGGGAAAGAGGCAGATCATCAAGAAACACACAAACAACAAGAAACTCACCAGCTCCCTGCATTTCCTACAGGCAGTTCAGGAATGAATCCTATCTACAAGTGGCCCTTGGGCTTTTTGCTATTCCTGTTTTAGTGGAGAGGCTGTGCTGGAGGTCCTTGGTCTTGCCAAGGACAGTGCTGAAGCTGGAGCACATGTAATTCATGGCACAGGTGGAGTAGCTGTACTGGGTTTCTCTCTTGCTCTGTACCCTCATTTCAAACCACAGCAAAGTCATATGGGGAGGATTTTCTTTAGGACAGTCTGTGTCCAATACTTTCTGCTTTGGTTTCATATATTGGTTATTTCTCACTTTGCAGAAGTTGAGGCAGGCTAGAGAACCTTCACAGGAGTTGATGAGCAAGGTTCTTTTATTTGGGTGAAACCCTTTCTTTAGAGTTGTGAAATTACGTAATGATCATAAAAGGTCATCACTGTTACAATACTGCAGGGATTTTTTATTTTTGGGGGGGAGTGGGTTAGTTTACAGCATCAATTTCAGTGGTATTACTGAATTTTTCAGATCCTAATGATCCTGTCTTCTTTCTGTAAGGCAAAATTTTCTGCAGTTCTCTAATTGTCATTTTCCCAGTGCTTGACCAAGGAAAAAAAGACACCTAAAGACCTCAAGACTTGTTTCATTTTTACAAGAGCACTTTTATTTTAAGGTAAACTTTATCACTACACCACAGCCCACGGTCTGAGGCAGTGAGTAGCCCATTCCTGAGGTCCTTATAAACCTCCTAAAAGTGATCCATGAATGATGAACTTGTTTAGGATCCCTTGCTATGGCAAACTATTCCCTCATTCTGTGTTTGTAAATACTGATAAACCACTGTGATAAGAAATAAGTTATCTCCATTATAATAAATAATAATAAATAATAATAATAATTTTGCAACATAGCTAGACTTATTTTCCCCAAAGGTAGCCAGGAGCTCGTATCTTTGTCCCTGGGTGTGACTTACTTGCGTAGATGCTGCTTTGCTGCTGGAATGCCAGCCATGTCCTCATTTAGTAAGTACTTCTTAGCACCTATGCAGTAGCTCTCGATGTACTCTGACCAGTGCAGCTGGCGAACATCAAAGTTGTATAACTGGGATTTAAAGACAAACAGCAAAAGCTGAACGCCACAGTTCAAAACCAGGTCACTTGAAGCATCAATTCTTCGTTGATCTCTGCTCCTGACAAGGCCCTCTCTCTGAAATTCTCAAAGCCACTGAGTTCCCAAGCACTGCCAGACTATGTTTCACAGCTGCTGATTAATGTCCCACCCAGCTGGGAATCTGGGCAAAGCAAGCAGAAATGTAGTGCTAGCTGGCAGAAAATAAAGGTGTTCATCTTTCAGGTGGCATCTCTTCCATAAATACATGTATTTGTACACATACACACACAGAATCATGGAAGAAAAATGGTATTCTACAAAGGCAAACAGATTAAAATAAAAACCTCCATGCAGTTTCAACGTGTCACTAGAATTATGTGTAAATAAATCAACTGGACATTGAGTCAACAGGTGCCTCTGCATCACTGTTACTCGCAGCTGCATTCTTTTTTGGCAGCTAGATCAACAGAAGTCCAGGAAATGGGTCACTCTGGTGTTTGGCATAATCATAACCTCGTTGCAGAGCCAACTACCCCAGTTCATTTTAGGTGCTCATACTGGACAAATTGTTAGCAAGCTGTCAGGCAGCTGTTTGTCTCTTAAAGAAAGGCTTTGTAGAGAGGAATAAGTTTTCACAGAATAGGTTGGGTTTTAAGTGACCTGAAAACATTTTCTTGTAATTAATAGAAAGCTCCTGAAATATGTAATTTTATTTCAGATTAAAATCAATTCCAATCCCCTAGATATCATTTAAAAGCTCAACAATACACCAAAAATAATTGCTGCAGATGAACAAAACCTGAAATTATCAACTCATATTCAAGACATATTTACCTTTTTGTCCTCTGTGTTAAGGTGACTCATTAGCATATTCATATTATCTGAAGACCAGTTCCAGGACTGGGTGGAGAAATACTGCAGAAGTGTCATAGACTTGTGCAGCCGATTGATGATCTTCATCATTCTGAAACAAAGGGGGAGCATCAGAGGTGAGCAGAAAGTCTGACCTTATGTAGAGGCTGCTGGTTTGTGTTTCTACCAATCCAGGTAAATAAACATTGCAATTCCTCCTGAGCATTGCCCTGCCACTCACTAGGCTGAGAACTTCTCAGCAAGTCCAAACTGCTCTATCTGAGCCCTTGAGCCTAGAGCTACCCAGCTTTTATTGTTGGCTCCAAATGGGAGCAAATGTGCCTGCCACTGATGTCCAACTCACTGGTCTGACCTAAGCAAGGGTAGGAAGCTGCATCTACCTCATGTACTGCTGTGAAGGGAAGAGCCCATCTGAGCTAGCATGAAGTCTGCACCACAAAGACACAGGGCTTCTGTTCCAAAGGTGGGTACTTTCTTTCTGCCACAGGAATTCTCTTCTGCTCCCAAGCCTGAGTTGTGTACTGAAGCGAGGCTCTGATTTTTGGCATTAGCTCCAGTATTTGGTGACCACATCTGCAGTATGGACTCTGAGCTCTGAAGTCATTTGCCCAACTTCAGTTTTCAGACAGAACCAAAGAATCACAGAGTGGCTTGGGTTGGAAGGGAGCTTAAAGATCATCTTGTTCCAACCCCTGCCATGGGCAGGGACACCTTCCACTAGCCCAGACTGCTCCAAGCCCCATCCAGCCTGGCCTGGAACACTGCCAGGGATGGGGCAGCCACAGCTGCTCTGGGAAACCTGTGCCAGTGCCTCAGCACCCTCACAGGGAAGAATCCTCCTATATAATCTAAACGTACGTTCTATCAGTTTGAAACCATTCCCCCCATCCTATGATTATGCTCCATGGTGAGTCCCTCCCCTTCTTTCTCACTGGTCTGCTTAAAGTACTGAAAAACTGTTACCAGGTTTCCCATGTGCCTTCTCCAGCCTCAACAGTCCTGGCTCTCCCAACCTGTCCTCACAGGAGAGGTGCTCCAGCCTTCTGACCATCTTTATGGCCCTCCTCTGGACCCACTCCAACAGCTCCATGTTTTTGTTGTCTTGCTTCAGAGGCATAACTGCTTAAGGACTTGGGAAATGCAGGTTCAGGTCCTCTCATGTGTCTTGGCCTTTTCTTACTCATTTTTTTATGTAAAAGTGGATGACAGTAATGCTGTCCTACCCTGCAGGATTATTTCAGTTGTCCCAGAGGTCATGAGTAAAACAGGCCTCTGGCAGTTGTTTTGAAGTGTGATGTACATGGCTTGGTCAATTCTGAGAGGACACCACGTCCTCTCAGACTGGGTAAGGGCAAGAGAAAGCATTAAAAGGCTGATTTTCGTGGAGAACAGAGCTGTTTTCATGCGAAATATTGAGCTGCCCAGAGGGTAACACAGTTGCTGTGACAAATAGAAGACGGCAGTCTGGGGGAGAATGGTGCCAGGCTGGCCTCTCCCCACAGAGACGTGACTGCCACGGTGATGAGCACTCAGCACAGCACAGAAAGACACAATGAGTCCATCAGCTCAGAGCAGAACTGTGCAGCTCCCCCAAACCAACTGGAAAGAGCACTAAAGCCTAAGACAAGCACTCCTTAAAGTGGATTCATTTTAGAAGCAAAGTAGGCCATCAGATTAAAGGAACCTTCATTCTGAATAATTATGTGCATGTTGACTGAATGCAGTTTATATGAACTGTTTTAAAATTATTTCAGATTAATCTTCCTGTGTAGGGCAAGCACCATGAGGCAAAGCTTTGTGAATATTTTAATACATTTTAGGAACTTGGGAAAAAGAAATTATGCAGCTAGATTGGAAAGATCTGAAGCTGCCCCTCAAGCTGACTCCCCAAAATCTTTAAAGTGCTTATGACTAATGGAAACTGATAGGAAAAAAAAAGGATAAGAGAACCAACTCTTGAGTATATGAAATAAATTCGCCCCTGTGAGGGTGGTGAGGCCCTGGCACAGGTTACCCAGAGAAACTGTGGCTGCTCCATCCCTGGCAGTGTTCCAGGCCAGGCTGGATGGGGCTTGGAGCAGTCTGTGCTAGTGGAAGGTGTCCCTGCCCACAGCAGGGGTTGAAACTGGATGACCTTTAAGCTTTCTTCCAACCTAAACCAGTCTGTGATTCTATGATCTGAAGAGGTGAGTGTGAAAACTGTGTTTCATGTCAACTGCCTGAACTCAGTTGCTTGACCATATTCAAAACACTGACTAATAATTTGTATGAAAGAAAAAGACATATTTTTGTATGAAAAATAATTTGTATTCTGAAAAACATCAACTGAGTAGAGACATGGCAAAGATTTCTTACAGGAAGTTTCGTCCTCCACTGTGGAGGAACTGAGAGGAATAAATTGAGTATTAGCTCTCACTATAGCCACACTTCAGACATGCATTTTGTCTTCTAGGAAACTGTTTACAGCAATAATTTCTCTATTTGCTCCCATAAAGAGCCTTGCACCAGCAGATCCTCAGGCAAGACAGGACTGCCCCAAGAGACTACTAAGGGTATAAACCACACTATGTCATGGTAAGTCATGATGGATGTGCAGCGCTCATAGGAAAACATTTAGGGCAGTTTTGCTTGATATCTGGAAAGTTATGTGAAATGAGCTTACACCTAAAAAGGCTTCTTCTTCTATCTGATGTGGTTTACTGCACTTAGACCATAAAGGTCTGATATCCAGGTAGCTGGAAAAAGAACAATGTGCTGCTACTGTGCTTTCTACCACATTGCAGCAATGCCTGGATGAGCTGAAGTAGTGTGTAAAAATAAAAGGAGAATTATATTAAAAAAAAAAGACATAGAAAACTCCCAGCTTCATTGGTGAGCCATCTTTGCTAAGGCAGCAAATCTTAAAGTTCAAAAGATCATGCTGAGGCCTGTTTGACATTTAACTACAGCATTGCAGGCAGTGTCCACTGATTAATTATGCCAATCAGCTTAATGAAAAGAAATGTCAATTGTAATGGCAATGCTAAGATCTTACTGCTTCTCATTTCACCAAAGATTGGAGATTCCAGCCTCATTTTCAGTTTACCTCTATTTCTAGGGTAATTCTTTCCTCCTGGATAACTGGAAGTCTTTTTACGGACCAATCTGCCTCCGAAGCAGAATGTCAGGGATAATTCAGAGCAATGCCAGGGATTTCTTGCAAACAGCTGAAGCCAGCTTTCTAGCAGCAGAGGAGCAGACATCAACACAGCTCTGGCATCCTGTTCTCACACTGCACAATAAATCCTCCTCTGTGGTGGCAGGGAGGAAATGAGGACAATGTCTGGAGTAACGTTTCTTACAAGAGGATTCCTTCCACATGGGACATGGATATTGCTGTTCCTCCAAGCCATAGCACTGCCAGGGCTCAAATACCACCTGTAATGGTGAGCTGCCCTCCTAAATACAATTAGAATTTAATCATACTCAGGAACAACTGCTTCCTAGATTTCAGGCCAGTGCTGGAAACAGCTACTTAGATTTACAGGAAAAAAAAGTATTAGCTTGTATGTTCTAAAGCTTGCCAGTCTAAAGTCCTTATGCAAACTCATGCCAGATAGGGGTAATCCCTGAAGTGGTGCTGATCTGGATATAGAGAAGACAGAAGACCACCCTCTGCTTTGGGAAGCTCTGTGTAAAACTGAGTTCAAAAGGTGTGATGTTCTCCAGGTGGTGGGAAGCGTGCGAGCCCTAGGCTGTGCTTAGCTACAGCCATGCATTTTCCTCAAGAGGAGGATTTGGGAAGAAGCTGAAGGACTCCAGTTCTCATCACTGGTGTGAGCTCTGCTCTCCACAGGAGTGGCAGGCGTGCAGGAGGCTGAGGGCACCATTCTCACCTGGGCTTTCTCCCCGTGAGCCTCATGTAGAGGTCGTAGAGGATGGCGGGTGCCTTGTGGCTGACAGTGATCCAGTACTGGTTTATCAAGTAGCTGGAGGTCATGTGAGCGTTGGGCGTTCGGAAGGCCTGCTCCAGGGGGTTCCTTTTGAACGTGGACATGACGTACTGCCCTGCAAGGGAACAGGCATCTGTCACTGGAGTCACTCACTTCCAGCTGGGCTGCAACCCTGGCGCAGCACGGCCCAAGTTGTGCTTTACACCTCCAGCCCACAGCTCTCTGAACTGTGGCACCAGAGCCTGGACCAGGTTGTCCCTCTGCCATGAAAATTGATGACTCCATCTATCACCAGTTTGAAACCCGATCCCACTCCACACTTAACACCAGCAGACAAAAACCTCCTGGTCAAACCACCAAGGAAGAAGGAAAAGCAGGCAGCTCTAAGAGCTTTAAGGAGCTGCAGTTCTGCTTTCACCTGCAGATGTGAAAGAAATTGGTAAGTGCTAACATTTCTTTGGGTCACTGAAAGCAAACTTTGATCTGCTAGCATAAAATAAAAATTACATTTCTAGTTTTCAATCAGATTTTCCAAAGGGCTGATGGCTGAGTTAGTCTGTTGCTTACAGAGGGTAACAGCTTTAAAAAGACTTCATTACATCCTTTTAAACCACATCTGACCCACACCATCAATTGTCTGCCTGTTTCAGGAGACCTCTGGATGCTCTAAGGCAGCAAACTGTCTCGCATTCTTAACTCTAAAACAAAGGACAGGGTGGGAATCTTCCCTTCCCTTTGCACTTCAAGGCACAAAATATGCTGGGTCTGATTCTGAGCTTCAGCAATGGCACAGTGCCACAAAGTGGCATCTAGATGTGCATATCTGGGGCATTTGCATATTGCAGAGGCTTAATAGAACTGCAGTAGTTGAGTGTAAGACTATCATCCTAGGGACTGATAAACAGATGGTGCTCCTATTCCCGAGCCCCAGCAAGCTCAAGAAAGAAGAATATGTAGGCTTTTTTCACTTTCTAAAAAACTGATTTGAGAGTTAACGACATCAATCTGTGCTCATATTATAGTTTAGTCTCTAAGCTTATGTTACAAATAGAAAATCAGATGAGAATTTGCAAGCCACAAGAAACATCCAGATCATCCTCAGATAAAGAGATTCCAGTTGTAACATTCAGACAGGATTCTCCAGTGTCTGTGGTCAGCTCATTACTGCACTTCAAGCAGTGACTTTCACTGCACTTCTTCTAAGAAACCCAAACCAGAAATCTGTCACCTCTAGGAGCTACTGCAATGACTTAGTGGGTAGTCTTTCCCCTCCAACCTCAACACAAAAATGCTGCAGCAAATCTTACAATTCAAAGGCAGGTTCTGCAGAGGAAGAATCAGACACAGGTCTCACCAAGGTAGACTGTCAAGAATAAATTTAACTTAATTTCTGCAACGTTGTACGTCTTTTTCCAGCCTGTTTTAAGGTTTAGTTTTGAGGAGAAACTGCAAAATGTACTTCACGAAGTCAGACTAACCAAATTCACATTGCAGCAAAGCAGAATATGCTTCTTCAGACAAAAATTTAGTTGTTTGACCACATCTTTGTAACAGCAGGGAAAGTAATGAGAAAGTAAGGAAAAAGCAAAACCCCAAGGGATGGCATTATTTGGAAAAGAAAGAAATCAGTTAAGGTGCCTTTTAACACTAGGAGTTTTTATCTGTGTCTGAGGAGCTTTGGAATGAACTGCCTTACAATGGATGTTTAAGCATAAACTCTCTTCTAGATCTCCTTCTCCTCCCTCCCTCCAAGCTCATCATTAGAGCATACTCAAAGCATCACCATCTCAGTCACTTCTGCTCCCAACCCTTGGTATCCTCAGCCTAATCCAGCCTCAATTTCTGTGTTTGATCTTTCTCCCCTTGAAAAATCCCTACTCCCTTGTGCCCACCTGTCACTCCCAGAGCAGATCCTGGTGTCACCTGGCATAATCAGGTAGCCCAGGCCCTTCCTTCTGCAAACCTCATGTTTGCTTTGCACTAAAATCCTGAACGCCAGGTGACTCCCATTCCCCTCCCTGCTTTCTCAGCAGCTGCCAGACACTCAGGACCTTCCACCCTGATGACCAGTCACACACCCTGACTCCTTGAACAGAATTTATGTCTGTTTCCCAAAAAGAAATTTGTAGGAGACTGAACTGAGAATTCAGATTGGATGGCTGAAGTCCTAAAATCGTGATGCAGTAAACCTTTCCCAAACTCATGTCTTCAGCTGTGCAACATCTTAAAGGCAAAATTTTGCATTTTAATACTCCATCAATTCTCTGCAGCATGCTGCTCTCAGGAAAACTGTGGCTACAACATGGAAGAACTTCACAGAGTCATCCAAGGAGAAAATTTTGCCTTCAGTTCCACCACAGCGATGAGCTGCTCAGGGAAGCTGCTGCTGCACCCAGATGATTTCATGGCTAAATCCACAGTTATAAGCAGAACAGAATAAAAGGAGGAATGAATAAAATGCAGAATAAAACAAATGACAATGCACTAATACATTTCTGTTTTCATCGGTATATTTACACTGAAAAAGGGTTAAGAAAGGCAAACCTCAGAAAGTGGTGCTATGGTGGCTTTTGCTGAAGTAGCAGCTTGTGAAGAGCTTTGCATTCACTCCTGAGAAAAAGCCACAGAAGGTCTGTGACTAACCACAGCATTTTATCTCTCATTATAAGAAAAAAAAAAAAAAAAAAAAAAAAAAGCCAGGAACTTGGTGTGATGTCCTTAGCACTCAGCCAGCTGCTGAAACCTCTTCCCTGCTAGGCCAAGTATCATTGTTTTGTTAAGACACTTATTCTGTAAATGCAATTATGGTCTCATTCTCTGCTGACTTAGTGTGCCATGTAAATAATGCAAGGGGAAAAGCAAAGCAAAGGCTGAGAGATGGAGTAGCCAGCCTCCTGTATTTAAAACACTGTATTAATGCAGAGGTAATAGAAACTAAACCAGGCCCAGTGCATCTGTCCATGCATGTACTAACTGTACACAGTATTTCACAGTACACAGCTGAGACAAATCCTGCTGCTTGGCTTCAGCATGAGTTCATCTCTGCAAGGGTGTCAGGATCTGTCTCCATTTTCTTTTACCCCTGCCTTAGAAGTACATCCACTTGAAGAAAAGTCATCCATGAAAATAATTAGATTTTTTTTCCCCACAAAACTCATGGTCAAAATACAAACTGTTCTTGAAGCCTACGTGTCATCTCAATGTTTTCCTCCTCAAGTGCACACCTGTTACTTCTGTTCAGAATTTTCTGATGGGCAAAAAAGACCAATTTACTTGCATAATATCACAGAATCCTAGAATGGTTTGGTTTGGAAGTACCCCTTGCCTCATAGGACCCTCACCCAATTCAGCTGGGTCCCCAAAATGCAGTTTGAATGGCAGACACTGAATGCCACCTAAACTGTAGAAACAAATTTTTCAAATTATAAGGAACACTATGGATGTTCCCCATTTAAATGAGACCTTACCCATTTCTCCCCAGAAGAAAGGGTTGATTCCCCCTGTTGTGCAGTTGTACACCAACAGGTTTTTTGGTCTGGAAAACAGAGAGAAGTATTATTTTGAGATGTGAAGAAAAACTTCCTTTCTTAGGAAGAGATTAAAAAAAAATCAATCAATTTCAAGAAAATTCCCATTTTAATACCAAAGTTTGCATTTTTTGGTGTGGAACTAAACATGGATCACACTGGTTTTATGTCTTCCTTCAACATAAGTCAAGAATTAATCAAACAGTTTTCTTGATCTAAGCCTGCCTTGCCAAGGGTGTCAAGTCATTACATCAGTACACCATTTTTCTTACAGTACGCTTGAAAACTGCACAGTTTTAATTTGATTGATTTCTTAATAATGCTTTGAGGGGAAAGCTGGTGAGCTGCTCTTCAAGGTCCTTTTAGGATCCATATTTAGCTTATTGGATGTAGCTCTACCCTCAGCTCAGAGGGCTTGCTCTGTCTTTCAGAGTAAGACACTTCTGCTTTTTATTTGCCTGGGTTTAATTTCTCAGAGTTGCATAAACCTCCAAAATAATTCATGTGGTTTATTCTCTGTCCTCCTACCTAATGATTAAAGACCACACCAGAGGTTCACAGGAAAAGACCTTAAATCCTTAATACCACTTCTACATACTTTTCTCAACAATGCAAAGGAGGGAGATTTTTTTAGATCATATAATCTGTAAGCCCATAATAGATTTGTATTTTACAGTGTTTCTCAAAGAAAACACAGAGAGCTTTTTTACCAAGAAAACTCCAGAAGACACTTGAAAAGCAACTCAGTGAAAAGGAGGCCCAAAAAAAACCACTGCTGCAAAGCTCTTGGCCTTCAGAGAGTGACTACTGAGAGGCAAGGAATAGGTCTCACCTATAGCTGTAGAGATTTCCCAGCTCAAAACCCTGCCTTTATTGAGTCTTCTACACTCTCAGTCCTTGCCCACCCGCAGGGAGAAAACACCAACCACAAAATCAATCAACCAGCCTCTTGCACTGGTTTTTAATCAGCTCCTGCAGAGTTTTTAATCAACCCCTCTGAAGTGCAGGGAGCCAACATCCCAGGGGTGTGGCCCCAGAGGAATGCTGTGAAGAGGGATGCCCTCCCACCTGTGCACAGCCGTGTACCAGCCGGCTGCCAGGGTCAGGTTGATGGCGACGTCGACGGGAATCATGTCTGCCACCGCTTCGTTGTTGGCGATGACGGTCCGCAGGATGCCTTTGCCTGCCTGTGGGACACAGGGAGACAGGAAACACTCACAACTGCAGGCTGGGCTGAGATTTCACTGGCAGGGCTCCAGCAGAATGCACTGGGCACCAGCCAGCACCGTAGCAAGTTTTTTTCTGCTGCAGATTATTTGGTTTCTGTGACAACTAAGATGGATCTCCTGTGGATCCAGCTGTCCAGCATTTTCAGAGAATGTCTGGAAATGTGATGATGTCTGTGCTGTGTACAACAAGAAAAGCTGGGACCCCTAATTTAACTCATTATGGAAGAAATACCCAAGGAAAGAAATGTATCTGAACATGCTGCTGTAAAGTTCCCAGTGATGACTGGAAGTTACATTTTCTTAAATGACACAGGCAGACAAAGGTCTGAGTGTCTCTCAGAGACTGCAGTCACTTTGGAAATGACACCAGTAGGATTTTTGAAAAGCTGACTACCTTTCCCTTGGGTGTGCTCACACTCTCCTCTTTTCCAATGCCTGTTATGCACAATGATACAAAGGATGGTCCCTGCCTTGAAGAGCACATCACTCACCAAAACTCACTAAAAGGAATCAGTGCAAATACAAAGTACTGAAAACCAAAAAGAAGAAATAGGGAAGAAAAAAAAATTCACCTTGCTTTGATTGGAAGTGCATTTTTCAGGGGATCAGGCTCTCCAGAATACATATATTTAACTTAAATGCTTATCAAGGGGTTTCCATGATGACCAGTCAGGCTTTGGAGGTTCCACAGTCTGCCATGGCAACAGCATGGCAGACTGGATCAGAGAAGACAAGGCAAAATACAGAAACATGGGGGTGAAATTGGGTGAATTGGTGTGTCATGGATGAGGGCTGAACAGAAGAGAAGAAAGACCACATGGCAGAGTCAAGGTTGCAAGTTATTTCTCATGTGGGAAACAATGCAGTGAAACTGAAGAGCCAGGGAAAAAGCTGAGAGGATAAAAGTGCTGGTAAAGCAATAAAGAATAAAAGCTCTTGTAATTTAGATCCATGCAAAAGCAGAGAAAAGGACTGAGTGAAGGAGCAAAAGAACATCTGCTACAGATCCATCAATATTTAAAAGTTAGGGCAAAGGAAATGTTACAGCTTTTCTTAAGTTATTTTCATACAATCTGAAACTCCAATTTCATTATAAAATAGATTAAATTTTTCTACAGAAACCAAGGAAGTGCCTAGTAGTGGAAAACCCCTTGCCTAAAGTCTGAGGAGCGGAAAAAAGTCACAAAAAAAGCATTTAAGACTTGCTATTAACTTGTAAAGCACATGCCATTGTCTAGTGGCTATTGGTGGATTTTAAGGGACACTATTCCCTCTGGGGGAGGGGGAGGGTTTATCTTCCAGGGTCATTTTGGTGGCTGTTCTCTTCCTCCTTTCCCCTTCTGCAATCAGATGTGTTTGTTGCACTTCACAGCTTGCAAGCAAGAGAATATCACTCCTGACTGATTTAATTTTCAGGAACTAGGACTTCTGAGCAGTCCCATCTCATCCTTGCTGCATCTGGCAGAGGGATCACAGACTCTGACATAGACAACAGTACAGATTCCCCACATGGATCACTCCATCCTCCTCAAACCTGTGTCATGCATTGAATTCTGCTCTCCTAAGCTGAACTGTGGATAGGCTCAGACACTAAAACTTCAGCTTGCAACATCACTGTGATTTTTTTGGGTTCTTACTACTGCATTTTTTCAAGGGGGAAAAAAAGGCAGAAAGAAACAAAGGAGGCAACCAAGCTCAGCTCTTGAATTTTCCACTGCTATGAACACATGCCCACTAGAGACCACTGTGTGATCAACCATCACATTTTCACACTAAAGACCTTTCTGAGGTCTTCAAATTGAAGATGTTTGATGGATTTGCTGCAAAATGTGTTCAGAGCAGCATGTGATGGTCATACACACATGAATGATTTTGAGATTTCCTATGTTTTGTATTTAACAAAGGCTTGAGGTTTAAGTTTTTTAGGTTACTTTTTACATCAAAAATGGTTCAGTGGTATTTCCAGCAGGTATGGGTTGGTTTTTATTTATAGATGCTGACATTTTTCTCTTTAGTGAGATAGAAGCTACTACAAAGTGAAGCTTCCAAAATCTTTTCCTGGTCAGAGTCTGATGTTTCTGGACAGCCTCTCAGCTGAGGTGCTTTGGCCAGTCACTGTCCAGACCACAAATTAAACCAGTTGTGCCCTACAGCTTCACTGCCTTGCAGGGAGGAAGGTCTCTGCATGTAATAGGGAACAGGGAGACAAAATGCCTTAATTACACTCCAGCAGAAATGTAATTAATTTCATTTTGTTCCTCAATCAACAAACACAGCTCCCCACAGCAGCTGGAGCAACTGTAGGCGAAAGAAACATAATTAGATTATCAGGAACAACTTGGACTCCCATATTTCATGAATATTTAAAAGAAATGTGTCTATTTATGGAGTGAAACGATCAGACTCAAACACTGCAACTGAGGTAAAAAGTCTTTGCAAGATTTGGAGTCCAGATTCTGCCCAAGGGACATCAAAGATCATCTGAAGCAAACCTGAATCTGGGGGATTCTCCAGCTCTCCAAATAGGATGAGCTTGGTTAGAAGTTGAAAGTATTTTGGTATGGAGGGACACTTCAAATGCACAAACCACCAAAACTAAACCACCAAAACCACTTCCCTTTTGCTTTTTTCAAAACTTAATTAAAGCAAATAAAGCTACTCATCTAATGATCATAGTTTAAAATACATTTGGCCAGGAGAGCTGGTTGTACTGACACAACTATCAGGTAATCAAACTGACCCATCACTCACACCTTTAAGGGCTCATTTTTAAACAACTCGCCACAATCAAGCACATGAATTCATGAACTTAATTCCCCCCCTTCAGAAGAAAAAAGTCTCCTGGGTTCCTAATAATAAACACTTTTTCCTTCTGGAAAACATTCCAAAAAACTTTGTCTCCACACCCTGCATCCTTGTCATTGTTTTTTGTCTTTCTTGGCCAACTCCCAATGTAGTTACAGACCACATTTCAACACCCAACAGCTCAGTGTAGATGACATAAATTTTACTGTCTCTTTATCTACTAATACGGAGAAACCTTAGAGCTTCAAACCTGGACCAAAAAATATCAGCTCTTTTTCAAATCTCAGTGCAAGTCTAATCTTTGATATAAAAAGAGAAGCTATTTCCCACAGAGACCCTAAAATCTCATGATCTTTGTTTTCCATGGAGCTAGCTTGGATCTAAAGATACAGGCTGCATCTACATAGAAAACCTGGCCAAAGATTTCTTGAGGATCAGTTTTGGATAAATTTTGTGACAGACATCATCAGAAGTTATGATTTAAAAAAAAAACAACAAACAAACCCAAACAAATCAAAGCCAAAAAAATGCTCAAAATAAAATTTGTGTCATTACAAAAGTTAGAACCTTACATAAAAATGTAAGAAGTGCATCTGCAAAGTCAAGGAATTGCAAAACATTCCTTGATCTTGATAACATCATGAAAGAACCCAGAAACCAGCAGAAGATGCTGGGACTAGAGCAGAGAGGCAGTACAAGCTCTTGAGCTGTCACCAAGGAATAGAAGGCCTTTTTTAAAGAAACTGAGACATGATTAGAAGTCAATAATTTGTGAACAAAAATTGAATACCTCTGAAATGCAGAGATGGGGTTCAGATGAAAGCATTATTTGTTCAGTGCATTCCATAACTCTAACAGTTTCTATTTATGCTCTACTTCAGATATAAATGAGCTTTTTTAACAAGATAATATTTGGATTTTATTCTGCTCTCCTATGATTGCAGACCTCTAATCCTTTTATACACTGCACCAGGCTGATTAGAACATAGTTTGGACAAATTAATGAAGCTGGACAACTCATACAAGAACATAAATATCTGCCCAGAGCTACACAGCATTATGGATTGACAGAGAGACCTAAGGCAGTGATTTTAGTTCAGAAAAAAAAAAAAAAATATAAGGCAGGAGAAAAGATATGGAACTTTTTTCATGTATTAATTGTAATGATTATTTTCATCTTACAGGGAATATTTTATCAAGTTAGGAAAAAATGTATCAGATTATCCATGTGACTGGCA
Source organism: Oenanthe melanoleuca (assembly GCF_029582105.1). NCBI lineage: Eukaryota > Metazoa > Chordata > Aves > Passeriformes > Muscicapidae > Oenanthe > Oenanthe melanoleuca. The sequence goes on from NC_079334.1 coordinate 9,561,952, forward strand.
GAGTCTGAATCAATCATACACATTATTTAGGTGTAGTCTGTACAGGGAGAAATCCTGTATAAAGCAGTGGCACGTGGGAGCCAGGATCTGTGTTAATGTGGAGGCATAACAAGTTATAACAATTTGGATTTGGAAACAATACACACAGAGACAAATGGAAGGATATATCCTGCTGCCTTGTACTGACAGTGTGGTAACCTGGCCTGGAAAATGAAGTTGTGTTAAAAGATTCAAGCTGTAACACCCATGAATTACCCTCATTTCAAGGATACATCTTTTGCCTTTTCTTTGAAAATCTGGCCAAATGTGTCCAAACCTTTAGTTTTTTCAGGGTTTTTAGGAACTGCAATTCACGTTTTAGTGAACCAGTAACACGAATACTCTCAATATCCTTTTTTGAGCTCAGCACAAACAGACCATCCTCTGGATCTTATTGGCTGACAAATATGTGGCAAATGTGTGACATCTTTCTCCCAGACTCAGAAAACTCCTGTAGTGCTTTACTGCACACAGTTTCTAAGTGGGACTGTAGAGTAACATCAGAATTGCTGTTTCAGTAACTCGAGTTCTGCTTTAAGGGGAGCTTAAATAGTAACTAGACGTACCGCAATAAATATTCCACTGGTCCCGTTGAAGTTGTCAATCCAACCCTGTGAAAAAGAAGAATGATTAGTGTTCCTTTCAATGATGTACTGCTTACACAGTCTTCTAAATGATGATAGTGGTGTGGCAGAGACAAAGAAGGAAGGAGACACCAGCTTAGATGGATGTCAGCCCATCCGGGACAGCTGCCAGGATGCCAACCAGTACCAGGGGATGCACTGCCTCCAATTTACTCATCAACAACAAAATATAAGTTTGTTCTTAGAAATCACTTCTTTCCTATCTCCTGACCTCAGGAATAAAATTTGGTTTTAAACACCACAGTGTCTTGGTGCTGCCACACTTGCTGAAAACAGCTGGAGTGATACTTTCCCTTGACAGACAGCGTGCAACTGTCACCAAGAGTGATTTGGTCACTGCAGCTAATTTCTAAAGCAAGGAAGAAAAAAACCCCAAAACCAAACCAAACCAAACCAAACCAAACCAAACCAAACCAAACCAAACCAAACCAAACCACACCACTCCTTCTGAATCCTATCCTACTTCAGGTCAGGGAAGCTGCCACTTGTGGGAGCTGGAGTTCAGAGCAGAGATGAGCTGTTTGACCTGGAACAGGTTGTGACACCAAACAGAGCTCTCTGTCTTTCCAAGATGGGGAGCCTGGCCCAGAGCCTTGGCTGTATCTCAGCCATCTCTGGCACATTTCAGGCTGCATGAAAGCCAAAGGTGACTTTGTGCTGCCTTTCCAATTTGGCTGCAATGTTAGGGCACGTTATCCCTATTAGTATATTTAGCTTAATGAATGATCTCATTCCAAAGTACAGCTGCATTTAATTACTGAGTGCCTGACATTTGTACTCAACCAGAATGCACCAGGAGTATGACTGACCCTCAGATCCCACATTTTGAGCACAAAAACTCCCCTGGTGTGCCTGAATGGACAATCAATTGCAAGCCCAGAATTCTGCACTATAACTATCACAGCTCTTGTTATTACTGCTTAAATGTGGTCTTTTCACAAGAATTCTTCCTGAAGATGCTGAAGAAGTCTTGCTTGATCCAGCACAGGATCTCCATCTCTTCCTCACATTTCCCTATCAACTGGACACACCTGTCAAGACACTGCTACAAGGAGGGACAAATTTCTGACAGTACACAGCTCCAGCTGCATCCAAAGGCTCTTGGTAGGGAATTGTATATTCATGCTTACTGGGAAGGGCTCATGCCAGCTGGCTCCCACGATGGATGGCCTGATGATAGCAATGTTCAAGTTTCCTTTCTCTTGCTGAATCAGGTACTCTGACAAGGCTTTGGTGTAGGTGTAAGTGTTGGGCCACTCCCCAAGCAGCTTGGGTGTGATGTCTTGAATGATGGATTCATCCAACCACCTACAGGAAACAAGGAGAACATCATCATCCACCTGCAGGGAGAAAAGACAACTTGAGCAAAACAGACCAGTGGGACAGGAATCCTCACCTGAAACAGAGGATAAGCCAGACAAAGCTATTTTAGGTTTGGATTTAAAGAAAGCTCTGTGGGAAAAGGTTACTTTTGTCTTCAAAGTGCAAAATAAACCCTGGTGTGCTTCATGCCCAGCTCCAATTCAGGTACCTCTACAAACTCACCAGTGGTCTCTTGCAGGGTTAATGCTTCACAGCAATCTGTAACATAAGTATTGCCATGGTCTACAGCCTGATGGAGCTCTCTCAGCTAGGAATCCCACTAGGCAGTGCTCATCCTTAGCCACACAGTCCCTGTAGACTCCCAAATATGTTTCTGAAAATTCTGGGTAACCTAGAGTTAGCAAGTCATGTAACAACACAAAGGTCTCAAAAGCTGGAACAATGTCCTACAGGTTATTATTCCAACAGTGGACTTCCACCATTTGCAGTGTTAGATGCTCCTTCTAGCAGGCTTTCCACAGGTTTGTTCACACAGGAAACTGCTGGTGCTTTAAAAAAACCAACCAAAATCAAACCACCAAAAAACCCCAAAAGAACTCAACCACGTTGTTTTCTATTTTTTGCAGATATTCAAGAACTTAATCCATCAGAAGCAGTTATGCAGATAGCTTTTAAAAAGCAGTCCTTACCGCCATGGAGCTGCAGGAAGGGCCTAATGCCCAAAGGCTCTTCCCTGGCACAGCACCAGGACCTCACAGGTCCTGCCAGCATCTGGGTCTAAAGGACAAGAACTGGCTGTGCTTCCAGAGCCCTTGCTGCCAGTCCCTGACAGGCTCCAGCAGCCTGGTGTTACACCACAGAATCGAAGATTAGCTCCTATAATCCAATTTGTAATTAAGTCAACAGACTTACAGTTCAGTCTGAAGGGGTGGACTCTTCCCAGGGGCATTGCAAGGATACTGCTTCCTGCAGATCCTCACTTCACCCCTCCTTGTCTTGAATTTCAGAAAAAGGCAGAGGTCAAGGGGAGAGAAATATGATGCTGACTGTCACACCTGAAAAACTGCTCGATCCTGTCAACCCTTCGAAGACATGGTGGCTCAAGTGGCACAGCACTTTTCAGATGGCTCTCATTGGGCACAGATGGGAAACTGTTGTATGAGAAAGCACTGATTCACAGGGATGCAGCAAATCTCTCAGTTTTGGAATGCATTAAAAATCGGACCATTTGTAGTATACAGGATTTTTTTTTCTTTGAATAAAAAAGCCCTATGGAGACACAAACACCTTAATTGGCAAGCCTGGTCCCATGCTGCAGAAACAAGGCAGAATAAAGGATTTGAACATAAAATATGAACTACACAGAGGTTAAAAGCAGCACATAATATTGACATACTTTGCAAAGCTGCTTAGGCAGCCACTGAACCTCAGGGTCTCAGCTAAACTGCTATTGTTTGAATCTGTGAAGTAGCTAATTACCAGCCTACCAAAAGGAGATGGCTACTTCTGCAGAGCCTGGAGGAAGACTAAGTTCATTTGGGAACTCGGGTTAAGCTGCATGCAAGTCTTTTTTTTTTTTTTTTAATTTAATTTTCACAATAGGGCATTGCAGATTTGCATTCTCACAAAGCAAAGACAGGTGTAGAAGCACAAGCAGAGACAACTTCCCCTTTCCCTCATCCTTCTAGAGAGGTCTCTGCATTACCTGAGGACCTGTCCCAAGGGCACCAGCCTGCCAGATGATCTGACTGACCAACATTCCCACCAGGGAAACTGAGCTGACACTTCAGCAAAGGGAGCTGCTCTGTGACCTGCTTGGAAGATTCTGGAATGCTAACTCACAAAAGCTGCTGCTTCTGCTCACTGCTGCATTTACCCATTCCTAGCAAACAATGTAAATTAAACAATTAATAACTTCTCCATTATATGTACCAAGTCACTCTGCCACAGGAAAACACAACTTTCTGTGTTAATGGCTTTGCATCTTGTAAGCAATGATGGATCAGTATTTTCTGCAATAACCAAGCCACAGCTTCAGCCAAGACTTTGCTGTGTGCTGTGTTCCTTACCTCAGCATACCCTTCAAAGCTGATTTCCTTCAGCTTTAGATTAAGGCAAACCATGCTTGATGCAGCAGATTATGTGTTTCCCCTATTGGCCTGGCAGCACTTAGAAGTGTGACTTTTGGTTCACACAGCTTAAGCCTCAGGGTTTACTTGCAGGTTAAATATCAGAAAACTTAAACAGCAAGATGTAACAGAGGGATAAGAGCAGAAAAAGAAACAGCTGGGAGTCCCCTTGAGATTTCCAGTGAATAAGTAATCATAAGTATATATCAAGTGCATGGCCAAAAGCACTGTTAAATAGATGTTATTGCATGCAGTTGTTCAATTATCCCTCTTAAAGCACTTGCAGAACAGCACCTTAAGACAAGGGTTGACCGTGAAGGGAATCATCCACAGTTGGCTGATGCAAAACATAATCTGTATTTCTCCTCATTTCTGAACGTAATTTATATTTCCCTGTCTGTTTCCCCTCCCTCCCCTTTAAAGGTAAATTCTGATACCTGATATTCTCCTCTCTGAAACCTTCTGTACCCTGATATACACTATTTCTTTCACTTACATGGCAAATATTAAAGGTGCATCTCAAACATCATCCTCTCTGCTGCATTTCAAGCTATGATACATAAATTCTTAAGTGTTTTATATGAAGCAGCTTAAGTAACAACCTCTGAGGTAGCCAAGCCCTTCTCCACACCTCTAACTAGCAATCAGACCCATGCTGCAGTCTTTTATTTAATCTGAGCCATCAACACTAACTGTTTTCAGAGTTGCAAGTGATGGTAAGCTTTTTGGGACAGTGAAATTGGGATTGAACACCAAAGGACTTGAAACTAAGTCAGTGGGCAAAAATATGAGAATTTTTTTAGAGAAAAGCAGTCTATCAGAACCGGTGTTAGAGGTTGCTGAGCTAAGAACTGGCAACTGTAGCTTGGCAAAAGCTCCTGAATCACAGCTGACAGCTCTGAAAGCTCCATGTCAGTGAGCAGCAGTAGACAAAAAAAAAAAACAATTCAGTGAAATGCTGGCCATCATCAGGTACTGAGAATGAGACCAGTGGTGTCATTCTGAAGCTATTTAAATAAAAATTTCAGCATATTGAGTACTGCATGAAGTTCTGACTGGCCCCCACATCTCAGGGAGGGAGCAAAGTTAAAGAACAGGTAAAGAGGAAGGACAATGAACATCAGCACATGAGGAGACAGTAAAAGGGCTGAGACTCTTCAGTTTTCTGTGAGGGGAACAGAAAGGAGTATCCAGGCTGATGCAGTCACCCTAAATAACATCTCCCAGTGACACCCTTGAGGGCAAGGTACTAGGCCAGGGAGCCCATTGATCTAATGCACTAAGACATTTCTCAAGTTTTTATCATGCTCCACTTACTGAATAAATGATAAATCATTGATGACTACTAGCTGGAAGTAAACATATCCAAGAATATGGGCTACTAGAGAAATTCAAATAGAAAACTTGTTTGTACTAACTTTTCTGGAGTAGTGCTTAGACAGTTAAATTATTTCTTAAGATAAACTTTTCTTTTCTTAAAAAAAAAATAAAAAATCAACAGTTTTCTTAGTGGGTATTAATTATATTCATTATCCATTACTCTAAATCAAGAAGAATAAAGATTTTACATCAGCTCTTTAGGTTAAGAGATCACAGATCAGTTGCTTATATCACCCATTAAGAAATTAATGAAACTACATTAACAGTTGTGTGTGGGAAAATTCTTTTAAGGAGAATGTCCCCTGGGGCTTTTATCAGCTGATATTGTTATTCTTTCTAATTATTCTTTATTTTGGTAAATTCAGTTAACAAAACGTTTTTTGTTGTTTCATCAAAGCCCTGTATTCCTGTCCAGGTTGAGAGGACTTAGCCTCATGCTGTGCCAGGAGAGATTAAGGTGAAAATCAGGAAGATTTTCTTCACTGAAAAGGTGGCCAGGCATTGGAAGAAGCTGTTGTAGCACATGGTAGAGTCACCAATCTTATAGGTGTTCAAAACCCAACAGTATGTGGCACTCTGGGCTCTGGTTTAGTTGGCACAGTGGTGGTCAGTCAAAGCTTAGACTTGGTGATCTTAGACGTCTTTTCCAACCTAAATGATTACTCATGCCCATGTAAATCCAGTTAAATACCACAGGATCTCTGAAAGAAGTGGAAACAACACTGGGAAGCCGAAGAGATAAAATAAATAAGGTATAGGAAAAAAATCAGTTCTTACTAAGGCATCAACAGAGCTGAGTGCTACAGAAAGCAGCAACTCCATTCCTGGCAGACAATACACTGCTGCAGAACTTTAAATACTGGATTCTCATGAAAACAGACAATAAAAAAAACCACAAAGAAACGGCAGTAACAGCTAAACAGGAATCCCACTCAATCCTGTTCCCGGGAACAGCAACAGCTCCTGAACAGGTCCCAGGTGTGCTGCAGACAAAGGGAAGGCAGCACTGAAGGGGCAGTGCAGGTCCCACTTACTCTACCAAGTCGAAGAGCTTCTGGGGCTCGGCTGGGGGCGGGTAGATGATCTCCTCGATGCACTTCCGCACGCAGTTTGCATAGGCAGTGGAGATGTGGATGAAGGCCTCCAGGTTCCTCATCTGCCGGGCCAGCTCGAGGAGCCGCTGCGTGCCCATCACGTTCAGCTGCAGGGCATGTCTGAGGAAGGAGCAAAAAGCATTTCACTGGGAAGAATGTATGAAGGTGAGCCTTACCCAAACCTCATCATGGAAAGGGAAGTCAGGGAAGAGCAGGGGCCACGGTGGAGCAGAAAGTGTCAGTGAAATGCAAGTGTGAAATCAGCTTTGAAAGCATCACTGTTGGATTTGCTGTTCTAGACACTGAATGTCTCTCAAAATATTTTTACTCAGTTTGAAGGGATACAAGTAAGACTTCACTCACATCTCTAAATGTGACATGTTGGCCACCCCTCCCTGGAACAATCAACATGTATTTCTAACCCCTGAGGCACTGTGGCTCCTATGGTACACATTCAGTCTTCTTTGGAGGGACCACTGCTAAACTAGATGCACACATGGTTTCAGAAAGCAGGAAAGGGTCCTTGGGCCCATAAAAAACAGATTCATAGCATCACAGAATGGCCTGGCTTGGAAGGGACCTTACAGATCATCCAGTCCCACCCTCTGCCATGGGCAGGGACATCTTCCACTATCCCAGGTTGCTCAAAGCTCCATCCAGCCTGGCCTGGAACACTGCCAGGGATGGGGCAGCCACAACTGCTTTGGTAAACCTGTGCCAGGGCCTCAGGAACCTTACAGTAATTTCATCCTAATATCTTATCTAAACCCATTCCCATTCAGTTAGAAACTACTCATAATCAAAGAAGACACAATTAGAGATAACAGCTTAAGTTCCCAAGGAACAGAGACAGGAACTGATAAGCATAAGAGAAAGAATGTCCTGGTTTGCAAGACTGACCTTCAAGCACTCAGAATAGCTAGAAGTTGTCCTAGAGACAATCTGCAACAGATCTCAGCCAACAGACTCTGCTGCATGCTTTGTACTGGAATAGAGACCCTTTCCTGTACAGAAGGGAGCAGGCTCAGGAATATCCAATCTGCTCAGACCAGGAGTAGAAGCTTTCAAAGACATGTACAGTGTTAGGAATTATGCCATCAAGCACAGAGTACACTAAAAACACTTAATTATGTTGAAGAGAAATTGTAAATAGTCCAAAGGAATGAAAACATCAGCTAAGGAGTATGATCAGTATTTGGATTACAGCAGAGATACTTTTTTTTACATGCTACAATTAAAGAGAAGAATTTTTTGTGGATTCCTATTTTCTCCTGCTCTTCCAGCAGGATGAATACTTCTACTTGAGCTGCCTTTCAGACAAAACTTACTTTTCTATGCACATTTCTGTCAGACTGCATCCCTTCTGAGAAATGGGGAACAGAACTGCGTTCATAACATGGACCTAAGACAGATTTCTGCTGAGTTTCTTAGAGGCCCTTTAGCCTTCAAAGGGAACATCATCTAACCCTGGTGGTTTGTTTGTTTTGTCATTCTTTATTTTTTTTTTATTTTTATTAAAACAGCATCTATTAATATTTCAATGTAACACAGTTTTTGAGTTTTCTGCCCCCAAGAGTTCCATCTGGAGAATTCCCTAAATGTACTGTATGTTGATGCCAATAATTCATTTAGTGTCTCCGTTGCTTGTTTCTCCAGCATCTTCACAGCAATGCTTTTGTCCCTTCTTTATCTACTGGCTTTACATACTCTTTTGTTATCTTGGAGCTTCTGCCATGTTGAAAAAATAATTATATTTGTGTCATCCAGCTGCTGCTTGAAATTCTTAAATGAGCAGCAATATTGTGCTTTCACATTGGTAAAACTTTTACCCATCTGATATATTTTATTATTCAGTCAGGAATAATTTGAGTTGAAGAACTTCTCATATTTTGCCTTCTAATCACCATTTTCCTTGTTCTGTTAAGAGAGATTTTGACAGATCACATACAATCAGTCTTTAAATAGTTTCTCCACTGCCTGCAAGCTGATGACCTTTTAAACTTTTAGTTTTTTTCTAGCTATCCTCCCTATTAAAAATGTGGTTTCCTTTAGATGTTTCATGCCACTGAGACTTATTTTTGAAGTGGGTTAATTTGTGCATTGATTTAAGAACATTTGTGGCTACTTATGTATTGGCTCAAGATCACATCAAGAGCTGCATTCTTTCTGGTGTTTCTCTAATTAGTTGTTCTAAAAAGCAAATATTTATGGTGGACACATTGGATATCTCTTTAGCCTATGAGAAAATAAAGACTGATATTGTGGTTGATGAATTGTGTTTTCTACTCTCACAGCTTTAGTGTTTTCGAAAAGAGTACAAGGATCTGGCAGTGCAGATCATCCACCTCGGTTTGTTGAACTGGACAATCTGCACATAAGCACTTACACATCTAATCTTGTTCCAGTGGTTTATTTCTGCTGGTTTTTCTTAATGGAAAAGTCTGCCTGGACAGGCACTTCCAAGGGAACTCCTTCAGAAACCAAGCAGTTATTGTAAACAGTCAATTACAGTGAGAGCTGGGTGTTTTAAAGGTGATGGGCTGTTTTCTCAAACCACAGCTCATTTCCCTCTCCAGCTACTCAGTGACAAAGAAAGGCCATTAACAACACCAGCTTTAGACAAAGACACAACACAGTTTCACTTCAAGCTGTCTCCAGCTCTGCCAAAACATCTCCCTGATGGCTTAAACTACACATTTCCCCACCCCAGTTTTAGGTCATAGTTAACTCCCTTATTACAACCCAATGCTGCAGTTCCTCCTCCTGTTCCTGTGCCAAGACAGCTCCCTTTTGACACGCACAGAGCACACCCCCTGCATGTTCAGGACAGAACCACGGGCAGCACAGACATGGAAGTGGGGAATTAGCACTGCAGCCATGCAAGGGATGCTCTGGGCAGTGCCATGGTGCACCCTGGATCACTCTGAGCACACACAGAGAAGCAGGACGTACTTGAGGGGCTCGTCAAAGCGAACTGTGGCTGCACAGTGGAACACAACATTGACCCGGGTCAGAAGCTCCTCCTCGTCTTCAGCACTGATGGCCAGCTTGGGCTGAGTGAGTTCTGCATTAATAGGCTTAATCTTCTCGTGGAAATTAGGGCAATCTTCTCGGACCCTGTCAAAGACCTTGAAGCACAAACAGAGAGAGATCAGGTACAGAATTAGGCTGCTGAGATCGCTTTGATTAGCAGCCAGTCTGATTACATCAATCAATGCAAAAGGGAATTCCTGTCTGGGGGGACACAGGTGAGACAATATAATAGTCCATTCACCTGTTCCCTGGCAAGGGAAATAGAACAAAAAATAGGGGGCAATGCATGGCTCTGAAGAGATTAATGAATCCTCTCTGTCACCACTCATATCCTCACAGAGCCACCAAAATTCCTGTGTGTCCACATCTCCTGCAACCACTTGCTACTTGACCTTGAGGGCTGCCTGTAGGACCAAAGAGCAGCTAAAGAGCAGAAGGGCAGAGTATGGAGTGGGAAGGCCTGTGCAGCATTAGGCTCAGGCTAGGTGGTTCTACCAAGCACTTGCAGAGAGGAGGGGAACTGGGCACACTCTTCCTTTGCTGCTCCTTATCTGCTACCACTCTTTGTTCATGTCAGAGGAGTCCAGTGGGGACCTGCTTTGGGGATGGAAGGATGGGACATCTCAATAATCCCCACTGCTGAAGCTGCTGAGGGCCACCAGCAGTTTTGCATAACTGAACATGTGTGCAGCTGGTTGGCCTCTCAAGCCATCTTCCAGCACTTTTTTTCCCTACAAGTATGATCCATGGCTCTTTCCAAGACACATTTCTGCATTATTATATTTGAGCAATTTCAACTGAATTAACAGAAACTGTTACATACAAAAAGATCCTCTTTTTTTTTTTTTTTTTTTTTGGGGCGGGGGGTGGGTGTGGAGCAAAGGGACATCATGAAAGATAGAAAGAATCAATAGCATAGAACAGCTGTGGGATCTGAAGAGGTATAATCTAGATTCAAAAGGATAATCACACTTCCAAGGTAACAAGTATACTGACAGGAACACGTAATACTGAGAGAGGGTGATTACTGAGGGATACAAAGGATGAGCCACACCACCTCTGGACACCTTTAAGAGGTGTCTAGATAAACAGTGCCAGGACAGGCAGGAAACAGCTGAACCTGCCTTGGGGCAGGAGGATGGACCAGCTGACTTTTCAGCAGCTCTGTGTTTTAGGGGTGTCTGCCCTCCTCTGTAGCCTACACACCAGTAACACCGAGTTTGGAAATATCTTTACTACCATGGCCTCTTGTTTCTTAGAGTTTCTTCTGCCTTTAATGTGCCCAGTGCTTATGTATGAGCAGAAACTGTGTGACATAAATTAAACGTATTAAGAGACACGTGAAAGATTAAATTGATCCTAACAGCAGTATTTTTTTTGTTTATTTGACTAAGGGATCATCATCTTTCTGCTTATCTGACAAGCAAATCTAGATAAACCTTGAGGATCTTAGGGATGAAGAGGTGATAAAAGAATCATTAGCCTTCTCCACTATGCAACACACTTTGTACTTATTTTAAACTGCCACACAGCTGCACATCCTTCATAAACAAAAAACTTAAGCCCAAGTTAGGACAAGACAAAGCCATTTCACTCTTCTCAGCTGTATCTGAGTGCACACATCTTTCATCAGTGTGGCTAGGCCAGAAAATAGATCTCTAGAGAGAGTTATTAATGGGCAAAGGTGTTGGTGAGAGCTGGCTGGACTGTAGGAACTGAATTCCCAGGCACCAACAGCCCTAAATGTCTGCAAAAAGCTTGTTTTCTAACAAGGTGCTACACTGGCTCTCCAAACACACATCATATCTTGAGAGATGCCAGCAAACCCTGATGGGACACAAAATGGAAAGGTTTCTCAGAAAACACAAGTGAGACCGAAGCTATCTTGTGGGACTCTCAGAAATATTAGTTCACATTTGTTCTGTTGCAAAGAGGGTGGAAAATGCCATGAAATGAGTTATTTCCTATTTGCTCAGCATAAATAATGTAAAGGCAGAGAAAGAATGAATCAGCCCTTTCTCCATTTCAGTCACGGCATATAAAACAAGAGTAGTATTTCTGCAGTGCCAGCCTTGGACAGTTAAATTCTCCCTACATCTCCTCCTGACATTCCCACTGCAGATAATATCCCCTCTGGCTTCTGTGCCTGCTGCTACCACGTGCCACTCAGCTGCTGCAGTTTTTCATCCACTCCAATGATTCACTGCATTCCTCTGAAGGATGAAGGCAATTTCCAAATGCAAGTGCACAAGTCAGCACACTGCTTTGGAAACCTTCTGCACCACAGGAACATTCAGTACATTGTCACCATTAAATCAGATAACGGGAGCAGCTGCTTAATCAAAGTCTGCTGCTTCTTTTATGGAAGCTGAAGGGTTCAGACTTGTCAGTGCTTTACAGGGAAATGAAGGAAGATTTAAAGGCAAAACAAATGCAGCTTATTTTATACTGCTTCCTGCAGTTCAAGGAGTACTTAACATAAAGATGATGCTTAGTCTGAAGGTAAACTGTAATTGCGTCTCTAAATTCTGATGAACTCGCCAAGAGCATAAATAATAAATCCCCAGTAACTGTGTGAGGCCTAAGGATTGTTCTGTCTCTTCTCTTCAGAAGCCATCTGCCAATATAAAACACAGTCAGTGGACTGGCCTGATGTACTGTTGAAATTACATTAAAAGATTGGCCAGGTCAGCAGCACTTCTGAAGGGACTGCCACAAAATTACACTGAAGAGAAAGGAAAGGCCTTTGACTTCAAGTTATCCAGTATTATTGAAACCAAAAACCAGTTATAACATTACCCTGACTGCAGTGTCTTTTTGAGCATCCTAATGCTGCTATTCTCATTTTTATCCTCAAAATAGGATGATAAGTCCAGCATGGGCTGTGCTGCCCCTCAACAGAGGGGAGAATTTATTTTGCATTTTATAATCAGGCAATTCCCATTTATACCACCATTGAAATCTCTGTGTCTTTACCATACACTGTCAAAAATGTGAAAACAGGACATCTGGAATTTCTCCCAACGTTCTAGTTGGGTGTGTCTGATGGACACTTCCCCTATTCCTGCCCTCCTAAGCTCCAAAGCACATCTGCAGCTCTTGGTGTTTCCTGCTCTTGCCTTAAAACATAGAACAATTCAGAGAGGTTTCTGCCTACCAATCCTTCAATCAGAAATTTTTCCCTGCCACAGAGATGCAAAAACCTCAAAGAAAGGGCAAATTGTACATCTATGGAACAGCACAGCTGAGAAATAAAGGAACCACTGAGCAGTGCAAAATGCCAAAGGCTTCACATCTTCCTCAGGAGGCACCTTCAGTGAAGCAAATACAAAGTAATGAAAAGCGGAGTGCCTAAGCCATGGTTCACTATAAAAAAAAGAGCTTGCATGAGTTTAGCCTTGTCAAAGCCTTCTCAAAGGCCTGGGTACTCCTTTCTTTTCTGGACAGCACTCCTGGATCTCCCTCCACCCCATCAGGCACTGATGACTGACCCAGAAAGAATCAAGTAAAAACTTGTGGCCAAGTGTGGACAAGGTAGACAACCCTTTTTCCTCAGGTGTGTTTAATAAGTGCCAGGAAATCAGGCTTCTCTAGGAGTATTGATAACTTACACCACAACATGAATATTTCAAGGTGTTACTGTATGACAACCTTCAAAATGGAGAAAATTCAGAGAATTTCCACAAAATGGAACTCATATATGATGAACCAATGAGAACATTAAGGTTGAGAGTGCTGAAGGGAAAGGGAAGAAAGAGAAAAGAAAAGAAAAGAAAAGAAAAGAAAAGAAAAGAAAAGAAAAGAAAAGAAAAGAAAAGAAAAGAAAAGAAAAGAAAAGAAAAGAAAAGAAAAGAAAAGAAAAGAAAAGAAAAGAAAAGAAAAGAAAAGAAAAGAAAAGAAAAGAAAAGAAAAGAAAAGAGAAGAGAAGAGAAGAGAAGAGAAGAGAAGAGAAGAGAAGAGAAGAGAAGAGAAGAGAAAAGAAAAGAAAAGAAAAGAAAAGAAAAGAAAAGAAAAGACTGTAAGAAGCTTCCACCTCTCAGATAAAGAAATGGAAGGGATTTTTTAGCATGATTCTGGAGAATATAGGCAAGAATTCTTCCCTGTAAAGGAAATACATAATTTATCCTAAGAGAGACACAGACCAAGGGGTAAAATATCAGGGCAAGAATTTCTTCAAAGAAAAAGCTGTTTACTGGCTGTGTGGAACAATTTTAAACCCAGGGTGTTTGAAATCCCTCTTCTGAAAAGAGCACTGGTGTACAAATGGAGGGAACAGCCTATGTATAAATACATAAAATAACACCCCCTAGGGTGTGCATCCATCCCTCAGTGACTTCAATGACAGCATCATAAATGTACAAGTGATCATCACAAATTTAAACTACTGAAGGTACCAAAGTCATGAAAACAACTTTTAAAAAAACACCTGATATCTGCAGTTTAGTCCTGCTGAAAGGGTTTATCAGACTTGTGTTTGCCATTGATAAAATCCTCCAATACGTTTAAGGAAGGAAGGTACACAACTATTTTAGAATTGCCATTGTAGCAAACTTGATATATAACTGGGCAGCTTCATAATAATTAGCCAGCAATTAATCTTTAGCCTGAAAGATTTCCAGCAATAAACACCAGGATTATTCAGTCAAGAAATGTGTGAAAATGCAGATCAGGAAGCTTTAATTGGGATAGAGACTTTCCCCCCCCTCCTTTTTACACTCTCTGCCTCATTTTCTCTTCAGAAAATTGCTTTTAAGTACAGTCCTTCTCAAGGCAAATAAAGCATAATTCATCTCATCAGTTGCAAAGCTGGCAGCAGAGCTTTCCCCATTACAGAAAAACAAATGCCTTATGCTTCAATCCAGAGCTATTACTTTCCCCTGAGTGAAGCTAATGCAGTGGAAATACAGGACCCACCACCACCATCTAGTAAACAAAACAGCTGATTATTTAAAGATGAAGACTACAGAAACAAAGAGAGGGACAGAAAGTTTCAATAAAGGTCAGCTAAGACTAATATGTATATCCAGCTATTTGGGATGTGGTTTTCAATAGCCACTTTCCTTGAAAACTGGCTGCTGACCAAGCCTGCTGTTTTCTAGCAAGAATACTTGAATTACACAGCAGTGAATCTGGAACATGGAATTTCCGAGTCAGACGCTGTGGACAGGAGCATGAGGGATTTGAGAGACATGGAAAAGCTTTCCATGATCTCTAGTGCCACCTTATAGGTGGATGGACAAGTCATGGATGCAACAAGGAGTTTTCTGATGTTTATCACAGATGTTCCTGGTGCCCCTGGATGGTACTTTGACATCAGAATTGGTGTTTGATGTAAGTGCAGGGAAGGAGAATGACAACACCTGGAGATTTTCTTACAGGAACCACTGAAAGTGTTTCTTCCCACACATCTCCTAGGACTGTTTTCCTTCTCATCCTCCTCCATAACTATTCCCCAATGAGGCCATGGGTCAACAGGAGTCAATTGCCAAAGCATGTCAGCAGTCACAAATGGATTCAGATCCCTGTGCCCTTCCTCAGTTCCTGCCCTGCAGAATTTATGACCACTGGCTTTGAGAATGACTGTATGGACCTGGAAATATCAGAAAGGATAAAGTTATCCAAACACGAGATCTTTATCTGCTTTTCCATACCCATTGCTTTTAATTACAGACCTCCAAAGCTTCACTGCCAGATTTGCTTGGACACCAGAGAATTTCAGGAGTGTTAGCTGAGCTCCTGGGGATAACCAGCCAAGACTAAAGGCTGTGTCAAACAGAGACTCCTACTTTTTGGAGATGTTGTTAGAAATTACCAAGAAGAACTTGGAAAGATATTTAAAGAAATTACCAAAAATTTCTTTCCCATTTGAGAGCATATTGGCTGTCAAACAGACACAGAGGAGGCAGCACTGTATAAAACACAGTGCTGGGATGCAACTCCAAATTTTACTTCAGGGACAAAACATCTGGGCCACTTAGCTCCTAGGAGGAAACTGGGCAAGTCTTGAAATGCAGTATTCTGAATTTGGGTCTCTCCAAAGAGCTTTTCCAAAGGAATGGCAGCTTAGGGAGGGTGTCCTGCACTTCCTCACCCTGTCCTCCTTCTGAGGCAGAAAGCAGAGAACATCATGAAGAGGATCAGGGGTAATGTGGGCACCAAAGAGCACCTTAATTAAGAGGGTAAAGGGAGGTAAAAATCCTTTGATGTTACACACAGCAGAAGCTGAACAAACTAAGACAAATGCATCAAGTATTTAAAAGACAAAGATTCTTCAAACATTGCAGTGAGAGGGTACTCAAATGTAGAGAGCCAAACATCTGGGAAATGAGTACAACAGAGTAATATTTCACTCTTCTAGAATGAACTGTGCTAGATTACCAGAAAAAAGAACAAGTCACTGGTCACAAGTGAGGAGTTAGCCTGCAAAAGCCAGGGCTTCTCCCAATAGATACCCAACTTGTGGCCATGTCTTGGAAGGTAAGAAAGATTTCTGGCATGAGTGTGAGCCATTTCCTGCCAGCTGGTCTCAGTGACTGAAATTCAGGCCAAGAATACTGAATTTATGGATGTGTCAAACAGTACAATCAATTGAAGATGGAAGTTTTGCAGGAGGTTCCTGGAATGCATTGAGGAAAACTTCCTTCTCCAAGTGACAGAGGAGTCAATGAGGAAAGGTGCTGTGTTGGACCTTGTTCTCAGCAACCTCTTGTTCTCATCAACAGGTTCAGATGGGATATTCTCGGAAATTCCTCCCTGTGAGGGTGGGGAGGCCCTGGCACAGGTTGTCCAGAGCAGCTGCAGCTACCCCATCCCTGGAAGCATCCCAGGCCAGGTTGGACAGAGCTTGGAGCAAGCTAGTACAGTAGAAGGTGTCCCTGCCTATGGCAGGGAGTGGAACTGGATGATTTTTATTGTCCCTTCTAACCTAAGCCATTCAATGATTTTGTGATTTACCTAGGACAATTTCTCATTTCAGCATTTTTCTTCTGAGCCCACATGTGACATAAATATTTTGGCCTTCTTATGTCATCCTACATATGATTTTATTATCTCTACCATGACAATGTAATCTTTTGAGTGGTGCTTAAAAGAAAATCCCTAAGTTGGGGTACCCCAGCCTGTTAAATGCCTACCTTTTCTTCCTTCCTGTCACTTAACTAGTGAACATATTCCCACGGTCAGGCTACAGGCAGCAGACAGAGTGAGAAAACAAAGGGGAAAATCCCTGAGAGATTATCAGAAGCTAATGCAATTTAGAGGACTGATAGGAAGAGCAGGGACTACTAAAAGTGAGGACCCTTGTGAACGAGGGAACAACCCAGTGAAGAAGAAAACAGTTGATATTCTACGAAAACATCTAAGAAAAGATGTCTTAATCATTGTAAACCGATTTTCTGTAGTGTCACTATTCCAAGCAAGCAAGGAAGTAAGAGAGTTACAAGTAATCCTTGATTTCTATCCAAGGAGCCTTCAGCTTAGGGAAATTAAAACCTCTCTAAGAAGATAGAACCATCTGTCCAAACAGAGTCAGCTACTTACAGCACAGTCTAGCTCTACAAGTACCCCTGCTACGGGAGACAAACTGTAACCAATGCCTGTGATTATGACCAGCTCTCAGAAGAATCCACAGAAACCTTTTGGATATGGTTGCAGAAGTCCCTCTGGAATCATCAAAACCTCCTCTCTTTGCATGTTATTCAAAATACAGACTTCTTTTTAACAATGCTTGGCTCAACTGGTTCTGCCCGCAATGAACATTCTTAAAATTCACCAATTACTGGCCATGGGTAAAAATAAAACAGAAAAACGTTAATAAAAAACTCAATTCCACTGAAGTTTGTCAAATTATCTGGATGTAAGGAAAAGGCAGAGTTGTCCCAGGAAGTCTGCAGCAGCCTTTTGGCACACAGACTCCCTTTCCCAGTCACTTGGGTCTCATGAAGCAGGAGGTGTTGTCTTGTTTCACAACAAAGGTACCTGTTGTCAGGAGGGCCATTTCCTGCCAGCCTGCGATAGTAACACGTCTGCCAGGAGCAGATGTCGCTCACTTCCCATACAAAGATCAGAGCATTGTCACAGATGGCTCAGCTACACCCTCTGAAGTGTTTCTCCCTCTCTGCCATTGCAGTTGCACCCCACTAGAATGTTCTGACAGGCCTGATGGTAAAAGACAAGAGAGATGATATTTCACATACCCAGCAAGACTGTTCCTCTCTAAGGCAGGGAAAGATGAGTTTTGTCTGCAGTCAGGGTAGGACTTTATCTGTGTTTTGTTGTTTTGTATTTTTTTTTTTTTTAACAATAGAGAAATACAGTTATTTTGGTATGGAAAGAAGCACATACTTATTTTAAACAGGATCAAGAAAGCCAGATCAAGTGTCCTTAAGCCAGGTTTTAGCTTACTCTGGCACCTCAGAGACTACTGAAGGGTAATCAACAAGCCTAACTTATCATCTCTAACACTCTGCTAATTCTTCCAGCTAAAGCCAGAATGTTAAAACTTTCTGAGCACAGGATTTGTTGCTCGAGACATCTTTCACACTGACATGCATTTTTCAACACATCTATAAAGAGAAAAGTTGCTTTTTTCTGCAAGTATATTTTCAACTCATACTGCTTCCAAGGGAGACCAAAGAGGATAATCCATGTAAGCTGAGCTGGAATTCATGCTCACTGCCTTTAGCTTCCAGCTCAGGACTGCACCAATTAATTTTGTGTTACCCAGTCCATACAAGGCAGAAAAGTGAACACTTGGGCTAATTATACCTCAGGTGTAATAAATCACTTGACCAAATGTCACCAGAATGAACAATGTTTCCAGCGAGGTTAAACTATGAAGGGCCAGGAGTTGGATTTGGTGATCCTTCTGGGCCCTTTCCAACTCGGGGTATTCTATGATTCCATGAACAACAAAAAAGCTGTTTGTACACAAAAACCACCCCATCTGTCTGAGCAGGGATTACCAGTAATGAGCCTGTGTCCTTGGCCATGGTCCCACGAGGTTATAAATTCCTTTAATGCTTTAATCTACTGGTGAAAAAACCCTGATAGAAGGAGTGGAGGAGAAACAAACAGAACATACCCCAGCCAAGCATCCTGAGGTACTGAAATGCACCTCTCACCCCACACAAGTAAGAAATACACAATGTTTGCCAATACTACTTGCATGAGGCTATGCTATTATCTCCTAACTATGTATTTAACTGGGGGAAGTACAGGTCATTCTCCACCTGTCCTGCTACAGTCAGTAGAGGCAGCCTACTGGTTTTCCAGATTCCCAGGGGAAAAAAACAACCCAATATTTAAAGATCTGCCCCAAAACATGTGGTTGTAAAGCCAGGATCTTTAGGGCATACAGTACACCTACCACAGTGTGATAAGGTGTATGAAGGAGGTCCTGATGGAACACCAAGAAATGCTTCTTCTGAGAATGAGGAAAGCAATTAAAGCAGCTCAAGGACAACAAGCTGCAGGAGCACAAAACCAGAGTGTGACAAATACTCTGCTGCTGTGTTATGCACACTATGCTAAAGAGGAAAAACTGCTTGTGCTTTAATTAGAACTGGGCAGAAGAGTCAAAACTAAAATAAAAAAGTGTCTTAGTGAATGAATATGGTAAACAATATGAGCCAGCATGAACTGGATACTGACAGGGCAGTTTTGTGGTGCCACGTCTTCAAAGCCACCTGTACCCAGGCAGCCATGCAAGTAAAACTGCAAGAGACTGAAAAAATCCACCAAATTTGAGTATGAATACAGCAGTAATGGGACCAACTAGGAGAAAAAGTAACTGGAGAGAGACTGTCTATTTGAGAAGAGTTTGGATAGAGAAAATGAAGTGCAAGTGTGGTCCAAAAACAAACATCAAAAAAAAAAAAAAAAAAAAAAAAAAAAAAAAAAAAAAAAAAAAACCAAAAACAAAAACCCACAAACCCCAGGAAGATACAAAATCAGGCAAAAAATAAAAGAGGACAGGGCTCCCCCCCCTGGAGTGTGGACGCCTATAAATGGTGATGAAACCAAGTCCACAGTGATGTCAAAAAGATCCCTTCTGGATAAACTGCTTCCACCATGTCATCATCTGAAAAGACCTGGTGTAAGACAGTGGAGAAAGGGGGGGACAGACTTGAAGTGATTAGGGAGATAGAGTTATAACTCAACTGAAGTTTGATGTGATTCATAATAATCATAATGATAGTTAGTAGCTTTATAGTTGTGCGTGCTTTTAGTTAAGTTATCATTTAATTGTTTTATCAGTCTCTTAGCAGTGCATTGCCTAATTTAATATCATCATAATCTCTTAATTCAGGTTATGTATCAAGCCTGGACCCTGAAGGGGAGAGCCAGGCTTATAAGGTAACCTTTGGCAACCTGCTATGGCTCACCAGCCTGAAAGACCAGCTCTATCCTTCAATCAACAGGGACAGCCTTCAACCCACCTCCAGATGGATGCTCAGCCTCACACCCAGCCAGCCTCTGTCTCCATCCACCCACCAAATCACACCTGTAATTCCAAAGCACTTGTAACAGAATGAGGAAATACTAATCTTGGTGTTCTTGGATTTTCTGTGCCTCAGCTGATGACATTTCTGCTTCTCACCCTTGTACAGGAAAATGACAAACCCACTGCTGTGTTGTTATCTAAGAGAGATTCTGGAATTGTTTTGTGGTGTCATCCCTGTCAGCCTGAGGAAACCACAACAGCACAAGCAGATTTTCACCACTGAAGCTGCAATTGTGATGGGAGGACTCTTGTAACTCCAGTGGACTTCCACCTTCCTCTGTGCTCTTCTTTTGCAGAACCCTTTTTTGGAGTTGCCATACTAATGAATCTCCAGCTCTCTTGGACCCTTTCTACCACCTACCAGTCAGGGTCCCCTGAGCAGCTGAATGGGGTACCCAAGCAGGAAAGGAGAAATACTGCTGCGCTGCAGCTGCAGAAAATCACCTCTGAAGTGGCACATGCCCCAGTGGTGAATGTGTTTTTTGTATTCTCCAGCAGTATCTGAGTTAATGGCCAAGTATCTCACATACAGATTGCTCTAACTGCAGAGATATGCTGCTTTCAGACTCATTTTCACAGCAAAAAGGTTTTAGATCACCAGGTCAGCAGAACTACAAGGAAAGGGCATGGAAAATCCAGGTCCATGCAGTTTTCCTTATGTGAAACATTTTATGGCAACTCAACCCTTTCAAATGAAAGGCATTCAGTTTTGGCATCTTCTCTCCAGGGATAATAGGACATCTATTATCTCCTCATTTGCCCAATTCATCGCTCAGAACATTTCAATTTTGTCTAATCCAGAGAGAGTAAGAAGAAGAATACCTTCTTCCCTTTTACACTGGAAGAGATGACTCTCCAAGATACTGTGTTTCTTCCCTCCCACATGCCTAAAAGCATCTCCTGAAAACGCTCACTTTATATAATAATATCTGATCATCACTCTGTGAACCAAGAGAAATAACAACTAATATACAACACTGACAATGCTGGAGCCATCTGTGTTCTACAGGGTATGAAGATCAGTGATGTGCCACCATAAAAACAGCAGCTCAGGAGATCATCTCCAAGATTAAAACTCCATTCCCAAAGGATGCTAATCCATGTTCGGTATTGCAGCCACAGAAATCTGCATTTCCTTGCATGTTGCTCAAAAGACCTTGCCAGGTATGATTTTACCAGGAAAGATTCCATTTCTGAAACATTACTGCAGGATGTTTTGTACTGGATAGCCCTTAGCTCTGGAGTTTAATATCAGTTATTGTAGCTAAGAATGGTTTAGAGTATATACAGTCATTTATTTTAAAAATGGACATTTTTACTGTAATATCAAAGGGAAGGAGAATTTAAGTCTCAGACTTCTTAGCACTGCTTCTATTTAACCCAAGTGAAACTCTGCTTTGTCTGCTACATTTTTAGCAGCAGCAGCAGCAGCAGAGTATCCTGGACTACTGGTTAGCATAAGAGGTTGGGAATTCCCTACTACATTGCAGTCAGCCCTAAATTGGAAAGTTTGCCATAGATATGGACTTCTAAATAATCTCCCCTGAGCTGTGCTGGGTCTGCAGGCCTAACAAACCTAAAATTGCATTTCAATCAGTATAGCAAGCAAAGAAGTCCTGAAAAAATACTGCCATATAAGAAAGAGCCACTCCGTTGAACCACTTTCAGATGTCACAGGAAAACTGATAAGTTAACTCCCAGCTGGTGGGATTGTTAAACACCCTGAACATGAAACATCAACATATCAAATGGCTGACAAGGAGCTCTTAAGTGATTACTCATGACTGAGAAGTAGCCCACAGTGCAGGGCACCTCTTTTGTAGAGAAAACCTATTTCATAGGGAGAGGCTTTAATCCACCCACTTAGAAATTGTTAGGTATTGGTCATGAAAGGTGTTATCAACACCAATAATTAAACCATGACCATTAAGGAATAAGCGTGTTTCTATCAAGACCAGTCGACTGAAATGAGCTTAAGTTAAGAATTTGTCCCTTCCAACTGTACATATTGGTGGGTCTTCCACCCTTAATGGTTTCCACGTTCAAGTAGGCAGACACAAATTTATGGATGCAAAGTTTCTCCCAGCGCAGAGTTCCGTTTTTTTCATTCTGAGTTTTGAGTGCCTGGTTTTCTGCCCTCTTGTGCTCAATGATAAATAAATTTGCATCTGAAAAAGAAACAGCTTAGAGAATCCCTTCCATAAGAGAGCTATTAAAAAGCAATTTCTTTACCAGGGAGAAATACCGCTGTCAAGCATACAACAGGCAGCTTTGCTTCATCGTTCATTTTTGTGCTTGTATTATGGTTATTTTTCCTATTTCTGTTCATCTGAAAATCAGCTTGATAGATTAATTCTTTTTTGAGAGTCGCTCTTAGTCACTGGAGTCTGTTCACCAAGAACCATCTGTTCCCCAAGATTTCCCTCCCACACACCACAGGCAGAATTACGCCTACAACCAGTTTCTTCTATTAGGAAAGAAACGACTGTAACAAGCTGGGTGATGAGTCCCGAGGGAGACAACACACGAACTCGTAACTTTGTTCATCATTATTATAAAGCAATACACTTTACTCAAGGACTGACTCTGGAGGGTAAGTGAACCTGTCTAGCCCGTCCCTCCCACTCTCTTGCTACAATACCAAAAGGTCAAGACCTGTCCAAGAAGTGGGAATGGGGAACAACTGGATGATGTTGTGGCAGCCCTTCTTCCTCTCTCACAGCCTGGGCCCCAATTTCACGGAGTGTTTTAATGTGCGAGTTAGGGATGATGCTCCTCAAATTCCTTCCTCTGCCTCCAATCTTTTCATGATCATGCAGAAGTCTCCTAATCTTTCTGACTCTGACTCATCCCATCTACCTTACCTAAGCAGGTGACTGGGAGAGTTTAATCAGATTAAACTGAACGAGCTAACAGATCTATTATGAAGGTATCACCTCACATCAAATCCATGACACTTGCCAAATAACAGCAGGGAGGTGTGAGCCTCATCCCAAGTGCAGGACACAGGCAGAAGCTGGACTGTAGCCTGTGCCAGGCATTCCAAGACCAGGATAACTGCACCCTGGGTAGCTGCCACCTTTGCTTCTGTCACTCAAGCAAGCAGCCAAATTGCCAAACTGCAGTGGAGGAGAGAGAGAGTAAATACATGCCTTGCTTTCCACAGCAAAGACTCTCTCCTAGGAAGGACTGAGAAAGGCAATTGCTGGTTTCAGGTTACAGACAGCACTTCTCTTCCCTCTCACCCATACAACCTTTTCCCTCAGTCCCTGAAGTGACCTGCTGAACCAACTCCCTGGAGGTGTCACAGAAAATCTCATCTCTTTTAATAGAATGGTAATCTTTTCAGAACACAAATGGCATTTCTTGCCACTTCCTCTTTTTCCAGTGCTGCAGCTCAGAAGTCCTGGCACCCTCCCAGTGCATGGCCTCAGCTGTGCCTTTGGAGCTGGAATCCATCTAGCAGAATAAAAACTAAAGAAAAGAAGGGAAAAGGACTGGTGAGTTAATTAAATGCAGCTCCTGTCAGAGAATGGGAGCACAAAAGCAGGTGTAGGCAGAGAAATTATCCAGGGGCACAAGAACTACCACGCAGGAGCACAGCAAATATGTATATGATCTGAGCCACCATCTGACAAGAGATACAAGAAATGTTTCAAAGAAAGATGTAATTCAGCAAATTACATCCAACCAGTCAGGTCTCATCATGGTTTATAGAAGGAAGGGAGTGGTTGAAGTGTTTCATTTGCAACATTATCTTCTATATATATTAAAATGCATATTTTAACCATATAAATGTTTAGTACAGCTTAAAGTCTCATTTCATTGACTAAACATCATACATAATTAATTTTAAAATCTAGCTATTATTTGGTAAAACACTCTTTCCTTCTTCAGTGCTGAATTACTTTCACTGAATGCTGCCTTTCCTGGACACTGAGCTTATCTTACTTTGGGTTTATTTATTTTTAGCACAGCTGTCTCTCACCACTCTGGTTTCATGTTCTCCTGATTCCCCTGATGCCAGGGATTTGAACATCTATTAGTACCTGAACAGTCTGCAGACAAGCACACAAAGCTGACTGCTTTCCTAGAGAGCATCTGCAGCACTCCAAGGAACTCACTGCTTCCATGGGTGCACATAAAAAGTAAACTGAAAAAGGATGGTCTCAAGTATCAAGTGACCAGGGAATGACACTGATTAAATGTCCCTCAACTTCCAGATTAGATATTAGGCAGAAGGGAGAGAAGGGTAACTGAAGGTCTCCAGACACGTATTTTGCATTTCAAATATTCAAAATCCCAATTTTTTTTTATTAAGTATTCCATTAATACATATACACAGTCTTCATCAGTAAGTTCTTTATAAAGAAGAGGCACATAATTTTTCACAGGAAGAAAGAGACACATAGATTTGAAGTGACTTACCCAAGGTCACACAAGTGGAAGGAGAACACAGCTATTTTAAAGCCCTTTAGGAGGCAATATGCCTTCCTTAACCAAGTGCTTCTTTCCTGACAGATGCCTTTTGAGGGTCAAATTAACATCAAAATTTTCGCACTAACTCAAAGCCTGATCTATGCTTTAAAAAAATACACAGCACATATTTAGGCTTGGGAATATTATCTCTCTGTAACTTGAAAGAAGAAATTTTGTTTAAGAAAAGCAAGATTCATTGGGGTGAACAGCAAAAAACCTGGGTAACAGGCTTGTGGAAAAATCTGCTCTTTTTTCTTGGTTCCATGTGCTCTACTCTGACATTGTTCATTGCTTTTCAGTCCTTTTTCAGCACAGGGTCCCACAGACAAGCAAGGGAGAAGCACATGGGTGGGGCAGAGGAACACCAGCCCCAGAGAGTACCTACTAGCCCTGGGAAAAGATGAAGTTAACTGGAGAATGCCTCTTGCCTCCAAGCAGGCTGGGAACATCACTCTTGCCAGCTCCAAGCTTACTAAGAAAGAGGATACAAAGAACTGCTTTGCCCTCCGTGCCTTTCCTACCCACCACAAACTGCTTCTGACCTCCTCTAATCAGGAGATAACATTTATCTGGAGGAAAACTGCTCAGAGACAATCCTGATGTGTCTGCAGAGTTAACACGGATAGGAAACACAGAAATTGACATTTGGTGATCTGGGGGTTTCCTCAAAACCAAAGGAAAGCAGTAAAACTTGTCCTCAGAGGACACATCTGACAGGGGCCAAGGAGTGAGTGATGTGTGACCAAAGCAGACACTGGTAAATAGAAAAAAACTGATAGATAGCAACTAAGGTAGAAAATCAAAAGAATCTTCTCTGCAATGCACAGATGAGCAGCTGTATCAACTCTTGTTTGATGCAGCACAGACAACAAATCAGTGCTGAAATGGTACATGAGAAACACTGACAGAAAGAGTCACAGATCTCAAAAGCACCTATTCCAGAGCTTTTCATACAGTCCATTTTGTGCAGGTGGAGGGGTGACACACAATTGGATGAGGTCAAAGTACACCACTGCTATAAACAGCAGCAGGGAAGCGATGCCTCGGGATTGCTGGTGCTTCTTTTTCCATGTTCACTTCAGCAGGAGGTTAATTTTTATCACAGACATAAGGAAGGCTTCAGTTTAGCCACACCTTTGGGCCTCTAGCACAAAAAATGTTTGGTCTTACAATAGTTGCTCAGTCATCTCCTGCTCTTATTCCAAACAAGGAACCCATTATGTTCTCTAAAATCTGGATCCTTCCAGGAAAACTAACATTACATTTCATTTCAACAAATTACATACCAGTGCATTTCTTCTGCAATTGATTCTGTCCAGCACAAAGGGCAATTTCACAGTATGTATTTTTATGTAAAAATTAGGACTTCTACCTGAGTTATTTGCTTTCTCCTACTGTTACTAGAGAAATGTGCACCTTTGAATCAAAACCAATATATAGATTCACAGGAACACAGAGACATATCCCACATGCACCTACTTCAGGTTATGCCCTGCTATTTAAAATACACAATAGCACACATGGCGAGTTAATATCACATACAACTGGCTTCTCGGTTAAGTGGAAAATTTAACATGAGAGAATTTGGTTTTCAGCCCGGTTTCCTAGGAAACATTTCCAGCTACTATTGGTGGAGGCTACAGGTTGACTGTCAAGCCCGCAATTTCCTTTGTTCCCAGTCCATCAGTTTGATTTCTTTTATCATCTGGTCTTCCCTACTGAAATACATCTAATATAGAGGGAAGGGTTCCTTGACACATGCAAAATAATCAGTATTTCCCAAACAGCCTCCCCAAAAGAGAGACACAAGGCAATTAAAGAAGAACAAATGAAATTAAGTTATTAGTATTAATTTAAAACGTGATATCCAGATTTGTATATGTTTGAGTCTGCACAATGTTGATAAATATCTGCTAGAGATAATCTACAATTTTACTATTTACCCCTAACAAACAGATGGGCTTCTGCATTGCCATTTACAGGAGTATAAACACATTCTGAAAACAAGAACAAAACAAGGAAAAATTTAGGAATATGTGCACAGGTTTTTAACTGAATGTGCTGTTACTTATAACCCTTTAGAACACCTGCATTTTCTAAAACTAAAGCATTATAGACAATGAGGACTGCAGAAAATCTATCCCCAATATTACTGCTCTTTGAAGACAAGAGGCAAAGCCCACTGGAGTGTATCTACAGGAGAGAAAACAGGTCCCAGCCCCACAGACAGGCACTGACCTGGGCACAGTGCCTTGGTCTGGAACCTTCCTGGCTTTGTTTCTTACCAAAAAAAGGGATTGCTCCAGAGGAAGAGAGGGCAGCTGGATATTTTCATGCACTCAGAGATGAAGCCTTACTTGCAGGTTAATGAAATTATGCAGACCAAAGATATATCACTGCTCCTGTTGTCACTCGCCTTTCTGCTTGCTCTTTGTGCCTTGGCAGGGAAATTACAGGCAACTGTGCTGGTGGCTCCCTTCTTGCTCCGTGGTGGAAGGAGATTGGACCCCTCCCTTCTGCCCAGGACATTCACCTGAGCTCAGACTGCAGTATTTTTGCAGCTCCTCTACCTGTTCCAAACCCATGGTAATGGCAGGAGGCTGGTATGGCTCTTTTTAAGGACGCTATTAATATCATCCTTCAGACACCAGAGAAAATTTCTAGCAGCTATTCCCTTTATGTCCATAGAATACCCAGCCTCCCTCCTCAGCTGCTTCACTCATAAAAATTGGGCATACAAGTAGGTATTGTTTTCATGTTTTGTTTTTTTTAACAGACAACATTTTCTGTGTCTTTCCATCGTACTTTACACGACTCCTTCAGCTTATGCACCCAGTGGTGACTAAGGCAATCAGGAGCAGAGATTAAAGACTGTGCTTTATCATGTTAATAACATGATTATGGGTGATGATCCAGGCCTAATAACCTCAAAACAGGAGCAAACCTGCCCTGCTTGTGCAGAAAGCACAAACACCAAAGCTGCTACAAGCTGAACCTGCCCTTGTGAAATGGCCTCCTTGATTCCCACACAGCAACACTTACTCCCTGAATTTTCCCTTTAGACATCCATAATTTTGGATTATGAGGATAAAGGTGAAACTTTTCCAATCATATCATTGAAACAGGAATGCCAGAACACCATAAGAGCTCGCCTTTCTCTCCTGAGCTAAACTACCTGGAGATAGTATATTATTATGAAAAAACTGGGTAGCAAAAGAGCAGTAAAATTTTTGGTACTAATCACTGAAATTGTTGGAGAAATAAAATGCTGTCATTTCACTTAAAGCCTGCAGCAAAATTCGCCTAGTTGATGGTGAACATTGTATGCATTTCAGTTCTCAGCATGACACACCTTCTATTCAGGGATGTGAATGTATTTGCAGTGTACCTCAGGAGATGGAATATGTCCATCAACAAATTACACTGTTTATTCATGGTTAATATTTCACAGCAATAAACATTAAATATGTTCCTATTTGATAAGATAACAATCTGAGGCCAACACCTTCCCTTTTGAGGCTCCCAGTAAAATGATAACCTTTGAAACACATCAGCTGCCTGATGTAAAAATTGAGAATTGTCTCCATCAAACAACTCAATAACTGATCTATATCTTTATAATTACTTCTCATTATGGAGATATAGATACCACCTAAACCACTTCAGTAAGACACAAGCAAATGTGGGGTTAGCTCAGCATATCAAGACACAAATATGAGGAAGTTCTGCTGGGATGTCTTCCCAGCTGGACAAATCCCAAACCACAGGGCATATTTTTGGTTGGTGTCCATGGGCTGCATAGCTAATATTTCTGCAGTGCATTTCAGCTGTGAACTGGAAGAGAGGCACACAAAAAAATGCAAGAAAAGCAAAATAAATAGCTAACCCCGTTTGGGAAAAGGACAGACACTCAGGAATAAGAGATTTGTATCATACTGAGAGGCAGCAAAGATATACAGAGTGGCATGGAATAAAGGATTTTGCTTCCTGAAAGGAGATGGCCTTTAATATCACCTGGTTTAGTGAAAAGTGTTCCAGCATGGCAGAGGGCTGGAATGAGATGAGTTTGAAGGTCCCTTCCACACCAAGCCAAGCCAAGCCAAGCCAAGCCAAGCCAAGCCAAGCCATTCCATGATGTGAAGATGGGACTGAGCAGATCATGGCTGTAAGGAACTGCAGATTATTAAACAGGTATGAGCAGCAGAGCTGCACACCGGATTTAGGGCAGGGTTGACTTGGAAAAGGTAAAGCTAGAATTGATGATAATTGAGTGATGTTCTGACCAAAACCTTCACTAGAAATTTCTGGGGTTAGTGGAAAGTGGGGAAATGGGTTGCAAGGCCCCAAAGCAGCAAATCCTGTCTGTCAGAAAGAAATGGAAGAAGTGATAGGGGAAGGGCACAGCAATCATCTTCCAAGCTTCAAAAGGAAAGGCTGAAGGGCAGAATTTTGGAAGGATGACAAAATGATTTACTGCTTCCATGCCATGGAAGCTCAAGGTCTCCATGCTGCTAAGAATGGTTACTGTCCTCTCACTCAATGTACTGTGCATATAAAAAATCTGACAGGGAAGAATCTAATTACCATTCCCTAAAGGCTGAGACTCTCCTTTGATAAAACTCCATCAAAAGCATACAGGCAGTACATTAACAATTCTGAATTGAAGCAAATTTGCTGTATTCGACATTCCCTTCCTGTTCAGGCTGCAGTGCAGAGTCCTGATGCCCTTTGGACATCCCAACAGAACCCAGCCCATTGCCTTTGATCAGTTTGTATTTCTGCTCACCATGAAACAGAAACAAGCAAAATCAGTACTCAGGATTTGGGGAGACACTAGTCTTTTAAAGGATCAGGTTTAATGGGTTAAAAATATTAGCATGAGACTCAAATCTATGTGCCACAACATATTTTTAGTACACATAAGCCTTCACATACAAGAATTCTTCCCCCTGCTGAAATTCCATGCTTTGATCTCTTGTGCATCCTTTCTTAGTGTAAATCTTTTAAATAGATTATATTTAAAGAACCAGTCATTTGATGCTAGGAAGAGATCTTAAATCAATATTTTGGCAGGTGTTTATGAAGTGATTAAAGCCTTCTATTTATTCCACACAGATATAAAAAAGGATGGTCATTTATTTTGCTAACGGATATGAAATGGCAAGGACTAGAACTTTAAATTGGTGGAAAGAGAGAAATCAGAACCTGATTGTCCTTTCTTCACTGGACAAAGCAAGAGCCCCATGCAGAGAAAATCCTATCCTTGAGGAACCTGTGTGGTGACAGCATGAAGGAGATGGATGAATCAAAAAGGATGGAGAAGAAGAAGAGAGTCTTATCTCTCTTTGAACAAGCCTGTATTTCCCCCCCTTATCTTTCTGGATACACCCAGTGATGTTACACCTCTCTTTTCAAATTCTTATTGACAATACAGGTTTTCTCTGCAGACTATTTCTATGTTTCACCACACTCTTTATGACACTAATAGTTACATGTACATTTATTTATTGTTCTCTGCCCTTTCTGGAAAACAAAACAAAACCTCAAACAAAGCAACATATACACTCCAAAACAAACCAAACAAAAAACCCCAAACCTATCTCAGTTTTTCTGTTACCTTCACAACAATAAAATAGCAAACCCTGTTTTCAGAGAGGAAACCCTAGGGTATCTCTGAGAAGGCATGTTGTATGGTTTGGCCTTACCCATCAAAAAGATGCATCACTTTCCTGATACCACAAATGTGGAGAGAATGTGGCATGGGAAGTAGTCAAGTGACAATTTTAGAAGAAGTTACAAGCCCCACCCTTTGGTAACTTTTATAGTGTACCTGGAAAGCTGAGCTGCACCATGAGCATGAAGTTTGGAAGAAAAACCAGCTGGCAAGAGCACATTTGAACAAGCAGCCACATGAATGAGCTCTCAAACACATCCTGGGTATCTCTGGCAGCACAATGTGGAATTCTGTGGCTGTGGAACTTTACCCACAGCATGGGAATAGATTTCACAGTTTAGTATTCTAACTGGGGAAGATGAACCTTGCTCTTACAGGTCTTGGATTGAAAAAATCAGAACTCATGAGACACAAGCTCCTCGCTTGCTTTCTACTGACACAGGTCAAATAAGCCTTACTCCAGGAAAATGCCTAAGTAGGTATTTTATTTAAAGCACATTTGTTGAAATTGGAACTCACTGCAAATTTCATATGAGCTTCTGACAGACTGCATATGTAAGATGCACATCTGGTTTATCCCACATTAAAAGAGGGAAAAAAATAATGTATTTGATAGAAGGAGTAACTAATTAATCTAGATATTTAAACAGTTATCCTGGAGGAAGAATATGAAGTTTTGATGTATTTGATATCTTCTCAAGTCATTCTTCAGCTTTCTCATGAGCTTTCTTTAGGCACTGGAAGGGCTTTGTCCTTCATAACCTGCTCCCTGGATGGCTGAAATCCCCCATGAGGACCAGGGACTGTGAACATGTAAATGGCACTGCCTCTGTTTTAATCCCTTTCCTGCCAGCCACTCACTTGCTTCACTATCGCCAAGTGTAGTAATTCCTGTGACTTGAAACACCCTGCCAGGACATGCTGAGGCAGATGGAAGAACTTATCTCACTAAGGTTTGTTTAGGGAGTGACCTGTGGAACACAGAAAATTCCTTGTAATGAACTCTGCCCAGCAAAGGCAGAAAAGCAAAAGCCAAAGGATGTATAAAAAGACTTAGGAAAGCTACCAGTACCCAGGAGCTGAGAGATCCAGATCCTGTTTCCCTTCTCCAGCTTCCTGAGTTAGATATTACTTATAACAGCCCTTCCAGTTATCAGTAGAGCCTGTGGCACAAAGAATGCACTACAACCTGGAGATTTTTTCTCTTTTTAAGGTACTAAATAGAGTAAGGTCCCAGACAAACCCTTAGGGAATTCTGGTTATAAGTGACCTCCAGGCAAAGCATGAGCCATTAAACTCTTGCAGTCTGAATGTCCAGCCAGGTTCCTTTTTCCCACCTTGACTGTAACAACCTTATCTGCATGTTGGCAATCTGATGGAGACATTGAGGAAAGCTTTGCTATTGACAAAGTAAATGCTACCCATGGCTTTCCCCTCATCCACAGATTCAGCTATTTTATCACAGGACCAGACTGGTCCAGCTACGTGTACCAAGGGTAAATCATAAAACCATGGAAGGGTTTAGGTTGGAAGTGACTTTAAAGATCAGGGATCCAGGGGCAGCCACAGTTTCTCTGGACTGCCTGTCCCAGGCCCTCACCACCCTAAAAGGGAAGAATTTCATTCCAATATCCAAGCTAAATCTATTCTCTTTCAGTTTGAAACTGTTCCCCCTTGTCCTGTCACTCCAGGCTCTCGTCAGCTGAGTCTCTCCATATTTCTTGGTACTGGAAGGCTGCAATTAGGTCACCTCTTTTCCAAATCGATGCTGACCTTCAAGTCACCTCCTTTTTCTTCACATACCCAGAAATGTGTCAAAAAATTCACACCATGATTTTCTTATTCAGAGACAGAACTAAAACTGCCTGGTCTGCAGCTGCCTGAATTATCCCTCTTGCCCTCTCTGACAAAGGGTGAAGCATTTGCCCCTTTTTTTCAGCCGTGTCTCCAGAATGTAGAAATCCTGAAGGCTTCTGAAATAAATGGAATACATAGCTCTTCATGCTCTCATTACCCCTCTGGCAAAGAAATTTGCTGCAAAACATACCCACACATAGAGTTCTAATAAAAGTCAGCTTCCTGGAGATCAAAGCAAGGGCAGCAGCTTGGGAACTGCCCACATCCAAAAGGGAGCCAACCATCAGGGAGACAGTGTGCCTCCAGGAATGGATACAGCACAACAAGGAACACATCAGCTTTCAGAACAGGTTATTGCCTTTCTGCAAGCAACCTCCCCCAAGTAGAAATCTACCCATAAAAATGTTTTTCCCTCCTCCACCATTGAGAATTTTGACACTATTTGTATGGAAATGCCCTTCCCAGTGCTGAAACTATTTGTGGATGGATAGTTCAGGTGGTTAATTCCTTGGTTGTGGGCACACATACAATGCCAGAAGTGGCACAGTTGTATTCACCTGGTCTTCTGACACATGAGCCTATCACTTGAAGAATGATAAGCCCTTTTCTTATCTTTCTGCATCCCTCACTGTGTCCTCACTGCCTGCTTTACACCTGAACACCTAGAATAATGAGTGAGGTACTTCCAAAAAATGTTTAAAGAGGTCAGACTAAAATCTTACAGAAAGTATCATGACACTTTTGAGTGGAGGTGTAATTACCCATACGGACAGTGGTGTGTGTTTTAGCAGATTTTGACAGAATTTTAATAAACAAACCATTAACATAATTTTCAGGCAAATACAGAGTCTTCTGGAAACCCTAATTTTTCAAGATGCATTCAGTTAAAAAAAAGAGAACCTAAGTAACTTATTCTTGCTTCATCCAAAGGGGAAATTTTGAATATCATGGAAAAAACAGGCAACTGACTAGAAATTTTTGCTGTAACTCAGGAGTTCTAGCTCTGCAATTATAAAAATAAAAACCTGAAATAGTTAAAATAGTAAATTTTTACTCTGGAAGAGTATTTTGGGGCTTGGGGATTTCCCCCCCCCCTCTTTTTAGGGCCCTGGGTTTGTAGCTCTACCAAAGCAATCAAGGAAATTCAAGAAAAAAGTCCATTTTGCTTGTCCTTACCCATATTTTCTATCCCAGAAAAACATGGGGGAGGCATTTTTTCCTCTCCCAACTAGGAAAATACTGATTGTTCACTGTAAATATTCTATTATATAGATTAAGTACTAAGTAGTATACACAACTGTAATTCCAGTAATGTCCAGCTTAGAGCCAGATCCAGGCTCCTGTTCTGCTGAGTTCAGCAGTAGATTGAAGGCTTGAAAACACATTTTAGTGTTTTGCAGATATGAAACCAAAATAAGAGACCTTTGCTCCTAAACTAAGGTAAGAAATCCCACTTTCAGGATGAGATGGCAACACAAGGAGACAACCGGCAAAATAGACAAGAAAGATGAGAAGACACAAAATAATGGAGATCAAAAGTACACACACAGTTAGTTAGTATCAAAGATTTGTTTTGTTTTTAAACAAGCCACAAGTCAGTGCTTGTTTTTGTTACTCATATTTGCTATTTCTACTGCAGCTGTGCCCAGAAGTCCCATCAGGACATCCCATGCTCAGTCCCTGCTTTTAAATCTTGATGCAATCAGACACTTGACTATCCCAAAGCTTCATGTATGAGGAGATCACTCTGAATTTTCTCTCTCGTCTAAGTCATATAAATAATAAGCCACACACTTGGCAAAACTCACCCAATTCAGATTGTAACAACACAAGGCAAGTTTCTATTAACTCTTCAGTGGCACCCACTTTAACACAATCTCCTTGAATTTGGGATTAAAGACCCAAAACTGCAATACAAGACTGATGCACCACTAAAGACACACCAACTTTCTTCAATGAAAAGAAGTGAAAGCTTATAGTAACTGAATATATATAGGATCAAAAATCAGTCTAATAATAATTTTCAACTGAGTGAATAAATCATGCCTTGATTTTAAAAATATTTAGCTAGACTAGCAACCCTTTCCCTTTGCCATCTCCAGATCAAACACAAATCAGGCAAGCACAGCAGGCTGTGGACAACCACCTCCACAGTCCAGAGTGCAGCAGTGAATCATCCCTGTTCCCAGAATTAATAGGGTTTCCCTCTGCAGAGTCAGACCAGCTCATTCTGGAAGTCTGGCTGCAGACAGTTTGTGCTCTTCAGAGTCACACCATCACTCACATTTAACTTTGAATAGAAGAGCTGTTTCATTTCAAGAAGCAAAATGAATTTACAACACTATTAATACTCTTGCTCCCAGCTCCCTTAGAAGAAAACAAAAGGCCTAATACAAGCCCCCAGAAAATGACAAAAGCTCAATTTTCAGGCTTGGGTCTCTTGGCACAATTCAGACATTTTGATTTGCGTATGCAACAACACGAGTCAGAACCTCACAGTTTTTTAAAGCAATCTCCCTAATGTATTTGGCAGTTCTTATGGGTCTGGTAAATGCAGTAAAAACAGCAGGTTGGATTTGCCAGAGTAAACTGCAGCCAAAGATGACCTCCAAACAAC
This sequence comes from Oenanthe melanoleuca, assembly GCF_029582105.1. Classification (NCBI taxonomy): domain Eukaryota; kingdom Metazoa; phylum Chordata; class Aves; order Passeriformes; family Muscicapidae; genus Oenanthe; species Oenanthe melanoleuca. The sequence continues at coordinate 9,596,725 of NC_079334.1, forward strand.
TTTTAAGCTGCGTGATCCTCCAGAGGATGGATTTTAGGATCAGCTGTGGGACACTCAAAAGATCAAAAGCTCCAGATTGTGAATATCAGGACATACCCCTGTCACAAATGGGAGCTCTCTCAGAGGCCCAAAGGATCAGAGTACTTCCCCTCCTTTTCCCCAGTATTTCAACAACTTTGTTTATCCATGTAATAGCCAGGGATCAGGTTTTGAGAGGGAAGTAAAAACAGAAGTTTAAAGATTCTGCCCCACTATCTTTAGGATTTTGCTGTGTTGACAACAAAATGTGTTTCTTTGCAGGGTGTCCCAATCAACCCATACACAGGGTCTTTTGATAAAATTGGTCTTAGCCTTCATCATTCCCAGTCTGCTGCCAGAGAAGAAAAAATACTGGTAAGGAAGGCCAGAGATAATTTAGAAAAACAGAAAAACTTTCTATAAGAAAAAAAATGAAAGAAACAGCTGAGGATATAACGGAATAAAATCAGACACAAAGGATAAAACATGAGTTAACTTTACACTATGTTGAACGACCAAATAGCCAATTCTGCTCTTCAGGTGCTGACTGATGGCTCCACTGCCAATCCACTCCAGAAAAAGATGAGCCTGTGTCCTTAGCTATGATTTAGAGGCCCTTAGCCAGAGGCTGTCTGAGGTCAGCTGTCCTCATCCAGCCCCAATTCCAAACAGAGAACCCACACCCACAGATGAGCTGTGGTACACGAGCAGCTCCGCCGGTGTCCTGAGCGGTTCTGAAGTGCAACAGCCCAAAAAGGAATTGTGCCAACTCACACACATCAAGAGCCAAGTCCCAGGCTCCAGCAAAATGACAAACATTGTTTGAAAACGTGTTTGCTGAAGGCCTTGTTGGTGAACGGGTCACTTGGCAAAACTCTGAACACAAGGCATGCTGTGCAGCTGCCTAAAAGCTCAGCTCTCCTGTGTGCCTGAGCAAAACCAGGATCCAGGAGGAATCAGCAGCTTACAAAGGATGCCCAACAGGACTTCTCTAATGACGCTGCTCCATGGCCTTGCTGCCAGCAAAAGCTGCTGGGAAATGGCTCTGATTTCTGCTACTGATGTAAAACTCTCAAACCTGCGTAGGAGAGCTTTTCTCTTCAACGTCCTTTGTTCTTTTCCCATCCTCTTTGAAAATGCCATGCTGAACTCCTCTATCCCTTTCATGCTCACTCTCCCACTTCCTTGACTTTTTCCTTTAGTAAATCTAGACAGCAGTGGTGGTGATGCTGGAAGTTTTCTTCTAGCAAGGAGACCTGGAAAGGCACAACTTTCTGAATGGAGAGATCTCCGATTGGCATAAATTTTGCAGATTAGAGAATCTAAAGCTTCCCTTTAGTCACATGAAAAAATTCTAACACTAGAATACCACTTCCATTTCCAACTTGACACACAAAGCTGAGTTGAGATGCAATCACATGGGGAAAGAGGTGGATGAGAGCAGTACCAATAAAACAATTACTTCTTGGGTTTGGTAGTTTGGAAACCCAGAAACTGTCTAGCTTGCTTAGGCTCCAAGGCTGGAATCAGACAGCTTCCCAGTTTTAGAAGAGTGATTAACTGAATTTTCATTTCTGTACCAAACACCTTCTCTGTGTTTAAATCACTATCATCTGAAGTTGAAATACTGGCAGGGAATCTAACTCAGACATGTAATCATCCAGAACAACACCAGAAATGCCACAGAATTAAAAGGACAACTAGTGAACTACTTATTTGGGCCCATCACCTCTTTGAAAACTACCCTTCACAAGATACTCAACCAAAGCTAAATGAAGGTAACAAGAGAAATTCTACTGATTCCAGGAACTGGGCTTTGGCTGCAAACCAAAAAGTACACAGGCATAAAAGCAAATTCAAGCAATGTTATGAAGATCCTTTAAAGCTGTGACTCAACTGCAATCTTAGTTTGCTATCTCCCTTATGAGATTCCCTCTTTCTTCTGCATGACACCCTTGCACATTAAAGAAAAAATATTGTGAAGTTACAGGCTGTAAGTGTCCCAAAATATCACTGCTTGTGGAGCACTAAAAATGCATTTCATTTTACAGATGGCAGCAAATGCAGTTTAACTGCAACCTCTACGCTGTTACTGGCAAGAGAAAATCTTATTGTTGATGTTTTTTAATTGCATGATTCTCAAGGTACTGTCTGCTCATTTGCTTCATGGGATGAACTTTTACTTTGCCATTTATCAGCTGGCAGCATCTTCACTTCAAAATCTTCACTAACACAGAAATCCCTTGGGATACCCACCACTAAATAAAACACAAATGGATAGCTTGAAAGAGAGTGCCCTTGTGCATTTGTGTGCATTTGTGTCTGTACAAATGTGTATGTGTTACTTGGGCTGCAGCGCACAGTTTTGTGCTTGCTGCGTAAGAAGCTTGTCCATAACATTCCTTGGACAAAATGAGGTGTCTGACCATCATAGTTCTCAGACAGCAGCATACTATTAACCACAATGTCTTTTCAGATTTAGCAGAGTAACTGAATATTAATATTTAAACATGAACGTCTCTTGTTAGCTAACTTACGTAAAACTGAGAAAATTCTCCTTTGTTTCCAGCTTTTTAAAAACTTTACTGCATGAGCAGCACATGCATTAGCATACAATTGGCTATTGGGATTTTTCTGGAATGCTTCTATATGAGGCTCTGTATTCTCTCCTGGAGGTGCTGCTATTTAGATCATGATCTACTTTACATCATGAAGTGATTTTAAGGGGAAAAAGACTCACACAAACAAAAAACCCCTTCTGAAATCTGATGATTTATTGTGATTCCAGTCCAGGCCACAGAAAAGTTGCATGAAACCACGAAGTAAAGATAAAAGTGAGGGGCAGCTTTTACAGATTGCTCTGCAGGTGGTAGGTATGTGTATAGAATGACATGAAGACAGAAACCATTAACCCCCTTGCTGGTGCAGCTGAGCAAGTAGGCACAGAGAAAGCTGAGCTGCACATAAAGATCTTGCTACAAGGCAATTTTTCTGTACACACACCTTGCAAGGATCAAGACTGCTGAGCTGGCAGCTGCTGCCAGGCAGGTGGCCCCTGGTTGATGCTGGACTACCCTGATTCATGCTGGGTTTCTCTTTCCAGTGGAAGATGAGGAAACTGATGTATCAGGTTGTGACACCAAAACATTTTTTCTTCACAGAATTATGAACACACTTGAAATGAACTGAGAAGCATCTTTGCTTTCGATGACTTACCAATTGCAGAGTAATCCACCTCGTTTCTACAGTTTCATAGCATACTGTGTTCTTGTTTTTCATTTAGAATCTTATATCATTTAAACATTCTTAATTCCTTTGTGATTTACTGTGTACCTTTGTGCAGGTGCAGGAAACTGACAACTGCAGTCTATTTTTAAAAAGAGTTGACTTTACTACTGTCAATACCTGCAGGAGCAGAAGGACTGAAGACAGTTTGCAAAGATGGAGCATTACACTGTGACCTCTCCTTGACAGTGATAAAATTGAGGTTTGAATTCTGCACCATCTGGCAGAGCTTGTGACCTGGAGACAAATGGCATTCCCAAGGCTTGTCTGGGTTTCAGCAGCATTGCTTCTTTTAATAAAAGACAACGTATCACACCATTAGGTCATAATTTTTCCTAGAGCTTCCAGTACTGCAAGTTCTGCTTTTAAGGGGCAAGATCAACAGGAACCATGCTGATAACACTACAGAACTGCATCTCTAAGTGATCAGAGAGTAATGTTTCAGGGAGAGAGTCATGCAGGAGTACAAGGAGAAGCTGTTTAATATAAGGGACACAGCTTCTTGAAGTCTGAAATGTCTTTGGGAAAAGGATGTAGAGCACAAGTCTTAGGAGGAGTGGCTTAGAGAGCTAGGGTTGTTTAGCTTGGAGAAAAGAAGGCTCAGTGGATACCTCATGGCTCTCTACAACTACCTGAAAGGAGGTTTTAAGAAAGTAGGGGCCAGTCTCTTCTCCCAGGTAACAAGTGATAGAATGGAAAGGAAATGGTCTCAAGTTGTGTCAGGGAAGGATTAGACTGGATATCGGGAAAAATTTTTTCATCAAAAGGGTTATCAAGCATTGAAACAGGCAGGCAGTGGTTGAGCCACCACTCCAGGAGGTATTTAAGATATGTGAAGATGTGATGCTTAAGGACATGGTTTAGTGGAGAAACATAGCAGTGCTGGGTTAACAGCTGGACTCCACAATCCTAAGCGTTTTTTCCCAAGATAACTGATTAAATGACTCTATGATTCTACAACTCATCTGTTTGAAGAAGACAGAAATAATATTATTTCAGTCTTGGCCTTGAACACTTTGAGGGATGGGGCATGTACAGAATCAGAGAATCAGTTAGGTTGGAAAAGATCATCGAGTCCAACCCACGATCTAACACCACCGTGTTCCATCAACCTAAAACCTCATTAACCCTGATCCAAGTTCAGGCCCCTCTACAGTGGTCACAGCAGATTCCAAGGATGCTGTTCCAGATGGAGTGGCACTGCACTGGTTTGGCATGGAGAGCTTTCATTGCTTATGGTGATGAATGAGGAGGCAAAGACAAGGAAAGTCACAGGAGGAGGGGAAAAAGATAAATCTGGAATGATTTGCTGAAACGAACAGGGCCTTGCTGGATGTTTGCTGATAAACACAGCACACTTCATGAGGAAATACTGAAGAGACAAAGGTGGCTGATAGCACTGCCCATCCCACTGTGCAGCTCCAGACAAAGCACTGCAGGGAAGAGAAGGTCTGTAGCATCCACTGTAACTAGAAGGGTTAACTGTGGTTGGATGACAGGAAAAAACATCAGCATTTTACAGGCACACCTAATTCCCCATTTTCAGCAGTCTCATTCATAGCCTCCCCATTTTCTCTCTGAATTATCAGAGACATTAATAACAGCCTTTTCCACTCCCCACTTTGTCTGATCTTTCTAATTAGGAACACTGAACAAATGTATCTGAGAAACAGCCTGGCAGCAGCAAGTGGCCTTGGTTCACTGCATGGAGGGCATGGAAAATGCTCTGCTCTCCCAGGGACAACAGGAAAGCTACAACCAGTGACTCAGAATTAGCCCAGTAACTGCTCTCCAGGGAATCCAAGACAACCCTCCAAGCATTCCTGCCCATTTCTGTGAACAGAGGGATCAGACAGCAAAAAATGCTCCTTGAAACAATTCTACATCTGATAAAGACACATCTCCCATCAACCAACAATTAGACAGCCCTGGCAAGCTCTGCTTCATGATCCACATTTCTGGACACATCCAGGCAGCAGCCAATACTGAAATCTGGGGTTTTCTGTGGAACAGCTGTGCTCTGTGCAAGGCAGACGTGGCATTTCATTAAGCACAGAGTAATAGCTTGATTCCCTTAGGAACTTGCTGCTGGAAAATAGAACATCTCCTTTCATAAATAGGCAAGGTCATCATGCTTGTTTTGGATTTGATGCTGAGATAATTGAGTATCTGTTCATTATACATTGAATACTAATGCACTAATGCACCTGCATGTAAAACATATTTTACTAGACACAAGGAAAGCAGCCTTATATTAAATTTCAATGCCTGTTCAGCTACAGAATGCAGTCAAAGCTCTGATTAATGCCCAATCTATTTTCTGTATTTCACTTTCCATGCTGGATTCAGAAGTTGAAAAATTTCAAGTAACAAGCTGTTGAAAAGCACAAATTAAGTTTTTTGCCTGTTCACACTGTTTCACCCTTTTGTAACCCACAGCTGCTCTTCTATTTAACAGGAGTCATCTTCCAGCATATTCACATGTTCACACTGTGAACAAGATAGGGCACAAATGTGACACTTCAGTGTTTAAATCCCTGTAGATATAATGATAAAAGCCACACAAATTTCACAAAGATTTATGAAAAGGGATCAAAAATCTAGGCAAGTTCTTTCAAAATATTTCTAAGTACTACCAAAAACCAGGAGTCCCCAGAGGACCCTACCTGAAGAACCTAAACATTATGCAACTAATACTAACCAATCTGCTTCACTTTGATCTTACTTCATTCTCAAATAGTCATTTTATCTCTTTGTTTAGAATATTTAGAAGTTGGCAACCGGTATTTCTCTGTTCCTTTGGTTCCTGGAATACTTCCTTTCCAGGTGTGTAAACAAGAAAATCCAGAGGATAATACTAGGTCAAAGCTAAATGCAAAAGAAGAAAGAGTTACTTGCAAAGTGAAAGTGTCATGGGTCAGTAGGGAACATTACATAGGGTAGGATATGAAAGAAAAAATAAAGCATGTTTTCCTAAATCTAGATACAAATATTAAATCAGTTGTGAGGAAAAAGAATCATTATTCATTAGAGTTTAGAAATTATAAAGATACATGTAAATAATACACATAAATAAGAGAAAGGATTTTATTTTTAAGTTTCCTGTGCTTACTACAACATATGTCATAAGAGATTATGATCAGAAATTTCAATTGGGAATGCTGCCTAAAGATATGGAACAAAGTTTTGCATTTTTATTCATTATACATCTCAGGGATTTCCCAAACTGAAGGATGCAAACCACAATTGCAAATGAAAGGACAGTCTCTAGATTGTGATCAACTAGAAAAAGATCTGCAAAAATGTTGAGAATAATGTTTCCTGCCCTCATGTCATTAAATTAACATCTAGTGGCATTAGTTTCATTTCTAGGAAAAAAAAATCTGCAAGGGTGTCAATGTTTGTACATGGCAAACACCTTAGAGTAGGGTTTCTGCCTTAGGCAAGGATTTTTGAGTAATTTTTAAATGATCAGCATCAGAAAGACATCTTATTCTTTGGAAGGTGAACCAGGAGGACCTGGATGACTTGTGAAGTTTTTTTCCTCCCAAGGCTGTAGGAGCCTAACTTAGAGCTCTGCCTTCTCCTTTTATTAATTTGAAACACGTTGGAGGAGGCTGCCAAAGGTTCAAGGAGAGGTTATCAGGTCCTGTTTGCTGTTGGCATGCCTGAAACTGCTGACACATGCCAGGAAGAAAAATGGGTACATCTAATACCTGCTGCAGCAATAAAACAGCTACTAAGGAACCTCACCTACACCTAACAACACCTCCAAGCTGTGCTGCCCAACTGAAGAGATAAGCCAGTATTTATATAGTAGTATTTATACATAAAATGCAAACAGAGCTTACAGAAGTCTTGGTGTATACTTAGGTTTATCATTTCCTCAAGTGTTTTAAAACACAAAAGGCAAAAACACACCACATTTGGGATTTTGTTGGTTGGTGATAAAAACATTATACACTGATGAAAGCTGAGGGTGGACTTGGCAGTGTGAGGTTAAGAGATGGACTCAAAGACCTTGAGGGTCTTTTCCAACCTAAATCATTCTATGTCAGACTAGCAAAAAGCAACCAATGTGATTGTTTCCTTTTTATATTACTCACAAATCTTCCTGAATATGAAAACAACCTACCCGCTCGCTGTTAAAAACACACCAAAACCAAACAAACTCTGTTCTAGGACATACATAAGATTTTCCTAGCTTAATGCCTCAAAACATGAAAAGGAAAAAAGCATGTTTTCTGACAAACATACTTGTCTCCAAGTCACCTATTTTACCTCTAACTTCTGCAGAAGGAGGAGGTTCTTCCAGTCAAGTCGTGTTTAAACTTTTAGACCAATACTCCATAAAGATATGTTGACATTTCTCAGATTAATTCCAAGTAATTTCTTGCCTGCTAGGGTCAGATCTGTCCCTTCCTCTCATTTCACATCAGGTATGTACAGATTCACACTAGCATTAGGCATGAGCTTGAACTCTGGCATTTATCATAGCTGGAGGAGTCTGAGCAAGTTCACAACTTCATCACTGGCTTAAGATCCAGAGGATCTTGAGAATCCTGGGAGCCTCAGGCCAAGTCAGTGTCTCCATACAAATGTTTACATTAAATATAGCAAAGGGCTTTGACATCCTCCTTGTCACTAAAGATTTCCTCACTGGGATGGCAAACTAAACAGGATCAAGACACATGGGTAGAGGTGATGCAAAAAGGGAAGTAAAAAGATTGCATTGCTACAGTGTAAAAGGCTGTGGCACTCATCAAAGTCAGACATTTACAGGTTTGTCATGTACAATTCTTCTGGCTGTTTGTCTTAGACACAGCAAAAATACACAGCTGTTAGAGCAGAAGTCAGCATTTTGTTCTTGATGAACTGAGTAAAATAGAAGCCCTTTGCTCCACCCAGCTAAATAGATTTCAGATTATATTCCAGAATAAACCATATGAACTTACCTTACATTTCAACATGTTGGCCACTCTCTCTTGCATTGACTGTCCAGCCTTTGGCCTGACAAGAATATAAACTGCTTTCACTTCAGGGCTGGAGCGCAGGAGTTTTTCCACCAGCACTTTGCCCATGAAACCTGTAGCTCCTGTGATAAGTACTGTCTTTCCATTGTAGTAAGCTGAGACTGAAGACATGGTGCTTTCTTGTTCTGTCCCTTCCTGCAGCAGGTACCTGAGAAGATGCAGAAATAAAGCTTTAAAGGCTTTTGGGATAACCTTTTTAGCCACCTCAACTCAAATTAGTTCAGTCAATGCCAATTTTAAAATTATTTTTCTTAAAAATTCTTTATTGTGAAAATAAACTAGAAATATCTAAGAAGCTTAAAAAAATCAAGCTCAGCCTTATTCTCCACGTGATACCACAGTTGCACACAGAGGTCAAACACAGCTCATGCTGTCCAAGGCTCCCAGCAGGAGATGCTCACTGCAGTGCTGAACAGTGTTTATCTGCTACTGTGAAGTGGCAGCAATGAAGACATGCAGCTATCCCTACAAGACAAAGGAGAGATTTCCTGACAAACACTGCTGTGTTTTCCACTTCAATCCCACTGTGCCTATGGCATTTCTTGTCAGCCATCACTAATCGACATGCTCAGTCTTTTCTGTTGCCTTGGCTTGGAATAACACCATGAAGAAAGCTCTTCCTCATGGAAGATACAGTGCAGTGACACTGCACAACTGCAATACCACGTGCAGGTCACCACCCCCTATGAGCTGTTATAGCCAGAATTCATCCCAGTTCACTCTAAGGAGTGTAGACATGATAGGCTCCCCTTTGGACACTGACATGGACCAGGCTCCCACATGATGTGTCCCAGTTAAATATTTTAATTAGATGCAATGGTTTCAGGCCTGAATGTTCCCAGACACCCTGATTCAAACTCTTAAGTTGATTAAATGCAAAACAAGGCCAGACTGAATCCTCTTAGAAAAGCCCCTCTTCCCTTATTAGCCTAATGCAAGCAAAACAACCATCTCTGAAGCAGGGCAGACCACATAAAGCACAAAACACACACTGCAAGGAAAAGGCTCATGAAAAATACCAGTAAATGTTCTGAAAAAAGACTACTGAATTTGAAACAAAAAAACCCCACAAGAATAGTAGAATGCTGTCAATCACATGATCAAGAATCAGAATGATGATCTTCAAGTATCTCAGAAAAACTCTTCCTCCAGCAGAAGCTTCAGAGACACAAACAAGGGATTCAAGCCTAACAAAATATTACCTTTCTTTCCCAGTGCTGCCTGGGACCACAGTACTCAGCATCAAACAAGTGAAAATCCCAAATTTCTTTATCCATGACAAATCATCAGGTGTAGAATCCAGTTTAGAAAGTGGGTCAAGCAGAATAACCTCTCAGGGACACTATTTTAAAAATAATAGCTGTGGGTATTCTGGCTCAGTAAATTTGGTTATTAGCCTACTTTCAGATGTTGTCTAGATTATAACTTAGATGAATGCAGAAGGCTCATCTAAGCCTATTAAAAACCTGTTCTTATTAAAGAGCTGGCCACATGGGAAGTTAAACCAACAGGTTAAAACTACTGGATAATTAACTTATTTATAACAAAATCTCACATCTTGTTCCAGTTCAAAAAAACTGCCTCATACTAGAAGACAGGAGAGCCTGGAAGTGTGTGAAAGGTGTGTAGGGCCAGAAGAAGGTTGTAGTTTAGCCAGCTGAAGACAAAAGACCTCAGAAATTTGGCATGACACATGGCCTTAGTCACTAGAGGCCATACCAATCCCAGTGAACAACAGGAAATAAAAAGATAAAATATAAGGACTACTTCCAGCCACTGAATACTTGCTTTGAAGTAGTATCCAGAAGACAAACAATGGTACATTTATAGAGTTTGCACCACAAACTTGGAGATTGCCAGAGGAGTTAGTCTCCTTCCCACACTTCAGGAGCAGAGAGCATTTCCAGCCTGCATCACTAAGCACTGCTGCTCTGCCTTAAGAGTTGTAGACTACTGCACAAGTGACTGTGAAAGTCTTCCAAGTGTGGACATCAATTTATTATGCTGTTTCACCTGGGTTCCCTGCTCCAGTTATCTAAAAAGGGCTTAATTTCTTTTGGCCAGATGTTCAATGCCTGCTAGAATAGTTAAGTATATAAATCACTACTTTGAAGTGTCCCTATAACTAACCATGCAGCCGTGTTTCATTAAGCATTTCTGACAAGGACAACATGCACATAGCTGCACAGAGATTCTCTCCATCTAGTCTGAGACCATTTTGAATGTCTGATTCCAAACAAACCCAAAAATTTCATCTCCCAAGCCATTCTGGTATGATGAAAATGGAAGTACCAAATAGCCATTGAAAAAACAAAACTTTCAAGGCAATCTCCTGTTACTCTTGATTACTGGCTTATCCTCCTAGTGTTAAAAGTGAAGAAAAATCCCATCCTTTCTATTTTCCATAATAAAGCAGTCCAAGTTAGGCAGTCCAGAGTTAGTAGGGCCAATTTCAGAGTTGGATCCAGTTGTTCAGGGCCTCATCCACAATAAAAAAAAATCCACAAAAAAGGAGATGGTATTTGCCTGTTATGGGAGCAGATTTGTGTCTCTTTGCACAACAATTTATTTTTCTATTTCCTAAGTGAGCTTCAGAAGAAATTATAAAAATCTCGTACCTATCAGATGCCATGCTAATTATCAGGAAAGAAAATCTGTGAATTTGTTTAATGTACACAAACAAAGTCATGTTTTGAGTTCATGACACAAAAACCAGAATGCTGCCATTTGGAATAGATAGATCTCTGAATCTCCACTATCTTCAGATAGATCTCTCAATCTCCACTGTTCAAGCAAATTTAAAGAGGATTTCATTACATTCCAGGTTCAAAAGCAGATTCCAGTCTATATACAGGATTGCTAAGATATTTTCCTTTCAACTTAGTCTTGAATTTTTTATTTTGTACAACTGTCTTTGGTTTTTTATATTTTTAAGAGTGTGATTGATTTTTCTTTGTTTTTATTGATTGTGCTTGGCCTTTGTAAAGGAAATACTGAAGAGCATATGGAGATTTTAAGGAATCAGAGGATTTCTGAGGTCAAAGGGTGTGACACAAGTAATGCCTATTGACCTCACCCTTTGGAAGTCTACTTCAAACCAGGGAGAACTATATGCATGCCTTTCTGGCTTTTTACACTCACGTTGTTTCCTGCAGAAGGTTATACCTGGCCTTTCATTTTAAGGAATAAATAGTCAATACTGAGCACTATTTCCCAGTCAATTAAATTACAAAGGATTAAGTGCCTGGTAGAACTATTTGAACTATGGTCAGAAGTTGCAGTGAGGTGACCCTTAGTGAGGTACGGAGGGATAAAGACTATTCCATAGGCTAAGGTTCCTTGCTCTTCCAAATCTGACTGAAGGTGAGAAAGCCACTGAATTGTGGAGAAAAGCCCACACAAGGGCTTCCTGAAGCCCACTTCAAGGGAGTGTGGGCAGGCAACACAGATGTTTTAGGCACTAGTCAGAGCAGGAAAGTAATCACTGATGACACCTGAATTACTGAGCACAGCATCTCTGCAGCAGCACAAAGCTCTCTGATGCTGACTCATCTCCAGCCAGAGCATGAAAAAAGACACGAGCCAGGCATCCCACTGAGCCAGGCATCCCACTGAGCATCTCTGCAGACACAAGCTGCTCTGAGGGTACTGCTGCCTCTCACAGTCTCCTCTGGATCAAACAGAAAGGACGAGCTACAGCACTGCATTACAAACAAAGCCATGATCTTGTGCCAAAGGACAAGCAAAGAGAAAGGTGGGAATTTTAATCCTACCAACCTAACACTTCCTTCCTGCAAAGGACAACCCTCGTATCCTCAGCTGAACAGCACAGGAGAACTTCCCCTCACTGAGGGCAGGTATGACTGAGCTGATATTTAGCAGAACTACTCCACTGACCTCATCTTCCACATATTCCAGTGACGCCAAATCTGCATTCAGATTGGAATGGTGTAATGCAGAGAGTGGCTGCTCTCAGAGCCAGAGTGGTGGGAAGGGATATGTGGACCTGAACCTCACTGAGTGCTGCCACTGCTCACAGCAGCCCCGTGGACGCAGGGGTCAAGGAGGGACAGCAAAAGGGAGGATGAGCAGTGGAGGTGGGCTGGAAGAGGTGAATATTTCAGTATGGTTTGGATCACTGCCCTATTCAAACAGGACAGCAGCCATTTCAGCCATTTCACATGCTTATCTGTTGGAAGTATTTGTCTTTTCAACAAAAAAAAAAAAAAAAAAAAAAAAAAAAAAAAAAAAAAAAAAAATTAGTTCTCGGCACAACCAAAGCATCATACGCCTATAAATGTACATCTAGATTCAAAAATGGTCTCTCTGGCATCTCCTTGTACTTAGGCTGGTTTTGATGAGCTTGTTCTTACACAACATTATGCAGGGACGTAACTTCCATAAACAAGAGGGCTGGCCTGTTCAAATGAGTCTTTCAGACATCATATTAAATGCAATGAACCAGCTTCAACCAAAATTACACTAAATGACAAGCAATAGTTTTTGAAACAAAGCTACTGACAGCAAGAGTCCTTTAATTCTTGGCCACTTTCTGAAAATAAATATTTAATCTTGGGTGAAAATATGATTGGACAGTTTTCTTTAATCAGGATACTGGAAGAGTTATAATTAACCTGGAACATGCAGAGAAAGAAAAATTCCTCTGTTGTTTCAGAGAAACTGTATAGCTGAGGTCAGAAAAAGTAATATAAAGTAGTCACATACTACTTCTGTCTCATCAATTTACTTCTTCAGTCTATTAATTATTTTATGAGTTTTAAATGGACTGAACACTGGGGATGCCTGAACAATACATTTTCATATAATTATTTTCTCTTTTACATTTTGTCTCAGAATGAATTACAGAGATTCTCCAAAGTAGGCAAGTAATTATAATACATAAAAGCAATTATTTCTAGTACGTGCTTTTTTGCCTGAAAGCATTTATTGCTTGTTTAATCATCAGAAAGTACACACAAAGCATGCTAGAAATAGCTGAAATAGGGACTTGTTTGACATCATACTGACTTAACTCCTGGCTCCTCAGTAATACCAGAAGGTCACTCAGCTCCCTTGATTTCATTTTTGTTGGCCAAACTCACGTCCAGGGAAGTTCTACTGCAATAACCAACGTTTCAATGAGGATTAACGTGAATTAGCACAGATCTGAGCCTTTGGACTTAAAATATTTCCTGCATTTTCAGAAATAAGCAACAGTGAATCAGAGCAGAAAATGGCTGTAGTTCAACACTGCACACCATTCGTGACAACAGCGCTGCTGACACAAACAAGCAGAAAGTACCAGCAAGAAGGCACTGAAGTTACATAATGCATTTCCAAAGGTCTTTAGGCACAGAAAGATCTGTGTAGCCTATGAAGTCAGGGAGATTTTACTGATGACAGAAAATGAAGCAAAGAGGATGATAAAATAGCTGTTCTACAGAAAAATTAAAAGTTCCTTATGGTTTGTTGAACTTCCACAGTTATTTAACATCACCTAACAGCAAAAACAAAGATTAAACTCCTCTCATTTAGCTACAGAATTAAAAGGAAGGTCATAATCCACCCTTTGTACAGGCACCATAGAAGCTAATGCAGCATAAAGAAATAAAACCCTGCGATTCAAAGATGGGCACATTTACAGCCAGACTGAACTCCTGATGATAATCCTCTTTGCAAAAGAGATTTTGCTCCAAGCAATTTACACCAAATATAAATGTTGTTGTTAGAAGCCTGAAGGTTAAATCACTTTTCTCCAGCTAATACATTTCAAATCATTTTTTGTTTGCCAACAGTAGCAATTCAAATCCATAACAGCATCCCCAAGTAGCAACATGCAAGGAGAAACTCATCGCTCCTGGAAACCCTTCATGCCTTGAAAAACCACACCAGTTTTGCAATCCATTTTAATTTATAGCAGTTAAATCTAAAGAGACAGGGAAGTGTGACAGCATAATTAAGAGCTGGAGACAACGAGCAGCGTGCACAGCTGGATCCTGCAAACTGCTGAACGCTACATGACAGGCAGACAGACACAGAAACCTCTGGGAATTGTGGCTGCTGGGCCAAAGACCTGTCCCCAGGACAGATGTGGGCAGCAACTGGAATTTCCAGATGGTTTAAGCATTACCTACACAGCTTCACAGATGTTCTGACTCTTCCAGGCAGCACGAACTGTTTGACCACCGTGAAGAAATAGAGAAAAAAGAAGGAAGCAGAAGGCCCGTTGATGCAACACAACGCAGGAGGAGCCTCTTGATTTTTTAGTGAAACCTGTTAAGTCTTGCTCAGTCTCACAATGTTTTCTCTCCAAAATTAAGGAAAACAAGCCTGTAAACATTAGGCAATGGTGTTGAGGACATACCTACGTGTGTCATGTAGGATTTTAAAGAACAAATATTTCTCAGTAGCCCAAATATCAATGTATTCTGCCTCAACCCTATTTAATTATCCACCTGGTAAGAACAGAAGCCACCAGAGACTTCAAAGATGCAATTTCTGCATCACATTGTCTAGCATATGTTTCCACTCTTCCTTTTTTTAAAGCTAGTTGTTGCAAACCCACTGAGCAGGTTAGGGGATCAAAGCAAAGATCAGGACTAGAAAGGAGTTTCTGCTTTGCCTCACCATAATTAAATGCAGATATCCTACATCACAGCTTTTCTGCAGGCAATCCTTCCCCTTATCATTCCTCCAATTCACACTTCACAGCCATTTTCCTCTTGCTATTTCTCCTAGGATCTCTACCACCAGCAGTCCTCTCCCAAAACCCTAAATCAAAATCCACTGCCGTACCCGCTGAACACCAATCACTCTGCACCGCAGCACGGCACAAGTGAGGTCTCAGTGAAGTCAGGAGTTAACTCTGTGTGGTAACAGGCTTGTGTGGGATATTTATTTTATTTTGGATATCTCAGGTGGTAACTACTTATTAGCATCCGGCAGCTAATGTATTAAAAATGCTTTTCTGTCTTTTTTGTACTACTTGTCCTTGTCCCTCATCCAAAATAGGAGCACCAGCATTTATGACATTTGTTTTTTTTTTTGTTTTTTTTTTTTTTTTTTTTTGGTTTGGGTTTTTTGTTTTGTTTTATTTTCTCCTGAAATGGTTATCAAGCATTGGAATAGGCTTCCCAGGGAAGTGGTGGAACCACCAACCCTGGAGGTATTCAAAGATGTGTAGTTGTAGAACTTGGGGATATGGTTAAGTGATGGACTTGACAGTGTTAGTAGCACAGAATCACAACATGGCTTGGGCTGGAGGGGCCTTACAGATCATTCCAACCCCAGCCATGGACAGGGACACCTTCCACTATCCCAGGTTGCTCAGAGCCCCATCCAGCCTGGCCTGGAACACTGCCAGGGATGGGGCAGCCACAACTGCTTTGGGAAACCTGTGCCAGGGCCTCAGCACCCTCACAGGGAACAATTTCTTCCTAATATCCATCCCATCTAACACTACACTCTGCCAGCCTAAGGCCATTTCCCTTGTCATCTACCCATGTGAAAAGACCCTCTCCAGGCTTCTTATAGGCCCCCTTCACATACTGAAAAGCAGCTTTAAGGTCACTCCAAAGCCTTCTCCAGGATAAATGCATTTACCATTCCTAGTTTCTGAGGGCCACAGAGTCCCCCCATTCAGACTGCCCAGATTCCTCAGCGCATAAAGGCTTTCACTGCAGCCTTTTCTTTAGGAGTATGTGTGTACTTGTGCAGTACATGCATAGAAAATGGTCTTTAGGTTGTAGACAGAAAAATCTGCCAACTGCTTTTTTCCTTGAGCCTCATCCACTTTTGGGTCATCAAGACCACAATGGCAGTGGCTACAGAATACCTCACACTTTTACAAGCTGTAACAGGGCAAATATTCCTTTTCCTCTATCCCTCCAAAATATCTGAATTTGTTCATACCATCCTTATAAGAAAGAAGAAACCACTTATCATCTAAGGTTTTGACATGTTGTGAGGGAATTCACTTGATGAGTCTTGATGAGTTCAGATAATACAATAGCTGTGGAGACTGCACTAAGAAGTTTAGCAGTCCTGCGACAGCAAGCTAAAATGACATTTCACACTTTAGATCTCAGATCTAACAGAGTGGAAAAATTACCTGCTGTGTTCAGACACAGATTTAAGGTTAACTAAGTAACTGTAATTATTTTTCTTTCCAATAGGAAGCCAAGCTCAGCAGTCTGAGTAGTTTTATATTGGCGTTTCATTAAGAAGTGCAGTCTAGAAACCTACTCGTGTCTTGGTTGGAGCAGAAAGACAAAAGTGCTTGAAGTATTTCCCACCAAGAAGAATCTTAAAAGGATGACCAGATGAATGTGAGAGTCTATACTATTAGTTTCATAACAAAGCATATATATAGACACATATTTTCAAATCCAAAGATAACTGCAGGTTGGGCTTTAACTGAAACCTGAAAGAGGACGTTATCAATGGAAAGATCACAGCTTTGCCTTTTCCCTCATCCAAACAAAAAGGATTTATTTTTTTCATTTTCCACACATTTCTCTATCTTTCAGACTTAGAGCATTTGATGGCACCCGGCAAAGTTTTCTGTTCAACAGGACTGAACCCCTCAGGAGCAGGGAAGAAATGTGACCACAGCCTATTTAGTTCCAGGAAGTGCACAGGGAATTTTACACTAGCTGTTGCACACTGCTAGCTGGCTTATTCTGCAGTAAACTGGGAAATCAGCACCTGTGACCAGCTCTCCAGTAATTCCCTGCATCCCTTGTTTTGCTGAAGACAATTCTGGCACTACTGGAATCAGAACCACGATACACTGACAGATTTGCTGTTGGAGTCTTGGCACTGGAATAACAAGGCAGCACAAGGTGCAGAGGCTACAAGCTCCAGCAGCAGACCTAAGGCAGGTACAGCCTGGCTGTTGCCTTCCTGTGACTCTCACTGTGCAGATGTGATGGACTGACAAACACCTCGCTCCCCCTTTGGAAAAGCAAGAAACCACAGTGAGGAGAATCTAGGAGGCTGCTTCTCCTACAAGGATCAAGAGTTGGAGCATTGGGAAGGGGCAATGGAGGCACCAGTATGGGACCTGTGGACTTCTGGAGAGAGGGTGAGAACAAGGCAGCAGTAAAAATATAATGTAGAAAAATTGTAAAGTGTACAAGTTAAGATATGAGCCAGTGAGCCACAAGACACTTCCCGGATTCTGTGTATTTCTGCCTCCCATTACACCTCACCACTCTGGGAAGACTTTTCCCACTGCTTTGTCTTACTGCCCTTGTCTGGATGCACTCCCAACCTCTTTAATCCTTGATCTAGCACTTCTAGCAAGAGAATCATGGAGTTACATGCCCAGCTAGATACCTGCTGCTCCTCCTGAGGATGTGGGACAGTTCAGGGCCATGGAATGAAAGATTAAGAGATGATGTGCCTCTTCCCCTTCCAACAGCAAACATCCTAAGAGTTTGCAAATTTTGTTTTTCAAGCACAGGATGCAGGGCCTTCTTCACTGGAAACTCTGACAGGGAATACAGAAGCATCCCAGCTAAGCCAGAACCTTCACTGGCCATATGAAAGCAAACCAGGTGTTAATGGAAAGCTCCAAGGTAGCTGCTATGGTTTTCAGAGTAAGGACAGAGTAAAGCACTCTTTGATCAAAGTGGAAAACTGAAGGAAACCCACTGAGTGTGGACAGGGTGAACATGTCTTGGAGGTGCTGTGATTGCAAAATGTACCTTTATAAAAAAAAAATAAATAAAGAAAAAGTAAGAGAGCAGCAAAGAGGAGAGTTTGTAGGACTCAGTGATTAGTTTCTGAGTCAGGGTGCTTGTGGAGGACTTTCCATTCAGCTTCTACCAGGAGGGACCTCACAGTGAACTGGGAGTGCCAATCCAAGAGATCTCCTTACCCTGCTATGCCCAGAATTACCCACAGCAGCTTCAAACTTCAAGTAGTTCTGAGATCTCTAAACACATGAAGTCAAACTACTCCTGGGAGATATCCTGGTCATCTGCAACATGGATGAAGTGGAAAAGGAGCTCTTCCAGAAAACAGTTTCCTCAACACAGAGACCTATAGATGAAAGAAATCAAAAAACACCCACAAGGGTCTCTTCACATGCTTTGGAAAATTCATCCTTCTCGTGGAATTTGCCAACTGGCCTCCTGTGGATAGCTGGCAACACAGGTGCTGAACAAAGCAGGCTTTGGTCAAGCAGGACATAGCTCACTAGGAAATAATTTCTTGGCATCTGACAGCCACTGCCATAATAATTTGTGCAATTTTAAAGATGCAATTTGCAAGAAGGTATCAACAAAACATGGAAACCATGGTGTTATCTGCAGTTATAAATGGATTAACACTTCTTTTCCTACCCCCATCAGCTCTTCCCTTATTTGAAACTCAGCTACGAGTATGCAAAGAACATTCTGATTCTACTGAGAACATTTTCACAAAATCTTTCACCAGTAACACAGCAATCTTTCTCCCTCCCTCCTGCTGCTAAAAAAGCTTTTTTTAATGCAGTACTGTATTTGTGCAATCCTTGTTTTATACACCTCAATTAATGATCTCTGAAATACCCCAGAGAAATAATGTAAACATGCATTTTATTATTCCCATTATCAGAAACATGGCCAATTAAGGGGCTGGCAATGAATTAATGATGCAGTGCCAACCAAACACCTTATTGGTGTTTTGGAGAGTTGCATTTAATTTCTTGATTGTTTAGGTCACACTACAACAGGGATCAGAAGCAATATTCATTTCACAAGCCAAAGAGCCCAACAGCAAGATAGGCCACATATGCTGTAAGATATATTGAATTCATCAAATTTGTTGTTACAGTATTACAATTTCATCATTATTGACTCCGTATGTTAATTTTAAGAAGGATGTGGTCGTTGTTGTTTTGGTTCTCGGTGGGTTCAGGTTTGCTGCTAGATTTTTTTTTTTGCCATGCAGTTACTTCTCTCACTCGAGCAAAAAGACAAAACTGTGGATTGAGGAGGGGAATGATAATTACATGTGGAAGAAGCCAAACCAGAAGATCAAAATTATACCCTCCGAAATTAGATTTTCTCACGAACTGCAAGGAAAATATACCCCTAAAATCCCCTTGGTTTGTGTGGAAGACAAGCAGAACAGCCTGCAGGTTTTTCTGCCCTGAGTTCTCCAAGAAACACAAACATTTACTCTTCAGATAAAGGGAGAAGAGCAGGAAAAGGAAACTAAAGAGAATTCCCTGGAGTTCGTGAAAGCTGCATTAAGGAACTTTCCTCTTCACATCAGCAGCTCTGAATAATGAGGCAGCAGAGAGCTTTGCAGCACTGGGAGCTTTTGAAACACACTTCTCCAGAAAGAAGAGACAATAAAATGTCAATAGAAAATGCCTCTTGGCTGGCACACACCGGCACAGTGAAAACTTTTCTTCCTTTTGCACACAAAGGGACCAATCCTTCTCCTCCCCTCTTCTCCAATATTTAGAAGACAAGCTGATGAGAGATGACAAGGCACATTTACAGAAGCTAAAAAAAAAGCCAGCACTGAATAAAACATAAGTGAAGCATCAGAAAAGGATGGTCAGACTGTACCAATGTCATCTAATACATTCTCTGTGCACTGACATTCAAGCAGGGAATGGAAAGAAGAAATTCAATGATGATTTCGTTCTAAACATCTGAGAGAAGTCTGAATAAGCTTAAAGTACTTGAATAATCCTATTGTAATCACTGCCACATTCAAGTTAGTGTACAGGTTTGCCTTAATCACAAACTTCCTTCTCACCCTTTAGAAGCTCTGCATTCAAAATTTCCACTATTGAATTCAAAATATTCCAAAATTAAAGAGAGTAAAGGTTTTTAATTACTTTTTATTATATTTAATACTATCTTAATTTTCTGATAAAGAAAAATATCCCCAGTTTGCAATGCTGGATCCCCCACCCCTCAATCTCATCCTAGCATGATCTATAAAATAAAGAAATCCTTCTTATTTCTAGGGAATTCCACACAGTCCTATTAAAGTCGACTCAGTTTAAATTTCAAAATAATTTTAAACCTGAAAATTAGGTATGTGCTGACTTGACAAGTCTCAGGAAGTCTAATCCCATGGAACAATCCAATGTCAATCCCTGCAGCCTATCTGGTGGTAGTGCCTCTGGAGGGACTAGTACATGCATGCCCTAAAACTCACAGGACCACACAAATTTGGTATATTAGCACAGCTTCATGGACCACAGAGAGGTACAGAAATAAATATGCCTCCTGATTATTCTCTTCTTCAAGCCTTTCCCATTCTTGCAGGGCCAGGAAATTGCTTTGTGCCAAAGTGAAGGTATTTAGGACCCATCTAAAAGGACAGATTTAGCCATATCATTTGAGAAAAAACAACTTATTACTCGATTTTTTAAAATACTTTTTTTATTTTTCCAAGAGATCATGACCTCTTTAACTTTTGCATGATCTCATGATCTTGGAGACAAAGCCCATAGTCTGAAGACAGAAATATCGAGCAAGTGTTACTAGTTCTGAAGCACTCCCAAGCTGCTTTGGTGCTTTTAGCTCCATCACACTAAGACATGCAAAGCAGGCACACTGTATCATAAACCTCTCTGTTCTGTGTATTTTAAACTTTGACATTCAGAACAAGCCACATCTCCCTCTCTTAATTAATTTGTGCCAAGCAGAAACACAAAAGATCTGCATCTTAAGCCAGGTCTCTTAACTCTTCATCTCTGCAATCACAGGATCAGTCTGTCCTCAGTCCAAACCCTGGAGATGCTGTGAAAACAAACATTAAGTGACTTGGTATGGCAACTAAACTTTTACAAATCCCTTGTTCTCTGAACAGCAGCCAAAAGGCACAAGGTCCTCTTGCTGGTGTCACCAACTGAATTATTGTCCACATTGTCCAAACCTTGTGACATTTGTTGGCTATCCCTCACCTTGGATTTCTTCCTGCTAATCTTAGGTCCAGATAAGAGTCCTATTAGGAAGGGCTGACGTGAGGTACACACAGATTGCCAGGCTGGAAAGCTGCTGCCAAAATACACAGCTCAGTTGGGCAAGGACATAAAAAGTAGCATATAATCCCACCAGGCTTGCCACAAGAAAGAAAAAAAAATTTTGTTCTTAACAGCCAAAACACACTAAACTTGACAAAGAGTAGTCTTCAAGGCAGGATACTTCATGCAATACAGAGACATTTACTAAAATCTGCACAGAGATTAGGGCTCCCACTCAATTAGACCTCTTAGGAAAGTAGAACTTAGTACATGGTAGCAGCAATAATATTTTTTCTGTTTTTTAATAGCATAAAACAACTTTGCTGTTGTCATGAGAGCAAAGAAAAACAAAGCAGGAGAGGTGTTTCACTCTGCTCAAAATTTTAGTTCTTGAAATCTCTGTAGCACAAAATGCTATTTTTAGGAAAAACATATTTCACTCCCTCCCCCCTGGCAGTACAAAACAGCCTGAAACTCAGCATATTTGGCTTCCTGAAAATTTTTCCTGGCTAAGTACTGACAGTCTACAGAGAATCTCTGTTAAAATTGTTGCCAGCTCTCTTTCTTGACCCCTTTCCAGCAGGAGGAGAAGAGAAAAAAGGTGGCAGCCAGAGGAACAGAAGAACCCAAGGATGCCTGTTTTATCTAAAGGCGTTTGAAAACACAGCAAACAGTGCACCAAGGTGGCCTTAATTTGCACTGGAAGCCAGTGTAGGTTTTGGGAGACTGCCACCACATCTATTGCAGCTTTTGCCACCACATTCTTCCTCTTTGGTCCCATACTGCATGCCTGCCAAGAAACCTGGATTTTAACAACTGAATGGCAGAGATGTCCTGCAAGACAGACAGTTCTTAATGACCAGAAGGGAAAGAAATCGAGTCTGGGGATCTAGGAACAGTCTTTTGACAGAAGGAAATTTAACCATAGATACAGGAAGGAGATGGTAGGTGATTTGTGCTGGGAGAAAAAAAAAAATCTTCTTTAGATGATACTTACTCAGGAATTATTTGATCTAGCTACAATCTCATAGAAACACAGGACAAAAGGGTTGCTGTCAAGACATACAAACTGATGGGCTGAAGAATAAATGCAATAGTGTGATCCTGTGTACCCCAACTTCAAAGAATATAAAGAGATCAAGTCTAAGGAGACTGGATGATCCATTTCTTACAAATTAAAGTCAGGCATTTTTGTAGATTTTCAAGCCCTTCAGTAAACTTCAGCATTCAAATTCAGGTTAGAAAGTCACAGTCTTTAGCAGGAAAGAAAGAACTTAGTCTAAGTATCTCACAGAACAAGTATATCATCTTAGAAACAGTGACAGAAGATGAAAACTTACCTCTGACCTAGAAGTCAAATGATGACCACAAGGAAGAGTAGAAGACAGACACCTTTGCACTGCCAGGTTTCCCAGCTGGCTGTGAGACCTCAGGCTTGTCAGGTGCCAAACACTCCATAAAAGCTTTCAGCAGCTCCAATCACCATACAAAACAGTGATGCCACAGGTGATACTGAAATTCTTAGATCATCTTTACACTACAGAAAAGTTTTATTACAGCAGGTTAATTCTTCCATATTTTTTAAGTTTTAAGTTTTGTTGTTAAGTCTGAGACAGAGCCTGGGCCAATTAGTTTACTGAATGGGAACATTCATAAGCCTTAATTTCAATACTCTTCAGGTCTGACAGCAAGCCTAAGACAATCAATGCAGTATATACGCAGAGGAAACTCATCCCAATCCTCTGCTGCTCTCTTTTATGAAACCCAAAATGCACTAAGCTTAAACACAGATAGTCTAGCAGTTGTTTTAAGTTTTTCTAGAAATTCCTACCTTTAGCAACTCAGGCCGTATTTTTCTCGTCCCTTTACACGTGCAGAAGGAAATCTTGTGGGATCACATTGTGAACTGAACAAATACACTGGACTGGTTTGTGATGTGGCTTGAGAAAGAGCTGAGTCAACACTGCTGAGGGTGTTGTGAAGCAGCAGTGGGATGAGAGGCAGGGGCAGGAAAAAGCAAGAATTTGCTGGTCCTGTGTCACTGCCCAAGCTTTCCCACAGTGAAACACTGACCTCTCAGCAGGAACATTTAATCCATCTTTTTCCAGCAAGTAGTCCAGTTTTACTGTTTAACAATCCTAACAGTTACAGCAATTTTCCCCTGGATTTGCATGATGCCTCAAGTAATTTCAGACTCTCTCTCCATCTGCTTGTGGATGTTTTGCCAATACTCTGCCAATTCTCCTTCAAACACTTTATTTTCATTCCCCTAATTTATAGAATCACAACTTTGTTTAGAATGGAAAAGACTTTTAAGTCCAACCAGCAATTTTGTGTCCTGAACTGTGAAGCTTAAGGTAGGAACAGATCCTCTATCACCAAAAAGCAAGAGGAATAAAAGAAACTCCTGATAGCCACCATCAGCCTTAATCCATTCCTTCTATGAGAGAGTCACAATCAGTAGTGGAGAAGTGAGGACCAAGAATCATTTAAAAGGGAAATTCCCAGCCCAGCATTGAAGAGGAGGTCTAGTATCACTTACAGGGCAAGGATTTAGGAACGTGACTCACCTGAAAAAATCAGCTGTCACCAAAGTTTATCTGCAAGCAGTTAAGTTTGGTCTAAAAAGTCAGCTGAACTCTCAGGTGACATGGGAACACTTACTGCACAGTGTGGGGATCAGCTAGCTTTCTGTGTGCCATGAGGGAAGTACTGTGACGTTTGCAAAAGCCATTAGTGATTGGGAAATAAAATGGCTCTAAGGACACATGCAGTCATGGTACACCATTTAATCATGGTGCACCATGGAACACACAAGAAGCATTGCAACATCTACATACAAGATGGCACTATAGCCCAGGTGAGCTGTCAGTTTGACAGCTATTTCTAGAAGACATACCTTGCTCTTTCCACAATGGGTTTAGCATTTTTTAATTTTCAGCTGAATTGAAAGGTAAGTCACTTTATCACAGAAAAACTCCAGCATAGTTCAGGTTTCAGCCTGTGGGAGGAGAACTATTTTGCACACAATATAATCTATTAAGACAATTTGACACTCCTCTCCTAATGCCTAGGAAAATCTAGCCCCTTTATTCCAGAGTTGATTGTATCTTTATTTTCATTGAAATAGTCTAATATGATGCTTTCATGCTTTTTTCCACATATCAGAGCAAACAGATCTCAGGCTGCAAGTCTTCTCTGTGCCATATCTTAGAGCAAAATCATTCAGTTCAGCAAGAAAGCTGAAGAAACAGGACAAAAATAATTACTTTCTTTCCCCACAGAGAATACTTATCTCAGCTGTATCCAACATATTTTCTGGAAAAACATTGTGAAGTCCAAGAAAAAAGATGTTTTACTCATGCAACTTGCCCTCCCACTAACAAAGGACAATATTGACACAGTCAAGATATGCAAGAAGAGCTTGCTGCTGTTACTGTAAGGACCTTAAACCACAGTCCTAAGCAAACAGAGTGAGCAGCTTCTAACCTCCTACTGAAACCAGCCTCCCTTGAGTCCCAGGGCATGAAACACCCTGAAAAGAAAGATCAGTGATCTCTACCCCGTGTTTCTTGTCTGCTGGCATCAGCACAGGGAACCTCCTTGCTCTGAGACCCAGGAAAGGGCCCTTGTTTCCAAGGAGGCTTCCAAGATCTGCTGGAATGCTGGACCACCCAAACACAGCTCTGGATTGAGGGAACAGCCCTGATGCCTGCATTTTATTATTCCTTACCCACTGTGATTTCCATTTCCCTTGCAGGAGTCACTTTAGTCCACAGGCTAAAAACTAATCAAGTAACAGTTTGATTATCTTTGTAGCATGACACATCAAATGAGATAACTGGTTTTTTTTCCTGTTATTGTGACTCCTAGGGCAGGTGTTATAGAGACTCTCAATGAAGAAAGAAATTTGTGTGAGCTCCTATGGAGGCCTTTTCCCCATAAAAATTACATAAAGAGCATCTCAATTAAATCCTATTCCACATGAATAAATACCCCTTTCACAGAAGTATTTGTTGCAGAATAACAGCTGATGGCTGCTGTACAGCCAATGGATGAAGCACACCTGCTGATCTGGAGGTCTTCATGGCAAAGCTGAATTAAACATGAACTTTATAAAGGGTTGCATAAATGCCCTGCTTTTCTCTCTCATTATAAAACTTACTTGTTATCCCAATAAGCTTCCAGAAACGATGTATTTTACTTTCCCTTTTCTACCTGGAACACCACATGTGTCATGGTTTTCCTTTGAGAGCACACACCACCTTCCTCCATTTCTTACACACATGACAATGTTCCCCCCTTTGTCACAACCTACCATCCATTATCACTATCAGCTGCACCTCTAGACAGGCTGTACCTCCCTACAGAGACACTCTCATGCAAAATCCTGGCAATGTGCTGTGACCTCCACTCTGCCAGAGCTCTCTGGTGCAGGGCAGGAGGTGCATCAATATCCCTCACCAGGGCAAAATGCTTGATCAGCCACTCCAGCTCACAGTGATCAATGTAGAAATCTCTGAATTGCCATTCCCAGGACTCATTCAAAATGGTGGGGGAAGACAAATGTCAAAATTGGTCCTTAAAAAGAACCCCACACCATCCTTTTGAAAACAAGGATTTTTCATAACCCTCCATTCCAGCACAGAAATTAGAATTTATTTTTTTTTATTCCTATCCAACATAAAGATAAATGCTGAAGTTAGGAGAATTCCCTGAGGGAAGGAAACACCAAGTTTTAAGTCAGCTCTAGTTATTCCTCCCCCTCATTTCTTCTCAATCAGAGAACACTGAGATTGACACTCAGATAGAAGATTGTATCTTCTGCTATTAAACTGTTTCTCATTTATCTTTCCCAGTCAAATCTTTTTGTTTAAGCTGTTCTTCAAAAACTCTGATTTGCTGACTGTTACCAGAGCGAGATGAGGCACAGAATTACAGTCCTTCCTCCCAGGGAAGCATCACAATGCCTTTGCCTAAACACATGAAACTATACTGGGTTCATCTCCATTTCATATTTCAGCAGCTTGGGGGCTTCTCCTGCCTGTTTACCACAGAACAGCATCTGCCTTTTTGCCAGCCCTCCCTGCTCCTCCCAACATGACACAAAGGTGGACTTCATTTTATTACCTTCTGTGAACCCTTAATTTCTTTGGACTGCCTGTGCAGAAAGTGAAAATTGTCTTAGGTTGCTTGTAAAATTCCTTCTGTCAGAGTGGAGCATCACTAGTTCCACCAGTTACAGAGGCTGGAGAATTGTAGGGCAGGACATGCTCAAGGCACTGCAGTCTCCTGGCACTGCACAATCACAGAAGGAAAAGAAGTCAGAACTGCAAAAAGATTAAGGTAAAAGTCTTCACTCTGGAAGTAAAAACCAAACCAAACCCTCACAAGCTTTTCAAAACCACTTCAGGTTTCCTACAACTTGAAGGTCAAATGAAACTCTCCATTTTCCAAGCTGCTTTAGATCAACTCCACATGGAAGTCTCTGAATTTAAAATACAACATTTTGAATTATGTATTTTTATATAGTACGTGAAAGTACTTGAAATAGATCTTCTTTTTCTAATTATCACTCATGATTTTTCTTCATTTTGCCTTCTCTTTCCCCTTTGTTTATGCACTGTGGCAAATCACATCCCACACTCCAGTATAATTAAGCCTTTGAAAAAATCTGATGAAGTTACAGCTGGTTTTGCCCAGTTTGAGGGGAATAAGTCATTATTTGCAAAAATCTCAAACACTATGCAGGGGTTGTGAGAAAACCAGGGTTCCATCAGTTAGTTCTTTTTTTTTTTTTTTTTTTTTCTGCTAAATTACCCAAGTCCTGATGTCCATTCACAGGTATTTGGATAGAAACTGTAACTTCAGTAGAGGAAATTCTCTCAGTTTCTGCTATGTCTGTGTAGAAAATACGAATTTGTAAGTCTGCTCTCTAGACTTCTCAGGTGCCTGTGTCTCACAGAGGAATCTGAGGGAGAAAAGTGTTACCCCTGGTACAGGAAGATGGAGTGTGGCACTGGATGGGAAGCATCCAAGAGACCTGAATAAACCTGTTGATGTCATTGGAAATAAACAATCTGGTATTTTGGGAATGCCATGGAGACTGAGAACAGACCCATGGACAATAAAAGGCACATGTCCATCTTCAGGATGGGGAAGGAGAAAGAAACTTCCAGAGGTGGAAGATGACCCATTCTGTATTTCTGTAATTCTGTGTTTCATATTACTCTGACTGTAACCACATTTCACAGCATTTTTCCTTCGAAAAAGACAAGGAAAAAGAAACAAACACATAGAATGGGAAAGGGGAACTGAAGTGTAGTTTCCTTTCTGGGCTGGCATTCAGTTTTGCTTGCTGTAAATGGTATGTTGGACTCTGGGAAATGTATCCAAATACAGACCTTAAAAACAGCCT
This sequence comes from Oenanthe melanoleuca, assembly GCF_029582105.1. Classification (NCBI taxonomy): domain Eukaryota; kingdom Metazoa; phylum Chordata; class Aves; order Passeriformes; family Muscicapidae; genus Oenanthe; species Oenanthe melanoleuca. The sequence continues at coordinate 9,624,458 of NC_079334.1, forward strand.
TCATTAGCACTAATGAAGATGATGAAAAAAATAAAACTCAATACAAATCATCCTGTAGCTTATGCAAAAACAACTCAGACATTATAGACAGACAGACATAAATACTAATTTTTCCATGTAGCTAATTTTTCCAAGCTAAATAAAGAACTCTATCCAGAAAATAAATAAAAATACTTACAAAACCACTGAGTTTCAGAGAGTTATGCAACTTCTCTATAGTTGTGTTTTCTTTAGTGTCCTAATCAAACATCTAGATTCTGAGTATGACAATTCCTGGTTTTGAACAATAGATTACCATGGAGCCCAATAATTATTTTGGTCAGGAAGGCTTTCCTGAGATGTCTCAGTCTCGTGCCTCAACCTGCTCCCCAGAAAACAATTCCTTTTCATCAAGGGAACACTGCCTGATTAATGACAACCAAAACCAAATATTTTTATCTTTCCCACACTGGGAAAGCCTCCAAATAGCTACTGAATGACTAAAACCAGGGAGTGTCCGAGCAGGGAGACTGATTCAGAAAAAAAGGCTTAGTCTCTGCTCTCTGGAAGCCACAGCCTGTGAGCTGGCTTATTCTATTCCTGTTACCCTGGGAGCAGATCTCTGCATCTTTCTGAAGTGTGGTTTTATCAGACTTAAACTCCAAAATGTAACCTTACTACTCCAGTGATATTTCCAAGAAGGTTTCTGTGGGAAGTTGGGATGAGCAGGGGTTCTGTTCCATGCACAGCCAAGTGCTGTTCCTTCTGGCTGCTGCTGTCACTCAAGGTCACTAATGTGGACAGCCCAAAATGCAAAAAACAAAAACAAAACCAAAAAAACCCCACAAAAAACAACAACAACAACAACAACAAAACAAAAAAACCAAACAAAAAACAAACAAACACCAATGGAAAGAGATTCTGACTCTCCTTGTTGGACACTCCTCTTTCAGCCCACTGAAAATATGAGGAGCAAGAAGTGTTTGGCCTTCAACTTTGAGATCTCATATGCAAGAGCAGTGTGACTACATAATACATAATACTATTTTACTGTAACTGACACTAGCCCCAAAAAGGCCAGTGAAAGATAACAAAAAGAAATAAATCAGCACCTAGAGCAGAGAAATTATTAGAGGTGAACGCCTGTTTCAGATACCACATAAATAAAAGAAAATGTTGAATTGAAGATGTTCTGGTGTGTCAACAAAAGAAAAGCAAAAATGTATTGGTGAGGAAGTTGTTTTTTGAGAGGGTGTCTTGAGAAACTCTTTTAGGGAAGTAATTTCCTGACCACCAAAAGATAGATAAATTTTATCTTTGTTTTGTCAAATATTTATTACTTGTCTTGATCATTATGCTTGTGCTGCTCTGGGCTTTTTTCTCCTTTTCTGCAAAACTCTTTCCTTCTCCCTTGAGTGCTTTTTCCCTTAGCTCTGAAAAATTTCACTTTTAAAATAAATATAGAGGAACTGCTGCTTCCCTAGAGCATTCCTAGAGGCAGCTGTAAAGGACTTTTGATGTAATGCTGCTTCCTGGGTCATCCACCTGACCTGGCCTTTTCTTCATTAAGTCAAACCAGAAAATACACAACATTTAAAAGCCCTGCAAAGTGGGAAACCTGCATGGCTAAAACTTAGAACTCTTGGATTCTCTGTAAAAGACTGCAGGAAAATAGTACCATAATACAGCTGCCTGAATAGCTATGGCAGATTTGAATTAATTTGCTTTAAAATGTACGAAATACATCTTTGCTACTAAGTTATTTCATGTCACCCTGCAGCTTTTGATGTTTTACCCACTGACTTTCCCACGTAAAAGCACAGTTAAGGAGTAAGGGAAGATATGGCAATCAACTTGCAGAACTGTTAAAGGTGCAGGACAGCTGGTAATATTTATCATAATATGCACTGTAATAATTAATTTGACTTCATGACAGGGCTTTGGGTTCAGGAAGTGCCTCTGGTAAACCAGACCCAAAAACAACTGGACTCTGTTTCTAGTCATTGCAGTCTTTCTGGACAACCTTTCAAGTCAAATCCAAAAAAAGCTTTATGATTTTTACTAATTTCTCCCGCATATTAGTCTTTTCTAATCTAAGCCATACATAGCAGTTTCCAGCTCACTGCATCATTGTAAGGTAGAGAAACAGTGCTGCATTTAATTTAGATCTCTTAATCTAATAGAAGAATAAGGAATCTGATCAAAGGAGACAGAAATCACATGGGGGGAAAAGGAGGAGAAATGATCTGCTCTGGTGGATTTCGTTCTCCTATAGCATTCATTCAGTGCCCAGTAATTCAGGCTGGAATGGGGATGCACCTGGGTTTGGGTGAATTCCCTCTGACATAATAGAGACATTGTAAAGCAAGAAACATCTAACTAATACCATATGCAAAACAATTTTTGTTGCTGCCCAGCTATGACAAAAACCTTGTTCTTAGCTGCTCAAACAGAGAAACTGAGAACAGCTGTTGGAGTTGCGGAAGATGCTGAGCAAGTGTTGAGTGAAGTTGTTATGGCAATTGACAAAATCAGACTGCATCCTGCAGGCTGGAGCTGGGTTAGGGGAGGGTTAGGGTGGATATCAGGGAAAGGTTCTTCCCCCAGAGGGTGTTGGGCACTGAACAGGCTCCCCAGGGAATGGTCACAGCCCCAAGGCTGCCAGAGCTCCAGGAGCGTTTGGACAATGCTCACAGGGATGCACAGGGATTGTTGGGGTGTCTGTGCAGGGCCAGGAATTAGATGATCCTTGTGGGTCCCTTCCAACTCTGGATATTCTACAATTCTATTGTTCTAAGGAGGGACTCCAGAGAAAACTGAATGAGGAACAAATCTGGAGTGAGAAGCAGAGGACAAGGCATTGTTGACTGAGCAGTTTAACACACCAGCTGTGTCCTCCAGGGAGCTGTGAACAGAGTGTGCAGAAGGCCACATGGTGAGAGGAGAGGAAAACAGGGGGTGACTACGAGTGCAGCCAGAGCTTTCTAATGACTAAAAGCAGCTCCTGGGTTAAGGGAGGACAGATAAAGGCACTGACCTCTGAGGAGTCTTCAGAAAAAAAAGCATTTTACTGTGCACTCGAAATACTGATTTTCAAATTGCACCAGAACGACCAGTTAAAGTGCTTGTCCTGCAAAGTTAGTAACCTCAAAAGATATCATTAAGTACCCAGCTTCTAAGCCTGTTAGATCTCTTCAGAGGCAGGAAAATGGAACAGGGTGATAACATGACTTATGACTTTCCACTATTAGGTATGACAACTCTGTAGCTGTAGAGACTGAGGCTTGCATAACCTCCCTCTTCCAACTCCAAAACTGAAACAGCCAAAATTGCCGGTGCAGCTGCACTCAGTGTGAAGTGGTTTGTCCATTTCTTCCCCAAAACCACAGCCAGTTTAGAAAGGTAACAACAGAAATCGCTGTTCAAGTGCAACCTACACTTCATCATCGTCTGAAACAGGACTTCCTCAGCTGTCCTGGTTAACACGCCACAGACAGAATTATGCTCAAAGCTATCTAAAATAAACCCTTATCTGCAGCTCCTCCCACCCAAGGAGGCTTCTGGTACTCCCAGAGAGCCGGTACACAAACAGATTTCATCTAACTTAAGAGAGGCAAAATAAAAATCTGTAGGTCTTAAATATAATATTAAAGCACAGTGACATCACAGTGCTCTTTCCTCCAAATCACTCACACAGCATCAAATCTGTCCTCAGGCTGCCTCTCTCTTCAGCGAAGGATGATGGGATGAATTTGGCTGAGTGCTGGGAAGGGAAGCTTGCTGTGCTGTGCAGAATTAAGCACTGATACTGCATTAGGGCCAGGGAGGGGGCAGGAAGCACAGAAGGGTGAGGAACACAGGATGCATGCTGGGGAGACACATAACAGACAGAAAATAAGTGGTTAACTTCAATCTCACTGGATTTCCAGGTGAATGCTAAGCCTGACATTTACTGCCAATGAAGCTGCTCTGGAGGCACCAAACTCCTCCCACAGTTAAGCTACAGGCAAGCCTAGGAACACTTCTGAGTCAATCTGTCCAACTAATCCAGCCTAGACTTACAGTTCTTTTAGTTCACAAGTCAGAAAGGCATCTAGTTAGAGAAAGAATTTGCTGGATAACCACTGGCAGAACCTGTACAAGCCTCAGACTGTCTACACATGCAGTGAGGAACCAGGCTTCTTCTATGTCATCCTAAAAATACTGGTTTTAATCTTCTGGCACTGTTCAGGGAACATTTTTTCTTTAAGGCCAGGTTAGTTTATGGTTTTATATGGGAAAAGTTAAGTAGGGAGCTCTTTGAAAACCCTGATACAATATAAATATTTAATCCTTAAGTAAATCCACTGGACCTTGCTCCTCTGTTCTCAAGCTTAGAATCTACCAAAGGCAGCAACAGAAATGACAGAGTTCTGCTGTAATTCCTAAGAAAACAAAGGAACTCCTTCACAGGCCAGGTGTTTAGGAAGCACATTCGAAGACAGCAATACACACTCACATGAGCAGAGGTTACACCCACACACAGACATCTGTAGGACAGAGGGGATGAGAGCTGGAGTCAGAATTCACTGCAAAGCTTTGGGTGGCAGCAGCATGTTAAGTCAGTGAGGTATTGCTTTTACAACTACTTTCTGACACACAGAAAAGTAATCTTTTAAAGCAATACTTCAAATGCTGGAAAGCTTAAAAATTGATTTATTTCATAATGGTGCAATATCTACCATTTCAATGTCATCTGAGCATATATTCTCAATCTTTCATTGAACTTTTCTACTCCAAACATCACTACAAAGTAAAAAACTCATTACTTCATTAAAATAATCTTCTTTCTGTGTCTAGAAAGGGATAGAAATAGGATAAAATCCTATGACAGGCCTGTCACTTTTAATTATTTCATAGCTGGGTGCTTTTTGTATTTCTCATTGATTAAATTAGAACAGTAAAAGTAATTATGAAGTTTTCTGTTTCCAAAATTATTTATCTCTCTGACACAAAAATCAGAGCTATTAAACATGGTGATCTGGTTGTACTCTCCATTCACAGGAGCTTTCCAAACTTGCTTGTGCAAAGGAACATCTGTTCAGGCAGGGCAGCTTTCCAAATTTGCTCATGTATCTGGCTGCCCTAACAGCTACGTTGTCATCCTGCCACCAAAGCAGCAAATGACCAGGAAGTTCATGATGGAAAATAGTTCTTATCTTACAGCCACTTGTGGACAATTCTCAACTGTAACTGCAAATATTAGCAATGCTTTCTTTCCTAATCCCCTCCTGAGATAAACAGATGGTGAAAGACACAAAACCAGAAAAATCCTGGCTCTGATGAGACACTGGTGAAGGACTGCTCCTTCCATCAGAACTGAGGATTCAGGCCCTATCTCCAAGCCACCTGACCATCCTGTCACCATCAGAAACGCCTCCTCCTTTTTTCACAACAGCCTGGAAAAAAAAAAGGCGTGGATTTGGTGTTTTCAATTGCAACAGTCAACTAATTGGGAGAGGGCTTGAAACCTTTGTTGCCCAAGACATCTTATGTGACACGGAAGGTGTCACCTCCTCCTCTTCATCCAGAGAAGGTAACACCTTCATCTCCCCCGTGGTCCAGGGGCCTTTCCTCCCTGCACGTCTTAGACTCTTCCTGTCAGAGGATGCACTTGTTTTGCCAAGCACCAGCTGTGCTCTTCAGCAAGCTGATGTCACCAAAAGTGACTGAATTAGTGCCATTCTCTGCCATGAATCTCTGCAGTCCCTCCCAGAGCAGGGTAAGGCAAGTCCCATGTCACTGCATGGGAGTGACCATCATGTTGACTGTGGGTCACTGGCCAATTTTAAAGTCTTTCACATAAATATGAATCAATTCAATCTGTGCCCTCTGCTGCTGGCAGCCCTGCCTCCTCTGACTGGATACCTGTAACCTTCCTCCTTCTCTCCCAACTATTAGGCCTTTTTTACCTGCTTCAACTCAAAAACATGATGGGGTGTGGAGCAGAAGTAGCAGGAAGCACCCAGGAATCCTGGGTGATTGCAGAGCTAAAAAGGAAAGCACAAAGCTCTCTGGCAGGGAACAACGAATATTCCTAAATATTTCTTTCAGGAAGAAAGAAAAAAAAGGAGTTGAAAGCTGAAAGCTTCTTCAGCAGATTGGAGCTAGAGAGGAGGAGCATGTTTGTTTTCAAAACAATAAAACACAACAAGAACACATCATTCTGCAACTACCATTCTTAACAGCACTCTTCACACAATGCTCTTCTGTCACACACTAACATCAGGTCCTTTGTTTCTACTAATAAAAAACCAAAACACCAGTATAAGAAAACAACAAACCAATCTGAAAAACAATTCCTTCTTCCCACAACAAAACATAAATGCCCGAAGGCAATCCCAACATTGTCAATGCTCTAAAGACATGATACACTCACCAAAGCAAAAGAGATAGAGAGATGTTTACCAAACCCTTTCATTTGTAGCATCCAAACCATCAGCCAAGGGGAGAAAATCCTGAAATGACCCTGAAGCAGCAGAGGACTGCAAGGATTACCTGGTCTAGCTGTGATCAAACTGCTTCCAGCACCAGGAGTGCTAAAATCCCCTTCAGACAGCACTGCTCCTCAATTAATTAACACTGCTCGTTTAAGCCACATGCCAGCTGACACTTTGGATGTCCCTCTGAAGCTCTCAGCTCACACCAAGCCCTGGCACTGCCAGACTAAGGAGCAGCACAGATGTGCTCGTAGCTGACAACCTCTTAGCCCTCTTTTTTCAAACATCTCCATCTAACAGCAATCTCCTTGCAGAAGGGAAAGGCAGCACCTCAGCCAGCAAAAGTTACAGGCTTGGAGCAAACTCACCCTGCTGCTTGCCCCGAGCCAAGCAGAGCAGTGGATTTGAATGCTGGGGCAGTCATTTTGGATCTGCATGAAGAATGGCAAGCAAACAGATGGGATTTGAAAGAGAACACAAGCATGAGCATGTGCAACATTTAGGGCTGCAAAACACTTAGAGTTGTGGGCAGTACCTTCCTACTTTGACCATTATACGTTCAGGGAACTGGAGCTTTGCGACACAGAGACAATTCCTCTCCCTCACCAGGAAGACTCTGAATTTTTAATTAATCAAACGGTATTTTAACTAGATTAAGCTGTTATAGGATGAAGGTTTCAAATCAGAATGCATGCCTTGGCCATTTCTGTGCCTACCTGTTGACTGTCAGCTTGCCCTATTCACCAGCAACACCGAAGAGCAGAGTTCTGAAAGACAACTTAAAAATACCACTAACACACACCAAAAAACACCCCCAAACCTGTCAGACTTTGCCAGGAACTTGTCAAGCCAATAAGGGGGAAGGGAGGGGGTCAGGGATGTTTGTTCCTCTTTGCATCGTCAGAGCAGATTTTGTCCGTAATTCCAAGAAAGTTTAAATAACAAAACTTCTTTTTGCTCTGTCACAACTTAATTTGAATCACTGCTCTGATGAGGAAGAGTGTGTGACTGCAGGAGTAAATTCTGCCTACTAGAAGTCTTTCCACATGGGTACCATGGCAATGAGACAGCAACGTAATATTCTCTTAAGGAGAACAAATGTAGCTTGACTAGGAGAAATAGAACCAGGAGAAAAGATCAAATCCATACCATTAATATTATTAGAAACTGCCAAACCACTGAGTTTTACTCAGTGCTGGTACATAAAGGGTTTTGAAAAACCTGTCATTTCCTTTCGCAAAGCCTATGGTATTTTTAGACAGATCTATTAGAAATTTGGTGGTTTTCTCATAACAAAATGGAAGGTAGAAGGCTTGTTTCCTTTCTGGAAAATATATTTAGGGGGAGTTTTCCTATGCTAAAGGCTGCATTCCAGTTGGCAGCAGTGTGAGGAGTGTTAGTGTGTTAAGCCTAAGATAATGTCTACTTTAATATCTTGTGTTATCAAGGGCACAGTGACAAGAGGCAGTAAAGCCTGTCATAACAGGTCAGCCTGAGCTCTGTCCCCAATTTGATCCACCTGGAAACAAGTATCTCAGCTACTGTGTCTAATCTAGATGGATACGATCTGATTTTGGCTACAGAGATTAAATTGCTTTGTACCCACTGCAAACTGGGATTTCACCAAAACTGACATAGATTGGTTCCTTTAACAGGAATCAGTGCTCTCCTGATAAGAGAGCAGGAGGAATCCCAAGCAAAAGCCAGAGGGAGATGAAGTTTTGCAAGAAAAAAGGGTGTAGGAGCAGGAAGGCATCTGTGATGCACTCTGTAATGAAACACCACTGAGGTGCAGGAAGTGAGACATATGCTCCAATTCCCAGCTGGCTGACAAACGTGTTTCCAGCCCTGAGGCTTAGGACTGTTTCAAAAGCAGCTGGCTGGCAATATAGGAAGTTCTCCTAAGGTGAGGAGAATTTTTCTAGGACTGACCAAAGAATGGACCTGATGCTCCTTATTACCTGCTGGGAAGAGTCAGGTCTACAGGACTGATTTAATGCAAAACCTGGGTGATGTGTTTACTAGAGCAGCCACGGCATTGTCCTGGTGTGAAAAGAAGACAGCCCAGCACGTGATGCTCCCACAAGACTTGGCATCTGCTCCTTGAGAAATTGAGAGGCAAACCAGAGAAAATCATAGTCACTATCTCACTTGCAAAGCCAAGACAGACAAGCAACTGAATTGTCACAGCTGTCTCTGTAAAATGAGCAGATATTCTCAAAACTATGTTAATTATATGTCACAGGTTTAGTACTTGATGAGCAGACTTTCAAATGGATAGAGAACCATATCTGCTTTATTTCCAAATTTAAAAACTGAAAGAGCTTTTAAAGTTTTAAACTTTTAAAGTTTAAACTTTTAAAAGTGCAAACTTTTTAAAAAGCTTTTAAAGTGTTATCACTATGATTTATCACTTGGGGTGAGGTGGGCTGACAACCTGGACAGTTTAACCAGAACAGTTTTCCTCCTCAAATTCACAGACCAGTAATTTTTTCTCTCTGATTTTTCAGATAGCACTGAATTCTAATGGCAAATAATCCTTATCCAACACCTTCACTTGTGTAATCTGCCCAGAGACATTTTGTTTTATTTCATCTTTCAAAATATTGTAGAAAACCAACTAATCCTTGCTTAGGAAAGGAAAAGAGAAAGAACTCGTAGAAGGAAATTCTTTTTGTTCTGCCCAGCTCCCACCTGCACCTGCAGACAAAATTCAGAAGCAGAACTGGGGAAGCTGGCCCAGAATGAGGGACAGAAATGTTTCCAGCCATCCACATCTGAGTTGTAATGTGCCCCCCCTCCTCCTCCTCCCAGCCAGATGGGTGTGAAAAATCAAAATGTAGAGTAACTGTTCAGGTTCTAGCTTCTCCCTCCCAAACCACATGCAGCCTCTTCATTTATCTCCAGGCTTTTCTTACCTGCCAGCACACATGATGTGGTGCAGCAAAGTGGAGGACACTTAATAGATGTACTATGATCTGCAATATTTGCAAAATGCTATCAGGAGCAGGACTCTCCCTTTCTGCATCTCCTGTGTTAATTAAATATTCCTTTAACCAATGGAAAATTTAGAAATTGCATTATTGCTTGTGCTATTTTAGCTCCTTGGAATAACAAGCTTATATTACATATGTGCCTTCAACTCTAATTTAAGACCACAGAGACTGCAAAGATGTGACAATTTTAATAATAATTCAAAAAACCCTCTTGACTCCAAGAATATTATTCTTAAGTATCATTAATACAGCCTCAGTGACAATTCCTGTTGGACATAAACAACCAGAGAAAAGAAGGCCAAGACTCCCCTCCACTGGAACAAGATGAAGTGTTACAGGTATCTCTCTACACTCACTTTGCCTTCAGGCTACTGAAGAAACCAATTTTTCATTTATCTTTCACTGACATGGCTGTTGAAAGATGCACTGTCTGCTCCCAACTGTAATATTATTCAAATTCTCTTAGCCTCCTACGAGAGAAGGAGAATTGGGATTGCTCAGCCTGGAGAAGAGAAGGTTTTGGGGTGACCTCACTGGAGCCTTCTGGTACTGAAGGGAACCCACAGGAAAGATGGAGAAAGAGTCTTGACAAGGGCCTGGAGTGACAGGACAAGGGGGAATGGCTTCAAAATGACAGAGAGGAGGTTTAGATTAGATAGTAAGAAAAAATTCTTCCCTGTGAGAGTGGTGAGACCCTGGGAACAGTTTATCAAGAGAAGATGAGGCTGCCCCATCCCTGGAAATGTTCAAGGCCAGGTTGGTGGGAATTGGAGAACCTGGGATAGTGGAAGGTGTCCCTGCCCATGGCAGGGGATTGGAACAAGATGACCTTTAAGGTCTCTTCCAGCCAAAACCTTTCTATGACTCTGTGATTCCATATCCAATATCTGGAAAGCATCTGCTGAGCAAAGCAGATGGCTGGCTAGAATAGAATAGACCCTGAGAAGAATACAACACTTCTCCTAATAGTGTTTTCCTCACTTGGCATGCAGGACTCCACAACCTAGACCTGGTAACAAGAGCAGCATTTCCCCAGGAGGCTGCAGGAAGAAGGGGCTGCTGGAAGCAGGTTCCCTGGTTGCATTGCTTCTCCATGCCATCACACCTTCAACACAAACCTGCTGAACCCTCCACGTTACATGAGCAAGGGAATGATTGTAAAACTGCCCTCAAAAGCCCCAGAGAGGCAGAGAGTACTCCAAAGCTTACCTGCAGTTTATGTAACTTGTTTGGTCTGCACATATCTTGCAGTCTGTTACATCCTCCAGTGTTTCACAGGTGCCCCAAATTATGTTAGGAACTTTGCCTTATCATGGGTGTGTGCAGCTGCACCCACAGATGTGGACAGACAGAAAGGCAATTTCTTTTCCCAAGTAATTCCAAGGCTGACTGAAACCGTGCATTAGCATCTTTGTAATGCACTTTACAGTGCACTGTCCAGCGAAGACATCCTTGTCTTGCTGGTGTGCAAGGATGAGCAGTTTCTCTCTGACAGCTACATCTAGATCACTTTCTCTCTTCATGGAAAAGCAGGATAACAAATCCCTACATCACACAAGGATTGTGGTTTCTATTCAAGAGCTGCCTTGATGCTCTTGCCTCAAGGAACAGCTGTTACCTTCACCTACTCTAGCAGGCCCCTGGACTGCAGAATTCACTTGGCAAGAAGAAGGTATTGGCAGGGAAAATATAAGCAACCAGTACAACACCAAAACTGCAGATTACCATTCTGAGGCTGATACACTGGCTGTGATGATAGCAAATGATAAAGTGACAGAGTGGTAAAACCAAGCACAGCAACCAGAGACTTATTGAAAGGCAGAGGATGATGAGATGAAGTGTTTATCACTTTGTTATTGCTGTTGCCCATCAGGAGGAAAGAAAGGGTGGAAGAATATATTACAGGTATCTGATACAAGACATATAGCCCTTTCCACTTCATAGCCCCTACAAACCCAATTTTTAATTAGTCTTACTACCAGATTGATTAGGTTGGAGAGGAAGAAGAAAAAGAGGTGGTAGGCAGAGATTTTTATACTAACACGTATCTACTGATATTTTAAGAAAAAAGAGCAAATAAAACAATGGGGAAAATGTCAAGTAAGTGTACACAGTGTTCGTTAAACATAAATGTGCTTTTTTCTCAGTGAGGACCTTTAACTTGTAGCTCCTTCTTGGAAGAAAGAGAAACAACTTACAGCTCCAACTTTGGTGCTACTAATTTTTTCAGTGATTTAAAAAGTTCTCCTTGGTATTCCTACAGTTTGGTATTCTGTAGGCATTTGGGCTTTGATGCCTTACAAATGGAGATAACTGTGAATCAGATCATTTCCTCTGTGTGATTTAAGACTGCAATTTCTTTATAGGTACATTTATAGGAGTGAAACTATCCCTTCCAGGGGTGAAAAGGTGTAATTCTCATTCTAAGAATCCAAAAATCTAAAAAAGGAGGTGACATCATGGCTGGCAGAGAACAACAACCTGGTTTTTATGAGAGAAACAGTGTTTTTCATTCTGTTAATCTATTTCAGAAAGTTTACCTACTTGGTTCAGAAAACCCTGTTTTCCAATTCACATCACTGAATTGCAGTCATGAGCCCAGAATTAATTATGTAAGTCTGAATCAACATAAAGCAATGAAACAGTTCCTGACCAAAAAACTGTTTAAAGCAGTACCTGGAAGGACGGAAGTTTTGACAGTGAAAGTATGTATATATGCAAATCTGGAAGAAAATATATTCCAATTAGTTCTACTTAACACATTATGGCAGGAACAATAATTTATGTATGGCAGTTTTGCAATTAATTATATGTACCTGACACACCCAGTGTGACACAGTATCACATAAGCTTTTATAATATGCTACCTGGAGAAAAAAAAGCAGCACACCTCTAAATATCATGCATGTATTTGTAATCTTCTTTTGCTAACACGAAAACATGCATGGAAATGAAAAATCTGTTTTAATATTTGCTATTTAAAAATTTAAAAATAGCTACAAGCTAGCAATCTGCAACAGATCATCTTCTGCTTATTTTAGAATATTATGGTGGAGGGGGAAGCACAGGAAAAACTTTCTGTAGATCTCATTTACGGAAAATGTGGCATTACATAAAAAGCCAATCACAGCAGGATTCCTTTCATTTCTCAGATACCTTGAAATGCTTCTAGGAAGCCACATTAAGAGTTATTTTTAAGAAACCTTTATGACTTCTTAAGAACTTCTAATTAAGCTTCCCACCCTTCCATGGTATTTCCATAAAACATCTTTAAACAGCATTGAGCAAATGCCTCCAGCTGTCCCTGTCTGGCTGCTTTTTAGTTTTCATCTTTCCAGCTACTGTGGAAAAGGAACTCAGTTTATCTCCCAGGTTTAAAAAGCCCTCACTCCTATTCCCTTCCCACAGGTGGAAGGTGATGGAAACAGTTAAATTCTTACCATCTCCAGCAAGTGGATTTGTTAGATGCACACACTGCACATGAATGACAATAAAACTCCAGGTAGTAGCACATGACCTGCAAAATCAGTGGCTTTGAAGCAAGCAGAGCCAGGAAAAGAGCAGCTGCTCAGTTTTCTCTGCTGAAAATCACTCTTTGCATAGTTTACAATGAAGATGTTTCAGGCTGACACTAGCAAATTAGCAGGCAACAAACACTATACTTTCCTGACATCTCTCTTCTGGTTTCCTGTCACTGACCCAGGTCCCTGACTGTGGCCACAGACACAGAGACTCCTGTGGGGGTCTATGAATCACTGCCAAAATCCGCACGTAGAAGGGCCAGAGAGAGATATTGTAATATATATGGCAATATATTGGAATTTCCACAAAGATATTGCAATTTCCACAAATCAAAACAGGTTCAGAAACACTGCTTATGCCAATTCCACCAATTTACTGTGCACCACACCAGGTGCTGAGACTGGAAGGCAGGGAAACTAATACCAGGTCCCAAGCTGATGACTTCATAGATGCTGGTACCTTCTGCTGTTTTTCCTGCCATCCTAGCTTGGGGCAGTATGAAACACATAAAACAGTCAGTAAATTGAGTAGATGACAAGTCCTGGTACTTTTCTGAATTTTCCATGTCTTTGCCCTTAGGTTTGATGCTGTAATTCAAGATTGCTCTAATGCTACCACTCCTACATACTTTATCTAAACCTAGCCTCACCCCTTGAAGCTTTTATGCCAGCATTTATTAATAAATTAAAAAAAAAAATACTCCAATTTTTCTATACTGGTAGAAACACAGCTTAAAGAAAAATATAAAATGAAATAGAGTTCAAGATGAAAGAAAAATCCCCAGAAAGCCAAACAAACAGCTACCATTAAATATGAACAGAGTTATCATTTTAGGCTCTCTGAGAGAGAGGTCACAACAACCTTGATGTATTAGCACCACTGATACACAAGATAAAGTTTCTGTGGTGCTCCTGTTGTCACATGAGGTCTACTCCTCTTTGAGCCTGTCATGCTGGGATGGTGCACACACATGAAGAACTATTGCTTTTCACCAGAAAGGTAAAATACCATGTCTGCTAGAAGCCAAGGCAGTTTAAAAAAAAAGAAAAAAAAAAAAAAAAAAAAGGTAGTAAGATATTACTTCTTTCCTTTTCCTTTCTGCAGTGAAAAATATTCAGAAGATAGTAAAAGAAAGCATTCTTGTCCATCTTTTCTTATGCTTACCAGTACAAACAAGATAATCCCTTTGCAAATATATAAAATGTTTCAGGAAACACATGGCATACAAAAAATATGGATCAAACCCAAATGAAAAAAATGTGCATACACCTTTACTAGTTTATTCACCTTTGACTGTGCAGCAAGTACATTTCCATGCCTCTGCTAGAGGGCAGAACATGTGGGAGGATAATGGCAAAATTAAAGTTTTATCAGGATTTTAAACAAGAGAAACACAGCAGTATGTGTGAAAGAAGACAAAAGGAGTAAGTCAGCCTGAACACAGAGTCATGATCACACTGTGGTTAAGATGAACATGTATCACTAATTCCAAAGATCATTAATTTTAACAACTGTTCAACTGAGCCAAAAACCTTTAGAGTTAAAAGAAGGGTTAAGTGCTCTGGCAGAGATGTAAAAAAAGTCCCACCTTCCATCCTCTTACAGGTGTTAGACAAATCAGGAAAGAGCTGTTTATATTACATGAAGAGCACATAAAAATTTTATGATCATAAACTCACAGAATGGTTTGGGTTGGAAGAGACCTTAAGGATCATCTCATTCCACCCCCTGCCATGGGCAGGGACACCTTCCACCAGCCCAGGTTGCTCAGAGCCCCATCCAGCCTGGCCTGGAACTGCCAGGGATGGGGCAGCCACAGCTTCTCTGGGAAACCTGTGCCAGGGCCTCACCATCCTCACAGGGAACAATTCCTTCCCAATATCCAATCTAACCCTGCTCTGTGTCAGTGTGAAGCCATTGCCCCTTGTCCTGTCACTCCAGGCCCTTGTCAAGAGTCTCTCTCCACCTTTCCTGTGGCTCCCTTCAGGCACTGCAAGACCACAGTGAGGCCATCCCAAAGTCTTCCCTTCTCCAGGCTGAACAATCCCAATTCCCTCAGCCTTTCCTCCCAGCAGAGCTGCTCCATCCCTCTGATCCCCTGGTGTCCCTGCTCTGGACATCCTCCAACAGATCCATGTCCTTCTTGTGCTGGGGATTCCAGATTCTCTATTCAAGTTTGCAGCAGTACTGTGCTCCTGTAGGTGGATAGTCAGTAATTCCTAAAGACTTCCTTAATTATCTGTAATTACTATTTTTATAATTATTTTTTGGTATTCAAAGATGCTACTGTATATTCACAGTAAGATGTAAGAAACACCCAGCAGCTCTTGGCTGCAGTGTCCTTCCAGGAAGACTAACACAGTTCCAGGAGTAAAACAATCCCCACGACCCTTTCAAATAATTTGAGAAAGGACAACAATAACCAAAAAAAATTCTTAAATTATGCCAAAACCTGTAATTTCAGCTTTTGACACCATGCCCTTCCCATAAAAAAAACCACAAGTATCTTTAATACAAAGGTCAAAGATCCTCAAGAACGACCCTCACAGCTCTATGCTCCAGAAAGCCTTGAGGGCTGAGCCTCCAAGCGGAGGCTCCCAGGGTTTTATCCCTTTCCCTCTCCATGACAAACACCCTATTGTCCTGGGCCAGGCTCTGCCCACAGAGCAGCAGCGTTCGGGCGCTGCGGGTCCTTCGGAGGCAGGCAGAAATGTGCCAGAGCACAACAGCTGAAAAAGTTGTTTTACTGGAATTTTTCCAACTAGATCTGATTATCAGATCCCCTCCTGCCATATATGTAAATGGATTGGCTGAAGCTGTAAAACACAGCACCTGGGTGCCTGGCCAAGTGTCAAAACAGTTTCAAAGGCACAATTTTGAATAACAGTGACAAGGTGGTTGTTTTGATTCTCCCTGGCACTTTTGGGGAACAGATCTTGGTCAAATGGAATGCATGACAAAAAAAAATTGTCCAATGTTCATAAATTCAGAAACATCTCAGAGTTAAAAATCAGAAAGCACAACAAACCAAGTTAATATAATCTCAAACCAGTCTGAAAACTGACTTTCCTAAGGAATTTTTTCTTCTGCACTCTGAGTTCTACTCAGAATTAGCAAAATACAAATTCCTAACTTTTCCATCTCTATTCTGAGCCTGACTTGTGAAATGAATTTTGAAGAGTAGCTTTAAAAAACTTTTGAGTTGTCTGAAAGGAAGCCTGTTGGAGAGATGACTATGTTCCATAATGTTATTAGGTTTTAGCTGTTCTTCTGAATCAAAGAAATGATACCAGGAATGCTCGGATCCAAAGCCAGTTAGGAATTATGGAGATGGTGCTGCCCTTTACAATTTTCAAATGCACATTTATCAGGTCTTGTGGGCTTTTTACAGTCTAGTGAAGCTTTAATTCTAAAAGATACAGGCATACAGCTTAGTGGAAGTGGCATCTTCAGTCTCTGTTCCCTTATCTTCTCAAAAACAGCTCTGAGAGTTAAGCACATGGATTTTGCAGAGTGCTGCACTCTCATCCCCCATTTTTATCAGCTGTTCAGCTTTGAATAGCAGTTCAGTATTCACAGTGTCAGCAGTACTGCCCTCCAGGAGCTGAATCCCCAGCCAAACCTCAAAAGAAAGAATCACTCCTTGGCATAGGCAGCTCCTCACAAGCTGCTCTGCTTCCTGCCAGCCACTTTGGGTCGGCTCAGCTTCCAGCACCCAGCCACAGAAGATGCTATCAACAGCACAACTGATGCTCTCAACCCACCCAGCTCTTTCATCTCAAAGGAGCATCAGAAATAGCTGCAAAGATCTGCAGTGGCTTAGGAGAAGAGCCACTTGTGCTCTGGTAGGATTTTTAAGGCATCTTCTCACAGTGAGAACTTTTGCCTCAGAAGGAAATGCTCAGTGGAAGCTGGTTTCTTTTAACACCATTCCACAACCTGGTCTGTGCTATCTGAAGTTTAGCAGCTCCACAAGCATGGAGCAGAAATTCCTCCTGGTTGTCAAGTATTTGTTTGACTCAGATCCCACTGAAGCACGTTTAGCATGACTGGGATAAAATAGGTTTTACTTTAATGTACTGCTTAGCAAGGGGGAAAAAAGCCCTATAAATAGCTAAAAAGCCAACCACATCCAAAACTAGATATAACTGCAGATTAGCAAGGACAACTGAGTAGCACTTAATGCAGCCACAAATCAAGAGAGGAGATTCAATGGTTTACCAGAGACACCCCAGGATACATAATTTTGCAATTAATGACACTGTTTTCTGTTACTTTAGGGTACAGTGTGTATCACCCCTCCTGGAGCAAAATACAGGTTTTGTTTTGTGGTTTTATTTAAGGACATTGTTGACCACAATTACAGGAAAAGAAACTACGCATTTATATGTCATTTAATGTTTTTTTGAGAAGTTTTTCAAATCTCCCAATTACCAAATCAAGTCTTAAAAGTAATTCAGGCATGCTATAGGCCATACCTTACATAACAACATGCCATTTCTTAGAGTAAAACCAAATCAAACCAGGAAAACCTCATAATAACTGGTTAAAAAACTGTTTCTACTGGAAGATCCCCTCAGAAGCAAAAGGGTGAGCAGGAACAAGCTTCTCTCAGGGGAGCTGGTGAAGGCTTTGGGGCATGAAGTGCAAGGGTTTGTCCAAGTTCATGATGAAGTTGAAAGCTCAGCACTAATAAAAGCTCACACAAGTAGAAGATGAAGAAATAAGGCAATTCATATGGGAACAAAGACCTTGGTGTTCTATGTTTTGAGTAGTACTGAATTCACAGCTGCTGCTGGACCAAAACTGTAGCATCCCTTAGCCAGCTTGGCCATACCTTCTTCCTCCTAGGAGTGCATGTCCTTTAATTATTTCTGGGCAGACTGCAATAATCTGTAAAACAGATGATGTTATAAACATCTGCTATAAATGCTTCTTAACTGTCAGGATGGCTTTTCACTTCTAGTACTATTTTCTGAACTAATTTTAAAAGAAACAGTGAATCTGAATTTCTTACATCTAAAATGTATGCTAGAGTATAATTTTTAAGCTTTCTATGAACATAAACAGTTTTTAAAAAAACATTACAGAAGTGAATCTGTTGTTAGTAAACCTCTTCAAAACAATTACACAGGAATTTCATAACACTCACTTTTGGAACATACTCTGCTTGCTTGACTATGTTTCAAAAATTACAAATGGGTTTAATTTTATTGGCCTCATCTGAAAAATCACTGTTATGAGTTTCATAATGAATGAGCTCGTAAGAGAATTACAAGGACATAATGCATTGCCTTAACATAGTAAAGAATACGACAGGCTGACCTCATTAAATGAATTTGGGAAATGTTCCTATTCATGACAGCATCTGAAGCACTTTTTTCAACTGGACACAGATTAGAATGTCATAAAAGGTTACCACTTCAAAGAGATTTAGGACTATATGTACCTGTTTAGGTAACAGGACTTTAGCTGAATATGAATCACAGAAGACACAAAATATTCAAAGGGCCAAGATGCTTAAGTGCAAAATAATAATAAATAAAATAGAACACCGTCTTTAACTCTCATGGTAATTCACACTTTAAGTGAACTTCAGATCTTCGCATTTCACTATCAGATACAGACTGCAAGTACCTGCACAAGTCTGCATGAAAAGAACAGACACTCATTGGGTTGTTGTTGTTACACATGCCACACTCCCTTTCCCTTCCTGATGAACACCCATCTGCTTTCACTTAAGAGGAAACTTGCCAGACAACAAAATTAAGATGTTTCAAAATATTTAATCTCACTTGGCCTGTGACAAATAGTCAAAAGAAAGATTACAGCACTACACGCCCATCCAAATTTGCAACTAAAAACCATTACACTCCATGATACTTTTAATTAAAATTAAAATGCAAGTGAATTGTTTTGTAAATCAAAATGCTACATATTACATGTGGAAGTCCTTGGAATGGAGACAATAAATATTCCCTACTGAAAACAAAAACCAACAAAACAAACCCCTTAGGAGATGCCTATGTACAGGACTGATAGATCTTAATTTAAAGTTCACCATGACTGTGTTGAAACACAATTTCAAGAGCTGTAACATTAATTAAGATTAAATCAGGAGCAGTCAAATGGTGTTTATCAGATAATAAAACTGCACAATGCCCATAAACCCACACAAAGCAACATAAAGTTAGGCTGGTTTGAAATGGTAACTACCCAGACCAAATTTGCTAAAAGGAGTTTAGACATTTACTACTAAAATCCGAAGTTTATAGGTGATTGCAATATGAGGCTGGAGAAACACTTGTTTTATTTCCCTTTCCATCTTCAACAACATCAAAAGACAGACAAAGTCAAAATGAAAAATGAGGAAAACAAGGGGTTGTAACATGACTAATAAATTAAAATTCTTGCTCATGCATGAACCAGTTGGTTCTCTTCTCATCCCTTCCTACTTCTAAAATACAAGCACCCAAAGTCTAGGGAGCAAAAAAAACCACTTGACTGCATACCACCAAAATTTGGTATTCTGATAAAAGAGTGGACACATGGACACAAAGCATGCTCGGCCCAAAGGAAACAAGGTGCTTAGAAGTCCCCAAACCAAACAAACCAGAAAGATCAAAATGAAAACTACACAGAGTTCAGCCACAACTTGTGATCTTTTCGGGTGAGCTGTGATTGTACTTTGCACCAAGAAGAACAGAGAAAATTGAAACATGTACATTTTCTGGCAAGTTCTGTACCCATAGCACAATTTTTGCAGTAAGTAAACCCCTACGTGATTTTAGTGGCTTCTTCCTTCAACTAAGTAAAACAAAGAAACACTGCCCTGCTTGTAAGCAAATTGAATTGACAGTTTATATATGGAGAAAGCTGAATCTAGAAGAACCAGTAGACATCATCCCACATATCATACTGGTTTTAGCTGTAGCTAAAATCATTTACAGACTATGCCCATATTACAGTATTCCCATCCTTAGCAATACCAGAGCAATACCTGCAGTACCATTTTTGTTGAACAGCCAGCTCCTGGACTCCCTGATTACATGAGGATTTTGCTCTTCTAGCCTCAATTACTGCAGTGACAAGGCTAAAGCTCAGGAATTCAAACAGATTTGCTCATTTGTCTGATTGTTTTCTCATTCAATGCTTTCTCATGGTTTTTCAGGACATGCTTTATGATAGCCAAGCTTGACAAAGCGAGCGCCATTTGAGGATAACAGAATCTAAGGAGAATCATCCCTGAAGCTAAATCAAAATGTCTATGAGTCAGGCACAGAGAAAGGGTTCCAAGGTTACGCACTCCCAACTCATCTGCTCAGTTTATAGGCTTTATTAAACAAAACTAAATTTACAGCGGGCAAGTTTAAAAAGAAAAGTGACAGTTCACTGCACAGTTGTATTTACACAGCATTTCATAACACTTTTTAGCAAGAAATGAAGCATTTTCAACAACTTAAAAAAAAACCTTAAACAAATACAGTTGACAAGCCTCACACCTGAATGGAAACCATTTACTTGAGTAATTTAATGAACTCACATTCAGCATGATAATGCATTTCCCTTTCAGTCTGCAGCAGACAGGTACTAATACCCTCTAGCATTTGGAGGATACACAAGGTAGTTTTGAGGCATTAGATCTACCCAAGTAACCACCATGTAGGACAGTACACTCCCTTCACTAAGCCTTTAAATTATTCTGGCTCATAAAAACATGCTGAATGCTTTCACAATTAGGAGATTTAGTAAGGTGTATAACACAGAAAACCAAAGAAAGCTTTGCCATCAAATTTGGCCAAACTGTGTTTCTGCAGTTTGTAGCACTTGCAGCATGCAGACTGACTCCATCCCATGGCAGGAGGCCACAGAAATGCAGACTGCTGCTCTGGTAATGCCTTGTGGTTTGGGTTTTTGTTGTTGCTTAGCAGTTATGAAAACAATCCACTTGACAAGGTCAGAATTCATGACCAAGAAGTGTGGCGAGCAGAGCAAAACTTACATACAGAGCCCTGTCTTTTGACGTACCAGCTAAAGCCTTAAAAAGAAAGTTGCTGTAGTAATGATATTAAGGTTACAAATAATATAAGAAATAAAGTAGGAAAGTAATTTTCTAGTAGGAAATCAGAACAAACCTTGACACTTTTTTGTTCCCCTAACTTATCCCGCACTGACGCACAAAAAAAAAGATTTCTGCTCATTACCAAGTTCCCTGCAATTCTAGTTTACTTAAATGCCTTTTTTAACCATGAAAAAAGTAAACTAAAAATCTTCAGTGACCACAAACCAGTGCACATCATTCTGCTCATTCTGCTAAAATCCCACTGCAGATCTATAGTAATAATCTATAGTATAATCTATAGTAATAATAATAATAATCTAACAATAACACCAAAATATTAAATTACACCATCCAGGTTTTCCAGCACCAATAGGAAAGACAGACTCTGCACTAGCATAGTGGAAAGAAGTGATAGATCAGGGTCTTGAGGGCACCAGGCTTTCAGGTCATGAAGAGAGTGAGCATTCCATGCCCAGCATCTCACAGGTAGGCTTGGCTGGAAGGCAAAACCAGTCCCATATAATGTTGTCTCTCCAACTCTACCAATTCACCACCAGCAGTAGCCTGGAGCCAGAGAAACTATCCACAAAGACAGAATTTTAGAGAAGAGA
This sequence comes from Oenanthe melanoleuca, assembly GCF_029582105.1. Lineage (NCBI taxonomy): Eukaryota > Metazoa > Chordata > Aves > Passeriformes > Muscicapidae > Oenanthe > Oenanthe melanoleuca. The sequence continues at coordinate 9,646,107 of NC_079334.1, forward strand.
GGCCAATGAACTAAGTCTTGTATATGAAGCATGAGACTCAACAGGCCTGTGTCAGAAGTGGCTCACAGCCTTTGGGACCCACATTCACACATAAAAAGTTTTGCCTACAAATGCCATATTATACTTTGCAATCTCATGCTGGTGTTCATATAAAATTTCCATTAGGAAATTCAAATTCCAATTTAAAATTAGCATTCCAAATTGAGCACAGGCTATATGCTCATCATGTGTGTAAAGTTCATGCTGACTCCTGGGTTAAGTAGCTTGTAACCAGTTTAAGGACAAGATTTAGAGGCACTGGCGTGTTTCCAGTAATTCTTGGGTGGCCACATGGTGATGACACTAGTCACACATCAGCTAGCTCTGTTTTAAACATGTTTGGGTTCAAAAACCCATCTGTGCAACGTGATGCTCCCTGATGATAAAGCTTTAGCCATATGCTTCACTCCTCTCCTTCTCTCCAGTGACACAAGTGATTTTACTTCTACCCTACAGGTTTTTATGGCATAACAAGTGGTTTAGGGCACCAAGCACCCAGAGAGAGGTATTAGCAGGGCTCTCCTGCAGAGGCAATTTCAGGAGAGGGGCAACTAAGTTATAACCTGAAGTAGAGATGAGTCTGTTCTCAGAACTCATGGAAAAATAAAGAGAAAGGGTGGGATCATATTAACACTGTGACTTTGGTACAGGGGGCCCAAAACCACTTCTGACTTATTCTACAGAGACAAAGGCCCTTCAGTAAAGGCCCTTTAGTAAATTGTATTTATATCACACCTCAGGAGCCTTCAATCTCTCAAATAAAACCCAGTCTAAAGTCTAAGCACGAAGTGGAATTTAAAATGAACAGGCCACTTATTACAAGATAAACAGTACCAAGAAATCCAGGTAAAGCTTGGAATTTATTTCAAAACTATGTGACTGCAAACTCAGCTCAGAATTCCCAGCTGGGCTGCTCAGAGAAGAAAGACCAGATCATATCCAAGAAATTAATACTGATTTATGCTTTTGTTTTCGTAAGAATGACCCCTCAGCTTCTTGAGCAAAATGCAGTTACAATTGATTGATTGCTCTCTTACCTTAGCTGCTGTCACTCTGAAGTTCTTAAGTTCATTTCATAAATGGTCTTCCATAATGCACAGGGTTTTACCAGAATCAGGTTTGTGTATTCTAATTCCTATGTGCTTGTGGGTTTATGCATGCAGTCTAACAATGAGATTTGCTGACTGCAGTCACACAGCTCACTTTCAGGCAGCATACCCAAAAAGACAGGTACTGACCATCCCATTCTGTTTCTTAGATACCCCTTGTGCTTATCTTACTTCTGAATGCTGCTCCTAATTCTGGACCGAAAACAGAAACATGAACAAAGACATAGTCCTATTACATGAATAATTTGATTTACACGAGAAATGTTTATCAGGAACATTTTCTCTTTGAAATATATTTTCAAGATGTTATACATGTAAATAATTTCCTTTTTTTTTGCATGCCTCCTCTGAGATCTATAGAAGATCATAATTAACCCCCCAATATATCCAGCAGAAGCAGAGACATTCCTAACAAGAACCTTTACAGGAAAACTGCCACAGTGAACATTGAATTGATGCTTGAATTAAGCTACATTAAACATAGTAAACCCAGAGACTGAAAACCTCTATTCATGTCTAAAAACAACTTACTGAAAAACTGAATTCCTAAAAATAAAATTATTTTGCTGAAATGAAAATTGAGGCTTGGTAGGGGATGAATAAGAAAAGCAGGTATTTATTTCATTTGACATTCATTGCTAAATACAGAAATAATTTACTACATATAAGATCAATGGTAACTTTTGTAATTACAGTCATGGCTTGGAGGGATATGTTGCTATAGCAATACCAACCATAAGAAGGAAATCCACATCTCCTCAGAGCAGCATTTGTATATTGCATTATTTTTTATAGCAAAGCCCTTTAGCACAGAAGACCGCAGTAAATGAAGAGTAATGCCAATTTTAATCACACAGACATAGTCTGGAAAAGTATTTCATGGAAATATCCTGAATGGGGAAATGATGACCACACATCGAGTAAGGTTTCCTTTGGTTTTGTTCTTTCATTTGATTTACATCAATTAAAGTCAGGAGTTTAAATTCAGGCTTTCCTAAGCCAACTTCTGCTAGATTTAGAATACAAAATATTTAGGGGTTGGTTGCCTGGGTGTTTTCCCCCTGTTCTCTACATAATCCCAAGCAACCTAAATGAGATCTGACCCTCCTTAAATTGGTTTGAGTTAGGTCTGCAGGGTTTCTTGGCTCAGGCAGTAAGTGAAAGAAATAAAACTGGTTTGAACCTGAAATCAGCCCTGAAATGAAGACAGGCACATTTGCATGTTCCTACCCCTGATGCAGCTGGCATCAGCGTTTATCTAAGAGTCAGATAAAACAGGACGGATGACCAACATATCACTGCAACACCTTCCCCTGGCCAGCCTCAAGGGAGGCAATTCCCACCCACAGGTTTCTGGCAATGGCACTTGGGCTGTGGGTTTGGGGAAGCAGGACCTAGGGTGTTTCTTCTTAGCTTGACAAAGGTTGACCCCATTCTGTCTGTCTCTGCTCCTATCATGGATTACTGATAAAATCATGCTCCCAATTATCCTGGCTTTTAGCTGCCTACTTTTTCACCTTTCCATGAGTTGGCCTCTTCAATTAAATCTTGCAGCACTTGCAATCAATCACAGTCAGATTTAAAACAAAGATCAAATCAACTGAAAACAATCACCAACACCCATCTGTGAAAACAGATCTATTATGATTCTGACAGCTGATTTTCTCACATCTCTTTCTTACTTTTGACAAATTAAGTTTCAAAAACAGATTTTATACATTTCTACAGTTCCTAGAACACCTACAAAGAGAGAAGCAATGACTGACTGAAGAACCAGAGTACTCAGCAATGCTGAGAAGGACAATTACTCCCTCTGATATGCTGGCCATGGAGGCCACTATGCTGTTTGCCTTATTTGCAATGAAAATGCATCATAACCCATTTCTGACCTGGCAGCAATCATCATATCCCACAGCTTCCCTATAAATGTTCTGTTCAGCCAGCTGCTTCCCAGACTACACTGCTGCAAGGAGTTGATCTGCATGGGCACAGAACTTAAATGTTTATTCTCACTGAACTTCAAGAGCTTTCTGTTAGACAAATCTCAGGCTTCCTAAGACCCAGATGAATTGAATTTCTACCCACTTAATGCACTGAACTCTCTCTGGTGCCAATATAATGAGATCTATAACTTCACTCCAGGTGCACTCCATCTCACCATCTAAGTAATTAATGGAGAGGTGACATCCCTGGCCCAATCCCTCACAGGCCACTTCTTATTTGTCTCCAGTGAGGCACTGAGCCATGCAAGACTACAATCCAAACTCCTGGGCTGGGGCATCCACAACTTTTCTGGGCAACCTATGCCTGTGCCTCACCACCCTCACAGCAAAGAATTTATCCACCAATATGCCCACATCTACATATTTGGTCATTTAATTACAAAAGGCATTCAGGTTCGTCAAATACTTCATGCCTCTGGTACATTTGGGTCAACTATTCTTGATTATCTTCTCATTCTTCTCACATTTGGAAACGAATTCACTGGAGAAATGACAGATAATATTTCTAGGAATTGCAGAAGGCTGACTAGCCCTGAATTACACTTCTTTCTCTTCTTAAAAAGAGGAGTGTAAAAAATAAAAGCCTTTTCCTAGTTTTCAGGAACCTCTCAAATATATCTTCATAGAGAATTGCAACTGCAGAATTGCAACTGCATCACGTATGCCTTTCAGCATCCTACCATCAACCCCAACCAGCCTGAGGGATTTGAACATAGCCAGCTTTTCAAAACAGTTCTGAGTAGTGAAATACTCTGTTTCCTGTACTGCACTGCTTATTTAAGTTCTCCTAGGCAATCCTTGCTTTTGTATAAAACTGTATTTGGAACAAGAATATATCATGCCTCTTGCTTGGTGGGACAAATTGCAAGACAGGCCACCTCTTGCCCGTGCACTCAATCCCAAACTGCTAGGGCTCTGAGGACACAGCATTTATCCCCACCCCATCCTTATAAAACAGGAAAGGGCTCTACCCTCAAGCTCCATGAGCAGCTATCTGCCAAAAAGTGCTTCTCTTAACTAGCCATTAAAAAGAAGAGAACTCAAATATTTAGAGCAATAGCCTCAAAATATTGAGAACAGAGAGCCAAGAAATACCCACTGCACAAAGAAAACTTTCAACACTTCCCTTAGTTGGTATCTCCAAAGTAACTGAAGAAATGAAGAAAAAGCCTAACTCACCTTTCTGACACATGACCTTAAACTTACTTAACAGGACTAAAATAACTACATTCCATGCAGATTCTGCTAGGATTGGTTCCCCCAGGGGAACAGCAGAGACCCAGTGAGACTCCCCTGGCATTAAAGAATCTCACTGCTGTCTTTACAGATCTGCCAGGCTACCTTCCTGAATGCTCAGTGCAAGACTGCTACCTACCCTTTCCTTTGACTTTACCAGGGACCTGCAACCTGCTGCAGACTTGTCACTACTTGTCTCTGAGTTATGAAACAGGAGGACCCAAGTGCTGTCAAATGGCAGCGTTTCCACAGGTCTTCAGACAAAGCCCACTGGGCAGTTGTCAATTCTCAGTGTTCAGAACAAAAGAAGGAAGCCCTTTCCACCAGTTCTTGAAACATGTAGTTTTTGAACACTGCTCACTACTCCATGTGTTTAGACAATGCATGCATACACTCTGTTACAGAACCCCAGGATGGGTCAGGCTGAAGGGATCACAGAAGGTCACAGGTGCCACCTCCCTGCTTCAGCAGGGCCATCCCAGAGCACAGGGCACAGGATTGTGTCCAGAGGAGTCTGGAATATCCCCAGTGAGGAGACTCCACACCCTCTCTGGTTTCTGTTCAGTGCCTGGCACTGCCCAGGACAGAAGTTGTGCCTCCTGTGCAGGTGGAACCCCTGGGCTCAGTCCCTGCCCGTGGCTCTGGTGCCATTGCTGGGCCCTGCTCTGACCCTCCCTGCACACAGGGACACCCAGGGCTCAGGGCCCCTCTCAGCTGGGGCTCCTCTCCAGCCTGGGCAGCCCCAGCTCCCTCAGCCTTTCCCTGGCAGAGATGCTCCAGGCCCTAAATCATCTCTGCAGCCTCCGCTGGCCCCGCTCCAGGAGCTCCCTGTCCCTGCTGTGCTGCTGATCCCAGAGCTGGACACAGCTCTCCAAATGTGCCTCCGGGGCTGGGCAGAGTTAATCTCATGGTCTTTGTTAAGTGAAGTGGGAAACACAAGTGCAAAGCACTGCCTTGCTCCTCTTCATTCAGCCCGTGTCAGGCTGGCAGACCTTTGTATCTGATTCCAAATCTACCACGCTTACTTAATTTTCAAATACTTTGTACCACTTATTATCCTTCGTGTGCTTTGCTATGTTCCCTTTGCTTTCCAGTATTAATGCCATTTTCTCTTACAAAGAGAATGCACATCTCCAATGAGTATGCAAGTAAACACAAAGTGCAGACTTAACAGGACCACTAAAATCAACATTTTCTGACAGAAAACATTCTCAAGAGGATAGAGACGACACTACCTGTGGCCCAGCTTATCTTGTTCTTGTAGCATGCAGTCCTGGTGGAGAAATATTAGTAAAACTTTCATGTTTATGCTAAAACATCAGAATACATGTTCCCCTGCAAACACTAACCCAGATATTTATTTGCAATATATTAAAGAAATTATTTAATCAATGAAGAAATACTCAAAACAAAACAAACAAAAACCCCGAATCCAAACCAAACCAAAAAAAGAAAACTAAAGAGTTCTGCAGTTGTAGGCTTACAACTTATGAATAGGAGGACAATGAAAAGAGAAAATTGATATATTTTACCCTAACAGTACACTCAGATCAGAATTTGCTTTTTAAAGGAATGACGGTAAATCTCCATAAAATATGAAACACATGTCATTTTAAAAAGTTATGGCAATGAAGTTTGACCTTTTCATCACAGAATTAGTTATCCTTACTGTATTTTCTGGGCCTTAATCTTCCTGAACTTTCAAAACAATTATCAAATAGATGCAGCATCTCTGTTAGTGCAAGTGGAACTTTCTTGTTTGCTAAGATTTTTGTACAGCACTGCACAGAATAAAAACCCATCTACCTATGGGACACTCCAGTGAAAAGTCTGTAAATGATTTAAAGGAAGCTGCTGCTAGCAATTATGAGCACTTTAGATAAAAAGCATCTCAGACAGGGTATTTTGGGCAATATGCTTTGAATGGAAAGGATATAAGGTTGCACATAGCAGGTAGGATTTTTGAAGTCTGAAAGACAGAAATGAGAAAAAAATCAGTGCAAGGAAGTACCCATTTTATTTTATAAATGAGTCAGCAGTACTGGGTGATATTTTTACAAATCTGCATGGAGCAAAGCACCAAATGCTGCCAATGCTACTCTAGAGTGGTAATATAGACAACACACTGAAAATTATATGTTTAAAGTAAAAATCCATATGAGGACTTGCACGCATTTCACAAAACCAAATTCTACTGTCTTAATAAATTCCAAAAATCAGATGTAATAAATCCAGCTTACTCTTCTTGAGAGGAGGCAAGGTACAAGTTTTCTGCTCTGTATCCAGGAATGCTATGAGACCTACTTCTAGAATTCCACTTTTTATTTAAGGGCTCACAGTCACAATCACATTAGTCACACTCAGTGTAGGCGTATGTAGAAACTAAGAGAGCTACTCTCTTTGAAGGCACCCTGCCATTTAATGAAAGACTTACTGTATTGTGACTGTTCTAACATTTTGAACACATGAGCCTCAGATCAGAAACAAGTTCCTAGGAAGGGCTCCACATCACCTTACTTCATCTCCCAGAACAAGACTTACCTAGGCTGCTAGGGAAATTAAATGTTAGTGACAAGCAGAGGAGTTGGGCTTTGATAAATGCAGATTATGTCACTTCAGAAGACAAAAACTTCCCCATCTTCAAGGATGCAATCTATAGTCAGCAATGGAATCTCTGGCACTATTATTTTTAATTTTTTCAACATGCTTATCTAATTTTTAAGGTTAAGTACCAGCAGCTAGATGTGCCAACCTATAATCTTTAAGACTGAAAGTTTAAAATCATATTGAATGTCAAGAGCAAAGCAACTTGTCCTCCTGTGTTGTATCAGCATCCTGAGCTGGGGGAATTCTGGCCTTCCAGAAAAGGTGACAAATATGTTCAGTATTAATGCAACTTCAGCCTGCTGATGATTCACCTGCAGAGGGGTGACTATTGAAAGACAAATATTCATTACCTGAAAATGAATGCAGCAGTAAATGTAGCATTGACAGGCAAAAATTTCCAAGAGGAAGCCTGAGAATTAAGACACACACCCCCTGTCCAAGTAAAATAGTATGAGCAGCTAATGCATCTGTAGGCTGTGACTGACTTGCTGTCAGATCACAGTTTAGTTTTGCATATGTGGTTGGTTCAACAGCACTACTCTGTTGGCAGAGTCCAGAGATCTCATCTTTAAAATATGGGAGGGTTGTCATCATCTTGAAAGCACACAGTTCCACCTTCTCCTTGATCTGCTTGCTGGGAAATCTTTGTGGAGAAGTTTATCAGCTGTAAGCAATGCCTTATCAGTCCCTGAGGCAGCCAAAGCAATAGGCTTTCCCCTTAGTGGAAAACTGAGCACTCCCAATGGCAGGAAAACAATCTCAGCTGTATATGGGCCAATACAAACATCCAGCAGAAAAAAAATGCTGGGCCAAAACACCTGAGGCCCCATGCATGGAGCATTCCAGTACCAGGTACTGATACTTCTCCACAGATCTGCTGATTTGGACCCTGTAGCAAACCACAGAATGCCAGATTTGAGACAGGTGCCTGTAAAAGCACTGATTTTAGTGTAAATACAGACAGCTTTAGAACATGGTGAACATGGGTTCAATTCTACTCTGAGCCAAAGAGATTAATGCACAGTCAGTAGTCTGCCTGACACTGCAGAAGAATGAGGGGTCAGGAATAGGCCAAAACAAAGGTGAAGTGATACACCTCTGGCAGGAAATGAGTCTTTGTGGACACAGACTGAGCCCTCCCAGCTTAGAGAAGTGACAGCAGAACCAGGCAAAGGAACAAACCAAAATGCCTGGGAAACAGGGGAAATGAGAAAATGTTAACTGAGAAATGAATCAAGGATCCAACACTTCCTATCAAACATTATGTTGCTTAGGGTACTCTGAAACCTTAAATTCAACTGTAATAGAAACCCACTGGCTGCTTTGAGGATGCACAGGACAAAATGAACATAAATGTAAGAAGAAAGAAAAATTAAAACCACAGTGAGACAGTTTAATGGCAAATGTTATTGGTTATCTGCAGAACCACAAATGTTTTTCACTGAGCTGGCAGGTTTAAGTACAGCATCTAGATGCAAGATTTGATGGTTACTTTGCTACACACAGCAGAGCATGGCATAAACACCCTGGTAACCCCTGGGCTCCTCACCCTCTCCTCTCTGCAAGTGTCATCAACTATATTTCAGATGCAAAGAAAAGCTCAAAGAAGTGCAGAGGGGACCACTAACATTTTGTTCCGTACTAGGAACGTATTGCTCTGGAATATCTAATGAAGAAAGCAGCAATGAGGACTCAAAGGAGGTTACTGGTAGAAACCAGTGTCATTCAACGTCTCTAACATCTTGACCTGGGATTTCACTTCTTCCTGCAGGAGGGCTCCACAGGGAAGTAGAAGCAGGACGACATCAAAGCAATAATGTACATTACTGGAGAAAGCATCACAGGGCATGTAAAGAGCAAGGCTGAGAAGTTCTAGCTGCAGTCACAGGAATAAAGAAGAATCTACTGCACACGCTGCATGGCTATCAGAGCTCTGAGGCTGTGAGGCTGCACAAACAGATCTTTTCTCACAAAAGCAAGCAGCTTGTTTCTGTTCAGACTGCAGGATCATAAGCAGAGCAGCAAGGATGCAGTTATATGAGCTGAGGGTTAACTAAGGGTGTAATTCTGTCTGCCACATTCAATTTAGGAATGTGAATACATTTCACATGAGTTTGGGTGTCTTATCAAGGGCCTGGGGACCAATAGCCTCAGCCTCTCCAACAATTTTTTGTCCAACAAAGCAGTTGAGTCCTTTACAGCAATGACATTTAATTCAATAGCCAAAGGAAATCAAGAAGCAGTCCTGGACTGCAATGTTCCCCTTGACTTAAAGCTAGAAGCAATGAATAAGCTGATGTCAGTATATGCAATAGTTTTGCTAAGGGCTCCTTTTGTAATAAAATTTCACTCTCAAAATTGCCCTTAAAATTAAGTTTAAACAGAATCATGCCATGCATTTCAGACCAACAGATAACAAAAATAAAAGAGCTCTGTGAGCATGTACTACATCAGAAAGTGCTTTCTGTCAGGGAGGCAAGTCCTTTTATCTTTCCCCCCACTCACCCTCACAACAGAGCACTTCTGAAACTCCTTCACTGTATACCCACAGCTCAAGTATGGGACTGCAGAAGAAACCTATTCATTTTTACAATTTTTACAAAGAAAGATTTTTAATATTTATGTCCAACAAGACCACGTGTTAATGAATAAGCAGTGACAGGTGGTAAAAGCAGATGGTTTAGAAAAGATTTGTGGCAGTCCCTGGCTACACCATCCTGGAAGCTCCACAGGCTACTGGCAGAAGAAGTGGCTCCTTTCCTTTTCTTTCCTTACTCAGCAGCTGATCTCACTGGTTGCCACAAAGGCAGGAAAGGACAGGCATAACTCACTCATGTTCTTCATCCCACCTCCAAACTGCTTTTGCCTCTCTGTAGAAGCCCAGCTGAACACAAGCCTAGGCTTGTCACTCTAGGCTGAGCAGCTGGACACCCACCTGACAGGAGACACAAACTCAACCCTTGTTCACTGGTCCCAGCCAGGACCAGAGTGGGCAGAACTCTGGGGTTTGGCAGTCACTCACCACAGATCATGACCACTTTTCTTCTGACCACAGCGGAGGATGGTACCTAAGAGAGAGCACCACAGCATGCTCCCGTGCTGAACCCCAGCATACACACCTGCCCACAGGCCAGGGCTCTGCTCAAAGCACCAGCACTCTTTCTGAAGGCCCTAGTGATGAAGGAGACATCTCAGATGCTGCAACCCTGCACAGCCAAACTTTGACAAATGGTGAATAACTTCATGTCAATTAATCATAGAGCAACACTGCAATGGAAGCACAGCTATTCACATTACATCTCAAAACAGAGAAGTGGGCAAAAAAACCCATTATTTCATGTGTAAATGACAGCAGTGACCAAAAAATATATTTCCAATGAGTGTTGTGTGTTTGTTCAAAGCAATGTTGATTGCTACAGACACGACCTTCTCCAAGTTACTGCTATTTATGCTCGGGGAACAAGGACCCACTAATGACAAAGAGACAGCGCGAGCGTCACACCGGCATTTTGGGCACGCTGCCTCAGCTGGAGCACAGCACCAGCTCCAGTCAGCTGGAACTCTCCTCTGAGCTGTCACTGCACACCTAAAAAGATGACTCAGACAATTTCTTATTCTGCCAATGAATCACTACATGGTGCCACCTCTGGCTACTGTCAGAGCCACCTGTAACCACCTCAGCCATTAACTCCACAGTACACTCATTCCAAAGAACCTTTCAGAACACTGCTCTGCTAATACCCACACATTTTGTGAGTAAATTAGGAATCTCTCTTTCACCATTTACTAAAGTGCAGGGCAGGAACTACACTCCTGAAAAGGCCTGGTGCTTTTCCTACGCAGCATCTCCATTTTTCAGATTTTCCTAAGAAGCAGGAGTGATTGGCTCAAAATTAACATAACACTTATTCTTGCTTTACATTTCTTCATACAATACAACTTCATAGCTTTTAAGAACCTTTTTCTTGTTGTTTATCCATTGCACTGTTTACAAAATTGCAGTCAACTAACATTTTCATAATTTTACCCACAGTATCAAAGTAGTTTCTAAAGGAATATTCTAGAGAGAATTTTAACACTACAGTGCAATTATATTCAGCAGCCCCCAAGTAAGAAAAGGCCTTCTTGAATAATCTACAGCAAAATAAACCCTCCTTCTTTACATTAAATCAGGGAACCTTTCTTTCCTTCAAACAATTAGGTTTATGGCTTCTTTTAGGAAGGTAAAACAGAAAACAAACAAATAAAAAAGGAGTTGTCAGTCCAGCCAGCCCAAATTTTATACAGCACTGTAGAAACAGTACTGAAAATTGAGTTTGCTAAAAAAGTAAACAGAAGCCATTCAAAACTGGAAGAGAAACCTATTTGTTTCCAGAGAACACTCCATGGTAAAATTGCCTCTTACCTTTGGACACAATAAAACACGGATCTGGGCTTGGACAAAGGCAAGGCTGAAAGATGGGTTCAGAAATTACACTGCAAGCATCCAGGCTTGAGACCAGTCCTGCCACTCTTGAATGCATTAATCAGCCACCAAGTTTCATATTTTTTTCTGTTAACCTCACAAGACAGCCACCTGCTACTCAAAGCAGATATAGAAGATGGATACTGGTATAGAAAGTTAAAAATTAATTGAAGTATGAGGAAAAACCTAGTATAACCATATTTTATGGGCACAGCTGCAGCACAATTACACTGTGGAAAGAGAAAAATTAATTGGGAAGGAAAAAACTTTGGAGTCAAATACAACAGCATATTTTTGAGGCACAAGATAGCTTTTTCTGTGAGCATGGGTGGAAGAACAGAGCCCCATGCAATTCCCAGCCACTTGAAACTGCCTAAGCAGAGGTAAACACAAAGAGAAACACATTCAAGCAACTCTTGCAAAACACAGCTAATACAAGCTTAGAACAGAACACAATTATAACTGAATTACAGGTATTTTTGCCAAACCTTCAATATGCCTCATGCTTTAAAAACAAATGTAGCCACAGATTTGAGGGAGAAAGGGTTTTCAGTAATTATCAACAGAACATTAATTACATGCCTACTGTTATTATTTCACTATGTAAAGACCTAGCTGGCTGTAATTTTAATGCTGCATGTCACTCAAAGACAGCTCCATTTTCCAAAGAAAGCCTTAAAGTACTATGAAAATAAGAATTAAAAATAATACAAAAAACGCCACTGACAAAATGTCTGCCTCAGATGGCATTAAAAATGGGAAATAGAGGCTTACCATTCAAAAACTGAATGGAAAAGGACTGCAATAAAAGAAAAAACATCTGCTGTAGTTCTACCTTGAAGGACATGAAGTTTCCTCTTTGGCTCAGTTCATCAAACCCTTGAAGGGTATGTCTACACAGGTGACTGGTGACAGGCAGACACTTCTCCTCCCTCTCCAAACTGGCCACATAGGAGCCAAATCACATCTGGAGGCTGTGCAGAAGCACCAGCACAGCACCAATAGAGCGCTCCTGAGGCTGAAGGTCCCCTGTTGAGAGAAGGGGAGACCAAGTGCACCATCCCTGCCGATTCCTGATTCCTCAGCATGTTTTACTCAGGTGTTGGGTCAGACCCAGGAGCTCATCCAGCTGAAAACCAGGCCAAAAGCAACAGTGAGAGCAGATCTGCATTTGGCCAGGAGCAAGAGTCCTATCCCAAGCAGGAGGTCAGGGATGCACAGCCAGAGGTGCAGCAGGATGGCAGGCTGACCCCCTGGCCAGGCAGGAGCCCACATTCAGGGAGCAAGGTTTGGGCAGTGCCAGCACAGCTCCACATGGGCACAGGTGAAGAGCTCCAAACCATGACTGCCTTGGTGAAATAGCTGCCTGAGCCAGGGAAGTGAATGTGCTTCAGATTATCCTTATTTCCAGACACATCTGGTGATGCCTGACTCTTTCCATGACCTATTCCAAGTAATTTAGATAAGTTTAATCTCGCTGGACAACACTCAAACTTCCATTTCTTAAGCCTCCTTTGTGGACTCCAGACCCTTAGGGAAACAGAATGCTCTAATTTTTCATAGTGATAATGTGAAATAATGCAACTATAGGACAATGCTAACATTATCCCCTGCAGCTGCATTATTCCCAATATTTTCTTCCAAACACAGCAATACCAAAAATCATAGCACAATAAGCAACTGTCCCTAGATGAGTCAAGTACTCATCAGTACAGTTTTCTCTACCCCAGTGAGTTGTTCACGTGATCTGGCCCTAGAATAGGTCAAAATAACTTGCTAGAGTGGGAAAACCTGGCAAACTCTTCAGAACTAGGAGCTTTCTATGGGGGGAAAAAAAAGGGGTTTTTTCCAATAACAGTCTAATTCTACAGGCTGCTCCTCTGGAGCAAGGATCTACACTCTGCCACTGGACTTGAAATCATCAGTATCCAGAAGATTTCTGAAGACAACGACCACTTGTGTTCTCTACTGCACCAGGCAGACAAATGACAATTTCTGTGCCTTTGGTCCTACTGCCAACAGTCCCTGTCACAATCCTTCTGCCCTGTCATCATCCATGCTCTCCCTGCCAGCACTCCCACACCTTCCCAAATCACCTACCTCCCCAAGACTCAGCTTTGTCTGAATTGACTTTGGGGAAGCTACAAGAAACTTACCAGTCAAAGCTGCCTCCTGTAACAGAGCCACAAACTTTGTGCCTCTGTTAAGAGGCCATTTCCTACTATTTTTCTAGCTGATCTCTAGATAATTTTTTCCCAGCTGACATGCTATGGGCTCTATTTACTCAGCCTTTTCTCACATGGTCTTCAAGATGTTTTAAAACTACATTTCCCCACCACTAATTTAAACATGCCTTGTCAGGGATTAGACTTGAATCCTAAATTGGAAGAGCTGAAGAATTTGCAGCTTTGTTGCAATATCAGATGCATCCTCAAACATACTCTAAATATAGCAGAAGGCTGGCCTAAATCTGCTATTGCTTCATGTTTAATTCAGATACCTTTGAGTGAATACATCCCCACCTCCCTCAATTTTCTCATCCCCAATTCTCATCACCTATGCACTGAAATTTACGGTGACTTTAACTTAAACAAACACCCCAAAACACAGAGGAAATGTTTTAAAACACTATAGTTATGCAGAAACAAGTTGTCAGAACAACACAATAGATCTAGAGGCTAAAGCACTACCGTGCAGCAGGGATTTTACAACTTCCCTAAAGCAGTATCAGTGCAATTTTTAAACTGTGTAGTTCCTTCAAAGAGAAGACAAGTACTTAACTCAGAACGAACAGAACTCGCACTTTTCCAGTCAAGAACATTACAGGTACGCAGGAAACAATGATGCTTTTGATATGGCAGTGCAAATCAAAACAAACTCCAGCAGGAGATCTCTGTGCCACCAACTTCTTAAGTGGGGATGAAGGTTCCCAGAATGCCAGCACGCACAGAAAGTTACACTCTAAATTAACAAGCCAAAACAATACGAGCTTTGGTATCAAAAGTTTCTGGAAGGCCTTGCACTTTTTTATGTTTCTGGGGTCATCTAATAGTTCAATCGCACACTTGTTTTAATGCAAATTCAAATGAACCAGGATTAGAGCTGATAGGAACTTTGGAACACATTTTTTTAGCTTAATAATGATCTTCGGAGATAGCAAACTCTCAGCCTAAATAAAGATTCAAAATTAGCCTTTTGAGTGAATTTATAGTGCAACATTTCTGGGTGAACTCCCATTCAGTTTCACTGCTTCTCCCACAAGACACTGATCTGTCGTTAGTTATTTGTTTCCCTAGCTATGCCCTTAAAAGGCTCCAAGGCAAACAGATAAAAACAAATTGTTCCAAGTAACAACATTACTGAAAAGGACTGTATAAGACAAGACAAGGTCACATGTCTCTAGTTTCCAGAGAACCGAGGATATCCTCACAGGATCCTGTACCAAAATTTGCGTTTGTGGTGCCCTGCGGGTGGGGGGGCAGCAAGGATATCCAGTCATTTCCCAAGCAAGAGACAGAAAACAGCACCAAGGCTCTGAGTAAGGCTCCTTCCTCAAATGATTAATACTCTACTGCTGTCTAATACTACACTTCTATTAAAAAAAGGCAACCCTCCCCCGAAATCAGATTAGATCTCCCTTTATTTTTAACAGCATCGCACTGACGATGTACCCCCAGCCGGAGCCAACCCTGCGGCGAGGCAGGGCGGGAGCCGCTCGCCACATCCTCCCCTCGCTCACGGGTCGCAGCCCGGCTCCAGCTCGCCCACGGCAGAGCCCCGGTGCCCGGCCCGGTGCCAGGGGCCCGAACCGGCCGCTCCCGGCCCCACGGTACCTGCCCGGCCCGGCCCTCCCGGGCATCCTCCCTCTCCAGCGCCGCCTGCCCCTCTCCCTCGCCCCCACACCACCTTCTTGGGTGCTTTTGGGTTTTTCTTTAATTTGCTTCCCTCTGCCGTGCCCCAGCGGGTTGTTACCTTCAACTGCCGCTTTTCCGACCAATTCCTGTTTCCAAAGCGCTGCCCCCCACCTTCCCCAGCACGCAAGCAACTACCGGCAAAGAACAGAAGGAGGAAAAGAGGAAAAAAAAAAATAAATAAAAAAATACCCCAAATAAAATTAACAAACCTCTGGTGGCGCTCCGGGTGTGACAGTGTGTATCCGGCCGGGGGAGGAGAAGGCGGGAGCAGCAGCGCCTGCCCCGCTGCTCGGAGCGCGGACCGGGGGAGGATGCGCGCCCGCCCGGGAGCGGAGCGGGGCCGGCCGGCTCAGCGCCGCGGGCTCTGCAGCGGGAGCCGCGGGCACGGCCGGGCCGGGAGAGAGGGCCAGCCCCGGCAGCGCTCGGGCCCCGTGTGCCCGTGAACCCCCGCCGCAGGCCGCCCTTTCCTCCGCGGCCGCCGGCGCCCCTCAGCTGAGGGGCACAGGCGCGCTGGGCGGCCCGGCCGCTCCCCGCCGCGGCCGTGCCGCAGGAGCTGCGGGCGCGCCGCGCCAGCAATGCAGGCACGAGAAGAGGCTCCCGCTCTCCCTTCCCTTCTCCCTCCCGGAGAGCTCCCCTCCTTACCGGGCTGCCGGGGCTCCTCTGCCGCCTGCGGGCTCGCTGGGGCCGGAGCGAGTGGCGGCGGCGGCTCCTCCTCAGCGCCTCCCCGAGCCCCTTCCCCACCCTGGTCCTCCCCCGCTCCGCCTGCGCCGTGAGCCGCGGGCCGGGAATGCGGGCAGCGCGGCCGGGCTGCGCCGAGCCCCGCAGGCAGCCGGGGGAGGGCGGGGGAGCCCCGAAAGCTCCTAAATCTGTGCTGGAGGGGCAGGGCGAGCGGTCCCCCGGGTGTCCTCCAAGCTCATTACACCTCCTTACTCTCTTCAGCTCGCAACAGAATTTACGGCTGCGATTAAAATGACCACGAAGAATGTTGTGCACAGAAAGAGAGTTATAAAAGAGGCATATTAAGTTAATTACGCAATTTGTCATATAAGCGTTAGGGGGAAAACCGAGATATGCAGCATACATACTCAACCCGGAGCAACTGCTTTTGCCACCAATATTAATTCTCTCGCTTTGGCAATAGAAGATACTCCCTCAGATCTTTTAAATTCAGCATCAGTATCAGCAAGATGTGACGCTTTTATAGCCTCTTATTACACTTACAGCATGTTTGAATATTAATTAATTTTACGAGGTTGTGTTTATTTCATGATTTCCTTGTGTCTATTAGCGCTGGGGACAAGCCAGCCCGAGAGAGGTTGGGAAAGCTGCTGGCTGGTGAGTGAGGCGGTAGGAGAGCTGTCAGCAGAGCACCGCGCACAAAGGATCGGGTGCTGCAGCTCTCCCACCTCTGCTCCTGCTCGGGGAGCTTACAGGCTCCAGGAGTGAGACTTCCAGGAGTTACAGGTGCCTGCCACTTCCACTTGAGACCTACCAGTGCCTGTTGGCACACCTGGGCACGGTCTAAGACTAGGTGGAGTCTCCAAAGTCTCTTCCCGTTTTCACCATGTTCTGCCAGGTGTCCTTACAGCACACGTGCCACTCCCCTTCATGTGGCACAGGATGTAGGGCTCTAAGACCCAGGCAGACCATAAAAATCCAACCAGGACACACGGTCTGTCTCACCTGCTCTCTACATTACACCTGTGGATCGGAGTAGGGTCGTACAGAACTGTGCAGGCAATTCACCCCACAGAAATGGGTGTGATATAGAGCACCTCGCCTTTATAATTCATGCAGATGAAAGGAAAGCTTTGCCTTCTCCAATACCCAGGTGCTGTCACAGTGGTTTGGAGCACTCAACAGGAGAGTGGAAGCTCTGTTTCAATTTCATTTTTGCATTTACAAGGAAAAACAATCTATAGCTTCTTTTACGGTTGGACTCAGTGATCTTAAGGGTCTTTTCCAACCTCTGTGATTCCAGCAAAGGAGTTTCAGATTTCATTCACTGGAAATGTAGCAGGAGGAAACTTGCAAGGAAAGAAACCACAGGATGTGGTGGAGGAGGCCCCAGCTGTCTGAGAAAGTGACTGATGGTTGCTGGGATGGTTCTGAGTAAACAGTTTTGGTTGCCTGCATCACAGGCATATTCTTTTAACATAAACATCTGCCTTGACAGGCTGGCCAGGCTCTGTCGAGACTGAAAAGGCCATACCTGAACTGATGGTGACTGTTTGACACCAAAATGAGGAACAAGTAGACAAAGAAGTGAATTAAAAGAATAGTCAGTGAGGGGTGGCTTTGTTCGAAGACCGTGATCTTGCTGTTTGAAAACAAACCAGATGGAAAGTTTTTTGGAAGCCCAGAATGAGAGAGAACTATTGCAAGTATTATCTTTCAGGACACCAAATAAAGAGCTTGATAAGCATCATTTCCTTCAGAAACTCTTCCAAGAGACATTGAATAGGAGACATACAAATCTGCAAACTTAGAGAAATTCCTTTGGGAAGTTTCCAGCCAGCAGGCAGGCTAGAAGAACAGTTCCTAACTGAGAACCAATTAGGACATTAGATTGCTCGTGTGTCAGAGTCAGTTCATGACAGCTTCCCAGAAATCTCTAGAAAAAGAGCTGAGAGCATGATTTGATTAAGGAAATGAAGAAACATCAGGGAATTGTGCCAACCTGAGGAGTCTGCCCTTTGAACCCAGGAAATGAAGGTAGCAGTGAAGCTCTCAAATGTGTCAAGGGTTGGGGAGAATGTGGAGGCTTCAGCTCGAGAAGCAATAATAATCTGTCTGAAGCCTTGTGGGAGTTTGTAGGAGAAAAGTGTTACATGCTATTTTGGAATGAGGCAGACAAAGATGAACTGCATGAAAAGAGCAAGAAGTCAAAACATCTGCAGGTTCCTCTAAAGAGGATGCAAGTAGTTCGATTCACTGGGAAATATGCTACAGGTCCACCAAACTCACTCTGGAGCATCTATTTTTTTGTTGTTTTTTATTTCATTTAATTAAAAGATAAGCTTTCCTTGGCTCCTTCCCAGATGTCAGTTTTTCTCTGAATTCTTGCCAATGCAAGCAATTCAATCTTGGTGAGGTACTCACTCTGAGCAAAGCAATCATTTTTCCATTAAGCATCCAGAGGGGAAAAGAAATATAACAGAAAACATGCAAAAGTAATTAACCTTGATTTTTCTCCCCCAGAAATTTCTACCTGTAGCTTTGCAAAATAGAAGCTTGACCTCTGAGATTTGTGTTTGCTTCGAGGCTGGCAAAAAAGAAAAATAAAAAGTCAAATGCAATAACTATTATGTTTATTCTAAGCAGAAAATCATATCTCTATTAAAATGATTTTTACCTACCACTCACTCCTACTTATGGCTGCCCAGCTTCAGTGATCTGAGGGGTTGAATTGAAATCTTTTTTACATAATGCTTATTTAGCAACAAAATGTTAAATGGACACCTGTTATCTCCATGGCTTCCAATACTCACTTCTTATATTTCTGATTTATAGAGTCAGCTTGCCCTCTAACCTTTTCTCCAATATGGTTTTTCCTCTGGATTTGGAAAGGGTATATCTTCTGCAGTTTTTAGATGCCCCAGACTAAATGATTCCATGATTCTATAATACAGACCAAGTGAAGCAAACTGAAATATAAAGGAAGATGTTGATGATTTCTGAATCATCTATTAGACAAATGCTAAAATTCTGATTAATGGAGTGCCATATATTAAAGAGTCATAAAGGAGTCAAACTCCAAACAGAATATTCATTGACACATATTGCAAACATGTTTTAAAAAATCATTTTGCTACCGATAAATATTTTTTTTTTCCTTGTGAGAGGGAGAGAATTAATAAAATAATGTTGTTTTTATTTTCATTAAAAAAAAAAAAATTCCAAAGATGTGTTAGCCTTCAGCCAAGGTACAGGTGAAGATTAGGGACTCTGAGAAGAAAATTTAAAAAGAAAGCCTACAATTAATGCAATTAATATTTAAAAGTAAGAAGATGTTATTAACAGATCTTGTCATCTGTCAACCTGATCAAGTTGTATCAAACCTGGTGTTTCTGATGAAGGAAGATCATAGCTATGCATGGAAATCTGCCAAAGAGACTTTGGACAGGTTGATTTCTTAAATAATAGTAATTTAACTGACTTACAGCTTCCTCATGTGGACATGATACCTGAGGTGAAAGTGGCAAGTTGTTGAATGCAAATTTAAAAAAAATAATAAAAAAGACAAATGTTGATTTTTTTAAAAAAAAGGATCCTACTAGTGCAAGTACTGCAGTGCACAGAGGGGGTCAGGCTCTGCTCCCAGGGAATAAGGGGCAGGCAAGAGGAAACAGCCTCAAGTTGCACCAGGGGAGGTTTAGATTGGATAATAGGGAAAATTTCCTCACTGAAATGGTTGTCAAGCATTGGCACAGGCTACCCAGGGCTGTGGTGGAGTCACTATCCCTGGAAGTGTTAAAAACATGTAGATGTGGCACTTGAGGATGTGGGTTAGTGGTGAATTTGGCAGTGCTGGGTTAAGAGTTGGACTTGATGATCTTCACAGGTCCTTTCCAACCAAAACCATTCCATAATTCTGTGATTTGGAATTCCTCGCTGCTTTTCACCAATTTCACCGGCAGCACTGAGTACTGAGTAACCAGCAGTGAAATGTCATAGTGCTGCAAATAATTAGTTAAATAGCTCATGTTTTCAGGTCAAATTATGCCTAAACAAATAACAGTCTGTGTGTGTCTGAAGTGCCTCCCATCACAAAATGCCAAGCCACTTTGCATTAAGTGATTGATGCCAGACACAAATAGGCTCCTTGTCACATGAGCCTTAATCTTGCTTTTTAACCATAGATCTTAAAATGTTTGTACTGTAATCTTTCAACTTTTTCATGGAAATCCAAAGGTAGATTGGTTATTTCCTCATTGGCTAATCTCTAAACCTGTAAATCTACACTTGTAAGCCATTTTCTGCTTGCTATGGCAAGTTTTAAATTTTTTTAATCTGTATCCAAAGCAGTTCGATCTGGAAATGAGGACAGAAATGTGAGCTGAGAACATCCCATATTTTCTGTATTTCAGAAATGAAACCGAGCTTCTAAAACCTTACAAAAGTCAAGGAAAACTCAGTGCTGGGCTATGCATTTACCAGGCTTTTTCATTTTATTGGATTTTCCCATCCCAGAGTACAATTAGAGAAATATTAACATGAGAGAATTCCTAGTAGTATTTTGCAGAAAGTCAGAAATGTATGCTACGTTTTCTGAAGGCACTTATTTTTTTTATATATATGAGATCATGCTATCCATTATTTCCCACTGATGTCTGGCCTATGATATTCCAGATATTCCTTGAGAATTCTAGAGAAAGTGCAGACACCTTGGCAACCCCTCTAAAGAAAGCACAAACCCAGTTTATTCATAAAATTACCACAGACTATTGTATCATCATAATAATCAGCTACAATATACAGCTTGTTACTTCTGTGTCTCATTTGGTAGTATTAATTTTTTACAAGTGCAGATTTTTTTGTCTTTTTGCAGTTGGATAGCACAGGCTCTTCCTTCAGATATTTTCAATTCCTTACTGACATTTCTTCCTGATACAATGGTAAATATTATTAATTCATTATGAAATTTTGGGCTCCAAAACACTTAAAAAGTTCTGAAACAAATATCTGTGCCATGATCTACTGTACAGGAATTCACCTATCCCTGACCACTACTAGAAGCACAGGCTTTAAAAGAAGATTTTTTTTTTTGTTTGCTGAGTTTTTTTACATCTCATGCAATGTAAAAAAAGACTGAAGCGAAATTGAGACAGCAACAAGAGAAAAAGAGAATCAAGAGAAAAAAGAGCAACATGGGAAATGATCTCAAGCTATAATATTGTAAAGTCAGAAGTCAACACAGCAAGAATTAGGATGATGATCCTGTTTAAATAGCAGAGGGCAATAGTTTCCAATGGATTGCCAGCTGCCCAGCCAGCAGGACCAACATCTGTGTGCATGGGGGTGGTAGGCTTTTAGGAAAGCCTGGGGCAGTCTTCTCAAGATTTATAGGATTCCTTTGCCTCTCAAGATCTCTATTCCCAACATTTGCCCAATCTAATTTGTCAGGAAGAAGAAAGACAGGTACATGTTTGAGCAGATCGCCATCCTTTTGTTAAAAAGTAATCCAATCTAAATGAGTGAAAATATGTGTGTGTTTTTTGAAAGCTGCACTTCCCAACATCCTCAGGCTGTGTGGAGAACTTAAGCAAAATAGAACCCCTTAAAAGCCAATTATTCAACCAAAGAAATCAAAATTTCAGGCTGCCTAAATTGCCCTGATGAACTTTCTTCATGCACTGTTTTCACTGCAGGAACATACTCACATCACAGAAAACACAGCTGAACTATGATAGCCATAGTTTAACAAAAATGAATATTAAATTATTAATTATGCAGAAATGCAGATATGAGTTGTCAGAAAAAATCAGGATGAAAGGTTTTTCAGTTTTCAATTTCTCAGAATTCAAAAGAACACTCAGCTGTTTTTAGCTATTCTCTTTCAAAGGGCCCTGATTGTGAACTGGAAAAAATAAGAATGAGGACCACAACAAAAAGAAGACAACAACTTGCAACTGAGACAAAAATCAGAGAGCTCAAGTACCTGTGGCAATCTGGGCAGTTGGAGTAAGATGTGGAAAGATGATTGGATGCTTTTGTTTTGTCCTTTTAACTACCACGTAATAGCAACCCTGTGAACAATGAATATATGTGTAAAAACATTTAAACACAGACATGACCTTCTGAGTACAAAGAGATAATAGCTAGATATTAGTATTTTTCATATGTGACCCAGGATCTCTTTTATTTTAGTCTGGTAGGAATGTTTTTTATCATATAAACAAATCGTTATTTTGCCTTCAGACAGTCTCACTGGTAGCTTACAGTGGCAGCTCATTTCAAACAGGCTGCTTCATTCTCTTCTGTGCTGCTGTATTTAGTTACTACAGCATGGCATTACCTGGGGTAGCCAATACTGCATTTGGAATAAACAATAACAATTTATTGAAGCATGAGATGATGTTATTCATTTCTATCTCAGGCCACCGTGTGCACGCATGAAGTAACAGAGCACTGAGCCCAAAACACCTCAGAAAGTCCTGTCCTCCGTGTGTGTGTGTGTGTGGATTTTCAGCAATTCCATTTTCTACTAAATCCTTCCACCTCTTCAGCTTCCAGTGATGTGATCAGATTGGTGATCAGCTGTGTTGTTCAAGCCCTCATTCTGACTACCCTGTGTTGAAATGTTCTGCCACCACAGAAGATGATAGGATGGCACATCCAGTCCAACCTTGTGGGCAGTACAGCAAGGTACTTTCATAAAGTAACTTGAATTTCATAAGGCAAGACGAGACAAATGCATCAACCTCGTCTGTGCATAAATACTCCCTTAGCAAGTGCTCTTTGGGCAATCAGGATGTTTGATTCTTTCACTGGAAACACCTTCACTGATAATTGTGGTGGTTGTCAGGCTTTTCCATTTTGACCCTGCAAGTGTGGCCCTCAAGAGGTTTATGAGTAGGTAAATCTGGATTGAGTTTTCATACTTTGAAATGTAAAAAAAAAAAGAAAACATCAAAGCAAAATAAAACAAAAAGGAACTCCAAGCTGCCTGTGTGATTTTGCAATTGATCACTGAGAATGCTCATTTTTCTTACATGAAAAGTTATTTGTATGAAAAAGAAAGAAAGCTTGAGAGAACGCTAAATTTGCTTGTCTTTCATTATACAGAAGAACAGAGAGAGGAAATTAACTTTCAGAAATTACAAATAATTAGGAAGCAATGAAATCAACAAAGCCATAATCTTCTACTGATTTCACTACTCACGTGATTACAAAATTATATAGAAAAATTATACTTGAAGGTAAACTTTAAGAAGATTTGTTGTTGTTTGTAGCTATTTTTTAGTTTAGAAGTCTTATATAATGGATTATGGACAGCACAGGCAATTTCAGCAACCTGGGCTTTTTGAAGGATTACTTTTCCTGCTTCTGAATTAACTCAAGTAAAAAGATTAGATTTCATAGCAAAGATTAATATATGTACAAATTATGGGAGGAGAGACAGTGCTGAAGCTGAATTATTCCATCATGTCCAAGAGGATGCTAGGAGAAAAAACAAATCAGCAAAACCTCCAGGAAACACTGTCTGTGTGTGGAGTTGGAAAGGTAAAGGCTTAGTTTAATTAAAATATGCAATGGGGGGAGAGGTTGAAGAAACCCACAGAAGATGTTAGGCAGCACCAGGGATGCCTGGTGGATTTCTGGATTATCTGACATGGACAGAGCATCCCGTCTCTGTCCACTCCTTTTTCAAACAACACCTAGGCTAAGCTTTGCAATACATGGCTTAGAAATTGCCCCCCTTGAAACCTGCAATGCAGAAGGCTCAGTGCTCTCCTTGCTGAAGTTATGAGGCAAAAAGGAGAGTTCTTTACCATCCAGCTTTGAAAGAAATTGGAGAAAACAATTCTCTCCACTTCAGATGGAAAATGCATTGCATGATTCAGCCTCCCTGTTTGGATCTGAAGGTAGTGACACTGAAGTGACACTGAAAAATGGGTGTTGAGCAACCTCACAGGTGTCACTCAAACCCTTCTTGTAGCAGCAAGTTCTGAGTCTTCAGGACAAATGCAAATGTCAGACATTTATTGGACCTGCAAAGTTGTTTCCAAAGCATTGTTTGAATGTTCATCAGTGTTAGGCAGAAGAGAAGGGAAGTCCTAATGGAGGCAGGATGACAGCTTTCCACCCTGAGGGGGAGAATTACTTGGCAGCAGGAGCCTCTCTTTTCCTGAACTCCTTGCAGTCCTCATCCATACCAGTCATCTGGCTTTGAAACCTCCAGTCATCATTATTCACTCTATTCCTAGCTTGACATTTTCTTCAGCAGAATTTCATATGGCTTCTGTGGCATGTTATTGTTTCTTTTATGAATGTTAATAAGATTTTCCTGAAGGGAACTGTAGGAAAAAAAAAAAAAAATTAAAAAAATTTAAAAAAATAAGGAATTGAACAATTTGACTCCTGACAAAACCAGAAACTAATACATAAAACAAAAATCAATCAGTAAAAACAGCTCTAGATTTTAAAGTAAAAAAATGCATTATCTACTTTACTAAAATATTACCCTAGCATCTTGAAATGTTAATATGGAGGAGTAGAGAATTAGTATCATGTTGACAATGGAAGACATGGGTAACTGAGAGGAAGCTTAAAATGAAATTTGTCTTTCTTCAGTCATACTACTTTCAAGATTGAATTTACATGCAAGAAACAATCCCACTGCTAAACACTTACTATTACCATTGCTTCAGTAAAAATGTGTGGGACATATGTGGAATATTGCAATCCAGGGAGGAAAAGAAGGAAGCATTTTTTTCTTACAGGTGATGTGCTGCCAGTGTTTGAGGCTGCAAAGTGACACTGACTTCGTGCTGTGATGAAAATACACCCTTGGGGGTTTGTGTGCTGGCATAATGAACTGCTCCTAATATATATTGTCTGACTATTACCCAAAGCTTTGATCATTCTTGAGCACAGAAGAACCTTCTACATGGTGAATGATGAGGCAAAGTACCCAGTTGTTTATTTTTGGCTGTTGTGCATCAACTATGATCTCTTCACTTTGTTTTATTCAAACCTCAGTTTCTCCCAACAGAAAATGAATATATTAAATTCTGTCAGCCTCATAAATATGGCAGGAGGATTAATCAATCTGCTTTTACAAGAATCTTGAGAGACTAGAACTTTTTGAAACTGTTTACTTCCAGAAACTTTTTCCTTCTTCAGCTGCCTACCATTTTTCAAATAAGTTACTCCAGCTTTTCAGAAACATTTTTTTTAAGCTGCAGATAATTTAAAGCAGAGGAAAATTCTAAAAATACTCTCAATGTGTGAATATAGTTCCTCAAAGTTTATTTTCTTAGCTGTATTTACTAAAGCCATAGCACTTCAGGGATGATGTAAAAATGTACATGAAGATTTGCAGACTTTTCTGACATGCACTTTTCCTGAGGAATAAAAACTGTAAGGCTTTACCAGTGTATTAGCTAAAACTGTACACCTAGGTAGGGTTTAAATCATGAGTATTTAAAGGTCTGTTGGATCAAGGTCAATATTCTTTTTGAAAACAGATGTGGCTATAAATAAATAAGACTCCCTCCATTTTGTAAGAAGTAAATCTTACAAATATACCCAAGTATATACCCATTACTTGCATATACCCAAGCAATCAGGTTTTCAGCATTTTGCAAAAAGTGTGAACTACCTTGTTTACATCATTCTTTCTGAAATTCCAAGGAATTTCCCCAGGAGACAGTATACCTTTGTGGACATGCATATCCCAGCAGGGTCCTAAGGAAAGATAGGTAAACATTGTCTTATTATTTCAGTGGAAATATTAACAAAAGCTAAATCTTGAACATGGCTTTTAGAACTAGGATTTTGAAATCTCTGCCCAGTGGTCACTTTGGCAGCTTGAAAAAGGAGACAGCTCATAAAAACTGCTTCCAAGTCATTATTAAATGGATCAAGGAAAAATATGTGCATCAATTAAATAAATTTTTAAAAAGAAAAACCATCACTGGGCACAAGATGCCCAAATATCTCAATAACAAGCCCCAAATAAAGATGCTTTTGAAATCTTGCTGTGAGTTCAAGGGAACAGTTAGCAGAGCAAATTAAACACACCACTTGAGGGATGATGTTTAACCATACATTTTGGCAACTTCCAGCAAGCACAAACTGCATCACATTCTCAGAGTCTAATTTAGTATTTTGAGCTGGGGCATCTTCTGCCCTTGGAGCCTCATTCTTCTGGATTCTGTAAGAAGGGCACTTTCCTTCTCTGGATTAATATTTTAATGGCTTTTTTTCTAATTGTTCTGCTTGCTGCTGTGAGTTAGATTGCCTGGAAGCGAAATCTGTGTGACTCAATCATTTGTATATTCTAAACAGAGATGGAGAGAGGGGAAGGAAGTAGCATGAATAAAATATAAAAATAAAATGCATTGCTTTGTCTGACCTGCTTTAAATGCCAGATTAATGTCTGCTTGATTTAGGTTTATTTTTTTCCCCTTGTTTATCTAACAAATGGTTTCATAGCACTGTGTTGAGCACAGTTCATTTTACCACTAAAGCCCTGGATCCCAGTAGGGGTTATTAGTACTACAACAGGAGCTCTAAAAGCTCAATACCATGAACACAAATCTTTTTAAAGAGAAAAGATTTCATGTGCATCTCTCCTGAATCAATTTAACTCTAAAGCACCTTCTCTAAATTGGAATATGTTTCCTATTCATTTCTTGAGCTATTGTGTTTAAATAAAAGCTTCCTTATGGTTCATTTAGTTTTACTACCTGTACTTTAACCACTGGACCAAGGAACACAAAGACCTGGAAGTCATGATTCCTGCTCTCTGTACCCAGCTCTGTCATTCTCCTAGCACTCCCTGCTGTTTTAATTTCCTCAGCAGAGAGGGAGGAGGTGATAAAATTTTTAGATATTTAAAGCAATTTATACCAAATCTGTGGCTGTTATTAAATTCCAAAAGGTTGGCTTCTGCTTTATCTCCTGTCATAATAAATTCCAGTCCAGGAACATTTTACAAATGATAAAGTTATTGCAGCCCTTCTTTTAGAAAAAAGCCAGAAGGGATCCCATCCTGTCAGCTTCTTTTGCCCAGAGCAGCTGTGGCTGCTCCATCTCTGGCAGTGTTCCAGGCCAGGTTGGGTGGGTCTTGGAGCAACCTGGGATAGTGGAAGGTGTCCCTGCCCATGGCAGGGGAGTGGAATGAGAAGAGCTTTAAGGTCCCTTCCAATAGAATATGGTTCTGTTATATAATTTAGCTATAATATAGAGCATTCTGCAGAGATTCATTAGTAGAACTGATCAAAATTTGCATTTCTATTTTTTGGTTAAGTTTTGAAATTTGTCCTTGTTTAAATGAAGAATTAAAGATCAGTTTGTGGAACTAGTTTGCCTTTGGTTTTGTTTTGCAGAGCTCAGAAAATGTCATTGAAGAAAATTGCTTTAGGGAATTTGCCATTTTTAAATTGCACTTTGAAATATGAAGTGTCAACCAGAACATGGCATTTAAAAAAAAAAAAAGTTAATATTTAGTGATTTTTTACTACTAACAATAACAACATTAGAGTAATGGTGCTGCAAGTAGTCTATTTTAGTATGAAATAAAATATTTGAGAACTTAAAAATATTATGGACATCCAAGTGATTGTGGTGTCCTGTGTCTGATCTGAGTAAGGCCAGATGAAAGAGAACAGACAAATGGGAAAGATTAGGAAAGAGTAGGATAACCCTCATCTCACCAGTATTAATTAGATAAATAAGAATTTGCACTGAGATAATCTGTGAGCATGTTGTTTATTCTCAGGAAAGGAAAAGGATGGGGGGCATTGGGGGGTTCTGTGTCTGTATTACATTTCTGTGAAGCCCACATTGTGACTAGAGTGAACAATTAGGACAGTAATTGATATATATAGTATATATTTTTATGTATGTCTATATATATAGTTAGGCTTCCTCCTTCTCCTCCAATGGGCAGCTTCATTCAGCCAGAGCAAACCTGTCTTCACAGAGCCCTTCTGCAGTCCCTGAAAAGGGAGGCTCATCCAAAGTCTGACACAGCACATCCCTACAGTCCTGAAAGGCACACTGGGACAACTTCTCAGTTTTTCCTCAACCATAATGCAATAATCTTATCCTCTATTCCATGGGTACCTCTAAGGGTGCTGCAATGTGTACCTCAGAGCAGCAAGCATTTTCACAGTGTATTTGAATTCAGCTTGCAGGATTTGTCACCTGCAGTAAGAAATTGTTAAGGACTGCTTCGAAAAGAAATTGAAAATCACTACTTTAGATGCAGCCTAATAAGATTGTCCTTGTGGATCTAAAGTTAGCTGCTGTGAAAAAGCTTATATGCTGTTTTCCATTTTCAAAGCTGTGCAAACATGTGAGATTTAATCCACTGGATGAGCTCTGTGAAAGCTTAGATCTTCCTGCAGCATTGCACTGCGTGGTGTGACACACTTACATAGCAGTTCTAGGATGCACCCAATTACCAATGCCTTACTCTGTACTCTGATTTCAGCTTATTGCCCTACACTGCTTTGCCACATTTTCTCTCCTTTCATTTTTCCTTTCATAAGGATTCTTTGCTGCCATCTACCTGGCACAGTCAATTACAGCAGCACAAAATGCTACTGAAGCAGAACAGTAACATCCAACCTTCACTTGACAAGGTGCAAATCAACTGTACGAGTATTTTCCTGTGTTCTTTTTCTTTTCTTGAACACCTTTTAATGACAGTCAAATTCTTTCACCACAACACTGAGGTGACCATACTGCTGCTGCATAGTTTCCAGTTTTGGAAAGTGCTGGAGCAGGGCAGAGCTCCTTTGAAATAAATGAAAATTTATAGTGGCATTGTGCAGCTTGGTTTGGGAAGATGTATTTTCCATTTTGATTGGTTGTGTATTCAGATTTATTTTGTTGATAATGCAGGAGAACATCTGTGCATGTCCAGATCTCTATTTCTTCCCGAAGCTAAGGAAAATATATCAGAGGGGTTAATTCACCTTATTCACCAGCAGGGAGGAGTGGAGACACCGTGTAGAGAAGGGATTCACCAGTGAACTGCTTTCTCCATCCCGAGGCCCTGAAGGTGCAGGAAATGCTAATGAAAGGTGAGAATGGTGTAGCAACTTCCTGACTCTGGTAAATGCAGTCCCAGCCCAGACAGATCAGTAACCTTCCAGCTCACTCTTCCTTCAGCAGCTCAGCTGGCTCTGCCAGTTTTTGCAGTGAGCTCTGATTAAGCTGGGTGTAGCAAAATACATCAGTCGAGGAAACAAAGGCACCTTTCCCTTGCTGTGTCTGTGTTTGCAGAACAGCAAGCATGTCAGAACAGCCCTGCGTGGTGTGCTCTGTGGAAGCAAGAGGATGAATGGAAGGCAGTGTTTCAGGGTATGGCTGCTTTGGAAATCATCCATCCAACCAAAACACAGCCAGATACAGAAACAGGAGGTGTTCCTGCTACATGGCTTAGTAGCCAGGTCATGTTAAATGACAGTGATCAGGCAACCCCTATTTTATCAGGGGTTAAAAGCTTGAGCTATCACAATTAACTTTATATGGTTGATGGGTAGTGAGAGAAGCTGTGCCTCATATCTAAAATTATATTGAGGAGATTGTAGTTTTTTTTCAACAATAACTCTCAGCCTAAAGAACAGGAATAGCAAGAGAGCAGTATCACGTATGCTGGCTGTATTGCCTTTTGTATGATTATCAGGAATGGATGTGATGCATGCTATCACTAAGCAGCACCAACTGTAACAAGTAACTGGTTTTGGAATGTTTTGGCTTACAAGGAACTTGAAGAGTTAAAAAAATATTTTAGCAAGGGTTTTAAAGGGTGCTGTCTCTTCCAACCTTATTTTTTTTTTTCCTTTTTTAAATTTATTTAAATCAGTAGTTTATCAGTTTAAATTCAGTTTATCTGGTCTGTTTCAATATTCTGTGCAAAGAGGATGCTTGTCATCATCTAGACATGTTGTACCACCCTGGTTGGTGATATTCCACAATAAACTCTGGAGGGTGTTCCAGAGAGAAAGCTCTCAGACATCTCAGTAGGCTGCTGAACTTTTTTACTTTCCTGATTTGAGCTTTGTACTTGCAGCATGAAAGACAGGCATGACCAGGTTCTTTACAGGGTTTGTGTGTGAGGAGGGTAAGAGGAGGAAACACCCACAAAATGATGAAGACAGAAAAGCCCCACAAAGCATCTAGAAAAGCCCACAGAGAAACAGGAAAAGTGGAGATGGTTAAGAAGCATGAATTTCTCAGAGACTGGCAGGAGGAGACTGTTGGATGGCATACAGGCTCCGTGCAACTTGTGAAGGAAAAGCTGACATACAAGAAAAGGTGTTCTATAAGGGATGTGCTGTTCTCTCCTCCTGCATCAGGTTAAATCGTAGGTGGGTGACTAACACAGGAGTGCTGCTGTCAGATCTCATTAGACTTGTATCCCTCACTGTAGGACCTTTTCTCCTGGGGTTCCCCAGAGCCTTTCTCCAGAGCTTCCTTTGGAGTCCAGGGCTGAGGAGGCACATGGCATATGCCAGGTGTAGGACTTCCTGGCAACTCAACAAAAGATGGACCAGATGAGTGATTTCAATGCTGAGCACAGAGCCAGATGCTGCCCAGATCTCAGGGGTGTCTCCAGATGTCCCTCAGTACCCTCATCCTGCAGTAAAGTGGCTTCTGGATGTGTGATATAGGCCTATAATTTGTTGACCTGAGACCACTAGGTAGAATTCAAATTTTAATCCAATTACCTTTGTGAAGATGTCACTGAAATGTAAAGATAGCCCAGTTTCTTTATATGTGAAATCACGTAGTACATGAAATCACTAGGTTTTTCTGGGTTTGTTTCTGTAACAAAGATGAAGGCTGATTTTAGAAGTACCTTGCTAATGAGTATATTTTTTCTTCAACATTTTCTTGAAGCAGTGTTATTTATTGCAAAACCATTTTGTCCATTTGCTTCTCTAGTGAATTTTTTATTATGAGTCATTTACTCCTTTAGCTATGTTATCTTTAGCATAATGATTTGCTAAGGTTCCTGACCTTATTGTGTTATTATTACAGAGATACTGCAGTTCCAAAGGTGCAATAGTGGATCAGCTCAGTGGAGATTTGAATTCTGCACCCCTACACTGGGCCATTAGGTAATGCTGCTTGCAACCCCTAACTGCAAATCAGTTGGTATTTACAGCTGTGGTAATGTTTTTTGAGATCCAAAGAAAATATAACCTGAAAAAATTATTCTGGGAATACTTCTTCACTTGTGAATTCTCCCATTGGAAGATCAGTGCTTTCTTCTGGACTATCAGTCTTTTGCCAGAGTCAGAGACTTGGATGACTGCTCACAGCAGAAATTATGTAGAATAACCACTGTAGTCTAAATTAATACTTTGCCTTAGCCTCATTTGAGGTGTATATATTTAATATAATTTCCTAAATAAAGCCATGAGAATCTGAAAGAAAACTGGTTTTTGTGGGGTCTCTATGAGAACTATAAGGGCAATACTTTCATTAAAATATACATTTTTTTAATCACCTCTATACCTTGTTATAGACAAGGACACTTCCTTAGGGGAAGGCAGCATCCAAAGGACCTGTGCAGGGACATGCAGATGCCAAAGGGGGCTCTAGAATAGTTGGACACACTCCAGCCTCCCATGCTGGGACAGGGAAAGAGCTTGAAGAGGCTAAAATAAAAATAAAATTAAAGAATAAAAATCAGAATAGAATAAAATAAAGAATAAAAAAAAAAAAAAAAGAAAAAAAGAGAAATAAAAACAAAGGAGGAAAAATTAGGAAAAAAAAAAAAAAAAAAAAGAGAAAAATATATAAATGAGAAGAAAGACTGAGAATAAGACACCTGGAAAGAGAAGAAAGAGGAGAAGAAAACCAGGAAGGTGAAGACAAACAAGGAGGAAGAAAAATAGCAGGAAGGGGAGAAATGAGCCAGAGAACCAAAGCCTAGGACAGAGCAGTGATGCCCAACACAAGTGCTCAGCACCCTGTGCCTGATGCCCAGTCAATCCCACCAGGGACCAGCCTCTCCTGACCAACTTTCCCAGTTGTTAGACTCAGCAGGATGTCCTATTTTCCGGAATACTCCTCTGTCCAATCCAGGTCAGCTGTCCTGGACATGCTCCCTCCAGTCACCTCCCTCTTTGTCCCCTCCCTGATGGCAGAGTATGGGATACAGAGTGGCTTCTAGGAACCAGCAGAGTGCTTGAGGAGAGAAAGCCCTACTTAGAACTAACCAAACTATCCATCTGTAATAACAGCATTCCTAGCCTGTGTCCAAACCCAACACTGTGCCAGTTTCTGGGAAGAAAGGAAGCCCAGTCAAATCCAGAACAGTGGGAACACTCAAGACAGTTCTCTGCAAAAATCCTCATTTATTTAACACCAATGCTCCTGAGAAGATCTGACCTCCATCTGTAAACACATTTTTGGTAGTTGGAGGCCATCTCAAGGGAGCTTCCTGGAGATGGAGGAACTTCCTTGGTTTCAAGTGGATCATATCCATGGCAGTGGAAATGATCCATTCAGAAGCATGGAGTTTTCCCCACTGGAACAGTCACAGTGTGGTGAGAGCTGTAGGCTACCAACTAGTGGCTCCAAGATACTTCCTGCTGGGACACGAGCCTCTAGGAAAATCAGCTTGGAGAGAACTGGGATCCCATTTTTACTTCTCCAAAGGGCTGCCTCCCTCTGCAGTCCAGAAGCTCTCACGGTGATTCTGGGAGGGGTGAAGGCTCTTGACAGAAATATCCCAGGGGTGGAGATGTTCATCTTCATGCTCCTGCACTGCTGACTGCAGGGCACGGCCGGAATGAGCAGCAGTCCCGGGCTGGTGGATGAGATGTCTCAGAAGCTTCGCGGCTGTAGCTGGAGCTGCTGGATGTCCCAGCAGGGCAGAGGGTGCGGGGCTACAGCGCAGAGAAACCCAGAGCAGCGAGAGGCGAGCTCGGGATTCCCGGGAAAGCGAGCAGATGGTGATGGTGATACCTTTAAGCGAGGTAAGGTGTCAATACGGTCCCGGGTCAGTGGCTGCTCTCATGAGCAGAGCCTCACCTCAAAAGAAGAAGAGGAAGCAGCAGCAGCTCCGGACTGGGTTATGGCGGTGTCAGCAAATTCCCTACCCCAAGCAGCAGCTCCCACCGTCCTCCTCTGAAGCCCAGAGGGAGAGCGACTCTGTCTTTATCTGCCCCTCGGATGAGAAGTTCAACCAGATGCGCCACCCCCCCTCCCCACCCCACCCCACCCTGAGCTTGATCACTTCTTCTGTTTTCTTAGTAAGTACCCAGTTGTAAATGGTTCCTAGAAACTTACCGGCAAAAAATTGTGTAAGTAAAAAGGAACAAAAAAAAAGAAACCCAAACCCCGAAAGAATGCTATTCAGTCAAGGCTGGAGAGATGTAAAAAAGTTTCTAAACTGGAGTAAGTAGCAGACATACAGTCCTTTGGAGAAGAAATTGTTCTACAAGCACTTGTCTTGGAGAAAGAAAAACCTGATGTTGCTACGAGGAACTTTTTTTTTTTTAATAGTAAAAGAGGCAGAGAGAAAGGGGGAGGAAGGAGAAGGAAGGAAGGAAGGAAGGAAGGAAGGAAGGAAGGAAGGAAGGAAGGAAGGAAGGAAGGAAGGAAGGAAGGAAGGAAGGAAGGAAGGAAGGAAGGAAGGAAGGAAGGAAGGAAAAGGAAGGAAGGAAGGAAAAGGAAGGAAGGAAGGAAGGAAGGAAGGAAGGAAGGAAGGAAGGAAGGAAGGAAGGAAGGAAGGAAGGAAGGAAGGAAGGAAGGTTGGTTGCCTGCAGGGTGGCCAGACAGGGGTTACATAGAGCACATTACCCATGGATGGATGTTCACTGCATCTCTCACCAGAGGCTCTCCAATAGACACCCAGAGCATTTGTCCACCCAAACATTGGTAAGAGCCTGGCAATTGATAACACTATTGCTGTCATTCCCTCTTTGGAGGTGATAAGTTGGTGCTTTTAAATGTCCCCAGTCGAACAGTTTAACTTCCCTTCACAGGTGGAGAGCCCAGGTCCTCGCTTCAAAGGACAAAGCAGAGTGTCGAGGCATACCATACAGCTCCTATAACACAGTTCAAGAACACCACCAAAAAATTATAAGGAAAAAAATATACCATTTCAGATTCAGGAAATGGGAAATGGCAGCTCCTTGATCTACCTACATCTGAACTAACTCCTCCAGAGACTGAGCTAACACAATGATGCCATTGCTACTGAAGGATCTTGTCCAGCACCACACCAAGGCTCTCTTTTCTCCCATGCCACAACTGCATTTTCCTCAGAGCCACGCACTGGAAATTGGCAGCTCCAGCATATTTGCTCCTGGGACACATTCTTCTGGCATTGCCTTATTCATGTGGGCTGAACTCTCAGCTTTGCTTTTGGCTTTTCCTGCCCATCTGCACCCCCAGGGATGAGGCTGTTTGTCCTATAGCCGTGGCTGTGTGGGAGCAGGGACACCTGTCCCAAGGGCTGCCTCCCTCTGCATTCCAGCAGCTCTCACTGAGGCTCTGGCAGGGCTGAAGTCTCTTGGAAAAAACAGGCCTGAGACCTTCAGCATCCTGCTCCTCCACTGCTGATGCCACAGAGGTCCCTGCGCACATGAACACCACCTTTTCTCCTGCAGGAACCTCTTCCAGCACAACACCAAGGCCCTTGTCCTACAGCAGCACCACACCATGCGTAAAGCCGTGGCCTAGGAAGTGACAGTTCTGGAAATTGATACCGTGTGTCTGGCTGCAGGAAACACCTTCTGGAATGTATTTAGTCTCCAGTTTTGCTTTCTGGATTTCCCTGGCAATTGTGCATGATCAGAGATGAGCAGGTTCTTCTGATACCTGTGGGGAAATAACACAAAGACAATTTGGAATAAGAGAACAAGGAACGCTATTCAGTTAAGGCACGTGATGTCTAAAATGGGTTGTAAAATCGACTAAGTAGCAGAAGTAAGGTCGTTTGAAGATGAAATTGTTCTCCAAGCACTTGTCTTAAGAAAAAAAGTCCAATGCTGCTACTAGGGAATTGACCATGTATATTATTCCTTAGCTGTCACCTGAGCATTTCTACTATTGCCTATCCAGGCTCAAGCTATTCTAACCTGATAGCCAAAACAGTATTAAATCTATGTACATTTTTAAAAAAGGCTTCCAGGCAAATGAAGACTGGCTATGCGAATCATTCCTACCTCACAGATGCCCACGGATCTGAGGGTGCAGGCAGTCCTGTCCAAAGGGCTTCCTCTCTCTCCAGTCCAGCAGCTCACATGCAGGGTCTGGGAGCTATGGAGACTCTGCCGGAAGTCATCCACTTGTGGAGATCTTGCTCTTCCTGCTCCTGCACTGCCTTCTCCAGAGACTCAGCTTGATGTGGCAACGCTACTGCCTCTGCTGCTGGAGGATCTTGTCCAGCACCACACCAAGGGTCTCTCTTCTCCCATGCCACAACTGCATTTTCCTCAGAGCCACGCACTGGCAATTGGCAGCTCCAGCATATTTGCTCCTGGGACACATTCTTCTGGCATTGCCTTACTGGTGAGGGCTGGTCACACAGCTTTGCTTTGGGGCTTTTCCTGCCCATCTGCAGCCTCAGGCATGAGGGTGTTTGTCCCATAGCCGTGGCTGTGTGGGAGCAGGGACGCCTGAACCAAGGGCTGCCTCCCACTGCACTCTGGCAGCTCTCACTGAGGCTCTGGCAGTCCTGAAGGCTCTTGGGGAAATAAGGCTGGAAATCTTCCTCATCCTGCTCCTCCACCGCTCTGGCAGGGGCTTCCCTGTTCTTGGGAACTCCTTCCTTTTCTGCTGGACAATCTTTTATAGACCTATTCTGAGCGTTTTGTCCTTTTGGCTTGTGATAGGATTGGTGGATCAATGGACTGCAATCTGGGAGCTTCCAGACTATTACTGTTGGGACAAATTCCTACATTTTATTGTAATTTACTGGGCTCCCCTTTTTCTTCTGGGATTTTCCTGGCCATCTGCATCCTCAGGGTTTATTTGCTGCTGTTTCTTTGTATTCTTGTCATGTGTTAATGGATGCCCACTTTCTAGCATTCTGCTTGAAAAAAAAAATTTCATACCTTGAGTCTATTCTTCCACCTTTGAATACATCATCTCTTCTGTAACTCTTTACAGTGTAGAAATAGTTGGTTTAAGGTCTTTCTCAAAATTTTATTGTGACTCTGCTTTGTAAGTATTGCAAATGTTACTAGTTGATATCCTAGATTATACACCACCTGTTTCTAGACTATAATTTTGAAATATATAATACAATTCTTGATTTCCATTGTGTACATGATATAATTAGAAACATTTGTCAGGGTGTGAGGTTTTTTTTTGCAAAAACATGGTCAAGTTTTTCTCTGCTTATATTTTTCCCTTCTGAACTTATCTGTTTCCTGTTTTCACTTCCTCTACTCAGACGACCTTTCTTATGAATTATTGTTGTAATGGTTCTCCAATCCTTCCATACCCCTTTATAGAGATGTAAGTGTTGCAACATATAGTTATTAGATATTTTTTGTTGATTTATACTCTTGTAAGATGATAAAACGTGTAGTTTATATTTCTGTAGACTGCAAATTTTTTTTTACACTTTTAACGGAATATATATATTAAAAAAAGTTTGGATAACATAATTTAAAAAAAATAGTTTCATTATCTGCCCAGTGGCTGTAAAGTAGATCTATCATCTAAAAACAAAGCAAGCTTTTGACTTGACATACACATTTAGATTTTTTTATCCTGTATGAAATAATGGAGAAAAAAATATGCTATTGTAGTTTCGTCTTCAACTGCACATCACTTTTAACCTTAAGTGAAGACTGTATTCTTGAAAAGAACCAATTTAACCAGTGCAGCTCTAGACTAACAGATGATCAGAACCTTGGACTGGTAATTAAAAGCAGAAAACAGTCTGGCTGCCATCATGAGGCAACAGAACATTCTCCTGCTGTCATTCCGACTGTCAGAGTAAAACTGGAACTGAGGAATTCCATTCCATCACAACCATCCCTGTGCTGCAGATGTGGAGCCCTGATCTCAGAAATGATCAGAAATGCCCTTATCTCAGACATGCCAGAGGTGGCAGAGGTTTTCCATGTGTGAAGGCATCCTTCCTTCCCAGAGGTATTGCAAGTTCCCCTCTCCGCACTCCATTCCATCTATAAATTGAACACTGACAATCCATAAAGGTTATACACTACAACATTGGGATCTATTTTATTCCTTAGATAGATCTAAAGGAATCTGGAAGTTGCTCAGCCTCTTGTACCCTCTTCAAGTGAGCATTTGTAACTTTTCTTCCTACAGTAATCCAACCAAACTACTTTGTTAACTGCTCCAAGTAATTACCAGACAATTTTGCTGTGTTTTCCCATAATGTTTTATTAAACCCAAGTTAAATAAGTACCACTTTGCAAAAATTGACACTTTCATATTTGAAATTTCCAGCATACTACACAGATTGGATAGGTGATCTTCAAACTTCATAGGTAATATTGACCACAGAGTATCAATTGATAGGAACTACCAGGACAAAAGTTAATCCAATATACACTCCCAAAAGTTCTCCAATTTTTTTTTTCTTTTCGGTATTCTGGAAGAAACAAATTTAACATCACTGCCATGCATACAACAAAGTGACCCAGGCATGAGGATGAATGAGCCAGCTGATGGTACTTCAGATTCCAGTTTTCAAGGGTGACATTAGTGGGACACTGCTTGGAGCACTGCTTACACAGTATTTACATTAGGATGAAGCTTTCAGAACAGACCAAAACGGGGTTTTTATTAGTCTTGAAGGGGCAATTTCTCCCACAAAAAACATCTAAGACTTCTCAGGGAACAGAAGGAAACACACTATGCTGTGCAAGGCTACCATGATTTGAGAGTCCAGATTATCTTGCAATATTTAAATAACATTGATATTAACAGCAAAGGGGCAGTGCAAGTTCCAAGGCTACATAAGAAAAGGATGTTGTCCTAGTTTGGACAAACTTAGGGGAAAAAAAACCCCCAGAAGAGCTCCCCAGGGAATAAACCCCCAATTCTTTATCCCACTAGACTTAAGAAAAAAATACTTCACTCAGGGGGAAAAGTGGAAAAAACCTATTTATTAACACATACAAGGGAAATACTTCCCAGCACAGATCCAGATGCAAAAAAAAAAAAAATTTCACCGAGGGAGGAAAAAAGAGACGTGGACGATTCGATCTTCACCAGAAGGACGAGATGCTTCTCTGGCCGGTGTCCAGAGGCAGGCCGCGGGGTTCCTCCGGAGCGAGCTGGTGCTGATCCTCGGGAGGTGAGGGGGGGGAAGGGAGAGGGGGAGAGAGAGAAAGGAAAGAAAAAACAGCCAGCAAGCCTTAAACAACAGCGAGCTAAAACAAATAATTCAAGCAATATATAGCCAAAAAATCAAGAAAAAACCAGCAAACTAACAAACCAGGCAACGAACTACTACCACAGCAGCGAAAAGCCACCAGCAGCAGCAGCAGCAGCAGCCAGAGCCAAGCGAGCCACCGCAAGAAGAAGAGAAAAAAACCAAGGCCAGTCCACAGAGCCGAGCCCAGGCGGCTCCTCCCGCGGGAGCAGACAGCTTCATGGCCAAGGGGGGCAGGGTGAGGAGTCAGTCAAAACACCAACCCAGGACAGATGTGTGTAGATCCAGCTGTGAAACAAAGCCCAGCTCCAAGATACATTTGTTTCCTAGGTTTGCAGAGAGCCTTTTCCTCCTGCCCAGACCATCCTCTCCAGGATGACTGCAACAAAACCAAAACACACTCTCACCAACACAACTCATTCAAACCTGCCATAAGATCAGTGCATTCAGCTGCTTTTACAAAACACTTTTCAATATACACACTTTTCTACTTACTCTAAAAACTAACACTATATTTTTGTGCCATATTTAAAAAAAAAGTCTTTTAGCTTGAACATAACAAGCAAGGTTATTACAAGCTGCATAGTTTATACTATGATCCCTTTTTCTTTTTATTTGTTTCACCTTGGAAAACAGAATTCCAAAGAGCTATTGAAATTAACCTTTTTCAAGACTCTGAAAGATAACTATGTAACAAGAAAATAAATAGCTGGAGAAAAATTAGCAGTATTTCATCTGTCCTGAAACTAAGAATTTATAACCTTAAATTTTTACAGACATGATTTTCCACAAGTGATATGAAGTTTTCCATCCACACTGAAGAAGTGGATGTGGCCTTCCCCACAGCTGCAGTACCTCCAAGGCTGTAACTGCTCTGCCAAGGGTTTACTCACAGCCATGGCTCTGAGGTGCTCCAGCATGACCCCATGCACAGGCACTGATATTTCATGGGGCACCTGCTAAGCATGGCCTTACCCACAGCCACAGTAGCTTCAGGTTTATCCTTGGGCCACAATCCCTTCTTGGGCATGGACGTGACCACAGCCACAGGTGCTCTGAGAGGTTCCTGCTCGCCATGGGCTTATTACCAGCCACTGATGCCTGGGGGGCCCAGCTCCCATGTGGGCTCATCCACAGATCACAGTTGCCTCCACTCGAGCTCACAGTGGAGTTCCAGCAGCACAGAAACAGCAGCTATGCCCTGGCCACCTGCCAGCCCAAGTGTGTTGCCATGGCTGCCATCCAAGTGTCCCCA
The DNA here is from genome assembly GCF_029582105.1 of Oenanthe melanoleuca. Classification (NCBI taxonomy): domain Eukaryota; kingdom Metazoa; phylum Chordata; class Aves; order Passeriformes; family Muscicapidae; genus Oenanthe; species Oenanthe melanoleuca. The sequence continues at coordinate 9,685,800 of NC_079334.1, forward strand.
GGCACAGCACAGGAAGTAGAGAAGCACTACACCAGCAGCAAAATCAAAATGAAACCCCTAATGAGCCCCATGGCAAGCACAGGAGCCTGACAACTCAACAGCACCAACAGCCATAAATCCAATCCAGAACATTCCAGCCAAAGCTGCTATAAACTCAAACCCTTTGAGCTCCATGTCAGGCATCAAAAAGGACTGTCATGGTTTAACTCCAGCTGGCAACTCAGCCCCAAAGAGCTGCTTGCTCACTCCCCTACAGGAATCAGGAAAAGGATAAAACTCACAGGTTGAGATAAACACAGTTTAATAGGTAAAGGAAAAACAATGCGCACAAACAGAGCAAAATAAGGAATGTATTCCCCATCTGCCACCTGCAGGCAGATGCTCAGCTATCTCCAGGAAAGCAGGGCTCCATCACATGCAATGGTGACTTGGAATGACAAATACCATCACTCTGACACCCCCATTTCCTTCTTCCTCCAGCTTTATGTGCTGAGCATGCTGCCATACGGCCCAGGATATTTCTTGGGTCAGTTGGGGTAAGCAGAGTCCCTTCCCAACTCCTTGTGCTCACCCAGCCCCCTCCCTGGTGGGTGCAGTGAGATGCAGAAAAGGCCTTGATGCTGCGTAAACACTACCCAGCAATAGTGAAAACATCCCTGTGTTAGCAACACTGTCTCAAGCTCTAATCCAAAAGTATGCCCATAGCAGCTACTACCCCAGACCAACCTGCTCAGCTCAGTAGCTCCACAAAGTCTGGTTTCAGTATCAAAATAAAACTCAGTTGGTCATATCTCATATTGTCTGGTGCGGAAAATGGCACTAATTTACAACAGTTTTCACAAGCTTTTGTGTAAAATCAGGTTCTGCAATTCAGCACTTCCACTGTTCATCTCTTGACAATCAACCAACAATCAAATATCCTCTGCAGGTGTATCTGTGACACCGAGGCTGCCAGTCCTATGGTGTGTCCCATGGGACACAGGGATGGTGCTTGTGAAGCCATACACTGCCTAGAACCACTGCCATGCACTGGTCTAGCTCCCTGTTCCAGTGAGATATGTTCTGTCATTCCATTTATATACTCCAATTTTATTTAACAATTTTAATCTCCGATACCTAATGTTCTCTCATTACTAAAATTCACATACCAGTCTTTGGCACTGGCAGGGAAAAAGCAGCCTTTCATCATTGCAAACGCAGCCACTGCATATCCCAAGATACTGGCATACCACAGGAGAGGAATCCAGTTGTCAAAAATGATGGTAGGTGAGAAGAAGTGGAAGCAAGAAGCATTTGCAAACCAAAGCACATGGGCAATGATCCAGACCTGAAGTCCATTGATTTAGTATTTATTCACACCACCTAAAATATGAAGAAAACATGGAGTGTTAGTGACCCTGCATTAATACAGCTTTTAATTAATATGAGTAAGCACAGAATACACAGAAACTTCATCAAGTGCTCATGAAATGACTTATCTCTCCTCATCCTCACAGCTATTAAATACCATGAGGCACTTTGATAAATCTTCCTTTAGACTCTGCTGTACCCATCAGGCTTTGTTAGGCTGAGTTTTTCTCCTCACAAAACTGAATTTAGACTCTCTCCCAAATGCTAGTAACTATAGTAAAAAGTAACAACTATAATACCCTTTCTAACACTTCACATCACACATTTTTTCCAAGTCCCTTGGGTTATTGGAGCTTGAGCAGGTAAAACTATCTTGCCAAATACTAGCAATAGTCCACTGACAATTTAAGTGCCAAAATTATCAACCAGTACTTTTCCATTGATTCAAGAGTTTTACTAATTATAAGAGATACAAAAGCTATAACTTATTCCAAAAGATGACATAGATTGCTTTCCATTTTTGTTTGAACTGAACATGTGAGGAAGGTGAGAGCATTTATGTTCACATTTTCTCTGGCTACACAATGGTTATTAAAGACTCTAAGAACAGACTTACCATAATTTCAGAAGGTTGCATGGTGTGCATATATTCCAAGGAAGATCTTCCCAGCAGGGGTGACAGCACCTTCTTGTACACCTCCCATATAGCCAGGGAGAAGTTTATGGCAGAAGTCAGGAACTGACACATACAAAAGCACCTAGGAGAGAGAGAATGTATTCACAGTAAATACATACAAGAGAAAACCCCTCAAAACACCATCCCTTACATACATATACCAAATATAACATTTCTATTAAGTATTGGGTAAGCCAATATGGCAATATATAGCTGCTGTGATTCCAGATCAGTAATACATCTAAGCTATCTAACCAGCTCTAAAGATGTATTTCATGTAAGGTTGTCATCCTTTTTTGGTGGGGAGGCAGGACAGTTGGTAACTACATTCAGCTCCTTATCCTTTAATTTTGATCTATTTTTTGTGCATTAATTTAAAACAAATGGGTATTGTTGATATATATTAGCTTTTTCTTAAAAACCTCATTAAGGAATATATCACACGAGGAATATTTTTGTATATTCCCTACATACTTATTTTCAAGTACATAAGCTTCATTTTGGAATATAAAATACCTTGGAAAGTGTTAAACAGCAAAGAGCAAATGCCAGTACAACATTCCACCATCCTTTGTGCAAAAGGATTCATCCAACAGTTGTGTGAGAAACCACACACAGCATCCAGATCGTAACACAGTAATGTACTTGGAAAGTGACCCAAAGGGAATAAATGCCAGCAACCCTAGAGGTCAGCATGGGAGTCCTGTTCCAGATGTGAAACAGATGCTATTCCTCGCCAGCAAGTACAGATGTGGATCAGGCAGAGAGCACTGGTACTGGGCACAGGACGCGAGACCTCGCTTCGAGGGGCATCCATTAGGGGGCACTCAGTGGGACTCATTCCCTCGCCGGGGGTAAGTCCCTCTCCGTGGGTCGGTCACTCCCCCGCCACAGCCCGCTTCCCCACGCCGCCCCGGCCGCCGCCGCTCCCACTCCGCCGCACCAACGGCCCCTCAGCCGGCAGCGGCCCCTCAGGCCCCGCCCCCGCCCAACGGCCCCAGCCAATCCGCGCCCGCCCCGCCCGTGCCCCGGCTCCCCATTGGTGGCCGAGGGTCCGGCTGTTCCCGGGGCAGCGGCCGTTACCGCGTGGCTGCGCCGCGCGCTCCCACAGGAACGCGGGGGGCCGCGAGGCGCTCCGGGCACGAGGGATCGCTGAATGAACCCAAACGTTCTGGAACAGTGGGAACTGGTGTCCAAGGAAATAGTTTACACGTTCTCTTGGGGTACAACACCAGCCTGCAGCGCTACGGGCTGGTTACTTTGGGCGGCCACGGAGCCCTTAAAGGGGAACCGAGCTGACTTGAGTTGTTACCAAAGCGGCCAAAGAGTCCCGAAATCAGACTGGGTCCATTGGAGTTGTTAATAAACTGTCCACATTTCACTGACAGTTCTCTACAATTTCCAGTGGCTCCACAGAAAAGGACCTTGGGGTGCTGGCCGGGAGCTGCTGAGCACGAGCCCAGGTGGCCAAGAAGGACAATGGCATCCTGGTCTGTGCCAGCAATAGTGTGGCCAGCACAGCCAGGACAGTGGCTATCCCCCTGTTCTGGCACCTCTGAGGCCCCACCTTGAATCCTGGGGTCAGTTTCAGAAAGATTGCGGTGCTGGAATGTTTCCAGAGAAAGGAACTGAGCTGGGGCAGGCTCTGGAGCACAAGCCAGATGAGAAGCGGCTGAGGGAGATGGGGGGCTCAGCCTGCAGGAAAGGAGGCTCAGGGAGGACCTTCTCTCTCTCTGCAGCTCCCTGGCAGGATACTGGCTTGGGGGAGATTCCTAGTGATAAAGTACCTATCCCATGACCCTTTGTGCGGAAAAGATCATCATTGTATCTTTAGGATTTGACAGCCAGGAAACCTTGAGGAGGATGGAGGGGTTTGCTTTAGAGCATGTGTTTTTAAAGGCTGCCTAGGCAATTGCACTTTGTGCAAATTTGTATGCCCTGCCCGAAATTTTGTGGGGGGTGGGTCTTGCCTGTCAGAGACGGGAAAAGGTAATAATTTTTGAGACATCCTGAGGAGCTAGGGGGCAGATCAGACCTTGAGCAAATTCCACATTGCATTCAAAGAAAACCTTGTAAAAAGGGTGAGGCTGTACCCTGAGGAGTAGAAGTTTCTACTTAACCTGCCTGAACTGCTTTTGTTTTATATACAATGGTAGCTGTGGTTTTTCCTCTTCCACTACAGGGAGAAAATGAAACTGAAATGTTTCCTTTGTAAAATGGAAGTTTTGTAACAATGGACATTCCGCTGCTGGAGAAAATGTGTCACGGCCCTTGGAGAATTGGCAGTCACCCCTCACAGGACATTAGAAAAGGGAAAATTATCACTCAGCTCAGCCTCCAGACCAGTGCTGACATACAGAGCTCTTGCCCTCCCCTCAGGGCGGGGTCCTGCCTGGAAGCATCACAGATCAAGTCAGGAGTTTGTGTATAAATTTGGAGAGCTATTCAGCGTAAAAAAGGGTTGGCAGCTCTCCTAAAAGCAAAGAAAAATGAAAGAGCATGTGCATTTATGAAAAAAAAATAATTCCCCAAACCCTGTTTTGGTAGGTCAGGGCAGTAGACAGAAGGTAGCACAGATTTGTAGCTGGCACTTGGATGCATTCTTGTAACTGGACTGGTTACTGTACTTTCCATCTCCATCAGTTGTTTTTAGGGTAGAGGAAGATGTTTTGGAGGGCACAATGGGCCCAACACCATGGGAGGGAGCAAGTCCAGGATCTCAACAGCTTTCAGTTAGGAATGAACAGAAAACCTCGGAGACAAAGTCAGGTTTTTCTCTTATCATGAAGGTGAAATGGAGAAGGGGAAATTCAGAGTTGAAAAAAAAAAAGTATATTTGTTTTTGTATATTGGGGTGCACAACTGCAGGAAGAACTCTCCCCTGATGCTCAGAAGGAGCTAGAAGAGAAAACAAAGGGAGCTGGGTAGGAATGCCTTTCTTTCCACCCAGTGTTCTAAAGGTCTGGGCTAAAAGGTGTAAAAAGATATCCAGAATCTCTCCATTACATGAAACAACTGCTGAATGTGAGACTGGATTAGAGGCTGGGAACACCACGGGGTGCCCCATAGAGTCTCTAGAGATGGCTGATTCTCTGGGCCTCCTTCCTTCGCAGTGGGAGTCTCCTCAGGCACTTTGCCTGCCCCAGCACGGGATCTGGATCGTGTCCATCAATCCTAAAGTCCCTTTCAGCATCTACTCATCCCTGCAAAGCTCTGCTGGATGTCCCAGAAACAAGAGAGATGGGGCTGCAATTGCCTGCTGCCGATTAGAGGGGAGGAAAGAGGTAGAGTTCATCAGGGCTGGACCCGAAGTGACTTTTGGAGCTTCTGGTTCTTCTCCCAGATTTGCCAGGAGAGCAGCGTATCTTTCTCTGCCGCTCACTCGCACCTGGAATGCACAGAGAGCCCTCCCTTGTTTCACTTCAGGAGACACCCAAGTGGCCGCATCAGCTTGAAAGGACAGCTGTCGTTTCACTGCTGCATTCCCTGGCTTGTTAAAGGCCCTGCTAGCTGTAGTACAGCCTGTGCTGGAAGACACAAAGTTACCATGCTGAAGGAAAGGCATGCAAAGCTTGAAGAAGGCTGAAGGCAGCACTGGCATTAGGCCTTTTCCCAAGGGGTTTCTTTAGCTGAAGCTGCTGACAAGGACCAGACTTGACAGCCCGCAATGGGTTTGAGGTTGTTTTATTTTTGGGTCCTGCGTGGGACGTGGTAACTGGGTGCTGCAGAGGCTCCGGCGAGGCATCAAAAACGCCCGCCCCGCACCCACGGGTGCCACAAGATCTGCTCCAGCGCTGGCCTGTCCGCGGGGTGCTTGGACAAACACCAGCGGATCAGATGTTCGCACTCTGGGGAGAGAAGGCAGAAAGCGCCGGTCACTGGCAGAAGGCTCCTGCCCAGCTGCCGCCCCCGGCGCCCGCAGCACCCGAGCCGCTCTGCCCCGAGCGGGACAGCGGCGCGGCGGGACACGGCCACCTCCTTCAGCCACGCGCGCCGCGCCGAGCCCATCGGCACGGGCCGCCTCCTGCGGCCGGCCCTTGAGGGCACATCGCCGTCCCGCCGAGCCGCGTGAGGGCCACGCCGGGCTGCTGAGGGCCGCCACCTGCCACAGCCTGCCTTCTTGAGGCCGGACACCAACCTGGAGAGACCTGGTGCTCGAAGAAGAGCTGCCCCGACACGATGGCACGGTCGTCCCAGAAGGGGAGGCTCCCGCAGACCATGACGTACAGCAGCACGCCCAGGGACCAGACGGTGGCCGAATGGCCGTGGTAGCAGCCGATGCCGATCCACTCGGGTGGGCTGTACGCGCGTGTTCCTAGGGGAGACGGGCGGCGCTGTCCGGGCGCAGGCCGCTGCCTCCCAGAGCCCGGCGCCGGCTCCTGGCTGAGGCAGGGGCCGCGTCGGCGGTCCCAACTTCCCACGGAGGCCACCCCACGTCCCCCAACCAAGTGGCCAAAGCCGAGGAACTGTTGCGCCAGGCAAAGAAGGCCAGCGCAGCAGCCCACGGCCTTGCGGGCCGGGCAAGCCGAGGGGCCGGGGCCCGGCTTTTGCAGCCCCCTCTCTGTGGGCAGGGCCGGCTGCCCTTTGGCACGGGGCAGATGCCGCGCCCCAGGAGCCGGCAGCCGGCTGAAGGCCGCAGCCCGCAGCCCAGGAGGGAATGGGGCCGTGCAGCGCCTGGCACTGGGAGCAGGGCGCGGGCTGAGGGCTCACCCGCAAATCGCGTGAAGGCGCGCTCCTGGAGGAAGGTGCCGCAACCGAAGTCAATGAGCTTCAGGTCGCCGCTCTCCGGGTCCACGAGGAGGTTCTGTGGCTTGATGTCGCGGTGCAGGACGCCGCAGGCGGTGCAGTGCCGCACGGCCCAGCACCTGGTGGAAAAGCCAGCGCGCCACCTCCTCGCACAGGAACTCGTGCTGCATCAGGAGCTGCAGGAGATCCTGCGATGCCTCCGGACGCTCCATCACCAGCAGAAAGCTGTCAGGCAGCTCGAACCAGTCGAGGAGCTGGATGATGTAGGGGCATCCAGAGCCCACCTTCTCCATCAGCACGATTTCCATGGGAACACGGGTGCCGTCGGGCTGTGACGAGGAGACAATGGCTGCAGCAGGCCTGATGCTGCTGTGTGGCTGCTGCGCTGGCCCCGCCCTGGGATGCCCCAGCGCCCCCCCCGGGCAGCCTCCCTTCTGCGTGGGCTGCATGCCAAGCCCCAGGGGATGCTTGGCATGTGCCCCCTGCCCGGCCACACCACCGGTCCGTGGCACGGCCAGGCCCGCCATGCCCCGGCTCTCTCGCTGAGCCCGCGCCCGCCATGGCCCGCCTGCCACTGCCGGGGCCTCGGGCTCATCCCTGCCCGCCCCGCCCCGCCCTGTCCCGCTGGCCCCGCTCACACACCAGCTCTTCCCACCGCAGGACGCTCTCCCGGGCCACGCGTTTGATGGCCACCTGCAAGCCATAGAGAAAGCGGGGGCTGAGCTCAAGCCCTGCCCCTCCCCACCCCTGGCCCTGCTCCCACGCCCGGCCGCCGCGGCCACTCACCGGGCTTCCATCCGAGAGGCGGGTGCCCGCGAAAACGGTGCCGAAGCCGCCGCTGCCCAGCTGCGGGCCCAGCTGGTACAGCTCCTGCGGCTGCTTCCTTTGCCCTGCGGCCAAGAGCGAGCCATCAGCCTTGCGCCCGGGGCTCCCCTGGCAAGTGCCCGCCAGTCAGGCGGGCCGGGCCACCGCGGACCACCTTGCTCTCACCTGCTTCCAGCTGCGCACCGGGCAGCGGCCACCGCCTCCTCGCCGCCGCCGGGCTGGCCAGCGGCACAGCTGGGGAGGGGCGGCGCGCAGAGGCGGCTGCAGGAGCCGCGGTGCTGCGGGGCAGGGCGGCACCGTCGCTGTCCCCGGCGTCGTGGCCTGCACTCTGCTGCCCGGGACGGCCGGGGCTACAGCCCGAGGCTTGGCACAGGGGGGCGTGAGGAGCAGCTGCAAAGCAGACAGGAGTATTAGAAGCAGCCGGGGACTAGGCTGCTCTCAGGGGCCCTTGGCCTGGCCTGGGGATGCCCCTCAAGAGCCCCGGGGGAGCCTCGGACAGCTCCTGGCCAGATCTCACCTGCTCTTAGAGAGGCCTTCGCGATGCTCGAGGGCTCTCTTGGGGCAGCTTCCTGGAGATCCCTTGGTGGCTCCAGGGTCGTCTCCACCACCAGGCTGGGGCTGTTGCCAGCTGCCACAACAGGCACAGCGTCCTGGCAGCTGTGGGCCGGCAAGTGCTGGCTCCAGGACGCTTGCTGCTCCGCCAGCTGCTCCTGACGAGGCTCCCCTGCCTCAGGCTGGGCTCCCATTTGGACTTCCGGGCTTTCCCTGACCAGGTCAACAGTCAGGCTTGCGCCCGTGCTGTTGACGCCCGTGAGTCCAGGGGAGCTGGGAGACCTGTCCACGGGCTCTGCACCGTGCGCAGGCAGACAGGTCTCACTGAGCCTCTGTGAGGGATGGAGGCTGTCAGAGAAAGCAGAGGCTCCGGGCAGGATGGAAGGTCTCTGACAGCCTGAGGCCCCTGCATGGATGGCGGCTCTCTGCTGGTGTGCCACCCTTGCAAGGGTAGAGGCTCTCCCAGGGATGGAGAGACGCCTCTCGAAGGGATGGGGGCTTCCTGAGGAGCCGGACGAGCCACACAGGGGCAGGTGGCCCTGCTTCACCAGCTCCTCCAGTTCTCTCCAGAGCGCCTGCCACATCCCAGAGTAGAGCGGCGCACGAGTCCCATTGCCATCCCAGAGCAGCAGCATCAGATCCTGCAGCTCCTGGGCCACGGCCACCAAGGGGCCGCAGCTGCAGGGGCTGCCCAAGGGAATGGCGGGAGCACGTGGCCGCTTGCGAGGGGTGGCCCGAGGCCTGCAGGACCCGGGAGCCACAGGGGCTCCTGGCTTCCTCCGGGAGCCTCTGGGCCGCACCGCGGGGCGCTTGCTGCGCTTTGGTGTCCGTGTCTGCCGCCTCCGTGGTTGCCAGTGGCCAAGGGCCCAGCAGGCAGCCACAGTGGCCAGCAGCAGGACAAGCGCAATCAGCAGGACGTCGCCGTCACCCATGGCTCCGGCCCGTCCCATCGCGACTGCGCTGGCAGCTGCGGGTGCCGGCCCCTCTTATATAGCGCCAGCGCGCTGATGTCACAATGCTGTGGCCAGGACGTCACAGCCCTGCCTCACGCCAGCGCTCAGCCCCTCTGTGCCGTCACAGCCCCGCCCGCCTCAGGCAGCAGCAGAAGCGGCTCGTGGCTGAAGATGCACTTGGCCAGAGAAAGCCTGGAAGAAAGAAGCTCGGAATTAAGAACGGGAGCTCAGGCCGTTGCAGCGAATCGTTCCCTGGAGCCAGTGGCACATCAGGGGCAGTGCTGGTGCCAGCAGTGCCAAGCCCTCGGCTCCCAGGACGCTGCAGCGTTCCCAACTGGAAACACCCAGCACTCCGTGCCGGAGCAGATCCTCCAGAGACAAAGGCAGATGAAGCCCCTCTGTCTCTGGGGAGCTCTCCTGAACTGGCTGTGGAGGGCAGGAAGAGTTTGTTGTTAGCAGCTCACTGAGCTCTGCAGTGCCTCTGCTCTAAATAAATCGGCGTTTGCCAAGGAGCGCTCACGGTGCTCCCACTGCTCTGCTTTGGACTGCCACGAGGTTTCTTTCTTCCCAAGAGCTGGCACGGTGTTGCGTTTGCATGGCAATGCTGTGGATCAAACAGGGCTGGTTTGCTTTCTGCTGAGCAGGGCTTGCCCTCTTCAAGGACTTTGCAGTGCCCCTTGGTACAATGCAATGTTTTCCACCGGGGAGGCGATGCCTAGGAGAGACTGCCTGGAACAGAGACTGGACAGTGTCAAAGGAATCAAGTCGGTGTTTATTCAAAGGCCTTCAAAGGATGCACCTTGGGTCGTACAAGAGCCCGGCCGTGGCTCTAACCAAGGTGGACACGAGATGGACGAGCGGTCCCAGCTTTTCACACGCTGATACGTTTAGGTCCAATTCCATTCTTGGGCTTAATTGTCCAATTACAGCTTCAGGTTATCAACTTCCTTCCTTCCTCCCCAGGTTGCTTTCTTCACTTTGCCGTTGTTGACACTTTTGGGCCTGAAGCTGCAACGGTGTCCTTGGTTCTCAGGCTGCAAAAGGATTGTTTTGTCCAACTCCACTGTGAAGAGAACTTTAGATGAAGTTCAGAGTCACACACGAAGGCAGTACAGAACTTGAAAACTAGGAAAGCTAAAACTTAAGGCATCAAAGGGAGGGACCAGTGTTGAAGACAGCAGCAAAGAACGCATGAAACAAAAGCAAAGAATGCACGGAACACCTGGACCGTGTCTCTGTCCCTGTTTGTCAAGTGACCATCCACATCATGGAAGGGCACGATGTTATTTCTACCATGTTTTTTCCCATGAACGTTTTTTATTGTGCACCCTCCTTTTTCTTTCTGACCGCCTGCATCTGCAGTTGAGCTTTCACCGCACCACACTTCTCCCTACAGTGGCAAGAAGCATCTGCGTATTCTTCTGCTGACCTGGATTCCACGGGGCACACAGCTTCCTTTTCCATGCTCTTTCCCAGAGAAGATGCCTGTTCAGGCAAGCCAGCCTTGTGCCTCGCCTGCTTGGCTTCCGACACGTGGCAATCACCGGCTCCTGTGCCCTTAGCAGGTGCTGTTTCAAAAGTGACCAGCACTGATGGAGCCCAGCATTTTCAAAACCATTTTCCCCGGGGACCTTGCAGCCTGAAGTCTGCTCTCCTCGTGGTCCGAGCGGAGGTTTTGTTGGCCCTTTTCCTCTTGTCAGAGGTGTGAAGCTCGATGGATTTGATGTGGCTGTGGCTGTGGCAATCCCCACTTGGCTCAGGGCACGAGGGGCGCGGGCGGCGGCCTGGCTCGGGGGGGGGGGCTGCGCGGGTGAGTCCCGGGCTGGGAGGGGCTCCCCCCTTACTGTGAGGAGGCTCCCTGGGGAGGAAGAAGGCTCTGCCATGAGCCACGAGGCCTGGCCTGCATTTGCCTGCTGCCCATTAGAGGGAAGAAAGATGAAGAGTTCATCAGGGCTCAACATGAAATGTCCTTTTGGTGCTTCTGGTTCTTCTCACAGCTTTGCTAGCAGAGCAACATCTCTGCCCAGAGCCCTCCCTTGTTTCACTTCAGGAGACACCCAAGTGGCCGCATCAGCTTGAAAGGACAGCTGTCGTTTCACTGCTGCATTCCCTGGCTTGTTAAAGGCCCTGCTAGCTGTAGTACAGCCTGTGCTGGAAGACACAAAGTTACCATGCTGAAGGAAAGGCATGCAAAGCTTGAAGAAGGCTGAAGGCAGCACTGGCATTAGGCCTTTTCCCAAGGGGTTTCTTTAGCTGAAGCTGCTGACAAGGACCAGACTTGACAGCCCGCAATGGGTTTGAGGTTGTTTTATTTTTGGGTCCTGCGTGGGACGTGGTAACTGGGTGCTGCAGAGGCTCCGGCGAGGCATCAAAAACGCCCGCCCCGCACCCACGGGTGCCACAAGATCTGCTCCAGCGCTGGCCTGTCCGCGGGGTGCTTGGACAAACACCAGCGGATCAGATGTTCGCACTCTGGGGAGAGAAGGCAGAAAGCGCCGGTCACTGGCAGAAGGCTCCTGCCCAGGCTGCCGCCCCCGGCGCCCGCAGCACCCGAGCCGCTCTGCCCCGAGCGGGACAGCGGCGCGGCGGGACACGGCCACCTCCTTCAGCCACGCGCGCCGCGCCGAGCCCATCGGCACGGGCCGCCTCCTGCGGCCGGCCCTTGAGGGCACATCGCCGTCCCGCCGAGCCGCGTGAGGGCCACGCCGGGCTGCTGAGGGCCGCCACCTGCCACAGCCTGCCTTCTTGAGGCCGGACACCAACCTGGAGAGACCTGGTGCTCGAAGAAGAGCTGCCCCGACACGATGGCACGGTCGTCCCAGAAGGGGAGGCTCCCGCAGACCATGACGTACAGCAGCACGCCCAGGGACCAGACGGTGGCCGAATGGCCGTGGTAGCAGCCGATGCCGATCCACTCGGGTGGGCTGTACGCGCGTGTTCCTAGGGGAGACGGGCGGCGCTGTCCGGGCGCAGGCCGCTGCCTCCCAGAGCCCGGCGCCGGCTCCTGGCTGAGGCAGGGGCCGCGTCGGCGGTCCCAACTTCCCACGGAGGCCACCCCACGTCCCCCAACCAAGTGGCCAAAGCCGAGGAACTGTTGCGCCAGGCAAAGAAGGCCAGCGCAGCAGCCCACGGCCTTGCGGGCCGGGCAAGCCGAGGGGCCGGGGCCCGGCTTTTGCAGCCCCCTCTCTGTGGGCAGGGCCGGCTGCCCTTTGGCACGGGGCAGATGCCGCGCCCCAGGAGCCGGCAGCCGGCTGAAGGCCGCAGCCCGCAGCCCAGGAGGGAATGGGGCCGTGCAGCGCCTGGCACTGGGAGCAGGGCGCGGGCTGAGGGCTCACCCGCAAATCGCGTGAAGGCGCGCTCCTGGAGGAAGGTGCCGCAACCGAAGTCAATGAGCTTCAGGTCGCCGCTCTCCGGGTCCACGAGGAGGTTCTGTGGCTTGATGTCGCGGTGCAGGACGCCGCAGGCGGTGCAGTGCCGCACGGCCTCCAGCACCTGGTGGAAAAGCCAGCGCGCCACCTCCTCGCACAGGAACTCGTGCTGCATCAGGAGCTGCAGGAGATCCTGCGATGCCTCCGGACGCTCCATCACCAGCAGAAAGCTGTCAGGCAGCTCGAACCAGTCGAGGAGCTGGATGATGTAGGGGCATCCAGAGCCCACCTTCTCCATCAGCACGATTTCCATGGGAACACGGGTGCCGTCGGGCTGTGACGAGGAGACAATGGCTGCAGCAGGCCTGATGCTGCTGTGTGGCTGCTGCGCTGGCCCCGCCCTGGGATGCCCCAGCGCCCCCCCCCCGGGCAGCCTCCCTTCTGCGTGGGCTGCATGCCAAGCCCCAGGGGATGCTTGGCATGTGCCCCCTGCCCGGCCACACCACCGGTCCGTGGCACGGCCAGGCCCGCCATGCCCCGGCTCTCTCGCTGAGCCCGCGCCCGCCGTGGCCCGCCTGCCACTGCCGGGGCCTCGGGCTCATCCCTGCCCGCCCCGCCCCGCCCTGTCCCGCTGGCCCCGCTCACACACCAGCTCTTCCCACCGCAGGACGCTCTCCCGGGCCACGCGTTTGATGGCCACCTGCAAGCCATAGAGAAAGCGGGGGCTGAGCTCAAGCCCTGCCCCTCCCCACCCCTGGCCCTGCTGCCACGCCCGGCCGCCGCGGCCACTCACCGGGCTTCCATCCGAGAGGCGGGTGCCCGCGAAAACGGTGCCGAAGCCGCCGCTGCCCAGCTGCGGGCCCAGCTGGTACAGCTCCTGCGGCTGCTTCCTTTGCCCTGCGGCCAAGAGCGAGCCATCAGCCTTGCGCCCGGGGCTCCCCTGCAGCTGCCCGCCAGTCAGGCGGGCCGGGCCACCGCGGACCACCTTGCTCTCACCTGCTTCCAGCTGCGCACCGGGCAGCGGCCACCGCCTCCTCGCCGCCGCCGGGCTGGCCAGCGGCACAGCTGGGGAGGGGCGGCGCGCAGAGGCGGCTGCAGGAGCCGCGGTGCTGCGGGGCAGGGCGGCACCGTCGCTGTCCCCGGCGTCGTGGCCTGCACTCTGCTGCCCGGGACGGCCGGGGCTACAGCCTGAGGCTTGGCACAGGGGGGCGTGAGGAGCAGCTGCAAAGCAGACAGGAGTATTAGAAGCAGCCGGGGACTAGGCTGCTCTCAGGGGCCCTTGGCCTGGCCTGGGGATGCCCCTCAAGAGCCCCGGGGGAGCCTCGGACAGCTCCTGGCCAGATCTCACCTGCTCTTAGAGAGGCCTTCGCGATGCTCGAGGGCTCTCTTGGGGCAGCTTCCTGGAGATCCCTTGGTGGCTCCAGGGGTCGTCTCCACCACCAGGCTGGGGCTGTTGCCAGCTGCCACAACAGGCACAGCGTCCTGGCAGCTGTGGGCCGGCAAGTGCTGGCTCCAGGACGCTTGCTGCTCCGCCAGCTGCTCCTGACGAGGCTCCCCTGCCTCAGGCTGGGCTCCCATTTGGACTTCCGGGCTTTCCCTGACCAGGTCAACAGTCAGGCTTGCGCCCGTGCTGTTGACGCCCGTGAGTCCAGGGGAGCTGGGAGACCTGTCCACGGGCTCTGCACCGTGCGCAGGCAGACAGGTCTCACTGAGCCTCTGTGAGGGATGGAGGCTGTCAGAGAAAGCAGAGGCTCCGGGCAGGATGGAAGGTCTCTGACAGCCTGAGGCCCCTGCATGGATGGCGGCTCTCTGCTGGTGTGCCACCCTTGCAAGGGTAGAGGCTCTCCCAGGGATGGAGAGACGCCTCTCGAAGGGATGGGGGCTCCTGAGGAGCCGGACGAGCCACACAGGGGCAGGTGGCCCCGCTTCACCAGCTCCTCCAGTTCTCTCCAGAGCGCCTGCCACATCCCAGAGTAGAGCGGCGCACGAGTCCCATTGCCATCCCAGAGCAGCAGCATCAGATCCTGCAGCTCCTGGGCCACGGCCACCAAGGGGCCGCAGCTGCAGGGGCTGCCCAAGGGAATGGCGGGAGCACGTGGCCGCTTGCGAGGGGTGGCCCGAGGCCTGCAGGACCCGGGAGCCACAGGGGCTCCTGGCTTCCTCCGGGAGCCTCTGGGCCGCACCGCGGGGCGCTTGCTGCGCTTTGGTGTCCGTGTCTGCCGCCTCCGTGGTTGCCAGTGGCCAAGGGCCCAGCAGGCAGCCACAGTGGCCAGCAGCAGGACAAGCGCAATCAGCAGGACGTCGCCGTCACCCATGGCTCCGGCCCGTCCCATCGCGACTGCGCTGGCAGCTGCGGGTGCCGGCCCCTCTTATATAGCGCCAGCGCGCTGATGTCACAATGCTGTGGCCAGGACGTCACAGCCCTGCCTCACGCCAGCGCTCAGCCCCTCTGTGCCGTCACAGCCCCGCCCGCCTCAGGCAGCAGCAGAAGCAGCTCGTGGCTGAAGATGCACTTGGCCAGAGAAAGCCTGGAAGAAAGAAGCCCGGAATTAAGAACGGGAGCTCAGGCCGTTGCAGCGAATCGTTCCCTGGAGCCAGTGGCACATCAGGGGCAGTGCTGGTGCCAGCAGTGCCAAGGCCATCGGCTCCCAGGACGCTGCAGCGTTCCCAACTGGAAACACCCAGCACTCCGTGCCGGAGCAGATCCTCCAGAGACAAAGGCAGATGAAGCCCCTCTGTCTCTGGGGAGCTCTCCTGAACTGGCTGTGGAGGGCAGGAAGAGTTTGTTGTTAGCAGCTCACTGAGCTCTGCAGTGCCTCTGCTCTAAATAAATCGGCGTTTGCCAAGGAGCGCTCACGGTGCTCCCACTGCTCTGCTTTGGACTGCCACGAGGTTTCTTTCTTCCCAAGAGCTGGCACGGTGTTGCGTTTGCATGGCAATGCTGTGGATCAAACAGGGCTGGTTTGCTTTCTGCTGAGCAGGGCTTGCCCTCTTCAAGGACTTTGCAGTGCCCCTTGGTACAATGCAATGTTTTCCACCGGGGAGGCGATGCCTAGGAGAGACTGCCTGGAACAGAGACTGGACAGTGTCAAAGGAATCAAGTCGGTGTTTATTCAAAGGCCTTCAAAGGATGCACCTTGGGTCGTACAAGAGCCCGGCCGTGGCTCTAACCAAGGTGGACACGAGATGGACGAGCGGTCCCAGCTTTTCACACGCTGATACGTTTAGGTCCATTTCCATTCTTGGGCTTAATTGTCCAATTACAGCTTCAGGTTATCAACTTCCTTCCTCCCCAGGTTGCTTTCTTCACTTTGCCGTTGTTGACACTTTTGGGCCTGAAGCTGCAACGGTGTCCTTGGTTCTCAGGCTGCAAAAGGATTGTTTTGTCCAACTCAACTGTGAAGAGAACTTTAGATGAAGTTCAGAGTCACACACGAAGGCAGTACAGAACTTGAAAACTAGGAAAGCTAAAACTTAAGGCATCAAAGGGAGGGACCAGTGTTGAAGACAGCAGCAAAGAACGCATGAAACAAAAGCAAAGAATGCACGGAACACCTGGACCGTGTCTCTGTCCCTGTTTGTCAAGTGACCATCCACATCATGGAAGGGCACGATGTTATTTCTACCATGTTTTTTCCCATGAACGTTTTTTATTGTGCACCCTCCTTTTTCTTTCTGACCGCCTGCATCTGCAGTTGAGCTTTCACCGCACCACACTTCTCCCTACAGTGGCAAGAAGCATCTGCGTATTCTTCTGCTGACCTGGATTCCACGGGGCACACAGCTTCCTTTTCCATGCTCTTTCCCAGAGAAGATGCCTGTTCAGGCAAGCCAGCCTTGTGCCTCGCCTGCTTGGCTTCCGACACGTGGCAATCACCGGCTCCTGTGCCCTTAGCAGGTGCTGTTTCAAAAGTGACCAGCACTGATGGAGCCCAGCATTTTCAAAACCATTTTCCCCGGGGACCTTGCAGCCTGAAGTCTGCTCTCCTCGTGGTCCGAGCGGAGGTTTTGTTGGCCCTTTTCCTCTTGTCAGAGGTGTGAAGCTCGATGGATTTGATGTGGCTGTGGCTGTGGCAATCCCCACTTGGCTCAGGGCACGAGGGGCGCGGGCGGCGGCCTGGCTCGGGGGGGGGGCTGCGCGGGTGAGTCCCGGGCTGGGAGGGGCTCCCCCCTTACTGTGAGGAGGCTCCCTGGGGAGGAAGAAGGCTCTGCCATGAGCCACGAGGCCTGGCCTGCATTTGCCTGCTGCCCATTAGAGGGAAAGAAAGATGAAGAGTTCATCAGGGCTCAACATGAAATGTCCTTTTGGTGCTTCTGGTTCTTCTCACAGCTTTGCTAGCAGAGCAACATCTCTGCCCAGAGCCCTCCCTTGTTTCACTTCAGGAGACACCCAAGTGGCCGCATCAGCTTGAAAGGACAGCTGTCGTTTCACTGCTGCATTCCCTGGCTTGTTAAAGGCCCTGCTAGCTGTAGTACAGCCTGTGCTGGAAGACACAAAGTTACCATGCTGAAGGAAAGGCATGCAAAGCTTGAAGAAGGCTGAAGGCAGCACTGGCATTAGGCCCTTTTCCCAAGGGGTTTCTTTAGCTGAAGCTGCTGACAAGGACCAGACTTGACAGCCCGCAATGGGTTTGAGGTTGTTTTATTTTTGGGTCCTGCGTGGGACGTGGTAACTGGGTGCTGCAGAGGCTCCGGCGAGGCATCAAAAACGGCCGCCCCGCACCCACGGGTGCCACAAGATCTGCTCCAGCGCTGGCCTGTCCGCGGGGTGCTTGGACAAACACCAGCGGATCAGATGTTCACACTCTGGGGAGAGAAGGCAGAAAGCGCCGGTCACTGGCAGAAGGCTCCTGCCCAGCTGCCGCCCCCGGCGCCCGCAGCACCCGAGCCGCTCTGCCCCGAGCGGGACAGCGGCGCGGCGGGACACGGCCACCTCCTTCAGCCACGCGCGCCGCGCCGAGCCCATCGGCACGGGCCGCCTCCTGCGGCCGGCCCTTGAGGGCACATCGCCGTCCCGCCGAGCCGCGTGAGGGCCACGCCGGGCTGCTGAGGGCCGCCACCTGCCACAGCCTGCCTTCTTGAGGCCGGACACCAACCTGGAGAGACCTGGTGCTCGAAGAAGAGCTGCCCCGACACGATGGCACGGTCGTCCCAGAAGGGGAGGCTCCCGCAGACCATGACGTACAGCAGCACGCCCAGGGACCAGACGGTGGCCGAATGGCCGTGGTAGCAGCCGATGCCGATCCACTCGGGTGGGCTGTACGCGCGTGTTCCTAGGGGAGACGGGCGGCGCTGTCCGGGCGCAGGCCGCTGCCTCCCAGAGCCCGGCGCCGGCTCCTGGCTGAGGCAGGGGCCGCGTCGGCGGTCCCAACTTCCCACGGAGGCCACCCCACGCCCCCAACCAAGTGGCCAAAGCCGAGGAACTGTTGCGCCAGGCAAAGAAGGCCAGCGCAGCAGCCCACGGCCTTGCGGGCCGGGCAAGCCGAGGGGCCGGGGCCCGGCTTTTGCAGCCCCCTCTCTGTGGGCAGGGCCGGCTGCCCTTTGGCACGGGGCAGATGCCGCGCCCCAGGAGCCGGCAGCCGGCTGAAGGCCGCAGCCCGCAGCCCAGGAGGGAATGGGGCCGTGCAGCGCCTGGCACTGGGAGCAGGGCGCGGGCTGAGGGCTCACCCGCAAATCGCGTGAAGGCGCGCTCCTGGAGGAAGGTGCCGCAACCGAAGTCAATGAGCTTCAGGTCGCCGCTCTCCGGGTCCACGAGGAGGTTCTGTGGCTTGATGTCGCGGTGCAGGACGCCGCAGGCGGTGCAGTGCCGCACGGCCTCCAGCACCTGGTGGAAAAGCCAGCGCGCCACCTCCTCGCACAGGAACTCGTGCTGCATCAGGAGCTGCAGGAGATCCTGCGATGCCTCCGGACGCTCCATCACCAGCAGAAAGCTGTCAGGCAGCTCGAACCAGTCGAGGAGCTGGATGATGTAGGGGCATCCAGAGCCCACCTTCTCCATCAGCACGATTTCCATGGGAACACGGGTGCCGTCGGGCTGTGACGAGGAGACAATGGCTGCAGCAGGCCTGATGCTGCTGTGTGGCTGCTGCGCTGGCCCCGCCCTGGGATGCCCCAGCGCCCCCCCCCCCGGGCAGCCTCCCTTCTGCGTGGGCTGCATGCCAAGCCCCAGGGGATGCTTGGCATGTGCCCCCTGCCCGGCCACACCACCGGTCCGTGGCACGGCCAGGCCCGCCATGCCCCGGCTCTCTCGCTGAGCCCGCGCCCGCCAGTGGCCCGCCTGCCACTGCCGGGGCCTCGGGCTCATCCCTGCCCGCCCCGCCCCGCCCTGTCCCGCTGGCCCCGCTCACACACCAGCTCTTCCCACCGCAGGACGCTCTCCCGGGCCACGCGTTTGATGGCCACCTGCAAGCCATAGAGAAAGCGGGGGCTGAGCTCAAGCCCTGCCCCTCCCCACCCCTGGCCCTGCTGCCACGCCCGGCCGCCGCGGCCACTCACCGGGCTTCCATCCGAGAGGCGGGTGCCCGCGAAAACGGTGCCGAAGCCGCCGCTGCCCAGCTGCGGGCCCAGCTGGTACAGCTCCTGCGGCTGCTTCCTTTGCCCTGCGGCCAAGAGCGAGCCATCAGCCTTGCGCCCGGGGCTCCCCTGCGCTCCCCAGGGCGGGCCGGGCCACCGCGGACCACCTTGCTCTCACCTGCTTCCAGCTGCGCACCGGGCAGCGGCCACCGCCTCCTCGCCGCCGCCGGGCTGGCCAGCGGCACAGCTGGGGAGGGGCGGCGCGCAGAGGCGGCTGCAGGAGCCGCGGTGCTGCGGGGCAGGGCGGCACCGTCGCTGTCCCCGGCGTCGTGGCCTGCACTCTGCTGCCCGGGACGGCCGGGGCTACAGCCTGAGGCTTGGCACAGGGGGGCGTGAGGAGCAGCTGCAAAGCAGACAGGAGTATTAGAAGCAGCCGGGGACTAGGCTGCTCTCAGGGGCCCTTGGCCTGGCCTGGGGATGCCCCTCAAGAGCCCCGGGGGAGCCTCGGACAGCTCCTGGCCAGATCTCACCTGCTCTTAGAGAGGCCTTCGCGATGCTCGAGGGCTCTCTTGGGGCAGCTTCCTGGAGATCCCTTGGTGGCTCCAGGGTCGTCTCCACCACCAGGCTGGGGCTGTTGCCAGCTGCCACAACAGGCACAGCGTCCTGGCAGCTGTGGGCCGGCAAGTGCTGGCTCCAGGACGCTTGCTGCTCCGCCAGCTGCTCCTGACGAGGCTCCCCTGCCTCAGGCTGGGCTCCCATTTGGACTTCCGGGCTTTCCCTGACCAGGTCAACAGTCAGGCTTGCGCCCGTGCTGTTGACGCCCGTGAGTCCAGGGGAGCTGGGAGACCTGTCCACGGGCTCTGCACCGTGCGCAGGCAGACAGGTCTCACTGAGCCTCTGTGAGGGATGGAGGCTGTCAGAGAAAGCAGAGGCTCCGGGCAGGATGGAAGGTCTCTGACAGCCTGAGGCCCCTGCATGGATGGCGGCTCTCTGCTGGTGTGCCACCCTTGCAAGGGTAGAGGCTCTCCCAGGGATGGAGAGACGCCTCTCGAAGGGATGGGGGCTTCCTGAGGAGCCGGACGAGCCACACAGGGGCAGGTGGCCCCGCTTCACCAGCTCCTCCAGTTCTCTCCAGAGCGCCTGCCACATCCCAGAGTAGAGCGGCGCACGAGTCCCATTGCCATCCCAGAGCAGCAGCATCAGATCCTGCAGCTCCTGGGCCACGGCCACCAAGGGGCCGCAGCTGCAGGGGCTGCCCAAGGGAATGGCGGGAGCACGTGGCCGCTTGCGAGGGGTGGCCCGAGGCCTGCAGGACCCGGGAGCCACAGGGGCTCCTGGCTTCCTCCGGGAGCCTCTGGGCCGCACCGCGGGGCGCTTGCTGCGCTTTGGTGTCCGTGTCTGCCGCCTCCGTGGTTGCCAGTGGCCAAGGGCCCAGCAGGCAGCCACAGTGGCCAGCAGCAGGACAAGCGCAATCAGCAGGACGTCGCCGTCACCCATGGCTCCGGCCCGTCCCATCGCGACTGCGCTGGCAGCTGCGGGTGCCGGCCCCTCTTATATAGCGCCAGCGCGCTGATGTCACAATGCTGTGGCCAGGACGTCACAGCCCTGCCTCACGCCAGCGCTCAGCCCCTCTGTGCCGTCACAGCCCCGCCCGCCTCAGGCAGCAGCAGAAGCAGCTCGTGGCTGAAGATGCACTTGGCCAGAGAAAGCCTGGAAGAAAGAAGCCCGGAATTAAGAACGGGAGCTCAGGCCGTTGCAGCGAATCGTTCCCTGGAGCCAGTGGCACATCAGGGGCAGTGCTGGTGCCAGCAGTGCCAAGGCCACGGCTCCCAGGACGCTGCAGCGTTCCCAACTGGAAACACCCAGCACTCCGTGCCGGAGCAGATCCTCCAGAGACAAAGGCAGATGAAGCCCCTCTGTCTCTGGGGAGCTCTCCTGAACTGGCTGTGGAGGGCAGGAAGAGTTTGTTGTTAGCAGCTCACTGAGCTCTGCAGTGCCTCTGCTCTAAATAAATCGGCGTTTGCCAAGGAGCGCTCACGGTGCTCCCACTGCTCTGCTTTGGACTGCCACGAGGTTTCTTTCTTCCCAAGAGCTGGCACGGTGTTGCGTTTGCATGGCAATGCTGTGGATCAAACAGGGCTGGTTTGCTTTCTGCTGAGCAGGGCTTGCCCTCTTCAAGGACTTTGCAGTGCCCCTTGGTACAATGCAATGTTTTCCACCGGGGAGGCGATGCCTAGGAGAGACTGCCTGGAACAGAGACTGGACAGTGTCAAAGGAATCAAGTCGGTGTTTATTCAAAGGCCTTCAAAGGATGCACCTTGGGTCGTACAAGAGCCCGGCCGCTGGCTCTAACCAAGGTGGACACGAGATGGACGAGCGGTCCCAGCTTTTCACACGCTGATACGTTTAGGTCCATTTCCATTCTTGGGCTTAATTGTCCAATTACAGCTTCAGGTTATCAACTTCCTTCCTCCCCAGGTTGCTTTCTTCACTTTGCCGTTGTTGACACTTTTGGGCCTGAAGCTGCAACGGTGTCCTTGGTTCTCAGGCTGCAAAAGGATTGTTTTGTCCAACTCAACTGTGAAGAGAACTTTAGATGAAGTTCAGAGTCACACACGAAGGCAGTACAGAACTTGAAAACTAGGAAAGCTAAAACTTAAGGCATCAAAGGGAGGGACCAGTGTTGAAGACAGCAGCAAAGAACGCATGAAACAAAAGCAAAGAATGCACGGAACACCTGGACCGTGTCTCTGTCCCTGTTTGTCAAGTGACCATCCACATCATGGAAGGGCACGATGTTATTTCTACCATGTTTTTTCCCCATGAACGTTTTTTATTGTGCACCCTCCTTTTTCTTTCTGACCGCCTGCATCTGCAGTTGAGCTTTCACCGCACCACACTTCTCCCTACAGTGGCAAGAAGCATCTGCGTATTCTTCTGCTGACCTGGATTCCACGGGGCACACAGCTTCCTTTTCCATGCTCTTTCCCAGAGAAGATGCCTGTTCAGGCAAGCCAGCCTTGTGCCTCGCCTGCTTGGCTTCCGACACGTGGCAATCACCGGCTCCTGTGCCCTTAGCAGGTGCTGTTTCAAAAGTGACCAGCACTGATGGAGCCCAGCATTTTCAAAAACATTTTCCCCGGGGACCTTGCAGCCTGAAGTCTGCTCTCCTCGTGGTCCGAGCGGAGGTTTTGTTGGCCCTTTTCCTCTTGTCAGAGGTGTGAAGCTCGATGGATTTGATGTGGCTGTGGCTGTGGCAATCCCCACTTGGCTCAGGGCACGAGGGGCGCGGGCGGCGGCCTGGCTCGGGGGGGGCTGCGCGGGTGAGTCCCGGGCTGGGAGGGGCTCCCCCCCCTTACTGTGAGGAGGCTCCCTGGGGAGGAAGAAGGCTCTGCCATGAGCCACGAGGCCTGGCCTGCATTTGCCTGCTGCCCATTAGAGGGAAAGAAAGATGAAGAGTTCATCAGGGCTCAACATGAAATGTCCTTTTGGTGCTTCTGGTTCTTCTCACAGCTTTGCTAGCAGAGCAACATCTCTGCCCAGAGCCCTCCCTTGTTTCACTTCAGGAGACACCCAAGTGGCCGCATCAGCTTGAAAGGACAGCTGTCGTTTCACTGCTGCATTCCCTGGCTTGTTAAAGGCCCTGCTAGCTGTAGTACAGCCTGTGCTGGAAGACACAAAGTTACCATGCTGAAGGAAAGGCATGCAAAGCTTGAAGAAGGCTGAAGGCAGCACTGGCATTAGCCCTTTTCCCAAGGGGTTTCTTTAGCTGAAGCTGCTGACAAGGACCAGACTTGACAGCCCGCAATGGGTTTGAGGTTGTTTTATTTTTGGGTCCTGCGTGGGACGTGGTAACTGGGTGCTGCAGAGGCTCCGGCGAGGCATCAAAAACGGCCGCCCCGCACCCACGGGTGCCACAAGATCTGCTCCAGCGCTGGCCTGTCCGCGGGGTGCTTGGACAAACACCAGCGGATCAGATGTTCACACTCTGGGGAGAGAAGGCAGAAAGCGCCGGTCACTGGCAGAAGGCTCCTGCCCAGCTGCCGCCCCCGGCGCCCGCAGCACCCGAGCCGCTCTGCCCCGAGCGGGACAGCGGCGCGGCGGGACACGGCCACCTCCTTCAGCCACGCGCGCCGCGCCGAGCCCATCGGCACGGGCCGCCTCCTGCGGCCGGCCCTTGAGGGCACATCGCCGTCCCGCCGAGCCGCGTGAGGGCCACGCCGGGCTGCTGAGGGCCGCCACCTGCCACAGCCTGCCTTCTTGAGGCCGGACACCAACCTGGAGAGACCTGGTGCTCGAAGAAGAGCTGCCCCGACACGATGGCACGGTCGTCCCAGAAGGGGAGGCTCCCGCAGACCATGACGTACAGCAGCACGCCCAGGGACCAGACGGTGGCCGAATGGCCGTGGTAGCAGCCGATGCCGATCCACTCGGGTGGGCTGTACGCGCGTGTTCCTAGGGGAGACGGGCGGCGCTGTCCGGGCGCAGGCCGCTGCCTCCCAGAGCCCGGCGCCGGCTCCTGGCTGAGGCAGGGGCCGCGTCGGCGGTCCCAACTTCCCACGGAGGCCACCCCACGTCCCCCAACCAAGTGGCCAAAGCCGAGGAACTGTTGCGCCAGGCAAAGAAGGCCAGCGCAGCAGCCCACGGCCTTGCGGGCCGGGCAAGCCGAGGGGCCGGGGCCCGGCTTTTGCAGCCCCCTCTCTGTGGGCAGGGCCGGCTGCCCTTTGGCACGGGGCAGATGCCGCGCCCCAGGAGCCGGCAGCCGGCTGAAGGCCGCAGCCCGCAGCCCAGGAGGGAATGGGGCCGTGCAGCGCCTGGCACTGGGAGCAGGGCGCGGGCTGAGGGCTCACCCGCAAATCGCGTGAAGGCGCGCTCCTGGAGGAAGGTGCCGCAACCGAAGTCAATGAGCTTCAGGTCGCCGCTCTCCGGGTCCACGAGGAGGTTCTGTGGCTTGATGTCGCGGTGCAGGACGCCGCAGGCGGTGCAGTGCCGCACGGCCTCCAGCACCTGGTGGAAAAGCCAGCGCGCCACCTCCTCGCACAGGAACTCGTGCTGCATCAGGAGCTGCAGGAGATCCTGCGATGCCTCCGGACGCTCCATCACCAGCAGAAAGCTGTCAGGCAGCTCGAACCAGTCGAGGAGCTGGATGATGTAGGGGCATCCAGAGCCCACCTTCTCCATCAGCACGATTTCCATGGGAACACGGGTGCCGTCGGGCTGTGACGAGGAGACAATGGCTGCAGCAGGCCTGATGCTGCTGTGTGGCTGCTGCGCTGGCCCCGCCCTGGGATGCCCCAGCGCCCCCCCCCGGGCAGCCTCCCTTCTGCGTGGGCTGCATGCCAAGCCCCAGGGGATGCTTGGCATGTGCCCCCTGCCCGGCCACACCACCGGTCCGTGGCACGGCCAGGCCCGCCATGCCCCGGCTCTCTCGCTGAGCCCGCGCCCGCCGTGGCCCGCCTGCCACTGCCGGGGCCTCGGGCTCATCCCTGCCCGCCCCGCCCCGCCCTGTCCCGCTGGCCCCGCTCACACACCAGCTCTTCCCACCGCAGGACGCTCTCCCGGGCCACGCGTTTGATGGCCACCTGCAAGCCATAGAGAAAGCGGGGGCTGAGCTCAAGCCCTGCCCCTCCCCACCCCTGGCCCTGCTGCCACGCCCGGCCGCCGCGGCCACTCACCGGGCTTCCATCCGAGAGGCGGGTGCCCGCGAAAACGGTGCCGAAGCCGCCGCTGCCCAGCTGCGGGCCCAGCTGGTACAGCTCCTGCGGCTGCTTCCTTTGCCCTGCGGCCAAGAGCGAGCCATCAGCCTTGCGCCCGGGGCTCCCCTGCGCTCCCCAGGCGGGCCGGGCCACCGCGGACCACCTTGCTCTCACCTGCTTCCAGCTGCGCACCGGGCAGCGGCCACCGCCTCCTCGCCGCCGCCGGGCTGGCCAGCGGCACAGCTGGGGAGGGGCGGCGCGCAGAGGCGGCTGCAGGAGCCGCGGTGCTGCGGGGCAGGGCGGCACCGTCGCTGTCCCCGGCGTCGTGGCCTGCACTCTGCTGCCCGGGACGGCCGGGGCTACAGCCTGAGGCTTGGCACAGGGGGGCGTGAGGAGCAGCTGCAAAGCAGACAGGAGTATTAGAAGCAGCCGGGGACTAGGCTGCTCTCAGGGGCCCTTGGCCTGGCCTGGGGATGCCCCTCAAGAGCCCCGGGGGAGCCTCGGACAGCTCCTGGCCAGATCTCACCTGCTCTTAGAGAGGCCTTCGCGATGCTCGAGGGCTCTCTTGGGGCAGCTTCCTGGAGATCCCTTGGTGGCTCCAGGGTCGTCTCCACCACCAGGCTGGGGCTGTTGCCAGCTGCCACAACAGGCACAGCGTCCTGGCAGCTGTGGGCCGGCAAGTGCTGGCTCCAGGACGCTTGCTGCTCCGCCAGCTGCTCCTGACGAGGCTCCCCTGCCTCAGGCTGGGCTCCCATTTGGACTTCCGGGCTTTCCCTGACCAGGTCAACAGTCAGGCTTGCGCCCGTGCTGTTGACGCCCGTGAGTCCAGGGGAGCTGGGAGACCTGTCCACGGGCTCTGCACCGTGCGCAGGCAGACAGGTCTCACTGAGCCTCTGTGAGGGATGGAGGCTGTCAGAGAAAGCAGAGGCTCCGGGCAGGATGGAAGGTCTCTGACAGCCTGAGGCCCCTGCATGGATGGCGGCTCTCTGCTGGTGTGCCACCCTTGCAAGGGTAGAGGCTCTCCCAGGGATGGAGAGACGCCTCTCGAAGGGATGGGGGCTTCCTGAGGAGCCGGACGAGCCACACAGGGGCAGGTGGCCCCGCTTCACCAGCTCCTCCAGTTCTCTCCAGAGCGCCTGCCACATCCCAGAGTAGAGCGGCGCACGAGTCCCATTGCCATCCCAGAGCAGCAGCATCAGATCCTGCAGCTCCTGGGCCACGGCCACCAAGGGGCCGCAGCTGCAGGGGCTGCCCAAGGGAATGGCGGGAGCACGTGGCCGCTTGCGAGGGGTGGCCCGAGGCCTGCAGGACCCGGGAGCCACAGGGGCTCCTGGCTTCCTCCGGGAGCCTCTGGGCCGCACCGCGGGGCGCTTGCTGCGCTTTGGTGTCCGTGTCTGCCGCCTCCGTGGTTGCCAGTGGCCAAGGGCCCAGCAGGCAGCCACAGTGGCCAGCAGCAGGACAAGCGCAATCAGCAGGACGTCGTCGTCACCCATGGCTCCGGCCCGTCCCATCGCGACTGCGCTGGCAGCTGCGGGTGCCGGCCCCTCTTATATAGCGCCAGCGCGCTGATGTCACAATGCTGTGGCCAGGACGTCACAGCCCTGCCTCACGCCAGCGCTCAGCCCCTCTGTGCCGTCACAGCCCCGCCCGCCTCAGGCAGCAGCAGAAGCAGCTCGTGGCTGAAGATGCACTTGGCCAGAGAAAGCCTGGAAGAAAGAAGCCCGGAATTAAGAACGGGAGCTCAGGCCGTTGCAGCGAATCGTTCCCTGGAGCCAGTGGCACATCAGGGGCAGTGCTGGTGCCAGCAGTGCCAAGGCCACGGCTCCCAGGACGCTGCAGCGTTCCCAACTGGAAACACCCAGCACTCCGTGCCGGAGCAGATCCTCCAGAGACAAAGGCAGATGAAGCCCCTCTGTCTCTGGGGAGCTCTCCTGAACTGGCTGTGGAGGGCAGGAAGAGTTTGTTGTTAGCAGCTCACTGAGCTCTGCAGTGCCTCTGCTCTAAATAAATCGGCGTTTGCCAAGGAGCGCTCACGGTGCTCCCACTGCTCTGCTTTGGACTGCCACGAGGTTTCTTTCTTCCCAAGAGCTGGCACGGTGTTGCGTTTGCATGGCAATGCTGTGGATCAAACAGGGCTGGTTTGCTTTCTGCTGAGCAGGGCTTGCCCTCTTCAAGGACTTTGCAGTGCCCCTTGGTACAATGCAATGTTTTCCACCGGGGAGGCGATGCCTAGGAGAGACTGCCTGGAACAGAGACTGGACAGTGTCAAAGGAATCAAGTCGGTGTTTATTCAAAGGCCTTCAAAGGATGCACCTTGGGTCGTACAAGAGCCCGGCCGTGGCTCTAACCAAGGTGGACACGAGATGGACGAGCGGTCCCAGCTTTTCACACGCTGATACGTTTAGGTCCATTTCCATTCTTGGGCTTAATTGTCCAATTACAGCTTCAGGTTATCAACTTCCTTCCTCCCCAGGTTGCTTTCTTCACTTTGCCGTTGTTGACACTTTTGGGCCTGAAGCTGCAACGGTGTCCTTGGTTCTCAGGCTGCAAAAGGATTGTTTTGTCCAACTCAACTGTGAAGAGAACTTTAGATGAAGTTCAGACTCACACACGAAGGCAGTACAGAACTTGAAAACTAGGAAAGCTAAAACTTAAGGCATCAAAGGGAGGGACCAGTGTTGAAGACAGCAGCAAAGAACGCATGAAACAAAAGCAAAGAATGCACGGAACACCTGGACCGTGTCTCTGTCCCTGTTTGTCAAGTGACCATCCACATCATGGAAGGGCACGATGTTATTTCTACCATGTTTTTTCCCCATGAACGTTTTTTATTGTGCACCCTCCTTTTTCTTTCTGACCGCCTGCATCTGCAGTTGAGCTTTCACCGCACCACACTTCTCCCTACAGTGGCAAGAAGCATCTGCGTATTCTTCTGCTGACCTGGATTCCACGGGGCACACAGCTTCCTTTTCCATGCTCTTTCCCAGAGAAGATGCCTGTTCAGGCAAGCCAGCCTTGTGCCTCGCCTGCTTGGCTTCCGACACGTGGCAATCACCGGCTCCTGTGCCCTTAGCAGGTGCTGTTTCAAAAGTGACCAGCACTGATGGAGCCCAGCATTTTCAAAAACATTTTCCCCGGGGACCTTGCAGCCTGAAGTCTGCTCTCCTCGTGGCCCGAGCGGAGGTTTTGTTGGCCCTTTTCCTCTTGTCAGAGGTGTGAAGCTCGATGGATTTGATGTGGCTGTGGCTGTGGCAATCCCCACTTGGCTCAGGGCACGAGGGGCGCGGGCGGCGGCCTGGCTCGGGGGGGGCTGCGCGGGTGAGTCCCGGGCTGGGAGGGGCTCCCCCCTTACTGTGAGGAGGCTCCCTGGGGAGGAAGAAGGCTCTGCCATGAGCCACGAGGCCTGGCCTGCATTTGCCTGCTGCCCATTAGAGGGAAAGAAAGATGAAGAGTTCATCAGGGCTCAACATGAAATGTCCTTTTGGTGCTTCTGGTTCTTCTCACAGCTTTGCTAGCAGAGCAACATCTCTGCCCAGAGCCCTCCCTTGTTTCACTTCAGGAGACACCCAAGTGGCCGCATCAGCTTGAAAGGACAGCTGTCGTTTCACTGCTGCATTCCCTGGCTTGTTAAAGGCCCTGCTAGCTGTAGTACAGCCTGTGCTGGAAGACACAAAGTTACCATGCTGAAGGAAAGGCATGCAAAGCTTGAAGAAGGCTGAAGGCAGCACTGGCATTAGGCCTTTTCCCAAGGGGTTTCTTTAGCTGAAGCTGCTGACAAGGACCAGACTTGACAGCCCGCAATGGGTTTGAGGTTGTTTTATTTTTGGGTCCTGCGTGGGACGTGGTAACTGGGTGCTGCAGAGGCTCCGGCGAGGCATCAAAAACGGCCGCCCCGCACCCACGGGTGCCACAAGATCTGCTCCAGCGCTGGCCTGTCCGCGGGGTGCTTGGACAAACACCAGCGGATCAGATGTTCACACTCTGGGGAGAGAAGGCAGAAAGCGCCGGTCACTGGCAGAAGGCTCCTGCCCAGCTGCCGCCCCCGGCGCCCGCAGCACCCGAGCCGCTCTGCCCCGAGCGGGACAGCGGCGCGGCGGGACACGGCCACCTCCTTCAGCCACGCGCGCCGCGCCGAGCCCATCGGCACGGGCCGCCTCCTGCGGCCGGCCCTTGAGGGCACATCGCCGTCCCGCCGAGCCGCGTGAGGGCCACGCCGGGCTGCTGAGGGCCGCCACCTGCCACAGCCTGCCTTCTTGAGGCCGGACACCAACCTGGAGAGACCTGGTGCTCGAAGAAGAGCTGCCCCGACACGATGGCACGGTCGTCCCAGAAGGGGAGGCTCCCGCAGACCATGACGTACAGCAGCACGCCCAGGGACCAGACGGTGGCCGAATGGCCGTGGTAGCAGCCGATGCCGATCCACTCGGGTGGGCTGTACGCGCGTGTTCCTAGGGGAGACGGGCGGCGCTGTCCGGGCGCAGGCCGCTGCCTCCCAGAGCCCGGCGCCGGCTCCTGGCTGAGGCAGGGGCCGCGTCGGCGGTCCCAACTTCCCACGGAGGCCACCCCACGTCCCCCAACCAAGTGGCCAAAGCCGAGGAACTGTTGCGCCAGGCAAAGAAGGCCAGCGCAGCAGCCCACGGCCTTGCGGGCCGGGCAAGCCGAGGGGCCGGGGCCCGGCTTTTGCAGCCCCCTCTCTGTGGGCAGGGCCGGCTGCCCTTTGGCACGGGGCAGATGCCGCGCCCCAGGAGCCGGCAGCCGGCTGAAGGCCGCAGCCCGCAGCCCAGGAGGGAATAGGGGCCGTGCAGCGCCTGGCACTGGGAGCAGGGCGCGGGCTGAGGGCTCACCCGCAAATCGCGTGAAGGCGCGCTCCTGGAGGAAGGTGCCGCAACCGAAGTCAATGAGCTTCAGGTCGCCGCTCTCCGGGTCCACGAGGAGGTTCTGTGGCTTGATGTCGCGGTGCAGGACGCCGCAGGCGGTGCAGTGCCGCACGGCCTCCAGCACCTGGTGGAAAAGCCAGCGCGCCACCTCCTCGCACAGGAACTCGTGCTGCATCAGGAGCTGCAGGAGATCCTGCGATGCCTCCGGACGCTCCATCACCAGCAGAAAGCTGTCAGGCAGCTCGAACCAGTCGAGGAGCTGGATGATGTAGGGGCATCCAGAGCCCACCTTCTCCATCAGCACGATTTCCATGGGAACACGGGTGCCGTCGGGCTGTGACGAGGAGACAATGGCTGCAGCAGGCCTGATGCTGCTGTGTGGCTGCTGCGCTGGCCCCGCCCTGGGATGCCCCAGCGCCCCCCCCGGGCAGCCTCCCTTCTGCGTGGGCTGCATGCCAAGCCCCAGGGGATGCTTGGCATGTGCCCCCTGCCCGGCCACACCACCGGTCCGTGGCACGGCCAGGCCCGCCATGCCCCGGCTCTCTCGCTGAGCCCGCGCCCGCCATGGCCCGCCTGCCACTGCCGGGGCCTCGGGCTCATCCCTGCCCGCCCCGCCCCGCCCTGTCCCGCTGGCCCCGCTCACACACCAGCTCTTCCCACCGCAGGACGCTCTCCCGGGCCACGCGTTTGATGGCCACCTGCAAGCCATAGAGAAAGCGGGGGCTGAGCTCAAGCCCTGCCCCTCCCCACCCCTGGCCCTGCTGCCACGCCCGGCCGCCGCGGCCACTCACCGGGCTTCCATCCGAGAGGCGGGTGCCCGCGAAAACGGTGCCGAAGCCGCCGCTGCCCAGCTGCGGGCCCAGCTGGTACAGCTCCTGCGGCTGCTTCCTTTGCCCTGCGGCCAAGAGCGAGCCATCAGCCTTGCGCCCGGGGCTCCCCTGCGCTCCCCGGGCGGGCCGGGCCACCGCGGACCACCTTGCTCTCACCTGCTTCCAGCTGCGCACCGGGCAGCGGCCACCGCCTCCTCGCCGCCGCCGGGCTGGCCAGCGGCACAGCTGGGGAGGGGCGGCGCGCAGAGGCGGCTGCAGGAGCCGCGGTGCTGCGGGGCAGGGCGGCACCGTCGCTGTCCCCGGCGTCGTGGCCTGCACTCTGCTGCCCGGGACGGCCGGGGCTACAGCCCGAGGCTTGGCACAGGGGGGCGTGAGGAGCAGCTGCAAAGCAGACAGGAGTATTAGAAGCAGCCGGGGACTAGGCTGCTCTCAGGGGCCCTTGGCCTGGCCTGGGGATGCCCCTCAAGAGCCCCGGGGGAGCCTCGGACAGCTCCTGGCCAGATCTCACCTGCTCTTAGAGAGGCCTTCGCGATGCTCGAGGGCTCTCTTGGGGCAGCTTCCTGGAGATCCCTTGGTGGCTCAGGGGTCGTCTCCACCACCAGGCTGGGGCTGTTGCCAGCTGCCACAACAGGCACAGCGTCCTGGCAGCTGTGGGCCGGCAAGTGCTGGCTCCAGGACGCTTGCTGCTCCGCCAGCTGCTCCTGACGAGGCTCCCCTGCCTCAGGCTGGGCTCCCATTGGGACTTCCGGGCTTTCCCTGACCAGGTCAACAGTCAGGCTTGCGCCCGTGCTGTTGACGCCCGTGAGTCCAGGGGAGCTGGGAGACCTGTCCACGGGCTCTGCACCGTGCGCAGGCAGACAGGTCTCACTGAGCCTCTGTGAGGGATGGAGGCTGTCAGAGAAAGCAGAGGCTCCGGGCAGGATGGAAGGTCTCTGACAGCCTGAGGCCCCTGCATGGATGGCGGCTCTCTGCTGGTGTGCCACCCTTGCAAGGGTAGAGGCTCTCCCAGGGATGGAGAGACGCCTCTCGAAGGGATGGGGGCTTCCTGAGGAGCCGGACGAGCCACACAGGGGCAGGTGGCCCCGCTTCACCAGCTCCTCCAGTTCTCTCCAGAGCGCCTGCCACATCCCAGAGTAGAGCGGCGCACGAGTCCCATTGCCATCCCAGAGCAGCAGCATCAGATCCTGCAGCTCCTGGGCCACGGCCACCAAGGGGCCGCAGCTGCAGGGGCTGCCCAAGGGAATGGCGGGAGCACGTGGCCGCTTGCGAGGGGTGGCCCGAGGCCTGCAGGACCCGGGAGCCACAGGGGCTCCTGGCTTCCTCCGGGAGCCTCTGGGCCGCACCGCGGGGCGCTTGCTGCGCTTTGGTGTCCGTGTCTGCTGCCTCCGTGGTTGCCAGTGGCCAAGGGCCCAGCAGGCAGCCACAGTGGCCAGCAGCAGGACAAGCGCAATCAGCAGGACGTCGCCGTCACCCATGGCTCCGGCCCGTCCCATCGCGACTGCGCTGGCAGCTGCAGGGTGCCGGCCCCTCTTATATAGCGCCAGCGCGCTGATGTCACAATGCTGTGGCCAGGACGTCACAGCCCTGCCTCACGCCAGCGCTCAGCCCCTCTGTGCCGTCACAGCCCCGCCCGCCTCAGGCAGCAGCAGAAGCAGCTCGTGGCTGAAGATGCACTTGGCCAGAGAAAGCCTGGAAGAAAGAAGCCCGGAATTAAGAACGGGAGCTCAGGCCGTTGCAGCGAATCGTTCCCTGGAGCCAGTGGCACATCAGGGGCAGTGCTGGTGCCAGCAGTGCCAAGCCCTCGGCTCCCCAGGACGCTGCAGCGTTCCCAACTGGAAACACCCAGCACTCCGTGCCGGAGCAGATCCTCCAGAGACAAAGGCAGATGAAGCCCCTCTGTCTCTGGGGAGCTCTCCTGAACTGGCTGTGGAGGGCAGGAAGAGTTTGTTGTTAGCAGCTCACTGAGCTCTGCAGTGCCTCTGCTCTAAATAAATCGGCGTTTGCCAAGGAGCGCTCACGGTGCTCCCACTGCTCTGCTTTGGACTGCCACGAGGTTTCTTTCTTCCCAAGAGCTGGCACGGGGTTGCGTTTGCATGGCAATGCTGTGGATCAAACAGGGCTGGTTTGCTTTCTGCTGAGCAGGGCTTGCCCTCTTCAAGGACTTTGCAGTGCCCCTTGGTACAATGCAATGTTTTCCACCGGGGAGGCGATGCCTAGGAGAGACTGCCTGGAACAGAGACTGGACAGTGTCAAAGGAATCAAGTCGGTGTTTATTCAAAGGCCTTCAAAGGATGCACCTTGGGTCGTACAAGAGCCCGGCCGTGGCTCTAACCAAGGTGGACACGAGATGGACGAGCGGTCCCAGCTTTTCACACGCTGATACGTTTAGGTCCATTTCCATTCTTGGGCTTAATTGTCCAATTACAGCTTCAGGTTATCAACTTCCTTCCTCCCCAGGTTGCTTTCTTCACTTTGCCGTTGTTGACACTTTTGGGCCTGAAGCTGCAACGGTGTCCTTGGTTCTCAGGCTGCAAAAGGATTGTTTTGTCCAACTCAACTGTGAAGAGAACTTTAGATGAAGTTCAGACTCACACACGAAGGCAGTACAGAACTTGAAAACTAGGAAAGCTAAAACTTAAGGCATCAAAGGGAGGGACCAGTGTTGAAGACAGCAGCAAAGAACGCATGAAACAAAAGCAAAGAATGTACGGAACACCTGGACCGTGTCTCTGTCCCTGTTTGTCAAGTGACCGTCCACATCGTGGAAGGGCACGATGTTATTTCTACCATGTTTTTTCCCATGAACGTTTTTTATTGTGCACCCTCCTTTTTCTTTCTGACCGCCTGCATCTGCAGTTGAGCTTTCACCGCACCACACTTCTCCCTACAGTGGCAAGAAGCATCTGCGTATTCTTCTGCTGACCTGGATTCCACGGGGCACACAGCTTCCTTTTCCATGCTCTTTCCCAGAGAAGATGCCTGTTCAGGCAAGCCAGCCTTGTGCCTCGCCTGCTTGGCTTCCGACACGTGGCAATCACCGGCTCCTGTGCCCTTAGCAGGTGCTGTTTCAAAAGTGACCAGCACTGATGGAGCCCAGCACCTTCAAAACCATTTTCCCCGGGGACCTTGCAGCCTGAAGTCTGCTCTCCTCGTGGCCCAAGTGGAGGTTTTGTTGGCCCTTTTCCTCTTGTCAGAGGTGTGAAGCTCGATGGATTTGTTGTGGCTGTGGCTGTGGCAATCCCCACTTGGCTCAGGGCACGAGGGGCGCGGGCGGCGGCCTGGCTCGGGGGGGGCTGCGCGGGTGAGTCCCGGGCTGGGAGGGGCTCCCCCCTTACTGTGAGGAGGCTCCCTGGGGAGGAAGAAGGCTCTGCCATGAGCCACGAGGCCTGGCCTGCATTTGCCTGCTGCCCATTAGAGGGAAAGAAAGATGAAGAGTTCATCAGGGCTCAACATGAAATGTCCTTTTGGTGCTTCTGGTTCTTCTCACAGCTTTGCTAGCAGAGCAACATCTCTGCCCAGAGCCCTCCCTTGTTTCACTTCAGGAGACACCCAAGTGGCCGCATCAGCTTGAAAGGACAGCTGTCGTTTCACTGCTGCATTCCCTGGCTTGTTAAAGGCCCTGCTAGCTCTAGTACAGCCTGTGCTGGAAGACACAAAGTTACCATGCTGAAGGAAAGGCATGCAAAGCTTGAAGAAGGCTGAAGGCAGCACTGGCATTAGCCCTTTTTCCAAGAGGTTTCTTTAGCTGAAGCTGCATTTAGCTAGGCTGGTTATATCTAACAAATGTTCTAAAATGGACTAAGGAGTAGATGTAAGGTTGTTTCGAGATAAAATTGTTTTACTAGAACTTTTCTTCGAATAAAAAATCGCATGTGGCTACTAGGGAATTGACAACGTATATTATTACTTAGCTGACAGCAGAATATTTATACTTTTTCCTATATATAGGGTCAAGGTGTTTTTTCCTGACAGCGAATAAGTAATTAAACGATGTACATTTTTAATAAAGTCTTCCCGGTATATGAGGACTAGGTACATGAATCATTCCTCATAACTGCACCAGAGGGCATATAGCACTCAGCAGGGAAATCTCCTTCATTTGTCTTTGTTCTGGTCTGTAGACATTTTAGTCCAAAGAATTTTTACTCCTTTTCCTGCATTTTTGCTTGGAAGCCGCATAATTTTCAAAGTTATACAGATTTTGATGGAAGGGTCTACTTTCCATTGCAGGAATCTTTCTCCTTCCTTAGCAGAGTCTTTTCCTTTTTAAACAAGAGAGTTTGTAAAAAAACCCCAAACCTTTGAAAATGTCATGAGTTTTTTGCACTACGTGATTCACATATAAGGGAAGTGGCTATCTTTCTATTTCTGTGACATTTTCATAAATGTAAGTGCATTAAATTTGTATTCTACCCTTTTCTTATCAAGATTCCTTTGTTTTCAAGTACAAAAGCAACAGAGTCATTACAGGTAACAGTGGCAGAAGATGATGTTACTGTCACAGAGACTCACAGCTGGCTTCACCAGTTCCTCTTTATTTATTGCTACCTCAGGAAGAAAAGCCACATCCTCTTTGTCTGGTTATCGAACATCATATCATGCTTCTACCAGTTCTTTGCATGTCTCTGGCACTCCAGTGCTGAAATGAGAGAAAAAAATCAATTTACTTATAATTTTTTCAGTATTCTCCAATCTGGAGACGGTTGCATCCAACAGAAAAAATACATCTCAGTGAGCATCACCCAGCAGTTCCTGCTGGAGCAAATTCCACATTGCATTCAAACGAAACCTTGTAAAAAGGGTGAGGCTGTACCCTGAGGAGTAGAAGTTTCTACTTAACCTGCCTGAACTGCTTTTGTTTTATATACAATGGTAGCTGTGGTTTTTCTTCTTCCACTACAGGGAGAAAATGAAACTGAAATGTTTCCTTTGTAAAATGGAAATTTTTTAACAATGGACATTCTGTTGCTGGAGAAAAAGTGTCATGGCCCTTGGAGAATTGGCAGTCACCCCTCACAGGACATTAGAAAAGGGAAAATTATCACTCAGCTCAGCCTCCAGACCAGTGCTGACATACAGAGCTCTTGCCCTCCCCTCAGGGTGGGGTCCTGCCTGGAAGCATCACAGATCAAGTCAGGAGTTTGTGTATAAACTTGGAGAGCTATTCAGCGTAAAAAAGGGTTGGCAGCTCTCCTAAAAGCAAAGAAAAATGAAAGAGCATGTGCATTTATGAAAAAAAATAATTCCCCAAACCCTGTTTTGGTAGGTCAGGGCAGTAGACAGAAGGTAGCACAGATTTGTAGCTGGAACCTGGATGCATTCTTGTAACTGGACTGATTACTGTAGTTTTAATCTCCATCAATTGTTTTTAGGATAGAGGAAGATGTTTTGGGGGGCACAATGGGCCCAAAACCATGGGAGGGAGCAAGTCCAGGATCTCAACAGCTTTCAGTTAGGAATGAACAGAAAACCTCGGAGACAAAGTCAGGTTTTTTCTTATCCTGAAGGAAAAATGGAGAAGAGGAAATTCAGAGTTGATAAAAAAAAGTATATTTGTTTTTGTATATTGGGGTGCACAACTGCAGGAAGAACTCTCCCCTGCTGCTCAGGAGGAGCTAGAAGAGAAAACAAAGGGAGCTGGGTAGGAATGCCTTTCTTTCCACCCAGTGTTCTAAAGGTCTGGGCTACAAGGTGTAAAAAGATATCCAGAATCTCTCCATTACATGAAACAACTGCTGAATGTGAGACTGGATTAGAGGCTGGGAACACCAGGGGGTTCCCCTTGGAGTCTCTAGGGATGGCTTGTCAAACCCCCTCCTACCTGTAGTACAGCCTGTGCTGGAAGACACAAAACTACCTGCCTGGAGGAAAGGCATGGAAAGCTTGAAGAAGGCTGAAGGGAACACTGTGATTGCTCCTTTTCCCATGAGATTTCTTTACCTGAAGTTGCTAACAAGGACCAGATTGAAATCCTGGAATGTTTTTTTTTGTTGCTTTATTTTTTCGGGCCTTCAGTCCTCCATGGAACTCATTAACTGGGTGCTGCAGAGGCTCCGGCGAGGCATCAAAAACGCCCGCCCCGCACCCACGGGTGCCACAAGATCTGCTCCAGCGCTGGCCTGTCCGCGGGGTGCTTGGACAAACACCAGCGGATCAGATGTTCACACTCTGGGGAGAGAAGGCAGAAAGCGCCGGTCACTGGCAGAAGGCTCCTGCCCAGCTGCTCCCAGCGCCCGCCGGGGCCTTGGCTCAGTGCGGGCTCGGCGGTGAGAGCGGCGGTGCGGGCACAGAGCAGCAGAGCTCCTGCCCTCGGCCCCTCCACGCTGGAACCCCGGGGCACCCTCCGCCTCTCAGCGCCGCGCCGCCGCCGCTAACGGGCACTGCACCGGCCCCCCCAAATCGGAGGGGAATGAAGACAGAGCCAACTACCCCAAATCGGAAGGGGATGGAGCCCAGGCCGGTGAAAGCAGTGAGCAGAGACACCAGTGTATTATATCTTTACCTTTGTTTAGCAGAGTCTTGAATGGTAGCACCATTGCTGTGTTAGATGCACAAGAAAGTTGTGGGAAAGGGAATAAAAATCTGACTGCAGAGAAATATAGAACATTGCCCAGGTAATTTTTATGTGTGGACCCTTCATTAAAAAAACCCAGACAAAACATCCGCTTGGTTATAAGTAGAAAATAATAAAGGAAATAAAGAAAGAGAAATAGAGAAGTTCATTCTCTTAGTATTCAATTGTATAAAAATGATACAATGGTTAAGGAAATGTAAATAACAAACATTAGAGCCCAGATATGGGTCTATGGTACTTAGTTGCATCATTATTCCATTTTGAAGTCAATGTGAATTAACTGTCTATATTTGGTTTGGGGACTTGAACTCCAGCTCTGATTTTCTTGCCTTCATTTCACTCTAGCAAACTGCTCAGCACCAGAGGAGAACTCAGCACTATCTGGTGGATAATCCTTTCAGTATCCAGTAGCTGCTGTTAAAGCTTTCTTGTTGTTATCCCTGCCTCTATCTGAATCTTTGTACCTTCCCCCCAGCTTGGGACCTCATCTGTGCACCACAAGCTGCTCTTCGGAAAAAAAAAAACAAAAAAAACCAAACATAATATCACCAGAAGTGCACAGGAATTCACACAGGAATTTTGGATGGATCACATTTATAAGGCCTCCATGGGGAAAAATACACTTTTGGTGTGGAATTAGGCAAGTGCCACTGGAGCAGCACTGCTCTATGGCCTAGCTGGATTTTTCATATAAGCCATCTTTCATAGCTATATAAATAAAGAATAGTGAATTCCAGTATTTAAGTGGCCTACAGAATTACTTGAGTGATGCCCACCCACTCACTATTATTACACCTACTTCCTCTCTATGGATACAGATGCTAATGTTTATGGTAGCTGGTCTAAATTCTCTTCTGCCATTTATCAGGAAGTGAGCACTAAGTTGGATTTGGGAGCAGTTCCAAATTCAGCCAAGGCAGTTTATTTTCCAAAGAAAATACTGTTGACAATGGAATCGAAGTTTACAGACTGGATCTTCTGAATGCACAGAGACATTCAAAAGCTGCTCCCTAAAATCTGGAGTAAATACATGAACTGGCCTCTACATACCATCCTAACACTGTCCCTGTGTATTTGTGCTTTTGAAAAAAGGCTTAAGGTGAGGGATTTCAGCAGCTCACAAGGTTTAATGTTGCATGGCACAGTCTGATTTTTTTGCAGGTTTATATTGGCCAATATTTATTGAATTTTATTGAAGAGCTGTATTTTGTTTATATTCTGGCTGGGATTTTGAGATCCCTTCGCCAGACACCCACAAATACCTAACTACTTCTAAAAGTACAGGTTGTACAAGAAGAAGCAAGAGACAGCCTGTCAAAGCCACGTTAAAGGGAACAGAGTGTTACTGAAACTCTGATCCTGCAATTTTGGTGGCACTGAGGGGCTTTGCAGGATCTGCCCAGCCTTGGTAATTTAGCACAGGCTGTAGGAGAAAGACCTGACAAGACCTAGAGAGGTTTCTGGAGTCTCCAGGAGCAAGGAAAGAGAAGGAAGCACAAGGCTAGAGCTGGGCTGAGACTCCTCCTTTCTGCACAAAGCCAGCTCCCACAGAATGGGGAAGAGCCCATCCAACCTAAAAATCTCAAGGAGCAAAATCACAGCAGAACAATAGGAAAAGAGCCTTGAAGATTTTTCCTTGGTTCTTAAAATAGCTCTTCCCTGTGTGCCTGCTCCCCCGCCCTCCCCACCATTTATTGGCAGCTGTAGCAAGTAATTAGAAAGGGACTTTCATACTAGGACAAACATGCAGAAAGGAAAACATTTTACATTTTTCTTTGCCAGTATGTACATTTCTAAGTAAATATTATTAAAGATACTTGCATGAGCAACAGAGCTTCTTCTCCTGGAAGCCAGATGACTTTTTCTGGTTTTATTCTGCAGTTGACAAGATGATGTCTATTAACAGTAGAGTAATAAAGTCATTATTCCCTGATAAAATTATAACACAAGGCTTCATTTTAGAATTATCCATGAACAGAGTGAAAGAGGTGATGATGTAAAAATCAAAAAGAGCATTTGTCAAACATCAATCACTACAATATACTGCGTGAAAAAGAAAACTGGCTTAGACTTTTTCAGATTTGTGCTTGTCATTCTTAAATTTGACTTCATTTTCATTTTGAAACCAAAAAAACTTGACAAAAAAATTTCACCAAAACCAACAAACAAAACCCCCCCAAACCCAAGATCAGTTTAAGAAGGCTTTTAAAAACAGCGTATACAGCAAAAATCCTTCCCAGAAAAAAATTTGTCTGGACCAAGGAATCAGGACCACTCCTTGTCAGACTTGTGCCAAACCCATCCAGAATCGGTGATCTCAGAGGATTTCTTTTATTTTCATAATGTTACAGCTCGTTCCAATCTTCCACTTTAGTTAACAGCTTGTTTTGTGATGGAAAATTGTCCTTCCACAAGGGCAGCATCAGCTTTAGTTTTATAAATATCTACCTCCACGATCAAGATTTATGTTTATAAAAATATTTATGCTTCCTCTCATCAGGAGAGGAAAAAAATATATTTTATAATTAGGCAGGAGCAACAAACAAGATGTGTGATTGTATTATTAGCATGTGTGAATTCAGAATAGGAAGCCCTGTGAAGCTTTGCTTGGAAAAAAACGTCCTGGGCTTGTACAGTAGGTGACTGTTAACTTGCCAGCTCTTGCCAGTCTCAAAATACCAAGACTGCCCGTATTAGCTCACTATGGGTCAGAGTCATTCCCCAGCAGTGGGCACTCATGTGTTAATTAGGTCTCTCTGACAGTGAAACATCAATGATCCCTGAGCCTTTTTCACTTGTTCTTCTCTCCCAGACAGGTTAGCATAACAGCAAACAGACACATAAAGAAATGAAATTAAAATGTAATTAAAAGGAAACAGCAATTGACAAATTTTTTATTTTTGTATCTGTACAAATATATCTGTGCATGTGTTTATCCCCAACAACAGGTTTGCCTTTTTAACTTCACTGACTTTCACGATTACCAAATATGCAAATTCATTAACCCAGAGAAATTAAAATATATTCTAAAAATGTTTCTTTATGGCCGAATTAAAATTTATAGCCTTTAAAATAGCCCCTAATATTAGAGAAACTGTTTAGCCTAATTACCTTTTAGTGCTGACCCCAGAGTTACATTCTAGCACATAAGATAAAAGCAGGTGCTTTGCATTAAAATTCCTGGACACCACCTCTTACACAATAATTACACTGAGGTTTAGCCTTTGGATGCTGCTACTTTGAATAAGCAAACTGAAGTTTGTTTAAGTGCTAGTTTAACCAAGTGAGGTTCAGAATATGGTCTGGAACCTGCATAAGAGTAGGTGCTGGTTAGCCAGGGAGTACAATTTGCAGTATGTGGCAACATGTGTTACTTCTGTTCAAAAGGCTTTTTGTTTGTCCACTAAGGCTCAATAGTTTTGTACTCTTGAAAAAAATAATGCAAATTTACTGTCTTTTCTGGCATCAAGGAAATGCTTGTGAAGTCTTCCTCTTAGTGAAGTGCCAATAATTAATAAATGTCTTTTTCAGTTTGAGCATTTCTGTTAACGGGGTACAGCCACTATAGCAATTAGTGCATACCAAGGCAGGCATGAAGCCACCACCCTTGAAGAGTGAATTTATGACCAGCTGATGTGGTTTTAAGTGATGCTCCCAAAGGGATTAGTCCTGCTCTCCCTCTACTCACAAATTCCGAGAAAAGAGTCCTTATTGTGGAATTTCTTTCCTCATCCTCTGTGGACAAATGTGGTCTGCTGGGAGTGTCCTGTAAGTCCCCAGGGCAGTGCAGAACACCAGGAGCAGTGACAGCTGTGACAGAAACAGCCACTGTGGGTCAGCAGAGAAGGGAACTCCCACGAGCACCCGCCAGATCCCTCATGGGTGTTTATCCCAGCTGTAAATCCAGTGTGCTGAGTGAACTGGGAGGGTGGGTGATGATCCCTGAACCCCAGAGAGACTTTTGCTTTGGCTGTGCCTTCTGTCCTTTGTCATGTGTGACCACATAAGCTCCCTGTTTGGATGCTCCATGGCAGGGACCTGCTGGACAGATGACCACTGCTGGTGGATCTTGCCCTGAGTGCTCAGCCTCCTCTACAAGCTCACAACCAGCAGTGTGGGATGGCTTCAAGCCCAGTCAAGCCATCTACATCTCTTAGAGGCCTTAAATATGTCCTGTAAGTCACCCATCACCTTCAGGCTACTCTGCTGTGTGGAGAGAATTTCGTGGATAGCATTCAGCCTTCTTCTGCAGGCTGGTTCACCTTGGCACTCCGGGTGCACAGAGGATACACCTCACCCTCAAACCTCCCAAATAAACAGGAGCAGAGGCTCTGTGCTTGCAGGCAGCCTGTCAGGCTCTCACAGGTGCAAACAGCTTCAATGTCCAAGGCTAGGCTTAATTTGCTGGGCTGTCATTGGGCTGGTCAGGTTAAATTTTGTGATCTGCCCAACACAAGCAGCGTGTGGTTTGCTTGCCCACTGACATTTAGTATCTGTGTATGCCTGCAGTCACACACACCATGCATGGATACAGGTTTCTTTTATAGAAAAGAAATAGATTTTATTTATTTTCTATAAAAGAAATATATATATTTCTATAATATGTATATAATAATATATAATATATACCCTGAAAACCAAGCTTCTGAAGAGCTGCCACAGGAGGGCTCCCGTGTTTAAGGTTTCCAGATACAAGCACATTGGCAGTGCATGCAAAGGGCTTTATTTCCCTTCACTCCTTCCTTCAGCACTAGGGAGGTCTGGCTCACACAGGCAGGGAACAAACACTTGTACTTTGAGCCTCTCACAGTGGCTGCTGTGACCAGGCTGTGTTACACTGGAGCTTACCCTCCATGTCTGTCCCATTATATCACTGCTTCCCTGGCCTTTATAATTTCCTAATATTTCCAAACTTAAACTCCTGGTGTGGTAAGTTGGATGATATTCTTAAAGAACCACATGATGGAAGCCTGTAAAATGAATTTGCCTAATTCACTTTCACTGGCCGAAGCAATTTCTCTGCTCCAGCTTAACCAAATGCAATTGTTTTATCTTCCTGGTCCTCTTATCAGATGGGACTAACCCTGCTGGATCACTCTGAAGCAGCTGAATGAATCAGGAGGGAGT
The DNA here is from genome assembly GCF_029582105.1 of Oenanthe melanoleuca. Taxonomy (NCBI): domain Eukaryota; kingdom Metazoa; phylum Chordata; class Aves; order Passeriformes; family Muscicapidae; genus Oenanthe; species Oenanthe melanoleuca. Next base: position 9,727,887 of record NC_079334.1, read on the forward strand.
TCCAGGAATGCTACAGCCCACTGGTCTGTTCAGTTGCCCATGGGGTAGGAGAGCTCAGCTATGACAAAGGCTCTGGCCCAGGATCCTCACAGAAATGTTTAGCTCCTCAGACAGGCTTCAGGAGACAATTTCCTGTCCAAAGATGCAAAGATGTATTTCCTTTTTTGGAAAAGGCTAGAAGATAAAGAGCAGAAAAATGTGGAAATGTGAACTACCTTTTTTTTTCCTTCTTCTGTTTCTGTGCAAAAATTTCTAGCGCGTCTTAAAACTTCTAACACAAGATCTTTTCCATTTCTTTCTCACTAAGTCAGTTTTTCTCTAGACTCAGCAAAACAAGCTCCATTTATTAATGTGAGCTTGTCCCAAGGTCTGGTTTTGCCAAGTCTCGAGCACTAGAAATCCCCTAAAAATCCTTTGCTTCTCATCCATCCTCCTAGCCCTTCTCTCCCACAACATACACAAGGCACTTCCTTAAGGTTTGCTCTGAGATCAGAGTTTCCTCAGGATGTTCAGCCTCAAAGCTTAAGAAACACTGCAACACATTAGTCACCTCCCTCACCACAGTTCCCAAACAACAGCAAGCCAGAATTCCAGCTGATGCAATTCACCAGCATTACCCTGTCAAGTTTCACTGAGGACCTGATCCATGGCCGCTTGCTGGCCTTGTTTTGTGGGTAACCAGAGAGACATCATGTGCAAAACGAAAGTGGGAGAAACTCATCCTGTATGTTTAGGGTCATCTGAAGATTAAATTTTTGCTTTGAGTTAGATATAGGTAAAAAGAAGGGAATATTTGTGTATGCCCACTATTGAGATTTGTAGAAATGTGTTGATAATAGTATTATACTGTAGGAATGTCTCTTTGCCCTCTGTGTCCCACACAAGTAGAAACAATAAAAGCATGTACAAGAAATGTCAACAGAGGGAGTACATACCAAATTATATTTATTAATCATGTGTAAGAACTGCACAGTGGATATAATTCACCCGAGGTGAATTAATTATTTTTCTTTCCCCTTGTGTCTTCTCTGGATTTCCAGGTTTTCAATGCCATTTGCTGGAGGACAGTTTGTACAGCAGAGCTGTGCTGTCTGTCCCTGACGTGGGGCAGCCACAGGGTAGGGACTGTACATGTTGCTTGTGCAGTGGTGACACTCACATTCCTCTGAGGAGCAACACACTCGCGTTCCCAGCACATTCCAAAAGATAACTCCAGTGCTGTGGTAAAATGCTATCTAACTCCATTGTTCCCTAACTGTACAAGCAAAGGGTGTAATCAGGAGAGATGAGTAAAGAGATGAAGAGAGATCAGAGTAAATCTACAGGGAATCACGTCTTTAAAAAATTCTAATCAGCTTCCTCGTCAAAGCCCAGCTGTGTTTTCTGCTCGTGTTTTTCTCACTGGATGTGCAAGTTAATATATTCCTAAATAATTTTCCAGAGAAGTTTTGTTTTGTTTTCCAGTTTCACAGAATGGTTGAATGGATTTTCCTCAGACTTTCTCCCAGAAGCCATTGGCTGAGCATAGTGATGGAAAATTTCAGCCTAGAAAGTAGAACCTTTCAGAAACTCAGGAGCAAGGGAAAAGGCTGGACTTGGAACAAAAACTGTTTTGAAGCCTTAACTACAATACTACGTCAACACCCATGTGGGTGCTATGGTACAGACATAGCACTGATTTACACACACAAGTTTTGAGGCTGAGGCAGTGTTAGCTATTTTATGGACCAGTAAGACAAGAAAAGCAGAAGACGCACACAGCTGGGTTGTGCTGTTGGCCTGATTTGACTCACCAGACTTTCTCAGGAAATGCTTGAGCGTGTTTCATTCAGCAGGTACAGCCGGCAAGCCTGGGCAGAGCACCCCTCTCCTGTTTGATGTGGTTCCTAGGGCTTGCACATCCCTTGTATCACACAGGCTCGTGGGCGCTCGGGGCAAAATGAAATTGGCTGATGATTAAATGGCAGGCAAATGCAGTGGCACCCTCCAAAAGTCCTCTGATACTATAAGAACATACAAATCAGAGCTTGGGTGACAAACTCATCTCTTAGTTCACTCCCTGAAAGCACATGATGGTGCAGAGGATGAGAAGGAGAAAATCTAAGGACAGAAACTTGGTAAGCACTCATGGAACTTAATTCTCTGCAGGACACCATCATTCCCCCTCTAGATGAGAATCAGGAGAGACCTTTCTTGTGGGGGCAGGCAGCAAAATCATTTGGAATCATCCTGGATGTGTGATGTAGCCTTCCCATTTTGCTTTTCATCCTCTATGAAAAACTTCTGCTGATAGGTAAGAGAGGGTTTGCTAACACAGCCTTAGCCATTGGATTGCAGCTCACACTGCTTCATATGGAAGAACTCTGTAGCCTAATTGTGCAAGAACAAGTGCTCACAGAATAGCAATTACTGTGTCCTTCCATGCTGTGGAACAATTATTGCTCTCTTATAACACCAGCAGCAGCTCAGGAGAAACCCATCTGCTGCTGATGCAGTTTGAAGCAGGAAAAATAGTTAATCTAAACAGAAGCAATCTAAACAAAGTGGTCTTTGGCCTCAGTGGAGGAGCTCCTATGTTAATTTACAGCTTGGACCACCAGTTGCCAAGATACTTTTTAGTCTTCAGGCTGGTGAAGCGGTTTCGGGTTCTGTGCAGAAGGTGGTTATTTTTTGTAAGCTTTGATCTGCAATGAAAAACTTTTTACATTTAAAAGGCAGAATATCTAGCCATTCCTTTGAGAGTAGGAGAGGGATTGATCCTTGCATAAGCTTAGCATAAATATCCAGAAAAGAAAAAATGTATGTTCCTTACCCTAAATGTTTGTGGTTGCTTTGTCATTTTCATTTCCATTAGAGGGTGCCCTTGTTTCAAAATTCCCCAATCTGGGGTTTCTTCCATCAAAAGGTTGCCTTTAAAGCAGGTCTTCAAGTTAGGTGGTCCAGTCCAGTTAGCAAATGCTAAGCAAGGTAGAAGACAGCATGATTAAACAAGATAGCATTACTTATTTTCCCTGCTGTACAAGTCAAGAGCACTGCAGACATTAAAGATCAGGAGGCAGCAGCTGCTCTCCTTGGAGTCTCTCATTACACAGACCCTGCACAGAGCCTCACCAACAGGCTAAAAACGCTTTTCACAGTTTCATTCTTTCTTTCTTTTGAAAGGGAAGAAGCCAAAGGACTGTTTACATTTGCATTTTAAAGTCCATTTATGTGAAAACCTTCCACTTTGTGCTGAATACTGGAAAGAAGCTGCATCTGATATTTATAAGACTTTACAACTAGGTGCATTTTAAACAAACCAATAAAGTACAATCAAGAGCTGGATAGGTTTTTCTACTGTCACATTGGCAGCAATGACTCAGGAAGAGGAGATGCTTGATCTCTGCAGCTGTCCAGCCCAATAACCTGCTCATGATATCCTCCTTCCTGCAGAGCCTTCCATCTAAAAGGCAGTAGGATATTACTTGAGGGAGATGCTGGCACAAAAGGCACAACACAGCCACTTTCCATTCCTCACTTCCCTTCTGTTCTTCCCAGAACTGTTTCTGTAGATGGTGAAAGTTGCCATCAACTGTCCTCAATAGGTGTCCTCCTTCTTCTTCACCAGCACCTGGTGCTATGAAGCCTTTATCCCAGCTCTGTCCTGACAATCCATATGGATGCATTTTTTTTTAAGTGCTCAAACTTGAATGATTTTAAAAGGAGATAGCAACAATGACATCAGGTTCCTGGAAGTACAGTGTTGGTTAAACACTGTCAATATTTGAGAATCTTACAGCTAAACATGTCTGTATCTGCCTTGGAGAAGAGGCAGTTAACCCTTCAAGCATTGTGGAAGTCCACCCCACCCCCAAGATTCAGCTGCAGGCTGGGGAGAAATCAAACTCTCCCACCACATCAGTTTCAGGCTGCTGCATTTGCAAGTGACACTCCTGGCTATGATTTCTACCAGTGTTCAGCAGCAGCTGTGCCCCCAGCTGGGAGCTTTCACTTTCTATTTTTAAAATCAGTGAGATCAGGAGCATATGTGGCCTATAATTTACCATGTATTTTTAATAATAAAATCCACTCAGCAGTGTATCAATCTGTAATTCTATGCAGAAGATGCTTTGCTCCCTAGGAGATCCTTTATCAGGGTTTAATATACCTGCTTCTACTGGGGGACTGATGTCCTCTGCAATTTGCCATCATCAAACTGTACAGTACACCAGAAAAAGCCTAAATCATACAGAGTTTGTTGCCCAGGACCAGGCTCAGAAATAAATAAGTGAAAATAGCTTCTCACTTTTGTGCCAAATTGGAAACAGTGCATGAGAGCCAGTTACATCCCAGCTATTCTCTATTCCTGGATTGTGACAACAGTTAGTGAATACAATATATTTTGATTCACATTTGTGAATTTAAGTGGTTTGTTCATTTAAGTGCACATGTACTTTAAGCATTTTTGTATTTTCAGGTGGCAACTATTTCTAGCAAGAAGACAAAATGCAACAGGAGAAGGAGGAAGAAAAAAAAAGTAAATATCTGGCTAAGGATGAAAAGAAAACTGAGATGAATGGCAAAAAACCACTGTAGATGACATAATTTTTGCTTGCCATAAACAAGAAGAGTCATTTGGGACTTACAGAGTCAATTAATAATATTTTGGGTTTTTTCCCTTTGCCCCTTAGAATTAAGAGTACTTTTTTCATTTCAGAGAGGTGTAAACCACATGTTCTACAGTCTAGTCTGTAGCTATGAGAACAAGGCCTGCTTCTGACTTAGGCTGCTCTAATGTTTACATTGAAAAGTTTTGGAAAAATTTTTTGTTGAAGTCAGTAGAGTTGCATGTGTAGCCTGTAAGAAAAACTAGAATGGTAAATCACACAGGTCTTGAAAGAAATGCAGCACATTTCAAGCACCTCTACACAGGCAGGTAAGCAACTAATTATATAGCAATTCTTCTGGTGTTCTCATGTGTGTAAAGATTCTACTTTTTGCCAAGGGACCTTTTTATGTTAATTGTCTTCCCTATGTGAATTTAAAAGGCCACCCAGAACTTCCTACACTCTGTCTCAGGGGTGCTAAGAAGACTTCAGTACGCTTGAGAGGTTCTGATTAAGAATGATCTCTGACGTTCAAAGAGTGCCTATTTCTCATTTGCTTTGCCTTATTATGATCTGTTGTAACCAGTTAGGCACTTAAGATTTCCCTTGGAGACCATCCATCCTCCTCTGAAGTGCCAATGCAGAGAAAACATGTGTCCCTGAGGTGCCACTGATTTGCAAAAGCATAAGGTCTTGCAAAGACTTCTCACACATTCTCTGTATGTTTGATGTCAGACTATGCCCAACAAGCTTTCCTCTCCCTGGAGGTGTTATGTGACTAAAACCTGGTCAAATCTCCATCCCTGGTGTACCTGATGGGTCTTATTGTCATTCCTGGAATGAAACTGAACTACAGTTGTTGGTGATCTCCTTTAATGACTAATCAAGTTTATAATCTGTTTCTCAGTAGTGTTTATATTATATCACAGCACTATATTGTAATTTTTGTTGTTGCTGACTGGAATGGAGAGTGGAGGAAGGGGTACAAAAATCCTGCTTTCCTACCTGTGTAGAAGTTATATCCCATTTATAATTTCACTACAATATTGCAAGGAAAGTGACAAGAATAAGTGTTCAAACTATTGTTTCAGGGCCTTACATCTAGGATCTGGGAAATGATATCTTTGAATTGGAGGCTAGACTATGAATGAGATGGGCTATGAATTCTGTCCTCAGGACTAGGATGCCCTGGAAGGACAACCAGGGAAAGCTTGCCAAGCTCATAGGTATACAGAGGAGACAGCATCTAAGGCAGAAAGGCCTGCACCTTTCAATAGCTCTAAATTCATGTGAAATAAAATCATGTCAAGCAGAAAAGACTGGATCCTGTTGGCAAACACCAGGAGTGAACAAAACTGATGAGAATGATGTGGACAAAGCTGCTAAGCTGAATATCTCTAGACCTTGGAGCCAGAATTGTTTTCCCAGTGAGATCTTCCCTGCTTTGAAGCTTCTGGGAATGGTATTGCTGACAGGTTTAACCCAAAGGTTAGCTGGTGAAAAATAAACACAACCTCACAGAATCATATGTGTCTTCTGCTCAGTCATCAAATTGTATTTGTGTCTTATTTGCTTCTCTCAAAATATTTCCAGCTTTCATACTCAGCCAGTTATCTGTGAAACTCACCAGTAGTAACTGTCTCACTGGGACCAGTACTGTTTGATGTCTTCCTTAATGGAGCGGATAGAGGGATCAAGTGCACTTTGAACAAGTTTGCAGATGACACCAAGCTGAGGGGACAGTGGCACACCTGTAGGACATCCAGAGGCACCTGGATAAGGTTGAGAAGTTACCCATGGGAATCCCACGAGATTTAACACGAAGAAGGGCTGGTGCTGCACCCAGGTCAGGTGCAACCCCTGGGATCAATCCAGGCTGGGGATGAGCAGATGGAGCAGCCCTTGCAGAAGGACCTGGGGGTGCTGTGGGTGAGAGCTGGCCCTGCTCTGGCCACGTGTGCTGGGACCCAGAACACCCCTGTGCTGGGCTGAGCCCCCAGTGTGGGCAGCAGGGGAGGAGATAGAGGTCAGCTGAGACCCCCCTGCCCTGCAGAGCTCCTCCAGCCCTGGGATCCCAGCACAGGAAGGACAGGGAGCTGCTGGAGCCAGGCCAGAGCAGGGACACCAGGGGATCAGAGGGATGGAGCAGCTCTGCTGGGAGGAAAGGATGAGGGAATTGGGATTGTTGTGCCTGGAGAAGGAAAGGCTCCAGGGCATCTTTCAGTACTTAAAGGGGGTGTATAACAAAGACAGAGGCAAACTTTTTATCAAGGCCTTTTGTGATAGGACAAGGGAGGATGTTTTGAAACTGAAGGAAGGTCAATTTAGATTAGATTTGAGGAAGAAATCTTACAATGAGGGTGGTAACACTGGAATAAGTTGATCATAGAGGTGGTGGATGCCTCATCCCTGGAAACATTCAAGGTCAGGTTGGATGGAGCTCTAAGCAACCTGATGTGGTTGATGATGTCCTTGCTTATTGCAGGGGAGGGAGGAGTAGCTGACCTTTAAATGTTCCATCTGATCCAAACTATTGTATGATTCTATGGTCACTGTCCAGGACTCCACTTATTTACAAGAGCAGTCCTCATTATTCATAAACATCTGCTCGGTTCTGCTCAGAACTTTGTAAACAAGGCTCTGGAGAACCAAGCAAATGCTTTAGCTTTTACAACATTACACTGTTCTGCTCTAGCACCATCTGATGTAGATACAGTCGACTCCCTTAAAAGACAGAAGTGGAAACTGAAAAGTAACTTGGCTAATAATGTCTCATGCTTGAACCTGCTTTGGCAGCAGGTTAGATAAGATAATGTTATAGGGCTTTTCCATCTCTGGTTTCTAAAGTCATCATAGGACTCAGGAAATGGTGAGTCAACAGTTTAGCAAATACTTCTGTTTGTCTGTTTTGCTGCTTCCTTTACTTGCTCTGTATCTCCTGGTTACCCTGGGAGTAGAAGAAAACCCCAAAACATATGATGCAAGTAGGGTGACAGAGAGGTCTGAGACGAATGAGGTTAAATGAAAATTTCTTATTACACACTTCAGAAGGTAATTAATTCTGAGCTGTGCCTGTGGTTGTCTGGGGGACCTGGTTCAAAAATCTTCCTGAACCAGGCATGTAAAATCAGAAACATGTAAAATGCCTTCCATATTGACAGCAAATTGACTGTCTTTCAGACCACAAAGGCAGCATCCTTCCCACAGGTGGACATGCATGAGGATTGCTTGATTTTTATTAGTTTTACATTAGTATTACAGGAAAGTGAAGGATTAGTAGTTAGAGTAACAGTTAGTCAAAGTTCTGGGATAGTTTGTGTGCAGAGATGCACTCAACATTGTCAATGAATGAGAAAACTCCTGGTTTTTGAAGCCTGAAGCTCTCCTACACAGAGGTTACCAAATGGTTTAATTTCTTTGACAAATACAAACCTACAAGCTAAGAAGAAAGTAATTTAGTTATATTCACTTTTTGACCTGAGTAGAAGTTCACCTTGTTTGCCTGACAATGAAATAGTCTCAAAGTAGTGATTGTCTGTGTCCAATTTTTAATGATATTCCAACAACAACAACAACAACAACAACAAGTCTCAAAATGTGACTTTGAATTGCTTAAACCCTCTGGTAAAAGAAGAAAGAGGAATTGAGGTTGAATTTTGGCACAGAGACTTCCAAAATTCAGAGCTACTGGTAGAAAAGAAAGAATCCAGATCTAGGCACCTCTTTTTATCTCCTGTTATGCCAGGGGAGGCTGCTGCTCTGATGAAACAGTGGAAGGGCAGAGGTATAGAGGAGACTCTGAGTAAAACTGAATGTAAGTGCTAATGCCAGCAGTAGGTAAAGCAGCACAGGGCAGAAGGTTCCAAGCTGCTCCAGCCAAGCTGGCACATTCACATGGCACAAAGCCCTTCTGTGATACTAGACCAGGTCCAGAAGCACAGCTCAGCAGCCTCAGCTCTCCTGCTCATTCCATGGCGGGGTGAAAATAAACCCCTTGTACCACAGGGGCTGAAATGCTGAGCCATTATTTTTCTTTCATAATGTCCATTTCCAACCTGGCTGTGCCTCTGTGCCAGGTGTAATGTGGGTAACATTCACTGTGAAACACTGGCAGTGAGTGGGTTGTTTTCTAGGAGGCTTCTTTGCTCACTGGCAAAGAGAAAATACCTTCTTCACACCTCTACACATGCTCTTCCAGAGGAACAAAGAACAGAGCAGTGCCTTCTCCAGATATGCACTTGCCAGGTCTGCTCTTTAAAGGGCCTGCAAATCCCTGGGAACACCAGGAACACTGCCTAGAATGCCATACATATCCTACAAGATGCATTAATTCATGGGTGTGCAGTCCTCCCACCTTAGACTGTGCCTGCAGGCTCTTCTGAGACTGTCCCAGGGAGAAGCTTCTGGCTGCACGTCCAACAGGAGTGTGACATCACCCAGGATGCTGAGAATGTCGCCCACTGGCTGGAAACTGTGACACCGGGAAGCACAGTCCCTCTTCCTCCACATGACCACAGCCACCCCTGGCTCTGCCCATGGTGTCACCTGCTCAGCAGTGAGTCTGGGGAACTCTGCAAAGCAGAGCTCTGCCTCTCACAGCAGGGGCTGAGCTCTGCATTAAGCCTGCTTAGGAAGATTAAAGAGTAAGGAATAGTAGGATCTTTTGTATCCTTCCCCCCTTTGTTCAAGTAAATAATTCATTGAGAGGAGACAGAAGACCTCACCTTAAGCTTTTTCCAGAAAGTAAGCAAGCAAGCCCCCCTACCCAAGACTGTCTGTTAATGTAAATTGTCAGGAATTATCCATTTAAGAGATAAAGGGGAGAGAAGGAACAGAGAATATGATTGTGCCTTGCAGCCAATTTTAGAGGGAAGCTGATCTGGGTTTGGCATAATGCTGGTTCAAATTTCACCAGTAAAAGACCTGTAGACATTAAAAAAGCATTCATTATCCACCCAGACACAAAAAACTCATTATGCACTATTTTTCCAATCTTGCTAACTATGTTCTTGCTGAAGGACAGTATTACCTTGCTTCCTTCAGATTGCTTGCAGCTCATAGGGACTTGTTTTTAATGACACAGAAGGGTCTTGGCTGGGCTTCTCCCAGATGACCATGCACCTTCATGTAGGGATTCCTGGTGCCTCTGTTAAGTGTTCAGGTAGAACGTAATCCCAAGGCCTGCCCATCTTTGCCATCTCTTGGGATATTCACACATAACAATCAAGTGACTTGTTGCCCATAGCCAAAAGAGTTCAGCTAAAATCTGATAGCCCAAGTGAGGTGTTTTCCACATTTCTGAATATAACAAATCCTGTGCTATCTAACAAAGGACACCAAATGTCTTCCATGATCTATTTAGCCATTTTTCTACAATTTCCCTCCTGCATGTGAGAGAAAGGTCCATCTTGAATTTAATGATGAATGTAAACATCCCTATTAAAGCCCTAGCTGGACCTTATAATTATGTTTTATTTCAATTCTGCTTAGACTTCTATTAGCATTTTGGCTTTTGGTAGAAATATGTTATAGCTACTCTTAACCATGACATCAGAGCTGTTAGCACAGCAACAACCTCTGAGAACTACAGACAGTGTTTTTTTCTTGAGCAAAGGCAGCAATTGTACCTCATGGTCAGATGTTAAGAGAAGTTCTGGCACTTAGTTATGCTGCAGGACACAGGTATCACCCTGGGTGTGCTGCCTGCCAGTCATCTCCTGGCTGAAACCAGGGGCCTGCCATCTGAAGGCATCAAATCTGTCTGCCTACCCTGGCCACAACAACCCCCTGCAGCTCCAGCCTGGGGCCAGACTGGCTGGGAAGTGCTTGGTGGGAAAGGCCCTGGGGGTGCTGGTTAACAGTGGCTGAAGATGACACAGGTGCGGTCAGGTGGTCAAGAAGGTCGATGGCACCTGGCTTGGATCAGCAATGGTATGGACAGCAGGACCAGGACAGTGATTGTGTCCCTGAGTGGGGCACTGGTGAGGCCACACCTCAAATCCTGTTTCTAGTTCTAGTCCCATCACATTGAGGGGCTGGAGCAGGTCCGGAGAAGGGGATGGAGCTGGGGAATGATTTGGAGCACAAGCCTGATGAGGAGTGGCTGAGGGAGCTGCAGGGGGCTCAGCTGGAGAAGAGGAGATTCAGGAGGAACCTTCTCACTCTCCCTAGAGGAGGGTGCAGCCAGGTCAGGTTGGTCTCTCCTCCCAGACCACCAGCAACAGGACAAGGGGAAATGGCATCAAGCTGGACCAGAGGAGATTCAGGTTGGACATCAAGGGTGATTTTTTTCCTGGAAGGGGTTGTTAAACATTGGAACAGGCTGCCCAGGGAGGTGGTAGAAAACCCATCCGTAGAGGTGCTCAAGAAACAACTGGACTCAGTGCTTTAGTCTAGTTGATGTGGTGGTGTTCTGTCAAAGATTGGACTTGACCTTCGAGGTCTTTTCAAACCTAAATGATTCTGTGATTCTATGGCTGTGTAGACAGGATCTTATTGAGGTAACAGCTGGCTTCTTTTGGTGGCATGACTAGTCAGAAATTTCTACCCAAGCTACACTGCTGTAGAACATCTCTGGATTCTCTGGGGCTGCTCTGCAAAGACATTGCACCAGAGCATGCTGGTAGGAAGGAGGAAGTGTGTGGCACATGCAGGGAGTTTGCTCTGGAACTGAGCTGCCCAAAGATGTGGCATGTTCTTAGCCTGTGAGCACCTAAAGGCATCCTCTGGATCATGTATATGTGTGACAGCTGCTACCTGCTCTCCTATCAGAGGCAAGTGCTTTTGGGAACCCTCATGCTAAGCATATTTCAGCTTTTTCCTCAAGACCCAAACGTAACTTGGAACAATTTTTTTTTTCCTAAGGAACATAACTCTAGCTTGAATATGTTCTTCTGTGGAGGTCTAATTTAACAAAAGCAGGCACTGGCAGTAAGCAATGCTTAATAAAACAGCTAAACACTACCCAGGTTCCCACAGTGTGAAAGCACAACAGAGAGAGAGGTGTAGGGGAGGATTTTCTTGCCATGGCTAAAGGCATCCTGCACTGAAAGGGTTTTTCCCTATGCAGATTCCTCGGAAGAAAATAGGATGGTAGATGCAGTGGGACACAGTAGATGAATCACCTCTTATCTGGAAACCCTGGTCCCAGCATGGATGGGTGGCAGACAGTTTGGTGCCATGCAGTGTGAGATGGTCCCAGAGCCAGAGAGAAGCTGTGATGTGATGCCAAGTGAAGTGCCAGCCCTGCACTGAAGGACTGTGAGACAGAAGACAGCTGAGGGAATCTTCAACCAGAGATTGTGAGACTTGGCAGCTCTGGGACTGGCACTGCAAAGCTGTTGCAAAACTAGCTTGAGGTGACAGTGTTGTGTTTAAAGAATCTTGTGTATTTTGTACTTAAAAAGACAACAGAAAAATCACTAGCCTCAGGCTTTCTTCAGCTCTACAGTCACTTGTAAACTCCAGCAAAGATGTAGTTCAAGGTAAGAGCAGAAACCTAAGGAAGTGAAGGATATTTGATTGTTTTTCTGCAGCATTTGGTCTGTGCATCTCCCACTAGGTGTCTGAATTCCTGTTAAAGAAGTAGCTTGGCAAATCTTTGCACATACATGCATCACCTGTGAGGATTATAATAATTGTTCTTCAATCCCATGTCTGTTTCTCTGAAGGGCATGGAGGGAAGCAGCAAGAAAAGCCTTAAATGGTGAGGATTATTTTGAGGTGGATCCCCTGCACACTGTACCAAAGGCTCTTTCCCTCCTTAGTGTTCTTCTTCTCCCACACTTGGCCTTTATCTGTTTTTCCTCTTGAACCCTCGACGTTTTCTTTTCCCACAAGTTCCCATGCCGTACACTTACAATGCTACAATTTAAGAGTAGGAGAGAAGAATTCCTATTTTTAGTTCCAGCATATAAAATGTTATCTGGGGACAGGTCATTTTGTCCTAAGTGATCAAGCAGAAAAAGGATATGGCAACAAATCAAACCTTAGAAAGGATATTCATGTGGTTAAGGCATTAGCCTGTTAATTCTTGAGATTTGTGTTCCTCTTCTGGCTCCCTGACAGCCTCCTTAGACCCCTCATGGGTTAATTTCTGTTTCTCACTTTTCTTCCTGCAGTATAGGGATAATGCTAACTTATTCAACAGCTTGGTGCAATGGGGATAAATTAATTACTCTGTGACAGATTTTCAAACACATTAGTGCTTGCTGCCACAACAAAGCCTTTTATGTAAACAAATACCCCTGGGAAAACAAGAGGCTGGATTTAGAGATTGCTTTGGAGATAAATTCCTCTACCAGCACTCCCACCATGGGCACACACCCGCACCAAAGGGAGAAAAAACAGGACAAATGTATGGTGTCATGCTTTAAAGATCTTGAAAATCAGCCAAATCTGTGAAATGTTAAGGAGACTTAATGCAATACTTACACATCCTGGGGCTAGTTCTCAGGAATGCTGAGTACCCTCTGCTCCCCACTGACTGTGAGTTGTTGGCATTCTGCAAATTCAGATGGAAAATAATCGTGTAGTGAACCAAGGGCATTCGAATTAAGCTTTATTCCTCAACCTGTGCAGTTTCACAAACGCAAAAGCCCTTAACCGTAAGAAGTTCCACAAAGCTTAACTGCTGTAAATCTGCATGTTTGGAGATGTGTGTCTTAAAATACTAAACAGGGACTGATTATTTCTTTTCTCTCTCTCTGGTTGCTCCCCCAACCCATGAAAATGTCCTTGTGTGGCTCCCAAGAAGGCAGACAGGGAAGAAAATAGGTTGAGGATTTTGCCATTATTTTCTCAAGTCTCTAAGATGGCTTTGGGTTTCCCCTTCTCTCTTGCATGCATCCTGGAGTCCCAAAGCTTCAGCAGTCTGTAAGCACATCCCAAAACCCACCAGCAGACTGGAATCCTTCTCCCTTGCACCCATTTCCCTTCATAAGATGCGGGGAGAAGAACGTGATTTTCCACTTGGTCAAAACCAATGTGACAGCTTTGAGTTTCTTGGAAAAGCATTTGGTTTATTTCTGAAAATGGAGTTTGATTCCTTTCTGAGCTGATACAGCTTTTGAAACTCAACTAACAGTAACACCTGGCTTTTGAGGATGTGTTTGAACCAATGCTTCCCCGTCTAAAAACATGCCGCCTTTGAGGAAGTTTAGACCTGAGCTGGGTGTGGAGCCGTGGGTAAAATATTGGAGTGAGTGTGGGAATGGGATTTTATGGGTGCAGAGGGCCGAGGTGCGATGGTGGGAGCTGCTGCCGGGAATGCCGCGTGTGGCCGGACGCGGCCTCAGTGAGGCCGGACGGGCCTGAGGGCCGGAGTCAGGCACCCCTGGCTGGATCAAACAAAGAAACCAAAATGCAAAAAACAAACCAAAGCCGAGCCCGGGCTGAAGGCACACAGAGCTTGTGCCCAGAGTGTGAGCCCCCATCCCTCACCCATGCCTCACGGGGAAGGGAAGGGAAGGGAAGGGAAGGGAAGGGAAGGGAAGGGAAGGGAAGGGAAGGGAAGGGAAGGGAAGGGAAGGGAAGGGAAGGGAAGGGAAGGGAAGGGAAGGGAAGGGAAGGGAAGGGAAGGGAAGGGAAGGGCCGCTGGTGCTGTGGCCCTGTTTACCAGCCGGGGCACGCTCCCTGGGCTTGGCCGCTCCTCCGCTCGCGCCGCTGACCAGCTTTGCCTCAGACCCACCTCAGAGCTCTGTTTGTCTTGGCGGGGCCCGCGACCCCGGGCAACCCAGCCTGGAGTTTGAGCCTTGCCCAGCGCGCTGCAGAACGGAGAACACACGGGTTTTTGTTTCAAAGATATTGCTTAAAATAACTCCATCTCTCGAAAGTTGAAGTTGGACACCGCCCCCTTCCCCTTTTTTCGTCTTGCTCTCTCCTCTTTGCACAGCTGTGGCTCCCATAGGGATCTAAAGACAGATGTGACATGAGGATCTGGATATTGTTGCTTATTCCCACCCCACCAAAAAAAAAAAAAAAAAAAAAAAAAAAAAAAAAAAAAAAAAAAAAAAAAAAAAAAATAGAAATTAAAAATAAGTATTCCTTTCTCTGGGCTGCTGGACAACAGCAAGTGCCTGTGAGAAGAAGGGGGGAAGTAAAGCATTGGCTGAAAAACATCCCCTGCTCCCTTTCCACCCCCCCGTCATCCTGTGCTCTCTTCAAACACGTTTTTAAACATACCAGTTTTGGTCTGGTTTCCTGGATGGCACATCTTCGTGTCTAGCTGGAATCCATCCATTTCCTCATGAGACAGGGTAGAACCTAGGTGACAAGATTGATGAAACATTTTGAACAAGGGGAATGAGTGAGGAAACCCTCCCAGGAAATCAGTGGAAATGGGGCGAGGGAGTACTTTTATTGAAAGGTATTGGGCAAATCTGTTCCAGGAGAGAAAAAGTAATTTATATTCTAGAGACATAATTTGGCATTTCCTCTTGTTTGTCCTACCAAAATGATGAACTGACTAGTTTCATTTTATTTTATTTATTTTTTATTTTAAATTCAGTACCTGAATTTGCCCATGTTTCATTTTCTTTTGCGGTTTGGAGGTGGGTGACTTAAAAAGCCTGCCTCACCTCGAGTTCAGAAGCAACCAAGTTACTTCCACTTCTGGAGGGTCCTATATTTTATTCCAAATTGGCACAAGATCTGTTCAGTTATTCTTAGCCTTCCTGACACCTTTTGCTTTTGTTACATTAATGCATGGATGTGAAGAGGGAAGGGACTCTGGCTTCTGGATCCTGTTCCACTGAGCTGCTAATTCACATTAAGAAAGGTCAAGTCTAATAGAGCACTGCCTTATGCTGAGGCCAAGAGGAAAAGGAGTTCATTTGAAAACTCACTTTCCAGGTGTATTAACCCCTTCAAGTGCCATTAGGCTGCGTATCTGTCACAGCAGCAGCTCTTTTCTGGGGGAGCCCAGATAAACTGGCTTATTTCTCAGCTTTCAACTCCAATTCTCTCCAGCTCAGATCACATCTCTGCTATGCCCCTACTGCTGCTTAATCTCACCTTGTATCAGACTGTTGCCTGCCAGGAGTAAAGATTCTCCTCCCTACGAGGGTGTGGAGTCTGTACATGTCTGTTTATTTATTAGGGCACTCTATGTAGAGTGAAAAAAGGCAGCAAAACCAACTAAACAGGATCACTTGATTTTTTTTTTTTTTTTTTTTTTTTTTTTTTTTTTTTTTTTTTTTTGGTAGGCAAATGCAAAGGTACCTTCATGGGTGTGGTTGGAAGAGTTTTGCTGCTTGGAGGAAGTTAGAAGGGTGAGGGAATACCATGCACAGGGGAGTTGATCTTTGCTGCTTGTATTCCAGCTGTGAAATAAAGGACCTGAGTACCCTAGAGGTGCTGGCTTCTGCCTGACACCCTACATATGTGATTGTAAAATATGATGACAAAAGAGAGGAAGGCTGGATGGCTGCTGAGAAGGTGCTCAGGGAAATGGAAACAAAGTTCATCAGCTGACGGACAGAAATACATCTGTTTATCTTGAGCAGAAGTAAGAGGTATGAGGAGTGAAAGAAAATTTGCTTTTGTTGAAAAAGAGAAATACAGATCATGGTATTTGGCCACAACACAAAACCTGAAGCTGATTTGAACCCTTTGAGAAAACAG
The DNA here is from genome assembly GCF_029582105.1 of Oenanthe melanoleuca. Lineage (NCBI taxonomy): Eukaryota > Metazoa > Chordata > Aves > Passeriformes > Muscicapidae > Oenanthe > Oenanthe melanoleuca. The sequence continues at coordinate 9,744,095 of NC_079334.1, forward strand.
AGCTCTGGGCTCAGCCTCAAGGGAAAGAACAAACAATTTACTTTTCACTCTGTCTCAGTTCAGGCCAAGGTAAGAAACACTTTTCTGTGACAGGGACAGTGAATGATGAACAAAACAAAGCAAAACTATCACTCTATGGTTGTGGGTGGCTCTGCACAGAATTTGGTACTGACCTGACTTCTGCAAGGGGAGAGCCCCAGGCAGTCTAGTGAGCGTAGATGCACAGCCAACATTGGCTCGCAGTGCCCAAATGAACTTGTTAAAATACAAAAAGACTGCAAAAGGAAATGAAAACAAAACAAAAGAGATATCCCAGCTGTGTATATTCTACTCTTTCAGGATGTCTACTTCTACAGGGAACCTTTTTTCTTAACCTCAAAACAGTTCATTTTCAAATTTTTTTTTTCGAAGAGGAGCTACTTTAGTGGTGGGTTTTTCTTCTAAACATACGGTGTTTAGTTTATGTCTTGCAGTGAGACTACATGTGTGATACTTTTAATATATTTCTATGCTCATGGGAGCGTAATGGTTCCGGAGCCATTCAATGGAAGAGGTGTACAATGACCTTTTCCAAAGCTTCTCTGGACAGTGGCAATCTCAAATGAACCCTCGAGCTAGCACTAGTGTTGGCACAATACACCAAATGGCCCTTTCCTCATGAATAAGAAGCCACACGGACCGGGTGACACAATGGGGAGCAGAGGTGATGTTTACTGGAGAGCAAAGGGATGAATCCCGAGTCGGTGGCACATGGTGCTCCTGGTGAGAGCTGCCCTTTTCCAGGCACTCTGACGCCCCACGACGCTGGCAGGCACCCTCCCTCCAGGAGGGGAACTCCCTCAGTGTTGGCTGGGGGAAGAAATTCAAGTCTTTGCCCGGTGTCCTTCGAGAAAACAAGAATCTCTCAGTTTGCGTTTATGAGAAGATTTCACATTTGATTCCAGCTGGAGGGGAATAGAGAAAAAAACACACCCTTTCCTTAGCCAGGCTGGAGGTTGTCTGCACACACAGACTGGGACTGTAGGTTATTCCACAATGGTTTGAGTATGCCCCACTTCCCAGCCTTGCCAAGAAAGTCTTGATCCCGGGGGAAAGCAGCACATCCTTGGGTGTGAAGGCCTCAGAGGTGGGCAAAGCATGAGGTGTGGCTGAGAGGCTTCGTGCCACTCCATTTGGCACAGCTAATGACAAGGTTACCCTGTGGCTTGCCAGGAGGGGCTGCTGCCTGCAGAGCACCTTCAGTGTGTAGCTCAGCTGTGAGAATATGCATATTGGGAAAGTCTGCTCAGGGCTTTCATTGCTGGTTATTGGTTTCAAGAAGGCCAAGGCATTTTTGCGCAGAATCAGAAATCCTAGAAAGAGTCCCAAAGCACAAAGTTGTTCAAAATCTGAACTATTTCTGGGGGAAGAGGCTGAGTTTGGGCTGTTACAGATGGAGGATTCCAAGTCTGGATCCAGATACATTTCTTGAGAAAAGCTCACATGTGAGAATGTAAAATCTTCTATAAAGGAAATAAGGGTGAGATATGCAGCTCAAATTTTATCACACCTTATGTGTTCATAAATGTGAAGCTCCAGGTGAGACATCTCTGCTTAAATCAACCAAGGACTCCCCAGGTGCAGGCATAGGATAGGAGCCAGTGGTCCAGCTGGCTTTGCAACCCTCTCCAGCTTTGAAGGACAGGATCTGGCTTTGGAGAGGAATGGGAACCCATTGGGAAGGAGATGGGAACCAAACTGAGCACAAACTGTGCAGGAGCAGAAGAAAGCAGGAGGATCAAACAGATGCCACCCTGAAATCACAGTTCTCCCTAGTTGTCTTTAACATGCTGCTGTGAGCAAAATAACTGGAAAATGGCATTTTGTGTCACCTCTGTCCTGCTCACCTTTCTGCTGCTCAAGAAGAGAGCATCTGTTGCAGAGTCTGGTCTGCACTAGTGGGTGGGGTAAATGGTTTCATATAGCACCAGCTGTGGCCTCCAGCAGGATTATGTTTAAACACCTCTATGCTGTTTTCTCTGCCTTCTATTGTTGTCCCACATTCTGCCATGGCCTGCAGCAGGGCTGGGGAGGAGGGCAGGACAATTAGACGCAGAGCATTAACGATCATGATAAGAAGAAGAGCTGATGCTGAATGCAATTCCCATTTCTCATTACTATGCTACTGTAGCTATGGTTTGGCTGTCCTCCTGGCCTTGGCAAACACGATCCACTTCATCTCCTGCTTCTCCTGTTGGCAGGGCTCCCATCCTCCTCTTGGCTCCTGCAGCCAAACTCCTGGCTGGCTGCAGTAATCCCACATAATATTTCACGCAAATTTATATGAAGCCCGTTACAAAGCTCAGCAAGGAGACACTGTTTCTTTTTCTTGATACAATTAATCACTTGTAGCTCTGCTCCAAGGACCAGCCTGTCTCCTGTGTGACTGCTCCTTTCTGTCAACTGGGCTGAGAAAGTGCAGTACCACCGAGGGCAGGGAGAAACCCGGCTCTGCCTCCCTCTTCCACAAAACCCCAGGTGAAATCACCCTCCTGAAAAGGCCCCCTGCCTCCCTCCTACCTGTCTCACCCAGAGCTGGAGCAAGTGCTGGCAGAGACCCGCACCTTGTTCTGCAGCCCACCCTCCCTGCCTGCAGCCTGGGCTGCCCTCCTGCCTGTTCAACACCTTGGTGAACACACTCCAGCTGCTCCCCTTTCTCATCCTCTTGCTGGGAATATTGCACGGGATTGCTCTTGCCTCCTTTGGTTTCCATTGCTTTATGCTGTCTAGCAAATCTTCTGGTACACAACTCTTTCTTCACCTTTCCTTTCACCCTCAGCCTTTTCAAGTATTTCTGGTGTTGTGGCTTTTTTTTTTTTTTTTGTTTTGTTTTGTTTTGTTTTGTTTTGTTTTGTTTTTTAATACCCCAGAAAGTTAACCCACAGTCTAATGTTTCTGTGGCTAAAGAGAAGACCCAAGTCTCTGGGCTTGTCAATCCAGGACCTCACACTAGTACTGAAATTCAGAGAAACAGGAAAAAATCCAGATCTCTTTTGAGCCTGTAACTGTGGCTGTCCACTTCTCCACTTCCTTGCTTGAGTCCATCTGGCACATCTCCCACTTTCTCATCTTCCTCCTTGTCTCAAGAATAGCATCAAGAAATTGTGCTTAACAAAAACCTATATCTCCCTTTTTAGCATCAGGCCCAGAAAGCAGTTGAAAGATGCAAGCTGTTTTCTGCTATTTCTAGAAAATTTGGAGTGGTCTTTGGGTTCAGTAAGAGATACTAAAGGAAAAAGTAGTTTAATTATGTGTTTCAGAATTCTTAAGACAAATGCTAGAAGAACTGGCTGTATTTATTTTTTAGGCTAAGTACCCAGAATGTCCCATTTTCCCTCCCAGAACAAACTCAGGCCATGTGTGGTAAAAGAAGGAAACAAAATAAGAAGTTGGCCTTTTTCTCTTATTTGCCACTCCACAGATTCATTATGGGAATGTTCTGTATTCTCTGAAGCACAACCACTGATTGCTGTTAAGTGAAACAATCTTGCCCAATAGCTGCAGTTCCAGCGTTCAAAGCATATTTACAAGTTCCCAAGGAATTTGGGGAACAAATCTATTATACTCCAGAAATATTTTCCAGTTGCCACTGGCTTACCTGCCAGAGAAGTATTTCCTCTCAGCAGAGACTTATCTTTCACTGGCTCTCCAAGTTGATGCATTTCAGGAACCTATTTGCAACCCGAGATTCGAACAATAACAAACCAATGTGAAGGGAGGTTGCAGTCACATCTATCATGCAAAATAATTTCTGGAGGCCAAATTTGCAGGACAGTTTTATCACACTGTTTTTGGTTTTTTTTTTTGTTTTTGTTTTGTTTTGGTTTGGGTTTTTTTTTGTTTGGTTTGGTTTGGTTTTTTTGGTTTGTTTTTGTTGGTTTGTTTTTTTTTGTTGTTTTTTTTTTAATAATGATACAGTGATTTTCTTCTAAATTGATCCAGTATCTGAACAGCTGAACAGGCAGCAGTACTTGGTGAAACTTGTTTAGAAATCATGGCATCACAGTGAATAAAATGTTGACAGAACAAACTGTGAGAGAAAGCCATGGTATGAATCTGATACTTATCTAATACTTCATCCTCTGATCAGGAAATCTCAAACCATTGGCTTCCAGAGCATGAGACAGCATGCAAAGGGAAAGATCACACTTGGAAGAAATAGGTACGGAAATTTGGTAAGAAGATAATAATTTCTGCTGTCAGAGATAAGATGTGGGGCCTGAGGAACCCTCTTCACCAGTCTCATTTTCTTATTGCCAAAACTACAAAATCACTGTGTGTGTCAGTGTGTTGTTCCATTTTGGGTTTTGGTTTAATTTCTTTGGGTTTTTGAGAGTTGAGTTGTAGGTTGTTTGTTTTTCAGTCAGGAGCAAAATACTTTTCTGTCAGCTGCATTTATTTATTTAGTTAGTTAGTTAGTTAGTTAGTTATTGTTATTAGACATGTATTTCATTCCCACAGTTTTCAAATTTCACAAATTTACATTAAAAATAAAATATAAACTACTTTTCATATCCTTGTAGAGCACTATTTACCACCTTCAGGAATGGCCTACAAGAGGGACTTTCCTTTGAACAGTTAAAAGTAAAGAAGTGAATTTTCAGGACAGTTTTCATAAAAGGAGAAGGAATTGAAACTAAGATATAGAGTGCTGTATATTTTCGCTGATGTGTTTTTGGAAGATTACAATTTCTTACCACTCTTTTAGTAAAAAATACCACCATCTTTTACTTTACACTTAGACCTGACCAAAGCTGGGATTAAAATGGTTATTACAGGGCCTTGAAGCAGCCAGAAGTTTGAAGGAGACTTGCTTGTATAATTTCCTTAAAGCAAGAATTCCCCTAGAACATCAAAAGGAATTACAGAAAGAGGCAATTCTCCTTTCTATGGCCCAACCACTCCATCTAAAATATATATCCCAAGGAAGACTGTCTTGTCCTTGGAAATAATAAGCTGTCAGCAGACAAAACCAGAAACTTTCAATTGCAAATTTCCTTATTTTTTCTTCTTTTAAAATACCACATTCTATAGAGGACACAGCTTGGTGTCCCCTCTTGCTTCCTTCAGCTTCCAACCTATATATCCCGCTCTAAGCATCTTTGCAGGAGAACTGCCTGGTAACCCTTTTATCTATTGGAAAATTCTTCAAGGGAGAAAATGATGCCAGTGTCTGTGTTGTTGTCTCCAGTGTTAGATGGAAAATTGCAATGACAAGCTGTGGCACCTGCATTCCTGCACCTATGCCCTGAAGCCTGCCTCAGAGCACCTTCAAAGGTGAATCACAAGAGGCCTGCTCTTCCCAAAAGATTTTCAAAGATATTTTTAGGATGTTTGAGGTTTTTTCTTCTTGTGTGGTAAAGGGAGAGAGATAGTGTTGCACAAGAATCTGTTGATCTCTCAGCTGGAAAGGAGCAGTAATTGTCTTTGAGCACTGTGGCTGGGGATCCTAATTCCTGGGGAGTGAATGCTGCCAGATGTGCTTGACCTGGACGATGCATAGGGAACTGAGGAGGGGCTCCTGAATGTAAACCTGCCAGTACAGTGTGAGAGGAAGTAGTTAGCCCAGCCACTATTCTTGAGCCAACTGTGTGTGATTTCAGGGCTACCCAGAGATTTAGCTTAAGTGCTGTCTTCCGTACATCAAAGCTGTGAATCCAGGCTGGATGATAGAGAGAGCCATGGCCTGCAATATGATCCAGCATCCCCTTCAGACATGCCAGGATGTTTACTTAACTTTTTTATGAAAGCAGTTGGGAGGAAGAGCTTCTATTTGGCTGGAGAGATTTATTTATTTTTTTTTGCTCATATTTATAAAAATAAGTACAAAAGAAGTGCAAAAAATGCCACTCTTCTGGTGACAGAAGTTATCAAAACAGCCTTTCAAAGATCAGCAGCAGCACCAAAACTTCCCTGCAAAACATAACCCACCACTATTTGTTTCTGCTGAGTTACCTTTACAAACTGCCCTTCCTGCTTCTTTTGCTCCGAGGTCATATTTTTCCCCCAAGACAAAAGCTAAGCTTAATCAAGCTTCCAGGATGCTCCTTAGCAGGATAGTGGGAAAGACTGGAAGCAGGAATACACTGTACCTCCTCAAGCAGAGGACAGCAGAGGAGAGCACCCTGGAAAGCTGATGTGCTTTCACAGGCTCTGTCTGATGTCAAGCCATTCAGTGGTGAGGTTCTTCAGAGGATGGAGGGGAGTTTCAGGGGCCAGTGGCTGCAGAACAAGCACCTGGAAGGACTTTTCAGTAGAGCAGCTGTACAGTGCTGTACGGCTGCTTTTTCAATATTCTGGGAGCCACAGGCTCTGTTTGTGAATCTTGAGCAGTTCATGTCATGCTGTAATGATTTAACATCCCGTCTGTGTCTGGTCACTGACAGAAAATTCCCCAGGGCATAAGCTCTGGTAATTTGAGATGCTATTTCTCCCACGGATAACCCATCCCAAGGCAGGGCATTGCTGCTCCATGGCAGAGATAAAAGAACGAGTTTCATGTTGCATCTCCACCGATAATCTATCACACTCAGGAGAAGGAAAGCTTGAATTAATTGGACCCTGAAATGAGCAGTCTGAGCCAGATACATATGTCCTGTCCTACCACTCCCTCTGCTTGGCAGCCCACCCTGCCAAATGGCCCTGTCCTGGAAAAGCCCTGATGCACATGAGTGTGTGCCTTGGATTTCTGAGCTGGCTGCTGCACCGAGGACACCATGACAGTCACACAACACCAATGATCAACACCCTTCTCTCTACACCTGCACTGTCTTGAAAAGCTTCTCAGGAAAAACAGAGAAGGTTATTGCCATGTTTCCAGTAAGAAAAGGAGTTCACATTTGTTGTGATGTTAAAGGATTTTGGCTGGAAAAGAGCCTGTAGTTATTTGCACAATTTTACTTGTACGGACACCCAGGTACAGATGCCTTCATGGAAACTCTGGCTACATAACAGTATTAATTTTGTCTGAATCCTGAGACTATTTTTGGGACCTTTCAGAAACTTACAGGAAGTACCTTTCATTTTCATTTATGTTATTTTTCATTTCATACATGTATTTCCATTTATTGTTATTTTTATGTATTAAACAAATAAATGGAGATGCTTTTACTTTGCTAGATTTCATGCTAAGAAAGAAGGTGTGGTGGAGGGGATGAAAGTCTTGGCTGAACTGATTCAAAAACAAGGCTCATGGCAACCCAAAAGTTGAATGCTCTTTCTAGAAAACTCGGTCTTAAGAGCTGTGGGCTCCTCTGAGACTGCCTGGGCTACTGCTTGTGTTGTGGCAAAGCAAACAAACAAACAGAGTAAAGTAAAGATGAGAGGGTCCGCTGAGATTTGGGTCTTTCACTGTCTCTTTCATGAGTAATGAATGGGGTGACCGCACAGGCTTGGAAAGCCCTGCAATGCTTGAAGCTGCTGCTGACTTCCAAGCAGGCAGAGTGCAGGTTTATCTGGGATTCACTGGCAGTGTTTGGGAGTCCATTTGAGGGGCTTCAAGGCAAACCAGGAGTTTTTACTGCTCACACGCAGGAGGAAAAAATTTAACAGCTGCTTTTTACTCTCACCAGTGGTATGTAAGCAGAAACTTGAATTATACAAGAGAGTCCTAAGAAACTCCTGGAAAGGCTGTCTCCCCATCTTGGCTGCCTGGAAACCCTTTTATGAGTATGAACTCAATTCTCAGCTGTAGTAGGGAATCTCCTGCTCAGCCTGAGGTGGCCATGTATCCCAAGGTACTTTCCTAAACATCTGGGTGGTCTCAGCCCCCCTGAAAAGAAAACTTTCTGCTGAGCAATGACACATCAGGTACAAGGAGCATGTGTTGGCCAGAAAAATGACCCAGGCTCTCCAAACACAAGCATGCTGTGTTCAACTGCTCATGGCCCTTTCTTCTGTTTTCTCCTTGAGTTCTCTCAGCTTCCCCTCAGAGATCTGTAATCATGGCTTTAAGAACTTACTGCAGCAAGTTCTTCCAAGTTACACGTGGCAAAGTGAGAAGAGCTGTTTACTAGGCAGAGCAAATCTAGTCCTGTCTTCTATGCCTACCTGAGACAACAAGACAAATTCTTTTGACTGCACGTTGTAGCTACAGCAATGGTTCCCCCTTTGCCACCAGAAAAGTACTTGGCTATGGCCTCTCTTTTCCCATTGAAGTTCTTTCTTTTCTGCTTCATTGCCTCTCTGAGAGAGCATTAGCAAAATTTTATTGATCATACACAGGATTTGGACGTGTCTTTAATCAAGACACTCTGGGCATGAAGGTAAAATAAACTAGTATTTTTTTATCACATGGAAGATTATATGTTATTTGAGGTACTTGTGAAGATGGAAAAGTTTCTAGAAGTGCCTTTTGCTGTAGAATTCAGATAGGTACCGTAAGGGTATCTATTTGAGAGAAAAATTCTGTCTCTGGTACCTTCCATGAGCAGCAAATACATTTTTCAAGCCACTATAAAGAACAAAAAGTCAGAGCTGATAAACTTTAAAAAATATTCTATGAAAGAAATCCAGCAGCAGAAACATGCCATGAAAGAATTTAATTTCCATTCGAAGCAGGCAGTGGTATCATAAAAAGGGAAAAGTATAAGAAAAATGGGGAAAACTAAATTAGATTATTAATGACTAAAAGAAAACCTAACCCTAGAGCTGAAAAAAAAAGGAGGCTGCATGCTGAAAACTGTACAAGTTAGAAGAGGAATTAAACCAAAACCAAACAATAACTTTGCAGTCTCTGCTAGCACAGAGCTTGTCGTGACCACAGTGCTCTGTGCCCAGTGGGAATGCAGAACAATGGAGGGCTTTGAAGATTAGTGGTTGTTAAAGTCAGAAGGAGCTTGTTGGACTTTCCACAGATAATAAGTCATGGATCTTCAGCCAGCAAGAGGCCACAAAATGTCACTCAATATGAAGCCTAAAATATAAAGACTGAAGCCTTAGGTTTGTTCTGTTTTCAACTAACTATAGGTTTCCTGAAGGAAATTAGGTAGCTAGATATAGGATATGTATAATAGTCAGAACTGCCATTTGTGAAGTGAATCATAATGACTAATCCTGAATCCATTAGGCTGGTCTTAGGTATTACTTTCTCCAGTTGCAAGTGGAAAAGATGTTTTTTTGTTTGTTGGGTTTTTTTGTTTCTTTTTGTTTGTTTGTTTGGTTTGTTTTGGTTTGTTTTTTTTTTTTTTTTTTTGAGGGAGAGGGTCAGAAATATTTGGCTTTCATAAGAAAATCAAAGTTGCAGACAGTAATAAAATTTTGAGACCAAGTTTGAGACAGTTTTTTAAGAGCTTCTTTTCCCCTAAACACATTCAGCCTATGAAATTGCTGAGCTCAGATGAATATCAGCTAAATCTCTTAGAGGTAGATAATTATTCATATCTGTGAAAGTAATAGGGAATAGTGGATCTTTGCTGTGAAAATAATAGGGAATAGTGGATCTTTGCATTACTGCTGCCATTAGGAGCACCCTCTAACTTTAGAACAGGGTGATGGGATTGCACACATGCCTTCAGTTCCCAAGGGCTTGGGAGAAAAAAAAAGTTTGCTCATTATAATTCTGAGAAAAAACAGAAATAACCCACAAAAACCCCCTCAAATCAGCCTGATCAAAATCTGTTCACCTGGAGAAGGCCAGCATAAATCCTGTATGAAATGCTGAGGAAAATCTCAGCTGTGTAGACACCATGGTGCAGCTCCCATTCTTGCCCATCCTTCATCTGTGCTCGGCTGGGGTGGACACGGCCACTGTTGAGCTGTGCAGAGCAGCAGGTGATTGCTGAGCAGCTGTACCTGGGTCAGGCTTCCCTCCCTGCATGAGGAGCTGACACTCAGTGCTAGTAAGAAGCTCAAAATGCTCCTCTCTGTCACCAGTCAGAGGTCCAGGACACAGCAGAGTCACTTTTTCTTCAGTGTTTCTATGACTTTATGCTCTCTGGACCAGGTGGATTCAGAGAAAGGATGTTTTGTGTTATCTGGTGTGCATCCATTGTGCTCTTCCAAGAGTCCACCTCAGGTGGGGGTGATTTTCTCTGAAAAATGGCATGTAATTTTTACCCTGAATCAGATTCACAAGGCTGGTGTTCAGAGTACACAACATTACTGCAAATTGGAGAGGAACCCAGCTTTTATTTCTTAGAGCTCGCTGCCTGCCATAACATCTTGACTTGTTCCACATGTTCCCTATGCTATAAACAGAGCCCTGAGTAACCTGACACAATGTCACAAATTAAAATAAGAAATACTGCTTTAATTAAAACACTAGAGTGAATTTGTTCAATAATTAGCAGTTGTATTTGTTGGGGAGGTGGTGGGGTCTGCTGTGTATGTTCAGAAAGGGACCACAGGCTAAGATATACACCATCTCCCTTGAGGGCATGAAGTAAATTGATTAAACAGTGCCACAGGTCATGCTAAGATTTATAGCCAAGGTCTCTAATGTGTTTTTTGAATGAAAGAGTAAAACCCCTATGGTTTTCACTTCAAAACTTTTGGCAAGCTCCCTATTAACTCCACTCACATGCCAGCATGGTGGGCAGTACTGGGAGGGTACTTTATTCTAAGGTACTAAAAACTGTGATTAGGCAGTGATTTATGGCTTTCCTTAAACTCTGAAGTGACTTTTTTTAATAGGAGTATTTTTGGCTGGGCTAATTGAACTAAAAGTTGACTGATTTATGATTTAATTTACAAAACCTTTTGCCACACCTTTAATGATGAAACCTCCTTATTTTATTTTTTTTTTTTCCCACTGAGGCATATTTTCCATTACTGCTATGCCAGTATAGCATTAAAAAAGCAGTTGCCATCTCAAACATCACTGAAAGGCTCCATTTCTTCTTGGAAGCTGTTTAAATTATATGTTTAAACTCATCTTTCCTCACCTCCCTCTCCCCTCAAATGGTAAAAGAAATTATTCCTACAGCATTTTTAAAGCTTGCATGGAGCCTGAACTTCTGTCCTGCATGGAGCCAGTCAGTGAGATTAAGGCTTGTTTCATTATTTTCTTTACAGAATATGTGAGTTTCTCATGCTATGCTACATAGACTCAAGGGGGTGAAAACACCCAAGAGGAATCTCTTTAATACACCATTTCAAGCTGCTCTAAAGGCACAACAAAACCCTTTCTTCTCTGAGGCAGTTTAGAATGGAAGTCGCCAAAGTGTTACCATTTATTGATTTCATGGTGGTTTGTCTGAAGCGACAGGAGAACAAAGTCAGGACAGAGAGTTCTTCTCCAGTTCTTTTGGCCTCCGCATGGAGCCCTGGAAAGTCAGAGCTGGCATGGCAAGTGCTCTGCTGGAGAGTGACAGCAACTCATCCCTGTCTGTACTTTTTCCTGGAAGCTGAAGCAATGAAGGAATGGAGGATGCAAAGGCTAAAATCTCCTGTTTCCTTATTTCAATAATGTAAATTCCACGTCTTTTGAAAAATCTACACAAACCTTTTGGAAATCTCGCCAGCTTTAATTCTGCTACAGGCGTCTCAGACACCATGGGATTCTACCCTTTTTAAGGCTTTTCACCATTCCCTTCTTACTGTTTCTCAACGTTGCTGCTATAACTTCAGCCTTCACCATTCAAGCAAGCAACCACAGGGATCCATAATTTTTAAGAGTCAACCTGAATTTTTTAGTTATGTTTTGTGCTGCCAATAAGATAGCACTTGAATCACACCTCAGTGCTGTGTAAAATGTATAATATCACCAGTAAAATTAACTGAGTAATTGAAAAACAGAGCAACTCTGGTCAAGCCAAACTCCCCTAAGTGTATGGAGAATAACAGACAATATTTGGAAAAACACATTATTCTGTATATGTGAACAAAAGACACCAACTGTAGAGACACCCCCAGATGATAAGAAATTTGATTTTTTACAGGGATAGTTTTCATGTACTTGCTGTTTTCAGTAGTTTCTGGCTACTTCAGAAGAGTATTAAAACATGAGAAAGGGTAGGACAATCGAAAAGGTTTAAAAACAAAGCTATAAAACTTGATGTTTCATTCCCCTAAGGAAAGCTCCAAAGCTGGAAAAAAAATGGGCCTAGGGGAGTGTTGAAACAGGGATTTATGTCAGACTGTCGTGCAGAGTTTGTCAGAAGTCACAAAATCAGTAAACAGATCTGTGGCACACATAATAATCTGAGGCAATGATCAGTATTTGGAGAAAGACAATTGAACTTGGAGAGATTTGACTCTCAGAGATTCACATTCATCAGACAAACTGTTCACATCCAGAATTGACCACGAATCTGCAAATGAAATAATTTTTATTGGTTCATACAGAAATCTGTTTTATCCTTGTAATAAAATAGAACAAGGTAACAGAAATGACATAGTTGAAACTTTAGACATATATAGAAATTGTAAATAACCCACACTGAAGGTTATAAATTAAAATTAAGTAACATAATGGAAAAAATAACCATTTCTGATATGTCTTGGGGAAAAAAATGAATCATAAGTTACACAAAAAAAATTGCAAACATTTTGGATTTTTTTTTCCTTTTTTGTTGTTTTTTTTGTTGTTGTTGTTGTTTTGTTTTGTTTGTTTTGAGTGGGGGTGAATTTACTGAAGCAGGACATTGAAGGTTTTCTTTGAAAAGTGTGGACAAGAGAACTCAGATGTCCCATGCTATGCTCTTTGTGAGAGTAAAGGAGATATAAGGAATGCAGTGTTGCAGGTAAATTTTCTGGGGATTAGGCAAATGATGGAAGAATTCACAGAACAGATGCACAAACTGGTAGAGAAGACACAAATAGCCTAAGGATGCAGCTCTCTCCATATGTTTGGAGACAAGCCTCATGACAAATATTTTCACAGTAAGTTCCCCTTTTGGACAGCACTCCTGAGGCACTCTGGCAGTAAAGCACAAAAGCAAAACTACCTGGGTATATTTCCAGGACTGAACATCACAAATAGATTTAATAAATGCAATGACTGCTTCTGTTGGACAAAAGTGATATCCATGTCTAAGGGAGACCTGAAGGCATACACAAGGATGATACTGCAGGAATTACTAAAACAGTGCTCCTTGGTTATTGACTCGACTGGCAAAAAAACCTGGAAAATCATTTAATGTCCAATCTGATTGTTAATTACTGCTTTTGTGACATCTTCTCTGGAAGGGAGCATGTGAGGACACTCCACTGCCACAAAGCATCAGTGTGAAATTTTTGGAAGCGGCTGTGGGAGGCTCTAGCACACAAGAAGAACTGCAGCTCAGACTCTGAGTGAGACTCCCAGTCTGTGTTTGCTTTGCAGGTATCCGTGTATCCTTATGGTGGGTGTCCTTGCTGTGGCTGTTATGGGCACATTTAGAAAGGTAAAACTCAAAAACAACTGAACTGAACAACCTGAAGACCTATCTGGCTCATCAGTGTTAGTGAGATTTAAAAAATCAGATTGTCTGGAAAGAGTAGTCTCAATTACTTCACAGTTATGTGAAAAAACAAAATCAACAAATCTTCAATGTTTGTATCTCTTAATTAAAATCCTCAGAAGGTGCATCAAGGATAAAGAACAGAAATGTCTTTCTCTATGCATGCAGGTAGTTAACTCTCTTAATTTGATAATAACTGAAATATTATCTCAAACTTGGCATTATTTATAAAGCTTGACTTTAGAAAGTAGAATACCTTGAAGATTTGCACTCCAACCATTCAAACTTCTTCACAGAAGAAAGGATAATCTCTTTTTTATCCTTTGTGTGTGTGTGCATGTGTGTGTGTGTGAGAACTCAAGAATGAGGGAATGGAAACACATTTCTTTACAGCATGAGTAAAAGTTTTGCAAATTTCAGTTTCAGAAAATAAATGCACGAGCATCTGAAAAATAATAAAAGAATGACTTGGAACTTGACCAGAGCAGATGTTCTCTTCACCTGTTACACTTAACAAAACAGGATTAATTTTAAAATATAGTGTTTACATCCTGTTTCTCTTTAGAGATTATTCTGTGACATTGCAGATGTAGGAGAAAAGGGGAAGTACAGAGCAGCAGATTTGTGTGTGCCAGTAAAAAAGGGTCCATGGGGTCTATAAAAAAAAAGTAGTGCTGCTGGGCAAAAAGCTTGAATTCAATCTTGGGGAAGTCAGTGACATTACCTTTTATGCTGTTATGACTTCAGACTTTCTTGTCAACAGGTATGCTCAGATCTCAAATTTTTTATGTAATTTTTGCCCCAGTTTGGTTTGGTAATTTTGAAAGATTGTGCAGGCCAATTTCATACCTGTAAAAGACAATGTAACTTATATTTTTTTAGTTCCAGAGGAACAAAACCTGATCATTTTTTCATATTTTTTTAAACAAAATCCCACTTTATATAAGGTCTAAATAAATGTTATATTTTCATCAGCTCTTTTCTAGGTCTTGATAGAATATTAGAAAGAATGCATAGAGGGAGAAAAAAAAAAGAATTCTGATCACAATTTTTTTTTTAATCTGGTGATGCAAAAGTAGATGATCAGTCAGTATTTTCACAGGACTTTATCTCCAGTAAGTGGAACAAATCACATATTTTCCACACAGGCCATTTTAAGGAAAACTTTATGTCAAATAAATAAAAGTGTTCATTTTAAAATCACAATAAAATTTCTTAATACATTTCTTAAAAAATGTAACTCAACAAAGGTTTCTGGGATGTTTGCTGAAAACATCTTGAAGTGTTCTGAGAAAAGAAAAAGGAATATATTCTCTTTTATCCCCACTTTTCACAAGAGAGGAGTTATCTCTAGCAAGAGGCTCTTGGAGCATACGTGCAGCTTTGATTGTGTACATCTCCAACATGTCTATTTGGGCAGGCATGGGCAGATTTAGCCTTGGGCAACACATACATCAGAGGGCCCTGAGAATGCACAAAACACTGGGTCAGAGCAGGCATGAGGGCTCAAGAGCAGGTTCTGAGCAAGGGTTACCCACAGTGTCCGTGGGTAAATTCACACCAAGTGGTGTTTGATGGCACTTTTGCTGATAAACCTTATCAGGGCCATATTTACCTTAGAAACTTTCTGCAGGACACAGAGACACCAAATTAACATCACCACACCAACCAAAGCATGGCACTGAGACTTTCTTTAGACACCTCTTTAACTCAGCAGCAGTTTTTATTCCTGTTCCTTCCACACTTTATCTGTTTGATAGGAGAATTTGAAATCTAGAACCTCCTTTTAGCCTAGTAGCTAAGAACTATCTATTAAAAGGTCTTACTACTAAGAAAGCTCAAAGTTATGTTCTCTGTTACTACTAGTAGTAGTTCTGAGGACAGTTCTCAGCCAGACAGGCCCAAATAGAGAAATTTAACAATCTAGCAATTTTAAGGTAGTTTAATTCTTACAGGGACTATTTTCCATGGTGGATGAAAGGTTTGAGGTGAACTTGATTTTGTATTTGCTACCTTACTGTCTCTGAGCAGACTGGACTCAGAAAAGAGGAAGGGAAATTGTTTCATGAATAGACAATATTAAGCAGGGGTGTGCAATACAGAGGTAGGACAAAGGGAAATGGCTTCAACCTAACAGATATTAGGTTTAGATTGGATATCAGGAAGAAATTATTTGTTGAGAGGGTGGTGAGGCTCTGGCACAGGGTGCCCAGAGCAGCTGTGGCTGCCCCATCCCTGGCAGTGTTCCAGGCCAGGCTGGATGGGCTCTGAGTAACCTGGGATAGTGGAAGGTGTCCCTGCCCATGGCAGGGGGGTGGGATTGGGTGATCTGTAAGGTCCCTTCCAACCCAACCCATTCTGTTGTTCTCTGAGGATTCTATGAATTCCAGTTCATAGAGAAGGATGGCCATAGGTAGAGATGCATTTTCATTCCACAAACAGGGCCCCAGAACCACTTCCCCATGGACTTCTGACTCAGCAAAGCATCACATCACTGTACATAGCTTTCACTGATGGCCTTTGCTGTCACATGATCTATTCTTGCAGCTGAAGAAGTGAGAGACATTTTAGTTAAAAAGATGAATACATTGTCATAACTGTATGGAGATCAAAAGCGAAAATATTAAGAGTACTCTGTGATGTCCCAATATGACAGAGAATACTTTTGATACAAGATCTCTTCATACCAGTTCATTATTATAAGCTGTTCTTTTTTGATTCCAGTCTCAGTGATCTTTCTCATTTAAGTTCTGCATCACCCTCCCCACACTCTGAAGAAAGAATTCATGATTCCTATTTTCTAGTTGAGAGAAAGGAGAATGCCCCCAAAAGACATTCAGACCAGATTTTGCATAGGATCTTTAAGTAGTGCTCAGCTTTGAAATTTAGATAGATGGGCATCTTTGAAAATTTCTGGGCCATCTGTTCACATTTATGTGGCTCTGTCATAAATCCCCCCCCAATTTGGCTTGAAATGAATTGACTACCAGTGTGAAGAAAATCTTTAGCAGAACAAGGCAAAGAAAAGTCTTTCCTGACATTGTATTTGTCAAAGAAGCAGAACACCTGTGTGTATGTGTATGTCTGTGCCTGCATTTGTCAATGTCAGATTTATAAAACCCTCTTTGGAAAATACTAAGTCAAAAACATCTCTGCCATAGTTTATATATCTGGCTGGTTCCTCAAAGAAATAATCAGACCCAGTGAGATTCAAAACACATATTTTAAAATTGTTTTAAGAGTTTTTTGTTTTCTTTTGTTTTGTTTTGTTTTGTTTTTTAGTTAGTTAGTTAGTTGGTTTCCTCCAGATTTTAATACAGCCTGGAGATGTGGCAGCTTCTTGCATCTATGCAATTAAAAGGCTAAAAAATTTCTGGGATTAACAGGACACTCCCAGGTAGGTCAGAGCATCTTATTGTGTTGAAGTTTGGAGCAGAAGCAGCAATTGCTGAGCCTTGGCTGCATCCTGTCTATGCTCTGGGCAGGTCAGGGTGTGTGTACTTGTGTTTGTTTTATTCATGTCTGTCATAACTTGCTTTAGGGATTCAACCAAGCATTTGTCTGCAACCTGGCTTAGTAATAAGTAAGTCAGAAGAAGGAGGGGGCCCGAGGGAAAAAGGTAAGACCTTACAGAAGCTTGAAAAATATAAACACTAGAAGAGAAAGAAATTGCTTAGAGGGTTTACACCACGGAGTAATAGGATTAAATTCAGATGGGAAAAGCTGATGAGAAATAAGGAAAGTATTATTGTCACTAAAACGACATTTACAAACTGCTCTGGACAAAAGCATTACTAAATGTACAGTATGAAGCCAGTTTAAATAGATTGCCTGATTTTTTTATACAGCCTTTATTATAATTATGGAGGCACATCGAAATGAAGAGATTCAAGGCTCTTTCTTTCTCACAGTCAGACTACTGTCCTGCAGTTGTGCAATTGCTACATCATCCAGGTGTGCTTCATCATCCAGCCTTTACACATGGCATATTTGCCTGTCAATCCATCTATGGAAAAACACTGGCCAGCATCCATCTCTTACCTTGCACAAAAAAGGCTCTGTGGTCTGAATGTTTCCAAACATGCATAAGACATGGAGTAAGTGCCTTGCATGATTGCTCTTCTGCTTGCCCCAGGGTTTTGTAATCCATCTATCTGTGCCACAGCCCCTTTTCAGCTGGGCAGCTGTGCTGTTATGGCTGCTGCTGTGCCTTTATTAGTCCCTCTACAACCATTATCTCAGAGGACAAGTAGAAAGCATGCCTGTCCTTTTTCATTAATACATACCCCTGGATATGTTGATGGCCAGGGTGGTCTACCCCTTTGTTCATTACCCTATGCAATATCAAATAAACCAAGAGTCTCTGTGAAGTTTGATGAACAATAGAGCACACCCAGCAGCTCAGACAACTGGCCCCATATCTTGTCTCAGCCAGCAGTCACACTGGATGCTGAAAAGAAAAAGTAAAATAGCTCAAAGCAGTGAAACCTCCTCAGAACACCCTCCCACATCTCCAGCAATTTGTGGCACAGAGGTTTCCTGAGCCAGAGGCAGTGGGGAATGAAGGAGCTCTCAGCTTGTCCTGCAGAGACTGCCAGCAGAAAGGACAGTGATGCCCCACAGATCCCCAGGCACCCTGATGGAAGTGAGTGAAGGAAGGAAGAAAAAACAGATATCTTTCCCTACAGCATGCAAAATGCATACAATGTGGGGAGGGAGATGACAGGAAAAAATGTGAGAAATGGTTGAGCCTGTTTGCATCTCTTAGTTCTATCATAAGATGTTTAAAAATTTTTGCATATTCATACATAGAGTAATTGATTCTTTCTCTAGCAATTCTGGATGTTATGCTGTCTTTTCTGCACCTTCACACATAAGAGCTGGTGTACTCACACACATATTTTAAACATATAAAGGTTATACTTCATTTTTCCTGCCTAAACCGTGCTTTATCTGCATCATGTTTTTCCTCTATTTCAAAATGTCACAGAACAGGAAGAAATTTTTATTGTCTATTGAAAATAAAGCAATGAAAGCTAGATCAAAGCCAAGTGAAGAATCAGTCAGTGGAATTATAAAGTGGAACATGGCATAGGTTTATCTCCTTCAGTTACATAAACTTGTCTCCAGATGGAACAGTCATGTAAAATTTGAAATCTGGGTGATACCCTGGCTGCCAGAATGGTGCAGGACTAAACTCTAACTCGGCAGGTATAGGGAGAAAGGTGTTTCATGTCCCAGGCTTCACTTGTTATGTGCCTATTTTGAAACAGAGGAAGTCAACATCTGGAGTAAAACTCTTGTATATTAATGGAAATATCTGAGAAATGATGCCAGGATCCTTCTAATACAGGTTTATATCGTTACATCAGTAGGCTGTACCCTGAACTTGTGAGTTCAGCCAGACATGTCTATAAAAGGCAGAAGAGACTCTATTGAATGTTTTAGTGATTAACCATAATAGTTTTAATCAAGTGTGAAGGTTAAGTGCTGTTGAGGAATAAAACTAGATGTGCTCCTACAGATATGCTTGATGGCAAAACAATTGAAACTGAGAATCCTTGAGATTAAACCAAAAATAAGAGACATCTGTCCTGATTTGGGAATGAGTAGTTTTCAGGGCATGGCTGAGGTGGCTGTGTGGGTCAAAAGCTTTAGTGAGATAAGCAGCGGAAAAGATGACACTTCAGTCTAGGATGCAGAGTCAGATTTAATACAGATTTTGCCTCTATTCACAACTTTTCTCAAAACATTTTAGTATATCAGTTGCAGAAACGAGAAAAAGCAAAACCTTATTGCTCATTTCTATGTCCACTGGCTTTTTTAGGGAAGGCACATTCAATCTCCAGTCATACTCCAGTCCATAATTTCCTAGGTACTTTACACCAGACCCAGATGGTGGATTTGGGGAATTAATGTCTCCTTATTCCTACATTGCCAAGAATGCTTTGGCTTCTACTGCTCATGAGCAAAACAATACCTAACAGGACTTTAGGTGTCCCAAAAAGCTGTTGTAGGAACCTGGATACACACAAACCTTTGCTACATGGCTCACCTTGATCCAATACCTTAGGATGACAATGCCTGAATGGCCAAACATCATCTGGTTGACCAGCTGGACTCTATTTCTTAGCCAAGCCAAGCTCATTACCAGTCAATGATCACTCTAAGTATCTTTTCATGGTCTTTGAAGCCAGGGGCAAACGTCATGACACAACAATGGCTATATCAGACCCACTAAGCCTCATTCCCTAAAATGCTGTTGTTTTCTTTAAGTGATTTCCTTATCTGTTGTCTAGATGGAAGTTAAAACCTAAAGCTGCATTAGTCCTCTTGTTTTAGGAGCTGGATGTACTGCTGGTATGAAGTGTGTTTTCTTTCCAAGGAATTATTTATCCAGATATTAACAATAAAAAGGCAACAGTTTGAAAGCCTTGGATATAATAGGCAAAGTATTATCAGCTTCCCCCCTCCCCAGTCTTCTATATATGATGGTGAACCTAATGAAAAGCAGATAATTTATTGCTGCCTTCTTCATATCCAGGGGGATAAGGGAGAAATTTTGCTATTAAAGAGTAAATTGAAGTTCCCCAACCCCCCTGCATTATACACATCCTAGGTTATTTAAAGCTCCTTAAATCAAAACAAATATATAGAGTAGTGGGTGCTTCATCATAAGCACTAAATGATTTTGTCTGCACTGCACCATTTCTTACACTGCAACGATTAAACTCTCAAAGACCTGCCCAAGGAAGCTTTGAACTTAATTAGCAGAAAACTTCAGAGGAATTCTTTTGAGGGGCAATAATTTGTTTGGAAGTCACACTGAGGAATTAGGAGGGGATATATTATGAGCACTGTGCTTAGAATAGGAAATAACCATGTAGTACCAATGGGCAGTCTATTTCTGAGGCACAGCCGTGTCCTGGGAACAGGGAGATAGAAGGCAAGCAAACAAATACTCTAAAATATGGATTTCATTCTATCATTCCAGCCCTGGTGACATCCAACACTGATGGTTTTCTTGTACTTCATTACTCTGAAGCAGCTTGCAAAGAGTAGAGCTAGAAGTTTATTTTTCTTTTTATTTCTTTGATAGGGAAAGAAGGAGGGAGAAGACAGGGCAACAAAACAGCCCAAAAATGCAGTCAGTGCAAAACAGAGTAGTACTTCTGAGAAATGCCTTGCTTATAAACTCTGCCTCAACAGTGATAGCACTTTTTCAGTTCAAGTGACATGAAACATTGACACAGCACAATGAAGTCTTTTCAGACTGGTTCCACACTTCAGCAGGTAACCAAGGCCAAGTACCATGCATCCAACTGGTAATTTTTTGCTTCTGTGCATGTTAAAATACCTGATATGCCCCTGGCACAGGCAAAGCAGGTTTGATAGCATCCGCAGGAAGGAGGCCACTTATTTTTTCATGCGTAATTTATCACCACAGGTATTTTTGCCTACCTATGTGTCCTCTGCTTAAACTCATGGTAGCACGTACATTTGCAGCTGGACGTGCTGTTGCTGTAGCAATCATGCTCCACCCTTCAGCTCACTGGCAGATCCTGAAACAGGATGTCAGCATGAGTTGCCTCTCTGCAGAGCTACTGCCTATCAGGAAGAAACAGCCTTGAGACACCCTGTGGGGCACTTTTTGAGAGGAACAGGGGTAATTACTTAGGATATTTAAGTATAACATTCAATATTTACTTCTCCTGAGAAAACATTTAAAGTGGCAGTACTTTATACGATTCCTGAAAATGCAAACTCACAAGCTTGGCCAGGACATTTTTCTCTTATTCTTCATAGAAGTAGAATTCCACATGCTATTTCATATATATCTGCATTTTTAAAAGTTTACTGCTTCTCACTAGTCACCTTACTGAATTACAATTTTTGTGAAGCAAAAGAGAACAGTTCTGAAGCCTTCTTTTCATCCCAGTCTTGAACCTGTTTGACAAACTTCTGTGAGCTTTTGGGGGTGTTTTTCTTCTGATCCTCATGACAAGCTTTAGATTCTCTTTACTTTAGATGTAGGCACACATACCCTGTAATTACGACTGTGCAGATAATTTTGCTTTCCCTCACTGCTTTTGCATTGCCTTATCATGAAAGGTTGTGGGATGGAGTTGTAATGGTTGCTGTAAAGGAGTTGTGATGCATTTGAAACACAACTTGTGGCTCCAAGTACGTGTGCATGTGCACACACCCCTTTGCTCCAGACATAACTCACTGTTCTTTACAAGCCTAACCAAATCTCACTGCACCCTCTTCCCACACACACCAAGTACTTCCAGTTTGACATGTTATCTCTACTCAGCTCCAGTTGTGAACAACAATCCCCCACCTTGTATTACAGACTTTAATAGCTGCTGTCTGTTGTGACAGGGCATGGGACAAGGAGGAATGTCATAACATGCCTATTATGTACCTTCCTCCACCTAGGAAGATTTTCCTCCATCTATCTTTTTTTGTGTTTTGTCCTGTGTGGGAAGATTCAGGGAGTGTTGAGACATGGAAAGTTAAATCTCCAATTATCCAGAGGTCGTGACAGTCAGCCAAATTGTGTGCTTCCCTTTCCACCTCTACACCCACTGCACTGTCCTGCTGCTGACCCTGAGATGGAAAGACCACCCTCCTTTGAAATGAAATCAAACCCTCAGAAGTTGCTCATCCTTGGGCCTCTCCCAAAAGCTCCTGCTGCCAAACATGCCTGATTTCTGCAGTAGTTTCATAACCTGGTGGGCTTCTTCTCTCTTGCGACCTGAGCTGAGGTCATTGCATTCATTTCCATTGACGAAGTTGTCTTGCGATTAAATCTGCGCTGTCCCAGAGGCAAATGTGTGTCTGAATTTTTCCCACTGCGTGTGCACTGCCCTCCTCACACAGATGAGGTTTTTCTGGCAGCCTTCTGTCATGTTGTTATACTTCGAATAATTATTTTTTTAAAAACTTCTCTGGTCCAAAGTTCATTTTTTTCCCTTCTCTCATGCTCTCCCCCTTCTCTCCTGTTTGACTCCATCACCATCCTCAACACCTCCATTTTATCTCCGTGTTATTCTTGGCCTGACTAGGTGCCAGTTGGGAGCTAAGTTAATTTAGGTATTTGTCTGCTTGCCTGTTAGGTTCCATCAAGAGTAAAAAGAATGACAAGTTAATAAACCCAAAATTATGTCAGGCATGAAGCAGGCTCTTATCCCATGCTGTTTATCTGGCAGCAGGTGCAAAAAAAGACCAATAAAAGAGAAGAAATACGGCTTTTCCCGCGCACGCGCTCCGGAAAGAGGGAGAATGGCTGCGTGCTTCTGTCAGGTGGCCAGCACAGGATTAGCTGGTGGTCTCAGGCCAGACTTTATGGGGCAGGTGTCCACGGCACAGAAACCACAAGCACCATTCACAGCTTCTTGGCAGCTGCAGTGCAGGGACTGACGCGCGCTCAGCGCTTGGGGCGAGTCACTCGGTAGGAATTCAGGAATGGAAGCGGGGAGCAGAGGAGGGCGAGTTTGTTGTGCTGCTGGTCAGACACCATGAAGAGAACACGTGGGCTCCAAAGAAAACAGCCTGGTTTTGCTAGGAAAATGGGAACCGTGGAGGTGGCCTGGTCCTTCGGAGAGCGTGTTGTGAACTCATGAAATTTGGAGTGAGGGCTATTGAACTAGAGACAAAATTGTCAAACAACACTACATAAACCTGACTTCTGGCATCATGGGGATTTTGTTCAGCTTCATTATGAAAAGATAAGTTAAGCTTTTTCAGTATATTTTGGATAGTTTAGAATAATATATATTTGGATCAATACTAAAAATGACGCTCTGGGATGGCAAAGTTTAGGAATAAAATGGGTTTGGAGATGTCTAGAAATCTACCCAGATTCTGATGCAAATAAGACAGAGTCTATTTGAGAGTCTATTTAGAGAGAGTCCTCCTGAAATGGGAGGAAAGCAAACCCTCCCTTATTTTCCTCTTTGTTTGCTTTATTGAGCTTCACACCTGCAATTTCCCTTTCTCTCCACTGTGAGAAGCCTGATGTCCTGCCTCCCAGGATTCAGGGCATGGTGTTTTTCAGCCTCCCTCCCTCAGCAGATGTCTTAAGAGTTTCTCTTTACTGACACCTTTCTTCTCTACTTTTTCTCCTGGAAAAGAATGGCAAACTGTATCTTCCCTTATAGCTTTGGACAAAGTGCCCAACACGATCTTGAATGAGAGTTGTACCCCAGGAAAAAGCTGTGACTTCAGGCAATTGGAAAAGCAGTGTACTTTTTGTTTCTGAGTTATCTTCCCCTTCCAATGTCTTCCTATTTATGGAGTTATCCTAGGCAACTGACTGACAAAATCAGAGCCTTGTGACTAAGTGAGAACATCTTAGTGGTATCACTGCCAATGCATCCAGCTCTTCAGGACTAAACATCTGAACTGCATCAACAACCCAAATTTCCAGTGGACTTTATGAATGCAAGATCAGCATTTAACAGCTGGGTAGTTACTGAAAAATTAAAGCCTTAGTATGTGAAAAACTTCAAAGGTTTGGCATCTCTAGTGGGTGGCAAAACACACATAATTAATTCATAGATCACAGCATGCCTTTCAGCAGCATCACATATTATGTTTGATTATGTATTTTATCTGTGTTTATATGTGTATTCATAACTATATAAATTAGACTTGTATAATTATGTATAATTACATACCTTTGTTTACATTTGGGACTGGGAGTTTCCCATAACCACTGTTGTAGTTTTGAAGTCACACACTTGGTAATAAGGATATAAAAGTTCCAATAGCATCTGAAAGTTTATACAGAATATCTCTCATTTAGACACTGGAGGGACCTGCTGAAAACATTGCTATTGTATTTGAACAATTTCATTCAAACCATGAAGAAAATGCATATTTGGTGTTCATATATACTAAATTCCTATTTATTTTTAATATTCTAATTAATACTTAAAAGCTGACAGATGACTAATATGTGGCCCAAGGGGAAACCACAATCTTAAGAATTATTTTCTTTTTTTGAAGGTTGTTTTTCTGTTTATATTTGTTTTAACTTCTTTTTAGTTGACTTCCTTAACCTTATTGATTTTTCTTTCTGTTCCTCAGTAATTTCCTGTCTGGTCATGCTGATCTTACTTTTACTGACACCATGGTTTAAAAGTGAAGAAATGGTGTTCTTAAAATCCTCCTGATTCCAAATATTGCTGCTCAGAATGGCTACATATTTCAAGGACTTAATTAATAACACATGTCTTGCAAAATAGGCATTTGACAAGGTGAGAAGGTTTGCTCTGAAGGCAAAAGTGGAGCAATTACAGTGAAGGTTGTCTTATCTCAGGAAACCTAAACTAGCCTGGTTTTCCAAGGAAAGAGACTTCTTTACCCATCATACCTATTGGACCATCTGCATCTTTCTGACACCCTTTGAACCCAGGGCTGAATCCATCAAATAAACCTAACAGAGGGATAGTGGTCTCATTATGGACATAATGGAACAGTGAGCTGTTATTATTTGGGAAAAAAGTTGGTATTTTGGGGACAGGAGGAAGGAAGACACCCTGACAGAACCCTAAAGGGAGGACTCAACCTTCACTCATTGCCTCTGTTGAATGTCACAAACAAGAAGTAGCAGTCAGTCAAATGGCAAGGAAAGCCACAGTATGGCACTCTCACCATACTGCCCATCTCCTGCTCCCAAAAACACCAAAGGAGGTGAAAAGGGCTGAAGGTGACATGGGATAGGGTGGTTTGGGCAAGGTGGAATGAGTTACTGGCACCTTTTCCAGGCAGTGGGGAAGGTTCCTGGAGTGTGAGGATTTAGGGCATACTGGGTATGTATTAATAAGAATCTAGACTTCATTGGTCCTACTGCTCGTAGACCAGCTTCTGTTTCCAGGCTGCTGGGCCCCTATTCTTCATCACACCACGGTGGGTGATTTGTTTTATGCAACTTAATGACAATATTTAAGCAGTGGGACTGTTCACTGCTCACAGGCTTGCTGCAGAGCGGTGCTGGAGGATGGCCACAAATGACAGCAACAAAGAGCTGTGATGCATCCCACAGATAAAAGACATCAGTTCAACATGTGTAAACAAGCCTGGTGTCTCTTGCATTGAATTCCACTCTTGTTCAACATATCGTTTACAGCACCAGACCTCATCCCTGTGGAGCAATTTCTTTCCCACTTGGTCTGCTTCTGATTAGTGCAAGAGAATGACGTATAGAAATGACACTGTAATAAAGATGATGGATAGTCAGTGAAGCAGCTGCAGATTAGGAGAAAAGGAAACTGACTACTGAAGATTGGCTTAGCAAAAAAAAAAAAAAAAAAACAAAAACCACAAACAACAATGCAAGGTTCTAACTGTGCATACAAAAGTCAGTTGAAATTTTCCTGGTATTCTTACTAGCATGCCGTTCAGAGCATGTAGAACAGTAATTTCCCAGTGGAAACAGACTATTCAAAATCATGTTAGGGGACTAAATGTCTTTTAGATCTGGCCTTTAGATCAAACACTTACCCTGAAATGCCTTCTCCTCTGAAACTCATGCTTCACAGGGAATAGGAAAAAAAGATGAAACCCTGAAAAACCCAAACAACATCTTCTTTAGATAAAGCTGTTAGACTAGGGTGTTAGTAAGTCTGTGGCTTCCTTAAGCTCATACATGGATTTTACAGACCAGGCTGAGTCAGTCTAGCGTGGGATGACTGGATGACTTTATATCCTTAATCAGATTTTGAGTGAATAGTTATTTTCCTTCTGTTTGCACCTGAGGAAAAGCTTACAAGTATTTGCACAACCTTCTAAGCAAACAAAATTAATCGGGCAACAGCAGCCTGGAATACTTTACTGTACTCCTGATGCTGTGGGGACCTTTCCTGCTTTTGCTGTCTTTCACTGAGAGGTTGCCTTTCATTTCAGAAGGTGGTTCAACATTTTGAAAATGGGGATGTGGAGTAGAAGAGAGGATGAGACAAGGTGGGAGGGGGGCCACAGAAATTTTTACTTCATGAGTCAAGTAGCTCAGCTGTCCAAAAATTTCCCAGAAGATACTCACTTCTTATGTCTGTGTGAGCTCCTACAGAAAGGAATGGAATGTGCCATAGTTTTCCATAAAATCTTCCAAAGAGAGGATTGATCCACTGCTCTATGCTGTGTTTATCCACTGGTTACAGCAGACTACACAAGTTTTGGGCCTTAGCCTGTTTGTTGAGTTTCTTGAACCTGACATACATTCTCACAAAAGGATTTGATAATATATTTCTCTGCAACAGAACTGAAGATGATGGTAGCTCAGTCAAGTTTTTTCACTGTTTCTAATCCTTTTCAGCATATTAAAGTAAAACAAAACCGATGTTAATCTGCAATCCCTGGATGTATTAAAGAAGCAATTTTGTCTGGCCATGCAAAGCAAAGAACCACACTCAAAAGAGGCCACACCACAGGGAGAGAAGGTGTGAAATTATTTTAAATAAATGCATTTGAAGAAAGCCGTTTAGTGCCTGGTAAAGAAGCTGGTTTGAGGACTCAGTGATGGACATCTGATTGACAGGACAATCAATCAGACATCAATATTTCAGCTACCTCATGAGGGATGCTGGTGAGCAATTTGTTTCCCCTGTGGGCTGTGAGTCTTCCTCCAATAGAAAGACTGTAGCTAAGATGTTATCCATTTATTTTTGCACTTTCTCTTCAGATTTCTTAACACAATCTTTTATGCTAATGACATGAATGCTAAGGAAAAAAATTCTCTTTAAGATGGTTGTGCCAAAATTTATTTCAGATAATTTATTGGATCATCATCATAGAGTTCTGCTTTTAAGTCATTAGTTTATCTGAACTTAGTTAAAACATGTTAATTTAAGTCCCTTCAGTTCAACGGAAGTTGGCTCCTAGTCCCACAGCTGTAATAAATTTTGACATTTTACTGGGGTTTTGTGTCATTTACAAATTTTCTGTAATTTCTTATTATGCAGCCTTAATAGTTGAGGCATTGCTTAAAGGTTCTTAGTGGTTTCTCTGTTATGATTTTAAAATCAAAACCAGTGCCAGCCAATGTGTCATGTATCTCAGCACATGTAACCAGTCCCTCAAGCAAACTGATCTTCCACTGTAGAACACATGAACAGGGTTACAGCAGCCCTTGAACAGCACATCAGCTAGGAACAACTCACTATTTCTGGAGAAGTGAGTATGTCCCACTGAAATAAAAACCAAAATATTTATAAATAACGCACAGATTTTTCAGTTTCAGGATTCCCAAGAGCTGTTACAAAGCAGCTGAGTGTGAAAAAATAGCATTAACCATTTCATCAAGAAATAACTCCAAAACTCTTTGAATGATTCTGTACATCATTAATGAGTCATTTTAATGAGTAGCTTCTTGGTAGCCAAGAGATCAGTGGCATTCATGGAAATTCACCTCATGATGGTGTCTGATCAAATTTTGCTGTCACCATTACTGGTTTTGCTCAGATGCAGAAGTGGTCAAAAGTGAATAAAGCAGCATCCTACTCTAATGTCTAATTTAAAAACAGTGTTTGCACTCCCCAGACACTAAACACTTGTTTGTTTCATTTTCATCCTTCCTGATTGGTGCAAAAGGTCCCTGGGGTGAGGAATGCTTTTCTTCTGTGTTTTGTTCTGGGAAAGTCTGAAGGAAAGGGCAAGTGTATCAAGGTGTCAGCAGTGTGAAGCTGTATTGAAGATTAAGGTCAAGAGGCTGTTGACTTCACTGGACTCCAGGATTTGCACCATGATCTACTTACACTCCTCTGAATGCTTCAAAGATCTCTTCCAGTGATCACATATCAGGCTCCCAACACAACTTCTTAATCTACTTTTTGAGAAGACAAAACTAGATTTACAGATGCTCTCACAGCTGACTGGAGCAGAACAAGTGGGAGAACAAAGATAGTTGAAAAAACCCCAGTGTGCCTTTCTTTTCAAGGAGGTTTGTGTTGCATCCTTCCACCCTGTCCTTCCCTTTAGTCCAGCCTATTTTTGAAAGTGGAGGGTTGAAGAAAGTTTGATGATTTTTCTGGAGTAGCTACTGCAGAATTTGATCCTCATCTCACAAGGAAATTCACTTCCATAAGCCATTCCACTCAATTTTGCAGAACAAGGAAGGCTGAAAGCCTTGAATAAACTGTAAAGTTGTTGAAACAAAGATTTCAATGGCTCTTAAGCTCTACCTATGAATCTTTGTCAGGTCATTCATTATCACTGTCTGCAGGCTTAGGAGACCAGAATGAAATAGATCCCAGTGGCTCAGCTGAAATTATGTGAGCCTTAGTGACACTCACTGCCTCATTTTCCTTCAGGGAATATTGAGTGTACCACTGGACAAGCCACAAGCATAAACCATGATTTGGAATGTAGATAGGATTGCTCCAGATTCTGTCTGTACCATAATAACATTAAAATTTGACACTATACTTCCTGTACAGATTAAATGCTGTTGAAAGCATGGGGTACTTACTTTCTTTAAGAAGCCACTTAAGTCTCTCTGTAAGGAAAGTCAAGGGTGTCAGAGCTGAGGCCACCAGCCTGAAGTTTTCAGAGGGAGGGATGGGGACACTGAGGTACTCAGCCTTTACCAGTACCTAAGTGATATCTTGTTTTTAGGGTGACAGGTACCTGACAGCTTTGAGGTCACATGAAACTGCTTAAGAACCCACCTGGCTGATAGTGGGGAAGCTGCTTCAGTAACTTGGGCATAATCATATGCTTCATTTTTCAAAGCCTTGGCTGATGACTGCTGGCAGAAATGCTATGCTTTCAGTAAGGGAGGTGGAAAGGGTCATAATTTGGTCATCAACATTTGATGCATCCCAGAAGAGGACCTAAAAAGGTATCCTGCTGGGAGTGATGTGTTATTGTTGGCTGTCCTTGTCCCCAGCTGCGATTGAAATGGATTCAGCATTTTAGGAGTGAGAATAAAAAAGTAAATTGTTAAGTCCCATAGCTGTTTTTTCACTTGGTTTTAAAAATTATGAACTACTGTGATTTTCAGTCTGAGAAGAGACTATTTTGTCTGTTTGATGGTTTTGACTATTTGTCAGTGAAATTTCTTTCAGTGGGAAAAAGAACATGGTAGATGTCTTATTTTGCACACTTAGATTTAAATAAGACAGCTTTCTGCCTTTCTGAACTTAAGCTACTCTCCATCTAGAAATAATTTGTAGGCAGCAGAGCAGCCAACAATCTAAAGTGGCAAAACAGAATCCATTCTTCCCACACCTTCTAAAACCTGACCTTCCCCGAAGTTCTTCACCTTATCTATCTCTACAGTGCCATGTAAATAGCAGAGCCTTGTTACCCTTTAGTTTCCAGTTTCCTTCTTTAAAGTATTTTTAATTTTAGTGTGCTATCGATACATTATTGATGAAAGATGCCAAATCAGGAGTGATGGACAGGCATGTCAGCTCTCTAGGAAGACCAAGTCTACTTTTTACATTTCAAGATAATGGTCTGAAATGATGGCCTGAATATATCTCCCTTACCTCACACTTTTCCACATAAATCCATTTACCCTTTCTGTCCTTGTGTGCCTCAGAGGACATACCCTGAAAAGGATCAGACAACTTTGCCTCAGCTGTGTGTAGCCCCCAAGTCACCTGGCTGGATGCATCTCACAAGTGAAGTGTGCTACAGGGTGGCTGAGGCTGTGTGGACTGGTAAAATCACAGCTGGGGGAAGAAACTGATTTTTCTCAATCATTTGAAGCTAATGCAGAGCAGAAACAGGTTCATAAGTCCTTAGAAGATAGAAGAGTGTAAGAAGAGACAAGGGTCTGTGTTGGGGTGGCTTCAGGTCTGAAAGATGATAGTTATATCTTTTTTCAGAAGGATAAGAATTCACTTCTTGAAGTATTGAATTGACTGTTGTCTCTGCAGATGCCCTTACCTTTGGCTGTGGAACTGAAAGGAATATGTAAAATGTGAAAGAAGCAGTTGTGGGTTGCACTGTCTTTCCCATGTTGCCTTTCCTTCTGAGGGGTGCAGTGGCACTCCATTTCCATGATTTCACACTTCTATGTGAAATCACCCAGTGTAGACTCTGAGCTGGATTGGGGAAACAAACTTTATGTATAGGTAAAATTTTACTGTTCTACTGTTTGGTTTTTTTTTTTGTTTTTGTTTTTGTTTTTGTTTTTGTTTTTTTTGTTTGTTTGTTTGTTTGTTTGTTTGTTTGTTTGTTTATTTGTTTTTTTTTTCAGAGGAGAAGTGGGCTCAGTGGGATTACATCCACTACAGAAAACCTTATCTGGAAATTCAAACCAAACCATGCCCAATTAAAACTTCGAGTGAGCTCTAGGTAGATAAATTACAAGAGAGTGGTAACATCCCAGACTCTTTGATTAAAAGATGTTGTAAACTGTGGTCAGTACTTGAAATATTTCATTTTTAATCAAGGGGAGGAACCAACAGGAAGCTTTGTTGTCTTAATAACATCCCTGGGCATTAGTGGTGAGTACCACCTCTCTACTGGATGCTGTAGTTTGCTTAAAAGGTCAAATGGTGACATGCACTTGGTTTGTTAGATCTGAAGAGATTCTGCAGTGAAGTGGATGCATAATAAGCTATTTTGAAATCTTTGACCTGAGTCACAGAAGAAAAACAACTGCAGTGTGAATATCATACATGGAGTCAAGACATAGAAATAACTTTCATTTCCCACCTCATCTGTCCACCCTCAAGCCCCTCCTTCTAAGGAAGGACAGGCAAACTGATTTCCTTTTTTTCTTTTTGCATGCCAGTATTCCATTTTGTTTTCATGCATGACAGCAGACATGTTGGGAACAGAGTAGCCTTGAGGAGCAGAAACTGTGACTGTGTCCAAGATGCAAAGGCATTCTCACAGCTTTTCAGCTTGGGGCTTCTTTTGAATCCAGGGATGTGCATTGGGTTGTTTGGGAGTAGGGAGACTTCCCATGGGGACAGGGAACATTGCTGGCTTGTGTTTGGAGATTGGATTCTTCCTTTGTCACCTTGTGTACAAGGTGAAGGGAAGTCAAAGAGACAACCAACTATATCACAGAGTGAGAGGTGGGTGGGATTCTTGGGGCTGGGCTGTGCAGGGCCAGGAGCTGCACTACAATGGTCCTTGTGGGTCCCTTCTAACTCAGGATATTCTATGATTCTAGGTGCTACAGAGCTTCTTGGGCAAGTGCAGCCCTATTTGCATGACAGCAAGAGTCTAAGAGATTTTTAAGTCTCACTATTCATCACTGAAACTTATCCAGTCTTTGAATTGTGCCAACAAAGGAACTCTGCTCTGCTCCCCTCCTCTATGTGCAAATTCCCCCTGCTAGCCTCCTCCACCACCCACTGTGCTTTCCATGTCACCACTGAAAGCAAGACACTCTCAAAACAGAAATAAACCAGCAGCAATCAATGGCAGCACTAGGTATCTCACTGCCCATGAGTCTGCCTCTGCAAGTGTTCACTTTGCATCCCAAAGTCAGGCAAAAAAGTCCAACAGCCCAAAGAATGTCCTGGCAAAGGAGAGTCACAGCAAAAGACAGCCAGACACAGACTGAAAATGTGTTTGTGCATTGTCAGTGACACTTGTGAGCAGAAGGCAGTGGTGCAGTCCAAACATGTCATCAAATCAAGAGAACATTCTCTGGTGAAGGTGAGAATAAATGCATAGAACTCCAGCTCTTGTCCAGAAAACACAAGCTCTTCTGCAAGATTAGGATCACCCTTCCTTAAAACTGACACAGAAATGTTGCAGGTGATGTCACAGAATGTCAACAAATGGAAGAGGCCTTAAAGATCATCTAGTCCTGATCCTCTCCCATGGGCAAGGACACCTCCCACTAAACCAGGTTGCTCAAGGCCTGACTTTGAACAGTGCCAGGGATGGGATATCCACAGCCTCCCTGGGCAGCCTGTTCCAGTGCCTCACCAACCTCACAGTAAAGAATTTATTTCTAATACCTAACCTAAAGTTCCCCCCTTTCAACTTGCATCCATTACTCCTCATTCCATCACTGCAGTTCCTGATGAAGAGTCCCTCTTCAGCTTCCCTGTTGGTCCCCTTCAGATACTGGAAGGCTGCTATGAAATCCCACTGGACACTTCTCCAGGCTGAACAATCCCAATTCCCTCAGTTTTCCTCCCAGCAGAGCTGCTCCATCCCTCTGATCCCCTGGGTGTCCCTGCTCTGGCTCCAGCAGCTCCCTGTCCTTCCTGTGCTGGGATCCCAGGGCTGGAGGAGCTCTGCAGGGCAGGAGGTCTCACCTGAGTGGGGCAGAGGGACAGAATCCCCCTCCCTTCCCCTGCTGCCCATGCTGGGGGCTCAGCCCAGGGCACAGCTGATTTCTGGCCAGCTCATGGTGAGTTTTCCATCACCCATTACTTGGTCCTTGTCCCAGGGCTGCTCTCTATCACCCTGTGCCCAACCTGTCAGCCTGTGGGGATTGCCCTGACCTGGGTGTAGGACCTTGAATTTCACCTTGTTGAACTTCATGAGGTTCACACAGACCTACATCCCCTGCCTGTCCAGGTCCCTCTGGATCCATCCCTTCCCTCCAGTGTGCTGACTGCAGCACACAGCTCAGTGTCACCACAGAACATGCTAGGGGTGCACTGATCCCATTGTCCACATCACTGTCAGAGCCATGCAACACCATCAGCCCCAGCCCCAGCCCCTGGGGGACACCACTCATCACTGGCCTCCACGAGATGAGTTAACATCTACTCTCACTTCCAGTCTTTTCTGACTTTCCCATCTCTTTTCAGTAGCTTGCCTGTCTGAAGAATGCAAAGATATTAAAAAATCAGCTGCAAGTAATTTCTCCATAATAAAAACAAACAGAAATTCTGAAATTAATCCCAAGGCAGCAGCAGGCTATGAACTAAGATCTAGTTCAAAGCCGGATCTCTATCTGCTAATACAGCCAGTTCAGCCAAAATAAATCTTTATTTTCACCAGATGCTACATGGGGCTTAAGTATTCCCACACATCTGCACTAGAATAATGTTCAGAGAGGTAAGTCCTTTCTTGGACAATGAAAATGTAACTTTTGAGGACTAGTTTTAGGATGATCCTTGATTTTCCAGTCTTTTACATAATCCTCTGCCCTTTCAGGGATTAGCACATTAAACAAAGGTGGGGTCACCTCCCAGACAGACTTGACTGTTGTGCCCAAATGGTCTCTGGTCATGATCCAGACAGGTTATGCTGTGCCAGCTGACATACACAAGTGCAGCTGAGTCAAACAACATGACAGAACTAAGAATAATCATTTTGGTGTGTTAGTCACATTTTTTGAAGGGCTTAATGAATTGAGACTTCTAAATTGCCCTTCCTCTTCATAGAGAAAGAAAAAGTTTCTGATTTATTTGAAGGCCCAGTCCTCAGTGTTCTTTTTCTCATTATGATCTTAAATTGAACTGAGAGCAATACTCTTCAGGCCACCACAAGTTAATAAATAAAATAAAAAAAAAAAAAAAAGAGAAAGCTTGAAGGCTTCCTTAATTGGCTTGCAACATTAAAAAAATTAGCTCTCAGAACATAGTTTCTTTAAATCTCCAGTTTCTTAAGAAAGAAATGTTGCTTGCAGGACAACAGGAATGAGGAGAGAACCTGGGAAAGAATGTATTACATTTTACATTAGGAGAGGGAGAGCTGGAATAGCATTCAGATGTATTGAATAAGAGTTTCCAAGACTTCTTGTTCATTTTGTTCTGCCCTCCTAGTTCAGGATCTTCCTTTCCAACATGCTGCTGGTGTTTGGTGCTTCACCCCAGGTTTAAGCATGTTAGCACTTACCTGCCATAGGGGTATGCAAAAGAAAACAGTGATCTCTAATTTGATGTGGAAGGCAAGAAACAATGAAAAAAGGTGACACATCAGTACTGGAGACATTACACAGAAGAAAAACACAGTGTTTGAATGATGTGATCTTTGTCACGAACTTTAACTCTTTAAATTTTTAGTTCTGTGTATTGAGAATATATTAAAAAAAAAAAAAAAAAAAAAAAAAAGAAAAAACAAGAAGAAACAACCAACACAGAGAAACAGCAATTTTGACTGACAGGTTTAGCAGTGAATGAAAATTCCCAACCCTTCAGTGAGATGTGGTGACTGGAAAATGTAAATATTAATGGAAAAGTTAGAATGAAGGACTTCAGGGAAAAGAGGCAGTTGTCATCTATCCAAAATGTCTGTTGAGCACTCTGAAAATGCAAGTTTCAGAGTCCCCAAGAAAGACTTCCAAGCCTCTGGAACGGCCCAAGCCACATGAATGTTAGGGAAGTGTACAAAACCACTGCTTTCCTTTGGCCCATTCACCTAGAGTTGTTAGAGTTTCCTGCCTAGAGAAAAAGAATCCACTACAGGGAATTCAGGAAAAATAGCTGCCTGGAACCACTATAGCTTTTTTCCTAAAACTATAATGATGCCCAATTCACAAAACACACAAAAATGATAATGAAAGTATTTTAATCAACAGCAGGGGATTTCACTGATTCCAACACCAGCCAACACAAAAATACTGCATCCATTAGAAAATCCTTCAGAAATAAAAATATGTCCCCACAGCAACAACAAAATATAAATGAACATTTAATTCTTTCTCACTCATAAAATGTCATCTTTCTATGAATCACTCTTCCTGCCTCTGTTGTGTACAAGATACGAGGCCACATCCTTAAAAAGACTCCAAGAAAAGCTGGTACTAAAAAACGGGTAAGGACAAGGAGGAGGAAGACAGACTGCAAGAAAACAAAGTACCAAACCCTGCATTTTTACTGAATGTGCTTATTTGCAAAGAGATTTTCACATGTACATGGTGCTCAAGGAGACAGTGCACTCAAGTTTGTAAATCTCCACGGGCAAAGCGCTGGGTGGTGCCTCTGGTTGGCTGAACCTGTGCTGTGCTCTGCAGCTCTCACAGCTTTCATCCCACCCTTATCCAATGGAGTTTGGTGGAAACAGGCAGTGAAAGGGACCATCTGTTGTAGAATCACAGATTGTGCTGAGCTGGAAGGAGCATATGCTTTGAGAGAGCTTTTGTTCAGGGTTTGGTTGGTGATTCTTATTGCCTCTTCCCCATCACATGGAGAGATGGATATTCTATCCTCTGCTCCCTCAACTATCCCATCATGCCTGCCTCAAGCTTTCTTTCTCTTCATTTAATTTCTATCATTTTCCATCTCCTCTACCATTCTCCCCTTCCTGTTGGTGTCTCCTCCAGTTTGTGCTTCTCACAGGCCAGAAACTGTTTTGGAAATATCCTTCTAGCCCTCTCCCACAAGGAGTTAAACAGAGCATTAAAAGGAAATTTAAGATTTTTCAAATTTAAAATTCTGTGGCATTCTGTCTGCTTCGGCCAAAGTTCCTGAGTGAAAAAGTTTGTTTGGAGGATGGGTGGTAACATTGGTATTGCTTTTGATTTCTTGCTGGGGAATGCAGAAACTCGGGTTGAAATGGGAACTGCAAAAATGTGGCAGCAAAAACTTGCCTCTGTGAAAATCATGTGTTCACTGAAGGGGAAATGAGGGGATTGCCAGGAGGTCCCAACAGCCTATTGATGCACTGTCAAACTTTTCACCCTCGCTGTTCCACCACACCCTATTTTAAATCCCTGCTCGGATTATTTTTATTTTTTTTCAAACAGCTCATGATTTTGTTGGGCCTACAGCTCACAGAGACTGCGTTGCCACTAAAAACACATAGCTAAACACAAGCGGGTAGGATTCAAAGGAACCAAGCAGATATATTTATTTATCATCTATTAAAAGACTCTGAATACAGATTAATGTTCCTTACTCGATATTTTTTTATTGTTTCACCTGCTATACAGTGGGAATTGAAAAGGCTCTCCAGTCATCTAATCTGGCTGTAGCTGCTTGAAGTGTCTGATGATTCTCTAAGGAAATATAAACTAAGAAACCACCCACATTAATGCTTCCCAGCTGCCCTCTGAAGGTCAGGGCTCCCTGAGGGGCTGCTCCAGGCTCTCCCAAGTCACAGCAGAGCTACTTCCCATGTCCCCAGTGACAACCACAGCCCCTGCTGGTGTTTGCCTGGTTGGATCACAGAAGGTGACACAATTCATACAATGAGCCAGGAGTCTTTTCCTGGATTCCCCAAAACTGCCCTTCAAAGTACTCACTATTTTTTTTACACACATTGTTGTTGGATACTGCTGGGAACCAGGGAAAAAGCAGCCTGGAAGCCTTGGGTGTCTCAGGCTGCTCAAGGACAAGAAATTATAACAAGAAATTAAGCACCTGCAGGGTGAGTGAGAGATGTGATGTGTTTGCAGAAAGCATGTTTTCAAAGAGGTGTTGCCTTCTTGGACCAATGACCCTTTCCTATTCTGTTTTGCATGAGCTACCCTATATATAAGTTCAGTGTTTTTTTAAACAAAGCTCTCTTTTGTTTCTCCATTACATGAAGACCTCTGTTGCATCCTTTTCGCCACTCTCCTACAGCACAAATGAAACACACAGGTATATTTTTTGATGCTCTGATGGATTCTTTTTCTCTTCTCTGTACTGCCCATCTGGAGGCCAGAAGCAGCAAGTGCAATTATGTTTTTTTCATTCATTCTTGCAGGCACAAAGGGCAATATTTATGGAATCCTAAGTGGTGCGTGTTGTTTGGAATTTTCTGTTAATTATCCTCTGTTATGCACTTACATCTTCCCTCCAGGCTCTCATACCTTGTTTGTTTTTAGGTCTCTCTGTTATATGAAGTTAAATGATGATGGCTCCTCCATGGCTTCTTTCTTTTCCTAAGGCTATTATTGAACCTTATTTTTGAAATTTCTGGGTCATCTCTCAGTTACCAAAGCCTGTGTTGTACTTTTCCTAAAGCCAGAGTGTGATATACTGTATTTGGTAGAAGAATCCTCTTTTATAGTATAATATTAAGGGGCTCTGCATGCAGCCATTGTTTTGCTTCTTAAAACTCAGTCTGTGCAGAAAAAAAAGCCAGATTCATATTTCACTCTATAGTGAAATATTTCCTACACCTAAACCAGCCTGCAGACACATTGCTCATTGGGCACTTGGAGTCTGTACACTAATTTTTCTCCTGGTTTCAAGTGCCAGTTGTCACCTAATAGCTGATCTTGGGGTTGGCTGAGCATTCTTGGCTTTATCTGGGAAGAATAATTCTTGTCATTATCAGGCTTCCAATGATGAAGAGTATTTCTCAAGTAGAATAAGGAAATTTCATCAATTAAAATTATTAGACCTAATTCCACTGAGGTAGACTTGAATTTGCAAGCCATGCTAGCAAAGTCAGGATTTTTTTTGTTAGAAGCAAGCAGTTTCCTTTTCCTTTTGCTGTGGGACTAAAGAATCTTGCAAGAGGCAAACAGTTTTACAGAAAAAAATTAAAACTATAGCAGAAAAACAAATGAAATGTGACTTTGGGGTTCAGCAGTTCTGTAACAACAGCCCTGACCAACTGGGAAATTATATATAAATATATATATAAAATATATATGTGTGTATATATATATATATACACACACACACATACTTTAATACAACAGAAAGGAATCTCTGGTGAACTTTTGAACCCTAAAACTTTTTTTTTTTTTTCCCAATGAAAATATCTAAATTAACAGAGGAAAAATAAAGTTGCTAAATAAAGTCTTCCCCTAGGACGGCATTTTTGTCCTGCCAAATTAAACTAACCAAAACTTTTGTTTCTCTAGCAATTCAGCTTCCCAAGAAAAATACACCTGCAGCTATCAGGAGCTTTGCTTGAGCATGCAGGTCTTCTGCCTCATGAACAACATCAGAAGGCACTTCTGCATTGTGGGAGGTTTCAGCCCAGGAAAGGGGCGAGCCAGACCTTTCTGAAACACTCCTGAATTCAGAGGCAACCAGAGATCTGCTCCAGCCTTACTGGGGTTAATAACTTGTTCTGCAGGCAGCCTCTTTGATCCTATCAAAGCTGGTCCGTGCCTGCAAGGCTTTGAGGGAAGGAGGGAGCTGGGGCTTGATGAGGTCAGAGGTCCAGGAGGTGAGGCTGAGACCTGGGCTCCCATCCTGCCTCCCTCCCTGTGCCCTGCACTGTGGAGATCTCACCCAGGGCTTCTCTGGTTTGGCATCTTTCAGCATCTGGTGCTCTTACAGCTTCCTTTGACAAAGGCAGGTGATTCAATTATAATCTCTGCCTGAACTGATTAAAAAAACCCACCAAAGCCCTCTTTTCAGTCTGGGTGATTATAGAGAAAAACCTGGAAAGGAGATCTAAAAACC
The DNA here is from genome assembly GCF_029582105.1 of Oenanthe melanoleuca. Classification (NCBI taxonomy): domain Eukaryota; kingdom Metazoa; phylum Chordata; class Aves; order Passeriformes; family Muscicapidae; genus Oenanthe; species Oenanthe melanoleuca. Next base: position 9,782,748 of record NC_079334.1, read on the forward strand.
TAAAAGTCAGAAGGTCATTGGAAGAGAGAGTGAGAACACAAGTACGTTTTTAATTTTTTTTTTTTTTTTTTAAATGCCATGACGCTTTTTTTTTTTAAGCCAATTTTCTCATTTTGAGGGTGCTGACTCGTGTTTTATGAAAGTTCCAGGTTAGCAATTCCTGGCAAAAGGAAATAAAAATTATCAATATAATTAAACAGCTCATCGGGAACCTTCTAAGCATCCTTTTCAATATATGCTTTTCTTCAATGATGTGATCTCTTTGAAAGAGACATACAAAATTATCAGCACAATCACAGAGGGCTCATTGAGTTAATTTTCCGATTCTTGAGTTTATTTACCATTCTTCGAGGCCTGACCTATGGATCTGAGTTCCTGAACCCAAACTGCTGGGGAAACGCAGCTGTGAATTTACTTGAAGTCCCTCTCCCCATTGCAAGGCTGGATTTCACAATATGCCTCAAGAGCAACCTTCAATGTTTATTATTGTACAGACTAACTGGGCAAAGTCTGCTTCAAAGTCTGGTTCAGGCATCAAAATCCCGTTTGCTCTGACTGTTTTCACTCATAATGCCAGGGAAATGTTGTAGGAGCTGTTTGAGCATTTTCTGTGAAAGTGAAGAAGTGAACAAAGAGAGAACATTGATGGGCCATTGTGAAAACAGCAGCCAGTCTTTTCTGGAGTGAATGCCTCAGGCCTCCTCATGGTGAGCTCCAAATTTAGACCTGGAATTCCAAGAATAAGCAATTTCTTACCAGAGTTTGCTTATTATTCAAGCCATTTTTAACACCCAGTCTTCTCTCTTAATACAGCAGCCACACTCAGAAACCATGGAATCACAGAATGGCCTGGGCTGGAAGGAGCCTTGGAGGCCGTGTATCTCCACCCCACTGCCATGGGCACAGCATCTTCCACCAGAACAGATTGCTCCAAGTCCCATCCAACCTGGCCTTGGACACTGCCAGGGATGGGGCAGCCACAGCTGCTCTGGGCCTCAGCACCTCACAGGGAACTATTTCTTCCTGATATCTAATCTGAATCTCTCCTCTTCTAGTTCAAGGCTGTTCTCAGTCACCCTATCACTGTGTGCCTGTGCACGAAGCCACTCAGACAGGAGCCCCCCCAGATTCCCCGTGGGATGCATTCCCTTGTGTGCTGCCTCGTTTGCTGGGGGCTGCATCCCACTTTGCACCTCTGGCACCACATCCACCACAAAAACAGTGAGTGCAGCTGGGGTGGGGCAGCAGCTTTCTGCATCTGTGACATTTACTGGGCAGGGCTCCAAGCTTCACTATGGCAATGGCAACTCAGACTTGAGGTTTTCCCTGTCCTGGTCTTGAAGCCATCATTCCATATTTTAAAAAAAATTGTGAAGCATGGTGAAGGAAAGGTATGAAAGTTCCATCAGAAATAGGTCAGCTCTGAAGATGCTGCCTACCTGAGGCCTTCATTGACCCACAAGACAGAATTCCTACAGAGCTAAGACATGAGCAGCAGTCCTACAAAGGAATGGGGACCCTGTTTTGGCCAGGCACAGGAGTGAACAATCTTGTAGCTGTGTCATTAAAGTTGCCTGGTCCAATGCAGGCAGCTCAGGGGGAGCATGAACACTTGTGCATCTGTTCTTCTCCCCCTCCTCCCCATTCAGAAACCTGCCTGTCCCTCGTCTTGGCAGCCACTCTCTTCAAGCTTCAACCCTCTGATTCATGCAGCAAAAAGTCTCCCCATAGAAAACATACTGGCTGAACCGCTTTGTTTTTCCTAGAGCAGTGCAAACAGTTATTGCAAGGGGAATTTTAGGAAGATTGTGCCTGGCAAGGAGACCTCACTAAATAAATACATGATGTTAATTATCCCTTGCCTGTTTCAACGGAGCATTTCAAACTGCTTTGCAAACCATTAATTAAGCTGCAATTTAGTACCATGTGGTAGTTAAATATTATCAGCACTATTTTCTGCAGGTGGGACGCTATGACACAGAGGGTGAAATGACCTGGATGGAGTCTGTCAGCAGCAGAACTGAGCCCCAAACCTACCAATTTTGGCTCACCAGCTCCCTGCTCCATTAGACCTTTATAACTGTGAAAAGATGTGATTATCTTGCGGGCAATGATGCATTATCTGGTTTTGAGTCCTTCCTTTGACACACCTCCCATCAGATGCTACATTAGTTTCTACATTCTCCCACCATCTTAGCCAGCCTCATTCCTTTGTTTAATCACCTGAAGCCTGTTCTCGGTGGAGACTCCAAATGAATGAAAGAAAAAAAAATAACAGGAAAAGTTAAGAATGAAGAATTCAGCTTTGAGTGCTCATTAGTCAGAGGAATATTTAGAGCAGAGACCAGGTACACATGCTTCAGACCTACTTGGGCATCAGCCATCCCTCTTTTCTGTTGGTTTGTACCATTTTGGGCTATATGGATGTTTGGGTTAACAGAGATGGGCAATATGGCAGATGGACAGATGTGGGGAGCCACCAGATGGGGCTCCAGGAGGAAGAAGACAGCTGTGGGATCATGGGCAATCCATCAGGATCAAACTGAGCTGTGTGTTTAGCATCCTGGCCAGTGTGGGATCTTTATTGGAAAAGATCAACCATAACAGCAGCATTCAGCACCTGTGCTCTCACCACGGGAAGGGAAAGGAAGGAAGAGTGCCTTCCAAGCCAAAATGCACAGTATTTTACCAGGAAAAAAAATTGTATTCCTTCAATTGTAAACTCTGGTTGAATGTGCTTATACATTCAGAGCAGGAGGCAGATGGCAACAAACCACATGCTTGTGGATTATCCCACTTTTTCCACATTTGCATTCTCAAAACCACTTTTGGTGCCCGTGGTTTAACCTCTGTTTCCCTAACTTCTGTTTATGAGTAGAATGGCCACATGTCATCATGTTGAGTGGGAAAGTGTGTTCAGGGGATAAGGAGGTAGAAGTGGTTCCATATGGTGAAAGAAGGGACTATGCCAAAATATTAAACAAATATAGAAAGAGGGAAAGCAAGAGTAAAATCTTTTTAGGAGATCAGGAATCTAAAATGCTTGTGGCCTCCTAGGAAGAAAACAGTTTTCTGCACCTGAAAGGGAAATTTATCGTTTGAAATGCTGATAATATAAATTCCAGTGTTTGGAGAGGGGTCAATGTTAAGCAGGTTTACTTTTCTCTGCTCTAGGCATAGTTCAGGTTGAAGGCTGAAAGATTCCAGTCAGAGGCCACTGAGACACTGTGAGACTACCTGCTTCAGTTCTTGCAATTTTAATCCATTAATCAGAATGAAAAAAACACCAAACCCCGCCCAAAAACAAGAACCAACCAAATAAAACAATCCCAAACTAACAAAAAACTCCCCGAAAACCAAAACCAAAAAAAAACCAAAAAAAAACAAAAAAAAAAAAACAAAACAAAAAAAAAAACCCTAAAAAAATTAACTCTGTTCACAATAGTATAATGAAGCTGCTGGCATGGTATTATGTACATGCTTGTAGTTTCTTGAGAAAATTCTGGCACCAAAGGAGTCCTTATGCTTCAGGGAAAGGCTAACAAAACACAACAGATGCCCTCTATTGAGAGTATAGGAAAGGGTCAAATTTATTATAATACTGAATAGCAAATGAAATACCAAAAAATGATGAAAAAAACCCCAAATTAATGAGAAATGGCCTTTTTTAAAAATTTTTAAAAAATATTTTAGTTTTTTTTTTAAATTTGATGTTTGAATAAAAAAGCAGATAACAGTATAAAAAGACCTTATTCTTGGGCAGGCATTTAATATTCTTTGCCCTGCCAAGACAAGCTTCAGAACCCCTTTTGCCACCATAGTAGGTTACCAGTCCTGGTAGTTTTATTCAGAAAGATTAACCAAAGAAACATGACTTGAAATTCAAACCCAAATTATACTTCTACAATATAAGCATTCATTTATGCTGTGTGCCATAGGTAAAGGAAAAGAATAATTCAGTTACCAAATGTGGCTGAGGTAACCAAACTTTTATTACGTGCCATGAAGCAATTTGAGAAGTCAAGAATTTTAGAAGGATCCTTCTAAAAATCAAGTGTGTCTAACAGATATCCAGCTGGGCACCCAAAAGGAAAAGCATTTCTGAATATTCAGGTCAAAGGACAGGACTTTGGTTTTGAGAACCCATTATGTAATCATAAGCTAGTCCTAAAGCAGGATCCAAAGACCAGATCAGCTGGCATTTATACAGTAAATTATTGGTGGTCCTGAGGGTTGCAGTCTTGAGTTGGGAGTGGTTTCAGAAGTGAGACTAAGAAAAGCTGCTTGTGGTTCCACAGCACTTAACTCTGCCTTCAAGGGGAAGCAGACTTTGAGATAGTCTTTGCCAATACAGCAGATGATGCATAGACATCGAGCTGAAATTCCAATTTCTCTTTGCCATCAGCTTCAGTGTGGCCAGGATTCAAACCCAGTTATTTTAGGGACACATCCAATACTCATTTTATCAACTCAAAGACTTCCATTGACTTAAATGGGAGATGGATCTCAGTCTCAGAAGTCAGTTAACTCACAATTGCAGCTGAGGAAATATGTGTGCCACTTCATTAATTCAGAAGTGGAAGTAGAATGGATTAGACTGGAAATGAGGGAGAAAGCAGAATGACACTCACAGGTCCAGACTACTCCAGTTATCCCCAGGGTGGCAAACCCAAACCTGCTTCATCCCCAAAAAGAGAATTGGATTTCTCATGGCAGGCCTGGAACTTTCCCTGGGGCAGGTTTAAACCTGCAAATTGTACAGAAACACTTTCCATCCAACAAGACATCCTATTACAGACCTGTTCTATATTCTGTAAGGCTGGTGGTGGGTGGCTTTCAGTCGACTTCCTCCCCACACACTTTGCTGCCAAGTCAGAAAGACGAAAAATCATTTATACTTGCATTCACCAAGTGATCTCCAAAGCAACTTAATACTGGTTCAAGTCTTCCTTGTCTTATAAATCGGATTCTTTCTGTAGATTGTTTACCTACCACTTCTCGTGTGTCTCCAATAAATTAAATCCTGCTGAAGTGGTAAAATATACGAAAGATATACTGGATGGTCTGCAGGCTGTACAGTGGAGCCATTATTTTAAGAGGAAGTAGGAAAGGCAATCATAAAATTTTGAAAAATTATGCAATAACTTTGTAGTTATTGCCCATCTGTATTCATTACAATGATCTACTTATAGGCATATAAATAGAGCTGGCAAGTAAAAGATGGGCTGTTTGCCTCCAGACATGGCACTAGACCTCAGCAAATGAAATTCAACTGAAGACTTTAGAAAAAGTGCAATAAGTGTTCATCCACAGATGGAGTCTAATCACCATCTCCCCCCACTTCCCTCCCCCCTGTCCCCCTCCCCATTTTACATTCCCCCATGCTTGTTCTCACCCCCAGTCAGGACACATATGTAAGAAGGATGACAGAATTTAATTGCTTCATTTGCAGGGCAACCTTGATGCACTACATGACTTCATTCTCACAAGGCAACAAGTCCCATAAATCACACCTACTGAGTGCACCCATTAGAGCTCCAGTATGACAACTTTATGCCTAATACTCTCCAAACAAGGACCACACAAAACTAAGACTGTAAAATTACTGTTGACTCACAGCAGCTTTTATAACATGCACTCAGCTCAAAAAGACTTAACTTATATGGGGTTTAATCATATTTGGGCAAAGGAGACCTCTCACTGATTCAAGACAACATATGTTTAAAAAAGAAGAAAAAGCAGAATATATTTGGCTTAGCTCTTTCCCTTGCAGTTCCCACAGAGAAATAAGTCAGATTAATGGAAAAATGAATGTTTTACTTTGTAATGAAAGAGTATTCTGAGAAGTGTTTCTTCCTAAAACTGAAGAGCAAAAAGGTATTTTATGCCACCATGGGTTGGGAAAGGTGCAGGAAAGGTGCTGTTTCTGGGCTAGGTGCTTCACTGGTGTATATCTGCACAAAGCTGTGGAGAAGCTGGAGCTACACACCCTTCTCAGGAGTCCCAGTGCTGCCAGGGGATGTGGCTTAATCCCAACTGGCAGCTCAGCCCCACGCAGCCACCGACTCCCTCCTGCTCCGGAGGGGTGGGGGACACACCCAGAAGAGCACAAGTGAGAGAAATCCTGTGCTGAGACAAAGGCAGGTTAATTGTAAAGCAAAAGCTGCACACATGAGCAAAGCAAACCAAGGAATTAATTTCCCACTTGCCATGAGCAGGCAGATGTTCAGCCATCCCCAGGAAAGCAGGGTTCCAACACTCACAATTGTGACTTGGGAAGACAAACTCCATCACTACTCATGTACGCCTGTATCTGCTTCTTCTCCCAGCTCTATATGCTGAGCACAATGCCAAATGGTCTGGAATGTCCCTCTGGGCCACTGGGATCAGCTGTCCCAGCTGTGTTCCCTCCCAGCTCCCCATGCAGCCTCAGCCTCCTCCCTGGTGGCATGGAATGAGATGCAGAAAAAGCCTTGATGGTGTACAAGCCCTGCTCATCAGTAATGAAAACTTCCCTGAGTTACCAGCCCTGCTTCCAGCACAAGCCCAAAACACAGCACCACACCAGCTAAAAAAATTGTCAATACCAGCCAAAACCAACAAAAGGGTATGTCTTGCCCCAAAAATGCTTGCCCTATAAGGCCAGTGGGCAACCTGCATTGCAATGTCCCCACTGCATGGACACAGCTGCATTGTGGAGCTGCAGCAGTGTGCTAATACCAGAGAGGAGTGAGCCCTGGCAGGGGGACTGACTGACTATCCACAATTAACAAACAGCTGGCCTGAAGCCCTGGGAATTCAAAAATATCCCTTCGGAGCCACCCCGCGAAGCCGGGAGCCCAGGGAGCAGAGGCTGTCACTGCAGGCTCCTGTGTGAACAAAGGGTGCCTGTGAGTGTATCCCAGGACTTCCATGCACTTCAGAGCAGGGCTCCCATTGCTTCCCTCCAACAATGTGGCATGCATCACTGAGAATCTCTTATTTCTTTGCACAATAGCTTTTTTTTTCCCCCACCCTCCCCACAGCTACAAAGGAGACGGAGGGGGTGAATCGTCCATGCTGTCCAACCAACTTCCTTGTGTTTGGAAGGCAAAACCAAGAGGTTTATATAATCAGGCTAACATGCAAACCAATTGAAATTACAATGGTATGCTAGAGTATATTCCTTAAGTATTCAAACCACAGTGAAAAAAAAAATCTCTTCCACTAAACTACAAGGGACTGACTGAAACCCGCAAAAGCTGGGAAACATGGTAAGGTCTGGCTGAAAGCTTGTCCTTACTTCACCCCTGAGGAAAAGAGTAGAGATAATACTGACTGCTCTTTGGTGGGCCCTAAACATATAGCAAATTCCCACAAAATAAATAGGAGGCTTGTCACCATATCCTCCCTCCCATTCCCACACAACCAGACCTCCAACTCACAGGCTGGCAGGGCAGCTGCTTTCTGTCTGTCCAGGACTTTGCTGTCACAGGCATCAGTCTTGGCTCTGCTTCCCTGTTTTATAAGTTTCCAGTTAGCACCTGCTAAAAAGCTTTTCTTGCTCCTTGTCAAAAAGGGTCCTGATAGCACCAGCTCCAGAGAAAACCAAAAAAAAAGCGCAAGGAGAATATCTCTGGATTCCTGGTTTCCTATGGGTTCTTCCCCAGTTCCCAAATCCCCCATTCCCACCATCTTTATCCCATCCACAGCATCATTCCTGCTTCCCCTCTTCATGTATATCTTAGCAATAGGCTGGGGCAGTGGTCCCAGCTATTTTAGGGCTGTTTTTTTAGATGCACAAGGAACTAAGCTAAAATTGCCATTTCCTTAGTAAAAGAACTATTCTGAATCTTCTTTTTCCATCCTGCTACCCCTTCTCATGAAAATTCACATGCACCCATCTTCACTTTCATGCCACTGCTGAACTGAGCTGAAATGAGCAGTGAATTCAGAAGTTATAAGGGGTGGATGAACACACTGTATGCTCACAGAAAAATTATTTCTGTAGGAAACCAACCTAAAAATAACCTCATCACAGAAGCCTTTAAAACAAGTATCAAATGAACCAAAACTGTGGAGTTATGCACAGGTGCCACTGCAGACACAGTGTGGTTTTTTTTCATCTAAGATTTGCATAACTAAAGTTACTGACCTGTGTAAGCCTCACCAAAGTGTCTCTGAGGTGTCTACCAGGGTGACCAGTGAAGGAGGGATTAGATTACTTTGTGTTTTCCACCTAAAAATACATTAATGTGTACACATGTATGAATTGTGTACATGCACACATAGGGCCCTCATTTCTTCACAATTGCAGGTTCCAAGCTCTTCAACATATTTTATAGCTTCTTTTACAAACCATGCTTTCTACTCTCCAAAGTGTTAAAGTAATTTTATTTCTCTTTGTCAGTTGAACGTCTGAAAAACTTTTAAGATTAGGATCCTAATAAAGTAACCAGTTTCTTTGGCTTCAGGAACATTTAATTACTTATGTACATCTGAGAAATTAACATTATGGGCCTAAACCAAGGACTAAGGTGAAACTCATAGAAAGGAGAGGAGTTCAATCTAGTTCAGATCCCACATGAATGTCCTGGTTTCATCCTCTTCCATCCATCCTTTAATGAATTACAAAGCAATTAGCTGAGAGTGAAAAGAAAAACCTCAACCAAAATATATAGGAAATGAGATAAAATAAAGAAAGGTTCCAATTTTACTCGTACAGTTTTCCTGTTCTTTGTTACATTTAGTCCAGCTGTATTCTGAGGACACTTTAAATCACCCCAGTATCTGAGAGGTCTTGAATGAGATGAAGTAAAGTGGCCTTGGAGAAGACAAAATCACTTTCTGCCTTCTCAGCTCCTCCCGCTATTTAAAAGTTACTTTGCTCTAATGAAAATCAGATTATAAGACTCCATAAACCCCCCAGATTAACATCTTTAGAATATGACTTTTTCTGTGATGCTATCTTCTGAAGGAGTGGCAACATGCTGTACAGATGGAAGCAGCTTCAAACTCTGCTTGAAGCTGCGGGAACAAAAGTCTCCCTGCAAACAAAAAATCATAAATTAAATTTAAAAAGCAATATTTCACTTGCTTTATGTGTTGGCATGAGCCTGCAGGCCCACGGTTTGAGACATTAAAACTATGGGTGCACCCAGAGAAAGACAACCCAAAAGTTCTGACACTGAAGCATAATTGGGGCTGCTCAAATATTTCATGTTTTTCTCTGTTTTTAAATGAGTACATGAAAAATACTTGAGGTCTTTTGTGGTTTCTTTTTTTTTCCCCTCAGAGCAAGAGAGGGTATTGTTTTAGCTGTTAGACAACGGAGCTGGGAAACCTAAGAACACATGGAATAAATAATATAGAAATTGGTATAAAGCCTCTTATATCACATGTGGTCTTATCTGTAATCAGCTCTGCCTCAAAAACAGAGGAAATTTCCAGGTTTGAAAAACTACTGAAAAAGAAAGCAAGGGTCTAGAGACTATACAATATCACAATATCACAGCAGTTTTGAAAAGTGAGAACAGTCACATTCAGGCAAGATAATGCCTGAATATGGTGAAAATAAACACATTTTAGCAATGTGATAGAAACAAAGAATTTAGCAAGATGCAAACAAGTTAAACATATAAATATATACATGAATAATAACCCTCATATTGTTATTTATGGATGAAAGGATTAGCAGCATAATTATTGGGATTGGAGAGAAGGATAAACAGGATTAGTTTTTCAAATGTCTGGAAAACTTAAAAGCCACAAGATGCACTCCTGCATAATGTCATTTATTGTCACCCCAATCCCCTCACACTAAACCCAGACACTTGAGATGCAAAAATTTCTGGTCCCAAGAGAACATTGTGAAAATGATGAGGGGAGAGCACTGAATTGCCACCAGTGCCTGAGCAAGGCCCTTGCAAAGCTAAGGAGGGGAGGGCTGAAACCCTTTGTCTTGGGTTGCAATACAGGATGTGGCCAGAAATGTGAATTCTGTCCCCATCTGTTGCAGCCAGGTGGGGCAGTGACCCTTATCTCCTGGCACATATTATCTGCTAATGGGCCATCTTTAAACCAGCTGGGGCAATCATCTTTATCTTTTCCTCAACCCATCCTCCCTCCAGGAAGATATCATCTGCTGCTGGGCCATTCAGTCCCACTGTGTGACTGATAAAATTCCATCATCCCACTGGGAGATGCTCCAGCCAGGGGGAGCAGCCAAGCCTTTCCTACCTAGATAAAAACTGAGATTTGGGACACCAAGGAACCTTCTTTCCACTGGATTCCAGAGGAAAGCCAGACCTTTCCACATCATCCCTGGACCTTAAGAGGAAAACTGCACCTTCTACAGGAGCACTGCTCCAGCTGAACCACATCTGCCACTGCAGGAGGATGCAGCCACCATTTAATGGGACTGTGCCAGCACCCTGACTGACTGACAGGGTGTCAGCTTGGATTCTGACTCTGTCAGTGCTTTGGGATTGTTCTTTGTAATACTGTATTTCTATTTTAATTTTCCTAGTAAAGAACTGTTATTCCTAATTCCCATATCTTTGTCTGAGAGCCCCTTAATTTCAAAATGATAATAATTTGGAGGGAGGGGGTTTACATTCTCCATTTCAAAGAGAAGCTCCTGCCTTTATTGGCAGACACCTGTCCTCCAAACCAGGACACTCTTATAAAAGGTGTGGTTGAAGTGCCAAAACATGAATTTGGAGTAATAGGGCTTAATCTTTTTGTGTGTCTGCCTTTTAAAATAGCTCAAGTAAAGGGGACTGGGGGAAGACATGTACCAGAAATACATTATTTGCCAAAACCTCATTGCTTACTAGGATCTAAGGGGAGTTCTCAACAAAAGCACATCCTGCAGGGATTGGATGCTGACTGTTTTTTGTGTACCAGAGCCAGATCTTCTGGAAGATGAGAAACAATGCTCCACATGAAGCTTGCCTAAGTTTCTGCTTTTTCCCTGCACACCACTTCACTTTTTTGCATATGTTCTGCAGCTTCAGCTGGTATTTTTAACTTTGCCATTAAGTAAACTGGGGAACAAGGAAAGAAACCACCACAAATCCAGGGCACTTATGCAGATTCCTAAATCCCAAGCCTGACTGAAAAACAATTTTCTCCTAAAAGTTCTTTAATGCTGTATTTGTGTATCAACATTACTGCTTTTTCTGATTGAACATTTTGAAGCCACTTTTTCAAGCTTTTTATTTTTTTTTTTTTTTTATGAAGAACATTGAATACATACTCCTATATATAGCAGCACATAAAACAACAACAGAACAGATGATGCTAGAAGCAGCACTCCTGCCTAATTCCTCTAAAACAGGAACTACTTCCTGAGTGTCTGACATTGCACTTTCAGAGACCAAAGCTTTTTCCATCCATCAAGGAGTACAACAAAAAAGGAGGGAAATACATTTTTTGTCACAGTACAACCCCTTGAAATGAATTTTGTGCTACTTAAACCACTATTTATTGAAAATACTTGTTGTTTAATATTTAAACCTGTTTTCAATCAATCATAGAACTGTGGAATAGTTTAGGACTGTGAAGATCATGTTGTTCCAATCTCCCTGTCATGGGCAGGGACAGCTTCCACTAGGACCTTGATGTACTTCATACATTCTAGAATTTACTTTTTTTTTTTTTTTTCAATTACTAATATCACACTTTTGTTACGTTTTGAATGCTCAGTTCATCAGCAACTTATATTTTGATAAATAGTCATAAACAGCATTTGCTTGGAAGAATTTTTGGAAAACACACCTTTTATGTGAGACAACTTCAGTGGCTAGTCTTACCAGTTAGGTGGTAAAATTCTCCACTTCTTTTAATACAACACCAGAGTTGTATTAAACTTTAGTTTTTATAGGAGGCGACAATGGATTTATGTAATACCTTTGATTTCAAACTTCTGCTCTGAAAAAGTTAGAAGTTCTTTACAAGAAAATAGCTTTCTGACAAAATTCTCTCAAATTAAATTTCTCTGCACTTACACGTGTGTGCAAACAGAACATGGGGTTTGCAAGCTGCATAGAACTTGTATTAATTCGATTGTATTAGATTAATTAGATTGCATTAAGTTTGTCAAGAAAATCCACTAAATGTATTTGAAAAGTGCATTCAGACTTTGAACTCCAGGCCTAGTTCCCTTTGTTGGGTGTGGAATATTGAAAGTCATACCAGTGTGGAGAGGTATGGCCCTGGGTTCTAAGGAGAAAGAGATTACAAGAATACCTATTGAAAAGTGCTACATAATTAGTATAATATCTGATACATTGGAAAATCACAGCTAAGGTGGAAGAAAATACTTGTTGGTATTTGTTGTACATAAGTTTTAGAAACAGGAAAGAGAAAATAATGAAACTGTAAATTTGCAGGATGACTCAATGGACTGTGCAGAATATGTCCCTTCTGAGGAGCATGGCATGCTTTTAACTGCACTGCCCAGGCCAGTTGAGTCCTAGCATGTCTTCCCAGCTGACAATGAGATGAATTAGGTGAAAGCCAGAATTTATTAGCACGTAAGGGTGAAAAACTGTTGGTTTCGTACATGGAGAAGTTGTTTTCATGCTTAAACCATTGTACTGGACTTACAGGGAAAGGTTTTGGTAGTGAGGGGATTATAGGGGTGGCTTTTCTGGGAAGCTGTTAGAAGCTTCCCCCCTGTCTGACAGAGCAAATTCCAGCTGGCTCCAGGATGGACCCATTGCTGGCCAAGGCTGAGCTCAACAGGGATGGTAGCTATGCCTCTGCCTCTGAGATAACATATTTCAGAAGGAGAGATGATAAAACAGCACATTTTGCAGGTGGAGAGAGGAGTGAGACCATGTGAGAGAAACAGCCCTGCAGACACCCAGGTCAGGGCAGAAGAAGGGGCAGGAGGTGCTCCAGGTACTGCAGCTGAGGTTCCCCTGCAGCCCGTGGAGGGCACAGGGATGCTGAGATCCACCTGCAGCCCATGGAGGGAACAGGGATGCAGAGATCCACCTGCAGCCCATGGAGGGAACAGGGATGCAGAGATCCACCTGCAGCCCATAGAGGGAACAGGGATGCAGAGATCCACCTGCAGCCCATGGAGGGAACAGGGATGCAGAGATCCACCTGCAGCCATGGAGGGAACAGGGATGCAGAGACCCTCCTGCAGCCCATGGAGGGCACAGGGAATGCTGAGATCCATCTGCAGTCCGTGGAGGGTACAGGGATGCAGAGATCCACCTGCAGCCATGGAGGGCACAGGGATGCAGAGATCCACCTGCAGTCCATGGAGGGAACAGGGATGCAGAGACCCTCCTGCAGCCAAGGAGGGAACAGGGATGCAGAGATCCACCTGCAGCCATGGAGGGCACAGGGATGCAGAGACCCTCCTGCAGCCCATGGAGCGCACAGGGAATGCTGAGATCCATCTGCAGTCCATGGAGGGTACAGGGATGCAGAGATCATGGAGGAACCCATGCTGGAGCAGGGGCATGGCCAATGGATGCTGTGACCCTGTGGGAGGACCACACTGGAGCAGGTTTGTTGCAAGATTGTGACCCTGTGAGGGACCCATTCTAGAGCAGTCAGTTCCTGAAGGACTGACTCTGTGGAAGGAACCCACTCTGGAACAGTTTGTATAGAACTGCAGCCATTGGGAAGGACTCACCTTGGAGAAGTTCCTGGAGGACTGTCTCCCTTGGGAGGGACCCTGCACTGGAGCAGGAGGAGAGTGTGAAGGGTCCTTCCCTGAGGAGTGGCAGAGATAAAGAGTGATGGACTGACCACAACCCTCTTTCCCTCTCCTCCTGCACCACTGTGCAGGAGAAAGTAGAGAAAATTGGGAGTGAAGTTGAGCCTGGGAAGAAGGGAGGGGTGAAAGGAAGATGGTTTTAAGGTTCAGGTTTATTGCTTATTGTGCTACTCTGATTCAAATGATAGTAAATTAAACTATTTTCTTTCTCCAGGTCCCGGCTGTTTTGCCTGTGATGTTAATTTTGAGTCATCTTCCCCTGCCCATGAGCCCTTCATTGTTTTCTCTCCTCTGCCCAGCTGAGGAGGGAGAAATGATGGACCAGCTTTGGTGGGTACCTGGCATGCAGACAGTCAACCCACCACAATAATTTTCTTGGTCTTTGTGACATTCCTAATGAGAAGCTCAGAGCAATGTCACACTGTGGGAAGGGATGTTGGTACCATTGTATTCAGTAGAAGATTTATATGACGACTCACCCATTTTCCCCTTGATGTGCATTATGACCTTATGTCCCTCTGGAATGAGCCTTCCTTCACTCTGCCTAGCCAGTTTTATGGCATTCAAGGCTGTGTTATTCTCCTTGGAGTGCTATTGGGCAGCCCAGTAATGAGCTGTGGATAGGGCTCCTTAGCAAGTCTGTCTTACACTGCTTGCAAATGTCCTCTATTTCTGACACACTCCACCCACCCTGCCTGCCCTGCCTTCATCGGCTCCTCCATCTGAAACAAAACACTCCTCTTGCTTTGCTCTGGTAGTCACCAAAGAGAGAGTTAAGAGTCACAAAACCAGGACTGAACTGCATCTGAGAAGCCCTTACTAAAAAAAGCTCCAAACTCCACCTGCTTTGAGCAAGTTTTGCCTCATTGACAGGTGCAGAGAGGTACATGTGTCCTCTCACTCTTCCACCAAGGCTGCAGGACAGTGAGAAAAGTAACTGGAATTTGACCCTGGTATAGTGAGCCATCCAATTTCCATTTCCAAATGGTTCCAAGAACCATTTGAAGCCTAAAAGAGCATGCTTGAAGAGAGGAAATGGTTCTGGCAGGCAAGCTTTACGTAGGGGGAGGTTTGTAAAACCTCGTGAATAGCCCTGTAGCCAGACCTGTGCAGATTTAATAAGAAATGGAACAAACCATTTGCAGTAGACAGCTAACAAAGTTTGGAAAGGTCCAAGTACTTACAGGACTGATAGGTTTTTTTAATTCTCAGTCATATCAGTGGTAGTAGGGCTGCAGAATCTGTCCCTGTGTGGGTAATAGCCTTTTTTATTCCCAATGTTTTGGGAATAAACCATGATTCATCTATCATGTCAAGAGCATCCTAATAATAAATATACCTCCATGGCTGCTGTTTTCCACAGAATTAGGCAAGTGTACTCAGAGAGAAATGAAATGAAAATTTCAGGAATTTCCAATTGGGCTTGAAAGTTGTGAAAGAAGAGTGATGATGCTATCAATGTAAAGAGTTCTGAGCTGCCTGGTTCTTCTGTTTTATGGAACAGCTTAGCCATAGCACAGGACCTACTTCACTGCCACTGTGGCCTGGTCCTGGCCATGGCCTTAATTTTTCTGAGGATGTTATTCATAAATGTTCTCTCAATCAAGCTCAGGCCCAGGATTTTACTGTAGAGGCCAAACTAATTGCCAGGATACACGAGAAGCCAAACCCTAGAAGGTAAAGCTAAAATTTGTGTGTCCTGGCTCAGAGAACCACTGTTTCAAACCTGAAATAAAAAGTGGGTTTTTTTGCATTTCTTAAATAGTTGATTTTTCCACTTCAACAATTAGAACTCTGTGCTTCTCAAAGAATTCACACTGGTTAACTACATATCCTTCACTTTTTAAAATCTGACCACAACAAAAATCTTTCTCTCTCTCTCTCTCTTTTTTTTTTTTTTTTTTTTTTTTTTTTTAACAGAAAGAAGTAAGGATTTATTCCAAAATTATCCCTGGCTATCATGCACAGTTACCACACTGAAAGAGACAGCAGTTTTCTGGGTGGAATGGCATTGCCCTGGGTGCCAAGACCCACATGGAAGTTATGCCAAGGTCTGTGAAGATTTTTATGTCTCTCCTGCCATCATAAACACAAATCTTTCAACTAGGCAGCTGGCATGTACCCCATTGATTGCACCTTTTAATTGAGAAAGATGAATGATTTTCTGTATTCTTTTCACATGTAAAAACTTCTAGAGCATTAGAAATCTCTTGGTTATTGATCAAAATACAGGCTCCAACCCAAAATTACGTAAGATGTCATAATATGTCCATACTATCATGAAACCCTTATTCTGGAATAGTCTCATCCATCCTCAAGGATCTGAAATGCTATTCCATAAGTAACATAGCATCCATGGTGGGGTTTCTTAGTCCTAAATCTGCCAGCTCTCACTCTGTGACAGTGGGAAACATTTTGCTTTGTCCTCCTCAGTCACACGTGTAAGAAGA
This sequence comes from Oenanthe melanoleuca, assembly GCF_029582105.1. Lineage (NCBI taxonomy): Eukaryota > Metazoa > Chordata > Aves > Passeriformes > Muscicapidae > Oenanthe > Oenanthe melanoleuca. The sequence continues at coordinate 9,798,921 of NC_079334.1, forward strand.
AGTGAGATGAGGAGACACGAGGTGCATCGCCTGGACAGAGAAGCTGATGAACCTGACAGCCTTTTCCTCTCTGTTTTATCCCTTGGTTTCATAAGAGAAGGCCACAGCTTCCAGCAGACCATGCTCAGATCTGTGAGCACACCTCCCCATCTTGAAAAGCTTTGCTGCCTGAGCCCATGGCCATGCGGGACATGGCCCATCCCATAATACCCTCTGGCTCAGATGGTTGTGAAAGAGCAGCTCTGGAGCAAAAGCTGCCTGACCATGTGGGGCTTCCTTTTCTCAGAGAGCACTTTTCTGCTCAGCCCCTTGATGCTCATGTGAGTTATGTTGCTGGTACACCCCTGCCCAGTTTAACACCTTCCAAATTTTAGCCCCCATCCCACAGATTCAACTTTCCAGCTTGGTCTCACACCCATCTTGCCACTTCAGACTTTTTTGACCAATATGAGCTATGAGAGTTTGTGGGATTTTGTGTCCTTTAATAAATGAATGCTACTGATGCAATAGGAATCCTAACCTGTTGTCAGGAAAGATACACAACCCAGCAAACAGCTAGGCAGATAGATTAGATAGATATTGTCATCCTGAAGGAAATATTCCTACCCACACCATCCCTCTGTGAGGTAAACTTGAAGTATTTCACTTGTCCTCTGGAATTCTTTAGAAGATTCTTCTGTTCTCTGAAGATAGTTCAGAGTTCTAAAGGCTGGGTCAGATGAGGGAAAGCTAAAAGATTGCAGTCACTGAAGGAAAAAGTTGTGAAGAAATCCCCACCAAAACTCAGCAGACAGCAACAAAAAGCACTAATTCTATTTCCTTTAATATCAAAGCCAAAAGGAATTTTGCCATAGACTTGACTAAGAACTGTTGAATGTAGAAACATGTTCTCATCAGCAGTTCTTAATTTATCCTTGCCTGTATTCCAGAGCAGTCATTTAAAATTTTGACACTAGCTGCAGGATTGGATAAGATTTAAGTATCAGGAGCCTTTTGCAGAAGGCATGAATTAGACTTCCTGCATGTCAGGAGCAGGCTTTGTTGGAGTTAGATCCAAAGCATTCATGCTGGATGTTAGGTTCTTCTACAAAAAAAAATCCACTCAAGGCACCACTGCTTTTCACTCTATCTTAGGAAATGGTGTCCAAACTTAAAGTACAATTTTTGAGGTGATCTTAGGTAGATGAATCTTAACTTGCAGATACTCTTCCCACAAAGAGTCTACAGATAACCAAGGATTAGCTTTAGTGCCTTAAACCACGGTCACATCTTGGCAGCACACACAGCCTTTTTTCTCTCTGCCCTTATGCTGGGACCTCACCCCACTCTCCCACTGCTGCAGGGTCATGATGAAACTGAATTATGGAAAAGCTGTGGATTGAAAATGACCTGTCAGGGAAAATAGGATTTGACTGAAAAGGATAAATCAAGGAATTCCACAAGTAATTGTTGCCAGAACAATAGGCAGGGCAGTCAGGGAATGGAAATGAGCAGCTGGTGTTGGAAGGAAGGGCATGGAGAGGCTTCCACTGATTTTCTCAATGAGAAAAATGTCTGTAGAACTGTGATGTGACACAGTGTAAGCATCACTGTCTTCAAAGCTTGCAAGTTTGGGCACTGTTTTCAAGATAAAGCCACAGGTCCTTGTTTTCTTAAGGGGATCAGAAATGTTGCTCATTTGCCACAGAACTATTAGATTTGAGCTCAGTATGCAAATTGAAATAAACCATTTAAACAGTCATTTTCCCTCTTTCTATTTTTCATTACAGAATATCTCAGAAACACAGAACATCTGAATTGGAGAGGACCCACAGGGATCACCAAAAGATGCTTGAGGACCGTTTACAAAATTCTCATCTCTGCTTTAATTCAAAACATTTGTGAATATCCTCAGCAGACTGGTACTGTTGTGGAATATTGTATGCAACATAGATAATTTCCATGTAAACTTACAAAATAAGGCACTGCAGACCGCGTGGTTGAATGGAAAATTAAGAAGTCACATTGCTTTTGGCTATATAGTGAAACGTTACTATGGACAGTTCAGAATTCAAACTAAAGTAAAAAGAATGTGTTTTCCATGAGAATTCTGCTAGGAAACTTCAACCATTCAGTAAAAGTGTACAATGAGGGACATGAAATGCACTTTTGAAGTTAAACAGATAGCTACATGACAATGAAGTTTTGTTTTATTCATTCAAGTCCATAAACATATATGATATAATATAATATAATATAATATAATATAATATAATATAATATAATATAATATAATATAATATAATATAATATAATATAATATAATATAATATAATATAATATAATATAATATAATATAATATAATATAATATAATATAATATAATATAATATAATATAATATAATATAATATAATATAATATAACATAACATAACATAACATAACATAACATAACATAACATAACATAACAATAGATGAATAGGATAAACATTGCATTGTTTTTCCAGATAAGCACTCAGAACTGTCAGTTCTTATCCAGTTATCTGGATCATTTGGGCATGGAAAAGCTGGGAGGGGAATTGCATGAGATGAGGGAAGAAAAGAGGAAATCTCATGAGAAAAGTTCTACAAGGATCTTTGCTTAGAGTGTTTTGGCAGTTTCTCAATCCAGAAGCACACAGCAAATGAAATCCAGCAATAACAAACTCCAGATACTGTTGGGAATTATTCACACTGCCAAGAACAGGGCAGTTTCTGGGACCCTATGCACAGATAGAGAGCTTGTGGCTTGCCACCCTCCACTCAGTCGCTGGTATAATTGTCCAGGGATGGTGTTTACTGCTGATTCACGCAGGCAGACAAGCCTTATTCATGCCAAGCATGATCCAAGAGGGTCTGGAGTGCCCTGTGGGACTGAGGAAACTTGCAGCTGCAGCAGAGGAATCCCCCAGAGAGAGTTCCAAGAACAGTTAAGCTTGAGAAGAATAGCTGGACTCTGTCCTTGCTGAGTCTATTGAAATTACAGAAGTGAGGGGGTTTGCCTCAGCCTGCAGCATGTAGAGTCTGTTCAGAAAAGGGTGGGAGCTTCAGCTGCTTACAAACTCTTTCCTGACTTATATCACTCTTTTCTAACAGATTAATCATTTGCAAAAGCAGATCTTTTTGTTTATTGTCTACTCCAACCTTTTGCATATTAGCATTGATTTTATTAGATTCAGTTGTTCTCCCTCTGACACATTCTCTTGTTATGTTGGAAAATGAACCTTGAACACAAACATTCTCATGTGGTTTTTGTTTTACATCTGTCCTGCATAGAGTAGAAATTATTACAAGAACCATAGGACAAAGAAACTCAGAGTCTGAGGGTGTCTCGTGGCAACCTGGTAACCTTCCAGACTGGTCTTCAGGATCTGCTGTTAATCTCTTGGTGAGAATCCTTCATAGATGGAGCTGCCATGAAAGGAATTTGTCCTTACATTGAGTCTTCTAGAATGACACAGGTTGGCACAGCCCTATTAAGTCTGAGGAGCTGAGCAGTCAGGGGCAGTGGAGGAGCCCAGTGGGTTTTCAAGGAGCACATTTAAAATACACCCTCCTAATAACAAGATGAGATCATATGTTGGCATGGACTCAGAACATAAAGGATCTAAAAGGCCAAGTTGATGTGTTAGACTATGATAAAATGAATAATAGAGCTCTCTGTGTAGTGCAGAGCCAGGAAACATCTCCTCCCCCACTCCAAATAAAAAAATGGAGAGGCTTCCACCAGCAGCTGGGTGCTCTTCTGCCTCTGCCACCAAACATCACCAGCAGCCAGAGCTCTTGGTCCCAGGGATCACTAGGGATCTATAAGATCCCTTCCAACCCAGACCATTCTCTGATTCCATGATTCTGTGATCCAACTCCAGGCAAAACCAGCAAGACAAGGCCAGCAGCAGGAGTGGAGAAGAAGCTTCCCACAGCATTCATGTGGAGTCCTTCAGCCAAGTCCTGTGAGCAAGCAGGAACAGCCAGGCTGGACACATGATGGAACTAGAGTTTTAGGTGGGGCAATGGGCAGGAGGAAGATATGCAGAAGTTTTTGGTGCTTTCAGGGCATGGGTAGGTACTTGGGTTACAACAGAAGACAAATCTTTATGGGTAGGAATCTTATGGGAGGAATCTAAAGCAAGCTGGCAAAAACATGCTGCTAAAAATTTGTCTCTCTAAAAAGGGCAAGATGTTCTGCTTCTAAGTTTGATGACAGAATCATAGCTTAAAATAACTTTAAGAAAAATGGTTATTTTGAAGATTGTACACACAGCTAAAACCACATCAGTTCCAGGGTATGCACCACACTGCCAGGTCATCAGCACATAAATGGCACAGACAAGGGCTGTACACATTTAGTCTGATCTTCCAGTATTTAATACTTTCACAAGTACAGCCTAATGAAATAGTCACTTCACAAAACTTTACTACCATTTCTACTATTTAGATCTAAAAGGAAGTTCCTCTCATGCTTTTGAACAGGCATTACAGTTTCTTTGTATGACACAACAATGGGCTGCAGCTTCAATATAATTACCTTTACATGCAAAAGAAGTTAATTTATTATTAAAATAATAATTTATTATTAAAAATAATAACTTGTGAAATAATTTATTATTAAAATAAAAATAATGAGCTCTCTCATGGTACAGATATCAACTCTAAGAGTTACTTGATTTTGAATGAGAAAGATTCTCCTCCCTATCATCCTGGAAAGACAAAATTTTCACAAGCAAATGGGAACTGTCATCCATGCTGCTGCTGCAGTACTTTCAAACAAAGACGTCAAAGGATAAAGGAGAGGGAGAAGAAGAACCTCTTAGCCAGTATTTCTGTACAATATTGATATAAAATTATTGAAAGCATCTTTCAGAAGTAAATTAAATGATACATACTGTCTGAAGCAAACCTAAGAAGTATTTCAGGTTTCTACTATCTATTCTACTATCAGAATATTGATATGGGGGGAAGGGCATTGCTGGTTTTTTTGTAATAAGGAATTAATTAATAAATTAACCGAAATTTTTCTAATTTTAGAAATTTTTCTAATGAACTGGTGTAATTTCAAACAAAGTCTGATACTCAGCATGGCTATTGTTTTAGAGACAGAATAAATCAGGAGTAGAAACTGTAGAGGACATCCAGATGACATCTCCTGCCCTGTAGGCATCCAGCACTGGTGTTTCTCTAGGAGTACTCACAAGTCCACTTGTGGTTGTTTTCAAAAGAAACTATGACAGAATTTTTGTGTTATTCTTAAGCCATCATCAAGCTGTAGATTTAATCATAATATTTCTCCTCAGGTGAGATGGGTACATTTCCTTCAAACATACAACATCTGGTAGCTTTTTCTCCCTTTGAAATAGTTCTGCCCAAATAAATTCTGTCTTCATACAATACAAAAGCCAATATACTTACAATTTATGGGGAAATAATAAAACCCATAACAGCATTGGTTTTTATACTTTCTTGCAGAAAATCACAGCAAAAAGCTATGGCAGAACTGGTGATGCATGGGTTACATCAGGTTAGCACTTCAGCTAGTTACGTGTGTGACTCCTGCTTGTTCATTGATATAATAACGATCTCTTTGACAGGACCAAACACTTTTGAAGTATTATAAATACATTGTGCCACTCTCCACCCATCACATCTGAGGCTGTGTTAGTCAAGGTACCTGCCACACACAGGAATTTAAGAGTGGAATTGGAATTTGATGTGAATTCTCCTTCCTGCTGGTGGATTTCTTTACTCCCCTTGATCACTGTGCTTTATTACTGCCACAAAATCTAATGAAACAATTTGATTTTTGTCTCTTAGGAATGCCTTGGAAATGACAAGCATTTTGCCAGTGTAAGGAAAGTCACTTCTACCCAACTTCATGTTTACCCTGTTGAGATTTTTTTCCCCATCTTACTTTGGAACTGTCATGCTTTGCTTCAAGTACTGATATGGCCTTGCCAGACACAATGACCAAGATTTCTTTGCCCTCTTTCCTTTCCAGTTGCTGCAGCTGGTTGAATTTTGTACCTCTACTGAATGCCTGGCCTAGAGTCCAAAGACTGGCTGCTATCCCTCCCCTGAGTGGAATAGAGTTAATTACTAGTCCTGCAGAATAACAGGAAACCCACAGAATTTCTTACAATAAGAAATCACAATAATTTTACCAGCTGCGGAAGTTTTTTGAGCCACAGCCATCTAAAGGCAGGATTTCTGATCTAAGTCCACCAGGTATTCACAGTTTTAATTTAATTAAAAACTGTAAAAGCTTTTACTCCACTGGCTCTGGGCATGAGAAAATCTAAATTACCCACGCTTTCAAAACACAGAAAGATCAAATGAATTTCAGGTTGTCATGGAATCAGATTGTTGTTCCAATAGCAGACCTCTGGAGCTGCAGATAATTAACCTTAATTACTCTGACGTTACCGAAAATATTTGGTTACCTATGATGCTTGCAGTGTAAAAGTTTGACAATTGTGCTCACTTTGGCCTGTGTGGTTTGATAGCTAAATGTATTTCACTAGCAGACCTGGGACAGAAATTTGATTGTGCAGCATGATAGAATTTTAGCAGCCATGCTCAGGCTAACAGCCCACCTTCCAAAACTGCTGCATCTGAGCACACTGAGCTCTACACGTTGAGGCAAATTATTCAGGAGAAAAAAAAAGTGGCAATTTCATTTATTATTCTTGAGGGTTTTTTGCCAACAAATATACACTATGCATCACCTAATTCTTCTTCTTTACTAGCCTGGCAGAATGAGGAGGAAAACAAGTTTTTCAAGTTCCGAATACCAACATGAAAAGCCTGGCAATCAACCCCATATTTTGCTTCAATATGAAAAACATCAGTTTTGCATTTAAAGAATAGTGGGATAGTGACACAGGAACAACAAAAGTCACACTGCTCCCAGCTAAGAACAACAGCTTGCCTATTGCCATTCTGAAGATCTAATTTTTTCTCCCTTTCCCTCCTCTTATGATACTCCATTACAAAAGCTGGCATGTCAGTTTAAACCCCAAATTTTTATGGCTTGCTTGGAATTGAGATACAACTTTTATGTGAAATAAAGTGGTTTGGAAGAATAAGGTTAGAAGTACGATTTTAGTACTTAATTTCTTTCTTTTTCTTGTAATGAGTGGGATCCAGTAATAGAAAGAAGGAGTTTAGGGATCAGGTCACATTCCTGAGGCTGAGTTAAGACATAAAATGGAGCACCTACTGATGCTCACAGGGTATTTTAGGTGCTTGGTCACTGTTTATGTTTTCCTCTGCTTTCTAATGAGTTCTCAGCAGCAGCTGAAGCTGTGCTACATTCTGTTATTTGAGCTGAGGATATTACACTCCAGGCCACATTTACGTCTCCACCTGAGGGCCTTTATTAATCCTTTTTTTGTCTTTTGTTTCAAAATAAGCAATTCTGAGCCACTCCTGGTGGGTGCCAAGATAGGTCATTCCTTCTCATGGCCACAACACGACTGTAGAATCCGGCCCCAAAACACCAAAATTGATATACAACTATAATCATCACAAGAAGAGGATCAGCTCTGCTTTAGAGTTCCTATCAATCTTTTCATGCATTTCAGCACCTTCCTCAGATAATTCTTATGAATTTGTAAGGAATATGGTAAGCCTCAGAAATGGATTAACTCAGGACTTTTAAAACCTGCATTATTAATAGTGGCCATAAATGCAAACACAGAAAATTCCACCTCAGCACGAGGAAGAACTTCTTTCCATTGAGGGTGACAGAGCACTGGAACAGCTGCCCAGGGAGGGTGTGGAGTTCCCCCTCTGGAGACATTCCAAAGCCACCTGGATGTGTTCCTGTGTCACCTGCCCTTGGTGACCCTGCCTGGGCAAGGGGGTTGGAGTGGATGAGCTCCAGAGGTCCCTTCCAACATCAGGATTTTGTGATTCTGTGAAATGCATGCAAGAAAGGACACTACTGCCACAGTCCTCATGCCTTTATTGCTTTGACTTTTGATACTTCCATGGGAATATAATGCACAGTATTGTAGCCAATCACTCTCTTGGCTGCATCAAATATTTTATCTATTACTTCTTCCAGAAAAACAAATGGACTTAGAGTAGGAAAAACTGGCTGTTGATTTTGACTTATTCAGGTCTTCCTTCCTCTGGTTCACCAGATTCCCAATAATCTAACCCACAGTATGGCTTTCCAAGGGATATTTCCAGTGATGATCTACAATTCCATCTTATTTACAGAAAGAGGAAAAAATAGTTTAAACCCTCAAGGCTGAGTTCTGACATCAGCAAAGATGTCTCATCTTGGGGCATAAATTATTCTATAATACCAGTAGATATCACTTTGAAATGAAAGACACATGCATCCCAAAACAACTGATACACCTTTCAGAAATGGTTTTTGATACGTGTCAGAGTGTGCAGCACCTTTGGGACAAAAAACTTTGAGCCAATATTGTACAGTAGAAGGGAATAGCAGCTTTTGGATCATCATAAAACAGTCTGATAATTCAAACCTGAATTAAGTAGTATGCAGTTAACATTATTTGTGTTTGGTATGGCACTGCCCATTTTTTGTTTCTTTCAGGAGTCAACCATATGAACACAATTTGCTGCCATGAACATTCTCAATAAATTCTGAGGAACACTAAGAGACCATTCATAAGAAGCAAACTCCTAATTCTGACAGATTGAATGAATTCAGAATACTCATTCAGCACAGACCTACTTGAGACCAAACAATGCCATGTGATTCATGCATCCAACTGAAATTGGAGAACAACGATTAAATTTCAATTTTTAATAGGGAGTGGCTATCTAAGCCATTTATAGATGTGGCTTTACAGCATAGCCAAGCAAAACATTAATGGAAGAACATCAAAAAGTTCTCATGGATGTGCCACAAAATGTAAGAGAGAGTAATTTGGGTGAATAGTGGTTGTTCACAAAGGAATAACATAACACTTTGCAGTAAGGCATTGATTCAGGCAAATAGGGGAATTGGAGGATGAGAAAAAGGTAGAATTATGCAGAGTGATTCAAAGAAAGCCTGGCTTCCAGTAGCCTTGTGTCTCATAGTTGAATTCCTTGGTGTCTAAAGAGGGAAGGGGTCACAACCACCCTTTCCCTCAGAGAGGCTCTTTTCTAACTATTGTCAGAAAACTTGGCGCAAAATTCCAGTGGTTAGGAGAGCAGCTCCATGTCTGTGTTCAGCTCATGATTTCTAATCTGGATTAAAACAACACCAGAACCATAGAATGGGATGAGTTTAATGATCATCTCATTGAAACCTGCCTGCCATGGGCAGGGGCACCTTCACTAGACAGGTGACTTCAGAGCCACATCCAGCCTGGCCTGGAACACTTCCAGGGATGGTGCAGCCACAGCTGCCCTGGGAAACCACTGGATGAAAATATACACACACATTTTTGAATGTGGTCTTGGATGCTGAACTATGTGCAGCATAGGAGAAACCTGGTTTAAATGGCATTCCTCCTAGGGATGCTGTGGGCCCAGGCAGACTTCAGCTGCTCTCAGACACATGGGATCCTTGGAGTGTCCTGCACAGGGCCAGGAGCAGGACTTGATGATCCTGATGGATCCCTTCCAACTCAGTATATTCTATAATTCTGATTTCCTTGACACAGTTCTCTTTTCTGCTGACACACAATCATCCATGAACCCTCCAAATATTAGTTAATTTATTTTTTTTTTTTTCTGAGAAGGATAATTCGTTCTAAGAAAGAGCTGAAAAAAAGAGAAAGGCATAAAAAATGTTTATTTCAAATGGTCAATTTATGGATCTGAATTCTGAGCTGGCATCACCACGAGCCTGGAAATGAGATACTACTGCTCTTCAGAGAGACAGTGCTGATTTCTGTTGAGTATTTCTAAGCATTTATGCACCAAGCTGGAGAGGTTTTCATAGTTATTCATTAGGTTGGTTGCTTCTTGGGAGGGCAGTTAATCCCTTCCTTCACCTCTGTGTTCCCTCTCTTCCTCTCAGCCTCCCATGGAGCTGTCTCCAAACAGCCAGGTTGCCCTGCCTGGGTGTTACCACATGGAAACTCACAGAATTCCTCCACAGGCTTTCCTGTAGGTGTGGAGAAGGGCAGGCATGATGGAATGGTTGCAGGATTACAGCTCTGGAGCAGTGCTGCTCATGGAGGTGATTAGAGGCATTTTTTCTACCACCTACAAGAGCCAATGCCAGGTATCCTGCTGGACAGATTCCATTTTCCTCAATATGTCCTTCCCCAAAAAATTTATAAGGCCACCAGAGCCCTGTTAGCTAGAAACAAATCTCAAATCATAATGATGCTACAGCTATTCACTCTTTATTATGGAAATAAATGAAAAGCAGGCTTTCAGCAAGAAAAAATCCCCATGGCTGGAATAACCACTGCTGGGTCCCTGAAGATGCCAATGCTCCAATGTCTTTAGCATTTCAGTGTATGTTTTGGCCACTGGATGTTCAGTTTTTCAATTAAGGATCAAAAACTCAGCTTCGGGTAAATTTCCCAACCTAGACAATGAGATTCTTGTTCTTAATGAAAAATTGTATTTATTTAAGCTTTAAATTTGCATTCATATTTACTTTTAAAGAGTGCAGTGGTGCTGGAACTGGACTTTATTACATTTAAGAAAAAAAAATATGGGAACTGGATTGAAAACAGAGCAAGAGAGTCACATGAAGATGCTGACAATATGTATGATAGGACAAGCGGCCCCAGGGAAAGGAGAATTTCATCTCAGCTGGAAGTGAGAGCTCTTTTGCTATTTTGCTGTCTTGTCTGTGTTAAGGAAATACATCCCTTGATCAACCCCAGTCTCCAGCTCCCTACAGCCTATAGGGAACATTTTTGTACCACTGTCATTGCAAACAGAGAAAAAAATGGGAGGGATTTTTTTTTTTTTTTTTTTTTTAATCAGTCAGAAAAGTAAGTATATTTAAAAATCCATATTGGAACAGTTCTTGGGCCTCATATGCTGCACTCAGGAATAGGAAGGCTTTACTGTAGTGTATAGTAAAGTTCCCAGTGAAGCAAACCAGGTTTTAGCTGATTCTGGGGTGCTGAATGCAGGTCTCCTCCCTTCAGAGGAATGTTAATAGTGCACTGTGAATTGCAGACCATTTACCTACTTTTATACATTTTCAAGAAGACTCTTCCAGTTCACAGAGACACCTCTGGGCCCCCTCCAAGCTGCAGCAGTAAAGTTAAAACCATAACCTCCTGTTACCCTCTTTGTGTTTAAGTCTTTTTCCAGTCATTTTTCAAGAAGAGCTGGAAAGCTGCAATGCCAAGGGAACTCTGGTCAAAAGTGGAAGAGAGAGAAACTAATTTATTTGTGATTATTACAAGAGCCCCAGTGATATCAGTGGGTGTAACACAGTAGAATCAGGAAGGAATATTTTCACCTCCACTTTGAACTCAAGAAATCTGAGTATGAAGGTACTTACCAGAACCAATAAAACCACAAAAAATGCGTGTAAGATTATCAGAGCCTATTAACCCTTTTATATCTTCAAATATTCTGCTTATAAGCAGAATACTTTGCTTAGCTTTGGTAGTGAGTGTTGTAAGACATTTATATGTCTTACATATTCAAGGCCTCCTTTGAAGCAATTATGGATATCTCAAATATCTGAACATTTAAAGTATAGTTGTCATTTGAAGGCCCTCAGGAATTCCAGGTTCTTTACATACTTTCCACTATCCATGTGCAAAGTTCCAGCATCCATATGAAATAAATAAAGAGATAGTTGCTGTGGAGGAGTCTGTGGTGAGTGACTAGATGGTTACTCTGCATTTTAATACCTGGCACCAGAAGAAAACATCTGATTATCTGTGTCACTGATTGCACATGGCTTAACAGCTACAGTTGATGAGACAGGCAGGTTAATGTGCACCTTGCTGCACTTTAAGAAACAAAAGCCTTGTGGAGAGATGTTAAGAAGGCTGGAAAATCTAAAGTGCTAAAACATAGACAAGAAAGGTTGGAGTTTGGACCATGCAGACAAACTTCCTTTCAATTTGGGTTGTTTCAAAGGAGTAGGAGCTTGCTAAAGTTTTTTATTATTTTATATATAATACAGATTACACTGAAAAACACTTTTTTTTCCAGAATACTGAAAAAAATGTGTGCCTTTCAAAACCATCAGCTAGATAGAAGCAGAATGATCAGCATATCTGTGCAGTACATTTCTCTAATGATGAGGTAATTCCCTTCTCTATTGCAGTGCCCTCTCACATCCCAAATCATTCTAATTTTGCTCATCTTTTTCAGTACAGCAGATCATTTTATAGCAAAAAAAGTCAGATAAAAATCTGCACTGCACTGAAGGACATTTGATATCCATTTTCAAAGGTGAAAACTGAGAGAGTTCAAAGAAATATTTTCATTGTGTCACAGTCAGACTACCTGTGTTAACAACTCCAGACCCATGGGTTTAGTGCAGCTTGTTTGGATCTTAACAAAAGTGATGGCAAGCAGGAATTTGCAGTCAATGAGGACAGGGAAGTGAGCATAAAACTCACTTTTAGGAGACTTTTATTTCCTATAGTAATTTACATTTTCTTGATAGTCTGCCTGAATTTTTTCAGTTTTCTATAGTGTTTAGATTCCAAAAGCTTCAGCCCTGTTTTTGGAATTCATAAGTTTTATTTATCTAGCATATACTCCAGAAGATTATCACATTCTGACTATTTTATCCTCATTTGCTCTCATTTCCTAAATATAAAGCCAAGTAATTTATTTAGATATAATTCTAATTTCTATTATAGTCTCTTTATTCCTGATTATTTAAATCCCACAAATTTCAGAGAAACTTAATATTCTTAGCCATTGCTATACATCACAACTCTATTGGTTGAGTCCACTGAATATGTTCTGTGCAATAACTGTTGCCTTGTTATTTATAATTTAACAGTAAGTCTAATTTTATGAGAAGAAGGCTCAAGGAAACAGATACACTCTCTTTCTGAGGGTTAAATAATTTCAACTTTGGGTCATTTTCTACTCATAGTCCTGATTTAGACATGTAAAAATTCTGTGAACAGCATTGCAGGATTTGCTGTAAAGAAATTTTATTTTTCCTCCCTCTGAATTGTGTAACTATCATTTAGGTATCTTGGAATGATATAATTTAGGTGTCTTGGAAATAAGGATGAAAAGATGACAAAAACAAGGAAAGAATCAACATATTCTTTAAAAATTGATGTAAATGTAACATTAGATGCAAGGTAGATGCAAACATTACAACTGTTTGAGTTTTCTCTGCTCTTATTTAACTCTGCTCAATTTCACAGAAGGGTGATTGACAGAAGAGCAAACTCCAGAGCAAAAAGCATGTTCCATTCACTTCATTATAAAATTCACATCTTTGTTCCTCAGATGTGAGAAGCCTCTAATAGCTCTGCTACCAATGCCTCTGAGCACTGCTGTCATTTACTTGGAATCTCATGGATTGGATTTGTGGTTTCCATCACTTCTCCAATCCCTCCATTTGACAGGGTAGATAAATAAAACAGAAAAGACTGAAGTACCAAGTTGACTGAAAATTTACGGTTTAATACTGGAGTCCAACAAAATGCAGGCCAAAGTTTCGGTTTCTTTAAATAAACAAACAACCCAAAAAATTACAACATTAATGAAACCTAAAGTACTAAAATTAATGTTGGAAAGGCTGGGATTGAACAGCTAGGTGATGCAGCTCACAATATAATACTTTATTGTGTTCACTAGTGGTAATAGTAGTACAAGCAGTGCTAATGTTTTGATTATGGGATATAAAAAGTAGCTAACCAGGATGGGAATGTCACTGTGCAATGTACTGTACAAACAGAGGAGGACACCATGAGATATGGCCTCCTGCCACTTACACTGCCCAACAAAAATTATTTCCATGCTTAATCTCTTCTGAAAACACAGTGCTGGGTGCCAGTGGCTGATATCATGTGCTGGCTCTTCAGACTGAGGCATGAATTTCCAAAGCAGTGTAATTTTGAGCCTACCAAATTATCAGTCCACATTCTACAGGTTTTCTCAGTATTATGTGTTGACAGGGTGTTAACAGTGGATTTTAAGCACAGGAATGAAGTGATTGTCTTGGTAGGTTTTGCACATTAATATTGGGTTGTAGGTGTGAAGATACATCCTTAGAGTTCACGTTTCTGACTGGTGGCTGAAGGTGGTGAGCACACAGTGGTGCCAGATTTTGTGATGCACTTTAGGTCCTGCAGCCATGGGAGATGTCTACTTTTTTTTTTTTTTTTATTGATGCATTCCTACTCCTGCTCCCCTCCCCTATTGTTTGAAGGTATCAATACTTAAGGTCGAAGAGCTAAAAGACAAGTAAAAGAATGCTAAAACACTTTTTCAGTCTCATGATTTGTAAGTCTCTCCTGTGATTCTGGTAGGATGGACTTCTGAACTATCAGGTATGTAGACTCAGCCAGTTCCAAGAATGAGTGTCTGTATGTTGCTATGAGGAATAACACGCTGGGATAGGACACTGCATCTTTCTGGAGACTGGAGCTTGTGCTGCTAAAATGCCACAGATGCCAGAAGGGAATCTGTACCCCTTGATAAATGCCTAGAGCCAGCTAATTATGGGAAAGGGAGCAAGCATGTATGTCTGTGTAATTATAATGGTGCATGCTGCAGCAAGTAGGTGCTTAGAGTAGCAAAGTCAAATCCCTTGGGCACCCAGTTTCTCTTACAAATGTGCCTGGAGGAACAGCAGAGGTAACTGAGTAAATAAATGTGAAAAGAAGACCTTAAAATCTGGAAAGATTTCTCCCTGTTATCCTGTGGCTTGCAGCTGTAGAAGACTGGACTCGGTGTCCTGCTGGTTCCTCCAGGTGCTCTGTGGAGGATCCTATCCCATCTGTGTGTGGAATTTGGTGCTGTATCCCACTGAGTTACAGAGAAAAAAAGGCTCACCAAAACCATCTGATGAGCAGCTTGAGCTCTGTTTCTTCCACCCATGAAGGTTTTTGTCTGGGGAGCCAGTTGCCAGTACCTGAGGTGCAGAAGACTGGGCATTCCAAACTGGTGTTAGAGTCTGGAATACAGGTATCAGCTGTGGGCTCTCTTGGTTGGTCTGATGGCCTGGCAAGTCATGGTTACTGAAGAAGCTTCTTTCCAAAGAAGGCAGTTCTTCCCCTGTGTATTTCTGGTACAGCTCCACGTATTCATAAGAATAATTCAGTCCCAACACCTCCTTAGAGCCTTTTTGCAGACAGAAGAGTGATATCATATCAAGAACTATCAATACAGCTATTAAATAAAGGATCAATTTTGTTTGAACCAATATCCATTCATTCAGGTTTCATTGTGGACTGACAAATGATGGCAATGGGCCCAACTGAAACACCTGGAAACTGTCAGGTGGAAAATATGACCAAGACCAGTAATTTTTAAAATAAGATTTTCTTTTAAAAAAAAAACCTAACAGAGCACTTACACTATTTAAATTTTGTTCCAAGAGTTGCTTAAAAATAATAAATTGCTTCCCAATATCTGAAATTCAGACCTTTGAGAAATCAAAGTGAAATCACTCTAAGCTTGCTCTAAACTAATTGGGTCAATTTTTTTCCCACTTAAATGTATGTAGATGCAAAAAAGAAGAAAAATATCAGTTAATTAAGAAAAGTAAGCTGGCTTTTAGATGGTCATGTTGGCTAATTTCAGTGGTTATTCTTATAAACAGAAGTGTTTTTTTGTTTCCCTGAGTGGCTTTGAACATGAAAGGATGTGTGGGTTGAGCCACAGCAGCAGATGAATCTCATTCCAGTCATGGAATGTTCTGCTCAAACCAAGCTCTAATGACTTATATTTATAATGACACTTACTCATTTGCATTTTGCATAAGATCAAATTCTATCCTGTTTTTTAACAGGAAAAAAAAAAAAAAAAACCAAACAAGAGATTGACTCAGCATTTGCATGGATTTTTTGTTAAAAGCATCCTGTTTTTATTTTGCCTGATACAAAGTTAAGTGCCTGATTGCATTCCTAAATAAACATGGGCTAGTTCGGGTCAGGGTTCACATTTCATGTCCCTGAGGAAGAGAAAATAGTTGTCTGCTGCAAGTGGGAAATATCTGTAATTCAGCAGAACTACTATTTCTGTGTCCTAATAGATTTGGGTCAGTCAAACAGTACTGCACCTCCCCAAAAGACTGGGAACAATGCTTCAAGCACACTTTTTTAGCTCTTTCTTGGAATTACAGGTTGGCAGCTGTAATGAAGTAATGAATCAGTCATTAAGGATAGCACTTTAACAAAATTAGCCTCTATATTTTGATGTTGATAGCCCCCTACCTCTGCCTCTTCATGCATTCCTCTCTGGGCAAGGATGTTACACAGCACACAACTTGTCTGAAGTCATCACTGCCATGACTTCATTAGCTCTAAATATCGAGTTTGCACTGCTATGGAGCACCCCCAGCAGGCTTCAGGTACCATGAATCACATGTGAATGGGGTTGCTTGGGTTCTCATGTGTAGGAGTGATACCCTTGGTACAGGAGCTAAGAAGTCCCCAGGCAAAAAAAAGTTTCCTTATTCCAATTGGCAACAATGCAATAATTGTTGTCAACTAAAATGGAACAGCTTCTGGGGGAGGAAAGCAACAAATAAACAACCAAAAAAATGAGGGATTACCTCTATTAGGTGGTAAGTTTTCTGACACAGATACCGTGGACAAATTGTTGTACCAAGCCCCTTAATTCTTGTATAGATTCCTATTGGATATTTGCTCTCTGTACTTCAGCAAAAAAAATTACTCAGAAGATGTGACCAACTGAATGGATTACTTTGACTCTTGCACTTTCTCTCTCACTCAATAAAAGATTAAAGTTTGGGACAGCACTGGTGGGATTGGCACCTATTTCTTCCAAGCAACGTTTTATTTTGGAGTGGATGCTTAGACAACTGAAGTCAACTCTTTAAGTGTTCTGTTTGGGATATCTTACATGATCTCCTAGGAAACTGACTGTCATTCTACAACCATCAGTATGCAGCCTCCAAATTTTACTTATACCTTTGGAAAAATACAGATTATTCCTGGAAGTCTCCTTCTCATCCTCCATGCTCCCTCTTTTGGTATAATTGCTCTTGAGAAACAGAATAATTTTTCAAATTACCCAATCCTTTGCTCCACTACCAGCCAATGCAGTCTGGCAGCAAGATGCATATTCAAGTTGGAATTGTTCTAACGTGAAAAATGAGCTCAAAAGTATTTTTTTTCAGAGGCTTTTTAAAAGTTGTTTATATTAAAAAGCAAAATCTTGGCTATGAACCCATTGAATTTTTTTTGGTAGGGTTTTTTTCTAATGTAATCATATTTGTAGAGACAAAAGAGTCATCCTTGCAGGCATTCAGGGCTGTATAGCTGGATGTTCCTGCTCATAGAACACACTGTAAAGGGCCTCTCTTCTTGGCCACAGAGCCATGGAATGACACAAAGCAGACCTTCTCTTTTGCAACCTAGAGGGACATGTTAATTATTTATACCTTTGGACCACCACCATGGTAAAGCCATGAACCAAGCTGTGAAAACACCATCGACTCGTATTAAACTCATGTTTAGACAGTGGAAGATGTAATTTTTAATAAGCCTGTCTGTAATTTTTATTTATTAAGGTTACTTTTAGCAGCCATAAGTCTATCACTTGGAGCTGTAGAAGCTGTGACCTGTCTAAATTCAAGTGAAACACTGCCTCCACTATCAACATTTCTTAAACAAGTTTTTTTAAAACAATAAAGTATTTTTGAGAAAATACAAAACACAGTTGGTTATCATCTAAAAAAGCCTTCTGCTCTGGATTTATGGCTTATTTTGAGCATGAAATGGTGCTGGCACAGGCAGCCTGCAAGAGAAGGACAGGATGTGAAAAATCTCCTTTTCATTACAAATGGACATGTCCGTCTTCTGGCTCTGGAATGCTAACAATGAGAACAATTGGGGTGCCTCTGGCCAGTTTTCAGGCAGGCACAGATGAATGGAAGCAGCAAGGAATTTCCTTAGTGAGGAGGAATGAATTCATAGCTGTCAGAAACAGGGAGTCTAAATTTGGAAATTGGAAATATGACCTAAACACCTGTTTTCAAGCCCAAATCTCATTAGGAATGGAAGCTGGAGGGAAGCGATGAAATAAATGGGAAGAAATTCCCATTCACTGAAACATTTTCAAAGACAAGTCCAGGATGGGAAAACTATCTAAGTAAAACTTTGGCTTAGAGGAGGTCAAACAATAAAAAAATCCCCTTACCTTCACTCCTGGAATATTGCCCCTCTTGGACAATTCTAGGACTGTAAGAGCTGGAACAGGGCATGCTGAGTAAAGCTTAGGCAAAAGCCTCAAAAATTCCATTATAATGAAAGGATATTAACTTCATGACTTTAGCAGACCTACCTCAAAGGAATTTTAAATTAATTTGCCTTCCCTACAGCAAAACCAATGCATTGCAGTGGATAATTCCCTGTACTTCCTGCAGCTGGTGTGACAAAGCACATTTTAAAAATGGAAATTTGTCATAAAGGGCTGGATGGCAGAGGCTACATGGAGTCAGCTGTCTAATGGGCCTTGGATTTGGTTAACAGAAAGACATTGTGGTTTATTCAGTGTAGCTGAGAATGAGTGCATCAGTTTGGGTATGAGAGTACAGCCCTGAAGCTCAGCCTGAAAGTCAGACTTCAGATCCCTTGTCCCATCTCTGAATTTCCAAGCTGAAGCAAGAAGCCAAGGTGCAAAACTCCCCAGCAAAACCCTTCTTTGGAAAGCTCTCCCTGCTGAAAGCCTGGTGGGAGGCAGCAATACCCTAAGTCTGCCACTCAGGTGCTCTTGGACATACTTTTAGAAGTGTGCAGGTTGGGATGGGGTTAATTTTCTTCCTGGCATCCTCTGTGGTGCTGCAGCTTGGCTGGGGCACTCACATGGTGTTGGTGACACACCAGTGCTTTAGTTCTTGCTGACCAACCCTTTCCCAGCCTCAAGGCACCGTCTCTCCTTGTTCTCCATGTGCATGAGGAGGCTGAGGGCACACAGACAAATGGGTGACCCAAGCTGGCAGAAGGAATTGTCCATATTATACAACATAATCCTCAGCAATAAAACTGGGGGCTATTTTTCCAGACTACCTGTTGCTCCAAGTTTTTTGGGTGTGAGTCTGCTGGTGGTGGCTGCTTTGGCACTTGTTTCTTTGTTCACCTTTCCCCCCAGCTTTATTAAAGAACTTCTTTTCTCTTGACCCACAATATGTGTGTGTGAGTTAGTTCCTTTCCCCCTTCAGATTTTCTCCTCCATCCTGCTTTGGAGGAGTGAGAAAGAAAGGGTGGGGGCTAAAACTGCCAGCTGAGGTCAATATGCCCCAAAACACAAAGCTCCTAAAAGCTTGTTTTTTAAATGTCATTGAATGAATTGTGTGTGTAAAACTTTGTTTGTCTGGGCTCTTTGTTGATTCAAGGTAAGGTTGGGCGATGAGCAAAATTTCACAGACCACAAGATGAGAAGTGCTTTAAGAGTACATGGAGTAAATTAAATCAGACATGTACCTGTCTCTGGATGCTTGAGGATGTTTAGGAATGATTTCCATGGATGTCATTAATGGTGTTATTGCCATGCATCTTGGTGACCTCAGGGGCTGACCCATGAATGATAACACTCAGTTCACAATTCTTCCTTGAGACAGTGACTTTCCAGCTCTGAGCTCCTTCAGTTTGAATGTACATCTTCCTGAGCTGGACAGCCAAGGCCCCCTTTTACCTGCAGGGCTGGCAAAGCAGGGAAACACTCGTGCAGTCCATCTCTTCTTTCAGCAGTTTGCTGATGACCTGAATGAAGACATTTTAGAGATGTCAGGCCAAGCCCATCCATGAGGTGGGAGCAGCTTCCTCACCTGAGCTGCCTGAAGCAGATGAGAGGAGAGCAGCTCCTTACCTCATGGCCAGTCTCACAACTTGTGTGATCCTGCTCAGCTTTCACCTCTTTGATATCAGCAGCATTAACAACAATCTCTCCTCTTTAAACTAGAATTAAAGCTTTTATTTTTGTTTTTATTTTATTTTAAGAACAACAAAGCACACGTGCCAGCAGTGGATAAGACATGGGCCAAAGTCTACAGGCTTCTGGCACTGTGGCCCTGCTCCTTCCAGCTGAGGAGTAATAATTTGACACCTCTGAAGCAGCAGGACCTCATACTCTGACAACTGCAGCCTTGTTCTACAGCTCTAAGCATTCAAACACATGACAAAAATCACAGTCAGCAACATCCATAGTGGATTTTTTCCCACCTTAGCAGTTCTTTCTCTCCTCTGATGTGGGCTTGGAGATACACTCTGCGGTGTCACTGTTAAGCTTTTCATTTATTTTTCCACGCTTACCTACACAGAATGAAACACTCCCTTTTAGACGCCAGTCCAAATTATTCAAGAATACTTTTGACAGCTGCCAAGTAATTTAGAATGATACCTTCTTAACACCTTCTCAAAACAGGCCTGACAACCCTGAAGAGTAAAATTGCCCCACTTTTAACCATTTGGTACATACTGGATTTATCAAGGCTGCCAATTTCATTGAAGTACTATTTTTTTCCTCTTAGTTGGGTGAAGGGGCCTCACATTTCTCTGGCCTGGAATACACATTGCTATTTATAAATTATTTTAATTTTCCTCCACTTGTCACCATGAAAATCCACAGTTTGGCTGATGAGGACTGAACACAATGGGGAGTGTTTTAAAGGATATATTTGCTTTCAGAGAATGTCCCCTTGAAACTCTTGATGGGTTCTTCAAAAAACATGCAAGATACTGAACTGATCAAACTAAAGTCTTGCTTTCAAGAGCCTGATTGCTACAAAATCACCTGATTAGTTTAATTCACCTTCTTATCTGGGTTACCCCTCATTTTTATTTCATCAGTCCAGAGTATTTTACTAGAAAATTAGGTGGGTGCTGGTTGGCTCCTTTTGCAACCCTGAGAAGTGGTCTATGGGTAGAGCAGGGAAAACCTGGCATGTGTTCAGAATGAAGGCTGTCACAGAGGGTGGCTCACTATCAATAAATATTAATAAAACATGTAACTTCAAATGGAGCCCTCACAATGATCCCATTAGAGGGCAAGTAGCCAGGAATGCTTTTAGGTATGTGGTCTTCTTTTAGTGCATATGGCCATGAGCAGAAACCCTTGGGGGCATGAGTATTTGGTTCAGGAAACAACCCCAAAATGAAAAAAAAAAAAAAAAGGTTGCATCACTTACCTAAAACAATATGCCCCTGTGAAATACAGGGATATATAATACCTAGGCAGCATAAACCATGTGTTCATCATTATGGATAAATACATCTCTCAGCACTAGACATTTTAGAAAGTAGATTAAAAAAGAAAGCCCCAAGCAGTGTTTAAAAAAACAAAACAAAAAAAAAGCTAAAATAAACCAAAACTGAACAAAAACCCAGGAAGGACCTGTCAGTGCTGCAGCAATTAACATTTCTACTTTATCCCTCAATCCTAAGCCCCTGATGACTATAAATGCAAGAACTAGGAAAATTAAATGAGATAGATATATACATACATACATATACATATGCATATATATAAACACACACCCCTAATCAGATTGTTCCTCTCATTCAAGAACCCAAGAGCCAGACAAGAGGCTGCTCATCACCACAGGATCCCAGGAACACTGCCTCCTTTTCTATTAAGTATTGAACTGACAAAAGCCAACCCAGGCCTTTTATTCTTTCATTATGCCAAATACTTCTTGTTGCTTTCCTTTTCAAACTGCAAATATGAAACCTTGAGGGTACACTCTTTAGAAAAACAAAAATTTTTGGTTTTGTTGTGTTTGGGCAGTAAATGTAGCTCACTCTTCCTATCTATAGACACCTCTCCTAGTCTGTGGCCACTGATTTCAGTAATTCAGGGAACTTTTTTTTTTTTACACACATTCCTCTTTATGTAGGGATGATCACTTACACTGCCACACATACACACCAAAACCTGACACAAGGTGGTAGTGGAGAGAAGGGAAAGAGGAGGGTGAAAGCATTTAGAAGTATTGTACAGATCAAATAATTTGCATGTTTTCTGTGTGGAAGGCTCCCAGCAGACTGGAAATTAAGAGTCCAGCAATACGAATGTGATATACAACTTTTAAATTAATGTGAAAAGCTTGAAAATTTGAACTAAGAAAAAACTGCATTGATGAAGAAATAGTGTGGGAGTCAATGTTCTGGACATTCCCAAGGAGTGACTTTGGCACAGAATGAGAAGAATGATCACAGAGAACTAGAAAATGTAATTTAAATCCTTAGAGTTGCAATTGGAATAAGAACTTCATGATCCTAAAGATGGAATGTCTTTGGTAAAAGAGCATGCAGGGAAGAAGAAGGAAGGACATGCCACACCCAGCAGAAGAAGGGGAATAGCTCATTGATGCTTTTAGCAGCTCTACCAACTAGTCAGTAACTAGCTACATGCTGTCTCAAAATGGGACACAACAAATCATCTGCACAGAAATCCAAGGAAATTTATGTGGAACAGAAGCCATCGGTATTTATGGAACCAAAGAAGGAACTCAAGAGTAGGGATACTTGAGACTGATGGTGTATTTTGTAGGCTTCTTAACAAAATAATAAATTCTGAGATCGATTAATACGATAGAATCATAGGATCATCAGTGTTGGCAAAGATGTCCAAGATCATGTGTTGTGCTGCAATACAGGATGTGGCCAGAAATGTGAATTCTGTCCCCATCTGTTGCAGCCGGGTGGGGCAGTGACCCTTATCTCCTGGCACATATTATCTGCTAATGGGCCATCTTTAAACCAGCTGGGGCAATCATCTTTATCTTTTCCACAGCCCATCCTCCCTCCAGGAAGATATCATCTGCTGCTGGGCCATTCAGTCCCACTGTGTGACTGATAAAATTCCATCATCCCACTGGGAGATGCTCCAGCCAGGGGAGCAGCCAAGCCTTTCCTACCTAGATAAAAACTGAGATTTTGGACAGCAAAGCAGCATTTTCCCACTGGATTCCAGAGGAAAGCGGGACCTTTCCATATTATTCCTGCACCTTCCTTCAGAGGAAAACTGCACCTTCTACAGGAGCACTGGTCCAGCTGAACCACATCTGCCACTGCAGGAGGATGCAGCCACCATTTAATGGCACTGCTGCCAACACCCTGACTGACTGATGGGGTGTCAGGTTGTATTCTGACTCTGTCAGTGTTTTGGGTTTGCTCTTTGCAATACTGTATTTCTCTTTTAATTTTCCCAGTAAAGAACTGTTATTCCTAATTCCCATATCTTTGTCTGAGAGCCCCTTAATTTCAAATTTATAATAATTTGGAGGGAAGGGGTTTACATTCTCCATTTCAAAGAGAAGCCTCTGCCTTTACTGGCAGACACCTGTCCTCCAAACCAGGACAACCATCATGTCCAGGCCTGGACTGAACACCACCCTGCCAATTAGTCCAGAGCACTGAGTGCCATGTCCATTTCTTTCTAGGACAATCCCAGGGATGGTGACTTTACCACCACCCTGGTCATCCTGTGCAAGAATTGCTCAGTGTTCCTCCAGCAGGGAACAGACAAAGCTGAAATAACTCACTGGCTTTCCATCCTTTTATTTTCAATACACGAATGCTGCTAAAGAAGAAAGATGAAGGCAGGGAGCTTTGCACTGGGAGTAGGACACCATGAAGTTAATAATCATTTTTGGTGCATGTGATGATTAATTCACAGGATTGGGACAGTTCCCAAGAAAACTCAGTCATTTGCTTAAAGCAGCTATTTCTGAGCAGATCTGCTGAGAGGATGCTACCAGAAGTGCTTTTGATAGTGTTGTAAGGTAGTTGTAACTACTCAGCTTGAGAACAGCTCATGATATAATTCTGGCATACCAGAGCCCTGATGAACTATCAGCAGATTTCAAAATGGGTTTTGTTCTTCTTTCAAACTTTTTCCCAGTCTGTGCTGCAATCCTGGCCATTGCAGGTGCACACATGGTCACTACAGGTAATTAAAGAGCAGCTGCACCCATGCTTTGAAGTGAGTGTTGTTAACTGGTCCCTTAGGTGCTCACATCTTTGAATATGACTGGAAATACGTCATTTTCATTGAGATACTCTGTAAATAGATAAATAAATAAATGCATGAATATGTCTCCAGTGGCTGTCAAGTCACTACTGCTTTCCTCATACTGGGTGTGATAGACACACGGCAGCCCCTGATGCAAAGAGCTCTAACAATCTTGAGGTTCATTGCTTCAAAAGAAGATTGGAAAAATGTACTGAGGAGAAGAGATCTGTAACTAACTGGGCAAATTGCATCAGGCTCAGAAGTTGCCTTAAGACTGGGAGAGCATTTGGAGAAGGTATAGTACAATTTGATCTTGGCTTTGCTAGTTAAGCATCTGTTTATGGCCACTGTTGGAGGCTACTCCCTTGCTGGATGGTTTCAAATGACCCTTAGTGTAGCTATTCTTGAGCAGCCAGATGCAACTTGGATTCCCTGGAAAAAGAGATGTAACATGACTGTGTAGACAATGCTTGTGCACATGGGATTTGGCTTGAGACTGATCAGAATTCATGCATGAACACTCCTTAGACACAGAATCTGATTGGCACCAAGAAACTTCACTAGTTTACTACAGCCCTGTGCAAAATACATAAAAATATGATGATTAAAAACTTAATGTTCTGAACTACACAAAGCAAATGAGTAAGTCGAATAAATTATTTGATTCTTGGTTTTGGCATCTGAAAGAAACATTTAAAATGGTTAATGGAAGTGCTTTCTACTTTTGGATAAAAACTACTAAAAGGGCTGACTCTGAAATATTTGAGACGTTTGGTTTGTATTAATATCCAAAGGTTGAATTCTTGTCCCAAACTTTTTGGACATTCTTGGGCAGTGGATTGTCTGTGAATGAGTTTTCCCATGTGGTTTGTAGGCCTTTTGCTTGGCAGTGTTAGAATTACCACAGGAAGAGCTTTTTCTCATGGCATTTTGGCTTCCGGTCACAAGTGTAGCCTGGAAGTCAAGAGACATGGAAATTAAAAGAGGAAGGGAAACAGTTAACCAAAATTCTGTGAAAAGGCTTTGGATTCACTGGAAATTATGGGAAGGTCAGTCCTTATTGTACCCGAATCCATTCTCCCATGCCTAATAAATACAGGATTAGGTTAAGCCAGTTTAATATATAAAGAAACACTAAAATGTCTTATGTCTCTCAGTTTGCCAGCTGAGGACTTTTTACCCACCCTGTAGCCCCTAGACCAGCTGAGACAAGTGGTTAACACCCTAGTTAAGAGAATCCTTGCTTCTTCTCTTGGGAGCCCACACCATAATTAAACTTGTAGTGCCTCAATGCTTTTTGCCCCCTGGCATTTAGCAATATTTGTTAATTATATTGTTTTTTAATCTAGTTACTCCTCTGAACTCCTTTGGGTTTAATGGATTTAGATTGTCACATCTCTGTAAAGTAGGAGGACATATTTTCATTTTTATAAAATGCATAAAATGCCCATAAAATGGCATAAAATTGACATATGACGTGCCATAGACTACACACAGAATCTGAGACAAATTGGGCAACAGAAGCCAGTTGCTCAATTTTTGGACAAGTATTTTAACTCCAAGTTTATCCATGTGCTGTTGGAAGATCCAGTTTGGTCCAAACAGCTGAACAAAACCACAACTGATTTAGAAATCATCAACCCTGCCCACTCTCATCATTATCTAATCAGATGCTCTTGACTTGGGAGTGTACCCTTCAATTTTCTCCTGAGAGATTTGCTTCATCCTTAGTACTGGTTAATGGGTGGTTTCTTTTTTTTTTTATTTTTTTTTTTTTCCTTTTTTCAAAGATTGCCACAAGCAGCTTTTCCTTTTCTACCAGGGCACAGATCATTCTGTGTCTTCCCTTATCTCTGCCTTTTACTGACAACGAAAATAATCTTACAGTAGAAAGAGAGGAATAGAGGCAACCTTCAAGTTTAATGGAAACTTGAAATAAGAAGTGTGAAAACTTCATTTGCATAATCCAGGTCATTTGGAAAGCTTGAGTTCTCTGTCTGAGTTAGAAGACCTTTTCAGAAAGGATTTCTAAGTTAAGTTGTCTGTTCATCAGTACCCCTTGACCCCATGATATGGTTCTACTTTGTTTCAATAACGTCAATCATCCAAATAAGTGAGATGTCTGTTTTTGTATGGAGTGAGTTAATTTTAGAGAGGTGGATTTCAGGTGTGAAAAAGCATAGCTCTGATTTAGATGCATATTTATTTTTACAAGTATGTAATATAGAAGTCTAGCAAAGAACAGTTGGTTTCACCTTCAAGAATTATCACCAATTTCATTCTAGAGGGTAATGTTTTAATAATGTTTGGAAAAGTAAGTGATAGAGACAGTAATTTCCTCTTCTGAAAATAAAAAGGAATATTGCATATTATGATAAGGAGAGCTAACTTATGTGAAATATTCAAACATCCTAAAAATTGTTAAAATATAGGAAGTCCACCTCATACATGAGTCGAAGGAGAGTGACAACTAAAGGAGCATTTCAGTAGATCAGAGTTTGGGCTGTATCCAAGGTTTTCTGTTCAGCAAAACTAGCTAAAATGATCCTGTTCAACCCTGTCCTTCCCCATAGGAGAGACAGCATCTTCCTGTTACATCCCCAAGCTGTTAAAATCAGCATAAGCTCCAGGCTGTGAGATTCATTGGCCCAGAAGAAAGGGAAATGGTGACACAGTTATGCAATGACAGTTTTCCTTGGGAAATCTTTGGTCCTTTTCATTAAACAACTCAGTATTTGCCTGTCTCTTGGATTTATTGCAACAACTGTCTTTTAAGAAGGACTTCAGGGTGATGGGATATTGCTCACAGGATACAGGTGAGATAAGTCGGTCTTTGCTGGGGAGAAGGTGTGAAGGTGTGGGAGAGGGATGGTTTCTAAATGCTTTGTTTTTCGAGTCCCACAGCAGCTGGAATTATTGATGTGTGGGAAACAAGGTTTTAATCCTTAATCTTAGACATGGAATTGACAGTTTGGGAGAGACGTCCTTTTCAACTGGTTTGTCATAAATTAAATATTTGTATATGGAAACAGCATTTGATTAGAAGCTGTCTGCTTTTCCTCAGCAGACATAAGGGCTCTGGTTTCAGAGCATCCGTCTTAATATGTTTACCTTCAGAGACATCCAGGATGTTTTACCACAGAAAAGTGATATGCAGAGATTAAATGACTCTCTCAAAGTTATATAGGAAGTCTGTGGCACGGCAAGGAAATGAATCCACATCTCCTGAATCCTTGGCTACTATCTTAGCCACTTTTTTTCCCCTGCAAAACAAATTTTATGTTAGAATTTAAATTTCTGGGTGTACCTCAAGTCTCACTGGGAGTCGGGCTCCATACATTTAGTAGGGTCACAGTAAATTTTATCCAAAGCTCTTCTGACTCAGAAAGTGGAAAAATAAAGTAGGTCTTTTATGTAACTGTGTCAGAGGCAACTTAGACAGCAGCCAAGCCTTTCAAGGAAAGTGGATTTCCCTTGTGTGTTCTGGCTTATAAATCCTGTCTCTTTTATTTTAGGAATATAATTGTTGCACCTTCCAAAACAACACACAAAGAGCCAACTGCAACAGTCAGTGTCTTGTGTGCCTGTAATGGTCTTGGCCAATGCAAGGAAAGAGGGGTTGATATAAAATTAATGAAAAGGAAGGACAGAAAAACCAAAACAAGTGGGTTTAATCACTACAAATAACTCACTTTTGGCAAGACATGATCTGTTGGGTGTGCGTAGATGAGTCATTTTGTCTCTTGTGATCACTCTAATCAAAGGGGAGGACTGGACCCTTCCTGGTGCTGATCCAGTCCTCCTGAGATCGGTTTCTAAAATAAGTGTGATGAATCATTTTATAGCAGCTCCTGTCTCCACTGACTGTAGAGCACCTTACAGTGGACACATGACTTGGACACAAGGGAAAAGCCAAATATTATTTCTCTCATGTAGGTGCCAGTTGCAAAGCTTGTCCAAAGTTGTTGGTAAAGTGATTAAGGCATCTTTGTGTTTTTCACTCTGATTTGCTCCAGTCACAAGTTCATCTGTAGACATTGCCTAAGAGGAAAAAAAAAACCCACAAAACATGGTGAATGAAGAATGTCCAAAATCTTTAAATTATGCAGAAGACATTTTCTTATACATAAATATAACTTCCTGACTCCATATACACTTAAAATTCCTCATGAAAGTAAAATCTGTTTAATCACTTAGTTGTATTTCTTCTTCAGTTAGTTAATGAAGAAAAGTGACAAACTTGAAGTAAAATCAGAATCTACCCTGAAAAACACTGTGTTGTAGAATCTTTTCATTCTCCAGAAAATCCTGTTTGTCACTTGTTAGTACAGAGAAAGAACATCAAAACTCATAAACAGATGAGCTCTTGCACCCTTTTACCAGGACATCAAGGACCAGCTGTTTCTGCTGCATAAGGTAAATAAGTTCTTTTAGGGAGATGAAAAGTAGCTTCCTCTAATTTCCTTTCACTTTCCAGGCTGGCTTTCACCCATTATCTTTTTAAAGGTATCCATTTAGGGCATATTTCACTTTAGAATCTTTCTTCAACCATGTGATTTGGGAAGAAATATCTTAGCATTTATACTGTCTAATGTCTAGCACAACAGCACTTTTATATTTCTGAGTGCTATATATATATATATTATTAATTATTACAAATATAAAATAATGTACTGGTATTTATTTAAAAATATAAATGTTAATATTAATAAATATGCTAATAATATTTTAATATCATAAAAGCAGAAAGCAAATGAAAAATTCAACCTAAGTGATAACAGTATTCACAATCCAAAAGCCCATTGCAACACCAAAAGGAATTTCTGTCCCATGATGCTAGGAGTCTCATTCCTGCTTTGAATGTCTGTAGTTTTCTGTAGAGATTTAATATCAATTTAAACTTCGAGGAAACTTCTGCAGAAATGCACTAAGGACAAACGTGATTCTTTCACTTTAAATTCTAGGAACAAAATGGGGAAAAA
The DNA here is from genome assembly GCF_029582105.1 of Oenanthe melanoleuca. Taxonomy (NCBI): domain Eukaryota; kingdom Metazoa; phylum Chordata; class Aves; order Passeriformes; family Muscicapidae; genus Oenanthe; species Oenanthe melanoleuca. The sequence continues at coordinate 9,827,998 of NC_079334.1, forward strand.
GTCGTATTTTTTTCCATAATGATTGTGCAACTGCAGAATAATCACTTAGTTCTTTGCTATTAACTGTTTAATAACCCTGTTTTCCAAGGGAGCTCTTTCTGCTTTTTCCTTTTGCATTGTTTACATTTTTGTGCTTCCTTTCTTAGCATTCTGGTGCAGGTTCTTGCACCTGAGCAGCACAGGGAGCCACCCAGGCTGCCTCTGCTGAGCTCACCAGTCAAGCTGTCGACTCCAAAACATCCTCAGGATTCCCTTCTGGCAGCACAGACCTGAGCTCACATCGTTGGGCAAGGACAAAACAGGAACCCAGCTTAAAATAGTAGATGATGCCATTTAGCTTGTCTGGATCTTGTTTTTAACTGGGTCAATCTTGTGCCAGTGGAATTGATGGCTGAGATGTCCATTTAAAGTCATAAAGTGATCTGGGCTTGCTGGTGAGCACCATCTCCCTCCAGCCTGTGGCAGGGTAACCCAGTTCAGAGCTACTTCCAAGCCTGACCTTCCATTCTTTCTCTTAATTCTCTCCAAATCTTTGACCATATCTGCAATTGCCTTTGCAGTGTGCCTCAGTCCCAGCTTATCCCTTCTGCCTGCTCTTCCTGTCCTGCCTGTCTCCCAAATCCCCCCTTCTCCCTCCTGCTAATTCTTCAAGGCACTCTGATACAACTATAGGAAGGCACTTCCTATCCCACTGCAGGGTCATTTGGAATAAATAATTCCCAGTTATTTTGTCTGCAGCACTGTGGGTCACTTGGAGATGAAACTGAAACATTCTAATCTGAACAGGAAATTATCAAGCCTGGTGAAGAAAAAGCAGGTGTGTACAGCTCTTACAGTGCACCTGGGTTTTCTTCATTAGGAAAGCAACAGGCTTATGCTCTTTTTAAATGAAAATAAAATAGACAACAGATATTAAACTGTGGTGATTGAAGGAAACCATAGTTTTTACTTGCAGGATAGATAATTTGCACTAAAGAATATTTTAAAAATTGTCCAAGGAGATCTCAGAAGCCTAATTGACATTGTTTTTTAAGAGAAACTGGGACACCAAGAAACTCTAGAGGTTTGATAAGAAACTATTAACAGTTTAAAATTCTGTTGGGACAGAACAAGATGAACCTGATACTGATCTTACCAAAATCACAGAGAGGCTGTTGTGTGACACTATCCAAAATGAATGAAGAAATTGTAACATCAAGGTGAAAATTATGCTGCCATAAAAATCTAGTGACTGTTTTCTGATTATTTCCTTTCTTTTCAAGGCTACAGGGTGGATGGTTAGAGATAGTTACAGCAGATTTTGTAAAAGGTAGGATCTTCATCCACTGCTGCTAATACTGGTATCCCATGGGCTCCTTTTCCTGCCTGACTGCTACTCAGTGTTTTTATCAGAGATCTCAAAGGCTATTAGCAAAATAAAAAATATATGCATTAACAGGTGTTGGGACTGCAAGAGATGCCATAGTAACCTGGGTACAAATTAACAGAGATCACAGGGTAGAGTGAGATTACTAAAACAGGTGCATTCTAAACTCTGTGAACAAAGAGAGGTGATCATGACTTTAAAATAGGCAAGTTAATGCTGCAAATCAGTAACTCTGGAAAAAATGAGGATTCTAACAAATGGTTATTTGTGAGTTCTAGTGATGTGTTGAGACTGTCTATACTGATACAAATTTTGGTTACAGAAGGAGCAGACAACTGAGTAGAAAAATAAATGGAATATTACTCCTCCATCTGGCGCCAGTGAGAGCTTTCTGGGAGTCATCTATCCAGTTGGATGTCTACCCTGGCAAAAGAACGTAGAAAAACTGGGAAGTGTTGAGAAAATGCTGTGACAATGACCTGAGATTACAAATACTGGTTTAGAAATACCACAGCCTGAAAGCAATTTCATGTAATAGATAGCTCTCTAATCCAGCAGGACAGGATGTAAACAAGATTCAGTGACTGGGAGCTGCAGTTAGACATAATCCAGACTAGAAATTTGCCTTTTTAACAGGGTGACAACTCAGCCACTGGGATTATGGTGCTTTGTCTCTTCAGCTGAGAGCTTGAAATACAGCCCAGGCCTGGACACTTGGCCTCAGTCAGCCTGAGCTCTGGGCTTGAAACAAATCTCTGGGAGAGGTGCTGTAGCCTGTACTGTGTTATAGTCAGTATCATTTATAATTTTCCTGTCCATATTTTGAAACCTCTGAAAAACTTCATTTACTTCTTGTGGAAAACAGGAGCAGAATTCCTGTGTCTTCAGGAGAGATGTGGCCATCCACTGAAGTGCACTTTGCATAACCAGAGAAGGGGAAGAGTTTTATGAGGAATGTGCCCCACTGGATTGTTTAAACTCACTACATCTGTGGCAGACCTGAATGAGGTTTTAATATACATTAAAATGATTCCGTAGGCAGTTATATACTGTGAAGCCAAAACATTTCCTTTCCTCTCCCTTTCCCTCCTCCCAAGCCCTAAGGCTTTTGATTTACAGTAGAAAAATGGAGCCAGTAAATCTATACTGTTCTATAAACAGGGCAGCACAATGTGTGTTAAAATTCTGGGCAATTTCTTGTAATCGTATGTACTTAAGTAAAATTTACATGACCATTATGGGCTGCTCTTGGGCAATGGTTCTTTGTCAGCCTATAGTGATTAGCACATTGGTGCTGCCAGTGCAAAATTCTGTCAGCGCCACAAGAAGCAATTCCATCAGGTTTCTTTTTACACAGGCTTGTGGCTCACACTGGCCCTGCAGCCTACTAGATTTCTTTTTTTTTTTTTTTTAATATTTTTTCCCTAGCCATGCAGTCTGGAAATTAAAACAATTTTAAGAATGAGGAGTTTTATCCTGTTTCTAAAAATATCCCTGATCTTCAGCAGGGGATGTGATTCCTTAGCCATGTGCAACAAAGATGACCTCTTTGTCAGGTCTAGCCTGCAGCAGGAGGTGTCTGCTCCTGGTCTACTTTTACATGGGTTCAAAAATAAACAGGCAGTTCCTCTGGCTGGCCTCCCTCTCCCTCTCCAAAGGCAGGCAAGGAACATTCTGTACAAGCAGGCACTCACAATCATTCGAGGGGCCAAGCCTAATGAAGTTAATTGATGCACCAAGGACGTGTGTGAAGGATTTAACTAACATGTCCATGGGTTGCACAGCCACACATTATACCAGTGCACAGCAAACACGGTGCCGTAAGGTTGGGATACCCTACGGACGTGAGCTGAAAGAGAATGCATTTATTTTTGCAAAATGGAGCCTTTGTGCTCAGATCTGAAACTTATGTAACATGCCAGGGACACCAGAATATATCACTTTTCTAAAAACAGTTGAGTAAACTAGAAATGTGTGTGATATTTTACAGGAGAAAAAAAAAAAAAAAGGGCAAATTAAAAAAAGGGTCACTTGAGTCTTATATGAATTACATCTTTTAGAAAAACATAACAGGAAAGGCAGAATTTTAAAGTTAAAGCAACATGAAAGTCATTGCAATGGGAACATGATGGAAAATTAACCCCTCTTTTAGCAATCTTTTGTATCCAGGAATTAGAAAACTACATTACAGCAGCAGGGTCACTGGGAGAAATGAAATTTGAAGTGACCACTGGGTGTCCAGTGCAGAAGAATTAGCTGGAATAAAAGAATAATGTACATTAAGACACGTTTTCTTTGTGAGAGAGATGCTCAGTACTGTTAGAACAAGAATCTGGGTAGGTCACTTTGACAATTAGCTCCATTAAAGTGAGTGGTGGCACTAAAAAATGTTGATATGTTAATATATGATCTCACACAGAGCTGCACAAGGAGAAAAAGGCAAGAAGGGGAACCCAGGTAAAACCCTGACATGGATACTATCCCAGGAGACATCAACCCCTCAGTGGCTCGTCTCCACACAAGGAGAGGAACAGAGTGAGGGAACCCCAAAACGTCCCCAGAGAAATGGAGACTCACTCTGGTCCCTCCAAGGGCAGCCACAGGGGATTGCCAGCCCCAGCACCCACCAGTGACACCAAGAGAGATAAAATCACCCAGAGCATCTCTCCAGGCCACCTCACAGCCTGGGGGAATGGGACCCTTTACAGCATGCAGGGGAAGGGCATCTTGGGTCTCTACCAGATTTTTGGGGTGTTTTGCGAAGGAAACAAAAGCTGGGAAAGGGAGAAATCGAGGTGGTTTGGGAAGGAGGAAGCATGGAAATTAGGGAGAAAGGGACAAAAGGGGCTGATGTAAACTGTTCCTTGCCCATATATTTTCCAGCCCTCTGCCTGGTCTTCCCAGCCAGTCCTGCCTTCCCTGCTGAGGGCTTATCTGTGTTTGCAGGTCTGAGTGGCAACCACTGAGAGGAGACCACTGGCCCAGGCCAGAGGCACTGCTCGGTGCTTCTTATGGTGACAAGCAGGATCTATTTTCCCTGTGAGGAACAAGTTCTTTTTCTTCCAACAGCGTTAAAATTTAACTTAAATAATTGCAGAACCTAATTTTCTGCAGTCATGATTGAGTAAAGAACTCGAACTTTAGCAGAAGAAATGTGGAGAAGTACCCAGAAAAGTGAGTGTGAGTGTAGGTACATCATTTGATGATTTTCTGGGTCTTTCTAAGTTTATTTTTCTTTTAAAATAACCCTGAACAACCAAACAACCCAGTGACTGGGCACATCATAGGGAAAGCATTTAGCAATAAATGTTGGTGCCATCATATAGACATTTGGACAGAGAGTGGTGGAGTGAGCCTCTCCTCTGCCACAGTCTTCCAGTGTCTGGTCTGGTCAGTGTGAGGTCTGCTGTTTAAATTCTTCACACCATGGTTTTCCCATTTGTAAAGCTGGGCTGTTACTGCCCTTCCTTAACTCACAGTAATTTTGTTTGAGGCTAAAAGATGCTATGGGGTGAGGTGCTAAAAGCTGTGCCACTGTGAAAGACACAAATGGGTAGGTGAAATGACAGTCTGCATAAAAAAAACCAAAATCTTTACTAGTGAACTTTGTAGAGGGAGGTGCTTGGACAAGCTGGACGGATAGAAAACTAGGCTCTCATTGTTTATTGTTCTTTTATAAAGTTTTTAATTAGTTTTTCTCTGCTTAAGCATTCTATTTATCTCCATGTTTCCCATTTTCTCTTTCCCATTTTTTCTGGCACTGAAGCCACCATTAGGCATTTGAGCCAGAGAATCCCAGATCTAAACTGTTTCAAAGGCTGGAAGATGAGGGATGAAAACAGACTTTTGGCTCCTAAAATGTAAGGTCAGCTGGGGATTCAAATTCCACTGAGTTTCGGATTGTGTGATTGTGAGATTCCAGTTCAAGCCCATCTCTCCAGTCATAAGGTGGAATTCATGACATTAAAATTCTTTCCACAGCACGAAAGGGATGTCATCATAAAGACTGCATTATGACTTCCCTACAGGTTGCTGCAGAAGAGGAATCTAACCCAGGAACAGCAGAGACATTTAAAAAACATCATGACCTTTGAGTAACAGAAAACATGGGAAAATCTAAGTCTTAAAGAAACTAATTTGATTCTGGTTTGGCACTGTGCAAATCCCTGCATAAAGAGAAGTTTAGGCCAGGGATTTCTACTCTGCTGCCTCTTTAAACTTCAGCCACAGTTTTGCATATAAATGCTCTAAATCTGAGATCTTCATGTATCCCTAACCAGGCATTGATGCTTCTGAAGTGCAGCAATTAATTAGGAGAGTGCCATTGTGAGAAAGGCAACCACAGTAACACTCAAGCTCTGAATATGGACATGGAAAAAATAACAAAGCAGAAACAAAAACAAAGAAAAGAAACACAGTCTGTGTTGGAGCCTTTCTAAAAATCATATGCAAGAATCCAGATGGAGAGAGTGCTGGCGGCTGTTCGTGTCTGACATGATCAGCAGATAGATGAGTGGCTTGGAGACGTGAGAAGTGGGCTAGAGAAAGTGCCAGACTGCTAGCTGGGATTTCAAGGAGTGTTTGTGGTAAGCCACAGTTCAGATTTTTTTTTTTTTTTTTTTTTTTTTTTTTTTTTTTTTTTTTTTTTTCTGTGGCCTGAGTGCTGTCTTAGAGACCATGAATGGAAACTTAAGGACCAAATATTTTGGGTCTGGTCACGATTTCAAGATAGTGATCCCATTTTCCAACCTGCAGCCATTTCCCTTTTAAATCTTGTGAGCACCACCGAATCCAAAACACAAGCCATTCTGTCTTCACCAAAAGGCTTGTAGCACACAGACCATGGTATTAATAAAGGAAAGGGCTGCATAGGTATTCTCCTCTTCTCAAGTTTTAAACTTTTCTTGTAATTGGCTTTCAATTCTCATCAGGCTTAACTACCCCAGGGTTTGGGCTGGGGAAAGTCTCTTTGTCTTTGCATCTCCCTACCCTGCTGCTACTGGCAATGCCCTCAGCCTCCCAGCTTCTTCTCCCAGTGGACATTTTGTGTTTCAGTGGTCACTTTCAGTCTGTGAGGTTCTGTCCAGGCTTGTCCAAGTGGTTTATTCTCCTTTCTTTTCCCTTTCACCACTGCTGTTACGTAAGGAGGCAGTGAAAGACAAACCTGGTAAAATTCCTGCTGTGAGTATGTGTGGTCAGGCTTTTGTGGACAAAAGTGGTGGTTTCCTATTCCCAGACTTGCTAGAGTGCAGAAGAAAAAGGATGAAAGCCAAAAAGGACATGCAGTGTTTATGCCATCCAAAGTATCTCAGCCCTTTGGTTGGTGTCAGGTCCATTGACTCAGCCACAAACTTTTTCTTATTTGCTCAAAGAGAGAAGCTGCAATTACACTTTGACAGGTGACAGTGTTATCTTCCTTACTTTCTGTATTCTCTGGAATATCCAATAATGCTGGCTAAGACCATCCCAGGTTCTCAGCCCAAGAGCAAAGATTATTTGACATTCTGATTTGCAGCAGAACTTGAACTAAGCCAGAAAGTGAGGAACCAATTGGCCTGCAGCTTATGCTTTTAATTTGTTAAAAATCCTCTACCAAATGGGAAACACCAGGAAAGGCAAGGTTCCCAGATATTGGAATGATGTCCCAGAACCCTAGGGAAAAACAGTCATTAAGGCCTGAGCATTTACTGCAGATGTCAGGTTGTTTTATAGGCTTGATTCAAAGCCCGTGAAAGCCAACAAGCATCTTTAGCTTGACAGGTTTTGGATGAGGCCTATGCATGTGGAGAGGTCTTAAGTGACAGCTGGCCTGAGCAGGACTGATAGAAACTCTTTAGAGAGTGCATGGAAAGGGATCTCCAAGCAGAACACCCATGGAGTATTTCTGTCTCTGTGTCATGCCATGGGTTTGCACATACACTGCTCCAGCACTCTGTGCCTCTCAGTGCTCCAGCACCATCTACAAGCTGGAGAGGGAGAAAAGCCCTTTTCCTGTTGGATTTCCCCTTCAGCACAGCTTTATGTGCTTGAATAATGGGAAACAGCCCTTTCTATTTCTGTTCAAGCTCTGGAGGCTTGGATTTTCCCCAGAATTTTTGATTAACAGCTGAGCCTAAATCAGATCTGCCTGGGGTCTCCTTCGCCTTACTGACACATCATAATATCCTTTCATCTGCTACTCCAAGCCAGTTCCTGGTCCTGTAAGCAACTCACTTTCTCCAAGAGAGACCACGTCAGTCCCTCTCTCTTCCTTAGACCTTCCTGAGCTGTTTCAAAGCAGGATTTCCATCACAAGAGGAAAACATCTTTGTTTGTCTGCCTCTGAACCAGACTCCAAAGGACACTGGATTATGCAAGCTGTGAGCTGGATTTTGTTAAAGGTAATCAGCTTCTGTATGCTCAGGTGCATTTCAGGTTTACCTGGGTGGCTCAGAGGCCAGCACAGTAAAGCCACAGCAGTGGATTTTCACAGCATTTCATGTAAATTAAAGCACTCCTGCAGCACTAGCTGGGATCTGTACATTATTCCTCACCATCAATCATACAGAGAAAGTCCCTCTGTGTGGTTTGAACTTGAATAAATTCATTTCTTGGAGGTGGAGGAGACCAGACTAAACCAAACAAAACTCATTTGCAGTTTTATATGGGCTGCCATTTAATCATGTCTGAATTAACTGAGTCACACAGGATTTTTTTTTTTTTTTTTTTGGAAACTTGGTGCAGCTTGATAGCATGGGCAGCGTAAACAGCAAAAACTGTAAAAGGTGGATGGCCAAATGGGAAGATTACTCATGTGTGAACTGCATGAGTAGGAATGCAGCCTGGACAAAGCCAAAGCTCAGATGGAGTTGAAACTATCAAGGAAGGTAAGAATCAGAAGGTTTTGTGTGTACATGGGTGGGAGAAAGGGCAAAGACAGCATGAATGCATTGCTCAGTGGGTTCAGGGTCCTAGGGACAAGCTGCAGGGAAAAAGATGTAATTCACAGCTCAGATTTCACATGTGAGACTTGTCCTCAGGCCTCCTGAGTTTCTGAGCCTCCTCTTACAGCCTGTCAGTGCTCACAGGAAAAAGAGCTGGGGATCCCCTCAGCCAGCTGAGGCACAGAGATCCATCACAACACACAAGGGGGCATCTGAGGCTGCTAAAGGAGCTGGCTGATGTCACTGAAGAGCCCATTTCTATCCCCCTTGACAGGTTCTGGCAATGAGGGAAAATTCCTAATGCCTGGCAAAGGGCAGGTGTTGCACTGACCCCAAAAAGGGGTAAGAAGGATCCAGGGTGTTTGTAGCTGGCCAGCATGACTTCAGTCCTTGGGAAAATTGGGGAGAAAGTGCTCTGAGAAGCAACTTTTTAAACACATGAAGGATGAGAAAGTAACTGAAGGGAGCTGGAATGGATTTACCAAGGGAATGTGTTTCCTGCCCAGCTTCATTGCTTTCCACAAGAGGGCCTGACATTGTGGACAATGGGAGGGACAGGGATGCTGAATGCCCTGATTCTCACCAGGCCCTCAAAACAGCCCCTTGTGGTATCACAATGAGCTATGAGATACAGCTGGATAAGGAAACTGAGTAAGCTTTTACTATGAACCTTTACCCTTAGAACTCAGCATGTCAGACCCTGAACCTTTCTCTAAGTGACATTTTAGGAAGAAGTTTCTCTAATTTTAGGAAGAGTCCCTTTGCACTTTCCTTCATTGTGGGACAAGATGGACAGAGGCTGTTCTAAGGAAAGTTAGGACCTTCCCAAATACAGAACCTGCCATCTAACTGGAGTCATGTGCAGACAGCAGTAGATGAGACTAGAATGACAAGAGTGTTTAAAAGCTTTGCCCTCTGGTTACCCTCAGAGAAGACTACACCTAAAAAGGGAATTTGAGTCAGAATAATTTAACAAAGCACTTATTTAAGCTGCACAAATGCCACCCAAACTCATTTCTACATCCAAGTAAGCACCAGTTAAAGCCAGAGGGACATAATGATGAAGGAAAACCATCTTCTTCCCACTCTATCAACCCGAGCTCAGCACTGAGGAAAGCTCAGACAACCCCCCAAGCAGTTGTCCCCATTGAATATTCTTCCAGAATATCATATTTATCCTTTAAATGATGCTGGCCACGTTTTCTGACATTTTTCCCTAAGGATACACATCTATCCATCTTGCCTGCTAATGACTTATGGAAGTTTCAGATGTTTCATTAACAAATCATTAACAGACAATTATATTTCTCCTTCTTACACAAAAAACGACAATCAGGTTATGACTTCAACCATAAGCTCACTCAAATTGTTGGGAATTTAAACAATAGAGGCATGGAACAAAACTATGAAAAGGAAAAGAGGAGTAGAGCATTACTGTAGTGTTAAATTTTGTCTGTGTATTTAAACAAAAATAGGGTTTTTTTATTAAAAAAATGTGCCTTCTCATTTCCTATTCAACACTTTCATTACATAATGTCAAGTATGTCAAAACATCTCCAAATTCCCCCATGCTGACAATCAGGTTATGCTTACACAAGGTTTGTGTGTGTCCTTCTCTGACAGATAGCAATTAAATGTCACTGTTTTAATTGCTGTTTTTAGAACTGGCTTTTATTTGTTGCCAGATGAGGTCACAAAGTGCTTCCTGTTGGTTGCTAGACATTTTCCTAAAGCTCAGAACTGACAGCAGAGGCACTTTCTCTTGTCCTCTCCACTGCTTTAAAGGAAGGAAGTATTTGGGGAGATGTGGGACACCGGTCAGGAGGTTGGGAAATGTTCATCCCCCAGGCAGTCCCTGCAGCACAGGAAGATTTCAGCCACTCCAAGCTCCAAGCAGACAGCTGTTTCATTCCAAGTGTGGATCTTTCAGAACATCAGGGTGCTTCATCACTGCTTTCCACAGCACAGCCTTTGTGCTTCACACAAGTTCCTCACTCAGAATCAGACTTTTCTATAATGCCCAATTTTTGCCCAGAGGCCAAGTACCAGAACAAGTTTGCAGCCTTGTGCTGCAAGTACAGCCTGTGATGTGAGCCTGGGATACTTCCAGGGAACTCCCTTCTTCCCATCCCAGCAAGGCTGTAGCACCCCATCACTCTCCAGGTGGGTGTCAGGAGACATCCCAGCACTTTCCCACTCATTCTTTCCATGATCTGTCCATGTGAGGACCTTCTGTTTATTCCCCTGAGTCCCTCTGTAAACTAACACTGACTCTTGATCCCCAGTGGTACAGACAGCCCATAACTCTCACAGGCCTTGGAGTGAAGGCTGTGGGAACATTTGCCAGCTGAAGCAGATGATATCCCCTGCCACACCTGCTCTAGAACTCTGACAGACCATGTTAAGTGTGATATTGGCATCCACTACATCTGCACAGACTGACACACTGCTTTAAATTGTCTGAGACATCAAGATGAGACCCCAGTACACAGCATGAATAAAATAGCCTTTTTGAAAAATGCAAGAAAAACTAATTCCTCAGCAAATTACATTCTGTTCATTGGGAAACTTTCCCCCCAGTGCTTTACCATTTGAAAAATACAGTTATATATATATATATATATTTATAGCTCCTGCTATAAAATGCAAATCAAAGCTTCCTTGAAGCAACAATTACCAGATTGATTCTATACATAACATAAATTCTCAATGAAAATGGCTTAATACAGCAAGTGAATGGAAATAGTACAAACTAGTTTGGTGACCACCTGATCCTAATCAACTCGTCCAGATGAGATTTTGAGGGTTTTCTCTCCAGTTTCTTTGGGGAGTGTGTAGTCTTGAAGAAGCCTCTGCAGTGTCATTGCAGAGCATGTGTCTTTGAGCAGGAGAGCTTAGATGGCATTGTTCTTCACTCTTTCCACAATAGTAGCCTCTGCAAGGATGAAGCTGAGGAGCTTTTAAGAAATCAAAATAATAAGGTGCTATATATGCCATGAGGGATAGCAATGCAGTACTTTCCTCCAGAGTCCCATGCACACCTTTGCAGACAATTCACCTTTTTCCCAGAACAGCTATCAGAGCCAAGTCCATGCATTGAACAGATCATGAATCCAGCCTTGCAGAGGGCAGAGAGGAGGGAGATCTGGAGGGATTGCAGCAGCTGTGAGGAGTGTATGTTAGTCCTCACAGGTGGAGTCTGACTCTCAGAAGGTGCCAGCCAATTCCAGCATCCAAAAGATGGTGAAGGGCATAGAGCAGAAGCCATATGAGGAGTATTTGAGGTCACTTGGTCTGTTCAGCTGGAGCAGACTGAGGTCAGAGCTCACAGCAGTTCTGCAGCTTCTTCACGAGGGGAAGAGCAGGGGCAGCTCTGATCCCTGCTCTGTGTGACAGGGACAGGAGCTGGGAATGGCTGGAGCTGGGTCAGGGAGGGTCAGACAGGATATCAGGGAAAGGTTCTTCCCCCAGAGGGTGCTGGGCACTGCACAGGCTCCCCAGGGAATGGTCACAGCCCCAAGGCTGCCAGAGCTCCAGGAGTGTTTGGACAACGCTCTCAGGGATGCTCAGGGTGGGATTGTTGGGGTGTCTGTGCAGGGAGAGGAGCTGGGATGGATGATCCTTGTGGATCCAACACAGGATAGTCTCCAGTTTTGATTCTGTGAGCTCACTACAATTTCCACCTCTGTGTATGCCAAGGCACACCCCATGTTTTGATGCCTGCAGTGCTGCTGAATCTCTTCTCAGTCCCAACCAGCACCAGCACAAGCCTCAGTCCACAGTTCCCCACCAAAAGGATTTGGCAGTGTGCACACCCTGAAGTTTTAGGTCAAACACACCATTCCCACATTCCTTGCAACTCCCCTTTGGTTCCAGGCTTTGTGGAATTTGTGGCAGGAGTACACCAGCTGTTTATGGACCACAGTGGATGGCTGCATAAAGATAAATCACATAGAGCTTCCTTTGTCTCCCATACATACCAGGCTTTAAAAAAAATCCACTAAAACATACTAACACATCATGAATTTGGGATTTTAGGAGTATTGGGGATTATTATGTTCATGCTCTTCACTCACTGACTTCCACAACATCTCAATAATCTGGACCTCTTACTGAAACCTCTCTATGATCACTCATTGATCTTTTCACTTTTTCCCAAGCACTTTGGTTGTACTGGAAATATTTTTAAATTATTAATATACTTGACTTAAAGTTGCCTTTCTGCTTACTTCAATGACTTTTAAATCTGTCCCTGAATTGCCCTTGGAAATATACTTGCAGTGAGAGGGTGACTGAAGGAAACAGCCGTGCTGGTCTGAACATCTGTGAGATGGGAGTGAAAAGAGAAAAAAGTTCAAGTTGCCCCTCCTAAAAAAAGTGACAGATGTGAGTAAGAGGTACCACTCATGAGACACCTCTGTGGAGTAAACATTTTGGAATAATATTCCAGGCAACAACTACAGAGGCTCTAACAACAGATTGACCAGCCATTTATTACATCTCAAACAAAATGACTCAAAGGAAAATGTTCCAAACAGGCACCACTGGGCATTTGACTCAGCTCAAGCAGTGTTTTAACTATTTCTTTGCCACACAGCATGCATGTGCCTCCTGTAACCTGTGCCCTTCTACACATGCACAGCACATCTGACTAGTTTTTCCACCAATTTTCTAAAGCCTTTAGCCATCACAGGGTGCTGTTGTTTCCTCTCAGTGTGGGATGTCAGGTCAAAACAAATTATTTAGCTATTTTAAACTTTTTCTTATTTTGTTTCTTTTCTTTCTTTTTCCCCTTTCTTAAATAACATTAGCATTCTGGGTTAGCTGAAGGACTAAAACCTGGTTTTAATTTAAATATAAATAAAACCAGAAGTGACTGTGTGATTGTACTAAAAATAAATTGTTTTCTTTTCTAAATGTTTCACTGATCTTAAAATTGGGGGAGGAGGGAAAAGGGACAGGATGTCCAAATTTTTTTTAGTCTGAGGGTGCCTCAAATCTGTGGCATTCTGTCTCTAGAGAAGCAGGTCGTTTCTGAGATACCATCACTTTATCTGGAAATGTATTTACCACACTTTACCAGCACATTTATTCAGAATGTGGCTCAGAGACCATGAGGGGAAATCACACACTGTTAAGAGAGAGCATTCTTGAGCGAGCCCCAGTTATGGCAAATTCAGCAGCAGAAAAAGAAGCTGTGGCGAGCGCAGTTACTGAAATTTTCCAAATAAATAAAGCAAACAAGTTGCTCCAGGAACAAACTTGTACCTATATGATTTATAACAGCAGGAGTTGGGCCATGAAGGCAAGATGAACCCGATGAACCAGCAGTGCCAGGCCACCCGTGGGCTGCAGGGCTCGTAACCAGCCCGTGACAGCCGGGACAGACCTCATCTGCTCCGAGGTGTGTGTGGCTTCTAGCAGTGCTCAGCAGCTTCTACTGGCTTGCAGGCTGCTGATGAGCTCCAACGTGGGCTAGTATCAACAGGGAAAAATATAGGGATCCTATTTACAGCCTGCTGGCAGCAGATAGGTAAAAAAAAAAAAAAAAAAAAAAAAAAAAAAAAGCTCTTCTCCAAAATCAACGTTTGCTTTACTGAGGGCCTCCTTAGGTGTACATTGGAAACAATTCTGTCTGTCTTCCACCACAGTTCAGTCACCCTACAGTTTGGTGTGCCAGCCAGTAGTAGTTAGCAGTCCAGAATCAACAGGTTTCTGCTGTTGAGCACTACCAGACCATATTGGCCAAAAGCAAATGGAAAATGTTAAATCTGACATAGCACCTGATGAATAGTGATAAAGAACAAAAAGTAAAGTAGGGACTGTGGGCACCTTGGCTCTTTTTTACCCTATTTGTGGCATGACACACTGGCCCACACCTCTGATGTGAAGAGTGTTTCAGCAGCAGGACTCTTCCCCTGCAGCATAAACCAGCCCCTCCCCTCATTCATTCTCAGCCTCTCTAAGCTCAAAGGATGCCACAGCACTGATTGTCAGTGCTGTCACTGTCACCCTGTGCAGTCATTTCATCCCAGGCAAAGCTGCTAAAAATAAAATCAGTGTGAACTCTCAGTCAATGTCCTTTGATAGCAGAAACTTTACCCCTGCTGCTCAAAACCATGGCTGGCCATCTGAGAAATAGGGAGAAGTGCAGTCTCTGAGGACAGGTTGAAAGCAGCACCTGTGTACTTTGGCTCCTTTCTGATTAACCTGTCTGCATGTAGTTCTCTGTGCCTGCACCTCTGCACATGAATTTTTCAATGTGAGGGGCTCTCACATCCACAAAATGTGTGTTACTAACAGTTGGCATTCTGATTCAAGGTTAAAATAATTTCTCTTCTGTTTAAGTCAAGCTATGGGGTTCAAACACTACATACTCCATGTCCATTCTGACCTAATTCTTTGGATTCTAATTGAAAGGTAATATTAAGGCCCTTGTTAAGGGGTATAAGTTTTTTCTCAACAAGTCAGTGGAGTGATCATTCAGAACCACAAACTGTGTGGTGTTAGATTTCTGCAGATGCAGATGCTCCTCAGACGCTGCATTCTGTGACAGAGGGTTTTGTGCAGGCATGGCAATCTCTGTGTTTGCTAGCACAGCCCCACAGCAGCAGAGCACTGAGAGCCAAAGAGCTCTGACACTGCTGGAGATGGAGCTGGTGGGTGAGGGTCCCTGGAATGAAACAGGGGATGGGTTTCTGGAGCTGGCCATGAAGCCAGGCAGCCCCAGGCAGTGAAGGCAAGGATGGACTTTTATCAACGTGATTTCATTGGAAGCAGAAGGAAGAACTGTTTCTTGCTACATAAAAGCCCTTTTCTAGCTTTAGCTCCCCTGCTGCACAGACTTGTCTGGGGCCAATGGATAAAAGTGCCATCCCAGAGACTGAAGCCAAAGGGACTTTGCACAGCTCTGCCCCCAGGTAGAGCTGACTGCAAGATCAGGCTGCAAGCATGGAAGGGCTTTTGTGCCACTGGACACAAACCTGGAACTCCAGTCCCTGGAGCAAGGAGCAACCCATGCAGTGAAAGCTGACTACAGGAGGAGAGCTTGGAAAAACTCTTCCCTTCCAGTGCCACCAAAGTAGCAAAACTGTGCACCAGTGGATAGAGATGCTGCATTGCTGAAATAGTCATTTCACCTCCAGCTAGCTGGTGGCACTGCACACACCTTCCCTTGGTGTTGTGCTAACAAACATCACACTCCTCAGGGCCTGACCTTCTCCAGCTGGCCAGCTCTGCCAGGGCTTCGTTTTAGTGCCTGGCACACACTTCCACGGGCCACACCGGAGCAGGCAGCTAAAACAGGCTTTTTTCTCCTCAAAAAGAGAAGAATGATTTGTTGCAAATCATTCCAGCAATACCAGAACCCCTTTTCCTACCCACTCCCATGTCTTACTGAAAGGAATGTGCATGGTTGTTATACCGATTCCACGTTGTCACAGTCAGATCCTGAAAAGAGAGTGAAATGTGCTTTTCCACATAATTTACTGTTTCCCTGTGATTCATGAAGCCTCTTTTTCACATGGATAATTGGTCACTTCTTGTTTATTTATCACCATGGTACACAGCTCCTAGCAAGCCAAAAAAATAGGGGCAAAACTAACATTTAATCATTAGAGCCACATGCAACCTTCCCCCCACCCTCACTCCCAACTCTTTGCTTTTTACCTCCTCCCATAAAAAGAAGGCACCGATTTTTTATGAAGGAAATAATTCCTAAAAAAAAAAAAAAAAAAAAAAAAAAAAAAAAAAATCCCAACAGTTTTACCTTCCTTAGTACTCATTAGCATTTTTTCTCCGTGCTTATTTTATGTTTCACATTTTCCAGTGAAAAGAAAACAACTGAAGAGTCCCCTACAAACAAAGTGAGAAGGTGGAGAAGGAGGAATGTTCTAAGTGCATGGCTGCTGGGAATGCCAGCTTTCCAAGTACAAATTTCTTTATTTCTCAGGGGGGAATATAGTCAAGACATCACTTACCAATGGTCACCTGAATTAGAAAGCACCTCAGCATGTTCTCAGAATAGCATTTCAGATTCTAGACACTTTAATGACACTTAGTTTTTACAGTGCAGTAAACTGAGGTACAAACTAATTTATTTACAGTGACTACTCAGTGAGTCACTGCTTAAGTAGCTCTGCAGTCAAGTTTTGATTTGCAAAACTCCTCCTCTGCCTTCAACTACAGCTTCTTAAACACACATGCTTAGCTCAATGTGACAACATCTGTGATGGGTAAGTGTGGATTTCCATGTGTGTGTGGATATTGGTGCTTCCTGCTTGCAAAGCTGAGGACCACCCTGTGCAGTATTTTGACAATATGAAAAAGAAAAAAAAAAAAAAATCAGACAATTTGTCTTGACAGCATCATACCATGGCAAGCCAAAAACACATCAGAAAACAGCAGTCAGCAGGGACACTTAGCAGCATAGGAAAAAAACATATTGGCTTAAGACTGGCTATCAATCCAGCCCAGCAGGTCGTGTGATTCTACAGAATGAATGCAAAAAAACTGAATGCAAAAGAAAAGAGAATACTTGTTGTTGAGAATATATGAGGACATTAATCTCCTTTTTACCACAAACCCAGAGCAAATCAGGTTTTAAGGCTGGAGAAAAAAAAACAAAAGCTGAGTGGTTTTTACCTCATATAGACATGAGGCAAAACCAAAGCCTCAAGATCTGATCTTGTTAAAAAAACAGAAGGGTGACCTGTGACGTTTTTGTTTTCCTTTTTTTTGGCAGCCAGGTAGAAACAGGAGGGAGTGAAACTTTTGTGAGTGTTGGGGGTTAGGACATAGGAGGAGAGAAGAGTACAAAGGGGAGAGAAAAACAACTGCTCAGAGTTGACTTTTCTGATTCAAATACACCTTAGCAGCACTCAGTGGAAAGCAGACTCAGAAGTGGAAAGAATTTCTGGATCCAGATCAAGACAGCAGAAATATCTTAATCTTTGCTGGGCCATAATCTCCTGAGAAGGCTTGTGAGAATTTGATCCTGTCATTCCCAAACTAGAATCTTAAAACTGATTTGGACCAGAACTACACTTGGTTTGAAAATATTATGACTTCTTCCTGTGGAAAAAAAAAAAAAAAAAGAAAAAAAAGGAACAAAAATGGAAAATAATTCAGCCAAACCCAAAGTGCATGGACTCATTACAAGCTCAGGAAATCAACTCTATTTAAATCTCTTTCAGCACCACTCTCCAGCTTTAATAGTGCGTGTGTGGAAGCAAACATTACACAGAAGTTCATCCTGGTCTCTGCCTCCCCCTCCACACCCCAACCCGAGCCCTGTATCTCAATGGTCACTGTTTGTATTTCCTTTCTGATTACCCTTGTCAAGCCTTTCTCCCACTAACCACCATTTTCATTCTTTTTGGTCCTTCTCTCTCTGAGGTTTCTGAGAATGGCATCCTTGCACTCGTGTTCAGTCCCCTCCCTGCTCTGCTGACTTCTCTGGTGCCAGCCCCCAGTGCTGCCTGCTCCTTATGAGCTGCTTTGCTGTTCCCTTATTTTGTCTTCTCTCATCCAGTATTCTGACCTTCATATCTCAATGTTGGCCAAGTTCACCCAACTCTCTGTTTGCTGCTCTCTCACCGGGACCCTCATCAGGAAATGTGTGCTGAGAGAGGAAGGACTTGGGAAGAAGGAGCAGTGGTACTGCTCTGCCCTGGCACTGGCACTGGCACTGGCACTGGCACTGCATGCCAACCTCTTCCTCTAGGCTATGCCCTTTCTCCCTCCTTGGCAGTAGAACAACAGTGTGAGACGAGGAAAGGGCTGTGGGAGAGTTTTTCCAGGTTTTCCATACCTGTTGACACCACTGGAGTGGGGATCCACTTAAAGGAGCTGTCACTGAGGCTCCAGTGTCAGGGCATGTCAGGGCTGTCCTTGGCTGGCTCTGGATCCCCACCCAGCTGCTTGCTCACTGTCCTTCCTCAACAGAACAGAGGCAGAAAAGCAAAAAGAAAAATCTCATGGGCCAAGGTACAGGGAGCTCAACTTACCACCAACAAAACAGGTTCGTCTTGGGGAAAATGAATTTAATTTGGTGCCAATTAAAATTGAGTTGGATGGTGAGAAACAAATGTAAAGTTAGAAAAACTTCTCTTCCTGGCCTGTTTTTATTTTCCCCCCAGGCTCAAATTTGCCTGTGGGGACACACAGGCTGTGTCTGGCACAAGGCAACCTCTGTGTTCCCCTTCACCAAAACCTTGACACCAACACCCAGTACAGTATGTATTTTATTATTTATTTTATTATTATAAAGGTCCAGGTTCCAGCATCAACAAGTTCACCTTTTGTTCTGAATCAGCTCTAACTTCTGCAGGTGGATTCACTAATCTATTCCTCTGCATGTTGCTGTAAAGTTTGAGGAGAATTTTTAGAATTGCAAATGAGTAAGAGCTTTCATATTTGTTTCTTTTCAAAGAGTACCAGTATGTTTCTTATTTTAGTTATAAATGTAAAGCCTTGTTATTTTAATTTCATGCTTAGCACAGTTTTTGCCTGTTCCATTTTTTAGCCTTGGACTGTCTTTATGTTTAGGCAAATTTTTCTTGGATGTTAATTTCTCTTTAGTGTTTGATACTACTTTCATTAGGGAAATAAACAATTTTAACTAGTCCTGAAAGTTGATAGCCCCTGTATACAATAACTCAAAATCACTTTTTTGCAATAATTGCTTTTTTCCTGCTTGACAGGTAACTCTCAGATACTGAATTCACTTTGAAATTAGCAGACTTCATACACGAGTAGAATCCACATGGCTTTTATCACATTATCACAGTACTATCACAGCAATCCATGGTTTCATCTGGAAGTGGTGAAAACACCTTTCCCAGGAAACACTAAAACCCTGATTATTCTGAGCACGTTTACCTAGTTGTTTTTTAATTTTCCTCTAAGTTAAGGATGATGAGCCATTTGCTCCACCTTTCTTTTGCTCTGTGCAGTGCTGGTCTCCTTGGGAAATGCATAGCAGCAGATCTACTTCAAAGGACAATAAAAATTACTCTCCAGCAAGGCCATTTATTCATGTTTTCCATTATCTTACATGTGAAATATTGCAGCATTGGAAAAAAGAGTATTCATATTTCACATTAATAACTCAGTCTTAGTCCAGTATTAAATCATTATTTACTTACAGTACTAAATTAAATCTTCTTACACTGCTGATGAATGATTATTCTTCCACATTTTTTCCCTTTTTTCCATTGAAAGACATAAGCTACCTTTTGGTATTGATTTATAAAATGAGAAACAGTAATTTTCTGCTACTTTTCCAGTAAATTCAGGGTGTGAATTGCACACTCTGTGTGCTCTAATGGGTCAAAGACTTTGCTTTAATGAACTTTAGGGGGACACAATAAGCTTTGAAAATTTCTGTCTGTGTCTGCTGAGGACCTGTGGTTAGCCAATTTTATTTATGCTCTTTGTTTTAACCCTTGTTTAGATACCCATGTGGTAAACAACAGGGGAAAGGATTACTGCTTTTCCTCAGCAGTACCAAGCTTTCCTTCTATTCATTTTTGCAATCATATTTGAAATGCAATTGCTGAGATTTAAGTCCTGCAAATAGATGTTTTGACCACTCTATCTCTGCACATATTATCTTGTATAGTGTGCTGGAATGAGGCAAGAGTTGGAATTTCTAATGTGAAGAAACCTTCCTGTAAACAGCACCACTGACAGAAATCTGACATGTGGAGCACACGTCAGCTCCCACATCTTTGTCTTATCTGCATCCAAGCTGCCTAGCAGCCTGTCAGCTTTGTATGGAATGAGCCAAATAATGTGGGAGTGGTTTATTCGGGGTCTGCATGGTTTTATTCACATTTGTGGCCGACCATCAACAGGAGTTAGTGAGGACTCCACACTCAAAACACAGAGGCTACTGCTCTGGGAGATGCAGCTGGTCAATTTTTTACACAAAGCCCCTCTGTTTTATTTGTATCCTACAGCAGTGACATTTGTGACATTTTCTTCTGCATAATCTTAATACTGAGAGTTTTGAAGTTATATGATATAGGACAACTTAAGGGAGTGGCACAATGCCTACACTGTCTCAGTTCATCAGAAGACTCTAGGATCCCAAATGAAGATCCTGTTAGTGGAAAGCCACTTTGCAAATCAGCCCCAAGCCATCACCCTGAGGGGCAAGTGAAGTTATGACCACATAACTGAAGTTAATAGCAGGACAGGAGAAGCAGGACAGAAGTACCCCTGGTGTAGCCATGGCTGGAATTTATAATATTTGATGTTTTCTTTAATACCATACTTCTTGGTATGGTATTTTCCCCATAAAGAGGAAAAAAGACTTTCCAGCACTTGCATTTCCAGTGGAAAGCTTGAATGTTAAGGAGTTCAAAATCACAAAGCACAATAAAAAAAGCATGATTATTTATTATTGAAATTACTAAAGCCACTCTATGACTTTTAAAAATACATTAAGATCTTGGCATATTTGATGATAATGTTTAACTAGGATTTTCTAGCATTGTCGAGCATGTATGTATTGGGCCACTAGTTTACAGGCCATTTAATGAGAGGAAAATACAAGGTAGAAAATGGGCAACTCCTCAAACCTGTCAAAAGAGCTCCACACACCACATTGCTGCCAAATCTGAACCTAAAGTTGAATGATATATTACACCATTTCTGCAAAAACCCTAAATTCCTAAGTTGGGGAGGAAGTATTGTGTCCCATCAGCCCATTTTAAGCATTAAGGACAAAAGGACTCATGTTTGAAGATATGCAGTAAGATCCACACTCTACCTATCACTAGAAGAATGCCAAAAGTTTTGCAGTACTGACAACCACCTCCTTCCCTATGCAAAGGCATATCAGAAATATCATTAATAAAAAAGAACAGAAAATTCAAGTTCTTTCCAAGTTTTCTTTCAGTACAGTATCTGAAGGGAGTTTAACACAATGCACAAGAGGCAGCTACAGAAAATTCATCATTAAAAGGCCAAGACAGTAGCATAGCATGTCAGGATCCACTGCTGAGTACCAGATGTATCCTCACTGTGCAAGTGGAAAAAACATTTCCCTCCAAGACTCAGAACACCATAATCTATGTTAAGTAGGGGAGTTCCCCCTGCAAATTTGGAGTACAATGACAGATTTGGCTAGAGAAGTTGACAGGATGGTGTCTTTGCAGATGGAAGCACCATGTTTCCGGCTGGACTCCAGGCTGTAATACTTTCAATGTTTTTTTTCATCAGAGTCCTTTCTAAGGGCGGTATAGCTGACTTCCCCCCAAAGCTCCATTGTGAAGAAGGCAAGGCATTAGCTAGAAACAATGAGCAAAGTTCCAGCCTTGCTATTTAACAGCAGGAGTAAAATCCACTAGCAAACTTTGACTTGCAAAATCAGCAAACACATCTGTTCTGGTTGATTTCAGGACGCTTTCGTAACTGTATGTATTCTTTTCAGACTGTGAGAAACATGACTGACCAACAGGCTTTCTTGATTAATAAAACCAAACCAGTTCATTTTTGCCTTCTTTAACAGAAAAATGTATTCATTTCATGGAGCTCAACAACAAAGTCTTCAAAGAGTGGGTCAGCTCTTGCTATAATGTAGAAAACCTTTTTTAAAGTTGTTAACTGGCTTGTCCTGGACATGGTTGTTACTAAATTTTGCATAACACCAAGAGGATATGAGGAATATAAAAGACTTTAATCCACTTAACAGTTTAACCAAGAGGAAAAATTTGATCAAAACATGTAATTACTAAAGAAAACTGTATGATTCCCCTGTGAAAACCAGCACAAATCTCTGAATGCTTATGTTTCAAAACAAATATTAGCATTTGGTTCCAACATACAATCAGTCAATCAGTCAATCAATCAATCATTCAATCAATCAATCAATCAATCAATCATCCATTTATATCTTTCTTAAATATTGTGGAGAATGACTGTGTCATCCCTGCCTTCAACTCACCTGTTTGAAAAATTTGTTGAAGAAAAGTTGTGTTGAAAGTGTGCACATACACTGTGACTATGACATTTATATCACATATATATTTATATCACAACTTGAAGCTCACACTGCTGGTGATAATCTCTGTTCTTCTGAGTAGTCTTGTCATTCCTGTGCAACCATCAGTCCTTTCTGCACTTGCTGTCTGGAGCTTACAGAAATTTTTGTTCCAATCTCTGCAAGTGAAAAATTATTTAATCCAAGAAGCAAACACATTTCTGATTCCCAAGAAGATGATTAGATGATAGATTATCTTTGGACACAACATCTGGATCCTCTTCCATTTTATTTGGCTGACACTTAAAGACTTCTCCATTGTGTATATAACTTTGTTTTTAATACTAGTGTGGCAATCAAGCAGGAATATGTTCATCATCCTGATTCAGTCATATCCCCAACAAGCTCCAGAAAAGCTCCTAAAACATTCTGCTCAGGATGCTCAGGAAACACTGACATTTGTCAGACTAATGTATTTGGGTGTCAACACATCAACGTTGCAATGCTTCCAAGTTTTAAAAAGCATCAACTTATATTTTAACATTTGCTTTAATTTAATTTTAATTAATTTAAATTTTATTTTAATTAATTTAAATTTTATTTTATTTTGGGGTTTTGGGTGTAATTTTGAAGTACACATTCTCATGTCATATTATTTTCTGAGATGAGACCTTCTTAGCAGCAGTAGAGTAATAATGAGACACAAGTTTTTCCCTCACCACAAATAGCTAATCCCCCTTCTCCAGGACACCACCAGCAGAACAAGTGCTGACATTTTCTTCAAAGAGCTGATCACAAAAAGTTTCTTTTTAACTGCAGAGAGGCATTTGATGACCATCAATGGACCATTGCTGAAAAAAGAATGCCATTTACTTTGGCTTTTGAGAAAAGAAAAAATATTTTATCTTGAAGGAAGAGAACAAATGTCAGTGATTTGACTTCTGATAATGTTCTATACCTCTTACTATAGACTCATTATCAAATCTGGGGGAAAAAAA
The DNA here is from genome assembly GCF_029582105.1 of Oenanthe melanoleuca. Lineage (NCBI taxonomy): Eukaryota > Metazoa > Chordata > Aves > Passeriformes > Muscicapidae > Oenanthe > Oenanthe melanoleuca. The sequence continues at coordinate 9,851,275 of NC_079334.1, forward strand.
AGGAGACAAATTTGTAACATTTTGTTGGGAATCATATTTTTAGGATATGTGTATTAATAAACATCTCATTGTTTTACAAGTGTTCACTGCTACACTGATTAAAATAGTTATCTGAAAGGAAAGAATAGTTTGAGTGTCTATTTAGTAATAGACACAATAGCATTGTATTATTCATTCTGGACAATGGAAAGCATCTAAAAAATGCTGGTTGTGTAAGTCTGAAATGTGAGGAATTACAGGCAAAATAAGGAAATGTGAATCTCTGATGATTATTTAAATGGTTATAATTGCATGGATAAAATATCAATATCACATCTACTACAGAAAAAATATTGTTACTATCATTGCTGCTATCACAGGATAATAACTATAATTATAGTTATTATCACAAGAATATGTATCACTGAAAGGTGAAAAAAATACAAAACCTGAGCAACTCAGCAAACACAAAACTTGACAGTGCAACTTGGGTGGTTTTTTGTGTGATGTTCTACTGTCCAAATATGACTCTAATTCAGCAGCAGGATTATTTGTTGTTTTATGTGGGCTTTAAAATTAATAAACAAGGAAAACAATGGTAGCAGATGAATTTTCTTGAAGCCTCAGAAGAACAGAACAGAGCACAGAAAAGAAAACATTTTTTTTGTCAGTTCCTGCAAGAACATTAAATTGAAGGCATGAATTGTACCCATGTAAAAAGTGTCTTCCAGTCGAGTGTTTCTTCAGCACATTTATGGACCATTGATGAATAAAGAATTCCACAGATGTTATAAAATATTCCTATACATCATTCAGGATATCCATGTTAAAAAAAAAAAAAAAAAATTAAGACAAGCTCATCCACACATTAAGTCACTCCTGCAATGGAGTTTAAGGTACCTAAACTAAGTCAATTTGATAACTGCAATGACACTTATGATCTAAAAGTAAGTATAAATTATATGAGTCCCCCTGATAAAAAATTTATATTGGTGGCTAATTCCTTCCAGGAAACAAGACAAAATCTTATCACATGTTCCCTTCATCCAAGGGGTAGGGAAAAATCTGTAAGCTCAAACATGGGCATGGGAAATAGAGGAAGAGCAGGGTCTGAGTATTGTAGAGGAGATTTGGTGTGAAAAGGAATTAGGCTCTCTAAGGTCATGTCTGCATGGATAATTTCAGACAGTCAGGAATTAGCCTCGCCATTTACTGAGCTGGCAGGACATGACACACTTCTGGTCAGAAGCCAACATAAAGATGCACAAAAAATTCAAAATACTAAAGTGATCTCAGCCTCTGGAATGACTACTGCTTTTTCTTTGTCCTGCCACCTAATGATGGAGTGAAGGAATTCAATGGTTCAAGGAATTCAAGGGTATTTTTTTCAATGAGATTCTTACACAAGGCAAAAATTCAAATATTCCCGTATCTTAAGTATTGTCAGTATACAAAAACATGTTGCCCATTATTCCCTTTTGTGCATGACTTGCACACATGTGGTCTCAGAGCCAATCTAGAATCCTGTAGTGGAAGCAGATAAGGAGCCAGAAATATATATACAGAAATATAACACAGATGTGTTGGCCTGTATGATGCCACAATATTCAGTATTAACTCTGTGTAAACGATTGGCTGCAAATCACACAAATAACATGGTCTAGAACTGCTCAGTTCTAGACCATGAAGTAAAAGTGTTAAAATAGAGTGGGTCTGACTAACACCAAGGCATTTAAACACTGGGTCTACTGTTGCCCTGTTTTTTAAGTCACTTCTAATACACACAACAGACTGTCCAACCCATGTCTTTATATAGCAAAATTTATGGTTTATTTTAAATATGAAGTATATGACCATATAGATAAAATGTTTATTATATGAGCTTTGTTGATGTTCTAGTTCTTGCATTTTGATTCTGAGGATTAGTTCCAGGGTTGCTTGTTCCTCCCAGTACAGTCTCGCCAAAATTTAATGCTCCCAGCCAGGCCTCAGAGGCAGATAAAGTTCTACCCTGCAGACATACAACATGCTATTTTCTCTTTTATGTCATTATCCAGTTTGTAAGTAGGAATAAAGAAATAATTTTTAAAAATGTGGTGTTAACTTCTAGGAGACAGACTGGATTATGCAAACTTGTCCCTGGCTTGAAACTGAAAGAGAGTGGGCTCCAATTTGATATTAGGAAAGAATTCCTTTCTGTGAGGGTGGTGAGGCCCTGGCACAGGTTGCCCAGAGAAGCTGGAAGTGTCCAAGACCAGGCTGGATGGGGCTGGGAGCAACCTGGGATAGTGGAAGGTGTCCCTGCCCATGGCAGGAGCTTGGAACTGGATAATCTTCAAGGCCTCTTCCAATCCAGGCCATTCTATAATTCTATGATTCCCTTCTCCCAAATGGCTAGATAGAAATAATGAAAAATATCCCAAAGCTTTAAAGCTTTGGATGCAGTATGGAGAAGGTACAAGTTATTTTATACTGCAAAGCTCACCTACTGAATAGGTCTGGTTTTGCTGTATAAGTAGATTTCTTCTCTGAGACTTTTTTCAAATGTAGCTTCCAATCTGGTCTTGCACATCTGTGGTCTAGTCTGTAATTTTGCTTGCAGAGTAGAGAGGAAGATCAAAGGACTAAAATTGTCAGAGGTGGGGGGAAAAAAAAGTACAGTTCTCTGTGACCATCACAATATTCAAGAGCTGAAACTAAATAACACATGATCTAATGGGAAAGATGCATCACAGTTGCCAGTGAAACTGGCATCTTCATCTTACTGACTCCAATCATAACCTTCTCCAAAAAGTGCCTTTACATAGTGTTGCAAGTCATAATACAAATCTTTATTAGAAGAAGGCTGATAGACACCTAAGGCTCTGGCTTTGAAGGGAAACATTTGTATATCTTTAGTAAAAAAGGAATATTGTTTCATGTACAGTCCTAGAGCAAAACCAAGCAGTTGTTTTAGGAATCTGCTCATACCACATCTCCACAATTAAACACGCATTGTGAGAAAGCACTAGACAATCAATTTCCTTCTACAGTACCTCAACATTCAAAAAATCCTATGGGGACATCTATGTCATCTTTGGTGCAGTTACAGAGATAAAGTTTCACTGGTTTAGAAATAAAAAATGAGTAGGCAACTCGTTAACACTAAAGGATTTTCTTATCTGCCAGAAAAAATGGAAACTGATCAGCCAATCAAGTATCAAATAGAAGATTGAATTTTAATTCATTTGCAGGATAAGGTCATCATCTAGTAAAACCTGTTTACTTCTTCAGTGAACTTTTGTGTATACAAAAGACAAAATCTTTGGGCTTGATTACAAAAATGAAGTGTGGAAAAAGATTTAAATAAAATCCTTAACTTTCTGCAATACATATTTCATACTGCCAAATACATATGCAACCATTTGGTGCTCCTTATTACTATAAGAAAACAATTTATGAAAAGTGCTGATGAAAAAAAATCAGCTAAACAAAAAAAAACAAAAACAAAAAAAAACAAAAACAAAAAAAACCAAAACAAACCCAAAACACCTCCAAAGAATAAGAGCCACACTTAAAAAATGTCCATAAGCTCACCATAAGAGAGATCATTCTTAGTTTATTTGCATACCTAAGCATGAACACTTATTTTCCCCTATTTCATTCAGAGCTCTTCTACACCTAAGGCCCCAGTTCTACAATCAATAGAGTGTAGGCACAGAAATTCCACTCCATCTGCTGTTAGCAAGACTAGAAAGACCTATGAATGATCCAAAGTCCAATAATGTCAGTGGGGAGTTTTTCTATTTCCTTCCATGCACTTAGAAAGGGCATGTGAGGTCAGCAAGCTGCACTCCTTATTCTGTCAGAAATTCCACTGAGGCAGTGCAGTATCAGTCTCCACATAATTACATACATCTTCTTCCTGAAACTGAGGTCAGTCACATTAATCGTAATTTCATGAGCAAATGACTTTTGGAATTCAACTAGCTCTATAAAACAGAAATAAAATACACACTATACATTGGTCATGGCAATGTTTTTGCATCACCCTAATCAGATGCACTGTTTAGTTTGTAAATTTTTCTCTTCCTAGAGCTGGATTTGTTTATAAATGACTTAAGAAATGCCTGACAACACTCTTATGTTTCAGTACTGATTCTTCTGTTATACATGAAAAGAAGTTAGAAATACTAAGCAACTCAGGCTCACCTGAGGCAATGGACTTGGGCAGATACCTTGGAAATAGAGATGAATTTGTATCTATAACCAAGAAAATGTTCATCTACATTTTTTAAAATACCAAAAATAAGAGTGAATCACATTAACCCATGGCACCAAATTTAAAACAGACATAACTGGGAAATGTTTCCATTGTCGCTGCAATTATCTAGAACTTCAACCATGGGCTACTAGAAAATATCATGAAAGAAAAATCCTAAAGGTTTTTTTCCAAGGATCTTTTTCTCTCTCATGTTTTCTATCTGATAATAGTACTAAAATAAATAAATAAATAAAAGAACATCATCCATGAACGTTTCTACCAAGCATTTCAGATCAATCTCGATTCAATGGTACAACCCAAAAAGATTGGAATATATTCATCATTTGCTAGAATTTTTGCAGCTTCACAAATCACACTGTATCATCAGCACTGAGAATATCAGTCTCTGTTTTCCTTTGGGGCTGGCTCGTCCTTTAATAAAACATTTAACTGTTTCTGTGCACATGAAAGGAAAAGTTCCAAACTATGCAGATTTCTCTGACGGACAACTTCATCAAGCTGTTGAAATAAAAGAAAAAAAACGTCAGTCAACATTAATAAAACCTGAAAACAAATGCCAGGGTTTGTCAGCAAAAAGCCAACCATATTCAACAACAAAAATTCAATAACTAGAGAACCTAAGTAATTTCAATGTGTATAATTTAATAACATCTTTCAGTGGAGTATTTGAGTTTCTCCAAAATAAAATAAAACATACACAAGGCTAAAAGTAACTTTAAAGCTGTCAAATGCTACACAATCTATTTGAGAATGCTGAAGAGCCTAAGTGCCATACTAGGTAAATCCCCACAGAAATTACAACTGTTGCTTTTATAAAAAATACTGCTTCAGGTTTAAAGTGACCACTACATATGACTGCATATTCAAAAAATTCAAAGCCTACTTATAATTTAAATGGCAACATGTTTAAGTAGTTCCCAGAGGAAAAAGTCAACAAATTTGCTCTTTACTTTGCTTACTCCTACATTTTATTCCCTAATGCCAAACAATGTGAACTACATATATAAAACTGTATCCTTGCAGTATAGCCAATCTTCCCCACCAAAAAAGAGAAGAACACCATAGCAAGATGTGGCAGGTTATATCATATAAATGACAAAAATATGGGTTACTGAAAAGCATTTGAATTTTAAAACATTAATTAATAAATAAAATGCACTGCAAAATTCCTTCCATTTGAATGTTGAAGTTCAGATGTCAAACAAATATTATCACAAGTGAAAGATGTTTTCAATCTGACTGTCCTTTAATCAGCTCAAATTCAACTAAATACCCCTATAATGACGACACACTGTGAGAATGTCGGGAAGTGCTACAAGGCTAATATGGCATAAAAGTTATGCCACTCAAGGGAAACCAAGTAATGGAAATTTTGAAGAAGTCAGCATTTCTATCAGATTATTGTGCACAAGTTCATATGCAATGGAAAGTTGAAGATTTTTAAGAGAATATATCCTGACTCATATATCTCAGACTCACGGCTTTATTTACACCTTTCAGCAAAAACTGATCTGTTTATCAATCAGAAGTCCAGCTAATTGCTCTAACAGTCATTTGAATGCCCATTTTATTTTATAACAGATAGACTATTTTAAAAAATATCAACACAGAATGCAAGACAAGGATAGTGACAGCTTCCCACTTCACTTGAAAATGCACTCAGGATAAAGTTGCAGCACCGTGATTTAACATACAAAGGGAAAAAATTTTAGGACCCTGTGCTTTTCTGCTCCATGAATTCCTCTAATTTATGCAAAACCACATACTTAGAATATTTTGGCAATTTATTTTAACAGAGATGACTGTATCAAATCTAGTCACCCGCAGATCACACACATTTTCTAAACACCACACAATCATCAAACTCTCCTTCAGTAACAGAAGGTTAGAATCGCAGGATGGTTTGGGTTGGAAGGGACTTTAGAGATCATCCAGTTTCAACCCCCAGCCTTGGGCAGGGACACCTTCCACTATCCCAGGTTGCTCAGAGCCCCATCCCACCTTGTCTGCCTGTGTTTCTACTTCTGCAGATTTTCAGCTGTACAAAGTTTTGCATCTCTCTTCAAAAGCAGGCATTAGGGCTCCATACACAGCCTGATGAGAACTTAGCCCACTGATTTGCAACAGATTTTAAAGCAGATGTAGTTCAAATAAATGTCAGAAAGGTCTGTTCTTGATATATTCAAGTAACAGTTACTACTGACAAGAAAATGGAAGAAACAGCAAACTAATCTCTAAAGAAGATGTAAAGAAGAGTATGGAACAAATGAACAAAAAAACCCTGCTCTGTTGTGCTGGTGCATTTTCTATGATTTGAAAAGAATCTTGCCTCCTTTGTATCTTTTAGACCCAAACATTTTGCCTGGGGAAGGGTGAAGATTTTTTTTATTTTTGTGCTTGAGACCCATATTTCTTTGGGGAATGAATGGACAGTCATAGCACAGTTCACATAATACCAACTGTTGTATGTTAAGAAAGAACATGAGATACCCCTTTCTCTAATTAATATAATTATCACATTATGTCATCAGATTCTTTTGCTTCTGGTAGGTATATCAATTGGAGAAACTCAGCATGACACTGAATTTTAGTGGTTTCCTTTTACTGCATATTATATCATTATACTCCTAGACAGTTGAGCTTTGACCATGAGCTTTGGCTAAACTCTCCATTTTCTTTTCTTGCAGCCTTTCCTTGCAAATTCTGCTTTAAAGAGACCAGAGTAGCTCACCAGATGTGTGTTCTGATATGATGCTGCTCACTTTCTTTACCAAGGCTGCAATCTCACATTGTACAGGATTAAATTTATTTCACCAAGTACTAAAGTAAATGTTTAACGTGTGTAGTGATTGGCTACCAGAATTTCTTCAGGCTTGAGAAAGATTTTAAAAGTCTCAAATGAATTAAGGGGCCTTTGTTGAACTCAAGTGGTTAGTTGGTAGTCTCCATTTGTGCATTAAAAACCTTATTGCTTGTTAAAAGTTTATGTAAATGCAATAACATAAAACTTGAGAATTCAGTTCCCCCTTGTTTGCTCAGTCTAAGAATATGTATTGCCTTGAGCAGGACATTCTAAAAATCTTCCATGCTACAGTAAATGACAAAACAATCCAGAAAGACTTGGGATCTTCACATAATACAAAAAGAGAAGCAACAAATAATGCTGGCTTTGAAAATGGTACACTTGAATGTATTCAGGAGGAGAACATTCTTGTTAATGGGAAAATTGGCTTGGCTGGGAAATAAAATAAATGAAGCTTTGTTATATAATATATTGTTTAATGAACTGTTAGCAATGGAGGGAGCTTTTCTGAAGAGTGCCTCCACATTGCTGGGCTCCTGCTTGCACAGGATTTTCCCACAAAATGGGAAAATGTATAAGATATTTTAAATCTCACTTTTCCAAATAGTCTTCTCTCTATATTTTTAGGTCGTGTTCACTTCATGGAATGATCTCATTATTTAAACAAACATAAATGGACATCTGGCAAATTCAAAAATGAATGTGACTCATATGCAAATGTAATCAGTATGAATAACATATTTGGGCTGGAGCATTCTCACAACCAAACCAACCCAACTGTGTGATTCTATAGATGCTCAAAAATGCATCATGTTGGTTCAGATCTGCCAAGAAAGGGCATTTTCCTACACCATACTGTCACTGCTGTCATTGCTAGCCAATGTTTCTCTTTCATTCTATGAAATCTATTAGTTCAAAGTTCCAATTCTTTAGACTGTGTCCAGTTAGTGGAGCTTTAATTTGCTCAAAACTTTAATGCTCCAGACCTTCGTTATTTTAAGTTACTCAACAGTATCTTCTAACTCTATACTGATATTTTTTTTTTTCTTTAAGAACCAGATGTTGCCTCCCTAGGCACTTTTATGGATCCTGCTGAGAAACTGGATATATGAGATTTGGAAAAACCACTCCTTGAATTCTACTCTTTGAATTCCCACTATCCTTCAGACATTTCATTTACCAAAATATGAGCAGAGTCTTGCAGGACTCTCCAGTGCATTCAGTGCTGTTTTTTCCCCTCTCTTTAAAGCTTCAGTCCACTTCTCAGGTCTAAGTGCATCTCCATCTTCTGACCAAAGATGCCTGGATGGGGTGCCCTGTGGAGTCTCACCTCATTCATATCCACAGGATATCCACACAGGATAATATGCCATTGAGCCATGCAAGGCACAACCTGAAGGCACAAGCCCCAACAGAACTCCTGAGTGGATGCAAGAATGGACTTGGGAAATGAAAATAAAAAAATAAAAAAAATGCACTGTATTAGCACCAGAATGCTTCCACCCCCGGCTGCTCAATCCCACTTTAATCAACCCACCTTCCCCTGCATCACTGCATCACTTCAGCCACCCATAGCTCAAACCAAACCACTATTCTTAGCTCCACATTTTCCTAGATTTATTATCTTACCTTTCAAATCTTCTGTGAAATGGAAAGGAAGTCTAAATGAGTGATGCCTGTAATAGAAATTAGTTTCTTACACAAACAACTGAGCATGCTCATCCTCCATATCTTCCCCTTGCAATATCTACCTACAAATAGTTTTTTTTTCATGGCATTCATGCTTATCTTTCTCTATAAAATATTCACCAACTTTTAAATACACTTCAAATTACTAAAGAGAAATGCACTCAGAGCTAATAATTAATAATTAACTGCTGCATGTCAGAATTATACTCTTTCTAGTAACTAATAAAATAGCACAAGAAAAATATAATTTTAGGTTAAACACTGAAGGATATGAGATGAAATCCTGATCTCACCAAGTAAAGGTATATTTTGTTATTGATCTCACCATAGACTGAAGTTCACCCAGAAAAGGGAAGAAAACAAAATTAATTTTAAATATGGCTCTTCGATTTTCCTGTCCATATAAATATAAAACTGTTTAAAAGTATATTTTTCAAAATTATTTCTCAGATAATACAGCTTCCCAATACCAAATGCATATACAGCTGTAGAAACAGTAGCTACATTTATTCAAATACATATGAAAAATTTACCTGTGCTTCAAATGATAATTAGAGGATTAATGTATTCAGTAGCAGGTCAGCTCACTACTCTGGCTCTATGATAATAACAGGAGTAAAAACTGCCATCTTCTTTTTATCATGAAATTCAACAAATACAATGGCCAGAGATTTAAAAAGAGCAAAGATGTTGAGGAAGAAAGCTTTTAATTGTACTTTTATTACTGGTGTTTTTGTAGTTGAGCACACATAAAAGAAATAAATAACAAGCAATGTCATCATATTGTAATGAAGCAGAGCAGTTTCCCTAAGATGATAAAATCAGGAATAAGTTTTTGAGTCTCATTATTTTTCCAGGAAAAAGGCAAAGAGGTTTATAAATAAAATATTCCAGCAGTGATATTTATGCTTATATTCATCCATATAGGATGAAGGGCCAGTGGGGAAGACTTAGAATCCTTAAAAGTATCCTTGTTACTCAAAAAAATTCATGTTCAGGAAAAGACAGGAATATTTCAAATGCAGAGTGAGTGTTTTGGGGAATTGAAAACACAGAGAGGGATGTGTGAAGAGAATGGGTTCTGAAGGTGGGTTTAAGCAGCTGATAATAAGGCTTTCCATTTATTTAGTGTTTACAAGGAGCTGCTGCTTGGCTGTTGAGCAGGATTCATCACTAAGGCATTGCTTTGAGGTTAAATATTGACTAGCCACAGGTAATTAGTCATAGACATCAGCCTGGCATAATTTCATATTTTGAAGCATTTTTATATATTTCCTGTCTCCTCTCTGAGGAATGTTAAATAGAAAGGGGACATTTTGACACATTTGACAAAAACAATTGCAGCTTTGTTGTAATAACTGGTAAGTAATTTACCCTAGTTTATTTAGTCTTAATTTTTCTATGTATTTTTATTAATGATAAATATACTCAAGCATTGTCTATTTCCTGTTTGCAAATTAACTGATTTCAATTAGCTATTCTTCTGTATGGTTTTACATTATATAAATTTATTAACTAAAAACCTTTTATATAAAAGAAAGTAAATACAAAGTAAAGAATGATGACAGGCACACTTCAGACTATATTGATTTCAATTAGCTATTTTTCTGTATGGTTTTGTACTATATAAATTTACTAAATAAAAACCTTTCATATAAAGGAAAGTAAATACAAAGTGAAGAATGATGACAGGCACACTTCAGACTATATTTTTTGCATAACTGAGTTAAACATCTGTTGTGAAGAAAATGAATATAAGATTAAACTAACAATTCCCATTTTTACTTGGAAAGACTCTGGAATAATTTTTCATTTTATTCTATAGTTCTAACTTAGCACTGTTTGATCAACACTTAGATGGATGTGTCCATGGAGAGCAGAACACCAGTCAAAAGTGCTGCTCTGACAGATTGCTCTTCTAAATACTTTTGTACTTAATAATTAAGTACTAGAGGAACAAATTTAAGTCCCTTTGAAATCAGTGGAATCAAAAATATACATTACTTAAGTATAAGGAAGAAATTATAGTGATGCTTGATTTGTTTGTGTGTATAAATAATTTACTAAAAAATTCTGTCAGTGGCACTCCCTCCTCTGTGCAGGGACTTGCTTGACAGTGACAACATGTTAAAAATATACTGGGCTGCTCCTGGAGCAGGGAATCCAGATGTAACACAGCTTCTTGCTTAGACTCAACCATTGATGTTGCAACTGAATTTGCCTTTAGGTATTTCTGTTTATCCTAATTACATCTGTACCTAACAATAGGTAATTATTTTTTAATCATTTTGGCATCAGTCTGAGCTATAAATTATGGTTATGGTCTTTCTGAACAATAGTCTGAACTTCAATTCTAAGTGATTAAATGGCTGCATTTAAATCTGTGATACTTTCTAAATACTTTTAGAGACAAAGTATTTCAGAATAATAATGGCTTTTCATGTATGATCAAAACCTTAACTTTTTCAGGCTCCTCCTGGCTCAATTGATGGTGCAAAGCACTACTGCAGCTTAGGGTTAGGATTCCACTTTTCTGGATATTGGCCAACAAACCCAGTCCCACAGACCCTTGCAGTGTAATTAAACACTCATCAGTGTCTTCTCACTGCTTGATTGGTCAATGCTCCTCTTCAAGGAAAATTCAAAGACAAGAGGTTTGCTCTGCACAATTGCTATGTTATATAGAAAGGTTTTGTTTGGGTTTTCCCCCTCCTCCACAACTAACCCACTCCAGTGAACGAGCCTGACATGATCCTGAAAGGTTCTGCAGCTGCAGAAGTTCAGCTACATACTAATACTTTCTATTAAAACTACGGGCCCAGAACTATTTCTCAGTGCACTAACATCTTCTCGCCACAAATTCAACAGAAGGCTTTAAAAAAAATCCCTAGCACGTTAAATAGACCATACAGAAAAATTATTACCTTGAGGAACCTGCAAATCTGAGAGTTGGATGAGGAAACAATGAACTACTTCCTCTCATTTCTATAATGGATGAGAAGGAAAGCAGATCCATATGGTACATATGTGCAGCAGAGCTTATTTTAGAGTTAATCCCAGGGCAGGACATTTTTGTCTGTCCACCTGTGAATTTCTACTATTGATAACACTCACTAAGTATATAAAAATAAGGTTCTTCATGGCTGTAATTTATACAGTATCTGCTGCACATTAGAAAGCCATCAGTGTTCAAGACTCTAGGAAAGAGTGATGTTTAATTAATTATATTGCCATGTGAAAATGTTTTTTTTTCCCTTTAAATAAATAATGCTGCAACTTCTAAACCTTGAGGATTTTATGCTCTGAATTTGATCATTAAATAATACCATATGCTGGTCACATCTTTAAAATAGATTTGCTGAAGGTGGTAGTAAAACACCCTGTCAAACCTCTCAGAATCTCCACTGTCTCCCAGCTGGACCCAGGAATGTAAGAAAATACTAGCTTTTCTTCATATAAATACAAGAAATAAATTTGCTTTCAATCAAGGAAATTAGATTGATTGCAAAAATAACTAAAAACAGTTGCAGCACCTGTTCAGACTACTGTAGGAGGTGAAAAATAGGCATTTTCTAAGCCCACAAAAATAATAATAATGTACATTTATGTGCATTAGTATATGAGAAATCTCTGCAGTGACCTACCTACTTAACAGGTTACAAACATGGGGTTTTTGGACCAAATTATCTATAGACTATCCCCATACACTAAAAAAATGAATTACCACAATTGCTTCTATAACTGCTGATTGGTCCAGAAATCTGATTGTTGTGGTTTTAAGTCACAGACTCAAGATTCTTAAAACAAACATAGAGAAACACATGCAAACAGTGTCTCCAAAACCTCTGAATGACAAATGGTTAATATTTGACCCTGGCAAATGTCTGCACAGCTTCTGAAACACAATGGATTGCAGTCTTCACCAGGCAGGCACAAGCCAGGCACTGACCACAATGTGGCCAAATTCATCAAATCACTTCCTCTGATATGAAAACAGAGAACTAGAAATTTACAACAGCACCTAAAAAAAGGATTTATAAGTGACTCAAGACTGGTTTCTATCCAGGCTTGTCAGACCCTGAGTGCACACAGAAAAGCCCTTAATAGTTTTCTCCTATTCTCCAACTGTTTTAAGTAACCAAGTCAGTCTTGGGCACTATCACATCCTGATTTAATACAGCTACAAATGACTTGGCAGGGATTACACAGGGCTCCTGTGGAGCTTCATAAACCCAAATTGCCACCTCTCCAGGAAAGTGCCTGCAGACTATCAGACTATGCTTCCTGAAAAGCCCTGAGTGCAGGGCTGGGTGATAGATCTGGTATCAAAGATCTGCTTCATTTGTCAGCATGCAAATGTGCTCCAAATTAATCCACAGTAACCACGCTTGGTTAAAAGCAGAAACAATCTTCCTACGCATAAAAATTGCTATTGTTATCAAACCAAATAAAATAAATGATATCTGATGGGCTCATGTTGAGTCATGCTCACAGAACTGCCTTACAGTACCCAGATAATATCTACAGAACTGGATTAATTAAGCCTAACTGAAAAGCAAACAGCAAACACAGACATTAATGAGAACAATCTTTTCTTTGTTACTGTGAACATATATTTTGCATTATCTGTGAATAAGTATGCAAAATAGAGATAATCACTGCATCATTAATGTTTGCAGTGTATACAAACTGAAAAAAAATGCCCTAATAATGCAGATGACTGTGAAACCACAGCTGTGTGACTGCTATTGCACTGCTTCCTAAACATCTATATCTAATGTGATCCTTCAGGAACAGGAGGCTCAGCAGGAGCACAACTTCCTTGCCTCTAAGAAGGGTAACAAGTGGCTGGTAACACACACGACAGAGAATCACTGCTTTTGGCTGGGAGGTGAAAAAACTGTGTTATATGGAAAGCTGAAGCTACAAATAACATAATGAGTCAGACTGTAATTAACCTACCTAGATATCAAGGAGACTGGAGTAGCATCATGATTATCTGAAGGTTGCTGTGAAACTTTGACACTATCTGCCACAACCTATAAGGTGAAGTGTCCCTTAACAACACACTGGAGTTTGGTAAATAGAAGCAACAGGAGGAAAATCCCACCTCTTGGTTTTAAGGAACACTTGATTTAACAGCCAGGTTTTCATTTTAATGAAATTTTAAGTTGTGGCAGGATGAAACAGTACATTCTAGAAGTCATGGGCAAAGATGATATCATATGAAATACAGGTATTTTTGTAAAATTAGCATTGTAGGTTACAGTTGATGGATTCACACAAAGAAATTAAATGAGGAAAAACAGCCTGCAGCAAATCACTGATAACTTTAGCATTAAATCTGTGGCAATATACATGCATTTAGGTAAGTAATTATATATTAAGGTTCAAGGAATACAAAGTTAATGTCTTACCATTCAGAAAGAAATTTTTGAGCCCACATTTACTACTGCACTTCTTCAGTATTGAGAAGATTGAAGATAATGTTTTTTTACTGACTAGCATTTTACTGGAAAACGCGGTTTGGAGTTTGAAGCCAAGCTACTGCAGCAAAATTCAGGGCAGCTGCTGGCAAAGCAAACTCATAAAGCTGCAGCTGTGACAATGCCATCAAAGACAAAACCTCCTTGTGCAGAACACACAGAGATTGAGCACCCACGGCTCTCTGCAGGTCATCACTTACAACACCACAGGCAGGAAGATTCCAAAGGAGGAGGGAGAAATCTCCAGCAGGACACAACAATCTGCCCCACTCAACCCCAAATCCTCCCTGCAACTGGCAGCCAGCAGACTCCTGGGATGGATAGTGTATTCCCTAGAAATTCCTTTGGGTACCTGCCTATTCTGCTGCTTTTCCAGATGCAAATTTGTGTCAAAGCTTTGCTGAGAAATGACACCCAGAATCTACAACCACTTTTTCACACCGGCAATACTTTGTTTCACATTACTGAAAAAAAAAACCCAAACCAAAACAAAACCCAAAAAACCCGAAGAAACTGTTGCTTAGCAGGGTGGGGTGAGGGGAAAGGGCAAGGGAGGGAAAAATATACTTGACCAAATTATATGAGTCAGTAGCCTGCAGCTAAAGCAGAAAAATAACATATATACTTATTAACTATAAGTCATTGAAGCATCTTGCTGAATTTCTAACACATGGGTGAAGATTTGAATGCAAAAAGTAAACAGGAAACCACATCCCTTTGCTTCATCTATCTAATCTTGCTATTGCTGTAGGTAAGAAAATTTATTTCTTTACACATTTCTCTAGCTTCATAGACAACTCAATTAAGTCTCAAAATTTTGATCCCATGGCTTTGCTGCAGGAATCCAACTGCAGGAAATAATCACAGGAAAGATTCATCAAAACACATATGATATGGCCAACTTTCCCATTTACTTTTTTCAAATCAGAGTTCACCAGGAGGATAAAACCAGCAAAAGACATACCTGAAAAATAAAAAGCAAAGAAGTTGCAAGGTTTGGGGTAAAAATACCTTGAATTTTCCTGCATATAACCAACTATGAAAAGTCTCAAATAATTCCCCAGCTAAAAGAGTAAGTAGATAAAACTACTGAGATTCAAGCATCTCTACAAAAAAGGACTTGGGTGTAAATGAGAAGCAGCACAAGGAACTCAAACAAACCCTGAACTATGAATGTTCTTCAGCTGTAGGAAAACACAGCTCAGAACAGAATAAACCATCCTTATACACAAACTTATCTACTCATTTTATTTGTGCAGTGAACAAGAGAGAAAAAAATTGCCCTCAAAACTCCACAGCCAAGACAATCTGCCAAGTAATGTGACTTTGTGGTGGCTCTGTATTTACTCTGGGCTTATCTTATCCTGGTACATGGACAGAGAAATTCTACAGAGCACTTCGTGAAAACAACAGTGATTTCTGGATCTTCACAGCACAAACACAGAGACCACAAAACTGCCCCTGCATTTCATGGAAATGATGGAGAATAGAGCCTTCTCTATTCTGTCCCTTTCCCTTTGGGCCTCAACTCCAGTGTAATTAAAATGGTATCATAATAATCTAGGGATGGAAGGGACAGTGACCCAACCTCTGATAACTGCACTGGGAACTCATAATAAAATCAGAGTGGAACAATTGCCTCTTCTCTTTTGCAATCTGGCAGCCTTGCAGGTGCATGCCAAAATGCCTTTGCTGAGCACGGCCATCATTAACTTTCTAAAACACTTCAGGATCCCCTTGGTGCTAAGAGGTACAGCAGGGACTTGGAAAAAGCAAAGAAGTTGACCTATGACTAAGAAAATAAAACTGCAGATGATATTCTCAGCCTTAATTAATCCAAGTGATCATATTGAACTGATTAAACTTTCCATCTAGTACAAAGCAATGTGGATTACACTAACTTAAAGATCAAATTTATAACTGCTGTTATGCTACAAATATACCAAATAAATTTATGAGTTGAACATACTCATAAATTCTGAATTAAGAAAAGACAGTGAAATACAAATCTACTTACAAGCATATAGATGAATTTGAAAGACAGCAAATAATTAAGGTTTTATTTTAATAGGAATGACAAAAAATCCCCAAAGTCCTCCTCCTCCTCCTCAAAACATTCACTTATTCAGTCTAAAAGAATATTAAAAGTTTGACCTTCAAAATTCACCTGACCTAACTTTCTCACTAGGATGGCAAGATAAGGGTATTCATGTTAATTTGCACACATGGATGGATAGATTTTTCTAGGCTTTGTTGTTCTTCTTCTTCTTTTTTTTTTTTTTTCTTAAATTACCTACTCCTGGTTTATCAAAAGGTCCCTTGAAAATGCCCATGGGCAAGAGTCACAAGCTGCACTAAAAATGCTTAATCTCACATATCTAACCAAGAACTTTGGATTTTTTTCTCTGCTCAGTATCAAAACATTTTGTGAGCATCATATAAAACACAAAACAACCAATCTTCAAACAGATGATCTGGTTACAATTCCCACATTTGCAGAAGTACAGCATGAAATTCTGACACTGAGGGATAAATCAGGAGTAACACAGGAGAGCTTCACTTACAGGGGGCCAGAGGTGTGTAGGGATGCCTTGCTTCCTCCCATCACACACAGCCTTCCTAATGGGCAACAGAGATTTTGGGAGCCTCCTCTGCCTTCTTGTCAAATACTTGCACAACAGAGGGACCCTGGATGACAGATCTTGCCTTTCCCTGGACCTCAGCTGTTGCCTAATCACCTGGTGATGAGGACACCACACCACTCTCCAGTGATAGATAGATTTGGGGTGACATTGGTGCAGTGCACACTGCAAGTCTTTATGCCTGTGAATATACCCACAGAGCCAGCTCAATAATTATGTGTTTGCAGAGCAAATCCAAAGTTACTCTTACAGTAATTAAGATGATACACATTGGATTAAAAACACAATACATCTCAATCACAAGAGTAGCTTTGAAATAGTGTAGTATCAGTCATCTCATTGCTGAACATTATAATTCATCCTGTTATTTTTTTCTCTCTTTGGCTTTGATAGCATAATATTTTCTCAGTAATAATACCACTTGATTTCAGTTTCAGCTGGAATCTCGCCTGACTAAAGAGTACAGGCATAATCTCAGTCTTTGTAGATTTATACACTGTGGCACAAAAGGATATATGAAACAGTTTTAACTTAAGTAAAGAATTTCAAACTCTGGAAATTTTATGCTAAAGTAATAGCAAGAAAACCCTACAATAGGCTGTGTATGTAGTTTCAACTAAATTGCTTTCATCAGCATAAATGATCACTCAAAGAGTTTAAAAATTATAATGTTGGTTATTTAACAATTTCCTTTGTATTTCAACGAAACTAAATGACAGAGAATTGTATTTTTTCCCCTTTCCATTTGTTAAAGACAGAGCACTACAATTTCCAGGAAATTAAAAATTCTCTTGAATGCACAATGCTTTGCTATTGAAAAGTGGCAGAAAAATGTCAAAATGTTCTCTGAAGAATAATGCCTGTTAGGATCAATTGATAGAAATACTATATTCCTTCACAGGAGACTACAACTTCCTCTTCATATTTAGAAGCAATAATTTTAAAGCTTATAGAGACATAAAAGCCCAGGAAGAAATGCCAGGCTCACTTCTGCATCCCATGAAGGTACATCACAATGCTTCAGGATCCTTCTCCAGAGAGGAGAAAAGGAGAGCCAGGTGCACCAAACTCATCTTACACTACAACTCTCCATAAATCCCAGGCTTAATCCTTTGGATTTATGCTGCTCTTTGAGTTGGGTAAAGGAGCAGTGTGAAAATGCTCCTAAAGCCTCAATGTAAATGTTTCTTTAATCCTATTAAAGCCACAAAACAGGCCCAGCTGAAGGAGCTGGAAACTGAGCTAAGGAACTCTCAGTGACCCCATCACTACTGTCTCTCTTGGCACTGCCCTGCTGGTCACAAGTTCACCCTGGGCATGGCACAGATGTCCTGACATCAGGTGGGCTCAGGACATCACTGTGGGGACCCCTAGCACACACTGGATGGTGGTGTGCTCTGCACTAACACCAAATCTTGCACTGGTAACTTGCATCATAACTTGAGTTATTAAAATAGCTGATACAGACACAGAAGATAGGATTAAATATTTCTGAATGCCACTTTATTGCATTACACAGAACTTTTGTGTTCCCCAAACATGACACCGAATTCAGGCAGAAATGATACAACTTCATTGCTTTTCTTTAAAAGTCAGAAGAAGGGGGGAAAAGTTGAAAGAAAAATACTCAAGGTGACACCACACTTTAAAAACTGGGAAACTGGTCTGTTAAAATGTGTTGGTGGTAACATTTAGGGTTTGGACTCCCATTAATGGGGCCCCAGGGAAAATATAAACACTCTTTCTGAAATTAAATCTTGAGTTTGCCCACCGCAGTCTTGTTTTCAGCTTCAGCTGCTGGCACGTCAGCCTGCAATTGAGGCCTTGCATCAAATGCCAAGCCAAACATTCAGGAACAAGAATGGTAATGACACCCTATTTTGTTCTAAGGCACATTAAAATATAGTGAGTATTATAAAAAAAAAAATGGCCAAAAAATCACTCATTTGAGATTAATAACTTAAAAGAAACTGATTTTTGTAACCTCTCCCACTTGCACTTGTCTTCAAATAATAAACTTTCAGAAGAAAGCTGTGCTTTACTCTTGAAGTGAAGCACACTTGCAAAACACTAACACATATCAAGGTTCTGATAATAACTGCCTAAGCTTTACCTACAAGAGCTCAAAACTAAATTCCCTGCTTTTCATCCACAATTCTGAAAATTATGGAACATGAATGGATCAATAAATGGAATTCACTCATCTGTAATGTAAGTTTCTCAAGTGGGATCCTTCCTATTCACAGGGATATGATATACTAATATCAGAACTCTGTTACTGGAACACCTCCTACCAGCATCTCTCTAAGTTATCTCTTGTATTCCCACATTCTTTCCCTAAACACTGTGTTCAAGGTGAGAGTGTGTTGTTCCAGCTATTAGTTTTTCCCTCTCTCTCTCTCTCAAATCTCCAACCTTCTGTAATCTCTCCATGCAGATGGATCTAGAGTAAGGGATGCAGTGCAAGATACAGCCCCTGTTCCAGGTAAGGAATTGGGGATCTCTTGCTCAAGAAGGGAATAGTCAGCCCTGCCTATCCTAATCCCAGCTTCTGTGATGTTTCATGATGCACAGGAACTATCCCAGATATGGGAAAAATTGCAGTCTGGATCTAACATGGGATGTATGGATTTTCTTACATAAACACTGCTCTGAGACACTCAATCCCTGATGTGAATCTGGGGTGAAAACTGATCTGACTCAGAGAGTAGACTGTACTCATGACTCAAACCAGGGAGTAACAATAATTTACCTGCAGTGTGTAGGGAATTTGAAGAAGCTGCCAATTTACCAAGGAGAGAGAGGGAAAGGTGCACCAGGAATTCATACAGGACTTGTTCCATCACTACTACACAATGTTAACTTGTAGAATATAAGATGCAACATACTTTAGCCCAATACCAAATAAAAGGGGTGAATTCCAAGCTTTATCTTTAAAATCAGCCTCTCAATGTGAATAACAAAATGAGACCAAGTAGGTGTCAATTCATGGCCTAACTAATAGCACTGTGTAGAAGCCCTGCACTGTGATTTGCAGGCTCCATGGATTTCTTTAACCAGAGGGGTGGGCTGTCCAGAGCAGCTGTGGATGCTCCATGCCTGGAAGTGTTCAAGGCAGGGTTGGATGATGCCCTGGTGGGACAGGTGGGAGGTGTCCCTGCCCATGGTGAGGGGCTTGGAACCCAACATGATCTTCAGGTCCCTTCCAAACCAAGCCATTGGGATTCCACAATTCAGGTCTGAAAGCAGATTTGTGTGTTTGCCGTGTCTCCCCCAGAGTAAAGAATCAGAAAGAGGGCAGAGTGCTGGATCCTTATTATTGTTCTAAGCTAGAGCCAAAAATGGTTGTAGCAAACACTTTTTAACCATGCAAGCACATCAGTCCTCAACACAAATCACATCAGCACTCTTGCTGCAGCCATAAAATCAACCATAAATTTAAAAAACCTGAATATTAGATGTAATAGCCTGCAATAACTATAATACCAGTCTAGTTACTGAAGTTTATAGTAGTACTATATGGGAACAGTTCTTTTCTGTTCAAGACATTAGTAAGTAATTTAAAAGCCTTCCAAAGCACATAATTTCATATTCATATGGAGCACATTTCTGAAAAACAGGTATAGAGGTTTCTTATTTTATTTCCATTCATCACCATGTCAGTTGTGTAACTATCTACTTTATTAGAAATAAAATAATTGAGGAAATTTACTTAAAAGAAAATAAATACTAGAGGTGCACAGCTGAAAAAAAAAAATTAGGCAATATAAATAAAATAAAAGCAGTAATTTCTAATCTAAATGTGATTAGTACCTGAAGAATGTGAGCTCTTGGGTTTAAAGCTACATTAAGATTCACGTTTCAAGAGGAGATTTTGTGGAGTTTCAATGGTTACTGCCAGTAGATGTATCATAAAAGGAGTTACCATCATGCATGTAGGGAAGCACAGAGAGGAAAGCAGAGGTGCAGCCATCAACAGAAGGTCAAGGACTTCTCAGCTAAATAGAGATGTTACCCACATAATGAAAGCCTAGAAAGCATCCACTTCAATAATTTCAGGAAAGACAAAATACAGATAACCAGTAGATGGTCTCTATGCAAGTCTTTAGGTGGACAGAAAGCCAAACTGCTTTTTAAACCATTTTTTAATTTTAAAAATTTGCTTTGACTGCAGTTAGGGCAGTAAGTGTGAAGATTGGTGTATGGGTAAAATGAAAATGGGCCTAGCCTCATGACACTTCCTCAGTGGCAGAAACACCAATTACATAGAGAGATTTTTCTATAGTAATAAAATCACCTTTGAAAGGAGAAAATTTAAGATCAATAGCAAGAAAAAACATGGCATTTTTTCTTTCTTATAAGAGAGGCAAATAAGACAGAGTTATTTCCAATTAAACTGATGTTTAAAGGTGTAGCAATTTTGTAGCAATATTGTTTTAAAAATCTTTTTTACAATCATAGCCAGTTTCAGCCACCAGACAGACATCTTATTTCTCTTCTTCTGTACTGATCTTCCTCATTAGTTTGATCTAATTCTTACTGCAAAAGGGGTTATAAATGACAAAGTCTTTATAAAGACTATGTGACCTATATGATAACTAAGGCAAATATTTATTCCAATATTGTAAAGAACTAAAATGTTATTTCAACTGCAGCATTTGATATGTAAAGGGAGAACTTTTAGTCAGATTTGTTTAAGGAAAACTTAATAAAATTGACCATTTTCTGTGAGGTTCTGATGGATGAATAACAGAGTAACTATGCAGAGGTGCACATATCTTCTCATAAGGTCAGATTTCAGGAGTGAATTACAGACAATTCCTCAGACAATTTGAAAACCCAAAGGAATTTGCAGCAGGCTCTCCTCAACAAGGTGGATAAATCTAATTAAACTTGAGCTTCACATACTTCACATATTATTTTTCAGTCTTTACCTTAAATAACTAAATTTAAGATATTAGTTTTCATCAAAAAATCTTATCGTAAAATATCAAAGAATATTGGAACTTGCACAGAAATTACTTCAAATTTTAAGAAAAAAATCTACATAGATAACAGGGGTTATTGCAATTTTATAAGAGATCACCTTTCACAATCTCTGTTGGTAAAGATGCTTTCAAGATAGATTCATACAGGCTTTGCTGCTAAACTACAAAATCAAACATTAAACCTCCAAGAAGTTGTAAAAGTGCATTCATGATAAATCAGATCTGTATGAATACATTTAATTATGAAACATAGCACATACCACTTAAAACACCCCTGAAATGGGATTTTGTACCATCACAACCCCAAAAGTCAGTGTAGCAGTTAGAAACCTACTCAAAAGGCAAAAACAAATGTCTGCTTGTTTCCTTCAGACAAAACAAACATGGAAAATACACTCCATAAATACAGTATATTATTAAAAATACCCTTGAAAAACAAGAATAACCATGGAGGAAATTAGTTATTTACTGTCAGATTATGTCAGATATGTCCTACTGTCTTGGATACAACTTGATAACTATTTTTCTTCACTTAAAAAGCATTGTGACTACAAAAATGAGATGCATAATTCCCCTTCAAGTGGTAAATATTTGTTGCAGAATAATCCCACTGAAATGGGAAAAGGTATGACTTGCTCTTGCCTGGAATAAGCTGACCTTCTATAAAGGTGTTTTACCAGGGTAAAACAGTATGTCCCAAATATTCCAAGTCCTTTTCAGAAAAGAGGAAAATAACTCTGGTTCTTCTGGTTACATGGCAAAGTGCCAAGCTGCCTGTGCTGACACATCCCTGACACATCCCTGAAATTCTGTTTTCCAAAAGCACCTGTATTATTACCAAACTAAAGGGGTAATTCCTCCATGCAAAATCAGAAGAGAAACTTGTTGGCTTTTTTTTTTTTTTTTTTGCTTTCCTGTGAGACAGACATGGCTTATACCAGCTTGCCAGTGGTTCTTAAATATAAATACTGGTGGAAATTGGCCCTTAGTTTTCGTAATATCAGAATAAAATTATCTATTAAATATAAAACACCCAAAAGTATCTCTTTGGCTATTCTCAATTCTGCAGTATTTTGGTAAGTATTAGTCAGAGAAATGTTTAGTTCTGTTTTCTACTAAAGGTTATGAGGCACAGCTGCACAAATCATATGGGAACACACAGCAGTACAGTGAGTTTTGTTATAATGGTGACATCTCTGCTCTCAGCCTCTGACCCTTAAATCAAGATGGGAGTGCATTTATGACAAGTGTATGACCTTCAGGGAAACAAGGGCTGCATTAAAAACAAATCTGTCATTCCTGTGATTGCTCAAGCCCTAACACTTAGTTTTTCCCTGGCAGGCCAAAATATGCCCTTTAAAGCCAATGAGAACTGTGTACAATTAACAGACAAAAGGTGACTGATTAACATCCTCAGCTTTGCTGTCAGAAAACAAGCAGTAAATTTTCCTGAGGGGAGAGGAATGTCAATGTAAATAGGAAAAATTAAAATTTGCTTGTTGGCCAGCTACTCACCTCATAAAGTGAATCTTTGTAATTTAGAAAAGTTCCTTAAACAACCTATTCTGTACAAGATTTCTTGGGTAGAAAACTTCTCCTCTTGTGATTCACTCTCACCTTCTATACCAACTTCAAGAATTAATTTTTATCTCTGTACAGCTAATGGTCACAAAAATTAAAAGATACATAAAAAATAGGCACGACTATATTAGATCACTGGGTTTTGTCTGCTATAAACACATAGTAAATAAATAAAACATATTGAATTGATATTTTTCAGCATTCAATTGGAATGAATAGGCAGTAAATTACTGAACCATGACATTTATAAACAATTTGCCACATGTTGCAAGTTATAGCACAGGCCAAAGAACTGAATACTACAACAGAACACTTTTGTAAACCTCTATTGTACAAGACTTCCTAACATTTGTGTGATTTCAGAATTAACAAGGCTTGGTTTTTAACAAAAGGTTTTGTTGAAAGTTTGTAACATTTGCAGATTATGTTCAAGAAGCCAGAACACTGTCCAATTATGAAAAAATAAGAAGCAGAGCTAATAATTTACTGACCTTTCTAATAAGAAATAACTGGATACAGATCTTAGTTTGAATTACAGCAGTAGTCATTCAATTGCCTTGATCATCAGAATTTTTATGAGACACCTGGAAATATAAAACTCCACCAGAATTCTCTGGATGACATTCTGGTCTGTATAGATGTCCCATGACAAACAGACATACTTGCTAAGTCAGCAGGACACAGCTTTCAATATTTTCACTCAGTTATTAAAAAAATTATTTTTATTAAGTTTGATTGGTTCTTTTCTATTCCTATCTGGAAATTACTTAAAAAATAATCTCAGCCAGTCATATAAAATGTAAATATATTTACAGGAATGGTCTTAATAGAAAAGCAGGAGCTACACTCAACTGCACATCTATAGGTCCACATTATGAATGCAAAGTAAAGGCCAACAAAGCCTCAAAGTAAGATTAAGAAGCAAGGTGATTAATATAATGCAGTACTGACATTATTTTATTCAGATATTGCTTATCTGTTCTTACTATTTATTTTCAAGCTTATTTTCAGTTCAGAAAAGAAGCATTACTTCCTTAAGCCAGCTGGCTTGGCTTCTCTCACACCAGTGGGTTCTGAAAATTCACTTTACTACCTTAAAGCAATTCTGTCTTTCACTCTTCAGCTTCATGGACCATCAGGTGCAGGCAGCACCTCCTTTTCTTCACATCTTGGACCAGTGAGAGGAGACAAAGAGCAAGCAAAGGATGAGGGAAAAGCTGTGATCTGGAGCCACTTTACACAGGGAATGATCACACTTCTCTTTTGCTCACATATCTGGAACCCTTGCAACACACCTCCAAAATTTCAGTCAGCCCTGGAACTGAAAGTTCCTTGGAGCTCTCACAAACAGCACTTTGGGAAAAAGCTTTGTTTATATCCACTTAATTCAACATCAGCCAACTGAAGCAAAAACTGTTTGGAAAATGGGCCAAAGCCCCACCTGAATCCATAAAAAGTGGAGCAGGGATAGGCCCAGGCAGTCTTTACACTCCTAACAGAGCAGCATGTAGCCATTAATCAGATTTTAACCAAAAATACTGTAGAAGTAATGCAGTTGGGCAGGTCAGTGAAGGGCACTGGGATGCCTCTGTTTTGCAGCCCAGGTTTTGGGAGCTCTAATCCTAAGCCAGGGTTTACAGGACATTAGGCTCTACTCCTTGCTCTGATCCCCAGGGAACAAGCACAAAATTGGATTAATACACCTACATGTGAGAGCCTATGTACAGACGTGCATATATTCTACCACATCAGCAAGATGTTAGAGCAAAATAAAACTATTAACCCTTAAAAAAAACAAAAAAAACAAAAAAAAAACAAAAAAAAAAAAAAAATACCAGAGCTGTTCTACCTCTTAAAAGGGAATACCTTCACAAGCATTCAGTGCAAAAACAAACACTAGAATTTTTAAACAATTAATGCAAAAAGCTGGCAAACACTTCCCAGGACTCACTAACACTGGCACAGCCTCAGGGGCTAGAAGGTGTCAATTAGTGCATCTTGGGGCAATTAATGTGCTCCTCACAGAGCTGGGTGCCTCCAGAGACTCAGGTACCAGAAATACAGTGCAGGGCCAGAGGGGACAGGATGGTGAACATCAGACAACAAAACACAAAAATGGCAAATAGGTTTGTGAATCTTGAGCTCACATCAGAGCAGAGGACTTTGGATACTCAAGGACAAGTGCTTCCTCACTCTTAATTTAATTCTATCCAAACTGAAAGATTTTGCTTCCCTGTACATCTGTTGCTCAGATAAAGCTCTATGGCACATGATATGCATTGAATCCAGACAAAAATAACAATTATTTGTATAACAGAAGTGAAAGCAGTGGCTACTAGTGCCTTTGCATCTGTGTGCTACTCTTCACCTCTGTCCCCTCATTTCCTACCCCACCAGCAACAAGGTGAAATATTGTTTTGCCTTCCTCATATCTATTGCAAATGCAGGCAAAGGAAGACTACACAGTCAAATATACCTTCAGGCAATTAACAGAGATAATTTTCTGGACCTAACATGGATGGCTCTTTGCTGGGGAAAACAATTCTGGCTAATAGTTGAAGCATGGGAATTCGAATCTGACTCTTTAAGGTGTTACAAAGGTTTAAATAAATCTCTAAGAGTTTGGTAGCTGTGGAAAATGTCTTTGAACAGATAGGACAGCCTGACTCTAGTTCAGTTTTGATGCCTGCTTTGGAATGGTGGTGGTTATGAAATATGCATGACATAACAAAGAGTTAAGTTCCTGACTGAAATTTCCTTCACATCTTAGATATCCACATTCTTAAAGTGTTAGCTGTGGCAACATTAAAAAAACCCATTTTTCTAGTATAAGAATCTTCATGTAATATAGAACAGAGAAAATAAAACTAAGACTGCAGTATATATAATTAGAATTGCTGCCAACATAGTGCTATATATCTGTAAAAACCTGGGTTCATATGACATAATTGCAATGCATGCCACATCTTCATTTATTTTATGAAAATACCTGTTCCCATCACAGGTTTTTTTGGGTTTTCTTTTAGCTTTAGTGTTCTTTTTTTGAAGATAGAAAGACATGCCAACAAATTCTCTCCTAGCTTTGGTGATTTTTTTTGGCTTCAATACAGAGGAAGTTACATTTATTCTTGTCAGCGTTTTAGCATGATTAAATTGTTGCTTTTTGTTAAGCAACTTTCTACTAATTCAAAGAATCCCCTGCTAATCAAGTACAAATTAGTGCCCATGGTTTGAAGGGTTCTACAAACACATTTTCAAAACAATGATGACACAGAGTGTCCACTACCTTTGCATGTTTGTACCTGGAATGCCCCTGTCACTCAAAAAACCCCCCAAAAAACTCTCTGAATCCTAGACAAGGAATTTTCCCTGAGTTCTTTCCAGGAACTCCTTACATAAACTGCTGCTTTTTAGCACAGTCCATAAAGTATATTTATTACTCTTACAGGTGTATGAGCTTTGACCATTTCCTCTGCCTCTTATGTAATCATATAAAAGCTATTATGCTACATGATTTGGAGTTAAACAAGTCTTTCACTTTCAACTTGAATACAGGCAGTCTTTATAAATCTTGTGCCAGAAAAATCTAGTTCTCCTTATGTATGATTTTTTTTTTTTAATTCAGGGATATGTGTCAACTGATCAAAAAAAAGGAAAAGGTTGGCTGAAATATTTGAATGTGCTCTATGAAATGAAAGGAATTTATGCTCCTACTGGATAAACCAAAGAAGATTTTGTTTCTTTGAAGGTGATATTTTTGTATATATCTGCACTGGAGGCCTTATTGCCCTGTTTATTTATGACACTTATGAGAAGTTATGATAAGTTATTTTAATAGTAGACCTACTTTCACCTTCCCCACAGCTCACCCTTTGTAAACAACTGACTTCAGATATGCTCAGACATCCTTATGGATCATATTTTGCACTGCATTCTGTTTAAATTGTCTTTCCAAATCAAACAAATCCTGCTAAAAAGGAAATGTCTCCATACACAGCATAAAGGAAGGAGTTCACCCAACTGCAATCTTAATTAGTAGCAGGGTGAAACTTCTGAAGGTAAATCCTGTTTCCCATACTATTATTTAACCCATAAAAGCAAAGAATATAGAAGCAGAGGCCAAACTCATTTCTACTTCCTTCTCAGGACAACATTCCCCATTAGATTCAAGCTGAGTGATTTTGTTTATTGAGAATACTGAAATCTGATCTCAGGCTGCTACTGCCATATGAAAGAGGTTTTTAAAAATTATTTTTGCTTATGTTTTTATAAAGAGCTTCAAAGGGGAAAAGTGTGTTATTTTTTTTCTCCTCCTACTGAAAGCAAATCAAAGGCCCTTGAGCTACATTTTACAGTTTTTACACAAGCATTAAACTGCCAGGATATAGCATTAATAGAACAACTGAAAACAACTTTCAGAACATTGCAACATTTCATAACAAGACCAATGCACTGACTATAAATCATGCTTAAGAGAACACCAGCACACATTCAGGTTCTTCAATAATATGGATTGAGAGGAAAAAATTAATGGCCTTTGTGTGCATACAAACTGCACAATGAAGTTCACTTGTGAATGTAAAATAGCACCTGCTATTTATAGTGAAATGTTTTCTATCATCTGACTCAGATCACAATTTAAATCTATCTAGACTGTGTTTATGCCCTCCTTTATGTTACTTTCTGTAATAAGAAATGCTATAAATTTTAACTGAACTATTAAAGTCTGCTTTGCAGCTTGTGATAGACTTAAAAGTCTACAAATATATATGAAGAAATGTATCACAATAATAAAATGTTTGAAAAAGTGAGTGGAAGATCTGAACACCTAACTCCTGATTCTGTTTCCCTGTGCATTTTAAGAGAGGTTTGAGGTGTAGCAATTTCTCACTTCATGATGAAACCCATTATCCACTGGTAACTCACCCTCTTCTGCTCTGTAATATATTCCATCAGTTCCTCTCTTGTCCTTTTCACTGCTTCTTCAATTGCCTTTTCACTTCGTTTCTGCTCCTCCATTAATGCTTCCTTGACCATTTCCTTTCCAAAAGAAAAGCATGTAAGTGTATATGTAAGAAAAAGTCACAAATGTGATAAAAGGTCATCCCTTCTTCTCCTACTAAATTTTTATAGCCTCCACACTCTTTTCTCAGTAGTAGTTATCCTAAATGCATGCAGTATCTTTATAAAAATCAATAAATTCAGTACTAAATAAGAGAGAATAAAAAGAGAAATAATCACTTTGAAGCTGTGTTAGAAATACAATGTTCCCTGAGAGCAGAAAATAATAAAGCAATTCAGGTTTTACTTTCCATCAGGAGCAGGGATGGCAGGGATTTACCAGTTGCTGTTTTCAGGCCAGACCACTCCAGCTGCCTGAGCCCTTCAGGGCTGCCCAAGAATTAAAGCACTTTTTAAGGGATTCCCCAAAAGCCTCTGAAACACTGACAGTCTAGGGCATTGACCACCTTCCTGGAATCCTCTCCCAGTGTCTGACCACCCTCTTTTAAATTAGAGCTTCACCATGTTCCATCTGAACCTCCCCTGATGCAGTTTTGAGCCATTCCCACACCACCAAAGTTGGTTGCTAAACTGTGATACAAATTATCAAAGCTTTTTTGTAAACTTGCACAAAAACTTGTCAAAATCAGGAATTTGCTTCCAGACTTTGAGAATTGCCAGGGACATTCTGTACACAGTAAAAAGCAGCAAAAGATACTCACCCACCCACCCATCGCCCTAAATTAGCATTACCGTACATGAAATGCATTACAGTAGAGAAAGCCAGGAACCACTTCTTAAAACATCTCCATCACCTGCACTATTTAGTTAAGGAAATTGCTGGGCTAAAGTCACAGTCCCAAAACTGAAGTCCCAGCTTCCCAAAACCACTTGTGGAATAAGTAATTATATCATTAATCCAAGTGCTCTGTTTCCAAGATTCAGGAGAACAAAGCCTCAGATTCCTATATATCCTGAAAATGTAACATTTTCAAAAAGAAAAAAAAAAAAACCAACCCAAAAAACAAAAACAACAAAAACAAAAAACCAAAAACAAACCCCCAAAAAACAAGAAAACAACAAAAAAAATCCCAAAAAACCAAAACAAAACAAAAACCCAGTAAAAGTCATCACACAATCCTAAATGATTTGTCAAGGAGATCAAGAGGAAGATGGAGAGTGTCTCAGAAATCAAGCACAAATTGGCAATTCCAATGCCTTTGTTCTAGGCATCCCAAATAGGAAGAAACAAACACCAGTGATGCACCTGAAGAATTCAGCAGGAAATGGGAAAAAACCTCAGTGAACAGGAACACAACATGACTTCTGGTGTATTTATTCACATACACGATTTATTTTGGTTTTCTTTAAATCAAAACTTTCAGAAAATCAAAAAGGTAAATATAAATGGATTCCTTATTACTCTTCACTGGTCAGACATAAAACTGCATTACCCACAGATTTGTTTACAGGTTTGCTTGACTGCAGAGCAATACAGACATTTTATGATACTTATTTACAACTTGGATTTGGGGGAGTGGAGAAGGTTGGCTGGAGGACAGGTGGAATTCTAAGATTTTGGAACTATAAGATATTTATGTAGCTGCATAATTCATCTTGATACTTAAGAGTGGTATTTTACAATATGCTATTAGTGCACAAAATGAATAATCCACCGAGTTGGATCAAACTATTTTTTTTTTTAAGTCTCTTCAGTGGAAGTTATTCAACTGAAAAAGAAAGCTCTATTTCTTACCTTTATTTGTTTGCTCTATTTCAGCCAAAATAGAATAGCTTCTGCAAAAGCACGCTTTTGCTATTTTTACACCAGAAAAAGTCTAAAATCCCAAAATAAAAATGTGCAGCTATGTAGTCCCCACTCTTCTAGAATGCAGTGCACATGAAAATCATAATTGTGAAAAGTGATTATCATTTTTTTCTTTTTTAATTCAGTTTACCAAAGAAAAATCCTGAGAAAAAGGTCTCTTTCACTACAGAACTCTGGCAAGACTAACAGAAAAAGCAGCAGAAAATTACATATTACAGAAATATGCTGTTCTTATAATTATATTCTCATGCCAGTTTAATTTTTCAAAAGGTCCCAAAATACTTTCTTGTGTTAGAACAGAAAAAAAAAAATCCCACAGCCTATCCCATTAAACTCTTCAAAGCAAATTACAGAACTGATAAGATGCTCTATCTTAATATGTAGAAAATTTTACACCCATAAAATACTTGCAATCAATTAAAGTATGTTAAGTATCCTTGATACTATACTTGAAACACTACATAGTCCAAACAAGTATTTGGACTATAGAGTCCAAATAAAAACACAATTAAATTCTACAAGTCTATTAATAAAATGCAAGCAAACAGAAACCGCAAGCAATACCCACATGGAACACTAATTTATTACACTGGCATTAAAACAGAAAAAGTAAATTTGGAAAGAATTCTTTTTCATTTCCACTGGTATTGGCACAAGTCCTCAGGGTTGTGGTTAAATCACCATCCCTTGATGTATTTAAAAAATGTGTAGGTGTGGCACTTGGGACACGGATTAGTGGTGGCCTTGCCTTGTGAGGTCAACAGGGACTCAATGATCTTAAGGGTCCTTTCCAATCTGAGTGATTCTGTGATTCATCCACCACATTCTAGTTAACCAAATTAAGTGCTGATGTATCTTCCTAATTTATGAACAGTTCTCTGTTTCAGACACTGATCACCTCCTGTTGCCACCTGAAAATCATCTCAACACTTACTGTCACCACACAGACCCTGCAGCCACCAGACTGGACAACCTTATGTGACTGCACAAAGTGATTCCTGCTTCAGTGGGCTCCATCCCAGCTGCTGGCAGCTGTCCACAACACTTTTGATTTGCTGGGGTTATTCTGTGATTATTCACCCCCCCATACCCCAGGATGAATCAGAGATTCTCTGAGATCTGAATCGCCTTTTCTCATCTGAGTTGAAATGTTACCCTGCTCACTGGATTCAGGAGAAATGGAACAGTTCCATAAAGCACACAGCTTTCTTCACAGGTTATATCTTAAAAACTGGGCCCTACAACCTCTGACAATGCTCCTGAACTGGCTGACTTGGTTTGCATTGTCCCATACCTGCAGTTTAAAATGAGCAAACAGAATCTGGTCAAACAATGACTCTCGAGACTAGCAAAATACAGCTTTGCTGTGATATCAATGAATGGAAAAAAACCTCTTTTATCTCTTTTACTCAGTTCTCAGAAGTCTTCAAAGAGCAAACAATAGTTCCTTAGTCAACTCAGTCATATACTTTTGATCTTGATCAATGATATTAGTTTTTTCTTCTGTGACAAGAACTCTCACTTCTTTTATACCACCTTCCACTAAGTGCTCTCCTCTAAGTGCTCAGTCACTGTCTGTTTTTGCTCTATGTCTGACATTAGAGTAAATTTTCAACTAATATAAAGATATTTCAATGCAGATATTACCTATTACTGAACAAAAACTTGGCTGCAGGTACATTCTTGCAACATGTGTTTACTTTTCCTTCATCTCTTTGCTCTTTCCTCCTCGCTATATCTACCTCTAGATTCTATCCTAACTTAGATTTTGGTTGCAAAGGTAAAATTTGGCCATTATTTCATCTTTAAATACAAAGATGAGCTTGAGCTTCTCAGTGCTGTTTTAATAGACTCAAGAAAGTGGAAAACCCCATTTTCCTGTAAAAAGCTAAGAAGGACACTCCACAAAATTGCACTTGAGGTGCAGTTCTTCTCCCTCCTCCCTTTATTTTTTTTAAGATATTTGATCAGTGTCTGGAGTACCAAATTATAGTCAGAAAGTTAGCTTCTTTACATGACTCTCTAGACTTGTGCTTGACACAACACCAGTTAGAAGATTAAGAATACCTAATCAAAAATAAAATACAGTGATTCAAACACTCAATTGACAAATCACAGTCAAACATGTATTAGAAATGACAACCACACAATCACAACATATAAATCTCTAGGAAGACAGAAAGAAAAAGCAGTGTACTTGATCCACCAGAAAAGTCCAGACAGTATTTAAAAAATAAAGCAAGCCATATGTTGCTTTGCAATTTTATAGGAAAATTCTTTTGTTTCCACACAAGGATCAGGTGGCAGCACTAAACTTTATCTAGGAAATGCAACCACAGACTGCAATGTTAGTGGTTTTTCAGAAAATAGTAACCCTCAAATTATAATGTCTGTGGTTATAAACTACTACAATCTACTTCTGAACTCAGACATGGTTAAGGTCTGTATGAAGTGAACTATTCCTTTTCCAGACTTTGCAAGCATATTAAAAATAAACTCATCTAATGGCAGGGATTTCTTTCTACTCAGTGCTATTGAGTTGTGTCTTTCCTCACACATTCAAGATTACACAACACTTACTTTTACTGTGTCTCTACAAACACTGGCCACACTAAAGTTTCTGCAAGATACTGGAAAAAACAAGAAGAAAGTAAAACTGAAAATAATGGTTTGCAACCTTCTTGAGGGAAATGTAAGCACACACTCCCACTGAAAGCTGAACAATAAAGGCAATAGAAACAGGAGAAGAGGTCCTTTGAAGAGCAAGTTCTTCTCCAGCACATTGTGTGACACAGATTATCAATAGGCTATTTAGGTGGGAATTGGGATATAGAGGAATAAACCCCAACAACTTATTGTATGAGTCCACAAATGAACATAAGGAGTATTGTTACAACAGTCCAAACATGTTATTGAAAAAACATTTTTTCTTCCAAAGATTAGCACCGACCTTACCAATCAAAATCCTACAGTCATAAAAAGTTATTTCTGAAATTACATTAAAAAATATGTCACTTTGCTAAGTACTTCAGAAACAGAATAAAGAGAATATTTTAAACTCTGAATCCTCCACAGGACTCTGCAACCCTTGTAAAAGATGAAAAAATAACAAGTGGACAAAGAGAGACTGATAAATGTGATAGTTTGTATTCCTTTAACTGACAATGCCCTCACAGCTCTGTGTATGATAGACTCAAAGAGCTTTGAGGATAAAGAAATTAAAATTAAATTTTAAGGAATTTAAATTAATATTGTGCCACATTAAAATCCTCCCTAGTAAAAAAAAAAAAAAAAAAAAAAAATCATAGAAGAAGGGCAAGCAATGCCAATACAGGTAAAAGTTGATCTTCTGGTAACAAATACTATAAATAGAGTGATTAATGATGAAAAGGAGACAACAGCAAACACTGAAACAGAGGCAAAAAGCAGTTTCTAGGCTATTTAACAGAGAAAGAATGATGGACTAAAGGGCTGGAAAGTTGCAGCAGTAATTATGGCAGAATTTTCAAAGGAGAGGAAGAAAAGCATTAATAAAATTAAAGGAAAACTGGGAGCCTGTATGAAATTGTAACTTTGTTTTTAGATAATATATTTTATCTCCTACAGATATGATGCCAAATGCGTGCTGTAAACAAAAAATTATATTTACAATTAGATTAGAAACAAAACTATTATAGTCCAGAGTAACAAACAACAGAGTTGGTCCTGAGAGTGCAGAAAGTATTTGGGAAGTGGGAAAGGAAAAAAGAAAGACTAAGAAACCTTTCAGTGATAGTAGTGAATTCATAAAGAGATACCACAGAGATTTATCAGGGTTTTCATTATACAGAAATAGCTCACAAAAGAGGAAAAAATGAGTTAGACTTCCAAGTTTGATATGAACCAAGAGGCAATCTTGCACAGAACAAATTTACTGGACAACGAAAAAACAAGACAGATGTATAATCCTTATATATTTCCTCTTTTCCCCTTTATACTGTCCATCAAAAAATCCCTTCAATGCCTACTTATTTGATACATGAGAAAAAAGTGGTTTTTTTAGAGATTACAGGGCTAAGAAAGGGCCATTTAATAGCTAATAAATCTGACTGAAAGCTAGAGTGGGAAATAACTTTTTAGAAAACCTTTTCTCCTTCTTAGTCCTTACAACCTTCTCAAATGCAGGGCAGCGGAGAAAAATATTTAGACAAACAGAGATTTTCAACAAAAATTTAACAGCCAATTATAGCACTTGTAGAAAAGAAACAAAAGCCAGTTCCTTGGGAATAAAGGCAACTGCTTCATGTTTCTATTTACATGTCTTTTATTTCCTTACACATGACTGGGTGTGGAAAACCTGGAGAATTTCAATACCAAATTCATTCAGGCTTGCCAAACTACCAACATAAGCACTCCCTCAAGTAGATGAGAAGCAAAAAGGTTTGATAATGTAGCAGGTAAAGAGCCCTTCACTCTTTACAACTTAGCACCAGGTGTCCTAGACATTTTTCTTTTACTTTCTAAGGAATGGTATATGCTGATATTCATAAATCCATGGAAATTCATTAAACACTGTTTAAATAATAAATTATTTCTCAGCTTTCTAGATGTTTGCCATTAAAATTGTATTAATGCTTTCTAAGACCATACATTACAAATTTATTGTTCCACAAAGAAATGTGAACATACTAAATTTTCTTTAATTCTTAAAGATTTACCAGCAAAGACCACTGGAAAGTTAATTTTTTCCTTTTTTTTTAAGTGTTTTAGTTAACTTTTCTTGCAAAAGTATTTTTTCTTTGTATATCTCAGTATATTTCAGTTGTGGCTTGGCTGAAAGAGACACCATAGCCTCAGTTTTCCTGAAATACTTTCCCATTGGTAAGATAATTTTGCCTTAGTGCTTTTCCTCATGTCCAAGAGGAAGCAGAGTTTATGTTAGTTCTTTTAATAAATTAAAGGTTCTTTTTTTTTTTTTTTTTTTTTTTTTCCCCTTTCCTCTAATGGATCTGCTGTGTGGAATATGGCAGAGATGAACTAAGGCTCTTTTTCCCTGGAGGATGAGGGTAAACTACACTAGATTATATAAAGTATGTTAAATTTAAGCCCTCAGGAAATGACAAAGGTGATTCTTTGCTTCAAATACCTTAGCAGAATTATTTATTTAAAGCTATGAGATGGACTTAAATTTCCAGGGCTCATCCTGCTGCTGCCAGCTTTCATTTTACTTTCAATGAATTTATTTTAAAACAAAAAATAGTGGTGCATAAATTCTCTTCAGTTTCTTTTGCTAATTCTCTCCCACACTACCATGGATTTCAACTTCTTTATGTAGCTGAGTTTTCAGCTCTATAAAATGATAACAACTGCCATGCAGAGAGCTTTGTGCATTATTTATAGCAATGGGAGCTACCCTGCATTCCCCACTAATTTTGGATTTCATAGAGCAGCCTTTATGCAGAATTGTATGGATATCATCATCCTGTAGCCCCAAGGAACTTTTGGACTTCAGTTTTTCAACGATTAAAAATAAATGTAAAGAAGGATAGAGAGAATTGTCCATTGTGTTTTCAGTTTAGAGTTGTACCCCAGGAACTTCACTGCAATTTTGAATTCTGAGGCAAAAAGCTTCTGCCTCAGCCACACTACCTATTATACTTTCTTCTTATCTACAGGATACCCAGTTTTTATTTAAATAGGTTTTCTAGAAAATAAAAATTCTACTGGAGGAATTTCACCTCTCAACAATGATAACTACCAGACATTAAACTCTCCTTGCAGGGAAGATGCCACTGTAAAAAACGCCAGACAATGTATGAAAAACAGAAAAGAAAACACTGGAGACAAGCCAAGCTACATCTAGTCTGCAGAACAGATGAGCTCCTAATCCATGATGACTTTTCAATGTGCTGTAAAAGGATCACAAGGTTCCTGTGCAAATGAATATTATCTTTAATCAAAAGACTACTTGTTTTTTTTTCAAGGGGAGCTTGTTCTTCCTGATTTAAAATGCAAGCCTGCTCTTCCCCCAAACTGAGAATGCTCTTCTAAATAAAAAAAATTAAAAAAAAAAAATCAAAATAAAACAAAAAACAAACAAAAACCCCCAAACCAGCCAACCAAACAAAAAAACTCTTATAAAACCATGAAGCACCTGAACAAAACAGTTATAAAATCTGGAGATGCTGCCAGTCTCAACCAAAATGGAAGCCATCTGGACTTTTACTGCTTCACAGCCTCGAGAGAGGGCTTTAAAAAAACATTTTTCCACTTCCCTGGTGATGTAAAATATCTCATTTATCCCTTCAGAGTTATAAGGCTTCAAAAAAATAATACCTTTATTTTAAGTAAAAATACCATCTTTCTAAGACCCCAAGTCACTGGAACAGTCAAAGCTTTCATGAAAAGCTTTCATTAAAAAAAAATAACAAAACCAATATTCATGCTACCATAATCCTTTAATTTCTTAAAGAAAAAACAAAGAAGGGGATATGTCAAGGTTGCTCCATCAAGTTGAAATATTAACTCAGTA
Source organism: Oenanthe melanoleuca (assembly GCF_029582105.1). Lineage (NCBI taxonomy): Eukaryota > Metazoa > Chordata > Aves > Passeriformes > Muscicapidae > Oenanthe > Oenanthe melanoleuca. The sequence goes on from NC_079334.1 coordinate 9,888,047, forward strand.
TGTCTTAGTTGCTACTTTCACTGTAAGTTTATCTTTACTCTGCTGTTTCATATTTGGTAACAAAATATTTGATACTAAATATGATTTATTTATTAAACTGTCACTAAGTCTCCCAATTTTTCTCTGGCAATGTTAAATTAGTATAATAAATCTTAAATGGAAATAGCACTTCCTTATCTGCAGATTTGACAATTTGACTGAGGACAAACTTTTTTTTTTTTTGGACAAAGTTTTGTCAAGCATGAATATTTCACAGGTAGAAGGTCTCTGCATAAACCTCCCAGATTTGCATCCCTTGTAGGTGTCCCCCCTGGCCATTCTGCAACACCACCATCAAAAAAGTCTGAAACAATACCTGTTCCATCCCTGCAAAGGAAACACTCATCTTTTCTTCTTTTAAACAAATTATTTAGGTGATGAAGGGAAATTACACTGTCGAATTCAGCACAAGTGTGATCTTCAAACCCTTATTGTTCTCTGCTAAAACTGCCTAACCAATGAAATGGAAACAACCCATACTTAAATGTTTTTTTACATTTTCTTTCTCATATAGAGCCATATAACTTCTAGTGCACGTGTTTAAAAATTGGAGGGAAAAAACAACATCTTTTATTTTAATAAAGAAAATTAATGGATGAAAAATTAATCTTTTGAACCAATGAATCAAAGCTCTTAATCATGTTTCTCCAGTCCAGAAGATAAAGGAAAAGCCAACAAATTCACTCCACTTTGACATGGAAATTTATTTTCCTTCATTTTCATAATTTAAATGCTTTACAGCTACACAGTGGTACTACAGTTTTTAAAATATGTCTTTTATCAACTCTCACACCACGCAGGTGAAAATGCTTTTTTCTCTATGGGCTTGCATCTCGAAGAAAATAATAAAATCTTCAATGGTTTTGAATTTTTCCATTCACTATACCTAGAGTTATTTGTGGGCACTTTGGCTGTAAGCCACTCTACCTCCTCTATTTACAGGAGACTTGACTGACCCTTTGTGATCTTCCCATTTCACAGACTCACTGCATCAGTGAAGGAAAACTCCTTCTCTTTAATACTATGCTTAATTTCTTTTTAGTCCAAACCAATAAAGCAAATTCCTTTGAAATAATTTACAGCAAAATAAAATTTTATTCTAGGACTTTTTACATTTCATTGTCTAAAATGTTAGACTCTGTGTTTAAATCTTGGCCATTACAGAGCTGACTTAATATATTGCCTAAACAATAACTGCAAGAGAGTCAAGATTTATAGCTTTTGTAAGACATATCTTACAGAAAACAAAACATAAATAAGAAACAACTCTATGTGGAAGGCTCTACACAGAAAAAAATAATGCCCACACATGTAGTGCCTTGTAGGCCCAAGTGTTTTTCATTGTTAAACCAAAGCTGTATCTGACACCACATATAAGTTATCGTTTGGCACATCAGCTCTGCAGGACTTTTGTTGACAGAAAATTTTAGTGTGTCTTTATAATTGCAATGGCCTAAAGGAGATATGCAAGTTATTGGCATAGGAAGAAAGGAAAATTTCTCCAAGAAACCAATTTCTCCATGAAAGTCCATCCTCCCCAGGGAATTTGTACTCATTAATTAGAGAATAAAGAGTGTAACTTCATATATACCATAGATATATGTGATAGAATTTTGGAAATCTCAAGAAAAATCTGCATTTTTCCTTAATTAAAAATAGATTAGGTATTTGAAAAATGAACCTGACATGAAGGTGAATTAATCATGTTATAACCAAATAAGATAAATTATTCCTGTTACAATAAAAGTTGTCAGAGCTGTTTGGTATTTTAAAACACAGAATTAACTAATGACACTACTAAGGGACTACATAAAGTGCAAGATATTTACAGCAGAATTAATCACAAGAGCCTCCAACACCTCAGTGCTGCTCACCATCACAAAGTACATCACTAGGTACTTCCACAATGGGAACTACTTGATCTAAAAGAAGATTGAGTGGAAAAACCTGTCCCTTGGAGAGGCCTGAATTGCTTCCTCAGGGAAATGCTGACATGGCAGTGTATTTAGGACTTTATCAAAGAATATATCCTTCAACAGTAAACTACTTCTAATGTCATCCTGTCTTGTGACAACTTCAAAGGCAACATCACCCATGAGAGAGTTGGCAGTATCCTGCAGAGTGAAGGCAAACCTGCCCAAGCTGCCACCCCAGCTTAGTGCACATTTCTTCTACACCTGGGACACCCAGTGCCCCTCAAACCCATAAATACAGAACCCTGGCTGAGCTCCAGCTCCCAGCCATGGGACTCTTTCACCAAAAACCCTTCTCAAACTTCAATACCATGGTCCTCCTCCTACTAATCTCTTCATGTTCCACAAGCTGTAAAATTGCTGCCTTTAGTCCAATAAATAAGCACTTTACAACTCTCCCTTCCAGGAACAGATTCTCTACACCACTGGTGCTAGTTCTCATTCTGGATTGTCTGGATGATTTTTATCTAACTAAAGGCCAAGCAGTTGTTCTCAGCTTGAATTCAGCTTTGAACTCAGCTGTTTATTCTTCTGAAGAAGAATTTGACTGCCTGAAGGCTCACTGAAAGTCTTGAGAATCGACATTTCTCCATTTGACACTTAACATTTAAAAGAAATAAAGAAGATATAAAAAAAATGAATAATTCTATTTACATTAGGAATTTAGGCAATACAGAGTACGCTAATGGCATAGCACCAACGTTTTTTTTTTTGGTAGCTGATTAGGTATTATATGAGGTTATTAATCTTAACACTGGAAAGGGAAATGGTGTCTGTTTCCAAAGTGTACATTTATTTTACTTCTCATTCTTATGTTTTGGGTTTTGTTTACTTATGCAGCACATTAAAAAAAATAAAAATACAACAATATCAAATTCTAATGCACTAATTAAATATATACTCCTTAAATTTCTGAAGACTGTAACATTCAAATATGTCACCAAGAAATCACTGAATTCACAGGCTGCTCCTCCAAATATTTCCAACATCACAGACCACAAAATTCAGCTTTTGGAAGAGTAATTTAATTGCTCTTATAACATATTTAATTTGTAAAAATGTTAAAAGCACTGTTGGGATTTTCCCTCTCAATTTATGTTAAGTGACATACAATTACTGTTATAGAAGCACCTCTCCAATGATTAACTCTAGAAACATTTCTGGTTCATTACTGGTTTAAGTTTCCAGTTTTTATAACCCTCCTCCTTATTTTGTACCTGTTCTACAAGGAACAAATGCAACACCTTTAATCTCCCACAGGTATGGAAGTCATCTAAATTGTTTATAGCATAAATGCCACTCTCTGAGCTGCTCATCCTGGGCTCCTTTTGAAGTCAGAGGACAAAACCAGGCATGATTTATATAATTTCAATACATATACCTCTAAAGGTCACAGGAATTTTGTTCTGTATGTGCCAGCTTCTCTCCATACACACAATCTAGGTGAAGATAAACTGCTTGCTGTGCATTGCAAATATCAACTGAGTGACAGATGTCACAGGAAATTCTACCACAACAACAGAAGACATTCAAAAGTAAAAACAAAAATATACAAAGCAGGTGCATGGAAGGGTAAAGCATACTAACCTGATTCTGCTTTCTTTGCTCTTGCATGGCTTCTGAAACAGCCTGGGCAATCTTCTCTCTGTGACTATCACGTTCTGCTTCCCAGAGTTTTCTTTCTTCTGCATGAATCTTCTCCATATTTCTCCTCTCCTCCTCTACTGCTTTCAGAACAGCTTCCTGCATTACTTGTTTTTCAGCCTGAGAAACAGATCAGGCACAATTAGATGAGCAACACACCCAGCCTGAATGACTAACTCATATATATCACCTTCTTCTAATGAGGTCTACAAGCTGACAAGATATGGGATGTGAATATTTTCACTTCTGAACTGTGAAGGCAAATTTAACTTATGGTGCTACCAAGCAGGTATTACCTCTGGGCAATGACTGGTTTGCTTAACACACACACATACATAAAAAAACCCCAAAACCCCAAACCAAACCAAAACAATAACAGCAAAACCCATGCAAGATTAGGCACATCATGGGCCTCCCTTGATATTCCCATGTAAGAGATACTCCTGCTCTTATTTACAAATATCTGAAGTGCAAAAACTGTCCCAGCATCTTCTGTAGAAAATTAGCCAATACACAAACGTGCCTTCCCTCCCAAAGCTCCTCAGCCATGCTGCAAGAATTACTGTTTTTGTTTCTTCCCCCAGTCATTTTATTCAACCATTATCTGAAATCACTGAGAATTTGAAGGCAGCAGCCCCACATATGTGTAGCCACACAAATATATTTATCAGCAGGACAACCACTGCATAATATCTAAAAATGAATAATGGCAAACTGAAGTTCAAAACAAGCAAACATGGGCTGACAAAACTTAATCACAAATCCCTCAGTTTTAATAAGCTTATAGGCCATTCCTATGTCCCTTGGAGGTGATATGGAACTGGTCAAATCAAGTCATAAAAAGCAAAAAAATATTGTATTCATCAGATACCTACACTCCCAACTAAAGCTGCTTCTTTCAATTCACTGGGACTTGATTTTCCACTTAGATATTAAAAATATAATAATTAAATTAGGATGCTTTATTATACACACATTTTCCTGTAGATATCAACCTAAGAAATGTTTGTGGTACTACTGAATGTTATTCATTGAGGTGCTCAGTGAGTGTACATATACTACACTAAAAAGACATACAGAAAATTATAATACAGCCTGATGAACTCTGCTAGGTAATACACACCACTAGCATCCTCAGATTATTACATGCAACTGATCTTCTGTAGAATTAATTTTTAATACTGATCCTACATCAGTATCAAAAATTGATTCCAGCTTAACATTTACAAAATTATTGCCCTAACACCAATGAACTTACTAATGAAATAGACAGGAGAAATCATATTTAAAAACTGAATAATCACTTTTAGCCAAACATCAGTTTATATAAAATAATTCAAAACCTGTTAAACTGTCTCTGTTTGTATATGATTTTAAGAATAGTTCTCTCCTCATTGAAGATGACCATATTCAATGAAAGTTAAATAAGACATGATGTTAATTGTCTCATTAAGATCATCAGTTGATTCTGCTACCCAGCTCTTCAAATCAAGATGCACTGATGTCGAAACACCACAAAAACAGATATTTAGGTAGCAGCAACAACTGAACTGCAATATTGTGACTTCTTGTTATAAACAATTCAGAGGCTGTTGTCCAAGAGAAGGAAGCTGTATCTCTGCACCAAGGCATGGGATATAGCAGGTATGTTCATTTTCAGTAGAACCAGCTTCTTCTAAACAAAAATGAGAACACAGAGCTTGATAAATATAGTTATGAAAAACAAAAGTGAGTGTCTGAACTTGGCATTTCTAATGACACACATGGAATCCATTGCACATCCACTTATTAATGAGAGATACCTTAGCAGCAGCTGCCAGAGCCTCCTTGCTTCTCTGCCTTTCTTCATCCAAACATTTGTCCAGCGCTTCCTGCAAATGTTATGAAAAATTAAACTACAAGAGACAAAACAGGAGTGGCTAAAATCATTTCAAACAGACAAATTGCTAAAGGATGCTTCCTCTTCCTGTCAGTATTTGTGACAGGATCATTCCCAATAAAATCCATGATTCTGATCTCTTATGTTTTGGTAAACAAAAGCAATACCTTGTGCTTTTGTGACTGCTGCATCATAGCTTCTTCTATCTTTTCTGATAACACTTCCTTTTCTGCTTCCAAAATGTCAAGGAGTCGCTGATGCTATTGGGAGAAAACATTCATATTTTGGTAACCACAGCCAGCAAGTAAAACAGACAAAAAGAATTAATCCAAGACACTCAGACTTGTCAGTTACTCACAAAATTATTTAAAATGTAGATTCAGTTAAATTACATTCACAGCCCTCCTTTAAGTAATTTCATGTCATGGAAAAAATTACAATAATAAGAAATATTTAGTCTCCTGAATAATAAAGGTTTCCTTCCAGTCTAAAAAGTATTGGGAAAAAAGTTGAAAAATGAATCACTATGTAAAAGCAACACTTACACAATTGATGAAGATGGTCTAAGCAACACCACATTTCATTTCATTTAAACAGTTGCAGAATTTAAATCAGTCTTGCACTGCCTCAGTTGTATATACAGAGAGTAGACAGCAAATGCATTTCTTTCAACCATTTGTGATACCACAACCCTCCAGAGCCAGGAAATGTGAACAAGTGAGAATGCTGTTTTCTTGTCAATTTCTTGTCATTCTAAACATTTTTTCAGGGAAAGAATGAACTCTGAAGTGACCATATATTCTATATGCAGGTATAGAACTGTTCATAATCACAATCCAGTTTTTTTTTCTCTGTATCAAGTAAAGAATTTGCAGGATGTGGGTTTTGTCAATAAGAGCAAAGCTGTTTCCCAAGACCAAAAATTACTGCTGGAAATTATTGATGCTATGTATTTCTTGTGATATAATTGCTAGCAAGTCAGTACATTTTTTTACAAGTTATTTAAGAGATGATCTATTATAACCTGAAAGTCCACTATCAAGGCAATAACATTTTACAAGATCACCAAGAGGAAAGTGTTACAGTATAGTGTTATATTAATACAAATGTATATAACAAATGTAAATTTTTTACACAAACAGTTAAGTAGGCAAATTTCCCTTTCACCAGCATATCTAAGAAACAGTAATTTCTGTTTCACAAATTTTACTATGTTTTAATTTCAAGTGTCTCTAATGGTAGCTAGAAATACATTACCAAACTGCAATACTATGTTCTGAAAAATATTTTTTCTTTTGAAGAATAGAAAACTTTTAGACAGCTTTATAAAGTAAAACATGTATCTGCCCTTCCAGGATAAACACTTAAAGAGGCATTTCCTTGTGAATTTACTTAAAATAGGTCTGAATGTGGCAGACATATTCTAATGGAAAACACCTGTGGAAGGAGTAGCAAAATTCACATCATGTTTATATTTGATGATGTGTAACTCACTTTTCTTGTGTTTTCAGACATTAGCTTTAACTATCAGGGCGCTTACAGAAATTACATTTTCCCACTAACTCAAAAGTGAAACAATAAATGGATTTTATTAGTTAAATGGTCTCCATGACTCTTCACTTGACTAACTGCACAGATTACAAATATGTTATTTCACAATGACACAACAGAAAAACAAACACATGCAAATATTTTGACAGATCCGAGCTTACTAATCCTGTCAAGCAAAATACTGAATCCTTATATTGCTTGTCAAGAATCAGCACAAGAGATTCTAAGGAGAGTTCCTAAGAGAAAATCACATCTATCTTGAAAGCACCTGCAATAAAATGGAAGTCAGTTTGTTTAGTAAAATGAGACTTTCTAGTTTAAGCCTGGCAGGCAGTGAATTCCAACTTGACTCTGACCACCAGATTTTCAGGTTTTATATGAAGACTGTCCACCAGATTTCTGGGTTACCTGTACCCACATTTCAAGTTGCCACAAGAGACCAGCTATCAAATGTATTTTGATACATTCTCTATGGGACCAAAATTTTCAGCTTCCAAACTACAGAAGAGTTTTAAAATTTTATTTTCCATGTACATATAGCAAAGCATCCAAGCCCATCCTGGAAGTCCAGGAATGCAGATATTTAAATTAATACAATATAGAACATGTACACATGGCCAGTGGAGAAAACCAATGTCAGTCCTCCCAGTGATGAAACACTCTGATGACCACAGTACTTCACATAATCTAAACCTTAACTTCTCATGAACCTGTCAGTGACCTGCAATCCTGAAAAATACAGATATCACAAGCAAAGCTTTATCTACAGAAATTACTCTAACTACAAAAAAGTTGCCGAGTAGGTAAACAATTCCAAAAAACTGAAGGCTGCTGTGACTGCAGTGGGATTATTCTGATTGAGATAGGCTCTCCTATTTCCTTGGTAGAGTAGAAAATCTATATGGTATTGCATTTGGAATTTTATGGAATTCACAGAAATTCAGCAAGAACTTAATGAAGAATTGTATTAGTTCATATTTTTCAAGATACCAGAGGTGTTTGTAAGGATGTTTAGAATTCTTTCTATATGTTCTTACAAATAAAACTCCTAAATACAAATACAAACCCCATTAGCTTTCAAAATAGAAACTAATAACTTCTGTCATAATTCAATGTGACTTATTTTACATTAAATAGTACCACTACTTCTCATGGAAATACAGAATTTATAATTTCAATGCTGTAAGTCTTTTGTGAATAGTTTGGTATGTCCTTTCCTGTTGCAATATAAATGCTTATTCATGTGGAATAATCCTCCCATAGATGACTACCTTCATTTCTGAACTTCCAAAAGATCACTTATCATCACAAATGTTGCAACAGCTGTCCATACAATCCAGTAAAGCAAATTCTCTTGTATTAGTCCCAGACAAATTCCTTGGAGAAGTGTTTGTTTGGCTTCAGAATCCATATTTGGTCAGTCTTGTTTTTCAGAGAGAAACATACCTTAAGCTATTATATTACATAAATTATATGAAAAAAAATATGCAAATGGAAATGAAGAAAACAGAATAAAATATTATGTGAACTCCCTCAAACAGGTCTTGAGTCCAGAAAGCCCATATGACATAATTAGTATAGGTACAACATGAAAGCTTCCATTCTGCATGTAATTAATATGTAATTTAATTACTAAACAAGAATGTCTTGTTTTTTCTTCCACAGTACTATGCCCCACAGCAGTGTCAGTCCTCATACAGAGGCACGGAATGTCCCGGAAAGCTGTGCTAGCTAAAGTGATGTAGAGCGATCTTGGTGGTATTATTAATCCATTTTCTAGAAAAAAAGGCATTTGAATGCATCCAAATTTATTATTTCAGAAGCACAGAAGGCATATTCAGGGATCTTGGTTATGCATGTCACTTGAGCAGAAAATCTGAGAAATTATGGATAGAAAAGGCTTCTGTCAAAAAAGAAAACTTAGCTATTTCTGTATAATGACAGCATTCAGACAGACTTTGGACAAAAAAAAAAAACAACAAAGCATTAATTCAAATAAAGTTATTAATGATTGTATCAACAGAATTCTAAGCTGTTAGTTTAAATGGCTCTGCATCACAAGCTATTCTAACCCTTTTTGAACTATTCTGTAGTTTGGGAAGCTAGGTTTGAATTTCAGATTTTAAAATAATCCATACATCCTTTTAAGTAGAAATTATAGAGAAGCATTTGGTACATTAAATTTCCAGACATACAGAATGACTTTGGAGCCTGGTACTAAATGTTCATGGTGAACTTTACATACAATCAGTGCTTCCTCAGCTGGTCACTCAGACAAATTTATTAAAGGGAGTTGAAGGTTAAGAACCAACAGAAGGTGACAGTTTCACTTCAGCACTTACACATTTGAGAGCTTTCAAGTGTCTGTATTTTTAGCTAACAGGAGATAACAGGAAGTTTTAAATTCATCTTGGCTTGTAGATTTTTGTTCAGCTACAGTAAAGGCCTCTGAATAATAGACCAGTGCAGAATTAAAGATCCTATCTCTTGAGTTAAATGGCTACAGCTAAGCAGCTTTATGTCACAAACCCTTTCTCACCAGGAATTAAAGCCAGACAAAGGGTGGGAGTTGAATGAAACTCATTTAGCATTCACAGTTTCCACACGTAGAAGTTATCAACGTGTTCCTCTCTCTCAGAGAGTATTAAAGGAATAATGGAAGAGCTTTGAGACTTCAGGTACCACTCTGAGCTATATAGACACTGAACTCTAATTTCCAAGCAATGGAGAGGCCACTTTCCCCTGGCAATTGTGCCTGCCAAGAGCACACTGCCCAGGCTTCAAAAAGTAAACTTAATAAAAGCCTTCAAGGCAGAGTAATCTGTCTCCTGTAAGTAGGATAATGAGTTCATCAGACTTAATGGTCCTGTGAAAAGTAACCAGGTGTCTTCCAGGTTTCCTGTGAAAGTTAGAATGGTGACTTACAGACATAAGAGGCTTTAAATTTGGAAAAAAGCAATTAACCCTTCAAGGGCCCATGAGGGTTTTAAACAGAAGTTGAGGCGATGGTTTCTTTTATTAATCAACAATCTAAGAAGCAGAAAACAGGTAAAAAGCCAGTCTAAATGTTGGAACTTTGAATCCAAAATATATATATAAAATGCCTTACTGAGTTTCTAGAATGAAATGCAAAGATGGAAACTGATAAAAAGTGTTGGCTACAGAACTGGAAATACAGTGAGTGAATCAGTGAGGGACAAAAATAAATGTCAGTGAAAGCTGCACTTTGGAGCACCAGGGAAATCTTCACCCAGGGTAAATTAGGCTGCACATTCACACTGTGTGTTTATCTATAAGGCACAGCAGAGAGTTGAACACTATGTAGAGATATTCAGATCTATATATATAAATACTACAGCTCATTAATACATCACTTTACCCAATTTCCATAGCCTAGCACTCTCACTGTTCTTTCCAACAAAGCTGTAATTTACCTCCTTTTATTCCTCAGACAGGGAGTATAGGGTGAAGAGTGCAAAATTTTGAGCTGTAGAAATTCTGAATTGCAAATTGTCTCATGACATGATGGCCCAGTAAAACATAGGAAAGAGATTTCCAAACAAAATAGAAGAAAACCCCTAAACTTTTCTAAAAAGTTGTATTCCACAGTGGAGGGAAACATTAGTATTTCTACCCTACCCTCTGGAAAGTAGCATGAGAGGGTCAAGAAGAGTCTTGTGAAAATTAGCTAAAAACAAAAGGCATTCAAAAATAGGTTATAATGTTTTCCTCCCTGCAAGAAGTTCTCTAGGCAATGGTTCCAAATGAAAATCGTTTGATGTAGATTCAAATATAAATACAGAGGTCCTGTGGTTTTTCTTGATTCCTGTAAAAAAGAAATCAAAAAAATCTTTCTTTTTTTCCTGGAATGTGAGTCAGAGAAGACATTGTAAACAGATTCAATCACATTAGTAACTAGTCAGTCTTTTTTATTATTTTTATATATTAAATTTATTTCTGAAGAATTGCAAAATTTTTCTTTCAGGTAAGCATCATTTGAAGGATTAAATAGAAGATATTACACCAACCTTGGGGTGAATGAAATAATGCATGAAATGAGCTCCTTTACAGCTAAAATGATGCATTAAAGCCATCAATAACTAATTTTAACTAAGTGCACTTATAATTGCTTGCATATTCCTAATCCTAAACTCCAAATTTAAAGTCAAACAAAAAAAAAATGGGTGCCTTGCATGAACTGAAAGGCTTTTTTAAAAATAGTTTCTTTCTGAATCCTATACTGTTTCACTTAAAAGGAAATGTGTATAGGATTTCATCCACAAATAAAAGTACATTTCTTTTGCTATAGTAATGGACATCCAACTTATGTTTCTGCAGATTGGTTCCTACTCAATATTGAGTAAATCATCATGCATGGATCACCAAATTTAGCAGGGATTAATTTATTCTGTTAGCTGCTATTCATAGTTTATGTAAAAGTAGTTGGATAATAATTCAAATGTAAAACAGCAAAGAACATCACCAAAGTTAATATGACTATCCTAACACTAAAAAGAGGCCTTGCATTGTCACTGCAACAAGTTATTGGAATTTCCCTATTCCACAGATCATTGATCTGAGGAAACAATTGTCACACACTAAAGAAATGATACTTGGAACCTTCTTTTAAAGCCATCATTATCAAAAACAATATATTGAGACATTCATATGTCTAATTCACCCACAGTGAAAGACCAGTTCTCATGGTCTTCAGTATCTACTGATTTTTTTAATCTTGAAACTGCATTGTAGTTAATTTTTTAATAGAGAAAAACACAATGTCATCTGCAATACTGGGGCTTTTTTGTACCTTCATAATATATGGACATGGAATCATCCTTCTCCCTCAAGACTTGGGAAAAATTATCCTCAGGAACATTTAGTAAATGTTTCAGCACTTTGTTTAGCAGCACAGAAAATAGATCACTGGATGGGGCTTTTTAAGAATTCAACACTTCAAATGTGGTCACCTATTTTAAAATAAACTTTCTTAACTCACAAAGTTCTACTTGTATCTCTGTCTCTCATGAAGGGTTCTAACAGTAGGAAGAAATAACACAGGTCATGGGAAACATTATTATCTATGTGAGAGGAAGGTGACATAACAAAAATACATCATGACTTTGTAATGTTATCAAAATATTCCCATTTCTACATCCTATTCAAAATATTATCCTGAGGAAAGAGGCGACCTTATTAAAATACTAATAACAGTTTTCTGCTCCTCTAAACAAGGCTGTCTACATTTAACAGCATTTTCTCTTATACTGCAACTTTTCTTCAGCACTGCTAAGCTCTGCCTATGTCAAATGACAAGAACTGGTAATTGCAACTGGTTTCTTGCACTGTCCTCACTATCTGTGGCATCTCAAGTGTTTGGCAGTGCAAGGTGGAAAATCTGTCTGCAGAATTCCAACATCTGGTACATATTTCCACTTCCTCAAATTATAACTTATTACTGCATGGTTGAACTGTATCTTTTTGCCAGTTTGAGGTCCAAGTGTCTAACAAAGCAGCAAAGCTTTTCCAAGAGACAGCTTGGGAATCAGCAAAACATTATTACATGAGAAAAGCTAAAACAATGTAAATATAAAGGAAAATTGTAATAGCAGTAATAAAATAACTAAGGATAGCCTTGTACTCAGGGTTTCACTCAGCAGCATACAGTGAGTGCACAAGCAGTACCATTTGAGGCACATCAGAGGATGAAATTAGGTTTAAAAAATTTTGCTGCCTAAGTACTTCATTGTTTTTATAAATAAAGTAGAAAGATCTATAAAGGCATCTAATAATGAAAATACTTTTCTTGGAAAGCATACATAGTAATAGACACCATTAAAAACTCAACACACTTCAACTCCTGGGGATATAGAGATAAGCAACTTTATAAAAATGTGACAATAATAAAAAGATATCAATTACTTCTTTTATTTTTTGATCTAATTCATTTCCCAACCCATATGAGTTCTCCACAAATTGCTCCATTTATCAGGAAGAAATAAAGGAAATGAACTTCTAAAATATGACCAATGTAAACAGCAAAATATTCAATAGTGGAAGACAGCAAAACAGAACAAACCAATTTTTTTTTTTTCAAATACAGCTGACAGAAATATAACTGAGGAGAAATATCATTCTATATTACTTAGCTGTTCAGATTATCAGCAAGAATTGAGGGTATAAATTCCTAACAAGTATTGAAGGTTTGAAGATAACAAGTTATATAAGCAAAAGAGAGAAAGAAAGAAAAAAAAAAATCACTCTAAAAATCTACTTTCAAGTGCCACTTGACAAATCCAAGGAAGCAAATGCAATTTCCGAATAGGATTTTTGGTGGAGATGCTAAAAGTATCCTGGCTGAATTAACAGTGCAAAGGGACTGCAAAAATCAACCTCCAAGTAGCATATGAGAGTGGGCATATTGAAATCAGGTTAGAGAGTTCTGGTAAGGGTTTATATTTAAAAAAAGCACCACCAAACAGTGATTTCTGTTATCAGACTTTTTTTCATGGAATGGCAGAATCACAGAATGGGTCAAACTGGAAGGGACCACAGTGGTCCCACAAATGGATCATATCTGGTCCCACTTCAAGCAGGATAAATCCTAAAAAAAAAATCAGAATTCAGGAAAAAGAAGAAAGCAAACAAATCAAAACCATCCCGGCACAGGAAAAGCTGATTCTTGCCCTTTTAATTTTGATTCTCTCTATATATACATGGAAATGAAGTAGGTATCAGGAATTCAGGAAAAAAATTGCCAAATCTGCCACAGGATTATAATCAATCCTTGGTTATTTTGTAAGTTCTGAGAAAGTGTAACTTTGCTCTTGGCAAAAGAGCAGCAGACCTGAAAAGACACAACTAGATGAATTATGTGAAGGTGAATTACATGAAAATGTAACAGGAAGTACTGATTGGAAGAGCTTGGTTTTGAAGGGAATGAAGAAACAAATATTTCTACAGCAGCAAACTACAAGATTTCTGGGAATTGAGAGGAAATGCCCGAAGAAGGGAACATGCTAAGTATTCAAAATAATTTCCAAACCTATCATAGTTGGAATTATTGAACCAGAAAGGTTATGCCCACCGCAGTGCTCGTATTTTCAGTCTGCAAGTCTTCAGGATTACTACTCTCACTGCAAAAATTTGGTGAATGTCTCCTAAAAATGCAAATATTCACAAGACTCTCAGAATCTACTTTGCATATGGTCCCTTCAAAATCAGGCATTAAAAAAATTCCACAATTACTACCATCAGATGGGAAAAACACAGAGCCTCTTTTGTTTACAAGAGGAGAAAAGCAAAATCAAAGTCCATAAAATAAGAATTATTAGAGGCACATTTTGAGTAGACATAAAAGCAATTATTTGAAATCAAAGAAAATTGTATCTCCTGTGAAATTAAGTTTCTGATTATGAATCTGAATTCCCTGAATTCCCATTTTCCCTGGCATACAAACGATTACTGTAAAAGAAAAGAACTTCCTACATTAGACATTCTAGCAGTTTTCAGGACACATACTGGTACTTTTCACTAAAAGTTATGCAAAACACATCAAAATGAACCATCCAAATACCAGAGAAGATAAGACACCCATCACATTCCAGAAGTTTGTGACTACTGTCCACCAGTTTTCTGCTTGTCCACAGGCTGTTCTTGAAAGCATCAACTTTTAAAGATGAGCTCCAGCCAATGGAACTTTTATTCTGACTGACCTTTCAACAATTGTTTTCATATTGAAGATAAAGCAGTACTTCTCTGACTGAGTCTCAAAGAGACAAAAGATTTCATGCAACAGACTTCTGAACTACTGTTTATCATACAAATGACAGCCAACATCATGATAGAGTGGAAAAAGCATTAGAGACATGGGGGGAACTCTAGTTTTCTTAAATGCTGTTGCACCTACAAATGTGAGACATTTTGTACGTACATGTACAAATGTGAGCCAGAAATGTATTATGAAAAATAACTGCTGTAGGTATTTAAGATTTTATAGTACCTAAATACACAGATCATTGACTGTTTTAAGAATAAAAAATGTACCTTGCTATAGGCACATTTTAACACCATCTGCTTTGATTGAATAGTAATAGTATTTGACTGAATAGTAATAATAATTCAAGTAATAGAATTGCTTTACTGTTGAATAGCAAAATTACAGAGTAATTTTAATATTCAGCAATTCTGAGTATTAAAAAAAAGCTATTCAAAAGTTTGTTGATTATGTTTTTCAGTATATATTCTCACACAGCACGTGAGTAAAAAAAAATCACAGCTGGTGTTCATTTTCAGAAGGCAACATCAAAGGTTTGTGTCTCAGAAAAAGACAAGGATGAAATTTCTGATTTTCGAACTTGTAAAGAACTGTTATGTTTTCTACTGACATTTTCTCATATCATCAAATTCTAGAAAAGTAAAACTGACAAGCATAGTTCTCCTAAATATTCAGTAGATGGCATGACTGGTTTCTGGCACAGAGAAAACCAGTTCTTCTTTGTCCTGTTCATTGATGGAGGACACCATGACACTGGTGCCCCTGAATGTGCCACAAGAATGTCTGGTTTGCTTTTTGAAATGTTCATACCATGGAATCACAGAATGGTTTGGGTTGGAAGGGACCTTGGAGGTCATCTGGTTCCATCCCCCTGCCATGGGCAGGGACACTTCCACTATCCCAGGTTGCTCACAGCCCCATCCAGCCTGGCCTGGAACACTTCCAGGGATGGGGCAGCCACAGCTGCTCTGGGAAACCTGTGCCAGGGCCTCAGCACCCTCACAGGGAACAATTCCTTCCCAATCTAACCCTGCTCTGTGTCAGTGTGAACCCACTGCCCCTTGTCCTGTCACTCCAGGCCCTTGTCAAGAGTCTCTCTCCATCTTCCCTGTGGCTCCCTTCAGGCACTGCAAGGCCACAGTGAGGTCACCCCAAAGCTTCTCCTCTCCAGGCTGAACAATCCCAATTCCCTCAGCCTTTCCTCCCAGCAGAGCTGCTCCATCCCTCTGACCCCTGGGTGTCCCTGCTCTGGCTGCAGCAGCTCCCTGTCCTTCCTGTGCTGGGATCCCAGGGCTGGAGGAGCTCTGCAGGTGAGGTCTCACCTGAGTAGGGGGGCAGAGGAGCAGAACCTCCCCCTCCCCTGCTCCCCACACCACTCTGGCTATGGGAGTGTATTTCCTTGGAGAAACCCTAGAGGCTGCCCTGGGAAGGAACCATTCCAGTGACCATCACCCAGGATGCTGCCTACAGCAAGCCAGTTTGCTGACCATCAAATATCAACTGCAGGGATTTTTACAGCTGGAAATAGATAGAACCATGCAAATAAGGTCTTTCATTTCTTTCCCCATCCTGGAAAAGGCAGCACTGTACACTGAACATTATCAGAGGATGGCGCCTCTCTGGACAGGATTTTAACCTGCATCACCACCAAATAAAACTAAGCTTCAATATCAGAAACTTCAATAAACTCTAACAAAAGGTTAAAGACAAACAGAGAAAAACTACCTTTCCTCCATCTCAAAGACACTTTTGTGAGGGAGGGGCACGGGAATTTAAGGGGGAAACGGGAGTAAGTAGAAAGCATGAGAAAGGTTATCATGAGATAATCTTGACTGTGTGGAACTGGAAATAAAACAGCAGAAAATTTAAAAGGAATGGCAAACAAGCACAAAAACCCCACATGGTTTGACAGTTTTACATAGGCTTAAAACTTTGAAGGAGAATACTGCTTGTAAGGCAAGAATATTAGAAGGGAACAAAAAAAAAGTGATTTTTATGTTGAGTATATACTTGCACTGTGCAACTCCTGCTGCACCAAAAAAATTCTTTGCAGTGATACAAACACTCATAAATCTCCATGTAAAGGTGGCCATGCATGTACAATCCCACAACACAAAACAACAATGAAATCTGTGTATAAATATCAGCAGTAATTTCATCAACTCAACTGTTAGCACACAGAAAAATCTTTTGAAGGAAAAGAAGTGTGAAAATAAACACAAACCCATACATTTAAGAATAGATGTGTTCAACGAGAATAAAAACATACTACCCATTTCTCAGATCTTTCAACAAAATTTAATGAGTGAATAAAATCTGCCAGTATAAATCATATTTAATTAAACCTGATAGCTCAACCACAAGCACCCACACTTGTATATTTGATTAGGCTTCAAAATCCCAGTTGTATATTACAATTAGAGGTGAAAAATCTCGATTGTATTGAATGAGAAATTACTTGGAAGTCAGTGAACAAAATTTACACTTTTTCTGAGATGCAAAGGGGGTGTTAAATGCAGACATGATGTGAACTGTGCACTGTGTTTGTCATAACCACTCTCCTGTCCCATGAGCAGTTCTTTACATTGTTAGGTTCTTCTCAGGTTAATCTGAATATCTTCAACGTGTTTCCACATTTCTGTCCCATTTTTGAGGCTCTGATGCAAATCTGACTGATCACAGGTGCAAATTATTGCTCAGTCTGTAAGAATAATCTCAAAAAATCTTCCTCTCACATTTCTGTATTTCATGAAGTTAATTCCTTTTTATCATTCAGAAAGTGATATCAAGTTAGCAAACAAGATGTTCATTTCAAAAACACAAAACTTTTTTTTTTTTTTAATTCACTTTTACTTGCTCTTAGAGATTTATAGCAAATATTAAATAACTGCAATTCTGTGCAATAACCTCACTCATGATGCAATCAACTTCTTGACATTATTACATCTTTCCTTCATACTGTTTACACAGATGCTTATATATTTAACACACTTTGCACTAGGTGTTAATTGATATGGTCAGAGCAGCCAAATGGTCATAAAACACTTCTGGACATGGTGGAGTCCTTCAAGGGGACCTTTGATGTATTTAGGTCTAAGATACTCCACAAAAATGTAAAAAAAAAAAAATTATCCTTTGTACTTTTTGAAGAATTGTTGCTTATATTACTTAAAAGGTAATTTAGTTGCAATATAAACTACTCCAGGGGGCTGTTAACAAATTCTTGGTGTTTAAACTTCTGTGCTCATGGTCAGTATTATTTTGATTCAAGAGCTGTACTTCAGTCAAACTCAGATCTTATTGGGAACAAACCAGGCTGACACTGTTCAGATACTGATCACTAATTGCTCTGATCTCAAATGCTTCCTGTGCAGTGTCTGACTATTACTCAAGTCATGCTAAATGAACCAGTTTAGGCCATTAATGTATATATCTATATCTACATATAGATATAGGTACATATATTTACATTTACGACCTAAATTGGCTCAAAAATAAAAAGCTGTGAGGAGTTATATAATATCTATATATCTATATATATATCTATATATATACACACAGATACATATATGTATGTGTATATAATATAACTCCTCACAGCTTTTTATTTTTAGGTAAGATTTCTATGAAATAAAAATAGGAGTGGACAACACATGTTTTTGTCCACCATCTAAGAACCATCTCAAAATTTGGACCAAAAATTAATGCAAATCCCACACAATCAAATCCTGCATTGAACTACATAAATTAAAAATAACTGAAGGGTTTCTCCAAGACCACAGAAAATGGCAGTTGTTAAGAAGTAAGTATTAAGTTGCTCTGAGACTTTTTCTCAGTGCTACACTCTCCTTGAATCTGTTCTAAGCAGGCTCCAGTGTTATAGAACATTGTCATCCCAACAGATGAAGAGTCCTTATTTATCTTGCCCTTTTTTTAGTGGTATGCTGAGGAAATAAGGCAAGAGATGGATCATTTTCTTCAGGGATCATATATCTTAATATTTTTTTCAAACAGGAAAGAGTTGAAATAAAAGAAAATAATGGAAATTCTTTCATGTGCACATCCATACCTGAGCATCAAGGAGCTCTTCACATTTGTGAGAGTGTTTTTCAATGGTTAATATATACTGCTTTTCAATAGCTACTTCTTGCTGCTGAACTGTAGATTGTAGCAATGCCTGCAAAAGGGCACAAAATACTCAACAAAGATATAACTGGGATGTTTATTGGTAACTGCAGATCCACTAAGACTCATCTACAACCAGAATGTGGAATGCTGTTATAAATCTGGAATGTGCAACGATTAAAGTACCTTTCTATGTAACACTACCTTGTTTTCAGTCATGACTAACATTTTTTGAATCTCAGATTTCTTATACAGTCTGCCTAAAAGACAGCAGCATACAGAAGATAGAGAGAATTTCTGTTAAATATACTCAGTTTTGTGAGACCACACAAGAAGAGGAGAATATGAAAGCTGCTGAAGAGGAGGGAAAAAAAAAAAAAAAAAAGCCAGACATATTTCCCTGGCTGACAAAACTCCACATCCTCTCGGCACTGTGCAAGATCCCATGGGCCAAGCATGATCTTCACAACCACAAGTCAAGTAAAAGCAGATGGAAATTCTGAGTAACATAAAACATAAAAGAATGCCCCCACCCCCAGGATGTTCACACTTGAATGTGAAACAGGGAAGTCAAAGTGTGGAAAGTCAAAGTACCAAGGCAGTAGCAAACAGCTGATGGGAGCAGGAGCTGTGAGTGTGTTTGTGCACATGCCTGAACTCACACATGCTTGGCTAAGCCCTGCAGAACCCCTGAATGCACAAAGAGAAATAAAAAACTTGAACATGCGTGAAGAAACCAAGTTATCATTTGGAGAATTACACTCAGGTTTCCCTAAACAATGATGGTAACTAAACATTTACTTGGCTTATGTGATTTAAGTTTTTTCCCTGATAGTATAAAGTCTTTATGTCACTTTCCAAATATTCATCAGGCTATTTATATACAGTGTACCAAACTATTCTTAAATAGCAATCAATATACTGAAGTAGTCAAAATGACTGGGTAAGTTAAAACAGACATGACTTTTACAGAAAACAGACCTTTGGCCCAAATGCAGACAAAAAAAAAAACAAACCATCTTTCAAACAATCTTTATATTTTAGAGATATGTTTGCTTCATGGAACATAACATACACATCAAATAAAATTTGGAATGCTTTTAGAAAAACCCAAGAATGTATAAAAAAGATAAAAATCTTCAGACAATTTTTTAACTACATTTCCAAATTTTCCACTAACTCTCCTCTTTTGCCAAAATCACTGTTCTTCAGTAATGTTATAGCATGGCAGCAGTTCTCAGCACAAGTTCAGTGATTAAAAAGGTTAAAACTTGTGCTTAATCAAAGTGTAAGGATACATTTACTGGTGTTTGCAGGGAATTTAGTAAACTGTAAGTTTACTTTCAAAAAAGCCAATTTATTTCTAACTAAATTAAATTATTTTACTCATAGAAGTTCAAGCACTCAGAAAAACTGAACTCTCAAAGAAGTGTAACTTCTGTACATGAGTATTTATACTCTGCATAAATTAGAATAGCCACATATCACTGGCAAAAATTAAGCCTGGACCTTGTGCTTTGGGCTCTTTTTTTTGGCCTAAACTATTGTAGCAATAAATGTTTCATGTAACTGGTACAAAAGAAAATAAAATAATTCTGTTTTTTGGGAACACAGTAACAGAATGGTCATTAGGCTTCCATGGCATTTCTCAGACAGTTTCTTGCTCATGCCAAGGGTTGAGTCACCTTATGCACTTTGCAAACTTCACTGGCAACTATTAAAATCATATTAAATGGTATAAAGAACTTTCAGTTTTCCAGAAAATAATTACTATTCATTGGATGGCATGTAAAGGCTGTTAAATTTTTGTAATTAATTTATTATTAATATTTTTCTTTAGAAAATACATAAAATTCCACATTCAGAAACAAAAGCCTTAATTTTCTGTCATACACACTATTAACCCAGTTTAAATAGCACCACAGGGCTGATGCTGTATTTGACTGTTCCACTAGTTGGCCAAGTAAGGAGAAAGAGAGAAAAATCTCAGCACAGATGTGTGATACCCATCCAAAGCTCTAGTAAATTTCAAGATAATCAACTACTCATATTAAATAATTTACAAAAATTTCATTTACCAATTAGCTCATTTGCTAAACTGAAACACACATTTGGCTTCTTGATCATCAGTATCTCTAATCTTATAGTTACAACTACAATGACACTAGAACTCTTCCAATTAATTGCTATTCTGGGCAAATTCTCTTATCTCTGCTGTAACATTACTTTCTTCCTTAATTAGTTAAGGAGGAGTTATTAATTATGCTGCTGGGCTGACATTCCATAAATCTATGGCCAGTGATCTAATACCAAGCAGGCATTCTTGAACCAGTCTCCTTTTAATGGAATCATTTCAAGTAAGGTTACAGCAGAATGGAGCCAATGGCATCTGTTGCATGAAGCCAAGGGTAGGATTTCAGTGTGAGTGCTCTTGTCAATTAATTTTTCCTTCTATATATTGTGCAATGAACTTCCTTGACACTGGTTGGGAAGGGTTATCATAGAATCATAGGATCACAGGATTTTAAGAGTGGAAGGGACTTTAAAGATCATGTAGTCCCTGCTTGGCAGGAATACCTTCCACTAGACAAGGTGGCCCAGAGCCCCATCCAACCTGGCTTCTTTCCCACTTTGTGATATCTCTACTAACCCAAAAAAACTGTCAGAGAATTGATCCTGCTTTTCCTTAAATACTAAAATGTCGTGGTGGCTTCTGACAGAACAAGGAGGCTGAAATCTCTTAAGCTCTCTATAGAATCTTCATTTTAGTTTGATATATGATGCATCAAAAAAATCACAGAAAAAAACATTATTTCCTCAAATCATTATAAAAACCTTCACACATCTAAATGACTGTACAAAATATTCTTAAGTTAAACTAGGTAAAGTAAGTAAATTACTCTGAACCTCTGTTTGAGCTCAGATAAAGAATTAACCTTAGCTTTAAGTTTCATAGATTGGAATAAGTTTAGAAGACTTTGAACTGAAAGTAAATCTAAATTTCATAATAAGATGCATGATTACCCTGGGGGGTTCTTAAGGGAATACACATCTATTACATGTTTTAGCACTGGTCAGAGTATTCCAGTAGTCCTGGGACTGACAGCACACTACCTGTGTGGGGGGAATCCTGGAGAACAGCATTCCTGTGCACAGAGCAGGGCCTGAAAAGCTGCACTGTGCCCAATGTGAGAAGAAAAGCTTAAAACTACAAATGATCTCAACACTTCATCCTGTTCTTCTACAGTGTGTGATGTATTGAGTACCAGATTATCTCTAACATCCTCCTCATACTCAAAAGCAAAAGTGCAATAACTACAGTTTTGCCAAAAGTGTAACACAGACACCCCAGCCTATTTTTAATACAAACCTAATGTGTTCATTCTGCTGGCAATAGAAACCACAGCCACTTGCCCAGACAGAATTTATTGTATAGCCAGAAGCTAGAATCTAGGAGAAACCCTCTTGAATTAAATAGAGACTGTTACCCCCAATCCTTCCCAAATTCCCTAAGAGTAACAAAATGCCAAACCCTTTTCTTTCAACTCCCTCTTTTTATTATAGGAAAAAGCCAGTCAGAATAGAGGCACCACGAGAAACTAAGCAGAGGTCATTATCCTCTCCTAGCTCTTCTGAAAAAAATAAATTTAAAAGAAATTCTGACCCATGCAAAGCACAGGCTTCTGAGATGCACAGCATTGTTTGAAAATGTTAAACCTACTCATATGTAATATCAGTATGAAATACAAATCATGGTGGAAACGTTGCTGGGTTATGTTTTAGAATGTTTCTTAAAATCACTGTAACAAAAGCCTTAGTCAATCCAAAAGAATATCCCACTCAAGCATCACTGGCTTGTTCAAGTAGCTAAATGGAAGCCTGTACATCAAACCTCTTCTCTTTACTTCAAAATTGCTGAGTCAGGATGACCAAAACAAGTGATCTTTAAAAATAAAAGTTACTAATGAGAAGTTACCACACTGCTTCAAACATGTGAACTGTATTAAATACAGCAATAGTACTTTTGAATTTTTAAGCTTTATAGCTTTAGTCAATGATTCATCTAATTCAGCATTCAATCTCCACCATTTAATTACTTCCAATTACTTAATTTAAGGGTGAAATGCAATTAACCAATTGCTGAATGACAAAACAGAGCAGAGGACACAATTGCAAATTCATTCCTGACCCGTGGAAAAGGTACATTAACTCAATAAAATGCAGTATTTGACTTGCTGTGTTTTAATTCAGCTATTATCTAAGACAGAGATGATGCAAATAAAACTATTAAAAATGCCTTTTTCAAAAGAATTCCACTTACTCACTTCAGTCCAAAATACTGCACATTTTCATGACTGGGTTATTTCCAGGTGAGTCTGCTATTTTAGTGCAAATGAAACATATCCATTTAGGTGCTATGGAATATGGGGGGTTAAATGTAATGAAGGGGTAATATATTTTTTGCAGTGATATAAAAAATTAATATTTGATTGCTTGTAGGTGAAACTGTGTTGATCCATACCAGTAAGGATCAACAAGTTACAGTTTGAATACAGTGCTGGGTTTATCTAGGTAGCTCAGTTTTACTGGTATGCAAGTGCAAAGGATTACTTTTCCACAAAACACTGTTCTCAGAGACTCCTGACAGAAACAAACTGCAAACTAACTCTTAATCCCCTATTAACCTTCCTATTTTTATAATATTTACCACTGTATTTGTTATTCTATGGTCAGAAACACATACACAATTCATCCTTACTAGAAGGGGAGGAAGAGATTCTTTGCAATTTTTATAAGTGCTTTCAAAATGTAAAGGCCATTTAATCAATGATAACATATTTTTGATAGCCAGATCTCTGAAAGCATGAGACTTGATTATACTTTGCTTTTATAAGAATTCTGTAGTGAAACTTCCATGGTAGCATCACTGTTGTACAGAACTACTGTTTTACTGTAAAATCCCTAGGAATCTTTTCCAGCCACCAGCTCTCCATGAGAAAAAACAATGTTGTTTTATATTCAAGGCTCACTTGAATTCTAGTGTGACTTGCACATGAACAAGCATAGAAGCTGGAAGTGAAATACAAGCCCTTGCAACAAAATTTTGGATTTGTCCTTTTATTCATGTGTCAGGCCTTTCTGAGCCAGGATGTCAACTTGGAAACTTAATAAGCTAAGCTGATGTTTTAAAGAGCTGAGAACTGGCCACATTTCAGAGCTTTCCCTCACTAGGGATAAACTATGTCTAAAAAAAGATATCCTGATTCTAGATTAACTTCTTTTGTAATTAAATCCTTTAAAATTTCCTCTGTTTATTAGAGGGTAATCTTTCAGTTCAGAGGTGCATTATTGACACAAATATTTTTGAAAGAAAACCCAATGGATCCCACATATTCCATGCTTTGAAAATCCATCTGTTCTTACATTCTGAAAACTGAAAAAATCCCACCACCTTTCATTGAAAACTGATGGACAAAACTCTTACTACAGCATAGGCTGGGAAGAACTTTTCATCTTGAAGTTCATTTCTATAAAGGGAACACACATCTGATTCATGCAGGCTGTCTTTCAGAAGACTATTAATTGCATAAAACAATCTAAGGAAATAAAACCCATCAAATAAATACACCTGCCTGTAACCTCATATTCTTTCAAGCTTACATTAGAGGGTATTTTATATGACAAGAAACAAAACAGATTAAAACTATTAACTCATCTACTTACAGAACTGTGACAATTTCAGAACAAAAGCTTGACTAAACAAGCACAGAAGAAATTCTTTTGTTGCTTGTGGTAAATATCTTAAGATGTGATGTGATCCCACAAGCATAACTTCCAAGATCTACATTTACTTTTCTTTACCGTGGTTAATTACCGGGGATAAAAGTTTAAAATAACAATGACATGAAAGGCAGAAATTAAACAAAATTAGGTAAACATGAGAAGGGAAAACTTGGCCTACACAGAACACTGAGTTAATTTTTAATTTGCTTTCCTGTGGTTTTTAATACAAATTTCATGACTGTGTTGTGGATGGTTTATTTGCTGTAAGGAAGATTAGTATGTGAGATGCTTAACAATGGCCAAGGCTTTTGAAAGGTTTGTGCTACAAAGCATCTAATGGTCTCTATTAATGGATTTCCCAACACATTCAACAATGAACATTCCAAAGTCAACTCAATTTAATTTTGAGGGCTTTGATATACCCAGGTCCTTGAAAATAGGTCATTCAATATTTGACTTCTTGCATTTTCAGTGCTGCTGCCGTATTAAGAAGCACCAGTGAGGAGTAGGAATTGAGAGGTTTGTCCTCAAACTTGAGTACCTGGTCTGCCCAGGGATACCACACTAGTGAAAGATCCATGTGGAGAAATACTGTCCCTTTTACAACAAATAAGTCCCCAAAATACAGGGAAGAGACTAGAAGGAAGTGTATGCCATTTGGAAGTATAGAAGATACATCTACAACAACAGAGGTCTGCTGCAGTACATCTGCAAGGAGTGGAATTAGCTCTGAATGGAAGAAAATTGTGACTTTCTAGTTACCAACTTGGCAGCCTTGTACACAGAAGCCACAAAAGGGCAACTCTCTTTTCCTCTGTAACCAAAAGGAAGGCACATTCACAAATCCATCAACATTAACACCTATCTAGGCCAGGAATACAGAGAAGTCAAGTCAGTCAACTTACTTCCACTATTGTTCCACTCAAGGTTTCAATACCTAAATTACAGGATTTGGGGTCTGAGGCATTCTGGGGATTATTTCCTGGGGCTCAGGATGAACTGCTCATATTTCTACAAGCTGTCCTTAAACAAGCAATGTTGGGCATTATAAGCTGTGCTATGGCTCTGCTTGAAGCAGCACCACAAAATTATGATTGACTGGTTTCAGAGAGGATTAGTCAGAATTCCAGCACTCCTGACTGCCACACAACCTAATTAGGGCCTGAACAATCCCCCAGTTGGAATAACCTGCATCAGTTCACTTTATAAAATCTCCAGAAATGCAAAATAAGCCTGTTCTAATCACAAACAAGATTTTCCTTCCCATGCCTTTTAAACAACTCATAGACTTGTTTAGCTGAATTTCCACACTCAAGGTAATTTGGGGATTGATTAGATACTACTTACAAAAAAACCTACTGAATGTGGAAATTACTTCTGCAAATAAATGATATGCATTAGAGTAACACAGTCTAAATCCTAAAGAAGACATATTTCAGCACAAAATTAAATCTGGCCAATCATGAGTAAATTAAAAGAATTAATGAATCCCAAGATTCTGTCTTTCACTAAAAGGACTAATCAGATTTACTTTACATTCCTAAACAAATGCTACATGTAGGAACCTTTATTTGGTTATCTAACTAATTGCCACCATATCTGAAAAACAGAATAAATTCCTAAGGATCTGAGCAGTTAAAAAGCCCCAAGAATGTAAGAAACCACTTTTTATAATTACAAAACCACCTATGATTCATTTACTTAAGGGAAAAAAACCCCCCAATCTTAGCCTTGATCCATATTGAAATATTATTAATGAATTAACATTTTAAAAGAATCCATGAAATTATTTTCTCAAACAAAGTTACAGAACACTTTTTGCCTTCACTTAATTCCCTGATGATTCAGTGTTACTTTTTTAGTTCAAGTACATGGCAAAGAATTACAAGAAAGGTATTAAAGTATAAACAACCAGCCAAAAAATGCTTGGGTTTTTTAAACCTAGCAATCTTTTCTGATTTTTTGCTAACCTGATGAATAAGTCACCTCATGTTTGCAGACAGGGTTGATTGCAGTAATTACTCAGAGATTGGCATATCTGATATTATTTCTCATCAGAGTGTTCAACTAACCACATGAGGCAACAGGAAAACTTGTATGAGGTATATTCATGTCATGGTTCCCTGGTATTAAAGAGTGACTTTATGAAATTTGAATATAAACATTCTATGAGAAATAATACACTAAATATAAGCAATGAAACAGGGTTCAATTAACTCCCTAATCTTTTGTGCCAAATCACTGAAACTGATAAACATAAATCTTATTTTCCAGAAGGCATATCAGATCTACCCAGCTGCTGCTGGCTGGTAAAACAGCTTTCAAAAATTATTATTATTTCAAAAATATTTACCCAACTACCCACAAAAAAAATCATTCCTTTAAGGGGCCAATATAACCCATGCAGAGCTCCCCTTTAGTTCACACAAATCCATTAAAATGGTGAAAAATTATACCTTGAAAACATTCAAAACTTCCATTCAATACTATAAAATTGTTTGATTTCACAATTTGCTTGTATTTTCAGAACTAAAAGGAAGGAAACAAGTGCAGCAATTACCAAAAGCTCAAAAACTTTTTCAAAATGAAAGTTCACACAGGAACAGATATTTTACACTCATCTAGAACAAAACAGGAACATCTTGCCACTGAAGATGTTCAGTGCCACATCCAGAGGTTCACACTCCACATGGAATTCCCTTTTGAGAACTTCTAAGGCAAAGGGGTCCTCAAAGAAGTAAGGGAAGGAAAGCACAATAATTCTCCCCTAGAAGTGAAATGAGGGAGGCATGGAAAAGTGGGACACCACCAGTACCCATGTTTAAGTTTTCTAAGGAATGGAAACTTTTGAAACTCATTTCTGTATAGGTTCAGAATGAAATTAATATAAGTCATATTGATGGAGACAGACATATTTCTACAGAGAGCCAATTTCAATATTAGCTAGAATACTACTAACCGTTATTAGCAAAATTATTAAAAGGCTTTCTAATATTCACAAAATCATTAATATTGGAAATGATCTCCAAAATAATCAAGTCCTACCCCAAACACAAAACTGCCAAGCCCACCACTAAATCTTCCTGCCCTCCATGCCAGATCATTCTTTGGTTACAAATTACTTCTACCTAACACTTAAAATCTGAAACTCCCCTTCAATAACTACATTGTCAGATTTGTGTTCCCAGCTCACAGTTGCCTACCAGTTCTTAAGTTTCCCTTTTCATTTTCAAAACAAGCCTCCATTTCTATTTCCCATTATCAGTTTTCCTCGTGCCAGACCCATTTTAAGTCTAATTAGAATTCTTAATTTACCTTCTCCTCCTCACTTGATTCAGTTTTTGTCCTTTGTGCATTTCTTACTCAATAGTTTCCATAACAGAACAAAGGCACAGATCTATGCTTCACTGTAACATCCAGTTCTTCCAACTTACACAAGCTGACATGAACTAAAACAGCATGAAAGAAGAACTACAGATTCAGCTTAATTTCACCCATAACTCCCTCCCTTAGTGCTGTGCAGATAAAAAACCTGCTGAATGACTCTGTGATGCTTCTTTCCTGCAAGTGCAGCTCTGGAGACTGAAGAGGTCCAAAACGTGGATTTGTGATAAACAATCCAACCCAAAGTTTACCACAACGGACTGAGAACTTTGGGTTTGTTCTGGTTTTAAGTTTCCTTACTGAAAATGGCTAACCAACTTTATCTGAAGTTTTCCAAAGTGCAGACTGGGAAAACATGTCATGCAAAATTTCAGACCAAACAATCTAAATTGAAAGCAACAGAAAAGACAGTGAGAGAGGTGGAGCAATCAGCACAAGCAGCACTAATAACTGTGCACTGCAGGCAGTCATCCTATTCACTATTACAATAACCCCATTTGGAAATTGTGTTAGCTTGGCAACTCATTTACCTTGAATTCTTCCACAATAATAGTTAAGGCTTCATGTCCAGCTTTTCTCATGTCTTCTAATTCCTTCTTATGCTTTTCCTGTAAAATAATACAGAAAACATTATATACAACATAGGCACCTGGCAAAACAATTTTCCTCAGTTTTGGTATCTTTCATGAAGAAATGCACACAGCTTGATCCTTTAGATATTGTATATAATGTATATGTAATGTATATATATATATGTTTATATATATATATATATGCTAAATTCAAGTAGGTCCTAGTATTAAACTAATTTTACTTCTTAATTTTACTTTATAGATCCCAGATGATTCTAAATGGATCTTAATTTTTTTTTTTTTTAGAACTTTCTTTGTTTCTTGGCATACCTGTGGATGGCAGGACTTCCAAATCACCTTCTAAGTAAATATTATCTTACTGCCACTACCAATAAAAGTGTTGAGATGAAGTAGTATCAGATTGAGTTTCCTCAGAAATGCACACCTTTCTCCTACTCATTACATGGCTCTTCTTTCATCTTTTGTTTTATTCTTAAGATTCCTAGGAAAGTCTTCTTGCAAAAGAAATCCTAAATAGATTTTTCAAAAAAAATCTGCATTGTTCACTTCCTTATTTTCTGCACAGTTATGTAAAAGGAATCTGGAAAGAAACATTCTAGCATTTTTTTCTTTACCTAATAGTTTGCTAAGTCTGCAATGTGAACACCTCATTGGATTCTCACAAGTATTTCCCACTTATCAATGAGCAGCACCACTTTTTCCAATTACCAATTAGTAAGAAGATGAAAAACATTCCCTCCCTCCTTGTTCTTTGCTTCAGGGTCTTTTCTTGTATCAGCTCACATGGCAGGATTTAGTTGCTTTAAATCATCTTGGATTTAAATTATTGGATTTTCTTGGTGCAGAAAGCAGAAATGCATTAATCACAAATGTTCCTTTGCAGTAATAGTAGGGAAAAAAAAATACACAGTTTTTTTTTGTTCTGTTTTGTTTTTATTTTTGTTTTTTTTTGCATTTTGGGTTATAATAAAGTTGAAATTAATTAACACAATTCTACGCTTCCTAAGACCTGTGTGTTTGGAATAAGTTAAACCTAGTGTCTAACAAAGCATTTAAGACCATTAAAAATTAATTAATCAGTCTGTAACTGTATTTAACTAGAGATTTCTGCTCTGTCACTCAATTCCTTTCTCCTGAAAGAGTCATCTTAGCAAGAAGTAGGAAACTACAGCTACACAATCTTCTTACCTCTGCCTCAAATATAATGAGGCATTTGGACATCTTTAAAAAAAAATGTAAGCTTTTGTGAAGCCCAGCAAGAACAACTGATAAGTAGAAGAACTGAAAATGGAAATATTTTGCTGTGTACATTAAATACTACATCAGACAACACCACACAACATGTGGGTACATAATTTTAATCCCACTGGGATGCAATCATGTATCACTGACAACACAAATCATTCAAACTCTGATATGGTACAGGTTGAAAAAAATCCAATTGTTTTGACTAAGGAAGTAAGACATCTCATTCTGGTAGAAAGCACAGTGCCTCTCATTTGCATCACCAGGAAAGCAAATAGGGAAAAAATGCCATTTGTTCTCTTAAAATTAATTCCTCAAGTTTTTCCAGAACCAGTGACTGTTCAAGGTCATCTCCTAAACACAAGTTGAAGATCAACACCAAGGCATTCCTGTGACACCTGTAAAGAATTCTGTTCCTGTAAGAAATGTTTGGGGCAGTCATCTGAGTTGCTGCTGAGTGCCTGTCCTGTAAGGCTATGGCACCTTCAGAGGTAGCTGCCACTCTGAGCCAGGATCCCAGGAATTAATGCACTCTCTTCCCTCTTCATTTCTGTACCCATGCAAGAACTACAGCTCCCTGCAGCCAACTGAAGTAGAAGACAAATTTCAAATCCATCTTACACAGCTTTGTTTTACACAATTACATCATTAATACTCTTCATAGGGGACTCCATTGCACTGAGGTTTTTGTCTCCAGAAAATCAACTCTTAAAGAGCATAATTTAAAAAAATTATAAATAACATTTAGCATCATAATGGTTAAGAAACTGAAGATACAAATTTATTATTTGAAGATATAAATATTCTCTTCAATTCACCCAAGTACAGAGAAAAAATAGTAATACTGAATGCAACAGAACAAAATCAATGAGAAATTGAGTTAAACATGATGAGAATCAGTCCATAATGGCTAATTAATATACACACTAGAGTGTGCTATTGTGTATAAAATAGATTGGTCACTATTTCTGTTCATGTGAAATAAGAATGTGAGCTCTACAGAACTAAGACACAGGAGCATCTCCAGGTGTCTAGCAAAGCAAGTAATTTCACTTTGGCCTGATCATCAACATCCTAGTGAAAGATACAGCTAAGAACCTAAAGATAAGGAAAAATATAGGGAGGAGAGAAAGATTTCAGGTATCCCAGGATAACCAAACCTCCCACATTATGCACAACCTTAAGCTCACCACAGGAAGCAAGGAGACAAACTGATTTATTTCATATGAGTAAATATCATTTGTACCTGGAGCATAACAATGGAAGACTATGAGGTGAATAATGAAGTGAGGTAGCAAACAAACTTTCACAAGCAACTGCCTAACATCGTGGTGGTGAGGACATTTCCTGCTGAGTTAGAAATGAGTTGAGCCAGAGCTGAGTGAGTGTGAACAGAGCAGCCTGCTGGGAATATTATGACTGATTAAATGTGAAAAACTATGCAAAGGAAATAGTATGGAAGAGCCTGTGCATGCCCCAAACTGAAAGATAATTACAGTTCCCACACCATTCTCTGAGTATTTGCAGTATATAACAAGGATCTCTACCCCGTCACATTTAAGACATTAATATTTAGTGAAGAACAATTATAGCTTATATCTGCTCTTTTTTTTCCCCTATAGGATGTGCATACAGAAACCCTCCACTGAAGAGGATATTAAATAAAAAGAAGTGCTAAAGCTAAAGCCTTCTCTGGCTGCCTTGAGGTTTTTAAAATATTACACAGATAGCTGCTTCTTTGGGATGAAGCTACAAATGTGCCAGAGCAATTTATGTCCTGGATACTTTGCTACTTCCCCACATAATCTAAATGGTGGGACAGGACAACAAGAGGAGGCAAGGAAGAAGGAGTGAACAGGAGAACAATGCCAGGGAAGCTGACAAGAGAACATTTCCATTAAGCAACACAGAAAGCATGAAAGATATTCTGAGCTTCATTAAGATATTTTTATGTCTCAAAAGCATCAGTCTTCAGATCAAATTAAATTCCACCATTTTCCATACAGAACAAAATATTAATTTAAAAAGGGTTGCCAGCTGCCATGAATGGCTACAAATACTGAAGCTGGCTGTAACACTCAACACAACTTTAAATAGTTCATGCATTTAAAAATAATAAAAGTATTTATGTAGTTCTTTACTGTAGTACATTTAATGATACATATAGATATGTATGAAAAAGCTACTAGGAGAGTTTTCCTTCTTCCTATAGATAGGAGACTGACCTGTACACTGCAAGGGTCTGGAAAAAGGATGGCTTAGGGAAAGAGGATCATGTTAGGAAATCCTTAAGCAAGCTGGACATAAGCCCATGATGCCTGACAGGATGAGCCCACAAGTGCTGAGGGGGTGGCAGATGTAATTGTGAGGTTCTGCTCAATACCTGCAGGCTGATCACAATGACCTGGAGAAGTGTCTGAGGACTGGAGGCAGTAAATGTCATCCCTGTCTTCAAGAAATGACAAGAAACCACAAGGAACCATAGGCTAGGCAGTCCCAGCTCAGTGCCTGGGAAGGTAACTGTGCTGGCTTTTCCTGGGGCAGAATTAAGTTTTTCACAGTAGGGGGCTATGTCTTGGATTTGTGCTGGAAAAGGTATTGATAACTCATGGGTATTTTAGCTACTGCTGGCTTTTGGCACTTCCCTAAAATCCTCATGGAGAAGCTGCCTAAGTGTGGTCAGGAGAAGGTGAAAGTGAGGTGGACTGAAAATTGGTGAACTGCCACACCCAAAAGGTAGCAGCGTGTCTCAGTGGACAAGAAGCTGAACATGAGTCCAAAATCCTGGACTGCATTAGGGTAAATATTGCCCCTAGGTCATCAGAGGTGATCCTACTCCTCTACTCAGCACTGCTAGGGCCATTCCTGGAGGACTGTGTCCAATTCTGGGCTCCCCAGTATGAAAACCACATGGACATACTGGAGAGAGACCAACAAAGGGACACAAAGATGATGATGGGTCTGCATCATCCTTCACATAAAGAGAGACTGAGAGAGCTGGAAGTGTACAGTCTGGAGAAGAGAAGGCTCAGGGGGATCTTATCAATGTATATAAACACCTGAAGGGATGACACAAAAAGATCAGCCAGGTTCTGCAGTGGGCTGCCCAGGGATGTGGTGGAGTCACTGTCCCTGGAGGCATTTGAAGAAAGACTGGGTGTGGCATTCAGTTCAGCTGATAAGGTGGTCTTAGGTCATAGGCTGGACTTGATGATCTCCAAAGTCTTTGCCAACCTGGCTTATTCTGTAATTGTATTTACCAAATCCCAATACACTAGGTTTTCATCCTGAGGCTACTTGGTTTTTCTCAAAACTTTTCCACAGAAAGTACTGGAAAAGATCTTACAAAGCAAGCATCAGTGGAATGTTGCATATTTATCCCAGTGAGCCCTTCCAAAGGACTCACTGCATACAGTTCACTACAGTACATATGTATTTATCCTGGATACAATCTTTTATTACCAGTTTCAAACATATGAAACATCAAATGTCAAAACTAATAGTAACCAAACCCACAATTCATATCAATGAAACTTTAACTAGAGATACCTTATGCACCAAAATTGGTAACATTTCCATCTGCAGCTCTGTTAACCTTTGAGAAGTAATCAACATAGGCTTTAGAAATATAACTGATTGAAAGAAGGTATATTGAATTTTCATAGAGTTGTACTATTTGTAACACATGATGATGTTCACAGCACATTCCTAGAGGATACCTTCAGTCTTTTCATGGATGTTTAAAAACTCAAGAAAACTACAAAGAAACTTGACACTCAGTCAAGTAGTTTCAAAAGCATGAAGGAATAAATTTCATTTAAGCATGAAAAAAACATTCCAAGATTTACTTCTAAAAGATATAAAAAAAGAGATCAGAG
This sequence comes from Oenanthe melanoleuca, assembly GCF_029582105.1. Taxonomy (NCBI): domain Eukaryota; kingdom Metazoa; phylum Chordata; class Aves; order Passeriformes; family Muscicapidae; genus Oenanthe; species Oenanthe melanoleuca. The sequence goes on from NC_079334.1 coordinate 9,921,919, forward strand.
CATCATTATATGCAAATACTCTAATTATTCTATTATTAAACTGTAATATATCTTTGAAATTTTTCCAATGCAATAAAAACACGAATTGTATTCTTCCTTGTTTTTGAAGTATAGAAAATAAATTTCATTATAACATAAACAATCATACTTAGCACAAAATTAACAGAAAGAAAAGTTGCATCTTTACATTTGAATCTCCTTTTCATTTTCAGTATCTGAACTATTTTCTTTAGCTCTTAAATTAAAATTACAGGAGCAAACAATGGTGATGCACTTATCTCTTCTTGCAATCTTAACTCCTTTTCTGATTTGTAAATCTACTTTGGAACAATAAAAGCATTCCAAAGCAGACATACTATATGAAAACTAGCTGATCAACAGCTATTTTCCCATCAAAGTACAAGCAAAGCATCTTCCTCACAAATTCTTGCCATGCTCATCTGGGCTACAAATGCATTTTTGTTTGTTGGTTTCCTGAAGACAAGTGATGATGTCCAAGTTGAACAAAACTCAGAGAATTCACTGGACAACCAGAGACACAAGTATCCATCTTTGCATCAAGTTGCTGTATTTGTTTGATAAGAAAATTCACAGGAATTGAGATCAGAAAATAAAATATCCATCAGCTTGGGAAACTGAGCATCAATTCAAAGAGTTTGGGATAAATTAAATACCAAGAAAAACAGGCAATGAAGAAGATGACAACACAGCCTTCTAAATTCTTCCTTAGCTGAAGATCTGCATGAAAAGCTTCTCTTGACCTTGGTGTTTCAGAGAAAAGAGTGATATGAAATAAAACCAAAGGCTTGTCAGTTCAACCATATTGTCTAAACTAGAATGCAAAAATCATCTGCAACTGAACTCCCCAAATTTTCCTCCATCAGAGAACTGCTATCAAGCTGTAAACCTCAAGATTAACTTGTTGGTTATTTGTTTTACTTCCTGAAAAAGTCATAAATAGTCTAAGCATGAAGAGGAAAAAAACATCCAAAGAGATAGGAATTACACCTTTGCCAGAGAAAACAAAGAAGTACATAAAGAAAACAGGAGAACTAACTACTGCTCGCTTATTTTAAGATACTGCTATGGATTCTGCAAGAAAGGGATTTTTGTCTAACCTCAGAAAAATTCCAGCTGGAAGGAAGCATCTGCCACAGACCAGAAAAAGGTATCCAAATCACAGATACACAGATTTTATAAGAAATCCTTCTCACTTCCAGTGTATCTTAGGAAACTAGTAAGGCAGCTCCACATTCTGAAGGACTCTATTTTGCTTCCTGTAAAACCTCACACTGAACATGGATAGGTTTCATAGTACAAGCTCCTATTCTAACATGGCAGATATACTGAAAACCACCAAAAATGTTATATTCCATACAACAATTATTTAAGTTTACAGTAACTGATATTTTGACTAGTTTACCATTTCAAATACTGCATTAATCAGATTTTTGGTTCAGGCATTCCTGACCCTGCCCTTAATTGGCAATGAGGTAGGCCAGATTGGAGTAAAATATTCCAAATAATTCAGCCTGGGGAATATCCCCTGGACTGGAGTTATAACTTTAGTGACTGGGAGTAGGCTATTTATTTTTCTCAGTTTATGACCAAAGTATTAAATCACAAAATCACACAATCATTCAGGTTGGAAAGAACCTCTGGAGGTCATCTAGCTTAACCTCCTGCTGAAAGCAAGATCAACACTGAATTCAAACCAGATTGTTCAGATCCTTGTCCAGTGAGATCTTGAAAAACTCTGAAGATGGGGATTTCACAACCTTGCTGGCTAAGACATCCCAATGCTTATCTTCATCATAAAATACTTTTTTCCTTGTAATAATTTGCAACTTCCTGTGTTTCAATCTATCACCATTTCCTGCTTCACCTCTGCAGAACCTGCCTGACTCCATTTTTCTAATAACTTTGTAAGCATTGACCATCTGCTATTAGGCTTCCTCTAAGCCTTCTCTTCTCCAGACTGAGTCAGTGTACACTGCAATCCTCTCATCCAAAATCTGAGTTTCATCACAGAAGGCAATCAGGTTGGTCAGACACAATTTGTCTTTTGGTAAATCCGTGTTGGCCGTTTCCAATTACCTTGTTCAGGTGCCCAAAAACAGCTGCCAAGAGCACCCACACGATGATATTCCCAAAGACCAGAAGGCTGGAGTGCCTGGATCCATCCATCCATCATCCTTCTTGTCTCTCTCCAATAATCAGCAGCTTCCCCCAGTCTCTGAGCTGATGCAGAACTCTCTCATAGTGACAGCCAGCTCTCTCATCACTCCTGAGCTCTGTGGTCTGATGCTGCTCGTTTTCACACACAACACCTCTTCTCTCCCATTCCTTTTTGCTGAGCTGGTGAAGCCCTGGCTCTGCTTGCTTCCCATTTGTATGTGCACATTTGGCATGGGTCCCCAGAATCCAGTCAATTGTTGTGCTGGTTGATGCATGAGAGCCTGCTTTGGGTTATTTCTTTCACCACCTCCCACCTCTGAGGTGACTAAACCCCCACTCCTTACAAATAGATGCCAAATTCACACGTGGGAGGAGAAAGAAAGTCTTGCTTTTACAAGCAACACACAAAAGATGGACAAATCAAGATGACAGTATCTGATTCTCAAGAATGTGTTAAAGAACTTGGGCTTGATTAGCAAAGATGATGACAACATCTTGACATCATCAAATTGCCTGACGTCAATGAAATTACAATTTTACAGCAGTTGTAACAAACAAACAACACCCCAACCTCCCCCATAAAAGCCCCTTGTACTTTGGAGCCTAGATATGAACCTGGGTATCTAAAGAAGAATCCCAGGTGAAAACCATAACATGCAGTTATTAATTTATCTATTTTGATTCCTGTGAAACACTGATGGTACTGAACTAACAGCAAAACTAGTTACTCCAGAGGAGAAAAGTTATGTTTGAGGGTGTGGGACAAGTTGAAAATCTAAATAATCTATTAAAAAAAAGAAAAAAAAGAGATAAATTTAACCTAATCTCTTCCTCAAAGCAAAGCAGTCTCACTAAAATCACCAAAACAAAGCCAAAAAAAATTTTTTTTCAAAGTTAAGCCAGGAAACATCAGAGGTAACATTCAGAGAGAGTCAGCAATGATTGATGCCACCTTAAGTTACTTAGAGGTAACTAAAAGATATGTTGTGTTTTAATTGGTTTTTAGTGGTTTGGGTTTGTTTTTTTTTTTTAATTAAACTGTGATTTGAAAAACACAGACCTATTAAATTTTAAAGACTATAGATCATTAAGCTATGTCAACTAATCTATTTTAAAAATGTACTATTACTATTGACCACAAAAAGCAAATAGATTCATATCAATAAATATGCAGAATTCTAGAGTTACAGTAAAAATAACAAAAAAAGACATATACCTGTGCTTTTCAAAATATAGTCTAAGAGTAATACAACTCAAGATTCTTGACTTTATACACTCCATTTACTTCTTCATCTTGATGACATTAACACTTAAACAAAATTAAAACAAATCTTTGATAAATGCATAAATATGAGGCAGGGACTGACTTTCCCATTTCTCTATCTGACACTCATCCACTCTCCAGATCTTTTCCCTGTTGCCTTTTCATTGTTTCTAGAACACCCCTCACTTTCTTCCACCCCTCACCCTGCCTTTCCCTCCAAAGATGTTAAAACCACGATTCTCATATCTGAAATTTTTTATTTTGAACAACAGTAATTCCACAGCTCCCTCTTTAATCTATTCAATATGCTGCACTTAAAAACAAAAAGGAAATCTCCCCCTTTCCCCCCTTGAAAAATCCCAAAACCAAAAAACCCCACCAAATATCCCACAGCAGCCAAAATTTTCCCTCCCCAAAAAGAGCCCTGTTGTTGCTGAAAGAGTGAGAGGGAGAAGCAGGGGGATTCTAATTTGGACACAAATTTTGTCTCCTCTAACTCTACAAACCCAGACCATACAAACGCCGCCCCCTTCACAGTCCCTCGGTTCCCTTCTCCAAGCCAGCTGGCAAGGAGGCAAAAACAAACTCACCCTTCCTTTGTTGTATGTGAGAAATTAAAATGTAAATACATTTTTAAAGGCTGTAGCATTAGGACTGAATTTGACAGAAAGCTTGAGCTGTGTTTTAGCTTGGTTTGAAACTTCTTGGTATTTTACACTACGTCAGACCTCCCACAAATTGGCTTACCCAGATGAGAAAAATCATGATTAAGACACGTTCTTGTTCTGAGCAGCTCCCCTCTTCAGAGGGGCACAAACATTGCTTACAGTAAGGCTCTTGGCTAAAAGTGTTTGCAAAAAGGGAAAGCAAGTCCTGCTGGAATATAGCCTTCTCAGCTGGATGTATGCAGATTTATTAAGCATTTGTAAAGGTATTTAAAGGACTGGAGGTCACATTTTAAAATGTAATGCAGTGCAGAACCAGTTAAAAATATAAAATATCATAAGAATGAATAAAAATTTTATTCTTCTTAAAAAATACTAATGTGTTTCTGTAGTGCAATGGAAGATTCATCAGCTATGTCAGTGATTGGTATAAGATAATTTAATTGCTGGTGACAGAATGGGACTGTGTTGAAAGCTGACAAAATAGTCACAGGAGTTGCAGTACAACTCAAAGAGCTGCTATTTTTATTCAACAAATAATCATTTCCCAAAAAAATGTGAAAGTAAAGACAGACAAATTTGATGTAAGCAGGAGGGTGCCACTAGACCCCCATTCATGAGAGAACTCTCTAATGAAAATATTATGCAAAATATGAGATATCCTTAGATTATTCCTGTAGTCTTTGTTAGTTACAATATCACCTTTCTTCCTGCATGGGAGATGTTCACTGCATTTTTTGGCTGAATTCCATCAAGCCCTGAATAATTTTCCTTGGTTGACAACTGTCACCACATTTATAGAAAATAACAGCAGAGGATATCTAAGACTAATCTATCTTAAAACAACAGCTCTGGATGTGTTAAAGTGGCACAGAGTTGAAATGTGTCTTTATAAGCAGCGAGTCCAAGTCCCAGGACTCAGGAAACTCCCCACCAGCCCAGCTGAATGCAGCTGTTCTCCCACTGGGGATTCTGTGCAGGTAGTGGAACTCCCAAGGGGCAGAGATGTAATCACACTCCATATGAAACCCCAGAATTGTTCCCTCTACTGACCTTTCTCAGGTTTTATTTTCTTTGTTTTATTTAGTCTTTTAAGCAAAGTATTTTGCAAAAGTATTTCACAAAGTATTTTCACAAAAGCAGGCATCACACACTGTCTGGAATTGGGTTTTAGCTCTAAAAGATGGAAATAGACCTTTTCTGCTTATCACTAGCAAGAAAGCTCTTCAAGAATAAGAAGTACCTTTCCAGTTATAAAGTTTGAATATAAGGGAGCTTCAGAACATTTTCCATTCTTTGTTGCTAAAGAGCTCAAACTTGTTTTCCTTCTGATCTTCCCTGAAGTTATCAAGACTTACTGCAAATTCTCTACCTAGCAGGTCAATGGAAATTTGCCTTTCAATGGCACACTCTCTTCTTACTTATCTCAAAAGTCAGACAAACTCACCCCTTTAAACCTAGCACAGAAACTTTACATTCTCCCTACAGAAACAGGAAGTGCATTAAGCACAGACTTACTGGCTGAAATTACTCTTAAGATATTAAAAAATATCGTAATAACTGAAGAAATTCAGAATTTCTCTCAGTCCTTTATTGCAATGCCTTACATTATTTTTACAGCATTATTCAGACCTTCATTTTCATAATTTAATTTTGTCACTATGGTACTCAGTTCTGGAAATTAATGTTGATGACCCTAACCAATTATTTGCCTGAGAATGCTTTAATTTGTAATGCATATCCAAAACCAAAACACTGCATGTGTTTATCAATACATTCAAGTAATAGGTTTATTTTTAAGGAATTACATAGAACTGGGAAAATCTGTTTTATCTCGATATCCTCCAGGTTTAAGAACAGATGTTTTAGTTTTTATTAGTATCAGCTTTCTTTCAGTGATAAAACTTTTGCCAAGAACAGTAAAAAAGTTCTCAGTAGTTTAAGTACATGATTATTTTAAATGTCACATGCTCTTCTGGACCTTCTAAGCCTTTAATGAGAAAAAAACCTTATACAAGTCTCAGCAGCAGAACATTATTTATTTACTAAAGAGCAGCAAGAAAAAAGTAACAGTACTTTATCTCTGGAATTACTTTCTCAATATCAGGAGTAATATAGAAGTGACCTCTTACACACCTTTGCAGTAGTTTAAAATATAACTAATTTGTTGACATTTTGCCTACATATTAACATTTTGGCAGTTCACTCAAATAAAAAAAAAGTAAAGGCATAATTAATAAGGAAGTTTCCAAGGTAACTGAGAAGGGATTAATAAATTCAACTTTGATATGTAAATCACAAGTTTCTTGGCTATGTAATAACTTCCAGTGTGTGAATTAGATTAGAGTACATTTATACAAATAATTTTGCTTAATACTTGGCAAATTATACATTTCAGCTGGGTTTAGAAACACAAGTAAACTGTGTTTCAACACCAAGTATATACTATATATAAATAAAATTTAATACAGATTGAAAAAGCAAATGTGAAGGTGTAGCAGGTTAATTAAGCAATAAAAGTTTCAGTAATATATTAAACTTCATTCTGCAGTCATTCATAGTTTATTAATGAATTATAAACCAAATAAGACAATTTAACAGATAAAGGGCAATGAGGGACAATCCTTCAAATTTCTCCCCAAAACATAATTCTCCTATTTGCTGTGCATCCTATGCCTCCACGTGTATAAACAGGAAGCACAAATTCTTTTAAAAGTATTGACTAATTTTGGTTTATATTGGTTAAGATTTACTATTTTGGTGGTGAGCAATGCTCAGGTACTCTCAATAATTGCCCTGTCTCAGATGTCTTACACTGAACACAAACAGGACATGGAGATGCTTTGCCACCATTCCCCACATCTTTTAAGAAGGTGCATGCCAAATATCAGATAACTGTCCTGCAAGCATTGCAACACTGCCCTTCAACTCTTAAATCATCTGCCCACAGTTCATTAATAAACTATGAATGGCTGTAGATTGCTGAAAATTTTATTGCTCATTAACCTGCTGCACCTTTAAACTTACTTCTTCAATCTCTATTAAATTTTATTGATGTAACAGATAACTGGTCTTAAGTATTGTCTTAGCTATACAGTCACCTAAGTTCATTTCTACACAGGTTTCTTTTGAGACAAATTTTGCACATTGTTATTATCCCCTCAAAAATCCAACAAGATACTACTCCCACAAAAGATAGAAAAACCTTGATGTGAAAATCTTGATGAGACAAGACTGGTGATAAAGAACTCTAACCAATCAGTGCTAAATATACCTGGGCATTTCACAACAAGTAGAACTTCCATATTAAGTAGGAAAAAAAGTAAAAGATTAATCCCTCTGGATGCACTTGCTGTGAATGTGTAAATGAAGAAGTGCAGTAGCTGTCACAGACTAGTAACACACTGAACATCTATCAGTAAATGCACTCAAATAAATCCAGAATGCACTAGCATAAAACAGATCAGGACACGTAAAAAGCAGTCAGGACACAAAACTCGGTTTAAACAAAGCTGTTTTGCTAGCACCTGCTTGCACACTAAGAAAATTAAAGTTATCTAAGCATAATTTTTTAAATACTTTTAAAATCAGGGAGACAAAGGAGGCAAATAAGTGTAAAAAAATAAATGCTTGGCATGCCCTATGTCTGTAACTGAAGATGAGATTATAAGGGAAGCCAGGCATCTCAAAGCTGTTAAATAATAGCACAACAGAGGAAGATTTTTACAACAAAATTAGAATGCTTAGTCTTACATCCACTCTTCTAATTAATAATTCTGAAACAAGAAAACAAAACAGTTAATAAAAGAATTGAAGTTTAAGTGGAAAATATAAGGCAAAAGAGCAGAATCTTTTGGTAATAGAAATAAAGTTATTTTTCCTCTTGGATGGAAAAATAATTTAGAGGAAAGACATCAAAACTGGGGGGAGGGGGACGAGGGCAGGGGGAAACAGGCCAAAATGTAAACAGCTCTGAAATTATTAATAAATAAAGGCTTTGAATAAAAATGAGTGTCTGAAAGAAGAGTACAGAGAGTAACATTAAAAAAAATTAAAGATGAATAAATAAACGTGAGGTATTTGGCACTCACTTGAAAAAGAGGTGGGCAAGGGATTGTTGCCATATCCATAAATACCTTTAGCAGTTCAGCAAAAAGATGCACTGCTATCTATTAAAGTGTCTTTTCTGAAATTCCCCCTTTTTCCATATTCCATAATTTTAAACCCTGCTGTGACCCGTGAAATTTCCTGGAATCTCATTTATAAATTTGTTTGCAGGTACAGTACATAAACTTTTTTTTCACACCTATTTTTTTTTTGTTATTAACATTCTGTCTCCTCTATGTCTGCACCTAAAACCAACCTAAATATTTTCTTAGAAGATGGTGTTTAACAGGATGTAAGTCATATATTAGTTTTGTAAGAAAACATACATTTTCTAGTACTCCAGCCATAAAAACCACCTACCTCCAAGACCTGTTTCCAGCCTCCTGCAGAACACCTTTTCCAGGATCATAAATGCACTCTCCTGGAAGGAAAGACCAGGGAGGTGATGACAGGAGTCGCCTCGTGTGTGAGGGAAGAGGTGGAATGTGTAGAGCTCTGTTTTGGGGTGGGAGATCCGTGAAGGATTTGGGGGTCAGGATTAGCAGCCAGGACAGCAAAGTGGGAGTTGCTGTGCTAGACATCTCCAGAGGGATGAGGCAGGTGAGACCTTCTCCAGACAACAGGAGGGAGCCCCATGTGATTGCTCACAAGGAACGTCCCCAAGCTTAGAATCTGCCGGTGGGACAATGCAGCGATCCAGGAGATTCCTGGGCATGGATAACAGCCCCCATGAAGTAAAAATCAAAGGGTCAGGAGCTTAGCTCAGGGATGGAAGCTATTATACATATAATGAACATAGTAGAAGCAATGTAGAAAGTGGCTGAGCCAGCTTGGCTTTGTTGTGACAAGATAGGCAGTTGGATATTGTCAAAGTGAAGGAATCATAACTGGACCCTGAAACCAAGTTGGGAGCTTAAACTATGGCCAAAGGGACCAAGAACCTAGCAACAAAACCAAGGTGAAAAGTTGAAGAAGTTTCCTTTACTTCACCATTAGGAGAGCACTGATCCATTTCAAACACCCACCAACCCATCTGAAGGAAGGAAACGTTTGAGTGTAAAAGGACTTTGAGCTAATTTTAATACAAAGTGAGTGTAAAAGGACTTTGAGCTAATTTTAATACAAAGTGAGGGTAGGCAGGGTTAGGCAATGCATATGTACAGGTGTATTGGGTAATTACATGAATATGTAAGACTTTTGTGGATAAAAGAAGGCAAGAGCCCTGTGTACTTTGCACATTCCTGTGGGAGATTTCTCCTGAGTGTGCCTGGCATTGTAATAAACACAGCATTTTCTACCTTTAAATGGTTAGAGAGTCTTTGCTTCTGCATCACCTGGAACACAGGCAGCTGAGGAACAATCCACGAGGCACTCTGCTGGACCTCAGGGAATGGGAAGATCTGCCCTGACTGCAGTGACCATGAGATGGTGAGTTCAGGAGAAGGGCAAAACCAGGGTCACAACATTGAAGGAAGAAGGCTCTGGCCCCTTTGGGACCTGCCTGGGACATGGGACACAACCCTATGGAGAAGGCTCCAAAAGAGCTGGTTCTTGATTATCTCCTCCAAACCCAAAGGGACAAGTGGGAAGTAAAGCACAGGCAGCAGGAGGCCTGCATGGAATAACATCACTAAACTCAGACATAAAAGGGAACTGGAAGCACTAACTTCAAAAACAAGGAACCAGACACAACCAAAAAAATCCTGGTTTATATGAATTTGTGTGATATATGGGTCTAATATATAAAAACCTCCAAAACAAAGGGCTATATTAATCAAAATAAAAATAAAGTCATGCCTTAGAGTTAAGAGGGAACAAACTGGCCCAAAATCTCAGGTTTACCATTTCCTATCTTTATATACCTGTATTTAGAGACTTTTCCTCATAATTTGAAGTTGTATAATTTAAATGTGACATTTGTACAGGCACTCAAATGAAAAATTACTTAAAACATCAACAGCTACGGAAATACATAAAAGAAACAACATCTAACACCAGCAATGATTGAACTTAGGTTATTGTTACCTTTTATCCCAGCTAGGTGTTACTGCATGACCTAGTGAACTTCCTTTGGATCATTCTGTACTGTTCTGTCAATGTTTTCCTCAGGATAATCTTCCTCTCCTGCCTTTCTGAAACACCATTTAAATAAGGAGCCTATCTGACCTGCTTTCTTACACATGAAAATGTTATGTAAAGTGAAGTCACACCACCAGCCAATTAATTTCCAATCATGATTCTTTGCAATAACAGAAATATTGCTAAATAAAATAAGCATATTAAAGTCTCTTTTTAAATAAAAATTTTTAAGATGTTCCCTAAAGAAAGGTGGAACAGAAACAATGGTTTCCAAAAGGGAAAAAAAAAAATTGGTATTTTCATAACAACTAAAGATTTGTTAAGTTGGAAGAACAGAAGTACGTTGTCAAAAGATAAAAAAGAAGTTCATTTCAAAAAGAAGGGTCACACCACAGCAACTATATTATTCTTCAGAAAAACAGCCTGCTTAACTTCCAGAAAGGAATGATGATGGGAAAAAATATGTATAACCACAACTAGAATTTTCCAGTGGCAATGCAGCACTTCTTCAAATGTGACAGTGTGGTAAATCAAATAGCAGAGAAAAGTATGATCCAGTTCCTAGTGAGTCATCAAAACCAGTTGTCTGTAGATAGACCAAACATCAGGGGCCTTATCAGCTGAACAATCTGACTGAAGAATTAAGTTCCTGCTCAGAGCAATTGAAACCAGGCAATGCTTTCCCGTCTCAAATTTAGTGTTCCCTCGCTGATTTGCAAACAAGAGAACGTCACCTACTGAACAGGAATGTTAATTCTGCTATTGATGGTTTTCACTGTATTACAAATTGGAGTTTGGTAGCTTTAAAATGCAGCCATTGCTTATTTCTACAACATATTGTAATGTGGCCACAACAAAATTTTAGGATTAAGCAACCATTCTGCATTATCTTCAAAACCTCATATGACTTACTAGCCCCAAATGACTCAAAAATATGTAGCAACTCACACCTAAGGAAGAGCTGAAGTGTTAAAAAGTTGAGATGAATATATATACTTTGATCAAAAAAAGGGAGAAATATAAAATTAACATTAACATAATTAATATAAAATAATATAAAATATCAACCAAGAAAATATAAAAATCAGACATATATTTGCACCTGTTTCTCTCCTGTCTAAAATAAGCAAGGAATTATAAGGCTAAGATTGCAACTTTTTGATTGCAACACTGCACATAAGTCAAAACCTCTAAAATTAAAATTCCAACTGGAACTCAGTTCCAATCTGCAAGTGAAGAAGTTAGAAATATACTATATTACTCTGCCTCTTAAATAGTACAAACACAGAAGCAGGAGTGTGGGAATCATAACTCTAATTTTATTAGCTTGTATGAATTCAAAATCTCAAAGAGACCATTGAATCAAATATCCAAACAACTCTATAATACTAGTTAATAGCAATTTGTTTATTCTGTTTATGAACCCACTGCTGGCCCTTTACTGTCTCTGGTTGCTGCAGATACATATGGAAATAATAAGAATGTGAAAAAACTACATGGTCTGTTCAATCTTGATTATTTTAAAGCTAATTTTATTTAGATGAAACACAGACCTTTTGGTTTTACACAATGATAAATGTAGCAACACTCTGTTGTCATCTACTGGTTAAATGTTAACACTATACCAAAGATTTGGAATTCTGCCTCCCATGCTTAGAAATAGTGATTATCATTACCCTGCAATTCTTCAACTATCAGAACTACCAAATTCAGTTTAAGGCTTTTTTTACATCTATGATGAAAAAAGTTTGTGACTAGTCCAGAACAAAGCTTGTTTCATTAGAATAGTAACCCAGCTCAGAGAAAATATTTTTATTTTCCTACCTTGCCTTTCAAAGTTACTTTTTTCTATATCAAAAAACCTAAAGCATATTTTATTGATGCAATTTTGTGAGAACAAAACTGTGATTAACATAACTATCCCCCTTGACTGAGGCAGAAACCAACAGGAAGATGTAAAAACAATAGATTACTGGCTTAGTTGACAAAGATCAATGAAATCCTCTTTCAGAACTAAACACAAAAAAAAGAAAAGGGTCTTATCTAACTATCACCTTGTTAAAAATCTGATTAACTGACTGGCTTTGCTGTATCTAGAGCAGCTTTTAAGAATTCCCTGTCACAAGTGCCAGAAGCCAGTTAGTTAGTAAATATAAAGGTGCATGGAACAGTGCATGCTCATATAAAAGGCAGTTAGAAACGTCTGCTAAGGCACTGGTTTTATACTTTTTACTCAAACATTAACACAGCAATTTCATTTAAAAGGAATTAATGCACACCTACAGCTTTGGATGCTGGCATTGGTTCTGCTGGAAACCTCATCCTGAGAGTTCCCAAAGCAGTGCCAGAGGCACCACTGCAGTCTGCTTTAAAGATTTTCAGGCCAGCAGCACTAATAACCAGCTGCTTCTACTGGAAAAGGCAGAGCCAGTGGGACAGAGATCTGTCCTGGGAGCTGCCAGCTCTGCTCAGTGTGTGGCCACAGGTGCTGCTGCAGGAGCCAGAGGAGAAAGACAAAGGAAACTAAAAGCTGTAGTAACAGAAAGCATCCACAACTGAAGTCTCATTAAAGTAACTTTAACAGGCAGCTCTTATGCATGACTCACTTTTCTTCTCTGGTTTGATTCTGGCTGTACCCAAGAGGAAGCACATGAGCACTTCTACAAAGTAAGGTAAAAGTTATGACCCTTTTATTGCCATTTTTGAAAATTGCAGGACCTGACTCAAAGAGTTATGATACAGACTGATAGTTACAAGCCTCAGTAGCCTTTCCACTATTCAAATTCACAATGCTTTTCAAGCAGAAGTAAGTATTAACATGAAATCCACCCATTCTATTGTTTAGGATAACCAATAACATTAGTTACTATAGTACTCCATAAATCATGAGGGTTTTAAGTTATACTTCCCTTTATATCATGGTTATGCAAACATTTACTGAGTAAAGTGCTACACACATAAAAGGAAAAAATCAGTATTAGATAATTATATTACTGTAAATTCCAGAACATGCTGCTGTCAGAAATTCAAAACAAATTATTACAGCAACCCTTGAAGTACAAATGGGAAACAATTCAACAGCTATTAAACACCATCCACAGCAGCAAAAAAATTAAGTGAAGCTGAGTTACAGACACAAACTTCTGAAATGCTGAAACACAGTTTGTTTTGCTCTAACACTAGAAGATGACTGAAAACGTCAATGAAAATTTTGTCTGGAATGTGAAACTTTACACATGGATTTAATGGAAGTTGTTAACTTTTACAATGGAAACAATTCTAATTCCATTGTCTATCATCTAATTACACTTTACAGATTTTCATTATGCAGCATGAATTATTCCATATTGAAGGAATATAGGTAAGACAGCACAAACAATTGGCCATAGCACTCTAGAACATGCTAAGTCATGCTGATACACACAGCTACTGAGCAAAGTGGTTTTCTTTTCATCTGTTTTATGAAATAGAACAAGGAAGAGTGATCTGAGTTACAAAAATGTAGTTAGGCAAGTGGCATATTAAACTTACATTCCTGCTAATGTAAAAAATTAGGCTGTGATCTAAAAACCTTAGAAATTCTTTAAATTCAAAAGGCTTGGAGCAGACCCACAGATGCCTAAAAGAATATTTTTTGTACATAAATATACTCTATACAAAACCCTCCTGAAAAACAAAGATACTACAAGAAATAAATTACCTGGAGTGTCTTGTAATGATCTTGATGTGGAAGCACTTTTTCTTTTTTTTCCTTCAAGAAATCCATTTCTAACACACTATGTTTTTCCAGCAAATGTTCCAATTCCTATAAAGTTTGTGAAATAAAACACATGAAATTACAAATATTTGTGAATTGTGAAAATATAGATTCATTCAACCATTCAAACTGATTTGATTTCTGATAACTGTGATATTTGCTGTCTTAATTATCACAGAGATAAAGGGTTGTGCAAGAAAAATCTGACTGCAGTCATTAAATTGAGACAGTATTTTCAAGTGTGAGGTATTTAAAACCCAAGGCATGTCCCATGTATAAGGAATGATCTATGTGAAGTGGCCAAGGTGCCATTAATTGCATCCTCTCACTTCTGAAGGGTTCAGGCAGCTGGACCTGTTATTAAAGGTCCCTTCCAAGAGGAATTATTCTATTCTGTTCCAATTATTTTCATATTTTTAGCATCTTTCTCTGCCTTTCTGCACTTGAAAAGCAGCATATTAAATGTACTGTCAGCAAATGTTTTCACTGAAAAGGCAGGAATCTTATGACCTATCTGCATGTATACAATGATCTCTACCTACATCTCCAAAATCAATAAAAAACTTTAAATATTCTGGGATCTCACACAGAGCCACTCTGGAAGCCTGTCCAATATGAACCAACAGAGAGGAAGGAGAATAACACCACTGACAATAAACTTCAAAATTATTTGCTGCACAAAGAGCTAATTTTTTTTTATTTTTCCTTAATGCAGCCATTGCTATTGCACATAAGCTGCTGGCACTCTTTCAGTTGCTCAAGAGCAACTATTTCTCCAAGCCATGCAGGAAGCCAGTATAGAAACAAATGACCTGCCAGGTCACTGCACAGCTATTCAAACAAAGGCACGACTGAGAGGGTCATGAGGAGGACACAAAGAGCAGGTCTGCTTAGTTCAACCCTGCTTTTGGACAAAGTAGTCAAAACAGTTTGAGAGATTCCCCCAGTGAGACAGAAACACACTGTGGAACACCAATCTAAAGCCTCTCTCTCAACCTGTCTCCTCTTCCAACCTCTCCTTCACACACTTAGCAAATTGCAGACCTCCTCATCCTTGGCTCCAGTTATTCACCCTCATTCTCATTTCCAACAAGCTGTTTGCTCCTTCCTCAGCATGACTTGAGCCCTCCCAAGAAACAGTATTAAGAATAACAGAAGTTAAACTCACTCTCCCATGCCTCAGTGACCTTTTGCTAACCCTGGTGTGTAACTGCAGGCACAGCCCTGCTTGGTGCTCTTACAGTGTTCAGGTCAGAAGGAGTATGAAGAATTTAGCTACTAGAGCTCCCACCCCCAAAAAAATCAAAACAAAGCTCATACTGAGAAAGCTTGTAATCTTTTTTTTTTTTTTTTTCCTGAAACTTAGAAAAATTCAGCCTAAAATAAGACACTAGACATTAAAAAAAAAAAAAAAAAAAGTACTCCATCTAAATCGTGTGGTATGCCCAGTTCTGGCCAGTCTCTGGAGAGCATCCAGAAAAGGACAATAGAGATGGGGAAGGGTTTGGAGCACAAATCTGATAAGAAGAGGCTGAGGGAGCAGTGGAGGCTCAGCCTGGAGAAAAGACAGAGGCTCAAGGGGATCTTATCTCTTGTAGCCAGGTGGGGGTCAGGCTCTGCTTCCAGGAAACAAGGGACAGGACAAGAGGAAATGGCCAGGGGAGGTTCAGGTTGGACATCAGGAGGAATTTCTTGCTGAAAGGGTGGTCAGGCATCAGAAGGGGCTGCCCAGGGAGGTGTTGGAGTCCCCATTCCTGGAGTCCAAGGAATTCCTGGCTGTGGCACTTAATGCCCTGGGTTGGTGACAAGGAGGGGATCAGGCACAGGCTGAACTCAATGATCTTTGAAGTCTTTTCCAACCTTATTGATTCTAAATTTGGCCAGTTTCTCAGGAATTTGACTGATTTCTATGAAAAAAATTAACTTCAAACAAATTTTAAACCTCTCCTGGCTCCACATATATATAGTTCCTATATAAATTCCAAATGTTTACCTCCAAAATGACTACTCATACCTTTTTGATTTTTAGTTTTTCTTCTTCAGCACTGCAAAGCTTGATTTTGAGGTTGGCAACAGCTTGTTGAAGGCAGCTCTTGGGTTCATTAGTTCTCTTTGTCTCAACATCAGCTAAAGTCTTGTCTTCAATTACATTTGAAGAGGCAACTGGAATATCTGCCTGAGTCTAATTCATAGGAGAAAAGTGGAACTGAGTCATCTCTCTCAATGCATCAGGGAAACAAACTCTCCTTGGATTAGTCATTCCATGTTTTCACCCAGTGCATACTGCAAACAGTGGTCACAGAAGGGGAATACAAAGGCTTTGTGCTAAAATAAATATCTCATCCTTAGGCTAGACTAAGAGAATAAAAGTAATTCAGACATCTCTAAATATTTAGTGACTGCTATTTCAGTACACTATGGAACAACAGAAAACAGGTGAAACACTGATGGTAAGCCCACACTTGCAGAAAAGAACACAAATAAATTAGGTGATGTTTAAAACATTTTGTGGTATAAATAACGAAAGTCAAAGCTTTATTTATCCCTTTTAAAAATATAAAGGAGGGGGCAAAGACTTGCTCTTTTTGCTGCAAAAGAACTCCAAGCAAAAAGCTGGTAAATTAATTCAGCTGCCACTTTTCTGGCAATCTGAAAGCCAAACATGATTGAGATTTGGGTGGTGAAAGGAACATCTCAGTGTCTTTAATAAAGAGAGGTTTGACTGATCTGACTTAATCCACCCCCCTAACACCTTTTGCTCCAAACAGACACTCAGTTACTGACTTTCCAATAAATATCTATCAAAGGATTCAAATAAAGCAACAAAAAAAACCAGCTGAGATCCTGAATGTACATGAATATATAAGATCCAGCAGACAAAACAGAGAGAAAACTGCAGTTTGTGCTCTGAATTCTCCTGTAAGAAGCAAAGAGAAGCCATATGTGCCAATTCCACTTCTGAGTACTACTCAAGATTAGAGTGGCACCACCAGAAACTGTATGTATGGAACCTGTAATAGGGAAGGATTTTTTTACCTGAAACCTCAAAAGGCTCTGGAGCTAGAATTATATAATACAGTTCTACTAACACCACCTTCTAATAAGTGTAGGAATATTTTATTTTGGTTTTATGTCCATCACTTTCCTTTAGTTTACTCCTTAGTGCAAAGTAATCTCCATTTCAAAATAATGTTGAAAAACCTGTTCTCAACTCCCTTCAGCAGGACTTGCTAATAAAGTTTTTAAATTTGCACTATTTCCTGCATTACAGAGAAATTATGGAATAATGAGTCTGTCAGTAGCTGAACAGAACAAGATGAGAAAAACTGAAACACAGACTACAACTAGAATTTGCACACACACGTAGTCTGAAGTAACAAAGTATGTTTTTTATTTTTCTGTAAGATTATCTAACTAAATGACTTTATAGTTTTAAAAAATACCCCTAAGCCTCAGTGTTCTGGAATAACCCAAGTGCTCTTTCCAGAGAATACAAAAGCTAAAATTGCTGGCCTAGCTCAAACAAGAAAGGTTGAAGGTTATTCACTCCTAGCCAAAATTAAAAAAGGCAGGATCTGTGGTGGTTGAAGAAAATCACTTTTTGATCATCCTGCCAGTAAAAGAAATTTACTTATCAAAACTTTGTCAGACAGCCAGATGAAGAGCCTTCAACACAGAAAATTACCCTGGCTGGCATCAGTCAAAAAAAGAAAACAAACACTCCTCCCTCTCAAGAAAAAAAACCAGTAACTTTTGGATTTATAAATTTCTTTGATATCATTTGCATCTGGGCACATCTCTTCTTCACTTTTTATAGGCTTTCCCCAGAACATTATCCTGGGAACAAACACAAAATGGTGATCAATTAATTAATTAATTAATTAAAAATTGGTGCCACAGTCTTTCTGGAAGTGTGAACATATAACTGGCCCTCAAAGGAAAAAGATAAGACTCACTTAAACCAAAACTTGTATTTTGTGAACATTACTTAAATAGCTCTAAAGAAATGCTTTTAAATGATCAGAAAATGAAAATTCAACTTAATAATGAAATTCAGCTTTCATCAGGAGACTTGATGAGTCTACCTGAAGAAGAAAAAAACAAGGAAGTGCTAAAAACAGGGGGGTGATAATTAGTCCAAAACATTGATTGCTTCATAGTGAGACAAGATCCTTTTCTAATTCAAGTACACATTACCCCACATCCTGAAACAAGAAAGTTTACAATGAATTAACATGTTCAAATGGGGGTCGCTGCAATTATGGCAACAAAAAACTCAGAAAGGTAAATCTATTTAAGTCTCAACGGCAGCAGCTCTTGTGATTCTGATAAAATTGTGATAATCTCCAGGCAGAAAGGCTTTCCCCTTCCTTTCTCACCTAGTTGTTTAGTTCAGAACTAAACATTTTCACACCCAGAAAGAAACAAAGATCAGTTATTAGCAGCACTGTAACCACAGGAGAGATTAAGAACCCAAAACTAGACCACAAAAAAAAAAAAAAAAAAAAAAAAGAAAATCAACTTTAAAAGTAATGGGGAAAAATAAAGTAAAGCAAAGTAAAATTTAACCTCCCTAAAATTAATTTTATTATAATTAAGTAAAGATTAAATGTTAATTCTCTAATCTTAGAATGGTTTGGGTTGAAAGGGACCTTGAAGATAATTTTGTTCCAATGCCCTGTCACAGGCAGGGATGTGCACTAGACCAGGCTGCTCAGAGTCCCATCCTTGAAAATCCTAAAAACCTAGTCCTAAAACCACTTGAGAAAACAAACAAGTATGATCAGCTTTGAACAGTAGCCAGCTTTTTGAGAGACCCTTCCTTCTGATGTCTCCTTCATGCATGCTCAGCACTATCAGCCTATCTTTAACTTTTAATAACTCTAAAAAAGTTATCTCTCTTGCAGTTCAGATCAAAGTAGTATGGTTTCTATCAGTTATAGGCTTTACAGACAATTTAAAAATCATTTTACTTCAAAGTCTGCATTACAGAAATCCATGGACCTTTTGCCTTAAAAAGCATTTTAGCCTAAGTGTGCACAGAAAAAATGCAACACTGATATTTAATACATTGAGTTCCCACACTGAAGCACAAAAATTGTGGGTTTACCTGTTCTTCTGGAACAGCTGGATTTATCACACTCTTCCCTGTTGGAATAGCTTTTGCCACATTATCACTTGATAAAATGAAAGAGTCAGAAGGAAGCAGGCGGGAAGAAGGCACAGAGTGCTCCAGGAGAACATCAGATCTATGGACTTCAGGTACTGGAAACAGAAAACACACACAGGATGAAGGATTACCCCAAAATTAGTTCTGTTTCTGGAGTCCATGCCTAGTAAAACCCATCACAAGTCAAGTCATACCAATGTAAACTTATGTACCTCTTATAATCCAGTTGCACTGAAAAGTAATTCCTGTGTTTTTCAGTAGTACTGACTTAAGGACATTCAAAGCTGTAGTCACAATAAATTGAGACTTCTAATTTACAAGACAACAGCTCTCAAAAGGATCAGTTTTAACTCTGTCTCTCTTGATTCACACAGCCTTTCAGCTTCAGCATGATCTTTAATCAGTTTCAGTCAACAGGAAAATTATAATTTCCCAAGTTTTATACATTTTAAAGTTAAAAAGATCTACAACTGTCCTAGAAGCCACATAAAAACAGCTTGTCAAGACACATGATACAACAGCTTTATATTTTATAAGAGATAAAAAGACAACAAAGTAAATAACCCTCTAGCTAATAAAACTTAAGTGGAATTACCACAAGACAGAGATCTTCCATACCAAATTCCAGTCAGGCCATAAAAACCTTGAACAGTGCATCAGCATTACCAACCTGGTACAACAGAAAATCTTGCTTTTAAAAAACACATCAACTAAACAAACTACTTAAAAAGAAAGAAAAAGAGAAAGTTTTGTCTACATTTTTAATTTAACAGCAAAGTCCTGCAAATGTCCTTTGACATGATCAGCTCCAGGTGTGTCTTTGCAGCAGGCAAAAAAAGCACATCCCATTGTTTCATAAAAAGCAGCTCTCATTATATAACTCTGGCAACATGTAAAAGATGCTTCTAGCCTGGAGCAAGGCTCAGCCTCTGAATATCACTGTTGAATACTGCACAAGTACTCAGCACAAACCAGTGTGTACAACTGGCCTCATTCAAAAGGACACACTAATCCTTGAATCCAGGCACTCTCTGTCCCATCTTCTTCAGCTCCCAGTTCTAGATATAGCACACAGGAACATGCAAACCTCATCAAATGAAAAGAGGACAGAAAACAGACCATGAGGCAGCAAAGTATCAGCAGGGTAACTGCAATGATAGTAGATTTGGACGTGGCCAAAAAAATAGGAAAAAGAAAAACATCACAACTCAGCAGAAGATGCAAACTTGGCTGAAAAGCCTAGAGGACAGCACTTCAGCAAACAGAACAGGAACCAGTTTAGGTAATTGCATTTTAACAGTTAACTCTTCTCCAGAACTGGAAATAGGATTTTTTTGGCTTTCCTTTATGCACCTTAAGATAAACTCCCATCTCATTCCAAATGTCTCCTTTCAAAGGCAGCTTCCTATAACAATTACCTACTCTGCTAGTTCAAGTGGCAGTGAAGTGACATAGATGATCTTTTTGCATCTAAACAAATATAAGTTTCAGCTTTATGATATCACTTAATGCCCTGAGTCTCAGTTTTAAATCCATTTCCATCTGATGGAAAAGCAGCTAAAATAATCTAACAGGCAATTTCTGACTGAGTAGATAATTAGTTCTCTTACTAAAACTGTCAACTCACATAGAAAAACTGAGCATGATCCTTGTGATGAGAGTGTTTAACTCTTGATGAGGATTACCATGGCACAGGCATAGTTCACATATAAATAATTTATCACAAAAGTAAAAACAGCCACGGAGACTGGGCGCAAATGAGGAATGTAGACTTGATGAGGCTACAGCTTTAGGTATTCACATATTTTGGGGTGTCTAATCCTAGAGATAAAACTTTATTTTTCAGGCACTAGACTTTCACATGGAATCTTCTACAACCAGGTGGAGCTTTCAGTAGCTCTCATTATAGTAATGAATGCTTAGGATCTTGAAGTGGAGAAAAAAAAAACAAACCAGAAACAAAATCTCCACTCCTTAAGTTGTCAAAATGAAACCTAGGTAATGAGGAGCAACAACTGGTGAGCACTTCTGAACACTGTGGTTTAAAATTTTTGACTAAACACATGACCTTGCAGAAGACAAGAAAAAGTGGCAACTCTCCAAGGTATCATTCAAACATCTTTTTTACTAAACCTTCTTTTCACTTTTCAGCAATGCTAAAGATTCATAAATTAGACATTCCTAGAATTACATGTGCTATGTTTGTAATTCAAGCTCTCTTAATTCATTCCTCTTGTGTATATACTGGTGAAATTGCATTTTAGTTCAGCTCAAAATTCGCTTATAAAGAGAGCCCCTAAATCATTCCTGCATACCATGCCTTGGTTACTATAATGGAAAAGTTTCACAACCCCTGAAACCAAAACTCTCCTCTGTTGGAGCTACCTGACCTGACTCCAACAGGCTAAGTCTGATGGCCCTGATGAATTTCCAAATAAATTTATTGCTCATTGATCAGAGCTGCAGCACTATAGAGGAAAGAAGCATGCATTCAATCACAGGTCTATCAAAAGTCATACACTCAAAAAGACTGAAATAAGATACAGACATAAGTTATTGCCAGAATTGTACTTAAAAAGAATCTAATAATTTCTGAAACCCTGGCTTCCCAATATTAAGAATATTCTGAGCAAAAGACCATATAATAATTATTTGACATATTTTTGTAGAATGTTGCAAGCTACTTGCAGCACAGTTCCCCTACATATAGGTTTCAGTTGTTAAAAATAAAAAAACCTAAGAAACAAAATTAAATTTCCTTCCTCAACTGCTCTTGCCTTGATATTACAATTCAAGGACACTCCCAATTATACTGTGTACACTGAAAACTCTATGCCTGAACATTTTCAGTGAAAAGTAAGATTCAGGTAGAAAGTTTGAGTTTAAAACTAGTTTTGTGTCCACAGTGGGAAAAACCAATCTGATGCACTCTCAAGATGATTTCTGATAACTCACAGCACAAAGCTGTTCCCCACATTTTATTCTTCCAAAGCCAAAATATTCTAGAAGGAAAGTTATTACATCTACTGTCCTAGCATTTTAAATCTACATCCACATGGTCCAGACTACTAAAAAGATAGTAAGAAGCCAAATTACAAGGACAAAATTATACTGAAATCACTATTGAGGCCTGAGAAATAATTTCTGAATTCTCCCTGCACACTGAAAAATACGGCCACAGGCTTCAGGGTTTTGTTTCATGACTTTCCAAACATGAGATATGTAGGAAATTCACAAGATGAGTGACTGCTCCTCTGGAGAGTTCATCAAGTCTTGGGTGTATGCAATGGTATCACCCCCCAAATTTATTAAAATCACCTCAATAGCACCAGAATACATTTGAATTTTTCAGCAAGCCTTACTGAGAAATTTCTAGGGTAAGACAAGAACATCTTAATATGTAGATAGCATTGGGTAGACAATTCAGTTATCTCTGTTACTAAAAAAATTGATCTACAAGTTGATGCCCAAGAAGCCCTTGACCAATATTAGTAAAACCTTGCCTATTGCAATAAACTAATTTATTCACAGCAATATTTGCATGAAAAAGTCATATAAAGATTTTACAGTAGCAAAATATCCAGAATACAAGAGTTTTCTTTTAATTTTGAAACACTTAAAATACCCTGGTATAACTTACACTAGGACTTCTGGGTCACTTAAAATCATTTAAAAAAAATTACGTGTTATGCACAAATAATTTCAATTCTAAACACCTTGCAGGATTTTAATTTGACTTCACTGACAGATACTGCACAGCTCTATTTGATTTAATTTATTAAACACAATAAGACATGCTACTGAATTCAAGCAGTAATTTTAAATATCTGTTCAAATGACGAGAAGAATAATAAAGTTATTTGGAAAAAATAGTTTCCTTAATATTTGTTTTCCTCTGTTTCAATGACAAACAAAACTAATTCTTCTGTAACAGATGAAAGCCAGTAATAAATTAATAAAAACATTTTAAGAACATGATTTATAGAGAGTTCATGTTGAGAAAAACCCCTGCCTTGTTTTGCATAATTTATTCTGCATAACAATACAGTGTGGGTTGTTGATTCTTTTTGTCCTCTGACGCTGCAAAAGTGCTGTTTTGTTTTATGAAAAGAGTAAAATCTAACTACAAAAAAATCAGTAACATCTCCATAATCTTTTGGTTCTTCTGACAGTATACATTTATCAATAAACTTTTATCAATTTCCTAAAATCCAAACAGGCACCAGGCACCTGTGTAAATTAACAAAATAGTTCCCTAATGTTTCTGCTTCTGCTTGAAAGAAAGAATATGCAATATATTTTTCAACTATATAAATAGCTTAAGTAAAAAAGATCACTCTCATCCCTTCCAAGTAAAAAATTTCATCACAATCCTATTTTTAACCCTACTTTTTCTGTTTTCCTACGATTTGCAACAGATCTTCCACACTCAAAAGTAAAGAATATCCCATGAATGAAGAAGTTCCATTCCTCTTCTACTGTATATACTGAATTTCTCTTTCATTCCTCAATAAAGTTTAATTTTGAGAAGTGCAGTTTCCCAAAATAATTGCTCAGGAACATTCTTATGCTAAAGTTTTGACTGCTGGCTATTCTTTTATTGTGCATTATTTTATTGTATACACCCTTCTAAGCACTAATTTTTACAGTTTATACAAAGGACAGGAATAGAATATTAAGATTTTTACAGCGATTCTATCAATACCTGTAGGAAATGCTGCCCAAGCAATAGCAGGAGACGTGGTCTGCTTTTCACCATTTCCAAACTCATAACTCTCTGCTGCCTGGAAGC
This sequence comes from Oenanthe melanoleuca, assembly GCF_029582105.1. Classification (NCBI taxonomy): domain Eukaryota; kingdom Metazoa; phylum Chordata; class Aves; order Passeriformes; family Muscicapidae; genus Oenanthe; species Oenanthe melanoleuca. Next base: position 9,945,931 of record NC_079334.1, read on the forward strand.
AAGAAGAAATTGTTACATATTTTACAAAATGCTATAAATGTCCATAAAACAGTTGGAAATAGTTAAATTTCAAAGCAAAGTTATCCAAACAGCATACCTCAAATCCTCCAAAGTCATCATCATCCATCTTTCAGCAGGCACTAGAACACAAAAGAAATCTTGATTTTAAAACATTTTCATAACCTCATCCCCCGCTTGCTCAGAAATGAGTATTTAGTCCTTTCCTCCAGTCTCATCTCCACAGCCTACCTAAAGTCTCCATAATTTTTAAGTCCTAAAACAGATCAAGGGGCCTAAATAAGAAATTTTTCACACAGAGGATGCAAGGCCAAGAACTGCAGGATCTCGCTTAAGAAGCACTTTTTTATTGATAGAGTTAAATACAGAAAATTGGGTATTTTACAACAGAATTTGAAGAACTTCAGAGGAAAACATAAGCACTGCCCATCAACGTAGTCCAACATCTTTTGAAAGCAAAAATCCAGGAAAAGCTTTCTCATAGAGGAAAATAGGAAGATGTTACCTAAAAGTTGTATCTACAGATTTCAGCTATAGCAAACAAGTCCCCATTACCTCAACAAATGATACTACAACCATCAAATAATCTAGGTCTGGACATATATATATATATAACCAAAAAACACAACAACATAAATATGTCCAGGAATTAGGATTTCTGACCACCAGATTCCAAAATGAAGGGTTATCTTCAATCATAAGGAAAACAATCTATTTAATGCAACCATGGACCTTGTATAGCTTTGTGTTTATGATTTAAAGCATAAAAAATATTTTCCATTGTTAAGTTGCTTTTTCAAATCAGCACTGTGATTAAATCCAAAAAGATTTCCTGCTTTTCCCATCTCTTCTTAGCTGTCTGGCAACATCAGAACAAACTGCAGCTTGGAAAAAGACTGTGGTGAATTTCTGGAAATTTTTCTGCTACCGCAGAGGTCCGTCCCTAGGTTTCATGGAGGAGCTGATTAAGATTTTACAAACTGATCAGCATTTTTGACTTGTAGCCCTGAATTCTGTGGCATTTGGATATATTTATAGTTAAACTTCAGCTCCTTTTAAAAAAAAAGCAGGCTAAGTTACTCAGCTAATGAAAGTAACTCAAGATATGCAAAGCTGTTGAAAGAAAGGTATTATGTATTAACAAAATATATAAATCTATAATTCTGATATCTAAATGAAGGATGATCAAGGAAACCCTTACGGTCTTTATAGGATGTTAAAATGTTTATAAAGCCCATTTATTTCAGTTAAAACAGCCTATAGGCTGGATAAACTTTTATTCCTGCAGAAAAGAGGAAAGGGACCGTTTACATGAGAGTAGGTTTAGATTGAATGATAGGAAGAAATTCTCCATCTGTGAGGGTGCTGAGGCCCTGGCACAGGGTGCCCAGAGCAGCTGTGGCTGCCCCATCCCTGGCAGTGTTCCAGGCCAGGCTGGATGGGGCTGTGAGCAACCTGGGATAGTGGAAGGTGTCCCTGCCCATGGGACTGATCTTTTAGTGATTCAATGATAAAACACCACTATCACAGTGTAAGTAGAAATATTTGTTTAAATTGAAGTATTGTTCAATAGACTCATCTGATATAAGAACTAAGTATTTTTTAGGGACTACAAGGCGTTTTGTTGGCTTTGTGTGGGTTGAGTTTTGTGCTGGCTCATTTCCCAAGAGAGAAAGAAGGCAGTTGGGTATTTTTCCCATCAGTGTTAAGGTTAATTGTCAAACATCCACTCACTCTACCAACATTCAGAGCTTTAGCACATAGCTCAGAATACAGCACGTGTGTGCACGAGTGATGGCTGGAGACCGAGCGCACAGCACAGGACTGCAGAGGAAGACGGCACAAACTGAGAATGCCTCTGTGTTCATGCCACATTCCAGGAAAAACCACCCAAACCAGCCTGGGGATCCACACAACCACTGCAGAATGCAGTGTTCAGGTAGCAGGCAGAGCAGCCAGCTGGAGAAGGTGAGCCTTTAGAAAGGCAAACAGGTATTTTATCTACACGCTCTGTATCACATCAACAGGTCTTACAGGCTCTACACAAAGTTCCTTCAAAGCAGATTTTCCCCACAAAGTGCATGAGACGTTATTCCCATCATCTCAGAACTGGTTATGTCTCAACCAGGGAAAGTACATTCAGCACTGTATTTTAAAAACACATACTGGAACAAGTTCAGAGGAGTTCAACAGGAATTAAAGCAATTTTGGAAAGGCATGCTAAAATGGAGAGGCTCTAAAAAAATAAAAGGCAAACAAAAATAGAAAATATGTAAAATCATGTTCTAAGAAGTGATTAACTACTTTGATTTCTCTTCAAATACAACACTGACCTGAGGCAGTAAAGACAGAAGACCCTGTAAGGAAAACATGTGAGGATTTCCATTTCTCCTTCAAGAACATTTATAAGAAACTATGCATAAATAAAACAGAAGTTTTGATAGAGAAAAAGAATGTAGGGCAGAAGAAAAACTGGAGAGCAACCTGTTATTGAATCCATCATCTTTTTTATTGCATTTCACATATAGTTTTTTTAAGTCTGGTAACAATCCCAGGATTATTCTGACCTAACATTACCTTTACCCCACAAATTTGAAACGCAGACATTTTGTGGCTTACAGCGTGATTAATTTATGAATTATTCCACGTATCACTCCAGTTGAATAAAAGATAAACTCCAAGCAAGCCTCTGTAGTACCAATGGTGTTTTCACACCTAGCTGTTAATCCTCCAATTTCCAGTTCTTCAGAGACCCCACTAAGAGATTCTCCCCCAGGTGAGATAATTCTAGGTCTGTTTGTTCTTTGGGTGCATATAATTTATATTCATACACGCCCATATACCTCTGTTTCAAAATGAAATCCTGATTTGTTTCATGTGGTGTTTGCTGCAAACAAAAAAAAAAAAAAAATCTAAAAAAACCAGAAACTGGCCAACTCAGCATGTGTCACAAATATGCAGGCAGAAGATTGGGATAGAAAGCATGGAATAAATCCTGAGGGATGCTGATATAAAGCACTTCAAAACTCAAACATTGAGGTTCTCTTCAAAGAGTGTTGGTGAAGAGTTCTTATTAGGAGTTGTCTTTCCCAAAATGTGATCTCTTCTTGCATAAAAAGGGAGCCTTCTGCAGGGAAAAGGGCCACACCTGTGTTATAGGAACTGTTTAAAGAATGAAGCAGGAGACATTCACAGTCCTCAAAGTACATGTGCATTTAGCTCTAAAAATGCATTAATAATTCATTATATATTTAACTGACAACAATGCTGAAAATATGCCCAAACACATAATTTCTCAATTCTATCCCTTATTTTCATGATGGAAATGCATTTCTAGTACAAATAAATAATAGAAGTAGTCTAACACCTCTCCTCACAACTGCAAAAAATTTGGAAGTTCTTTTAATCAACCATCTATTCCAAAATAGGAAATCAGACTTTTCTTTCCTCACAGGGTAGGAACATTATTTGTGGCACCGGAATAGGAAAGAATACATTAAGTGCTGACAATCTTCAGGATTTGAAAAATAACAGAAAAAGACAAAACAACCCACACAGTCTTACCATGACTAAATGTGGTCTCTTGAAATATGCCCGATACTGGAATTAAGTAACTGTAAAATCGGGCAACAAGAAGTCAACCTCAAAATTACAGAGTCATAGAAATTATGGTTGGAAAAGACACAGTAGGTCATCCAGCCCAGGTCATTTCCAAAACATTACAGTTCTCAGACAGTCATGTCCTAAAAGGCTTGAGAAGCTCTCCAGTCACACGCCGTGAAAAGAAGGAAACTTTCCATGGACAACGAATACACAAGCCACTGAATTTTGAGTAGGTTTTATCAACAAGTTTGTATCCACCAAATGGAACAATTACTTCTGCCAAAATTCAGACCAGCAGGTCATCCAACCCAAGCTCCTGGCCAAAGCAGGGCCAACACTGCATTTCAGTTGCTCAAGACTTTTTCCAGCTGGTAAGGCTGCATGATGAATTTACTCAGAATGATGTGCATACCTGAGAAACACAAGCTTTCCTGTGCCAAATACAGTCACCAAAGCCTGGTCAGTAGCTTAAAGTAGGTCATGAGAACTTTGTGAAATGTTCTTACCCAACAGACACACCAAAAGCTTGTTTTTATACGCAGGAAGATCATGAGCCATTCCCAAGAAATATGGCAGAAAAATGTAAGCTGGGAAACAAAAAGCCCCTCTTCCCCATTCTAACAGTTAGGGGGAGCAAGAATGTTGTAATCTCACCAGAAATCCTGGTGCTCTTCACATCCAAAAGGCAAAAGTGATGGAAAGACCTAATGGTGAATACAAAGAATTCCTCATTCACATCTACCTCTGGTAAGTGAGAATTCAAATTAATCGAGTCCTGATCCATTAGTTGATAATCCAAATTTGTCTAGGTAATATAGAACTGATTCTGCTGGTACAATCAAGTGACTTCTGTATAACTTGGCCTGTAAGTTTGAGTTTGAGGCCGAATTTTGTACATTTTAACAGAACAACTGACAGAGTATACAGCTGTTTGTTTTGTCAGAACGGTGCGTGTGGAGCTGCCTGAGGGTGGGGCTGCTGCATTTGAATTTCTGGCAAACCCCAGGGGTGGCTAACTCCTATCTATGACAACCTATCAGTTTTACTTTCATGCTTATGTTTCCTAATGCCTCATCCAATGTGTTCAGTCCAGGACAGGCTTATTAGCTGTTCCTTGACTGGACATATCATAGACCACAACATTTGAAGAATAAATCTTTGGCCGAAACTGCAGGTTCCAAAAAGTCTACCCAGAATAAGTATGAGATTAAAAACAAAAACAACAACAACAACAACAACCAAAAAAAAAAATCCCAATAAAACTAAAAAGTAGCAATTTAGAAAGCATGTACACTGGCAATACCTCTGTAATAAAGTGCAAGGCAGATGATAAACTTCTGTATCACCAAGATCTAACCAGCTCACATGCATTTTTCCCCATGGCTCTTTCACCAAAACTCCAAGTGCCTATTACAAATTTTAAAACAGGAACAAACTTTCTTCTTTTTATCTAGCTGATGCAGGCTTTTCTCCTGATCTATACCACTTACAGCTGCAGGATAAACATTTGGTATCTTAAAAACTTCTAATACCTACTAAGCCATTAATTGGAAAAAGATAATTGCAGAATACACATCTACCAAAGGACACTTAGCTCAAGAAAGAACAGAATATGAATGTACAACATAATAGAAACAAAAATATATTCAGAACATTTGTAAAATTTCCTGCAGAAGAAAATCCACCTAACAATTCTGCATGCTGCATATCCTACCCCATTGTAAGACAGTGAAAACCAAGAAACACCAAAATACAGTGCTCTCCATCACATTCCAGTGTGGATGCCATCATAAAATGGGACATGTGGGAAATTTCCCCTGGCAGGAAGCAGAGTGCTGGTCAGCTCCCAGAGTGACAGGTATGTTAGCACCTTTATTTTAACAGGGGACAGGAGCCTGCCCATACACAGAGTGAATTAAGATAACTTCAAGGTTATGGGGAATAAGAAGACAACATAGAAGATGTCACAGCAATTTTTCCCTGGGAACTGAGGCTGGTTCATTTAGTCTGGAGAAAAAGAAGCTCAGGGGGACACCAGTCCTTGACAGGAGGGTGCAGCCAGGCGAGGGTCAGGCTCTTCTCCGATGTACAAAGTGATAGGAGAAGAGGGGATGGCCTCAAGTTGTGCCAGGGGAGGTTTAGATTGGATATCAGGGAAAATTTCTCCACCAAAAGTGTTGCCAGGCATTGGAACAGGCTGCCCAGGGATGTGGTTAAATCACATGAAGTTATTTAAAACACATGTAGTTGTGGCACTTGGGGACATGGTTCACAGGTGGACTTGGCAGTGGGAGGTTAATGGCTGGACTCCATGATCCTAAAGGGCTTTTCTAACCTAAATTATTTATTATTTCACTGCTAGTACTGACTCAATAAACACTTAGTACATTATAATAATATTAAAACTTTTCTAATAGAGAAAAAACAAACAAACAAGTCAACAATTGCAGACCCACCTATTTTACAGTAGTAGTTGCTTATATTACAAATGGTACTTTTAAGAAAAATGAAAGCCTGGTCCATTGTAAGGAATTTTCGCCCACAGCCCAAATAAAGCAGCACAACATTAAAGGAATCACAATTTAGTTTGCAAAGTTTCTCAGGACAACTCATGCAACCCAACCTGAAAGCAAGGCCAGCTCAGGCACTGCCTAGAACCACACACAGTCAAGTTTAGAATATCTGCAGGGACTGAGACTTCAGTTTAAGAAGCAGCAGCAGAAAAGCACTGGAGCAAACACCCAGAGAGTTTACTTCTCCTATTCACCTTTTGGGTCTATCCATTGATCCATTTATTCTGAAGAGTTTCCAGAAGGTTTCAATGCTTAGACATGATGAGAGCACATTAAGGAATGTGACAATAAAAGTCAAGGATCAATTTACACAAAAGAGAATTTGTAAACCAAATGACAATATTTAAAATTCTATCAGTTCCTCCAGTGAATTTAAGAGAAAGAAAGAGAGAGAGAAAAAGAGAGAGAGAGAAAGAGAGAGAAAGAGAGAGAGAGAGAGAGAGAGAGAAAGAGAGAGAAAGAAAGAGAGAGAGAGAAAGAGAGAAAGAGAGAAAGAGAGAGAGAGAGAGAGAGAAAGAAAGAAAGAAAGAAAGAAAGAAAGAAAGAAAGAAAGAAAGAAAGAAAGAAAGAAAGAAAGAAAGAAAGAAAGAAAGAAAGAAAGAAAGAAAGAAAGAAAGAAAGAAAGAAAGAAAGAAAGAAAGAAAGAAAATTTTTTACCACTTAATCCTTTTGTCAGGAGTCCTGAACCAAAAGATCCAGATCCTGGAAGAAGCATGCAAGATTCCATATCCTATGATGTGATGTTCCACATCTAGCATCACCAGTAATTTTGAAATAACTCTACTTTCACACGCCAATGCTGCAAGTAACAGAAAAACACCAGAAAAATCTGTAGCATTTGTATCAGCTTCATGTAGCAAGACTATCTTACAAGATCTATGACTTCCATAACTGCCTTCCCCAATGTTAAAAGCATTTTTAGAAGGAAAAAGAACCATATTATATAAATAAACACCTTAGCTTCAAATAGCTGTTATTTAAGAAATATAAATAATCGCTAGAAATAATATTCTCATCTTTAAGGTACTGAACTAGTATGAGAAAAAAATCTCAGAAACTCCACAAAAACTGGTATTAAGATCATCTACAAAATCAATTCCACAAAAATTAAAACTTGAGGGCACTCTTCTTCAGCATATACCTTTTGGCTTTTTAAAACTGTGAGGAAAAAGCAATGAAGCACAAATTCAAAGCCCATTTCACTTCCATAGCTCAAACACAACAACATAAAAAAGAAAGCAAGACTTCCATTTTTACCCACAAGAGGAAAATGAGCTCTGAGAGATCTTACAGAGAGGGCAAGTCAAATTCACTTATGATATAGGAGGGGAAAAAAAAACCAAAAAACCCACAGCATCACAGCCTAGTGGGCAAAAGATATTCATGAACTATCAATTTCTCAGCCATATCCTAGAAGAAATTAACAGAGAAAACTGGGAAACCCATGTTCTAAGAAATTTCCCTCAACTTTGAGAATCATCTACTTAAAAAATACCAACTTCTTCTCTCTAGATATGCAAAGATGATTTAAAATAATACATTACCTACTCCAGAAGAAATAATACAATATGGTATTATTCAGCATATTTCAATATCTGCAGAACCTATTTTTCCCAAGACTTAATTCTAACAATTTCAGGAACTCAAGAGTTAGATTTTCAGTCTTCACCTTCTTAGATCTCCAGTCTTCACCATAATTGGTTTCTTGTGACCAGAACATGGAAAGGCTACTTTTTGCTTTATAAAAATAAGGAATCACACAGTTAACTATTTTTTTAAAATGGCTCTCTCTAAGCTTTCTTTATCACAAATATCCCTTTACTTCAAAAGCCACACATTTTTACAGGATGCACATAAATTTCTGTGAGAATTCTGGCAAAGTGAACAAATTCAAACATACTGTGCTTTGGAGGAAATCCCTTTTCTTTCACCAAGCCTTCTCCCCATCCACCTCCAAAAAAATCTCAGAAAGCAGCTTGAATTGAACTGAAATTAAACATTTGTGTTAAGTACAGCCAGGCAATACCTATAATTAATCAACATCAAGTCCAGAACTAAAATCTCTGAAATCTAATTCAGACTAATGATAATCAGAGGGTCTGGGATTTAGTTTGCATTCAAAAAAAAAAAAAAAAAAAAAGTTTGACTTGTCATCTGCTAATTAGGTCACAAAGATCAGGCACCATGAGTCCCACAAATGCCTGAGAAAAAGTGACCATAGTAAACTATAAACTCTCTAAGTATTCTTATTTTACTGAAACCCATAAATTGGACACAGGCCTCTAAAAGACAGAGCTGGGCTGTTCTCAGAGCTACACTGGGATTAGGACAAAGCCCTTAGGACAGATGTCAGAATAGTGAAAATTGTGACCAGATACTGCAACAGGCTGTCCACAGACATGGTGAACTTGTAATTCCTGAGGATAATCACAAAGAATTTAACTGGACAGAGCCCTGAGCCACAAGTTCTAACCAGATCTGCTTTACACAGTGGTTTGGATTAGAAAACTTCCAAACGTCCCTTCCACGGATGGTCTATGTTTCAATGTATTCCGTTTGATCCACAACAGTATCATTAAAAGAAAAAGTGAATCCACTTTTGACATGGTTCTTCAGCTGAACCATACTCATAACCACCAACATCTCCCCAAGATCATTTATGACTGGATTTGCTGATGACAGAAGAACCAACCTCAAGAGAGGAGCATGAAAGGGGAAAAGTAGCTCTAGAATCTTAATTGCTGCAGGAGGAATAAAAGGAGTGAAAGTCTAATGAATGTACCTCACAGCAAAGATGGAGACAGACTATTGAACAGGGCCTGGAGTGACAGGACAAGGGGCAATGGCTTCACACTGACACAGAGCAGGGTTGGATTGGATATTGGGAAGGAATTGTTCCCTGTGAGGGTGCTGAGGCCCTGGCACAGGTTTCCCAGAGCAGCTGTGGCTGCCCCATCCCTGGCAGTGTTCCAGGCCAGGCTGGATGGGGCTGTGAGCAACCTGGGATAGTGGAAGGTGTCCCTGCCCATGGCTGGGGGGGTGGAAATGAATGAGCTTTGACCTTCCAACCCTAGCCATTCTATGATTCCATATTTCTGTGAAATATTTTCATCATGAATTCAAAGAAAAACTTCTTACATAAATCTTTGTACTCTACAGAAATGTTTCTTGAAAACGGCTGAGGTGAACTTCTGGCATTAAGAAAAAAAAATCTCAACAAGAAAGCAAAACTGCATAGGGATGCTTCTTCTTTGGAAGTTATAAATCACTTTGTTAATTCATTAAATAATTCAAAACCTTTCCTAGGAATTATTAGATGGTACTATTTGATCATGAACATGGTAAGACATTTACAAATAACAACTCTTTTTCTCAAAAAGAAAAGCCTCCTAATGAATCAATGGCTCTTTGAGACAGGTTCAGTAGTCTCAGCCTTTATCTTCCTCTCAGCCTTAACAGACACAGTGCTTTGTGATTCAGGGTTTCCCTCTCATGGGAGGAGCTGATATCAGTTCTAAGAAGTTCATGCAATCAGGCACTCCAACTACATGTTTGGATTTTATACAGCACTGCTTTAGGAAAACAATCTTTTTAATTAGAAGTAAATAAAGGATACAGAAACACCTCCTGTTAAGAGTTTGGGAATGCTAGAACAAATCCTGGCCTTTATTCTACAGTTCACATCTGATAAACTTCAGAAACAGAGGGTTTAAAGCAAAATACAAGGATCGCACATTTCAAATGCGTTCCCACTAAATATATTATTGAGTTTCAAGAACTCAGACTGACAACTGAAATTCTCCTGCTTTTCCATGTTACTAAGCAGCATTAGTAAATGCAATCAATTCTTTCTACCTGCAGATCCCAGTAATGTGCTTTAACAGAACTTAAAAAGCGGTGTCTGCACAAGGGAGGAGCTTTCCAAGAGTAAAAGGCACCAAGCTGCGCCTCAAGCGAACTTTGTCACGGAACAGGTATGTGAAAATAGAAGATTTGACACAATCTTAGTAACAGTAAGAGCATCATAGCAACACAATTTAATATAACAACATGTCAAACAAACATCTAAGTCTTTGAATGCATGCTTATATGGATGTGTGGTAACTTGCACTAATAAATGTCACTAATGTTATGAAAAGGGTGCTCAAGACCTTTCACATTAAGAAGGAATATATGCTTTACAGGAAAATAAAAAGGAAAAAACCCAACTAAACAAAATCAAACCCAGGGTTATACCAGGTTTTGGCACAATGCACTGCCTAGGAAAAATTGGTGCTGAGTGAATCACTTATTCTAAAAACCAACACTCCTTCACCAGAAGAAGAATCTTTAAAGTAAAAAAAAAAAAAGAAGGGAAAAATGTTTAAAAATTCTGGAGATCATCTTGTTATGCCCTTGAAATGAGGCTTTTTCTCTTAATAAAAAGTAATGCATTATTGCACCTTTTCTCCCTTTAATACTACTTAACAAGAAGACTCGATGACTTTTCGCTCACATATTAAGCAGATTAATTTGATTTTCCATACTCTCCTAAAGAGATGGTCTGGTTCATGAAGAAGCAACTCACAATGTGACTTAAAATTCGTTTTCATATGACTCTTATGAAGTAAACTGGAGAGGTTTCACATTGTTCAGCTCCCAACTCATAAACAAGTAAAATGAAAATGCTAATGTGCTTTCCAACAGAAAACACTGCTGCCAGAATGTCTGTGCACATTATCTTTCTTTTTTTCATCTTTGTTTTTGGTCTGCTCCAAAGCATGCAACACAACACTTTTCATCACATAACCTTTGACCAAATGGGTATTAGCATAATTGTATGTTCTCTGTTACAATAAAAAAAAAATAATAATTTCTCACAGAAAAGTCTGATTGCCATTGCTGTCTTTGCAATACACTGAGTGAGCTGCAAACAGAGATTCCAGGTCAGGCCAGAGCGAAAACAGGATTTGAGCTAACACCTAAACGCTTTTCTTTTAATCAAATCACATTATTTTAAAGTAATTTATTACTTCATGTTGATTCTTTATGCCTACTTTGCATTTCTAAAATACAGTTCTTCTCTAGGCCCAAAGCTTTTGACAAAGATTTGTCAGAACTACCAGGTCCTTCTCAGAAAGAGAGAGATGTTTCCTAAGAGGTTCCATACTCAGCATGTTACCAGGACATTTTTTTTAAGGATCAAAATTTAAGGATCAAATATGTGAGGAGGGCACTGGCACCAAGAATATCAGACATCAGTTAACAACTAAGCAAAAATTTTTTCTCATTCAAGAACCTCTCTCAACCCCAAGCAGACAAAACCAAAATGCTCCACATCTTCCTGGTTTAAAAAAACCAATTGTTCCTTCTCTCATGCAATTTATTTTTAAACTAAAATTTTATAAGCCCTCCAAGACCTATGCTAAACTGGAAATAAATGCATGACTAACAGGTATTCATCCTGAAGTATAAAACTTCCATCCACGTAGAATACATGTACAAAAACAAAATAGTAACGAGCTGTAGTGGACACTTATTTATACACGCACACAGTGAAATTAGAAATATATACTTCAGAATTCATGGCATTATTTAAGATATCAAGGGCCTTACATATTCACAGAGCTTAATGGCTTTTGAAACCAGCACTGTTTAAAGAGAACTACTCAAATTTATTCAGAAATTACTATGCAAAAATATCCCTTCTGGCAATGCTGCGAAAACCGGCAGAACGTTCGGGTTCCAAAGTGCAAACTACATGTGGAGTGATATCTTTTAACTACATTAATTACTGGGCAATTACATAGTCTTCAGTCAGCAAAATTCCCAATGAAAACAAGTTCTGCTTGACTAAAGTCAGCAAGAAAAAACTTGAATATTTGAACAATAACCATTAATGCCTTACACTCAATAGTAATTAAAAAAAATGCATTTAGCAATTATAAGTTTCAGGTGATAACTATAATTTTCTGTAGAGGCTTTGACAAAAAAATGCATGTGAATGGCCAACTTCAAGCTAATCCAGTCATCTTCTAAAACATATGTTGGAAAAAAAAAATTAACAGAAAAACTCACAACTATCTTCCTTCACTCATAATGAATAGTATGTTAGGTTATTCCTATAATCAAATGACTTCTTTCCCCAGGACAAATATTGCTCACTGCACAACTTACACAGAAAATTAATATTGTAAAACTTTTCACTAAACAGGAATAAAGAAAAAACCCTTTTATTTTAATCCAAAATGCCAAAATAATTTAAAGAAATTCAAACCCAGTGCATTTCATGGGAGCAGCTGCTGAGGAGGGAGGCTGAGGCTGCCTGGCACCCAAATCCTGACCAGGAACCTGCCTGCTCTAATCTGCATAAGACTAGAACTAAACTCAACTCAGAACATTGGTCTCCTTTCAGCCTTCTCTCACTTTTTTATTTGGTGTGTGGGTTTATAATTCAAACCTCATGGAGGAACCAGGACTGGATTAATAAGCAAAAATTAATCATCAGCCCCTGCTCTACCAAAGACACTGTCAGTGTTCCATGCTTCATTAGCTTTACCAACTCCACATATTCTGCAGTCATGTAGAGTTAAGCCAGGTTAAATACACTTAATATTTTATTACAATAGTTTTTCTATGGGATTCAATGTTGACATAAAATTTTACATTAAAAAATCTTAAAAAAAAAAACCCTATAAACTCTTATTTATTAACTAGAGACTGTAATCAGATCATGGTACATTTTACACCATGAGGAAATTGGAAAGATTTTAGCATAGATGGAAGACAACCACTTAAAAACAAAAATCAAAATGCATTCTGTTTTTGAACTACTTTGTTAGCTTTATTCTTCTTTTTTTAAGAAAAAATATTCAAATATGTTAGAAGGAGAATTACTTCATTTCTGAGCGTGTTTTACATCTAGATCATAACTTGAAAAAAGTGATTTACATTTTTGCAACTGCTTTTTGAGCACTCTTGCTACTCAATATTCATCCACTTTACTAAAAACGTGTCTGTAATACAGTTCATGTCACAATAACTCAAAAACTTAACCTAAATACACTCTAGAATATAATAAGGTAATTTAGTAAGCCCGTATCTTATGAAAATATTTTGAAAACTTTTACTGATAAATTAATTTTCTAACAGTATTACCTTTGCCTTATAAAGGAATGACAGAGGTGGTTAACTTCTAAAGGTATGCTCTGAAAGTACTAGGGATTTCTACTACATTATTTCTGCTTGCTATAATAAAAAAAGAAAAAAAAACAAACACAAAACAAAACAAAGCAAAGCAAAAAAAACTACAAACTTTGCTCAACTACCACTGAGCAACACAGGGGTGGGTGTGTATCTGTATATGCATGTGTGTATATATATTTATATATATATATATATATGTGTGTGTGTGTGTGTGTGCGTGTATATATATATATATATATATGTATATGTATATATGTATATACATATAAATAAAGAGAAAGTCAAAGAACACACTTATTTTCAGATAGTAAAACAAAAAGGATCTATGTATAGCAAAGTCTTCAGGGCACACAGTCAATTTAAATGAAATAGTTTCCAAACATAAGCAAAATTTGCCTCAGTTTTTGAAATTTTCAAGCACATCAGTTCTCATCTCTCTCTTAAACCAATATTGTTCTTTCAACCTCGATGAGAGGGCAAGTCAGGTCTCTTTGTAAACATTAAAGGCAGTTTGTAAGTGTATTTGTAAGGATAATTTAACTAAATCCCAGGTATGTTCAATATTGATGGAAGTTAAGTAGCTGTATCATACACTTTTTAAGCACTTTTTAAATAGAAAAAGCATTTATGAAAGTCTTAATGCAGAACCAATTTCTAGCTCCTAATAATAAAATTAATCTGGTCCCAGAGTATTAGTATCTCATTTTATCATTCATTGCACTGTGATTAATCCTGAATTTCTATAAGAATCATTTTTAAGTGGATTAAACAAAAGTGACTCAGTTTAAACTCAGTTTCTGAGATCCCTTTAGAGTCAGTTTACAATGCTGTTGTCCATCAGTGCTAACCAAATGTGCAGGAATTTGTCTAGGAAACAAAAAAAAAAAAGAAAGAAAAAAGGGGGTGCTGGGGCAGAAAGTGTTTTGGGTAAAATCAGAGGAAAGGTGAACAAGGCAGATATCCTGTCCTGGTGGGAGCATGTTACAGCCCACCCAGCCAGGATGAAGAGACAGATGAAATATTCTCTAAAGGACTGGGAGAAGTCTCATGATTGCTGGCCCTTTTACTGGGTGTCTGCTGGAAATACAACACAGCAGAGGGGACACAGGACTGCAAGGATGGCATGAGGTTCAGCAGGGAGGAATTTAGGAGGGCCCAAGCCCAAATGAAACTTAACCTGGCTACCACCATAAAAGACAACACAAAAATTCTTTTATAAATACAACAGCAAGAAAAGGAGGGCTAAATCTCCACCCTCATTGGAAGCAGAAGAAAATACCAGTGAGAAAGACTGAGGAAAACAATGACATATTGCTGCTGTCTTTGACTCTTCAGTAGTAAGACCAGGTGTCCCCAGGGTACCCAGCCCTGAGCTGGAAGAGAGGGAGCAGAATGTGCCCCACATTCCAGAAGATGCTGCTGAGCCTCTCAGGCACACACAGATCTACAGAGATGTCAGGGATCCACCTGAGGGTGCTGAGCCAACTGCTGAGAGAGCCCACAGAGCCACTTGCAATCATCTACCAGCAGTCCTGGCTCTTTAGGGAGGTCCCAGCTGGCTGGACATTAGCAAGTATTCCTCCCATCTACAGAGAGGGAAGGAGGATCTGATCTGATCTGTGACAAGGTAACCTGTGCTTTGGATGAGGGAAAGGCTTTGGCTGTTTTTTACCTGGACTTTAGCACAACTCATCTTTTTCCATTGTCTTCACCTCGAGATTTGGCTGCTCCTGGCTTGGACATGAGCAATCTTTTCTAGGTAAAAGAAATGGCTGGGTGAACAGGCTCAGAGTGTTGGGAATGGAGTGGCTGATGTGGCTGGGAATGTTTGGTCTGGAGAAAAGGAAGCTTGGGGGGAACCTTCTGGCTCTCCACAACTCCCTGACAGATGGGGCTCAGGCTCTGCTCCCAGAGAACAAGGCACAGGCAAAGGGGAAACAGCCTCAAGCTGCGCCAAGAGAGGCTTAGATGGAACATTGGGGAAAAATAATCTTCCCAAAAAGGTGGTCAAGCACTGGAAAAGGCTGCCCAGGGCAGTGGTGGAGCCACCAACCAAATTTAAAAGATGTGTGGATGTGGCACCTGGGGACATGGGTTATGGTGAACTTGGCAGAGTGAGGTTAATGGCTGGACCCGACCATCTTTTCTCCAACCTTAACAATTCCAACAAGATTTCAAACAAAGTACAACTTTTCTTCAATCTATTGTTTGATTGGTTGATCAGGCCAAGATACTGATTTTTCACTGTGGCAACTTATGAACTAAAAGCAAGCTGACTGTGGCATGTGCATCGTATGGAAACCTCAGAAACTCATTACACTGTTTCACAAGCTGCACCCCATGGAAAGTCCTTTTAAAAGCTTAACTGGCATGTTAAAATATTTTGGTTTCCATCTAAATCTACACTAAATTCCAATCCTCAGAGACAGGATTTCCACTTTATTTCTCTCTACACACACATGCTAAGCTCAAGAACAGTAACATAGTAAAGTGTTGTTAAAGTTTTGAAAAAAGCAAGCCTAGCACAAAGAACTTGACTGTAGGTCTCTTCTCCTAAGAAATTTTAAAAAAATCCCATACATCATTGTGTTCTGCAATAAATAGAAGATACTTAAATGAAAACAGAGGTATTTAATATAAATGGGTACAAAAACAAATTCAAAGTAAAGCAATTCCATCTTTCTGTAAACCCGCCTCAAGATAAAAAAAAATTCTAGCAGTGGGTTCTGGCAAAGTATTTGATGAGGAATAAAGAATTACAAGACCAAGTTTTGGCAACAATACACAGAATATTGGATAGCTTTTACCTGCATTCACTTTATTCAGAAACCTTAAGGAGACACAGAATAAACATAAAGGAAACACAGAATGAACTTTTAATATTTGGTACATTTATTTTTTTACAACCTAATGGAAGTTAATAAGACAAAATAATTTCTAAACCTTTAGAAGTTTTGTATTTCAAATCTTCAAATTTTATGTGGAATCATTTCACTTGAATACAAACACCTGGCAAGGAGACAGAAAAATTACTTAGGAGCTTCTAATTTTAAGGCTTGTTACAAAGAATTCTTTCACAATCTTGTATATTGAGATCAAACTGTTTATGAATTCATGCAATGGATTTTTAGTTTCTGCTTCCCAGATGAAGGGGGTTTGTTCAGCTAGGTTTTTAAATGTTAAACTGCTTTCAGGGCTAGGTTAAGCAACCTGTTTCACTGCAGGAGATTGTATTCTCTTTTTGTGAGCATGATTATTAATGGATGAAGCACCTCTAAACCTGCTCATCTTCTTCCAGATTTCTTCTGCCTCCAGCTGATGTGCCCAAAAGAACAGTGCAACAGCAAGGACATCTACAGCAGTCATTTCCTTGAAAAGTCCACAGCTTAGAGCAAGCATCTGTCATCCCTTTCAGCTCATATTTATTCAATATCCTCTCCCACAGCTGCATCCCCTCCCCAGAGTATTCACAGAACAGAACAGTTCCAGCAACAACAGACCTACAACAATCATCTGGTCCAACAGCCTGAGTCCTCACCAAAATTTGGAGCACATTAGCAAGGGCATTGTCCAAGTGCCTCCGAGGCAGGGACACCAACCACCGAGCAGGAAGCCTCTGCCCTGCGCGGCCACCCTCATGGCGGGCACCCCTCAGCCTCCCTCTCTCCAAACTGGACTAACCCAAAGTCCTCAGCTGCTCCTCACAGGAAATCCACACTGAAGTATGGAATTTCCACTCCATTTTCACACACACTCGTCGTCACTTGAAAGAGATGATCGCCATTTGTGAATTTTTCATCTTCATCCAAAGATGCTGTGCCCTGGTGTGGCTGTGCAGCCAAAGGAGAGCTCTCATGAATGCAATGGTTCATAGCCAGAGTGCAATTCTCCAGTCCATACAAAACCTGAGCCACAATCAGCCAGCATGCTCAAACACTGATAGCAATGTCCCTGTGAACTGCTTTTCTATAAATAACACAGCACATTAAATCCCTTTTTAAGCCCTTTGTTGAAGGAAAAGCAACAGCTCTAGTAACAGATCCAAAGCTACAGCCTTGAAATTACTAGTTTTCATCTGGAATAATTTGAGTTTGGATGTTTTGCACCTCAAGATGTGCTTGCACACCCTAAATCCTTCATTTCCAAAGATACCAAGTTTTAAATACTGTCTGCCCTTAGTGCCAGATTCCAACTGTATTCCTACAAGCAACCTACCCTCCAGCAGAGATTGCTTTTCCCTGTACACATCTGATACAGCCTTATAATCCAGAGGAAAGATGGATTTTCAATTTGGAACCACCTCTGCTATCAGTATTAATTATTTTAATTACTTTTTCCAAAAGCAAACAAACGGCCCCAACCATTACTGTTGCACAGTCATCTAAAATCAATTTATATATGTGCACAAAAATTTTCCATCTTTTCCAGGACTGCACTAAAATAAGAGGAATATTCCTGGAGTCTGTGGAAGAATGGATCTGAATGGGTCTGTGGAAGAAGGGGTCTATGGAAGCATGGGTCTAAACCTGACTTATGTTTCACTGCAAGTGAAAACTTGCCTTTTTAATATTTGAGTATTATGATGCTATATGTTATCAGATAAGGAGGTTCAAGTTTGGTTCTTTAATCAAGGAAAGTGTTGAATAGGTGAAAACTCTACATTCCAAAACTCACTAGAGTTGTTTGTGGGAATCCTAAAAATCAGGATTTAGCCCTAGATCATTTTCACTAAGTTCCACAAACTGCCTGAGATTTTAGGTCTTTTTTTTAGCACTATAGTTTAGACGGGCTCGATTTTCTTAAAACTAGAACTTTGACCTTTTGCAAATATAACACATGACATATCTTAAGCTAAATCCATTTCCAAATTCTTCTCTGAAAGACATTCAAAATCTGAGTTTTTATCATTCTAATGACAAACAGAAAAACCTGCTTTTCTCTTATGGGCATTATATCGGTATGATAAATATTTTTCTTTCTGAGGATCCAAAATGACTTTATAAATATTATGCCCATTCCTGTAGCTGTAATTCAAAAGATGGGAAAGTTTACTAGGTAGTGTCTGTAACAAGGTGATCACAGGAAATGTAAGCCTCATGCACCCCAACAAACTTAAGGCAGACACAGATGTCACACAAAGCTGCTGGAAAACTGCAGAACTCTATAAAAATTACATCCCTAAAAACCTCTTGAGGAACATCCATTGCTACTAATACATGTAAGTAAAAAACTTAATTCACTTTTTTCTTAATTCAGAAAGTCCTCTGTGATTACTTAGAAAGAAATTTATGGGCACGTAATTCTTTTTCTCCAACCACTCCCTAGAATGGAATTTACATTTTAATGGTTTAATTGAAAGAGTGGACAGAATCCCCAAAATTCATTTCAGTCACACCTAAAATAAATCTGCCAACTGAACAATGAAAAGGAAAAAAAGCCTACTATGTCAGAAAAGCAGTTTTTAACATTGGTCAATCCCAAACTTTTCAGGACAAAGTAATAAAAATCCTATTGTATGCTAAGTAAGTTTAGATAATATGATTCTACATTAAGAAAATTACAAATCCCTTAATTTTTATCTGTAAAAATAGTACTACTTGTAGAGACCCAGGTCTAGAGAGAAGGTACCTTTGCTTAAAGCATGCAAAGTCATGAGGGCAGATTAGGGTTGTGAGAGGCCTTAGCAGAAAAGATAAATCCAACCCACAAATTTAAGTTGTTTTTTTGTTTTTTTGGTTTGTTTTTTTTTACTAACACCAGCAGGGTTATTTCTACGTAAGTCTTTAGAAGTATAAAGTAGAAAAAACAAAAACAAGTCCTGAACTTTGAATTTCTGATAAATCCCATAACACACCTTGAAACACTTTTTAGATGATCTGCCAGTTACACAGCACTTAAAAGTAGATTTAGTCCACATAACTTAAAATTTAGTCTGTAGTCTGAGACTTGGAGTGTACTGGGGGAAAGCCCTACACAAAAGCAAACAAATAAACAAAAACCAACCTGAAAAACCCAGCTGAAAAAGTTGTGAGTATCAAGACTGGTTTAGCAAGAATTTTTCTCCTTCATTATTATGACCAAATTAGTTTTCCATGAGCAGAAAGGAGTCGTCTGTAAGGGCACTTGAGCATGATGAACTGCACAGATGGACAGCAGCAGATTACACCACACATGAGGAAATCAGGCCCTGCTCACAAACCACACCTCATGTACCTGAACATGCACAGAAAGGTGCTGTGAACTTTACATTTAAGGACTGACAGAAAGTGTATTTCCATCACACCACAATTTTTTTTCCATTTGGGGTTACAAGCTTTCCTGGAAGTTGGCTTTTCAGTAGGAACCCAGCCAAGTGCTCAGAGACACACACACACTTAGATATCTATCCCAGCACAGTTCTGTAAAATTTTGGGGAGTTATTGCCCTTGAGATTACAATCCAATTGCTCCTCTGGACCAGAAGTATGCTTCATAGTATAACTTCACCTTCACACCTCTAAATCTGTGTGGTTGTCATCAGCCTGACACCACAGAAGCAGATAACAGTGCCTAGATAACAGGTACTCTTCACCAAGCTCTGGCTTGGTGACAAGTAGTTGTGTCACTTGGAAAGAAATTTGAAAGAGCTGGCCCAACACCTCATTGTGTTCAAAGACACGTAGAAAAACAGTCAAGGGGCTCCTAATTTATTGCAAAAGGACTGAAACTGCACTGGGAGTTCTAGTGAGGCACAATCTCATCACTGTGTTTCCATATCCTCATGAAGGATTCTGTGTGAACATGACAGAAGCAAATGTGTCAGCTGATATGCTCTGTTTTCAACCATTCCTGTTAGAGTCAAACTGGTAGGAAACCTTAAACTTTATTAGAGCAATGGTCAGAGAAAGATTTGGATAAAACAAATCCAAATAGACCCTATTTTAATGCAAATTGCCTTAATCGGGTGTTCACGTGCCCCACCCACCACTTCTATAGCTGAGCTACAGTAAAACACCATCTCAGCTTCAGTGTCCCAGACTAACAGCAGAAACTGGTTACTGGTGGAACTATTCACACACTGAGGCACAGAGCACATAAATTTATCTCCTGTATTTAATTGACTTGCTTTCAAAATACTCTTAAGAATCTCTTTAAGAGGCTACCCTTCATTGAGCATCCAAGCATCACCTGTTAGAACACTACTGTGATTTTCTTCTTTCAGATCCTATCACCATGAGGATCACTACTGCACTCAACAGACACTGTCTGCCCTGCACTCTGTGTTTGAGGATGGTCAGCAGTCTGCTTCCAGTATTAGGGAGTGAGAAACTGAGAGCCCCTGAAGGAAAAATAAGGAAGTAATTACAACACTTGCATCAACATTTACTTCAGACAGTCAAGCCATGGATGTGGGGGCACTCACACCATGGTCATATATTTGAATAATATATGTGGAAGAGCAAAATCTGAAGAACAGAAAGGCAAACAGCCAGGAAATGCTGAGAACAAAAACTATTAAGCAGGTCTACTGAAACAGGTGTTCAAGCACTGTGACAAAAACTGCCCAAAGTTCCACTAAAATTCTGCAGTAAAGTGGCAAAAGATGCATTCACAGTGTGCAATTGATAGGCAAAAAGAATTGCTAAAATAGAAAAGAAAAATTGCTTATGAAACTAGAGTCTCTTGACAAAAAACAAAGCTGCAGGCAGAGCTCATCATGACAATATCCCAGAAAAGAAGGGTGGGCTCAGGCACCAAGGTATCAAGAGGACACAATCAACCCTATTACAGATATCAGAACTCCTAAAATGTTTAAAGACCAGATTTATAGAAAGTGACTTAGATGCCTGAAGATTCTGAGAGATTTTCAGGAATACTTTAACACCTAACTCTGTTTATAGTAACAGATACTAGGCACCCACGCAACTCTAAAAAATCACACAGGAAACATCACAACTAAAAGATCCTGGACAATGTTTGAAAATTTGGCCATGTACAGTTTGGCCTTGGAAGCAGAAGAGCAAAGAACTATCAGCCAGGATTTCCAAACGTCTGGGCTAGAGAACTAGTCCAAGGGTTCTCCTGTTCGCAGGAACATCAATTTCGTGCAGGGAAGGAAGGCAGGCCCCTGCTACTCCTCTGAACTAATTCTAAAATCCCCTTTTGTAGTAACCCTTCTGCCCCATCACTAAGGACATCACCAGTGCCACACACCACTGCCAGTGCTGCAGCACAGGGAAGGCTCGGACGGTCAGATAGGTGAGGGGAAAGATGAAGGAAGGAGAAGGCAGGTGCAAGAAGGTGCAGGCAGGAAAAGGCAGGTGAGGGTAAGTGAAGGCAGGTAGCAGCAGGTGGTGGCAGGAGCAAACAGGTGGAGGCAGGAGAATGGCAGCAGGTAGAGTCGGACCTTGAAGGGTCCATCTCTGCAGCCAAGCTCTGGCTGGGCTGTGCTGCCCGCTCGGTCAGTGCAGCTCCTGGATGTGACCCAGGGCTGGCAGGGCTGTGACTTTGGGCTGGCAGGTCTTTGATCCTGGCTGGCAGGGCCATGATTCCACCTGCCATGGCTCTAACCTGGGTTAGCAGGGCTATGACCCCCGGGGCTAGCAGGGCTCTGACCCCAGGCTGGCAGAGCTGTGACCCGAGACTAGCAGGACTCTGACCCGGGGCTGGCAGGTCCATGATTCCACCTGCCAGGGCTCTGACCTGGACTGGCAGGGTGGTGACCCCCGGGGCTAGCAGCGCTCTGACCTGGACTGACAGGGCTGTGACCCGGGGTTGGCAGAGCTCTGACCCAAGGCTGGCAGAGCTGTGACCCGGGGCTGGCAGGGCAGTGATCCCGCCTGGCAGGGCCGTGACCCGGGGCCGGCAGGACTCTGACCTGGGGCTGGCAGGGCAGTGATCCTGGGGCCAGCAGGACTCTGACCCGAGGCTAGCAGGGCTCTGACCCCAGGCTGGCAGGGCAGTGACCCAGCCGGGGCCAGCGCCGCTCCGGCCTGTCCCGGGCCGGCCCCGCTCCCCGCCCGCCGGCGCGGCCTCACCCGGATGTGGATCCGGCCGCCTCCCGCCTCCCCCTCCCCGCGGCCGAGGTCACCTTGATGCCTGCGAGAGGAATTGTCTGTGCCCAGGCTGGGTTGTCTCACCTTGTGTAAACGCAACTGATGGCGTCAGATAACTTCTACAATACGAGTTGCTTAATGAAGGAAACAACCTTGTGTTTGGAGCATTGCGTAAGATTGCATCACCGGATAAATATGCATTAGGTAGGCGGAGAGCGTGGATTAGATAGGCGGGTCCATGTCAGTTTTGCTTTATAAAGGATGCAAGTTGTTACCACCTGAGCGTGGCTTGTGGAAAGCTCCCTTTCGAGAGTAAACAGTATTTATTCTGTAAACTTTCTAAGCCGCTGTGTCAGTGTTTGGGAAGAGCCCCCGCAGCCCCGGGCGCTGCTGCTCATCCCGGCCGGGCTCGGGGCCGCCCCCGCTCTCTGTCCCTGCGGGGAGCCGCTGGAGTCACGGCTGGAATCACGGCTGGAATCACGGCTGGAATCACCCCCGGATCACTCCCGGAGCCCGTGTCGGAGCCGCCCCGGCCCTCCGTGGAGCCTCTGCCCCTTGCCCCGTGGTTCCCGGTCCGTGTTCGCTCACCCAGCCCCACCGTAGGCTCGGAGCGTGGCAGAGACCAGAGGCGTCCCTTCAGTGTCATCCCAGAATCACAGGGTCCTGAGGGCTGGAAGGGACCTCTGGAGATCCTCCAGTCCAACCTCAGGGTCGTGCAGAGCAGGTGGCACAGAGCTGGGTTTGGAATTTCTCCAGAAAGGGGAATCCACACCCTGGGCAGCTGTCCCAGTGCTCTGCCATCATCATTGGGAAGAAGTTCTTCATGTTGACATAAAACTTCCCGTGTTTTAGTTTCTGGCCATTGCTCATCATATTGTCGATGGGTACCACTGGAAAGAGTCTGGTCCTTCTTCTTGGCACTCCTTTGAGATATTTATCCTCATTAATGAGGTCCCCTATCAGTCCTCTTTCTCCAGAATAAACAGACCCAGCTCCCGCAGTCTCTCCTCATCAGAGACCTGCTTCTCACTCATCACCTTTGTGGCCCTTCTCCACTAGCTCCTTGTCCTTCCTGTACTGAAAGTATGGAAATGAATCAGGAGCTGTCAGGACAGTGAGCATCACACCAGCCCTGCCCTGGGCACCAGGAGATAAGTGCCCCTAGGTGCCATTCTGTGAGGACATGGCATAAGGAGGCCAAAGTAAGGGCAAGCAGCTGAGTTGTGAATGACACATTCTGATGAACTGGGAAAACAACAGGTTAATTTCACTGCCGACTCTCTTTTTGAATACAACAGTATCAGTGTCTAGTAGATAGATATTTAATGAATAGTACCTTAGAAGTCACACAATGAAAAAGATGTAAGATTATGCCACTGGAGCAGTACCTTGCAGCAGTTTTCTGTTCCACACTACATGAAGAAACATAATATGATAGAATTACCGACTGGTTTGGCTTGCAAAGGATCTTAAAGCTCATTCAGTTCCACCTCTGCCCTGGGCAGGGACACCTTTCCACTACCCCAGACTGCTCCAAACCCTGTCCAACCTGACCTCGAACATTTCCAGGGATGGAGCAGCCACAACTCTGGGCAGCCTGTGCCAGGGCCTCACCAAAATATTATTAAAAAATGAAGAGATATTATGGTGTAGGTTTTGTGTCCCATTTTACCTGACTGCAGTATTCCCGGAGGTAGCTATAGAACATGATTTTGGGGGAGGTTGGTGGGGGTGGTGGGGGTGGTAAATAGCATACAACTTTATCAGTCTTCTAAGATATACTATGGGGAAAAAATAAAAAGCTTCTGCCAGTGTGACTGAGCACTATAAAATTTGACAATTTGATGGAAGTTTCTGAAACGTTGATACTCAGCAGACAAAAAACAGTAATTAAGGGATTGTTATCTGCATTAGTTAATCTACTGTAGTATTACCTCAGCTAAAGACCATTATATAAATCAGTCAGAGGGTAGAATTTCTTCTTGGATGTAAAGAGGAAAAAAATTTCCCTGGAAAAACCTTCTCAGTATTCTGTATTAATGTTGGTACATTCAATAGGTTTATGAATTTTAGTCAGTAGTTATTTGTTTGGTTTCTGTAATGCTAAAAGTGAACATTCAGATTCTCAGAACTTCAGGAGGTTCTTTCCAGGATGATGTTCAAACCTGCTGTGAGGCCTGGAGTGCCTGCTCCTGTTTTGTCAATAAACTGAAGATTTCACTTCTTTTTACTATCAAGATATTATTCTCTTCGTAGAGATTAATGTAAATTTGGATTACTGAAGGCAGTAATCCTTAAGTATGTTACATTAATCATCAATGTGTTCTTGTATTGCATCTCTGTAGCATGTACCTTTTTTGTTTTAGAATTTGCTATACTGTTTTTGCAGAAGGAATAAATGTATTCTGGGCAAAAAGCCAAGAAAAAGTAACTCTTTGCAAGCCAAATTAGATAATTACAGTTTCACTGTGTCTTTAAAGTACAGCTGTGTCTGGGTTGTGAGAATTAGTATTTGGTACACATAACTTTACACTTTCCTTATCTGAAGAAAAATGTCTCCTCAAAATGTAGACTCCTCTAATTAGCTAATTTTCTCCATTTTGAAATTTAGTAGAAGTAAATGTATTCTTTGTTACAATTTATTACTATTATTCCTGAGTATAGTTAATCATTTATAATGGCCATTATCAGATTTCTCTTACTTTTTTACCATGTCAGAATTTGGTAGATGGGAAAAATGAAAGCACTTTTGTTTAGATTTTCCACTGAAGCAGCTGCATTAATTTTGTATCTTCTATCCTTAATTTATATACCAGCAGTTCAAGAGGGAAGTGTGCCTAGTATACTAGAATTGTTCCAAAAGAGAATTCAAATATTAAGGTTTTTTGTGTATGATTATGTTTAGCTTGTCCAAAAATCCATTTCAACATCTCTTCCACAGAATTTAGATCTTTGTAACACAGGCCTCTATTTCTGGTTGGGGTTTTTTGTTTATTTTTTTGTTGGGGTTTTTTAAGGCTATAATTTTCAAAATATCTGTATTTTTGGTTTCCTTGGGGTCTGATGTGGTTTTGTTTTGATAATCATCTTCCCATCTTCCCCACTGAGTTGCCACACTGTAGTCCTTGAAACAAGCTACCCTTGGTGACTCTACTTTGACTTTTCCTTCATCTGACCTGTCTCAAGGCACCCATAAGCTCACTTTCTAAATCTCCCTGCATAATGCCCCTTATATTTTAGGAATATTTCCTATTGTAGCTCACCCTAAGGAAATGGAGCCAAAATTTTCTTACTGTCCAGCACTGCAGTTCATTGAATACCCCAATTTGGTCAGATTATCAGTAGAAATTGTTGGCCTTTTTTCCAAAGCAGTATTGGTTCTCAACAGCCACCTGTATTTTGGGAAACTGAAGGGCAAGGAAGCAAAACAGAAATGAGCAAATCCATTTGTCTCAGCCTCAGACTCATTCTTTGAAGTGGACAATTTAATAAGAAAAAATTCAGCAGGTGGAGGAAAAAGCAAGCAAGAGGAGGAAACACATTGCAAACTATACACTGATTACAGCTTTTAAAAGGAATCAGGAAGAAGAAGCTGTATTTTGGCTTAAGGTTGCATGTAGTAAATAGCAAAAGGTTGATTGTTTATATTATTTTAGCTGAACTCAGCTTTAAACTATGTTCCTCTCTAGAGCTTTATGAAATACGGAAAAGACTTTTCATAATACTGAAAAATAGAAGGTCCAGTATAATTGCACCCAAAATAGTTTGAACCAATCTAAGACCAAAAAACATCTTAATTTGGACTGAATGTTATTGTTTTGTCTCCTAGAGAGCAAAGTTTATAGAGATTCCTGTCAGTTCTGGAACTTTTTTTTCTTTTTTTTTCAATTCATTCAGCCTTACATGGTAACACTGGATGGTTATAAATAGGTGGGTGATAACCCCCTCATTTGAGCATTTTTGTGTGGTATGAAGCCAGTCATATTTGTGGGTCTTTCAAAGGAAACAATGTTTGTAATGCTGTTGGACTGGAGGCTTTTAAAATCCTAGTAGAGAAATAATCAAAACTGCTGAACAAGCATGATTTATAAAGTAGATATGGATTGATTTGCCACTATTAAATGCCATCATTAAGCTACAGGGCTGACTTCTTTACTGAGGGAAGTTGGTGACAGAACATAACAAAATGAATATTTACTTTTCTTCCCCCTGAAACAGATGGAGACAATGGGGCATGGGACAGTGAGATTCTTTATATGAAAGATAACTGCCTTTTTTTTTTTTTCCAAATATATATAAAGTCTTTATGATCTATTGTTTGATGATCAGCAGGGAAGAATGGATCAAGTTCATCTTGTTGCCAAACTACCATTTCCATGACAAGAACCAACATCTTCTCTCATTCTTAGAGATTAGGTCACTATTAGGAGCAAGGTCCAGCCAGTTTGAAAGGGTAAGAAAAGAAAATGCTGTGTTAACTGTGAAAGTAGCCATCATGTGTAGGATAATTTAGTCTGTTTCAACTTAAATCTCTGATTTTTTTCCCTATTGAGGTACCCACCTACTTCAGTCCTCACAACTGGCAATAAAGCAAAAAATGTATTTGATGCTAGACCATAATCCAGTTTAGAATAATTCTGCCACCCTTTTCTACCCACTAAAAAATCCAGTCAAGGCATACTATAGCTTGTTTGCATTTTAGGGTTTTATAGGAAAAAAATAGTATAGAAATCATTGTAATTTCCTTTCACGAAAATTTACTAAAAGTAAACAGTTGAAACTTCTACTGTAAAACAAACACCACTATAGAGTAACATTTCCCCTCTACCTATTATAATATATTTCTCCTTTAGATGACAGTAGCAGAACCCAGAGGCCACATTCTAAATTGGTTTTTTTCCCTCGTTTATAGAATCTGTTTATTGGCAGAAATGCCAAGGTTTCTGCAGCTTCACCAAGAATCATTCTGGTAACATGTTGTACTGTTCCTGTCATCTCAAGTCATGCAGTCCTGTCCTTGCAGTCAATTAGCAGTATCTGCCTAAATAGCCTTTTCTAATTATCACAGCTTTTGTGCATCTAAATAAACACTGTACTAGGTGGCTTGGTTTTTTTCTGTGATGCATGTTTTTGTTTTAAATATTGGATCCTTTTGGTTTTTTTTAATCCTGTGGAAGTACTTTTGAATTTGTAATCAGTAATCTATTTTTCGGCTACCTTTTTTTCCTGGTTTAATTGATTTATATGTTAAGTCCATTTGTATAAGCAGCAATGCTACACTGGAGACATCTTTGTGAAATCATGTTAAAAGATTTTTGATTCACAAGCACAATTTTTTTAAAATCAGCTTTTGTTTAAATCTGCAGTGCTCTTACTTGAAGCAGTATTTTCCTACAGTATTTTAGCTTCCCTTATTTAATGTCAAAATAAATAAATATTTGAGTTCACAGAAATTCTAGAGTAAACAATATTGCACAAAGAAGTCACCTAGTTAATCACAGAAAACTGCCCAAGTGCTGGGAGAATGGTTTAGCTGTGAGGGAAATGTCCAAGTAGTTCTTTTTAAAGCCATTATGAACATACTTGGGGCACTTAAAATCAGCCAAGCCTCACCAGCAAGAGCTAGGGCTGGATTCTTCAGCTGGCAGCTCATGTACACATATTTTGTGGGCATTTGAAAGAGTGGACAAACAAAGTTCATAAATTTTTTCAGCACCGAGGGTAAGAACTCTGCACTTTACCCAGAAGAAATAGTTTTGGAGGACAAAATTATTGCCACTTGAAAGCAATTGTATTTTCACACTTGGCTTTCTTAGAGCTTCAGTCTTCAAGGCTGCTATGGATTGCACTGAAACACAACTTTATTTCTGACATCATCAGCATCTTCTCCACAATGTTGTGGAAATACATGAAGTTAATACATGATTACATGTTGTGGGTTAATGTCCAGTAGCAGAGAAATTCAATGGGCCGAAAGTTTTCCTAAAGCTTTTAGTCCTCTTTCTAAGTTTTTCCTGTGTTTTTGTTTTTTTTATTTTAATTTTTAATACATACTTGAAAAAAAAAAAAGGCTTTGCAGCACTACTGGATTTATCCCATCAATACAGTTTTGTGGAGACTTAACTCAAGAAATGAGTGAGAGTCAAATCATTCAACTTCTTTACATTTAGTACCTCTACTGAGAGTACTTGTATTTGAAAGAGAGCTTGATCATAAGAATTTTGGTTGTTTATTATTATTTTGCTAAAATTACTGAGAAAATTTATAATAAGCTTGCTGTATGAATAGTAATGATTTGAAGCAGACATTAGGTAATCTAGGAAGTCATGTGCTCCATCCTGAACTGCCCTTAAGCAGGAACTGGCACTATTTCCTCCAAGGTATGGAAATCCAGAGCTGAATCTCAGAATTTCTAGAATCTCAAGATGTCAGGAAGATGATCCAACAGCTAAAAAGAGAACTTGCATGAGCAATTACTCCAGTTACTCAGGGGACAAGCTGGAACTCCAAAGGACAAATACTATTGTTTTGGAACAGCTTCTTGGAATTGTGTGTCCTACTGTGCAAAGCATGATTCCAGTACAGTAGTTGCACCAGATGCAGTGCCACATTATTCAGTCCTGGAATCCTCTCTGACCAAACTTGCTGGAACCAGGTACTGCCTCAGATTGTTCAGTATATTAGCTTGTAATTCGTCATGAATGTCTTTATAGCCACTGTTAAAAATAGCTTGCAGTAAGACCTAAAAATCTTCAGTCTGAGTGTCTGAATGCAATCCTGGAGTTCTTTATAACCGCCTATGAATTTGTTATGTTTGAGACAGATACAGGCAAACAGCCAGAAGGGTTCTGGAAGAAAAAATATCCTCCATTAGTTCTCGTTGTAGAAAGCATGCACCTTTTTGTGAGACCTGGACTTTGTCAGCAGCGGTGGCTGCAGCCATCACTGTTGGACAGCTCTTAGCCAGGGAATGGCATTCCTTCCACTGGCAGTCAGAGGGGACTGACCATTCCTTTCTCCAGCAGTAATCCAACCATGGTGCCAGGCCATTGCACCACCAGGAATGTCATATCCCTGTCTACATATAGTCAAAGATCGAGCTTGAAATTACAGAACTAAAAGGAACTTGTATTCCTGTTCCACTCCTCTTTCCTGAATGCAGACATATTTTCACCATCTCTTCATGCTAAATTTTAGGGAGAATGATTAACCACGCTGTGCTTTTTGGAGGGATAACATCATAGTAATGACTGTCAAGGAAATAGGTGATTACTGTTCTGATCCTGATTATTCATTCATATACTGGAAGCTTGTTTTACTGTTTAAAACACTTCCAAGTAATTCAGCTGCTCTGCAAAAATTTAATCAAAACTATAAAGAGATAGTTCGACTAGCTATTTTTATTGAAAATGGGTAAATGTTTGCTAATGTGCAAGTGAATCAGAGAAAACTCCTGTCAAGCAGAGAATTATCAGTAGCAGTGGAGACTTTTGATGCTCATAAATTACATTGTCACACAGGGAAAATGAGTGAAAAAGAAATCCTAATGATTCCTTTGAAAAGAAAAAGTTCATTGGGCAAACCCAGAAATTGCTAATCAGGTTATAAGTGCTACCAACTCTTACTGGTTTTAGAGGGAAAAACTTCTGTTGATGCAGCTATCAAGACATTGCAATTTCAAAAAAAACCACACCCTGTTAAAAATTTAGCAAGTATTTTAATTACAAAAGAAAAATTAAAAATTTACTGTGCTATAAACTAAGATTCTTGCATCTAATCCTCAAAAAATGCCATCATAACATTAGAAATGAACCTCTACTCATGATCTGCCAGTGATACTTGAAAGGCTTGGCAATTATTTTTACCAAAACAATCAATTTAAAAAATGGATTGTTGGCTTTCTGGTGAGATATTTCAGTAGGCAAATTGTGGGCCACTACAGTTGGTGGTTTTCATGAACCAACATTTTCATTTCACAATGAGCAAAGGAATAATCCTGTGAGGAACACTGCAGATGTATTCATGGCACCATAAAGTTGGTTCCCAATGTTTTGTGTTTTCATACCCATTAAGGTAATGGAATTATAGAATGGTTTGGGTTGGAAGGGACCTTAAAGATAATTTATTTCCAAACCCTCTGCCATGGGCAGTATTAGTTGCATAGAGTTACTTTGGTCAGTCAAGGAATTTATGAGAAAGTGTTGAACACCTGGCATAGCCTGAATTGTTACAATTTCTCAGTTTGCTTGCAAGATGTTTGTGAAACAACTTATGTATATAGACAAAATTTGCATTTTTCAGTTGCTCAGAAGATAAATAATCCTTTAAAATAGTGGAAACATCTGTCTTTTTGAAAATACGTATTAAGAAATATGTCCACATGTTAAAAAAATTAGATGAATGCTCGCAAAATTACTCAGGAGAATTTTGACCTTAATCCATTGATCCACATTTTAGTACACTATGTACATTAGAAATAGCATTATTTATTAGCATATAATAATGGAATATCACACCAGTATATTGTTTGCATGAGTGAAGAAAGCAAAAATGTATTTCCAAACTTGAAGATTTCATGATTTAAACAAGAGTCTCGGAGAAGCAGTTGTGTTAGAAAAGACCTGGGAGTTCTGGTGGACAACAAATTGAACATAAGCCAACAGTAGGCTCTGGTGGCAAGAACCTTAGTTTCTAGTATAGCAAACATTTTACTTTTTTCTTTTGTAGTTAGAATACTTGCTTAATGGTCCAGGGTTTGGGTTTTTTTTTTTTTTTTTTTTGTTTTGTTTTGTTTGTTTTTTGGAGTGGCAATAGCTTGATAGCTGCATCAAATGCTCACTAGCAACTGGGTATTGGCAGCAGCTTGAGGAATGCTTCCTCACAGATCTGGATCAATGGAATCACTGGGAAGTTTCATGTTAGATCTCAGACCTTAAAAAAGAACTGTGCTGGCCGCTCCTGCTGACACTTAGCAGGTACTTTTCTGTTCTGTGAATTATGTGCTAAGTATCAGGAGGAACAATCCTGAAGCTCCCTTCAGTGTGTCAAAACACTGCTTGCTTTGCAGCTGTGTGTGGAAGGTTTCTTCTTCCAATGCCCCTAAGCAAATAATCCAGCATAGTGGTTTTGTGGCCTATAGCTGAGATGGAAACAAGACTTGAGTCTTAAATACAAGAGAATCAGATCTTGTAACACATAATCACCTCAAATACTCAGTTACTATCAAATGTCTGTGTATTGCTAAAGGAAGGGGATTTCTGCTCATTTGTTAGAGAATGAATGAATGAATGACTCTATTGTTAATTAGAATCAGATTGCAAAAAGTGTTTGCATTTCTGTGAACAAACTTCAGTTTGAAAAGTGGCTGTTCAGTCTTGCCCATGGTTTTGTGCACATACTTTCAAGCACTGCAGTGCATAAATGACTCTTGCATGTGTCTAGGGGCAAGATTGACCCCACAGGCTGTAGGGCTTGTCACCACCTAACTCTTCATTTTCCATAGACACTGAAGGGATAAACACATGAGTTTCTGCTCATAAAAGTACCTGTGCTTTTTAAAATTTATCATTAGTACTGTTCTTTTACATAGCTTGTACACCTATTTATAGAGCAAGATGTGATATCTCAGTTGATGTACATTTTCTATTCACTCAGGTTTACTTTGTGATGGTATTCTAACTAGGTTTATAGAGAATTCATTTTCAGTCATGCCAAGGAAATTAGGAAATGCATGTAGGATAAGAATTTTCACCAGATAATTGTTTAAATACCTGATTTCTATAGTATGATACCTATTCTCTTGTACTTTGACCTTATAGTGTGTCCATTTTTTTGTGTTTCACAGAGATATGAAAGACCTGAAAGATGCAGCCCCTGGGGTTGTGCACAGGCTGCCCCCATAGCTTATGTTTACTCATCCTGAGCTCAAACACATAGGAAATTTTCACAGCAGAATTTCGGATTTCCCAGTTTTTCCATATGTGCTGCACCTTTCATGACAGACCCCACATCTGTTCTCACCACTGCAAACATCTGCATTACACCTGTGCAGTCAGCAGGGTTTGCTCTACAGGTCTGCAACTGAAGCATGTGTAGGATCCCCACAGCTGTGGCAATGGGATTTCCAAAATCTTCCTTCTTGTTAGGGTCCTCCTGTTAGGTTGGGCCCTGTGGTCTCACACCCTGAATGTATTGTGGGAATATGGCCTAACTTACCTATTTCATTGTGGTCCTGCCAGTGAATTACAGGGGCTCAAAAGTTACATCATGTATGTTATATCCACACTGCTTTCCATGGAACAGGCACGTGTGTCCCTGCAGGGCTGATTGATGCTGAGGATCTGTACGAGCAAATATTAAACTCTTCACTTTTTAATCTTGCATTGTATTCTTCTGTTGCTTCCAGATCAGAATCATATTCCCTCTGTGACCTTCTTTGTTCAGTGGTTAGAGGAAAACTTTTTCTTCCTTTAAATATTTCCAGAAATTTTATTTTTCTCCTAGGCCCATGTAATTCTCTTCTATATTGTAATTCACTAACCCGCTTCATGTAAGAGCTATGTAATCCCATAAAGACTCCCTCAGGAGGCACAAGTGTGTTTCATGCCTCACAGATTTTTAGTAGAACTCTGAGATTATGTTGCTATTGAGTCATGGTGGAAAGACATGGCCAGCTGATATGGTTTTTGGAGGACTGGAGCCAGGGCAAATTAACTCAGCCATGCCCGTTGCCTTCTGTAACAATAGAGCTGAATCATAAATCAGATCCCAATCCTCTGTTCATGTTCCTTCTCCAGCACAGAGGTTCCCTGCCACTGAGCAGGTGGTATATGCTGAAGCTGAGTCTGAACATGCATTTACACCCAGACAATAAAGCTGTTACAGAAACTGCATTTTGAGCTTGGGATTGTACACACATGACAGTGCAGGTGTATCCCAAGGAACCAGGAAAGTTTATGCTCTGGTACAGGGCCTGCTGACAGAAAACATCCTTTAGTCAGGGGATGGCTGACATTCTGAAGTCCACTGACACATTTCAGGTCTACTGCTTTGTTCTAGCAGGCATTGTAAGAAGCCATGAGAGTAATTATGTGGTACTGATAGAATCTATCCAGCCTCAGGAATACAGGACCAAACCTGTTCTTAGTTTTGGGAAGGGATTCATTCTCAGGGATTCTATTTTGTTAAGGGTGGGTTGGTTTTGGCTTTGCTCCAACAAATATCCTGAGGTTTGACTGAAGTAAAAATTTACTCTTCTTTTTTTTTTTTTTTTTTTTTTTTTTTTTTTTTTTTTTTTTTTTTTAAAGCACATTCATTAAGTACATTCTTTTGAAACAAATGTTAGGACTTACATCAACACTGCCAGTTATGATTCTTTTGTGCAGCAAATATGAAATGAGAGAAGAAAACCCCCATGAATGATGTGTAGACAGTGTCTGGTTGTGACAGACTGGCAGTGGCAGCCATAGGTTCTTATCAAGGATTTGAAAGGAAGGGAATTATCAAATTATGATAGTCATACTATGGACATCCCCAGATAACATTCAAATGCAGGGGGTTTAGTGGGAAAGTGCTTATGGGTTCCAGAAGCGGGTAATTATCTTACTCTACTGAAACTGGAGAATCTTCAAATTATTTGTGTTCTGTACTTTTACTTATATTTAATTTTGCTTCTTTTTTTCTCTTTTATGTTTTTGTTTTTTAAAGCTGGGTAGTTGAAAGAGGCTTTCCCTTCACAGAAAAGCAAATATCCTGCCCATAATCCCACAAAAGATGCTCTTATTCTAAGTAAAGCCAATAAATAGAGCAAGGCATTTGTGAGACAGGCAAGTGGCAGCTGCTCTTTTTCTACTTGGTCTGTCTTATCAGCATGGAACTTGGATAATATAATTATGATTAATTAGTGATCACCTGATTATGCTGCCCTGATCAACCTCAACTATAAGTGGTTTAGCAGTAAATAGCATGGTGCTGTTATAATAATGATTATATCTACCTACAGTTCACGACATTTATTTACTGTATCTTTACCTTACAAATTACTTTGAAGTCAATGCCATTCTCATAGACAGCTAGAAAAGGAAACATTTAATGTGTGGCTATGGGTGTGCCATAATAAAGATATTTTATATTGTTGGACGATTCTCTAAGTAAACTTCAGGGGTTTTGAGCTTAATTATAGTAGATAATAAAATATGTTGCCACAACACTAGTAAAATAGCTTCATTTTTTTTCAATTGTAAGGGAAATATTCTTATGCTAAAAAGAGGCATACTGTTATTCATACTGCATTTAACATTATTTGTTTATAATTGCTTTCCTTGATTGCTTTTACAAGGCTTTCAGGGAGCAGTTGTGTTGGTTTCACGTGCTTGAGGGGAGGGGTGGATTCACCTCCGAGCAGGCCCCCTGGAGCTGGGAAGTGGGAGGGGCTCTCCCGCCTCTGGGAGCTTCCCCTGTGGGCTGCTGCCACCAATCAGAGAGCTGATTTGGTGATGGACAGCTCGGGAAACCAATGAAAAGTTATTTCGCTTTCACAAATCACAGTGAATCAGCTGTGTTCGGGCTCTTTCGGCTTCCTGTCTCCGGGGGTGCTGGTCCCCCGGGCCGGGGGCTGCGGCCCGGCTCTGGGCTCGGCCTGGAGTCCAGCCCGGTGCCCCGGCTTTGTGGGGGGCCCAGCTCGGCACCCCGGCTCTGCTGGGGGTCCGGTTTGGGACCCCGGCCCCGGCTCTGCGGGGGCCCGGCCCGGCTGCATGGTCCCGGTCCCCCCTCCCTGACCGCATGGCCCCGCGCGGCCCGGAGCTCCCTTCTCCACGGGGCATGGCCGAGCAGGGGGGATCGGGGAGCCGGCAAAGGCTCTCCCTTCCCCCTTCCCTCCTCGTTCTGAGAGAAGAGGCCTCCAGCTGCCCATGCTGTTTCTTCACGATCTGGATACAATTGTAACTTCTTCATGCCTTGATAAGATCCTCGATTTTTCCTAAGCTCTCCTGAATGGGAAGAAATAAAGCCTGGAGACTTCAGAAGTCAGCGCAATGAAGATAAAGTTCCTGGTGGGAAGAGATTGAAAAGATGCGAACTGATAAGTAGCTGAAAACCTTTTTGTGGGCTAAGGGAATGGTGACTTTACTAAAATTCCTTTAAACTGTGAAACATACTTGGGGAGGTTTGGATGCTTGAAAAGAAGAACTTTATTTTTGCCTTGAAGAAATAAGAGCTCTCTGTTCTGGGACTGAAAAGTGAACAGAGACATTTAATAGAGAAAGAGATGACTTTTGTGCCTCGGTGAATGAAACTCTCTCTGTCTTGAGACTGGAATAGAGACAGAGACATTTGATAGTGAAGAAGATAAAGAAAATCTTGTTTTTCAGCAGCCTGCCTTTAAAAGTACTACCCCATGTGTGTAACATAACCCATTGCACAGCTCTGAAAGGACTGTGACAGAATGGGAGGAAAAATCATAATCTGCAATATTTTTTTTTCCCGGCCGGATGTGGATTGTGAAGGTAAAAGACACCCCCTAAGCCAGAACCAAAAAGGGACTTTTCTCTCTTAAGTAAACTAAACTGATTATTTGAATGTATCACTGACTGAAGTATTCTCTGTAGGTTTGTTGGTAAGAAATGTTGAATGAAGGGGAGAAGGAAACAATCTAGGGACCTTATTCTGAATATTTTTTTTGTGTTATTAATAAATTTCTTCTTGTACCTTTCTAGGTTGTAAGCCTGCCTTGTCTCTACTCCTGGGTCCCGTCTCTAAAAGAAATTAAATATATTAAAGCTGGCAAACCCAAGTCACACCGTGACAAGTAAAAGAGAAAAACACTATCAAAACATGGTTATGGATCATTATATTTAACTACTAGTATTTCAAGTTCATTCTAGAAACACATTGAATTTCATTCAGTTTTCCACATGGCACATTTAGAATTTTGTTTCCCCTGGAAAGCAAAATAATCAGGCAGTTTGTGAAATGTTTTGAAACAAATCTGAATTGCAGTTGCCTTTTCTGAACCCATTTTGTATTTTCAGTGGAAGCGTTATCAAGTTACATTTCATTTCGGATGCATGAAAACAAATTTAGCAACTACTTTCTACCAAAATAAACAGCAGTAGAGGTGATTTGTCATGGAATTATCCACTTAGCCCATGCTGTTATCTGTGTAGA
This sequence comes from Oenanthe melanoleuca, assembly GCF_029582105.1. NCBI lineage: Eukaryota > Metazoa > Chordata > Aves > Passeriformes > Muscicapidae > Oenanthe > Oenanthe melanoleuca. The sequence continues at coordinate 9,982,507 of NC_079334.1, forward strand.
AGATGTGTCTGAATGGCTTCCGTAGAGCTTGAGAATGCAGCATTTGTCTGCAAATATTTTAGTTGGGGTTTTAATTGAATATAAACATGAACTGCATGAACTTTGGCGCTTGAAGGACTCCTGAGAAAAAGCTAGCACCAGGAATATAAAAGTGTAAGTACTCGTATATTGTGAGGATATTGCATCAAAGCTGTCGCTTGGTAAGCAGATCAGCCTTTCACTTCTGTCTCAGAAACCAACAGGATGCTATCTAAGTGTGTTTAGCCAGCTGAAAGCTATCAGAGAGCTCCTCCAAACAAACATTGTTTGAATTAATACGTTATTTCCAAACCAGTTACATTGGCAAGGTATAAGGTAACATGTGGTTTAGAAAAATAAACCTAAATAAAATGAAAACAGAAGCAGCAGAAACCCTGTTTGAGCCTTCTATGAACTGTGTGTGGATTTCATCTCAGATGGCAAATGACCGAAAATTAGAAGCAATATTCTGAGGAGAAAAGGTCAAAACACACAAGGAAAATTTTAATATAGTGGAAGCACCCATTAAGTCTTACTTAAGTGTGGAAGCATACATTTGGTAAGATATCAGTAAAATTACTATACCTTGTTATATAGGTATTTTTCAGTTCTCATGGTACTACTGGCACCTGTTTAAAGAAATTTCCCGTACATTTGAGATGTGATCCAAAGGCCAACAATGTCCATGGGTCATTTCTGTGATTTCTAATGGCCAAAGGAAGATTTGGAGAAGCTGAAAGTACTATTTGTAGATCAAGGATGACTGGCAGTGAGGCTAGACTACAGACACCTGTGTTCCCTGCAGGTTCTCCAGTCCTGTCTTGAGCTTTGGTTCAAAGTGTTCTCTGATAAAGCACTGGTTGATCAGACACTGCTCCTGCAGGTGGCCCTGAGTTATGAATAAAACAGGACCATGAAAATTACAAGAAATTCCCTAAATGCAGATTACAGTTTTTGGTTTGGTTTGGTTTGGTTTGGTTTTGGTTTGGTTTGGTCTGGTTTGGTTTAACCTGAAAACATGGTGAGGATGGTGACAGGTGAGGTTTAGGGATAACTGGGGAATGAATCTACAAGGCCACATTTCTTTCAAGATACTTTTCTGTACAAATGTAGCTCATTCAGAAAGGTCTGATCATTGGAGCTGCAGCTTGCAGGATCAAGCCAGTAAATAGTGCAAGAATGGGAGATGAAAGATATGACATACATCCCTTTCTTAAATAAAAGAATATTAATGTGGGAGAGGTTAATGGAACAAGAACTTCTACTGGACTTAACTGATTTTCTGTTTGCCTGTGAACTCACATTGACAGGAAACATTAATTTGTAAAATCTGTACAAATACTTACATTTTGAAAGGTTCACTGAAAAGAATTTCTATACTCTGAAAGTTGCTACAAATTATTTAAAAAAAAAAAAATCACATTACTTTAGTGTTTTTCAGTTGATGAAATCTGTCAGTCAATGACTTGATATCTTTAGCATTCAGTAGATCCAGAGCTCAGTTGCTGATAAATTATGATAAAAGCATGTTTGAACATGGCACAGTGGGGTTTTCAGGACCCTTTTGTATTTCAATTATTTCTATTAAGCTACAAAGTTTTCCTGTTCTCCATTTTTTTAGAAAATACATTTCTTTTCATGACCATGAAAGTAGACAATACAGGTGGACCCTCAAAATGATCAGTGAGAAACCATCTGTTAGTAAGAATAATTGTGTTTTGTGTTCTTAATTCACAGACACGAACAAACCAAATGGATATTTATTGTTTTTTAAAACACCTGAATCTTCTCCATATAACATCTCCTACCAGGAAAGCTGTTTCCAGAAATTATCTGGATCCCTTGATGAGAGATTGTACTTTAACTTTCGTGAAATATTAAAATCTATTGTAATGTGTTTAATCTGTTGAATAAAAAAATGCTTCTTTCCTCTATCAAGAAATCAAATTAGTGAAAATACAATTTATTTATTTTGGTTTGTTTCTGAATAATCTTCCTTGTTTAATAACAGGACAAACTAATAAAGGATTGGGGGAAAAAAAGCTGGGAGAGCAATTAAAATAAACAAAGAAGGAAGAGGTGTAAAGTTGTGTAACCCAATGTCCTTTATACCCCTGAAGAGTCTATTTGGAGTTACACAGCAGGTACTAGAGGGGACTGACCCCCTCAACCTCTGCTTTGTTCTAACCTTTATTCTGAACTAAAGTCTAGAAGGAGCTCAAGTTTTGTTTGAATTTATCTGTATTTACCTGAAGAGTCTCTTAGTGTCCAAACTGTAGGCATGTCACTTCCTTTCCATGAAACATTTCTCCCTCTGGAATCAGAGGAGTTCAAATTCACTGGATGGAAATATGTGTTCAATAAATTTTCAGTGGAGCTGTCTTTGGGAAAAATCTTAGTGTAAATTACTATCAGAGGGCTAAGGGAGTATATTTCCAGTGTCCCCTTATCCTTCCAGATCCTACCTCCTTTTTTTTTTTTCTACTTTTAGTCATAAAAGAACTCTCTTGTACAGGTTAGCTAGTATGATCTCTTGAGGAAGCCAATGATCACAACATGAGAAAACCCAGGAAATGACAAAGTTTTTCTTTGTCAATGCTGTAATTATTCATCCAAGCGTTATAGGCATGATTGTATGTCCATGCAGTTTTTGCATACCACTACTTTTACACCATCTTTTGGAGAATTTAAGAATTCTCTGAGAAATAATTTGAATGATTTATCAAGCATGGCACTTTTATGAAATGTCTTTTCCATTTTGGCTTGTATTTACTGTTCATTCCATTTCATCACCTGCTAAAAAATATATTTTGGAGAAAACCAGTGAAAGTTTAAATTTCCAGCATCTTCCCTCTAGATCCCATTTTGATACTGTTGCAGTTTTTAATCTTCCTTTGGTTACCGTGGAGTGATGGAGTCAGTTCCATATCATCCAGTACTGTGATGAGGCAAATTGTTTTGTCAAATGGTTCTTCTGCATTTAAAGAGATTTAAATGGCCTTGGAAAGAAAGACTGGATCTGTTGGAATTGTACTCAGCAGTGAAAATTGTAGCCAAACTTTATTTTGTAGTAAAAAGCTGTGACGGTTTCAGTCTGAATGTGATGTTTGACTGCTGTGTCTTGCTCTCCAGAACTCTGGTTTGAGTTGTATCTTCCTTTTTTGGACAAGTAGAACATATTAAATATTGGAATCCACATATTTAAGCATATTGCTGCCATCATATGGCTACATACTTATTTGTCAGAATTGTATAATGAAAGCAGTTCTGCATCTGAGAAGAAAGGTTTTTATGTAAGGGAGCAAAAAGCTGCACAGAGAAGCAGTAATGAGTGTTATGATGTTTCTAATCCTTTTTCATGTTTAGGCTGTAACAGCTCTGCCTGTCTCAGAGTGTGAAATACTTGTCTCCTGAAGCTAAATGAGTAAGATCTGTGTGATCCATAACAAGGTGACATAGAGATAATGTACATAAATATTAGTCAGAAATTAGACCGTGGGAGAGAAGTTAGTGGGAGTTTTGCCTGAATAATGAGTGAATAAAAACTAGGAAAAGCTGTCAGAACTCATCCCAGGTAGTTACAAAAGTAGTTGTGTTTTAATTTAAATCAAATTCACTCTTACTCCTTTTGTCTCTGATCATCCCCTTTTTGGAACTTCTCATGCAACTTCCATCAATTCATATGTTGGCCGTGTTTGACTGATTAAAAAAAAAATGAAATAAATTGTCTTTCCAATCTCAGGCCTATATTTGTGCTGGCAGGCACAAGTCATGTTGAAGCAAACTCTATTTCCTTTCTCCTTATTTGTCCCATAAAGATCATAAGCACAGTCAATCTGGCAAACATAGTAACAGTGTGGCTAGTAAGAAAAAAAAGGAAAGGATGGGGATAGGAAAGGAAGAATATACCCTTATGAATATGTTGTATAGAAATTTTACTTCGGGTAGGGAAAACTAGTGCGAAAATTAATGCAATTTTTGAACATTTTTGGAAATAATACCTGTCAGTGTGATGAAAACTGTCAGTATGTGAAGAAAAAAATGCTTTTTTTGTTTTAACTTCCAGTAGTATAAAATTTCACATGGTTAGACCTGTTTAATTTACTTCAAATCATCCACACTGCAATAATTTTTGCCACATATTGTTATTTATTCTGAAATAATTACATAGGAAGTGACAGACTTAGGGGTAAACTAGGTGGTTCATAGGGTTGTGTGAAATAGAGCCAAGGCAGCTTACTCAGCCATCATAAAATGGATTCTGACTCTATAATGGTAATAGAGGAAAACAGCAGAAGAAAAAAGTGATAGGAAGGACAATAATTAAATATTCTGGTCCATCAGTGTAATGAACTTTTAAAAGTTCAGAAAGACATTTTTCTAGCATAAGGATATATCATTTCCAGGTGAACTTTTTTGGATTGGTCCAAAATTCCAGGTCAACAGAACGGCGCATTCAAAGGGGATTTTAATCCCAAATAAAACTGCCAGACTGCAGCAGACAACAAAGATAAGCCCAGCTCTCACATATATTGGAAACAGATGTTGAAAGGATGTAACAGTTCTATAAACATGAAGTTTGGAATTGCTACATTGCTCATAAGTGATGAAATAACAAGTGCAGATTCTCATAAGTTTGCAGGGTTTTATTGGTCCAAAGGAAGGAATGACAGAAATAAAAAACATCTCTGTGATGGTGTTCTCTCCCTATAGAAGGATTTCCTTTACCTTTTTTTTTTTTTTTTTTTTTTTTAATTTTTTTTTTTAACTTAATGGAATTGCAATCTGAAACTGGTTTTGCATCTCCCATTGCCCGAGGATTCTCATGTAGTGGCACAAGAGGAAGGCTGCAAATCCTCTGGCTGTCCCTGCCATATATCATAGGAGCATCATCCCAAATCTCCCGCAAAATCCCACTCCTGTGGCAGTCAGCTGAGTACTGGAGAGGAGAGGAGAGGAGAGGAGAGGAGAGGAGAGGAGAGGAGAGGAGAGGAGAGGAGAGGAGAGGAGAGGAGAGGAGAGGAGAGGAGAGGAGAGGAGAGGAGAGGAGAGGAGAGGAGAGGAGAGGAGAGGAGAGGAGAGGAGAGGAGAGGAGAGGAGAGGAGAGGAGAGGAGAGGAGAGGAGAGGAGAGGAGAATGGATTCTTCTGAAGCTGAGGCATGTCAGCAGAGGATACTCTGTGGATAACCTGCTGTCTTTCGAGTCAAGAGGGATTTTCCAAGGGTATTTCTGAGACACTGAGGCAACCTTTGGTGACTTGGGCCAAAAATGAACAGTGTGCCTACTCAGGCCATGAGAACCCAGGTCCTTGGGACTCACAATACACACCTCACAGCCAAAATCAATTTCTTATATTCCAGCTAGGATTCACTCCACAGCAAGGAACACCAGGGGCATATATTGCTGCTGCCAGCAGCCCAGCTCCTTCTGGTGCTGTGTTTTGTAGGATTTTGGATTGCACTCAGTGTAGTTGACTTTGAGGTAATCCAGTCCTGAAGTATGAAAGCAAGGATCCTAACAGGAAATTCTACAGTCAAAGGTAATGTTTCAAGCATAGACAATGCAGCATCTTGGTAGCTTCTCTTCCATGATCAGAGAACAGCTGGTATCCAACAAAACCACAGGTTTGTAAATGTAAGTAAGGAATAGTGAAACAATGAAAGATTTAGGGTTTTACCATTCAGCTGCAATGCCCAACCATTCCATCAATGTAATCCCTGTTGCACTGGATGAATCAGCAGATTTCACCCTTCTGCAGTTTGCCCACGCTTTCGGCAAGGCACCACTGCTCTGATGGTTGGAGGAGTAAAGAAATTGTGATAACAGCCTAGAAACAATACCTGGATCCTAGGAACCTCGCTCTCACCCAGCAGCCTCAAATACACATTGGACAGGAAAGATGGCAATGCAGATCTCCAGTGTAGTCCCTCCTCAGAGAGCCTTCAGGTGAAGGGAATGAATTTTCCATGAGATGTTCTTGGAAAAACAAATTAGGAGAGAAAATAGCCATTCAAAAGCAATGTTCACCACTGTTGTGTAGAGTGGAAGGTAGTGAAATGTGGAAGAGAAGCCTTGCAGTGTTACCATAGCCATGAAGTCATAATTCAATCTCAGACTGATGGAACCAATGCAATTTCTATCCATTACCCACACAAATAAAGGAACTGAGAAGGATCAAGGGACTCTGAGATAAGATCTTTGGGAATTTTCTTTCCCATGGGTTTTGATGTGATTTTAATGTCAGAATACAAATAATAGGTTGATAGTTAATCAAGTCGCTCAAAATTACGTCCATCTTTCTTTGTTGCAAAAAACCAGTTATTGCATATTATCACACACAGGTAAAATTTACTTTAAAGCCTTCAAAGCTTTTATAGTATGGTGAAATCATAAAGTACTTAGACTGTCAGAATTTTGTGTCACCTTTTGTACATCCATTGAGATTGTGAGATTAAAGACCATATTGCTTTTTATTTTCTCCAGGGAATCTGTGTCTCATTTGGGGAAAGGGTGGAGAGACTTCAGTTAGTGAACAGGCATCTTTAATACAGGGTTTTCTTCAGCATGTGATTTAGTGCCCTGTTTATTGCAAGCCCTTGGATCCCTGATGTAAACCTGGAATTGTTCATTTTTCCCTGGCCTGTTTTGTTTAACATTCATGCCTACACTTTATGAATGCATCACAAATATTTCTGGTATAAATTTCACAAGGCAGTCTCATGGAGCACAGTATTACAGGTGGAGAAGAGAAGCACAAAGGTCTCGAGGTCAGAAGTTTTCTCTGATTGTGTGGGTTGGATCTTTCATTCCCAGAAATAGATCTTTTCTGATCTACCACTTCATGTGCTCAAAGCACAAGTCCCATACATGCCCAATGAGGTCTTGAGCTGCAGGCATTTCTATAAACCAAAAAATGGAGAACATACTTGCAGATCATCTAGGAAAGACAAATTTAAGTCAGCTGTCTGATATTACATGGGAAGTACCATAGAAGAGAATCCTCCAGGTTGGTATCTGATAGTCATTAAGACATTCTCTTAAACTGTGTTCTTTGCCTTATGACTCCTTTTGCCTTGGACTTCTGCTGTAGATAAAGTTTTCTTCATTATACTAAAAAAAACCTGGGATCTTGTGTATAAATAACTCTTCAACTGTGTAATTAAATATGATATTGCAGCCCTGTATATGGTGGCCAAATGAAGGTTGCATAAATAATTCTAGTTTGGGCTTTTCATAAATATTAGCAGTCGACATTGTAACCCTAGTGCATAATTGCCATGTAATGTTTTAGTTCTTCTTAAATTTTTAAGAAATGAACTGGAAAAAAGTACTGTATTCTGGCAGCATATGAAATGTCAGCAGGATTGGAACCCAAGTCCACTGTACTGCTTAGCCCTACATGAACTGACAGAGTGATTGATTGCAGGATGACTAACCATTGTCTAGGTGAACCAGCACAAACAGAAAGAATACTTTTTTTTTTCCAACCAAAGTAAGAACATAATGCCTGATAAATCCTGATTCCATTCAGGACCAGTCTCTGCCTCCCTCTGGGATTTTTTTTTTTTTGATCCAGATTGACTTTCCTTGTACAGCTACTGAGAGAGCCAGCAGATACTCCCTGGACAGTTGTCCAGCTCTTCTTTCTCCTCTCACTCTTGCTTGTCTACATCCAGCACACTGGGAATGTCTAGGCCCACCTTTCCTTTAGCTGGAGCTTCAGGCAGTTCCAGTTCCAGGTTGATGGGAATGACTGCTTACCAATCCCTTCCTCTCCTGTGCCCAGACCTACCAATCTCTCCCAGGGTCTTTCCTTCCTCTCAAAGGCCAGTTCAATCTTACTCCTTCCTCCAGTCTTTCACAACTTAACCCCTCTTCTTCTCCTCACCATGTATTCAAGCATCCTCCTTCTCTCTTCCTGCCTTTCCTGGCTAAAGGGACAAAATATTTTGAAATGTGCCTCCAGGTTACCTAAACCTGACCTATATGGCTAGCACAAAGCAATCCTGGCAAATGAATGTGGCCACTGGTTCTGATTCCAGTACATCCCTGTGTCTCACATTTTCTGTAAATAGATAATACTAGGTTTTGGGTTGTTTGTTTTTTTTTTTTTCCCCTCTATGCATTTTGATCAGCTACTTTCTTATTTTACCTGCAGTCAGCATTATTTTGGCTTATCTGTTTTCAGAACACTTAGTGTGCTGTGAAGTGGAGTAAGAATGCATTCTCAACTAGATATAATCAAAGTTTGATTTCTGCCTCATGCTCTAAGTTTGAGCAGGACTGGTTCTATCAGTCCTTCTAGTCTCCACCTTCACTGCAAAGAGAATAAGATTTTACATGCAGAATAATACTGTGCAAGTTTGAGGCAATGGAATGTTTTGCCATTATGGGATTACACTCATAAGGAGGTGCAAAGAGCTCCCCCAGACAGAACCTGGTGATTAATTAGGTATTGTGGGTGCTTGATGTTTTAAATTTGGGGTTTCAGAAATTCATGAGCCCTGCTGCCCTGTGGTGGACATCTTTCTTCCTCACAGCACAGTAAGTATTCACAGCTTTTGAGCCTACAGACTACTGAGTTATGGAATTAAAACAAAAGAAATCTTGGTCTCTATAACTGGGAGCATTAGCCCTTGCCTTTACACCAATTTTAAACACAACTGCATTGAAGAACTCTGCTTACTTGATTTTTTCTGTTATTATTTTGAGGTGAATGGTTTTATTAATCTCTTTTGAAATCCTGTATGTTAAATGACTGCATTTCGTTGGTCTTGCTTTATGAAACTCAGCTTCTTTCCAACAGCAAAAAAGCCTGGGAACAGCAGCTCTGCTGCCACAGGAAGGCCTTTTGGAGAGAGCTGGGGGCAGAGAAGGGGAAGAGAGTCAGAGGTACTCAGTGTTTTCCTCTCCTCTGGGGGAGCAGCCAGCTCATCCCCGAAACTGCGCAGCAGGGTGAGAACATGTCCCCGTTTACTGCACATCCTGGGCAGTCTTGGCCAGGGCAGGTTCAGGGGGACCCCACCCCTTTCTCTGTTCGTGGTAACATTTCATTTGCTTTTGATTGCCTTTCCACATTAAGCAGATGTTTTTATTAAGCTCTCCAAGGTGACACACAGGTCATTTTCTTGGGTGGTTACTGTTAATTCAAAACTCAACAATGTGCGTTAGTAATATCCTTCCAACACACCTTATTTTGAATTTTCCATCATGAACTTCCTCTGCCATTGTGCTGCCTAATTGCCTAGGTTTGTCTTGACTAACTTAAATAACTGTTCAGTTAAATAATTGTTCCTTGTTAAAAAAAAAAAGCAGTTCCATGGCAAATCATGCCACCATGTTGATTAAGGCTTTTTCCAGGGCAGCCATAAGTACAGTGAAGTTCTGTTAGTGCTCTGCTGCTAACCTCTGCCATATTGAAAACTGAGCTTTTCATTCCATGCTGTTCTCTTCCAGCTAGCTTATGATCAACACACAACTACAGCTCCCACCTCACAACCTCTCTGTTTCCTTACTAGCCTCTTGTGAGGTATATTGTCAAAAGTACTTTAAAAATCCCAATAAATTATGTCAGTGAAACAATTCTTGTTCCTCATCCAGCTGAATTCTTTCAAATGTTCTCCGAAAACTCTCAAAATGCACTAATCTAATTCAGAAAAAGAGTCAGGAATGCTAGTAAATTATGGTTGACTTGCTTGTTTTTAGTAGTTGGCAGCAACTCTATTGATGCTGTGACTGGCTCTAAGCCATTTAGATTCCTGTCAGAAAAATTAGTAGCATTAATTGTAGCTCTGGGATTCCGCTGAATCCCAAACAATTTCCGGTACCAGAGGGAGGCACAGAACTCTCACTGCACACCTGGCCTGTCTGGGAACTCTGTGTTCTGGGCAGTAGCAGCAGTGGAGATGCTGGGCTGGAGGTCAAGGAGCACTAGCAGAGACTGGATGAGGTCAAAACTCTGTGTGAAGCGAGTCCCATCACATCCCACAGTGTCTGCCTTCCCACTGCCAGGAAGCCTTAATTGCTTCCATGGAAAGCTCTCACAGCTGACCCAACCTGCTCACTGCCAGCTCTCTGTGTCTGGGGGACAGGAAGTGTTTTTGGCAGGGAGAAGGCAGAGAACATGCTGAAGGTAATACAGAGAAAGTGCAGTCAAAAAGGACTGAAATTATTTTTGGGGAGTTTTTAAACTGGTGAGGGGGGCTAAGGGAAAGTAACCTGGTTCTGCAAAAGATAAGATGTGAGATAGGAATGATGGTATCACCTTTATTGCTAAGAGATACAGTAGTCTTTAGGGACAATTCCTGATATCTGTGGGACTGAGTTCCACTGAGCCTTTCCATTTCCAGAGATGAATTGACATTGCTCATCTCCCCTCAAAGGTCTGGCCTGGAATATCTGCATTATATCAAAGTGGTGTGAAGGAACAGTCAGAGCTCTTTTAAAATTTCATTGTCACTCATCAGTATGCACATTTGCTCAATAAACTTCCCTAGCTCCACCAAATACATATATTTGAAGCAAACCTCAAAAGGGAATAACTTAATATCATGGAAATAATTACCAGGAAGTCATGTTATGCTTCCTGCCAATTCACAAGAACCCTGTTTTTCCAGAATGTGAATGTTATATTGCTGCTTAATGGACTCTAAACTTCAAAAGAAATGATGAAAATCTTTTATCTTGGCAGAGAAGAAAGGCAGCACTGCCATACTCCCCAGTTACAATCTAGAACTGCTTTAAAATGAGTGTGTGACCCAAACACTGTTAAAAACTGGAAGGTGAAAATTGTCTAGACTGGGAAGCTCCTTTCATATACCTGTAATTTTGGTGATATCAGGAAACACTGCTTTCAACATTTAATATACTGGCAGTTCTTATTAAGTAAATTTTCCTACAGAGAGAAAGCTATCTCTTGTTTAATGTATATTTAGATGATATACTAGTCAAGTTTCATCTCTCTGGTTTCTTCTATCACACCACCAAAGTCTCATGGAAGCAGTTAAAAATTTGGGGGTTAAAGCTTTGCCTTGCATGCTGAGGGGAGTTGCACCATCAATTTCTTTTGAAATGTGATTTATCAAAGGGTCAGGCTTTGAGTGGTTCTTGTGCAGTGATGTAAAGCAGGAGCAATGCCACTGAGGTTCTTCACACAGTGCCAAAGCAAAGTGGATGGAAACCACTGCAAAGCACAGCTCTTGACTCAGTGGCATTTGTTTTCTTTGCTAAGGCATCTGCAGTTTTGTCAATAAGGGGCAAGATAAACTAGTGTTTGTTGAAATATTTGCTGCCCTATGTTACACATTACTGGCAGAGAAGCTGAAGTGCCACCAGTGCTCACAGCAGAGCTGTTCCAAACCTGCTTGGGAAGATCCCTGTCCTGCTGCAGGCAATGGCTGTGATGGATTGTACTTTATCTCTTTTATTCTTGTTTTAACATAGACTTTTTTCATAGTCCACAGATGGCACCTGAAAGTACAGTATGTGTTCCAAAAGAAATTCCAAGCTCTTTTTTTCCCCTCATCTTCTTCCAAGAGAAAAAAAGTACACATACTTTTTATGTGTTATGGCCTTCTGTGGGACACCACCCACAACCTCACCCTTTTTTCCCCTTCCATGGATAATCTTTTCACAGGGTGGAGAGGGGATGGGATGGGATGGGAAAGAAAGAGTTGCTTTCATGTTTTCTAGCAATGATTTTGTCTACAACTATTTCCTTCTTGACTTCTTACTCACTGTTTATAAAATCTCCCTGTACTTTAACAATAGTATTGTTGCCACAGCTGCACTGATTATATTTCTCTAACTTCTCTCATTTTGGGGCTTGGAATCAGTGTGGTTTGTTTTCATACATGGTAACTTGGAACAGCCTATAATAACATTACAGAAAGCCTTGATAATATAATTGTAATGTGCACACACACTACTTTCTCTGCTATTTTGTCTCCAGGATCAAATATCTAATTTGTTGGGCTTTTTTTTTTAATACTCTGCCTACAACAAAAAGTGAAGACTTGATTCCAGTTATGTACATTATAAAATGTAGGGTTTTGACAAGAATATTAATAAGGGAGGTCAGTGAATGTTTTAAGTGTTTTATTGCATAGCCATGTATCTCCACATGTGAGATTTGGGTTTTCTGGGGCTTTTTTTGTTTGATTTCGTTTTGTTTTGTTTTTTGGTTTCTTTTGGGGGGAGACATGGAGGGTTCTTGTTTTTTTGGTTGTTTTGTTTTGCTGTTCTTTTTTTTTGTTGAGGTAACCTTTTTTTAATTTATTCATTTGTTTATTTATTTATTTATTTTAATTAGCTATATCCATTCTCCCCTTTAAGACAATAATAAAAAATACCAAGAAAACCATTAAAATGTGTAACGTGTTTTAATTAGTTTTATTTTAGGTTATAAAAAAATCTTTTGCTGCTACTCAGAATGAAGATATGGCTCTTGTTTGTACTGAAAACCTTCATGAGACCTTTTGCAAGACAAAGGAACCTGATGGTGCAAGGTTCCTCCCTACACAGCTGAAGTTCAACCTTTGAACTTCAGGACAAGCCCCCTTTGCTGGAACACCTCTCAATGTTCTTGATGTCCTTAAACATGAATCATGTGTATTAAATATGTCAGTTTAGAAAGGCCTCCACTTGCTAGATTATCATCTGGAGGTGTAGAGGTGTAAGTAATGAACAGCTACTGCAATCAGCAGCTCCCCAGCACAAAAATATGGATTATGGGACATTCATTTAGACATGTTAGGTAATGCAGCAGGTCTGTCTCCCTTTCAGATTGCATCAGATACCTGTGCAAGTCTTAACACACTGAATTCCCCTTTGTTTTGGGGCTGATTAGTGCTGACAGAAGATTGCTCACTGGCAGTCAGGGACACATAATTTCCTTAACCTGCAAAGCCCAGGCAGGGTGAAAGGAAGTCAGGGCATCACCCCCCTGTCCTGCTTTGCTGCACAGATACTCTCAGAGAGTTCCAAGGGCTGGGGTGCATGTGTTCTGAGCTGCCCTGCTCCAAACCAGCCTCTGGGATGGGCACTCAGGGACAAAAACCTGGAGCAAGCTGGGCAAGCCCCTTGTCACCTACAGGTGGGACAGAAGGGAATATCTTCCAGCACTGTCCTCCATTAAAAAGCTCTCTCCTGAACACTGGTGTCACCTAGAAAAGCAAAAGGAATTGGACACTAATGGTATTCCATTGTTACCACTGAATCAGCCAGTCTCAAACAAATATCTTAGAAGCAAAGCAGGCTGGCGGTTTTTTTAATTATTCCATCAATTATTCCATTCCTCCTGTTTTATATAATCCGTCCCAATTACTATATTTTTCCTAGCATGTGGGATATAAATAAGGTAGTTATTAAATCCAGAGTTGATGAGTAGCTTTAAATGCTGGTTTGGCACCATTTGCTTTTAGAGATGCTCCCCATATGATGACTTCTAACGAACTGGAATTGCAGAATTCACAGTTGCTTTTTCTGGTGTCACTGCAAATACTTAGCTGATAAGAAGCAGGAGGCAGCATGCACAGATTCCTGGTATGTTAAAGGAGAAAGTGAATTTAAGATCCATAAGGCAAGTTTTTCTGCCTCTTGCTAGTAATTGCTTTTTGGCAAATGCTATTTGAAAGAAGAGCCAAAAAACTCTTTAGAACCAAGCCTGGGAAACAAGCATGTTTCCAGGTTAATCGATGGATCAAATCACCAAATGCTTTCAGGCATTGTCTAGCAGATTCCAAAAAATCTTAACACAATTAAAAAATCTGGATTGTCTGCACAGGCCATGATAGATTTTATTCTCAAATAAATAGTTGGTTAAAAAAAAAATTAGTATCTGATGTTGAAAGAAAATGTTTGCACCCAACGAATTAGAGAGGTCATCAGTCAAGACTCTTTAATACAAGTCAAAATATCACCATGGCAATAAACTGGCAAATTGAACATCAGCTTGAGTTATCTCTTGTAAGCACACAGGTTTTATGTGCCTAAGGGAATCTGTTGCAACTTGCATATACTTAAATCTGTTTCAAATGATGCTTTAATTTTATTTTATGAGCAGGGTTTTCTATTTCTCCTCTCTTCCCAGGTTAGCTTGCCTCTCACCTTATTGAACGTTTTTGGGAAGTGCAAGATGCACATCTGAATAGAAGCCACGCTGGTGACTGCAGGCTAAGGCCAAATTATAAATCTTTTGTGAAATCAATGTAGTTCTTATGAATACCTTACAAAGTTGCTTGATATTTATTGAAGTCAAGAGCTTTCTCTTAATAATGGCATCAAAGTTTAAAACTGCTCCTTGGATGCACTGCTGCTGTTACTCCAGTGGAAAAGAATCCCAAGAACCAAATGTGTGTTACACTTGAGATTTAAATATCAACCAATTGCCATGGGGTTTGAGCACAGCCTCAGTTCACCTACAAGCTCTGAGCAGCTCATTTCCTCATTTCTCTTGTTGATCCCTGGTTTTGCAAGCATCCGTGCTTCCTGCTTTCATCTAGTATTAGAAGCAGAAATACTGATACACACTGAAACAGCTCAGGGAGCAAATCATGTGGATTTTTTCCTCCCTTAAAATTTCAAAACTGCATGCTCAAGAAATCTGGGCAATGTGTACTTGCCTAAGTACTTTCCTGAACATAAACTACCAAACTTTTCAATACTGAGCAGTTTTAATAATGTAAGAGAATTCTTCCAGAATATTCTTGCAGAGGTTAATGTATAAGTCTCAGTCCTTTTTCTTCCTCTTCTGATGTTCTGGAGAGAAGGACCTATGACATCCCTAGGCTGTGCACAATAACCCTGGTATTGACAGCTTGGAGGAGATATTGAAAAATTAGGTCCTGCTCAGGGTTAATGAAAGGGCACCAGGAGGTTTCTAAATTTTTAGAGGCATCTCAGCACTTTGATTAGTTGGAAGTTAGGCACCTCAGTCCCTTTAGTGCTCAGAGTCTCTCTCTAGAAATTTGGGGTAACTAAACCACTTAAAAGAAAACACTGACACCTTAGATTTTGAGGGCTGTAAATGTTTCTGCAGATGCTCAACTTTAAGCACATAAGTTGATTCATTTATGTTACCTGGTGCCAGATGCTGCAACTCAGAGGTTTATGTAAAAAATAAAAACATTTGCAGGGCAGGAATTTCATTTTCCCTAAACCAAATAACATTCAAGGCATTTTGGGGGATGTTGGGAGCTGTGGATCCCTTTGCAGCCTTCCTAAGGTGTAATTTATATTCACAGAGGCAACATCATTTGGTGTGGCTCTTACAAGCAGGATTCAAATTTGAACTCAGAGGTTCTGAATGAAAAGTTAACAGCTTCTGCTATTCTCTGCTTCTGCTTAAGAGGAAGAATTAATTGTGCTCATTTGCATCCTCATTTGGTGAGCAAGACCCAGCCTAAAAGGAATATTCTCCATATTTGTGTCTTCTGCTGTTTGAATACATTAGAATAGTTGCCACAAGTAACAAAATTGCCTGGTTTAGAATGAAAATGGCTACCATAGGCCTAGGAAGAAACATCATTTTTAACCCATATTACCCCTGGTTCTAGTAGTCTAATCTATGGCACAGGATGTCCTTTATGTTCAAGTAAATAACTTGGGTAGGGAAATATTCTCCTGCTCACACCACCAATGTTTACCAACAAGAGAAAGAAAAGGTTACATAATATGTCATTTAAAGATCAAGTCAAGATGTTCCAAGTGTATTGATTTATTTTTTTTTACCATTGGAAAAGGATTCTGAGTTATTGGATCATTATCTCTTTCTATGCTGTTTGGCATTCTCTCCAATATTAGATGCACATTTTGTTTTCTCAGAAAATGCATTTATAAATTTTAGATCTGTTTTCCTTCTAGCAGTAAAAGTTGCACAGCTTGACTTTGTGAAACAGTGAACTAGTGCATCTTTTAGAGCTTTCCCTCTGTACCTGAAGATATCCTTAGGAAAGACAATTCTGCTGTCTACATTCCTGCTATTTCTGAATATTATGTCTAATTGGAAAGAAGCAATCTAGTGTTTATTTTAAAAATATATTACACAATTTGTGATATTATTTTGTGATGCACAGTCAGACAGAGGCTGGAATTATTCACTTTTTTCAATTGTAAGGACAGGGCATGCCATTTTCATTAAAAGATAGATTTAGATTTAGAGGACTCTGAAATGTGGGAATTGCTACCAAAAGCTTCAGCCTTAAGAAGTAGTCACAGTGAGTAATATGCTTTGCAAAATGCAGGGAAGCAGGTGATGTTCATACAGCCTCCTGTGAGAGAGGGTATTTGCATTTCACATGAGTTTGGGGGGAGAAAAGGAAGATCTGACCTTTGGGAGGGCACTGCAGGCAGCCTGTGGGGAGCCTGGCAGTCCCTCAGTCATCTTCCCTCTGTGCTTCACTGTTCAGACACCCAGCCTTTGTCAGGAGAATGTTATGACTCCTTTGCTCATCATTGCCATTTACCTCTGCCAGACTTTCCTCTATCAA
Source organism: Oenanthe melanoleuca (assembly GCF_029582105.1). Lineage (NCBI taxonomy): Eukaryota > Metazoa > Chordata > Aves > Passeriformes > Muscicapidae > Oenanthe > Oenanthe melanoleuca. Next base: position 9,999,012 of record NC_079334.1, read on the forward strand.
ACTATCTGTCTTCTATTTCACGCTGCAGGAAGACAAAAGCCAGGGATGAGTCTCATCACTAGAAATCTATTTTACTAATCTGGAGCTTGTTTGAACAGGAATCTGCTTTCCAATAATGTTACCACTGGGTCTGGTTTTTCCACATCACTTATCTTGCCTGTAGCAAAGAATACACTAGAATTTAGACATACCACAGAGGTAGGTCTCTCAGAGCAGCTTGCACTGCACTAAATCACAAAATAATCTGGAGGGACTTCTTCAGAACATGCTTCTTTTTGGAGAAAAACATCCCTCTTCTGTGCTGCCTCGATGAAGTTAAGAACTATAGATCCTACTGGTGTTTTGATAGCTACATTTTTTCCTTCTTTGTCCAAAAAATCCATGATTAAAAGTTCCATCTTTCTCCCATCTCTCCCTCAGGCATGATAAAAGAGCTCTGGGGGATCATGAGTGGCCAGGCAGGGTAGGGATTATATTTTCATATGCCATTAATAAGCATTAGGGCTTTTTCGGAAAAAGAGAGATGGTGAATATTGGAGATGTCAAGAAAACTTGAATATTTTTGCAATACTAAAAGTCTTCTCAGACATGCTGGATCTAAAAACACATGAAGAGAGGGGATTGCACAGCCCAAACATCACCAGCCTGTCTGCTGCCTTGCAGAGACGTCTCACCATCAGTAAGTGAGGGCTTGGCTTTCTTCTGAAGCCATCAGTTACCATTACACATGGATGGGAATGTTGCTGGATAAATGGGCTTAATGAATGTTTTCCTACCTGGAGAAGGTATTAGGAAGAAGAAAAAGAAGTGTCTCTAAGAGATTTTGGTGCCTACCCCAAAAGGGTTTGAGCAGAGCCATTGAGACACCTGCACTCTTCCACAAGCACATCCTTCCTACCCTGTGTCTGGTGGGGATCTCACCACAGATGGCCACATCAGGCACAGGTAAGGGGAAAGAAGACACAAGACTGTGTCTGCTTCACTATTTGCTCTAATCTGGCTGGTTTCCTCCAATGTTTTAATTTTTAACTCCAGTTCTAGTTCAGATATGTTCATTAGAGTCATGGAGTGGGATAAAACCTTACTAAGAGACTCCCCTTTGTTTCCACATCTCCTGGCTTTGATCAGATTTTCATAAGTTCCTGTTCCAGCATGGTCAACATTGGCACCACCTTCAAGGTTTTTTCTAGTCCTTTTTATGCCTTCATGAGGATCATGGAATATACTACTCACTCTGTGGGAGGAAGATAAAATCAGAAGAGTGAAGACTGTAGTGATATGGAAACAAAGATGGAATCTGTAGAGTGGGGAGGAAAAGTAGAGCAAATGTTGAATTCAAGAAACTTTCACAGTGGAGTGGGAATTCTGTGGGTTCACAAGAAAGGACTTCAAAAATAATTAAGTTTGGAATATGCAAAGACTTAAGAAATTATATACTAATAATTATCCTAAGGAAAACAAACCAACCAACAATACCAAAACCAAAACCAACCCCATCCTCCCTCCAGAAAACTTGGACAATTAACAGAGAGAGTAGATTATTTATAGCTGTCCTGCCATGTTAGTCATGCTGCATACCTTAGTTTGCATTTAATATTTAAGAAATAGTGCTGGATTCTAACCCACAATTTCCTCCATTGCTTCAAGGGACTGGGTGTTGTATGGCCACTCATCACTTAAGATCTGAATTATTTTTTAACAATATCAAAAATAATAGTGAAATTCATAGATTTTCTAACACTTGCTTGGAGTTCTAAGGTAAGCTAAAACTTTCTTTGGGTACAAACTTCACTTTTCCCACACAATTTCTAAATTTAAGGAGGATAATCAACATCCCTGGTAAGACCTCAGCTCCTTTTTTGGCTGCAGATATTAATATTTTTCATTGCTTATTATGTTACAGCAGTTTTCCGATGGCCCTTTCTGTGAGACACACTTAATGAACACAGAGCCCTTGTCCTGAACAGCTTCCAATCACTGGATTTTTGGACTAACCCCAAGTAACAAGGAAATAAAACCACCACTTATAACCCTGAAAAAATTCAGGGTGGGAGCACTGGTATAGAGTCATTATCAGATTTTGCCCCAAGCCTGCACACACATCCACAGTTGCATTTAAATAATCTTAAATGATACTAATTTCTAGAAAATAAAATCTGACAGGAACCTTTTTTTTTTTTTTTTTCCAAGTGGAATCAGGAACCATGGCTGGCATGCCTGGATCTTGACAAGTATCTTTCATGATTGGTGTGGAAAAATAGAGTTTTCATGTTACTCAGAGCACCTTAAACAAGGGGGACAACAGAAAATAATAGTAGACTTGTTCATATTAGGGCAGAATGTATAAACCACAGTATCTCTGTGAGGAAATAGACTTCCTGTCTGCTGGTTTTGTGTGTCTAATTAAGTACAGATTTTTTGGCTACTAAAACATTTTTCCAGAGCTACCAAGAAATAAAACCTAAACAAGTCCAGTAAAGCCATGAATGGATAAATTCTGTGGGACTCTCACAGTAAACCTTGAAACCCCCACATGCAGGTGAGCCCAGTTCTTCTAACATGGCTGTTTTTTAGTCATGGTATTTCTAACAAGGTCTTACTTAGCTTTTTGGGAAAACCATCTCTAAGCAAGTGATACTTGCTCAATAAAATGACTGTAACTCACCTTTTGATCTTGCAACTGGCTTCATTTAAAAATAAATTGCTTGTACCAAGCAGACAATCATACAAGTGTCTTCCAAGCCACCTAGCAGATGGAACAGAATAAAATAAGGGGTAAAACTGGGCAGAGGGAATGGATGGAACAGAGAATTAGGATCTATAATAATGAAGATTGAGGTTCTGCCCCCACCTTGTGAACTCCATGGAAGGAGCTACGCTGGAATGTTCCCCCTTTAGCTGGCTGACATCACATGGAGCAGGGCTGTACTCCCTGACTCTTAGAAGAGCTCTGTAGGGTGAAATGTTGCCTGGTAAATCCTGCAAGTCCCTGTGAACTTTTGACAGGACGACTTTCACTGCACACACGTTCCTGCAGCACTTCTGCACAGATGTTCTGATCCATCAGTAAGGAAAATCACACAACTTCACAGCAGAGCTTTATGCAAGTCTGTTCCTCCCAGGAGATATTCCTGTGGCTCCCCGGGCACATCTGACTTACAGATGGGGCTGGGGAGTACAGGAGGAGATTTTCAGTGAATAGAAAATGGCAGTGTTTCCTTATGGAGATGTGGGGCTTCCAGAAAAGCAGAGCTGACAGAAATCGAAGGAAACAATTTACAGACGTTTCATGACTACCATGGGAATTGGGAACTCTGATTACAGTCCTGACTACTGCCCTGTAGCAACTTATCTATTCCATTTGATGGTCATAGGCTGGTCATGCAGCACGTAGAGACTCCCTTTTCTGGCTAACAGGTAACCACCTTCACTCCCTTCCAAATATTTGAAATGTTTTTTGTACTGTTTTCCTTGCCCTCTCATCATGCAGCAAGGACACCTATAGGTAAAAAAATCTCACTAGAAGGTCTTCAAAAGCTGATTACCATCATTGGCTGATGGGAGTATTTTTACAGAAGGAAAAAAGCACCAAACTGAGAAAACATAAAATTACCTGTACCTTTTCTAGGAACTCCCATAGAACCTAAAGTAAAAGGGCTTAATACTGCTAATGACAGCAGAAAATTCAATCTTGGGAAACTCTCACCAAAGTTCTGAGGGGAAGAAGCTTCTTACCAATGATGTCAGACTTGGTTTTGCAGAGGGATATTGGAAGTGACACACAGAGAACCTCAGACAGCTGACAGATTTCTTTAATCCAAACGATTCTTTGAAGTTTATGCAAACCAATGGGTCAGGGAGGCACTTAGTGCTTAAGATAAGAAGTCAAAGGATGCTGTCCTAAAGAAGGAAGTGATTATAACTCCTTTTCCTGCTGGTTATCCACCTTGCAAGGCTGTGGGACATCCTTGGAGCCCTTGCTGCAGCAGCATGGGGCTTTATGCACTTGCACAGTTTCACAAAGGGTCAGGTCCTACTGTTGCTCCCTAAAGAAATAACAAGTAGCTGCTCACTAACTCTTCCATTTCCAGATCCAATGTCTTCAGAGTACAGTGGACTTTAAAATGAGGCAATTTCTCACTTTTTCAAGATTTCCACTATAGGCTTGGAAGCAAGTTCTCATGTGGAAGTTTGCCTCCTCTGCTGATGGACTGACAACTTCAATGTATCTCCAGCTCTCAGTTTTTACAAATGGGAAAATGGTAAACAAATATCTTATCCTGAAACTTGGAATTTATCTATTCTACATCCAGAGAATATCAACAGGAGACTAGTCATAACAGTCAAGCTACTAATTTCATTTTCAGATAGGAGTAAGTTGAGAAGTTGGATGCAAAAACATGGGATTTTGAGTATGTGTGGTTAGTGCAAGAGTGAAACAAGATGAAAGGTTCATCTTATTCATCTTAATAAATGCAGGGAAAGCCACAAATAGTATTCTCATGTTCTTTTGTTTTTGAGCCATGGGCCTAAAGGGTATTTTTGATGCAGAGGAACGTAACCATGCTTGTCCAATGTATTTTCCATCAGCTTGGAGCTGTATATCACTGTGCACATTTACATGTATTCAATCTTTCTGCTGTATCTTTGTGGCTGGTAGCCAGTGGGATTAATGGAATGTATGAAATAGCAGAGAAGCTGTGTAGATTGAGTCCCAAAAACAAAAGCTAAAAGGCAGGGTGGTCCTCTGAGTTCAGTTTTCACTTAATCTACTGAGTCATTTGGTGACCTTGGACAAGCAAACTGACCTCTTGGCACGGTGGTGAGGCCAAGTGTAAAGCAGTGCAAAAACCAAACAGGGAGGATTAATTGCTGCAAAGAGATCTGAGTCAGTGTGGCAGGATAGTACCCAGAGCACCCCTCCTGCTCATCAGAGAAATCCCAGATAAGGTAATATATCAATTTGTGTTTGCTTGTGTCTGCAGTGATCAAACTTGGAAAAACAGTTATTCTTTGGAAGTATTTGCCAAGCCTTGCAGAGCTACTTCCTCTCTCTGCACTGTTTCTTTTCTAGACTTCATTGCCAGATTGAGTTATAGGCTCAGAGAGAAAAAAGAGGAAAAGATACATATCTGCCACCAGGCCTTTTGATGATCCCAATTTTCCAAACTGGGGAATCAGAAAAGCTAATCACTAGCTTCTGAGCCCATTCTGAAAGCAAAATTTTGAGGTTTGAGGGGTCCCTCTGGTCTTACATGTTTTTGGTTTGGATTTTTAATGTCTGTGAGGTGAGCCCAAGGCCAGACTGAGGATTGCATCAGGAAAATGGAAAGATGAAGAGAAGAGAGAAAGAATGGCCTCAGCCCTAAAATAGCACTGTAAAGGGCGTTTTACTTGGAACTTTCCTTCAGCTGACATCAGTCAGAGTAAGAAAAAGATATTGGTTCAAAAGTGTAAAGCTAAAACAGAGATTCAAGGCCGGATGTAACACTCATATCTATTTGGTGTTGTGGGAAAAAAAAAAAGTTCCACCTGGACCATAAAGATGTTCCACCTGGACCAGAAGCTTATTGTTTTTTTCAACTTCAGAAACATTTTTTTTGTTTGGATGTCTTTGACCCTGGACTAGACAAAGGCAGCACACACCTGAAGACACACTCAGAAAAATAAGAGGAACTGAAGTGCAACAGAAGCTATTGCCTTTTTTTTCTTAATTTTTTTTTTTTCATTCCTGGTGAGCTGGAAATTTCAGGAAAAGCGAGTTTAGAACAGGAGTTTTCAGCCAGGATTCTGATAATCTCTGATGTCCAAAGTCAATGCCAGTGGGATTTTTCCAGCAAAGCCAACAACGCTGAAATTTTTTAGTGTAATATATAAACAAGAAACTATTTTCTTTTTGTCCAAAAGCTACAGTTTCATCTGTGGAGCTCCTTCAGCCATGACTTGTAAACCAAAGTAGGTTTTTATGCATATTTTCACTAAGCAAGTCAACATAGCAGGCCTGGGAGCCACTGTGGCTGCGCTCTTCAGCAGGAAATAGATTTGTCTGAATCAATATTTGCAGTGATGCCTCTAAGGTCCACCCCATGCTCAGAAAATTGAGTGAAACTATCATATTACCCAGACAAAATAATCCCTTTCTTCCACCAAGTTGTCTGCCACAGATTCAGACTGTAGTGCATAAAACTGACAGCAAGCAACTTACACATTAAATTTTGTATAAATCTCAGCAGTGAGCAGTCTCCATCCAGCTGGAGAAATGGGTGGGAAAAGTAATGCCAGCATCATGTTCATAATGGGAAGAATAACAGCAGGATCTTGGGCCAAGTGATGAGATCCCTCAGTGATGAGGAATGAGAGGATTTTTGGTTATTCATTCCAATTTTTTGTGTTTCTCATATGGTTTTATGTAACTAGAGGTGGTTTTCAACCCTGAATAACTCTCGATGGGCAAACCCCAGCTGCAAAGGAATGCTGGAAGAAGTGTTCTCAAAACAGTGTCAGCTCCTTACTATAAAACAGCTCCTTACAAAATTTAATGTTACCTCCAAGAGGCTGGCTTCTTTAGTGGGGATGGCTTATGTGGATAAAGTGGTCCACTGACAAGAGAACAGATTGAGAATCTGCTAATCAAAACTCTAACCACTGTGCTACTCCATCTGTGTTTCATCTTTGTACTAACATTAAATAGAAAAGAAGGGGTGAGGGAAAAGGAAAAACAAGTCTTTTCTTAAGGCAGGTTTGTACATGCTTAGCCAGTTCTTCTGTTCTGGTTTTAGGGCAAAAGAAAAAAAAAAAAAAAAAAAAGCACTGAAACATAAAGCAGTGTGGATTGTATGGAAAAATTGACTCACATCAAGTGCCTGGCCAACACCACAAAATGGACTGGAGACAAATCTGATAATTAGAAAAAGCAGTGAATAACAAAATATTTTTGACTCATGCCATATCAGGCAGCCTCTGAAAATTCTCAGAGGCAGGCAAACAGGATTTAATTCCCTGCAGCTTATTGCAGTTTTATGTTAGAGCAATGCCACTGATTTCAGAGGTGTTTTACTGGTGCAATACTGGAGCTGGCAGTTAAGCCAAAATTCACCTTATCCTTCCATGACAGTTCATTTTGACAGCAATTTGCTGAAATTGCACAAACAACCAGATAAAGCAGGGGGGATCACACTTACATCAGCTTGGTACAACTGACACAAACAAGGTCAGGAGCACTCCTATTGTATTCATCTAATTTACAGTGCCTGGGGTTTGTTTTTGCTTTATTTTTACACCAAGTGGCCAGGGTAAACACATATGCTGACCAGTCCACAGCAAGGCTGGGATAAACACACTGACCATCCCACCAGGGATGCCATATAGGGGTAAGAATGTCTGATGCCTGTTTTTCATCTTGTGCTGCTGCCACTGCCTCTGCCAAGTCCAGCAGGTAGTGCAGGCTGGAAGGCACAGTGATAAGAGCTAGAAGAGACAAAAGACTTGCCAAAAAACAGTCAAATAGGAGCAAGAGAACAGAAATGCCTGTGCAGGAGCCAGTATACACAACAAGGGCAGCACAAACACCTAGCTGGACCAGACAGTAAAGTGAAGAGATGAGGAAAACCTCCTAGAGAGCCAGAGCTGAGAATAAGCAGGAGGGGATGTGCATGGTGAGAAGAAATGCCTGAAATCAGGTGAGAGGATGCACAGCAACATCTTGTCACAGCTGTTGCACACTGCCTTTAACTCCATTCAGGAAAGCAAGATGATGTTCTTACCTGGTGCTTTAAATGGCTACAGAAGATTAAGATGAGTCTGCAGAAAGCAGCTCTGTGTGTTTCTGCTTGAAGAGAGTCAGAAACATCCAGGTCTCATGTGGCTGTTTTTTCTTTGGAGATATATTAGGAAAGTCATGTGAGCAGATAGTGAATTCATGCTGTCTCTATCATCTGAACTCTTGATTTTTATGGGATTTTAAACTGCTTTTTCTCACTTTCCTATTTATTAATGAGTAATCAATATTGGAGATGGAGGAGGAGGAAGAGGAGGAGGAGAAGGAGAAAGAGGAGGTGCTTTAGGCAGCAGACAAGAGATTCTTCTGAAGACTGGGAAAGAGACCACAGTGGAGCAGATAATCCCCACAGCTGATGGAAAGGACCATGTTGGAGCAGATTTCCATGCTGCTGCTCATGGAGGATGCCACGTCCCCTTTCACCACCCCAGGGGGTAAAGGGAAGGAGATGGAGAAACTGGACTGAAGGACAGAAGTTGTGATTGAAGGGTAGAAACAAAGGGAGGTGGTGGGGTTTCATTTTTTGTCTGTTTCCTGCAATAAATTAATTTTCTCTGTTGAGTCTGTTTTGCCTACTGTCAGTGACTGGGAAGTGCTCTCTGTATTTACTTCAACCCATAAGCTTTTCCACCTTGGGGATGGGGAGGGAGAGAACCCACCACAGTGATACACATTCTTATTTTGCCCCTCCCTTCTTCATCTCATGTCCTTTAGCTTCCTTCCCTCTAGGAATACTGAATCCTAATAAATAAAGAGAGGCACCTCATGATGTAGTGCCCACAAAGCAGCAGATGATCTGGAATAAAGAGCTCAATATGTAAAAACTGGTGAGGATTTTGAATAGGAATACTATAAAAATAGCAAATAAAGCAGAAAAATGCCAAAGTCTCAATAAAACTTCCCCTTTGTGATTTGTGTCCTTGTGCTTCAGTTGTTGGATGAAAGGGAAAGCCTTGAGGCACAACTATACAGTCACCTGCCAAGAGCTGAGTACTCACTGCTTGGGAATGCTCATTGGCAAAGCAAGTGAAGGAGATGTAGAAATGCTCTTCACCTCTGTGTGCCATTCTGCCATCTGCATACATCACACATGGAAGCAGCAATGCCAAATTTGAAGAGACTTTTGGCTCAGAATTATTATTTTAAAAACAACAACAACAACAACAACAACAAAAAAAAAAAAAAAAAAAAAGCAAACCGTATGAAATCCAGTATATGGAATTAAATTTGATCCTTCTGAAGCTCTACTTCAGCTGTCAATGCTGAAGCCTTTCTATGCCCAGTCTTTCCAAAGCATTTGTAGTGCTGAGAAAGTATCCACAGGAATCACAATATTCTCTCCTTTCAGACCCTCTGGATGCTGGATATGTCCATGGCACTGAAGCTGTTGTTGGAGGTCCAGTACACTGAAGGCATTTAGATGTAAATTCTGGTGTCAGCCCTTAACAGCTGTTAATTCCCACCCATTCCCATCCATTCCTAACCATTCCCATCTGTCCTACATACCCCTGTATGATTGTGATCCATGACTCCTTCAAGATTTCAGTTCACAGCATGACATGCCTACAACAACATTAGGCTGCTTCTACCTGGACTACCTTGAAGTCTGTATTTCTATAAAATTAACTGATTACAAGGTGGCACATTTTTAAAAAAAAAAACCTGTGTCTCCATCAACTTCCATGGAAGGATATTCAAAATGTATTTTTGTTTCCACTTGCAATTATTCACAACTGTATGACAATGCTTTTGTAAGTAATTTGCTTCTGTAAGATTTCTGTAGCTATTCTAGAAAGTGAATAGAGAATGCAGAATCATAAATTTAGATAATTAAATTAATTTACAAAAATAATTCCCATTTCTCAGGGGTAATTATCTTCTAACTTCCTTAGATTGTCCAAAGATTTATGGCTGAAAAACTGATTAAACAGAAAATGCCTCTGGTTCTTTATTCATAGAAGGCTCTCCTCAAATGTCACAAACACTTTCTGAACTCTTTAAATTCACTATCCAGAGGCTGGCCTGGCACAGGCACATTCTAAACCAAATACTTTTTGTTGTCACTCTCTGTTATTCAGAAATACACCTAGGAATGTTTAACAAGTGAGAAGAATCTGCAAATGAGGCACAATGCTTGTTAGAATACCTTTTAGCATGAAAACTATTTGAAAACTCTTTAGCAAGCAGCTATTTATTTCATTTAAATAAAACTGGTTAGCCTCAAAATTACTCTAGACTCTCTTCATCATTTGTGGGTTTGACCTTTTTTGAATCTCTATTAACTCTTCAATAAGGGATTAAAAAATTAAGCAAATTTGAATTAATAGGTCGAGTGTTGATGTGTTTGTATTTTCTACATTTTAATGCAGTAATTTATTTAATGAGTCATCATTTCAATCTCTCCAGTATCTGTGTCTTGGATGATGACCTTGGTATCTTGATGTGTGGTAGCTCTTTACATCAGACTGACAAAATTACCAGTATCATAAAATTATCAAGGCTTTTTGACTTCATTCTGATTTGAAACTAAACCATGTCAAAATTCTGTGTGAAATGGTAACAAACTACAAAAAAGATTATTGGAAAAAAAGTAAAGTTTGAAATCCAAGAATCCTGTCTGAATGATATCTGTCCAGATCTTTGCAATGAATGTTACTCACGTAACATCCAGAGCTCGCTGAAGTCACTGAAGTGGTGGGAGGTTTTTTCACTTATGTCACTGAAATTTGGATGACACCCATAACACTTTATTAGCATGTATAAAATGCTTTAAAAATAAATGATGTCAGGAAAATTGTCAGTTATGGAGTTTTTCCTTCTCATACTTTGTGTCAGAAGCAAAGAATGTATTTCTGTGTTGGGAAGTGTGTATCATGTGTGGGGGTAGATGGAACAAAGATTTTAAATAGTAAAGGAGTTGTACTATTGTTGTACTATTCTCAAATCAGGGATTACAGTACAGAAAGTGGCTTCTTTGTGACTGGATGGACAAGTTGCACTAAATGGTATAAGTAAAGTCTGGTTCAGTACAAAAAAATAGCAAAATTAGATTAATTATGACATTTGACTTTGTATTATGGCACATTTGAGAATCATAGGATCTTCTGAAAGACTAAGCATTTTGCAAATATTCCTGTACTATTCAGCTTCTTGAAATATTGCAGCCTGCTCCATGTTCAGTTGTATATTCCCAACACAGAAATTTCTATTGTATGGCTACTGCTACATACAAGGTAAAACAGAAGGTAGAAAAGGATGGATTTTTTAGACCCCTTATCCTTGGAGATCCACAACTTTCTGGTATTACCTAAAAGCTGAGAGGGCAGTTGTGCCTGCAAAAGGGATTCTTCAGATTTAAAGGCAGAAAAGAGGAGAGCAGAAATTGATGAAGACCTTTCCTTATCCTGTCTTGGCTCCTGACTTCCTCCTCTGTCATCTTGATCCTTGAGCCAGCAGTAAATGTGTGGGTGAAGTCCTCACTCAGCCTGTGATCTCCTCGTGTCCCTGATGGCTCCACACCTGCAGTGCCAACCATGTCCTGGGGAGGTAATTCTTCTTCATCCAGGTCATCTGGCCACAGAAGCTGAATGTCAGTGTTTAAAATAACCTCTGCTGTGATTGCTTTAAATAAACAGAGAGAAATAAAATCAGCAATCCTGCCCTGAATTTATATTCTGCTTAAGTGGAGACAAGTCTTTGCAGGAACATTATTCTTGGGGCAGTTGCAGGCCATGCAGACTTTGAGTGCTTTTTGGAGATCAGATGAAATTAGGTCAAGAATGTCTGAGCTTTTTAAAGAAGCTGCTGAATTCTGATTTGTGACACTTCTGCTATTCTAATCTTTAATCCCCATATGGCTTTGCTAAAGCATTGTAATTTTGACAACAAATAAATCAGCTGCCGTTGAAGGGGCTGATACCAGCTGTGGATTCTCAGATGGCTCTTTCTTACATTATAAAGCAAAACCATGCAGTTTATACCAAAATATATCTTGACCCATATTACTACTAGATTTTTCTGCACTTTGATTTTGCTGCTTACTGCCATTTGGATTATGGTGCCATGAAATCCTTTGAGTGGATGGTTCCATGTGCCCTGCTGTGACAGAGTTATAGTGTTGCAGAAATGGAACCATTTACCTCTCCAAAAACCTGTTAAAATTATCAGGCATGACTTTTTTCCTCCCTAATACTAGATGTTTGTAGAAAGTCAAAACAAAACACTTTAAAAAAATACCCAAAAACAATTTTTAACTTTCTAAACATTGCCAAAAGGAAGAGAGCAGGAAGAAACAGCCCAAACCTCCTAAGGTCTGCGTCACCTGCTACAAAATTTATGAAAGTAAAATAATAGGGTCAAGATGTGTTTCAAGCTCACTTTCCTTGCTCCTTTAGCTGCCATTCTATTTCACTAACACCCAGCATTTACTGAAAATGTTAGAAATTATATCTAATTGCAGAATATAAAATCTTACCATTGTTTACATTGCATTATTTACAAGTGGGAAGGTGACTGAAAAGGAGAGTTATGATGATGTATAAAGCTGAAGCTGGCAAAGTGGGAAACAAAAAGCTGAACATTTTTATATGTATTTGCACAACCTCTCTTCCTACTAGTTGTTTCCAAATTCTGGTCAAAGCACCTATTTTTATTTCAGCTGAAGACTGGCCCTTTTCCTGTACAGAGATTGCCAAATGTGACAAACCATAAACTGTTTGTCAGCAATTTAGAACATGGTGAACACAGGGCTCCATGCTGAGTTTATGGGTGAGTTATGCTGACTGTTCTATTAAAGAAGTCTGTACTCAATCATTTAATCAATTGAAAAGAGAAACACTTTCAATTTTCATGTGATCAAGCCCACAGTTATGTCAGACTGACAGCAGTGTTTGGCAAGAAACTCTTTCTTCCCTTCGGAGAACTGTAAAGGAAAAATGAAGTAAGTTAGAGAGAAGGCTTTTTGCATTGTCAGTGAACAATGGAAAAACAAGGGTGAATTCCATGCCTGAGATACAAGAATGATCATTAGGGAGCTGGATCTGAAGGTACTCTGCTTGCCTCAGCTAAGATTGGGAATTAATTCCTAAATAACGGATTAAAAATCTATTTCTGACGTGGGGTGTGTGGAGACCCCAGGAGATGCCATCCATGGGGGACCACCCTGCAATCCTTGTGTTGGCACTGTTGGGACAGACCTCTGGTGCAGTTTGGACCACTCAGGACAGGCACAGTCAGAGATCCCAGATGTTTGTGAGCTGGTTTGAGAGCACTCCCACAACTGGTACCCTGCAAACAGCTTCAGTTCATTTCCTGGCACAATGCTAGATTGCATAAGCACAGCTGCTTTGCTGTAAAGCAGAAAGAAGTCAGAGAAGTCTTGGAATAAAACACCCTGGAGCTGAAAACCTTTCATCAGCTCACAGCAGTATTTTATACTGATACTTCTAAAGTATTTATGTTTACCTACCCAGTTCTTCACATTTCTCCACAATACCTTTACAACTGCCTTTCATTTGATGTTTCCAGCTATGCTCTGAGGTCAGAGCCTGATTTATTAACTTGCCCTAAATAAAAATTGAAAACGTTTGGTGGCTGGAGCCTGCTATTTTTGCTGCACAGTTATGGAATCAGCTCCTTGTTTATATCAAGGAAATCAGAATCCGATTTTTTATATATATATAGGAAATCAGAATCCAATTTGGTTTTAAAATCAAAACTGAAGAGGTGTGTTTGTTGCTGGTTTTAATTAGCTCAGATCTGTGAAGTTTGCTGGGATTCTTTCTTAATGATGGTGCAAAAAACTGGTGGAAGATCATTACCTTATTTTCTTGATTAGGGCACTGTCAGACCTGTGAAAAGGCAGAGCAATACAGAAATCTCAACCATTTCTTTGCATTAAGTTTATTTTATGCAGAAGGAGGTACTAAAATGAGATGCAAGTATTCTAATGCATAAAAGTTGCATGAAATATGGCCCCTTGGTACATAGATGGAAAAGTTTCTGTAATTCTGGGTCATTCTGACACAAAATTAGCCTGCCTTTACAAATAAAACCAATATATCAAACCTTAGCAAAACCTTGCCCTAGATTCTTATCTTCTTCTTAACTACCTCCATTCCTGCTGAATTCTCTCCTCAGAAGAATTCCTGGCCTCCCATTTTTCTCCTCAACCTTCCTGGTTTTCTCTCAGTACAGAAATCGAGTATCACTTCTGTGGGTGCAGAATCAAATTGTATTGAATGGCTGAGAAATCTCATCTGTGAATCTCAATCTGCTCAAGCATTGACTTGAAATGCATCAAGTCTTTGTCTTTGAATTTAGAACAAGTTAGCTTTTATTATTATTATTGTTTTTATCATAATTGTTCCATCCTTACTAGGTGATGGTCCTCTGCATGTTGGGCTTGGTGGTTTCAGCAGGACTGCTCCTTGCCATTGGAGAGAGAATGGGTTGTAAAACAGATGTCCAAGGGCAGCTAAAAAGGATCAAGCAGTGATAGAGAATAATCCCTCTTTCTGTTGTGGAAGGGAATCCCCACCCAGCCTGGCAATTGCTGCCAGGGACTTGCCCGAGCTCCCTGTCTTCTTGTAAGAGGGGAAGTAGAGAAGCAGTAAATTACTAATTCCAATAAGGTGCTCACCTCCACTTCTGCTAACACATTTCCAGGCACTAAAGGAAAACCAAAACTTTGCTCTCTGGGTAATAAACTTCTGTGCAGGTCTTTTTCAATGCAGCATTTTTTAAAAAAGAAATTCTTTAGCCCCTTTCAGAAAGCTGCTTCTCAAAAGAAGAGTGATTAGACGTAACAGAGAGCAATGTTAAATAGAAATGTAACATAAAAACAGATGATGAAAGAAACAGCTGTCACTGGGCTAGACAAAGTCCTTCCAAAATGGCCTCAGGCAGGCTTTACTGGGAGTATATGAGGGTATAAACTGAGCTCACTGAATTCCCTCAACTACACTTTCTCTCTCTATGGGAGAAATTGCCCACTGCAATCACCATCTGAGGGCAGCTGGTGGGAGCTGTGGGAAGAGCAAGATAGGAAAGGAGCTCCTTCAAAGCATTCATCACGTACTTTTGCCAAGATCAAGACTTCAGCTTTTCATTCCAGTGCACTTTCAGCTGAAGAGAACAAACTTCATTGTTTGCAGGTTCTCTCTTGTGTTTGGTATAATTCAAAGACAAAGTTTTTGTTTTCAAAATAATATTTGAAGTGTACTCTGTAGCCTGTGAAAGAAAAAATTACTCCTGGATGCTGATGCCACCTCCTTATGCAGAAGGCAATTGCTATAAATGCAACAGAAGTCTAGCCAGGACTAAAAACAGGGAAAAAGAAAAAAGAAATCTCTTACCTCCTACTACATATTTCCAAGCCACCCATTCATCCACCAGAGGTGTGTTTATTTTCACCTTCCTGTCTCAACAAGACCAACAGAAAAAAACTGAATGAGACTGTAGGAATGCTGGAAGCATTTACTCATGGAAGACTTTTCTGGGTAACATTTTACAAAGAGAAGGAAAAAAAAAGAGAAAGATCCGATGGGAGATGTTCTGGACTGAACCATGTTCTGTTTTTCACTGAGCCAGACCCAGATGGTAAGGTCAGAAAACCAAGTAGTGTGTGCTGCTGTTCCAAGATGCCAGGAGCAATGGCAAAAGTGCATTTTCCTGCTAAGGAGCCATGATGGACAGGTGGCTGTGAGAGGTTTTTGGGTGCAACATGCATGCCCTGTTTCCTCATAGGCACTGCCAGTTCCTCAAGAACAGCAGAGGTCAGAGAAAGGGCAACAGTGTCATTTCAGAAAAATCTACAGAAAAGTCTCCTGAGCTTTCTCTTTCTCTCCATCATTTTGGGCCATAAGCTTTGGGAGGAGAGGAAGCAACTTTCACCAGCTTGTAGCAATTCCAGGTCACTCCCTCATATGGCTGTGATCCTTCTAACACTGGTCACTCATCTGACATAAACAAACCATGTTGAAACCATGGAAATTAGTGTGTGTGTATTGTTGGACTCGGTGTTTGTGACTAAATATATGTAATATATAAGTAAATGTGCATAAATCTATTGATAATGGGCTTCTGGACTGGAGTGAGCTGTGGCAAGGCAAAAAGCAGATCCAAAGAGCAGAAGGCAGGTCTTTGAATTGGCATCCTGGGGAATGAGACAACAGAGTAGTTAATCCCTTTGTCCCTTCTTGCCCTGGGCTTGCTGCAGTGAGAAGGGTGTGCAGATTCAGGCATGTTATGATTCATTCTCTATGTGTCATCTGGTAGAACTGAGCTGTAAATGCAGCAGTCCAAATTACCACACAGTTTATAACATGGCTAAAATGCTGACCTAGACTACTTTCCCCCTGCTTTTCCCCCCTTATGGCTGATACAGGAGCTGTCAGGAGTCTGAGGAAGCCAGATGATCACGAAGCCTTCAGGGAGGAGGCGAGAACTTAAGGCACGGGCATCAAGCCACCCGTGACTACCTGACACAGCCTCAGTTTTTGTTTCCCAGCAAGGACAGAGGAGATATAAAACCAGATCAAAGATTTCTCAAAGGAACAAATGAATGCCCCGCCCTAATTCATCACGGGAAAATTACCCTGTCTAATACTTCCTGTCGTTGTGTTTCTCAAGGTCGTTGGAAAACAGCAGCAGCCAGTCTGCCAGAGCAGACTACCTGTAGGAGAAGGAAGAAAATGATTCATGATCAAACTGAATGAGCTCCTAAAGACCTCGTGAACTTGATCCAAACTCCATGGAAAGGAATAAAATCCTGTCCATGACTTGCTGGATGGGGAGTACTGTACCCATATTTACATCCTCTCCAATATCTGGTTCTTACTGGAGAAACAGAATAATAGCAAAATGCTTGAACAAAATACTGCACCAAGCACAGAGCAAGTGTGCCACTGCCAGCCTCCAAACCCTGCAGCTCACCTCAGCTGCTGCATTCAGATATGCCCTTAAACAAGCCAGGAGCTTGTTCTGCTGTGGCTTGCTTTGAGGTCTCTGGGTCTGGCCTCGCTTCCCACTATCTGGGGTTCATTAGCAAGGATCAAAGAACTGCTCTTTCCAGCCTGAGCTTTGGGAACCACAACCTAACCACAGGTAAACTTTGAAGCAGACCACATTGTTCCCCAACTAGCTGGTGCTTCAAGCCTTCATCCTTAGCTTTTGGCTCCTCCTGTGCTTTCAGACTCTGGCTTTTGACACCAGACTCAGGTGCTTTTTGATTCCTGCTTCATTTGTTCCACTTCCAAAGAAGAGCAATGGACCTGGTGAAGGCTCTGGAGCACAAGTCCTTTGAGGAGCAGCTGAGGGAACTGTGGGGGCTCAGCCTGGAGAAAAAGAGGCTCAAACCTTACTGCTTTCTACAGCTCCCTGACAGGAGGGTGTAACAAACTGAGAGTCAAACTCTGTTCCCAAGTGACAGGACAAGAGGAAGTGGCCAAAGTGTGCACCAGAAAAGGCTTAGATTGGATATCAGGAAAAATTTCTTCACAGAAATACATGTCAAGCTTTGGAACAGGCTTCCCAGGGAAGCAGTTGGGTCACCAACCCTGAAGGGATTCAAAAGATGTAGATGTGGCACTTGGGAACATGGTTTAGTGGTGGACTTGGCAGTGTGACATTAATTGTTGGACTTAGAGATCTTTTCCAACCTATGATTTGATGATACCATGATTTTTTATTTCTGTCTTGGCTCTGTCCTGAATATTGTGAATTAAAAGACTCTTCTTCCTTTCATGACTAATTTCTGCTGTTTTCCTTTCAGGTGACCCTTTCAAGCGTGTGTTTCAATATTTCAGATCAGGTTTTTGTTGTTTGCCAGCAGCCTTGGAAAAACACTCTATTTGCAGATGTAGAAGACTCTTCATTAAAGCACTTTGGCACAGCAGTGTCAGCAGGTTCAAGCTCCATTTTTATTGACTAGCAGATATCCCCTGAGCAGGGAAACAGCAGGACTCAGATTGCCTTAGGGAGAGCCTTTCAGCAATACCATCCACTCCAGGGAACAGAGATTGGCAATTTGAGCACTGATATTCCTGTGGGTTTTGCTGGAGAAAAATTAATCTGATTCCCAGTGAAAGGACAATCTGGGAAGTCCCAAGAGAGAGCATCTCTGGATGTTCACATCCAGAAGCAAACATTCCCTCAACTTTATTTTGACAGTGCAGCTGAAATTTGCCCTGAAAAACCTCTTCCAAAGAGTAAAAGGGTATTTTATTCCCCTCATTCATTAAATAATTGTTTTCTCTGAAGCTACATGAGGTAAAACTAGCCCATTTCAACATGGATAATTTTATTATGGTACAGACAACCTTCTAGTAGAACTTGAATATATTCTTAAAGGTTTCCAAATGGTTGGGAAGTGTTTGGCATGAGAAAGGAAGTATCAAAACAGAGCTGAAAGCACTGTTTTTGATAGTCATAATATTCCATCATTTTCTAATATGGAAAATCTAAAATGCTGTTTTAGATACCTTTCCTCCTTGAATTTGCAATCCCACTGCTGGTTATTGAATTGGATTGACATCTTAGTTGACTGGTCTAAATCTGAAATGGTTCAGCTACCTTAAGAGGGCACTGCTCAGCATCTCTGCAATGGCTTTGTGAGCTTCTGGATAATTGATTTTAACCTGGAGCCTGTCTCTATTTATAGGTCCTAAAAAAGAAAAGTCAAGTTGTTTACAATAAGTAAGTAATGGCCAAGCACTTGTTTAAGTGATCTGCAGCTGGTTAGAAGCTGAGGTCTGTCTGCACATGGATGTGACAGGAACGTGAGTGTTGCTATTTACAAGGAACACTTCAGAGTTTATAAAGATGCTGGTTCAAAAGGGCAGCACCTTTCCATGCTTTATTTTGAAACGTGATCTCACAGCCATGTGGCTTCACAGGGAAGTGAGGCACACTGGTCCTTGAAAAATTATTGCTGATGTTCATTCCAGCAGGGTAAATTCAGGGTTCAGGTGTACCTCTAGAAGCTCTGGTGGGACTAACTACAACTTTGTAAACAGGATGTGTCCTTTTCTCTCTCATAACTAACTAACCTCTTCCATTCCCTCTCAAATCACAGTAGAGAACAAACCTCTTATTTCTGGTTGCACACAGAATTTTTCCCCTCCCTATTGAATCTTACTATTGGTTTTCTGCAGAGACAGTATTTTGTGACAGTATTTTTAATGGATTTTTGTATAAAAATAAAATGTACCTTTTTGGTGTTTTCACCTTAAACCTCAAATTATTCTATAATGATATTATGAGTTAGCATGAATAAGCAAGTCTAGTTATAATTGTTTCTACTATAGACAATAATGTGTAGTTTACACATCCTGAAATAAAATAATATATATTGCTTCAAGGACTCATGCCAAGCACAAAAGTAAACTGTGTCACCCTTTTAGCTGCAGTGGTTCCAAGAAAGCACTTTTATGGATTTAACTTATGTGTCTAATTACCAGAAAAGAGCCCTGAAGGCCTGTGTGTCTAATAAACCCCAACCATTCTGCTTTAAAACTGAGTGCCATAAAAATGGCACAATATCCCATACCTTGTATAGATCGTGCTTAAAGAATGATTTCATATTAAGAATCCAGCTCATGCAGAATAATTTTTTTAAAAATCCCTGATATTTCTTCCAAAATACAAGTACTTAAAGGTCAGAACCTCCTCTCTTCTGATCCTCTCTGGCTTTTCCCCAAGGATACAAAGTTCTTACAAAGCAGTCTTGCACTGAGTATATTTATTGCAGCCACCTTCTTCTATTGCTCAAAACAGTGAAGCACAATCTGGTGCATTTTTGGAAGATTAAAAAAAAAGTCATGAAGGATTTTTTTTTAACAGTTAAAAAACTACGTGGAATACACAATTATGTGATAAGAGTTTATGAATAGTCAGAAATTTGTGAACGAGGTCAAAGATGTAGCTGCTGTTTCTGGGATCTGAATGGTGCATGAAATACCTGGTTTCTAATCTCTTGACTGGCACTTGAAATCTCTAAATGTGAGATTGTTTTCATTGGGGAGAGGAATATTCCAAATTTAGAAGAAGTGAAGATAAATGAGAGGAAGATGGGAAATTCCCAAAGAACTGTGTGGGAGTAACCCAGGGCCACTTCCAAAGAGCCACAGGACAGCTGAGGTTGGAAGCAGCCTCTGGAAGTCTCTAGCTTCCTGTTACCTGTTTTGTAGATAGATTCAGTTTCTCAGGGACTTGTGTGACTGAGTTTTAAAGATTCAAGGAAACCCAACAGCTTCTGTGGGTACCTTTTCCAGTGTTGTGCCTCTCTCAAGTGAATACATTTTTCTTATGTCTAAGCAGGACCTCCTGAAATATATTGCATTTCACTGCCCAAGTTTGAGAAGAGTTCTGTGCTCTCTACAATCCTTCTCTAGGTAATTGAAGGCAAAATGAAAAATCCATCCCATCCTCAACTGATCCTTTTCTTCTTCAAGGTGAACAAATCCGAATCTCACAGCTCCTTTCAGACATCATGTGCTTCATGTACTGACTACAGTATACCAACATTTTTCTCACATGGGAAGCCCAAAACTGGACCCAGTAGTGCAGAAGCCACCTCACAAGGGCTGGGTAGGAGGGAGGAATCACCCACTGGCAGCACTCTTGCTCATACATCCCTGGATGTGTTTGCATTTCGTCATCTCAAGGACTTCAGCCACAGTGGTACCACCCCAAATTTGATATGGGGGTGGCAGGCAATGGTGAGATACCTGATAAGAGATAAACATTTGGGTCGTTGTGTTGCTTGGAAAATTTGAGGCATGAAGAACTAAAACAGCTGCCACAGACCTGTCAGCACACCTTTATCTTTCAGGGCAGAAAGAGCAATTTCCCCAATCAAGTCAAACTGTACAGCAACAAAGAGAGAAGATGCCTTTTCTGGAGACACATGGGCATGTCTTTCTTCTGGAACAGATCTATTTAAGACAGAGGTTCCTTTTCAGTATCAGGAGGTAACAGTTAAATTCATCAATATCCTTCATGAGTTCCTTTTCCCCATATGAATTATTTGTGCTGAGTCTGGTTATTCCATCCAAGAGTAAACCTTGAATTAGACTCAGGAAGGATGATTATCTCAGGCCACAAAAATAAACATTTCCAGCTTTATTGTTTTCAAACTTAACTCTAAGCTTTTTGAACACAAACACAGTAGCCCTGAGAGGCCATATCTGACCTATAAACTAAAGGCTGTAGTGAATTAAGTGTATTTGCTTTGTTCTGCAGATGTTAGGATTGCCCACGAAATATGACAGCTTCAGTTAATTTTATCTTAGACAAATGTAATGAGCATCTGTTTTTATTTTTCTCAGTCACTGATACGAATCCTTTTGAACTTGATACCCAATTGGTTTATACAAGTGTGCAAAAGTTGTAAACAGCCAAGGATGGAGCTATTCCAGTGCTGAGGAACGTTTATTCATTCCACTATTATCTTTATACTAATAAATATAATAGCAAATTAATAAGAAAAAGAAAAAGCCAGCAGCACTTCAAAACACAGCAGGACATGTATCTATAAATAGGGTACTAATTACAGGAGTGTTTTATGTGTCCTTGTAAATGTTATATACAGCCTATGCATGAATGTATGGGTGGTGTTATCCTCCCAGCAAGATAAAGTGAAGAACCATGCACTACATAATATTTATAACATGGCTTCACAATTTATTATGTGCTTCTGAAAACCTCATCTGGCCTTTCCCTGCTCACCTCCCTCTTCTGGGACTGTTTCTACCATTCCATACTTCTCAGCACCTTCCAACAGATGTTCTCCTCTCCTCTCCTCTCCTCTCCTCTCCTCTCCTCTCCTCTCCTCTCCTCTCCTCTCCTCTCCTCTCCTCTCCTCTCCTCTCCTCTCCTCTCCTCTCCTCTCCTCTCCTCTCCTCTCCTCTCCTCTCCTCTCCTCTCCTCTCCTCTCCTCTCCTCTCCTCTCCTCTCCTCTCCTCTCCTCTCCTCTCCTCTCCTCTCCTCTCCTCTCCTCTCCTCTCCTCTCCTCTCCTCTCCTCTCCTCTCTCTGGGTAACCCACAGCAGAAACCACGGTGGGGTTTTTTTTTTTTCAGAAGATCCATCTGTAAAATCGGGGTTTTTGCCTCTGAGCTCGCTGGGGTGGGATGGGCAGGTGGCTCCACCCTCTGCAGTGGTTCCTGAGCCCAAGGGCCAGCACAGCCCTCGTCTGTCACCACTGGGATGGGGTCTGAGTGTCATCCCTTCTGCTGGGTGCTTGTCAGCCCTCCACAGCACACACACAGAAGGAAATGGAGGGGCTGCTTTTCATGTAGCCACAGAGTCTGGGCTCTGCTAAGTCGTGGATGTGAAACACCACAATGCTTTGTGCTGCTGACTGTAGGGTTTTGACCTGTTTCCAATGCCTCCCCTTAACAAACCCCAACCCTAACCTCCTATACTATTCAAACTGTGGGCTGAGAAATGCCTGCTCCACAATTATGAATCAACCAAATGTAAACTGACATTTTTGGAACCCAAAAAAGGCACCTCCCTAAGTTGGGATTTATCCTTCCAGGAAATTTTCAGTCATACTTTGTGATAGAAATATTAGGATGATAAAAAAAGGGATGAGTTTATGTGTGTTTGCAGGCATGAAGGTGCAACAGCAAATACCACTCTTCTAGCAACAAACACAGTGGGGAAAAGAGCACTAAATGTCTTCCCAATGACTTGTGATGCAACATCAGCTCTGACATTAGACATTGCATTTGTTTGCCTAGCATTTCAAAAGCTCCTGGCTAGAAATCCTGACCACATGGCAATTTTCAATCCCTTTGTTCCATAGCTTTGGGGCAAGGAAGGCTCATTCAGTTTGTTTGAATGCACTCATCTGTCATGCAGAGGAACCATTTTTCTCCCCCCCACCCCATTTAAATTTCTGTGGACCTTGAGAGCAGCTCAGAGGTAAAATGAAAGATAAAGAGAAGAAAGGGAGACAAGTAGTATGAATTTGAGCAGAATTAGGAGGGAGCTAAACCTGTAATTCAGAAATTCACTCATGTATTTTGTAAAGAATGTAGATGCTGAAATATTCATGTTTGACATTAGTGACAATGCATGATGAAGCCACTGGTCTTCAGTGAATGTATCTAAATCTGTAAAGGTTTTACCATTCTTGCTCAATGAATGAAGAGACACTATGCTTTATTTCTACTTGCAAAAGAATAGACATAGATCCAGATGCATCACAAACAAATTTTTTCTGATGCATAATAAAATGTCTTTAAAAGCTACTTTAAATTATTTCTTTGTCTCTAATTACACACTAAATATCTTTTGCAAAGGTGCTGCTTGCTTTTCTTGCTTTCCTTCCAAACCAATGCAAGGGAAGGTGTCATTGTTTTAAATTGTCTAGAAATGGCTTTCTCCCTTGAAGCTAATGGCCATAATTGAGACTTTGTTTATTTAGTGGAATATCATACTCTCAGTTTCCTCCAGTCGAGGTAGGTTTTCTTCAGCATGTTTATTGCATATGGCATGAATTTTGTTTATTTGGGACAGATACAATCTCACATAGGGAGGCAATCTGAATTGATAATGGGTCAAAGGGAAAAGATTGTGCAGCATTTATTTGTGTATTCCTTAGATTTCATTGCTATGGAGTTCCTTTCAATCTGTGTGGATTTTTTCCTTTCTATTAAAGTGGGTGTGTAATGACTGCCATCTATATCAGCCACAACTTGGCTCAGTGCAAATTGCTGATGAACAAGAAGTGTATAGATTGAAAGATCAACAGATTGCCTGGCACAGATTAACTACCTGAAAAGGCTGTGGTTCTTTCTTCTGCTTTAAGGACATATGGGACAAAAGAAATACATAATAAATCCTATATAATGTGCAGTACATAATGTACAATCCTCTCCATATAAGACAACACAAACAGTAACACTCTCAATACTCAATTTCATGAGCCAGCATAACCAACTTAGATTCTCAAGGGCAAAAGTAGTATTTATTTGTGATTATGTCCCAGATGATAACTCCTGAGAAGTTTTATAGGAAAATATTACTTTCCTCCCTGCAAAAAAAAGAAAAAAAAAAAGCTTTTTTTCTTTGATTGGAGGAGTCTTGCAAATGGTTCTGTGTGATTACAGGGTGGTATCCCTATTAACTGGTTGTAAACTTGAATCCTCTGGAATGCTTCATTTTGGTAAACAGTGTAAACAGAAGTAGCTGAACCAAGATCCCAGCCCTGCAATCAGGTCTCTACAGGTGGCCAAGTGCTCCTAGAATGCAAACATGGGGAAAAAAGAGTGGCCTTGCCATTCAAAGTAACAAGGCTCTCCAGACAAAGAAAATGTTTGTTGAGGAATACAAGTATGTGATCATATCTTCTTCTCAGAAGCAAGACAATTTTTCAATGTGTTTCATGTCATCTCTCACCTATGTGGAACAAAATAATATATCTTGATTCTGCTTGGACCATTCTTAAGATTAATAAATGTTACTCTGATGGAAAAGCCTTTCATGCCTTGTTTAGGGACATATTCCCTCACTGTTTTCAGCCTCCTGAAACAGCTCTGACAAATCAAAAATTTGAGTTAACAACCAGATCAGTGAAAATGCTGGCAGCATAAAGGGCTCTGTTTTATTCACAGGCCAGTGCTACCTGTAAACACAATAAAACCTAACAGCTGCTAGAGCAGACCCAGGTTACCACAGCTCTTTAGGATTTATCACTGCAGCAGTCCCACTCCCAGAACAGCCAGCTTGTTTTAATGAAATGTAGCTTTCAGTTTCATACTGTAAAGCAATCAGCCTTTTCTATAAATTATCCTTTTTTTCTGGAGTAGAGGCCTGTGTTTCCTGCACAGGGTTGCTGAAGGAAAACATATCTGGAAAAGGCATTCTCCTCATGATAGTGGCACTGCTTCTGTGGAGCCAGTAAGAATGTAAATCTTTAGACAAGTTTAGAAGGCATTTTCCACTTCTTCACATCAATCTTCAGAGGCTGATAAAAAAGCAATGCTGTAATATTGGTGTTTTAAATAGCTATGTGAAATGAGGAATGAGACAGCAATCTACACCTTTCTGTCTGTCTTTGTAAGGGTTTTTGACTGATTGTTATCTGATGATTTACACAATTCCATCCATGGAAATCTCTGATACGCTGTTTCCAAAATTCACACTCCATTTCCAGGCATCATTCATTCATATTCAGCTTCATCACATTAAGATGCTGTTCTCTCTATTAGCATATATCTCCTCTCCAGTTAGGTGCAAATAATCTGCTAACAAATCTTTCCATGTCATTCTTTTTCTCTCTGTTTACCATTTATTATTCTCCCGTTCCCTCTGTGAAACACCTGATTTATCAACATAACATTTTTATTTTCTGGCCCAGACATATTGCTGTGTCTGTTCTCTGCTAGGGCCTCTGCTCAAGACAGGGTTTTGCAGCAAATCCTCTGTCTGGTGGGATTGACTCCACCTTGGTGTCATAGCTCTGTGACTTTGCTCTGTCTCACCTCCAGACTCCTTTTTTGCCTCCTCCTGCCCCCCTGCAAATTTACCCAATCTTCTCCAAAATCAATCCTCCCTTGCCACAATGTTGGGAAGCAGTTGCCCTGCTCATGCCAGAGTTCCATGCTTACTCCATCAAAATTACTCATGTTTTGAAGAATGTTTGTCCCCTCCTGGATTCAGTACTTGGATTAAACTGGAGAAAAAGGTTTTGCTTCTCACTGCCATCCCCAGCTTAGAGAATCTGCCTGACAACACATCACATTGACACCCAAAATATTCAGGTATCCCACCAGTGTAATTCCTTCCTATCCCACTGGTGGAATTCTTTCAGACATGCCTTCCTGGTAGACATTACCATGGATAGGGGAAGGAAAAGCCATGATCTTCTCTATGTCCAACATTCCTCAAGATAGGTAGAATCTTACATAACTGCCAGATAGTAAAATAATTCCAGAGGATTCTCTCATCCTGTTCTCAGTCACACAGAATTTGCATATTAATTAACTTTGCTTCTTATTTCAAAGTAAAGTGATATATATTAATATTTTCAATGAATTCTCAATTGTGTGGTTAGATCAACCTGTATTACCATTCCTTAAAATTTATTTGAAACAAGGTGTGATGAAAGTGGCCACATTAAATGTCTTTTGCTATTGTACAATGAAGTTAGTGTATATTGCCTTATAATGTATACAGCTGTGCTCAACTTTAGGCACTGAGCTCCTGTAAAGTCCTAAGAAACACCAACAGTTATAGGGCAGATCTTTTTTGCAACCCCCTTTCTGTATGAGAATATAAACATTTCCAAAGAAAAACACATTTTGTAACAGTCAATACTATTCATTTGCCATTAAGCAACACAATAATTATTATAATAAAGTGTAGCTTACACCAAGTGACATTGTGGTTCTTAAATGTCTGCCTTGCTTTAGTAGTTAGGGCCAAATTTTGCTGCCACTCAAATCAATGGGGAATTGTGGAAAGTTCAGTGTGGAAGAGGCTAAAACCTCCATCAGCTGCAAAAGCTTCCTTGTGTAGGGTAACTCTCCAGGAGTTCCATCATCCCTTTCAGTTGTACACATCTGCAAACCTGCAGCTTTCTTAACCTTAGCCAAGCAGGAAACACTTCCTCAGAGGACTTAAGGATGCTTAGCGAAATATCTTCACTGTATTTTTACTCCTGAAGCAAATTTGAACCCTCCATGGCTCACAATGCAGTTTTTAGGTCTTTTATTGTGGGTTAGCAGGAACATCTAACTCTTGGTTCCTACGTGCTGCCCTTTGCTGATTTCTTCCCTAACACTGAGCTATTCGCTGAAAGAGCCAAACCTTCATTGTCTGCCTGATGTGAAACAGAGGGCACTTTATTTCTGGAGAGGTGGCCCAAATTCAAGTATCTCAGCACCACTCCCCTGTGCTGCCCTCCCCAAGGGATGATGATGGGGCGTCCGTCAGCGCTGGGTTGCACAACAGGCAGGGATAAACCTCTGCACTCCCTGCTCTTCCTGCTCTAATGAGAGGGTGATGATAAGTGTTACAACACACGTGTGCAAGACTGAGCACTGCTTGTTTCCACAGAAGGACTAACCAGGTTCACTGGGAACGATCTAACCTCTCCCTAACAGAAGAGTGAGTTGTTAATTAGCACAATGGGCCCAAGTTTCAGTCACCACCTTGTAGATTTACAGACCCTGATGCTTGTGCACTAATTAAAGATCCAGGATGAAAGCTGGGTAGTGTAACAAAGCCATACCACCTGCATATTGGCCAAAAAAGGAAATTTGTAGCACAAAGTTACCAAAAGTAGAGATCCATTTTGTTTTGTTGTCTGGAAGTGGAGCTGATATTTCTATGTGCTCAACTTTGTTTTCAACAAGAGACAAAAAGTGAACTGGAATGTATTTCAGCTGAAATAAAATGTGTTGGCAAGCAAGGCAACTTTGCTGTTTCTCATTCTTCAGGGAATTCGAGAGAAGGTTGGTAGCATCAGGTAAAGTTTTAGGTTAAAGACTTAAGGTGATAAAGCTCTTTTTTTCACACTGTGATTAGCTTTGCCAAACTTCTGACTCCTGAATGCAAATCAGGACATTGGTACCGTTTTTAGGAGGGTGATCAACTCTTTCCTGACTGCTTCCAAACCAGCTTTGGCCACCAGGCAGTCCAGGCAGGGCACTGGCACTCAGCATGCCAGAATCTTGCCAAGGACCCTAAAGGCTCTTTCTTCTCTCTGAGAGGTGCTGCCATGGGGCCACAAGGGCACATCAGAAAAATTCCCATCTGCTCCTTCTGCAGGTGCACGGGCGGCGTTCACCACGTGTGAGCAAAGAGAAATTGCGTAAAAAATGTGGTGAGGATGAGGGACTAAACCCTCTGAGCCAAGGAGCTTTTGTTGAAAGAGGAAGCAGGAGCAGTGGAGGGGAGGAGCACCCAATCCAGACGTTACCTCAGGCATTAACACCCCGAGGGCCATGAGAGATATGTTGGTGTGTTTATAGAGACAGATTAAAATCAGATTTCACACATAGATATCTAGCACACCAAGGGTTATGAAAATCCTCCTTGACTGGTGAAAGAACAATGGGATTGTGGTTGGTTGCCCAGCAAACCTGAGGAAGCTTGGCTCTGCTCCATGCCAACAGACAATACAGAAACCACACAATGAACAATTGCTTTTGTACTGAGCTGAGGAAATCTCGAGTGAAGGAGGACAAGATCTGAAAGGTAAGCTTGTAGTTACACAAATCCACCCTACCTTTTACCTCAGTAAACCATTACTCAGCCTGTGAAACCATGCATTCACCTCCTGTGCCTTTTCACAAGCCCTTGAGCAGCCTGGCTCTTTTGGGTTCTTTTTTTGCTTTTCCCAGTGTCCTAACCTAGCATGGTGGGAATGCTGACATGCCATTTGCTCTGCAGGCCAGAGCCAGGATTGCATGTGCCTTGAGCAGCTGCCAGCCCAGCCCCTGGCTCTCCCAGCTGCCCAGAGCAGAGGCAGCAGTGACCAGAGTGTGGCCAGTGCTGAGCGCAGCTCAGGCTGCTGTGCCAAAGATAACAACACTTCTCTCCCAGCTGAGCTCATGGAAGCTCCATGGTGGCTCATTCAGTGCCCCAAACAGACTCTCATCAGCCTGGAAAATACCATGGAGATAAACCCAGAGCAGCACTCAAAGGAGGCAAGAAATGTGTGTGCTCAGGGATGGAACAGCAGAGTCTTCACATGCCACCCTGATCTCCAAAATCATTTAGCAGGTATGATGCACACCAAGGCCCTTGGTCTGAGCTCTGTCCTGCTCCAGCAGTCATGTATTTCCTGTTATTGACTACATTTAAAACACTCCAGCATGCAGACCTGAGCACTCTCAGGGAATCAGGAACTATTTTTCTGTCTGCATCTCAATTGTGCAGCCTATCTATGCTCACAACTGAAAATAACGTGGGACTTTGTTAAGGAATGATACCAGAAAGACCTTCTCATGGGAAAAAATTAGGAAAGAAAGAGGTTTTAGCATCTTTTTTTCCTCCCAAAGTTACAAGAGTTGGAGCCATACACACTTATTTTTCATCCTACAAACTGACTAGGTAAAATTAGCCATTTCAGTGCTGTCTCCCAAAGGAGCATTTCTGGATGTTTTCCATTAAATATAATGAAAAGGTAATATTTCTCATTTATGTCTTTATGTCATTCCAGCTCAAGAAAACTCATAATCATGAGTCTCACTGGGACCAAGAAGCAGGTATGACTATGCCTTGAACTGTGGGGACAATATTCATGTCCCACAGGCAAGAAAAAAGAGCATGTTCCTATCAAATTCCTAAGAGCTAACAAAACCATGCACGCATGGAGATGCATTTATAGAGAGTCAAATCACAAAGCTTAACTCACCTTAAGCTCAGGGAACATCAGTGAAGCCAGTGGAAGCACTTACATATGGTTAGATGAACTGGAACTCTGTCACAGCTATAAACTATCTGGCCAAACACTTCAGCCAAAGTTTTATTATTAAGACAGCATCTTAACTGACTTCTCCTCCTGTTTTTGTGCTCTGCATAAGCACAGATATTAAACTCACTTTATATTGTCTTAATGGACACAGAACATTCTGTGAAGAAAATACAACAGGGCTGTGAGTGTTAATTTGCATATCTCTGGAATACTAAAAATGGGTAATAAAAGAGTGATTCTGCATAATCTCACTACCTGGGACCAAATCACTGTAAAACCCTTTATGGAAAAACTGTCAGGGATTTACATGTCAAAATGTCAGTAAATTCATACAAAATAGTCCTGGAAGAGGCCTGGGTGGGTTGTGGATTGTATCCTGCTGCCCAAGCAGGACCAAGCAACTTCAGCTCAGCTGAGACATCTCACAGTGAGTAACCTCCAGAAGAAACTCTTCCTAACATTAGGAATGTTTTTTTCCAGTATCCAGATTAAACACTCCCCCATCCAGTTTGCCCTATTACTTTTAATCCTATCCAGTAAAGACATAAGGAAATAAGTTATTCTCTTTGTCTTTATAGCAACTGTTGTATCTATCAAGATCAGCTGCCTCATTTTTTTCTGCAGACTATTCATCCATAGTTCATCCAATTTTTCTCTACATTATCTTTTTCTCAAGCCTCCAATCATTTTTGCTGCTGTCCTGTTGACTTTTTCAGCCTGTGAAAAATCAGAGTTGGAAATGGTTCACACGCCTAGCAGCAATTTTGACCTTTTTAAAATTGAATTTTTATTGACTTATTTTCAGTTTGTAACCTCTTGTCTATAATGCCTCTGTGATAATTTCAAATGCCAACTTTATCTCATTCTTGAGAAGACATTCTGAAAACTTTCTCCTTTGTTTTGGAAGAGGTTGCAAGAGATACTGTAATCAAATTTCAGCCACATAATTTGCTTGTAACACAATAATCCATCTTCTTTAATATTGGAGATAGAAACCACAAAAAATCTGATATTCTTGCAGGAGGCTCAGCTTGGGCAGGGTTCTGTCACAGGCCACAGCTTTTGTACCTACATGTACAAATATATATATAAACAGGTAATTATCTTAAAGTTTGATAAATTGAAGCCCTCAAGGGTTAGATAAGTGAACTTTATATATTTTGGAAGGGAGAATTTCCCAGCATCCCAGTGAAACACAGAACTGTTGCTTCTAGCTATGTCAGAGCCCAAAACAAAACTAATTAAACATGAAGACCAGTGTAAGTAAAATTCTTCTAAAAAATAGTCTAAAATAGCCTAGCCTAGATCTGTACTATTTTGTTCTGGTCTTGAGTTTCACATGTATTTACAATAGATAGGATATTATGTGCTCAAAACATATGGAAAAATACACTTCATAACTTTCTAAAAATTATTTTTTGTAATTTGTGCAAGCATTTACAATTTTTTAAATTACTCAGCTGAGTTTATCTCCACATTTACTATTGCTTATTCTTCCTGATCCAACCGTAGATTTACCCATGTACTTGATCACCACATATATGCAAATATTTTGTATTCAGACATACAGTTGATGCACAGGGAATTGATGTGCTATGGGTGAAAATTTTTGAATTGTTTAACATGAAATTTTGAGTATTTTGAAAACATAATCCAATAATTTTCAGCATGTGCAAGCTCAAGTAGCACTTCTTTGTGGACTGACTCTTCTGGAAGCCCGACAGCTAAAAAGCTTTTTAACCAGTTTCATGCCAGACTAGGTATAAAGTTTCCCATTTTTGGAATATGCCATCTTCAAACTGCTTTTAGTGTGGTCTGGGTCACTTCTGCATGAGCACTACTTATTCACACAGGTACAAAAGTTATTAACAATTACAATGAAACATTCCACCTTTGCACTGATCTGATCTCTACCTCTGCGACATTTTAGGTCTTTACTTTCCACCTCCCTTTCCTCCCAAGGTAATGTTAGCAATTTGTACAGTAAAACTAACAATTTCCAGATGTCCTGAATTAGTTTGAGATATTAAATGATACCAAAAAGCTCTTTAAGCAGCAAAAGATTTGTTTAGAACAGTGCACATCCGGCTTTTGAAAGCACAGACTAAATCAAAGTATCTGTGCAGTGACTTCTCTTAGGTCTGAGGTCTCCACTTCCTCAGTCTGAGCAGCAGCACTGAAGTTATTAAAGTCTTTCTGTTCAGTACACTCTTCCAAAGATTAGAAAAACTCCTAGTTTGGCTCTTTCTTTTGAGTTTACTTTCAAAGAAAGGTGAAAATAGAAAAACACAAACAACTATGAGGGTAATTCATCTGATCCTTGATGGATGCCAGAGATCCAAATCAGCTCTTCTGTCTTTAACAGTGTTTTGGAACTATAATAGCAGTTTGCTCTTTTGAGTACAAAGAACATTTAGGGCCAGTAAAAGAAAGAATTCATTGCAGTAGATCAGGTGCAACCAACAGTTGCTCAAAGACATCTCCAGAAACCTCTCTGATGGAAAGAAATGTGCTGCCTTACTTCTGTCAATCCTGGCACACACTGTGTTTGAGATTCTCCTTCCTTTACCCACAGAGAAGAGATCGACATCAGAAGATGATTTGGAAGGTGAAAGAAATGGGAATTAATTAACTTTGCTTGCACACAGACCTGTCACACCCGTTATGACTCCAAGTTTAAACCCTTATCGAGAGATACTTGCATAGAAAATAAGTAGTGTAGAAAACATCTAGTATGACCTGAAAATCAATCAATCTTCCTTCTTGCCCTTCCTCTCTCCTTTGCGTCATTTCTTCTTCCAGGTTTCAGTAGGATAGAGCTAGGAACTGCTCCGATATGTTTGGAAAACTGCTTTGCTCAGAAACTGCAACTTTCACACAGAGACTGCAGGACCCCCGATCCCTGCTTTGCCTCCTTCAGATGAATCTTTGGGGCCTGCATCATCTGTGTCAAATTTAAAGTGAGCCACGTGGGCCAAGGCATCTCATTCTTTCAATCCCTTTTGCTATTCTTCTTTCAGTTTCCGAGAATTTGTTCTTGATTCTTATTTCCTCGCAACAAATGTAGTTCCACAGAAAGAATCACTTCAGCAGGTCAGCAGTTCCCACAAACAATAAAATAACTAGTGGCAAATAATTCTCCACTAGCTCTGTAAGTGTTTCTCCTGATATCTATTTCTGGATAAAAGATCCTGTCCCTGTGACTCCAGGGAGAGCAGCTCTGTGTTTAGTTCATACAATTAATTGGAGCATGGGAGCAGAATTTGGCCCAAGCAGCTGAGAGGAAAGGAAGTGTGCAGCAAAGTACTTGATTCTCTTGAATAATATGAACCACAGCTTAGAATAAACAGTGTCTCCATGAGCCAGCAGATCACGTTTGTTCCTTCTCCTCAACATTAAACAATGCCACAAGGAAACATCTTTTCTTCTTCCTGCAAATGCCGTGCAGAAAGAGGAAGTAGCAACAAGTGGTGAACATGCAGGTGAACAAAAGTGGGTTTGTCTGGGTTTTTTGATGGGCAGGCTGGCAAGAGGCAGTGACAGTGTCAGAGGAGGAAGAATAGAAGGAAATCTGGCAAGGACACCAAATCCTTGGGATTATATTCATCCAGTTCCCAGCAGGACTTGCCTAATAGTACCAGAAATGTATTACCTAGAAATCCCATTTCTTACACGCACCCAAATTGACGTTGAGTCAGTTATGAGATTTCCCATACCACTGTCCTGTAATCACTCAGAATAGCAATGACTTCAGCCATTTCTTGAGAAATAGCCATCATGATGTTTTAAAAATTGGCAAGACCTTCTTGAAAACTGCTTTCACCATGGCAAATTTAAAGGGAAACTGTGTTACTTCAAAAACACTACTCCTTCAATCTGTATGGCAGCCACTTGAGCACTGGACAAACTGGAAAATAAAAGCAGTTTTTAAGCCTTTGTTTTTCAAATAAAGTTCCTCATGTTTGGCCACAGCTTTAGTTGTGTTTTTCTAGTTATCAATCCCTAGGAAATGCCCATACATTGGTTTCTCAGTTCCCTTTCTTGCTAATTCTTGTACTACAGGGGGAGAAAAAAAAGAGGTTCTCTAAGTTTTTTTTGGTTCCTACAACTGGTTTGTCCCTTGATACTGCCCAGAGGTGTTCTTAATGAAACATCATGTGAAGCATAATTAATATCCTTTTATTCATTCAAGGAAATGGCATCTCCATCTGCTCTGACTGAGGTGAAGTAAAACAGTGAGAGCAAACCCATACTGCAAGTCTATATTTTATATGGAAAGAAATAGACCATATAAAATGCAAAAATGATAATAAACCTGCAATAAACCAAGACAGTTATGAACTCTGCCTATTATAAATACCCAATAAGCATTTTTTTTAATTCTTTGCAGTCTTTTGAACTCACCTTGTATCAGCTTGATGAAGTCTGAACACTAATTATTATTTTAAAAAAGGGAGAAAATAACAAAGATAGGGGCCATGCAAGAAAAATAAATTTTCTACTTTGTACAACAGAGAACTGTCAGGATACTTCTTTTGTTTTAAGGAATTAAAAGATTAAGCAATATATTTAATGTGTAAGGAAATAACTTATTTGGTTGAGCTCCCTTGAAATATGATAGATGGCAATTAGGTGAATTCTAGCCTACAGGATGATACATTTTATTCGTTCACTACCAAACAAACTCAAGAGTTGAAAAGATCTGAAAGAATACATTTCGCAAAGCCAGCACAATCCTATGTGAAGCTAATCTCTGCTAACAGCCCAACAATGTTATCCAAATTGCCTAAGGTGAAGAATTAATATAAAGGGAGAATGCACATTATGTTTCACTAAAGAGAATAGATGTTAATTTAATTAAATAAAAAGGCTTCACAGTGCTTTCAAAGCAACCACAAATGTAAACACATTTAATCCCTGGGAAAGTGTCTATTGTAGTAGACAGTGGAGCTGCAATGGAAGCATGACTGGAGCCTTCCCATGGAGGCAGCACTGACCCAAACCCCTCTTTGCAAAGTAACACTTGTTTTGACACCAGCTGCTGGAGTTCCAAAGGACCACGCTCGTGTCACTGCCATGCCACAGCTCGCTGCTGTTGGAATGCTTGATAAGAGAGCAGAGCTCTTCTCAGCCACGTGGAGCAAAACTGATGCTTTGCATGTTCTTTTTGGTTAGCCCTTATGTGTCTGAGAGCCAAATCTGATCATGCATCTGTAACACAGCAATGATTTTTTTTATGTCACAGAGCCAAATTAATACCACTGGCTCTAGAAATCTGGGAAATGTCCTTCAAATTATACTCCAGTTTAGCAAAAATGATCCAAAAATGATTAGGTGTGATGTGTGCCTGTGCAATGCACCAACACAATACATCTAAGTTCTATTAAATATTCAAATTCAGTATGAACAGGAAAGATGCCTTTACTTAATGAGCCCTCATTAGGGGCTGAAACAGGGATTACTGAAACAGACCTTCAGAGGACACATAAACATCACTGGGATGAGCAAATACAGTTTTTGCTCAGGTGTTC
Source organism: Oenanthe melanoleuca (assembly GCF_029582105.1). Lineage (NCBI taxonomy): Eukaryota > Metazoa > Chordata > Aves > Passeriformes > Muscicapidae > Oenanthe > Oenanthe melanoleuca. Next base: position 10,033,754 of record NC_079334.1, read on the forward strand.
CCTTTCCCTTCTTTCTCCAAAACAATTTTAGTGTGATCAGCAAGGACCAGATTTCATTATCTTTATTACTGCCATCTCTAATTTGGTTGATCTCATTGGTTCTTTCAGCTGCAGAAAATAAATATTTCACAAGGTTCTCTGCACCACTGTAGGGTCACAAAGGGAACACCATGCCTGCTTACACCCCTTCAGAAAGATTTAATAGAGGAGAGAGAAAGTGTATGTGGACTTGCCTACACACAGAACAATTGTCCTTATTCCCATTTTCATAGCAGGATATAAGAAAAAGAGTAACTTTTCTGTCATGTCTTTAAGTTAAATCAGTGAAGTCGCTTGTGTCTTATCTTGTGGAATCTTATGAAGAGAAACACAGGAGATGAAGGAAAAGGACATTACTTTGAAATGTTTGAGAATTTAATTAACAAAACTGGTTCAGTGACAGCTAATAAAGCCCTTCAAGAATGGAAACATATCCATTAAGAGTTCACTACAGTTAGTGGTCACCACCATATTGAAATTTCTAGGGTCTTTTGAAGTGCAAACAATGAAAGGCAATTGTAGGTAACCTCCAGCACTTCCCTCACACACATTTCACTGAAATCTCTTAATTGCCATTAAAATGAATGCAGACCTCATCTGGAGGCCAGCTCAATGTCATTCTGAATTTGTGTCACCTACCATGGGCACGTTGTGCATGAGGATGTTAAAGGGTGGTGGACAGCTCCCTTCCCACCCTCAGGAACTCTGCTCCTGGCTATCCAACAGGCCCTGGGGCTGCCAAACGCTCTTCATTTCCAAGGCCTTTACTTTCTAATGGAATAGAATCATTTGGGTTGGAGAAGACCCTTAAGATCACCAGAGTCCAACCAGGATCCAGATAATGGATGAAGACATCAAGCAGAATGGGTCCTGGGAACACCAGTGGTGTCTGGGCACCAGCTGGATCCACCCCCATTTCCCACCTCTGGGCCTGACCATCCAGCCACTTTTCACCAGCCAGCTGTCCACCCATCCCAGCCATGAGCAGCCAGGAAAGTTCTGTGGGAGACAGTGTCAAAGGTTTACCAAAGTCCAGGCAAGCAACATCGACATGTTTCCCTCATCACTCAGTGGGACATCCTGCCATAGAATGGGATCAGAGCAGTTTTTTATAACCCCAGGCCAGCTGGGGCTGGTCCCCTGGTTGTCCTGTGTGTGTTGTGTGGTGGCACTCAGGAGGACCTGCTCCACAACGTGGTGTTCTGGACTCTCTCATGAGTTGGGCCACACGTACCTGGGCACCTTTTCAACACTGGAGATGAACAGCAGTGAAAACTGAGAAGCATCCCTCTTCCAACATGCTGAGTTTTGTATTTGAACATGCTCTGGACTAAGTATAACACAACTGCTCCACCCTTCCCCAGGGGCAGGGAGTTAAATAGTTACTTTTGCCAAGTCTGCCATGTAAATCAGAGTGGGTTCCATCACCTTAGGAATCTACTCACTGTCCTTGTCCTTTGAATCCTGATATTCCGTGCTCTGCAGTAAATCAGTGGAAGGGAAGCCTCAGTTTCCTGAGGACTTGAGAGACCCAAACTAATTATGTGAAAAGGGACATTAAAAAGGTTTAAGGAAAAAAAAAAAGAAAAATAGTAAGGGCAAAGTGGAATGGTGGGGATAGGGATGAAGGATGAGAACAAGGGAGAAAAGGGCAGAAATGGAAAAGCAGGAGAGAAAATAGTGGGGAAGCAAGAAAGAGAAAAGGATGAAAAGCGTAAGGGGAACAGAAAGGGAGAGGAGGGGAAAAGGGGGAGAGAGAAAGGCTGGGGAAGTGAATATGCCAGCAGAATTCTAGTCAAGACAGCATGGATTTGTATAGTTTCAGGTCTCTCCTATTTTAATGTTTATGTTTATCTATCTACAGATCCTGACTGCTCTTTTGTGTAGTGTACCAGTCTCTTATCCTTTCAAAATGAGTAAACACACAAAGGCACTACACTGCCTGGGAATCACAGTGAAACATAGAGTCCTTATCAGTCACCAAGGGATTCTTCCTGCTGCAAATACAAGATATTATTTTGATAGCAGAGCTTCTGCTGGATAACCTTTCAGAGAATTTAGAATATTTCTGACTAGCCCAGAGTAACTCTTTGCAAGGGAGAAAATCCGTCTGGATTTTTTTTTTCTGTATTTATACTGCTAGATCTTAGTAATTCTACCTTAAGATTATTTTTGAGCCTTGGGTGTTGCATTAGTCCCATTCTGACTTCCAGCACAAATAGGAATTCCTTTCTCAGTGCTAGCAATTCTATTCACTGCTATTCAAATATATTGTTTATAAAATGGTTTCCTTCACATATTTGTCTTCATATACACAAGCAAATGCACACACATTTATAGCTTTAGCAAATGCCAAGCATTAAAGGAAATACTCTCATTAATTCTTAAGTTCTTAATTCTGGCTACAAAGCAGAGTTTCAAGAGTAATTAGTTGATGCAAAGATTAAGACCTGGGAAGACAAAAATGTAAATCAGAAGATGTGTGGCAAAAAGTAATTAATAAAACAATTCTCTCAGACTTTCATGTAGGCAGACCATGGCCATTTCCACCACCTCCTCCTCCTCAAAAATCCCAAAACCACAAAACCTCTTCTGAAATAAAAAAATACCTTAACAGAAACCAAGACTCAGCATGTATTCATTAGCACGGTTTAACAAGACTATCACATGCTGTTTTTCTTTTCCTGTTAATAAAGTTTGATAGATTTTATTTAAATTGTGGAAATGTTAAAAGATGTTATAATTGGCATTTCAAGAGGATTCTTCAAAAATTAACCATATAAAGATATGAGATGAGAGGAAGGAGGCAGGGAGGTGAGAACTGTATAACTGAATCAAGATTTACTTTCTGTGACTCCTACTAATTTTCTTTTTTTCAAATATTGGGAGCAATGATCATACCAAAAATAAAGAAAAATAACAACTGGGATGTACTTGTATGATGAAATGGTCGCAGCAGCATTCACTGGAATCCTATAATTCCACATTGTATTGAGGAGGTGTAAAATAATAATGCAGACCTGGCATAATTATGACAATTGCTACTTCAGTCAAGTATTAATTCTGAGGCTTCTCATGAGGCTTTTTTTTTTTTTTTTAACAGTGAGTAATGTCCCAGACCATACAATTCCTCTGTCTCCATCACCTCTTTAAATCAAAACTGCTGTTAGGACACAGTTTATATTTAGCAATAATAATGTATGTAGTCACAGGAATCCATGAATGAACATGGGCAGACAGAGTTTTCCCTACAATCATGCTTGCCTGGGCAAAGTACCTTAATGCAACAGAGCTACGTGAAATTCTTGTGCTACGTGTTGCTTGAAAGTTGCTTTTTTTCAACATAGGAAAGATGGCATGTGTAGATAGTTATTTTTCTAACATACCCTTGTTAAGGCACCGAGAGTTAGTTGGAAATTGTTTCCCTCCCCTTCCTCACCATCTGTTATCTAAGTGTTTCACCTAAACCCCAAGAGACTCAGGGGTAGTGCTGGAAAATTTCTCTCTGCTTGAAGGTGTAGATTTCACTCTCTGCCAAATAAAATCTAAAATATAGTAATTTTTTAAAAATCAGCTTCACCCTGTACATCTGGATTGAGGATCTTGGCAGGAGCTTCATCAGGATGCAGAGTTCCAGTAGCCTGCTATTACATTCACAGCAGCTGGAATTGCAGACCCTAATTTGGAGTTATAATGTAATACCATAAAGGCAAATGCTTATTTGGGTTTGGTTACAGCCCTTCAGCTTTCACAACATCTGTCCCCACCCACGCAGGGCCAGTTTCATCTTACAAAAGTGGGGATAACCCTGTTACCTGTATCCTTGTGTCAGGAGACATTTGCAGGACCTACATTTCCAGATTATGTTCTGGCAATGGTCCTTCTAGATGAATTCCTGTCCCCCTCAAGGCTTAGCTGCAACTTCAGCAAGTTGCTTGTGAGCTCTCAGGCAGTTCCCCTTGTACCCTCCCCAAGGACCAGCCCACCCCTCCATCACAAACTCAGTGCTCAGCAAGAGCAGAGCTCGGTCCCGCAGCATGGGGACCCTGTTTAACATGGCACAGCAAACCCTTCTGATCTCACCAGAAATCTCTTAACAAGGGGCCCTTCAGCACTCAAAATGAAAAAAAAAAAAAAAAAAAAAAAAGCCCAAACATTAAAAGCAAACAAACAAACAACTTCCTTGAAATTTTAATGGCTCACTTAGTGGTGGTGACAGATGTGGGATTGACAGCGCTGGAGGAGACAGCTTCCAGTGGTGCATGCACAGGTCCTGCTGGGGCACTGATAGCCCTTTCTGCCTCCTGTGCCACCCCCAGACCTCCCCTCATGAATGCAACGTGGTGCTGAAGCCATCACCTGGACAGACCACCTTGAAGGACAGTGTAATCCCCATGCCAAATTAATGCTTAGGTTCCTGGCCGACGCTGCCAAGAGAGGTGCCAGTCCTGATGGTCTTTTTAATGTAGATACCTGCCACCCACTGAGAGCCAGACTGAGAGACCATCAATTCATAAATTTATTCTATTTATTTTATGACATCACATCAATTAAACTTCTATTCCAAAACCTCGGGTTGTAGCTGAAAATACCTCCAGGCAATACCTTCACATTTAAATTAAAAAAATATCTCACTTCATCTGGCTTCTTCTGTTCCTCCTTCCCCCTCATTGTAGCTCGGAAATGACATACAACAGATGAAGGAGTATGGAAACAAACTGAAAAATCACCATTTTAGACATTATCCCAGCAGGTGTGCATGTTTTTCTTGGAATTTACGAGAAGTAGTAAAATATTGCTAACTCACCTCTGCACATCTTGCTGCAAACTGTGGCCAGCTTATAAACACCATCCCATTGCCACTGGTGGCAGTGGACATGGCCATCAGAACCCACTGTGGGAGACTCTAAAGAGCTAACACTCACTAGTATTGCCTCCCATTCATACTTTAAATCTGTCATTAAAGGGCTTTTTTAAAATTGTCTAAAATTGCTTGAATTAGCCATCAGCAGAGCAAATCTCATGGTAAAGCAATGGTTTGGGGCCCTTTCAGTTCAGATGGGAATCACTTGGCCTAAATAAGCAGCCTGTCACTGCTGAATTTCATTACTCATTTCCTGTCATTAAATTAGATGAGATTAATAAATAGAAACTGAAAGACAGTTGGCCAAATTGAGCCCTCCAGTGAAACTCATCCCCAAAAAAGCTGTGAAGGGATTAATTCACTGTATGGGCTATGGGGCATTTCTTACACCTTTTAGAGATGCTCAAGTAGAGTGGGATTGCTTTTCCTAATCTCTTAATCCCATTTGTTCCAGGTAGGCTTCCCAGGCTGACTGAAAGCCCTGCTAGAAACCAGATAGGTTTTGAAATAAATGGGAATAGAATCCAGCCCCACAGCAGAAGTGAGACTAATTAATGGCATTTCAATGAGACCCTCATGTGCCAGAGAAGAGTAAGTATCCATGAAGAGAATCCTTAAGAAGCCCCCACAGCCTTTGAGGCTGTTTTCTCTGCAAGGGGATCCTATTCCCCACACCCCATTAGTGCTCATCCCCCTGAGGTGCTGACCTGAAGCTGTCCCCACACCCAGCTCCCCACTCTCCTCTGTGAGATCAGAACCATTGAGTTGAGCAAAGGGAGGGAGTGAGAAAAACTGAAAGAGGAATCAAAGTCAGGCTGCAGTTGACACTTTGCCCCAAATCTGATCCTGTAGTGCCTGGGCATGGTGAGACAGACGAGACTGTTATTGTAGTGGGAGCTGGCACAGCCCCTGGATGGAAGTTGCCTAATGCTTTCCATCCTTGGATTCTTTCAATCAATTTTTGAATAACGTTAACACCTCCATTGTTTGTCTTTGAAATCTGGCAGAAGTGGGGATTGCCCGAGGGCCAGTGCCATGCCTTTCACTGGTACTGTTAATAAATTCAAATTTGGACAAGTAACAGAGGTGTTGAAAATCATCATTTTTGCCCTGTATTTTCCAGAACCCAGAGTTATTTTGCCAAGTAGCAAACAACCCCAGAGATTTGGTGTGTCTGCCTCCATGCTGCACCCTGAACATCTCCATGAATGGCAATGCCTTGGGCTAGTACAGGAAAAACCCCTCTGCAGTCCACTAAGGGTACTTGATGTAATAGGCACAGGATTACAGCAGCCAGTGTGGGGTCATGGAATGGTGGCAGGAAACGAGGAAGGAAGAACGAGTCATTGGGATGAAGTATCTGGGGTGTAGGAGCTGTTGACAATGAAAAGAGAATTGAATGAGAGGAAGAGGGAGGATTACAAGCAAATATGTGATAAAGACATCGCTTAAAAGCAAAATGAAGAACTAGAGCTCACTGTGTATCTCCTGCAGATGTCCAGTTCACGAGGAGAATGACGTTTTGCAGTGAACTGAAAAACCTCTTTCTGCCCCATGACAGTTGAAAATTGTTTACATTGTTAGGTCTGGAGGTCAATTGTTATCAACAGGGAACTACAAATGATTGTTTAGATTAGACCTTCTTTTCGTAACATCTCTTAATTAAATGCCTGTAACTAATATGAAATTGCTTACATGTAGCTAATGAGAGAAGGCTGCTGGTTTAGTTTTCATTGTTGGGCTTACAAAGGTGGAGAACCTACAAATTCACAATTGCCTTTGATTGCAGACCTCAGTGGCAGGAAAACATTACTATTTTGTCACAGGAATCCTGTGTTGATCTGGAAAATAAGGCAGCTCCTGGTCCAGCTGAAGATCTGACAACTTGAACTGAATACACCAAATTAATCAAAGTGTTGGGGAGAAAAAAGATGGAAGAGGAGGGGAAAACCAGCACACCTCCTAAGGTCAAGCACGTGGTATAGTTCCCTTAATTTAAATTTGTGCTTGAAGCAGACCCCCAGAGCAGCAAGAGAGCGATGTGAAGCAAGTGAGAAGCACAAGGTTACTGGAAAGGAGTGAACTGAGATTCTGAGAAATCAGTGAACTGAGGCCGTGCTGCTGCTGGAAGGTGGATGCAACAGCAAATCCAGAAGGCACGATGAAGGAAAGCCTGTGCTTAAGGAGATGGGAAGCAGAGTTGCAGTCTGGTCTGCTCTGGATTAGGCAGAGCTGCTGCTTTTGGGCTGAGCATCCCAGCACAGCCCTGGGGACACACACCCACCTCCTGCCCGAGAGCACTTCTGCATCCTTTGTGTTCCCAGCATCCCAGCAAGGGCTGTGGTTGTGCTGGGAGTGCTCCCAGCTCTCTGGCACACGGTGCTTGCCTGCTGCTCTCTTCAGCAGCGCCTGGAGCCGCCTTTGTGCCGGCAGAGTTGATATAACAGGAGTTGCAGTAATTGAGTGCTACATCCAGCCTGGCCAGGCATGGTTACAGCAAGGTTTTGCAGTTGTTCAGCTCTAAACATTCCAACAAGGCAGGGGTGACAGCAGCCTGCTTTGGCAGGGGAAAGGAAAACACAATTCCCATGGTTTCCGTGTCATCTCGAGACCCATTTGTGTAAAAATCTCAGCGAGTTGGAGCAGCAGACATTCAAAGCCATCTTGTGAGGACTTCTGGACTTCCAGGATCCATCTGACAAAAGGGAAGAATTCTGCAAAGGGTCTGGAAATTAATAATTCCCATTCTGGCTGAGACTATTAGGATTAACTCTGGGATTACTGTTTACTCACTTTACAGCAATGCCTATGGATTAATTATTTCAAGACAGTGTTCCAAACTTTTTTTCCCAAGAAGCCCTGTCAATGTAACCAACCTTAACTACTTTTGGTCAGCATATGCCAAAAAAAAGCTACACAAGATTTGAGGAGGTAGAGAAAAGGTCTTCTTCTTCTGATACCAAAATTCCACAGCTCCTGTAAGTGTACTAGGCAAAAAAATAATGTTCACATCCCACTCAAACTTTTCTCAAGGTATGCATTTAATTTTTCTGAAGCTTTTGAAGGGTGTTATGTTCTCTTCCTGTGTTCATTTTCATGAGATAATATTGAGTACTGACACACAGTGTTGAAATGCTTTTTGATACCATCCCATTTCAACAATGAATAAAGTTACAGAATCTGGGGCATATGTAGAGCCATCAAAGCTAATGAAAGTCATTCCTTGGGCTTCAAAGCAAACTCATGTTAAGATCTCCAAGTTATATTTTAAGTCTGTATGGTGTTTGGGAAGGCCCTAGAAGAAAGATGTTCCATAAAGAAGAAAAATCATTGTAAGGTGTAGATGTTTCTACAGGATAAATTATTCTTCAAGAACAGAATATATAGCACAATTCTTGTAGAACTGTATTAAAAAAAATAAAAAACTGCACACACTTTGTTAAAACACCCATTAATCACAGTTTCACAACCTAAAAACACAGTAATTTTTATGATTTTAAATTAATAGTTTCCTACTTTCCATTTAGCAGTCAGAGTGTAGCAGGAGAACTGAATCAGTAATGACATGGAAATAATGTTCAAATAAATGTATTTAAGGAAAGGGCTTGTTCATCTCTGCATTAAAAGGAGAATGATTAATACTTCAGCTATTGTTTGAATACCTAAAGGGCATCAACTACTATTTTCCCATTAAAGCTAGCACTGACTCAGCGTGTGGTTGCATGAGGTGTTTCTTTTTGGATGTGTCAACTGAAAAGGAGCCTGCTGCAACTGCAGCCCAGCTCTGAAGTCAGAGCAAATGGAAAGAGGCACGTAGGCAGGGCCTGATGGTGCTGAGAAAAATATGGTAAAAATAGATTTATTTTTCTGTCAGTCTGCTTCGCCATTAAACGCAGGTTTGGTTTTAAGGTTTTATTATTTAATCCTGCATTACAGTCACACCTGCTAATCTTCTCACTCACCAGTGCTGTGCACTGCTAGGTGTGTGGCAGCCTGGGAGAAACCAGGAAAACCTCACAGTGGATGCTTTCTAGGTGCAGACGTGCAGCTTACACAAGTACAGTTTAGCATTTCTCATCGTAAAAGTTCACTTCAAGTGGATTGACTGAGAGAAAGGACTTTCAGCTCCCTCCAGTACACATTGGTTGCTGTGGTAAATGTTTCCTTACCACAAGATGCAGTCCCAGACATGAGGTTTCATAACCCTTTGCCAGCCCTTTCTCACTAACCAGATCAGTCCTGTGCCCTCTCCTTCTCTACACATTTTTAATCTTCAACTTTCAGTTGCTTAAAACTTTCCCAAACCAATCCACTTCAGGAAGAATCACCCTGTGCCCACTTTCTACCACTAGAGAATTTCCTCCCTAGCTGGGTTCCAATCTCATTTATGGATATCTCTGAACTCATACACCTCCCATCTGCTCTGAGGAAAGTCTTGCACTCACACAGCTCAAAATCACAACCCAAGCTGCACCTTTTGCATGTGGACACGTGGAAAGGTTCCTGAGTCTCTAGCTGATCTGAATAATGGCATCAAATAATAACATTATAGCTGCAGTTATAGCTACTATATCTCAAAGGGCATCTCACAGAGGTGGTGTAAGTGATATTCACCCTGAGGAGACAGAAGCTGGGAATACAAGCATAACATGAATTGAGCAATATGTGAAATTCTGTCAGATCCTCAGAAGTGGAGTGAGCATAAACACCATACCTTGATTGTTTACCTCCAAGAGGGCCCTCCTAGACAGAGGAGTTTCCTGTTTCATCTGAGACTTACTATTGTTTGCAAATAGATAGATCTACATATAAATAAATATAATGTATGTAACAAGTATAAACATATGTACACATATCCACATATATACTATACACATGGAAAATGCACAATAAACTTTTCTTCTGTTACTTTTAAAGCACAGCCCATCCAGACCCACGTGTATATGACATATCACATTTTCTTTTCCTATGTAACAGTGCCATAAACGCAGAGGATTAGGACTGAGCACCCTGAAGAAGGGGATTCCATTCCCTGACCAGATCTCTCTGTGATAAGTGGGCTTCTCAAGAAAGCTGAGCTTTCCCCAGCAAGAGACAGATTAAAATGCTGAACATGGCTTATTTTTCCCTCCAGCCAGACCACAAAACTCTTTCTCAAGGAAGAATGACCTCATATTTTATTAACCCCAGCACAAAGCGAATGAGCTCACACACACACACATGCACACATATATACATGCAACCACACACCCAAGAAAAAACTGAAAGATAGACTTTTAAAAACAGGGCTTCCAAGGAAAAGTTAGTAAACACAGATTCTGGAGTCTATGTTCCTCATAAAGGGAATGCCTGACAATGGTACTTCTAGAGCTTTGAAAATTAAATTAGGATTTTGGAGACATTTTTAATACTTTCCCATTTCCTTTGCCTTCTCTTCTTTGGATCTAACAGGCAGATAAGTAAAAAATCCATGTTTTTTCTTCTCTTTGGATTGCTCAGAGGGGAAAAGCAATTTGAGATTTTCTTTCTAAATACTCACATATAACAGAATATGTAGAAACTGTGTGGGACCAGAAGCACTAAAGCTGCACACAAACCCTGCAGAACAGCAGCAAGTAGCTGGACATTGCCACAGAAACAAAATCTTGTAAAAGTGTGAGGAAAACCAAGCTGAGTTCTGCATGTTCTTTCAAGGTGTATTTGCACTCTTCTGGATATTTTCCTAATTCTGATTGTCCTTTGTTAATTTTGACAGAGTAGAAGTGGAAAAGGTGCAGGGCATAACTCTGCTGAGGAAAACAACTTAAAGAAAGGCTTGCACAGGAAGAGAAAGAAAAAGGACTACAACTTCCCTGCTGGAGAAAAGAGATGACAGAAGAGAAATATAATAGCATGTTCAAAATTCTGAATGGCAAAGAAAAGATGAGCAGGAAATTAGTGCTCCCTTTTTCTCATGACATAAAAAACGAGGGAGAATTCAGTTCCCTCTGTATGAAAAACAAACAAAAGGAAGTACTTTTTCACACTACATAATTAAACTGTGGAAGTCAACCACAGGATGTTGTGGAGGCCAGCACTTTAACCAAGTCCAGAAAAGGTCTGAGTAAAAGTCAGGAAGAATAATCTTTACTGGTAGTGCAATGGATCTACCAATCCCTCTCTAAATCAGCAATTATTAAGAGACAGGAGAATTTAATTGGGAGATGACTCAGGTTATATTAATGTCTGTGCCTGCTGTTGGCTCCTGCCACAGGAAATCCAAAGGGTGAGCTGCACCTTGGTGCTGCACCTTGATTCTGATTTAATAGGGCTTTCTGAAGACTTTAAGTGTCAAGGCTGTGTAGGTGTAGGTCCTACAAAATAATGCACATGCAGAGAACTACCACATTTTTCATGGAAATGCAACACTCACAAACTGGTATTGAGCAGAGATGAAGGGAGCATACATGTTAGCATGAAAGCAGCAAAATATATATGAGACAGGGTTGTTTTTCTCCTTAATCTCTACCCAGTCTCACAGATGGCTTGCTTTGAGCCCATGCTCCTGTTTTAGCATGTGAATGCTCATTTTAAAAGTTTTTGAGGGCATAATCTCAGTGTGGTTTCTAGCACTGATTTCATAACCATAACATCATCAACAACTTGTGGTTTTATAAAACTAGGAATGTGGTGAAGCCTGATGCAGGGACTGTGTGATTTCAACGTTCATTGAGGAAGCTAACACTGTCTGAGGCCAGGCAAACCTCACAAGTTTTCCATGCAGTCCTGCAATGCCTTTCAATCCTTAGGCAGGTTGCAGCCTTTTTAATATTTTAGCCCCTGCTGTGCTTGGTTCTGAACCAGAACAGCTCAGCAGCCTGTCCTTACCTTGAGCACATGGGATGAGCACATCCCTCTCCTGGGATGCTTGTTCTCCCAATGTGCTTCTGGTGGGTCTAGTGCACAAATCTGGCTTCCAGCACAGGTTTTGTTCCTCTTCTCCCCTTTCCTTCAAAGGATGGATTTTGTAGCACCTGTATCTTTGTCGTTCATTAGGTACCAAGGTGAGGAAACTGAACTCCTGTAATCTTACACAGGATGTTAGCCCGAGTCTCGTGGGATGAAAAGGCTCTCAGGGCAGAACTGAAAGGGCACACCAACGTCCCAAACTCATGGTTCATTCCTAACAAATCCTACTGCAGTTTTCCTAGGACAGAAAATTTTCAATGATCAACATTATTTCTGGAGTGCAGACTACCTAAGCAAGGATTCTATACGGAAACTGGGAGCCATAAGTAGCAATTTTTGAATTGGTTTCCTTTGAATTTCTGGAAGCAGACCTTGTTTATCATCTTCCCGTTTGCATTGTTATTTGAAATGTTGGGAAGTTTTATGCCAGCCTGCAATCCATAGTAGCTGCTCATATTTAAAACATGTCACACTCCTGACATGTTGGGAAGTATGTCAGCCCAGTATAATATTTGGCTTTCAAATTTTTTATTTTGCAACAAGAGGACCAACAGTCTCAATCGGCAAAAGCAACTTTGGTTATTAGAGTTCGGACACGAACTTGGCTTGCTAATGCCAGAGAAATACAAGAGCCTCCTTTCATGCTCTTAATGAAATCATTAATTATGTCAGCAGCTCAAACGATACATCTCCAAACACTTTACATTACTTTGCAAAGGGGTAGTCACATAGAAATCATAGGGAAAAAAAAATATTCTTAACTTCTAAATTCATAAATTCTAATAATAAATAGATTTCTGGTTCCAGGCATTTGTACAGTCATTTTCTCTCATCCTCCCTCCTATTCTGTCATACTGTGACTGAGGATTCTGTAACTGCTTGTGGAAAAAAAAAAAAAAAAAGAAAACTGAACAATATATCCATATACTGTTGCCTTGTTGCAACCTAAATGAACTTCCTGAGCCTGAAAATTTGGCATGCTTCTGATTAGCAAAGAAACCATCTCAATAGACTTCTTTCTTTATAGCTAAGAATTTGCTGTGCCTTACTGTGACCCTTGCTATATTTCCTATCATTACTAAATAGCTGTTTTGATTAAATAATCAACTTGTTGACAATGTTATAAATAATAATTAAATTATTTATCTTTCAGGATTTAAGTAGACACAGCTTGATGCTTTGAAACAGCCTCCATTACAGAAATGAGCTTTTATAGATGATAAATAAAACCAGATTTCAACTGCTAAAGTCAAAAGAAATCTTGGGGGAAACTGTTTCCAATCACACAGCTACAATAATGCTGTCTGTGCTGTAGTACACTTGGGGAGACAGAGAACTTTTGAAGTAAAGTAAAGACTGCCATTTGGATTGGTTCTGTTAATCTTTCACATAAAATATATAATTTAATTTTTTATTCCAATAAGGCCAGCTCCACTGCTATTGCTCATTTCAATAAATATTTATTCACTGTCTTTCTCACGTCGCTGCAGATGGAGCTTATCTGTTCTGTGGTGGTGATAGTAGAACAAAAAGCACAGTAGCATGGAAAAGATAGCAAAATTAACAAGATAATATAAATGCATCAAATTCACATTTTTTTTTATTGCCAAGCACTCTATTCACATGAGTCATCAGAAGATCATAAAACCTATAGTGAAACTTCTGTGAAAGAGGCTGGGTAGAAAGTCCCAATATTTCTTCACACAGCAGTGATTTCATGGAACTTTGTACATGGAAATTTTGGGACTTAAAGGTGTGATTGCATTATTTATAATGTGCTTCCAGCAAGGCCCTGGAAACCATGAGAGAAATTCAGAAAAACTTCATCTGTGTCCCCATGCCAATATTACTGGGGAACCTGCCAGTGCTGAGGGTGGATTAAGGAATCACCTTTAACTGGGATTTGAGAGAATGGTTTCAGGTCAGTGGACTGGCTGACCTGGTTTGGTTCTTTGGAGAAACTTGGAAACTTGGTACTTTCTGTGTAAATTACTTCAGCAGGTAATGTAAAACTTGAGATGTTTCTAAAATAGCTCTGATAACAGAGGGGTGTGATCGAACCGTACACAAAAATAAAATAAAAAAGCCAGCATGGAAAAGCTTGGGAATCAGGGTATAAACCAACTGTAGGAGGCAAACTTATTACAAAAGACAGACAGCCACAAAGGGCAAAGACAGACTCGAGAGATTAAAAAAAAAAAAAAAAGAAAAGAAAAGAGAAAAAAAAGCAGAAAAATATCTACTTTTCATACTAAGGTGAAAGTTCAGGAACAGAAAGACTCAAATCTGCTGTGTTGTAACCCAGCTGAAGTTGATTGAGGTTCATATAAGAGTTACAGTTCCAGCAGAATGACTTACCTGTGAACTTTGCACTTGGCAAAATATTTCTGTCCTACACCAATGGGATGAAACAAGACAGAGAAAGTCACAACATTGTTTTAAACATGCTGTAGTTCTTCCTGTCTTTAAGTAACCCATACTTGACAACATTCCCATTTCTTTCCCCCTGCAAAGGTGGTTGTGTGACTTTTGCAACACCAAAGGAAAAAACAAAACAAAACCAAGCCCTAGAAATCTTCTCACTAATAGTATTCACAGCTGTCTCTAGTTTGACTTCTAGCCTCTTCTTTTGGCTAATGCAGCTCTCAGATAAGTTTCCAACCTCTTTCTCTTGGCTAAGTCCCAAATCTCCTCCTCCATCCACATCCTCATAAACTGCTCATTTCTTCTGTTCAGCAACACCCTGTTTAAATTTCACTTTGCACCGGGTGCTGAGTTTCATTACATTCCTATACCTGGCCATTTAGAACCATATCCAGATGATCTCTCCTCTTTTCCCACTTTCCTTTCCTTGGGCTTTTCTTTTCACTGTGCTGCCATTAACCCTTCCTTTGTGATTGTTGTGTGTTTGCTTTACTGTGAGAGACAGAACTTCACCATGGACCCACAGTCCAAGGCACAGAGCACAGAACCTTTATTCACTCTCAAAGTGCCTTTAGAATGATGATACATGAAATTGCCTCCAACCATTTCCATCCTTCGTTCCATCTCTCACTTGTATGGTCTTGAGCTTAAGCTTAACATGGTTAAAATCTCAGCTGAGCTCCAAATCCATGCATTATTTTTATTCTTTCTCCCTGTTGATAGGTCTTATCAAACACACAGTCTCTTGGGTGATGGTTCTGGACTTTCATTTTGGTGGTGGTGAAAGGGGGTTGGAGGCATTTTTTTTCTTCTAACACTTTGTATTCTCAAATATTTTGTTGTATACTCAAATATTTTCCTCTTTTGACATCTTCAGAAGATATCTTGAATACAAAAGCTTTCAACAGGCTGCTTCACCCCTGAATCTTAACCCTCAGCCACTGCAAATTATTTATCAACTGGTCTTTTTAAGGAATTGTCCAAATCATCCTTTTTCCTAGTTATTTCAATCCTGCAATTTATATAATTCACAGCCTTCTGCTTCCTCCCCTTTCTTTTCTAAAATGGCAAGCAAACAAATAACCCCAAATAAGCAACAAACAAACAAATCCAAATTAAAAATAAACTACCTTTTATCCCTCCTTGGCCTTACTTGACTGTTCACTTCTTTCTATATGCATGTGTTCACACTAATAGCACTTCCCACTTTCCCTGTCTGGTCATCCACATCAATCCTTGTATCCCTTCTATCATTAAACCAATTCCTTACCCACCTTTAAATTTCACCTGAAGCTTTACCTGCCTTGATTTACAGACAGCAGGCTGGACTGATCCAAAGCTAACTGAAATGGATTTGGGATTATTGTTATCCCTCTTTGCTTGTTTTGTTCCCCTGTTGCAACTTGTCCTTAAAGTAGGTTATTAAGCAGAAGGAATTTTTGTAGCACAGGACTCCACACAGCACCAAGTGCAACAGAGTCCTTTGGCTCACAGGCAGCCTGGAGATGTTTTCTATTTTGCAAAACTCTATAGAATATAAAGAGGATCTCAGAGTCTTGGCAAAACTTACCAAGACTATCTCAGTTCAGCTTTTGTGTGTTTATGGGGAAAGGCCCTAAAGTTTAACAAAGGTGTTGTTTTGTGCATTCTTACGCTCACATTTTTTTCTTTTTTGTCAGTAAATGTATTTTGTGGCATAACAAGTAAACAGCTTACACAAGCCTGAGCCTGAAGCTGAGCACCTGCACCTCAAATAAGATCATCATTGTCTGAGTAAGGTTTAAATAATTTAGTACAAATTGGCTTTCCTATAGGTGTTGACAAGCACATCATCACTAGTTACTAATGAGTGCAGGATTCCAGAGGTCTGCACAGGTATCACCCTGCTCCTCAGCCTGCGCATGTGTCCCTCGAAACAAAGTATTTCACAAACAAGCACCTGGAGACCTTGATTAAAAACCACCTGCTCTGGAGCTCTTGGGAAGACAGATTGCACAGCGTGCAGGTGGCCTCCACAGCAGCTTGATGATACTTCTGATAGCTGGAGTCACTGAAATACAGTTTGCTTCCCTTCCTCCCACACACATACCCAGTCCTTTGTGCTGGTTGGCCTCGTGAAAGGAGTTTATGAGTGTGCCCTCAAAGAGCCTGACACAGCCTGACTGCAATGACAGGAGTGATGAGTTAACAAACCCTGCCTTTGTGACAGGACAGGCCTTTCTTGTCACTGATTACCTTTCAGTAGTGATATTTGGTGAAAAGAGAACAAAAGCATCCCAGGAATAATCAGTGATAAGCAACCATTTGAGGAGCTTCACCACCTGTTGCACAATTTTTCCCTATTCATGCCTGTGACTCCATGGATGGTTAATGAAAAACCATACAGCTGAGATGAGATCTGACACTCCTCTGCCTGAGTCCTGCAAGCTCCTTCTACAAATGGGATCCCTCAACTTTAATGTCATTTTGTTCTTGACCACCGATCTTGGCACAAGGTTCTTGTGGGAGTTTCAGTGCTGCGCTTTCAAAGATGCAACACAAGAAAGTGAGGGGCAGCTCTGATGGGTCTGAGCTCACCTGAGGAATTTCTGCAGAGCCTTGGGTCTGAAAGACTCTCTGAAAAGGACTGGAATCACCATACACCCTGAATGAATTAACTCTATGTGGAAAGCCAAGGAGCCTTTTCTGTCTGTGTGTACACATCATTTCAAAACTGATACATCACTCAGAGCTGAGGCAAGGAGCTCATCACACTTCCATGCCCAGCTACAGCCCTTTGCCAAAAACAACGTGAAACAGAGACCTCTGGATTCTTTAGGGCTGCTTGCCCTGCTGCAGAGACAAGGTTTATTCAAGGTGATCAGACAGCAAGTGCAACACTTTTCACAGGACAAAGATGGGAAACCCACTTAAAGATGGTGTTTCCAACTTGGTAGCCCACAAAGCAGCTGAGAAACCCGAATATTTCCAATAAAATGGAACCCAAGCCCTTGCTGTTATTCTGATCTGCAGGGTGAAGCGATGTCTATGGCCTGCTTATGTCAAGGTGTGTGTTACAAGCTTGGATCTCAGTTCCTGGCAGCACAGGCACCTCCAGCTCCTGCTGGAGCTGTCCTCGGGCTGCACTAAGCACAGCTGGCTTTGTTTCCACACGCGTTGTGTGGGGCCAGCCCTGAGTCATCCGGGAAAAACTCCCTGCTGTCACTCCCTCACCTGCCAGCTCCAGAGCCCAGGTTAGACTCAAGGAGTCTCAAGGGCTTGGAAAATCAATAAGAGAGCAGAACCCAGGAAGTCTGCCTGCAAACATCCAGTCCTGCCCAGAGCCAGAATTCTTTTGAGCACCTTTACACTTCCATCTCCCACAGACACTGAAATTTCTTCAAGCATCTGGCAAAAATAAAGTAGTGTAAATTCCTAACAAACAGAAAACAGCTTCTAGAGAGCACCATTTCTAGGTCAGACCAAACACACAGAGTAATATTTCTGGTTTTGAGAGAGATGAAATCTGGAGGTGAAGGAGCAATTAACTTAATCTCAGTGTAAGGTAAGTTGTTATAAGAAACATTTTCCTTATCTTGGGATAAACAGATAATAGCAAATAACTTTTATAGTTTATCCTTATTTATTTCTTCAGGTTAATTGAATTTCAAATTTGATAATCCAGTAAATTTAGAACCCTAACCTGCAAGGGGTAATTGAAACTCCTAAAAAATATGCTTGCTCACATCTCCTGCTGTCCAAGCTTATTATGCATTGTGTCATGGGCAACTCTCCAGGCTACATTTCACTATGCAAGGCCTGATTAAAGCAAGTGAGGCGGTCATTCCACTTTGCTTATTGCAGCCTAGGGTTCACAACCTATGGGACATCATGTCTGGAAAAGAAACCACATTGAGATTAGAGGACATTCCATTTTTAGAGAAGGGATGGCCACATAAGATGCTGACCACCATCCAAATGAAGTGAACAAAGAGAAAGAGTCTGGCTTCAGTGAGAGCTGGACTGGATCCCATGACTTCTGGGAAGAGTTTAAAGATGCAGTTTGTTCAGTGGGAGTAAGGGATATGAAAGCAGATAATGAATGTGGTGTGAAAGGAGAGAATACAGGATCATTTTACTTGCATAGGAGCAAAGGAAGGAAGAAAGCATATCTGAG
This sequence comes from Oenanthe melanoleuca, assembly GCF_029582105.1. Lineage (NCBI taxonomy): Eukaryota > Metazoa > Chordata > Aves > Passeriformes > Muscicapidae > Oenanthe > Oenanthe melanoleuca. Next base: position 10,052,185 of record NC_079334.1, read on the forward strand.
TCAAAGCAGAGGATGCACATAAAAGTTGCAGTCATCCCTACTTTTTAAAACAAATAGCAAGAAGCAGGAAAATTCCTGGAAGGCACACTGGAGATTACAAAAAATAATTATATTAACAAAACCAAAATGCATAAAACAAAGGCATGTACTTCAGGAATGCTGGCTAATAAAGGGAATACTCAAGGTAGAGCTTTTTACAGTACTTTGCTGCCCAGAATCACAAGTATGACTTGAGGCTTCACACAAACCTGTTCTTTCTATCAGTGTGGAAAGGCAGCCTGTCTTAGCTGGGAACTCAAATGAGACTGGATGATCCAAATGACAACTTTCTCTTGTGTTCTGTGAACTAAAGGAGCAGAAATGATCGAGGAAAACCATATCCAAGGAAAGCACACCCCAACCCCACTAGCCCTGTGTGGCTATGGGGTAGGACAGAGCCCTCCTTTTTTTTGCCCAAATAATCTGCAATGATAAAGGTAAAGATAAAGAAGGTGTGTCTTAACCACACCAGCACTGTGTGTCACCAGAGAAGGAGACTTGATCTTCTTTCCTAGCTCACCCCTTCTTTTCTCAGCTTTCAATTGCCTTCCATTGCTATATGATAGCTGTCTGGACTTCTTGTTTAACTGAAAAATCCCAGAATAACTGCTCAGAATAACTCTTAGGTGGGACTTTTTCCTTTACTAAGCAGTTATTTTTCACCCATTGGAAAATATCAATTCATCACAAATGTAATTGGAAAGGGTTTTAGGTCTGGGATGGGAGGGAACTGAGAGAAACTGGGAGTCCAGGGATTAGGACTCTGAATCAGAGAAGGGAAGGACTTGACCTCTGGTGTCCCACATCCCGTATGAGTACATTAAGCCACTAAACTATTCCAAGGCAGGAGGTGAGTCTGTCTCGTCTCAGAAAAGTGTCTAAAGGGATGGATTTTGTTCCAACATAGCACAAAAACAAATTGCAAATCTTCCCACCCCCCCTTCTTTAAATTGAATTCTTGTTCTCCAGCCAGCCCAGCTTGGTATTAGTTTAGTGTGAGTTAAACAGACCAGACACGTTTCTTCCTGTTGGTATTTGATAGATATTCAGTAAGAGGGAGGAACAAAAAAAAAAAAAAAAAAAAAAAAAAAAAAAGGAAGAAAAAACAGTTCAATCTATGTTGAGATCTATTTCAAGAAGAAGTCGAGAGCAGACCCAGGCAGAGCAGCGCAGGAGCTCCGGGCCGCGGCCGCACCACCATGGACAGCGCCCTGGGGCTGGAGCCCGGCCGCGCTCCGCCGGCACGGCGGGCTCTGCGGGCAGCGCGGCCCCGGGGACCCGTCACAGCCCCGGGGACCCGTCACTGCCCCGGGGACCCGTCACTGCCCCGGGGACCCGTCACTGCCCCGGGGACCCATCACCGGCCCCGGGGATCCATCACCGCCCTGGGGATCCATCACCGGCCCCGGGATCCATCACCGGCCCCGGGATCCATCACCGCCCCGGGGACCCGTCACCGCCCCGGGGACCCATCACCGGCCCCGGGGACCCATCACGGCCCCGGGAACCCATCACCGGCCTCAGGGACCCATCACCGGCCCCGGGGACCCATCACGGCCCCGGGAACCCATCACCGGCCTCAGGGACCCATCACCGGCCCCGGGGACCCATCACAGCCCCGGGGATCCATAACCGGCCCCGGGGACCCATCACGGCCCCGGGGATCCATCACGGCCCCGGGGATCCATCACCGCTCCGGGGATCCATCACCGGCCCCGGGGACCCATCACCGCCCCCGCCCTCAAAGCTGAACATTGCTCCTTTCGCTGTCTGCTGCATTCTAGGAACCAGACAGAAGATTTGGCAAAGCTCTCCTCGGTTCCACGCAGCTTTCTGTATTTTTGCTTCACCCCCTCGCCGCCCCGCCCGCCCTTTCTCGAGCGCGTTAAATTAAATGCACATTGTGGAAATAAGCGGCGCGGTGTGTCAATAGCTGAGCTGGGGGAACTCCGGCCGCCCCTCGGGAGCGGCAGGCGGCTCTGCTCAGCTGTTCCATCCCTATTAAATAAAGGAGATCAATGCGCTCGCATGGAGCTCCACGGGACGCCTGGGGCTTGTTGATGGGGAGGGGAAAAGAGGGTTTCGCCTTCTCCCCGAGCAATCCTTTCACTCGATGACACCAGGTCAGACGTGGGAGAAGGACTTTCTCATCCCCGACGGCCACCGGGGAGCCAGAGGAGCGGAAAGCACCCTTCATGAGAGCTGGGCACTGCAGAGCAGAGCAGGGCTAGGTGGTGGGCAGGAATGAGTGTGTGCTGGGAAGTCTGCCTCAATCTGCGAGCAGTCGTATCTGCTACCAATTGCACGGCAGCCTTGTCCTCTAGCCCACCCTGGGAGCCTTGGAAAAACATTCTGGGGCTTCGCACCTCGTCTGCAGAGAGCTCGCTGGCTGTTTAACCTCGCTGGATCACAGAGGGCTGAGCAAGTCAGGGGATTTCTGGTCCTCGCAGGACGAGTCCAGCAATCACTGACTGTGGTGCCGCTCCCTTCCCTTCCAGCCAGACTCCAGCAGTCAGCACGCCCGTGTTTTTTTGCTGAACACCATTTTTTCCACCCTGGGAAGACTGGGGAGGTTAAACTCCCCGTCTGAACCGAAGCCCTGGACGAGTGCAACTGAGGTTATAGAAATCCGGGAGGGGAAATGACGAAAATGCTTTATTGTGAATAAAACAAGAGGGAGGAGGGAGAGGCGGAACTCCACGGAGTTGAAGGATGGGAAGTTCGCGGAGCTGAGGATTTATCCCGTCTCCGAGCGGCGGGCGGGGGTTTAGTCACAATTTCCCTCTGCCTCCCTGAGGCTGCGAGGGCACCTCCTCCCCAGAGAGCTGAACCTGTCCCCCTTGCTGGCTTTTCTTTCTCTCCTGAGCTGCTTCAGGGGAGAGCCCGGTCACACACCAGCCCGCAGCCCCTGGCCCTATTCCCCGCTCGGGAATTACGTGCCAAACCTGGAACAGGACTTATCTTTCTAGCCAAACTCCCAGGTCAATTTCCTCGTAGGAAAGCTGATTTATGCCTGTTTGTACGTATGGAAAAAGGAGGCAGAAGCCAAGTGCGGCATCCCTCCAAAATCTCATTGTCTTTGAGGCGGGAAGACGAGAGAAAGTGGAGTCAGAAACCCTAAAATGATAAGTTTTGCCTTGTGGCGGCAGAGAGGGCTTGGCCAGAGGGGCAAACACGGGGTTTTGCCTCACCTCTCCGCGGCTGAAGCCTGTCCCAGGTCGCACAAAGCCAGCGGTTCCCTCCGCGCATCCCGGCTGGAGAAGCAGCCACAGCCGGCGGCCGCAAGCTGCTCGCCTTGGCCGGGAGCCCTGCGGCCAGCGAGGCCCCGGCAGGTGGAAGCCCCACAAAGGTGTGGGGTTTTTGGAAGCCCCACAAAGGTGTGGGGTTTTCCCCTCTCCCAGACACCGCGCCGGCCGTGCCCGCGGGCGCTCCGGGAGCGGAGCGATGTTCGGCGCAGGTGTGGGGCTTGGAATCGCTCCTAGAGCTCCTCTGGTCCAGCCTCGTCCCTTGTCACCCCTCCGAGGCCGGGGGACACCGGGAGCGGGGAGATGCTGCAGGTGGCGGCGGCTCCGTCCCGGGAGAGCATCTCCCGCGGCATCCTGCGGGAAGGGGAGGTTTAAACTCCAAGTGAGGGGTCTTTTCTCCCCAGCCTGCCACGGAGGTGGGCTCAGGCTCACGGTGAGGCTTGGCACCAGGAGTCTGCTCACGGGTCCCCTCATTTGTGTACCTGGCAGGTGACAGCGCTGCGCGGTGGTTGCAGCTGACAGCCCTCGGGGGGGAGGGGAGCAGGGTGATAGTGATTCTCCTAAAAGCCTTTGGCATTACTCAGTTCCTGCCGTATTAGCACAGCCATAGTTGGGTTGTGTTTTTTTTTTTCTCTTCCCTCTTTTTTTTTTTTTTTTTTTTTTTTTTTTTTTTCCCAAGCCCACTGAGGCAGAGAAGAGGCAAACTCAGCCATAGGAAGGTGGTTAGTGATGTCACAAGTTTGATCTTTTCAATAAAAGCAATGGAGAAGGGTCTCCCTCCCTATATATATTAGGGGAATCTTCTGTTCTTCATAATAAAAAGAGCAGCAAGGGAGAAAAGCACCTGCTTTTAACACCCTTTATTTAGCCTTAATCTCTTACAGGAAGAATCAAAGCTTAGTAGGCTGGATTTTTGAAAAGTATTGCCTTTTTCTTTTATTAGTAATTTTAACTTCTTTTTACTTTTTTTTCTTTTTCTTTTTTTTAATTTTTTTTCCCCTTCTTAAGCATAGAACATAGTTTTGGAAGCGATTGCTGAGAAGAGCAACCACTGTTGGCCAGGGTGATCTCTGAGAGGCACAGACAGCTGTAACTCAAGGAAAAGGTGAAGTGATAAATTGTGAAGAAACTTCAGCATTCTGAGTTTATAGAGGCTATTTATTTTTCCTGAGTCTGTAAGGGATGGTGTGTGTTGGTTTTAGTTGTATTTAAAAAAAAAAAAAATTTGGGGTAGAGGGAATTCTGAAACTCTTTGATGGACGTTTTACTTTTAACATGAGAAATACACCTATGAGTGTGTGTGGGTTATTTTCAGGGGATCTCACAATTATTTTTAATTAGTCGAAAGGGCAGTGTAAATCAAAGACGCCTATTACCTATACATTTTAATTTATAGCCTGCCAGGTGTTCAGGGAATTTATTTGCAGCTTAAACGATTTAATGTTTTCAGCCTGATTTCTATTTCAGCTCTTATGCTGTCGGTTTTATTTGCCTGTGTGGTGTGGAATCTGGGCTTTTAAATTGCGGCAGCGAGCGTCTTTTAACTTAAAATAACCTGCAGGTAGAAAAACGCTTTGCTTTGCACCTAAACCTTCTCCAGAGAGCCTGCTTTAATCCGGGGCAGGATGAGAAGGAGCGCTCCGCCGGCACGCCTCAGTGTTTTGTTGCGGCTTGTGAGGGCGTTGGGAGAGCATTCCCTGTAAATCAGGCTGTCAGCGGCACAAGCAGCGGCCCCTGGGGATCGGCCGAGAGGGGAGCGCTCCCGGGATGCTGCCGGCAGGAGCCCCAGGTGTGCGGAGACCGGCGTGCGGGGCATCCCCTGCGGGAGGGTTGCCCCGGTGGGCTCGGTCCCGGTGTCCCAGCGGGTAGCGGAGACGGGCGGGCTGCGGCACCTTCGGGCTTCACCCGGGCGATGTCCCGGCATGGAAAAGTTTGGTGCCTCCGTCGTGGGTGCGGGGCTGCCGGCCGCCGGTGTCCGGCGGGGTTCGGGGCTGACCAGGACAGACTGACCAGGCTGACTGACCAGGACAGACTGACCAGGACAGACTCCCGCCGCTGTCCCCGCAGCCCCGCGGCGCTGCCCGCCTCGCACTGGAGCGCAACCTGGCGCTGCGCTTTGCAGCGCCCTGGCCAGGCTGGAGGAGGGCGAAGTGGAAGGCGAAAAAGGGAGAGGAGGAGAAAACTTTCCACTAGTTTACTTTTTTGGCCAGGAGCGCCTGTGTTCATAGACCGCGAGTCCTTCCCCCAGCCCTCCCCCTTAGCTCCCCCCTCCCTTCACTAGCGTACAATTAGCATCATTAGGAGCCGACCCTCCGGCTAATAGGGGAGCGGCGACCAGCCACGGTAGGTGCGTGCAAGGAAAGGCGGCAGCAGTCCCGGGCAGCGCTTTGGGGCTGGAGTTGAAAAGTGCTCCCACCGATGGGAGGAATCCCCGCGGCAGGGGAGGCGCTGGCCCGGGGGTAGACACGGAAAGGGAGAGCTGGAAGGTGAGCGGGAGAGGAGCGCGGCTGCAGAGGATGCGGAGCGCTCGGCCGCAGTCCTTGGGGTCCGCGGAGTGCTTGCGCTGCCGGGTGCTTCCCTTTCCTCGCCCCTTTTTGATTGCGGGCCCGGGAAGTGCTGATTCCCAGTCTCCCTTTTGGCTGGGGGTATCCCGCCCGGGCTCTCGCTCCCTCCGCACATGTTCCTAGGGCGCCATCTCTTTGCAAAAGCCTCCGTGCTCCCGCAGGTCTCCCAGAGGCTGCTCCGGAGCGTGTGAACATCGCAGGCTGCAGCCCAGTCCAACCTGCCGAGCCAAGCATGCTTCCCAGCCCCTGAGCCTCCCGGGGCTGCCGCTCCTCCCAGACCTCTCGGGCTCTCCAGAGAGGCAGCGACCTTTGCTTCTCTCTCCTTGTCACCGCTTGTCTCTCTCCTTGTCACTCTTGGGGACCAAAACTTTCGGGCAGCTGCAGACGTGAACCTTACCCTTTTTTTCGCAGAGGTATACTGAGGGATGTGGAGATGCATCCCCCGTCCGCCCCAGCCTGTGTGTCTGTCTGTGTGTCTGTCTGTGTGTCCGCGCGTGTGTTTACAGAGAAGTGAGCAGCTGAGCTGACTTTTGGGAATCTTTCCTTATCTGCAAAGAGGGCTTCTGCTGTAACATAAAGCCCTGAGAGCGTGGCTTAGAACTAAACAGGGCTCAGGGAGCTCACTGGACCCTGCTCTAACTCTGTTCAAATGAGAGTTGGATGCTTTTTGAACTAATACAGAGAGAGATCTTGCCTGCGGGCAGAGAGAGACAGAGAGAGGGAGGGAGGGAGGGAAAGAGGGAGGGAGGGAGAGGCAGACAGCAAGGAAGGGCGAGAGACAGAGCGAAGTTTGGAAGGAGTGAGCCGAGAGCTCAGAAAGTTTGTTTTTCCTTCAGAGCCTCGGAGCTGGTAGAGCCGAAGCGGGGACTCCTTGAGGACGGCGCTGGCGCATCTGTCCCTCGGGACTGACCTCCCTTTCCTTGCAGGTTTTGAGCCCCGGAGGATACAATGTTCGCTAAACTCTTCCAGCAGTGGAGTTTCGCGGTGTTCCTGCTGAGTTACTCAGTGCCCTCCTACGGGAGATCAGTAGAAGGGATCAGCCGCAGACTGTGAGTTTTGCTTTTTTCCTCTCCCTTTATTCTCCCCGGCTGCGGCGGCGGGGCGCTGGGGAGGGGGGCAGGGAGGGAGCCCGGGCTCTGCACGGGGCACTCCGGGTTACCTGCCCCAGGTGCTCACCAGAGCCGGGGGGAGGCGTTTGGGGCAGGCAAAGGGCGCTTTGCTGCTCTCTGACCTTACAAAGCTTTGTGGCTTCTCTTCTCCTCTCGTTGTGCGGGTGCCCGGGACCCTCGCGGGGAGCATCCCGGTTTATCCAATGCTGAGTGCTACTAACAGACACTTCCTCGGCTCTGGCGTGCAGCCAGTATTGATAAGGGTAGGGGAAACACGCAGAAGCGAGGGCCGTCATGACACTGAAGTACTGAACAATTTCTTTGGATTTCTGCCACTTCAGAGAAAAAAAAAAAAAAAAAAAATCCAAAGGGAGTCCAGTATCTTACTTAGAGGCAGAGGCATATTTTTTGATAAATGATAGTGTAACTTAAGACAGTCTGTTCAGGAAATGACCTTTCTGCTTCTTCCAAAATAATCAGCCTGGTTTGTACTAATAGCCATACACAAAGTGCAGGAGAAGCCCCTGCACTGATGCAGGAGCAGCTGCCTCGCACATCTAACTCGCTGGCTTTCTCTGGACTTGCATCAGATTTTCTAAGGAAGAAACACCTCAGTCACACTGGGGAGGGCTGTATTGTTATTCAGTTCCAAAGGAAGCCAAGCTGGAGAAAGAGTGCTGGAAAATCCGATCACAACTTACAGGGAAACATGACACAGCAACAAATTTCAGAAGGGCTTCCTTTTAAATGTTTTATTACAAACCTAAGGACAGGATCTCCAAATAGCACTTCCTCTGCCATTTAAGAAACACACAGAATAACAATAATAATAATAATAACCCCAAACACCCAAAAGAAAAAAAAATACAACCCAGGTGAAGTGACTTCAGACACACCTAAAGTTTGGCATCAGGCAGAGAGCTATTACAAATCTCCTACAGCAAATTGTGTAGAACATGTTATTGCTGATAATGTTACAGTGTATTATTCTCAGTCCATTAACGTTTAACTGTTTTGTACTCCTGAAAGCTGATCTTGGGCTGTTTCTTTCTTTTGGGACCATATTATATAGAGGAATAAAACTTCCGTTTCAAAAATAAGTAAAAACAGAAAATAATTGAAGTGCAGTTAGATGCTGTTATTTTCTTGGCTAGGAAACTCTGAACTGGATCTAAGCCAAATTTGGTTGTTAAAAAAATATTAGATTTGCAGACAAATACTCTTTCTCTTTTTGAAGTTAGCATAGTTCTAACACTTGTTTTTAAAGGTTGGGATTAGAGGTCTTCCCAACATCCCCATTCTGTCCTGACAGGGGGGAAGAAAAGTGTAAGTTAACCAGTGAAAACGCATTTCTCAGCTCCCTCTTTGCTCTGGCATGTAAAACACACACAAGAAACCAGTCAGCTGTCAGTTAGTGGCATGCACGTAGTTTTGTTTGTGGGCACAGCACAAACACAGACACCACACTCAAACATGTGTCCTGTTTTAATATCACCACAAACCATTCCTAGAGTTAATGGTTAATAACTCACTTAGGCTTCAGGATTTTTTTTTCCTCAGTCAAAAGCTTAAACCAGTAATGGATGAAAATACTGAAGCACATTATTATAGACATGCAAAAATAATCAAAATTACATAGGCCTGGTTCTACAGACTTTGCTGAAGCAAATCTCCCATGGAAAGCAATAGCAAATTGTCCCAGGAAAAGATTTCCAGACATGTTATTTGTTATAGGAGTGCTTTAGCTGCTGAAGAACTTCTGAGAAACCCAGTAATGCCTCAAAATGAAATTACATATTTTTATCATCATGTCCAGACATCGCAGCATCATGTCCCTAGATCTGTTCAAAATATTTTTTCCTAAGCCTGAGATAGGTTGAGCAGATTTCCCTCCCTTTGGAGTCAGTGGCAAGGGCACTCAGTCTTGCAAAATCCAGAGAGCTGACTGAATCCTCCTCAGTTATTTTGCTGAATTTAGGATCAGACCCAACTTGAGCAGTCAAGGATAATAACAGCTAAATAAGAGCAGCTCTCTGAGATAGAAAGTGGTAACTTGAAGAATGTTGTAGTTTAGAAATGCTAGATATCTTAAGAGAGAAGAAAAAAAAAAAAAAGGAGGAATGTGCCTGGAAAGAGCAGCTTATCTGGAAGTATGTGAAATCAGGATAGTCTCAAGCCATGGATTTCTGGTGCTCTCCCCATGATGAGACACTCAGTCTCATATGTACACGATGTATTTGGATCCAGTAATTAGTTTGGATGCTCTGGTCAAGTACAAACCATCAACATCCTTCTCTCAAAAGTGCCTGCCACATGTAAGTTTAGCCTTTACTGCTCCTGGTTTGGGTACAGAAGCCTTTTCCTTGGATGAGAGGTGTGTTTTATAGAAGGATGGAAGGGACCTCTAGTGGGTCATCTTAACCCTAACAGCCTAATATTTTTTTCCATATTGTGGCCAATATGTGAATGCAATCATTCCAGTCCCCACTGCCTTCCTACTCTCAGTGTGTGGGTGAGATATTGTTGATATCTCCATTATGAAGCACTTCTTACATCAGTCTTCTTGGGCAAGCCTTTCTCCATGATTTACAAACATAGGAGTTGTTTGAATAACTGAAGCAGAAGGAGGCAGAAGGTCAAAGAGATATGTATCTACCACATCTTTGTTTCAAGGAGATTTTTTTGATCTAGAGCATACAAAGGAAGCTGGTAGGCAAAATGTATTCCTTAAGTCTGGCTGAGTAATAAAAGTCATGTGAAATGTAACACTACATAATGTTATACCATCATCTGGAATAGCAGAATGTTATTTGGGGCCAGACTTGATGCTAAATATCATACAGACATTTAAAGAGAAACCCACCCTCTCTGGCACACCAAGCCCTCACACGTCAATCCCTGCATTATTTTGGAAATGCATACTCACTCAAGATGTAGATCTTGTAATGCTCTCTGACTGCCTTGTGTGTACTGGAACCAAATGTTTAGGTTTCAGTTCTGTAAAATGGAATAGGTTTTCAATCAAGAGGACTTTAATAACAGGCTTTGGAGAGTCAAGATTTTGTCACAGTGGGGAAGTTGACCAAATACACATTAGAGGATTAAGGCAGCTTTGGGTTGTCTGTGATAGAAGGAATTATCCTTGGTAGTTCACAAGAGGCAGTAGGAAAGCTTTGCTCATCACATGAGACACTGGTTTAGACTCCCTGAAGCACAGAGATTTCATACACTTTCTATGAACTAGAAGAGTGAAAGCAGAACTGCATTTCCCATGCAAATTTCTTTCTATGAACTAGAAGAGTGAAAGCAGAACTGCATTTCCCATGCAAATTTATTTCTATGAACTAGAAGAGTGAAAGCAGAACTGCACTTCCCATGCAAATTTCTGTGAAAACAGACTGCTGGAGCTCAGAATGTAACCTGAGTCACACTGGACAGCCTGACAGGCAGCACAGAGGAGCCCAGGGTGCTGGTTTTATTGGCCTACTTGCCAATCAGACTAACCCTAATGAGAAAGGTGTTGGAGATGGCTCTTTTTCAAAAAAATTCTTCTGGGGGAGATCATGAGCTTGTGTTAATGGTCACTGCAGTGAACAGAAAGGCACAATATGGGATCAGCCTTAGCATTACCACATTGCATTTTTGCTTAGGGACATTTAGCAGAGGGACATAAAGTGTTTGCCCTAAAGGCTGAAGTAATCCAAAACTGATTTTGGGACACTTAAAATACAGACAGTATTTGATTACATTACAAAAACCTCAGTATGTGCAGAGCTGATTTTGAGCAAGATTTTGACAGTCATCTTCCAGTCTTTTTGTGGAATGGGGGAAAGCTGCTGTTTGAATTTCACACTGAGAAATAGAGATACATTATCACTTAAATCCATCACTTGAACCCAATACTCAAAAAGTGCAGCCCTACAAAGAGAGAAATTGAAGGAGATGCTCTTAAGCCAGGCAGAAAACTCCCAAACATTTTGCATTTTCAAATCTGGTAACATAGCAGGAAAAAGCGAGATAGGAGAAGGAAGGAACATTCATCACAGTGTTGTGTCTTCTTCCAGTTCACCCACATGCAGAAACCACTTCTTACCCAGCTAATTGACCAAATGATTATAAGGCAAGGCAGTGAACAGAATTTTTTGGCCAGTGACAATCCAGTCACATGCCATACCCTGATGCAAGGGGAGAGGTCCCATAGCCAAAATCTGCATGCTGGAGTAGAGCAATTGGAAGGATAAACTGTATTCTTGCATTCATGGGAACCTAGCTAAAATCCCAGCTTGTGCTCTGTCTGTGGTTCACAGTACAGCTGTGATATATTCCACTTCAAGAAAAAGGCATGTATTTTCCCACATTTTCCCTGGTTATTTATTATCCAGGTGCCATTTGTATATTCTTTCCTCAGATGTTTAATACATTCCTTGCCAGTACAATATCTCTAGAATACAGACAGCTACTCATCTCCCAGTTCCTCGAAAACAAGACGAGCTCAGTGTACCAAAAGGTCAGGATGAACTCTAGAAAAACCACTCTAACAAATCAGATGTGCTTGAAGAGGATCTAGAGAAGAGGGTTAGCACAAAATTCAAACAGCATAGCAGACAAGAAATTTGGCTTCAAAAGTTCACACTTAATGCAATATTAGGAAGGCATCTAAAATCATAATTAGACACAAGTGACCAAGCGGTGAATCCACAGGAGTGGCTGAGGCTCATCTCTGCTGATGCTCAGGCTGCCTCCTTGGATAGCTCACTGTGGACTGAAGTGCCAGTGCTTTAGGCATCCAAATTCAAATATTTTTCCCTTACGCTCCTGCAATTGCACTCGTATGTAGGAGTAAAATGCACTTTTGTGTACTTGTTTATGCTTTTGAAGTACATGACTGAGCAGAAGGAAATCACTAGAATGATGCTGTATAAACACTGCTTCCGGCTCCAGTGCAAGAGCTGGGTTTCCCTCTCCTGCTGCATTATCTGAGCCCTTAGTTTTCCTCTCTCTGAAAACTGCCCTCCTGCTTTCACTGCCTCGAGTGTGGTATATTAAAAGTCTAGGATGCTTTCCTAGAACAGAGCAGTGACTAATCCAGCTCCAGGTCCAGTGGTGTGTGATCAGTCAGCTGAGAATTATTACCCGCTTAGTCTTTTCCTTCTCAGCCACTCTGAGGAAGAAGCAGGGCTTGCTGCAGCAGTCTGACCTCACTGGATGTCTCCAAGCCTGGTACATGATCACTGTGGTCACAACAGCCAGAGAACAGAGGAGCTCTGCCAAGCACTGGGAAATAACCAAATCCTAAACTTTTTTTTTCCTCTCCTCTCTTCTCCTCCTTTAGCAAACGGGCTGTATCAGAGCACCAGCTATTGCATGACAAGGGCAAGTCAATCCAAGACTTACGAAGAAGAATATTCCTCCAAAATCTAATCGAAGGTGTCAACACTGCAGAGATCCGCACGACGTCGGAGGTGTCGCCCAACCCCAAACCTGCCACCAACACCAAGAACTACCCCGTGCGGTTTGGCAGCGAAGATGAGGGCAGATACCTGACTCAGGAGACAAACAAAGCACAGACCTACAAGGAGCAGCCCCTGAAGGCGTCGGGGAAGAAAAAGAAAGCGAAGCCTGGGAAACGTAAGGAGCAAGAGAAGAAAAAGAGGAGAACCCGCTCGGCTTGGCTAAATTCTGGCACGTACGGAGACGCCGTGACTGAGAGCCCACTCTTGGACATCTCTGCTACTACACATAATCACACTTCAAGGTAATCCTGCTGTATTCTTTTGGGGAGCGTGCCATGTGTTTACTGAAGTTGTTATCCCTTGGTGGAGAGGCCAAGGCCTCGCTCAGACTGGGAGTAAAAGCAGATCTTTTGAGACTTGGCTTTTCAAGCACAGTCTCCAGGTGCTCTCTGCAGGTAAGTGCCCCTTCCACTTTGCACTGGAGACCTTCCTTTCCCATGAGACACAATACACGTAAACAACTTCTTTCCAAAATCTGCTTCCTGAAGATGAGTAGTAAGTGAAGGCATTTCTGCAAAAAGGAAGCACATCACAGCCACTAAAATTTCCTTTCCTGTTTAACCGTAGTGTATCCCACACTGTATCTTGGTCCCACACTTGGGCCTCAGCAGATTGAAAGCTTTGACTTTTATTTAAGGCTTTGCACCTATAAAATGGCAAAGTTTTCTTTCCTTCCTCTCAACACCTCCCCTTTCTGGCAACTTTCCTACCCTTGCTTTACAGTTTTTCATTTTACTGTTTAACCTTAGGGGAGAACACAGAAAAATTCTCTCTCAGTGATATCTGCAAAAAATGCAGACCAGCCTTTCACCATAAAATTTTCCCTACCATTAGGACTTTTTAATTCAGCTCCATCCTTTTGCCAGCTTGTGAAACAATTACATTGCTGCTTAAAAATGTTTAGCATCTCTTGGAGAGGGACCTGCCTCCCTCATGTATGACAGTGAAGGGTTTTTAGGGCAGGTGTCCCAAGTGATTCACCCCCTTGCAGTCCTCTCAGCTTGAGTGGAAATCTGCACACTTGCAGACAAAGCCAAAGATTCCACTCTTCAGCTCTCCTTGAATGTTTGCATTTCACCAGCAAAACCCCACCCTTTTTTCTCCTCCTCCCCTTCACCTTGGCAGAACAGAGACACAAGAGAAGTGCCACTTGCTTGCAGTAAATCCCTTGGAAAGAGACACCAGCTGTGGGATTTGCTAAAATCCAGCCTGGGGCTAAGCTTTACAGGCCACAGTTTGCAATGTGCTCCATCACCTCAGCTCGTGCTGGCATCTACAGGAGAGACCAACACCTGGGGCTGGGCACTCAGACATAGAGCAGGGTGTCCCAGACCATAAACCAGTGGGCATGGTAGGAGGGAAGTAGGAGACACTGGTTTGTCTCAGCACCTTAGGAAAGGCAAACTTCAGGATTCTGCTCAGGAGCTGACTGATGTTTCAACAGATGTCAAGGGACACCTGTCTTGAGCACAAAGAAATCCGGAATGTAGGGCAAAAAACATCCTAGGGAATTTCTTTTTCCTGCTGTGCTGTCCTTGGTGGCCATCTAATGGGATATGGAAAAGACCTACAGGTACAACCCTGTTGATTTTCCCAGTTCAGCCTTTCTGTTTGAAGTGTGTCTGGATGGCTGAAGGCTCTCAGCTTTACTGTGGGGTCCAACATCCAAAGTAGCATTTCTCACAGATTCCTAAAAAGAACCTATATTTTAGATAATTAATTTGAGTTTATTAAACAAGGAGAATCAGTTTAAAAAGGAAAAGGGAATTCCTCCTTCACAAGTACAGAGAACATGCTGGTTTAGCCTTAAAAAACTTCTAGTACATGAGTTTTCAGTTATCACAGTAGGTTGGCAAAAGATGTAAAGTTTAAGCATGATTTTCACTGTATCTGTGCTTCTTTTCTGCTGAACACCCTGGATTGAAATCTTCATGTCAATTCTCTCTGATCAATCTTGAAAACAAAATTTTGGGTTTAGGTCAGAAAAAAACTGGACAACAATAATATAATCTCTGGATCTTTTGACTTACTACCAGGAGTATTTCATGGAAGAAGCAAATCTTGCAAAACTTTGGTCCAAATCACAGTTTGCAAATTATCATCAGTACAGAGCCCACTGTCAAGATGTGGCTTAGCTTAAACTTTAAAATCAAGCCTAGAATCCAGGCTAAATTAAAAATGTCACCCTCTTAGAAGTAAGCCTGAGTAGTGCAGACACACACACAAACACAGCCATGCTGTATGAATTATGTGCCATTGTTATACCTGCTGGAATATGTCCTCAAATGTCTCTGAATGAACCCTAATATTGTTGCTAGCTAATTATTGAGGAGCTTCATGCTAGCATTTCCATTCCAGACTCTCCTAAAGTTATTTCTCGTGAACATTCCAGCTATATTCCCATTTCAATTCAATTAAGGTGCTCTTACTGAATTTCCTAAAAAAATTTTGAATGAGTAAACTCCCTAATGATAGATGTAGCCTCCCTTTCAATGTGCATGTTAAGAAAACCATTTTAAACTCTCCAGATCTGAGTTTTGCTGTGCCTCACACACACACTCTTTTGCCCCATGGGATGTTATCCCCAGCTCTGGTGATCAGTCCTGCAGCAGAGGGAATCCCACTCCACATCCCACCATCAGGGAGCCACTAAAAGAAATGTTCTGTTCACAGGGACAGAAAGGGAAAGAGCCCAACCCTTCAGCATTCCCTGAAGCACCTCTGAGCAACTTGATGTTGCAGCACAAGGAATACCCTGACAGGGTGGGAGCAGGCTCTGCTTTGTCCTCATGGGGAGAGAACTCACACCAGACTGCAGCATCCCTTAGAAAACTCCCAGATCTCAGGTGCAGCTGGTTGCTTCAGCTGGGCTGAACGCAACAGGAGCTGCAGGATAACAGGATGGGATGGTTGCTTTTTTCAAGCTCTCTGGCTCCCAGAGGGAAAGTTTCAGGATTGGAGCCTTTTCACTCAGCCAAGCACTTGAAGAGATGCCTCAAGGCTCTGCTCACTCCAAGCTCTGAGCAGCCTTTGCTCATACACACCACAGCCCCTTGCCAAGGGGTGCTGTCAGTGGGAAAAAGAGCCCAAATAAGCCCCATGGCAGTGTTTTATTCAGAACAGGGCACCACACCCCAGCAGTCAACACAGCTTTGCCACAGCATTAACAAGGACTTCCTTTTCCATATCTTCAAAACTGTTTTCCCTTTTCTCCAACTGCATATTTTTTTCTTTTCCAGCACTTGACATTTTTATCACAGGGTGATCCAATTCTTCTGCCTGTAGCACTCAGGAATCTTCTTGCATAAGGCTCTAAATAAAACAAAGCCCCTTTCCATTCCTCTGAGGGTACAGTGCCTCAGTGTGTGACAAACTGCAGGTCATCACACTTCTAGGGGAGTTACATTGAGAAAAACAGAACAGAGATCTTGAATAAGTGTCTAAAACTGTGACATGGTCAAACAGGCCCTGTTATTGCAAATTATTACTAGCAAGGCACACCTGTTATAGACTGTGGCATTTTTGCTATTGACTCTATGTCTACATATTTGAAACAAAAATTAATCAACTTTTCTCCTTTTTCCTGTTCTTTCTTTTCTTTGCAGGAGGCGCTGACATTTTCAGCAAGAGATATTTGGAAGACATATTGCAGTATTCTGTAATAGTGAACATATGGGAAGTATTAAAATATTTATTACCTGTAAATATTGTAAATGCTCAGAATAAAACCTTTTCCCCCATTGCTCTCTGAAACTGCACATTTGGTTATTGTGAATTTTCCTTTTTTTTCTTTTTTTTTTTTTTTTTTTTTTTGGCTAAGGCTAAGACAGTTATTGTCACATTTACCATAATTTATTTTGTTGACTGGTGTATTTATTTTGTGAACGTATCTTGGTGCTGCTGACTTTCTATATTTTTTGTAACATAATGCACTTTAGATATACATATTGAGTACATTGATAACTGACATAAAATGTTCCTGTTTTGTGGTTGATTTCAATGAATGCCTACATACAATTGTTCAAACTGATTTTCCTTTGTGCATGTATAATAGCAGTATTTTAAAATTTGTAAAGAATGTCTAATAAAATATAATCTAATTAAATAATGACTCAGAAGGGAAAATGTGTTCTTGAAGAATTTCAAGAGCAGGAAAATTTTTTTTTTTTTAAATTTACTACATTTGAAAATTGTTTTAAATGTAATGTGTTTACATTGGTCTCAACTCCCACATTTTCACATTAGCTTTTACTTAAAAATCACTCGGAGCGTATTTTTGTTCCAGTGATCTATTTCATGTTAGCTCAGTTGAACGACCTGGGGGTATTAAAAGGTCCCAGAGCAGATTCCCAACCTCCCCAGGAACCCCTGCACTCCAAACTGGGGGTGTGAGAAGCAGCCCCAGGGGAGGCATCACCTGCTCAGCTCCTGGGAGCTGCTCCAGGTCACCCCTCAGCCCAGCTCAGACCCAGGCTCTGGGCAGGGTCCTGGGCTCCCCACACCTCTGCCCAACACCCAAATGGCCACAACATGGGTAAAGCCTCAGCTCTTTGTGCTTTTTCCTGTCTGAATATACAAAAGGAAGAAAAAACTCCACCAGGGGACACATCACAAGGTGCTCTTCTTGCATTGCTGCAAGAAATTTTCCCCTCTCCCACCAAAAGATGCCTCACACTGCTCTGTGCCCAAAACCATCTGCATTAATCCTGATTCTGCCTTGTCTCCATAGATGAGACCTGCTAAGAGAGAGATCCCCTTCAGGATTTCATGTCCACTGATCAAAGAAAATAGGAGAAAAAAAATTATGGTCTATCACTTTTTCTTGTTTCTTATCCCTTTCATGTACAAATCACAGCAGCTGCTGTGGGGGCAACCCTGAATAAAGAGAATTGCTTCACAGAGATATCTGAACTTTGAAAGTCCAACTGAATTTCCTCTGCCCCACTCCTTTAACACCAGCAACATCAGAAAAATGCAAGCATGGAAAAATAAATTACAAATCCTGGGAATTTTAAGATAGTTCTTGTAATTGTTGCTCTGTTCTGTAGTTGCCAAACTTTTCTTTTTTATTCTTCTTTCCTTTTTTTTTAGTGCCATCTTTTTCCATTGCCAAAGTACAGCCATCATGTAATATAAACCAGATGTATTTCTGCTCCCTACCCCATCTTGCAGAAAACTACCTCCAAGAAAATACTAAAAGCAGGAAAACTTGAGAAAAAATTCACCCATCCTTCCCAACCTCTTTCTCTAAAGTGTGAAATTCAACGCTTCATTATGTCCAGTTAATTACAACAGCCACAGAGCACGTGCATGATGTTTCCTTTTCAGATGAAAAATATTATACATGATGAAGCATAGCACTAAGGAAAAAAGGCAGGGTTTCTGCACATTTTTGACTTGGCCTCCTTGCATATCCTGCCTATTTATAGTATCCAGCTAATGCTTGGATTTATACAACTGAAGTTAACTGCAATATATTCAGAAGACAATTTTGTATTTCAGGATTACCAGCATATCCCAGCTGGAACTAAAACTGAAGGCTCTGGTGGGCAGAGGCAATTTATCTTCATCAGAAAGGACGAGCCTTGGCAGCCAGGGTCCCAAAGAGCATAAACCAAACCAAAAAACCCAAGTGCTCAACCTTGGCTCCACAGAACTGGCCTCCTCATAAGAGGAAAACTGATTTTGAAATGTCACTGGTCTCTCTTGTATCCTTCCACTGTCCATTAAGGGTTTGTATTTTTTTCCTAGTTCCCTGTAGGTAAAATCTGCAGCTGTAGAGAGTTTGAGCAAAATTCCTGTTTTTCTGCTAGACTTTGCACAGGCCTTACAAAACCTGTCTGTGAATCCTGTGCTTCACAGACTCTGGTTTGAAAGTCAGTGCTGCAGACTCTGCAAGGTTTTTTTGAGCCCTCAGCTTTCCAGGAAAATAAATCCTGAAGATCCCCATTTCTGAGACAAACTAGAGCAGCTTTGGCTTACTTGGGGTGGGGGGTAAAATCTCCCAGAGATTTCAGTTTCTCAGACAGTTCAACCCTAATGGTTTAACCAGTCTCAAAGACCCCTGCAGGGCTCAGGACTCAAGAATCAGGATTTATCCTGATATTTCCTGACCCATGACACCAAGTGCTAGAGTAGAAAAGAAATGGTGCTCAAACTTCAATATTTCATCTTTTACTGTAGGACCTCTAAGAAGGCTGCACTCTTGCATTCATGTCCTTTCAGCTCTGTTTCTCTTGCTCTCCCTATTCCCAGCTAATCCCAGACCTCACCCTCAGCACCTTCCCTCACCAGTCTCTTGTCTCAGCAAGTCCTTTCTCCCCATCCTGCCTCACAGCCATCAATCTTGTGTTTCTCCAAGCCCTTCATCCCAGATTTTCCACTGGTGGGTTGTGCTCTCCCCTCAGCATCCTCTCCAGCTTCCTCCTGCTCTCTGCCCCCCTCCCAGCAGGAAGAGCAGCCAGAACAGAGTGGGGCTCCTCCACCACCCTATCCCAGTGCCTTTTCCCAAGCTCCTGGCTAAGCAGGAGCTGTGGGGGAAATCATCCTTTGCCTTCATTGTTTCTGAGCATCAGCCTGCTCAAATAGCAGGATCTGCACTCCTGGAGGGTGGTGGGATGTGCACAGAAAATCCCCTCATGCACTGGAGCTGGACCATAACAAAGGCTTTTGCTGATAAAGAAGATTCCATTAAATTAGTGTGATTTTTCAGAGGGCTACAACATGCCCAGATGTTCCTCAAGGTGATAAAAGAGCATTCACAATGCAGAGGATGCCCTCCCAAATTTCCATTTTTTCCTCTGTGTGCCACAGAGGTACTAGGACTTCTCAGAAGAAATTCCAAAAAATTTTTACTATGGACATTACAATTTGTTTTCCTTGGTTCACATTTATGGCACCACTACTTTGGGTGAAATCCTCTGAAAGGCAGTTGTCTTGGGTTGCAATACAGGATGTGGCCAGAAATGTGAATTCTGTCCCCATCTGCTGCAGCCAGGTGGGGCAGTGACCCTTTTCTCCTGGCACATATTATCTGCTAATGGGCCATTTTTAAACCAGCTGGGGCAATCATCTTTATCTTTCCACAGCCCATCCTCCCTCCAGGAAGATATCATCTGCTGCTGGGCCATTCAGTCCCACTGTGTGACTGATAAAATTCCATCATCCCACTGGGAGATGCTCCAGCCAGGGGAGCAGCCAAGCCTTTCCTACCTAGATAAAAACTGAGATTTTGGACAGCAAGATACCATCTTTCCACTGGATTCCAGAGGAAAGCTGGACCTTTCCACATCATCCCTGGACCTTCAGAGGAAAACTGCACCTTCTACAGGAGCACTGCTCCAGCTGAACCACATCTGCCACTGCAGGAGGATGCAGCCACCATTTAATGGGACTGCTGCCAACACCCTGACTGACTGACAGGTGTCAGGTTGTAGTCTGACTCTGTCAGTGCTTTGGGATTGTTCTTTGTAATACTGTATTTCTATTTTAATTTTCCTAGTAAAGAACTGTTATTCCTAATTCCCGTATCTTTGTCTTAATTTCAAATTTATAATTTCAAATTTATAATAATTTGGAGGGAGGGGGTTTACATTCTCCATTTCAAAGAGAAGCTCCTGCCTTTATTGGCAGATACCTGTCCTCCAAACCAGGACAGCTGTGTACAAGGTTTCAGCTGGAGAGGTCAAATACGAGTCAGAATTACAAAGAAATGAGGCCAGAGTGTCACACCAGGAGATGGTGGCCTCTCTCAGGAGTGCCCTGAGCAGCAGTCCTGCCTCCCAGATCCAACCAGCACAGTCAGAAACTTTGTTCCTGCCCAAGACCTCCGAGGGGAACGCAGGTTTGGCACCGCGCTGCTGCTCTGGTTTTACAGCAGTCACCGTGTTTACTACAGAACTTAAAAGTGGTTAGGAGACATCAAATGATGACAGCTCTTCCCAGCAGCTCCCTTGTGCTGGACCTCCATCACAGACCTTTCCAGGCTCCGTGCACTTGGCACGGGGAGCTCATCCAACAGTAGAGTTCCTCTCACAGAGTTTGTTTCGTGGTCCTTTGTAAACACAGACCTTCGAGACACCCAAAAAACAACCAGCCTGTCCTCTGGAAGGGCTCTATGCTCTCAAGGAAGGCATTTCAGGCACAGGAACTGCTTGGCTTGGTTTGGAGCATTCCCCACCCCAACCTGTGGACAGCACTCTCCACAGTGCAGTGATCATGCGTGTTCACTTATGAGTAAGTGCCCTTGATCTGCTGAGCCACCACAGAGAACTTGGCTTTCTTGCAGTAATTCAGAAAGTAGGGGAATGCTGGCTGTATTTAGTTACAGCCTTTGAGAGTTTGAAACATTTTGTTATTTGGTCATAATTTACTGCAGAGAAAAAGTGTTGTGATAGTTTCTGTGGAGCCTGAGGGGCTTTATTTATTTATTTACAGAAGAGATACTACTAGAGGAAGCACAAGCTACCTTTTAAGCACCACAACATACCTCCCAAAATAAAACGGGCAGCATCAGCGTCAGGAGCTGGGTCACATGAGCAACAAAGTCACTAAAAAGTACATTTTGTCCTCTACTGAAACCACCACCCATTTCTGCTAATAGATTCAGGAACAAAGCAGGGAAAGAGGCACATGAATTTATCCCAGATTTTAATGGGGAGAGCACTGGAACTCCTTGGCAAAGTCATTCCATTGCTTTATCCTAGTTTTTATTCAAAATGGAGTCAGATTTTCTCACTTTTCTGAAGGTTTGTGATCTGTGTGGAAAGCTTGGGGCAGAAATGCAAAGAATTGATGTGTAGCCTGCCCTCCTCCCTCTCACTGGATTGGCTGGTTGATTTTGGTGGTGGCAGTTTTGGTTTGGTTTGGTTTGGTTTGGTTTGGTTTGGTTTGGTTTGGTTGGGTTGGGTTTGGTTGGGTTTGGTTAGGTTTGTTTTTTTATTTTCTTGTTGTTGCTTATCCCAGTTTTCTAACCAGGCTATGAAGACAGTCATCAGGTAATAAGTGATAGGCTTCACATTCACCCAGATAAAGGTGACAATGCTTAAAGACTTTTTTCTCATGGCCCATCCATCCCCCAGGATGCCCCTCTGGACTTTGACTTCAGTGGAAGTTATGCACACAGCTTCCCACACAGTTCTCTGAATACACACCCCCCCGAGTCCACTTTTTTAATTGGTTTCCTGGATGGTGCTCCTCACAAATAATTTTTTCCTGCAGTTAGTGTTCACTAATTTGCTGTGGAAAATGTCTATGATCTAACCTCCTCCATGCCTTTCTTTCCAGATGTGTGAGTGATCCAAAAGAGTGGTTTGCAATGCATATGCCACAGACCATCCTTCTGCAAGAGCTGGATTCTGCTCTCTGACAGGGCAGGGGAGCATCCTCTGCACATTCATGGGCTCTCAGCTGTGCTAAAGCACAGCTTGGAATTCAGAGAGCATGTTTGAGGCCACCCTGCATATTGTGGACCAACTTCCCATAAGAAAAACTTCTGAAAATTTGAAGAGAGTTTTTTTCTTTTTTCCCTCCTGTGAAATTTAGAGGAAATTCCTACATATTCACTAGGGAAGTCCTTCCTTATGTATTGGAACCATCTTTCTTGCCAAGGCTGTGCATGTTAGAGGCAGGAGGGATTTGTGTGGATTACTGTAGTTAGAAATACATCTTACAAGACCTGGGTTACTCAAACAGAAAACTAGGGCACAACAAGAGGCAAAAAATACCACCTGGTCGCCTGAGTTTTCCTTTGTGTATCCATTTTACCTATTTTGTCACTGCACTGGAGGAGTGAAGATCCACTCTGATCCAGCTCAAGTTTTCACACTGTTAGACACTTTATCTGTTTTCATAAACTTGCTCTTGTCCTCTCTCACCCTTTATCAGCTGTGGAAACACACAAGCACTGGGTGCAGCCGAACTGTGACCCAAACAAGACCAAACCTTTTCCCAGTGGGAGGAAGAGTGTCTGTGTAACATTCTGCCAGAGGTTCAGGTCTGCCATCAGACCAGCCCCCAGTGTGAAATGGGAACTGCCCCGTGGCTCCTCTCACCCTGGCCAGGCAGCACAGGGGTGGTGGCTCATCCACTGAGAACTGGGGCTCTGGTGGCCAATTCCTCAGCCAGGCTTTTAGGCCAGTCTCCTTTTGGAATTCTGAGACAAAACAGGGAAGATTTAGGGCTTTGCTGTACCCACTTTAAAATGCCTACAGTTTCCAGTGCCAGCAGGCAGGAAGTGTCTGTAAATAGATTGTTTTCCTCTCTACCTTTTGCATCACTCCAGTTCCTGTTCCAATAACAACCAGGAGAGATTTACCAGGAAAGCACATAGGCTTAATAAATTTTTCATAAGATAAAATGGGTTTATCATGCTTTGGGGGATAAGGTTGGATCTTCTTATTGTGTAGCAACGACATTCCACTTGCACACACGAAATCACCAGAGGTGGAGGACAAGCCTCCTTGTAACTCCTCAAATATCCTGAGAAATGCACCTTGGTTTGGCAGGCTTGCTGCACAGCCTTGAGCAGTTTGAATCTAGTGTACCAATATGAATCCTACATCATTCCTTACCCATAAATAAGCAAGGATTGCATGATCTCCTGGACCAAAGAAGGGTTTCTCACATGCAAAAGTGTTCAGCCTTGAAAGCCTTAATCAGAGGGGCTGATCTGGTGTTTGTTGGATACAGAACCTGCCAGTCACTCACAGCAAAACCACAACACACAATCTCTACAGAGAAGAGGGGAGTAAGAAGGCAAGAGCAGGAGCAGAGCCACCTCCAGAGGCTGGGACTATGTGTGCTCATCTCCTGGGACAACCAGGACAGAGTTACTGACAGCCACGAGAAGGATACACAGCTCCAAGTGACTGCTAGGAGGAATTGGCATTGGTATACAAACTTGATGAAAGTCTGGGATTTCAGAGTGTGAAAGATTCAGAGAAGCTGTTCTTCAAAAGGCTCTTCTCAAGCAGCCTGGATGTTGTGCAATGGCTGCAGGAAGTTCCTTACAGGACAGAGTAGATTTGTTCATATCTGAAACATCAGATCATGAAATAAGATACAGAAAATGATATCCACATTAATGAAATGCAGCTGACATCCAGTGATTT
This sequence comes from Oenanthe melanoleuca, assembly GCF_029582105.1. Lineage (NCBI taxonomy): Eukaryota > Metazoa > Chordata > Aves > Passeriformes > Muscicapidae > Oenanthe > Oenanthe melanoleuca. The sequence continues at coordinate 10,075,766 of NC_079334.1, forward strand.
TGAATTTTATTTTTGTATTGTACTTACTCTTACATCAGGACTCCACAGGGCTAAGCAGATCCAGAACTCTCAGCTTTTCTCAGTTTTAGAGGCTCATTTTGGCACAAGTATGAAAACTTTAAATAAATACATCACAATCACTATGACTGCATTTGAGTTGCTCAGATAATGATAAGATGACATGGGGTAAATACTGGGAGTTAAGATCAGCTCTAGCAGCAGCTGATTCATCACTTAAATTTAATCCATTTAAGAGACGTTTTTATCAGACAAAGATCAACCCAGAGGGACCATTAATAGTTACACTTATAAAAAAAGCCAGCAGCCAGAGACCAAGAGAGACAGACGTAGCAGTCTTACGGTCAAAAATCACCAGTAAATTTAGAACACACTCACATGAACATTTTGCTGTGCGTGTTATTATTTAAACAGCATTGTAGTAAGAGCATATGCATGCATAATCAAAACCATGCCCAAGCATCTAATGAAAATACTGGGAACAAAAGAGCTCAGGAGAATGCCTGGCTCATCCTAGGTGATTTTAGCAGATGAAGTGGAAAGGGAGCACAATGGCAAGCTGCCTGAGAGAGCAGTGGTCTGATTTGTCAGAGCCTAGGTGGGATTACAGGGAACAATCCACAGCGGAACATACGGTGTCTGTTGGTACAGAGAAAGGAATGCTGCTCTGGGTGCACTATAAACACCCTGCAGAGCTTTTGTTGATGTTAGCAGGAGCTATCCCCGGGCTCAGCAGACAGCCCCGGGCACTGCTGGATGTGCTCACTGCACAGCTGCTGCCTCCTGAGCAGGGGGAGGCTCACAGAACCACAGCCACAGAAACAGAGTCGTAGAACCACAGCCACAGAAACAGAGTCACAGAAACAGCCACAGAAACAGTCACAGAACCACAGCCACAGAACCACAGTCACAGAAACAGCCACAGAATCACAGAGCCACAGAAACAGTCACAGAATCAGAGTCATAGAACCACAGCCACAGGACCACAGCCACAGAAACAGTCACAGAACCACAGCCACAGAACCACAGCCACAGAACCACAGTCACAGAACCACAGCCACAGAACCACAGCCACAGAACCACAGTCACAGAACCACAGTCACAGAACCACAGTCACAGAACCACAGCCACAGAAACAGTCACAGAATCAGTCACAGAAACAGAGTCACAGAATCACAGTCACAGAACCACAGCCACAGAATCAGTCACAGAAACAGTCACAGAAACAGTCACAGAATCACAGAATCACAGAATCACAGAACCACGGAGTCACAGAATCACGGAATTACAGAACCAAGGAATTACAGAACCAAAGAATTACAGAACCAAAGAATCACAGAAACAGTCACAGAACCACAGAATCCTACAATCACAGATTCATGGAGCCACAGAATCACAGAATCAGAGTCACAGAGCCACAGAATCCCAGATTCACGAATCACAGAACCACAGAGTCACAGAACCAAAGAATCACAGAAACAGTCACAGAACCACAGAACCCTAGAATCATCACAGAAACCAAGAACCAAAGAATCAGAGAAACAGTCACAGAACCACAGAATCCTAGAATCATCATAGGAACTGAGAACCACAGAATCACAGCACCACATATTCATGGAATCCCAGAATCCCAGAATCCCAGAACCACAGAATCTCTGAATTACAGAATCACTAGAGAATCACAGAATCCCAGATTCCCAGAATTACAGAATCATCAGAGAATCACAGAGTCACAGAATCAATCCCAGAATCACAGAAGCTTAGAGTCACAGAATTGACAGAATATCTGAGCTGGAAGGCTGGAGCCATAAGGATCATCTAGCCCAGCTCCTGGCCCTGCAGAGCTCCATCCCCCAGAGTCACACCCTGTTCCTGAGAGGGTTGTCCAAATGCTCCTTGAGCTTTGTCAGGCTTGGTGCTGTGACTATTTTCCTGGGGAAGCTCGTTTCAGGGCAGGCTCTTCATCCATCTCAAAAAAATATCAGTAGTTAGCCCAGAAACCAGATGTTGATTTCACATTGGGTTCTCAGGACTCATCCCTCTTTTCACCAATATTTATCCTTCTGCCACTAGACAGGGCTATCAAGAATGAGGAAGGTCACAGCAGATGAGACACATCAGCCATGTCGAAGCAGCACTGCACACTGCAGGCATTTCCAAGCTAGGAAACTTCCATGTGAATTTCTCCCAATACAGTAGACAATAAATTTGTTTGTGAGGATCTTACTTAAACACCCAGATTTCTGTATTTTTGATACTGTTGTGGGGCATGGACAGACAGGGCAAGGGTGGCTCTAGGGCAATATTCAAGGGCCCTTAGTCATGCAAACCTTCTTTTGGGTTCATTGGTAGTATTGCCTCCATAAAAAAATACCCCCAAGGACCCCTCCGAGTTTGAGAGCATTTGGAAATTTTTCAACAGAATTTCTCTTCCAAGTCTAAGGTGATCTGTCTTTTCTTTGCCTACAGAGGTGTCTCAGTCTCAGCCTCTGATGCCCTCCCCTTTCATCCCTGTCCTCCAGGGCTGTCCCACCAGCCCTCTGTAGAGTACAGATTTATAAGCTGTACATATAAGGTGAGCAGGCTTATAACTCCAGAGCTTCTGGCACAAGGTACAAAGTAAGAGCAACAAAAACACTGACATATGCAGCTGTTTCTTTAAATAAGGGAAGGCCAAGCAAGGTGACTGCTGCCAGCCAAGTCTGAATGTATAAAGAGAACCACTTCCAGAAAGAGGGCTCACAAAGTTCTTGAAAGTGGGACCACCTCAGAGATGAAGTTAGTCCCTTCCCCTCCCCCAGTCTTCCCTGACCTGCTTCAAACTTCAGCAAATCAGTTTTTCCAAGCCTCTCACCCCCTCCCTCCCCTTGAGCAGTCTGATTTTTCTATGTGAACATTTTGGCAGATCTGAGAACAGTTTTACTCATTCATTTAATAGTCACAAATAATGGTTCTGTTTCACCAGTTAATTATTTCACCAGTCTCACAGATGCATGCCTTTCCTTCATGTTCAGTGGGGAGGAATCCAGTGCCCACACAAGCAACAATAACAATCTGATTAAAAGACTGATGCTCTCTGATTTCTTCCCTTCAACACATTTTACTTTGTGGATGTTTTAAAGAAAAGCAAAGAAAAAAGGAAAAAAATCAGCCCAGTTTTTTAGAGGGACACAGCATGAAGGACATAAATGAAGAGAACCACTGGAGGTCACTGTGACAGAAAAGGAGAAGGAGTCAGATGAAAGCAGGACCTCCAATGCACCAGCCAGTCTGAGGTGGTGGTAGTGGCTGTGGGGCTGAAAGGGTGGGAGAAGAGACTGTATCTCCAGTCTGACTTGACTGGAATTTGGAGCCACTGGCTGCAGAAGCGAGGCAGGAGATGAGGCTTGTGTCCACATCCACAGCTTGACTTCTGACCAGGTTTTCCTCCAAAGAACATCAAACTTTTATCTCCTGTGAGTGTTTGCCATCTTCAGTCTAACTGTGAAGTGTCCTGCCTTGCTCAGGGTCTCCCAGCTCCGTGCCCTGCTGAGCAGGAACTTTTGCAAAAGACAAAGTCACGTTATATCTTACATATACAATACCAATCTGCCTCCAGAAACGCTGTTTTTGCCAGCACTGAGGGAACTTTCAGCTAAGACTTTGCCTCTTCCCCAGCTGGCAGAGAGGTCCCAGCACTGCACACAGCACATGGGACTGTTCCTAAAAGGAGAATCACACACTGGTTACAGCGCCGTCGGCTCTGCAGCCTGTTTCCAAGAACTGCAGAGCTTGAAATCCTCCTTCTCTTTATTAATGTGTGTGTAGGAGGGAGGGAAGGAAGCGCTGTGGGGGCAAGGGGGACAAGCAAGAAACATCACACCTTTCGAATGTAGGGGGTCATTTTCTGCTTCTTCCACCCTTCCCCCGGCCAGCTGCTAAATCCCGTGTTTCTCCAGCCATGCCTGCTGCCTCTGACAGAGGAATGCGCAGCAATCATCACCTGCAATGGCTGAAATCACTTGGCAGGACCCACAGGAGAAGAGGTTTGCAAGCTCATTTGGAATAAGAGCCCAAACACCTATACAAGTTTGCTTTTTTCTTCCCTTCTTTACCCTGCAGCTTCTTTCCCACCCCTCTCTCAGTTTTTGATGTGCCCTTAATCCACCCTGCTGCCCTCCACTAGTTTCTGGTGACTTCTTATTCAGCTCAGAATACCTTACAAAAGAAGAAGAAAAGTTAAATATCTGCTGTCAAATAAAAGAAAAATTAATCTGCAAATTCTGCATCTTGTGAGCAATGTCTCTTGAAGGGCAGCTTTCTTTTCTGCCTTGTTTTTTGGGTCTGTCTGCATGTATTTTTGACTAATAACTATGCATACATGCACATGCACGTACGAGTGTGTGTGGGAGTGAGAGCCAGGGAGCACATAAAGGGTATTTGGGGATTCTTTGGTTTTGGACTCTCACACACATTTGGGGAAGGCGAGTTATAAACATATAGGTAGGTCCAAGAATGAATACTTTAATATTTGCAGATCCTGATGGCTGCCAAGTGCTAGCATTTCAGGGATGCATATTCACATGCAGCTGGCGACACGCGTTGGAACGTTCCCAACGTTTTGCCAGTCGGGTTCCAGACTTGAAATATCTCAGCAGACCCACATGTGGATGTTAACACAAAGCAGGGAATGTTTCCCCTTACTCTACATACTCATTAACTAATCAGCAAGCAAAACAGTTTGCAGAGAATAGGAGGATGGAAATCAGCCCTTTGCTAGAAATCTTTCCCAAGGCCTCCAAGTCAACCTTCTACCTCCCCAACCTGGGGAAAGACACCAGAGCTTATTAAACTCAATAAAAACCAACCCACAGTCATCCCCCTTCGGGACACCTCACCTTCAGGATACTTTCTAGGCATTTGTGCTCAATGGTTCTTTGCAGCTGGGCTTTTTATTTGATTTCAGTTTCTTAGGGCCACCTCCCTGCTCCAACATTCCCCAGCTTGTTTACGGCCAGTCTCACCAGCGAGCCGGGTGCCAGTTTAATTTAATTTGTTTTTCCAGTGGCAGCAACAATCTGTGTGGAAAACATAAACAGAGGGAAGGAATCTGGAATCAGCAAATGGTGTGCACAGCTGCACACCATAATTTCTGCTAGTGAAAGTTTTAATTCCGGTCATCAGAAGAAGAGCAGAAGAGTTGGAGGCAAAGAAGAGGTGGAGTAGTGGAAGAAATATAGCAAGAGGAAATAGTAAAATCCAAGGCAGCTGGAGAATCTTGGAGTCATTATAATTAAGGCCCAACAGGTTACAATTTCTCCAAAAGAAGTCAAAGCCAGAAAGCAGCCAACAGGTCTTTAGGAGGAATTGCTCAAAGATGTGATTCTAAAATATACAGCTGTAGAAACAGGAAAATTTGTTCGTTTCTCTTGCAGATAAGAACATTTCACCAAGACACAAAATGAGGGCGAAAAGAAGTCATAAGAGAAAGAAAACTACATCAATTTAAAATAAAAAGTAAGTAAATAAATTATTAAAAGTTAAGAAGCATTGCTATTGGTACTGAAGCAACCAAAATTATATTTGAAGCTCTTTAATAAGAATACACCAAGTAAACGGCAAAGTTGAAAACCATGGCAAAAAGCAAATGCAAATATAGAAATGACAAGAAAACTCACCCAGCATGTGCCCCTGAAAGGCACCACACAGCAGCTATTATGGTTATAGCAGCAAGTGAATTGCTGAATTGCTGATATCTATGTCTTGAAGGAATTGGGAAGGGGAAGGGGAAGGGGAAGGGGAAGGGGAAGGGGAAGGGGAAGGGGAAGGGGAAGGGGAAGGGGAAGGGAAGGGGAAGGGGAAGGGGAAGGGGAAGGGGAAGGGGAAGGGGAAGGGGAAGGGGAAGGGGAAGGGAAGTTTCAGGGAAGGGAAGGGAAGTTTCAGGGAAGGGAAGGGAAGTTTCAGGGAAGTTTCAGGGAAGGGAAGTTTCAGGGAAGTTTCAGGGAAGTTTCAGGGAAGGGAAGTTTCAGGGAAGGGAAGTTTCAGGGAAGGGAAGTTTCAGGGAAGGGAAGTTTCAGGGAAGTTTCAGGGAAGTTTCAGGGAAGGGAAGGGAAGGGAAGGGAAGTTTCAGGGAAGGGAAGGGAAGTTTCAGGGAAGTTTCAGGGAAGTTTCAGGGAAGTTTCAGGGAAGTTTCAGGGAAGGGAAGGGAAGGGAAGGGAAGTTTCAGGGAAGGGAAGGGAAGTTTCAGGGAAGTTTCAGGGAAGTTTCAGGGAAGTTTCAGGGAAGGGAAGTTTCAGGGAAGGGAAGGGAAGGGAAGTTTCAGGGAAGGGAAGTTTCAGGGAAGGGAAGTTTCAGGGAAGTTTCAGGGAAGTTTCAGGGAAGGGAAGTTTCAGGGAAGTTTCAGGGAAGTTTCAGGGAAGTTTCAGGGAAGTTTCAGGGAAGTTTCAGGGAAGGGAAGGGAAGTTTCAGGGAAGGGAAGTTTCAGGGAAGGCTCCGGGAAGTTTCAGGGAAGGGAAGGGAAGAGAAGTTTCAGGGAAGGGAAGTTAGGGGAAGGGAAGTTTCAGGGAAGTTTCAGGGAAGTTTCAGGGAAGTTTCAGGGAAGTTTCAGGGAAGTTTCAGGGAAGTTTCAGGGAAGGGAAGGGAAGTTTCAGAGAACGGAAGTTTCAGGGAAGTTTCAGGGAAGTTTCAGGGAAGTTTCAGGGAGTTTCAGGGAAGTTTCAGGGAAGTTTCAGGGAAGGGAAGGGAAGTTTCAGGGAAGTTTCAGGGAAGTTTCAGGGAAGTTTCAGGGAAGTTTCAGGGAAGTTTCAGGGAAGTTTCAGGGAAGGGAAGGGAAGGGAAGGGAAGGGAAGGGAAGGGAAGGGAAGGGAAGGGAAGGGAAGGGAAGGGAAGGGAAGGGAAGGGAAGGGAAGGGAAGGGAAGGGAAGGGAAGGGAAGGGAAGGGAAGGGAAGGGAAGGGAAGGGAAGGGAAGGGAAGGGAAGGGAAGGGAAGGGAAGGGAAGGGAAGGGAAGGGAAGGGAAGGGAAGGGAAGGGAAGGGAAGGGAAGGGAAGGGAAGGGAAGGGAAGGGAAGGGAAGGGAAGGGAAGGGAAGGGAAGGGAAGGGAAGGGAAGGGAAGGGAAGGGAAGGGAAGGCCACCCTTCACACCTTCCAGAACAACACGTACTGGGAGATGATCCCTCTATGCCCTCACTCCCTTCCCAGAAAAGAGCTGCAATGCACATTATCGCCCTGATAATTTTTCTTGGGAGCCATTTAAGTTCTCAATGGCTGCTGATATCAGCATTAGGTGGTGGCATTAGTTCAGAGTGAGGTGATCCCTGTGTGAGCTCTCAAAACCTGTGATGGTTGAATTTGTTCATGAACTGACATCTATGTTGACAGCTCTCACAATTTTCTTTTGATCCACCATCACACATGCTTGAAAACACACAGCTGATTGAGGACTTCACACTTTTAACAGTGGCTGACACTCATATTAGTTTATTTGAAAGAAAGAGTGATAAAATATATAAATTCAAATTCTTGCATACCAGACATGCAAAAAGAACTCTTAAATACCAAATAAATGAAATAAATATAAAAGTTAAGACCTTTAAAGCAAAAAATATATTTTTATTATTATTATCCTATAATTTGAAAGAGCTATAGATGAACACAGATGAAACTCTCTCTGAATTTTAGCAAAGATTTCAAGGTATTGCTACTAAACTTTACTCATTTATTTGAAAACTGACTTGAACTTCTAGACTGTGGCTTGAACTTCTAGAAAGTGGCTGAAGGACCATAAACAAAAAGGCAATAAGAAAGACTGCATTTTTGTCACAGCTGTCATGTGAGTCATGGATTTTCATGTTCTTCCAAAGTATCCGTGACTTTTGATATTTAGGGACTTTGCATGTGGGCTGGTAAACGTGATGGTTAAAGAGCTGAACCAATTTCTCTGCAAACCTTGAGTTCTGCCAAGTTAAACCCTAGACTGCACGGGAGGCTAATAGAGAGCAGGAGCTCAGCAACAACACTGTGGTTACACAAAGGATCAGAGCAGTGAATTCTCACTGAGAGCTTTAATTCCTCCAGGGATAGAGAGATTTCTCTTTCCCCACAACATTTGCTGTTTGGTTGGATTTGCAAAGGCCAGCTCTGGCAAAACAATGACTGAAGCTAAATGACTTCTCACAGCAAAACAGAGCAAATTAATTACTTGAGGGAAGGAGGCAGGAGAAAAAGAAGGAAATAAAAGGGGGGGAAAACGTGTAATATATAACAAAAAAAACTCCCACAACACTTCTTCACCTGCATCCCTGCATCTGTCACAACTCTCTCATGACACTTCCTCAAAATTGTAACAGCAGTGAGTCAGACCAAAGATCTGTCTGGCTCAGGACCCTGTCTCCAAATCTGGCCAAAAGCAGATGCCCAGGGAAAATTATAAGCAAAAGATACAGTGATACTTCCTTGGAACACTCTTCCAACTTCCAGCAATTTGCAGTTTAGGGACTTTCTGGTTTTGTATTTAATAGCCTTAGTAGATTTTTCTGCCATGAATTTGCCCACACACTTTTTGAAGCTGTGTAATTTTTTCTTGGAGTTACTGTCACTGAAGATTAATCAGAGAATTCAGCACTAAACAATGATACTAAATAAATATTCAGAAAGCACAGGCAAATGTGCCAAAGGAATTGCCCTTGGTCCTGTGGTGAACATTCCTTATTAAAAAAAAACCAAAAAAGATGGGGAGAAAGAAGCATTTCTATTGCTCCATCAATTGCCTGGTCACATAACCAGGATGAAAAAGTGGTCAAGTGTCTCAGGATACACTCGAGCTAATTATACAGCAGAACTTCTATATATACAAAATATACCAACGAGAAATAAAGATAGGAAAATAGTATTTACAGTAATAAAGGCTGTTAATAGCTATGACAGCATGGAGAGGCATTTCAGACAGACAGATGATGGTTTCCTGAAAAAGCAATGATCAGGCTATTCATCCTTTTCCAACTGCACTTGTTCAAACAGAAGATCAGTTTTGCAAGGGGTCACTGAGTTTTCTTCAGCCAGGGCACCCAAGGCTAAGTCAATCCAGCCAGAAGTCCTGCTGTTCCTGCTTTTAAACAGAATAGCAGGAGCTGGAGACTTTTGAAAACTCCCACTCTGAAAAGTCTTACCACAATAGGTCATGAATTTGTCATCAGACTGGTTAGAGAGGCCTTGTATCTTCTTTGTCAAGCTCTCCCTTTCTGGCAGAAGTGTAGCCCTGTGCTCATGGATTATGTTCTCCACTAGCAAACAGAGCAGTCCTGCTGCCAAACCAGCTAGCAACAAAATAAAATGGCTCTTTTTATTTCTCCTCTCAAGCTGACATCTTCTATTCACAAACACAGGTAACAAGAAGTAGCAATCAAAAAGACCCAAACCAACAGGCTGCAGGAAAGACTTGTACCAAGATTGCAGAGAAATCTCTTGCATAAACTTTTAAACCAGACTGGTTAAACTGAGCAAATGAAAATTTTGCTTTGTAACCCAGTTCTTGAAAATGTCAGGGCAATTCCTTGTCCTTGATTTGCATGTACAGTCATAGATTCATTCATGCACAGAAAGGAATATTTGTCAGGGGAATTATTGCAGTGAGACAGCAGTATAAGGTAGTTTAAAGGCATTGAGTGTCCTGAAAAAGCCAACCTAAAACAAGCCCCTTATTCCATTTATCTACAGTCACTGTGGACACAATACAACTCAGAAATAATATTATGCATTGAGTCACACCATGAGGAAAGTCTTCATTAGGTTGTTCAGTTCAATATTCAAAGTCCTCTACAGATGGGGCCGTACATCTGCAGCTCCATTTTTCCTGTCCAGACTGCACTTCTCATACTGGGCCTTGGGAAGTCCTACTGCCTTGAAAATGATGTTTCCTGGGCTCCAGAGCTCCATGAGCCCAAGGCTGCAGCTGTGGTCCAGCTGGAGACCCATCATGGCATGGTTTTATCCGGCTTTGCCTGCCCCTACCGCTCAAAAATCATTAGTCAATGCAAAGAAATGTTGGGATGGGGTTTTTTATGCTGCTTCCTGAATATGTTATTTACCTTTTGATATCAACATCAGTTTTCTGTTCCCTATGCAAATAGCTAAGACTCACATAGAATCTTTAGTGCTGATGTGATAAATAAAAAACCTGCTCATTAATTTTCTGCTTTTAAGGCTATTTCCCATTAATGCTTTCTGGGTTTGTATGGTTGTATGGAGTTTTATTGAAAGTACCTATTTCCTATCTAACTTGCTACTGATTCTTTTTAGGTCAGTTTTTAGTTCTTATATCCTTGATCACACCTCTTGGAGAGGAAGAGGAGGAGTTTTCCATGATTCCTGAGTCAGCCCAAGAGCACAGGAGTCCAGGGGAATTCCGCAGTGCCATCTACTGCGAGGTTCCAGACCAGCTCAGATTGCAGCAGGGCTTTTCCACTGCATCTCACCTTCCCCACCAGTTCCTCTATTGCCTCTGTGCAGATCCCAGCACTATTTGTTCCCATGCCAGTTTCTCTGGCTCTCTTTTGTGCTGTGCTTGTGGTAACAGCACTGCACTCCTTATTTCCAGCCCTAATTTCACCATCTGTGTTATTATTTTTTTTTTTGTGGGTGTGGTAAAGCCGTGCTGGTTTCCGAGGTATGACTCTCTCTCCCCTTGCCAGATCTCTGGCATCATCTTCCCCTCGAGAAGACCTCGAGAAAATTCCCTTGGGAGCCTGCCCATGCCGAGAGATCGTTGGCCACAGGGCGAGGTGAAGCTTTCAAACCAAGCAAAGCACTGACATCCTCCCGCAGGGAGCTGAATGTGCTGCCTCTGCAGCTTGTGCTGCCCTTGGAGGCAGGACATGGGGACAGAGGGATCCACCATGCTCAGTCTGAGAGCAAAGGGCTGTGCCTGTGTTGACTGACCAGCTGAGCACAGCCCAATCCTTGGAAGGATCAAAGTAACAAAGGCTCACAGAGAGATGCTTTTTCCTTTGACACCCTGGGTTGCTCCATTAAGGTAAAATTTGGAAGCCCAGTGCCTGAGTGGCAGGTGAGGGGGTTTTTGGGTTAACACTGTGGTTTTCAGCCCTGATTTTCAGGCTTTCTGTTTTAGTGGAACTCCATCCCACAGTGAGGCACAGTGAGAAATGCTCATCAGTTACACCATCACCAGCTGACAATGTTTTGAGCAAAATCTTCTTCAGAGTCTCAACAAATTATTAGCTTTACTATTAAAAAATGAGTGTTTGATATAACAAGACACCACTAAGGCAATTATTCTGTCTTGCATGTTCCTGCTGGGTAAGCAGAAGGGAACTCCATCTTTGGCCATGGAGTGTGTAGCCAAAGAGACACAACCTAGAGCTTGCCTAGAATCCAAATAAACTGAATTAAACTGAACACTTTTCACTGCAGCTGCCAGCAACTGGAGTCTACAAATCCCCATAGAATAACAAAAAGGAAAAGCAATGAAATGGAATGGGGAAAATATTAGGCTGCTAATCACAATATTCCTCCAAGCCAAAGTAAGGCATGTTTATTCCCCAGACTGGTTCTCACCTCAAATTTGATTGATTGCTGTAGTGTCCTGACCAGATTAGAGAGCTAATAATGAATTATGGATAATATGCAAATACAGAAAAGAGAATGAAGTATGGTTATCTGTCTATATGGTTCTTACAATCACAGGCTTTTTTTGTACACTGGTCATATACAAATGTTTGAACATTAGTGCATGCTCGACAACTCCAGGCAAGATGATTTCCTTCTTTACTAAAAATAGATCTGCAGCCTGCTAAGCACTAGCACAGTCATTAAGGAGTTATGTGTACTCTCTGATCAGAAAATAGTTCTACCTTGCCATGCCAAAACGACATCGATATTTCTAAAATTAGCCAGGGGAGGTCAGTAATCTTTTAATAGCCCTGTTAAAAATTGGCAACCTAATTAAGCTATGAATTGCAAAAGGCTTGTCAAGTTGGAACTACTTGCTCAAGGACCAAGAGATATATAAGGAGAGGTTCCTCACCAAGTCTCAATTCCTTTCTGTGTAAGTAATGCCCAGGAATCCTGAGTGAGGGCTGATCCCAGCTACGTAAGTGTCTTGGGAGCTGGTTAGCTGGTTAATAGGTGATCTAAGGAAAGAGTAATTGTAAGTGTGGTTTTATTTTATTTTGGTGTGTCTGTTTTGTTAATCTTGGAGGAAGAAGCAATTCAGTCATTACTCTCACTCGGTTTGGTGATTGATCTTTTTTTTGTTCCGTGGAAAGGGCAGCTGGCAAACCACTGAGGAATTTCAGCAGGATTAGAGTATTCCTCAAAGGGGAACTGGACCATGGCTGTAATGACCAGCATTTCCAAGGAATACTCGAGGTCACCCAGCTGGTTCCTTGCTGGCCAGCCTGGCAGTGCTCCCTTCAGGAATTGCTGTGGCAGTGGGGCATCACCAGCTTCTCCTCACAGCAGAACAGCAATCCCAGCACCTGAGCCTTGATGGTCACTCAGCTTCCAGCACACACAGAGGAAACTGGACAGTTTACCACAGCCCTAAAATGGGCTTTAAGGCATTTTTTAAAACATTAAATTACAGCTTCCCACCCCTAAACAAAGGATCCCCTCGGCGGTTCACCCCTGTAATTCACTCTAAATAACCAGAAAGGCCACACAAGCTCCATCCTCTGCAGAGCTGTTCAACTATTCCTTGGGTTGGGGGCTATTTTCCCATGAAGAAATGACCCCTTGGGCATTATAGCATATTCTCAGTTCATATTTACCTGATCTATTAGAGGCAAAAGCAGTTCTGACAAGAGCAGTAATTACAAGAATGTAATGTTCATTTCTACAGAAGGCACGGTGTCTGCATGCCTGGGAAGGGCCCAAGATGCTTACAGCATTTCTATTTTCCATGCTGTGGTGAATTTGGAACCTCTACACAGCTTAAGACAGAATAAATTTCACTCCAGCACAAATCTCTTGATCATTTCTCCTTCAAATGTGGGAAAACAACACTGAGAATGTGGAAAGTGTAGAGCACATCATAAATCCATGGACACAGGAACTCAGAAAGCTGCATAAGGCACATAAGGTCTGCTATAAAGGAAGCACTGTGCTTTCATATTATTTTCTGTTTAAAATCTACATGTGTGGTTTGGGACAAAGGTCTTTTAGTGTGGAAGAAAGAAGGTTCAGTGTTTTTCTTCCTTTTTTTTTTCCCCTGAAGAGAGTTAAGTCTCTGGAGAGACAGTGGAGAGATGTGCTCCAATCTCTAGCACACACTGCTGTAGGAAAGGTGGAATTTTTGAAACCACAGAAAGAATTCTGGGGAGACCCCAGCACCCAGGATATAATTCATGAGTGAATAACCAACAGGTGTTTAAACAAAGATGCAGGTTTGCATGCTGGCTGTCGTTTGCTGGAGTTTCACTACAGATTTCTGACTCTGGAATTGGGATGCCTTGAAGAAATCTTCCTCCACCACCTAATCCCATGTGAAAGCATACCTGATCTTTCTCTTCCCAGGAAGGCAGAGTGTAGCTGCTTCTCCTGGCACAGAAACGTGACACCTGCATGCTCAAGGAAGCATATCCCTGAAACCAAAGAGGAGTTTCTGTAACCCCAGATTTCTTGGGACATCTGACTCTGTGTTTCACAGAGCCTGGGAAATCTGCAGGTTCCTATATTCGTATTTTCCACATGCACACCCTTTTCCTTGACCCAGATGAAATGCAGAATTAAAATCCCCAAAGGACTTTCGGTACAAATAATCCAGACAATCTAAAAACAAATTGCAGATTAGTCATCTATTTAATGAAAGAAGTCAAAGCACCAGCATCAGCTGTCACAATAAATGCCATCAACTCTATTTTTGCCCACATCTGCTCTATACTGGGGAGAGAAGTAGAAGTTGAATTTTGTGATTCATGTTCACAGTGGGAGCAGAGCTCAGGTGGGGCTCATCTCCCCTCACTTTCAATCTTTACAGAGTAGATTTCATTCTAGACCTGAATGAGCTGCTCTGGGTCCCTTGATAAAGAGTTTTCACATGGGATAAAGCTCAAGGTTTGCCCCCCATTCCCACCAGTCAAGAGAATTCCACTCAGAGGCTGAGCACAACCATGGATCAACCACCAGTGGGGAGAAGGTGTCATGCATTAGGAGAACATTAAACTAACAGGTATCTAGAACCTTTCCTGGAAACATCCATCAGGATATATTCTCACCTGCCCTGTGGAGCTGCCCAAGGGGTATCAGGAGGGCAGCCTCAAACAGAAATGGGTGACTGGACTGGGACATCTGAGAGAACCCAGACCTCCACCAGGACTAAACAGCCTCAGGCTGGTTCAGGAGCAATCTGGCCTGACTTCTTTGAAAAAAATCATAAGCTTTGTATTACCTGTGGCATCCTAAAATGTCTTTTTTTTTTTTTTTTTTTTTTTTTCATAATTGAGCCTAGTTTTAATTATATTAAATTTGCCTCCATTTCTTATATAAATGCAATATTTTTGCTCATTATAAGAAGGATTTTAAAAAACTACAAGCCAAACAAGAAAGAATTTTAATCTAAATATATCTTTACAGTTTGCAGTATGCATGCTATTTTGTAAATATTTGTTAAACTGTGCACTGGAAAGGAAAAGTAACACAATATTTTCCTCAAGAATGGCTTGCTTAGGTGCAGTGAGTTTCAAAAGTTATTGTTGCCCTAGAAAAGAATGATTTTGCTTGTGGCACAAACAGATGGAAATACCAGAATGCAACTAGAACTGCAACTATGTGAGTGATTAATGAAATTCATGGCCATCACAAAGACTATTTCAGTGTTCTTCCTGCAGATTCTCCACAGCCCTGCAAATTGCAGAGCAGTGAGGTAGCTTGTGTGGAACTTCTGCTGCTGCTGCTGTGGGAGAACAATTGCTCCTCTCTGCCCCACAAGTGCTGGGTTTTGCAAACTGGGGGGCAGTGAAAAGCCAGGCTCCCTGAGGTTTGTCTGTGCCGTCTTTCTGCCTGAACATTTATGATTCAGAGTCACAGACACCCAGCAACACCTCCTGTTGTAAGATGCAAAGTCCTCAGAGGGGTCAGTGAGAAGGGATTAGATAAACAAATATTTGATAATACCTGTGGCAGTCATTGTCCTGCCCAGTTCCAGGAACCCAGCTCCCCTGGGAGCCTCCTGCAGGTGCTGCTGGAGTAATTATGCCTCCTTTGTGCCAGCCCAGGAGAGTCCTGTCACTGCTGTCCACAACAGAATTCCAGGGACACAGCCCAGCTTGGCTCAGTTCCTACAGCTGGACCCTCCTAAATAATGTCATTTGCCTTCTCAGCAAAGAGGGGAATAAAAGCTGCTGCACAGCTGCAAGGTGCCAATTTTCTGTTGGTCTACAAGGATCTGGCAGTTCAGATCCTTGCTCTTTCCTCCCTGTTTCAGTGGGTTTGTGGCAGAGAGTGATCCATGAATGCAAGACCTCACTCCAAATTTTTACACTTCCTTGG
This sequence comes from Oenanthe melanoleuca, assembly GCF_029582105.1. NCBI lineage: Eukaryota > Metazoa > Chordata > Aves > Passeriformes > Muscicapidae > Oenanthe > Oenanthe melanoleuca. Next base: position 10,091,266 of record NC_079334.1, read on the forward strand.
ATTCTGGGAAAAAAACCCACAACACAGCATTGGTGCAAACACCAGGATAAATTTATTTATTAATCTGTGCTGATATTGGATTGGAAAGCACTTGTGGATAGCTTATGAATCACCACTAAGTTGATGATGTTACTCAATTAGAGGCAAAAAGCTCCAGCCACAAAGCAGGAAGAAAGCAGAAGGTGTGCTTGGGCTACCACCCTCTGTAACCTCTGTGCCTGCACACCTACACAAGCACAGTGCCTTCTGTAACAGGGCATCCTCAGTCCTGCTGAAACCAGCACAGGAATCTGTGTCAAACCAAGGCCATGGTCTCTCACCCTGCAGGATATTCTAAATGCCAATGCAGGCTTTTGTTGCATTGTGTGTAAAGAAGGAAACAAACAGATGCTCAGTTTAAAATCCTGCCTTAAAACCCCTGGCAGCTTCTAGCAGGCACCACAAACCTGTGCTAGCACTGCAAGCTGCAGGAGACAGGGGGCTGTATTGAAAATTTTTGTTCTACCATACCATGTAATAAACAGCTCTTTAAAAAACCTCTTTTGGTTACTGGCAGTGTAGGTAGGAGAGCTAACCTCCCACCTACTGGAACTCTCTCAAATCCATGGAAAGAATATCAGTGATTTTACTTTGGAGCTGGCTTTAAAATTGTGCATATCTGACATAAAATCAAGAAGCTGCCTTAAAACAAGGGTACATATCTTGTCAAACTTTTCCAAATAGAGGTGGATCATTCATCATTGAAATCATGCCCATCAAATATCTGAATTTATTTGTTCCTGTAATGAACTTTGTAATTCCTAGAATCCACAATTAACCCCTAATGGGAAATTTTCTGTATTTCCTACAAATTCTTAAAAGTGAATATATATTTTCCTAAAACTGTTACCATGTTATCAGCCTCCGTGGTTTTCCAAGAAATCTTTGGGATCCTGTGTGGAAAAGTGTGTCTTACATATGGAAACATGCACTGGGCTTGGAAACTTCCATGGCTTGGAAAATTTGCAGCACTGAAGGATTTATTCTATCATCCATAGAAACATTAGATCCTTCTGAGAATCTTTCATGGATGTAGGCTCTTGGGGTCTATAAAGAGAGAGAATTTTCAGCTCAAACAAGTGCTCAGCATTAAAACCTCCACCTTGAAAGGACAGAGTGAGGTTTAATAGGCATTTCAGTGCCAGGACATGTCAGTCAAATTATTATTGGCTCTAGCTGCACTCTCACAAGCTGTTACATTCTTTACCTGCAGCGGAGTGGCGCTCGAAAAGGTGCAAAATTCTTCTTTGCTTTTGAAAACACCAATGAAAGTGAAAGGGAAAAAAACCCAAACCCGCACACCAAAACCAAACCAACAACCCAAACCCCCCAGTCCAATTCACACAGCTGAAAACCTCTGATCTTCCTATAACAAGGGTAGACCCACAAACTTCAGTAGGAAGGGTCCTTTGAGAGGTAGAAGCAAGTCCACAAAGCCCAGAGGTTTATTAATTAATGTGAAATCCATGAAAGCAGCTGATTCCTGACACAAATGGCCCTGAATTCTGGCCACATTTCCCTGTTACCACACATGGATGTTTGTGCATGCACAGACAGTGTTACATAACATTGCACAAATCACAGTCGTGATCTCAGGCTTGCTCTCAGCCCAGATCCAACCCATGGAATCAGAACTGTGCAAGTAAAATCAGCCTCACTGAAGTGTTATATGGTTCATAAATTCCCAGGATGGGCATTTTTCTTTAGAGAAAATGAATCACATTTTACAGAAGGGTGAAGAGGAAAGAAAGAGAGGGAAGGGGAAAACAGGATTATTATTTTTAGATCACAATGTTTTGAAATGTGATCTGCTCTTTAGTCTAAGATTTCCTAACTGCCCTGTCTCCCTTTTTTTTTTTTTTTCATTCCTTTTTCTTTTTGTGAGGAAAGGGTTGAGACAGGAGAGAAAATCATATATACACAAAACAGCTTTGTCTATAAACTCTAAAATGTGTTTGGCCTTGCAGGAAAGAAGTCCTATATGAATTTGGGGAGTGGAAGCCAGGGGATGTTTTGTGGGGAATCACACTGCTCTGTAATTAGAGATCTTGTATATGTATAAACAAACTCTGCTGTAAGATCAGCAGAGAAAAGACTTGCTCACTTGTCTGATGGCCAAGGAAAATTAAACCAGAGCAGGCTATAAATAGAATGAAGAAGAAAACGGAGGGGGGAAAAAAAGCTCCAGTGGCTGAGAGAAAAGGCTCCTCCTGGCAAAGGGGTTAAAGCTCTGCTTACAAACTTTGTCAGACCTGGATAAACTTCTTTTTCTTTGGACTTCATGAGAGAGATCATGACACACACTTTTCCTGTGGAACTTTTTGAACATCCTTAGATGTGCAGCAGATGAGTGTCAAAGTTCATTTCAAGGCGAGGCTGCAAGTGCATTTCAGATAAAATGAGACAACCATGGCTAGAAATTCCACAAACTGAAACTGCCAGACATTCCTTGCCTGTGTCCCTTTTGCAGGTCAGTGGAGCACAGCCTGTTACAGTTCCCAACCTTGCCCAGCTCTCCCCATCCCGTGCTGGTCCATGCTCGCTGAGGTGGTCCCTGAGGGGAGATCTGCCACCTGAGAACTTCCAGACACAGCTACATCATCTGCTCACAGCCTCCCACCGTGGGGCTGGAGCCAGTGGCAGGAAGCACCTGTAAGAGTTTTACATCATCCACCAGGGACAGCACCTCCCAGCCTGCAGACTGCTCATCTGGCCAGGGCAGCCAGGACCGACCCCCTCCTCCTCAGGTAGCCAGAGCCCCGGGGCAGAGCGGGATGAAGGCATTTCCTCTCTGCCATAAAACGCATCATTTACCATCACAACCTTTTTCTCCTTGGGGAAGGGCTGGCCTTGGATATTTGCTCCTCTCACCCTTCCTCCTCCTCTCCCTCCCTTTTCCCACCGCCCCCGCACATGTCAAGCCCCAGGAGGTTTCACGGGAAGGAAGAAGGAGGTTGTTCATTGTCTGAGAAGGGTTTATAAGCTGCCCTTCTGGCACAGAGCTGGAATCAGGACATTGCTCAGCTACATGCCTGAACTAGAGCAACAGGCACAAGTGGATGCCATTGGCGGCTCTCAGGGAGTGAATTAACCAGCACATCACCCCAGCTGCAGCTCTCTCTGCCTTCCTCTGTGCCTTTGACTTTGCCAGGCAACATCCTCACAGCCACAGCACCTTGGATTATTCCATGTTTACTGCATAACACAGCAGCCCTTGGAGACAGGGCTGGAGACAGCTGGAGACAAGGCTACCCACATGTCTGGGGTCCATCCAGGAACTCAAGGCAGCTGGTCAAGGCAGGAGACAGACTCAAAGACAAGAACATTGCAGCTCAGACCAGAGACAGGATCACACACAGGGCTGGAGCACAGGCTGGGAATCCAGTCAGCAGCTCAGGACAGCAGAGACAAGCAGAGACAAGCAAGGCCTCTCAGGCACCCTGGGAGCCCAAGACTGAGCTCAGTGGAGCTCAAGGACACACTGATGGGCAGGGGCTCCGAGGATGGAAGCCCTTATCCTTTTCAGGAATAAAGCTGTGAATGGAGTACAGGAATAAAGGAAGCATTTGGACAGGGTTCCTCATCCCTTTATCCCCATTTTTAGCATCAGCATATCTAACACCTTGACCAGCTCCTTGAAGCCAACTGGGGGAAAAGCATCAGTCTCTTTTGTTTGGGTTCAGCCAGACTGCTTAGCAACACTGTGATCACATTGACCATTCAAAGCAGCCAGAATGTTCTCCCCTTGTTTAATCTCTGGGAGATAAGAGCACCAGATGCTCCTGCAAGCCTATCTGAAGGCACTGTATGTCTTCCTGAGGAGAGCCACCCTTTGCCTTGGTTTCAAGCGTGGCACCCTTACCAACAGCACTGTCTCTGCTCTCCTGCAGCCTAAACACAGTTTTGCAGTCTAAATCCAAAGTTTCACTTCAATACAACCAGGACCTTAAGGTTTTAATCTTAATCTACAAGTCTGAGAACAAAAACTCTAAGTGGTGCCATTTTGAGTCAGAACCACCCTTGCTGTAAAGTCTTCCATTTTATAAACCCCAGTCCTTGAGGGCAAACAGCTAATTGTTTAATGGTGTTGTGCAAAAACTCTAGAGGTGAAAAATCCCCAAAACACCTGCTGCTGTAGTTAATGCCTGTGCATTTACTTCTAGCCATAACATGCATACATATAATCTGTCTGTGAAGAGACAGTTTGGAAAGTTTTAAAAAGGCAGGAATGTTCAAACCATTTTCTTCTAGCTTCTCTTTACCAGAAAGACAAGAGAGAGAATGTGCAGACAAGTGTGATCTCATAACAAATGGCAAGAGAGTTTAATTCCTTTTAAGAAGACATATATGCATAATGGAGGGCTTCTATCTTGCATGGAAAAGTGGCTGTGCAGTAATGATAATAAATCACATCCCAGCCTTGACAATTTTCTGAGAACATGATTTATTTTAAGACAGCCTTCCTCCCATGGGGGCTGTGGAATCCCTCAGCAGCAGAGGGATCAGACCCAGTGCTCCACTGCAGGTTTTATTGACCCTGGGGTTTGCTGTCCTCCCCTCAGGCACCAACTCACTCAGGTGTCCCACACCCTGGGAAAGCATCCCACAGATGGCCCTGAGCAGCAGGCAGGAGCAGAGACGAGTTCTTTCACAAGCTGAGATGGCAGTTTGTGCCCAGGAGCAAAAGAACTGATAAACCTCATAATACTTTAACCTCACAAGTTAACTACAGGTATTATTCCCATTCAAGTGCTTAATCCTACCCTGGCTCTCAAACTGTTTGTCTCCATGTCCCACAGCAAAAAATTCCACTGGTTGATTAGATGCCACTTTAAAGTTTACTGCCTTTTAAGTGCTTTAAGCACATTTCCTTCATTTTACCATGTTGGTCCAGCACAAAGGGATAAATGGAAGTGTCCAGTTAATAACTCCCCAATCAGCTCACATCCTGGTGGGATAAGAGCTGGCCAGATAGCCAAGACTCCTAAAGGCAAGGATGCTCCTAAACTGAGGAGGTAAGAGTTGGGGCTCCAAGCATCCTGGGTGGATGTTAGAAATGACAAGGAATGTGTGGCCAGCTTTTCTGAAGTGGCATGTCTTTGTTCCCACATAAGTTTTATTACCTAGCTGAGTGAGAGTGATCTGTTGGAAGAATCCTCTTAAATTAACACCAGAAATCTTGAAGTTTATTGTGTCTATCAAAATCAATGTATTTTTCTCTCAGAGGCAAAATAATAACCCTTCTTTGCTCAGGTTGGGATATTCACCTCACATGTGTCTGCAGAAAAACACAAACACCCATAGCTTGCCTTTTGACCATACATTTAATTTCAAAGTTATCAGCTCCATAAAACCACAGTTCTTAATGGTGACATCTTAACTTAGCATAACCTTGATTCTCAAAATTGCTTCTAAATTTTGAATGGAACCTTTCTGTGAAGTCCAGTTTCAGTGATTTGACACTCACCTGGACCCCTTGTTTAATTGAAAAAATATTTATTGAGATAAATGGAACTATTCTGTAATGACAGAAAGACTAAGATACAGATCTGCCAATAGACTCACAGCCAGTCTTCATCAAAATAAGCTGTAGGTAAGACTCAGGAGAGCAGCACAAAGAAATCCAGTGGAGTGTTAGAACTAGACAAACACATATATTTAAAAACCAGGAATATTCAGTATCTGAGGGGACCATGAAACAGATTAAAATTACTGTGTTTTAAATCTCAGTAGAATTTTTTCTTTGTGCAAAAATAATTAACATGGAAATCCTCTTGCATTGTATCAGAGATTAGACTGCCTGGGAAGGAGGAAACCCATGGACCACAATGATGAGAGACAGGAGAGGCTGACCAAACAACCTCAGGGTGGATGATAGCCTACTGATGGGGGCTGTCAGCTGGGGTATAAAAACTGGATTTAAACCTCTGCTGAGCCATTCTCTGCCATCCACACAAGTGCCCTGAGCAGACAGCTCTCAGCTCTCCCAAGGTGTCTTTGCACAAGGGTGTGGAGATACTTTACAAGGCCTTTCAGTCTTCATTGGCCTTGCCACGACACAAGAACGTTGCTTGAACCTCAAACACTTCTGTGGGATGAAGCACTCATCTTTCTGCTGTTGAAAGCTGTGGACTTTTCGAGCTCAGCCTCCTGCAAACTTTGACACGAGGAACTGGCTGTGTTAGATCTGCAGAGGATTCTGCTATGCAAACGGGCACTGAAGTACTCAAACCATCAAAGCAATGCTTGCTATTCAACAATGAGCTGCCATTTGTTGCCAGAGAAACACTGTGTTGAATGAAATGCATTTAGGAAAACATTATTACAAAGGGAAAATATGAGTAATCAACCTAAAGTAATGAGCCATGGAAGCTTGTTTTATGAAATGTCTTCCGGACTGTCTCAAAACATCAGACATGCTGACAGAGATACCAGAGAGGTTTTCTGCTGTTTCTTGGAGAGGTGGTTTCAATCCTAGATTCATCATCCCAAAACTACCCCAGCTTGGTCTACCTGTCAAGTTGAGTTTTTAATTGGAGGAGACTGAAAGTCTGAAGGTCCTGAGAGAATCTGAAAGAACTTCCTTCCAACCTCATGGTCATGCCTTTTTTTGGTGTTTTTGTGTGTGTGTGTCTATATATGAATGTTCTTCTCTAGTTCTATATTTCTTCCTCCCCCTTCCTTGAAGATATCAAATCATGCTCCCTGCACCAGACAAAGAAACTCTTATATGAGCAGAGAAGGAAAATTACAGTCCAGGAACTTAAGCTGAGCTTTCCAGAATCATCTCCTATCTTGAAGCCACTTGTTTTATTAAATCCATAGACTTGGAATGCAGCATAGCCTGACTTATCATGAACCAGAAATGCAGTTTGCACATAAGCAGCTTTCTTTTATTCTGCATGCAATATTGCAAAGTTATTTGCCACATCCCTGGAAGTGACCAAGGCCAGGCTGGATGGGGCTTGGAGTAACCTGGTCCAGTGGAAGGTGTCCCTGTCCATGGCAGGGGGGTGGAACTAAATGATCTTTAAGGTCCTTTCCAATTCAAACCATTCCATGATAACACAACTCAATATATTCTATATTTTCTATATATCCTGTAGGCTAGTACAAATGTAAGACTTTCTCCAGCAGGAGCAAGAAGACAACAAAAAAGGAGCTGTGCCTTATTAAATCATGGGGTTTTGTTTTTGTTTTTTTTTTTTCTTCCCTCAGGTGCTCCTGGAGTAGTTACACAATTTTGGCTTTGCTTAAGTTGAGAAAATTTACTGGGAATCACACAGACACACAGTGTGGGGCTCATGAGCCTGCTGGGTGATTTTAATAACCCACAAATATTTGAGGAGGAAAAAAATTTGCCTCCTTACAAATGGAATTATGGCATTATATAAGCAAGTCTGGTCATATCAGCATCGTGTACAGATCAGCCTACAGTGTGACTTTGGCCATTACATGGAATAAATAAGTGTATTGGTGTATTCTGTGCAGATAAGCAATATCTGCAATAGCAACATCAAGAGTCAAGATACATGGAGCCTTGAACCCATTGCATTTGTCTTTTTGTTTTCAAGGGTACAGGATTACTTGCAAGTTTAACAAAGTACATTTTCAAGTAAATCGTGGGGCCAAAGAGAAATCATAAGTGGGTATGAAATCCCATCTGGGCTGATTTCTTGATCAGCCAGCCAACAGACAGGGAAGGTGGAACAAAACAAACTTAATTCTCTTACCCTTTGTGTCTTAATTAGCTGTTAAAACACAGACTTGAAAACACTCAAGAAATAACAAAAATACTGACTCATACCAAACCTTTTTCTTTCCTTTCCATTTTATTTTTTTTCCCATCGTGTTTCAAGCCACCTTAGCTAATTTAGGTGTCAACCTACCTTGTAGAAATGCTGTCAACTTTATGACATTGTTTCCATTAGGGTGTGCACTTTTCCATTTTGATGTCTCTCCTTAATAAGAAGTTCCATCAGAATTAAAACACTTAAGGGTAGGATTATGTCTAAGTATATCCATTACTTTTGCTCAAGGAAAATAAACTGCTGCTGCCACTTGATAGGTACTTCATCTGTTACAACAGGATTTCTTTTTTTTTTTTTTTTTACTGTAATTCTGCCTTTTTCTGACTGATGCATATTCTCCTATGACACCTTCCTGGAGAATTTTTCCTCTGGACATATGTATTGGTCATCAGCAAAAACGAATAAAATTTAAAAAAACAGCTTTCCAGGCATGCAGCTGGCTCTAACACATTTCAGGCAATCTGAGCCCTTCCCCAGCCATCCTGTCTGCTCTGCAGGGCCACTGCACCTCAAGGACCTGCTGTCCCTCCTTGGGATGCTAATCCAGAGAGCTCTGAGGACACATGAGCAGCCTGACAGAGCAGAGTGAAACAGAGAGATTTGCTATTCAGGTTTTTCACTGCTTTTATCTCACTCTCCAAAATCCTTCCTTACTTACCTAATGACATGGGAAGTTTGCTGCTACCCCAACAGTCCCCTGGAAGCACTCAGCTCCTTGTTCCTGTACTAAGTGGAGTCCAACCCAAACTGCAGTGATGGCAGATGAAGTATTGCCTCCCAAGCATCTCTGAATGGATTTGGGCAGCTGGGGGAGAGGGATTAGTTCAATATTCTCATTATGCTCACACAGATTTAGTGCTGCATGGTCACCCTCAGGCATCCAGGAGCTGTAAGCACTCTGCTGCCACACAAAATGTTGAGATTTAGCTCCTTTGAAAGCAGAGAACAATAACAGTGGGTTTTGTCCATAAATGTTGAGGTTTAGCTCCTTTGATAACAGAAAGCAGCAACAGAGGGTTTTGTCCACGTTCAGTTTCTAACTCCCACTAGCTTGCTTGTGACATTTAGTTTTGCCAACTCCTAGAAATTTGTATGAAGTGATCTTTGGCCTCAGTATCCCCACATTAATTAATTATGCACTCCTTCACCCTATGACAATCCTTCAGTGTCCAAAGAAATCTGCCCTCTGTGTCCACAACACATTGGCTGCCTCTGCATCTGCAAAAGATCCTCACCTTCTGACCAAACCAGGGAATGGCTGTTTCCAGAAGACTTCTCCACATCTCACTCAATGCCAAGGCAGAAGTAATTACTTGAGAGGTATTTTGTCCCATTTATTTCCTGGAATGGAAATTAAAGGAGCATGGTGAGGAGGGAAGAGAGAACCAGAGTGTAAACTGACTCTTTTTTTTTTTTTTTTTGCCTAATGATGGAGCCAGTTCAGATGTCCTAAAATAGCAGGTAGTTTCTGTTCCACTCCCATCCCAGGAAAATAACACTGGATGCTGTCTCTCCTTTAGGTTCTTGAGCAAAAAGGGTAGAGGGAGGGTTGCCTTAGAACCCCACTGAGTGCCCTGCCCCACCAGGAGAGAGCCCCTTGGAAAGGCCAGCTTGGCACAGCCACTGATGGCCAGCAGCAGGGTCAAAGGCCCTGCTGGTTGAGGTGAGATGTTCACAGCTGGCACTGCTGCTGGAATGAGCTCAGACACCAGGGTGGCTCCACATGGAAGCAGTTGCTGGTGCTATTAATGCTATTAATAAATCCTCAGCTTTCTGTTCAGCCCTGCAGCTCCATCCTACTTCCCAAATATCCAACCAGGCTAATAAGTAGATCTGGGCTTCTTTGCACAACTCCAGTGATCAAGAGAGAGGAGCCAACCCTGCAGGGTGTTCCTGGCCTACAGAACTTTCCTGAGTGGTCAAGGGAGAGCATCATGACCCAAGGCTCTCCCAGCTTTGGCATGGCAGGCATGGCTGAGGAAGAGGCAAATGCCTTGGGCTGAGGAAAATTAATTTAGTCTTGTGTCTGTTCCAGTTCATCCTGAGCCAAGCAGGGATCTGACCTAGCTGGGAATATCAGAAGGGGGCATAAAGCCAGATGTGCCATCCCTTTCTGAGGGCTCCAAAGTCAGAATTCAGAATTTATTTGGCTGGGTTGCTGTGCTCCAGCATCACTAGGCCAGACATCTTTTTTAGATATTACATTTTACATGTATGTTTTAAATAAATAGCCTGTATTTTAGGAGCACTTAGCCATAAGTATATAAACTGCTCTGAGGTTTACCCCATTGGAATTAGAATGAACCTAATTCATAATTCAGACATCAGGCTAGAAACAGCTCAGCTTTGCTCCATGGACCTATAGCTTGATGTCTGAACTGCCCACGAGACGCCCTCTAATCCCAATAGCTGTAACCTAACCTCAAAGTGGTTTCTAAACTTACTAAATAAATATACTTTTTAAAGAGGAATGCACCATATTTATTAGGGTTTTTGCTCCGTTCAGGCAGACTATCATTTTAGAGCAGTTCCTATGAGGGAGGCTGTGGAGACACACAACTGTATTCAAAAAAATTTCAGAGCCTAGTGCTTTTTTTTTTTAATGAAAAAGAAAAAAATCCAGCCTACTACAGGAAGTATCTGATGGTACAAAGACTTAAGCCTAAGCACTTACCCATGCAAAAACTTTCCTTGCATGGGTATTCACTCTGAATTCACTATCCCTGCCAGCTTCAGAAGGTGACCAAAGAATGGGCTTAAGCTCTTGTTCTGTTCCTCAATCAACATCTTTTTTGCATGTTCACACGTGGTACTTGGGTAAATAAAAAAAACAACTTCCCAGTTAAGATGGAGTGACAGCATTTGGTTTTTCCTCAACGTGTGCATTCAACCCTCACTCCCACTTTGCAACAAAAACCTTGCTCGTTACCAAGAATTATTTTAGAAGCATCAATGTATGAAGACAGAAAAGCTGAATTCTCAAAATAGCATTTTTGCAAGAGGAAGGAACACATTAATAGCGTGAAAGTCTGGCTGTCTGATCAGATCATGGTGTTCAGATTTTATCTTCATTGATCATTTTTCAACTTCACTCAACACTTTGGATACTGGAAAAGGGCTGTGCAGCAGGGACTTTTCTGAATGCCTTAATACCACAAACTGTATCTGGTCAGTCTGTCTGCTCTCCATGTGTGCCTGGCTTCACAGCAAATAAATGCCAGAAATAGCATTCCTACAGGATTTCCAGTTCAAAAGCCACAAGAATGCTCTTTCTCATGGTATGGCACCGTGCAATAAAATGGTGTCATCTGGAAAATTACAGTCTTGGAAACAAATGTTTTTCCCTCTTGACTGATTTAAATCATCTAAAAATAGATGGGTTGTCATATAACTTTTATATTTGTCAGGGGAGCCCCTCATTTCATCTTGTGACAGTACAAGAAATGTATCCTGTAACAAGACAGACAGATCTTCCTAGGGAATCCCCCAGGAATATTTCTTTTCCTCTAACTGTGGAAACTTCTCAGAAATAAAACCTGAAAGCAATTCACCAAAGGTTGAGAACCCATTCAGGGTCACTCCAAGCAAGGATTTCAGGGGGTATTTATGAAGTACAAATTTTGGGGGAGAAGGAAGGGACAAAACTCCTCTTCAGTTCTTCTTTCTGCTTTCCTAAGTAAGACTTCTTAAAACTGACTCCATATAAAAACAGGTTGTCACATCTGGTGGCTGAGAGGAGCATCATCTTAATCCATTTCCCTGATCCATGCAGCTGAGTTTGTCTGCTGACTTCAGAAAACAGGAAAACCTTGCAGCTGGGAAGTCACAGGATAATTTAACATAAGGAGCCAAGGCTTTCCAACTTGCCAAGGAAGAATCTTTTTGATTTCTAAGGTAACAGCTCAACATGGATCATGTATTGGTTAAGGAAGGTCACCAAACTAGCAAATCTACTGGAATGTTCTTCCCTTTCTTTATTCCTGGCTTCCCTCCTCAGATTTCCCATAAAGCAGCTTCTCAACTCTTTTGTCACCATGTGAAGCCAGTGTAAACACAGATGTTTGTGAAACCTACTCTTCTAAAATCAACTGATCATTGATAAGCAGCAGTTCCAATCTCCGTGTACTTGGTGCCTTTTGCAGAAATTCAAATAAAATCATGGTTCTGATTTTGATGGTGTTTTATTCCCATTATTTCAGATAATTTTTTAACATTAAGGACACAAGCTTAAAGAATGAGCTGCTTCATTAGAAGTCCAGCTCTTTATTTCCATCTGAGAGGGTTCATGCTTTCACTGTTTAGAGTTCAAGGGTTCAGGCCACACTGATGGTCCGATGCTGTGCAGATACAGGAATTCTTGAATACTACATTTACAATTCTATATATAACCTATATCACATCATGGATCAGAGGCTCCTTATAAGCAAAGTAAGCAATAAATTGTAATGTCTGAAAGTGTCTTTGCAGTTTTCAGTGACTCACTTCTGAGAAATGTTAATGATGGAGAAAAGAACAAGTTTACAGGTAGGGAGTAGAATGTGAATTATCATGAGTGGCATGCTAAAAATCAGGTAATAATGTGCACTGCAACAATTAAAAAGATATTTATACACATCTACCTGACAGGAGGGTGCAGCCAGGTGGGAGTCAGGCTCTTCTCCCAAACAACAAGGAGCAGGACAAGAGGAAATGGCCTCAAGCTGTGCCAGAAGAGGGTTTAGGTTGGACATCAGGAGGAATTTCTTCCTGGAGAGGTTGGTCAGGCATTGGAAGGGGCTGCCTAGGGAGGTTTGGAGTCCCCATCCCTGGAAGTGTCCAAGGAAAGACTGGAGGTGGCACTCAGAGCTCTGGGCTGGGTGACACAGTGGGGATTGGGCACAGGTTGGACTTGATGACCTTGGAGGTGTTTTCCAACCTCAGTGATTCTGTGAATTAAAGGCTGAATTGTTTCTACTCTGGTGACAATCCTGTAACTACTCCTTTCTACCCTACTGAAGTGATACATGCAAGCAAAACTCCAGTGCACCTTAGAAGCCTTTTAGCCTTCCTTTCCTGTTTACTGTTTGCTTTCCTGGCACCTGCCTTTCTGTACTAGCCAGCAATGCCCAACATTACAAATTGCCCTATTACTCCAGAAACAAGAGGCATATTAAAAAATTAATTTATCTAAGTGGGAACTCCTCAGAGCAAAAGTCCTTTTCTGAAAGTAGTTCCTTGCCCAGCCCAAATAATTAACCTCTCTTGGACTGAAACACCTCTGTTTGGCACCCACAGCAGAGATTTGCATGCAAGCTTTCTTCCACATACTTTTGTTTAACAGCTGGATACAAAGATCAGCCAGGACAGGCGCCTGGCATGCTTTCACATGAAGTACACATGTGAACCATAAGCCTGCTAGAAATTCCCAGAACCACAACATTTCACTTGTCATCTCACTTGGCCTCCTTCCTACACTGATGGAGAAAGAGTTCAGAGCCTCACAGGCATCTTACATCTTGGTTTCAGGCACTTGGTCACCCACACTCACAGCAACACTGCAAAGATGGTTTTTTCTTCATCTTTCCTTATGGTTTTGAAAAGCCATCTGGCATTTATGAGCAGGAGACAAATTCTTCTCTAACAGGTGACAGCAAAATGATGGGTAGTGACATTTCCAACAGAGGAAGAATTGCCCCAGAATCTGGATGAAAAGAGAGGTCTGATAACTAGATTTTGAACAGTAATTAAGCATTTGAATGAGCAGGCAGGCATCAACTAGCATTTCAGATCTTTAATAATCTAAATGCTTAAAAAAATCTAGTTCCCTTTGCAAAATGGAAGATCTCACTAAATAAGCCTAAAGGCTTGGTTACTTGGTTTTCTGTTTGACTGAGCTCTTTCTCTGAAACTTCTCTCTAATTGTGCCTTGGGCATGTCCATTCATTTGGGGATGGGCAACCAAGAAAGGAGTGAAAAGGGTGCTGCTAAAACCCTGTGGAGGTCAAAGAGCTTTCACCACAGCTCCCCACCCTCCCAAATCAAAACTCAAGAGTGTATGTTGTGGAGAGCAGCACTATTTGCAAATGCAAAACCAATTTCTTAGCCTCTCAGAACAGGAAAGCTTTGGGGTAGAGGGGTAGGAATGATGGAAAAATGGGAGAAAATGAGACATTGACCTGATCAGGGACCTTGAGCCCAGCTCCAGCTTACAAACATGAAACCACCCACAGAGTTTCACTGACAGGTCCCACCTCATTCTTGGGCTCCTGCAAGGTCACCTCCTTCCTTCCTTCCTTCCTTCCTCCCTTTCAGTCCCTGTGGCACAAGAATAAAGTAGTGCCAGGATGGGTAACAAGCTGATGGGAGGATGAAGCTCCCAGCTGACTGACAGCTTTTCTCTCTCCCAGGGGGCAAAAAGGAAGAAATTGTGAGAAGGAATTTTCATCCCCAGGAGGAAATAACTGCAGCAGAGTAAACTTGCTGGGGTGGTCAGCACCAAAGAAGCTGTGAGCCTCACAGTGGATGATTACCTTTGCATGGGGCCCTTCCATGAAGATCAAGACTTGGATTCAGCTGGGAGTTTTCTGGTCAAAGTACAGAAATATCTGAAATGCAGACATTACATAGTGCCAGTCACAGAGCAATGTTGTGCTGGCTGGAATTTGTGAGGATTTCTGGGAGAGCCACACACACAGAATTTCTTTCACTTGCAAACAGCTTTCTCCTAACAAATATTAATCTGGGGACTTCCTGCAGGGAAAAAAAAAAAAAAAAAAAAAAGGAACAAGGTTTGTATCTGCATCCAGAAGGGAACTGCTGTTGTCCATGTGCTTGCAGCTTTATTTTTATTCCAGATCCACCAAGCAGAAGTCATGCAGCCACTTCATTTCCACTTTCATTTCATTTCAAGGTAACACAGGTTACATCACAACACACTATGGCAGCCCTGAGTGTGCTCAAGATGTTACTATGGCTTGCAAGAAAATGCATCCAAGAAGTATTTTAATTTTGGGGGGTTTTACACCTGCTTCCCAAGAAAGGCTGCAGGCTGCACTGTTGATTGTGTGCAACTCAGTGTTGGTATCAGTATTGCCACTTCAGAAATTGCTGCACCCTGCTTGTTTGAGAGCAGGGCCTGCTCTCCCTTACCATAAGAACCTACTGGGTTGATGTCATTTTGCCTTCATGCAGACATTGTTGTTCCATAATTTGATGCTTGCTTCCAAATTTAAGCTTAAACATATATTCAGCTCAGGTTGACACATATCCTGCCAACATGAAAAGCCATTCACTCTAGGAAAAAATAAAAAGCAGAAGGAAAGTGCATTAAGCAGTAGGAAGAATACAGAACCAAAATAAGTGTTTTGCTCATTAGACTGTTTTTTTCCATAATACTGAAAAACAGAAATGCTAAAATGCAGTTTGTTACACTTTCAAGCTTTCTGCATAAATCTCCTGCGGGAAAAGTTTGTTAGTGAAGACATGGCTGAGAATTTTAGGGCATTTTCAGAAATCCAGAATTATGTTTTACCAGCGTTGAAGTTGTCTGGCTAAAGAATCTGAATTTATTAGAAACGTCAATCAATAGCTTAAAGTTTTGTAAATTTTAACTAATAAATAACTTGCTATGGACAGAGCATAATTTTCAGTGATCACAGTGTAAGATTTCATATAATTTAGTGGGAACAACACTAGACCCTGAGGACAACATTCAGGAGGTCATGGAAACACAGAACTATTTATGTTAGGAAAGACCCACAAGACCATCAAGTCCAGCCATTAACCCAACACCACTTTGCCACCACTAAACCATGTCCCCAGCTGCTGCATCTATACATCACTTAAATCCTCCAGGGATGGTGACCCAACTGTTTCCTTGGGCAGCCTGTTCTGATGCTTGACAACGTTTTCTGTGAAGAAATTTTTCCTAATATCCAACCTAAACATCCCCTAATGCAACTTGAGGCCATTTCCTCTTGTCCTGTCCCTGTTCCCTGGGAGCAGAGCCTGACCCCCCAGCTGTCCCCTCCTGTCAGGAGCTGTGCAGAGCCAGAAGGTTCCCCTGAGCCTCCTTTTCTCCAGGCTGAGCCCCTTTCCAGCTCCCTCAGGCCATGAGATCTGTGCTCCTTCCCCAGCTCTGTCCCCTTCTCTGGACCTGCTCTAGCACCTCAATGTCTTTCTGACAGAAAGGAGCCCAAAACCAAACACTTCAGGAAACACTGTTTACTCAGTGGAGAAATCCAAGCTCCCCTGAAGGCTCTGAGGATGGCTTAGAGGGCTGAAGAACAATAATAATGGAGATTCTGAGAAAGAAGAACTTTTGACAAAGTTTTCTTTCAGGTGTCTTCTTTCAAGTGTCAGGGATCTCTGTTCTGGAGCTGCATTTCCAGAGTTGTAGACCTGCCCTTCCATGTGCATGGATTGCCAGTGGTTTCCTCACAGTTACAGAAAATTTAATAATTTTAATTACTTAAGAGACCTGGGCACTCCCACCCTCAGTGCAATATCACTGACCACTCAAATGCTTCCTGAATGTTTGCAATAGGCAATCTTAAAATTAAAGGTTCTTATAATTGCTTTTCATACATAGTTAGATCCCTTCTTCTGTATATCTAATACAAATCTTTGGACTAAAAAAAAAAAAAAAATGGGAACAAAGACAGACCAGGGAGGTTTTTAAAAGTAGGAAGCACAAAATGTAAACAGAATTTACATTACTGGAAAAAGACAATTCTCTTAAAAGTGCAGCGGAGACATTCACTGTTGATCTCAGAACTGAACTGGCTAAACTTCAAAAAGCAAATGAGACTCCAAATCTGGTAAAGCAACTCCTCATCCTGCCTTCCCTCAACAAAATGCCCCCCTGAATTCAGAGGAATTTTCCAAAGGAAGGAGTAAAGGAAGAGAAAGTTTGCCAGAGGTTACATAGGGAATTTGCTGCAGAGCCAGGAATGGAGCTAGCTGCTTGCTGAGGAGTTAGATGCAGGTCCCATCCTTAGACCACAGCAATCTCCATATTTAGGAGACCAAGAGTACAGCCAGTCAAACAACATCCACCTCCTCAGTCTCCTAAAGGCACTGACACTCCCAGAGGAGAAGCATGAGGTGCCCAAAGCCCTGCTGGCTTTTGGGGATGGAGCTGGCAGGGCTCCTGCCCCAGTGAGGACTGGGACACAGCACAGGGGTGTTCCAGCTGCCTGGTGTCCCCCTGGGTGTTGAGCACCCCTTCTTCTGTGTGAGCCACACCTGTGCTGCAAACCCCAGCCCAGGGCTCCCCACTGTGCCACTGCACACCTGGGGACAAGGAGAGGGGGTTGTGTGGAACTCAAGGCTTTGTGAACAGCAAAGATCTGGATGGAAGAAAAAGGCCAACCCCATGTCCCTGCTGTGGGGGAGTCCTGAAGCCATGGATTCCCAAACCCAAGCCACCAATTTGGAACAAAACCAAGTCAGTGACAGCAATAAAAAAAGGGTTAAAAAGAGCTAAGCTCTTCCAAACCTGTATGTAACTTTAAACCAAATATTAACAGAAAAAACCCCTGGCATTTAAGTTGGCACTTAACTCTGGCTAATGAGGAGTTCAGATTTCCATTCTAACCCTCTTTTTCTGTTGCTTGTAATTTTCTCAAATAAACTCCGTTTTGGGCTGAAATTTTCCGTGCTTGAGATTTTTTTTGGAAAGTTTATACAAAATCAGTTAAGCAGTTTATTTATGTTAGCACTAAAAACAAAAAAAGCCACACAAAAATATTTCCATGTATGTTCTGATCAGATATTTTCTGCTCAATGAACTCAAAATCAGCCACAGAAAGGAATTTCCAAATCTTGCTTGTGTTTATCCACAAGAAGTTTAGGGGAAAACCCAACAACAAACAAACACAAAAACCTCAAGCCAAATCTGGACCTTGACAAATTGAGTCTTTAAAGTATTTTAAATTTAAATTTCAGGATGTTATGCAAGTACTTTCTGTCTTTAAAGAAGTAGTGGGGAGATTTATAAATAGTTGGAGTGGCACCATCATGCCCTGTATGGGTATCTCATGGTTTGACCACTTTGAGTTAATTCCACCTGAGGCTGGGCCAACCAGCCCTGTGAACACAGAGAAGCTGAATTCCACTTGTCTCAGCTGTGCTTTGGCTGTCTTGTAGGCCCATAAAGCCAGTTTTAATTGCCAGTGATTCCCAGGGGGAAAAGATAAATTCCAGTAGTGCAAGTTCTTGGAAGGGCCACACTCAGAAGCAGCAAGTCTTCCCCTGTGCCAGTAACTCATCCTTGAAGATTGCACACAAAATCAGTGTGTGCTCACTGCAGTGTGGTCCTTTGGGGGGAAGTAAATCAATTTTTCTTTGTCTAATTAACCAAAAGACATATGCATAACTGTACATATACATATAAATGTGTATATGTTAATTAGCTAATCATGCCTCATGGACAGCAGTGTTTCCTTGCTGACATGAGGTCAAGAAAATGATGCCAAAACAGAGTTTAGCAGAGATTTTGATATGGTAAAAACACAGGACACTAACTATGCAAAACACTTAGAAAATGTGTGACATTTCTTAACACAGACAACCAACCAAAGCAAGATAAATCAATTTCCCTGCTGGCAATCTGCAATATCCTTTGTTTTATTCACCACTAAAAATGTTATTAATGGCTGGGTTATGCTTATGAAAAATGTATTTCAATCCCTCTGATGAACGATCTATCCATAGACAAAATACCTTATTTCCACTGAGAAATCTTGCTTGTTGGGAACAACAACAAAAAAAAAAACCAAAAAACAAAAGAATGAGAAAGAAAGAGAAAAGTGGTCATTACTTGGAAACTCCAACAGTCAGGAAGAGTTCACTTCCTTTGTATTGCACTTTCTCACTGCAGGCATTTCATTTCTGGGAGAAAAAAAAAAAAATCACAAACATTATTCTCATGAATGAAAATCCCGTGCTGCCTTGTAGATTAGTTGGTGTGAAGCTCCTCTTTTTCTCTCCTCTGATTAAAGCCTCCTTTCACCAGTGAGAATACTGAACAAAAATACCACCCTGGACATAATTCACAGCTGAAGTTCCTGGGTCACAGCTCCACAGAGCACATCAGGGGCAGTATTTCTGCTCTCCAAACTCACAGCCTTGGCACTAGTTCAGCTAAATATTTAAGCACACATGAAGCACAGGCACAGGCTTTTTTCCCTCCAA
Organism: Oenanthe melanoleuca; assembly: GCF_029582105.1. NCBI lineage: Eukaryota > Metazoa > Chordata > Aves > Passeriformes > Muscicapidae > Oenanthe > Oenanthe melanoleuca. Next base: position 10,110,291 of record NC_079334.1, read on the forward strand.
TTTTCTGCTCTGATATTCTGTTGTTTTTAACCAGAGGTATTATTACAGTTTGTCTCTGAGCAGTTTGGAAGCAAACACTGGGTGCTGCCTTTGGGTAACCTGCTTTCACAGAACTAGTAAGCAAATGATGTTTGGCAAGCTCTGATGTGAGGGAAATGTGTTAACTCAAAACACAAAAAGCTCCTATAAAAAAAAAAAAAAATCCATATCAACATATTTTGCTGCCTTCAGAGAGAAAAAAAAAAAAGGGGAGAGAGAAAAAAACAGGCAGACTGTCTGAACCACAGACTCCCTCCAGTCTCTGAAGCCCACAGACACACACTTTGTACAAATATATGATCTTATGCACAGACACACAGATTCTCCCCCCCTTCCCCTCTTCCTTTGCTGCCATCCTTACTCACAAGGGTGGTATGTAGGCTGTGCAGAGTGAGCACAGACACCATAGCCTGCCTTGGCACACAGCACTCAGTGCTGGCACAGACACACAGCAGGATGTCCATGACTCCCAAAGCCCAGATGGGAATAACACAGTCAGAGGAAGCAAAAAACCACCATACTCTCCTATGTTAGTACTACTTGACACTTCCAATGGGACAGCAAATCCAGGGAGATTGAAAAGCTTTCTCCAAACACAAGGAGTATTTCATGTCACTCGTGTTTTCCTGATAAGCACCATTGTCCAGGCAGGAAAGCTGAGGAGCATGGAAGTCAGAGGAGCTGGTTTCCCTCTTCTTTTTTTTTTTGAGTTCAGGCAAATCCGTGGCAGGGCTGGGATAGAAGATTAGACTCAATTCTTCATTAATTCCTTCCTTCATTCATTCATTCTCACCCATCAAGGCAGCCTCCCAGGACAATCTGGAAGCAGACCTGGAGCAGTGCAGAGCACAATGCTCACCCCAAAGTCACAGCACAGCCCAGCAGGTGGCAAATGCCACGGGCAGCTGCAGGAGCAGTGAGTGGGAGGGCACAGGAATTTTGCCAATGTCCTGGCCAGTTCCACATCCACAAAGCTTCCTTTATTCCACAATTCCTCCCACTCTATGCCAGCTTCTAGCATGGGCTGAATTGGAAGAGGAAATGCCTCTTAAAGGGTTGGGAGACACTCATGGGATCAGGGAGGGGGAGGAATGCAGGGGGAGAAGTACAGGGCTCAACTCTGCCCCTCTCAGCTGCTCAGCCTCCTGACAGCTCACAGTCTCTGTGCTCTGCTCTCTCCCCTCAGCCTGCACTGGAAGCACCAGCTCCTATTCATCCCCCTTTCTTCTCTCATGATCTCACATAAGCCTTACTTGGCAGAAGATGTGGCATTTTTGGTAGCTAGGAGAAATACAGAAGACTATGAGAAAGCTGGATATCAGCAACAGCACCAAGACTGTTATAAAATGACATCTTCCCCCAACAAATTATGAACAATTTTTTTCCCCATCAGCTCTACTCTGTATTACAATTTACAGGTTGTAAAACACAGCAACATATCTAAATGAGTGTTTAAAATCCTTTATTGATCCACTTCAGTTGATATCAACTACTTATTTCACCTCCTTTCCAGCCAAAGATTCTCTGCATTGCAGCCTGAACCAGAGATGGGAGAGGTGAAACTGCCAGCTCAGCACTCAGTGCCATGGCAGAACAGGGTGCCATGGATCCCCTGGAGGATCAGGAGCTCAGCTGGAAGAGGGACACTGATTTTGAGGGTGGACAACTACCTCGTGTTAGTCTGCACAATATTGAAAATTAATTCAAGTCAGCAGATAACACTTAGCTACAAGAAGTCACTCTGCTTTGGCGGGGGAAAGATTTTTCCTGCTCCCACCCTTTCTAGGGGCACACATCCCAGAGACATGGCTGAAGTGGGGTGTTACCAAAATGCCTGTACAGCTGGAGATGTGCAGATCACTGTATCCTGGAGATGAGGAATGTGCAGGGTGATCCATCCTGCAGCTAGTGCAGCTGGTGGGCCTGGTACTGGGGTTACACCTCAGATCTCATGTCCAGCACTAGGTCAGACACTAAAAGATGGACACTGAGGGGCTGGAGCGTGTCCAGGGAAGGGAACAGAGCTGGGGAAGGGGCTGGAGCAGCAGGAGGGGCTGAGGGAGCTGGAAAGGGGCTCAGCCTGGAGAAAAGGAGGCTCAGGGGAACCTTCTGGCTCTGCACAGCTCCTGACAGGAGGGGACAGCTGGGGGGTCAGGCTCTGCTCCCAGGGACCAGGGACAGGATGGGAGCAAACAGCCCCAAGCTGTGCCAGGGGAGGCTCAGGTTGGATCATGGGAAATGTTTCTTCACTCAACAGGTAGTCAAACATTGTGAGCAGGGTGGAATCACCCTCCCTGGAAGACATGAAACACCAAGATGTGGCACCTGGGGACATGCTTTAGCACTGAATAGGGTTGAGTGGGTGGATGATGCTAAAGGTTTTTCCATCCTAAATGATTCCATCATTCTACAATTCCATCCTACAACACAATCCTCTTGTATTGTGGTGGTTCCACAGAGTCCCCACCCCTGGCATAACATCCAGAGTACCTGAAAGGATTACAGCTGCTTGGATGTGAGGCAAGCCATGCACTGAGTATGGCAGCACCAGTTCTCTTAAGCAAAAAGAAATCTGCTGAAGTCACTTTATAATGGTGGGTTTCTTACAGTCCTTTAATAGTAAAACTGAGCCAGCCAGCTATCATCTAAAGCTGCACACAGCACATGGATGCTGAACTGTGTGTGGTTTAGTTTGTTCAAGTGAACAAGTGCACAAGATGTGAAGTAAGGCACATTTCTGGGTGGAGGATCAAGCTGTTGTACTTCAATCAAAGCTGAGGGGCCACTGTGGGCCATGACAGAGCTGCTGAGATCCAAGAATAGAGAGATATCCTGATACTTGGGGATTCTCACCAAAGCCAGTGCTCAGATGCCATCAGACCCTGATTTAGCCCAGAAGAACCCTGCCAATGGCACAGGACCCACACACAAGAATGTCCATTAAGTTGATGTTGGTTTTAATCGGTCCAGGGATGAAAAGCTGTGGTGTCACAGAGAGCCCCCAGGTCCCTTGGTGGAGCAGGAGGTTAATTCCACATTACCAGAGGTCTGCCTGGAGGCTTGAGGTCAAAAGAGCTCCTGAAAGGATTTTGAAATTTTCTCATAAAAGCTGAATGTTTAAGTTATGATTAAGTCATGTTTACCCACCAATTGTGCAGTAAATAAAGCTGTGGCTTTGACCTCCCAGTGGCAGTGTGTTAATGAGGGCTGAGAGCCTGCAGGGCAGTGCAGGGGCTGGGGCACAGGTGTGTTATCAGTTGTGCTGGGGCTCTCTGCTCACACCCTGAATGGGCTGCTGTCTCCAGCACTTGGCTCTCAGTCAGAGTCCCTGAGCCTCAAGAGCAAGAGTTGGTTGGGCTGGTTGTTTTTCGGGTTTTTTTTCCCCCTCTCTCTCTCATTTCCATTAGTTTTTATAGATCCACTTGCCCACTCATGGGGGCTGCAGGGGGAGGAGCAGGCTGACCCATACATGAGGCTGTGGAGAGAGGGAGAAGAAAGGGTGCAAAGGTTTGACTTGCAGCTCTGCTTCTGTTTACTCTTTTACCACTGTTTCTAACCTCAGCCACTTAACAATACTTGGAACTTAGTCCTAAGATGGGACTTGAAACTTTCCCACGGGTTGAACCTCCCTGGATTCAGAAATCTGCATGAGCCATTGCTAAACATTTACCAAAGCTGTCTCCTCTCAAGCTCCCAGGATGTTCCTAGGGCACTAAATGGAGATGCAGGATAAGAGATGGAAGTGACAGATAATTAGGAAATGTGAGGAGGAGAAGGTGATGAAAAAAGCTGTTGTTGTTCACAGAAACACTCTTGCAAAAATGCTTCCCAGACAGAAAACAGAAATCTAAATATTCTCATGTGAACTCTGTCATGTGCATCTACATCCCAAATTTATACCACTCCATGCCAGTACCTTTTCTTTGCACCTCTATTTCTTCTCACAGGACATTGTCAGGATCCTAACACATAAAAATGTGATGATCTATTACAGCAGAAAGTCAGTCCTGATCCACCAATCCAGCCCACAAAACAAATTGCACAATCAAAATCCAAGGAAATTCTGAAAGAAAAAGGAAGATATGTCAGTGCCTGAGAAATTATTATCTGATGGGGAGGAGTGGATGGATCTTGAAACAATTCAGTATTTTGTTGCTTGGGTTTTTTTTTTTCTGGTAGCGTGCATTTTCTTAAAAGAAACCACAGGACTTGAGATATTACAGTCCTGCAAACACAGCTGCAAGCTACAACCCAGGAAACAGAGATCTAGTTCTCACTTCTGATTCATTACATCACTTTCTGCCTGGTGACCCCCCATTTTTGTCTGCCAGCAATATTTGTTATAATAACAATTAATATTTTATTGCAAGCTTGTTGAAGCACGAATTATCTCTTGCAGAATAAGCACAATGAAGACATTAAATCCAACTGTAGCAGGAAGTGATTTTTTCACAAACAGAATGCATGGTCTCTGTCAGAAAACACAGCTCATCTCTACTTACGTGAAAATAACAGATTTACTTTCCCATTCCTCCATCAACAAAACTTATCATTGTAGGCTCATTATTTGCAGAGTAATTAAAGAGATGGATGTCACTTTCTTCAGTATGAAAGCCATCGTGTTCCTTAGAAAAAGCTTCCAGAAATCTGTACATTTTTTCACACAAAAATGCTCAAAAACTTTGCCATTCACATGGGAACATCCACAGGTATGTGACAGTATCAGCAGCACCAGAACAACTCCTATTTGCAGTCCATTCCAAGTGGAAATCAGCCAGTGGGAGGTTGCCTGGTCAAACAGCAAGTCATTGGCATGGACTGAATAGAACAGAAAATTCTAGGATCCTCTCTTTGTCCTTAATCCACTCAGTTCCACTGGCCCAGGAATTCCAAACTGTGTGCAAGGCAATTATTTTATGTTTTTTTCCTTTTTAATCAGTCATAATAGGGGCATTTTGGTCTCTTTCAAAAAAAAGCTTGAAATAAAGGACAATCTATCTTGTTATTGTTTGTCTGTCAAGGATATAATTTTTGGGAGACAAATTCCATGGACTATTTTGACAGTGCAAATTACTGTAGGACCCGTGCAAAGAATGAAAATTGATTTCTCATTCCCCAAGGGCATCTCCACACATGGGCATATTCAATTAAAAGGTTTGAAGCAAAAGGTCCCTTTTACTTCTTCTTGGTACAACTCCTATTACTTGAAAGAGATATTTTGAAATACCTCATGCTTACATGCAGTTATGCACGGGGGTTTGCAGACACAACTTTAATTGGTCCCCAGGACCTTGCTTTGAAGTGATGACTCACAAAGAGTATTTTGTCAAGCCAACTGTGCCATAAAAATATTAAGTGTGGCTTAAAACAGTAAAGGTTTTATTATCCTGTTAACTTCCTGTCATGAAGCATTGCATTAAATTGTACTTTTAAGGGATTAATGACCTATTTGCTTCATTCCTTGCTGCATTTGTGGTTATAAAAGCCATTAAAAGCCATGTTATCAACAACAGTGTTAATGAAGATATTGGAAAATCAGTCAAGCACAAATATATTCTAATCCAAAGTATTAATCCAATTGCCTTTCCCCAGGAGAGTTTTGTTTTAGTGTTCCCTGTTGACCTTGCAGCATTTGTGGGCACAGCCAGGGAAGTTAAGTGTTTGAGAAAGAAACACAAGGAGGAAAAGTCTCCAACCAGGTTACATGAGTCTGAAGCCCTCTCACTCAGGAGGGACCATCCAGGAGGGTGGAAAATGTTCCTGTCAACACAGACAGCAAACAGCACAACGTGTCACTTCCACAGCTGAAAACAAATACCAAACTATGGGAAACAGCCACCATTCCCAGGTTGTTATTTTGGACAGACACACTGCAAGATGGCAAATTAATCCAATTTATTCCGTAAGAGACAGGTCTGCAAAATCAGCTTTGTGAAACAATAATGAATTCCTGAAGTTTTTGTTCATAAATAGAACTGAGTAATTGATTTCTTTGCTTGTTTGGCAAGTAGCTTATCCACAGAACTATGAGGTCCTGGGAAGCTGGAACCATTCATGAAGTTCTGCTGAATTTCGCAATCACTTTTGACTAAAAAAGATTAAAATGTAGGAATGCTGAAATGCTTTGCACTGGTGCTGGTGGAAACATTTCAAAATTGTATTTTTCACTTAAAAAAAAAAAAAAAAAAAAAAGAGCAGGACTTGAGAAAAAGAGATTAAAGGTAAAACATTTCAAGCAGACTTAAAACAGGGTCACATTTTCAGTATCACAACTAACCCAAGCCCTCACTACCTGTGTAGCTTAACACAAACCTTTTTTTTTTTTTTTTTTTCTTAGCCATCAAATTGCCAACCAGTAACAAATCAGACTGCTCCCTCCTGGTTTTCTGATTGCCACCTCAGGGGAGTTCACGCCAAGCTGCCACCACCCAGAGTAAAACCAAAAAGTCCAGCACACTGATGAGACATCACTGAGAAACAGTGAATATTCAACATTCCAGACACTGCACAGCAGAGGGTTGAAGGTAAAAACAAGGAACCAGACAACCCCTCAAAGTCCTGTTTTTCCATGTGCAGGGATGCAGGAGCTGTCCCAGCCATGGGCTGGTGATTTCCCTGCCTGGTGATTTCAACTCTCCATCCAAGGGTTTTTGGGAGAAGGGCTGTCCCAAATGGGGGCTCAGCAATTTCCTTAACCCCACACAGCCACTCACAGAGAGAACCCAGCTCAGCCAATTCCCAGCCTGGTCCCTCATCAATGGATCTATTATCAATGCAGTTTTTAACATCCTATATGAAAGCCCCATACATATTAAGACACATGGCACTCAATTTATTTACCTCAGAAAGGTGAAGAGATTCAAAAATTCTGACTAGTGAGTAATTTGTGCCAAAGTAAGGAAATAAATGTGAGCTTTTCTTCCTCCTAGGTTATCTTGTTCTTTTTACTGACTGCATGCAGTTAGTGATGGAAGAAAACTTGACTCTGCAAATGATTGAGAAACATTTGAGGATGCTGCTCTCACAGGGGGATTGTGAACAGAGCCATCTCTGACACCAAGTGCATATTTAGCAGGTCCTTGCTTGTGCACTGCAATGTAGGTGAGTTCTTTCTTTACATCCCCATTTCACTGTGAAAACACCAGAATTGCAGTGAAATTGATGATAAGGGTTTTTTTTACTCTCTAATAGTCATAGGCTACTTAAGAAAGCCTGCATAGGCATTAAACACTTTTTTACATTCCATTAGCACAAAAGAAAAAGGAGTGAGGAGCATTTTCAAAACTATTTCCAGGGTCAACTCTTCCAGGGTGATGCCATTTACCATCAGCTGTGTGTAGCTTAAGACACCTGAGTGGTGTTAAAAGCATAGATATGTCAGCTGAACTGGTTACTTGTTTTTTATATTCTCCTTTTATTTCTCTTATTTTTAAATCCCTTTTAATGTCTTCTTTATTCTTCTTTCTCTCTCTTTTCCATTTTTTTTTTCTTTTTTTTTTTCTCTGATTACTGTGGTAGTCAGGGATTGTTGCTCATTATTCCTCCTTCCTTTCTGGACAGTTGCTGTGGCCTCTTCCTGCCTGTTTCATAACACAGATGGAATCCACAGCTTATTCAGACCCAGAGTTTTAGGATATGCAGGTTGTCCCTCATGCAGCTGTGCCCTTGGGAAGCACTGAGTGCTGGAGAGGGGCAGCTTCAGTGCTCAGGACAGAGAACAGCCCACTGAACCACAATTCCAAAAGCCTGCATGTATATCCTCTATCTCCTAATACCAAGTGTTATTGATGCAAATGTTGATACAGGTTGACAGCAATTTGCCAGAAGTTTTGGCTCTGCATGATTTGAGTTGACTCTGAAAACTATTGGAAACAGAAATCTATATATAGCTTACAGGTTTAAAGCAAAGCCAGCTGTTTATGAGGGAATGCTCTGCATTAAAGGAGTTTTCAGAGATGTTGAAGAAAGGCTTTTGTCTCAGATTTCTGGGTAGAAGATGGGGATTTTTTTATATAAATGTTTTTTTATAAATTTTGTATGCTGTATCCCTAAAAATCTCCAATGACTTTGAACTTCTAAAACTTTCAATTAAGATAGAGATGGATAGAAAGGAAAAAAATGCATGCCCACAGGCATGCACACTCTTTGGGAAATGCAGATATAGCATAAGCAATAGGACTGAAAAATCTAAATCATAGCAGATCAGCTCATCTAGTGTCAATGGAATTCAAGCTTTTTTTTTTATTATTATTAAAAGCACTCAGAGAGCAAATGCTTCTACCTGATACTACATTTCTCAATTACTCTGAAATATTTCATATTCATATCAATGAAATAACTCTACATACATGGGGAATAGGAGAAATATAGACTAACATAATGCTGGCTGTTGATTCTGATTGACAGCTGTGAAGTATGGCCACATCTGGTTGTTAAAGTTTAAAAGGATTTTAAAATTAGAAGTAGCATTTCTGAGCCTAGCCCTGAAAAAGCCTGACATTTGCAGTGCTGGGAGCAGGCTGTGAGAGGGATTTCTATCCTGGTTTCCCACCCAGAAGAATATATTTACTGTTCAAACATTTTGAGGCAGGCACCCATGGAAATCGACGGGAACTCTGCCACGGGTTTTAAGGGGAGCAGAATCTGTCCCTGTGTGTAAACACACAGCAATATTTTTTTTCCTCTGACTGTTAAAAAACCACCATCACAACTGGATGGAACCTGGTTTTAAACACTCAGACACGGGGCCTCTTTACCACAGGAGTCTCCAACCATGTCCATCCTTAACACCACACCAGCTGCCAGCTGAAGGCTCTGAAATGCTGATTTTAATCAAAAACTTTCCTTTCAAATCTAGCTTACAGTTTACTCACAGAGCAAAAGTGCTTCTCAGCCCTGGAATTTTCAGGATGCGATGCCGAGCCAAATTCTGCAGGCACAGCTTGCTCATAAGGCAGCAATCTCGTGGCCCACCTTGGAGGCTGTAATGGGGCTACTGTACTCAGCCTCCCACCCTTGGTGAAGCCCACTAATAGCATCTGTTTTATAGCATTCACTCCTGCAACCTGCTAGCTCCTTGGCTCTCCTGCTGTCACAGAGGATGTGCTTTACTATGCTGCAGGTCTGGTGGAAAGTTGTCAGACTTCAAGCCAAACGTAAAAGCAGCCAGTGCTGAATAAATGACTTGAAATACTTTCTCCAGGGACCCCTTCCAGGTCCAAGATAGGCAGATTTGGCCAGTGTTTGTAGACAGTCTTGCTCAGAGGCAAATTAAAAATCAAAATACAGACACCGTTTGAAAAACATCGAAAGCTAGACTCAAACATCCACCATGTATTAAGACATTCTTATATAAAAATAACCACAAGGTTGCAAATTCATACTTTCCTACTTGGTGAGACCAACTGCAACCAGGAATAACCCTGGACATGTGTGGGGCAGACTGTGGTACTGCCTTCAGAGAAAGCATAAAACTGGAGGTGGAAAGCTGGAGTGAGGAAAACAGGACGCTGTGAAGCAATTGAATGGAGCAGTGGGTGGCACACAGAGCAGGACCCTCACCTGGCCCAGTGCAGCCCACAGCAGCTGCCCCCTCCAGCCAGTGGGACAAAGCAGGACACTCACTGTGGAAATACTGAATTTTACCTGGGTCAGTCCATGGCAGCCTCAATACCTGACTCAAACCCATCCCTCCTCATCCTCATCCTCATCCTCACTGGCTCTGCTGGGGCTGGAGCCCACACTGCAGTTTGGGATCTGGATGCCAGCCCTCAGGCAGCAGGAACACGTCCTGCTTCTGCTGTGTGGGGTGAGAAACAGGAAGGATTTGCCAGCACAAGGTTTGCCAGGAGACTGGAGGGATCTGAGACGTGGGGCAGGAGCAGATGCAAGGTAGGGCAAAGATCCCCAAATGTGTGGGTATCACAGAATCCCAGAATGGCTGGGGCTGGAAGGGACCATTACAGATCATCCACTTCCCACCCCCTCCCACAGGCAGGGACACCTTCCACTATCCCAGGTTGCTCACAGCCCCATCCAGCCTGGCCTGGGACACTGCCAGGGATGGGGCAGCCACAGCTGCTCTGGGAAACCTGTGCCAGGGCCTCAGCACCCTCACAATAAAGAATTTCCTCCCAATATCTAATCTGAATTTCTAAATCTCTTTCAGTTTAAAGGAATTCTTCTTTGTCCCATCACTTCTGTCCTTACAAAAAGTTCCTCTCCAGTTTTGTTATAGGCTCCTGTTAGGTACTGAATGGGGAGCCATGAGCACCTATCTTACCTCACTAGTGAGGGGTTTTGTACCTGCAGAGCATTAGGGAAGCCTGCACTCCAGCTGCTACATGAATGACACACAACTGAGGGGGTCAGGACACACAGAATGGGTATAGAAGGCTGGCAAAGTGGAAAAAGAGACAAGAGGAGAACTTCAAGCCAGATTTGCAGCCAGACTTTATCTCAGAGAGCTACAACCTCAGACAAAACTAGTCACCTTTCCAATCAGCAGCCCCTGCACATGATGCTTGTTCTTGGCAGCCACTGTTGAGATTCTCTGGCTGGGTTTGTAGCCTGGCTACATAAGAGATTTTTGGGCATAACTGAGTGGCACAGAGCATTGCTCAGAGCCACAGCTCAGGACTCCCGCCAGCATCCTGACCCTTGCTGGAGCACAGGCTGTGCTCAGGGATGACTTGGAAGCAGCCATGCAATTGTTAGGGCAAATTCTTGTTTCCAGCTACTGCTTCCCACAACACAGAAGGAGCAGACTCAGCACATGCAGCTCCTTTTGCATCCTCCTGCTCTCCCTCTGTGGCAGGATCACATAGCACAAGCCACTTCACTCCTCTCAGCCCCAGTCATCACTGCAAATCCTCAGAGATCCAGGAACTGATCGTTCTGCCTCTCCACATGGCTCCTCTTGCCATACATCACCCCTCTTGCCATATGGGACAGCCAGAGTCATTGTGACAGCTACAGGGCTCCCATAAAAGCCACTCATGGCATGAGTCACAGCCCAGAGCTGCTGTGGTTTGGGCAGCAGCTAATCCTTGCAAGGCATGGCACAGCTGGAACAGAGCACACTGCAGTCAGCACTGGCTGGCTGGGGACACCTTTCACTTTTGCATTCACTGTTCTTCACTGTTCTCATCTGCTCATCAATCTCCTTGTGTGTGTGCCACAGAAGCAGCAAAACAGAGAGGAGCCTGTGCTTCCATGAAAATGAAGTCTATCCTTACATCCACACCCAAACAGAAACTCACTCAAGCACTTCAGACCTCAAGGTTAAAATCTTAAACCAGTCACTGCAGGATATACTGTTTGTGCAGTTATCAGAAATGTTCTTGTATTACCTGGATTTGGAAATGACTTGAAATGTGTTAAAAATGATAGTGAGGAAAAGAAAAATCTCCAAGCAATAATGAGACGATCAGAATTTGGGGCACATACCCAAACTGATTTTTAACATAACCTTCAGCCAACTCAAACCCCATGGGAGACAGTATTTGCCTGCTTTAAAATTTTTGCTTGCACACCTAAAGTAAAACTGTGACAAACAACATCACAGCTTCATTACAACTTATTTTAATTATCATTTGCAAGAGGAAATGTGAAAATGTGAGAAGCAGAAGGAAGAAATAACCTGGAATCAACCACATTCTCCAGCTGTTTAAGCACCATGGAGCTTTTTAGGGTAGGCAAGAACTTTGAGCTGTTTAAAATTCCAAATTTTTAGTGTAAAATAATAGTACCACTTTTGTTTAATGTGTATTCATTAGGCATTGATATTTCTATTCATACTGTATCAGAGTGGGCTTGTGTGGGAGTAGATGAAGAGCAAATTTCTGTAACCATCAGGGAAGGAAATTGAGAGAAATAATCACTTCCAAATTTGAAGGAAGAAAATGAAGATGCTTTTCCTGTGTTGACACAGTTAACTAGACATCAAATAATTAGTCAAAGTGGTGTTTGGGGTATTTTTTGTTTGTTTGTCTTTTGTTTGTTTATTTTTAAATTTTGCTAGATTAAAAAAAACCATAAAGCTTCTCATGGCTTTTAATGCACAAAAGAGCCTGGGAGTATTTGCCAGGAGAATTTCTCAATGTGCTCACTGACACACAAAATGCTTTAAAAGGTTACACAGAAAAGTCTGTCTTCAAGAAACTGATAGGACCTCATGCCAGCTCTGGGATACCTTTAATATTGAAAAGAGCTGCCAATGTTTATTATTTCACATCCAATTTGTTGCCATAAACAGTTCAAAAGAAGGTGATTAGCTTCACATTAAAGAGGCTCTGCCAGCAAGGGAACAGAGCACATCAGAGATGCCAGAGCCCACAGCTTTGCTCCTGGCCTGTTGGGAATGCTTTCAAATCACACAGCATCAGACAGGAGTAGTGCTGGAGGCAAAAAGCAGAATAAACTGAAAGTTAAACAGTGTGACCGTGTGTGTTATTATTGTGTCTTACTGGAGCGCTGTTATTGCAAGCCCAGAATGACATCATGATAAAACTGCAGGCAAACCCATCATATTTTTGTAAGGATCTCAAGGCTCTGGAATATTTTGACTAGAGGGGAAAGCAAAGTCCATCTCCCATCTTCCAGCTAACAAGAGCTGACCTTCTCTGAATTTCCTTTGAAGGTTGTACAGTGCAGCAATGAACATGTTTCATGCAACACATGAATCCTGAGTAGAGGAAAATAAGAGTTTTTGGATTTACATAAATAAGGTGAAATGGAGGCATGGAACAGGGAAAACAGACATCCAGTTAAACCCAGGGTACACTCACAGCATGGCAAACACAAATGGCAGAAACACCAGCAATCTGGGAACATGGATTTGAGAGATCCTACCCCTGGTGTGTTCTAGTCAGCTCTCTCTCCTCAAACAGGGAATCATCACTGCTACTGAAAAGCCCAAGAAAAAAGATTTCCATCATGATCAAGGGCTGCAAAAAAGATACAATTATCATAAGCCTCCACTCATGGAAGCTTTTTACTTCAACAAATAGTCCTTTCAGAGTCAAAACCATCTATTTATTCTAGATAACAGATGCACTGCTGTTGCAAAAGCAGGCTGTGCACTTGGTACAGCATTTAGTACAGCAACCCCTGGCAACGTTTTCTTCCCCCCATCGTGGGGAAGTCTGCATCTGTGCTGGAATAGGTTAGATAGCTACTTAAATATTTACTAAAGGAACTATATTATATGCTAAATATTTATAGAATGCATGGTATACTTCACAAAAGCAGTGAACTATAGCTGTGGAATAAGTGCATTGGGTTTATCCTAGGTATATGAGTTTACTTGTGGAAACGTTTTGAACAATGCAAAGTGTGACACTTTTATAGCATGTGACAAATGGGAGTTTGTGTTAAAATCCTATTTGGAATTGTAAGTTTAGGACAGAGCATGTAGATCATTAAGAAGTTATTAAATCCATCTTACCTAGGGCGTAGGTCCATATAAAACTTGAGAATGTGTAAGTTTTTTGTTTCAGATGACAAGATTATTTTAACTCTGTGTGTTTTATGTGCTAGAATTGTTAAATTTTTGATTTGGCACTCAAAGTCATCTTGAGTGAGTGGGACCATCTGGACATGAATTTCTTTCAGGTAATACTTCCCTTAAAGTTGAAGGAAAAGCTTCCCAGAGGTAATAGTGACCAGAAGATTTCTGGAGCAGGGACATGGATGAATGAGTGCACAGACTCTTTTATTCACACACCCAGACCAAAGCAGTGGAACCCCAAGGTCCCTGCAGGTTCTCACCTGGAGCAGCTGAAGGTGTCAGACTGGCACAAAAGGTACCCTGGTGCTGTGGCCAAAGAGAGCTGGTTCAAACACACTCAGAAAAAGGAGTTCTCACTCCCAATTTCACTGGGCCTTGAAGTTCCACCAAATCAGATTCATTCTGATCTGAGCCTGCTGAGGAACATTTCTTCATATCAAAACCCTCTGAATGCAGCACAGCCCACCTGACCCAGAACAGATTAAACTGACAACCACCTGGAACAAGTTCACTGTGAAACACTGGCAGGGTTCTAGGAAAGGCTGCACATCTTTCCCTCCCATATCCAGCCACCTCTTACTGCTGTAAAAATCCACTCTCTGGTGCAAATCTGTAGGATGCAGTCTAAGATTCTGCTCTGAGTATTCCTCACTGGCTCCTTTTTCATAGAGATCACCTGCAAACCATGGAGATTATGATGGCAAAGCCTGGGAAGTAGTTTTTTCTGAAACCACCAAAAAAGTACTGTGCAATATTCTTCCAGGTCTTTGTAGGAAACCCTGCTAGGTCTTTGTAGGAAACAATGAACTAAATAATTTTCACAGTTGTTGGCCCTTGTGGGATCCTGTCAGCATCACAACACAACATCAAAACCAGTATTTGTTCTGCAGATTTGAGCCACAAATTGATAAATCATTACTTCCAACAGGTTTAAGTGAATAATGAAAATGGTGCAGTAAAGAACTTTGGGTCCTAAATATTCCTTAACAGCTGCTGCTGTCAGAGAACAAGGGACAGGGAGATGTGCATGGCTGCTCCCTCTTCCCAAAATAATCTACAACATGCAAGGGATTTCCCAGCCACAGGAAACACAGGAGATGGGAGAGGAAATGAAAGGGTGCAGAATGAGAAGATGTCTCTCAGCACTGGATAAAACTAAGTCTGGCTTAAAGGAAGCACAAAAGTGGGCAAATGGTGGACAGACACCTGCAGAAAGTGGTGTGCATCCAAACCCAGGTTATTTTATTTTGTTGTACAGATACAGACCCTTTATTTCCAAGTACTTTTGTCTCTTCCTTTGAACATGCACTTCCTCTGTTGCTACACTTCATGCTTAAATAAACCCCACTCCTGGTTCTCCTGCGTCACACGATTCCTGTTTGCTGATCACTGCTCAGCAGCTTTCAATGGGCACAACAAATAAAATATATTTGCAATTCCTTATCTGGAATGCATTGCACATAAACTGTGGAGATTTGAACTGGAAGACCTGCACTTCCACACTGGATGTGAGGCACTATTTCTGTCCAGATAACATGGCTTGAGGGAAGCCAACCCAATTTAATTTGTTCCATTGAGCAAACATTGCTTTCAGAGTTGCAAAGATCTCAAGAGAGGAAGATACAGAAAGCTGCTTAGTAAAATTTAGAGAAACAGCTCAGAGTGATTGACTAGACCTTCTAGATGCCTAATTAGAAACTCATCAGAAGACACTTAAGCACCGAACTTTTGAATTAGAATCTACTCTGGACAGCCTGAAATTTAATGCCCCCATGATTAAGGCATTACAGACCATGATAAAAAAATATTTGCCTCTTTTTCCTATGTTGCCATTGCTGTACTTCTCTGTGAACATTAAAATTACAGGGTACTCTGCACCTCAGTTCACTTTTTCATTGCACTACAGCATTTTCCTGACGATTGCCTTCATACACTTTTAAAGCACAAGTGCATTTGAATCCTGACAAAAAGAATGGCAGATTTCAGCATTAATATATATGAACCATACTTGCTGCAGAGGGTGGAATTCAAATCCTAAATTTTCTGCTTCTGAAGAAAATCTTGAACTTCTGTGAAGACCTCCCACAGAAACCAGGAAAGAATTAATGGGCTGCTGAGTTCCTAATATGTCCCACCCTGTGGCACCTGAAGGAAGTAGGTGTTAGACTGGCAGGGAACAGCTTGACAGGTTGAATTTCCAACTATTTATGGCGACTGACTGAGGGGCCTGGAGCCAAGGACGACTGCTCCAAGTAAAGTCTGCCTTTGGCCAAGAAAACCTGGCAGAAAAGAGTGATTTTTCTTGCTGCCAGTGACTTGGGGGTCTCTGATACCAAGTGGGATGGAAGTATTTGCTGTTGTTTTTTCCCTTTCTGACTTTTATTGATCACTGGAGGGGTGAGGAGCTGCAGAGTGCTGAAGGGGTGGATGGGTTTATGTTCCTGTGTGTTTACTTTGGACTTCAGGGGCCAGAGAGAGAGTGGAACTTTTTATACAGCACAGCTGGCAGAAGGAAATCTCTCTGATTTGAGGGTGCTGGAGGGTGGATGGATCAACAAGAATTCAGAAGGAAACAATTCCAGAGTTACTATTAAATTATGCTGCTTGCATAGGGGATGTTCTCAGGGCATTATGGCCACACTGATCCATTCTCACTCCTCAAAGTGGCAGTCAGCCTCCACAGCCAGTCCTGAGCAGCTGGCTCAGCCCATGGGACCAAGCTCCCAGTGAAACCACCCTGCCCAGCTCCCCTCAGACAGGTACAATTATTCCAGGCTGAGGGACAGACAGACACACACTCCTGTTTCCTGAGCAGCAGGGACAATGTCCATTCAATACTCCAGCAGCTGAAACAGATTTAAAGATAAAGCAAGGGAATTAATATTTAGGAAAAGCAAGCTTGAACACCCTGATTTTGGTGCATTGTACAGATGTTTGATGTGTAGACATCTTGGGGTATTTTATTTTCTGAAAAACAGACAAATTAATTATCCCACATAAAGCCTCACTTTTTTTTTTTTTTTTTTTTTTTTTTTTTTTTTTGTTGGTTTTGGTTTCAGATTTTGTTTTGGTTTTGGTTTTTTTGATTTTGTTGTTTTTTGGTTTTGGGGTTTTATGGTTCTGGGGTTTTTTGGCTTAAGCAAATAACAAAAACTAGTTACCCACACAAACTGAAAAAAAAAAAAGGGACTATGTTTACTGGGAGATTTGCCAAGGCACAGGAGATTAAGGTTTAAGTCTATCCTCTTCCTCAAGGACTTCAAATCCCCATGTGGGACACACCCTTATCTTTCCTATAGAGGGAAACCACCCTGAGGTGTTTTGTTCTCAAAAAGTTCCTGGAGCTGTTTCACCTTGCATGGAACATCAGCCAAAGTTCTAATCCTTGTACAAATAAATCTTCTGTACTTGTATATATTGACAGCAAAACAGGGCTGATGCTTGTCAGTCCCACATGACCATACTCAGGTCATTTTGTTGGCTATGGCATTATCACAGCCTGTGAGAGAAGGATCCAATGCCTGGATACTAGATTTTTTTTTTTTTTTAATTTTTTTTTTTTTTTTTTTTGTTCTGAGAGGCTATAGTGCAAGAAAACAAACAAACAAAAAATTCAGAGCACCAGGACATAAAGTAAAACACTTCAACCTCACCCCACACACCACATTTCTTGGTACAAGGAAACACAGCTTTGCTGGTCAGAATCAGAAGTGTGAGAGCAATGTTTTCATAAATGTAGAGATGTTCATCTTCTCCCCAGATATTCCTAGGGAAACATCATTCTCCTGAGTTTTTCAGAGCCATTATATTTGATAAACTTGTGTTAACATAACGGACAACTTCACAGTGACATTCAAAAGCCACAGATGGGGTATATCTGAGATCACACTGTACCAAGGCTCTCCAAGCCTTCTTTCTCTTCTTTCATCAGCCAGTTGTACAGTTAACATCCCTTTGGATTCTTTCAGAATTATCTAATTCACTCAATCATGTGCCTAATTCAAAGCTGGCTCTTTTTATTAACATCAAAAGGCTTTGGATCAGGCTCTATTAAAAAAAAAAAAATTCTACAAGGCTATTGTGCATTTTTTATCAGGTGCACAATAGTGCTTCTATGACTCCTCTGCCTGCCTCACCTATCATCACACACAGGTTAGCAGATAACATGGCATTAAAGAGCCATCAGTGTCCTGCAGGAAGGTTTCTTGGCCTGCCAAGCAGCAGGGATAAGGGATCACCTGCACAAGCAGTGTATTCCTACCTCACCACCAACATTCTCTTCCAAGTACACAGATGTCTTGCCACAAATTACTTTGACTGAAAGGGTTTGAGTTTTAGCAGGAGAGATGGGAAGAGGGGAAAATGAGTTGTTATTTTAAAACCATTTCTGTTTGATTCTGCACTTTAAAATTGTTAGTGCCTGGAGGTTAGAGAGTGGCTGTCCCTAAGGATCTCTTTCCTGGCTTTATCTCCACCCCTACCACCCAAAATCATGTTTTTATGGGCTTCACTGCAGTTATTGCTGATCAATAATTTACAGCTTCAAAATACACATTCTCAAATGAAACAGCTCTGGTCTTCATAATAAATCAAGGCTCTACCTGCAAGAGGGCAAAATTTCTCTTAAAACCAAATTAAAAGGTATTCAGTGGGATACCAGACAATTATAGTGGCCCAGGAGAAAAAGTAAATTGCAATAACAATATCCAAAGATGAACACAGAGCCCTTGTAACATCACCTCCCAAACCACTGCTCAACTATAAATGTTTTTACTTCAGTGAATGGTGTAAAACTTGAAATTACTAAATTAACTCAATTAAATTAGTTAACTGTAAATCAGACAAAGTTTCAAAGGAAATGAAGTAATGACACTTTTTACATTTCAGACCTTGCACAGCTGAAGTTGTGTCCTTGGAGAGCTACAGATATTTCCCTGCCCTTACACTGTTGAAATCCCTGATGTTGTCAATACTAAGTACAGAAAAGTACTCAAAATTCTATAAAATCATGACTAATATAAGTAAACAAAAAAGTTTATAGAGTAATTAATTTTGAAGATGCTGAGAATAATTTATAAAAGGTGTTCTTATCACAAGACAGCAGACACTTTAATACACCTAGAAAATATCAGAGGGGAAAATCACCTGAGAAAATAATAATAAATTTCATCTGAAAAATGGAGTGAGGGAAGGATGATTCAGAGTTTGTGTTCACTGCTCAATCCTAAATAATGGTCTAAGCACAAACAAACAGGAAACATCTTTGCTCAGGTGCTGAATGTCTTTCCTACTGAACCATATATAGGTTAAAGATATACAGCACATCATATAAATGGGTATTCTAAAAATGGACCCTATATAATCATCCTTCCACTAGAAAAGTACAGGGATTGCAATGATTCCTAGTTTACTTTTCTAAATGCAATAAAGAAACCAAATCTTACTTTAGAAAATACTGATATTCACAGGACATAACAGCATGTGTTACTGGTAATGTAACTGCTTTTAGGAAAGAAGTCCATATAGCATGTGTACTTGGGAGAGTAATTTTAAATCTGTGAATGCATGATCCCTATCAGTTCACAAAATCCAGACTCCTTTTCCAAGCTCCACTCTCCTCAGGAAATTAAGAAAACAACCCAGAGGTTGCACTAAACTAGGCTCAAAGCTGGTTAGATGGAAATCACAGTCTGAGAATGGAAGCAAAGGGGTTTAAATTTTCTGAGAGCACCAGCTCTGGTTCCTAAGCCATACTGTGGGGCTGGGGAGCCACCCTTTGGTCACTGCTCTAAGTGCAAAAATCAGTATAACCACACACTCTGACAGCTTCTGCCCTCTGACACTGCTCTGGTCTTCATAATAAATCAAGGCCCTAGCTGTAAGAGGGCAGAACTTCCCTTAAAACCAAATAAAAAAGGTATTCAGTGGGATACCAGACAATTATAATGGCCCCAGGAGAAAAAGTAAATTGTAATAACAATATTACATCATCAAGGAGAGTTCTTGATGAACATGTATAAATTCACTGGTCTTGCCAGCAGCTGTTCCAGGATGTCTCTGGTTTAACACCATTTACAGGGTGCATCTTGCCTCACAGGGATGGCAGGGAGGAGAAATTTCTGCACATGGTGGGCTTCGAGCATGTCATGTGCTAATTTGTCACTGCAGTCCATGCCCTCCATGCCCTTCTCTTCTGTTACAGACACACCAACTCCCACAAACTGAGTGCCTGCAGCATCATTACTCACTGAAATGAGGATGAAAGGAAACTGAACATTTGTAGCTTTGTAGGTTTCTCTTCCCAGAGCCCAGAATTGACTAAATGAAGAGGTTATACCTGAATTACAAACTAATTTGTGACAGACAGACACAGATGAGTGTGAAAGGAAAGACCAACAAACCACTACCACATGATTTCAGCAAAATGGGCTGGATACTGATGTAGAAAGGCAAAACCCTCCAAGAATGTAAAACACAGATACTAAGCTCAAGAGAGGTCAGCCGACAGGGCAGAAAGGGAAACCCATGGAAAGCAGCCAGAGAGATTAAACTTAGCCCCACACAACTCTTATTTCACATTGAAAACCACAAACCATTCCCGGAAAGGAAGAAACTTTTATGCTCCCTCTTAGTCTTGATGTGAGCAACGTTCTTAAATTCTTCTGCATTTTATGAGGAGGGACTGAGTTCCCAGTTTTTGTTTACTCCTCCCTCAGGGCTTTGGGGGCTGTTCTTCTTTCTTTCAACTCGGGATCATCCTCTACCATAGTCAGCCCTTGCTGGTCAGTATCAAGGGGAATTGGTCCATGAGCCAGAGAAGATAAATAATGGATATATAAAGCACTGGATAACCCAGACCCAGTAGGAAAGCAGTGGTGTGGAATTTAGATGCAGACTTGGGAATAACAAGACCAGGAAACTTAGATGAACAACAGACTGTTGGGTGACCAAATAGAAAAAAAGAAAGAAGGAAAGAAACAGGCTGGAAATAGTCATTAGTTCAAAATACAGGTAATTAGCAGAGGTTGAAGTAATTAGCACTTGCTGAAGAAGTCTGAATAGCCAAGGAAGCAATTATAGCACTGAGGACAAATGGACCTCACGTGCTCAGAACTCTTTCAAACACTACATACCAGACAAACCTCGTGTTCCCACAAGATGAACATCCCCACTCACATGTCACTTTTGGACATGCAGATGCCAGGAGCTGGAAGGATCTCTCCAAGCCCACATAGTAAGTTAGGAGCAACTTGAGGACAACAGAGGAATTTCCAGTTGATCAGACTGCAAGGACTCTTGATACTTCTAAAATTAAGGGCCTTTTCCTCCCACCACCAGAGAAAGGAGAGCACACTGGATCACTGAACAACATTTTCATTGGCTAAAAAGCTGTGTTTTAATTCTGTTAGTGGGTCTCAGACACTTTTCCTTGCCCCAAAACACAAAAGAAAATATGAAGTATAAAACTGATGGAAAGAAAATGAGCAGGGCATGAGACAACCATCACAGTGTTTGGCTTTCTTTCCTGAGGTATGGGGCCACAAACACTGCATACTTTTCTGTAAAGAATTTGTTTAAAAAAAAATTTATTTTTATTTCAGCCTGTAGTAACACAGTACAATTAGAATAATACACTAATTCATGCTACCACTAAATTAAACACCAGTTTTGATTTGTGACTGCAGTACTTTTAGATGTCAGTGTGGGAGGCATTTAAACCATGGACTGACAAAAGGGTTTGACTGTATTTACAGTCAGATGCATCTTTGTCTTCTGCATTTGAGCAGGTTTTCAAGGTGGTCACTTGACTGCTGAAAGTTGAAACCAAAAAAAATCCAGTATGGAAAGGCCTCCTCTGAAAAAGAGTAATTACACCAAGAAGATGATGTCATAGTTTTTTGAATTATGACTGCACTAAGAAATGAATGGGTTTGAAAGGATTTGATACACCCCACTGCAAACCTAGGAGTGATGAGGTTTCTTGGTTAATTTTCTAGGAAAGAACGCTGCAATTTGGATGTGATTCCCTCCACCAGGAGTGGTCACAGCTGACTGTAGAATACTGAATCTGGAAGTGAAAGAAATTTAGGAAAGCAAGTAGCATAATGTGACTGAGAGAATTTATTACCAGGCAATGGCATCCTGCTTATATTTATTCTGAAACACTTCTGGAAGAAGCATCTTATTAAAGTCACCTTATTGCTCCACTGCAGAAGAGCAATTGTGTGGCCTGATATTGCTGTCAAAACACAGCAGCTGCACAATGTCTTCAAAGGAAATAAAAACACATCAACATGGGCTTAGCTAATTGAAGTCATACAGAGCTGAGTGACAAGCACCAGTTTGGGCTGAGGCAGGACATTCTCCACCAGGCTGCAGAAGTTCCACCCAAAAAGGTGAATCTTAGACATCCAAAATACCTTGTGTTGTGGCTGCTTTCATCCCAAAAATGTTCAAACACAAATGCCCTCATTCTGGAGAAGTTTCCTGGGATTTTCTCTTTGGGCTGCTACAGGTGATGGGAAGCACCAAGATCAATGTGTGAACAGTGATTGGCAAGGCAAAGATTGATAACCCTTTAGCAATAACTAATTTCATTCAAAACTGCAGAAAATCAAGGAGTTACAAGGACCTTGAGGGAACCACTGCTGTCTCCTCCTCTGTACAACAGGCCCCTGTCTTCAAAGGAAGATTCAGATTCTTCAATTTTCCTGAAGAAACAAAAAAGACATCTCCACACATTAAGAATGTGTTCAGGTGCTTTAAATCTCATCATGTGGATAAAGATCTGGAACTGAACCAGCATCCCTGCAATGTGTTTAGCACATGTCTAGCCTGGCTCTTCTCATGGTCACCCAGAGCTTTTCCTCTCCTTGCTGTGAGGACACACATTCCAGACCTGGGCAGGCACCTCAAGAAGATGCTTTTGCACTTGTCAGCTACAAGGAGAAAAGGGCCAACCATAGTTGCAATTCTCTCAGGCAAGAGGCAGGAACTGGGAGAAGCTCCTGCAGTATCCACGCCAGAATCCCCACGAAGGAGTGCTCACAGTGACCACCTTACAGTGCCCTTTACAGAGAGGAACAACACTGGGTGGCAAGCCTGGGGCAATCTCTCCTGGTGACACAAGGAAGAGCCAACACTCACATGTCCCTGCTCTGGGGGACATGCTCAGGGAGTCATTTATAAGAGCCAAGTCTCCCGTGTGTGTCCCACAGGAGTGTTACCAATCAGGATGTGCCTGGAGCAGGATCACCTCTGCACGTGCTCAGGGGCATTTTCACAATATGCAGCTTGTTGCCAAATCTTTAAACTCGGTTTTAAGCACTACAGAACATAACAAGGTAAATAAAACTTAAACCTTTATGACAATTAGGAAACTTCACCCTTTCAATAAAGTGCCTTTTTATCTCTATCTCAATAGTAACAAGAAATGCTGCCCAACTTCCATTAAAGGAACATCTACTTCCCAAACAGCAACTGTAGCCTGTAGGTAATTCCTACCTGTCCCTGGCAAAGCATTGCACTGCAAATAATCCAGAAGAAGCTCTTCCTGATGGGACCCCAATTGCTGGCATCTTTGAGAACATCTTGCTGCCATGGAAGAGATTAAAATAGGATTGTATGAACAATTTTAAATAGTGTGAATTTGACAGAACATTGCTTGAGTAAAAACTGTACTTTGAAAGAAATAAATCTTGTTTTGGTTTTGATTATACTAATCATTTACTTTATTGAATTGTTTCCACTTTTAAAATGTATATGTTTTGTTCTGTGCTGTATATTAAGATGAAGAATAAAACCAGATTGATCAGTTTTGCCTTTGGAGCTCCAGTATCAGTTGCCAACACAATAATTTTACGTTTAAATTGCAAACAATACCTGCTGAAATTTTAATCCAAACCTGTAAAATTTTCAAACCGACATCTTAAAACCGTTTCTGGAAGCATTTCTCTTCATAATGGATTCTGAAACCTTTTTAGAGAGCGGAATCAGTATTTTATGCCTGCATTATGCAACCACATTACATTTGGAATTATTCAGAGGGAGTAATATTTCATCAAAGAACGATTAATGAACTGGAAAGAAAACTCTTGTGCTGTTACACTTCTCGCCCATCAGGCAAGTACATGGAACAGATCAGAATGTTTTGTCCAAAGGCTGGGAAGCGCCCCAGCGACTCCCAAGTGTCCGTGAAGATGTTGTACTTCAGGAAGAGACGCTGCTCCAAGCTGGAGGACACAGTAATATTCCTGCTCAAGATATAGACTCCATCGTTGTGGAGAGTGCAAGTCAAGTTGAGGCCGGATTTGGAGGAGTTCTCATTGAGGTAGAGCCACTCTTTGGTGGCAATGTTGTAGGACTGCACGGTGAGCACGTCCTCGCTGGGGCTGGATCTCTGGCTGGGTGCGAGGTCCAGGATGCAGCCCCCCACCAGGTAGATGGTCTCCTCCACTGACAGCATCTGCTGCTTGCGGACGTGCACGTCGCACAGCTCCAAGTTGGTCCAGGAATCAGAGGTGGGACAGTACTGCAGGATGCTCATGTTCCTGCCTGAAACAGAGAGGAGAGACGTTCACAAATAAGTAATTCTGTCAGAAGGCACTTGTGGGGGAGCGTTTTTCTCTGCTTTTACTGCACATTGCTCACACACTTGCAGAGCAAGCCAGGGGAGAAATGGTGATCACTGACAACTGCAGCTCTTTGGCCTTGACAAGAAACTTTGAACATTCTGTTCCTTGGCATAGGGGAAAAAAATTATGCTACTTCTGGCACATTACATGATGTAAATTGTCTGGGCCCTCAGATTTTAGCAGAATAATCCCTACATTTTAGCTTATGCTTTTAATTTTGTCTCTGACTGATGCATAAATATTTTTTACAAAGAGGAAAATGGAGCAATACTCTCCTCTCCAGAAGTGGTCACAGATGAATCAAACTACCATGAAGACAGTACACTTCATGAATGGCTGTCAAGTGTTGATTTATCATCCAAGCTTAACTTTGATACTTCGCATTTCATTCCATAAACCCAAGTTTTATGGAATAAAATTTGTAAAGCTGGTTACATTTCAACAAGTGGCCTGGATGACCTAAGGGCACCTTATAAAGACAGAAACACACACTGTCAAAATCATCTAAGAACCAGGAACTCTGTGCCCTGCCATTAGGCAGAGGCTCAGAAAGAAGCTGCAATCACCTCCATAATTCACAACTCAGTGGGTGCACGTTTGCAATAGTGTTCTTCCACTATTACATGGCCACCCTGACTTATAGTGCAGTGAAGACCCTGGCTGCATCCAAGACTTCACTAAATTATCACAGAAAGCACACGACTCAGTAAATTCAGTTCCAGTCTCTGGAGATCTGAGCTCAAATCCAATCTCAAGTGACAAGAAGGAACAGGTTTGTAGACTCCAGACAGGTCTTTTATTAAATCTTCTCCACGTTACCAGTCTGTCCTTCATGATGACTTCAAGACAAGCTCCCAGGGGGAAGAGCAGACAGGGACATACTGACAAGTTCTGTAAGGGCACAGGTATAAATACCCAGAAATATAACTGGATTGTCATGAATGAAGTGCATCAGTGGCATGATCAGGGAGGTGCTGCTCCATCCAGTATCTGCACTCTGATTATTTTCATGGCAGTGCTCTGTGAAACAGCTCTACGTATAGATGATCTTTGCCTACAACCAACCTGTCATTCTCTGACTCATTAAGGGGAGCAGAAGTCCCAGTTAAGGCAGTGTGAGTACCTATAGCAGTAAACTTCCCCTGGAAAATGTGTTATTTGAGAGGAGGTGTATGAAATAGAAGTCCATTGCAACGTGGCCCTCACATACTCAGTTCACAGCCTGGATCTTTTATATCCACTGAAACAACAACAACAAAAAAAAAAAACCCAAAACAAAACCCACAATACAAAATATGAACACTATAGTGCCTGACTTGGAATTTCTATTAGGATCTAGGTTCACAAGTGAGAGCTGCAAACTCAAGAGAAGTGTCATTATAATTTACAGTGGGAAATTCCAGATCCTGCCACCTTTAGGAAAGTGCTATCTGAGGAGAAAGCTCTACACAAATTTACATACCAAAACTGAGGTATATACAGAAATAACAAAAATTACTAAAAATAACCGAACACAAAAAAGATTAATTCCTGCATGTGTTTTACGCAGTAAATATAGCAAACCAGCAAATAAACCTTAGTGTTTCTCAGAGCTTTAGGTCTTAACACTTTCTAACATTGGCATAATTCTAAAGGACAATCACCAGTGTAACTGTGGCAATTCTTGTTTTTAAGCCTGCTACATGTCCCAAGCCAAGATGTCACAGAAAAAATGATTCTAGACCCTTGCTAAGGAAATTACCTATAATAAGCACAGGTGTTTGTAGTCCTGAGTGATCCCGGATTCAAACAGAAGACTAAATGTGCTAGTTATCCATTGCTCAAACCTTCCTGTTGTTATACTGCCTTATTTCCATTGAAAAAGGCTTTTAGGAAAAGACCTGGGAAATGACAGAGGTTCAGAGGGCAGCAGCAATCCCCTGGAATGTGGAGAAAGCCAGAGGTAACTCACAACCCTCCTTCAGCTGAAACCATAGGCAGCAAGTACTGAATCAGGAGCCTGACAGAGGGCAGCAATCCTGAATGCACATGCCTTGTTCAGGAGTTTTAAAGGAATGGGATCTGAATCAGCAATATGCCAATATTCCTCTTCATGACACCAGGATTAGACAGCCTGATGAAAGCACAGCACAAACATCAGAAAAAGGACTTGCAGAGTGCAAAGGGTGTGGAAGAAAATTGTGTAGCACTCTTAACCAAATCAGAGGTTTTTCAGGTTACCTCTTCTTTCTCTCTCTAGATAAAAATGCCAAACCCCTAACCCTGGTCTTCAGAGACACTTCCCACTAACTTGTTTCAACCCCTTCTCCTTGTTCTCTTGTCTCTTAGGATGTCCCCCTTTGGATCTGACTTCTCAGCACAAGATGTGCTTCATGCCAGACATCTCAGAGTCCCAGTGCTGGACATGAGGGAGCACAGTGGCCCCAGCAGATCCTGTAGTGGGGATGACCAGAGGACTGGAGTGCAGCACACACAGCACAGCTCTCCATATAGACACAGGTACATTTTCTCCACAGAAGCCACCAGGCTCTGGTCAGAATGGTCTGGACAAAATGACTTTGAGGGTTTTCATTACCACAAGGTCCTTATGGGGTGGCAGTGTGTCTTCTATAAACTTTAAAATGATTCAGAGCTCAAATCTGCCCAGACACTAGAAGCTTGTTCTAACTGCAGTTTAGCTTTGCTTGCAGTACTGTCTGTAAAAGCTAATCTGTCTTCCAATTTCATTCTCTGTTTGGAAAGAAAACCCTTAAAACTGCTGTGGTCAACTGAAGTGGGCAAAGGCCAAATTCAAACTTACGAAATCCTGGTAAATACTGAACATTTGACATGTTTAAAAAACTGACTTCGAAAGCTCTGAGAAAATGTCTTCCTCCCAAAAAATGGCACTATGTACTTAAGGAATGAACAAATGGGAGCTCTTTTTAACTGAATGTGTTTGCCCACTGGATTAAAAAAAAAAAAAGTAATTGTCAGAAGAGAATGAAACTTCAAGTCCTGCCCTCTGCACAGTGCTCTCTGAAAATTTGGTATAGAAATTAAATAAGCTAAAAGTGTTGTTTCTTGCTTCAGCTTTTGATTGCTTTATTAAGTTATTAAGGTAAAGATTGAATTTGCCTCTGAAACAATGAAATACTGTAGTGAAAAGACCATGACATCTATTAATACATGGGAAGTACTAAGGCAGGCAGATATTTTCTATGAATTTTTCCTTCTGACAGCCTAAACCAAGTATTTAAAAAGTAAACACAATATATCTGTTGAGACCTCTCTGTACTGTGTGATCAAAATCTAAGAAAAGGAGAAGTGGCTAAGCTGGGTGCTGAAGTACCCATCAGTTTGTTCTCTCCAAGTAATAGAGCCCCAGGTCCACACAGGCTTTGAAAAAAATACAAAGACCTGATTCTTCCCTGACAGACCTATTGTTTTGCTTTGTTTGTCAATTATTTTCTACCAGCAATTTATTTCTATATGTTTTGATCAGCATTACTCTACCTTCTACACCAGTTCAAAAGCCTTCCTGAAAAACAGGAGAAAATTTCCAAGGGCCTTGGAAACAACCAGGTAAAAACCAACAAGAAGTAACAGCAAACTTGTTACCTCGTGCAGTGTAACCTCCAATAACATAGATTTTGCCTTTGCATTCACAAGCTGAGAATTCTGCAAGAGGGTTTGGCATGGACGCCACGAAATTCCACCAGTCGTTCTCCGGGTTGTAGCACTCCACGTTGGAAAGGGACTGGCCACCAATGGCATAGAGCTTTCCACTGACAGCCAGGAGCTTGAAGTTGGATCTGAAACAACAGATTGCAGCACTGAAATGAGGTGCATCCATATACAGAAATACAGAGGAAAGTTCTTCCTACCCAGGCTCTGACACACTCATCACCACTCACAGCTTGCATCCCACTTGAGGATCTGCAGCATCTGAACTCCTCTGTGCAAGGTCAAAATGCTGTAACTGCACTGCAATTACTCAGGACAGTAACCAGTGGCAGTTTGAATGCTACTGATGATGCTGCTGAGACTGAGGAATATTTTATTTTGTATTTTGGACTGTGCCAGTTCAGGTCTAGATGTTCAGTTAACCAATGTGCCCAGCAGACAGCTTGTTTTTATTAGGCTTTTAGCAATGTGGCCACTGGTAGAGAACACACAGTGAAGGATATAATTTCATTTAAAATTGCAGAAATTTCAAACAAGACTTGATGGATGCCTACAAATGCATACTTATTTTAGGCTGTATTACAGAATCTCTTTAATAACCCTAATAAAAAAGCAATTTAAAGTGGAACACATTGAATCCTGTTCTGCAAAAGAAAGAAGAGTGAATCTTCTGTACCCTATTCAGCATTAAACTACTAAACGCATCCTCTGAAGCAAGACCAATCTGTACACTGTGTTCTCCCCATAGCTGAACAAAAATTATATTGCACCCATGAGCAATGCCCTCCAAACTGGTCATTTATTTCTTAGTCTGTTCCACTATGCTCTCGAAATTCACCCATGGCAAAGAGCAATTTTCTAACTCCAGAAGCACAGGAAATCTCCTATGTCACACCCTGCAGGTCACACAGACACAAAAAAATGGTCCATGGGTATTAAAGGAGCAGGTCTGGAGGAAGAAACTGGAGGATGTGAAGACAGAATTTGTGTATGCAGCTCCTCCTTCCAGCTAGGGCAGCTGGTCTAACAAAGGATGAGCTTTTCCTCTCCCCAGGAACAGTCTCACTGCCTAGAAAGGTTGTTCCTTCTCTTCTGCTGATTTGAGATTTTACCATAAGCATCCCAATTAACTGGATGTGTGGCAGTCCCTGGAGTGCACCAGCTCAGTGGAAACAAAACAGGGAACTGTGTTATGTTTGTAAAACTGAAATTATGCTTCAGACCTGCACTGACCTGGGCAGCAAAGGGAATTCCACCCTGCAGGAATCCAACATCCAAAATTTACTACTAAGTACTTTTGCAGGGTTTTGTCTGGACAAAATGAACCCTGCCTAGCTGTAGACTGCCCTGCAACTTCTTTTTATTAAATGTATTTGGAAAAAGGATTTGTTTCCAGATGGAAGCACTTTGTTCTTGTCAGCCTCATACAGCTTTGGAAATGAAAATGCTCCTTTGAAGGAATTAATTGCTTTTTATTCTTTTTTTTTTCCCCTGACATTTATGATTAGGTCAGTCTGTTCATATTCCCTCAATAGCAATTATGATTTTCATTTTAGAGAATCCAGAATAACACGGCAATCAAATGCAGGTATGAAATGAGGATAACTACTCACAAAACATCATGATTTTCAAAGCAATATACCTGTTGTGAAAGTTAGGACAGAAATAAAAATTTCCAAAAATTAACAAAGGGGAAAAATCACTGGGAAAATTATTTACTAAAATACAAGCAGCACAACTTTCAGCTTTAAATATTCTAAAAGGAGATCACAGACCGTTTTGTCAGTCATTTAACTACTTCCAAACACTCATTAAAATGGATGACATTCAGTGGAGGTATTTCAGATTTATGGTATTCATTAACAATAAGGTTCATTTTACTGTAGCAGCAAGTATCCATCAGCATACTTTATATGAAAGTTTGGACAATGGCTCAATATGTTATGAAAAACTTCTGCCATTCACCTTTCCATGCCAGTAACAGCAGGTGTCTTTATGGAGAGTGCAGATTAGGAAATATTTAGTGCATTTTTACTCTCTTTTAATATGTTGGAGCAGCTGGAAACAAGGAAAGTAAACACTGAGCAGGGAGCCAGCTCTCCACAACCAACTGTTCCATGGACTACAGCCTGGAAACAGTGGGGCCAAATCCATCAGATTCAACCACGACTGAACTCCACTCACACCTGCAACTTTTCTGAAGCTGAGGGACCAAGATGTACTTTCCAAAAACCAGGCCTGGAGGGTCCCTTCTTTCTGGGACAAGCTGAGGTACCAGCTGCCTTCTGCTGCCCCCATTCACTCAGAACAGGACCCCAGGAACATCAAAATGTGGGAGCTGTGGGGTTGTGCCATCCCTCAAAATCCCTTCTTCACTCTACAAACTGCAAAGCACTGTGTGCACAAAGGAAGGAAAAGATCATGCATGCTCAAAGGAGCTGGAGGTCAGAGAGGTTTTCTGCACACAGGGACAACATTCCACAGCTCCCCAAACTCCCCCCACCCCATGGCTCTGGATTGTGTCAGGTGTATCTGCAGGCTATGGAGGCAGTGGCTATGAAGGACCAGCACACATGGTTTTTGCTCACTGACAATCTCACTTAGTGTACAACAAAAAAGAGTTAGCCCAGATACTGGGGAGGACTTCCTGATCAGAGGGGTGGCTAAACATGGGAACAAGACATCTGGGAGGAGGATTCTAGTGTAGGTTGGAATCTACACTGCTGGAGGATCTCAAGAGCAAGTTGAATGTGGATTTATTTGCAAGGTAGCCTTGGTCCTGCTGCTGAACACAAGCCTTGGATTAACCAAGGTTGTTTCTTCCTGCCAAATGATCAATTTAATCTTAAAATTTCTCAAAAATGAGATGACTTCTTTATTCTAGACGTAAAGCACCTACAACAGAGATGAGGAAAGCACAGTTATGGAGCAATTCCGAAGCATTTTACAGATTTTCAATGAGTTCCTTGTTTTCCATTTTTTTTTGTATTTCTTATGTGAATTTCCAGAGTATACTGCATCAAACATGCAGCTTTAGAAGTGTGTGATACATTTGTGGTAAGTAAGGTATGGATGGTTCTAATTTTAAAAAATTTTGAAGTCTACTTTCTTCCAGCACAGAAGAGTTTTGAGTGAATTTTAAAAAACAGTAAAAAAGGGGGAAGGAGAAGGTCTCCTGAACAACTAGTACTCCCCAGAAGCATCATCTCCTGTCCTCCTGTAAGAGTCCTCAGAGTGGCAGCAGTTCAGGCACAGATTGCTCACAAGAATCATGTTCCATGTGCATAATTCCAACCTGGAGCTTACATAGGTCTTCCAGGCCTATGAGTAGGAAGGTTCTGAAGGAAAACAGAAATGGAATAAACAGCTCTAACTGGCACATGCAGTAGAAATCCCATGAGCATATTATTTTTAAATAGCAAATTTCAACAGTGTTCACTAAAAAAAAAAAAAAAAAAAATTTTGGAAAGGCATTCAAGCACATTAATGCAACAGTCCCCTATGCACTTTGCACCTTCTTGACACCAAAGACCACAAGTGATCTTGGGCAACACTTACATCGAGCTGCTTCTATTAAAAAGTCCAAGTCATTCACTCTCTTGAGAATTCCAAGCACAGAAACACCTCTAGAATGAAAAGGTCTAGAAAATATGATCTGTTGTGGACTATTTGTGATCAGCACTGGATTTAGCACTCAGCCAATGAGAAATTCCATGCTCAGCCCCAAGCTTCCTTTGTGAGCCCAAGCACATTATTTTAGCTCCCTTAGGAACACATAAATTGGGAATAATACTCTCTGAAGCTCCTGGGAGCATCACAAGAACATTATACAGGAGTTGCCTATTGTGAAAAAGTTTGAAACTAAAGTAGTAAGACCTGAACACCTAAATAGAAAGCCAACAGTGAAGACCCAAACCAGAATGGCCACTGAACATTCAGGTGGCTTTTGTCTTCTATTTAGAAGTAAGTTAAGAGTGTTTCATCTAAGCATGCAGAGAGAATCCCAGCATCCAGGGATTCTTCATTATGACAATGGAAATAATTAATCATAAAAATACCATAGAGCTTAAAAGGTTTGTTTAGGGCAGAAAACTCTTATATGAATAAGAAAGCAGCAAAATTAGATCTTCAACTCCTCAGCCTTCCCTCAAAGCCAACACATGCAGTCACTCATGAAGAACAAATCCAGATCCTCTGCTGTCTGAAGTCAAACCAACTTCAGTGGAAACTAGAGTCCTCCCTGAAGGTATGTCAAATTTCATCCATGGGATGTAATTATATCAGCTGACATAAATTCATTTGCCAGACAGTCCCATGGCCATAATTTCTAAGCAGAAGGTTGGGCAACCACTCTCCTTATTTTACTACAGCATAACAAACTAAAAATACAATGCCAAGCAAACTGCAGCTCTAATTGCAGCACAGAAGTGTGGCAGACAGGCATCAGCACTGGACATTGTAGCATGCAAAACCCTCACCTTAAAAATGGCCTTGCTCTTGGCTCCTAGGGCACAGGCCATCCCTCCCTGCCACAAAACACCAAACAGGGAGCTGACATGTTATGTCAGACAGAAAAACTAACAATTAACTGCAGAGCTGAGACTCCATGAAGCTGGTAAAATCAGAAATGTGTTTTGTGAAGGGGTCACCTGAGTTTCCAAAAAAAAAAAGCTCCCCCAGTTACTCAGGGAGCAACATCCTCACTACTACTTTGCAGGTGTAATTCTGGGTACTTTTTGGCCTGCAATAACTACCATGGAATGTAAGAATACATATTATTCCAAAAACATCCATTTTCCTGCTGCCTTTCTGCAGTAAATGATTAATGTGAAATTCTATTCTAAGGAACCTTGGTGTCATGTGTGACAGGTTTGAAGATTAAGTTGGTGTGGCAACACCACTGAAAACAGTAATAGGAGAAAATATCCATGTATTTATTTCAGGTACAATGATTATGCATCCTAGCAAAAACAAAAAAATAGGACAAGTGTGGAGGAAAAAAGGCTGATCTAGAGTTTGACTGCACAAACTGTATGGTGCAAAAAAGGGGCCTTGAAAAAGTATTTCTTAAAAACTCATGTTGCAGAGTCAACACACACAGAAACAGCTCTCTTGCTACAGACATCACACAAACAGAGCCTCGTGACTTGATCAATGTGGGACTTCTGTGATGAAGTTAATTTCCATAGGAGACACTGTGTGGGCTGACCCAATCCTCCTTTTCTGGCAAGGCCAAGTGCTCCCAACCCTGCTCACACAGGTCCTGCCATCCAATGAAGCCAGCTAAAACATCTCAGTTCCCCAGGGAACTCTGCTACAGGCTCAGCCTCTAAGAAACAGGTCTGTAAGAAAATGTGTTTGTAGTGTTTAAAAGCCAAACATTCATTTTACAGATGAAATCTTTTTTCCCAGCGCCGTTCCAAGCAGTCAGAAACACTGAGAAAAATGGTTTCTGATAGTTGTGATGACTGATTAGGGAGGTGGTTATTTCAGTAAAATTCTCCCAATAAAAGAAATGGGGGGGAAAAAAAAGGTGAAATAGGAAAGACTTAATTTCAGGTCTAATCCCTTTTCTGAGGGGGTTTAGGTGGCAAAAGCTAAATAGAGCCAGGAATAGAGAGTGCAGTTTAACTACCCAGATACAAAATGTTTATGCCAGCGGCTTGGGTCTCTGTGCATGCTCTTCCAACTCACTGCACACCGAAAAGGATTTCCATTCCACAGTGAATTGTGACCTCCTGACCTTTTCTTTGCCAGAGAAAAAAAGATAAAACTTACAATACTTTTACTAAAATGGAAACAAGGCCAGTTTGTTTCAGTGACATGAAGTGTGGTTAAGGTAGAGGAGCCACAACCTGGCCAGGGAGAAGGCCTCTCTTCTTGGGCCCTTCTCAAGGCTAAGTCTCTATTACTCTTCCAAGTAAAAATTACGTGTTTCTAAATGCAAACTAAAACATCAATGTGTAACAAATAGTTCAAAAGGATAAAGGTAAAAAAAGAAAAACCATCAAAACGATGAATGATTCCCAGATGCAAATATTCCCATCAAGTGAGAAATTTCTCACCATCTTCCTGACTTTTTTCTGGTATTTCACTGAAGTGCAGGCCTAGGAATCATTCTGATTTTTATGGAAGTACAAACCACTGGACAACGGCAGCAACTAAACTGTTTTGGCCATCTCCAGCTCTGGTATAGCCTGTACATCCCCACTAAGAGCAGGAAAACTTGTCACCTACTTAACTGGAGTTAACAATACACCACAAAGAAAGCAGGAAAGGAATTTTCTCATTGGGTTTCCTTGGTGGTTCAGAGCACGGACAGGTCTGCATGGCGTCCCTAAGGCTGAGCCAGTGAGTGACCCAGAGGATCGATCTCAAGAGCAGACGGGGGTTACCTCTTCTGGTTCATGGAGGCCAGCTGGCTCCACTCGTTCAGGCACGGGTTGTAGCAGTGCGCGGCCGAGATCTCCTGGCTGGTGATGCGGTAGCCGCCGACGATGAACAGGTAATTGTCCAGCGTGGCCGAGCCGTAGCCGCGGACGCTGACCAGGTCGGCGGGCAGGTTGTTGGCCAGCGGCAGCCACCGCCGCGCCTCCTCGTCGTAGCGGAGCATGGCCCAGGGCGCGTCCCCCGCGGGCAGCCCGGGCGGACAGGCGCCCATGAAGTCCCCGAGCAGCACCAGCGTGGCCGTGCCCCTCATGCGCCGCTCCCGCAGCTGCTGCTGCAGCGCCGGGGGCAGCAGGAGGTGCGGGCGGGCGTCGGGCCTGCGCAGCACCTGGTGGTAGTGCGCGGCCATGAAGTCCAGGCAGGCGTCGTGCAGGTCCTGCAGGCCGTACACCTGCGCCAGGCGGTGCAGCTCGAAGCAGTTGCCCAGCCGCACCTGCGACAGCAGCAGCCGAAGCAGGGGCGTGACCTGCAGGTAGGACGCGGCCTCCACCAGCTCCTCCAGCAGCGGCGGCTCCTCCTCGCCACCCTCCTCCTGCTCCAGCCTGGCCAGGCAGGACGTGTTGATGAAGTCCAGCACCAGCTCCAGCCCCAGGGCGCTCAGCCCCCCGCGCAGCAGCTGCTCCTCCTGGCCCTGCCCTGCCTCCCGCATTCCCGAGCGGTAGAGCGCTCGGAAATAGTCGCTTTGCTCGATCAGCTTCCTCTTGCACACCGGGTAGCACTTGTCCCCCAGCCGGATCTGCACCACCTCCTCGCCGGCACCGGCCCCATCCCCTGCCTCCCCTTCCCGCTCCTCTTCCTCCTCCTGCCGCCGCCGCCGCCGCTCCGCCAGGGACATCGCTCACCGCGGGCCCGGAGCCGCCGCGCCGGCTCCTCCTCCGCCGCCCGGGACGGGACGGGACGGGCCAGGCCGGGCCGGGATGGGCGGAGCAGCCCCGGGATGCCGGGCCTGCAAGGAGTGACAAAGGGAAGCGAAAGAAAAAAAACCACAAACAAAACCGCGCACGGGGAGGAAAGAGAAAAAAAGCCCGAAAAAGGCAATGTTGAGCGCTCCGGCGCTGCCCGGGGGCCCGTCAGGGCATCCCCCACGCCCAGGCAGGGTGGGAGTCAGGGACGCGGTGGAAAGGCCGGTGCTGGGCTCCAGAGGCGCAGCGAGTCCCCCTGGGGCTCCCCTCTCCTGATTTGGGCCGGGATCGCAGCTGCAGCCGCGGCTCGAACCCCTTGCCATAAATGTACCGCCGCATCCCTGGCCAGGGCCAGCATTCCCGAGCCACAGCGCAGGGAAAAGGCAGCGTGCGTGTGCCTGGATCCGCGCACATCAGAGCGGAGGGGAGAACACAGCCAGCCTGTGCCACCGCATCCCCACTGCCCTCCCGAGCCAGCCCCCCGCGCCGACCTGCTCTGCCAGAGCAGCAGTGGGACTCGGGAATGGCAGTGCGGAGCGTGGCTCTGCTCCGACCCTGCTGGTTCCTGCGTGTCCCAGCCCCTGGTTTGCCCCGCGAAGACACTGCAGGACTTGTTCTGCTGCTCCATCTTTTCTATTTAAACTAAGTTCCTGGAACAGGACATCTCACAAGTGAGCTACGTACCAGGGTCCTGAGTTTGTTTGACAGGAACAAGGAAAGAGCAAAGTAACAACTGAGCATCTTGTGCAAGGGTAAAATGACAGATTTGTCATTTGCCTTATATTCTTTTGTCTTATTCGTTATATATATATATGTATGTATGTATGTATATATATTAGTTTGTCTTATATTCTTTGCCTGTTATATTCTTCAAACACAATGACAGTCCCTTATTTTAAATAACCCCACCACCTGCCGAAACAGATGAGAAGTCTGCCATGCATGTATTCTTATAGGCTGATGCTTACTATAAAGATGTTCAAAATATTTTTTTTTTACCTTTATAAATATATTTCCTTCAAATATTGCAGACCACACAAAATCTTTCCCTTTAGCAGTAGTATGACTCATGTCCAGTTTGTGCAACTTGCTTAGTTCTCAGACAACTCCCAATTTTCACTTCTCAGAAGGGATCTTTTCCCCTCACTATTAAAACATTTGAATGGTATTAGTCTGTTTTGTGGGTTTTTTCCCTCTTTTAAGGAAGACAAGGCAGTTCACTTTTTAGCATTTCCTCTATGAAACTATCATGGTCCTTTATCAATGTTTTGTCAATCTTCAGCTTCTTAACTCTAGCCCATGGAGATGACACAAATATCAATATCAGTTACAGGTGTTCTGCTGATTTTTATTAAAAGCATTTTTTGAGGTGAGGTAAATTTTTGCACATGTGTGTTCTCCACCTCACTTCAAAGCATCTTCATCATCTTGCTTTTGAGGGGTACATTTCATGTTCTGAAATCCTTTTATATAGGATCTCAACCAGACCCAAAGAGGTCTCTTCAGCAGCCTTCACTACATGGGTCACTATGACCTCTCACCTTCTCTTTCCTACTAATGTATTTCACTGTTTGCTTGGTTTGTCTTCCTCTTTCAGTCTTCCTCATAATTTAATTCATATTCAAATTCCATTTTCCTGTCTTCTGTTCTTAATGAAGCGCCACAACATTTTGCTTTTTGTTTCTTACACCTAGTTTAAGTATGAGCACTCAGAAGTTTTTTCTATGCTTCAGGTTCAGCCTTTAAAAGATTATTGCACACAAGTGTCTCACCACCTCAGTAGGAGTCCAACCCTTAATTCCTTCTTGTCCTTTAATTCCCACAGGCAGACACTTCAAGCAATTGTAATCATTATTACTCCTGAGGAAAACAGAGATCTCGTGTTTGGCATGGCCAGCAAGCAGTACTGCTGGAATACAGCAAGATTGCCATCTTTAGACATCTGCTTGGAGTCTCTTCTGTTTCATGAATTTAAGTTAGCTCCTAACTGGTGAATGCCTTTTTTCCATGTAGTCAGATATGGTAAATTCAGCCTCAAAGTGTTGACACTACAGCCTAGGTGGAAGGAATATTTTTTCTCTGGCCGTAGGTTGCCAGATGAGCCTGTGCCTGCCACTCTGAGTAGGATTTCCAGTCCTTGTTCCTCACAGGCCCTGAGGTTTGTTAATGAGCTGGATCACTTCTGGCATGCATTAGTGTTTTATTCCTGCCAACAAACTTCTGAGGGCACCAACTCCCATAGCTTCTCTCAGGAACTCTCTCATGCCCAAGGAGTCAGCAGTACTGAGTGGCTACTTTTACAAAAAAATCAGTTTTTTGTCCAGTTGTTTTTACTGGACTGATTGTCATCTCTCTGTGCTTTTTCCAGGCTCAGGGCTGGGCAGTTGTGCTAAGCCAGAGTGTGCTGGCAGGGCAGATCCCTTGTTTTTTACTACACTCATCAGTCAGCCTGTGTCCTTTTAGAGTACTTACACTGCAAATGCACCAAGGCAAGGGCTACTCGTTTGTTCCAATTTTGTGGAGATAATTTTGTCTGTCTTCCACACTACTGCAGTACTGTTTTATTCTAAGATCAATAATACATGTTATTATAGTGGAATCAAAGAAAAGGCTTTGCTGTTTCACCAGCAATCATCTTCGTTGCACCTTAAGTGAATAAGAAATGTATTTTCCAGAGTTGGAACTCTATAGAACTACAAAGCCAAAATGTGTAGTTCAGAGCCATATAAGATTTGAGTAGTCTTTGAAACAAATATGAAGGACTATCTATCATCCTTCAAGAACATGGTGAAGCATCAAACATGAAAACAATCATGGGAGATGTGAAATGAGTTTATGATAAAAGAACATGCCCTGAAGAACCAAGACACTCAGAGAGGAAGATGAGAGTAACACTGCTCAGCATTTCAATACCTGTCTTCTAGACTTTGGCTCCTGGGGCAAAGTCTTCAAGCTGCTTTAGACAGTTCAGGCCTCTCTTTACAGTACCTGAGAGACAAAATGATACCAAGAAAAAGGGTTCTCAAGTGCCAACAAAGGGTCTGTGCAGACACCAGGGAGTGTCAGTAAATGCTCTCTTGCTCCAGGGTTGCATTGGCCATTTGTGCTACATAATTTTTCCCTGTGTCTGGTGCCTGAACTATTTCCTTGTAGTTAATGTCTGAATTACTTCCAAGGCTGAAGAGAGATCACTGTTTTCTTTTGAAAAGATGTGGAAATGGAAGAAGCTTTTTTCATACAGCGACTGCATTGTCACAGACCATTCAGCCATGACAGAGAATCTGAGCCTTTCTCTGCCTGGGTAAACATTTCTGTAGCCCTCTGACTTTCCCAACATAGCAAAAGCAAGGAATCACAGGAGGAGTTACTGCTTCAAAGAGAAGAAAAGTAAAGCCAGAGAGACACTGGATAATACTTGAGAACCAGAGAGTAACACTGAACGCTCTGAGGAATGGACCAGACAGAGCAAAAAAAACAGTGGAAAAACTGAATTCCCTTCAGCCTTATTAGTCTAAAGTGTTAACTGGAACTGAATCTGGGATATTTAAAGTATCCATGCTATCTAATATAAAATATAAAGAGCCCTATTCTGTCCTCTGAGATACCAGGGAATTGTACTGCACTGCCAGGGAACTGTGCATTGAGTAATAGTGGAATTACTCAAGACAGGAATTGGTCTTTTGGAAAGGATTTGCCAACTGCTGCCATTGTTCAGTATTTTCCCTGTCACAGGATACAAAGTAAGCATCTATGGAACATAGGAATTATCCTGCAGAATTTCAGCATTAAAAATGTCTGTGTTCTAAAAGGACCTTGGCATTTCTGAGTGGAACTGACAAAAGCATAATTTTACTTCAGCTGAACTCTAGCATTTGTGAAGGATGACCTGCTAAATAAAGGTAATTTCTCTTTTCAGATTTGCAGCCAAATAAAGCACTTCTTACCCAGTGCCATTAGCACTGCTATGAAAAAAATTAAGGAAGAGAAAGAAAGAAAGAAAGAAAGAAAGAAAGAAAGAAAGAAAGAAAGAAAGAAAGAAAGAAAGAAAGAAAGAAAGAAAGAAAGAAAGAAAGAAAGAAAGAAAGAAAGAAAGAAAGAAAGAAAGAAAGAAAGAAAGAAAGAAAGAAAGAAAGAAAGAAAGAAAGAAAGAAAGAAAGAAAGAAAGAAGGGGGAGGGGAAAAGAAAAAGAAAAAAGAAAAGAAAAGAAAAGAAAAGAAAAGAAAAGAAAAGAAAAGAAAAGAAAAGAAAAGAAAAGAAAAGAAAAGAAAAGAAAAGAAAAGAAAAGAAAAGAAAAGAAAAGAAAAGAAAAGAAAAGAAAAAAGAAAAGAAAAAGATTCATTTCTAACAGCACTTCGCTCAGATATTATTCCATAATATTTTCTGGGGTTTTTTCCTGCTTTTAATGTACTGTTTATTTATTCCTTGCAATAAAGGTATGTTGCAGCACTACTAAAAAGATTCTTGAGTGCCATGTTATTTGCAAGCAGATTGTTTATTATCAAGTACTTATTAGTCACATCTGAGTGATTAATACTCAAGTGTGTGCTCCTGAGCTCTCTCTGGGCAGCAGAAAGGCTGTCCCAAGAGTCTGGGTGGGGTGGGCATTCTCTGTGGATCATGAGCAGCAGAGTGGAGGTGGAAGAGTGCAAATCCTTGCAATGGCCTTCCAAACTGGTCCATTTTTTACACCACAGACCCAGTAAGGAATTTCCTTGAAACTCCCTCAGGTGAGATGAATGTTCCCTGACAAAATGTGAATGGGGGTCAGGCTGCTGGAGTGCTCTGCCTGCTGCTGTGCCCCCTGTCAGGGATGTTTGCTCTGCACAAATGCATTGTACATCCACAGCCAGGAACTTCTTGTGCAGCTGTGCCTGGAGGAGACTCAACTGGGTGCTTTAAAAACAGCAGATATTTTTTAATCCTGGTGCAGACAGGCAGAGCTGAATTTTAGTACATAATAACTAGGTAAAATGAATGGTAATCCACATGGAAGACTTCCACTCAGTATCCAGCTCTGTAAAATTCACCACAAGATTGAAACTCCATCCCCTTTGCCTAGTTTAAGTTGTGCCATAAATCAGCATCTGTTCATTAGTGTTTGCTAAACATTGTGTCTTTTGTCATAAAACTTGGCTCAAGTTAATCTGCAATGCCACTAGATATATATCTGTATAAATCTAATCTGGCTAAGACTTGTGTTGCTCTTTGCTTGAACACAGAGATCCCAGCCTTGGTGCAGAGGTTTGCCCACAATTAATCTGAAGCCAAACTCAGAGACAATCTCAGGGCCTGGCAACCCTTGGAAACAAGGGTTTAAAAAATAGTTTATATGAAACCCCAGGAAGAGAAACTGTAATATTTCACCTCTTTTTACCATGTTGCTGGGATAGGACTGAAACCAGAATCTTTGGATCCAATTGTCTCTAACCTTGAAGTAGGTCAGATTCATTAAAAATGTGATACATTGCTCCAAACCAAAACCTGACCACTAATAGCTGTTTTTGACAAAACAGTTCTCTCAAAAAACGCTGTTTTGTTGGACTTTTGATATTTTGAAAGAGCGTTTTGATTTCAATGAAAATTTTAAAGAGAAAGAAAGCAAGCACATTATTTGAATAATGTCAAAGACTTGGTTTGTTTTTTTACATTTCATTATTTCATGATTCATTACATTAGTCTTTTATAACTTTTATAACTTAACCGTGTTACACTGACATATTCTGAAATTATCAATATACTTGGCTTACCTAAAACTTTGACCTTACCACTACTATAATAAGTGGAAAATACATGTGCATATCTCAGAAAAATGAGATAAAGATGATTTTAAAACAGGCCTGAAATTCAGTTTACTTATGTGGAGCACAACACAGGCAGGGAACTTCATGCTGATGTCACATGGGTTTATGCTGCATATTTCATTAAATTCACTACTGACATTCACAGGAGGACTTGGGCAGGTTCATATCTCACCTGGGGAATTGCTCAGGTCTCGCTTCTCAGCTTGTCACCTTCCAACTGCTCTGTCACATGGTAGCTGGAGAAGAAGAGGAGGACTCAGTGGAACCCACTGTGGCCTTCCAGTGCCTGAAGGGAGCCTACAGGAGAGATGGAGAGAGACTCCTGACAGAGGATGTAGTGCAGGACAAGAGGAAATGGCTTCACACTGACAGAGTGCAGGGTTAGATTGGATATGAGGAATAAATTGGTCCCTGTGAGGATGGTGAGGCCTGGCACAGGTTTCCCAGAGCAGCTGTGGCTGCCCCATCCCTGGCAGTGTTCCAGGCCAGGCTGGATGGGGCTGTGAGCAACCTGGGATAGTGGAAGGTGTCCCTGCCCATGGCAGGGGGGTGGAAATGAGTGAACTTTGAGGTCCCT
The DNA here is from genome assembly GCF_029582105.1 of Oenanthe melanoleuca. Classification (NCBI taxonomy): domain Eukaryota; kingdom Metazoa; phylum Chordata; class Aves; order Passeriformes; family Muscicapidae; genus Oenanthe; species Oenanthe melanoleuca. The sequence goes on from NC_079334.1 coordinate 10,151,867, forward strand.
TCCAGCCCAAACCATTCCACAACTCTACAACTAAATAGATCCTTTCTGATCTTTACATATTCTGAGTGATAGAACCACATATTCCATAAAAGCTAAATATACTTCCAAAAATCAAGACACATCTGTTACTTCATATGGAAAAAGTGTCTGCTTTTGTTTCTGTTTGGCAAAAAAAGAGTTAATGCCTGATGATGAATCTTTTGTGCTGGGAAGCTCCTGGATTGTGCCATTCTCACTGCTAGCCCAGGTGGGAAACTTCAGGGACTGTTTCTGATTATAAGAAGGATCATGAAAAAGATCATTTCCAGTGAGGCAGATCCATTTATATCTTTTTTACTGAAAGGCCTGCAAAAACATTCATATTCTCACAGGAAACAGGCACCCTGCCTTTTTGTTTTCCAGGAGGAAATGTGAGGAGTTGGATGAAAGGAATTCCTAAATAACATGAAGTGCTGGTCTGATACTGGCTGCAGACTCCCCTGTGTCAGTGACAGCCTCTTGGTCCCTCTTTGCTGAGCACATGGAAAATCAGCCGCTGGTTTGCAGGTAAGACTTGTGGATTTCCTTCTTGCAGAATGTCTGTGAATTAAAATTTAAGCACTAATTTACATTTCCCATTGAAAAATCAAAGTGAAATTAAGGGGAAGCTGGCAGAAGTCAGTAAAATTTAATAGAAGTTTCCTGTTTGTTTTTTTTTTCCTATTCCAAATCAAGTGATATCTTGGGATATTTGGAAAGTTGAAACAAATATTTAAAAAAATACACAGTCAATAGCACTTGTGGCAATGGTAGAGAAATGTGCAAAAGCTTCCCTGTGCAGTCTGCTGAGTGCAGGCTATCAGGTATTTTAAAGTGTGTTTAAGGTTTTAAGTGCTGATTATCACAGAGATGAAAATATCAAACTACCAAAACTAAATAAAACAATGCTAGTGCCAAGAGCTGCTTTTCAGGTTAGAGGTTTGAAGAATTACCCACTTACCCTCTTTCCAACAGCTTAATTCTTAATTGCTTAATTCTTGTATTCCCCACAACAGACATTTATTTGGAATCCTCTTAATTATAGTTCCAATGAATAAAATAATGCCTTGGTCCTGTTGTTGGATCAACAAGGGTTAACCCACTCTGTGCTTTTTTATCTTCCAGTGAGCTGTGTAAGGAACAAATTATTACACCTGTCAGTTCATTTCCAAACTGGGGGCCTAGTTCTGCAAAAACAAACATTATCTGTAACGACTAAAGAATTAAAATGAGTTTGAGGCTCTCCCTACTCCATGTACTCATTTGTACTTCATGTGGAAAGGAGGAAATTCCTTGATTCTAATCTTGAAGAGTACAAACACAGTGTAAAATAATCTTATATATTGAACACACAATTTTTATTGCAGACCATACTCCTACCTAACTCTCTCAACCTCACTATATAGTCCACTGGGTTTAAATCAACTCGTGAATTGTAATATTTAAAGCCTTTCTGTATGAAAAGCATAACATGGGAAGCAGGGATCAGGTTTGGTCGTATTGAGAAACAAAACATGGGAGTTTCAGGTTTCCGATTCTTCAAAGTGCTTGAAAAATCATCTCCCTGTATGTCAGCTGTGTTTTCTTCCTGACAGGCTTTTTCCTAGCAGAAAACCTTGTATGGACTGCTCAGTATTCTTAAATTTTATTAAGGGGAGAACATGCTCATAGCTTCAGTGGAGGTTCCAGCCCTCTCCAGTCAAAGAGAGTTCATCTGGTTCTAGATCTTTGCAAATAAAATTGTATTATTCTTGCAATCAAAACAGTGTAGGAAGGGGAACAGATCTCCGCCTCCAGATCTGGCTGGAGATTCATTTGTTAGCAAAGAAAGCAAATTTGTGCAGTCACCAGATAACTCAAAGTGTCAAAAAACAGCTGTTTCTCTGTTCGGAGTGTAACAGTGTTCCTGAGCAAAGTGAGGTGGAACAATGTGCTGAGCTTGCTATTGTACGCCAAATCTCAAGGCTGCCTGTGTGGTTTGGTCTGAGGACCAGAGACACAAAGAGGGGACCACAGATACAAGTTCTCTGAATAACTAAAAACAACCTGTCCCTTTTGTCCCCCAAAACCCATCTCCAAACAATTAAGTTAGAGAACAGCAGTAATAACTCTTACAATCCTCTGCAGCTCATTAAATGTCTGCTTTCTTTCAGCAGCTGCCCAAACAGCAGCATGGGCGCTGTCTGGAGGAGACCCTGCCCTGGCTCACGTCCCCGGCACACCTGGCAGCATCCTCATCCCTGCAGGGATGGTCGCTGCACCGCTGGAGCGCCCCTGGGGCAGAGGGGGGCTCCCTGAGGCCCTGCCATGGCTCTGCTGGTGCTGCTGCTGCTGGCTCTGCCTGGGGAGCGCCAGGGCCTCTGCCCTCCCACTGCCTTCTACAAGAGCTGCTGGATCCGGCGCTTCCCGGGCCTGCAGGTGGACCTGCGGGAATCGCAGAGGAGGGGAGCCCGGCTGCTGAAGGGCTACGCAGAGCCCTCCCCGCAGCAGTGCAGCAGAGCCTGCTGCCTTCTGAGGAACGGTCAGTGCTCCTCGGCAACGTCGTGGCACTCACTGAACCCCCCACTCGGGTAATGTTTGTATAAGCAGCCCTTCGCTTGAAGAAGAAATAAAGGGGCTGGAAGGAGGATCTATACTTTTTTTTTGAGGCAGGAAAGCAGAGGCACATTTTAACTGTTGCCCCATAGGAAGGAAATTGATAATCTGTATTTTTTTTAGAAGACTACAATAGGAACACATTAAAATCTTAGAAATTTTAGATCTCTGTTAAAAAAATACCAACATTAAGAGAGAAACTTTTCAGTATTCATTCTCATCTACTGTAGAGAACAACCAGTGGCAGTGATTCCAACAGAATTCTCTTCTTGGAGTATGGCATCAGACTAGGACATGGTGAGAGGGGGAATGGAGGGGACACACAGTTTGTCCTTCTCTGAAATACAAGAATATTCATTCCTTGGAGAAAGCACTCTCTTATTCTGTGTTTACACCATGCAAACCAGGTAACACTAATGTTATAGCAATAAATAATAGCAGTTATTCAGCTGGCCACCCCTTTTCTCTAGGTAAACTCAGGCACAGAGTAAAAATAAACAAAATCATTGCCTGTACTTTCTCTGAATCACACTGCACTGGTACTCTACAGGAGTGTATTTTAGAAGGATATATGAATTGCATGTCTGTGGTGCCTAAATTTTAAAAACTCTCCAGACTGGAAAGGGATTTGGATATGGTTTTGAAGGATGAAAGTGAGGTCAATATAAATTTTTATGATATTTTGAATTATGAGCAAAAATATAACCTTCACAACCTGACAGTGACCTAAGTAACTTCCAGCAGCAATCCTGGGAAGAGTCAAATTCTGTCTTAAATATGAGGTGAGAAAAATTACATACATTTCAGCAAGGTTGTTCCTATCTTGACAACAAACTTTCTCATATCTCTCCATATGGGACTGGATACTTACAGAGATAATAAATGGTAACTTGAAATCTCCTTTTTATAATCATATATAGTCAAACAAAATTTGTTACTCTTTTAACTAAAACAGAGATATTAGAGGGCTTTAAATCAGTTATTTAATGAGATACAGAAGTAGGACTCATATGGCTGTTCTAGTAAAATAAGAATACAAGTTCTCTTTTGACTGTATCCCCAATTAGTTTATATGATAACGAGAGAACCATAGGATCTGGTCTCTCTTCCCACAGGATCTGGGCAAACATAATGAACTTCAAATGTTAAATACCATCATAACATGCTAAACGCAATGGTCATTCTGCTGAGAAGCTCAACTTTGTTCTTTATGGGTTCCAGTCTCCTGCAATCTAGCAGTGTTCTACCATGGAGCCATTCATGAGAACAGGAACTGCCTGCACATGTCTTGCCCAGCTTTGGAAAGCTGCATTCTAAAGGCTGGAGTTGATGTCATTTTGTACAACATCACAACAGGTAATTAAGCATTTCATTTATAAAGGCTGAAAACAGAGTAGCTTTAGGAAATGTTAAAATGATACCAGGTCAGCTGCTGTGCTAAATGATCTCCTGGAGTAACACACAACCCTAAAAAAGATGAAGACTTATTTCCTTTTTCATTAATACACCTACTTCTGAAAATACTTTGCCCCTTTCTTCACTCAGTGAGAAAGGAGCTTGAAGATACACCCTGCTCTCCATGCTCTGAGTACCTCATCACTACTGTGCTTGACCAAATTTCCCTCCCAGCTCTGATTGACTGAGAGAGGAGGCTGCCACTGCTCATGTCCCAGACCCAACCAGTAACAAGCTGAACATTTATTTTCATTAGGCACATGCACCATGAGCACACAGGTAACACAGACAAACACATAAAGCAAACACACCAACACAGGGAGCACCAACAGCCTCATCCCGCTTTTTGAGTTAGGGAAAACGTGTATATATATATTTTTTTTTTATTTTATTTTTTTTCCACACACATAACAGCACCAAGTCCCCCAGCAGCTGGGCTGAGATTCTCTCAGTCTGCCCATTCTGGACCCCAGTCTCAACAGGGATGTTTGAGCCCCAGGGTGCAGCCTCACTCCAGTTTCTGGTGCAGACTGTCACACACACAGAGCTTTCCTGGATTTCCCTACCCTCAGTAGCCTAGATCCCACCCTTTCCTCACCTTTGGTTCCTTCCCTAAGCATCCCACAGTAAGTCATGTGCAATCCCAAAATGCACATCCCTTGCATCCCATAAGGTGTCCCATAACCTGAGGCAGTGAGAGCTCCAATCCAAATGGACATTATTTGGACTCCCTGTCCTGCCTCTGTCTCCATGGATCCTTTTTGTGGGTGTGCAGACAAGCTTTTATCATTAAACTAACATTATCCTAATTTAATAGGGATTGATCCAGATCTGCTCATTTTTGAGAAACTGAAATCTCAAGAGCCAAATGCTCACTCCTCAGCAAATAAATCTGAGAGGCAGCTCAGCACAAAGACCCCTGAGAGGGGAAGATGCCAACCTCACAATGCCACCACGTCAGGTTCTCTGCTCCGAGCTCCACCTGCTGCCACGAGCCACGGCTTACCAGCAAACACCCCCAGCTGGAGTCTGACACTGCAGAGAGCTGAAGGTACTGCCTATTCCAGGGCAGAAACTTCCCCAGCAGACACTGCTTTTGCTAAGAGGACAAGCAGCAGGTCAGTCACCAGCTCAGACCAGACTGCACACTCAGCTTTGAGCCCCAAGCCTGCCGAGGTGTTATCCCACGTGCCCACCCCTCCTCGCCTGAACAGCAGCAAGCAGCATCTCAACGAAACCAAAGGCTCCAGTGGCAGGAATTCCACGTTGGATAATGAGCCAGCTGCCTGGGAAGCTGCAGCTTTGGGGGTCTGGCTGATTCCTGTTGTCCTCTGCTCCTCTCTCCTCTGCCTGTGCTGTTGCACTGCTGCCCTCACAGCCGGGCGCTGCAGCTACAGGAGGGGTCACTATAAACCCGTAAGGACAAGAACAGCCATGTCCAGACAGCTCATAAAATGTGCTCCTGTCAGAGGTCATCTGTGAAACACCACCCTGGCTCTGGAACAAACAGGATTTTAAAAATGCACCCCATACACCAGCTTACTTCTCTCACAAAACCAGTGATAACTTAGTTCAGAATATTTTGGTTATCATTTAATTCTCAGCAGATGAAGCACAACTCCCTGTCTCTTTAGGTAGGAAGCACCCACCCACAGCTCCCTCTGTTTGAGGCATTTTGGTTCATAATCTGATGCAGATTAATGCCTGACAAACACTGTAACACTTCCCCCCAGGTTCAGTGCAGCTGCAGTGTTGGCACGTCTGTGTGGCAGAGAATTATTTAACTAGATGAGAAATCCTGCTACAGTTATCTTTGTGCTTATAATTATCTGTTTGTGCTTATATATCTTATATATCTATTATCATCTATTATCTATTATCTATTAATTTGCTACCAAATGAGTAAACATCCCATCTAATGCAGGAATACACAAGTGACTTATGAAACGGTCTTTTTGTTTGAAATGGTCAAAATGATGTTTTCTGCCAAAGAAAGGCTAAACCTAAACTCAGAAACACTTGGTAAAGAACTAGGTCTGTACTTCTTGATGCCTTTTTTCAAGCTGAATACAGCCATTAAAATTCTGCTTGTGTTCACTTTACAGTCTCGAGTGCTGCCAAGAAGGCAATTCAAACTTCAAGACCTCACAGCACTACATTCCAAATGTAATTTCTCCAGAAAATCTGGGAATATACTAAAATTATTAGTGCTACATATTTGCATGTAGTTTTTTGGATACAGAATTTACATGCAGGTGGCTTCATCTAATTTAGATTAGAAAAATTATCTTTCTTGACCTAAACATTACCCCATAGTTTCAGCTGGAAAATGTGTTTCAGTTTTCTTAGCCTAGGGTTTTGCCAAGCATTGCAGAGTATTCTGTTATCTTCCATTACAGAGGCATACACAGTTCATGTTAGAATTACTTGTTTAATACTTGGGATTTTTATTGGAAAACCAACTTATTTTTTGTTTTTGAAGACAGGAGAGTACACAAGGTCTCCTCCCTACGTCAAAAACTTGCAGTTTGAGGCAGCAATATGGTAAAACAATGCCCCTCACTCCTTAATTTATCATGCTGCAAAGAATGCATTTTTTATTTAAGTCATGATTTAATCATGCATAAAGGATAGGGGAAGATGCTTAAATCCATAATGTATATATTTATGATCTGTTGCTAAACTTGCAGCCACAAAAGCCTGTCTAAGGAACTTGACTCTTACAGTATCAGTGTGGAAACAAACTGTGAATGTGGGCCATCACCTTTCTCCTCTGTACCATTAAGATACTACTGTTCTCAGATAAGTATTACAGAGTTCAGCTGAAAACTGACAGGTTCTATCATACTGCAATCCCTTCCTTACCTGAGACTTGCAGTAATTTCATGTCCCCAAGTCCTTAAGTGTCCATTCTTCCAGTTCAGGCTGAGCTGTGCCCTCAGTGCCCCACAGAACATCTGTGACAGCAAAATCAGTAGTGCCTCCAGCTTCTCTAACTCCTCTGTGCTATCAGTGACCCTCCAGAACAGCTTGAGTCAAGGAAAAAAAGAAAAGCTCTTCTTATGGGGTGGATACAGCTGTAAGATTTTTTTAAAATAAAATCAGTCATAGTTAAAAACTTGTTTTCAAAAGGGAGGGTTTTCACCTCCCTTCACTCTCAGAATCTCGTTGTCTGCAGCAAGCCACAGCCATTCCTGGTTCTGTTTTTTCATCTCCAGATTAGTGAGTGTAGGGTGCACTTTCAGAGTACCCTGACACTCTCTTGAGTCTTACCCTCAATATGATGTCCTGGAGAACAATCATATCATGCAACTGGGACCTCAGTTCTCACCAGAAAAAGATATAGGAGCCAAAGTGAAAATTTCTATCTGCCCCACAAGCAAATGCTTCTGGGATAGCAGAAAAGGATTGAAGCAATATTATGTTCTGAAGAGATTTCTTGTTTTGTTGACAGACAGAGGGAAAAAAAACCCTTCAGAAAAAGGGTTATATGAAGCACAAAAACAGAGCTATTTTATTAGAGACTAAGAGAGTCACAAGAAAATAAATAAATAAATAAATAAATACATTTTAGGTATGAGGGAAAGCAAGAAATGGGTAGCAAGATGATTTTGTCCAGACAGCTCAGCCCTTTTTAGGCAGCTGTCCCTTTATCCCTTCCTTGTGCTTGTAGCAACACTGTGCCTGAAAACAGGGGAAAAAAATGTCCACTCTTCAGAACATTTATATAGGGGATAACAAGAAAGGTTCCACAGGTGTGCACAAGGGATGCACACCTCAGTCATTTACATTGTAATGTACATGACACATTAATAAAGTGACCAGTGTTTATTATTGTGCTGCAGAGCTGCTTTAACCTGTAAGTCTCTTAATCTCTAACTCTTCAGTTTTTAAACTTCAGCACAGGATTCCAGAGAGATGGATGATGTAAAAGTATTATACAGTAAAATAGAGATGTGTGGTTTACTTCTTAAAAATATGTGTGATATTTTACATCCTTGAGGTTGGGAACACTCCCCCAGGGGTTAAGATCCCAGTGTTCCAGGTATTCTGCAGTCACAGAGAAACACTGTGACCTTCAAACACAAACAGTTTAGAGGGAGAAGCAGAAAAGCAGAGAGAAACATCCAAGAGCTAAAAATAGCATCCAAGCTGCCTTTTGTGCTGTCCACTGCATTACACAAGTTCTGTACTGTAACATAGAAACCATCAGTAAAAATCACAAGTGTAAGTTTGAGTTTTATCCCAACATTGCTTGTGACCATCTGTTTTTGGGAGAGACACCTGGTGTTCAGGAGATAGTCACCTTAAATTCTGGCTGTATTACTTGAAACATTTATAAGGATGTAGGTTAGGGTAAGTTTAACGTTTATAGGATAAGTTAATCTTGAACACTTCAGAGAGAGCTGGGGAAGCCTATGCATTTAAGGTTTTCCATCAATTAGCTTTGAAGCTAATGGAAAAATCAGTTTCCCTTGCTGTGCTGTTCTTTCTACCTGACATTATTATTGGTGAGGTCAAATTGTTGTTTCAGCCATGACTTCAAGGGTTCTGCTTAGATTCATTCTGTGAAAAGCAAAGGAAAACTGGGATGTCCTCTGCTGCAGAGGATTTTCTCAGGTGCTCTCACATGCCCTAAGTACAGAAGGACAGCTCTGTGGAGAAAAGCAAACTTATGGGGCTTGGGGCTTCTTAAGACATTTCAGGGCCTTGCTCCTGGACACACCACTTGGCTCCCCAGGCTGGCTCCTAGAGCAGCCCTCCTGCAGGCACTGACACAGCTAATTAAGGAAACAGATTTCTCCTGCGCACATAACTAGACCCAAACTGCCTCTGGAACAGAGCCAGGCACAACTCCAGGCACCAGCTGTACCATTCTCTCCAGTCAAACTGCACTTACTTCCTCAAGTCATTTTGGTTTCATGGCTGTTCAGAGAAGATCTGGAGTTACACAGATGTCCCCATTTCAAACGGGAATTTTAAACATTACCCTCATTGTCCCTGGATAAATGAGCAACCTGATAACAGCTGAAACTTTCCCCATATTAAGCTTCTGCTAAAACTTTACATTAATACACATCCAAAAGGAAGGACTACTGAAGAACCAAGTCAGTCAGTGCAAAATTGGGATTACAGTCTTAGCTTCAGCTCTGGCAAATTCTCATAGGAATTAAAATGCTGTATTAAACTCAGTCTCTCACCATATGAAAACAGTCTTGACCTAAGAAGAATCCTTCCTAAACTGACAGTGTTTTGGCAGTGGGAACGAATCCACTCCTTGGCTGTATGTACACACAGAGCACACAGTGAGAAACCCTAGCAGGGAGTGAGTCCAGCAACAGAACACTGCAGGAATCAATTCCCCTCAGCTTTCAATGTCCTTATTCTTACACTGCTGCTTCTCAACAAGCTGCTGGCAGGGCCACATGGTCAGCTCTCTTATAGGTATGCAGAATCTTTAACTCCCTCTGCCCCTTCTAGAGAATGACTTTCTCTCTAAGTTGAAATCTTACTAAGCCAGGAAGGTAGAATAAAAGCAAAATTTATTTATGTCCTTTCAAGGTTTGGTAGGTGGTTTTTTTTTCTTAATTGTGAGAGGGCAATAAAATTGTGAATCCAATGTTTTAAATCCATTTCTTTCAATTAAAAATTACCAAATACAAGATAAACATCCATATAATTCTTTCTCTGTGCTACATAGGATGCTACAGAGTTTTTTCTTTCCTCAAAAAGCCTGGGTACATCCAAGAGAGAAGTCAGCAGGCTTGAGGGTAACAAGGCTCAGTCCATTCCTATTTAGTTACAAACCCACCTCACAACTCCTCATTCTTCCTGTCCCAGGTACTCTGGGATTTTCTCAATAACTGCTGGCTCACCTTCCCACTACCATCCCATTTTCCATCTTACTTTACTCCATTATTTTAGAGACAGGTGCTTTTACGTATTGTTTGCCCTCATAATAACACCTGAGAACCTTAATTGTCCAGAGTGCTTCAACACCTCTTCAAGTCAGATTATTTAGGCAATATTATCCTCATTTTACACATAGGGAAAAATCTGAATGGCATTTGAAAAGCATTTAGAGCTCTTAATTTTAGGACTTTTAATTAATGGAACTGGAAGCCTAACTAATTTCATTAGTTTTGACATTGCTGCTCTACATTAAATGCCCAAAGAAGTGTGAGAAATCAGAATGTGATGAAGCAGAGGACTGAACCAAGATCTCCCATGCTAACAAAACACAGAATAAAACATTCCAGTTACCAGTATAAATCCAAATACACTTTATTCAAAGGACAAGATTCATGGACAGGACTTAACTCATCATCAAGTTTCATTTTTTGGTTCAGGTTCTGAATAATTATCCATCCATATCATTAAGAAACACTAACACAGTACTTAACTCTGTAATGATCAGGTGTACCTGCAGACTGTGCTCTCATGCTTGTATATTCAGTAGTTTCTTCACAGATTCCTTGTACTGAGACATGTTACTTTCTGTTTCACCTTCATTTTTAAGCGCAATGACCGAGTTTCTGTAATTCTTAACCACCTCAGATGCCAGCAGCTCCTCCTTAGTGACACTGCTGGCATTCTCTGAGGCTCTTATTCGAAGCAATGTGTCCAAGGCATTTTTCTGAGAGCGACTGTTTTCCCAGATATACTCTTCCATGTCTTCCTCAGACTTCTCGCTTTCCCACTTCTCAGTTTTCTGAAAGAAAATACATAACCTTAAAAACTACCCAAGACTGAAACAAAGCAACAATAATTTGAAGAAACTGATCTCTCATAGTGATCCCCTTTAAAAATGGCATTAATGGTAGAAGGTATTTCCTCCTCTAGAGTCCAAGGCTTGTAACTCAAGCCTGTATGAGCAGGATGAGCTCCTTTCTCCCACTCATCAGGTTCTTTATGTATCTGGCAGATCAATACAACTGGGTGAGTCAGCATGGGAGGAAAAGCTCATGGACTATACAAAAAAAACCTTGCAAAAGTATTAATTGTAAAGAGCCCTCAACACTACAGTTCTGGAAGCAGCCACCCAGGGATTATGTCCCCAGCACAGGGCTCTGGCTGGTGGAGAGAAAGTGAGACAGTGCCTAACAAGTAACCCATGATGTGACTCATGCAGAAAAGCACCACCAACAAATCCATTTCTTCTTCCTGCAAAATAAACTGCTGAACAGAATCACTATCCACAAGGTGCTGATCTTTACCTAATTAGTGCTGAAAATTAGACAGGATCACAAGTTGGGCACTGACAGAAGACATCATCCCAGTGCCTGGAAATACAGCTGTTCTGAATAAATTCTGTCTTTCAACATTTCTCCAGAAGAACATCTCTCTCCTTGAAAGAATCTTTATGGAATATTTAAAAGGTTGTAACCTACTATTTTTTATTGTACTTTGATAATTACAGATGCTTCAGTGATATATTTGCATTTTTATATATTGCAGGCTGTATGTTTATTAGAGTATTTATAATTATTTAGTACTTTTTTGATTAACCAGTATGTCATATTTTTATATTACCTCACCTATGTAAGAATCCCATTTTGAAGTATTTTGGGTTTAGTTTTGTTATCCATGTTTTTCTTACAATTGTTATAAAATCATGTCTAAATAAAACTTGCATTTCTCTGGAAATACATTCAGAGAAACCTTATAGTAAAGCCTTTACATCATAGAGATTTTGTCTTTTTTAAAAATTGCTTGCCAAAATGGGCTCTTCAGTAAATTTTTAGCTGTGCTAAGCAGAACCAAAAAAAATCTCTAGCCAGGGGAGCAGGGTTTGTTTTGTTGTTGTTTGGGATATTTTTTGTTTTTTCTTTTCTGGGAAGGAGGTAAGGTGGGGTGGGTGTGTTGGTATTGTTTTCCATGTTTATTTAAAGGTTATTCTTTCCACTAAGCATCAAGGCTGCTGCAGTCAAACCACAGTATTCAATAACTTTTAATCAAGCCCCAAGATTGTTTTCACCCTTCAACTCTTGTGTGCTTGGATTCCTCTATCTGAATTTAAAACACTTTTTTTCCCAACTGCTGTGTCCTGCACCTGGTAAATGGCATCTCTTGTCTTTTGAGTCTGAGTCCAAATGTTTAGTCAGAAGCAGCAATTCACACTGCTCAAAGGTTCATATGACTGACATTAAATCCTGGACACAATAAACCACAGGAGTAAAAGGATCTCATTCAATTTCTAGAGGGGAAAAACAGGAACAAAAGGACATCCTGTAGCTCTGCACTGCTGCTCTGCTGAAACATTAATGGAACAAGTGGGCACAGTGAAGTGCTCCTTGTCTGCTTGACAAACCTTGCAATCCAGAGTGGAGATTTAAATTAACAGCATCATCCTGCTTTACACATCCCTTGGTTAGCTGCAGAGTGGCTATCCAACACATTTCTTCCCCTGAACTCCAAAGGAATTTTCAAGCCAAAGCCTCTCTCACAGGGATAGGGTTTCTCAGGAGTAAGGGAATATGGGTATCACTCCTGGTCACTCCCTGGACCAAACTCAGGTCTGAAGTTCAAACAAAAGATCCCTGTGAGGCTTCTAAACACCTCTAAGTCATAGCAGAGACAACAAGGACTAATGACAGTATTACATTTATCTTTTCAGGAAAATCCTTCTCTGTACACAGCAACTCACAGGATTTTGGAGATGCACGCCAATAAACAGACAAAGATTTCCCTACCTCTTGTGAGCAATACAAAGCAAGATTTTACAGCAACTGTTGAGTATTTCTTTCTTGGAATCCTTCCCAGCAGAATAATGTTGTCAACATGGATTTTAAAACAAAATCTGACTGCGTGGTGGGAGGTGAGGGTAAAGGCAGGAAGGGATTTTACAGTAGGGGGAGATTTCCAAATGCATTAGTTTTTGCAAACTAACTAGATCCGCTGAAACTTAGATACCTTTTAAACATAATTTACTGCAGTAGAAAAGTGACTGTAGAATTACACAGGCAGTTAGAAACATACTCTAGGTAGACAAGCACCATGAACTCAGTCTCAACTTAATGAATAAAACTAATAAGGACAATTAAATAAAGTTCAAAAACTAGGTCTTTATCTCTCAAATTTTATTAGTTGAATTATTTTCATCTCCTGTAGATTAACCTGCTACTGAACACTGGAGTCTTAAAAATTAGAATAAAACTGTGAGAAGTGGAATCCAAGTATGATATTGTGTAAGGTTTTCCTAGAATCCCCACTTTGCGAACCAGGTTAAAAATAAGAATTCACTAAAAATGGTATTCTCATTCTATCACAAGACAGAATCTCAGTATTATCCAGCTTGGCTAAAGAGGAACTAAACTGCTACTTTCAACTTTTTCCTCTTAAAAAACTTACAATAAGAATAAAAATAATCCCAACCCAAAACACCAGAAAACAGTTTTCCATATAAAGTCAAAGATCTAAATCTATGACTAAAGCAGCATAAAAAGGCTATTTTTTCACTCCCTAATGCAAATATAAAGAATTATTTGTTCAAAGCTATAAACCTAATAAGGATTTGTTTCTAAGCAAATCTTTTATGCTACAGTTTAAGCCAGTACTTTGGGAGATTTACAAGCCTTTACAGCACTTAATCTGAATTCTGAAAGAGTATGAATGCTAAAATAGACTTTGGACAGTGAAGTTGTTTTTTACATGTGAGCCATTAACAAAAACCTTAAAGTGCAAAAGAAAGGAAATAATTTGGGATCTCTTAAGCAGGCATTTCACCATCAATGTGCTTGGAATTTTTTCTGCCTGTTCAACTTCCACAATTTTGCTGCTGCAGTGATACAGAGGCTGAAAATTGTCAAGTTCCCTGATCTTCCTTTTGGGAAAAACATTTTAACTAAAATTTCTCTAGTGGCACACAGAAATCTTGAGAGCAATTAAAACATGACTCATGTTGGTTAATTTTCTTGTCAATGGTTTGAACAGCTAAATATTTAACGCTGTTTAGCAAAGACCAGTTATTTTAAAAGGATTATTTTTGAGGGGAAGGAAAGTTCCTTAAATGCCAAGTCAAATTTCAAACTGTATAGCCTGGAATAAATACACCTAGATCTTTGTATTGCATTGAAATAAAAGATGTTCTGTGTGGTACAATAATCTTAGATTTTCAGATAATAAATGACAGCTATGCTAGAATTTTCCAAATTACTGAGAACCTTCAGTCCTAAGAGGAGTTGCCAAAAGAATTATGTGCTTATCTCTTTGGACGTAATACACCTTTGATCTGTGCTATTTAATTAACAACTTAGAGATAGCAACAGAAGTTTGTAGAAAGGCAAAACCTATTTGTATCATATGAGATTGGATACAGAAATTGTAATTACTTGGTGATGTGGAATAAGTGAAAATCCATTCTTCTGAATAAGCAGAACTGTATTTTCTAAGACACAGCAATGGCACAGGACAGGTAGGACCTCTAGAGGGTCAAGGGAAAATCAAGAGAAACTATGAGGACTAAAAATTCCAGTGAGGTACAAATGTGTAACACAAAATGAAAACAAGTAGAGAAACAAAAACAGAACTCTGCCCCAAACACTAACACTGCATAAGAGATACTCTCATAATTAATGACACTCTCATAATTAATGATACTCTCAAGTTTAGTCTCTGGCCCTGTAGCTAACTTGGGGAAATTGCCATCAGACTCTTTCAAAACTAAGGAAAACATCTGATTTCTCTAGGCTGGAGTGGCTGCATGCATTTTCTGGAAAATCCAAGTTTCTGAAAGGGTCATTTGTAAGGTATTTATCTACCTCAGTTTGTTTTCTGAAGGCTGACCAGATAAGACTGTGATCTCATCAAGAGAGATCAGTGATATTAAAAATCCAAGTCCGTTCAGTTTTTTAATATCTTTGCCCCAAGAGAGTTCATTTCACTCCAACAGACTGAAAACTGAACAGTTGCAAAAATTGTATTTATGTATCAAAAAGGAGTGTTGTTCCTCCAGCAACAAGAAATATGGAGCTCAAATATAAGGTATTGCAAAAAGCTTACTACAGTCAGAAATATTACTAAGAAAATTCCTAATTCAACCTTTTGCTGGAATGCTCATCCTTTTTTGGTTCTAAGAGGTACAAAAAAAGAGTGTAATCTTCTACTAGAATACATATTTCCATCAGGAAACCTCCTTCCTCTGATTTTAAATGTTTGAATTCAGAGAAAATGCATGAAATTTAACATCTACTATAAAGCCACTTTAGCTTTACCTTTTCTAGTTCTCATTACTGATGTGGACTCTGTCATCAGCTGATTCTGGTGAGCACACAATGGAATCCATGGTTCAATACAAAGGATATATTTCAACATTTAGAGATAAGCCTCACTTCAGCCTCAGTCTGCAGTCCTTAAACCACAGATAATGACACACTGAGAGAGAAGCCTGTTCTAGGTAGGGAAGGCACAATTACACCACCCTTCATTGTTCTACAATCCCCAGGTCAGGAGCTTTCCCCTGAACATCTTCAGTGACACTAAAAGGTTCCCAGGGACCTTCTGCAAGACTTGAGTGCCTTCTCCACCTCCCCACTGCAACTCTACAACCTCCATGATTGCAGTTGAAAAAAATGAGGATGAAGCCTAAAAAAAAGCTGTATGGTGGATTTGAGTGTTATCACCAGTGGTCATGTAAAAATACCCATTCAGCATACAGACACTGCATCTCATCAGTGCCTTGCCACTAAAAGCTCTAAAAGAAATGCAAAAGTAGTTTCCCTGAAATTCAATCAAGCTGTACAGCTTCAGGGCTAATGAATAAATTTTAGTTAAGCCTCCAGTGCAACACTGTCTGCCCATTCTTCTCTTTTTTCCTTCCCTCACCTTTGTTTCTTACTGTAAGAAGCAGTGGAGAATAGAAGATCCACAACTTTTTAGTAATCTTTAAAGATTCCAGCTTTGGAAGGCTGAATTGAGATCCTTCACTCTCCCTTGTCTTGTGTATGTTGAAACACCCCATGGAATTGGAGAAATAAAAATTTAATTACTCTCAACGTTTTTCCTTACTGGAAAATTGACTTCCTACTGTGTTTGCTTCTCATTCCTGCTTTTAGCTCCTAAAAGAAGTGGACTTTTGTATGATAAACTATTAATCCAAGCTGTGTGAAGAATCCATCCATGATCCTTTCAACCACTCGAGGGCAGCAAACTCCAACTCTTTAAAAACCACTAGTACCGTAAAAATACATCCAGGTTTTGAGTGATGCTACAGCATTCAAACAGTTCCATCATTCAAAGGCAGCAAAAATACAATTGTTTAAGCTGCTGATTAATAATCTAATATATATCAATCTTTCACTGATTAATTCCATCCAGTCACAATCCTGGGGCATAATTTGAAAAAGTCCAAAGAAGAGAAAGTCAATTCTTACTACTTGGGGCAAGTCAGCCATCTAATTAATATATTCTGAAAGCTAATAAAACATAAATATTTGATTAATAACCAGACAACTAGTAAACAGGAAGTAAAACATCTCCAAGTATTTTAGAGTGAGAAAATAAATGAACATTCTTAGGTTTTGAAGATTTTTAAGACTATTTTAAAATAACTGAACTCATGGGTCTGATACTATATTCAAAACTGTAATAAAAGAATGATGCATTGCTGGCAACTAAAATATAATTACACTTGAAATTCCATTTCCTGATGTATATCTGCATATAACTTTTCCTCCTATCCATGCTTCCAATTGACAAAATCCAGTAATCCAGATACTAACGTAAATCATAGGAGTTCTGCCACATTTAAAGAGATCATGAGAAAAGTTTTCAGGCTTGAGGGCAGAAGTTACGTGGATCCAGCTTTCCTTCACTCAGCAAGAAAGGAACACTGCCCTCATCTTCTGATTCAATTCCATCACATGCATTAGCAGTGTGGCACTACTCTGCTGGAAAAGTCATCAAATCCTACAATTAGTTCTGAAAACAGGACTCATGTTACTGCCTAAACAGAAGGCCAGGCCCTGTCCATCCCCCTCCAGTATTAAAGTTCATGTAAATGAAAATAAACCACACACTGTTTGCTCATGGTTAACAAAATGGATCCAAACTATCTTTCAGCAAGTTATTAAAAGGCATTATCCCTGATCAGGGGGAAAAAACCATGCCACAAAACAAAACATGTCACACAAAATAAAAACCTGTGTCTCAGGAAACCATTAATTTTTCATGGGAATCAAAGACAATTACAACTGATTGACAAACTCATCAAATATTAACGTGGAGAATGAAAGGTAATAAAAGTGCAAGAGACTTGTGCATATTCAATACACACTGAACACTCCCATATCAATATTGCATAGCCCTGTCTGCCAGCACTAATTAAAGCTGGGGCCCATCACAGCCATGCTGCTTGTCTGAAATTATTAAAGTAAGCACTGTCTAGCTCTCTTGACATTGCTTAATACTGGAAATTACTCTGTCATTAATTTAAGATTTATAATGCAATGCGATACAGTTGAGAAGAAAAACATCCATGTGTCCTTGAAATCTGCAGCAAATGTTATCTTTCACCACTGATTTAATTTGATGCACTCTATATTACAAAATTATCCTTCAATATAATTCATCCTTCTGAGGATGTTATTAAGATCGGCACTGCAGTGATCAAAATCAGGAACAATTAAAAAAAATGCTAAATACAGACATTTCCTACTCTAGAACAACGGAAAGCAGTAAGTATGAGTCATTGCAGTGGATAAGGTACAACTTCTGTAAGAGTGATGACATATGGAGATGATGAAGGCTTTGTCTGTCTCAAACAATGTGACAGTGACATGGGACATTTGAACAAAGTTCAGTCATCCAAAACACTATTACAGATTTCCAACAACAACAGTTTCAGTTCAGAATGCTCGCTTGTTTTCTGTAAAAAATGCCTACAAAATTGTTGAAGAGCACCAACACAACCATGAAAATACAGGAGACAAGTGTGAAGCATTCCCTGTGAAAGGAGTATCTGTAGTCAGAAGGTGGGAAGGCTGCTCCTTTTCTGAGCAAGAGGGAGCTCAGAAAAGCAGTCAGCTTGAGACAAGGTATGTGAGAGAGCATCTAAGAAGCAGAACACTTCCAAATGACAGCAATGGCTTACTGCAGCCCAGGAAGAGCCCAAGAAAGGACATATTCTAATTAACAGACAGGCATTTGGAATCCTGCAAAATGTTCTCTCGGTTGAATTTGAAGAAAAGTGAGTTGAAAGAGGAAATTTTAAGGTCATTTACTTTAAAAGATGACAGAGAGCACATTAAGAGAGTCCATGCACAGCTGCTTACCCAGGATTCGTGGTACAGAACTGTGAGCAGGTGCATACTATAATCATAGTTCTGTCTTCTTAGGGGACACCTGGAAATGCAGAAACATTTTTCTGAAGCAAAGGTTAAAACCTACCATTAAATCTTCTCCTATGTAATGTAGAGAATCTTAGGAAATGAGTGGTTAATTCCTGTGCATTTCTCAATTACACACTCATGGAAGCATGAGTAATACCACAGGAGATTAGGCAGCTGCAAGTCAGCAGGAAAACATACAATATTCAAGAACTTACAAATCTTCTGGAGACATTAGAAACTTCTTTGCCCCCTGTGGCAAAGTGGAATCCAACCTACATTAAGTCTGAACTGTTTTAAAACCTGTTTTTAACAGTTAATAACAGGAGTAGTATTAATTAAGTCCTAATTTAGCCTTAACATATAATAATTCACCAAGACAATAACTAGGTATTACTTTCTCTGCTGTGGGCACTGCTACAATATTTTTGGTTCCTCCTGGCAGCTCACCTGTCTGTTGTGATTGTGAGCACATCTGTCTCCCGACAGTACCGCTCTCCCACGAGCTTAATAAGCTTCTTCTTTGCATGGTCATCCAAATTCAGGTTAGAAAGTTTAACCTTCAAGAAAAAGAGAAAACGACTTGAATTCCTTGGAAAATCCAAACTCTGAACTCTGGAAGTACTTCAGACAAGCACATCTTCTCTCAAGGAGAGCTATTCAGGATGCATTTGCAGAATTTCTTCAGATTGTATCAAGTAGGAAGTCTTAACACAAGGTAAGAATAATGTGAGTATTCAAACAATATAATATAAACCTGCATAATAAACATCCCCCCAGTGCCTTATAAGTCTCAAGGCCAGTCAATATGAATGGAGAGATTTGGTCAGGAACACACAGATGTACTCATTCATGTAAGATTTTGAATTCCCTGAATTTCCCTCATTTCCTTACAGATCACATTTGCATGTTTGGAAAAGAAAGCCAAGCATTTAGGGGTTTGATACAAAGGCTGTTTACTTACTCTTAAGGTCACCACTCTTGCTTTGGGATTCCGAATAGAAGTCCCTGAAGAAACATAATCTACTGTTTCAATTTCAATGGGAAAATGCTGCTCACATTTCTCATCACTGTCCAGAGCACTTGGCCATTCAGTGCAGAAATCTACAATACAGAGAAAACACTCCAAGTAATTAATACCTGTCTGGTATATTTGGCTGGTTTTGTTTTTTTTTCTTTCAAGGGTATTGCAACACATATTTTTAAAAGTACTAGTCCTAGAAACCACACTCATTTAGGCAATAGCAGTGTTTCTGCTAGACTTGCTCCAGTATTGCCATGTCTCTTTATGCTGGCTTCCCCAAAACAGGATACAGTACTGCAGATACAGCCTCACAACTGCCAAAAAGGATCACAGAATGGCTTGGGATGGAAGTGACCCTCCTGCTATGGGGATTTTTTACTAGCCCTGTCCAACCTGAGCTTGAAGACTTCCAGGATGAGTTATCCATAGCTTCTCTGGGCAAGCTCTTCCAGTGTCTCATCACCCCCATCACAAAAAAGGCTTCCTTTGCCTGAGCTCCTCCTTAGGTTCCCCTTACAGGCTTGCTGGGTAGAAGGATGCTCCTGGTCTCCAGTAGATCCTGTATCTCCCCAGCACACCCTGCTCTCACAGAGTGTCTCATATTAACAGCTTTTTGGTCATTACATGCAGCCCATGAATGGCTACTGATTGAAGTCAGGTTCAATCACAGAGTTCTCTGGGTATTGATTTACATTCATCACTCCTCTTCTGTAAAGCACTGAACTATCAACTCATCAGTTCAAGCAAGGTCTCATGGAAAAGTAATATTTCAGTCATACTGCTGTGCTGACAACCTCCTGAGACTTATCTGCTACCACCTGGATGGCTCCTGGCAGCAGCAGGAAAGCAGACAGCATCAGCCACAATAACCAGCTCCACAAGTGTACCATGTTCCACCTTCATCACACACAGTTACATCTGGCTTTGTCTGAAAACTTCCAGAGAATGTTTAAAAATAAAAAAACAACCAACTAAACAAACAGAAAAAACCTAAAAAAACATCAACCCCCCCCTCACCTTTAAGAGCTGCACAGTGCTTCTTAATTGCAGGAGGAGTAAGATGCAAAAAATTGGGAATCTGAAACAGACACATGAAGAGTTACTAAAATAACAGCTTTTTGTCTGATCAGAAGAAAATGGGCATTACTGAAGTCTGATTACACTTCTCACATTTGCTAAGGATGCTTAAGGAAATATTCATATAAGCAGATTCTTCTCAAGTCTGATTTAGGGAAAGACTTAACTCTGTAACAAAAGTCACATGCATGATCATCCTAAAAAGTCTCCTGATATCATTCATTTGTTAATTAACTTTATATTTCTTACCACTTAGAAATACAAGAGGTTTATGTGACTTAATAACAGAAAGCAGTCTCCAAGACAAATATTCCAATCAAAGCAGAGCAGCCTTAGTGAACAGTGACTTTAAAAGTGACCCCCCAGCCATGGCATGTGTCTCACCTTGATAAGTTCTAGGTTGCCTTCTTTTGGTGGAGGCACTCCTCTCTTCACTGGGTAGCCCATTCGGATTGGGAGAGGCACAGAGGCAGGTTTGAAGGCAGCTGCTGTTGGGTACACACTGCTCCAGTCCTGATCCACAGCCATCTTCTCTGTCCTGGGAGGTGCAGCCTAACCAAGGGAAAAGGGGACAGGTGGGATGGGAGATATGATTTCAGGAATCAATTACCACAGCTGGACATTTCAAGGCTCTTTTACAGCAAAAGTTAGTGCTGATTTGTAGAGGAATTTTTAGCAGAGACCCTCTCCCATCTCAGCTGCCAGGCCTTCCCCAATTTTCTACTGCATTTGATGGCAGAGATGCTTAGAAAGAAGAACTTGCCATCTTCCTGCCTTGGGATAAATCAGGAGGGGGAATCAAATCAATACAGAATTGAAACCATTTCCTAAAAGGCCTGAACATGTGGTGGGAGAAAAGACAACGAGTTTTAAAATTCTGGAATTCTGTGGGTGTGGAACAGTCCATAATTAATAATGCTGAAATTTCTTGCCATAGAAATTCCAGTGTACAGACAATGTATCAGAATATGGCAGAAATAGCTTATACCCTTCAAAAACTGACAATCATTTCAGTCAAATGCTCTTAGAAAACCTTTATGCCAGAAAGCAACCACCACAAATCTTGTAAACTGAGGCTGAAAACAACATTGACATGTCTGGGTTATTGGAAATGCAACTTTAAGTTACTTTTCAGACCTGCACTACATGGTGTCAATGCAAATTTACTCTCAGCTTAGTGCTGCATTTTTGATAACATAGACTGAAAAGGTTACAGAAGGCAGGTGCTGGCCTGGAACAGTCCCAGGGGAATGTTTCACCAGGATTTGGCTGCAGAAGGGGCTCCTGGACAGAACACACAGTTTAGAAAACTGTCCCTAACACCAGAGCTAACTGTAAATTTCAGTACTTACTGATCTCACAAACTGTGGTGTCCTGCCTCTTCTCCTTACTAAACCTGAAAGAAGGAAACACAAAAAAGATAAACAAAAACATTTTAAAAATAAATTATTCTATAGTTTTGGGAGCAAAGACTGGAGCATAATTCTGTATGGTTTTTTGGTCTTTGTGACAATATCCAGTAATACTCTGCAATCTTTACATGGAAGCAGGGGAAGATCAGATACTCAAAACTGCAGATTGCTAATTAATTTTGTGAAAACAAGATAAAAAAGAACCCAGAGGACAAGAATGAAGGACACTTTCACCTTCATTTCTCTGCTCCCAAGATGGATAAACTTAAGAGTTCCTGTTTCCAAAAGGAAAGAGCCGTGGCTCCATGCTTTCCTTCTGACAGCACAGCTTCACATCCTCTTCTTGCCACTCTCCAGCACAACTAACCCCTGCATGAATAGTTTGGACATTGGATTGGATTGCTTCTCTTCTTCACCTGGGGATGGGGAACACCTTGAAGCCACTCACTGGGCAGTCCCAGAGAAGGTGGAACAGGAAGTGAAAGAATTTAACACATTTCAGGCCTGGGCTTTTCCTGGCTCTACTTCACAGCTCACTGATTTCACCTGGAGCTGTGGTTAGAGACTCCTAGGGATGCATGAAGTCACCAAATATTACTGGATTTTCAAACTAAACTGATCTTTACATGCCTGTCTGTCTTCATTTCCTCCTCCTCCAACTCTAAAACACTTCCAAAACCCTACTGTCCAATAAACAACACCAAAATAAAGTGGCCTCAGGACATACAAAGGTGAACGTGATGACATTTTCAAGTGTCTGGTCTGAGTTCATCGATAGTACATATTTAGCAAAAATCAATGACTGAGATTTAGAAAGGGATGTTTGGGTTCTTTTTTATCTCATTCATATGTCTTAAAACCCTACCTCATAAAAACTTGTGGATTTCACATGTTATTTGCTTTCCTTACCTGAGAATTTTATGGACCGTTTTTTTCTTCACCTTCTTCTTGCTATTAAAATCTTAAACAGAACGGTCCATCCATTCAGGGGTCTCCAACAAGTAATATCCAGCATTCCTTTATCCCTCCACCTACCTTTTTCATGGTGCTTTCACATACAGCCACACGCCACAACAACTTATTTCTGCTACAAACATCTGTAATTTCAGGCCAGGACACCTTTAGCTACTGCAGTGTCACCGGACAGCGCTCAGAGGCGCTTCCAGAGGAAAAGGCCGGGAAAACCCTGTCCCACCGCAAAGGCCAGGCACCACACCGAAGTGTTCCCGGGGTACACACAGCGATGAAGTTCCCCTCGGGAACAGCCCGGCACAGCCCTGCCCGTCCCGCATGCGGCGCTGCAGCCCGACCACCCCGCGCTCACCTTCCCGAGCCTGCGGCCCTTCCCTGCCGCTCACCGCGGGCGCCGACGAAAAAGCGGCGCGTCCCCAGCGAGGCGTGGCCAGGGCCTCGCCGGCGGCCCGGGACAGCAGAGCCGGGCACAGCGCAGCCGGGGACAGCAGAGCCGGGGACAGCAGAGCCCCGCAGCTCAGCCCGGCGCGGCAGCACCGCCCGGCCCGCGCCGCCATCCCGGCCCCGCCGCGCTCCTCCCGCGGCCCCGCCCGGCGCGACGGCGGCCGGCACGGGCCCGGCCCCGCAGGGCGAACGCGGCCGCAGGGCCCGCTCTGCCCAGGTCAGCCCGGGCTGTGTCCTGAGCCCCGCTGTGGAGCCCTGAACTGCGAATATCCCGGGTTGGAAAAATGTCCTGGCCGTGCACAGACACCACAACAATCCCACCCTGAGCGTCCCTGAGAGCGTTGTCCAAACGCTCCTGGAGCTCTGGCAGCCTTGGGGCTGTGACCATTCCCTGGGGAGCCTGTGCAGTGCCCAACACCCTCTGGGGGAAGAACCTTTCCCTGATATCCAGTCTGACCCTTCCTGACCCAGCTCCAGCCATTCCCAGTCCTGTCCCTGTCACACAGAGCAGGGATCAGAGCTGCCCCTCTGCTTCCCCTCATGACAGCCATGAGGGGCCCCCTCAGTCTCCTCCTTTTCCCCTCACAAGTAAATATACAACTTCTCCCCTCAGTCTCCTTCAATTTACTTTTGGGGGATTTACTTTTCCCCCTCAGAACCGAAGGGAAGGAGGACTGGTGAAAACAGCCAAGCAGAACAGTTCAGGAGATCAAGCCAGCAACAAATGAAAAAAGTTTAAGCCAGTGTAGCTGTAAATTGAAGCAGGAAAGCCAGTAAAATTTGCTAGGATAGGTCCTCCAAAAACTGTGTGTTTCTTAAAACTAGTAATCAAAACCTTCTTCTAAAAGTTTGATGGCATCAATCTCTCCTTCATGCTGTTCAACCAAATCCTCCTGTCTCTCATATTCACCTCTTCCCACAAGATCCTTCAAGCCCCCTTTTTTTGTTGCAGAACAAATTGAATTGTGCTGGGCTACATCTGAGACACTAAAAACTTCATCTGAATGACAACAGACTGTGACTTTTCTAGCAAACACACTGCAAAAGGGACTCAAGGTTTTGACTGATAATTCACAGTGAAAGAGCTTCAAATTAAAAGTAATCTAAATAGCTGCCTGGAAAGTCCTGTGTTAAAGAGATGGATACTGCTCCGAGCTGGAGCTTAGAAGTCACTAAAAATGAAGTGAAATACCAAAAGGCGCATTGAGAGTTTCCTTGTCTCGATGGCCACATTCCACAGGAGGCATTTATATTTAGTAATAATTTACAAGATTTGGAAAGCAACACATTCCCATACATTCACCACCTGCTGGTTTTAATGGGAGGGGATCCATGGCTGGCTGAGCCGATGAGCTCTTTGCTCTGCTGGTGACACCATGGCCAGCACTGACCTGCAAATATCAGGAATTTCAAGGCTCTTCTACAGCAAAAGTTAGTGCTGATTTGTAGAGGAATTTTTAACAGAGGGTCTCTCCCATTTGGCCACCAGGCCTTTTCCAATCTTCCACTGCATTTGATTTCAGAGATGCTTAGGAAGAGGAACTTACTGTCTTCCTGCCTTTGGATAAATCAGCAGGAGGAGGAGGGCGAATAAAACCAGTATGGAATTGAAAACTCTATTTCCTGAAGGGCTTGAGTGTGGGGTGGCAGGCAAGACAATGAGCGTTAAAGTTCTGAAATTCTGCAAGTGTGAACCAGTTCATAACACCCCAGTTGCTGAGCATTGGAGGGGAACAGGGTTTGGCTGCTCATATGCTTATCAAGGAATATGTTATTATCATGGAAAATGTGTCTTCCCAAAGGTGACAGTCCTTCCCGGAGCTGGGCAAGGCCAGTTCTGTCTGATATCGTTCTCAAGGACCTTGGCTGAGGGTGCTGAGTGCCCCTTTGGGCAGCAGGCAGGTGACACCGATTTGTGCAGGATTTGTTGATGTGCAGGGGATGAGGAAGGCTCTGCAGAGTGATCTGGGCAGGCTGCAGGGGATGAGGTTCAGCAAGGCCCAGTGCTGGTTCCTGCCCTTGGGCCGCAGGGATTCTCATCCTGCAGAGCTCTGTTACGAAATGGGGGCAGAGGTTCTCGGTTGACTGTTGGTGTCAGTTGCTTCTGGCAGCCTTTCAGTTGTCCCTTGGGTCACCCACAGACCTGCAGAACCTTCAGGCTGGTCCTGTTGTGAAGGGGCAGCCTTGCTGCTCTCTGGCTGGAAGGCCCCTGACCAAGGTAAGGACATTCCCCATCTCCCTAGATTTTCTCCACAGCACAGAGGTGCTCAGCAGCTGACTGCAGCCACATGTATTGACAGTGCTGACGAGATGAGCCGAGGCTCCATTGCTGGAACTCAAAAGGATCCCCCATCCCTCCCCCAACCTCTCATCTCATCTTTCTAAGGACGCTGACCTCCTCCCTCAGTATTTTCCTTCTGCATCAAAGCTCAAGGTCAAGTCAAGGGTGCAGGGATCTTCCTGGTCTGCTTTCTTGACACTTCCACAGACAACAGGAGGTACAGCTCATTTCTGGGATCAGTGGGGCATGTTCTGCTCACTTAGGTTGCAGCTCACCAACCCTGGTGAAATGGCACCTCAGTCTCCAGCTGTGAAAGGGACACTTCTCTTTCTGTAGACAGAAATGCCTGTCTGAAATACTGAGGCCATTCCTAAAAATCTGCGTGAAACTTAATGTTCTCTGTCATGCCACATAGTGTCACCATGTATTTCTGACCCTTTTCTCTGAAATCTACTGCTCTAAGGAGTATAGAGACTGCTTAGGGTTATCTTTCATTAATGACTTTGGGCTTCTCACACAGAGTTGTTCAAAAAAACCTTTTCTCTCCTGTCTGCAGCCTGAGCAGAAGACGTGGCTGAGTTTCTCGCAGCATGGATAACAGCAGTGGTCCTGTTCTTCTCCTCACCTTTCTCCTGCTGCAGAACACGAGCAGCCCCAAAGCCTCCACCCTCCCTGCTGGCTATGGGATGGCAGAACCTGCAGCCCCAGGAGCCGGCTCCAGCAGGAACCGCTCTCTGGTGGAGTACGGGCTGAGGCCGGGGGAAATCGCAGCCGCCAGCGTGGTCTGGGGAGCGCTGTGGCTGATCTCTGTCTTGGGAAACTTCCTCGTTTGCTTAGTGATCCACAGGAGCAGGAGGACTCAGTCCACCACCAACTACTTTGTGGTGTCCCTGGCGTGTGCAGACCTGGTGGGCAGCGTGGGGAGCGCGCCCCTGCTGCTGCTGCAGCTGAGCTCCGGGCGGTGGCTGCTGGGCAGCGGCGTGTGCCGGCTGGGCAGGTACCTGCAGTACCTGACGCCCGGGGTGCAGACCTACGTGCTGCTCGCCATCAGCGCGGATCGCTTCTACACTCTCATCCATCCCCTGAATTTCAGAGTTTCCAGGGAGAAAGCCAAGAGAATGACTCTGGCCTCTTGGCTCTGTGGTGCTCTGTTTGCATCACCGGCCTGCTTTCTCTACGGCTCCAGCAGTGATCACCACTGCAACTTTTTTCTACCCAGTTCTTGGCTAGGAGCTGCCTCTGGTGTCATCCACCTCTCAGTGCTGTTGCTTTTGATCCCATCACTCCTCATTATCCTCTGCTACCAGAACCTCTTCATCTACATTTGGAGAAGTGACACTGAGGACACAGCTGGCAGGAGGACAATGAATCTTGTCTCAAGAAGAAAAGCGAAAACTGCCAACATGTTCTTCATTTTTGTCTTGGATTTTTTCCTGTCCTGGCTGCCTTTCTTCGTGGTACAGCTGTGGCATCCACAGGAAACAGACTACAGAAAGAGCTCCTTGCTTTTCCTGGCCATCACCTGGATTGCTTTCAGTTCCTCAGCCTCTAAGCCAATCCTCTTCTACATTTATAATGCAAACTTCAGAAGAGGGATGCAAGGAATTTGTTGCATGTGGAAATACCCCAGAAGCAATATCTACACCATTACTTTCAGTTCCAGGACAGCCAAAAATGATCACATTGGGACCACAGATATACCAGCACCAGGCCAACCTCCCCAAATACTCTACCTGTGATGCTTTTAACAGAGAAGTCAAGGAGCATGAGCTTGCCAGGCCTGGTGAATCCAATCCCACAAATGCATTTGCCTAGAGGGTTTCATTATTTTGAAAAGCAATGGATGAGCTAGGGGAGTGCAGTGTTCTCCCAGAAGAAGGAAGATCTTTCACTCTTTTGAAGCAATAAATAGTTACATATTTTAGACAACTTCCTAGGGTAGAAAAAAAAAAATAATAAATGTTCCATACTATTTAATGGCTTGGGTTTGCATTTGTTCTATTTCATTTTGGTTTTCATGTTCTGCTTTGGGGAACTTCTTTCCTGGAATCTAGTAGAGTCCTTACACTCTCTGTCTGTAGGGAGAAGAGGGAAAGAAAGAAAGAAATACTGCTTGTTACAATCCATGTAAGAGATGGGCCGTAGTGTATAAATGCCTAAATCCACCCAAAGCCATCTAGGCTTCCTTCTGGTATGTCCCTTGGGATATTCCTGCACTGGGCTTGTCCCTCTTGTTCAGACACCACTGGTCTGGTGGGCAGGGTGGTGTTGTGTTAATGGCTTGACTGGATGATCTGAAGGGTCTTTTCCAACCTAAACAATTCTAGGATTCTGTGTCCTGTGGGAGGACAGATTATAAGAGAATAGAGATAGTGCTGAAGGCAATCTCACCCCTGATAAATTGCAGCTGTACTAATTACCAGAGTGGGACCAGCCTTGCCCCTCTATGTCCAGTGAGGATGGGTGTTATAAAAGAGTGGGTTAGCTGGTCAGGCGTCAGGTGGAGTCTGCTGGCTGTGCTGTGAGGAAAAGGGGTCAGGTGGTGGGGCAGGATGGAGTTACCAGTCCTGCTAAGAAGGAAGAGAGAAAGAAGGAGAGGAAGAAAAGTCAGTGTCATGTGGAGCTGCTTGTGGGAAGTTTACAGAGATGAAAGGTTTTTAAGATAATGAGGGACTGATGCTTCTGTCAGTTGTGAGTCCACCATTGATTGGTGTGAGGAGCGTGTGACAATAACCTCTTTCCAGTCTTCCTGTGCCCCTACTTCTCTTTGGGAATAACCTCTTCCTAGAAAAGTGACAGCAGATGGTTTCAGCAGGGTTTGACTGCAGAAGGGGCTGTTGGACAAATTTCCAACTTAGGATTCCTCCTCCACACAGGCCCCAGTGGAGGAGCCTCAGTCAGGCTCTGCCATCCTGGGGCTTGTTCCAGTGGGTGGCTGTGGAGCCATGATTCCATTGCATGGAGTCATGGAATATCCTGGCTTGGAGGAAGCCCTGGCCACAGACACCCCAACAATCCCACTCTGTGCCTGGGAGAGTTGTCCAAATGCCCCTGGAGCTCTGGTAGCCTTGGGGCTGTGATCATTCCCTGGGGACCCTTTCCCTGTATCCATCCTAACCCTCCCCTGACACAGCTCCAGCTGTTCCCTTGGGTCCTGCCCCTGGTCACAGAGGGCAGAGAGTTGGATCTGCCCCTTTGCTGTCCCTCTGGAGGAAGCTGCAGACCCTGCTGTGGGCTCTCCTCAGTCTCCTCCAAGTCAGTTTTCTCCCCTCACAACTAGAAATACAGTGTCTCAGTCACTGCATGCTGTTTGTCTCCCCAAAACAGTGGCAGGCTCTTTCAGCAATCTCTGTAGATTTTTTTCAGAAAAACACAAGTGGATTCATCCCTGGGATCACTTTCCCCATGGAAACAAGATGGTCTGTCATGTGTAAATCTGGACTATGTAGTGCTGCTTTTCTTAAAAGTCAGCTGCTTTTTTTTTTCCCCTGTGCCTTAGGACATTTTTGTGCAGATGCTAAATGGGTTTTTTGGTAGCAATATGCTTGTGACCCTGGTTGTGTCCAGGAATTCTGGTTTTAATCTGTTTGTTTCATATTACAACAGAGCTGTAATGTATTTTATCCTTTCATTACTAATATAGTATCTCACAATGACTCCACCCACTTTAGCACAATTATTGGTCAGAATGCATTATGCATGATGGACAGTGATAATTACTATTGCTAATTAAAGTATAAACTTTGCAATTAGATTTCCACAAGATTTTTGGTAACTTTACAAATTTTGTGGTATGGTGTGTCCATCCATTGTTAACAGCTGATGGAAAAAGGACAAAGAAAGATGATGAAAGTTTTAGTAGTAGTGCCTGATAAATGTTCAAAGCTAAGATTAATTATTTAAATTATGTAAATCTTTGTATTCTCAAAGGTAATGCTGAAGTGAACATGTCCAGAGATCAAAGACAGCAAGGTATCTGAGTGAGCATTTGGGCTTGAGTACCCAAAAAAAGTTGAATCTATCCTGAACCCAAAAATTGAAGATTTTATATCCTGAACTAAAAATTTAATTTTTAAGTCAGTTTTTTTAAAATAAGATGCATGGGCACACCTCTAGAGGCTTTGTGCTGTACACATGGGATATAAAATGGCACTGAATATCATATAATGCATTCACAAATATCTTTTATAAAAAATAACTGCTTTTCCAATTAAAAAAGAGTAAATCTTTGCATCTCCATTTTCAGCATATATGTCAGGTGTACCCCATTAATCTCACTGTGATGAGTCATTGCTAAGGCCAAGAGAGATGCTGTGTATTTCCACACTCCTCTACTCCCATACATCCTCAGGACAGAGACTTTGCAAGCCAGTTTGTGCACCTGAATGCCAGATGGAAAGTGGTGTTAGTGCTCAGAGTTGGAGAACTCTTTGGTTTACAGTGGTACTTAAAATAATTAGTGCATTTTACAAATACTCAATGCCTTAAGCTGGTCATACTGGCCTTCTGAAGTCCTGCTCTTTATTCCCACTAGAACATTCTTACTTAGAAGCCACTCTGAATTTTATCTTATTTTCCACATTAGGGTAACATAAGAAGAGACCTTTTGTTGTTGAAAGCATGTAGTGCCAGTCCCAGGACAAGATCAGCTGCAGGTGTTATATGTTAGCTTGGAGTTTCTGTTTCATGACTTAAGCATGGCTCACTTGCATGTCTTGGGTTGCAGTATCAAAAGTTATTGATTTATTTTAAAACCCTCTCCAAATTTTCCTGGCTTTCCTAAAAGGACAGTAAGTCACAATTATTGTTTACAAATCAGCTTTCAGGAGAGTGATCCATGGTCAGCACACTGCTGCTTTTTTAAATTTTACTCCAGATGAACATCAAATGAACACCCTCTGGCTTCAGGAGGGTTCTTTTAAAGAAACATTTATGGGATGTTCTAGTTGCTAGAACACACAGCTCACAAACTCACTCACTTCTTCCACAATCCTTACTGTCAAGGCAGCTTCTTTTCTACAACAAATTTTAAACAGATCTTATCACAGATACCTTTGTTTAGATTTCCTGGATTCTGCCAAGCTAAACAGTCCCAGATTTTGAAAAGGTGGACAAAACTGAAGTGCTTCAGATGCCAAGTGTCTTTGCTGAGCTCATCATATCCAGCTGAATATATTAATTCTGGGAAAAATGTCTGATCTGCTGGAGAGGTCCTGGGTGACATTCTGAGCACCCAGAGCAGTGGGGTGGAACTCACCAGGGAGCTCTCCAGGAGAGCTAAATCAGCCTGGCTTATTGGGATTACCTGGAATGCAGTGAGAAGATCCTTGGCCAGCCTTTGTGCTTGTGCTGTTTAAATGTCTGCAGAACACACTAAGCCTGACTTTCTGGTCATGCTGCACGTGTGCACTACATGTTACGTGCTCTGGAAGCAGTGAGGGGTTTAGAACTGCCAGGGAAAGCAATAAGCAGCCCTCTGAAAAAATTACAGGAGATGGAAGTAAGAAATAAGAAAATATGCTCCACTTTGAGCATGAGGTGAATCACTTCAGAAGAGTTACTGCCTGGGGCTCCAGCTTAGCACAGAAAGAAGGTAATTTGGTCTGGTGCATTAAGAATTTCAGGTTCAGTTTGCTGCTCTTTAATATCAGCTTGGTAATCAATTGAAGGTTATATAAAAGAGTCCACAGCTCATAGAGAAGAATTTGTGGACACTTTAGATTAAAATTAATAAAATGTCTTAGTTGACTTTTAGACTCATACATGTAAATGTAAAAATGCCCAACTGCAATTACTCTGAAAGGATCATTGTCATCTTTCCAAACTGCCTCTTCAGTTATAACACACAGCTCCTGAAGCAATAGTTCTATTTTGGTCAATCTTTTCAGATATACTTCAGAAATAAGCACCCACTTTTCATGGTATTCTGTTACAACCCTAGAACCAATAACAGTATCCTTTTCCTCCAGTGCATCACTAATGATTTAAACAAACCCAATCAAACAATGCTAGGACACTTAATATAATTGAAGAAAGGAATCAAGTAACAGCTGAGGTTCAGTATGCAAGAATTTATATTGCCTCTTATTATTTGAAGGTTCTCTGTGGCTCCTATCTGGTTACCTCTTCTGCAGTGACCATAGGGAACCTTTTTCATGTACTCATTTTGTCTTCCTTTAATGCAACATAAGCATAACAACAGATACTTTGCCCTACATGGTAGCAGTTTAAGTTCATCTGCTTTATTAATATCCAGATATTGGAAATGCTCTGGCTTTATATAAAGGTATACTATGATTTATAATTAAGGAATTCTGCTGGCCTAGTGAAGAGCCCAAGATTGTCCAGGTGGAATAACATAAGAACAGTGGGATTTGGCTGCATCATTCTTAAAATGACTCTCATGGAATACATTATAATTGTTTAATTTCCTATAGTGCCTCAAATGGCAAACAGGTTCAGGACCCTATGATGCTGGCATTTGTCTAACAGACAATTACTCCTGAAACTTTGCTGAACTGTGGTGCAAAAATCATGGAATCAAAACTTTTCCCAGTTCTGGCAAAGCAAAACACACTTTGTCAGCTCTTTGACCTGGTTCTTCAGCTTTCATATCCTCTCTACTTGTAGTGGGAGACAAAATAGCAACAGGATTCTGAGCTAAGAGACTGAGGCACAGAATATATGTATTCTTCATGGAAAACTGAAAAGCACCCTGAATTACTGTGGAATAATAGTTAAGCCACACAAGTGATTTGCTTATCTGAGATTTTTCACGTACATGTGCACACAATCACAAAGATAAGATGAATACTTGGCATCCTTGCTGAAATTAAAAATGCAACGTGTTTTTTTTAGGAGGTGTGTGTTGAATGGCTGTGGACTCATAAAAATGAGAGGAAAACAGGACTTGGAGTCCCTCTTAGTTACCTAATGGTCATGAGATGTGATTTTTTTGGGTGGGTGGGGGTCTGGGGCGGGGCAGGGGCTTGTTGGGCAGGGTCTCTTTGCTCTCTCCAGGATGCTGAATCCCATGGGTACCACTGAACATCCTTTGAAAAGGGATATAGCCTCAGGGTCTGGTTCAGGTACACAAGCTGTTGTTGGTTTCATTTTGTGATGGTTATGGATGGGTTTATTTTGAGAGTTACCTATTTTCCTCTGTCTGTGGGGTCAAAAGTGGCTGAATAGCTTTTGAATTAACTGGTCAAAATCAGAACTAGAGGTTTTAAGAATAAGATTTAGGCCCAGGTGCTTACAGTGTTGATGAATTTTCAAGAAATGGAAGGAACAGGTGTAGGAACAGGCAGACAACCTGATCTGAAAGTTGCTATGAGTTCCCCCTCTAACAATCATGTGAATTAATTGATTTTTTTATTTCCATTAGGCAGAGTATTAGAGCCAGCATAACAATAATAGTTTAGATCTTACTGTATGATTTAGTATACTTTTTATATATTTATGATAATTCTAGCATCTATATGTTCATGATATGCATTATACTATGAGACTGACACTTTCTTCACATCACAGCTGTGAAGAAGTTCAGGCATTTCTTGAAGAACTTGCAACTTCTGTTCATTTTTCCAATAAAATATTTTAGTTTGAACAGAGAGAAAAAGTCCTTCATAAGTGCAGGAGTCAAGTTAATTTCTTGCAGGCATTCCATCATGGAAATGAGAGATTTATGGAATTCTTAGGCACTACTCTGGGTCAAGCAGTCAGCCTTGTAGACTATCTATGTTAATACAAAAATAATGAAGCACTGCCAGCACTCATAAAAGACAATTTATCACATCATATCTTTCCCTCTCTGGTAAAATGCTACAATACTTTTCATTTGGCAAACTTTTGGAGAGAATGGAAGCCCAGTGTCTCAGTCTGGACATGCACCATCTTTCCAATACCACAGTGTACAAGTCATGATAATCTTAGTTTACATTCAGCATATCCTTGTGAAGGAGAATAATGGTGTTCATGGTGCACATTAAATGGACTGCCAAGTGCTCCACAGACGACTGAACTGTGTGACAGATTGGCACAACAAATATTGGCCCATTTTTCCAACCTGCAGTTGAAAAATAAAAAGTACAGGAGGTACTGTTAAGTGAACTCAGAGCTGAAGCCCCATTTCACAATTCTTAATTAGCTCTGTTTACAGTTCCTTGGAAGAGCCCACCAGGCTGGGAAGCTGAAGGGCAGGAGTTTTGCCCCCTTAAAGGGGTTCTGGGCCCCACCAGCTGGAGCTGCACAGCTGGCTGGGTTTGTGCCTTGATGTGGTCACTGTTAAGATCCCAGAGCTGACCCAGAGAGCTGTGTGGCACCCAGCAGTGTCCACTCCTGGGTATCAGTGCTGGCAGTGCTGCTTTCACAGATCCAGAGCAGATCTTCAAGAGCACTGATACAGAGAGCTTACATCCAGAGAATGGAATCTGGGATGGACACAGGGGCACGGGAATGTTTTGCAAGTCTCATCTATTATTTACCCTTCAAGATATTTTCTAGCATTATGGGTTCCACGTTATCTGTCTCTTGCATGACTCATTAACACTTTCCTTCTAAAACACAGCCCCCAGAGGAGACAGTGATGGGTGGTGCCCGTGGTGCTTTGTTTAGGTTTGTCTCTGAGAAGTGCCTCCTCCTCAAGAAGGGGCTCAAAAATGCATCTGAGAGCCAGATATTTCTCTGTGCCTTCCCATCCTGGCCTTCTGGTTATAAATTCCCATGTCTATGCTAAGTGCAGAGCTGTCAGGGTGAGGAAGATGTGCTCTCTGAGTACAGGGGTGGCACCAGGCCCACCAAAATTAAACACATGATGTGAGCCCAGCCACAGGAGTCATGCTTCTGTATATACACAATTGCAGGATGCTGTGTGCATCTACAGTTACCAGTGAGCACTTCTGCATTTAGACATTCCTGGAATCATGTGCTTGATATAAGTAATAAATTAGCGAGGTGACTAATTGCCTTTTGAGATTTTTGACCCAAAGATGTGCTATCTTGCTTTTGGGGATGTGTGGAGGAATGAGTTCAAGTCTTTCACATCTCTATTAAAATCTATAATATTAAAATCTTATCATTAAATCATCTTTTCCTCAACCAAGAAAAAGGATTCAGGTGCTCTGGTTTCTATTTCTGCTGGGGTTTCAAACCTGCTGCTATTACATTGTAGTTTTGCATTTGCAGTAACACTGGGTACTACTATTCCCTCAAAGAAAACTTATTTTTAACCTTAAAATATCCACAAAAAATTATTTCTTGGTTGGTTTTGGGGTTTTGTTTGGTTTGTTGGGGTTTCTTGAATATTTTTTCCCTCCATACTTTGTAGTAGAGCTTGAGTAATTGCATTCAGGAGCTGTCAGAGGTGAGGAGATACGACAATTTTTTAATTTAGCAAATTACTGTCTGGAAAAGGTAATAGAGTAGAGAGTATAAAGGTATTAATTGATGCAGCAAGCATTTCAGGAAGAAGCAAAAACCTGGAGAAGGATTTTTGTGGCCCCAGTCAGGTATCAGTTCTCCATGACCATTCACCTGCAGTAGTGTGTGGAATAATGTTCTGTGCACAGGGTAAACTGAGCAACACAGCATCCAAGGAAAATGTTCTGGATGGGTTGGCTTTTAGGTAAAAAAGAAAGAAACTAAAAGAGTTTGGGGTTTTGTTTTGGAGTTTTTGCAGTGGTATGGAAATATAACTGAAACTAAGAAATAAGTTTGTGGAATAATCATTCCAAGGAAAGAAATGCCTTAGCCTCATGAAAAATTATGATAAAGAGAGAAGACTGTGCAATGGCAGCATTCCCCCACTGATGATAG
Source organism: Oenanthe melanoleuca (assembly GCF_029582105.1). Lineage (NCBI taxonomy): Eukaryota > Metazoa > Chordata > Aves > Passeriformes > Muscicapidae > Oenanthe > Oenanthe melanoleuca. The sequence goes on from NC_079334.1 coordinate 10,187,285, forward strand.
CCATAGGGTGAAAGGGGTGCCTTTGTTCCATTCTCGAACTCCTGGCTCTGGAAAAGTGGGAAGCTTAAGTTTGGAATGCTGGTGTTGCAGACAACAGTCTGATTTCTGCTACAAAAGGGAGGAAAGGAGAGAAACAGCAGTATTCATTTTCTCCTTCTCGATTACAAAGGTCAACAATAAGATGGGGAGTTAGATGCTGGAATGCTGTGTTTGAGATTCTCCTTCTCCCAAATTAATACAAAAAATGACCTGGAGCTCAGAAGGGCAACAACATGAGAGAACCCTGACTTTCCATTACTTGATGTAAAAATGAAGAGCTGCTTTTGGCTTTACCAAAACTTTGGTGGAAAAAACCCTGAGCAATTGAAGCTGCTGTTTAGACTTTCCCAGTATGAAAGGAGGTGCAGAGCCTCCAGCTTGCCACAGGCACCACCTAATTCAGGGTTTAAAGATGTGCAGTGAGGAAAGGCTGCTTTTAATGCAATGCAATGAAGTGTCTGCAGATGAGAAAAAGACTGGGAGGGAAGTTAAGCTGTTGCTTGTGATTGCTGGCTTTGACAGCAGGAAGAGACAGAAGTAACTTCTCTCTGAAATCATCCAAACTGTTCTCTGTGCCTTTTGCAGGGTCAGCCATATAAGGCAGCCCAAAGGGAGGGATCCTGCCTGGCTCAGGGTGGGACTTGGGGAGCTGTGGGCAGAGCCCTGTGCTGCCCTGCACTCTCCAGGGACTCCAGGGTGTGCAGCAGCCGCCAGCAGAGGGATCCGCCTGGACAAAGTAGGTGCTGTTTGCCAGCTGGTGTCAGGTTTTTGCGTGCCGTGTCCGTGGGATGCCGTGTGTGGATGGGGCAGCCCAGGAAAGGTGTTCCAGGGAGCTGTGTCTGCAGCCAGCCTTGTCCAGGCAGCCTCGGCACCCCAAAGTGGCAGGATGCTCTTTGAGGTGTTCCTAGGGACCTGGCGTGGATGAAGGGCTTTGTGCTTTAATGCTTGCACCCTCCAGCTGCTCTTTAAGAGAACTGATGAGGGAAGGGATGCATTTCTCTCTATGCTCTAGGACTGCTGTGGAAATGTGAGCTGATGCTCACCTTTCCAGCAGCAGTGTTAAGAAGTGAGCCCTGTGTAAAAAGTTCATGTTAAAATGTATATGTGTAAATACTTTGTGGATTAACTTGGAGGGCTCTTTCAGATGTACTGCAATGAGAGCTCATTCACTACAACAGCAACAGCAAAAAGTAGGCTTAATTTTAAAAAGGGGTGTTGAAGGCTGAAATTCTCTAAAATAGTCTGCTGAGGCTAAAGTAACTCTAAATGCAGTGTGTAAGAAATAAGGCAGTACAAAAAAAAGACATCCACTCTGTCTCACAAAATTACTTATATTGCTGCTTTATATTAGCAACAATTTAAGAGTGCTTCATGAAATACATATTGATCTTGAAGAGCAGCATTGTCTTTTCTATTTTGTCTAGGTACTTGTTTGAGAGTTGCAAAATTAGCTGCAAACATGAAAGGACTTGAAGAAAATTGAGGATCAGGGCAGGGGTCTTTGACCTTTTCCCTTGTACCAATAATCTCTCAGCATCATTTATCACTAATGACATTCTCCTTTTTACACTTAAGAAAAGTTGTTGCTGAGTAGTGTGGACTGTAAGATCAGGCTCTGTGAGGTAACTGAAATAATTGATTTAAGTCTTAAAATCTTCCTGCAATATTGATGCTCTAGGCAAGTTCTCCTGAGGTGTAGGGGTTGAAGTTCAAAGCCTCGTTCAGATGTGTTTTGGGCAACACTTCATCTCTAATCAGGACACTTAGCTTAAAGTAATCTGGCAGGATCAGCTCTTGAGACTCTGCTGCTGCATAAGTGTTGCACTGTTTGAATAGTTCCAGGCTTCCTTCTTAACAGTGTCATTTTGAAAATTAATTGTCTTTCCTTACTCCAGAAGTCTCAACCTCGTTCCTTTCCCAGACTCCTGTTCTTTCTGGTGTCAAGCATATTCACTGTCTCATAGGTTTTTCTGATTTAATTTCAGAGGCTGTGAGTGACAGCAGGTGACAGGCTGGCAGCTCACACTTGTGTCACAGAGAAGCTCCATGATAACTGCACAAAGTCATCTTACCAGCTGCTGGAGAGCCCTGGGCAGGGAGGACATCCAATCCCTCCTCCATGATTTTAAATATTGATCAGAGGCAGCAATACCCGTGTGCTGCTGCGGGATGTCCTGCGGCGCTGGAGCAGCCGCGGCGTGCCCGGCGTGTAACCACCGTGGGGAGGATCAAGGCTCTGCTCTCCAGCTGAGCACTCTGAGTGGAAACAGCAAATCTGCTGCCTTGTTGGGAGTCAGGGGGAGCCTCAGCACCATGCAGTATTCTCCTGTGGCACTGAAGCCAGAGCCCTCTGTGGATAAGGGATCTGGGGGTGCCCAGAGCACAAAGGCTGCAGCCTGCTTGGACAGTGGAGCCAGCAGGGCTCGGACCCCAGAGTGCTTCCAGAGCCAATATCTGACCAAAACCAGCACCCAGGGACAGGTCTACAACTTCCTGGAGAGGCCCAGTGGGTGGAAGTGCTTTATCTATCATTTTGCTGTGTAAGTACCTATATTTTCACATGGTCTTTGGTGTAGAAAAAAAATCTGAAACTGCTCATTTAATCAGCCAGGAATTATTACCTGAGCTCCTGGGCTCAAAACCTGTTGCATGAATTATCCCCTGAAGGCAGTGGAAAAGCCAGTTCCTCAAAAAATCAGCCACTATCTCCATTGTCATGTCCAGAGGAGGCTTTTTTATTCTTCAAATGGCTTTTGTTTTCAAGGATGTGCATGTATATTTGGTGTTTTTGAGGGCAAGTCCTCTCTGCTCCTGGCAGTTCTGATTGCTGATTGAGCTGCTTTACACTGCTCCAGCTTCAGACTCTGCAGTTTTTAGCAGGAGATGTGGCAGGTCCAGCTGTGATCAGACACATCCTCCTCTTGTAAGTTTGTTTTGCTCATGCTAAAGAGCCAAAACAAGTAATTTATTAGACAAACACATAACATCACTAATTTGAATTGATTTATAGTAGTGAATGTGAAATGAGTACAAACTTAGCAAAGTGTTTTTCATTATACCATGTATGTAGTACATGAAAGGAGGCAATTAAGGCTTCCATTTACCCTTGTAAAGCAGTGGTTAGTATATTAATCCAGCTGTTACTGTTTCCTTTGGGTTGCTTATGGTATCTGTCAAGCTTAGCAAGACCTCAATTACTTTCTGAATGCTGCTTAACAGGAAGATAATTTGTCATCTTAGCTGTAGAAAGGATCCAGTTGTGCTCTCACTGAGACCAGAGCAAGTTTTACTGGCCAGCTGAGCCAAAAGGCCTTGCTTTTATTATAAAATTAGCATATTTCCTAAAGAAATGCAGAGTGTTGAAATTACTCTGGTTGTCTGAGATAAACTATGGCCTGACTGTATTTGGGGGAAAAAAAACCATTATCAGTGGCTGCAGTCAGGAACTGCCCAGAGAAATATATGGTAATTCTAGGGATGAACCCTAATGCTTCTATTTAACATAAAATAGCCTCATTAATACTTGCTTCCTTTCCCCCCTTAGCATCATATATGTATTTTTGAAAGGATTTTTTGATTAATGAAATTTCTTCAACAAAAAGATAGGGCCTCTTTCAAGGACTATGCTTAGAGCATGCATTATTCCTAAGGACTAAACAGATGTGATTTGTGTAGATTTAAATATTTGAACAGTCATGATTTAAGCCTATTTGAGACTACTGATCTTGCTAAAATGCATTTGTTTCATCATTTGTGTTGCTTTTATCCCCCCAAAAGGTTGACCTTTAATATGTACTTTTTATTCAGAAATGGGCATTAAGATAAAATAAAAAAATAAAAATCTATACACGCCCTCAGTACTAGAAGATTGGAGAAAATATTGGTAATACCAACAGCAACCATTTTTTTAAGGATTCCTGCCTTACATGAAAGAATGTGTAAATTGAGTGCTCTTAAAAGTTATTTGTCTTTGAGGCCGTTAGAAAGGAAACATTTGGAACATCTTTTGGCAAGCATTTTGTCTCAAGGATATTTTTTCTAATAATTATCCCAGTAACTACATGTTGTGTTCACTTAAATAACGAGTTTCTGCTTTGGAAAGAGCACGCCTGATAAAATTATATATCATTACAGTGAAACATTGTTAAAAAAAATAAACTACTAATCTAAAATGCACTTAATTTTATAATTAGAACAACCTGTAATTTATTTTTTAAAAGCTTCCCATGTTTTATGTGTGGGTTTGGAGGTAACTTAAGTGCAGCTCATCTGATGCTGATGATTTTGACTATTTTCCTAGCGAATCCAAACTTTCAAGTACATTGCTGATATTTGTGTAGCCTGGAGGAGCTGGATGTGCTCTGTCCCTTCTGTCTCTTTATGTGCCACAAGGATCCCACAACTCATGGACAAACTTGGGGGAACTTTCTGTCCAAGAGGGACTGGAATTTGTTCTGATCTGGAGTCAGTTCTGCTAGAAAGAACCTGACTTTCCAAAACCAGGCAAGGCAAGGGAACAGCAAGTGCTCCAGGAGGTGACCTCTTCTCATTCTGAAGTTACCAAGATAATGACTGATAACATGTAGAAAGTTTCTTTTAAGGGAATAAGCTCGAGGTTCTTAAGGAACTTTCTAACAGTGTTAGCAAAGGGAATTATTTTTGCCTAATTAAATCTAGAATTTGTATCATTTTAGTGGAGTTTTAGTGGAGGTTGAAATTATGGATGCAAAACGAAATGTTTGAAGGGGTGAGTGGGTTAACTTGAGAATCCTTCCTGCTGGGTCTTGAAAACCTTCTCGCTTGGATACCTTTCTGATTTAGGACTGTGAAATAGTCCTGAGGGCTTGAGAAGCAGCTGCTCCATGAGCTGACAATGTATTGATGCTAACCAAGCAATTCCTGTGGCTAAGCAAGAGCCTTCAGGTATTGGAGATCACCTGTGTTAGAGCCCAGCTGTTTGATGTGTGGTCCTCAATCCAGAAAAAGCAGCATGTGCCTGGCTTGTATTAATTTCTAAGCTCAGCTATGCACTTGCTTAAATCACATCCAAATGTCAGGTATTAGGGTATAACTCTCATATTTTGCCTCTTGAAAAAAAAGATACAGCACGTATTGGTGATGAGTTATTTTACAGCCGTGACGTTACTTGGCAAACCTGCACCTTTAAATCATTTAATTGCAGGTGGAGCCTGACTTATGTGATGGATGTGTTTCTGAAACCTACATCCATTTAGAGACTACTGGAATGGCTCCACTGTAGGCTGGAATGCTGTGTCCACCTGGCTGGCTGTCACTTGTCGCTGTTCTGTGAGCCCCAGGGGCCACCTTGTGTCAGCCCGAGGCGATGGCACAGCGCGGGCTCCAGGCAGGGAACCCCTGAGTGTCCCAGGATCCACAGGGTTTTCCCCCAGTTACCCCCTGTTCACTGCAGTCCAACCTCCTTTTCATATTTTTTCCATTTCTATGAAGCATGCAGGGACTGCTGATTTTGGTCTTTCCAGCTGCTGTTGCCTGGGTAGAGGAATTTGTCAGAAAGTTAGAGGGAACCTGGGTTCCCTTGGACTAAAGTGAGGGATGCAGGACAACTGGCTAACACTGAGTGTGGTGAAAGAGGGAGAGAGGAGAGCCTGGGATTGAGACACTGAGGTCCAGGCTGGTTTGTGGTGGAAGCTGAGACTGGTGCCAGTGATCTGAAACTGGAGGAAAACAATAGAAGAGCAGCGTAGCTCAAGAACAAAGAGAATCTGAATTAAACAGGAGGCACAAAGGAAAGAGGAAAAACAATCGTGGAGATCAGAAAGCTGGATACAGACACAAAAGGGACAGCTGAAAATGGTCAGGGAGCTCAGAAAGCCACTGGGAGGAAGAGGGTTAGGACATGACAGCTGTGAGCTAGGGAAAAGCGGGAGCGTGGAATTCATGATGGGACAAGGAACCTTTCACCCAGAGGCAACTAGCTTGAATTTTGTCCAAGTCAATAGTGAAGAAGAAGCAATGGTGGCTGTGGGGAGGTTCAAAAGGAGCTGTTGGTCCCAGTCCAGTTCTCAGCCAGGAGTCAGCACAGCTGGAAGGGCTGCTGTCAGGCACTGAGAAGCCACAGGCTGGCTGGGAATGGAGGCAAGTCCAAGGCAAGAGGGAGACCCAGGACTCTTAGTTGTGTTCTCAGGCCTGCCATTTTCTTGCTGTGTAACACTGCAAAAGCTTCAGTGAGAACTTGCAGCTGTTCCAGGTCACTTTGTGCTGGTTTGGCCACTTGTTAAATGAGTTGTTAGACCTTGCTGTCATTCAAAAGTCAGACCAACCTTTGTACCCTATAACCTCCTATGGGATGAGGTGAGCTGATCTAACAGCTTACAAGCCAGCACCAGTTCTGCTCCCCTTGTCCACCTCCAGCACTCAGCTTGCTCCTGCCAGCTGTGGTTCTCCTTGGATAGTTCAACATGGAGTTACACTTGGATAGCCAGTTCAACTTCTGCCACCAGCAGAAACCTACCCCAGTGGGAAAAAGGGGATGGTCTTCATTCAGATTAGTACTGCATGTTAAGTACCTTGAAACACTGCCCCACTCTTGTTTCCTCAGTGGATCAACATCACTTGTTAAATTTCATATAAAATTATGCACAATGATTTCAAAGTAACATAGCAAATCATCTGGCAAGTAGTGCAGACTACCTGGTTTGACTGCAAAACATTTCATGAATTTGGAGTTTGGGCAGCCGTAAAGTCTGCTCTGCCAGGTGCCTTGAGATTTCTGGGGAAACAACTCCTCCAAATGGTGACTTAGAGAGGGTAATGGCTGTGGGATGCTGCCTGTCTCTGGGAATTGTGTGGTACAGACAAGCAAAATGTCTTCCCTAGAGTATGGTTTCCCAAGAGCTGGCATGGAGGTTTACCAATGCCAAAAGGTCCTGGTGCCCCTCTGTCACCTTCCCTTCTTCTCTTCTGCACACACATTTCTGCTGCACAGCTCGTGTTGCTTCTGGCACTCCCTGGACCCCTCCTATGCTTCATCAGCTCCCTGCAATGGCAGGAATCTAGATCTGCAGGAAATGAGGAGCTCTTGGGACCTTCAGGAGTTGCAGCATGTCAGCAAGTGGTCTAATGGGGCTGCAACCAGTGCTAACACAGTTGGCCAAGACTGGAATGGAATGAGGCAAAGCTCTTCCTTTTTTTTTATTTTCCCACCAGAGAGCTGTGGTGTGGGCTCAGTTTTATATGAAAACATGCTCTAGATTTACTTTTTTTACCCCTCTCCTCCTCCAGACTGTGTCCCACAGTTCCTTCAAAGAGAAGCACATCTGTACACACACACACATATAACTTGTTCCTGACAGCTTGTTGAAAAAAACCTCAACAATTACTGCTGAATAATTAAAAGTGCATGATCCTTACAAAAATGTGAGCATCAGTAACGTCACAGACTTAAAACTTTGGGAGGAAAGTACAAAAGATCAAAAACATGTTTATAAAATGAGGGGCTAGCCAGCAGAGGGTTTTTTCCTTTAGAAAAGATTCTGTGCACTTATGTCTGTGTTACTGTGAGTAATACATAAACAAGTGAATTTGGATTATTTGGACAAATTAAAGTTGCAATTTTTTCCTATAATTGTTTCTCCTGAGACTTTGCTTTCTCAGGTTCTTTTACTTCCTCCAACTCCACATAAGAATTGCTAGTTGCATTAATGAAATTGCAGAAGTTCAGAGCCACCATTCTGGCTCATACTCTGTTTTTTGTTTGGTGTACAACTGTTACTGATATAAAGAAATTTAAAAGGCAAAAAATGTAAGGGTCTAGTGGTTCCTTTTAATGGGGCACTTGCCTGCATATATTTTGATTCTTTGAGTGTAGCAGCTCTTTAGTGAACTGAGGTAAGTTAGCACAGTGTTCTCCAGCTCCTGTTTTTATCTGGAAATGGAGCATATAACCCATTATTTATAACTGTTTATCTCAAAGGGACTGTCAAATTCCCATTTCTGTCCTTTCCACAATTATCTCTAGAATGCAAGCAGATATTTTGCTTTTTCCAATGATGTGATTGTAATATGACCAACACAAGCAACAACTAAAGTTCAGAGTAATTATAATCACATGGCTGCTTTTGAGATTCTGGCTTTGAACTTGATGTCACAGCTTAGTTCTGGACATGGTGTGCTTTCATAAGAGTAAGGCTTATTATTATGTTTAGGGTGTTTCTTGCCAACATAGCAGTTACTTATTTGGAATTTTATATGGAAATGTCACTGACAAAGCTTTCAGTTTAGAACTACAGTGGCTACTTTTCATCTGTGTAGTAACTACTGAGAGGTACTAAGCAGATGTCTCTGACAAACTCCAGGTGCCAAAAGAGGAACAGAATTGAAGGGAAGAAACTCAAGAACTCCTTGTTCATTAAAGTGAGGTGTTCCTCTTACTGCTTAGGGTTGCATGTTCAGCTGGATGAGGCAGTGGAATGGCTGAAGTTGCTAATGAAGGCACGCTGCTGTTAAAGAAAATAGTCATTGGGGTTCTGTAAAGTTCCAGGATTTGTTTGTTCTGAGAAAAAATGGGGGTAGTTATTAATTTTTAACCTCTCTTCTTAAGGAAATGAGGTTTCTGTAATCACACTGTCTGAGCATGTCAGGGCCTTACCAAAAACTTTTGAGCCAGTTGGCAAGTCCCAGCTAATGTGGACAGGGGATGAGACATGTCAGAGATACTGTACTTCTTCTCATTTGGTTAAAACAGACATTTGTTGAGAGGAGAGAGAAATTAATATCCCCAAGATGGAAACACTCCACTTTGAAGTCCTTTAAATTGTTTGGAACCAAGGAGTCTTTTCAGGAGAGAGATGTTAGGAAAGCTCCTGAGGAAGAACTTGGATCAGGGAATACTTTGTGTTAGGCATGGTCACCTAACCACAGGGCACAAAGCCACAGCATGAGTAAGTTCTATTTTCGCTTTTTGAATTATTGATGACTTTTTCCATCATTTCTGTAAGAAATTCAATCCATCTTATTCTAGAAGCTCAGTTTTGTAATAATCTGAGCAATTAATATACATTAACAACTGCCCCCATGGGCTAATGTTGTTTCTGTAGTGAAAACAAATACTGTAGCCTGCCATTGCTATGGTGCTATTGATGGAATTTGGTTATGCTTTTGTGGAAAAAAATCCTCTGCTTCTGTTCTTACAGAAACCAGGAAAATAGTTAGTTAGTGTTGGAAGTGCTCATTAACTTGTGGACTCCACAAGGTACCAGATTCAAGAAGAAAAGTATTTAACTAAAGTGGCATTAACTTAGTCGATGTATCTGCACAGCATCATTATATGCATTTGTTCTTTCCCTTTTCTGCTTCTGAACCCAAGAAACATTATTTAATGTGAGAACTATAAGGAAGCTGGTGTTGCATTTTGAATGTGGTTGGAATTTCCTTCTCTCTTGGAGGTGAGTCCTAAATCACACACCAAAACCTCCTGACTTTGTGTTGCAGTCAAGGTTGGTGATAAAATTATCAGAATCAACTGCACTGAAGTCATGATGATGGACTGGTTTTGTCACTGTTTAAAGAACTGATTATGTCTCTTCTAGAAGTCTTAGCTATAGAATCAGAACGGGAGATTGCAAGACATACAGAAATAAAAAAATAAGAGAAACACAGAAGCACATATGTAAGTGGAAGATATAGGCACTCAGTGGAATCAAGGAGCTTAAATCCCAGGAAAGGTAGGGAATTGAATAAAAGGCTTCAATAAGATCAGTGCTCCTGGAGATTGTAAGGGGGATGCATGAATGCAATTTGTCAGTTCTGAAGTACTGCCAGATAAACTCACAGCAAAAGCAAAATCCAAATCTTAGTGCTCTTCAAAGAACAGCAATTAAGTTAGGCTGTCAAATGTTTGGAAATGTGAAGTGCTCATTACTAATGGGAGCTGTGGATGTTTTATAAATAATATACAACAACTTGGGTCAGTAGATCCAGAAAGTTGGTTTCAAGTGGGAGATTTTTTTGTGGGATGTGTGGCTCATGCTGTGGTTTGAGCAGCATTGGTTTTAGCTGTTGATCCAGTCCTGTTTGTGATGAATTCTGTGTATGCAGCTGAGTCTATTTGTAAGTGAAATTTTAAGTTTCCTTGGTGTTGTAGAAATATTGATTTGTTATTTCTGATGGGAGCCAAGAGGGCAACTTCATGTTATGTGCAATTGGGACTATTGGGTATTTCTGGGTGGAAGCCAGAAGAGACAGCTGAAAACAGATATCCTTGGTACATCCATGTGCTAGGTGGAATTTTCCCCTGAAGGCTTCAAAGCTCTGAAAATATTTTACTCTAGGGTAGAAAAAAAGAAAATCAGATGTGGACAAATTCTCTGCTAGGCATGCTCCTTTTTACTAGAGTCCAAAGCTAGGCAGGCTTCCATTAAAACTTGTCTGGTCTCCTCCACTTCTGCTGAAACCTACACATTCCCATTCTATTTCTGATTTTAAAAGATTGGTACTTTCAGCAGAAAAATAGCCTCTTTACCAAATTTTCCAACCAAATCTAATTTGTGTATGATTGCATATGGATGAGCACAAGACCTCTCAAAGACACATCAAACCTCAGGAGCCTGGAAATTTATGAGAGAGTTGAGGGACATCAAAACTTGCCAACAAAGGCACATGGACAACCTTCTCTTCATGACTTAGAAACTCCTTTGGATAACAAAAATATGTAAGGACCAGGAGTGAGGTTTTACTCAGAGCAGCAGGAATGTTTTCCAGAAGCACATGGCTATTCATGAGACAGCAGAGTCCCATTTAGAAGAAAGTGCTTCATTCACTCAGGAATGGGAACATGCACTTTTAGAGTATGAAAAAAACCAAAAATGCACTCCTTACTTTTCCTGCCACAAAATAACCAGTTAAAATAGAAAGCAGTCCATGCTGCTGGAGACCCTCAAAGAGCTTTCTGTTTGCTAAACTCATTTATTGTCCCTAACAACAGGCTGACTTGAAGCTTTTGGTCTCCTTTACACAACTCTGTAGTCTGTCATCCAGAAAAAAGCTGAAGCTCCAATACTGTAGTTGCACATAGATTTACTTGGACATATTAGCCTCAGTTCAGTCCATTTTTCTTTTAAGTCCAGCTGAAGCAACTGCATTTCTTCTCCCCTACTGTGATAGTAGGCCAGAACATTTTGTCTTCATATCTTGGACTCATGGAATGGTTTGGGTTGGAAGGGACCCTGCAGATCACCGAGTTCCACCCCCTGCCATGGGCAGGGACACCTTCCACCAAACCAGGCTGATCAGATCTTCTGGGGAAAATAGCAGATAGAATAAAGGATTATGTAAGGAATCTAAAAGGCAGGGTTTCCATGTGCTTTCAGCTGGAGACATGTAGAAGCCATTTGTAGTTAGCTACCTGCAGGGCTTTCACAGAGTGAGGAGAGGCTCAGTATCTCAGTTTTGAGATGTGTGAGGACACATCTGCTTGTGTTAAAGTCATCAGCAGCCTATGGTCCAGGCCTCTCAATACTACAGAGCATAAATTTTGATTGCTTTTCCATAATAGTTTGTTGATTTGCTTTTGTTACAGAGCTCTTATTTTTCTAAAAGTATTTTTTTTTCTCTAAACAAAACTTTGCAGAGTCACTGAAGTTTGGTAAAGCCCAGAAGGCCACAAAGCTACTGTTTTGTACTTGGTTGCCAAGGAGTATATCTCTGTGAATTTACAAGTTTGTCCCCTTTCCACCCATCCCTTTTTTCATGTCCAAGAGATAACATTCCCACAAGCATCTCATATATCAGCACTTCAAGTACACTTATCTTCAGGACATAAACAGAAAGCCCTATATGCACAGTTTTTGCTAGAAATGGAATTATTTTCTGCAAAACTTAAAAGGAGGAATTATGACTACTCCTTCTTTAAGAACTTCCATTAGGCTTGTCTTCCATGGAAAAATAAGTTTGTTATAACATGACCTTGAAAAGTTCACCCTGGAGAAAGTGCTTGGCATAATTTTGCTCTCGGTGTTAAGTTAACCTCCTAGTTCCCAGTGTTTGTAGGCTTCAGTGAAGTGTGCTCATGGCCAGTAAATCTATTAAACAGAATTTGTCCCTGGCTAAAACAGCAACAGAAACATGTTCCCAGTCACACCAGCTACTCTCCAAAACGAAGCAATGTTTAGGAGGAGCAGGACATAAAGAAGCACTAATTTAACAGGACTTCCTCTTTAGTCTGGTTAACACAATGGACAGATTTAAGGATGATGGTCTAAAAGCATTGATGAGAAAGCAGTTGTATTTTATGTATACCTGAGGTTTAAGGAACAGAGAAGAAGTCAAATACTAAACTTTAGTTTGCATTAACAAGATGTCTCTTGGGAAAGCATGACATTTCATCTTCTGTAAATGTGAATGGTGTTATGTGAGAATCTGAAACCAAAGGGGACATTCTCAGATACTCCTCTTTCCTCTGGTAAGTAAAATATTTTTTTTCTTCTCAATGAGAGAATGAGTCTACAAATAGCTGATCAGAGTAAATGTCCATCTTCAGAAAAAAAAAAAAAGTTGAAGGAAAAGAAAGCCAGGTGTTTTGAGAGGAAATACTTCAGTATTTTTGGTAGCTCTGTGGCAGAAAAAGGAAAAAAAAGTATTTGCAGAAGTAACAGCTCAACTTGTGGCTCAACATCCTCAATAATCACAGAAACAAAGGAAGAGGACAAAGTACTAAAAAGGAGGACCTTAGTTCCTCTAGGATAGGAAAGAGTAGACCAAATCTACTAGTTGGTAATTATTTATATTTCTGCCTTATTAACTTCCTCTCTTTAGGAACTGAACAGCTGCCAGCAGGTGAAACTATTCTCTCTGGATGTAAATAACTCCCTGCAAGCAAGTGAACAATCACACCTTCTTTTCTCACCCTTACAGCACAGAGAATTGTCCTTTGCTGGGAAGAATATCGATCAGAGGGGCAATGTGAGGAAGCCACACTGGAACTGGTGGGGAAAGGGAAATTGCCAAATGTCAAGCTTTAAATAACTTCATCTCAAAGCAGCCATAAGCCACACACACCCATCCACTTCCCTTACCTATAGGTATCCCAGAAACCTCATCAGAAATATTTAGGGAGACCCAGGATCTGTTTGGCACTTGCTGACAAAGTTAACACTAGCAGACTTTGGCGTTGCCTTTAGAGGAACAGCTTGTCCCTGAAACCAGCACCTGCAGTGAGAGCTTGAGACAAACCCAGAGGTTTTGTCAAAGCCAGTGAGGAGCTTGCTGAAGATTTGCCTGGGGCACCATGCATCCAGCTCTTTACAGGGAATTTGGCACCCACCCAAGCTTTTTTCCTCCAGTTGGAAAGGTCATTGGTTAGAGCTATGTTTAGCATTCCAGAGGCTGGTAGGAACAGTCCTCAAGGAGCTTTTCTGATTGCCTGAGAGGCAAGAGCTTGTTGGATTCTGCAGATCAGCTGGCAGATATCTGAGCTGTTTGTTTTTGAGGGTGGACTTGTCAGAGCTCACCTGCACTGTGCTGTGTGTCACAGTGACTTAAAGGAAACTGTGCAGGCAGCATGCACTGACTGCTGGCTCAGAGATACCAGAGGGGGAAGAAGATGCTGCTCCACTGGGCTAGAGAAAAGGTGTAAAAGAATTGTTGGTTTTTCTGGGAGTGGATTTACTCGAGCTGCAGGGAGGATTTTTCCTTTGTTTCCACTGCTTGTCTGCAGCACTTTTGTCATAACTCAGATACCAGTTACCAAACTCCACCTGTGGCTTCTTTCCAACAGCCTGTGGTGAGCACTGAGCATAAACTGCTGCAGGTGCACACAGGGACATCACCAGCTGTGGCTAAACCCTGGCTCTGCTGCTTGCTGTGCTGTGCTTGAGGTGAATGGCACCTCAAGGCTCTCAGCTCCAGCCTGTCCTGCCTCCCCCCCAGACATACAAATCCAAGGGGAAAGCAGTCCCAGCTTCTTCACACTGGGTGTGTGGCCATCCATGACCTGCTGCCTGGGTTGGGTGAGCATGTACTGTGAGATCACTGCCTGGACAAGAACTATATTGGGCTTCTGTTTGATTTTGTATCTATCTTGACACACTTCTGTTGTTTTTACCTTAAGTCTATCTGACTCTGGCTGAGAATACTGTCCCTCACATGTCTCAAATTCAGTTTCTCAGCAATTCAGTACAGGATAGGCAGATCTACTTCCACGTTGGTTGTGCAGAGTAGTAATTATGTTCTTCCACTCCCTCTCACTTCAGCAGGTTGCTGTGTCCCCATGGAGATGACAGCCTGCCCACAGCAGGGTTATTAGTGTGTCTCTTGTCTGTTTGGGATTCCAAAGGAAAAGGAAGACTTGTTTGAAATGTAAAGAATCAGTAGTGTGGGAGGTTTCCAGCATTTTGGGGAGTTGATATCAGAAAAGGAGCTCTTGGTATTGGGAAGGCCTTGGTTCAAAGCACCATCCTCTGTGACCCAAAACTGGATGGTAAAGACTGTCAGAGAGCCTGGAGGAAGCCAGCAGAAGATTATCACATTGAGTGGATTTCTGAGCAGTAGAACTGGGAGTATTGGCTGGTTGGTTTGTAGTACTGGACAGACAGCTTTTTACTGCACTTACACACACTAGAAAAACATACTTGTTTCTGTGTTCTGGATCTTCTGAGTAATAGGTAATGCTGTATGTGCTAGCTGAACAATTTTCTTTTTACTTCCCATTACTCATTGAAAGAATAAAATGGAGATAATCCTGTTTGACATCTGTCAAGATTGCAGAGCTCTTGTACTTGGTCTCCTGAGCTGCTCCCTGGGGATGTGATGCTCCAAGACAAGGCAGCCAACAGGTACTCACTTTAATCTGGTCAGATCAAACCCTGAGGGTCTGGGACATGCTGAGATCTGTGTCCACAGGGCCTTGATGCACAATTGTCTGAGTAACTATTAGAATTTTAATGACTTTTAACACTTTTTCTCTCCATGTAAATTGCCTGGCTGGAAAACAAGTATGGTCTTCTCATCACATAAAAGGGGAAAATCACTGAGATTAGTTTAGAGCTGTATCTTTCAGCCATGGTGGACTCAAAAAGAGAATTTTTTTGTTTAATGAAACACATCTTTCTCCAGTGACAAACTCCTTGCAGCAATGCTGCCACTATAATTTGCTGCTGAGCTGTGCAGGAGAACAGGATCTGCAGCACGTGCCTTTAAGTCCATATAAATCATTGCAGTCTTTTTTTCTACACCTATTGTTTCTGTGCCTCTCTGCTGTGATTAGAGATTATTGGGACAATGTCTTCACTGTAAGTTCATGGTTTACTGGTTGGCTAGGTGAATGAGCTTGCTTTCTTCTTGTTTTGGGGGGTTCTTTTATTGTTTGGGGTCTTTTTATTTGGTTGGTTGATTGGAGGTTTTTTGTGGTTTTGTTTTGTTCTTTTGTGGTTGTTGTTCTTGATGCCCTCACTCACTCATTAATCTGTGCTTGTCTTTGACTTTGTCCCCACTGCTCTGAATCTGTACTCAGCTCATGTGAGCTGCCCTTGCTATTCATTGGGAAGGAGTGACACTCACTGGCCAGAGGATATAGTGCCATAAATTAAGTCCATTTAAAGTCCATTGAATGGTTTTGATGTGTGATTTGGAAATAGAAGAAAAAAGAATCTCAATACATAAAACCAGGAGAGAGGCAACAATTAGCTCAAAGTTACAAGACCTGCAGGCTGTGTTGGCAGTTTGGGGTCCCTCAGTAAAAAAGAGATGCCAATTGTCTTCCCTTTTACATCCTTATGCACTTACATCTTGCCTCTTTGTAAATTTTTTTTCTCTATTTTTTTTTTTGTAAACCTCTTTTTAATTGCTTTTTCTGAAGCCTAAAAGGATGTATGGTTGAACATGTAGTAATAATATCTACAGGATATGTAACAAAATTGGTTTTTCTCTTTGCAGTGGAAAAGGTGTAAAGTACACTGTCATCCTCAAGGTCTTGATAGAAAATATTTAGAATGTGACTTCTCCATAGATTTTTATGTATTACTAGTGAGTGCAGTGAAAGAAGACAGAGGTATTTTGAAAGGATATAATTGAAATGGCAGGGATCTGGAAGAAATTTAGTCTGTACTCAGAGGAAGTGCATCTCTTTGAACATCTCTGCTGGAGATGTTTGATATGCTGGTTTCAGGGACAAGCCAAGTTAAAATGTTCCCTTGACCATTGACTGAAGGATTCTGTGGGCCTTTAGCACTGTCCTGATGTGTGGATAAGTCTGTTCACCTTTATGTGTCTTTCTCCATGTACCCATCACTGAGATTGCTGATTGGAAGTAAAAGGTATCAGGATAAAGAACTCCCTGGTGGAGCACAGCCTCCAATGGAGTGAGATACTCAGTACTGATCTCAGATGTGTAAGAAAAAGAGGCTCTTATGACCCTGCTTACCTTACTTTTGCACCTGCATGTTCTTTACATGGAAGGCAGTGCTGCTGTGTTAAGAAAAAGCTAAAGTTCTGCACTTTTCCAAGCCTACACTCTTCTAGTCTTGGATACTGGCAAAATCCTTATGCTTTGAACCCCTTATCAACTTGTTCTTTTCCATTTGCCAAAGGCTGGCTTGTGTTTCAGTATCTGTCCTCAGGCTTTGCTCTGATTTCCCTTTTGGAGTGTCACTCTCCAGGAATGCTGGGTTCTGTCACCTCCACTGGTTCATCTTCTGGGCAGTGCAGCAG
This sequence comes from Oenanthe melanoleuca, assembly GCF_029582105.1. Classification (NCBI taxonomy): domain Eukaryota; kingdom Metazoa; phylum Chordata; class Aves; order Passeriformes; family Muscicapidae; genus Oenanthe; species Oenanthe melanoleuca. The sequence continues at coordinate 10,204,007 of NC_079334.1, forward strand.
CTCATTGAAGCAAGAAATCAGTTTTATTGTGCCTTGGACAGGTACTCTGTGCCCCCTATAACACAGCACTGTTTTCAGAGATAAACCTTTGGGGACAAGAGTAAAACTGGTGAATAATACATTTGGCAATTTGTGCATGTTGAAGCAAAGGAGTGGCAGGACTGAGTGAAGGGTTGTGGAACTCATAAACCACGAGAGCATGGCTAAAAGCTAAAGGTGCTGTTAGCCTTGACTAAGATGTGTTATCTGGGTCCCTTTTCCCTTATATTGTGGGTCAGGATAGGTAAATATTGAAGAAATGCAAACTTGGTTCAGAGACAGTTGTACATGTGGAGCTCTAACCCCTACTTATGAAATCTGTTTATTAATGGTGGTCCTGATCTTCTCAAATTTCCACTCATGGTTAAATAGGGTCAGAATCCTTCCAGATGAAAGGAAGCAGGACCTTTTGTTTTTTATAGCTTCAAACCCAGTTTTAGGCTGGAAGAAGTCAGCTGTTGTCTGTATGGCAGCTGAGAAACAACTGCCTCTCCTTGCCTGTGTTAGCACAAGCTTGCAGTGTGTGAATGATCAGACCAAACATACCAAAGAATTATTTCCAGTGTTAATTATCTCCTGTTCAGTGTTCCTGGGGATCCCAAGGCAGTCTAAAACTCTGAGGCACTCTAAAAAGAGAAAAAGGAGAGCTGAAGGGCTCCAGAGATATCAACACTGTCCCATTTTCCTTGGTTCTAGCAGTGTTTTGGATGAGCTGTATAAAGAATATTGGCTCAGCCTACCCTCCCTCTGAGGCAAATATGTTTTGGGGGTTTTCCATATCCAAGTAGTTCTTTGCAGTGGTTATTTTCTATCCTGTATGTGTGTTGTGAGAACTTTGTCTCTCTAGATACAGAGATATATGCATATGAACTGCATCTGGGAGTAGATAAAGGAACAGGCTGCCCAGGGAAGTGGTGGAATCACCATCCTTGGAAGTGTTTTAAAAGTGTATAGATGGGGCACTTAGGGTTTCATGGCAGACCTGGAATTTTTGAGTTGATGTTTTGACTTGATGATCTTTGAGGCCTTTTCCAAGCTAAATGATTCTGGGATTCTGTATTGTGTCCTCCTTTATATTTCTGTGTATACATGTACTGCTGAGCCCCCAGCCTTAGGTGAAAAAGCTCCTGGGGAAAGGCCAAAAGCACAGCATGGGCTGTGAGAAGAGAGGGAAAAGCAAGAGTGAGAAAAAACTTCTGAGCACTGAGGTGAGAGAAGCTGGAGAAAGGGAACGAGGTGCTGCAGGTTCCAGAGCAGAAATTTCCTGCAGCCCCTGGGGAAGGTTTATCCTGAAGGGCTCAGAGTGGAGCAGGGGAGCAGTGTGAGGAGGAGGGAGGAAGGGCAGGGACCACAGTCTGACCACAACCCAAACTCCTGAGCTTGGGTCAGCTGTGGACTTGATTAGGTGCATTTCATCTCTTCTTCTGGAGCACTCATAAACGTGTCCACTGGGGCAAGACCATGGACAAACTCCAAAGGAAATCATCTTGTCACTGGTCTCTAGGTTGTACAAGAATTTTTGCTCTTCCTGATAAACTTTCCCACCTGTAATTTTCATGTAAAAGCTACCAAAACCCACTGAGTGTCATTTGTGTCTCTTTGTTAAGCTGTACAGCAATCAGTGAAACATGAAGCATTCACTGTGACAACCTTCCCTGAGAAATACACTTGATAATGTGAGATTTACCTATTGATTAACTGTGTTCAGCCTTCCTGTCATTTTTATTCCATGTTTCTGAAAGCTGAGTGAATGCAAAATTGTGATACTCATTTGAGTGTGATAAAAAAAAGTTATGTGAATGAGATAAAGAAAAAAATAGATCTAGATTTACAGTTCAACTTGACAAGTCACTAGACACTGTTTTCTTTTTACAGATTTCTCCTGGTGCTGATTTGTTTGGTATTCAGTGTGCTGTCTACTATAGAGCACTATTCTGAGTTTGCCATTGGAACTCTTTTCTGGATGGTAAGTGAACTTTCCTGGGGAAGGACTGATCAGTTTGACTAAACCTGAATTGCTTTTGGTGAGCAAGGAAGATAACTGTTAAAAATCCTCATGCAAAGTTCATGCCACCAGGACATTTAAAAGATGCCTGCTTTCATTAAAGAAGGGTCACAGTTTAATGGGGATGATTATTTTCTAGATCCTTGAACTATGAGGACATTTGTTAGATTACCAGTTTTTAAGAACTTGCTTTCCCCAAAGTGTATCTCTGTGCACAACTGGTGTTCATCAGTCTTGGGCAGCATGGAAAAGGATATTCTATAGGAATGAATTTTTAAAATGTGAATTTTCTAAGTCTTATGGTAAAAAGTTGGCCAAGAACATTGCTTTTCAGAGGTAGGTGGTTTCTGTCAGCCTGGTTTGCTACTCTACAGAACAGGAAAGAAGAGCTCCTATCACACTGCTGTCAGCAGTGATTTGGATTTGAAGTTGGTGCTTGCTTGGTGGGAATCAAAAGTACAAGTCACTTGGGTGAGGACACTAGACAATGTCCCTCCTCTGTTCCCCCCTGCCTCTATTCACCTTTAGGGAGTGAAAAATGGAGATTAAACATCCTTCATAAAAATAAATAACTTTCAAACAGTTCTTTGTAATATCTGCATTTAGCCTCTGGTCTCAGTGTGTGATGATCTCAGTATTCTTACTGCAGTTTCCTTTTGCTAAATGGTGACCTTTAATGTGATAGAATTTGTTTTTCCATCTGGTTTTAAAATAAAAATCAGTTACTTCTTTGTTTTCCTATGGCTTAGACCACATTAGCATGTGCAGCTTTTGTGTGCAGTTGACTAAGCCATCATTAGATCCCAGAGTTATGCTGAGATCTTGACTGGAGTTAATCCTGTAACAAATCTTGCTTGGCCTTTAAGCCACAAGTCAGTGTCAGGCAAAGTGGTGATTGCAGGTCAGCACAGGCAGGCTGGGAGCAGCAGCCCTGGCTCAGCTGATTGTTTCTGTGCAGATGGAATGTGCATGTGCAGACACATTGCTGGACAGGGAGTAATGAGATGGAGACAGATGTGTGGCTCTGAGTGCCCACACAGCCCTGACAGCTATTTTTAGGTAATGTTATCATCTAACAAATGAGTCATGCACAGTCAGTGGAACAATTTCTTGGATTCTTTGTGTCACAGCCTTACCCTGGAGGATGCCTCTGGAGTTTTTCCTCCTGCTGTTGCCTTAGTTTCCTTCCTAGAAATAGCCAGACAGAGGGTAGCTGTTCTGCTGGCTACTGTAGAGTCACTTGTCTAGAATACATTTGTCTTAAAACTTGGTTTGGTCTGAAATAAATTCACTTCAATTACAAAAGATGGTTTTTAGAGCAAATTAAATCAGTTCTTTTTCTTAGAGTTGAGAGAATTCTTGTTGCCAGGAGTTAAATGGTTGGGTTCCTGCTTGGAGCAGATCTTCCCACCTTTACCTGAAGGAATTTCCAGGTGGGTCGCCCATTTGAGCTGTAAAAGTGTTCACCCCACAGAACTGTGGAGATTGCTCTTCTTTTTACTCTGATCTACTTCACAGCACAGCTGACTGTTCATGAAACCAGAGTTTTATCTCTCCAAAATATGGAAACCTGTGCCTATGAATTCTGCTTTCTCTCTTGAAACTGGGAACAGAGGACACTGCCAGTGTGGTGAGAGTCAAAACTGGGCCAAAGCATCTACTGGATCAAGTTCAAAATGAAATTGGTTTGTTTCTCTCCTCAGTGAAGGGCTCTGTAATTCTTGGTATAGCCCACAACACCAAATAAATACTGGCATGTGTGATGCTTGTGGTATTTTCCCACTTGTAAGAAAACTGCTTTTCATTATATTCAGGTAGATTAACACTTGGGAAGGATCAGTTTCAAAAGTGTGCTGTTGAAAGTTGCTAAGGCCTGACAAGAGGGGTAGTATTTGGTACTTGAAGACATAGAAATGTTTTTGTATTTTCTTAGGGAGGGAGGGATGGTGTGCCAAGTACCATTTTGGATAATGAGTCACTGAGTAGAGATGAGACATTGGTAACAGCTGTAGCTATAGATGTGTCCTAGGACACCAGAGCCTTGTGTTTCAAAGACATCATTATCTTAATGTTCTTAGACATCTGGATGATCTAAGAGAATTTCTTGTCAGGTGTGAAACCAATTCAGACAAACTCTGTCAATATACCAGGAGAGAATATCAGAGTGTTTTTGCTAGAATAGAAAAAGGGAGCTGAAGAAGCAGTTGCTGAAACTAAGAGTAAAAAAAAGCCCTAAATGTTTTCTCTCATCCTCCCATTCCCTAAGCATATGTTCTCAAGTCTCTGACATTCAAGTGAATTCTGGAGGAAAGGAATATGACTTTTAGCCCTGTGTTTCAGTGTGAAGTCCAGTCTGTTTTCTTTGAGATGACTGAAAACAGTGGTTCAGCTACAGGCTGATGCTGGACCTCCCCTCTGCCATAATTGTTTTTTTTGATGCTCTTGCTTGGACTCAAATGAAACATCTGTCCCTTGCACTTAGAAAGAGAAGACAACATGTAAATCTCCATCTGATCCTCACTGTGTAAAAACAGTTTACTTCCATGATAGCAGGACTGGTGACATTGCTTGTCTTGAAATGTTGTTTGAAGAATGTTCATGCTACCAAGTATTTGGTGTATTCCCTGTCACTCTAAGGAGAGTTCTTCCCAGCTCTGACATACTCTGATTTAATTCTTTTCATATATACACATTGTATGAACTTTGTTAATTCCTGACTGGGTTTCTTTCCCTTCACTGAGTATTTAGTAGCCAGCATTTGAAGGGAGTGACAGTGGCACTGGCACAATGACTTGTAAACACCAACAGAATGGGCAATGAAGAACATGGCTTTTCTGGATCTTTTATACCTGCAGAGAGAAGCATTGAGCTTCCAAAACTAAAAAAGGGATCACAATGACAGTGTGCATGCTACATAACAATGTACAAGGCTTAAATTCATGTACCATTGGGTTTTGTTCAGATTGTGCCTGTAGTGTGGTACAAAACTGAAAACTTGCTTGGTTCTGGAGCTGTACCAGTGGATGATTCCTCACAGGTCTGTCCAGCAGTACTTAGGATCTGATGCATGAAAAAGTTCTTGTACAGTGTGTGAGGAAACAAGTGCAGTGGAACAAGGTTCAGTTGTGAATTAAGTGTTTGCAGCACTCAGGATGATCCTGAGTTACAGCTGAGTTTCATTCCCAGTTGCCCCAGGTTTAGGTAACATTTATCCTCCCATTTTGTCTCAAGTTCTAGTTCTCTAGTAATACAGTTGTAATTTTATCTGGTTCTCTGATTATTCTATTGAAAAAGTGTTTTTAAAAGTTGACAAAGCCTCTTGATTAGGCATTTGCCTCTACAGCAAGAGGCTGTAATGTTTTCTTGATGATTTAGTAGTTTGTGTGTCACTTTTGATTTGTAAATGGCATCTAGATCTTTCAGGATGTGGAATGAAAAAATAAACTATAAAATGGGCCAGGTGTACTTCCTCCTTTGAGGATTAATCTGTTTTCATGGTTAGAGGTCATATATTTTTCTACCAGGAGAGGTCACCATGGTAGTTTGTAAAAGACCAATTTTTTATTTAATTGCAAAAGACCTTGCAAAAAGGGACCTTCTTAGCTTGTGGGACGACTTTCACTAATTGTGCCAGTCTGAAAACAAGAACAAAATATTATTTTCATCATACACATGATATTTTTACACACTGTGAGGAATAGCACAATAAACATACAGTTTGTATAATGACAGTGTTACAGGAGTAAGGGAAAAGTTTTGTCTGATTTAGTATCTTGACGATAATTACTTCTTAAATTTAAGACTACCAAGTACATTCTTTACTTGAAGGAAATATATTTGTTTTGCTATATATCCTGTTGATTCAACTGATGAGTTCAGGCCCAGGGGTACTTCTTCCTTTTGGTGACAGACTTTATGTATCTGCTTTCCTCTGAGGGGTTTCTTTGATGGATAAAGCACTGTCATCTCCCAAACACATGAACACCTGTAGTTCACAGCACTGCAGCAGCAGAGGGTACACAATTCCCTCAAATACTCTATTTTCAGACTCCTCACTTGCTGCCTCTGTTGTCAGTCCTTACTGCCCTCCTGGCTGCTGGGAATTCTCATGCAGTGACTACATTTGGCACGGATTAGCACTCCTGTGTTTGCAAATTCTGCTGGAGAAAGGGCTGAGATGAGAAATCAGAAATTCCCACACCAGTTTTTCAGGCCAGAGAACTCACATTGTGGCTGTATTTAGGAGGAGGATCTTGTGGAAGAGTTTTTGGCTGCAGATGGGTCCTTGTTATGTGGCTTTCCCAAATATGATTTTTTTCTGTGTCACATGAACACACACATCCTTCTGCTCTAAGAACAGGCAAGGCTGTCCAAAGTACTCAAACTTCAGAGTGCCAAGTGATAATTGGCTTACTTAAGCCAGCTAAGACATGTCACTGTTTTACTGCTCTGGTTCTGAACTGGACATCAGGGTGGTTTTTCTCTTTGGAATAACACAATTTTCAAAGTGAGGGTTTTGAGAGGAGACCACACTCTTCCTGGCTGCAGTGGAGGAGTTCTCCTGTTCCTTTTTGCTCATCTCTGCTTTTGCCCCATCTTCCATCTAAGTTTTCTAGTCAGATCATCAATGCATCACCTCCAACCAGTAGCAGAGGAGAAACAAGCCTGCATAAAGCTTAACTGAGTGGTCTCTGGTGATTTATGGTGATTTATGTTCTAATAGGCTTGAGGGAATTTTCTCCATCCCATCAAAGCAGTCAGTGTTAGAAAGTAAAAAAGGTGGAATTTGTATCTATTTCCTGCCTTTGTGCCAGTTTATAATTCTGAATCTGGTCTTAGGGCCTTCCCCAGGTCTGTTTGACAAAGTGAATATTTGATAGTGAATACATGAAGTTCACAGGTGCTCTTCCTGCTGGCCTCACCACACTTTTTCTTACAGCTGATAATGGATTTCTTACCGGTATCCCATAATAATTCGTGGCATTTTGTGATGTTTGTGCAGTTGAGGTGTCCAGTCTCATAAAGGCACTGACAGACAAACTGCCTCAGGAGAAAAAACATTAATTCCTGTATACTGTGGGAGAGCCAGAGCCTGCAAGTGCAGAATACACATGAATAAAAATAAACTTATAGCTCATAAGAATTTGCTGTGTTCTTTTACTCCTGTAAACTTCTGAGAGAGAAATCAAGGAGGAGAATCCCTGGTTCTTTCTGAGCTTCCTTTTTGTCTGTGGGAAGATGAAAAAATAGACCAGGAATATTATATTATTACAATACAAAGCATTTTTAAAATAGAGATGGAATATTGTTTCGTACCTTAAACATATTAGAAAAAAGTGAGTCCACAAGTCTTTCAACACATTGCATAAGCTCAAGTTGTCTGTTGAGTGATCTTGCTGAGTTGTCTTTGTTTTTCTGGCATCAAATGCAACTATCAGGATTCTCAATGTGAATTATAATTCAATTATTCCTATGGATTATATTACCCTGTGCCTAATGCCCCACAAAACATACTGAATGATTGCTGTGTGCTTTTCAAATGTCTGAAATAGAAATCCTTGTGCAGTTATTAAGACTGAGACTAATTACCAAAGAGCCAACTCAAAATTCCCTTTGACTCCAACTCCAAATTCAGGTTTGACTCACTGGGGCTCAGTGGAGTTCTCTGTGCAAAGGGGTTTCAGAATGTGGCCAAGAGACCTGAGAAACATTTCTTGGGAGTGAGGGGAAGGTGGTGAGACACATGCAGGTTTTTTTCAGTTCCTCTCCTCCAAATATTGATACCCTCCCAAATCAAAACGTTAAGAAACATGGAAGTAATAATTTAAAATTCTGAAGTGCATATTCACATTGGATTGATTCCATTCCAGGAGCAAAGCTAAACCCTTCCCCTCTCACCAGAGGTGGTCCCTTCAGGGACATGCTGGGGGGAGCTGGAAGGCTTCTGTGGATCTATACAGAAATTAGAATTTCAGGCACTTACTTCCTGAGTCTTATTCATTCTCTATTTGATTATATTTATCTTAGTGATATCTTTCAGAATGACACAATTGAGAAAGAAAGTCCTAGTCAAAAATAGTTGAGGCTGTAGTTGATTTTCTTTGGAGAACAATTGTTACCTGCTTAAATGGAATTAAAAAATAACTCTTCCTCTGTGACTCACCCAGCTCACTTGAATGTGGCTGTCCCAGGGGGAGCTTGTGCTTTTCTCATGAGTGTACAGCTTCATCCCATGCAGGAAACAGCAAACAGCAATCAAATGAAAGACAAGCATACTCCTGATGGGAAGTCAGCAAATTCAGGTGTGCCTGGAAATGTATTTGTCAAATCCATTTGTACCCAAACAACAGACTTTGAGTGCAATGGTCTCACCTAAAAGTTAGAAGTGTGAGTAAGCTAATGGCACTATAGGACACTCAGCAGCATTTGGCATTTTTTCTTCTGTATATTGGGTATTCTGTTTTCACATAGGACATCTCTCATCTTTGCAAGAGCCAGCAGGATGGCAGAAAAGAAACATTTTCAGTATCAGTAGGTTTTCATGGCATTTGAGTAGCTATTAAACTAAACAGGTCACTAAATGGACATTTTCATCTGTAAGGGCTGGAAAACCTTGAAGACAGGTTATCAGATTAAATTTGGGACATAAGTACACGTGTGCAAACATTTGGACTATTAAACCTTTATGCCTCTTTCTGAGGCTTCATTGTCTGGAGCTGCCATTCCTTGATTGAATCTCCGTGAGCACACACTGTTCATTTAGCCATCCCACTTCCTCCTTTTACCCCAGCACCTAAATATTCCAATAAAAAAAGTGAAGAGAGCCTTGTGTGTGCTCTCCACCTAAAACACAGCTGCAGCTGAGAAAATACTCTTCTTTTTCATGTGTGCACTTTAATCACTCCAGCGAACTTCCCTCTCCTGCTTCCCCAGTGCAGTTATCCATAACCAAACTGGGATAAATTATAAATTCCAGGCTATATATTTAATTTACACACACATGCCTGTGTAAAAGTGTTGGGTTTCTATGTTAAGGTGGGCATTTTTTTATTTGATCATCAATTACATTCTTGGATAAAAAGTTGATGGCTTTTCCACAAGAGTTTTTTTATTTGATTGATTGAATTAGATACAGGTGGAAGTTATTTGTATACATATTTCCCTTTAAGCTTATTTTTGTATAGTTTTCATTAAATTAATGAAATGGTACTAAAAATAGCATAAACATGACTATGTATAATTTTATTGTTAATTTGGTGGGGGAAAGGAAGATTTTTACAGTGGGTAGACTTCAGAAAAGTAGAAAAAAATTCAAAGACGAAATTAATTTAAGGGCAAGGACTATTATAGTCCTTATGGGCCCTTGGGGCTTTTTCCCAGACAAAAGGGGGAAGCAGAGAGTAGTGGAATGCTGCTACTGACTTTAGCAGAGGTGTTAGACAGCACAGACCCAATTTAAAATCTCTAATTAAATTATTCTGTTGGTATTCCTGTGGCAATTTGAGTTGCCACGATCAAAACAGGAAGAGATTGTGAGTGTGAAGAATCAAGTCTGATATGCCTCTTATTTTTATGAAGTAATGGTTTGTTCCCACTCATTATTTTGGTTTCAGTAGAAGAGTTCATCCCTGGATTTTTGTTGATGCCAAACTGCTTTCTAGGTTTATTAAACCTGCTCAGAATCCTTCATCGTGCATTTCTTCCTTGACTACTTCCAGAAGGGGGAAAAATATTGCTGGGAGCCTAAATCAGAAGGGTTTGTGGGTTAATTCTGAGTGTAATCCCATTTTGAAAGCAAGGGTTCTGGAAAATTGCAGAAGGCTGGAAAACCATCTCAAACTGACACACAGATGGATGTAAATTTAATTTGCAGATTGTTTTTGCTGATTTTTTTTCTGGTTCATATTTTGTCCACAAGTTATCACCATAATTTGTTACAATTTCAGTGAGAATTAGTACTTCTTTTCTGACTTTCCAGAACATTGCTGCGTTGTTTTTTCTTTTTTCCTTTTACCAGAAGTTAAATGCAAGGCAATAAATTAAAGTCTCTGAAAAATGTTTATGTGCAGAAGAGGAAAAAGAAGGAGGTTAGGCTTAGTTTTTGAAGGTGTGTTTAGTGAGGTGAAGCTTGATCAGCCTTGGCAGCTCTGGAAATGGATGTCTCCTACCTTGCCTTAGGAGTACACACAACAAGAGTGTAAATGTCATAATCTTCCTTGGCTTTTTGAGGGACCACCTGTAGAGCTGTGATGTTTGTCCAGTTTCCTGGACTTTTTGGTCTTTGGCCTGTCTGAGGCTGCCAACAAATGTGTTAATGGCTGTGGTTTTGGTAATGTGGACACCTGACCAGGACCAAATGAACTGTGATTGGTAATTAATGTCAAATTTGTTGAAGATGTAAGTTCCTCCTTTTCCTCCTTCCTGTCAACATTTTATTTTTCCTTTCCATGGACTGTGCAACCTTATTGACTTCATCAGGGTTTTCTGGACATAACCAAGATGGGTTCTGGGAATAAAATGCCATCAGGTCAGGTGTAATTTTAATTTCAGCTTTTAAAAGTGGTCTCAGAGGATGATCAAGGAAAGGTTATCTAGGAAAGAGTCCTTCCTAGAAGGAAAATCTAAGGAAAATGCAATCTAATCTTCCAAGGAAAATCTAAGAAATTTTTGCTTCCTTGGCACTTGTCTGTCTCCTTTCTACACAGCTTTTCACCTAAAGCAATAATATGCAAGTCCATGAAAATGATTCTTCCACTATCATAAACAGTGCTCTGCTTCCTTTAGTGGAACTTAGAGATTCCTAAGAAGAAAAACAAAATGCTAGAGTGATGATACCTGGAAGCTTCTAAACACATAGACAATTTAATACGTGAGAGAGTATTTTGCAAGATTCTAGAAAGGCAAGAATTCTTTTCCTTTGCAGATTGTTCTTAAAATTTGAATTGACTATTATACTTGAACAAATATTTCTATTTAGACTGTAGACAGAATGCAAATTTAGAATTAGTTGTAGATGCTCTAGATAATGTATATACTAAAAAATAAAACTTGGGGAGTTAATTTGCTGTGTATTTTCTTGTGCTTCTGCTTTGAAAACAGCTGTAAGTTTTCCTAGTTTTGTACTAATCCTTGGTTTATTCAGGCTGAAAGTGCCATGCAAAAAAGAGGAAGACTGCATATTTCCTTGGTTCTCATTCCAGGAAAAACAAGGAGGCAGAAGTGAACACAGAAATGTTAACCTAACTTTATTAAAAATCCAAATTGACATGAATTTTTGTGTATTAGTGTAGAGTTTTTTCTTGTATTTCTTTTCAGCTTTGAAATATTTTGGTCCCTCCTGAGCCATGCAGAATGCCAGTTGTAAAATCAAGTTGGTATTGTCATTCAGTGAAAATTTTGATTTAAGTGTGTTTTGCCTTTGGGTGCTTTAGAATCCTGCAGGTGCAGATTGCAAGCATGTTTAAGTTAAAATGCAAACATTTTCCAAAGCTGTAACTCATGTAGTAGTTGCTTGGTGACTCTGAATTAATGGGTACAGCCTGGGTTGGAACAAAGCTGTGTTTGGGTTGTGCTACCACTCTGCAACAGAGAGGAAAACAAGGAAGGAGGGAGCAAATGCCCATGTTGTGGTCTTTACTAATCTGCTTTCTTTAGAAGTATTTCAAGGTACACCTATCCTTGGCCATGCACCAGTTCTTCACAATGCAGTGCTGAGTGAAGAGGGGAGTAATATTAAAATATTGGTAATTCATTTATTTGCCTGCTGGATATACAGCTCACCTCTGTCACCAATCCTTAAGGGTGATTTTATCTTCCCAGATATCAACTGGGAATATCACACAGAGGACTCAAACAGGTCCAGGAGATTTGTGAAGCATGTTGAAAATCACTTCTTGGCACAAGTGGTCGACTGGGAAAGGTGTCCTCCTGGACTTGTTGTTTATCAGCGACTTGTGGGCAAAGTGATGGCTGGTGGTTGTGTCTTGGTGACCTTGAAGGAGCTGAGTTTCAAAAGTTGGTGATAGAAGAGAAACTGTCAGCTAAAACTGGGTCCTGGATGTGTGGAGAGCAGTAGAGGCTTTTGGAGGTATTGGGGGCTCTGAATGCTGGTCACTTTGTCAGAGCCATCTCCTAGGAGAACAGGAGCAGGCAATTCCAAAGAGTTGGAAGTCAAGCAAAGCTGACCAGAAGAGCAGCTTGGCTGAGCAGGGATCTTCTAGGACTTAGAGAGGAAAGGTCAGTATATGGGAGGCTGGGTGACACAGGAGGAGATCCTGTCCCCAGGGTGGGAAGAAAATTAGTGCAGCCAAAGCTCAGTTGGAGTTCAAGCAGGCCAGCACTGGGAAGGACAATAAAAGGGACTTTTACAAATGTGTTAATAGCAAAAGGGGGATAGAAATAGCAGTGGGCCATGGCTTGATGAGACTTGTCACCTCAAAAATAGCCATGCAGACAAAGCAGAGACATCTAATATCCTCTGCACCTCTGCCTTCAACAACAAGGGACCCTGGGAAGCCTGGAGTTCTGCTGGAAAACCATCATGTGAGGGGATGATAAAATCTCAGTGCACCCTGAGTTTGTTTGAAACTTGCTGCTGCAGCTGGATGTGCATAAATCATGGGGCTTGGTGGGATTCATCCCAGGGTACTGAAAGACCTGGCAGATGTCATTGTGGGACCTCACCCCATTTATTTTTCAGTGGTCTTAGGAGTCTGGAGAGCTCCCACTAAAGTGAAAGCTGGCAAATATTGTCTCAGTTTTCAAAGACAAGAAGGAAGTCCCTGGTGATTTCAGACCTGTCAGCCTCACTGCAGTGCCTGGTAAAATTACGGAGAAAGTTGTTTTGGGAGTTACTGAAAAACACTCTAGAGACAACACAGTCATTGGCTACAGCCAGCACAAGTTCATGGGGGAAAGTCCTGCTTAAACAACTCAAATTTATCCATAGGTGACCAAGGAAAGTCAGAAAATGGGGTTTTCTGGATTTCAGCAAGGGTTTTGGTCCTGGCCCCAAGTCATTCTGGATAATGCTCCAGCACACAGCTCAACAAGCCCATGGTACTGGATGAGCAATTGGCTCAAAGAGTTGCAGTGATCACCAGCCTGGCACTCAGTCACTGGGGGGACCCCAGGGCTCAACTTTACAGCCAGTGCTCTCCAATAATTTTTTAAAAATTATCTAGACTCAGAAGTCAAATGCACATTAAATTGGTTTGACAGCCATACTAGGCTGGGGTGAGCTGTGAACTCCCTCAGGGTACAGAGAGATCAGTATAGACCATATAGGCTGGGAGTCACCCACTGTAGGAAAATGTACAAAAGCAAGAGCTTTACTCTCCCCCTGAGATCAGCCCATCCTGGTTATACATACAATCTGTGGGACAAGAGGCTGGAGAGCAGCCCTGCACAAAGAGATCTGGGTTTTGATGTGAGTTCAGGGTCAGTCACCAGAGGGGTCACCTGTGTCCTGGGGTGCACAGGCGTGGAGGGAGGGGATTGCCCCACCCTGCTCTGCACTGGTGCAGCCCCACCTTGAGTCCTGGAGGCAGTTTTGGGTGTCTCAAAAGGAGAAGGGCACCAGAACATGAGAGTGGGTCCAGAGGAGGGCAAGCAAGGTGGGGAAAACCCTGGTGGGTAAGGAACAAAAGAAGAAGAATATTGTGTTTTCCCCTATGATAAACAGATGGAATGGAGCTTGAACCATCTGTTTGTTCATGCAAATCACATTCAGAAAGTGATTATCTCTCCCTTTTATTTACTGCCTAGTATATGCTTACAAAAAGTGAAGGTTAGGCTGTTAAAATCTTTTTTATTGCATCATCTATCTTGACAAGCTCATTTGTACTAGTCCTATGAATAAATTAGATGTGCAAACTGTACTTATAATGAAAAAACTCAACTCTGATCTCTCCTCCTTTTCACTCTGCTAGGAGATAGTTCTGGTGGTGTTTTTTGGGGCTGAGTACCTGGTCCGGCTGTGGTCTGCAGGCTGCAGGAGTAAATATGTTGGCTTCCAGGGAAGGATCCGCTTTGCCAGGAAGCCAATATCCATCATTGGTAAGTTTTAAACTCTTTTGAAACCCTCCTGCTTGTTGTAAATAAAAATGTCAACTTCTTCAGGGGCCCTGAGCTACGTCTACCCCTCAAGCATTTATCTGCTTTGTGATTTCTCCTCTTTTGGGTTGCTAGGAATGAACACTTAAAATATGGCTAAGGCAGACATCAGCTTTAGAAGGGCAGGACTGTAAGGTGAAGAAATGACTAAACCTTGAGTAATTGACAAGATTTTGAACAAAAAATCCTTCCTTGGGTACGAACAAATTCTTCATCTGCTTCTAGAGCTGGTTTTTTTTTTTTTTTTTTTTTAATGCAACCATGAAGCCTGTAAGGAATTTTTTTATTCCTCATTGTGCTTTTGATTTTTCTTTCTATTAATAAGTGCTTTTTAGGTGGGTATGTTAGAGAAGATGATAGTCTCATTGAACTGTGTTTTCAAGGGGTTCTCTCTACTGGTATGGTGCTTCTGCCACAGTAAATATTCATGTTTGTGTTGGAGCCCTTGGGGAAGACACCATGGGTTTTGTTAGGAAAAGCTAAGAATGGTTACAGCTGGTTGTGCACTCACAGGTATCAGTACTTTGTTTAACCTTTGAAATTCCCCTAAGGATATAACACATTGGAAATCAAAATTTGCTTTTCCACATTAAATGCAGATGGAACAGTGTCTGCACTGACAGAACAAGCTAAACCTGGGAAATACCTTTGCTGTGAATGATTCATCCTATCATTTTCAAATCAACATGAATAAAATACAAACACTGTAAAAAGAAATTGAAGTATTAGAACAGAAAGTAAAACAAAACACATTCATCTTATTTCTTTATTAATACAAAAATTTTTATTTTAAAATCAGAAAAAAAATCCACTAAAATTTCTTTGGCATAGGTTTCTTCTATGGGTTTTTGTTCCCTCTAAAATTTGGATTAGTTCTTAGAAAGTTCAACATGGAAAATCCCAGGCTGAGGCAGAAGGAATATTCTGGGACACACAGGCTCAATAAAAAAAAAAAAAACAGGAGGTGGGTTCTGATCCAAAGGTCTGGGAGAGGAATGTTTAAAGAGACTGACAAGCAACCAGGAGCTTGAAGGGAAATCAGCAGGGGCTGGAAATGTGTGAGGTTGAAAGGTGGCAGAGAAAGGGCAGGATATGCTGTAGACCTAGGCTAAAATAAGGCTGTTTGGACCAGTAAACTGAGATTAACAAGGGAAGTCTTAAGCCCTGGAAACTGGGATGAAAACTAGGAAAAGAGGAGAAGCAGAGCTAGAAGGACAGGTTTGGAGAAGAAGAAAGAAAAAGAAATATCTCTACCACGAAGAACACTTTCTTGAGGAAAAGTAGAAAGTGCAAATGAAAAATCCTCTTTTACCCTCACCACTTGGTTGAATTCATTTTCTAAGCATGTCTTTTCCAGCTTTAGTGCCTGTCATCAGATGGAAATGTGTGTCTGACAATTTAGTAAAGACATGATACATCATTTGCTAAAGGTCAAAGATCTGTATTATGATGTGACAGGAAGAAAACCCACCCTAAGTCCCAATGTTCACAAATATGTGTTTGCACACATACATGATATAGGAACAGCATTAAAAACTTGCAAAGACAGGCATTCAAAAACTAAGATTAATTCCAAATGGAAGCTGTTTCTGTAGCCTCATCTCTCCCTTTATTCATTTTCATTTTTATTCATGCACAATGAGTGTAGTACAGTCTTTAAACTGACTGTGTGCTTTCCCTTGAGGAGGAATCCAGCATTTACAGTAAAAATCAAACTAATATTGGAAATTAATTCAACTCAGAGAGCGAAGGATGCTGTTGGTTGTAGAACTTCTGCAATATTTGTTGGATCCCATCCTGCCTCTTGCCCAGGCATCCCATGGAAAGTGGGTTAAATCAGTTTTCACAAGGGGGCCTTATTTTCTGGATGTCCAAAGGCAGATTTTGAAGTCAGGTTGCAGAGGTTCAAAGCTGTCACAGCTGCAAGTGAAGTCAGCAGGGCTGGTGTTTTGAAGTGCTGCATAATGTTGAGTGCTCTGAAGAATAAAGTACTGCCTGTTTCAAACTGCCAAAGGAAAGTTTACCAAAACTCTTCCTCATTCTGCCTACTCATTTATAATGCTATGCTATGCTTTTTTTTTTTCTTTTTTGTTAGAATTTGAAAGGGAAGCATTTAGATGCTCTAAAGAGGTTTACCACAGAAAAGCCTGTCAGGAAATTAAAAAAAAAATCTTCTCAGAATAGTGTTACAGCAAGGTTCAATTATTAAAAGAAATGGACATGCTTAGTGAACTGGGATGAGGGAAAATGAGGGATGCTGGCAATGTGAACTCAATCTGTCATTTGCATTGTATAAAGCTGGAACTGTGTAAACTGCAGAGTTGTAGAAACCAAAAAAAGGGGAAAAAAAGGAACTCTGGAAACAATTATTTTTTCATACAAATAAAGACAGTATCGCAAATAAACTAACAATTCTGATTTTTTTTAGCCAGCCTTTGTTCTGACAGCTCCCTTAGGTTTCAAAGCTTGGCTTTACAGCTTTGATACAACTTTCAAACTAAGAGTATGTGTGCATTGACTTCATGGATTTCATTATTGCCTGATAGAAACCCCTGCATTTCCTCTTAGATCAGAAGCCTTCAGCCAAAATACGGATTCATTTCTAGGGTGCACAAATGGCTTTGCAATTTTTGTGGCAAGCTGCCTGATCCATCAGATTCTTTGAAACTTCTTTTACTGAATTCAACCTGGAAGAAACTATAGACACTGTGGTTTTGATGTGAAGCTATTACAAAAACTTAGCATGCCCACCAAATTTCTCTTTTTGAAGTGCTTTCCTTAGTGTGTATTTGTTGTGTTTTTCAGTCCTGAGATAAAAAATAATAACAAAAAAAATCAATACGCTCTTTCTTCTTTTGTTTGTTTGTTTGTTTTTTAACAGATCTGATTGTGGTAGTAGCCTCAATTATTGTTCTGAGCATAGGATCTAATGGACAGGTGTTTGCCACCTCTGCAATAAGGTATGTTCTCCTGTCACTGCAGCTCTTCACTACCACAGAGGTTGTAAGATGTGTATCTGATTGCCTAATTCCCAATTTAGCTGCATGTCTGATTTTCCTAATACAGGGAAAGGTACTCTAGTAAGGCACTGAGCAGTAGAGAACTGGGTGCTGTTATGCTTGGTGGCTGGTTGGGAAATGAGTGCAGGAACAAGGAAAATGAAAAATTGTGGGAATGCTGAAGCCAGGTGGAAAAAATGAAATGTTGTGTCCTATTTAAAACATCAAACAACTTTCTCTCTGAGACAAGAGAGAATTGCTGAGCATGGGTTTATTTAAGAAGTAATCCAGACAGCACTTCACTTGGTGCTTTTAGAGTAGGAGTAATTACTTTGTTTAAAGAGTAATTATGCTTTGGTGGATTTGTTTGGCACGAGCGAGTCACACCGTACGTGAACCAGAAGCATTTGATGTCTGCAGTGTTTGTTCAGCTTGCATCAATACTGCAGGCTTGTTTTGGGAGGTGAAGTGGCTAAGCAGAAGGAAAGAATGATAAGCAGTAGGTGTACTTCCCACTCCTAACCTAAGTTCCAAGATGTGCTGCATGTTCTGTCACAAGCCTCTGCTTCCCAGTGCACTGGGATCACTGGGAAGTGGGAATGTCCAGTGCTGTCTAAACTGCTGTGTAGGCAAACACTGGGAGGAACTACATGTACAGAGTGTTTTAAAGGTAACTCTTACTGTAGAACATTCATCCTTACCTGATGGTAAGGACTCCACCCAGGCAGCAGGAATATCAGCTCCTGTAGGAAAAGAGGAAGGTGCATGTGGAAATTCCAAGGGTTGGGGTTTTTTAGTTTAACTAGAAGCATAGGAAGGACTTCAGTGAAAAGGCCCTGTGTGTTTATATGTGAGCCCAGTGGGTTTTGGGCTCAGTGCAGCCTTGCCCAGTACTAAGTCCAGAGTCACTGTCCTACACCTCAGAATGCTCTCTGACACAGAACCTTAACCCACATCCCTGCAGTGTTACTGCCCCACTAAAAAGCCAGGAGGGTCAGCAAGTCTGAATTAAAAATCAAAACCTACATCCACAAAAAAAATCTTGAAGATTGCTAAAAAGAGCAAAAAATACTTCTAGTGAAAGATTCTCAGGTAGACTAATTTAATGTTCATCCTATCCTGCTCTTCACTGGTTTGTTTCAGGGATAAGACAGTAAGATGACTGTAGGCAAACAAAATTTATTGCAAAAGAGAAACTTAATGAAATATTTTTTATGGAATAAAAATATGCTAAAGAACCATATTGATAATTTTTTTTATTTAGTTGGAAATATTTGTAGCTTATTGATTTAGTTATTCTCCTAAAAAACAGATAGGACTCAATCTATTTCCAGTTCTATCAAATCGATTTCGATACCTCACACAACAAGGATTTCAGCAATGCCATGTTTGATTCATATTCTGCTTTTGGCAAATAGAGAAAAAAGCTTGTTCATGTTTATGTTAGCAGAGCTTGAATCATTAGTTTTCCTTGGAAAGGAGGCATTTAAAGATTGAAATAATATAAATTATACAGCTTTCCCCTGATTTTGTTTCTTTTCCCATTAAATAATTGTTTTCATTGTCAGTATTTCTGAATAAATTTGACTATGATGAAATGTGATGTAAACACAGAGATGCCTCAAGCCTGAGATGCCACCCCAGGCAGGGGCAGTACTGTCACAGTTCTTGAACGTGGCAGAGTGTTAGTGGACATTATCAGTTGTGGGTGGATAAGGCAGTACTGTCCTCAAGCATTTTAATGTATTTATTGTATTTATTTTAATGCTTCCCTTTCCTTACAGGGGGATCCGCTTTCTCCAGATCCTTCGGATGCTTCACGTTGACCGCCAGGGAGGCACCTGGAGACTGCTGGGGTCAGTGGTTTTCATCCATAGACAGGTAACCACCCTTTGAACATCCCCTGCATTCTGTTGATTTCAGTAAATCCTCTCTGTTGGCTTCAAATCATGGTCTGGTTTAAATGAACTGTTAAATTGCAAGAGAAAAAATACTTAAAAGTTCGTCATTTGTTTCTTTCTCCTTTTAAAATAGGGGAGCCATTCTTTGCTATTCAGGGTAGTGGCTAACAGGGTAGAAACAGCAGTGTTTGGGTTTATTGACAAACTCTTTGATGTCATCCCTCAATGTAATTTCTTAAATGCAGTTTTGTGGGCTGCCTTTCATATTGCAAGTACTCCCCGCTATCTCTGCAGAGCATGTTTTCCTAGCTTGCTTTTCCTGTGGAAAACCAAACACTAGTGGGAAAGCCTTGCTAGAAGAAGTCAATAATTTAAATATTTCTGTTTTGTTCTCCTTGGAGTTTTCTAATTTATTCTGCAAATAAAAAACATGAACTGTGTTATGAGGCTGTGTAAGAAAAGTTACTTTTTTTAAGGGTGTGGTCAGAGGCAAACCTGGCTATAAATAGGTGCATGTCTGCTAAAGCTTTGAAACAATTTTTCTGTATGAAAGCTCATTAAGCAGGAAGAGTTTAAAAATTTTTCTGCAGACTTGAAAATATTTCATATTGAAGGCTTCTTTTTGAGTCTTCATGGAATCTCATTTATGATTAGCTTTATCAATATAATAGAAACTTATATCATTAGACTTTAAGTCTTGCATCTCATGCCATGCTGTGGAGGGCTAATACTGTGCTATTAATCTCCACATCCCACTTGTAAGGGTGGTTAATTTGTTCTTACAAGTGTGGATTTGTTCTCCACATATTGACAAACAGTTACAGATGTCCACACGGACATTTTTTAATTTTCTATTTAGAAAACTGTTTTTTCTGGGATAGAGAATGTGCTGCACTTAATCCAAGCAAACAATTTAATACTCAAAGTTAGTTTTCTTCCTTTTATTTTTACCTCCAGTACAGTAGGAACTTTTATGTCATGATGGCTGTGCAGAAGTGATGCACACCAAAGTGCTGTGGGATAAAGCCTCCTTTCATACTGTACAACAGGATGACTTTTAGTGCTCCAAGTCTGTGTGGTCTTCATTTATTATGCTTGCATTGCCTGGGTATCTTGCTAGGGCAAAGTTGATATCCAAATAACTTTCTCAACATTTACTACCCTTACTGACAGAGCTGTTTGAGAACATTTTTTTCCCTGTGTATTCAGAGTTTTAGCCAAGAATCAGGAAATACTATCTCCAAAATACAACACTTAAATCTTACATGTTGCAAGCATAAGAAAGTTCAATGATTTAAAAGGAAAAAAAAATCCTTGGAAAAGTGAATTTATAAGTAAACGCACCTGAAGTTCTGCTTATCCAAAGAAGTGATTATGGTGATAAATAAAACTCCACAGATCTGTAGTACTTATCCAAGCAGATCACCCACTAACACATTAAGGAAAAAAAATACCAAGCACACAGTTCTGTATTGACATTGGACAAGTGTAGCTGAAACCCTAACATGGTACCAAACGGAAGGAAAAATGGAACCTTTATTCCTCTCCAGCCTCTGAAAGAAATTTTTGTTTAAAAATGAAAAACCAAAACAAAAACACCTCAGCTGCTTTTTTTCCACAGGCAGAGTACAAAGTCCTCATCTATTTTTGGGGTTTTTTTTGCGTTTGATACTATTACAGAAAAAATAGGCCCCTAAACCCTTAAGCAATGTGAGAAAATAAATTCACATCTTGGTGCCTGTGAAAATAGCAAGCACTTGTACCTCCCTGGGCCCAGAAGAGCTTAGTAAAGTTGTCACCAACGATTTCCATGTGTTTTGGAATTTTACATATAGCTCAATTAGCTCACTCAGGCCTGGTTTGGCTGGGGTGCTCTTCTATTTTCAGCAGGTTGAGCTTATATACCAGCATTCCTTGCCAAAGGCAACAAAACATGAGTCAATATCTCATGTGGTGCTGGAAAGCCATGGAGAAGTCCTGCAGCTTGCTGAAAAACCAAGTTAGCCACTCAAACTCCAGCTTGTGAGCCTCTGGTTGGTTTTCCTCCTTCCTCACCTCACTTGGTGAGGTCTTCCACTGCTCCTAGGATATTTTCATATTCTCATATTCTTTCCAAGTGTTGAACTTTGTATTGTGTGGTCCTTATTTTAACTGAAAATGGAGATATAGATGAGTTTAAAAAAATGTGCTGACTCAACTCTGTCAATATTCAAATTTACATGTGTGGGTTTCTTGTTCTTGCTGTTTCCCGTGTGTGTGCATCTGAAAGTTCCTGCTGCAAAGACACATTTGTTTTAGGCAGCACCCTTTATTCTTAAGCTCTTATCTAATAAAACCCACATAAATATGTAGTTTTAAAGCCTGATGCTTGCAGAATGCTGTTTGTTTTGTGATCATGTCTCATGAAGCATGTGTTATTTAAAAGCTTCTGACTCTCCCTTAAGTGAAGTATGCATGAGATTGCTGCCACTATTCTTAGTAATTAAATATAGTCTCTCTATACATGTGAAACATGGATTGGTGATATTTAGAGTAAGTCCAAGGCAGTTGTATTTTCATCTGGCCTTTACTTAAAAAGAATTCCATGTCTAGATGAATGGTACTGGAGCTGAGAGGTGCCAGTGGTGAAATAAACTCAGTAGTTCTGTTGATATTTCAGCTACTTTGAAATTAGTTCATAAGACTCTGCTATTTTCCTGCCTGCTTCCCAAAAAGCCAGCACTTAAACCAGAATTATTCCAATTATCATCCACAGTCAATTGTGTATGTTAACACAAGGAGCTTTTCAAAGCAATTCATATCTACAAGTACACAGTGCTCCATTATCATGAGATGAAGGTGAGAAAATAAAGGTGACCAGCAGAGAAACTGCTGAAACCCCAGGGTTTATTTCCTTTTTCAGCTGCCTTGTTTAGCAAACAGGCCTGCAAAAAGTTAAGGCTTAAATTAGAAGACTTGGCCATGGGCAAGATGAAATACTATCACAATTCATTATTTAGGTCATCATTAAATGGTTAGAGGAAAAACACTTTTTTTTTTTTTTTTTTTTTTTTTTTTTTTGCTTAAAAACTTAAAGGTTTTCTGAACCCAGATTTTAATTAGTGCTGTAGGATAAGGAAGAATATTTCTGTTTCCTGCTGCTGAATGTTGGTACTTGGTACAAGGGCTACCTTTCCCCAGACAGCTCTTACAAGGAAATGAAAACAAAGAAAGAAAAAGAAAATCTGAGGGAAGTACAATGATTAAATCAAACTTTCCCTTACAAATAGTTTGAGAAACATGGGTAGAGTATTGCAGAAAATCTATGAAAACCTAACATACTTTAAGGGTAGGGGCAATCCTTCCTAGTCAGGTTTTAATTTTAAATGTATCATATGGCATTATGCTAATTCCCTTATTGGCTGGGATGCAAGGAGAGACAGACTGTCAAGATGCCACTGAACATGTAGCACAACACTGTTCCATGATAAAGATAGCCAAATTTGTGCAAAGAAATAAAGGAATAATGCATGTAAGGTTTAAGTAATTAGAATGAGCTGTTTTCTGTCACAACTAGGCATTGGAATTCCCTGAGGGGCAGGTGGATATATAATTAAAAGCACTGCTTTTATAAGCTTTTCATGGTTTTTCATCTGTGACACCACACATTTTGGCTTGTTTAAATGCACAAGCACTTTTTTTATTTTCCTGAAGACTGTGAGAATCCTGTATCTAAGTCACAACAGGTCTGACACAACTTCCCTGCCCAAAAATCTTTGAAGAAAATGGTCAGTATCATACAATCACAGAAGTCTGCCCTAGCCTTCTTCAGGACTGAAAAACTGATATCTGCCTAGGATATTTTATCTTAAAATTTTATCTTAACATGAAACTGTTGAGGCATCACTATCCAGTCTTGAGCAGTCTAAATGTCAGATACTCAGGTTCACTGTTCAGATTTGGCCATAATCAGTGGCTGCTATTTCTCAGTGCACTGCTCAGAAAAAGCATTTCTAAAGTTGCTTTACTACTTTAAAAATCTTTAGACAATTACTATTTTGAGTAGACAGTTAAGTGGAATGATTCCCATTCCATAATTAGGAGAGGTGTTCCACTCTACATTTAGCTGCCCCAAGGATCAAGCCCAAAATGATGGCTTTTTGAACTATTTAGCCTGGTATGAATAAAACATTAATTTAATATTAATTTTTCTACTGTGATGCGAAAATTCCAAAGATATTTTCAATGTTTTACAATGATAGAGTATATATATATGTGATGAAAACCTCATGGTTGTTTGCTTTCTCTTTTAATAGGAACTTGTAACCACGCTGTACATTGGATTCTTGGGATTAATTTTTTCATCCTACTTTGTTTATCTTGCTGAGAAGGATGCAGTTGATGAGGATGGAAAGACAGGTTTCTCCAACTATGCTGATGCCCTTTGGTGGGGTGTGGTAAGTCCTCACCAACAAAATGTGTGTGCAAACAGGGCCCAGGGTTTTCTGTTCAAGTTGTGATCTTTTCTGAAAAGCCTGGCATTTCTTTCTTTGCAGAATGTATTTCTGTAGGGAACTGGCAACTTCTTCAGAGGGATACAAGAAAGAATATAAGAAATGCAATTAAATTATTGGGGTATTAAATTTTATTGTGAAAGCAGGTTAGCAAGTTCTTAGCAAAGTACACTGAATGCTTACAGATATGAAAATTCCACATCTCAGAAAGAGTAAAGATTCCCTTCAAAGCCTATAGAATTTTCTTCAAACTCTACTAAATTATCTGCAAATATGCATTACTTCAAAACATATTCTGTATGTGAAAGTTGGGTTAATGACTTTATTTTTTTTAATCTTTTTGTGTAAAACTCACTCTCTGAGTAATGTTTCAGAACTTGATGCAGGTTATGGTGCCTGTTTTTTATCTTTAACTGGATGCTGCATAAGTTTCTACTTCAATGAAGTACACTGAATTACAGACCATATTACATGTAGCCTGAGTCACCACTCTGTAAGTGGTTCACCATAAAAATATCTTAAACATTAAATTCCTGTCACTAGGTTGTCGAATATTCATTTCATCTGCAGAGTATCACCTATGGCTGTGCTAAACAGCACAAACCCAGAAGAATCTAGTGAAAAAGAAAAAGCCACTCAATGGCCAGATGGGCCTGATGATCTAAGGGGCTGGGAAGCAATGAAACCATGAACAAACCCATAGAGCCATCACTTGTTGAAGTCCTCAATGGACGTGGGATAAAATTTTAAGAATGTGAAACCTCATGGTTATAGATGTGAAGCAAACTTTAGCTAGTGGAGGAAAATAAAGAGTGTCTTAGAAGTACTGATTGTTCAAACACCAGTGGATCACTTTAAACATCCAGTTCTATCCATGTATATTCATGCATGAGTAACTCCTGCATGTGATAAAAATTCCATGTGGACCCAGTATACTCTTCCTACCTTCCCTTGTTGGTTTATTTTTTTTTTGTTTGGTTGGTTTTTTGTTTGTTTTTGGTTTTTTGATTCTGTTTTGGTTTTTTTTAGCTCTAGTTTTCTAGAGTTGCTTCATTAGTTGCATTGAAAAGGAAGGTAGGAATTAGAAATACTTCTAATCACTATAAGATATTGCATTGATGTGAGTAAAGAGTTAAAAATATTAAGGTTAAAAAATTCAGGGTGTGTTTCTACAAGAATATTTTGGACTCTGGGGATTTAAAAGGAGTTATGAAGACCATCAGAAAAGTTTAAAATGCACATTACCTCGTTGAGATAGATGACTTGGGATCTGGGTTTCAAAGTGTGTGGATGGGACATGCAAAGTGTTCAGTAGGTTTTGTAATTTTCCAAAACTTGACTTGCTTTGTGTAGTAGCAAGATAAAATCAGCTCCTCTTTCTCTGGCTGTGTGAGGAACACTGTTCAAATTGTTGTTGAAGCTTTTCAGGCATGGAGGCCTCCTCAGCATTTAGTGAGTCACGGTGCAGGTGCAGTTCACAGCTGGGAATAGGAACAAAGGACAAAGCGAATCACTTTCTTCTTCTTTTCAAATCTCCTGGAACACAGAAACACAGATGTGGAGTTACTAGGGAGTGAAATTTGATTTTTAACTTGCCTTTCAAAACTGAGTCATTGGAAAAAAAAATCTTGGTAGCAAGTATTTGAAAGTCTTACATGTCTGAGAAAAACCACAGAGTGTATTACGGGGAACGTTTTGCTTTGGGGAGAAAGTGCAAGCTTGCTGAACTTGATACAAATGACCTGAAAGCTTTAAATATGGGGAAAAGAGAAAATAAAGAATGAATGAGAGCTGGAATTAATTGCTAACTACATTCACCTGCTTCAGTTAAATGCAAAGTTTTTTCCTCCTAGATTTGGCAGACAAACAGGTTAAACTGCAAGGACATATCAAAGACTTGTGTTTACCATGAAGCCATTCTCAGAAGTTGTATCATGTAGGGCACAGCTAAAAGCACTTCCAACAGCATGGTCAGTCTGTCAGAATTGCAACCATGTCACAACAGTTGCCCTGTCCCTTTGGGGTATTTTTCCCTTGAGGAAAGAAGAGCACATAGGAGGATTCTCTTCTGTTGGCTGTCCCTGCTTGCCTCTTGCTGCTGGTGATGCTTATTTGCCTTACTGCACACTCAGCTATTCTGTACCACTGGACTGGAGTTAAATACTTGCTCCAGTAAATTGGTGTTAACTGGCACAGGTAGTTGGGACCAACTGCTCAGAATTTCCAGCAGTAAATTTCCATGCCAGGGTAGCAGTTTGAATCCCTTTATAGTTAGTGTGGTTTTTGAGGTGTGCAGTTCTGACTTCTCACACCTGAGGACACCTGCCTGTCTCAAAACATCTGAGCAGTCCTGTTGACTTCTACTAAATGAGAGTTCTTCCCTTTTTGAGGTGTACATGTGTGTGTTCAGAGCTTGTGCACGCTGCTGGAATTTGCTATCATAAATCCCTGTTACAAGAGGTGTCAGTTTCCAAAGTCCAGTTCTCCAACATTTTCTGCTCAGAAATACTGATAACTTTGGGATAGAAAAAAAATTAGAAAAAAAAAGTGATTAAGAAAGCCAGAGAATTACATTTATAATCCTTTCCATGTATTCAGTGTACTAATTAGACTACCAACAAGGAACCCTCTTAAGGTAGCCAGAGAAAAACTTTCTGAGACGTGTTCAGGCACCTGCAGGAGTCTGCCAGCCAAGTGCCTGCTGTGGGGGTGGAAAATTCATCTTTTCTGTGGTTACAGCTTTCATGCTGTCTTCCATAGTAACTAAGGCAGCTCAGCATTACTGCTGTTTGGTTTTAAGTCCTGGAGAACTTAGGATAAAACCAAACCAACCAAAACCACCCCCAAAAAACCAGACCACCCCCAAAACCCAAGAAGCCCTTTGTAAGAAAAAAGAGAAGGAAGGCAAAGGAAGGAAAAAATCACAGCCTTTGAGGTGTCATCTGGGTACACTGAGGAGCTGAAGTCCTGTTAAAGAAAGAGAGCTTTAACTTCCTCCACTGCCCAGAAACATATGCTGCATTTCAAAGTTGAATTTTTGGGGGTCTGATTTAATTTTGAGGACTGGCAAACTTGTGTGTTTGTCCTGCTGGTAACACACAGCACAGCACCTGAGTCCCTTGATCAGCCACATTAAATCTGGACAAACACTTGGTAAGGCAGAGCTCTTGCTGAGAGCAGTTTGTAGTTCAAAAGAACAATATTCATTCAAGGATATAGCTGCTACAAAGTGGTTTTCCTCAAGTGGAAAATTCATGATGAATAAACACAAATATAACAATCTTTTTGGAAGTTGGAAAAACTAAATTTGGTAGTAGTTGGTAACTTTTTCCCTGCAAATCTTTCTTCCTGCTCTGAGAGTAGGAGGAAACATATTCTTCCCATGCCTTTATTGCCTGAAAGTTTCTTCTGAGAAGACTATTTTTGCATAACATCCAAGCATTTGTCAGCAAATTTTTCCATAAAAGGCAGCCTCTTTGTAGTCAGTGTAAATTTACATATTCTTTTAAGTCTGTTTTGGCTGTGTTTCTGCTACCATTCAAGGCAAAGTGAAGGGAGGGGGACTAGGTTTGGGGCTGGTACATCCAAATAAAAATACATTTTTTCTATTTACAGTTCTCCCCAGTGGTTAGTATTGATGACAGAGCTCTTCTGTTCCTCACCAGAAGGTTTTTGTGCCTCAGGGGTCCAAGTCATGTTTCTCACACCATTTTATGGCAGCATCAGAGCTGTGAGGCTGCTGAAAACCCAACACCCCCATGGCCCAGGGTCTCTGTTATAGACCATGGTCTGTGAGTCTTATCCTGCTGTGACCATGGTGCTGAGGCCCCTGTCAGGTGTGATTCCCAAGGCTTGCTGTGGGTTCCTGGTTTGGAATCAGATGATTATCCCATTCCATTGGGCAGCAGGGGCTCCTTGTTACATCCCAAACCTTTCTGATGGACCAGCCTCCACCTGGACCCTCTCTTCCCTCCTGAGCTCTGGCTCATAATGAATTCTCATTCATCCTGCTGGATGAATGAATTCCTTCAGGAATAGTCCCAAGCCTCTGTCCCACTCAGGTCCTCCTGCCTCTGGGGATGTTCAGGGCTGGCCTGCCACCTCCACAGCAAGTCCCTGCAGATCCCAGACCTGAGGGCACTAATTGTCCTAATGACCCTGACCAGCATGAGCCCTCTGGTGATGCTCCATGCACACAAGGGGCAGTATTTCAGCACAGGAGAGATGGTCTGTAGCTCAACTGCAGCTGTGCCTAGGTATGGAGTCAGCTAATCCTCATTCCTGCCCATGGGATGATGCCCTGCTGTTGTCTCCTCCCTGTGGACTCCTGTGCTGACCACTTGATCCTAATCCTGACCTGTGGCTGCCTCATTGTGCTGCTGCATTAGAATCCAGATTCTGGGGTGGACCTTGCTGCCCTTTCTGCTTCTGTTTGCCTTGAAAGGTACTGGGTCCTGCCTGGAGAGGTGCTGCCCTGCTGGCCCTGCTGTCTCCCTTGACTGTGGGCCCCTTCTCCCTTAGGGAGTACCTGGCCTTGATAAGCAATGATCAGATCCAAATTTAAGCACCTTGTGGCATAAGCACAGTTCTGAGTGGCCAGGTCCTGTATTTGTGAGAGAGGAGGAGAGCTAAGCACAGGGCTCAGCTGTGTTCAGGTCTACCTCTACTGGCAGGTTGATAACACATCCTGAAATGGTTGTGAGTTCCTCCTCTTGCCATGAGGATTCAGCTGGGATGGGTTAGTTCTGTCCCTTTTCACTCCTGTCAGGGTTTCCTTATCCACAAATCCACACACTGCTGATTCACACCTGTCTCCTGATACTTCACTAATTACTTTTCCCTTTCATTCTTTTTTCTCATACATTTTGGAGAAAAAAGCACTAAATCAGGTATTTGTTCCTGGTGTAGGTGACAGTCACAACAATTGGCTATGGAGACAAAGTTCCCCAGACGTGGATTGGGAAGGCAATAGCTTCCTGCTTCTCAGTGTTTGCCATCTCCTTCTTTGCCCTGCCAGCTGTAAGTAGAACTTGAATATCTTCATTAAAGGTGTGTTCACCTCTGTGAATGCCTCTTGCTCCTGTGACCTGTGGATGACAGCAAAAAACACGTGTTAATTGAAGCTGCACAATTCCACTGTTGATCTGCTCAATTTCAGATTTATTTGTTGGAGTAAATAGAACTCTGACAGTGTAGACATTTGAAAAATCTTTTTATAACTTCTTTTATTAAATGTTTATTCCAGGTGAGAAGTATTTTATTTAGGTATGTGAAGCTATATACATGTCTGAGTAGTAATTTTGTTATGTTTAGGGTATTCTGGGGTCAGGTTTTGCCCTGAAAGTACAGCAGAAGCAACGTCAGAAGCATTTCAATAGACAAATCCCAGCTGCAGCTTCCCTAATTCAGGTAAGGCCACGAAAGTAAAATCCTAAAATACATCAGAGTATTATTATAATATATAAATATATAAATGTATAAAAATAAATAAATAAATAAACAAATAAATATATATATATATATACACATATATATATCAATACCGAGGAGGGAGTATGGCCTGGAAGTTCAAGTACTGGGAATCACCATTCCTAAATTTATTTATATGGATCTATAGCTTGTGTTTAGCCACTTGGTCATTTTGATCCACTTCAGTAAGTAGAGAAAATAAGATAATTGCCTCTCCCTTTCTGGAAGCTGCACTGTACCTGATATTCACAGGCATAATGACACTAACTGGATGTAGTGAGTATATGTAGTGAAATACTGAAAACAAAATAAAAATCTTCATTATATTTAATTCATAACTTCATTTTAATATTTTTTTAGGTCCTGTGCATCTGCCAAATCCTGAGGTGGTGAATTTATGTACAAATGCATTATAAAACACACCTGGTTTTAGAAAAATCTCCCAGCATAACATTCCTTATGATAATATAAAGAATTAAATAGCACAGTGCACAAACATTCAATGTGGCACAGTGCAGAAAAAAAAGAAAACACAGCATTCAGTGGGGGATTAATTTTTATGAGGGCAGAGTTTGATCCCAGCTTGTGGAGGGAGCACTCCAGGAGCACACTGAATATCTCCGTGTGATGTGTCTGCGTGTCCTGGTGCAAATTGCATCCACCCTGGTTGTGCTTTATTAGGAATGGTGTTTGCCTGGGCTGAGGGCTTTGTTGTGAGTTGGATTTGCTGCAAAATTTGCCATGCAGGAGCTCAGTGACTGCTCCTGCCCTGAGGTTCTCTGGGTTCCTTTACAGACCCTGTGGCGCTGCTACGCAGCAGAGAAACCCTGCACTTCCACAGCCACCTGGAAGATCTATGTGACAGCTCCCCTGCAGAATCCCAAAAAGTCTCCAGCGCCATCTAGTCCTGGTCTGAGAAAACAGGTGACAGCACTGGCAGGGCTGGCTCTCTGCTTGCTTTTCATTTTAAATCATAAATAACTTGCCAAAAGCCTTGTGAAGCACCTGAGCAGTTTGGACACTTGAAATAGTTTATTTTCCACCTGCCACAGCCCAATTAGTTTTGTTTTCCTTAAAATATTCTTGAGGAAAAAATATCTTCTAACTAAATTTGTCTTGTTGGTCAGACAGGTACCAACTCTCCATTGGTTTATTCCCCTTGGAGTCTCCTACTTTCTCAAAGCACAAGGCAATGGTGCCTCTTTCCCATTTTGCATTCATTTTTCAAAGTAGTTCATACAGGAAGAAGGAGAAAGCCAGTTTAAAAATTTATGTTCACATTGAACATGTGGCTGACAGCAGCTGCTCTTCTCTGAAGTATTCCATGCTGCTTTTATTTCTTTAGAAATTTGGGCAAATTCCCAGGCTGTGGGTGCAGGGGAGTGGAACAGTATTTGCCTGCAGAGGTGGAATTGCCCAAACAGTTCTGTGGTGTCATTGCCAAGCTTGCCAGAAGGGCAGAGGTCTGCAGCAGGTGAAGCTCAGGGACCCAGCATTTCCCAAATGATGGTCAAGGCCTGCCTTTAGGAGCCTGTTTCCCAGGGTTTGCTGAACAGCAAACAATTCATGGTTGGAGAGTTGGGAAAAAAAGTATTTTCCCTCTGTTTTCTCTAGTAAGAGGGACTTCCATAATATATTATTTGTCTGAACCTCCCTGTGCCCACTGAGCCCTCATTTAACAACATGGTAATGGTTCTTTCACCGCTTACCAAAGGATCCTTTTCTTTGTTCTTTCTTGGTCTTTAACTTCTTATTTTAAGGTCTCAAATACATATTGATCATTTTGTGTGTGTTGCAGCATTTTGTTCTCCAGAGAACTCCTATTTTCTTCTCCAGTTTTAAGAGCCTGTAATCTTTGCTTTTAGAAGTATTTTGATGCATACCAGTGTGTCCACTGTCCACAACAAATACCTGTTTCTACCAGTTTTGCCCCATTTAATTCTGAACATGCATTTTTTTAACTGCTGCAGAGATGAACAGAAGGAATTCCAAAAGTCTGAGTAGTAGACCATAACAAAGTAAGAATTGGCTTAACTTTAGATCAAGTCCCATATGTGAATATCTTGACCCTGCAGCTCTTTCTGTTGATCCAAACCTTCATTTTTCATTTTTAAGTACCAAGGCTTCTAATATCAGGAGAACTGTTTGCAGACAGGAGGAAGGATTTCTCTTCTCCTGATGTGCCTAATTTAGCCTTTTTGGCAAAAGATGAAGTTTTCTTTAGTTCAAGAGGCTGCACAGGACCTAGTTCATAGTTCAAAGTCTATGGTTTTATTTAATTAAAGCTTTAGAAAGATATTCCAGACAAGTTGATATATGCTGAAGTCATTAGAATTTTGTATGCCTTGAATTTTGGTCCCAATTTGAGAATTTTTACTAACAACTTGATTTTTTCAGAATGTTCTAGTTGCCTTCTGAAAATCAAATTCTTACCAGATTTTAGTTGACAATTCAGAATCAGACACTTTAAAACCATAAACAAAGGTTGCAACCCTTTCACTGAATTTCAGTTTCATTCAAGTGAATTCACTGTACAGTGAAGCTCACATGTGCACTTGTCTGTGT
The DNA here is from genome assembly GCF_029582105.1 of Oenanthe melanoleuca. Lineage (NCBI taxonomy): Eukaryota > Metazoa > Chordata > Aves > Passeriformes > Muscicapidae > Oenanthe > Oenanthe melanoleuca. The sequence continues at coordinate 10,235,592 of NC_079334.1, forward strand.
TTGATAGCATCTTCTGAAATTATTCCATTCCTACTCTCACAGGCCAGAAGATACAGAAGAAAAGGGAAGCTGGGCTGTGGGAATGGTTCTGCCCCTGTAATAAACCCAGGAGAAAATTCCTTGTCTGTTCCCCAGATCACTTATGATCACATTGATGAACAAGAGGACAAAAAAGATGTGTCTTTCTACATTGATGAACCCAAAGGTAATTTACTTATGTTCAATTTATCATTTTTCAAGAGACAAACTTAAAAAGAGTTGACATGATGAAATGAAAAGTTATATGAAAAAAAAAATTTAAGCTAATCAGTAAATCAAGATGCCTCCAACCAGGGATGGTTGCATAACAAAAATAGAGGGACACAAAGGAAGTCTTTCATTCATGTGGTGTGAATATCAAAAGAGCTTTCTTTGTTCACCATCAATTAAGATGTTGGATATATTGTTCATTCTTCCTTGAATTATTTCAGAGGTAGATGTAGAGTTTTCTCAGGTCTACCTCACCTTTTAACTTTACCTCCTTTTACCTCTGTAGGAAAAAAAATAAACCAGGAAAAATATTCTACTTTATTTTACAGCACCTTCTTAAACATTGTGCAAACAAATTGCGATAAAAAAATCAACTATTTTTATGCCCGCATCAATTAAGGGATTTTGATAAGTGTTTTTTTTTCTTGCTTAATTTAAAAAATTGTGTGTTTATATAAGTGATGGTTGTATTTCAATGTGGAAACTGTCTGAATTTCACTGCCGAGTTAATGTATTTGCTTTGTTTGTAAAATCCTTTTTTTTTTTTTTTTTAATTCAGTTTGTAAAGGAAATGTCCCTATAAAATGGTATTATTTACTATAAAAGAAGGTTTTCTGGAAAGCTGATTTTTCTCCTTTTGCATTGATTTTCTTTGTCTGATAGGATTGGGGCACTGTTCTGGATCTGCTACATCTTGAGCTCGTAGTCTGAGTTCTGTTCCATACCCACAGGCATTTACAGTGCTTTTAGGTTTCTGGGAGAGGGCATGAAGGGTATGATATTTATAACCAAAGCTTCTGCTTTAACTACACATCTCATAACAGAATATTGTGTTCATTCTCAGCACGCTTATTGGGCTGGAGCAGCTTCCCTTGCTGACCACGACAGCAGATTTTGCTGGGTGTATTTTGGTATTGTGATGTGATGGGTGGAAGCAGCAAAGTGTTGAGCAACTGGTAACAGTCCTGGAGGCCACTAAGATGCTGGGGACTCTGGTGGCTTTACTCAGGACTCTGCAGTGCATGTTGGTTCACTAAAGCTGTGTTCTCTCAATGGTCATGGTTAATCTGAGCAAAGCTCTGTATTGTAGGAAAGAGAGTGATGAGACAAGCCTGTATCTTTTTCTGCCTGACAGAAAATGAAAAAATTTTCCCCACTTTCTGAAAATGTTTTCTTCTTGTACTTCCATTATAGCTGGTTGAATTTATTCTTATTCTGACAGACAGCCATGCATATTATTCCCTTACCAATTAAAATGTATCTATTTTTCATTTTCTTTCACGTTTTGCCTTAGCCAGTGTCAGGGTTAAATCACACTCAATTTCATTCTCCTGATTCATTCCTTCTGTTGCAAAGCTTCCAGGAATGTAGCTGGCAAACTCAATTGCTCAATTGACTGAACATTCTTGACACCTCTCAAAAGTTTAAACCTGATTTCTCTCAGTGAAGTTCTCCTTGCCAGAATTAATAGGCTTCTATTCCTGGGAAGTGGAAGTACTAAACTTCAAGCCTTTAAATGGGGCATTTTTTTACCTGTCAAAAAAGCTGAAAGTAGAAAAGGCAGAGAGGATCCTAATCCGAAAAAGGTAATTGAAAGGGGCCATGCCAGCTTCTATTGGGGTGTTGCTGTAGTGGAATATTTTATTCATTGCTGGTGGGGGCTGGAGGTTTGGCAGATGATGGCAAACTACAAGGTTGAATCAGATCACTTTTCTAGGCCTGACCTAGAGGAGCAGAGCTGCTGCTTTAAACCAGCCCTTTGCTGCTCTGGTCAGGTATGAGAGAGGGACTATAGGAAGGCTGAAATAAAGGCCTGTCAAGTTTGCATAGAGTGGGTTGGAAGGGACCTTAAGAATCAAAGAATCCCGGAATTATTTGGGTTGGAGGAATCTTGAAGATCATCCAGTGCCACCCCCTGCCATGGGCAGGGATGCTTCCACTATCCCAGGTTGCTCAGAGCCCCATCCAGCCTGGCCTGGAACACTGCCAGGGATGGGGCAGCCACAGCTGCTCTGGGAAACCTGTGCCAGGGCCTCACCACCCTCACAGGAAACAATTTCTTCCTGATTTCCAATTTAAACCTCTTTCAGTTTAAAACCATTCCCCTTGTTCTATCGCTGTTTGCCTGTGTAAAAATCCCTCTGAAATGTTTTTACAAAGTCATTTTAGGTGCTGGCAGGCTGTAATGAGATCTCCCCAGAGCCTTCTCTTCTCCAGGTTCTCCAGCCCCATCTCTCAGCCTGTCTGTACAGGAGAGGTGCTCCAGTCCTTGGAGTTTGTGCAGTTTGTGTTTTTTTCATGGGTGTCTGTTGCTTCAACTAAGAAACTATTTCATATCAGGATGTCTGATTTAATATTTTCATGTAGTGATTTAAGATTCTCAGTCATTTAATCCTTACCTGAGATTTTATCCATAGGTATTAATCTTACCTGTACTTTTGCCTATCCTTGTGCCTACTCCTCTGCAGCCAGGTCTGTTATCAGGATGACAAGACATGTGCAAGCCCTCTGACATCTTTAATGTTCCTGGAAGGTTTAAAGAAGGCACATAAATATGAAGATTGTAATCAATTAGAAGAGTGAGTGGCAAGTCACAGAAACTGATCCACACAAAAGGGAAATAGCATTTTGGTGTAACTGGAGTTTTCTAGATGCATTTTGAGTTTCACCACAATGAATCCTTCACAAAATGAACCAAATAGATGTTTCCTAGTGCTTTTTATTAGGGAGGGAAAAAAATTTCAAAGTTTTTAGACCTTGAAGTTCAGCCTCCTGGGACAGCTCCAGCAGATGGAATATATTATTCTCTGTCAGCTGTTGTAGGTTGTATACACAACTCATTATTGTTAGATTTGTCAAAGTCACAAGACTCTCATAGTGATTAATCTCTGCAGGGCTAAAAATAAAATTCCCTGTTTATCACTGTGCTTTTCTGTTTGGTTTTTGGAGTTTCTTGTATGCTGATATATGCACAGTTTAAAGCAAAAATACACAAGAGCAGTTTTTTACCTGGAGAAGGGGGAGTACTGCAGTTTTCTCTGACTCCCTTACCTTTGTTGTCCTTTCCATATAAAATGTGCAGTAGGGTTAATGTTGATTTATTCTGTTTTTAATACCAGTTTGGATGCCAGCATTCCAGCATTCACCTGTCTGGAAATCAGCTGGTTTTTCCCAGAGATTGGTTGCATTTCCTGGTAGGAAAAGGGTCTGCTTTCCCATACTGGTGCAGATGGATTATAGTCTGCAGTACCTATAAAGAAGCAAATATTTTGCATGAAGTGGATTCAGAGATTCCAGTGCTGACAAGCTGAGAGAAAAAACACGTGGCCAAACTTTACAGAATAAAGCAAACACTAAAGCTTTTGAGGGTTTGCATAACTGTTAGTAAGTCTGAAAATCATAAATATAAAGGTATGCACCAAATTAGCATGAGAAAGTGTCCAGATAACATGCTTTTGACAAATGTCATACTCTTAAGAAGGTGGGTTTAGCAGATGGTGGTGGCTTTGCAGTGAGAATTTGTGGTCAATGTAGAGCTGTTTAACATCTCCATTTGTCTGTCAGTTCAGGACTTGTACTGATGGCACTTGCCCATGTGTAAGAATTGTGGAAACACATATTTACCAGGAAGTTTTCAGTCTTTACTGGTTCAACCACTCTTTACTGGTTGCTGCCCTGAGTGAGAACTTCCAGTGAATTCTATGTTTATCTCACTTGGCCAGAATGGATGACAGGGCTGGGGATGGGGGTGCAGGAAGAGAACAACTCTGCCAAACCCACTCTTACTTCTGATTAAATCTGGCAGCTTTTGAGGTTTAAAAATTTATTTTTGTTCTGCACTTTTTCAGCTCCTTGTTGTGCCTGATTTAAGACCAGGGTTTGGATCACTGGTCATACCAAACTTGAGCAGGGACTTTGTTCCCAGATGTTCCCAGGGACCACAGCAGTGCAGAATAAGGGAAGATATTTGCAGGTCCCTCAGGCTTTTTCTAGACACTGTCAGCACAGCAGTGGGGTGAAAAAAAATCAATTATGAGTTGAAAAGGAGGGCATACCACAGTGTAGATTTTTTGTTGCCAAAATGAGTATTTCAGCTAACTGTTAAAACATCAAAAATGTAGAAAATTAGAGAAGCAAATAAATTGTATTGGAGTCAACATACTGAGTAATAATGGCACAGAGACACCTTTTTAAAGTGAGATTATAAATTGTCCTGATAAATTTTAAAGTTTTTGGTAAGCTCTTTCACTGAGGCACCCCTGATATTTTTTACTCTGGGATGCAAAATATACATAATCTTGCTGTGTGAGGCTCTGGGCAAGAGAAAGAAGGAAGAAAATCCAAGACCCTGTCATAGAAATCTTCTCTTGATGACGAAGTCAGTAATTTGGTTTCTCTTTTAATATATTTGAGGAATCTGCAGAATCTTCTCATTAAATTCAGGCACTTGTGGGGTTTTCCTGACAGATGTATTGGAAGAACCTATTCACGTAGCCAGCCTTGGGAAAAAGGGAGAAATTAAATAAGATTTTTGAAGAATGGAAAGTCAGAATTAAGGTATGGCAGAAAGTAGGTTAAGAAGTATTATACTCAGTGTTAGGTATCAAAAAGGGTAAGCCCACGTTATAAAAGTAAGAACTAGAATTTAGTGCTAGAATAACTGAAATCTTGACCAATTGTTACAAAAGAGAATCAAATGCAATGTTGTTTTTTTAATAAAAAAATTAAAAGTTGCTACTATAGTAAAAAATCAATTAAAACTGTAAAAGTTGCTTTTAAAATTCTGCCTGTTTAGCTGGTATTTATGCTTATTCAGTTTTTGGGTGTAACTTGCTGCAGGAGGAAGAGGGGAAGTACACAATGACCTGTTGAAATCTCATGTCCTTAACATGGAGGAATATGATGTTTGTGGTGACAAGGTGAAAAGGAATTTCTCCTTTTTCTCCTGGGATCCCTTTGGGGTCACCTACAAATGTTTCCTAACACTCTTTGACATATTTCTTCATTGCTCTGCAGCTTCACGTTTCATCAGAATTTATCAGGTTATGTTCCCTTTTATGTGTGTGAAATAGAATTTTTTTGTTCTCTGTTACCCTTACAACCAGTTTTGTCCTGCTTCAGGACTGCTTTTTATTTTAACTGATAGTTAGTGAATTTTTTGTAGCTGTGGGGTCTCCAGTGCCAAGCCTGTGCCCCATCTCTTATCTCCTGTCTGTACTCACACACTGCATCCTGTGTTTCCACTTCTCAAGGCCTCTGATATTCTGCCCAGCCTGTATTTCTGTAAACTCTGTCATTATTTGATTGTAAATGTCTCATCCTACTAAAATAACTGCTGCAGCTATGAAGGCATGGTTATGCAACACAAAGATAAACAGAAGTAAAGCAAGATACAGACACCTGCTCAATTAGAGAATTTGCTGTCACAGCTAAATCAGGATCAGGTCAGGGAAGGTCTGGAGCAGCCAGAGAAGTCTCATCCCTCAAGTTCTGCAAATTTACCAGCAGTGCTAATCCAGCTCAGAGTAACTTGGGAGACATGGGGCTCTTTAGTGAATTCACATGAATATCCCAGTCTACAGCTTTTCCAAAACTTAGGAAAGATGAGAATGAGCTGGGTAAATTGCGAGCTTTGCTTTAACGGCCTCAAGTTGAGATTAAAATCTTTGCAGAATGGAAGTTTGGTCCAGTTACCAACCATGAAGTGTAAATACAGTAATGGTGTCAGGAAACACTTAATAATTTTTTCTGTCCCCTGAAAATTACCACTGAATGTGCTAAAATTGTCACTAAAAATTGTGTCACTTGCTATTGCTTGGAAAATAATTCAATGAGGAGCAAATAAAGTTAGAACATGAGAGAAAGGACTGGAAAAGATGCACAAGTCAGGTGGGTTTATCTCTCTGGGATTGCAAAGCAAACAGCTGAGCAGTCAGGGAGTGATCAGAAGGAACCTGAGAGCCACTGACAACATGGACAGGAGGCTGCTGAGATGCAGGATGATGATTTAAAATACAGAATTTCTGTCCAGCTGGAGCCACCTACCTTTGTTTTGCATTGTAGGGTAAAAGTAGATGATGCATGTCATCTCAATAGAGGTTATATAAAAGGGTGTATAGATACCTAAATCTAAACAGGCTGTTGTGTAATTAGATGGAAGTGTAAATATTTAACTCTAAACAGATACCTGGTCTAAATCGATTTTCTGTGCAATAAGTGTTAATATATAATGCAAATAGAATTGTAAACTGACACAGTCTAAACAGATGCATAAGTATAAACATAGAAGTGTAAATTGAGATAAGGCTGAGAAGATATGAGATGCAGTTGTAAATTCATCTATATGTAAATATGTCTGTGTCTAAATACATCTAAGTGAAAATAGGTAAGACAGATGAAATATAGCTCTTCTCTATGTGTAAGTAGCTGTGTGTGTGAAAATGTAAATGTCTCAGCTAGACAAGGGTGCTAAAAAGAAAGAAGAGGGTGTTTTTAGAAAGAACCACCTTCTAAATATTGTTTTGTGTCCCTCCCCTTTACCTTGGGTGCAGGACTGGGGCTGTGGACAGGGGAGGGGGAATATGATTGCTTTGACCCCATTCCTGGTGGGCTGGGGCTGGAGCAGCCCCAGGTGTGATCTGTGAGGGTGGGAATGGAACAGCCCCAGGTGTGATTGATGAGGGTGGGATTGGGACAGCCCCAGGTGTGATCTATGAGAATGGGATTGGGACAGCCCCAGGTGTGAATGATGAGGGTGAGATTGGGACAGCCCCAGGTGTGGCCTGTGAGGATGGGATTGGGACAGCCCCAGGTGTGAGCTATGAGGATGGGATTGGGACAGCCCCAGGTGTGATCTGTGAGGGTGGGATTGGGACAGCCCCAGGTGTGGCCTGTGAGGGTGGGATTGGGACAGCCCCAGGTGTGAGCTATGAGGATGGGATTGGGACAGCCCCAGGTGTGAGCTATGAGGATGGGATTGGGACAGCCCCAGGTGTGAGCTATGAGAATGGGATTGGGACAGCCCCAGGTGTGATTGATGAGGGTGAGATTGGGACAGCCCCAGGTGTGAGCTATGAGGATGGGATTGGGACAGCCCCAGGTGTGATCTGTGAGGGTGGGAATGGAACAGCCCCAGGTGTGAGCTATAGGGATGGGATTGGGACAGCCCCAGGTGTGAGCTATAGGGATGGGATTGGGACAGCCCCAGGTGTGAGCTGTGAGGGTGGGATTGGGACAGCCCCAGGTGTGAGCTGTGAGAGTGATGGGATTGGGACAGCCCCAGGTGTGAGCTGTGAGGATGGGATTGGGACAGCCCCAGGTGTGGCCTGTGAGGGTGGGATTGGGACAGCCCCAGGTGTGAGCTCTGAGGATGGGATTGGGACAGCCCCAGGTGTGAGCTGTGAGGGTGGGATTGGGACAGCCCCAGGTGTGATTGATGAGGATGGGATTGGGACAACCCCAGGTGTGGCCTGTGAGCACGAGGCAGGCCCTGCTGTGGGCCCTGCTGTGGGCTCTGGGCCCTGCTGCTGGAGAGCTGCTGAAGGCAATCTCAGGGTGTCTCTCCAGGCCCAGCAGTGAGATTATCTCCCAGGAGTTTGGAGAGCAGCTTGTGGGGTTTTAGCAAGTCTCCAGAAAGATGGAATGCCAAAGAGCCAGGTGGGAGAGGGAAGCAGAGCGCCGGGGGTGGTGACTCAGGGTGTGGTGACAGACACAGCTGGGGGCTGCGTGAGGGGCACAAAGGGGGTGTTTTTAATGAATATGAGTATGTAAAGCAGTAAGTAAACTGGGATATAAGCACTAAAGGTGCTTGGAACAAGTAGAGGTACAATTTTCCCTCTGTCAGGAGCAGCCATGAGGTGTTTTCAGTTTTGGATCTGGATTTCAAGAGCGGGCCCTGAGAGAGGATAATAGTACCTGCCCTTGTGAAAAAAAGCACTGAGCCCTTGTCCATCAACAGCTTTCTGTCCCCTCATCTTTTGTGTGAGAAAAATCCCCAGATGTATTCAATTTTGGAACTTGTCTCCGAGGGAAGTTGGAACTTAAGAAGGAAAAATAAAAATAAAGCAAACAAAACCCGCAAAAAAACACCTCCAATCAAACCAGTCAATAGGAAAGAAATAAGTAGAAGGACCATTAATTAGTAATGAGCAATCATGTCAAGTGGTTTTTGTTTTTTTTCTGATGTGACATTATGCATTCAAAATAGGAGGTAAGTGGAAGACAATTTAATACTGATTTTAGTCACCTTTTCCTGTATCATCTGTGTGTGTCCATAAACATAGGACCTGGATTATAGCCTAGAAAACTGCTGAAGGCTCCTGTACAGTGGATGAAAACTTGCTGGAATATGATACTTCACAAAACATTTACCAGAGGTTTGCTGCTGAAATGACAAATACATTTAGAGAGATTTCTGCCTTGGGTGCTATTAAATAAACCCATCAGTTGTCCAGGCTGTGGATTAGAGTTGAATTTTTATTCTGAGGTTGGGACTGTCCTAGAAGTGGCTGAGAGCACTCAGGGCAGAGAAGCTCCTGCCGTGTCTCTCCCCTAATCCTAGATAACGAATTCCCTGCAGTGATCTGTCCCCACACTTTTGATATCCAGCAGCTGCTTGACCTGATCTCCACTCTATTAACCAGCTGCTTATGGGATGTGATCCCACAGTGAGGAAAAAATAAAAAATAACCCCCTCACTATGTGGTCCTAAGAGATGTGTTTGGCTCCAGGGAGCCAGGACAGCTTTGCTGCACTTGGGGTCAGGTGGCCCAAACCATTCTGGGGAAGCAAGGGTAGCCTTGGAGAGAGTACAAAAAGAGGAAAACTGGGATTTGAGGTTTCCCTTTTTATGCAGGGTGTAAATCCTGGTTAAGACCATGATTTTTCTAATTACTCAACTTTAATAAAAATTGTCCTGCAGCTTGTGCAGCAGGGAATGGGGAACTAATAAATAAATTAAGGTTGTTTGGGGAAACAGTCTCTGGAACATGCTCTTAAAAGCACAGATAAGGATGTGCTACACATTGAGTTTGGATTTTTCTCACTATGACTACTTAAGAATTCCATCTTTCTGCTAGGTTTCAGAGAGGTAGCAACAATCTCACTCCAGTGTGAAAATAGAACATTGTGATCTAAAATGCCAAAACCCAAATTTCAAACTGCAGTAATTTAATTTCGAACTTCAAGGCACATTTCCATGCAATCCAGTGGATGAGAAAAGGGAAAAAGAGAGAGGAGGGAATCCCAACCAGCATTTAGACCAGTGGTGACACACATGAAATTGTGGTGCTGTGAGGCTCATTGCAGTTCCCTGAGGGCTGCATGGAAGTGAAGGCATTTTTGAGACAACATGGAGCCTTTTTACTGAAGGTGAGAAGAAGGTACTTATAAATGGAATAAGGATAACTTAATGCATTTCTTCCTTTTTTTTTTTTTTTCTTTTGTGTGCGTGTGTGTACTGATTTTGTTAAAAAAGCTCAGAATTTACAGCTTTTGTCTCAAACTCTTTTGCACAAAAGAAATGGGTTAAAAGTGAGGCTCTAAGACAGTGACAAAACAGCAGCACATCTCGGTGGCCTCTGCTGGAATCCTTGTGTTGGAGTTGAGGCTGGATGTCCAAGGCTCCATGCTAAGGAGGGAGGGCTGAATCCCTGGATTCTGTTCCTGATTCTTGGGGTGACCTTGGGCACATGATTAACTCACTGTGCTTGGGTTGCATCATCTGTTACATGAATGTAAGACTTGTCTCTGTCACGGAGATTTTGTGAGTCCTGATTGTTTATGAAGTGTTTTTAGACTGACACAGCATTACAGAAGTGGAGAATGCAATTAGTCAATGCAGGATTAAACATGGGCCTGCACAGTTGTTTATCCTCAGCATAAACAAGGAGTGGTAATCAGGGCTGGCAGCTTTTGCAAGAAAAGCTGATTTTTGCAGCAAATGTAGTGAATGCTCTGTGGGGAAAAGATGATGTGATTTAATGTAAAATGTAAAGCTACATTTTAGCCAGAAAAATTTAGGGTTTTTTCTGATGGGAATGGCAAAACAATATTGTGGGAGATGAGAGCATCATGTGTAAAGAGTTATGGCCTTTTAAACTGGGTTGACTTGGATGATGGAGTAGTAAATACACTTTTACTACTCCTTAAAATAGACTGTTCATCAAAGTGAATTAATGTCTTGAAAAACATGTATTTTGCTTATTTCTGTTGTATGTCAGCTGGGAATGCTGAAAAGATTCTATAAATAGAAGCAAAATAAACACTGGTTCTTTGGAGGGGGCTGGGTCCATATATAGTAACCATTTGTTGAAAAATAGAGAAGAAAAGACTGAGTGCTCCCTTTATTCTGGTTTTGCTCCCTGTTGAAGTAGCCAGGTGTAGCCACTTCTAAACAATTTACTTTGTTTGATTTGTCTCTTTACACAGTAAGCTCTTTGCAGTCACAGAGAGTGCTTGGGAAATAATTTTGATATACAGGTGTACGTGCTGTTCTTCCCAGATCTTCCCAGCCACAACTCCATGGGAATATTTGCCTTGGAAAGAATTTATAAGTTCTGTGCTTTGGAAATGGTTCCTTGCCCAGCTCAGCATAAATGCAATGGAAAAATCTGACCTGTCAGTTTGCTTAAGGATACACACACACAATGTCTTTATTTCAGTTTAATCCCATCAGGTGTGAAAAAACCTCTGAAGGCTGAGGAAAAATAGGAGACAAGCCTAAGAAGTAAAGCTTTGTGTCAATCTCTATACATGATAAAAAGTGTTTCTGCCCTGTTTGAAATGAAGTGATGGGATGTAAAGGTGATGCCAGTGTTGCACTGAGCCATGGCCTGGTTTAATATTTCTTTTGTTCCACTTTGACTTATTTCTGGAGACAGCAGTATGTGCGGTGAGAGGGGCTGTGGTTTAGGATTTACATCACTGGGGTATTTCAAAAGAATATTTGTTCTTGTTTTTATTTTTGAGCTTCTTCCTTTTAATTTTTATCTGCATAAAGCCTGACAGACTGGAGTTGCTATTCACAGTCTCTCCTAATCATGAAAACTCAGGAGAAAAAGGTGCTGCACCCAGTGTCTGCCAGTTAGAGCCAGCCAGAACTCTGAGGGGATTTTTCATGACTATGGCAAAAAAGAAAAGCAGCTGCTTGTCATTTGCTTAACCTTGCTTGGGCTGAATTTAATCAGTAGAAAACATCTGGAACTGATTCCCCTTCAATTTTGGAGTGTCCAGTAATCTGCTGCGTACATAGAACTGGTGCACCTTTAGCATTGGAATACTTGGCTAAATAATGTTTTGCAATATTGTTATCTTTTGGAAAGAGAAGAGGAAACAACAGTAATTTCCCAATGAGCAAATATTTGCAGTGTTCTGTATAGGTTGCATCGTTGGCAGATTTTGTACAGCTGTTGTATGAAATCTATTGATCAGAGTTAATAAATTTCCAAGTGAGTAATACTGCTTTTTTGTATTGATTAAAACTGGGCCAAATTCTGAGTTGTTTAACATTGCTTGACTACAACTGATGAAGCAATTTGACCTTGTTACTTTTTTGCAGGAATGCAATGTTAAATTATGAGTAAATTTTGAGGCTGTAAAAAGCTTCTGTTGATTATCTAGGAGTGGTTTGGGTTAAAAGTCTTAGTCTTTCCTACAGAATTAGGGTGTTGGACTTTTTTGGATATCTGTTGATACCTGCTTTTAGCTGAACTTTCTGTTAAATAAAACTCAAGTCTGACATGGATAATAAAACTTGATAAAATGGAAATCAGAGTTAGAAAACCACTCAGAGGGAGATACATGGAAAAACAACGTGCATTTGAACAATGTTTTATGTTGATAATGCATTCCTTCTTTACTAGGGTTTCAAATACAATTCATGTTCCCTTGCAGGAGAGCATTTATATTTTTTAATAGAACCACTTAGGAAACAGTGAGTGAGTGACTGGCTCTGTAAAAAGCTCTTTCTCAGTGTTCTACTCAGAGAACTTAGCAGTGAATATCCCAGGTGATCTGGCCATGATTTCTATGGGAATTTCTCTGGGGTAAAGCCCATAGAAGTGGGGGAGGTTGATGAATTTCTGGGATACTGCTTCCTCTCTCCTTTGCTCCCCTTATTAGAGAGTTCTACTTTCCCTTCCATGCTCATGTGGGTAAAACTCCTTTATGGCAACTCCTGTTTTGTATTATGGAAAAAATACAGGTGTGATTAGTTCTTCCCAACACAACAGAAAGTAGCCAGTTTGGGAATATGAAGCATTTCGGATGACTTTTAAAACAGTGTATTATTTTAATTAGATGTTATTTTTTGTCTTTTTCATATGTAATAGTGATCATCCACCATCAAGGCAAAAAAGGTTCCTGGATTTTCTTTCTTTTATTTTTGCTGACATGGATTTAATGTCCCCTGTAAAAGGAGAAGAATATTTTTTCCCCTTTGGGTAAGGTGAATTATGAGGAGAGCATCTCTAATACAATTCTGATAAATAATTCCTGGAATTCTGGCTTGAACACAGCCTGGTCCAGGATCTACCTCATGAGTATGTAAACTGCAGCCATGGTCTCCCCCTTTGGGGTCTATTTGTGTTTCTTTAACTCTTATACTGTGCTGAATTCTCAGAACTTGATTCCAGTTATAAAAAAGCCAACAAATCTTAAGCAGAATAATGCCAGTGTTTGCTGCTGGTGGCTTTTTCATACTGTTTATAATAGGGTGAATCAGACCATGGCAATGGGATATCTAGAGCTGGTTGTGCTAACCCAATTAAGATCCTTTCAGGTCAGGTTGACCTGGATCTGTCCAAGATTAGCTTGTGCTGAATGAGCTGTCCTGGACCAAGGGCAGCCCTAGATAAAGCCTACAAGTTTCTCTTGCTTTTTACGTGAAGGGCTTAGGCTGGCTCCTGCTCCTATAACCTTGTAAATGAGAGAGGACAAGGAGTGAGCACTGGATTTTGGTGTAGGCGGGGGTGCAGCAGCTGAAGGCTTTACAGGGGTGAATTTAAAAATCCTGCTGAGCAGAAAGCATGCAAAAAAATAATACTCAAACCTGCCTGATCATGATAAGGTGTATTAAATAAAGGTTTTCTTGCATTTTTGTTTTGTTTTTTTTCTCCTGGAGAAATGGGATCTCTGGAAGTTCTGTGGTTGCACTATTTCTAGTGAGGTAAAATCACACTGATAACACAGGTCTGTTCACAGGTTAGATGAGAAAAGTCACTTTTAGCTGCTAGAGATCAACTTGGGTAAGGTCATGATGGCTTTTGTGGGGTTTCTGCCTGGTAAAAACCTTCAACTTACATTATTTGGTGTCATCTCCTGAGGTCTTCTTAAAGGGGTAAGGATGTTCTGTGCTAGATAAATTAATACATTAGTGTATCCCAGTCTTGGATGTGAACTGGCTGAAGTGGCAAGAATCTAGGCTGAAATACTTCCTGGACTTCTCCTATAGTTGGAGAGCGAGGTAATTTAAGTTGGAGTCATCAAAGGCTGTTTTAGTAGTAATTTCTAATAAAAAATTAATTTGAACAAGTTTATTGCTTACTATTTGAAATAATTTAATTCAGAATAGGGCTTCTTAAGGAGACTTCTGATGCTCTCTTCTGCTGCCTCTTTCATTTTCACATCTCCCCTCTCAGCAGTGAATGGGGTTTTAGTGTGTTGCCATTTCCTAGGGTGCAGTGACACATCCACAGTCTTCCCTTTTCCCCCCTGCATTTATCTGCTGCTGTGCCTGGGCCAGGCAGTTTTTTCTCAATATGAAATGGAATTGCCAGAGGATTTTCCAATGTTTGTCCTGTTAACTTCTCTGCCAGCTGTCTGAAGCAACTGTGCTGAGGAAGACAGGGCATCAAGGAGGAGATTCTGTGCCATGTAAGCAAACCCCATCATCATCACCATAACCTTTGCAAAGCCAGAAATGGTCAGTGCTTTACAGCCACCGAATGTTCCAGCCCCTTGTAACTTTCAGTCTGTTTAAATCTGGCTCTCAGATGGGGAAAGGGCCATATCCAAATCTGGGTAAGGGAACACTAAAGCATTTATAGCAAAGGCAGCTCCTAAGGCACCAGTTTGGAGGACTTTTGGGAGGTGTCCCCACTAGCAAAACATAGTGCTCAGAATAAGGAAATAACTGCACATGAGCATCAGTGGAAAGGAAAGGGGAGGTGTGGAACAAGGCATGAATTTCTCCTTATTGATCTGAAACCAAATCTCTCAAGTCCTTGGGTGAAACATTTGTGCTGCCAAGGGTCTGAATGGCAGTGACAATCTTGGGTCTCAGTGCTTTGGGATTGTAGTGGAGTCTTTGCATTGTCCTCCCCAGAGCAGTAATTTACCTCTTTGGCTGTGCATTTGCTATTTCTACAGTCTGTAACACCTTTCATTGAGAGTTTATTTGAATGAAATTAATTTTGCTCATATCCTACCTTTCTAGGGCTGTGACATGCTGCTTCAACTAGTGTTGCATTTTTTCTCCCTGCAGCAATATTAGCAGTATTGGAGGCTACTGCATGAATATTCTATTCACTGGGCAAGTGACATTCAGATCTGCACTAGATCAGTGTAAACAAATTGTGATGTTTTCTTAACACCACATGAACAAATTGTGTCAGAAGCCCCATCAAGAATCCTTGGATACCACCTCAGTCTTGGAAAGTGCCCCAGCTGCAGCCTATAGGAAGTTCTGTGTGAAGCCAGCACTGTGTATTTGTCCTGTCCTTGAGCATCTGCTCTTCACCTCAGCTGGAGACAAGGCAGTGCATAAAACAGTTCTTTGTCCTGGTGTGTTGTTATCTGATATAAGCCAGCCCAGCTGGAGTTTTTTCTGTCTCAGCAGTGGTACATACCATCCTAGGATGGCTTGTACTCTGCATCTGGGTGGCCATGGAATCTTAAATACCCTAAATACCCCCTAAGTACACCTACCCAAAAATATAGATGTGCATATGTAATGAAACATAATTTTGTCCACATTCAATAGATGAAGTGAAATGGTTATTTCAAACCACTTCTGAATTAACACTTGAGAAGTCATAAATATTCATTTTGCTGGACAAAAAGAAGCTTAATAATGAGCAGCCTCTTATTTGAGTTACAAATGGATTTGTTGGTTTACTTAAAACAGCAATTTAATGATCTTCCGTGAATTTTTATAATCTAAAAAGAAAAATATCCAAGTGTTCTAACAAATTTATTCTATAGAAACTTTTATTCCAGTTATCATATAATTCATACATTCCAGTTATCATATAATTCATACATTCCAGTAGTAGAGTAAATATAGGGCAAGATGGAGCTTGGAAATCACTGTTTGGATTCTCCACCCCAGTTAAGACACTGAGTGTTACCTGAATCTTTAATGCCACAGGAAATGGAAGGGAATATTCTGTAAGGGCTTGCCTGACAACAAATAGCAGAGCATCTTTGGTTGGTCAGTGACACAAAGCAGATTGTCCCAA
Source organism: Oenanthe melanoleuca (assembly GCF_029582105.1). Taxonomy (NCBI): domain Eukaryota; kingdom Metazoa; phylum Chordata; class Aves; order Passeriformes; family Muscicapidae; genus Oenanthe; species Oenanthe melanoleuca. The sequence continues at coordinate 10,251,299 of NC_079334.1, forward strand.
AAACAAAAGCAATTTCTGTCATCTTGGCAATGTGTCTGAAACAATTAATATTGGATGTTGGAGAGAAAACAAATGGATTTGGATGGATGGATGGATGGATGGATGGATGGATGGATTAGAAACCAAATGACACTTTTTTGTTGTTGTTAAGCTGTTTGGTTGGAAATCAAGATAGTATCATGAAGTTGGGTTTTCCCCTGATGGTGCAGTTAGGGTTCAAAGTCTGTAATGGTGTGTTTATATAAAAATAAGAATGATGAGTGTGATAAATAGTGAGATTAATAGCAAGTATGAGAATTGGGCCATGTTACTTTCACACATAGCAAAGATGAATTTGTGTCTCAGTCCTCAGTAATGTGGTTTAAATAAACTTGCATGAAACCAAAGCCTTGCAAAGAAAACATGCATCTGTCGTAGTTTGTACAATATCTCCTTTCCTTGAAGATGCTGATTTCAGTCAGGTCACTCCTGAAATTCAGCATTCATCCAGCTTTCTCTCTGGGACTGTCAGAATCTACAGCCAGTCTGTGCTGCACTGATGGTTGTATTCAGCAGTCCCAGCAGTAGCTTCACTTTTCTGCTTCTCAGGGCTTCCTTACCCATCTCCTCAGGAGGAACATTCTGTGTCCCCTGCAGATGCACTTGATGGGGACAGAGGGTCACTCACACTGGCCAATGCAGGGTGTGTTTGAGAGTGAACTTTTCCACCCTCTGCCTGCAGGTCCCTTGGTGGAGGGAAAGAAGAACTTTGTCTCCTGATGCCTCTGTGGTTCTCACTGTCACAGAAAAGCCATGGTCTGCTGCCAGAGGTCACCCTCAGTCCCAAGAGCTGCAGGGCACATTCAAATTTATTTCCACAACGTCATCAATAAAAAGAGACTTTAGGTATCTGACTTGAGGATGTTCCACCTCAGGGTTGTGTCTCAATTTTAAATATCACCATTCCTTTGTCATATAAATTTTTTTGTTACTATTGGGAGAGTAGAGGATGTAATTATTCTGGGTCTTCTCAGAATCTGAGTTTCAAAACATTTGAATTTTAGTGGTAGCAGCAAAAGCTTAACAATTTCTTTATAATATTTTTAAGGTCTTTAATTAGAAATACTTTCTAATGGAAGCATTAGAAATAAGCTAATGAATGAGCATGAATAAGCAGTATGAGGAAGTTGGAATTAATAAAGAATGCACATCCTAATTGAGCCCTGAAGTACAGAAATTAAGACTCCATGAATTTAATTTTAAATAAAATGTGATAAGTTAATTTGCAGCATTTCTAGGAAGATAACTTATTGGGGGGGGAGGAGGGGGGAGGGTGTGCTTATGAGATGTTTCAGTTTGAATTCTGTGGTCTGAAGATCTATCTTTTCATACCATTGGGTACCCATAACAACTTTGAATTCCCTTTTTAACAGTTGTAAATTGGACTCCTACTCAAATTACTGCCCTACCTAAAATATCCTCATATTCAAGTTTTAAAAAATAAGTATTTGGAGCAAATATATTTGAAGTAGGAAATACTCCCATAAAGTATAGTTTCTTTACACCTGGAATGTGTGAAATAACAGCTGAAGCTTTAGCTAGGAATAGTTTTAATTTAGTGCAGTCAACAGCTACAGATTATTTTGATTAACTTGTTTTGAGCTTAAGGGCAAACATGGAAATTATTTCCTCTACTATTAAGATTTATTTTAATTTACAGATTTTTTTTTTTTTTCAGTGTGGAACAGGCAGGCTGGTTACAATATTGTCTGTATTGAATTCATGATTTGTAGGTGCAGAAGGGATTACAGGAGACCTGGCCCCTGATAAATCACAATTGTACTAATTACCAAAGAGGAATAGCCTTGCCCTTAATGGGTTGCAGCTGTGGCTAATAAAGATAAGTATGATAAGAGGGGTGGGGTGTCTGCTCAGGGGGATCCTTGAGGAAAAGGGCCTGGAGGTAGAGGAGACCTGAGGAAGAAGGAACGATCCACAGAGACATAAAGAACAAAATAAGGAAGAGAGTTGCTGCAGTAAAAAATCTGCTGTGAGGTCAGACTGAGTCTGATGGAGTCAGAGTATTCAGTTGTGTTCAGAGTCTGCAAACCAATACTTGCAGTCATAGTCCAGCAGGAAATAGCCAGCAGCCAGAGTCTGCAATAGGAGCTTGCTGTAGTCAGAGTCAGGATGGCAAAGCTGTAAAGAAGAATAAACCAAGACCCTTTTCACATTGTTAAATGAGAGTCTGTGTCTTTGCTCATTTCTACCCCTAAAGAGAGGTCTGCTGCAACAATGATTAACACTAGTAAATAGAGAAATTGTTCTACAAGGATTCAATTGTGGGAGGGCAAGAACTGCATTAGACCAGCAAATAATTGTGGGATATTTCACTGTAATTACAGTTATTGAGTTTTGTGTTCTTGTGAGTCAAAACATTGACAACAATTCAGAAGATGTTTCTGGTTTTACTCTCACTGCAGTTTGTATGCTTTGACCATTAACAGTCATGAAAAATAAAAATGTTTTCAGACTGGTTTATTTTCATTAATAGCCACACTAAAACTGTACTTCCTTGTTAAAATAAATACTTTTACTATAATGGCAGTTTTGAATCCCATAATGGAATGTAACTCTATATATTTATATTACATGATACATTCCCTATGTGTAATTCTAAGGGTTTGTATGTGTTAAGAGCTCTCCCTGCAGAGCTAACAAGCTGCCAAATTACATTTCACTGACTATTAATTGTTTCAGTTTAAGGTCAAGTTCTTCTTGTCGTCTAAAAAAAAAAAAAGGGCGAGCAGTGAAGAAGGATCACTTTCAAAACTATTTTTGTCTTTTTTTTTTCACTGTTATTGCTGTGCATTTTGTTCTTCGGAATAACTGAATGAAGAGTCAAGAATTTCCAGTCTTAAAAAGTTAAATGCATCAGTATTGGTGACTTGAATTTGGTCTTGGACTGTTGATCTCTGAACATATTCACAAGGTGTAGATGGTATCTCCAGCTCAAAAACGTGTTGAAAATACTTGTGGGCACAAGGATCGTGTCAGATAAGCAAAATAAACAGACTAACTCTTATGAGACTAAAGAAATGCTTTTCAAAATAGTTTGCTGTAGAATATTGAAAAACTTTGCTCTCTTGGCATCATTTGAAGACAGCTTGTCCTGTTTGATGCTTTGCCAAAGGTGTCCTGGTCACATCCCTCCTGGACCAGCTGTGGCAGCATTTGGGCCTCAGGTGATCATGAGAAGCAGCTCATTTCTGTGTTTTTCCTGCTGTCATGATCCTCCTGCTCCAGCCATGAGGCACAATTCAATAGCTGTTAATTAATATATGTAGTGTGCAGTTCTCTCAGTGAGGAATCTCTGATACTTCCCTTCCCCGGCCAACGAAGAAAATGTGTTTTTCAGCCTCTTTGTCAGACCTTACCCTCTAATACCCTCCATGTCAGCCACACAGACTTGAATGAGTTTGGAAATCAACTTTTCATGTGTATCCTTTGAAGAAAGAGCCTTCATAAAGAGGAAAAAAAAAGAAAAAAAAAAAAAAAAAAGGCAGAATTTTATTTCAAGAACAAAGCCTAGGAGAGAGGAAATGTTAAAACAAAGTTGACCTTGTATTTTAAGAGATGGGAGGTTTCTATGATTTGGGTTGAGAATGAGAAACCCCTGTAGGATTCAATTATAGGCTGCCTGTCTTTCTTGTTTTGGGGCCCTTCCAAGCCAAGCCATGATTTTGTAGTGCATGTTGGGCAATAATCTGGATATTTACCGCATGGCTGTAGGTTGTATGTGGTCCAACTGCCTGGATGCTTCTCCTTCTTTAAGGAGAAGGGATAGGATATGGCATTTCAGGAGTTAATGGAACTCTTGCCAGCCACGGATCTTTTTCCATGTATACGGAAATGCCCTTAAAAGCCTCTGCTTCTTACAACAAATCTTTTGCCTTCCATCTTACTCAGCTGAACAAACTGAACTAGAAGGTCCCAAATGCTTTGGATTGAAAGGGACCTTAAAGATCATCCAGTTCCAGCTCCTCCCATGGGCAGGGACACCTTTGACTGGCCCAGGGTGCTCCAAGCCCCATCCTTTTTATTGTGAGCCATTCCCATGAAGAAAACTGAAAACCAGTCAGGAGTGTAACACAAACAGAAATATAAAAGTTAAAGTATCTAGATTGGTAGCTTTAGTTCCATGTTTTTATGAATGCTTTTATCACAGTACAGTCACTAGACATTTAAAAATGCTTTTTGGATTAAATTGGCAAGGAAAATCTGTGCTTGCTGGGTGTGAAAAGGGCTGGGCTAAGCCAGTGGAGATCACAGCTCAGTATCTGAACAGATAGTGAGGGGCACCAGCACTGCAGGGCTTCTCTCCTGGGCTCCACTAATCTCCAGTTCCCTTCTGACAGGTCCCATCTGTGTATGTTGGTCCTTGACCACTTTCTGAGTCTGTCAACAAACCTGCTTGTCAGAGAGTGCCAAGCAATGCACAGGTTCAGAGAATGGGCACTTGCTCACTCTACAAGTTATTTCATGTAGAATATTCTGCTAAATGTTTTAGGCTGATATGCTGCATTTAAAGAAGTTGATTTTGAAATATGTCTTCTATAGCAGACATATTTATGATGCTGTAGGAAATGTTTGGAGTTTGTTGGAGTTTTTCTGTTGCTGTGTTTTTTGTTTTTTTTTTTTTGTTTGTTTGTTTGTTTTTTTTTTTGGATGAGTGTTACATCCTTCTTGTTTTCTAGGTCTGAAAAGGATATTCAGGCAGCTGGGTGGATAACACATCCTCATGTGCATTCAAGAGTATGTTTAATTGTTTCTCTCTGCGTGCTTTCCAGCAGTACATGCCTTTTCCCAGTGCTACATGCCCTTGTGATTTTCAGTAATGTGTTGGTATTCATTTACATCCCCGTGCTGTCCCATCAGCCCTGTAATGAGTGATTGAGTTCCAGGGGCTGTAAGGCAGTGTGTAATTTGGCCTGCAGGCTTATCTAAACCAAAGAATGTACAACAAACAAAGGCAGCATTAGTGCATTTTGAGTGCTGATCGTTTCAAATCAGATACACAGGAAACCAGATGTTGAAGTTTATCTGAAACACTTGCAGCACAATCTGTAACTACAGCAGGAAGACTTCTCAGCGCTTTTTGCATGGAGTTAGCAATGTGTCTGCAGCAAATAAAAATTTATTTTTATTCCTCAATTCCTCTTTTCAGATGCTCTTTTTTTTTCTGTTCTGCTTGCAAACCACTGCTTAATTAATTTTAATGTGATTCTGCAGGTCTTTTGGGGGCAAAATGCAATTCTTGTACATTGCCCTGAATTTAAATCAGCCATCTTGGATGGTGAAAATAAATTTAGCTGCCTAAAATCAGGTACAGAAAGTAGCCTGAGCTTTTTAAACTGCACTTGTAGCTCTAAGACTTGTGTATGGGACAGTGTGAGTATGTGGCATTTGCAGATGGCTTACATTTGAGTGTATGGTAAGGATGTCAAATCACAGCTTCAGATGCTCAGATTTGTAACAGTTTTACATAAAACTAAAGTAAAAATGTCTTTATCTTATTTGGAGTAGTACTGAGTACACTCCTGATACTATTGTAACTTCACACAGTAATGGAGAAAAGCCCTTATAATTTTGGTAAAGAAATTACTCAGTCCATGCTAATTATGTTCTGCTGTATTATTCCAGTGTGACTCCTCAGAGAAGCTTGAATGCCATTTACCTGCTGAGATAAATGAGGTTTTTAAAAGCAGACTGGTGTTGAGGTGTCAGACACTTCCAGGCCTCTGGGCTTCCATAAGCTGTTGACTTTCCTTTGTTCTTCTGAGGAAAGTAAGGATTTGGAGACGTACCAGTTTCACCCCAGACCAGCTTGCCTCTATGCAGCTTTACAAATATAATGTTTTTAAGTGAGGTGATACAAGTTCCTGACACAGGAAAGTAAACAAGACATAACAGTGAGATCTCACATGCAGTTCATCCCTGCAGATAAAGGAAGTGTAATTATCCCAGGATTTTCTGTCAAGATGCAGTGTCACATATGAAATTAAAATCATATGTTTACATCCTATGTATGGATGATATTGAGTAGAGCAGCCTGGCATTATGAGAGAGAGGGTTTTAACAGCTTCTAATCTGAAACTGGTAAGGAGACAGTGGCACTGAAGAAACAAAGACTTGCTTTTTCTATTTTTTCACCTTCTTTATCTGAGAAGAGGATAATGCAACATCTTCCTTCTTGTTTTGTCCTGCTGCTGATAGGCATTGGCTGTTTGGGAATGACAGTAGTGCAGTCATGTTTTCTGTTGCATTTGTAATTTGGGAGCTTGCCTTTTCCCCATAATACAAAGACAGAAGTTAGTGTAATATAGGTAAGGACTCTAAGGTTAGATAAAGCCAAACAACATTACAAAAATATATCTGGGTTATGCTTTGGTGTGTTTATTTTATGACTTCACTGTTTTAAATTTAGATTAAAAGTAAAGGTATATGAAACTTAACTTTCTTTTTGATGTTTGATTTTATCAGTTGCTCTTTTTCGGGGATCCCTGGGTCTGTGGTCTCCACTGGAATTTGTTGTACTGTAGTAGATACTATTCTGTATTTTCAATTTGCTTCTTTCAACTTTTCATGCTTATAAAGTACTGTATATTTTATGATGAACCAATACAGCTTCTTCATACTCTGAGTAGTAACACATGGTAGGGAGGGATGGCTCCTTTTCCCTCTTCATATTTCCTTGCTTCCCCTGCTTAATACTCTGCAGCATCAAATGTAGGGCATTAATTCCCATAAAGTCAGTTTGGACAAGGAAATCTTATGAAAATAAATATAGAGAGGGAAGACAGAGTTATTCTGGCTTCAGCTGCAGTTGCTACAAACTACCATCTGTAGTAGCTGGGCCTTAAAACTTAGAGTTTTATTTCTGGAAAACATCACTGCCATGTGTTGAATGTATTATAATGCTCCACATTTCCTCAAAGTGAAAGCACTATCATGAATGATTATTATGAATTACTTTATTGCTCAGGAGCTTATGGCTTCTTGACATTAAAAAAGAAATTGTTCTTCTTAGTGTGATTTTTGGGAATTTTGATTTATGAGTGAACATTGCTGTCTAAATGAGTTTTGGAAGTTCAAGGAAAGCGAGTTAACTTCAAAAACTGCATTGGTTCCAGAAGGCGTGTTTTAAATAAGAAGATAACTGCTCACAATTCTGACAGTTGTGTAAAGGACAGAAAATATTTAGAAAATACCATGTATTAAATGCATTTACCATTAGCATTCATTTAGGGACCAGAACACATTATTAATGTTAATATTTTAAAGCAGAAACATGTAGAATTAATGAGTTCTAAAAGCATAGAGGGAAATCAGTATTAAATAACTTTTATTCAGGTTGCATGGATAAAATAAGTATTCTCTGGTGATAACTTTAATACTTCCCAAAACTTAGAATTGAGTCAAGTGGCTCTAGGAGGAGTGGGAATCTCATATCATTACCACCTAAGTATGATGAGCCTCAGAGCTGTGATTTCTGCTTTCACTTGATATATTAGAGCAGCACTTCTGTGAGCAGCTCTTTTTTCTCTTAGTACTTTTGAAATAAATCCATTCTGCAACCAAAATGGCAAAAATTGTTCTGTCCATGGATCTGACCATGGAAGCATGGGAGGGGAGAGAGGAGGCAATCTCCGAGACGTGACCCAAATACTTAATTTTATGTACACAAGTTCCATTCAGCTGATAAAATCAACTATGGAGTATGTGTTGTTTGTGTAGAATATATAATCACATCATTGTCTTTTTCCAAATGCTTGCAGGAATGAAATGTGCTCTCCTTGTGGAATGAGACTGCCACAGATAATCACAGCAGTCCTCACCAAAGGGAAAATTTGAGTGCTTTTGCCTTAGGTAATGACACAGCAGAAGCTTGTCCTGTTTGTGTAGGTTACCAAGCAGAGGCTAATGCCAGGATGAGGTTCCCCCATCCCTGGTCAGAGAGCAGGCTCCAGGTGCACCCTGCAGGAGCAGCAGAGCTGCTCAGCACAGCACATAGGAACAGTGAGGAAGCAAAGGGTTTGGAACTGGCTCCTGCTGTCCTTCCCTTTGCTCAGAGCCACCGTGCTGTGGAGCACATTGCAGTAAAGAACACTTCTCAGAAAAGGAGATAGCAAGCCAAATGGAAGCAATTAGGGTTTTCTGGGTTTTTTAGATTTTGCAATCTGCCTGGATGCAGATTGCAAACAGTGGTGTGATGAGTCAGAGGAGTTTGATAAAGCAATAATAGACCAAACCCCTAAAACAACAGGGCTAAAATATAATCCTACGACTTCTCATGACAAACTTTAGTACCTATGCAGTGCTATGAAGGAGACAGCTGCCACAAGTTAACTAGGCCCTGCTCTGACCTTCCAACAGTTCATGGTGGAGTAGGAATTGATAGCAATGCAGAGTTTTCCTGTTAATCTGATGTGCCTTATATGGGCACAGTGATTTAACTCTGCCTTGGCCCACTCCCAAGTTTTGCTAAGTTCCTATGAGGAAAACCTTCTTGTAGCTGAAGCCAAAACTCCCCTAGTTGAATTTTGCAGATGTGATCATGTGCCATGTTACTTGTTCAGAGATTGGTGCTTCCCAAAGCCATACTTTAGATATTGGACCTGTGTCTTTCAAGACTTTGTCTGGCAAAGTATGAGGCCACATAGTTCTCTTACAGGAAAAATGTCTTATCAGAACAAATGCAGAACTGGCAGGTCTCACAAAATAAAGCTCCTTTAAAGCAGCCAAAGTGTTTCAGTAGTGTTGGGAGAACACAGAAGTTCATGCTCCCAGTGCCAGGAAGATTTGGGTTTCCCCTGGAAACACACAGTTTATTTATGATTAAATGCAGCAGAAGTAAATAAAATAGCTTTGTCTTTTATGTCCTTTGTCAGTGTTCAGTTACACTATTTGATAATTCGATTCCATAGACTTCATTTTCACTCCTTGCCATTTGGGTTATGGCTCTTCCAGTAGTAAGCTCTGGTTCTGTAGGCTTTTTAGTATTTGCCTTGAATTTGAATGCAATCCAGCTAAAGTGTTGTTCTGGAATTAACTGGATATTTCAACAGTTTAATTTCCTAGGAGGCAGGGTTTCTTATTTCTGTTACATGGGTTATTATCACAGCATATGCCAGTGACACTATTTAGTCTTTACTTGTGATGATGCTTAATTTTAGTGATTCACCCACACACACTTTCTTTCCTCTCTTGAATTTGTGTGTCATCCTATCCATTTTCCAAGTTAGACTATCAGCTCATGTGCCAAGCTTCCAAGGATAATCAGAATTAAAATTTATAGGTAGCTTCCTTAGAACATCTAAGGATCAACTGCCACAGGTTCCTTAGAATCTGTTAGGATTTAAAAGCAACGAATGAAATTGTTTTTAAATCAGAGCAACTTAATCTAGATGCACGTTATAACTTTTGAACCAAGTTAATGTAGGAAAATATATTGAAGATAATTTACATCAGAAATAGCTTTTGAATATTGATCTGAACTTAGGCAGGTACGTGTACACTGCACATTTATGATGAAGCCAGCCCTATATTGGATGGAAATGAGTTTTGAGGGTAGATCTTTAGAAAAAAAATTATTTTACCACTTACAAGGCTAGCTGCACTTCTCTGATTTTTGTAGTGTCTTAGCAAACTCCTTCATTAGTTGGCCATTTTATGTTTTCCAAGTCTGTAAGGAAATTTGTACCTTTGTAACACTTGGAACATGAGCTTTACTCCAGCACAGCTTGAATCCACCATGGTTATCCTGCAGAGCCAACTGCATCCAGCCACCTGAGGCTTCCTTGTTCATGGGGGGAAGTTTGGAACACTGGGGGTTATAGTGACCAGAGAGAACTTTGGTGTCAACTATTCTGTTTGTATGATAATAGCACTTTAAATAATGGTTTTGAAGGTGTTAAAGCATACATTTCAAATGGTGTTGAGTGAGGGAATAGGAATCTGATAGTTTGTATTGCCATGCCCACATTAATGTTGTAGAAGTGGTGAATTTGAGACAGCCCTCAAGAAGACAAACCTTTGTTGTAAGAGGTTCCTTGTGTTTGAACTACGTATGTGCCATGGAAAGAGCTTGTGGATTTGTCTCCCCTAACGTGTTATGATCTCTTTGAACCACTGTGCAGTGAGAAGACGCTCGGAAGGGCACACCCCAGACATGTCTCGGGCCAGCAGCTTCACTGATGACATCGACCTGGGACCCGAGGAGTCCCCGCTGCCAGCAGCATCTGATGTGGCACAGTGAGTGAGCAGCAGGTCCTTAACTGATCACATACATGTCCCTCATAATGAGGGACACCTGTCACTGAGTGAGAGCTGTTCTCCTGCTGGCTGGCTGCACTTGAAGTGATTGTGAGTTTGATTTCGTTTAACGAAAAGTGAACATTTCATGCGAAAGGCAAGTTTAGCCCTAGGTTTGGTGGAAGTAGCCAGGCACTTGGAAAAGCAGCACTGCTCTGTGATGAGTGGCTTGCAGTCTTGGTGTCTTTGTTTTCCCACTTTTTAAGGCAGCTGACACAGTTCCTGAGAGCTGTGAGTTTTACAGTTTTATACTTGTAGACTTCTCATCAGAAGAACTCTAAAGCAGTCCTAATATGAATTGATTGGACACCTAAATGAAAGCTGGTGAGGGGCTTGGAACACAAGTCCTTGAAGAATGGCTGAGAGAGCTGGAGTTGTTTATCCTGGAGAAAAGGAGACTCAGGGGTGACCTTATCACTCTACAGCTCCCTGAAAGGTGGCTGTAGTCAGGTGGGAGTTGATCTCTTTCAACAGGCAGTACCTGACAGAACCAGAGGATGCAGCCTTAAGCTGCACCAAGGGAAATATAGGTTGGATATTAGGAAAAAGCTTTTCAGGGAAAGAGTTATCAAGTACTGGAATGGTCTGCCCAGGGAGGTGGTGGAGTCACCATCCCTGGATGTGTTTAAAAAAAGATTGTATGTGGCACTCAGTGCCATGGTTTAGTTGAGGTGTTAGGGCATGGGTTGGACTCAATGATCTTGAAAGTCTCTTCCAACCTAGTGATTCTGTGAATTCTGTGAAATAGTTGTTTATAGATACAGCCTGAAAATAGAAAGGCTACCTCATGTAATATTTTTATAAAGCAGGCACACTTTTAAGGAAATGATGTTCCACAAATATGAAAGTGAAATTATTGTCCAGGACAGAAAATCCCCATCAAAGAGTTCACTGCAGTTGTTGAATTGTTGCTTTTACTTGTCTTAGCAAATATTTCTGAAAATAAACAAAATAATCATGCAGGACAATTCTATATTGTGCTCTAGCAGGATCTTGAGTAACCTGCATGTTTTTGTCCTGTAATATAATTGGGCATGGGGATTCTGGAGTAAATTTCAAATGTAAAGCAAAGCATTGAAACACAGAGGAAGGTCTGGATAGACCAGAGCATCCAGGTGCCACAGCAATGTTTTATCTCCCATCAGAAACTGATGCAAATAATGCTGGTGAGGAGATCTCTTGAGTTAGCAGGCTCATGAAGGTCTAGATGATGTTTGGAAGTTATGGTAATGTTGGTGAAAAACCCACCTGAGATCACCATTGGAAGAGAAAATATGGGCTTGTCACTGAAAAAACCCTTTAGTAAATATCTGAGATTAAAAGAAAAAAAAAAAAAGTTGCCTGCTTTCAGGTAAGGAAAAATATCCACAGTGGTGTTCAGGATAAATTTGAAAGCAATGTGATTCTATTCTATTATGTGATTGCATTTAAGAGGTTTTCTTTCAAATCCTATGTTTACTTTCTGTCCAGGGAACTCACACAGATGATGTGTCTGCTACACCTATAGTAACTGTACTGTGCTTTCATACCAGACATCCTCATCCTTGTATTTCCCCAACATGTAATATTGGCCTTGCTTTCAAATCAGAGAATTCTAAATTGTTCTATCAAATTGGTCTTTTTTCTTCGTTTTATTCAGCACAGTGCAAGCAGAGGGTTTTGCATTTGAGCAAAGTTCTCATTTCTACTGTTTATTCTCATCTTATTTTTACTGCATGAAAAATGATGGTATTTTGACTTACATTGTGTAGTGCAAACTGTACCTGCATTTTTAGATCCTGTTGATGTTTAAATGCATTTCTTCCTTGTGGGGAAAACAAGGAGTAGCAGAAGGATAATAAAATGCACAAATGAAAAAAGAAATCAAAATATGGAGAGATTTAAAGTATTGCACATGGTTTAAAGTAATATACTATGAAATCATTAATTCCTCTTGATATGGATGTCAGGTGCACAGAAACAGAATGCTCTTACAACTGAAATTGCTAGATTAAGAATTTTTATATTCTAAGCCCCACAATAAAAAAAATATATAAATCATAGCTTCTAAATATTTGTAAGAAACTTCAAATGTATAGAAAACATAAGGGCAGAAATTGAAGATATAAAGGTACCATGTAAGAACAAAGTCAAGACATCATTTCATCCAGTTTTCTGCTTCTAAGTTGAGCCTAGCAGTTTTCACCTCTATCACTGATCATCTCATTTTTTGTGTCTACATTTTCTACCCAGTAGGTTGCATTCATTTAAGAGTTGTCCTGATTCTTGAGCAGAAATGTGCCATGTCTCCTTATTTAAACTGTGAACTTTATGAGAGAAGCACAGAACATGTTGTCCTTATGGATCCAGGTTTAATCTCCAAATTCCAATGCAAACAGTAAGATATTAACACTGCATTTGCCTGATACACACGTCAATATTAGATATACTCAATGTAATTATTTATCTTGTATTTTGGCAGAAGTGTAAGCAGGTAAGTCTTGGTGTGTGCTGCACTTGCTTTGGTGTGTGAGTTTTCCAAAACAGCATGGCTTCTGTTTTTCCCTTAATTAGGCCAACAAATCTTCATCCTAGACTCATAAAAGCACTCTATGATTTGAAAAAAAATGCTTCCAAGTGCAAAATTCAGCCAGAAGTGTGTATGTGTGTGTATATAGGAATACACATTGAGCCTTCCCAACTTGCAAAATAAGTGAAAACTTGGCTTTCACATATCAGTTCATGCCAGGATCCCACAGTGATAACAGTTTCACGTGAGGCACTTTGTGAACTCAAGTTTGACATTGTGGAGCTGCCAAAAGCTAAAGTTTTGTTTGCCTTCAGCAAGTGTTTTAAGCTACAAAATCCTGCAGTAAACCTTTATTTCAAAGTCTGTAACTGGTCATTTTTAGTGTTGATTATTAAACATGGTGCCAGGTCTACAACTGTAATGTTTTGAGGATTTTTTTCTGTAATGTGAACAATAGAGGCTTGTGAAGTCTGCTCTGCAAGATGGATGACATCAGAGATGCTCTCTCGTGACATAAGCTTTGCTTTAGGCCACACCCTCTTGCAAATTGCCTCCATTGTGTGGGAAGGGCAAGTGATATCCCAGGAAAACACATTTCCTATCCTTGAGCCTCATTGCTTTAGACAAACCTCTGTCACATCAGTCTGCATGTGTGTAGCAGATTCACGTCACAGTAACTCAGGAGGGTTTTGCCAAGCAAGCAGCAGGCTGCTAATATCAGCACTGCTGATATTACTGTTCAAGGTGATGTTTGACTGAAAGCAAACCAGTTCAATGCTTTGCAGCATTGCCCAGTCTCAGTGGTGGATGCATCCACCAGTGGAATTCTGATGTGAGTGGTCCATGCAAGCCTGGAGAAGCTAAGCTGCCCTGGTAGAAGCTTTCAGTAAAGTCAAGCAGCAAGCTGGAAAATGGAGCTTGAGAGACATTTCTCTAGAAACACAGCTGCTTTGAATCCCTTAGACAGCTGGGATGATGTTTGTTTCTGGTGATCTCTGCACAAATGTGAACAACTGAGCCAGGGGACAAAAGCATCACATTCAGTTGATAACTCTGTGGCTGCCTGAAGTTCTTGATGAGTATCTGTCTCATTTCCTCAGGGGCAAAAAATCCTGTGTGCTGCTGACCTGAGTAGAGCTCTGTTGGTTTATAATGACTGCTTCTGAGGTGTCCCAAGTTGAATAAAAGTGATGTTAGAGATTAATCAATTCTGACAGATTAAATAAATATATTAATTTCAATCAGTTGATGTGTAGTTCTGTTTTTAGCAAGAAATGTTTGGACTGTCTCACTCACTGATGTAATTTCTCACCTAGTATTTCAGATTCTCTGATGACCAGTCAGAAGGGAACTCTATCAGTGCATCACTGGAGTTTTGCAAGAGTAAAGGAGAACTCAATAACTTTAAGACTTAGTATTTTAATATTTTTACTCTCCAGCTGGTTCTGTTTTTATTGTGATGACATGAACCCTTGGCCATGACAACGTTTTCTGTCATACACACCCGAGTTAACCTTCCATCAGGAAAGAGAGAATTTGGCCAATAGACTGCACTGAAAGATTACACCAACCTGGTCCCAGATCTCCCAATCTCAGGAAGAATATACACAGCAGCAGCTTTAGAGGCAGACATCCTGTTTTTGTTTTTCACAGCTCTGTGGTTTGAAGCTGTGGTGTCTACAGCTCTTTCCACTGTAAGGAAAAGCAAAAGTTAAATTCTGTATGTCAGCATGGTTAAGCAGCTGTGGTTGAGTGTGCATTTTGTGGCTGGCTGAGGTCACATGGAGGTGAATGTCAGCTGGTCCCTGGCGGGGAGCAGGGCAGGGCTGCAGCTCAGCACTGCTGGAAGCCTCTGCTAGGTTGAGAGATGTGCATCTGTGCATCTCTGATCTGTGTGAGATGCACGCACAGTGCCCGTGGCCAGGCTGCCCCCAGGGGACAGCTGAGCAGCAACTCCTCAGCTGGAACAGGGCTGCCAGGGAGCTGAGAGCTCCACCTGCTCCCCACAGGGGCTTCATCACTTTTCATGGGCTGAGAGCAAGACCTGCAGTTGCTCTTCTTTCTGAGGCTCTGTATCATGCTTTATCTTCTTTTTGTCAGGGTCAGGATTAAATGCTCGAGAGACAGTATTTCTTGTTTGGACTCAGATGTTTATTAATTCTTATCTATATTACAGTGAGCTCTACAGCACTTAAAGCTAACAAGCTAAAAATGGAGATGTATTTCTCTCTCTACAAGGCCTTTTAAGGGCCAGCTGTCCAATTAAGAAATGACACCTAAATTATTTTTATTTTTAACCCCATAACCAACCACTCATGATCCCCAATGCGGAATTTTCTATCCAATTAAACAAGATCACCTAGACTCATGAAGAAGATGGAAACCTCCCCCCTAAAACCTGCCTCTTGCTATGTATATATATTCTAAACCCTTAAGTTTTAAGTTTTCCATCATGTGTCAAACTACACAGTCATGATCCCAGTTCTATCATTCAGTTTTGGAAGGCTTCTCCATAGTCTCAGGTCAAAAGCAGGTTTTTCTTGGAGTCAGTGCCTGTCAGTGCAGAAAGCCTAAAATTCTCAGTTTCCAGGATTCCAACAGCTCTGTCCACAGCAGAGTCAAGCTGTGCTTAGGACCCATGGGCTTAGTCCAATCCTGGCTAAAACAGTTCTGTGCAGAGGTTTAAAAAGCATGAAGGTACTTGTGTTGCATTCCTGTGTATGAGTGTGTGGGCTGTGGCTGTGAAAATGGCTCACTGCTTCAGTTTGAGGTCTTAAAGTAATGTAACAGAAGCACAGACCTGAATGTGGAAGCAACTTGATATCCACTGTTCTCACCCTTTAATTTTTTTTTTTTTTTATTTCAAGCTCATAGCACAAAAGTGGCTCTTAGATTGTACAAGGGAGATTTCACCTACAAAAGGATTAGCAGGAAAACCCAGCATTAAAATGTGGTTATTGAACAATCAAGGGGAATATGAGGAGAGGGGAAAAGGTAGACCTGAGGTGAGGCAATGAATGCAAAACAAACCTCTTTTAACAGGGGAAACTGAGACTACAGTGCCTTGCTCTGTGCCACCACTGGTGAATCTTGATACAAAAAGAGCATCCCAAATTAATCTCCAGGACCTTCTGTGAGGATTGAGGCTCAGTGAAGCCAAGGGGTTGGGTTCTCTCTCTGTCTGTGGGTGTTTGTGCTCACTCCAGACTGCCTGGAAGGACAGACCAAAGCTGCTCCCCACCTCACCAGAGCTGGGTTCTGCAGGGATTGGTGGGGGGGAACCCTGAGCACTGCTGTGTGCTGGGGTGGAAAATCAAATTGTATTCAAAGGATGATGCTTCATGATTAGTCTTGGAATCTAGCTTTTCACTTTTAAAACAAGTTTAGGAACAGTGGTTTGGTTTTGTTGTTGTTGTTGTTGGTTTTTTTGTTTTGTTTTTTTCTAGAGGAAATAGGTTATGGTATGATTGGCAGATATGAAATATGACTAATTTCCTTCATTGCCCACTAACACAGAAATTTTATACAAAGTGAATGGGACAAATGGTAAAACTTCTGCTAGGCCTTAAAGCTTACATTAGGTACTATCAAAGAAAATGGGCATTGTTACATCCTTGAAAAAAGGGATGTTAAACCCATCATCTGACTTTCAGCCTTCCACTATCTGTAGATGGTAGTAAAGGTTTTATCATGGTCTTAAGAATATTTTTTGTCTTTCTTTGCCTCTGCTTGAAAATCTAAGTGTGCAACTTGTAACACCAAGCATATTTTCAGTCTTTCTATGGCTTTGGTCTATCTCTACCAGCTCCATTTATCTTTCTATTTTTGTCATAACTTCCTCCTATAGATTATTGCTTTTAATATTATTAAAGAAGCAGTTCACCTTCCCACAAGCAACTCTATCCCACTGAATATAATATAGACTATATGATACATGGTATATTATATAATCTAGTAATTGGATAATGATCATGTGTAGGATAATTGAATCGACTATAAACTCATTAGTAACACTTTTATTGCTAAAATAGGGTCCCTGGGGTAACCCACAGCACCATGAGTGGAGGGCATACATCTATATCCACCTTGTTTCCAGGTTTTTCATTGTCTGTTGGCTTTTGACACTTACTAATTCCCACTCTCAAGTACATAGAACATAGGTATTACTGATGCAACTAGTTCTGTCAGCATGGCACTCAAAAACATTATTAATTGCTTTGAAGAGGGATTTTCATGAGCATCTGTCACTTCAGAACAGGTAAAAATGATGTAAAATAGTGAACACTTAATAGTAGTAATTGCTAATCTTCTCTATGCTTTTTACCACTGTACGGTCTTGTGTTAAATTACACTTTTTAGCACAACCCATTTTTGTCTTGTCACTTCTAATTTGGAACTCTTTAAAAGGGCTACTTTGGGATTTATTTCAGCACCCAAAGTATTTTTATTGCCATGTAATATGAAAGCAAGGCTGGCATTAGTATAAATTGGTGCCATTATGCAATAACCTCTTATATGAAGTTGACTGAAGGGTCAATAAGATTCTGAGGGTGTTAGGAAGTATTTTTGAGGTTTTATTCTGGAGTCACAGTGAATTTTTGCTCTTTTATTCAAAAAGTGAGAGCATTTGGCCAGTGGAGGGCACTGCCCTACAACATAGGAGAAACAGAAACTCCCGTTTCAGCTTTCCAAATCCCATTAGTCATTTCAGCAAGCTTACTTATAAACTTAATTTATCTGCATCTGAATTTCCCCAATGTTGAATTGGCAAGTTGCCATACTAAGAAAGACCCCTACTATACTTAAACATCAGTTTAATGAGAAAATTTAACCAACCCCCAAAGGCTCAGCTTGGTGTGGTGGTTAGACCTTCTTTTCTGGAAAACAGACTATTATAACAACCCACTGAAGGCTGTCAAAATATAACTGAATGCATATTAGTATGTAAACCTCTATGCAGAAAACTTTCCAGATCTGATGGAAATGTCCAACATTAAAAGTTGCTTTGGAAACAGGAGCTTTTACAAAACATTTTCTATATTTGATTTTCTTTTTCTCCTTAACGGGTTTTCTAATAATTTCTCAGAATTTTAAAGTGTGAATAGAATTTTTTCATGGCAGGGGTGTGAAGTGATACTTGTGGGATTTATGGCTGCAAGTATCTGTCATGAAAATAGTTTACCAAGAATGCATCTGTTTCCAGATAAAATTAAAGACTCAGCTTAGTGGCTTTGCTTTGAACAGAAATTATTTATCTCAGTAGCAAGTCAGAAAATGGAAAAAGGCAACTCTAACATTTGTTATTTCAAGAGGTGCAAGGAGCTGGGTTGGATTCCTGATCTCCAGTACTGGCATCTCTTGTCTGTAGTATGAGGAGAATACCAGGGAAGGGGGAATCACATTATCAAGGCTTTTTTTGGATGTCAGAATTTGTCAAGGTTTTAGTTAAATATTAATGTAATTCAATTGTCATTTCCAGGCTCCATGACACGTGACAGTATCATTGTCTCTACATGCAGCTGTGATGGAAGTTTGGAAAAACATAACATGAGAAGGGTGTTGTTTGCTGAAGGTGACAGTGCAACTTTTCGTATCAGACCACCCCAGCCTACCAATGCCAGGCAAAATAAAAGTGTGGCACTTTTGTTTTGGGGAGGGGAGGGTGAAAAACCTTGGTGGGAAAAGCGTGGTGGTTGCACTGCACAGAGAAGTGTGACTCTGCCCCTTACCACAGAGAAGTGTGATTCTGTCCCTTACATAGAAATAACCAAGCACATGTTTCCTGTTTCCCCTGATCTGGTGGTTTTGCAGTACTTTGTGTTTTATCACTTCTTCTGTGAAATGAAATTGGATGTGGCTGAATCGTGCCCGTGCCTGTTCCGGTCATGGGCACTCGGTTGTGTTCACTGTCTGTTTGTGTAAAATACACTGAGGCAAAGGAGAAGCAGGGACAGCAATCCATGGTGTCTGCAGCCTCAACATTCAGGTCATTGCTGAGGTGGTCGAGCTCCATCTGTAAACCACAGGGTGTGTTTTCTATTGGCAGCATTCAACACAAAAAATACTTTAGAAATTGTATGTACCAGTTGTCCATCCCCTTTCCTTCCATGGCTGCTTCCTTGGGCTGCTCCTGTGACCAAAGCAGCCCCTCTCTCATACCAACCAAAATCCCATCCTTGCATAACAGGGACTGTAGAGGCAATTAGGGCCAAAAAAGGAGGGAGAAAAACTTGAAGGCATGAAGACACCATTTTTTTGAACTTGTGGAGGGGAGAGCTGAGATAAAAAAACTATTATTCTTTCTAAGGGAAGAAGATTTAATTTTACTTTAATGATAGCTGAGTGTTACCTTGCTGTACTTCTGAGCATGGACAGCAGCCCTGCAAGCCAGAATCCTGCCTCCCACTTGAGAGAGTCACTTTTAATCCTTACAGCCTACTTTCTGAAGAGCTGATATGCCTAACATGCTGCTCTTACAGACATGATTTCCGGGGCAGCATTGAGCAGGGAAAAAAAATTGAAGCCATAAGTGAAAGTTAAGAGAGCTCAGTGTAGTTAAGTGACAAGCTGTGATGGGTGCATTAGAGGACAAAAAAAAGATAGGAAATAAATTTTTATTAGAGATGTCAGGAACAGTTCTGTAGTTAGAAAATGTGATTTATGGGTGATTTTTTTAGTACTTCATCATTATCAATACTATGAAAATCTACTTTGAAGCTTTCAAAATAACCTGAGCAATAATACATTGATCATAAATTGAAATGGTATCATTTGGTTATGATGTTTCACAGTGGAGTTTATACAAACAATTTGGAGTTATGATTAATTTCCACCCAGGAAACAGGTAGACTGTCCACTTAGCCTAAGATAAAAGAAGGAAGACTTTGTTTCTGTATTTTTTAAGTGTTAATTTGGTGCTTATCAAGGAGTGCTGCAGTCTTCCCTTATAAATCTCTGCACAGTCTTATTCTGTATTTACTGGTCAAGTGCCTTTCCTTATTAAAATATAAATAATTGTTCATTTAATTCAGGTGGCTTTTATAGACTTTTATATAGTGCAACATAGTACCCAATGAAGCATGACACTTGCTTTCAGTTCATTAAGGGATATTGGAAGTCACAGGACGTGGCTGAGTTACTGGAGCTTCTGTTCTATGGGATAGACTTTAGGCTATGGATTGTTTATGACAGCTCCAAAAATACTTCTCGTGAATGTTTGTGTCTTACTGATTTTTTTATTATTATTTTTTCCTAAAAATACACTTTAAAGAAAAATCTTACAAGGGAAAAAGAAGTTGTTTAGTAAAGCACATGCCATTTATATCTTTATTGTGTGTCTAAAAACAATATCAATTCTCATTCTTCAGTGAACACTAGAAAATTCGTCATTCAGCTGCAGTAAAAGTACAATGTGAATGTATCTCCTCCATATTTTTTTTTCTCTTAAATAAAATTTAGATGCTTTGCAATGAGCAGGCATCTCTATTAAAACTTTTCCTATTGTGTACAAGATCTTCACAACAAAAGTTAGTATTAATTAGTTAGTATATCTTCTCATGGCTATTTTCTTAGCCAGCTCTGCCAAAACTAAAGGAATGTATTCCAGACCTGAAATTTCACTCATTTATATATACATATATTTATTATACCATATTTAATTATATTGATTTAATGTAATGCTGAAACACTCATTGATAAATCAACACACAATTTGGTTAAATATTAATTACTCCTGTTTCTCTGCCTGGGACATAATGGAATTGTTGCAGCCAATGTTCTGCTTTGCAACTAACATATGTCTGTGCCTAAATAGGGCTGATGTGTGAAAACTTATTTGGTCATGTCACCACTGCATTAATCTCTGTGCTTGAAAAGTCTATTTTAATAAGTTACTTTCAGGAAATTTAAATGATGGCAATTCTATAAAACCTGATGGTTCCTCATGGATTTCTCAGCTCTGACACTTTCACAGCTGCACATGTAAAATCTTTTTATAGGCCAAACTTGATGAACTCCAAATGGGACAATGAAAGTTGCTTTTCAGGTTGGATACACTGAAATAGATGCCAGACAAATAGCAGTGCCAGTTGCTTGTCTGCTTTTTCTTTTAGTGCTCTGCAATTTGGAGAAGCCATTATACTCTCTCTTTTACTCCAGATTAAACCCCCTATCTCCAGGGCTGCTTTTCCCCCTTGCTCAACAATGCTTCTAGATGTTATCACCACATTCTCAAAAAAACTTTGCCCTAATTGCTTAGCTGTTTGTTTGTATTGCTAAGACAATTTATCTCTGGTCTCTGGGTCAAAATGAATTTATCAGACCATTACAGTACAGAAAGCTTAGTATGTGGGCACTGAAGCTTACAGTCATTGCACGCTATATTGAGCTCTGTTCCTCCCAGTGCTCTGCCTGTTTGCTCCTGGCCTGCTGTAATGGCATTTTTCATAACTCACTGATACTTATCTCCCCTGCTTTAGTCTGTCAGGCTGCCTACACCTGGGCACTGGCAAAATCTTCTTTTTTCTTTTTTTTAATTTAGTCAGCTGTCTACAATATGTGTGGCGCTCATTAGTATAAAAATATGCTTGAAAACAAAATTCCAAGAGCTCTTGAAGCTGTTCTTATGCTGATTTCTCTTACTCCAGCAGTTGCCATGAAGGATCCCCCTCCAGTGGGTTCTGTGATTTGTCTCTGCAGTAATCCAAATCCAACAATACAATGTAAAGTAATTCCCACATGTTCCTGCACTTAGCTAGATACTTTAGTATTTAAAAAAAGAAACAAAACAAGAAATTGCTTCTAATCTGAAATGTGCAGCATTTACCAGGCATTTCAGAAAAAGAAAAGAAAAAAAAAAAAAAAAAAAAGCACGTGCTCTTCCTGTGTTTAGTTCTTTTCTTACTCCTTTGAGACTGTGCTGTAAATTTCATACTTCATCTATATATTTTGTAGTTCATGGAAGATCATGTTCTTTCTCACCTTGACAAAGGATTGTCATTTGGTTTGGTCTTTTTAGTGTAGGAAAAGTTTCAATTTGATTTCTATGCATAATCTTTTCCGTGTAACCTTGAGTGAAAGGCTTCTATTAGTCTCATGTTATCCACCTGCCAAGCTCAGATTAAATTTTAATTTAGAAAACAAGCCTGTTAGTGTTTAACAAGCATTGGGCAAGGGGAACTTGCTAGCCAAGGAAGGGCTGTGCTACCTTAAGGGTTTTCACTGCAAATCCTTTGTCTGCCCCCTCTTGCAGGGAAACCCAAGGTCAGGTCTAAGTAGAATAAGGTACAATTTATGAAGCTAATTACCCCTGCTCTTTCTATACAGCATTGCTCTGTCAGTGAGAGAGAATTGCTTTGTGCCAAACCTTATCAACACAAATGGGTTGGGTTTGTTCTGTCTTCTCCTGCTTGTCCCTTTTCCCCCTGCAGCTCCTGAGGCACAGGAATAAAATCAGTTCCTTAGGATGGGAGATTGGCTAGTGCAGTGTGAAGGGATGAGGGCAGGGTCTGCTGTTCATGGTAGAGAAGTGGGCAGGAGTTGGAAAGCTTCTGGCTGAAAAGATGGGGGAATGGAAGCAGGGAAAGCAGCACCTGTCTGGATGAAGATCTGAGGGCCTTTCACTCAGAGCTCCCTTGCACATCTTTCTGGTGACTTCAGAGCTCACCAGGGCTCCTCTCAGCTCCTATCTTTTCACAATGAAAGAATGACCACCTCATCCTGTCATCAATCCCTGCAGTTTCTGCTCCTCTTTGAGGGGTGTGAGAAGCATATGTGTATGTGTGTGTGTGTGCATGTCTGACAAAAACCCTGGACAACAAAATTTTACTTTGCTCACTGTACTGAGGAGCCTTGACTGAGCTCTGAATTCTATTTCAATGCTCAAGCATCTGAGTTTTGCCTCTAGCTGGTCAAAGCTGGCTGAGCTGGTGTCCTCGGATGGCCTTAGAATTTTCCCAGGAAGAATGCAGAACTTGGAGACAAATCTTTATCTTTTGTTATCAGCACATCTCCCCAGCGACATCACAGCAGCTCCCTGCTGGATGTTATCAATAACCATGATAAAAACCATCCCTTCCAATTTACAGTCAGCCCTGTACATACCTGATTAAACAGAGGTTTAGAGATAGAACCATTTAGTTTTAGAGCTAACCACGTAGGTAGCTATGGGATTTCTGTGAAATGTGTCTGTACTCTGGCTTGCAGAGGTCTCTCTTTCCTGTAATCTTATATTACACCTTTTTAGATTTCTTTTGTTGTTTGTTTGCTTGGTTGTGAAAGTAAACCAACAGTTGTGCTTGAACCCCTGCATATTTACTTGGAGCCTAAATTTAATTTTATCACTCATGCATAGTATTAAACCTGGAAATTAAGTCAGAATTATCCTCCTGCTTACTTTACAGCTAGTCTCTGTGTGTGATGAGTAAACACACTGTGGGTGGCCTAGGGTAAAATAAAATTTCAGTGTTTGTTCGCAAGGGCAGATTTCTTCCCCTTCAACAGATGAACACCTAGCCACAGTTTAGTAGATTTTACCAGCTGGTTTAATTGATGCAAGAAACAAATATCTCACAGATGAATGTAGAACTTTTTAAAAATTATTTTGGTATTTTCATAAGCTTATTGTAAAACTTTTGGAATCCTCTAGTGCTCAAAACGTGTCCCTTAGTTCAGATGTGTGAATTAAAGACTTTGCCACAGCCCATATCTCAGGCCTTTGCAACTAAATTGGAAATACAAACCCAAAATATGCCCTTACTTTATTCTTTCAGTTTTTATCTCAGACAAGTATTATACAAGAAAATTATAGCAATTAAAAAAAAAAAAAAAAAAAAGAAGCCCTCATAGTATCACAGAGTCATTCTCTCTTTTAAGTTGGATCAGCTGAGCACTAAATAACGAACATTTCTAAAATCTCCAGTTTCAGCATTGTGATGCTTTAATGCAGGAGCTGAAGAAGCACTGCAGGTTACTTAATCTTATCTCTGCCTGTTCAGAAAGTGCTTATCTTTTCACAAATAGAAGGGGCATGAGCTCATTATAGAACTTGCTATTCATGACATCACCGTTCCCCTCGCTTCTTCTCCTCTACATGTCCTTTTTCTTCTGGCACTGAGCAAGGAAAATATCAGTATCATTGTGTGACAACAGCTGTAATTCTCCCTGGGTTTCAGCCTGTTTTTTGGTTTCAGTATTCTTGTTTGGGCAGCAAAGAGACAGTGTAGAATTGTCTAATAATTCAGGTGGGTTACCCCATCTTTATTAAAGAAGTATTCTTCCCACTTGTGGCTGTGGCTTCCTTATCAGCCTGGTTTAAACTGCCTTTGTTTATTGGGGGGGTAGGGAAGTGAAGGAAGCAATTTAAGTCCAAGGTCTTTTGGTTTACACTGTTGGCTCTCATTTGAGTTCTTTTGTTTAAACACAGCTGGCCTGTCTTTGGCTAACACCCAGCTGTGCTCTGGCAGGTGAAATCTGCAGTCGAGCTGCTGAAGCCAGCAGTGGAAGTCCACGGAGGCAGGGAGAAATCTGAGGAGCTCTGTGACATGGGACATTAGGCCAGCTCATTCTCCAAGTGCAGTGGATTAACTTTCTCCATGGGCTCTCTGAACCCAAATTATTAAGTGGGCTATAAAGCCTGGTGCTTACACACAAGCTTGTGCTGAGGGGCTGCCCAGAAGCTGTTTTGTAGTAGTCCTTGTTGGGCAGGATCTGGGGGTCATATGGGATTGAGAACACTGCACAGCAGTATGCAGGAGAACACCCTTTTGATCAGAAACAACCCACAAAGTCCAAATCACAAATGGGGAACAGGTTTTGGGTCCTGTAATTTCTCATTGATATTATTGGAGTATTTCTGCTTTGTCATCCTTGGAGATGCTGAGGAGGAGATCTGTGAATATGCATTTTTCTATCACTGAGATACTCTGCTAGTTTAGTCTTCCCTGTCTTAAAATCCACCCCTTAGTTTTGAGTAACAAACTAACAGACCTTATCTTCATTTCCTTCATCTTATTACAGAAATGTTAAACAGGGCTTGATCACTACTTAATGCTTGCCATGTTTGTTGTAATGTTCTGCCAAACTGCATTTTCTACAAAATCCCATCTTCATTCCTCTTTTGCACATGCCATTTTGCAAAGCATCTATGCAGCCAAGTGTCTTTAACAGCAAAGCATAATAAAAATTGCTCTGGTATGAACCATAGCGATTGGGCTGTTATAATTCTGGTTTTTTAACAATAACATGGCTCTGATTTTTTGTTGATGTCAATCATCTGCAAGAATGTTTGATGTAGGCAGAATTTAACCCTGCTTTCTAAAGGAATTTTTAGTTTGAGGCAAGAAAGCAAAAAGAAGTCTAGCATGAAAAAGTGTTATAAAATTTTCCTAGTTTTCTGTTTGTAGGTCAAAGCCAAGAGAACTTTGAAATGCTGATGTATTAAAAAATGTTGTGGTGCTGGAGTTTCAAAGCTAAATGACTCTGTTTATCCAGATTTGAACCTATAGACAGTAAAATCTTTTATGATTATAAAGACAAGAAATGAACATTTATCTTCAAGTTCTTGTTGATGCCTGTCTGTTCTTAGTCAGTAGCCACGTCTTTAGAACAGTAAACCTTTTATTGTCTGACTGCTCCAGAGAATGCTGCTTTCCAAAAGCACAGTTGTCAGAAGTATGCCTGTAATGTTGTGCTAAAAGTATTTTTAGGGGGAGTAGTAAATGATGACGGCGAGGTGTTTTCTTTTGGGGGAAAAATGCTTTGACTCACTGGCAAAAATTCAAGTGAATGACTGTAGAAGGGCAGAAGTTTGTTGTTGATTTTCCAGCAAAAACGAGATGTGAACTCTGTGAACTAAAGAAACATATGGCCACCTGACTGGAAATCTGACTCTGTGGGGGGGGTTTGTGCTGTTTTCCTATATGAAGAAATGCTCTTGCAGGCATTCTGAATCTTAGCTTAGTTCTTTAAGTTCCTTGAAGAAAAAAAAACTGAGCTAATTAGTGACACTTCTTGGCATTAGTGACATTTGTTCAAATGCTTTTTGAAGTACAGTAATAACACACTGCCTTTGGAGCAGAAGCTTCCTCTTCATATGGAATTTTTATTTAACAATGATAACCATTGAAATAAAACACAGGACAGCATAACTTCCAAATACATTTTAATCTTGCTGGCTATTTTATTATTTTTTTTAAAGAATTGAGGTAAGAAACATGATGCAAGAAGACTAAAATGGAAATAGAGAAGATAGCAAAATGAGCTGTTAAAAATCAGCTAGTTAATAGGTAGTAACAAAAGAGGATTTTAGGAAAATTCTATTGAGTCTCAATAAACAAAAGGAGTCAGGAATGCAATTACAGATGAATTATAGTAAAGACAATTGAAAGTTAGGCCTCTTTGGACAAAGAATAATAAAAAGCCACAGATGTGTCTCTTTTCTTTTGGTGGGGAGTGTTTGTTGGGTTTATATGAACTAACACAGGTTTCTTGCAGAACTCCCATGAAAATGATGAATCAGAAGGAGTCTTTTTATTTCCATTTAGTGATTCAGAAGAAAAACTGATACATGAAGCTTTCTATAGGTCTAGTTTTTTGGAAGGTATGGCTCAAGAAAACGGGTTCCTATGAGTAAAAGGCCTGTTTGTGTAGGGAGTTTCCAAAAGCTCTTGAGTAACTTAGGGCAGTAAATTGTTGGAATTTTGATGCAGTTATTTAAAAAAAAAAAAAAAAGTCACATCAAAAAGTAGAAGCAATATTTAAAACAACAACCTGCCATCAAGACTCTCTCAAAGCTGAGAGTACATGCCTCTCACCAAGTGATTCACTTTGTTTCACCAGATCCTTTCTCTGTTATCTCACTGATGTATTACAGAAATCCTGACTGTTTCTTGCTCTCAGGGTTGTGGTTTCACAATCAATTTGAAGTGATCTAAGACTGTGCTGCCTCCAAAATGTTTATCTGGCTCTTCCCTCTGCCCTGCTGCCTCTCTACTTCCACTTTCCCCCTTTTCTCAGCACTAGATATTATACAGATCACTTATCTGGTTAAATACCTTCGAAAGACCTCATAGAAGTGGTAAGAGTACTAAAGTTGAAAAGAAATCCTTAATTATCTTGGGACAATTACTTATTCTGAAAACAAGGAATTTTTTTTTTTTTCCATGTGGACTTTCATGTTTTATGTAGCTGCTCTTCTTAACTTTTAATTCTCAAACTTTTTGGCCCTGTTTTTTCCCTTAATGTATGGGCACCTTAATGGTATGGTTTCTGTTTGTCTGTGTGTAGCTAGGTCACAATACACTGATTAATGGGTGCTACTGAGATGACACACTAAGGCTGTAAAATTCAGTCTGAGAGATTCGCCTATTCCTTATTTTTAAGTTCCCTTTCAGGATAGTAATGTGAAAATAAGCAGTTGTATTTGAAGCATGTACCTCAAAGCATTGTGATGTGTTTTCACTCCAGCATCAGCAGATCTTTATGTACAACACAGAATTCAAGGGAAATATCTTTATATCCACCCAGGGAGTGGCAGGCAAAGAAGGAACAAAATAATACCTTCAGCTACAGTGTCCTGTGTCAGATTTACCTCTCTGGGAGAACAAGATCATTTTGTAAATTCACCAACTGGGCTCTTTCAAAGAGAAAGAATCAGAATGAAAAGTCCCATTGCACAGTGTTAAATCAGACATTTGGCCAAGATGGGAACACTGTTCAAAGGCAGAGTGAAGAAATAGGGATGTGCCAGGGTTGACTGGACAAGGAGCCAGGCTAAGGAACAGAATTTGTGCAGTAGGAGGGGCAGGGGTTAGGGAGGAGACCATTCACCAATGCACTGAGTGACAAGAAGTAATCCACAAAATTATTAGACTTCAAATGTTCCTCTTTCCCCACACCTCTCCTTTTAAGCAGTAGAGGCAGAGCTGTTTTTTCCACAGCAACTTCAGTCCTGCCTCAGAAAGTATTAACTTTCTTCTTGAATTCCTTTTTATTGTCTACACAGCTTTGAGATGGAGTTTTGCTCTGCCACAGTTTTTTGGATCTTAAAAGGTCTGGGCAGTCCCCTGCTTTTTCACAGCCCACTTGGACTTGCCACCTGGCCCTGATACTGCTTTTTTTGTGCCAGCTCTTCCCACTGGGATAGACGCTGCAGGATGAAAAGCACTAATTTTTGGGATGCTGGTGATTTCTGGAATGGAAGAAGAACCCATTACTCATGCAGTAAATAGGTATTTTTAGAGGTCAGATAGAAATAAAAACTCTTATTTTCCTACTGTACTTCCTACTATACCCCAGCAACAGTAATTCTCCAGTCCCACCTTTGTCATTCTCCGTGGATGGAAAAGGACATTTGGGATTTTTTTAATGGCATCGTGTTGCAGTGGCTATAACTAGTAAGAAAGAGGAAAATTTTGCTTCTTACAGGGGAAAATCCTGTATTTACTGATTGCATTGTGCACTTCACAGATCTGCAGAAAGTTCTTGGCATGGAGATGTGTCACTCTGTCAGGCTTTACTTTTGCTGCTAATTAGAATTTGTGAGCGTACGTGCACAGAGACATTTTTAATTTTGAAAAGTAAGTGCAGTGTTAGCATGGGAGAATTGTGCTTCTGATGTGATGAACTTGCTGTGTTTGTTCTAAACTCTGGATTGGTTCCTCTACAACTCCTCCACAGACCTTCTGTGCAAGTTTCCAGCTAAAAATACGGGTACACACTGAAAAATGGCAGGAAAATAGTGCCACTCTGAACACAAAGAACTTGCAGATTGGGTACTATTATTTGGAAAGAAAACCTCTAAGTATCAGCCTTTGTAACATCTAGGCCTTTGGAAGTCAAAATGAGTGTTTCCTGTTTTCAGTAGTGGTGTACAGATTTTGCAGGGTAGGTTTGTAGATCAATCCTGTAGCTGATTCATAAGAGGAAAGTCAGTAAGATTATATTTTGCCTTGTTCTGTTCAGTGATGCAACAGCATTTTTTTTTCTTCACCCAAAACAAACACGTCTAAAGAAATGGTATGGAAAATTGCATATCTTTTTTCTCCTTTGCTAAACAAGTACACTTTAAATCTGTGTAAAGGTGACCTGGGTACACTCATAAAACTACACATTCCATTAACATTTTGCTACTGTTGTCCCTCCAAAGTACCACTTTGTTCTTCCTCTGCTGTTAACTGGGACCTTGTGGCTTGCAGCTGAGCAGCCACACCTTGGTGAAGCTGCAGTCCCTGCATCCCCACTGTATCCACATGCAGTTAAACTCTGGAAAAGCTACTGCTTCCTATTTCGTACCAGGTAGGACAGAGCAGTCTGGTTCCTGGAAGAGCAGTGAGAAGCCCACAGTCACTTCAAGGTGAGGTTTGGGACACTTGGAAAAGCTCAGCGTGGCCCCGTCAGGATAAGTGAGCTGGGAGTGGCTCCGGGAGACAGGAGTTCATGAACTCAAACACTTCCAGCTCAGCCAGCCCAAGGAGCCTGGAATGCGGTGATATCATGGGCAGCTCTGCCAAGTGACTAACAGAAGTAACTTTCTGTTGTTTGGTGAATCTTGTTTGCAGAAATCCCTTCACACTTCATGGCACGGCCTTGAGATGTTTTCAGAGATCTCTGGGGATTTCATTTGGAGAACTCCAAGTGCTCCCACCCTGGGACGTTTTCCTGAGGTCTCACTTCATGTTCTTGATTTGCTGCCCTCCATTGCCGGTGGTTTTCAGCCTGGATTTTTTGAAAGATTTGGAAGTAGAGGGAAAACAAATCTGACAGCTTTCAGTACCATCATAATTGAGGTATAATCTTCAACATGGCATTCTTTTTTTATAAATTCCACCTTTCAATGAGTCTTAAAGATGTATCTCTTACTTCTGGACTGTTTTGGTGTGAGGCAATCTGTGTTTCTTGGTGGACTCCATAGAGCTTAAGTGCTTTCTCCTGGCAAATGACCGTGTATGTCACAGTCAGCAGCGTTGTTAAGCTTTAAAAAAGAAAATCAGACTGTCATTTTAAGTGCACCACCATTTCTTTCATGTTATATCTTTCTACAGCATTCCCCAAATAAATTTAAAAATCTACACTTAAAAAAACCAGTCATGCTGATGCTTTCCTTTCATTTTGCAGCAAGTGTTGATATTGTAAAGTCCCTTTTTCTTTTCACTTTAACCACCAAGTTCCATAAGATGGGGTAGAATCTGGCACACATGGGAGGGAGAAGAACTGGAGGTCACAGAAATAAATGCTCCTGCAAGATTTCCATCCTAGCCTAGATCAAATGCTCTTTTCACTTTGAGTCTCATTATTGATTGTGATGATATTCTAAATTTAATGATTATTTTTACAAAGTTAAAATCTTTCAAAGTAGGAAAAAAAAGCCTTTTGTATACAAATACTCCAGGCTGTCAGAGCCTGTGCATTTCATTGCTGTTCATTACAAGAAATGGCAAATTGCTTTTGGGAAAAAGCTCCCACTTGCAAATAAAATACTCTCATACTGACTTGGATGGTAAAAAACTTTTTTATTTGCCACAGATGTTGTTAAATTTTAGCCAACTTGGAATTTTATGGACAGCAAAAAGCTTTATTTTTCTTTTATTTTCTTTTTTTTTCTAACTGGTACTAGTTAAATCAACCCTGGCAAAGATAAAGCCAAACTTTGACACACAAGCTTGGAATGAAAATATTCAGTCCCTTCTCATGCAAAACCCACCAGAAACCCCAAAAGGGTTATTTTTAGCTTTTGTTTTCTCCCAGGATAGATAAATGGAATCAGCTGTGACAGAGACATGATTCACCAGCATGAAAAAGAGACTGATATAATCCAGAACAAACAAACAAAAGCAGAAAGGGGTTTCAGGGAAAAGGGAGAGATGAGTTTATTTTTAGTTCGAGTCCATAGGTTTTGCAGAGATAGGATTCCTCTTTCTCCCACCTCTGCCCTGAAATTCCCACAACTTTTAGGCTAATAAGCAATAGGCAGGAACAATCTCTGTTCATGCAAGTAGAAGTCTGAAATGTAGCAGAACTCTTATTATTTCTTTCTTTTAACCCTTGCAAATATAAATTAAGACACTTAGAACTTAAGGTGAATTTTTAAAGGTGTTTTAAAGGTAACTGATTTAATATTTTCTAATCTGACTGCAGGAAATGGTTTTCTTCTTTGCAGCAGCAACCAAAATGCTGTAGCCTGGTTGTCTTTCCAGTGACTGACACCTGTGTTTCTTGTAAGAGACAAAGAACATTGGGCTGGTGACCAGTTCCATAATTCATTTTTTTCTGTATGTCAAGGATGTGCAGCTTTGATACATTTTGAGTTTAATACATATGGCTGGTATTAAAACCAGAGGTATTGCATGAGTCTAGAAGCAGAAACTATTAGAAAACAATGTGCAGTGTTAACTTCTCCTTGAAGCACAAAATCTCTCCAGCTCCCACATTTCACCTGACATCCAACCACCATCACCATCAGCTTGTGTCTGTGTGTAAGCTCAAATTGTTATTTTGGTTTGAAATCCCAGTGTGTATGTATTTCTTTCTCTTTTTTTTTTTCCCCTGGGCATGGGACTTTCCTTGCATTATGGTGGGATGGATTGCAAGTGATCTCAAGCACATTAAGGTGTTTGCATGCAGTTTTGCAGAGCATTTTGGTGTCTGAAGATATGTAAAGCTTTCATGGCAAAGTTTGCATTTAAGTTAATTCTGAATCTGCTGCCTTTGTGTGGAAGCAGAGTGTTCCCAGAGTGTCCCCCAGCAGTGCTTCTCTGAGGAGAGGGCACAAAGCTGTGGGAACAGGAGAAATTTCCACAGAGAATTTCTGAAGGAGGCAGTTTGACTCTGTAGCCCTACAATGGTAGCAAATAATTCTAGTTATGACTTCCTTGCATTTTCTCCAGAAAGAGGAGAGTGAACTTCCCTGCAAAAATGATCAGGAGCTGGCTATGAGTCTGTTCATAATGTAGAGAGCTAAGCAATCTG
The DNA here is from genome assembly GCF_029582105.1 of Oenanthe melanoleuca. Taxonomy (NCBI): domain Eukaryota; kingdom Metazoa; phylum Chordata; class Aves; order Passeriformes; family Muscicapidae; genus Oenanthe; species Oenanthe melanoleuca. Next base: position 10,283,124 of record NC_079334.1, read on the forward strand.
TGAAGTAAATTATGCTCTATATTTAGCCATCACAGAAACCACAGACATTGGAAGGCAGACCTTAGAATAAGTAGTGTTCATATCAAAGGAGGATCTTCCCTCCTGAAGACTTTATTGTTAGAATTTGACCCCATTTTCCTGACAGATTGTGGACTTTGTTATTTACTGTAAACCTGTCAGCATTGTGGTGCTCCCTGAGCAGGAGGTACTGGTTTGGTGAGAGTTTACCTGTGTGTGTGTCAGGAGTCTGTGGGTGGCAAGTGCAGCACCTGCACATTTATATTGCTTGCTCCCTGTGATAAATTAACTGGTTTTGCTTCAGTAGGTGACACTCAAGTTCACTTTACAAACAAAAAAAGGGAACAAAATGTGAAGTTTCTTGTGGGCATTGGAGTGTTGTGTGTAGAATCTCTATTTCTGGTTTCTTGCTAGCAGCAAATAAGCATAGGAAAGCTTCTTTCATGCATTCTTACCTCTTCAGATTATCTGGTTGTGAGCATTTTCACTTTCAAGTTTATGTGAATTTTGGGAAAAAACTTCAGAAACCGGAGGATTTTCATAGTGAGGCTCTTTTCAGTGAATGTGTAGGTAGGGGAAAGAGAAGTGAGCAGGATGGTGGGTCTGTCTGAGAAGGGTGCAAGCACAGTCTTACTTGTGTAATAAAACTGGCTGAATGTATTAAATATGAGCAGTTTACTGGTCTGCTATTCTCACTCAATATTGGTAGGGTTTACATATCACAGAGTAGGAAAAGATAGAATCTCTGGGGATCCCTTAGAAACTGGGATATTCTGTGATTCTGTGTTTCATGATTCATGATGTGACTGAAGGATATAGTTTTTTGGGGATGGTTCTTATGGGAGGGAAACTTTGTACTGAGGCTATTTCTTTTTCTCTCCTTCCATACTTTCTCAAAAAAATTGTGCTTTAAGCAAACTCATGTAACTTGTTGGTGGGTTTAATATCTACAGTCCCCTACTTTCTTTCCTCACCATTGCTTGTTTATTTAAAACTTGTCACCAAAATGTCTTTTTACCAGAGGATGGCCGTACCTCTTGGCTGAAAGCCCATTAAAATAAAATTAACTGCTTCATTTATAAATATGCTTTGACTTAAAGTCAAAGCAGTAAAGTAGCACTCTGAATGTCTTAAAATCTCATCCACTTGGCTTAATGCTGCCCATTAAATACTTTTTCCCAATAGGATGCGCATGTAAAAACTCTATTCTCACTGCTATTGTAATTTAAAAACATAGAAAAACCCTACTACAGATTGTCTCGGTTCTTGCAAGATAACAAATACCAGATGAGTTTCCATTCTGCTCAGCAGAATAAAATGGATCAAGTTTAAGGCAGAATTTAAGGTATAAAGTAGATCATAATTTGCTATGTAATGGTCCTAGTAATTAAACATTGAGTTGTTTTTTTAACACCATGAATGACAATTACTTGAAAGGCCTGTGGTAATATTTCTTTAAAAATCTATGAAGACAGTGATACTGAAAGGGTTTTATTTCTCCATTGATCATATCAGTGAAAACCTCTTGTGGGTAAAAAATTTCTATCATGTAGATAGTGTCTGCTGCCACAAATCAGAGAGACTTTTCTGAAATAAGAAGACAAAGTAAACACAGGAAATTGCTGTTTTTCCAAGAAAGCTTTAAAAAGAAGCTGCATTATGTCACTTCAGAAACTGCGAGTAAAATTAGCAGGCTGGATGTGTTTGTTTTGGTGACTTTTCACTTCCTTCAATAATTCAAACAATTATGCTATTACTCAATAAACCAACTCATTTTGTAGGATTTTGTTCAAACTGATAAAAAGATCCTAGCAGAGAAAAAAAAGGAGGGGGAGAAGGGAAGTTTTTGATCCTAGAGTGTATTTTCTGTATTTCTCTCGATCACTCTAGTTAAGTGACAGTGGCAGAGAAGTCCACAAGAAAAACAAGACCCCAGTTTTCTTTTCTGTCTTGTTCCAAAGATAAGATTTCTCAGAGATGAGAATGTTTATCCTTTGGAGTCAAGGATACAAGTTTACCTGCCCAAATGTTTAAAATCTCTGTCTTTATTCATGCAGTAGATCACCCAAAATGCTCTACAGAGAGCATTTCATATTTAAGGGGTGTCCCCACTGAAATGTTAACTTGTATTTTCACCTTTGGTTTATTGCTAATGTGCCCTGCTCTATATGGGGTAGTAGGCAGGAATTCTCTTCACCTCTCTGTTTTTCTTTTTGTCTTTTGTGCTATTGTGTGTACAAATATGGCATTTAAAATTCAGCAAACAATAAAAGCAATACAGGCCATGATGTAGAGTATTATCTTTTTATGGATCTGTTGCAGATAACAAATACTGCTGTAAAACTGACTTGGAGCTGATAAAAGTTTCTCTGGCTAAACAAGAGCTTGTTTTACTGCCTTGTTGTCTAAAGGGGAGTAGGGAAAAAGTCAGGTTAATTTTCTATTTGAAAAGTATTTCCTTTCTTGATTAGGGTAAAAAAGAAGAAAAGGTTCTGGGTTCTTTTCCTTAGTTTGACACCAATTTTTTGCTTAGCCTGAGCATGTGAAGAGACAAGTGACGTTATTTCCATTACAGTCTCCTCTGTAAAGTATTTTAAGATCTATTGGTAAAAAAATGGTGCAAAAAGCAAGTTGCTACTTTAGTTCACCTTGACCAGGTAGAATCACAGCCTCATAACCAGATGCAAACCATTCAGTGTGATACTACCAGGAAGTTTACAACCACTACTCTTGAAACTCAAATGAAGAAATTAGTTTTATGTGGTGGTGAATATTTTTTTTTTTTTTTTTTTTTTTTTTTTTTTTTTTTTTTTGGGTGGGAGGGGTGCTGAATTTTTTTTGCTTGCTTGTTTGTTTAGTTTGTTTGGTTTTTTTTAGTGGTAGGTCTCAGCTTTACAGAAGAGACTGTTGATGCCATTCCGTTTTACAGGTGGAATCTGGTGCATAAAGAGGGATGTGTGCTGTATAGTTCACCCAGTAGAAGGACTGGAAAGGGAATTAAGTCCTCCTAGCCTTCCCAGCTCACAGACTGTGATACAGGGCCATAGTTAGTTCCCATGCACAACTTTCTTTGTGTTCCTTTCTGGTTTTCTCCCCCTTTTTTTCTTTGCTGTGACGAGACAGCCATTCAGCAGTGTAAAAAAAAAAGAAAAAAAAAAATCATAAGCCAGTTGCCTTCCTTTCTGATTCTCCCAAGTGGTCCTGTATCTTTTCCTTCTGCATGTAAATCAGTCTAAAACTGCTGCAATAAAAGCAACTGCACCTGTGCAATGGCATCTCTGCACTATCCTGCTCTCCATTTGTCCTACATCATCCCAGTAATACTCCTGCCAGACAGGGCCATACCAGCTCATGAAGAGCAATTTTTTTTTTCTTTTCTCATGGCCCTTCAGATTCCTTAAGTAGCCTCGTGGGAAATTCAAAATTCATTTATAAAAAGCAGGGCTTAGATGCCTTGAGGGTGCTGCAGTGGTGTGGAATGCTGGCTCTTGCTGTCCATGGCATTTACTCTTTTTTTTTTTGCTTTTGTTTTCTCTGCTGCAATGTGCCAATACTTCTACAAATATAGGCAGCACCAAACAGTGCTTTCAAACCCTGCTGGAGTCCTGTGGTCTCACTTTGCCCCTCTGCCAAAAGCCTGAGCTTGCTGTGCACAGTTCAGCTGCTCTGTGGCTGTACCTGCTTGTCCTGTTGCTACCAGTGCCAGCAGCAGGCAGGAGGAGCTGCAGCTGCAGCTGCAAAGCCAGCAGGAACCTGTCACAGCTGGGAAGTAGCTGTGCTGGGCACCCAAGTGGGGCAGGGAAGAGAAGGTTTTGCCAAACTCCTTGTGCTACAGCAGCCTCCAGAGTCTCCAGTGAAGTATTCTGGGTGCTCTTGTGTTTCCTCAGCAGTAGAATGTGTGCTAGCAATGGGATGAACTGAAAAAAGGTCTGCTTCATCTTCAACTTTTTGAAAGTCTTGACTTCTCCTTTCCCAGAAGATCTGTGGGATTTCATGGTATTGTGGTGTTTTCCTGGTGAGAATTGTGAAAAATCTCGTATTCCTCAGCATAAGCTTCTCAGAAATTTGCAGTCAGAACAAGTAGCATTATCCACTCAAACTGTCAGTGTGGGTGAATTGCACATTGGTGCCAGCTTTCCAACACAGTGCTGTGTATGTATGGGGGAAAGCAGGCACCAGCAGCAAGAGGAAATATGTCCTGGATCTCCAGTAATGTCACAGGAGTCTTTGTACCCCTGTGGACTGTCTCTCAGGAGTGATGTCTGAGATGGAGCTCTGATAAAGCATACTCTAGTTTGAGTGCATCCTGATGTCATTTCTAAACTGTGACCCCAGTACTGGATGCAGGTTGTGCTCTGGGTATGCTTCATCTCCATTTTTGTGGAAGGGAGGCACGAGGAATCCTATTTATAATCCATGAGCCACACTCGGCCTGAGCACAGGCCAGAGTGTTCCATCCAGAGTTACTGCAGAGGAGCTGCTCCTTGTTGCATGTTTGGTGATCCAAAAATCTGTCCCAGATTCTCAAGCAGCATAAATTAATACATCTCTATTAAGTTTGGGAGTGCTGCATTAATTTGGAGCAGCTGGTCCAGCATGTGAAGCAGTAACAGCTCATGCCCACAGCACTCTGAGGAGCTGCTTTGTACCTCAGCCTTTGCAAACAAGTTGCTTCTGCCTCTTTCCTCCTTGCTTTGCTCAAGGGAACAATATTTTAGAAATGTATGCCTTAAACACAATTAATACGATGATGATAAATACAGAAGAAAACCACCATGGTAGAAATATAATTGAATTTGACTGGATAATAACTGAGCCACTTTTAATTTCTAGAGAGGTAGTCCCTGGTGTAAAATTCAGAAAGGAAATTAACCTTCTTATGTGTTTTCCATTTCCTCCAAACTTTGAAAGTAGAATTGCTGGTGCAACTCTGATGTCTTAATTATTGGTAATTTCTCAAAATAGTGTTTGATGTGACTGCAAATAATTTTGAAAACACTGTGATTTTACGTTTTACAGAAATGGAAAATATTCTGGTGATATATTACACTTTGCTACCAGAGTAATTTATACAAGGCTGTATAATTTTTTGGAAGGATGAATATTGAGACAGGGAGGCAAAGACCAAAATATTTATATAGTAGTCAACTACAGAAAAAATAGAAACACAAAAGAAGAATCCCATTTAAGCAAAGACCACCATGCTGAACAACAAATATCCACACTGGCTGTTCTTTGAAGTCAGACATTTAATGCCTTTTATGTCAACAGAAATCAAAGGGAAAACAAGCACCGAACTTGAAAGGTTAAATTGCACATTGGTCGTGGCACAGTCTGGTATAAAATGAACAAAAATGCAGAAAAGTTTGTTTTGGTTTTTTTTTTTTTTTTAAAGGAACCACTTTTGCTCAGGGACTGCATGAGCAGAGATTCTCAACAAGAGCAGGTTAAAACATAACATTTCCTTTTTCCTTCCTGATTTAATGTTGGAGAAACCAGCCCCCAGTGCTGGAGGGCCAGGAGCTACCCCCAAGCTGATGTGTAGCTCTGGGAGGGAAGGAGGTTTTGTTGAAGCTGGGAAGTGAAAAGCAGCAGAAGGCCTGCAGGTAAATGTGACCTCCTGACATGAAGCCACTGTCATTGCCCTGCACTTCAGAGCCATCAGTGCCATTTGCCTTCCAGCACAGGCTGGTGCAGCCAGTATTGACCTGAATGGGCTCACATTGCAAGCTTGGGTTTTGTGTTGAGCATAACAGAGATGATGCTGATCCTAACAGGTGCCATGGAGCAAATGACAGAACTCTAAAGAGGAGAACAAAACCAGAAAAATGGATAGCTGATATCTCAGATTTGTTCCCTGTCAGCTGATCTGCACACCTTCTAGACAGAATTTGAAAAGTATATATATTTCATGGAGGTGGGGAGTACCATGGTTTAATTTACAGTCAAAATTAACTATGTTGATGGAATGGTGAAAAAGCAAAAAAAATGAGACTTAAAAAAATTATTTACAGTTATATCAAAGGACATAACATTTCACATTCTAAATTATTTTAGTAATTTTAAACACTTGCTCTCTGTCAACTCAGGGAAATTGTGTTTTCATATGCTTCATTCCTGCATAAAACAGACCTGGAAGTAAAAATTGGTTTCTTTCAGCAGTCTATTTATATGGCTAATTTGCCTACCTATTTTGTTGGCAATGAAATTCTGTTCTATAAGCATTCATTTGTTAAAAAAAGAAACATAGCATGCAGGCAGCATAAGGTGGGTTGTTAAAACTTGCTTTAGTTTTTCCCAATCTATCATTGAAAATCATTAATGCAGAAAAATTGAGTGTTCTTGATAACCAAAAAAGGTTTTGTAAATGAACATGGTTATTGATGCACACGTGTGATTGCAAGCATTTAGGATTTGATAATATTTTAAAATACAGCTTGCTTATGAAAAGAAGCTAAACAATACTTTTCTGCCAGCATTAAGGTATCAATTTCAATATTTGTGTTGAATCAAATCCGTTTGTCAGCTCAGTTGTTATTGACAACAGAATCAGCACAGAGCCCACTTTTCTGGACACACAGCATCAGCCTGAAAGTATTAAATAACATCTGGCAGCGACCTGCACTTTGTAAACCATATTTTTGAAATCAGCTTAGCATGTTTTGTCTAAACAAACCAAGAAATTAAGATGCAGAGGAAAGAAAAGCATTCCAGCTACAGATAAAAATAATTCCTGAAGTACTATCAGGAGACACCAAGTAATTGCAAAAGTGTGATTGAGTGAAGGCAGCAAGTATTTTGTATTTTAACTGCAAAATAGTACACCAGGAAAGAAAACAGAAGGTCTTTAATATGGTACTATCATTAAAAAAGGTTCAGTTAAACCAGTATATTGTACACAGAGAAGTGCTATGTTTGTTAGAATGTGTATGGAGGGAACTGAGAATAATTAGACTTATAATAGGAGTTTTTGGCTCTGGTTGTGCACAGTTTCAAAGCCTCAACTGTTCTTGAATCCTTAATAAGTTAAGGAATGAGTACAGCAGAGGAGAGAGCAGGCAGAATCTGTTGGAGCAGCTTGCCCACACCAGTTTGCCAAAATCTAAATAGCCCTTTGAAAAAAAGGGTTATTTTTTGCTGATGACATCATTCCTGCCACTGTCAAAGTGTGACAAGTCTTGGCTTACCTAAAGAAGAAGAAAAAAAAACCTTTCCAAAATTGGCACTGAACAGATTTAAAACATATACCAGGACTACTATAAATGTGAGATATTTATACCCTCTTTCCATGCTACAAATTTTCATTCACAGATAGGTTTTTTCTCTCCAACATTTTGACTTTGTAAATCAATGCATTTTAAATACCTTGTTTGTTCTTCATGATTTCATTATGGCTGCCTCAGCTTGGGCATAGGACTGTTTTTTGATACCAATGCCTACAACCTGCCTTTTTTCTATTGTAATTAATTTTAAGGTCACTGGAAACATCTGTATAAAGTCAGGAAAGCCATAGGTATTCCTGGAGATGATCTTTATGCATGATTTCCACAGTACCATACTAATCTTACCTCTTTTTTTTTTTTTTTTTTGCCTTCTGATTTCTTATTTCTTCTGATCTGAAGAAATACGGGGAAGATGCTCTGTGAATGTGTTTTTCCATGCTCATATGATTTGCCATTTTCAGCATCATCCCCAGCTGTGAATTGTACAATGAATAATTAATGTTGAATGGCGACCTTGAACCTCATAAAGCTGATTAGTAAGACAATGCATCTGGGAGAAAACTTTAGGGCTGTGCTTGTAAAAGAATATCAAAACAGCTTAACACAGTAGGGAAAAGCCCCCTGGAGCCCTTTTAAAACCAATTGCATACAAACACTTCTAAAAAGAACAACTCCGTGGTGGGGGGAGGAAAAAAAAAAGTGTAAAAATCCTATGAAGTTCAGAAAATAAACCAGCTTTTATACTTAATTGTAACAGAGATATTTGCAGTTAAACACTGCATAACATTAAAGAGAGAGGGTACAGTAAGCCAGAATAGAGGATTTTTGTCTTTTTCTAGTTCAGATTGTTACGGCACAGTTGTTTTCTAGTTCACTGGATCCTAAACTCATTCATAAACAAGGACAGCTCAGGCCTTCCCTGATACTTCAAAGCAGAAAATATTTGCCCTGGTTCCCTGTGGCAGAGGTTGTTGGCAAACTGCTTATAAACCCAGGAAACTGTTGTTTTTGCATGCTGGCAAAGCTGAGGATGATGGAGATTTCAGAAGGAGTTAATGCTTTTGTTTTCCCTGAAAAAGAGTGAATGTGTAATTTTAAAAATGGTTATTTGTTTTTATTTTTATTAAATTACATTTGTCATTTGTTAGTGAGCAGACAGGAGACAGGTTTGTTATGGAAACTTGGCATGGTCCAGTTGTGCCTTAAAGGAGCCTTAACTCAGGCAAATCTCTTCATTTTTCTAACCCATTTATAAACCCTAAATCTGGAATACCTAATTCATATATCAACTTTGTTTTTCTTCACAGCTCATTTAATCTGTTGATACTTGAAAGAATTTAGCAGTATCTTTTTGTTAATTTATTTGATCTAGGTCAAGAACTATAAAAACTATAAAAAGTTAACTATAAAAAGTTGTGTTTCATAATGCTTTTGGAGATTTTATTCCAATTTTGGATGATTCCAAACAAAAATCTTTCAGAATTTCATGGTTTGGAAAACATCTGTTCCTCAGTTTTAGCCTCTAAATAATCTGCACTGCTCTTGTAGAAAACTGAATATAAAGCCCTTACACTTTCAGGACAATCAAAAGTATACCCAGATTTGGATTGAATTTGGCAAGTAGTTTGTCAGAGATGAGGATTCATTCCATAGCATCACATAAAGTTTGTAATATTCATGTCTTCTTTTTAAAATTCACTACCAAAAGAATTAATCTGAAAATGATAAAAATTTAGATTTATATCAATGTAATTCAAATTATTTTTTCACTAGAGTGTATAACACAGTTTAGTGTTGAATCACTTTCAGGTGGATTTCCCTCTTTTTACTGAATTGGTCTCATTATGGAGGTAAAAACAGATCCTGTTCTCTAAAATCACAGGAGTTCAACATTGCAGGTCTGACAAGTTTTAAAAATCTTGCCACAATTTTAAAACATACTGAGTAATTTTCTCAGTATAGGGAAACTTCTAGTGATTCAATTTAATGTGCTTATTAATCCCATTCAGCTATACTTTATAAAATAAGGGTTTGCTAAAGCCACTGTGGATTATCCAGAAAATGGAGTGGATTTTTTTTTTTTTTTGTGTGTGAGTTTATTTCCTACAAAGAGATTGAAATAAAATACTTTTAATCTTAATTTAAATACAAAGCACAAATTATCACACATCTGTCATGAAAACTAAATTACATTTTAAAAGTTATTTAACTTATAAAGTGTTTCCACTATTGGATCCATGACAACGCCATTCAGAATTTTTAAGTCTATGAAACACATGAAGATTCTGTTTGCCAAATATTTGAACATAAAGAAAATTAAATGACATTAAAGTTTTTTATTTTAATTATGAACAGAGAAATCTGTAGAAGGATTCACAAAGAATTCTGTTCTCAGAAATAAGTAATTTTCCTTTGTAGTGTGGAAGTAGAAATGACCCTCGGAAGTGGGCGAGTTGTGCCTAAGCAGTTTTTTCATCCTTTTTGCTTTCTGACACAGCAGAGGGAGTGCAGGGTGTTGAAGACTTGCATCTGTTTTTCTGACACCTGCCAGCCCCCCCAGATCAAATCTGTTGTATGCTGAACATGGGAGAAATACACTGGGAAGAGATAGGGTGAAATCCCCCTGTGCTGCTCCAATTTCATTGCAAGCTTTGAGCAAAGTTTAGAGAGGATTGGTGGCCCTCTTACCCCACATGGCTGAGTTTATTCTCCTTGAATGTTGACCAGCTCAGCTGCACACCCTTTTTTATTGTGTGGCTTTTTGGTGTCTTTCCCCTGCCCCCAAATACTGCACTATCAGCCAAGAATAACTTGAGGCTGAATGCAGCGCTGCTTTTAAATGTTTTCAAAACATTATCGGAATGTATCTGATGATTTTTCATTCTAGATGCAGTTTTTATTTTAAAGGTACTTAGTAAAGCTAACAACTCCCTGAATGCAGCAAAGTGCTGGTGGTGGAGTCCAAGGGAGGAAAGGTTCTGAACTCAAACCTAAGATGCTGGGCTTCAGGAGAAGCTGCCTGGCAGCTCTTTGGGTTCAGGCCTCTCAGCTTCCTGAGAGCTCTTTGTGTCAATGCAGGCTAGTTCTGCTCCACTTGTATTGACAAAAATCTTATCAATGTCAGAGAACTTTGGCTTTTCCTGCCCTGAACTTTCTGCATTTATTAGCACTTGTCACCTCCATATTCTTATTAACTGACTCTTTTTCTCATGTGTGATATATTCACAGATGATGACATTATGTGCATGTGTGAGAATGGGCAATAGTTTCACATTGTAATTTGATGGGCGACAACGTATGTAATTTCATTTTCATTTTTAATATTGCTTTTTCTTTATGCATCAGGCAATATTTGCTGAGCAGGTTTTGGGTGGAGTGAGGAAAGGATAATGTCTCAGGTAATCATAATCTCAGAATCCCAGGATGGGTCAGGCTGAAGGGACCACAGTGGTGTCAGCTGGTGCCACCTCCCTGCTCCAGCAGGGCCATCCCAGAGCACAGGGCACAGGATTGTGTCCAGAGGGGTCTGGAATATCCCCAGTGAGGAGACTCCACACCCTCTCTGGTCTCTGTTCAGTGCCTGGCACTGCCCAGGACAGAAGTTGTGCCTCCTGTGCAGGTGGAACCCCCCGGGCTCAGTCCCTGCCCGTGGCTCTGGTGCCATTGCTGGGCCCTGCTCTGACCCTCCCTGCACACAGGGACACCCAGGGCTCAGGGCCCCTCTCAGCTGGGGCTCCTCTCCAGCCTGGGCAGCCCCAGCTCCCTCAGCCTTTCCCTGGCAGAGATGCTCCAGGCCCTAAATCATCTCTGCAGCCTCCGCTGGCCCCGCTCCAGGAGCTCCCTGTCCCTGCTGTGCTGCTGATCCCAGAGCTGGACACAGCTCTCCAGATGTGCCTCCAGGGCTGGGCAGAGGGGCAGGAGCACTCCCTGACTCCCTGATCACTCCTGACCTGCTGGCACTGCTCTCCCTGATCCATCCTAGAGTTCCACTGGCCCTCCTGTCCCCCATGGCACTGCTGGCTCAGGGACAGCTCGCTGCCCACCAGGACCCCCAGGTCCTTCCCCCCAGAGCTGCTCTCCAGCAGATCAGCCCCCAGCCTGCACAAGTGCTCAGGGTTGCTTCTGCCCAGGTTCAGGACCTGTATTTGCTCCTGTTGAATGTCAGATGGTTCCTCTCTGCCCATCGCTCCAAGCTGAGTCCCTCTAAGGTCTGCACAGCCCTTGGGGCTATTGGCTGCTCCTCCCAGCTTTGTACCATCAGTGAACTGCTGAGGAGGCACTGACCCCTCATATAATCCCTGATGAACAAGTTAAACAACATCTCAGTTCCACCCTGGTTTAGGCTTACACTGCTCCCACAGAAGACACAGCATGGGCTGTGAGAGGAGAGTCCCATTTGGGCACTCACAAGCTTGCAGTGACATTAATGGATATTAATGGCCTCACAGATCTCATGATTAATATCTATTATCATGAAACAATGGAGGAATCCCCACATGAGGGATGTATAAAATCTCACTAATAAGTTTATTTGGGGTGAATACTGGGAAGCTTTTCCATTCAGTCTACAGCCCATCTAAGTCTGTGCATGATTCCAGATTCTGCCTCATGTGCAGCAATTTGATGGCTGTGCTGTGCCAGCTGGTAAAAGACATTGTCCTGAAGGCTTTCAGCATCTCAGGTATCTGGTTGGAGTTGAAATGTAGGAAAAATATGTCATAGTTTGCAGCCTCCTCCAAGCCCTCTGCATCAATTCTCTCATTTTTCTGTCTCTCAGCTTGAACCAGTAGTCATCCTGTGTAAAGATGGTGAAAACAGGGACTGTGCTTCTGGGAAAAAGCTGTAGGAAATCTGACAGAAAGTTATTAAGCAGGGAACTAACATAGGTATGTCAGGCTTCATTAAATTTTAGAATCTGTATTGTTTGATAACGAGACAAGCACAGCCTCTCATGATGGTGTTTGGTTGTGAATTATTCAGTGAGAATAATGCTGCTTGTTTTTACTCAGATCATTAAGCAACTGTGAGATCACTGGTAGCCTTGCTCTGGAACACTTTGCTGTTTCAATTATCTCAGCTGCAGTTTTATTCTGAAATGTTCAGGTTCTTGAAATTGCTCAGGTCCTACCGTTTGCCACCTTAGTGAAGCAGGAAATTCTGTGGTCGTGGACTGTACTGTAATTCATGTTTTGTTTTTCACAATAATTGATTGCCATCACAACTTGGGTCATTTAGAGTAGCTGGTTGTGTGACATTTCTCTCAGGTTTCCTTTGCTCTCTTGGAAAATGCACCAGTTTGGTTTGGGATGAGTCACATGTCAGAGCCAACAATCTTTTTATATTGTTGCATTGTTTCCAAACAGACAGAAATGGAAATCAAGATTTGAAAGCTAATAGACAGTAGATGTGGTATGTAATTTTTATTTCATTCCATATTGTTTGATCTGCTTGTTTGATTTGCTAAGACAAAAATAATTTTAATTTCATAAAAGAGAAATTTCACTTCAGTAACTGAATCACAAAATTCATATACTTCCTAGAAGCAAGGTTATAAATTAGTCTTGTATAGGGATATTGTACAAAACTGGAAAGAACAGTAAGGTATAAAACAAGAATAGAAAAAGTTGTTTGAACAATGTGAACTCATTACAAAATTTGTGCAACATAAAACTAAACTAAAAGTTACCTTGCTGGGTTGGGTTTCTTCCTGTCCCAAGAATATAATTTCCCTTATAAATTTTACTATGACTTTAACAATATTAGGAAAAAACCATCTTCATTCTGTCTGCATCGAGATGTGTTGCCCTTTTTGTTCTCTTACCTTTTATGTGTTCTGCTCTCATCTCCAGTTAACTATACTATCTTTTTTTTTTTTAATTGCACAATTTAAATTTAATTAATGGGACAATGTTCACTTGTTTATAGTTTTATAGAGTAATTGCAAAGCAGTGACGTTATCATAGAGCTACAGGAAGGAGCTTGGATATAATGGAGATGATTTGCCAAGTAGATGTATTATATACTGATGAATGTAGAGATAAAAATGCTCTTCTTTGCTGACAGGTAATGAAATTAATTATGAGATTAATATCATTCTGACAAGGGAAATATTTAATGTATTTCTCTGCTGAAAGTCTCAGTCTTGCCTCTCAGCAATGCAAAGTGCAGAGAAGTATCCAGGCAATGGGAGGTACTGAAACTACAGAGCAGCTTTTGTACTCCAAGCAAAAATAAAAGTGGGTTCTTTTCACAGCCCAGCCTGATGTATATGCTGGCAAAATAAATCAAGTTCTGGCCAGCTACAGATAGTTGGAATACTTTCCAGAGAACTCCATTTACCAGGAGTCCTGTAACTAACCAGACTATCAAAAGAGGGGTTTCCTATGAAACCACATGTGACATGGGAAGCAAATTAATTTGTGGTTTAATTGACAAAGGTTATCTGACACAATACCATGCTGTATTATTGCAAAAATTACTGCCTACTAAGTGAGAAAAGGTTGGAAGAGATTGGCAAGGATTGTCGTGTGAGTATGAATGAACTTCACATGTGCCAGCCACGGGTAGGTGGAATGTGCCACTTAACAAATTATTCTATTTTTAGCACCTGAACCTTCTTCATGTGCTTCCAGTCAGGAGAGGAGCCCGGTGGCCAAAGTGAGCTGCCAGTGGTGGCCTTTCCCTCTCCTCTCCGTGCTCTGGCTTGCAGAGGGAAGGATCCCACGGCAGCTGGCGGCACGGGGCCGGCCCCTGGCTGTAGCCATGGTGTGGAATTTCCCCGTGTTCAGGATATTTAGACAGCAGCACACTTACAAATGTGTTGTAAAATTGGACGCCTGCCGGGGGAGGCTTGGGCCTCCTGGTTTACTTACTAAGCCCATGTTTCAATGGAGAAGCAAATTTGATTTTTCTCCCCCCTCTCTCTCTTCTTCTTTCTCTTTTCCCTCCTCCCCCGCCCCTCCTTTGCTAAAGAGGCATCAGTGACTGGTGAGAAGAACTGACCAACTTGACCTCCTCTCCCACTGGTGGTCATGAGAATAATACAGGAGGAGGTCAGAGGTCAGCTTTTGAATACTCTTAGGAGCTAATTTATTACAAGGAGGGAGTTTCACATTGGCTGAATTATTTTCTTGAAGAGAAGACCACACTTGAGTTTGTTTATGCCTTGTGTTCATTGGGAGTTCTCTTTAGGAGCCTTTCTATGCACCTGTGCAGAGCACAATAACAGCCCTTTTCTGCAGGGTGGAATAGCCGCCAGCCAGAGGGAAAATGGGCTGGCCTGGAGCAGAACCTGCAGTTATTTGGTTACAGAATGTAGTCCAGAGGGGCTTTCCATTGTAATTCCCTCTCCCCACCCCCTTCTTTTGCCCTTGTCCTGCCACTGGGTGTTTTTTGGCTGGTAGAAAATGGAGAAGCTGGCATGGGGGAGGAGGGAAGGAAGAAGAGCACATTTGCACAGACATTATGCTGAGAAATAAAGGCTCAACTCCTTCAGGAAATAAGGATCTGGTTTTCTTGGAAGTCAGTGATAGTAAGAGCTGCCATTCTCTCAGTGCTTCCATTTGCTGTTGGGGTACAAGAAAATTATATATTCTGCTTGCATTTCTAGTTGCCTTAGCTGCCTAGAACACTGGGATACCTTATGACTTATGAGTTTGGAAATTATTTGCCTAGATTTAAGCGTCCTGGCTACACTTAATCTCTCTGCTGCTCGGCTACAGCCCAGCAACCTCCTCTCTGTCATCCCTCTTGGTTTTGTACAGTGTCTGGTGATATCTCAAGCATCACTTGCCCTCAGACAGGGCAGCTGTGGCTGTATATTCTATTGAGACTCCCATTATCCAGAAAATCTTGACCTATTGCAGTGATTTTTCTTTTTACAAAACAACCTCCAGCCTTTGTTTGCAGTTTAAAGAAGGTCTGTTGTGTGTTAGGAGGTGCTGTACATTAAGCGCTCTCTGTGCACAGAAATCTGCAACTTTGCCTGAATGTTCTACTGATTTAAATTTGTCCAGATTGTTGAGGAAAAACTCTGAAAGCCAAATTCATGTAAACAAAGCAACTTTCTTTTGAACACAGAGGGATTAGGAGGTTGAGCCTTCTCAGCAGTGAAACCTGGGTTTGTTGGGGGAGTTTTACATATTCCACATTTTCAAGCACCAGGACTAGGTAAAGCTCAAGCTTTAAATGTGCTCATTAGCTTTGTCTGAGCAGGCAAGAGGTTGGAGCCACTCTGGGGGGCTTGAGAAGGAATTATGTAGTTCCCAGAGCTGAAGTCAAATTTAAGGAAAGCAGACTTTCCACCACCAAGATTTCTCCCTGTCTCCGCAGTTGGTATTTTGTCTTAAATATCAAGATGATTTGCCTGGTACAATTTTGGAGGGAGATTTACAGCTATTTAGCAGATATTGCTGGCAAACACTTATAAGTTATATGAAAAAAGCTCATCAGACACAAGAGCAGACAGGATTCCCTCCCTGGGCCTTCCCAAAGCTGGTCCATCACAGTGAGAACACAGATTGAGGGGGTCACAGCTGGGGTTTTGAGCTCATTTTGGGGTGCAGGCTTCTGGTTTCAGCCTTGAGGAATTAGTTTAATATCACCTGAGGGAGTAGTGGGTTGCACAGCTGAGTGGGTGCCCGTTGCTGACAATAGTAAAAAATCTTAGTGTAGGCAGAACACTATCAAAGTAGGAGCTGTGATGATAAAACCACAGACCATAGTGATGAAACCGAAAGGAAATAAGTACATTATATATTATATACATTATATACATTATATAGAGGAAAGGGGAAAAAAAAGAAAACCCAGACATTTTTCCATGTTCTTCGAACATGTGGAGTCAGTGATGAGTCCCGAGACTTCAGGAAACAAGCACCATCCTGGCAGAGGGGTGGACCCAGATATTCACACTTCCACGAGAGCATCTGAGCAGCATCCCGAGCCAAGTGCTCTTTTTTGTGGCTACAGGGCCCCATGGAATAGGAGAGCATCTGGGAAATGGTGCTGCTGTGCTTAGAGAGAGGCTGGAACTGAGCACATGCTCCCCACTGCTGCCCCCTCCCATGCTGTGGCACCTGGGCCTGCCCCATGTTCCCCTGATCTTGTCCTTCAAATTATGGGATCATCTCTCCCACCTGCACTGTGTCCACACTCCTCAGAGCAGTGGAAATGCTGGGATCTGCCAGCTGAGGTTTCCATGTTGTGACACAGGGGTGCTACTGGTGGGCTGTGACACAGACCTGCATTCAAAGGGTGCCTCTGCTTTATTCTGTATTTTCTCTGCTGGTTTCACTGTGCCAGGTGTTGACTTTTCTGTGCTCACCAAAGAGCCTTGTTCACTGGGATTTTCCTGATAAAACACAGGGAAAGCAGAGCTGAGCCAGCATGTTGGCATTGAGCAAAAACAGGCTGGACACAGCACCCAGGTCAGTGCTGCTGGGGGCTGGCATGGGTTTTCCAGGATAATTGGATTCCAGGATTGGGTTGGGTGGATTGGATTGGATTGGATTGCATTGCATTGCATTGCATTGGATTGACCACACACCAGACTTTTCCTGTTGACTTCCCAGAGGAAGGAATTTCTACACCCATGGAGTCCAACAGCCAAAACAACACCGAGTTAGTAGTTTGTGTTGATATATCAATTTTGCTGAGTGAAGCAGCACTTTTGCTTCTGCTCACACCTGGGGGAGCCTGGCCAGTTTCAAAGTGGTCATGTCTAGGAGTAAAATGATATGTAAAGCTTCAGCTGCTTCCTCAGAGAGTTGTCAAACAAGGACTTTACAGTTTATTTCAGTTTTGATCAGCAAGGGCATATGTTCAAATGTGCTTCTTGCATTTGAATTTCTTAGGGATACAAAGAGGAGGCTTAGTAAATCCAGAAGTTTGAAATTAAATTGGTTGCAGTTTATGTAAATGTGTAATATATAAAAGCTCTGGTTCTATACAGAATTAAAGCTGGTTTTTAATTTAATTAACTAACTATCAAATAATTACACAATCTCATGAGCATACCTTTTTATTTATTCATATGTAACAGCTCTCTGCTTTATTCCCTCCTGGGAAGACTTTATTTTTTTTTTTTCTACCCTTTCAACATACAGGCACTTCAGCAATTTAGCTGAATTAAGTGATAAAGAATATTTAGTAAGGATAATGATCTGTGGGTTTTTTTTTTCTTTTGTATGTTAGTGATTCTGAGAGTCTTTATGGATCACTCAGCCTTCTCTTCTCTTTTCAGTTACATTGTATTCCACTCAAGGAAATCTTGATTTCTGGGAATGAGTTTACAGTTTATGACTGAAAACAACTTTTTGTGTCCCAGCATCACGATGTTTTGCTGAAGCACTGTGGCAGACAGTAAGGTTCTTCATGTCTGTTCTGCTTTGAAAGGTCACATTGTCTGTTTTGATTTATAACATCTTACCTATTTTTAGAGTAGGCAATCTGCCAAATTGAAAATTGAGAGCCATGAAGATTTTTATGATGGCTGAAAGCTGTGTAAAAAGAGTAAACACAGTGGTTTTATAGTAGATCATCTACCCTCTATAACCAAAAAAAGCTCTAATTTCCACTTGTAACTGATATCCAGAAGTGATAATTAAATTATTCTTGCTGGAATTTGGTTCTGTCACAAATAAGTGATGTCACACCACCTTATTCTCAAACTAAGTATTCATAATATATGACAACCTAGGGAAAGGTAACTATTGATACATCTATTTATGTTATTTTGGGATTTTTAAAAATTCTTGTCAAGTCTGCTTTTTTGTAGGTTCATTTAAAAAACAGCTTATTGAGCAGGTTTTTTGTTAATTTGCTAATTCTAAAACTTTTAGAAGAGACAGTTCTGCATGAGCAAACACTGTGTACATGCACACCAACACCTACCCTGTAAAAAAAAAAAATACCCTTTTCTAAGGGAAAGAATACATTTCCACACTGAACAGTGGAAGAGTTTCATAATTGTATCTTGTCTAGAGAGCTGCTGGTTGCTTAGCTGGTGTGCTCCTGGGCTGTAAACTGAAAATATCCCAGTTCTGGCAGGGACAGCTGAAATTAAGCCTTTCAGTGGGTGAAGGCTGTTTGCAGGATCTCCTGCTGAGCCTGCTAAGACAGATATTGTGGGGTAATTTCTGGAGTTTTGCCAGTTGCAAACAGGGGGCCCCACCAAGCCTATTAAGGTAGGAATGAGATTGGAATGCCACACTTTGCTATGCTCTGTTTTCCACTGTCCCTGCTCTGCTGACCACCAGAGTAAAAATAAATTAGGGGATATTTTTTTTCACTATAATGTCTGCCATCCCTTATTACATGTTGTAATTTATAAATAGTTCATCTGATTAACTGTGATTTTATTTATTTTTCTTAGTACAGAATAGAATAATAAATATTTTCTCATTGACCTCCCTGCAAGTAGCAGGACAAGATGACATACATCCACTTTATTTGGTTATGAAGCCATAAATCTTTATTGGCCTTTTGCTGATGTTGTTTAGGAGGATCAAAATTAAAATGCAGCTTTTATGTACTATTTTCATGTTTTAAAAAATGTTGTGATTAAAAAGTCCTGTCAATCTAGCTCATTTATGGTTCACTAAAGTGTTGTATCTCAGTTCCCAGGCCTCAGCTACCCATTGTGAGACTGATTTTCCTGTATGGTGGAAAGTGAGGCTCAGGACAAAAACAGAGTGGTTGCCTTAAAATTGGGAAAGGCTACTGCCTTGCCATAATACTTGCTGAAGGTCAGGCATTTTGTAGTTTGGGTGTCCAATAAGGAGGTTTTCTAAAAAGTGGATTTATTAAATCAATAACTTTATGGATCTGAAACAGTTCTCTTGCAATATGGCATAAAGCATGAGATGCAGAACTTTGGAAAGGCATGTTTTGGGTGGGATTTTTTGGGGGTGGGGGGAGAGTGTTTGGGTTTTTCATGCAGGTTGTCCATCTTGGAATAATTTAGCATTAAAGTACTCTACTGTATGTTGCACACAGATGTGGTTTAACACACAAACTGAATAGCCTATTGCTCTTTTCTTCAAGGTTTCAGAGCTAGATTTTATAGTTTTTGGCAGTCTGTACCTAGAAGTCTCAAAAATTTTCTATAAGCAATATCTTGTGGCCATAAATTATCACAACCATTTTAGGTTTGTAAAAAACCTACATAAATCTCCCTGTAAGCACAACAATAAAAAGTGCAAATGTGTTTAGTAATGTTTCTTGGGTCACCATTGCTCTGAGTTGCGTGTAACAGTACCCTAAAAACTACAACTGGAAGCCTATCTTATTACCTATTTGTTAACTCCCACCATAACATACTGCAGTAATAAAATCACTAAGCTGTGCTGTTTATTGCCCTTTTGATATGTGGCAACATAAGTGGACCACAGGCACTCTAAGATAAAACAGGAGGAGGCTGTTTTTCAATATTAATAGTGCAGATGTCAGATCTTTGCCTCCTTGGAGCCAACAAACCAAGTTTGATTGTTGTGGGCTTTCTGGGTAGTTGACTTCATGCAACCTCTGGGCTCCTTATTTACTGGTAGAGAGAGAGCATTGCTCAACACATGGCTGGCATCATTCTCAGTCATTCTGAGAGAACATTATCTAAATGACTGAACTGTTATTGGAAACATCCCTGTAAGTTCAGCTGTACTCTGTGCTTTATGAACCTATGGCAAGACATGGTTCTTGCTTCAAAGAGCTCGTAATGAGGTTCAAAATAAGGCCCACCACATCAAAAGAGAGATACAGGACAGGAGGGAGGGAAGATGGGGAGAACTGAGGTGCTTTTGTCCAGTGGGGCACAGCAGAATCAGGCCTTTAACTCCTCGCTGGTCTAAGCAGCTCAGTGTAAAGGTTTTAATTGTGGCTGTTCCAGCCAGTCCCCTTTCCCAAGAGTGTGCCCCAGTTCGCAGCAGGACTTGATCTGAATCCAAACCCTGCTCTGTTTCCTCAGCAGGGCTGTGACCCAGATCCACCAGCAGCTCAACAGCTGCAGAGCACCCGCTGCTGCTGAAGGAAGTGTCCAAAGCCAATGTGGAAGGGCAAAAGTTGGACAAGATTTCTGCTGTGCACCTGATCTGCTGCAATTACACTGTTAATAATTTAATAATAACCTGCCGTGTGCATTTTTTCAGCCAGTTCTCTAATTGCCCAATGACTTTACATAAAAGTGTTGTAAAGATTGTGTCAAGGTTTACCCAAAGGATTCTTATTTTTCACATAGTCAATGCAAAAGATGTAATATTGTGTTGTTCAGTTAATGATGCTGCTGGTAGGTCCTTGCTGGGTGGTTGACAGGCTATGCTGCAGGAAAGAGTGAATCTTTAATTAATCTTGCCTTTTAATACTAATAAAAAATACATATATCAGGTTGACTCAAAGGGAAAGAGAACTCTGCAACACTGGAGAAGGTGCATTGGGGCTGTTGGCTAGAAAAATGTGTTGTTTTTTTTTTTCTTTTTTCTTTTTTCTTTTTTTTTTTTTTTTTTTTTTTTTTTCTGAGCAGGGACTATTATTCAGTATGACTGTGGAAACTGAGTTGCAAGTTTCTCCACCATAGTCGGCAGGGCAGGCAGCTAAACCTGGGTCTCCCATTACATACTCAGTAAATGACAAAGCAGGTATGATATGAAAGGGGTCCCATCCTCATTTTTATCAGAGAACTCTTCCCAAGGCTGAGAAACTTCCCATATCACAGCTGCTGGGAACCTGCCCTTTAGGAATTTTTTGTTTCCAGCTCATGATGGTTTCTCACAAAACCATTGAAAAATGTGTTTTTGGAAGCTCTGCTCCAGAAGTGATGATGTAGGAGGATAGGCAGCATATAAATGCTGTGGATACATCTCAGAGCAGAAAAAGCATCATCCTACACAGCTCACAGAAACATAATTTCTTCAGTCTCTGGAACTGGAGGCTACACATCCTGGAGTAAGCAATGTAGTTAAAAATTGGTGTAGAGTTCAGTGAGACATAGCTCTGTATTAGCTCAGCTGTCCATTTGTTCGACTGGCCACAGCTCTGCTTCCAGCACCCTCAAAATTCTTTTTCCTTGACTTTGGGGAAGCCCTGCATGCTCAAAGCCTCACATTATCAGTGTCCCTTTCAGGGCAGCTCAAACCTGAGCCTGTTCCTGTTGGATTTGCTGTGTTCTCAGGATTTGCTGTGTTCTCACTGGCAGATGATCTTTCATCTCTGTCTGTGTGGCAATGCTTCTGAAATTGCAGTTGCTGCAATCCCATTCAGCAGAAGCAGGCCTGGAGTAGGGCTGTTCAGACAGCACCAAAACCCCCCAACTCTTGTATGAACACTTCACTGACTGCTGAGCTATTTTGTAAGCAGTATATATATATGGCAGCTATTTTCAACTTTCTAACTGTTCTAATGGTTAGAAGGTTACTCAAGGTAGATAATTGTCTTGCAAAAAGATAAAATTGCCAAACCTTCCAACTGCTACAACCCTGTAGTTGTTCTATCACACAATTGAATTTGAAAAATGCTGTAGGAGTGAAAAAGAGTCATCAACTTTAGTGCACAGCAGCTTCTGTTTGTATATTGAAGTGAAAGCTCTGCCTGTCCTGTAGCTCTGTCCCACCCAGGTCGAGACTTGGCCATTCAGTGTGAGAGTTTGAGGGTGAAATTCAGCCACTGCCATATAACAATGCCACAAACCCTCACCAGGTCATTTTACAGGTGTCAGAATTTGACTAAGGAGAGAATTAAAACTCATCCTTCCAATCTCCTGCCCCAGGCCCTGACTGTGACTGACTTTTGTCATTCCCAAGTAAAGCAAGATGATGATTCCCTACTTTCCATTACTCCTCAAAACAGAGATAGAAAAGTCATGCCTAGGAGTGGTTGGCAAGAGAAAAAAGGGAGGTGGGAGTCTGTTTAAAGCAGACTTTTAATTCAATGTGCACCTCAAAAGATGCAGAGGGCGCTCAGACACCAAAGGAAAAATTGGTGCATTGAGCTGCTCTGCTTCAATTTGTGCCCTGAGACTCTAAAACCTCTTGTGTCCTGTAGTTAAAATTACTAACCAAGTGATTACACCTTCAGGTGAAGGGTGTCTAAAGGCTTGTTTGCATTTTGGAGGGTGGCTTTTATTGTGTTTAGGAGAATGAAAGCTGCTCAAAGGGATATATATTGTAATTTGCTCTCTTAAACTCTAGAAATGGCAATAGTTGAATTTTATTTTAAGGATAAAAGACAGCAGCCATTGTATACAAAACATTCCCTTCTTTCTTAGGCATAGTGTCTAAAACTATGACAGTGTTATGCTTAGAAATGTAAATCGTTGCTTTGATAAAATATTTAAAGGTACCTGAGTTTGTGCATTTGGGTACCTAAACCCAAAACTCAGCTCTAGTATTAGTGTGTGGCCTAAAATTTCCTGACAACTGTCTGTAGTATCTCAACATTCCCATGTAATAATCAAAACTGTCTCTTCTTCTGCTAAATTTAGGCTTCAAAACCTGGCTTGAGGAAAACAGAGTATCTTGGCTTTCTTACTTTTTTCTCTCATATATTTATTTAAGCCAGATTTTCAGATGTGATCAGCATCCAGCTCTGTGAAATACACTCTTTTCTGTTCACTAGGCAAGGAAGTGTAAGATTTAACTTTTTCCAACTCCAGTGATTTGTGCTGAGTTTCTTTTTGTTGTTTGTCAGTGTTTTTGTCAATCTGCCTTTGACTGCATAATTAGAGATGGTGTATGGAAAAATACCTATAGTGAAGAGGCATTCTCATTTTCATTTTTTAAAATGTTTATAGTTCTGCAAAATGTTTTCATTTAGGTTGAAACTGTCCATTTGTATTGCTATGTGGGAAAGTGTTTTCTCCAAACTTAAGCCTGTTTATGCTTCTTTTTCTGGCTCAGAAAAATATTTTTTCATATGATGCATACATAGAAAATCACATACAACTATATTTTAAGTTGAAGTGTAGTTGAAATGGGAAATGATGAGGATGATGATGATGGTGATATTAATCTGATCTCCACCCAGAGGATTTTAGAGTTTTTGAAGGGCCATAATCCCTAGTCATACATCTCAAGAAAATCTGTTTTGTTGTGACTACATTACAGGGGTTTGATGAAAACAGTTTGTGCAGGCACACCAGCCTTTTTTATGCTTTTCCACTCTTTGATCTTCTTCTTTACGAGGATCACTCACCATTCCAATGATCCTGTTCATATAAAAAAGCAGAATTGGTTTCCATTTGAGTTGGTTGAGCTGACAGAGATGGTCTGCAAGGTGAGAGTTTGTGGGTTCGTGCTCTGCAGCCCCTGTCTGTGTATTCTGGTTCCTAACAGTTATTTCATAGTTTTTCCAGAAGCTGTAATAAGTTATTACTTAAATGCATATTCCATATTTGTGGCATGTGAAGGCATGAGAAAAAGGCATTACTCTAATTCAGCTCTTACGTGTCATGGCTGAGCTGTACCGATCACGTTTTCGTGGTTTCCCGAGGAGAGGAGGGTTGTGAGATCATCCCCGGTGTCTCTGGTTTTGGTCTCCTCCCTTCCTCCCCCCCTTTCTCCCTTTGTCTTCACCAATAACTTTTGAAGCCCTTGGCTGAGTCCAGTCTCATTTTCTTGAGCAGAAGTCTGAAATTTATTAAGTTCCTCGAGGTGTAATGAATACTGGCAGTCAGGTAGTGGAGAGACACTCCAAGGAGTTCTCCTCTTCAGAAAAGGCTTCCAGTGTAAGATGGAGCCCTTGTCAGAGTGCAGCTAATCAGCACAGGGGCAGCTCTAAACAAAGACATTGTTTCATGAGTCCTGCTGTTTGCAGATATGTTTGGGTTTGGGCTGCTAAATGTTGTGCTTTGTGTCAGTATTAATCACAGAAGTGCTGCTGCATGGGAAATTTATGGGAACATTTTGCAGTCAGACGTGAATTTATTTTCCTTACTTGTTTGCACACTTGTGTGTGTGTGACACCAGAATCCTGGGGGATGCAGACACACACACTCCTCATCAGCCTTTGGGGCTGGCCTTTCAGAGCTCAGCTCTCCACTGTCTCTGCTTCTGTTCCTGCTTGTAGACAAATGGAAATGTGCACTAACATGAAAAAGAAATGTTTTATACAGACTTGTGTAGTGGCTGTGCTGCAGAGGTGAAGCAGTTTGACTGTGAAAGCTTCTTGGAATGTAACTCACGTAGTAAATGTTCCTGCAATCCAAACCCATCCTCTGGAGATATTTTATGCTACATTTTCCTCTTTTCTAGCAAATGGGAGGAAAAATTGCCCCTTCTCCTGTGCAAGTCACTGATAATGCTCCAGGTGATTCTGTGAGAGCAAGCACAGCCCCAGGATGGAGGGAACTCTTCCTACTTGTGACTGTCATGGGATTCCAGGAATCAGGGGGTGCATCCAAGCTAGCTCCACAGGCACCTCTCAGGTTGTCTGCAGTAGCCATGTGCCCAAAGGTTTTGAATATCCTGACCATGGGTGCCCAGAACTAGTAAGGATGGTGACAGTATGTAAAGCAGTGGAGGGGAAATTATAGACTTGAAATAGGAAAAAGACTGGACATGTTTACTTGCTTTTCAAAGGTCCATACTAAGGGTTGTCCCCCAAGGCAGGATTCAACAGTAAAAACAACTGTATGTATTTATACACACCACTGTGTGTGCATTTATGTTACATTTTGTAAAATTTCATTAACAAGATACATAAAACACTTTAATTGTCACGGTCCACTATTGATATTTTCTCTCTCATATTGTCTGTACATGACCAAACTGTGAAAAAAAGGCCTGACTGTGTGGGGATGACTCACCAGCAGCTGATCTCAGCAGCTCTGCAGTCTGGGTTTTATCTTTAGAGTACAAGGAGGATTTTTATGCACAGAGCTGTAATTCTTGATATTTAATATTTTAGGTCTCATTCTCACTGACAGTCTGGAGCAGACAGGGTCATGACTTAACTTGTCCGTGAAGTAAACAGAACACTATTGATGCCATAAAGATAAGTCATATTCATTACAAAGACCACATTAAAGACACATACTTGAAGAGGCTTGTGTTTGGAAACCAGATTGATAATTGTCTCTGTGATATCAATTCAGCCTCTGCACAGATAAGCACCATGATTAGAGCTGGTTGATAATTGAGTAACAGATTTTTCTTTTTATGTGCTTCAGAACACATTAAATAGTTTAGAATCCTATAGGTACATATTTAATTAAATACAAAACATCCTAGCAAAAATTTAAAAAGACATTATTTTCCTGGAAAAGTCATACCTTGGAAAGTATGACGAAACCACTATTTGTTTCAGTTTGCTGCTTATTTCAGATTGGTAGCAATTAGGAATGCATTCTTTAATTGCCTGGCTGCAGTTTCCTGACTGTGTATGGAGTAGGTGCACAAGAAATCTGTTTGCATGTTGAACTTCTGCACTTGACTCATTCAGGATGGGATTTGGTTACCTCAGTGTAATATCTGCTGTCATTTGAGGTACCAAGGTATCTCACCTGGCTCCTGGCTGCAATTCCTGAGGGGTGCAAGTCCTCAGTCAGTCTTTTCTCCTGCCTGAAGCCCTGTGCAAACATTTCAGATGTGAAGTACTGTCTCAGGCAGCTCCAGTGCTTACACAAACAGGTCACATCACACCTGACTGACTTTGACAGCTGGAAAATACTTATAAAGTGGAGCTGTCTGTACAGTAATGTTAATATACAGATTTTTCTCACCTGAATGTTAATCCCAGGAAGAACAGCACTTGAGTGTCAGGTGTCAGCATCTTTAGCTAATGTAGCAGTGCCAGTTTTGTCCATGAAACAAAGTATGCGCAGCAGGGAGAGCAGAACCCAGCTCAGAAATGTGTGTAAGTGAAGTCTGTGCCCCCAGGGAGGTGTGTGGGCTCCTGCAAAGGAGAATAAACTGGGACAACATCCTGGGGAGCAGAACAGTGGCACTGCTGATGGAAACTACAGACCTGTCCATCTGTGGGCAGTAACAGATGCTTTGAGATCATAATCAAAGCAGGGCAGAGTGTACAGATGCAAAAGTCCTCCCTGGAATTCTGAATCCTTCAAAATGTGTCCAGTTGCTCTGAAGTCAGAGTCAGCTTTAAAATCATTATCCCATTTACTCACCCAGTAACACTATCTGTTTTGTAACCAACAAATAGGCATCACTCATGAACTTCTCAAGAGGGTAGTCTAATATTATTCTCATTTCTGGTTTCATCTTTTCAATTTGGTCCTACAAACAATTAGTAATATTTTGTCCCAGATCTTTTGGGTTGGTATTTCTCAATTCACCATCAGACATGGGACTAGTCTAATTTTTCAATGCTTAAAAAAAAAAACAAACAAACCAACAAAAAACAACCAGTATTGCATATTTCTTTATGTATGGAAGGGCAAGTGTCTTAAAAACTGTGGAAAGATTTCAAAGTTTTCTTCTCAGTCTCTTTTTTGACCTTATTCATTCACCATTTTACACCCAAACAATGTCATAAAATGCTGCCTCAAAATCTCTGAGTCCTAAGTAAGTCCTGTGCATAGTAGCTCTTCTGTTGCTTTTGTTTTTCTGTTGCTTTTCAGCAGGTGGAGTTTTGTCTACTTAAGGTGTTTTCTCTTTAAAGCCTTCCACCTAATGTCCCTTTTCCCCATCCTTCTTGGCATAAGTAAAGGGAAAGGCTAAGGCAGCTCTCCATCTCTTTGGAAATACTTTGTCCTTCATCATTTCTAGTAGATACACTATCAACAGATGCAACACTGGTTTAGCACTGGATTAAACCCCCTGCTTTTAGACAGCAAAGCATTCTGAGGTTTCTGGCAAACTTTAAAGTAATTTTTTATCATTATGAGAGTTAAAAATTACTCTTGGGCTGTAGCTTGTGTTGAATTTGTAGCATTATTTTGCTCTCCCATGACACTCAGCAATAAAAACCTCTGCATAGCTACAATTGCAATGTACCTTCATTGCCACTTATTCTGATATAACTACAGATTTATGTATATGTCTTGTTTTCATAGTCAGGCAGTAGCTTTTTTTTGCCTTAAACAATATTCCACAGAAGGTTTTTTGGTTTGGTCATTTCTTTGTTGTTGTTGTTTTGTTTGTTTGTTTTGTTTTGTTTTGTTTCCCTGTAAATAAACATTTGGCAAATGGTCTGTCAATGGTCTTTCCCCATCAAATTTTAGGAAAAGTTTGCCTGAGTGTGCCACAGCATTTAGTAATCAAATATACATAAATAAATAAATCTTCCCTTCTTTTTTTTTTTTTTTTTTTTTTTTTAATTCATGGAATTGTGATTTACTAGATGATAACAAAATAGATTTTATTATCCATGCTTAGTTGACTTCAAAGTAACATATTTAAATAATTAAGCCACAATTTTAATCAAGAGCAATTGGCTAAGATCTAAAAATTTGGGAGGAAAATATTCTAAGTAGTATTAGTTGCTGTTCACAGGCATGGATGTGTAGCTTCCCTCCAAGGAAACCCAAGCAGGCAACTGTAGAGATGGCTCACTTTCCTCTTCCTCTCCTTTCTTTTCTTTTTATTCTGTATTGGTGAGGAGCAGGATTCTTCTAAACAGTTTCAGCTTCCAGGTTGTTTAATTATGGAAGGTTGGACAAACTCAGGGTTTTACCAAGTTGATTTGGCTTTTGCTTCAGTGCTAATCAACAGAAGTTGTTCCCCTGCACAGGCACTGGAAGTGTGAAAATAAAAAACATCAGGGAAGTTGTGTTTTGTGTTTCCTTTGTTGATAGTTGTTTAATTTTTAGATGTTCCTGGATCAGTGCTACTTCTTGGACTCCCCATTTCTGTGTTACTGACTCTCTCTTCACTTAATTAAGCTATAAATCTGGATAATTTAGCTAAAAGTTGTGCTAAGCAGAGCTGGTCCTCTGTGTGTTTGGAATCTCCTGGCTGTTTGGCTCCAGTGTGTTCTACAAATGGGAGTCCTTGGGAGAGTGAAGCTGGAATATGTAAAAGCCATTTTCCACACATGCTGTCCACTGCTTCTGGGTGCTTTACTTTATGTGCTGCATTTGTTTTATGAATCCTTCTGCATGCTGGCAGAATCCCTGCATCCAACAGGTAAACTTCAGAAAGCAACAAGAACAAGAAAAAAATAAAAAGCCCTGATAAAGCCAGAGCTGTACAAAGACTGATAAGCCAGGTGGACTTTGCTCAAAGTGTTCCTGCTTAATTTGAGAACAGGAAGGTCAGGAGACCACTTACCACAGATTGCCACTGTTTGATTTCCTCCAAGAAAACAGGATCTTGTCCCAGTATTTAACATCAGCTGTTAGTAGGACTTGGATTGATACGTGTGAGTTAAGGATGGCCTAACTTTGCTTACATCTATGTGCATTCAGTCAACATTCCTAAAATCCCACTCTGAGGCAGGTTATGTATTTCTGCAGCCTTGGCTGAGGGCAGGGAAGGAGTTAATTTCTATGAAGTACATACACTACTGCAGTTGGGATTGAGAGACTTCCCAAGGCAGCTTCCTAAATGGAAGGGTAGGTTCTTTGCTTAGGGAAGCTCATACAATTCAAACAAAGGGCAAAAATTGCCCCAAACTTCCCAGTTCAGCAGCATCAGGAGTTTCCAGGGTTTCTGTTGGTCACATCACAAGGTGACATCTCTTGAGGTCCTTGTCTTGTTTACATGGATGCAAATTATGTGTACTATTTTTGTCCAACAGCTTGCAATGCTTAATAGGGGACCAGTAAGGAAAATAGTGATTTTCCATTCAGCTGTCCCTTGGCTCCTTTCAGTTTTTTTTTTTTTTTTTTTTTTTTTTTTTTTATTTGACAGGAAGCAAAACAGAAATATGTTTTGGGGTTTTTTCTGAGTACAGCAGCATTTCTCTATATTAAGCAGTTGTTCAGAACTTGTACAAACACACTGACTCCTTTAAACAGAGCATTTTACTCTTATTGTTTAAGGTGCAAATCAGTTGGTTGTATTTGACCCCACTGACAGTAAGAAGAAACAAAAAGGTAATAATTTAATATAATGCTTGAATATAATGAAAGAGTTGTATAAGCTAGAAGTTTAATTAATTAAAAATGCTATGTAAAATGTCATGATATAATGGTATTTGTTGGGTTATTTCCTCAGAGTTCTCTCAAGGCTCTCCCAGAGAGTCTTTTCCCTAGAAAAGAGAGATACTCTAAGCAATTTTTTGTAAATTACTCCAAGCCAAACTCTTATCCAAACTCAGAAAACCTTGTGACTGTTGGTTGTTTAGATGTTAAAAGTTTCCACTTGAAAATTTTCAGCTCTGTGCAGATAGCTTACAAACAATCTAAAGGAGGATGTAGAAAAGTGAAATTCTTATTCACTGATTTTGTAAATCTGTGTTCAGTTAGGAAAAAGCTTTTTTTTAAAAAAAGTAGCCCTTTAAAATATGTGATGTGTCTTCTACAAAATGAAGTCCCAGTCCACTCTTCAGACTGGAGATTTGCTCTTCCCCACAGCTCAGTGCCCTTTAAGGTACACTGTTCAGTGTGCTTATAAAATCCACTTCTGGGTGTGAAAAAGAAATGGTGTCTCAGGTATTAGAGAAGTCCCTGCATAATTTACCTTGTGAAGGTGCATTGCAGGAGCAGAGGGGCAGCAGTGGAAGATGTGCTGTGGCAGCACTTCTCAGCTCTGCTCAGACTTCCCAATTCTGAGCCACTTCCAGAGGATCTTCCATGGCTCAAGCTGCCCTGGGATTCAATATTTTATTGAAGTCAGTCAAGAGAAGTAGCCAAGACCTTAAACCACTCCTTTCCATCAGCCATGGGAGTGCTGGGTACTGTGCTGGGCTGATTATTGCTTTTCTAAGTTTAAGCACACCCAAGGAGCCTATAAATATTGGGACAAATGTAGGTAATGTGCCTGAACTTGTGATTTCATTGTTCAGTGTGAGCAGGGTTGCTTTAGGGGTTGTTTTTGTCCTTTTCAACCCTCACATGCAGCAGGGCTGGACGAGGCAGGCTTTGATGTAGCCTGCATGCAGATCAAACCACATGCTTGGTCCAGAGAGTGCTTGTCTGATGAGGGGAGGCTTATTTTTTCAGAGATTTGTGGGGGGGTTTTTTAGACACTGAGATCTTTATTTTTCTCTAAGGCAGTGAACAGATAGGTTAAATCCCAGCCTATGTATAAATTGTCATGGGTGTGAGCCATCAATACCTGTGTGGGGGATTATTTTGTAAACAAACTAGCAAAATCAAAAGGCAAATTCCAGCG
The DNA here is from genome assembly GCF_029582105.1 of Oenanthe melanoleuca. NCBI lineage: Eukaryota > Metazoa > Chordata > Aves > Passeriformes > Muscicapidae > Oenanthe > Oenanthe melanoleuca. The sequence goes on from NC_079334.1 coordinate 10,313,587, forward strand.
GGGAAGTTAAAAAAAAAAAAAAAGGTTTTTTTGCCTCTGCCACTGCAGTTGTGTCTGTGTGGTATCACTTTCTAAACCTAATTTCAAGTGTAATGCCATAGAGAATGCTCATAGACATTGTTCTGAAGTGATTTATCCTCTAAATCATGGCTGTCTTACTGCCTGCCTTCATCTCAGCCTAAAAGTATAAATGAACTCCAAGGCTTTGATCTGGGAGGTTCAAAACTCAAAGGAGATTTTCCAGGGCTTTGAAGTTGAGCTCAAGAGGGGACAATGCACTGTGCACTTATTCAGTGGGGGAGTGCTGTCATCAGACAGCCAAGACTTCACCAGTGTAAATTCATTACAGTGTTTGATGTAGCATTATTACATTAGTATTAATTTTGGTTTAGAGTCAGAATACAGGGGGAAAAAAAAAGGAGCTTCTTTTGCTGCTTGATCCATTTTTTAATTAAAATATTAATTTATTTGTGACGGAATTTTACAGATTTTTAAGTGTCTCCTGGTATCACCCTTTCCACCGTTAAATAAACTTCTGAGAAACTGCTTGGAGAGATTCTTACCTCTACCAGCAGTTTTCACTAAATGACAGCAGGGAAGGGAAAAATGATGTGGACTTTTAATAGGGGTTGCAAGAGGTACAAAGTGCCTCATGGCTGAGCACACCTGAAGGTATCTGTGAATCTGAAAATATCAGACTATCAGAGTAGAATACAAAAATAAATAGCACTATGTGAATGTTCCCAGATAACTTGATGAACATATTTTGGTTATTCTGTAAAAAAAAAAAAGTGTTTTTGTTTTTAGTCTCTGCCTTTTCAGTTGATCTGTGTGGCAACTCATTGGTAAGGAACACTTGATTGAAACCACTCTCTTTTGTGACCTGGACCAGATTAAAATAGAAGCTTTTGCAGATAAAAGGCTTGTAGGTTTATCTTTTCTGCTACCTGCTCCTGAAGAGCTGCAAACCCCTTTCTGTAATTTCATGGTCCTTTTGTTGGGAATGAGTATCATGAGGCTGGGGACAATGGCATGGCTGTTTCAATAAAGGCTGGATTATGATGAGGAGGATTTTTCCCCCCCTTGTTGTCCTTGTCAATTGGGATGATAACTAAACCAAGTCAGCTGGCACATTCATCTTGATATTTCAATTGACACTGATTTTGTCTCACTCCTTGTTCAGAAGTTAGCTGTTCTCCACCATTTATAGCTGGCAAGTACTCACTTCATGGCAACCATAGATTTTATTCTCAGTTCATTCACCCCATAATTAAAAAGTTTGCCTGGACTAATTTAGCAATCACTATTCCTTATTATACAGATTCCTGGGTTGGTTGTTGTGGTTGTTTTTTTTTTTGTTTGTTTGTTTTTTTTTCACATGCAATGGTTTCCTAGGCTTTTTTTATCCTTACTTGCAAATTTTCTCCTTGTTTTCAGTCTAATGGGTTAAATACAATCCTGTAGTTCCTGCTGCATAAAGATTTGTATTGTAGCCATGATCCTACCTGGGAAGTGGGCTGGAACCTTGGGTTGCTTCTGCTGTTGACTTTACTTGGAGCAATGGGTTGTCTGCTCTCACCAGAAAATATAAGTGCCTTTGAGAGTATGTGGTGCATTTTCCTTCCATTTCAGGGACACATGAAAATCTAGGATGAAGACTGTTATTTCTGCCTGGTGTTTCACTCCCTTATTGCTGCTCTGCTTATCTGTCCCAGAGAGTGAGTGAATTTAAACCTTATTGGCCACTGCCTTAGCTGTAATTCCTGCACATCTTACAATAGCACAGTCAGTGGACACAGATATGACCAGATTAAGGAATCTGGTGAGCTGCTAGTGAATAGGTGCTTAAGCATGATAATTCTTTAAAAATATGACATCATTACAGCATTTTCTGAGCATGCAAATGGATTTGTTTCCTGAAGTTAAATAGGAAGATGCATTCTAGCATCCTTTAGCCCACAAATCTAGACTAGATCTAGACAGAGGTAGAATCCAAACATGCTCATATTACCTGACAGTTTTCCTGCAGAAAATCACTTTACAAAGCTTTTTTGCTTCCCTAAGTGTTAAAGTAAATACACTGTAGTAGAATACTTTTCCTAATATCTTCATCACTGGAAGTGATTGAATTTTCAATTTAACCTATTTGTGGCCTGAAGTTTAGCTGAACATTTATAATATTGAGGAGAGCCCAAGGAAAGGTTTCTTCAGCATTTTTTCAGGATATTGATGCTGCTCAGAACACTGGGTCAGATGCAGAATATTGGTGCATGAGTTTCTGTTCCTTCAAAAATGCTTCTTGTGGCATCCTATTTTATTTTAGCAGTGGTGAAGTATGGGCTACTCACACCCTGTGTGTCCCCAGCAGTGTTTGTCACTCTATTTTTACAGAGCTGATGACAATTGGATGATAAGTGGTGCCTAATGGATGGAAATCTTATTTTACTCCAGTTCTCCTGGCCTTCTCCAAATTCAGCTGTGTCTATATAAAATGTTTGTAGTAGATTCCTTCAGCAATGCATCTAGAACTTCTAGTCTAATACTAGTTTTGAGAAGTAGCAAAAAAATAGCCCTGCCTCCTAGTCCAGGTTCAACAACCAAAAAGGTGTAACTCTATGGATAAACATCCAGGATATTATTGTCACATGTTGCTATCTCTTTCTCAAGATTTGTCTGTCTTCTGTAGGAGTGCTGGCTAGGACGGAGGGATGTTACAGTGGTATATTTTATTCTACCCAGGTTGTGAGTAAAAATTAAAACTGGGACTGGACTACTATGGAAGATCACTATGGTTTAAAGCAGATTTACTGTATTCCTCTAGCAATCATGAGAAAACAAAGACAATTTAAGAGAAAAAAAAAGCTGTTTCATGTCATATCCCAGGAACCTGGCTGTTGATTTGGGGATGCATACGGTGATTTGGGAGCAAATTAGAGAAAAGTTTAACTGTGCAGTTAGCTGATTAGCTTACTAAAGGTTGAGTCCTAAAGCCTAGAAAAACTTCCAGCATTTAGTTGAATGTAAAAGATAACTTTTAAGAGCACTGTTCATATTTTCAGAAGTAAACTGCACAGCATTTTTTGCATAGCAGTGATTAATATTTTTTATTTTGCAGTAACACTCAGCTATCTCCTCCACAGATTAGGTGCCACTGCACTGAATATTACTTTCCCTCCAGCTCCCCAAGGATCTTTCCTGAATAGGGCCTGCATATGGAGTTAATCACAGTGATGTTAAATAATGATAGGATTAATATTCTGGTTGAAACACAGAGAATCATTTCCAAACTGTCCTTTTTTTTTGGGGGGGGGCTTCAAGGTACAAATCACCTCTACAGAGTTGCACTTGAAATTTCTGTCAAATTTCAAAGTCTGCTAGTTGTGACCTCCAGATAAGCTAACCTGGATGAGTTCCCTCTGCAGGCATTCTCACATTCAGCTTACTACTACTTCTCTGGCAGTCAATTCAGGAAATCTTGACCATTTTGCTGCAAAAATATAAATAAATTGTAGGGCTGATGAGATTCCTCTGTGCTGAGCTTGGCATTCCTTCATAAGTGTAAGTAATGATTGATGTTTCACTCCTCTCTCAGGTGATACCCTGCAGTTCCTGAATGAGAAAGGCTCAACTAGCTTTTTAATTTACTAGTTAAACTTGGAAGTCATTTTCCATCAAATGTGGAAATGTCTCCTTATGTAACTCACCAGCTTTTAGACATCAAGAGAAAACTTTCCACTAATTTACAGGAAAAATAAAAATCTAGAAAGAAGCAAGTAAAATATTAGTATTATAATAAAGGATTTATTTTTCTAATCCATTTCTGGCTCAGGGTTGCACACTTGAGCTCTTACATAGCAAAACAGCTCTTCCAGTTTTTGAATCAGCTACTTGAGGAGGAAGTTGAAAACTGCCAGGAAACTCTGGAAGTTTTTCTTCTGAGATGATCTGTTTCCACCCTCTTTCCCCTGTCTAATTCAGAGTAATAGAAGTAAGAACAAATGTTCAGTTAAAGAAAACACTTAAGAAACACAGTGGAGCTTGAAATAGTTCTTGAGATGGCCTGTAATGGCTAATTCTATTACATTGTTTTGATGCAATGTGTGTGGTTGGAGGCTTGAACTCACACCATTTTATGGTAAATCAAGTGATTTACATTTAGAGTAAGGAAATAAAAAAATTTTGGTTTGTTTTAAGCCAAGACAGATGGAATAGTTTAAATATTTTGGTTGCTTTAATTACAGGATTTTAACTAAGAAAGTTGCAGGTGTCTGTGTTTGAAAACTGTAGTATAAACTTCAAACCAAAACATTATCACCATTTTTGATGAATTCTGTGACAGTGAAGCACACATTAAAGATGTGCTATATATTTCACAGTGATAGTAAATATGTCCTTTAAATAGAAGTGTTGTCAACTTCCATGTATAAGAATACATTTCCATGGGAGCCTTGCTTACAGTTGTTTTTTGGTAAAGTGCCTTGTTTATATTACAGCAGCAAATTCTCTAATCTCATCACAACCACACTTACCAAACACAGGTTCTTTTACCAAAAATGTGGAAATACACTATCATTTTGAAATGCCTTGGTTATCTGTTACTATCACTTTAATTTTTATGATAGCATTTTTAAACCCCCCTGATTTCAAGCTTCAGTTTCTCTCATTAAAGTAGTTTTTACCTCTCTGATCCAACCTAAGTTTATAATCAACAAATCAGCTGTCTAATGAGTACTGTTGTAATTTGGTTTTAGAGGGATGTTAATAGGGAAATGCTATCCCTACAAAGATACATCATTAGTTGATAAGGAATTATCTACAACAGCCTTAAATGTTAAAACACTGACTAATAAGTTGTTAAATAACTCAAGCATTGTCCTCTTTGGAGTATTTTCAGTCCATTACATTTCATGTATAGTTAATTTATCCCATTCAGCCTATATTAAAATGTCAGTTTTACACTGAATTCTGAGGTCATGGTAGTGTGTGACCTTCTTGGGAAACAACAATGGAAGTGATTCAGGATAAACAAGTGTGGAAAATGCTTTTCAGTGGATTTTAAGTTCTCTGTATGTTCAGTAGGTTTCATGAATGAATAGTGCTGTCCATTTAAAAGAGCTTTTATTGAGTCTGCAAGGCCACAGATTTGATATGGCATTCCTGGCGTTACATTGTTAGGCAATTGCTTGGCATTTCTGAGGAGCTGGAAAATGATTTTTGGGAAGTGTGAAAAGTTCCTTGGATGTTATCATTCTGCTTGGATGTGAATCAGCAAAGCTCCTCTTCTCCCACCTGGAAGCTAAATACAGAATTTGTAAGGCAGGAATGATACAAGTGTTTTGGTCAGCACTTTCTGTGACTTTAAAAGCTCTCAAATATGTTGTAGAGGAAAAATGCAGCTCCTGGAGTGTTTTAAAATCATCTACATCAAGTGCTGTGGTGTGAGGGGAGGGAGAGGAGTGTGGGGCAAGAAGGTGAAACCAAGAGGCATCAATCACACCCTGCAATTCAGGGACAATTTTTTTTTTTTTTATTTTTTTTTTTTTCCAATGAAGCTGATTCTACAGTAAACCAACTGTGGAGATGAGTTTAAAGTGCATGAAGACTGAGACTTACAAATCTGCCTCTGTGCCACGGGGTCAAAGGGCCCCTTCCCGTGCAGGCAGAGCTGCAGAGGGTCCCCTAAATGCAGGGCTGTGCCATGACACAGGGGGATTGTCACATGGAGGGAGATGGCACAGGAGCTAAACCCTCTTCAGGCCTCCTCCAGGGAGCTGGGAAGGATAGCCTGAAGTGGGAAAGTGTCCTCTCTGAAAGCATGAGCATTCAACACACTTCTCTGTTTGTCCAAGCAGTATCTCAGGTTGTTTTCTCTGACTGCAAAGTGATGTGGCTTGAAAAAGTTAATAAATTGGAGTGGCCACAGCTCCTGGCCAGTGGAGACATCCACAGAGGTTTGCTCACATGAATCCAATTGGATTTTCAATAACAAATTAATTGTCAGTAGGACTAGCAGATAGCTATTAGTAATAGCTAATGAAAATTCAATGCAAAAATGCATAAACCTGGATATAATCAAATATCTAAGTCATCCTGCAGTGTCCAGTCTAAATGAGTGGTGTAGTCTGTAGGCTACAATTGAAATGCACCTAGTTTCATTTTAAGCACTCATTTTCTATTATCATTTTTATTGGTCATAATAGTTTGTAGCCAATGCTCAAATTTTGCATCATCACTAATGATTCATAAATTAAATGCTTTAACAAATGTGTATATATGTATATTTTACATACATACATATACATATACATATACATATACATATACATATACATATACATATACATATACATATACATATACATATACATATACATATACATATACATGTATATACATACATTCTCTCTTCCCCCCAGTTGGTACAAGGCATATTTTGGATTAGACTGATAAAAACTGAAAATATTTAGGCAACAGATAAACTAGTTATGCTTGCAGCAGGAACCATCAGCAGTGAAGGGGTATGTGTGAACCAACACATGAAGCACATCAGGGAAGAATGGCTTAGGACACTCATAACAGTCTTGCCTTAATGTGTTATACAGAGATAGATTTAATAATCGAAATTATTAATTATATAAGTACATTATATGTAATAATGTAATTATTAATTGGGTGAAAATGATGTTTTTGTGCAGCTCTCTGTGTGAGCCACAGTCAGGGTAGGAAGGTTTAGCTGTAAGTGAGAGCCCACCCCTGTGCCACATACTCAAAAATTCAAAAGTTATCTCATGAAAAAAGTATAATATCTGTTGCCATCATCATTTATGCTTTGTACTGGATGTAATGCCCATAAGATTTTTGTGAATGAAGTGGAGAGGTGTGAGGAGGGATATGCTGCATTCTTCTGTATTGTGTAAGATACAAAAAACATGCATGGGAGGGAACAGACAACGTTAATAATCCCACATCAGGGGGACAGAATGTACCAGATCAAAAAAACCTTGAAAATTTCCATCTACTAAATTTTTGGCTCTAAAGGAACAAAATGCCCACAGCTTAATTTCTCAGTTTAGTAGAAACTGGAAGGCTGGTATAAACATGACAAATGTTATGAAATGGATGCAGAATATTAAGAGACAAATCAATTTACATTCAATTCAGGAATTATAAACCAGTGATTCCTTCTGTGTTTTAAGGGGTTTTCTGTGTGCAACAGTTCTCAAGCACCAAGTGTGTTTTCAACTCCTAGCCCTGAATGCAAGCAAATGGGAAAGTCTGAGTCGAGGAGAAAACTCAGAAAAGAGAGGAAACAGCTTTTGATGAATTTACTGGCAGTTCTGTGTATGTCCTAGCAGGAAAGCAGAAAATATAAACAAGCCTTTTATTTGGTCTGAGCAGGTTTGGGAATACAATGTAGGCATTTATTGGAAACAAACCCACAATGTAGTGGAATGTGATTTTTTAGTTGGCTCGGGGGTTGTTTTATTTTTTTACAAACCCTAACCTTTCTTAAGCAGCTGGTTGTCATGCATGTATTTCTAGATGAGTAGTACTCCAGGAATAAGAGGTGTCTGTAGTTTTGCAAGTGCTCAAGCATTAAGCTCTAGTTCCCTTGTCATCTGATGATTTAATTGAAAATGTTGCTCTATCAGAGTCACACCACCTGCTGAGATCAGCTAAGGTGGAAGCCTGTGGCCTCTGTCATTGTACCAGGGCTTGTGATGCTGGACTTGGGGTAAGACTAGGGATGCATGTTCTAGTTTTAGTGAAAATTCTTAAATCTCTTAGCTATCTGTTTTAATAAATGCACCTTGAGATTATAGGGGCTTGTTTTTCCCCTTTCCTTTTGTGTTTTTAAAGAAGCTGGGGCTTGTGGGTCTTTGTCCTGCTTAACACTTGTGTTTGAGAGCCAAATAGATGAGGTCAGGAGGGGAGGAGTGCAGGGGGCTACTGCAGGTTTGGAGAACTGAAAGTTTGCTCAAAATGCAGTAACTTTGGGTGGTCTTCTCTGGATGACACATGGGAATAAGCATTTGAAATGTGACTCATTTTCAAATCAGTAAAAGGAGAAAGAAGGTGGCTTCACTTTATAAGTATTCTCAAGTTTTTCATTTTCAATAGCAGCAGACAAGATTTTAATTTGCAGCAGATTCCTCTTTATAAGAGCACCAGTCCAACACAATGTTCTGAGCTGAAGTTAAGCAGCTTGAAATAGTTAATATTACAAAGCAGAGCAGTAATAACACTTTTCCCTGGCATTTTCCAGGTTCTTCCTTCTCTTTCATCTGCTGAATAATGCATGAGGCTTTGAGAGATTTACACCTATGTGGAATAGAATTTTTAAATCATTTTATATATACTCACTTTTGTGTTTCGAGAGTGAATCTTTGCTTTTTCACCTGCTTTTAGATGCAGGAAAATCAAGTGTAAAGTTGAAGCAATTTGAGTTATTGTTGTGATTTAGTTATTGTTAGTTCTACATAGAATAGGAAAATTGTGGTGGTAGTGAGGTTATATAATCTGGAAAGTTTGGATTTTGAATAAAGATCCCAAAGCCCTTTGGGTTGAATTGTGATGTAGAAGAATATATTTATTTTCAACTAGAGTCTGGATTAATTATCCACAACAAAAATGCTAAAGATGAGTTTTCCAGAGGGTGGATAGTCTACTCACCTTCCTATAGAAAGAGAAAAAAGCTGAACCCACTTTTGATTTGACAGCTCAAAACATTCCTGCAGTAGGACCTGGTTTCAGGAAAAAAAAATTGATGAACACTTAAAATCAGTCATAAGAAAACAGAATAGTGAAGAGTTGGGGAGGAGTATGTTTTCCTTCTTGAAAATGTTTGAAATCTGTTTATGAGGAGGAAAAACTATTTAAAGGATTTGCACACAAGTGATAGAGGTATTTTAAGTCAAATGGGCAAAAGCTTACTCAAACATAGGGAAGTGAATGGATATTCTAGAAATGTCATGAATGCTGTAGCAGGTCACTCAGGGAGCACTAATCAAGGCTGGGAGCATATTGCAAAGCAGTAGGAGTGAAATGAGATTACATTCAGTTCATAGTGGTCATACCAAAACCAACACTTGACACTTGTTCAATTACTCATGTGTGCCACTTCTTACAAATGCTTCTGATATAATAGAATCACATAAATTTGGGTGCAGAACGTATTTTCCCAAAGGAGGCCTTTCTTGATATTGCAGTCATTTCCTAGGTTAAGTGTACCTTGAATATGCAACTTTAAATTCAATCCAACAGCATTGTTGGAAACTGTTTTCCAACAGAATGTTCTGGGTTGATTCTCTCTCCCAGCTGGCAATCATATGGTGCAGGTCACCCCCCTACCACCCTTATTCTTTCTTCATTTTATTGCAACTAAGGTTGCACATTCTTACAATACTTAGAGAGCTGCTATTTTCTTGGCTTCTCCTGTAAGTACTTTTTATTGTTTAGCTTTATCCTATCCCAAAACCCAGTTCCAGTAAAGAAGAAACATTTGCTTGAACTGCAGCTGTAAATAACGACCTGCTGGAGGCAGATAATAAAGTGGGTGAATGTGTGTCTGACAGATCAGAGATCATCTGTGCACAAATAACTCCTCTTGAGTTGTTGACTGGCACATTTACTGTGCTTAATCCTTAAAAATTATTTCACTTTGCACATCCTTAGGTGCATAAAGTCTTGGTGGGGAGCAGGTAGGAGTCAGGGAACAAAGCAGATACAGGACTTGTAATTCAGGACATCAAGGACTCAAAGGGACAAAGGTGTCCAGAACAGCCTTTTCCAAACATGTGTGGATGCAATTCCAATGTCATTAGTTTTGATTTGCATATTCAGTTTTAAAATTCCCACATTGCAGCAGAACTTTGAAGGCAGAGTTCAGACTCTCTTCAGACCCATTCTACATTCCCCCTTTTGCAAACATAGAGAATTTGACACTAAAATGAAGTGAATGAAGTTTCAGTTCACCTTCCTCTTGTAAGAAAAATGTTCAAGATTTCTTTCATATTCTTCTTCTGTTCATTCTGTGATTGAGCCAAACTTCAGGCATTGCAGAACTTCACACTAAGTCTGTCTTCTTTCTTATAAGATGGGATTAATTTAGTCTTTCACAGTTAGCACACAAAAAAAACAATCTCTGTATATCTATGTAACTTGGCCAGTCTTTTTGTTTTTTTTTTTAAACATATTGCATTTGAGACACATAGCTGGGGAATTAATACTGCCTCATACTATAAATGCACAAAAAGAGAGACTTAGAACTTAACTGTGGGGTTTTCTGACATTTTCCTGTTAAATTCTCTGGTAGAATTCTATGTTTGCAAAGGGGAGAATGAACAAAGGGGTCTGAACAAAGAGTCTGATCTCTGCCTTCGAAGTTCAGCTGCAATGAGGAAATTTTAAAACAGAATATGCAAATCAAAATTCATTCCCAAAGTTCAGGGCCATGGACTGCTCCTTCGGTTAAGGCTATTTTCATTTTAGATACATGATTTCAAAGATGTGCTACTTCAGTCAAAATGGCTGAGAATGAAGTTCATTGGCGGTGTAGAAAATGTCAAATTGAGGTTTTTTGAACTAAGGTAATTGTGATTTGAGCCAGCCCTCAACTGTAGCAACTTGAAGTTAAATTAATTTGTGGCACAGTTAAGTCACATACCGTATATGAATGTAGCCAGCAGGCCAGCTGGATCAAAGGGAGACCTTTGTCTAGAGAGAAAAAGTGATGGCTTGTTTTTTTCCTGCTATATCTGTTTATTTTTCTTTTTTTCCCTGAAAAGAAGAAATTTAATTTCCATTTTATGCTGATTAAAATATGCATCCAAACTTTTACCAACTCATATGCTAGGCTGATGCATGCTAAACATTTGTAATTCTGGATTTGAGCTTGAAAAACTTAACTGGTTCTGGTTTAACTTTTGTATTTTAAATATGTTCACAGTTTTTAAATTTCAACTCACTTCTCTTAAAACACTGCATTATGTAAGGTGAAGGTTCCTGGTTATGAGGGTGATTTGAAGTTTAAACTCATTTTTAATACCAGTGCCCTTCATTTTGAACTCTGTTTCCCCCTAGCATTTATGACACACAAAAAGCTGACTAATACAACTGATTTTGGGAGAGATATTGTGAATAATTAAACCCTCTTTTTCTTCAGCTTGCTTATGTTTTTTTATATTATTTGTATTTTTTGCCTGGCTCTGGACAAGCAGTGAATCATCTGCAGTTTGACTGGGGTAGTATGTGATTTGCTTCCTTGCAAAAAAAAAAAAAAAAAATCTGGTCTCACAAAACAAAAATGTGTCTCCATACATATTGGTTCAAAAATATTCTCTGATTCCATCTTTGCTGTCATCAAAATGAAAGGTCTTTGTGGCCTGCTGAGTGCACGTGACAGCTCTGCCATTAAAACAGAATAACCCTGGAGCAAAGGGGAAGAGGTTTGAAAAATGAAACTTCATGGTCAAGTACTAGTTAGGAACACTTTGTCCAGGGATTCTTTGTGCTGTTTATGGAGATAGAGATTTCCAGCTTTAGAAATGAAGCTGTCTGCTAGAATTCAGATTTTGCCATTAGAGCTGGCTGCTTTTATTACAGCTTTCATGCTACAGTAATAGTTTTTATTTTAAGCATGATATCATGGCACTACTGAACTGTGGGTTTGCCTTTCATACCCCTACTCCTTTCATTAGAAAAATTTGTTTCCTGGGCATTCAATGCTTTATTTGAGCATGGAATGCAGAAATTTGTTTCCACAGTTGCAGTTATTTTGCAGTAGCACAGTTGGCCTCTTTTAAAAAGTGACTGACTTTTACTTTCTTAAATTTTTATTTTTGAAATGTTTTTCTGACTCTGTTGCAAATGGGTAAAGGAATGCAGAGCAGTTATGCTATGTCAGTACGTGACTGCTCAAACATTTGTCATTCTTAAAAGTTCTTGTTTTTATTGAGAATACTTCAGAAAAGGCTTCCAGCAGATAAGTATATATTCATTTGTTAGACCATATATATGAAGAGAGGGTGACCTCTTTAAAACACTAGTACTAGCAGTGGAATAATAAATTACCTATTTATTTTATCTCCTGGAAAAAAAAATCCATCATTTTCTTATGTATCCAAATATCTTCCATCAGTTCTGTACATTACATAGCATTTGTTTCATTACATTTCCATCAGGTCTGAAATAACTCTACCAGGTCTTCACATGAGTTCTTTGAAATTCAGGCCACTTCCCCTTGGTGTTGTGTATGACATCAGTCTAATTGAGGCAACACAGTTAGAAATGCATGGCAGTGATAACAAATCCTTTGTCTCTCCCTGTCAGTGCTAATTATTTCTAGGGATGGAAAAAACTTTCATTCAAAGCTGAACTGCCCCTAAAAGCAACAGTGAACAAATAGGAATCAGCATCCAAATAAATGAGTCAGGACTTTGTCCCAAGTGCCTCTCTCCTGGTGCCCAGTGCCAAGGGCAGCAGTGATGGTGAGTGGTTTTACATCAGGGAGGGCAAACAGCTCTCTGAGCTCAGGCTGTTTCAGAGCCATCCAGGGAAGAGCTCAACTCTTCAGGAAAAGAGCCAGTGGTTTGCTTTCAACAAGGAAAAATGGAACCTTCTCCTGGTTTAGCCCTGCTTTGACACATTGTCTCCTGTGACGTAGATCAGCTGTGCGGGTCTGCAAAAGTGCTGGGGAAATCATCCTTTGAGAGTATCCTGAAAAATGAGGAAAATTGTCAAGAAAAAAAAAAAAAAAAAAATTATTAGCAAGAAGTTTCCCTAGGCTCAAATGCAGGAATGATAGAGTGTGTAAGTACAAGGTGAGGGACTGGAGCAGCTTTACAGAAAAGGATACAGATGTTATTTCAGAACCAGCACAGAGGATTAAGGCAGCACTTTCCTCTCTCAAGAGAGCAAATGCCACCTTGGGACATACAGACAGGAATGCAACGTTCAAGGCACACAGAGTAATCCCACAAAACCTCTGAGGGAGGAGTGTGTCCTATTTGGGGTAACAGTGTTAAAAGATAAAAAAGGGGTTCAGATGAGAGCAGGGAAGATCAGCAAGCTGAACAATAGGACCTGTGAGAAACTTGTTCTCCTGCCTGGGGAATGGAAGAGTGACAATGCTGGGAGTGCTTGAGAATTCACACAAAACTCGTGTCAGGAGGTAGGAACTGATATAACCTAGACACCACATACATTTATACACCACTTCCCTGACAGGCAAGATTTAAAATAAGAGCATTTGCTATAGCCACATGGATTTAGAAGTCTCATTAAAACTTTCTGTCCCTAGGAGATGCTGTCAGACTGTACTGAAGGTTTTGAGAGGAGGCTGAGTCAGGTTTATATCAAAAATGCCATTTGTGTAGTCTTCTGCCTTAGGGGATGCTTCTGAAGCCCTAACTAGAGAGTGGGACAACACTGCTATGAAACAAATAATGTTAATTGGGATTGTAGCTGTCTTTTGCACACAATTTTGAAGTGTAAAGTGATTTTTTCTGCTTTTTATTGGATACCTTATTTTCTTTTTAGAAATTATCAATCATCTAGTTTTGAAATGAACGTTTTGAAATTTAATTCTATGCATATGATAAAATTTTATCAGAAAATGACATCTGTGAAACATGGCACTTGAACTGCCCTTGCCTGTTTGACCTCCTTATTTGTAGTGCTCTGAGCAGAGAAACGGGGAACTTGAGTGTTTGACAGAATTCAGTTTCCTTGTAAAAGTACTGGATATTATTTTTTCCTGGCGTTGCAGAGCCAACCACCCACAGGAGCACATTGGTCACCCTCAGGTGACAGAGGCAGACACAGGTGACCCAGCAATATCTGAGTTTTATGTAGGGCTGTTCTTAGGCTGTTTCTCTACCTTTATGTTAAAAATGTTACCCAGTAATGTGCTGAAGGAATCTCATCATGATGACCCAGAAAAAGGTAAATTGTCCAGTTCCAAAGCCACATGGGAGTTTGTCTAATTGAAATGGTTGAAATAAACCAGTCTGAACTGGAGGTTTTTTCTGTTTTAAAGAAAAAATTTGGCTGTGTGTTTCCTCCACACTCTCATTCTGTGCTCTAATCCATTGCTGAACAGCTCCTCCTTTTTATGTTTAGCTGTCACCTAACATTTTGACTCTTGAGCTTTTTTTGATTACATTTTGACAGTTTTCATTGCATCTTCAGACACCTGGTAAATTCTTGGCTGGAAACTGCTTTTAAGTAACACTGAATCAAACTCACTCTGCAGTTTAAAAACCTCTGGTAGGAGCCAACAGCATCTTGCTTTTTCCCCAACAGGTGTTCATCAATCCAAATCTCTAGCTCAGTTCTGGTATTCCAGATTTATTGTGGTTTTTCATTGCACCCTTACCTACTGCATGACAAATTGTTGGCTACCTGCAGAAAGGGCTGAAAAACTTCCAATGAGTTTTCTGCCACGATGAATCTGTTTCTGCAGCCCTGGTTCTTCCTGAAATGTGCACAAAAATATCCACAAAGAAAATATTAATGCCAGAAGACTTCCTGCCTCTCATGGCTAAGCAAGGGCAGACTATAACAGTTCAAGGTCAGACAAATAAGTACCTTGAAGGATGTGGGAATGCACATCTCATTACCTACAGTTCCCATACCTATATATATATATATAAATGCATGTATTCTTTTTCCTTTGTTTTGGGGAGTCTTTTTTTTTTCTTCCTCTCCTGGAAGCCAAAACATCAAGTCTATCCGGTCTCATTTTCTTGTGGGTGAGAATGTTGTTGTCAGCTCTTTTAGCCTTCCTTTCCCTTGCCTCAGTGCTGAGGTATCAGATGTTTATTCACTGGTGCCCACTGTGCTCTTAGTTAAGAACATGTGTCCTGGCAGGGAAACCATTAGATTCACTGCTTTTTAATGTAGAATTTCATTTATGTAGGAAAATTGTTTCTGTGTCATATGTTAATAATAAATGTTTTGGGGTGGGGGCTGTTTTATTTGGTTTTTGGTTGTTTGGTTGGTTTAAGGGGGAGTTAAGGGAACAAAAATAAAAGAAAGTTAAACTTTTTTTAAAAGAAACCAGTGGTTTTAGTTGACCAATATTCTTTGTGCTGTAGATGCTCTGTGTGTCACCTTTGATTCATTTCAGCATAGAAGATGGAATTAGCTCCATATTTCTTTATTGTCTTTTGCTTGCTGAAAATCATGATTTAGCTAGGAGGTGTCATTTCAGCTGCCAGGACACCAAGCTGACTTTAGAAATAAAATCTCTCAACCTAGAAATTTGGATTTGCCATTAGAACACTCGTTTTTATATTTCAGCTTCTAATCCTTTTCTGCTTGCACAACTAGATGTAGTTTCTTACAGTATTTTATATGTAATGTCTTACTTCAATTACTTGTTAACCAGCAGA
Organism: Oenanthe melanoleuca; assembly: GCF_029582105.1. Taxonomy (NCBI): domain Eukaryota; kingdom Metazoa; phylum Chordata; class Aves; order Passeriformes; family Muscicapidae; genus Oenanthe; species Oenanthe melanoleuca. Next base: position 10,328,982 of record NC_079334.1, read on the forward strand.
GCTGTCTGTGTCTTTTGTACCAATTAAGTCAGTTTTGATGTCACTGTGATTATTTGACTTTCTGTGCAGACTCAATAACCTCAGTTTGGCCTCCTTTGGGGAGACAGATGATAAATCTCTTTTGTCTTCTGAACATATGGCTAACTTGATTCAAATCTCCCTTTCTGGCTGTCAGTCAATCACTCTCCAGAGCTCTAGATAGGAGTTACTCCTAATGACAATATCCAGTCACAATTGCCTGGGATGAAAGGCAAGCTCTTTTTTTTTTTTTTTTCTCTCATGTAAGAAAAGCCAGGGTAATCAGTCAGCTCCTACCTTTGCACAAAAGGGCCACATCCTCTCTCTCCTTGCTCTGGGTGGCTGCACCCCACCTGCAGGTCAGCTCTGATGTCACACATTCAGTGGTGGAACATTTTATTTTGGAAAAAATAAATTAACTTCTAGTGATACAGTCATTGAGTTCTAAGGTGAAGAATTTTAGTGCTGCATTTACATTTCTGGTATTCCTTTCACATACCACATGCATGTTTCTAAGACACTATTCTGGGCAAGCTGTTCAATATTTTACTCTTTGTTTCCTCTCTAGTTTCATAGCTTCTGATAATATTTAGGTAATATTAGAGAAAAGATGCATTTTGCACAGTCTGAGTTATGTTCTGAACCTCAACATGAGATAGCAACTGCAAACAAAATACATCTAATTTTAAAGTGTATGGAAAGATATGGAGAATGTGTAATTAAGGATTGTTAGGATTGTTTGTGGCCACTGAGAAGCATTACCACGTGTGGACAGTGGTGTTACAAACCCTCCACTGAGATTTCAATGTATGAAAAGATTATTGTTATGTATTGGTGGTTTATAAAGGGTTGCTAAAGGCAAGGCTTATTCTTTTTAATCCATTTAGATCATATTCCACAACAAAAATGTGCTGACCTTGTACATTAGCAGGCAAAGGGCTTAGCTGTTTATAAAATTCAGGCCCTAGGCTCAACATTAATGAGTAAGCTAACCTCTAGCTAAACTCTTAATATTATTAATTTGCAAAAGTAAAGAATAGGTGTTGAAACCTCCAAAAGAAAGGGAATAGAAAGTTCAGCTTGAGGCTTGAGTCCATTGCAAAGTCCTTAAGACTGTAGCACATATAGTCAGATGTCCTGGTGGGAGAGGCTTTCTTCTCTTTATGCATATACATGTAACTGTGCTATTGTAGCTTCCTCTTTCTGACAGAAACAAAGAAAAATCCTGCTTTTTCTCAATCAGAACCTGAACCCAAATACTTAAAAAGAAAAAATATCAATTATCCTCGTGACACCCACCTTCCTTTCACTTACTAGCACTTTTTACCATGTCCCATCTCATCCCTCCCCAAGGTTTCTTGCTTCAGGCATATTCAGAATTTAATAATATTTTATTTAGACATCTCTACACTCCAAACATGTGCACAGATTAGGAAGTTCATAGCTTAATATCTTTTGAGGGTTTTTTTTTTTTCTGAACCAGCCTCTAGAATTTCTACTGCCATGAAGTCTATCAGTCAATACCTTGTCTTTGGAAGTAAAGTCCCCAGGTAAATCCAGGAAGGGCTGGAAATGTGTGGTATGTATTTACTGAATAATATTCAGTGTAATGAAGGCTTATTCAAGTTTAGTTAATGCATTTGTTAATATTGCTGCATGAACTTCCTGACACTGACATGAATTGAAGGCTTCAGTTACATGCACCACATAACTAAAATCTTGTAGCCAATGATCTCATCAGCCAGCCATGGTTTAACTGCTCATTTGCCACTTTGTGATTTACATCACAGTGTGGGCATGTTTCTTTCTAAAGCATTTTACTGATGTTGTTCCTTAAGCCTTGTCTCTGATTCCAGGTTTTTTTATGCAGGGATTGATTCTCCGTCCTGAGTTGGTTGGATTGTTGAAGTTATCATTGAAGCAAAGTTTTTCTCAGCACAGTGAGGTCTCTCTTTGCTTTGTAGGGAAGACCCTTCCACACCAAACAGCAACACCTTAGATTTTTCTGTGTATATGGGTATTTTTTCAATACCTTCACACCTCAGCTGAAACTTCCAGTGCTACCCAGTGATATTAATTTCCTGCTGCTTCCACCTCCTAGGGCCACCAAATGCTATAGTAAGATGCTCTGGGAAAAGCAGGCTGCTAGTCTTTTTCTGTTGTTGACTTTTTTCCACCCACACAATGCATTTAAAAAAATGAGTATTTTTAAGCATCAATTTAATGGTGAATGATATACAATAAAATCCTAAACTAAAGCTCACTGGGATATGACCTGAATTCAGTTTGCTCAGTCAAAATGGCTTCACCTTCACTGTAAATCCTGGATGCTGTGAAGATCTGCCTCTGACCTTGACCTTCAGATCTGCTGACACCTTATTTAATGATCTAGTTTTGGCCTCTTGCTAGAGAACAGCAAGGAGCACCTGGAACACTGAATGTCTCAATCACCCAGGGAAGCAGAGCCTTTAGTTTTCTTTTCAAGTGCATCAAGATAATAACATAAAGAAGTGCCAAGCTGACAAAATGGATCTGTTTAGTGGAAAGCTGCTGGAAGTGTTGGACTTCTTCAAATCAAGGGTATTGTTTGGAACAACATCAGCAATTTGTATTTTTCCCCATATCCCAGCCCTCAGGGTAGAATGCCAATCCTGATGACAACATGTTGGACTGAGGGCCCTGGTATTTCAACTTGTGCAGGCTTGTGAGCATTGATGCCTTTGGGCAAGGTTATCTTTGATTAGAAAATTTTCCTTTATCTGGTAGAGAAAAATAAACAGGAAGGGGAAACGGAAAACATCACCAGTCTCTGGATTAAAAACTGGAGGGGAGAGAAAAAAAAAAAAAAAGCAAGGCTTCCCACAGTTTTTAAAGATTTTTTTAGACTGCTGTGGCCAAATTGGTCTGTTGGCAGAGAAAGGCAGGAAAAACCAGTCATCTGCCACTTTTGAGTTTGGAATAAATCCTACATACCAGAAGTCTGGGGAACAGTGATCCCTAAGGTCACTTTTACTTTAAACCAAAACCTTATCAAGGTTCAAAAACCTTCACAGTTAGAAATAATGGAGTTTGCTGTAGCAGTGGCACAAACCTCCCAAATCTGCTATGAATAGAGAGTGCTGTGTACAATCACTGCCTCTGAATGAGAAACAGAGTTTGGGATGAGATGTGGAGCAGTCAAGTGGCATCACTTCATGCCAATTTTCAGTCCAGGGTGAACATTTATGGGCTCTGACAATTCTGCTGTACCATAACAGCTGCAAGATTCTGAGGTTCAGTGGTGTTAGTGGCTTCCCAATATAATACAAATGTTTTCTTTCTTCTTACAATTTATGGGCCTGTCTCTGTATCTTTTATTTTTCTGGGGTCTTGAGCATGCCAAGCCTTTCTGACTGACAGCTATCTCACTGGTAGCAGGAGAAGGGGGATTTGTTGGCTCCAGTACCCAGCTGACCAAAAAAAACAGCTCACAACTGGCATTGACAAAGAAAAGTGGAGTAAAAATATCACTGACAGCTGAAACCAAGCCTGGACACGTAAATGGTGCAGCAGTTTCTACCTGCACTTTTTTCCAAGCAGATAAAAGAATTTATATGAGGTAGAGTTGTTAATTTTCATGCTCTGTAAAAATAATCAGATCTTGGAAAGCAAAGATTTTCAAGTGAAGTCATTGACAAAATGAAGTGCTTATTACTGAAGAAGTGCATGCCAGGATTCCTTAAGCAGTGCCATTACTAAGGCAGGGATAATTACCCCACTGATACAACCAAGACATAAATGCATTGAAAACATTAGTAAGTTAGGAATTTGAAATACTGTAACTTATGCATATGCCAGGCTCTGGAAACAGTCTGCTGTTTGCTGCCTGACTTATAAACTGGGAAATGCAATTTTGTTTTAGCACTCACAGTCCTCAGGAAGAGCTGATTTTTTAAACACATGCTTAAATATCCAAGTTACTTTTCATTACTGATTAATACAGAGTCATTTCATACTGTGTTCAATATTAGTTCTCTGTCCAGCTGGCCATTTTCAGCTTTTATTCTTGAAGACAGCACTTTGGAGACACAGTACAACTTCTCTCTCTTGTTTCCATGCCAGCTTAAACCTTGTTTGACCTGGAACCATTTCAGGACACACACTTCTATTCTCTCAGCTCTCGCTGCTGGAGCTGTTTAAGGCTCAGGCTGCCAGTTCTGTTCACCCATCGCTCTGTGCCAAGTCTGGCCCAGGTGGTATTTTCCTTTCCCCTCAGACATAAAACTAAATTTGTTGAGGGATAAGAGCTGTGTCAGGTTTATAATGAAATACAATGGTGTCATCAGGAACTTTGGGAACCTGTAAGAAGGTATCCACCATTCACAGAGCTGAAGGCAGAGCAGTTGGCAAAGCCTGTATCCTGATTTTTACATGTCACAATACCACAAGCATGAAACTCCTGTGCTTTGAGTATAAGGTGTGAGCAGAGTGGAGTACAGCTGGCACTTCAAACAAAACAAAGCATTTCTGTGAGGCTTCCCTACTTTGTGAGGTGTGGAACAGAACAGAAAGTATCCATTTTCAGGCCAAATTTTCTAATACTCGGATAGACTGGATAATTTTAAAGTTATTTTACACTGAAAAGTTTAATTAAGGGAGATACAGGTCTGTTCAGATTCCAGTTATGTGTTTCCTTTAGCTTATGGTATATTCAAGTGACATCACAGCAGTAACTTTAATTTCAGACCTCGACTGTTCTTTAGAAAGAAGTTGATTGTAACGTGCTAGTGACAGAAGAAAAACTTCATTTTGGGCTTTTAGCTGTGAATTTTTTTCACAGATTTTTCTTGGCTACCTACTTAGGAGAGTGGAAGGCAGATAGTTGTTGCATGATGAGTGGAATGGGGAAAAATGCCCATGGTACATGAGGCACTGCCCCCAACCAGCCTGATAATTCCTTTTCTGTTGTTGTCTGCAGACAGCTCAGAGTCCTTTTGGTTGCTATTCAAGCTTTTGCTTCCTTTGCACCTTGCCCACATTTCCAGTGCTTGCAGGAAAGCATGGAGCAGTTTCTGAAATTCTGGGAGAGAATAAGCAGGGCAGACAAACGGACAATGTGTGGGTTTTGTTTTCACAAGATTGACCCTGGGATCAACAAGGAAAAGTCTTGTCCCTCTAAAGCATTGATTCCTGAATCAAGCTCTAAGTGTTCTCTAGGTGATGGACTTTCACAACCTGTGTCAGTGCCTGGTAGTGGAATTTCCTGATGCCTTCAGAGAAGTTTTCTTCCAGAATGTTGTTGCTATGACCATGGAGAGAATCCAAGTCCTCTGTCAGTGTTCAACCTGACAGCAGTGTCAGTAGTTTTCTCAACTTTCTAAATCCCAGCTAAGACTTGACACAGGTTTGATCTTGTGGCTGGTTTAATAAACTTCTCTGGCTCTAAATGTTGCTTCTCTGAGGTTTAATGATCATTAATTGTGTTTCTGTCTAATATGCTGCTGACTCAGCACTAGGAGGCATTTCCTTTGTGTGGACACATAAACAGGGAATGCTGTGATTTTCTTTGGCTCAACTCCTTCCTCAACTGAAAAGAGCAGTCAACAACTCAGAATGCTACAGAGGAAAATACTCATTAAACAACAGATTGTTTTAAATAAACCTAATTTAAAACATCAGGAAATAATACAGTGTCCTGCATTCCACTGGCACTTACAGTACATTCAAATAACTGCTGCTTATTTACATCATATCTGTACTTTCTGGTGAATATTGAACTTATATGATGTAAGTAAAGTTTAAGTTTATTTTTACCTGAGTGTCTATTTTTAATTTATGTGTTGTCATATAAATACTTCCCTTATATAGTTAGATAATTTTCCATTTGTTTTGAAACTTTACACCGGAGTTTACTATCAGGGTTACAAGGTTTTTCTTTTAAAGTAGAATAAATCTATTGCATTAAAATATTAATGTGCATTTTAAACAGTGTATTTTTATTAAATTGTGTAGCTAACAGATAGCTGAATTTAGTAAAAAAGAGTAAAACTGAACTCTGTTCCTTCCCATCCCTCTATCTTTGCCTGTCAAATCCATGGTTCTTTTTAATCTCATCTCATTTATTATTGTATTTCTATAAGTCAATGGAAAGGCTTTAGGAAACACCCCAATAGTGCAGCTCCATTTTAGGAGCAGCAGGTAGGAATCATCTAGGGGAAAAGTCTTGTCCAGTCCAAATTAGTGTTTTCCCCTCCTCCTGGTTTATACCAAGCTGGAAGGGAGGGAATATTGCAAAGGAGACAAGTGTTAGTTATTTTTCCTTCAGGTATTTCAAAATGCTTAAAAGCTTCTGCTGACAACTCTTTGGGTTCTCATAGCCCAGTTTAAGCCTTGATTTATTTTGGGTAGTTCTTTCAATATATTTAAGTAGGTGTTGGTTTGACTATTTAAAATCTTTGGATGCTCTACTCCTTGCAAGCCTTTCCATTCCTGATGTTTTAAAGACAAATTTTTAAGTTTCAGTGGGCCAGGGAGTAATCTTTCCCTTTTATCTTCATGGTTCAATTTTGTCACTTTTCTAGACATGGAAAAAATAGACAAAAAAAGAGATTGTTCACTTTCAGATCAGGCAAGAGAGAGGAGAAAGAAGGAGGTGCTGTGTGGAGTTCCTCCCTCTTTTGCTGATACTAGAGAATGGGAAAATTGGTCACACTACCTCAAACCTGTGTTGAGTGGGTTGGATGCATTTCTGGCTTTCCTCTCTTGGTAAAGAGACACAGGCATGAATGCTGTAAATATCTGTACTTTTACTGTGCATGTGTATTAATACATATTTGTGCTTTCTACCAGATTCTTTAAGGCAGTGCTCGTTTTCTCTTGTGCTTTCTTTTATCCATAACACCCATATTAATCTGGAAAAAAATAAAAACTAAAGATCTTGGTCAAAGCAAGATGGAAATCTCCTTTATACAAGGAGCCTGCTGCAATAAGGAATGTGTAGGAGATTTTCTGAATACCCCACTGAAGGCCTGCAGTAGTTGCAAGAACTGTTCTATAGTTTCTGCCCTGCATGACACTCCTTTCTTGCCAGTTTTTTCTCCTAACTTTATCCTCAAAGCACAGAATGTTGAAGGGACCTGAGTCCTGTCTGCAATCACAGCATCCCTAGCTGTTTTCGTCATCATTGTGTTCTGTGTATGAGCCCAGCAAAACGGCAGAAATTGAGTAAAAATTGAGGGATCACATTGTGTGCTGCCAGCAGAGGATGGGGGAAGGCAGTTAATATCTGTGGACACTGCTGCAGCCCTTCTCTCAGTGCCCTTTTCAATCCTGTGAAAAGAGGAATCAGCACAGTGTCTGTGGTGCATCACTCACCCTCATGGATCACGGAGCTCTTACCCTGAATATACAATATACTCAGTTCCTGTTGGCTCAGAATAAAGATAGCAAAAACAGCAGCCAAACTTCCCAGGGACAATTCTGCTGTCAGAGCTCCAGTTAAAACAGCAGTGGCTCAGCACTTTTTTCCCCTCATCAGCGGCCTCTGTTTCCCATGTGTGCCCTGTCTTCATTTCCAGTGGGAGACTTCGTCTGGATCCACATGGTGGAATTGCAGGGGCAAAAATTCCCACTGTCTCTTCTGCTGCTTCAGCAAAAGGGATGCTTTGTCAGGTAGCTTCCAGCATTTCTGATGCTTTGTGTTGTAGCACTTTGCCCACCACAAATGTAAGCACTCCAAAGCCTTTTACACTGGGACAGGCACTTAGAGATCTCAGCTTCAGGTCAGCTTTGCTGTGTTCTTCTGTGCATTGTGTGTTTTGTTATCTCATCTATGTGCCTGCATGGTTATATTGCACAGAGCAGCAAAAATTTCCTTTATTTTTGCCCCCCTTGATTGTGTTGCTTCTTCTGTAACATACAAAGCAAAGTTAAACATATTACATTACGTGTTTTTAATGGGATCTCGTCCCATGGAATTCAGTGGCATCAAGTAATTGAATTCAACAGGCAGCCTTTCTGAGGGATCTCACAGCTCCTTGTAGCTTCTGTTTATGACCACAATAAGTTTTCCTCTGAAAGTATTTTATCTGTAAGAAAAACTGTCTAATTGCTATCCTTTCTTTTGAATTCACTATAAAATATGTAAGTCTGCACACTAGGCAAGGGCTGCCCCACCCCTGGAAGTGTCCAAGGCCAGGCTGGATGGGGCTTTGGAGCAACCTGGGATAGTGGAAGGTGTCACTGCCCTTGGGAGGAGGTTGGAGTTAGGCAATCTTTGAGGTTCTTTCTAACCCAGGCCATTCTATGGTTCTGTGAAACTGGTATGAAAACTTCTTTTGCTCTGAACCTAAACCCCACGAGAATGATGACCACCAAGGACACATTGAAAGTACATTGAATTTGTTCACAAAGAGTTTGTGTGTGCAGAATAACCTTCCACTGATAGACACTAATCATTTTTTGCTGGAATTGTTTAGTGACTGGTATTGCTCAAAGATGTCAGATTATCTCAGCCCAGAAATGATCAGCCATGCTAACAAGGCACCAAAGGAAGGGTTCTGCCATGAGCAATATGACTGGTGTTCTAAAGGTTTTGTGTTTATACTTTAATTAAAATTTCCTGGTAATCCAGATGCTAGTTCCTGGTATCTTTTAATAAATGTTCAGATTAACATCTTGCAGTGCCCAGAAGTATGCTGGTGGCTGAGCAGTCCAAATAAACAGCACAAAGTTGCTGCCATAAAATGCTTATTATCCAAACCTCATCTTGCAGACATGCAACCACATCCATAGATTTGCTTCAGGGATTTCATTGGAACCTCTCAGGGTGATAAAATTATACACTGCTTAAATATTTAAAATTTCAGGACCTAAGAGGGAACATGGTATAACTTAGAAAAAAAAATATGGGAACAACAGTGTAATAGATGTTAGATATCACTTTGTTAGTTTTGTTATTATTAAAATAGGGAATTGAGATACCTTGATACCTGAACATTTTTATGTTTAAGTTTTTCTCATAGTTTAGAAGAGAGTTTAGTCTGGTACATTTTCTTTTGCTTTCTATTTTTTTGATAAAACCATTAAGGAACATGTTATCAAGGGAACTATTTTATTTGTATATATATTAAAATTAAATATTTTCTGTAACTTCATTTATGAAAACTAGCATAAAAAACCATAGGGAGGAAAAAAGCACACATACCTGAGTTAATATATCCAGGGTTACTATTAAAATAATTCTCTTTTAGTGTGCCTTCCTAGGGCAGTAAGCCTTAGGTGAGATCACAGTCTTTGGTCTGTTACTATTTTCTCCTCAAAGCTTTAAACCCCTGATAAGTTTCAAAGCTGGAAAAAGGGACCTTGAAGGTAAAGCCACTACTGAACTAAAAGGAAAATGTGGCTGTTGCAGAATCTGTTTGGTAGGAGACAGACACAAGTCAATACAGACATGTGGACCCCAAGTAAGGTCTGTGAATTGAGATCACCCACAGTGCTTGTGTCTCTTGGCTGACAGAAAACCCTAAAGATAAGGAATTGTTACAGTGGGAAGGAGTTGAGCCTTTCCTAGAGCCACTGTCCATGAGCCAGGGGGTTTCCATGGGGTGATGTAGCTCCAGTTGGGGGAGCAGGTGACCTGCTCTACAAACAGGTTGTATACAGAGATACAAATAGGTTGTTGCTTGCTCCTCTGTTCACTCCCAAGGATCTGAGGCCAGATGCAGCACCTTGCTGTGCCTCTTCAGTGAGATTGGATGATCTGACACACAAAAGGAAAGGAGAAAGGCAATGGTGACTGAATTCTAATGATTCTCACTGACCCAGCAGTCTTTATCAGGTAAAGGTTTTGCATTCCCCTTAAAGCTGTGGCAGCTGAGAGAAAGGCATGGGATTCATTGCACTGGCTCAGCCCTTTGAGCACTAACCTGTGAATATTGTTCCTTCCTCTGGCCACATTCTGTCAATTAAATGCAGTAGAATAATGTAACAGTCTGTTAAATGCTGGGTATAGAAACAGCTGCAGAACATGGTCCTGCAGGGGACACAGACAGGTGAATCTACTTGACTCCTGGTGCAAGTGAATGGGGGAAGAGGAAGGAAAGTAATTCAACACCACAGCAGTGAAGCCAGGCTCAGGAGATCACTTTCTTCAGAGATACCAGATGGTGAGTGGCTGTAAAGAATGACCCCACCCAGCTCTGTATGCAGCACCCACCACTTATAATGGATGGCCCTAAATATTTATTAAGTGTTATTAAAGAGCTCATGTTACAGCATCCTTTCAGAGACACCAAAGCCAGGGTAAGGTTACAGAGGTGGCAATGTGAAACCTTCAGTTGGCTTTTCTGGTGAGCATTTGCATAGTGTTATTTCTACACTAGTGTAAAAACACTGAACTTCTGTCAGAAAACTTAAATGAAGATTTCTGTGTCCACCTAGGAGCTCTGGCAGCTGTAGAGATTTTAACAGGTGACTTTGTCATTTTGAATGCACTTATCAGAGAAGTACTTTTCTTTCTTCCTTCTTCCCTCATGATTTCAGCACATGCTGGCTGACATAATAAGTAGATTACACTCAGGCGATGTGAATGATAGTCTTTGTCACTTAAAGAAAATTGCATTGCTCACTGAAACCTTTGGGCCAGGTTTTTAGATTGGTTGGGGTTTTTTCCTTGTTTCTTGCTTTTTCATGTCTGAATGTGCAATAGTACTTAGCCTTGAGGAAAATGAGAGCTGGGGGTGTTGATTAAAAATGCTGAGTACCACAAAGTGGTCGTGGCCAGCCTGGAGTTTTGTATCAAGTTGCAGTGTTTGCTTTGTGGTGCTGTCTGGAGTGGATACCCCATGCTGACTTTGCCTTTTAAAACAGGCCATGATGAGTCCAAAGACAGCTCTGCAAGAGAAGGAGAACCCACCCGAGGTACACAGGAATTTTGGTCTCTCGCAAAGAGGAGGAAAGGTTTTCTTCTCTCCTCTCCTACCTTAATTTCCTCCCATGCCTTTCCAGGAAAACAAATGCCCTTCTGTAACAGTGTTCTCTCTCTGCAAGAGCTGGTTACCACCAGATTCCCAGAAAACAATGTCAGGAGTAGTGGATTTTCAACATGTTTTTACTTACACATCCTAAGCATTCTCCAGTGAGTATGAAAAACTCTTCAGAAATGTCACAAATGTGCACAGTATAGATTAATTTGCTCTCATTTATGACACTTCCTTGCCTCTTAAAAATAGCCTGCACACTCCAGGTTTTTCCAGGCAACAGCTAGAAAATCAAGGAGCTGTTGTAATACCTCCCTGTTCCATCTTTGACAATAATGGCCATGGATTTGAGTGTTCTGCTTGACTGAACTAACTCCTTACTTAAACAGTGGCTTCTTAGAAGTGGTTGTTAACATGCTGTTGTAAATGGTATTCATGAGTTAAATTCTGGCTATATTTAAGTAATTTCAGGTCTTCCTTATTGCCTGGAAGCACATTTTTGTCATTGTGTTGAGACAGAGACTGAAACCAGCTGGTGTTAGGGCAGAGCAATGGTAATAATGAAAATCAGGATACTGCTAAATAACTACAGTGTCACTATTTGTTCATCTTGAAATGTGAAAAAAATCTCAGTTTTGTAACTTGGTGAGAAGAGCACCTCTCTTCTCAGAGGATGCAGCTGATACTGGGTTGAATATTTTTGAATGAGATGTTGTTTTGAAAGTTAAGGTATAAGCTAATGTAAGTAATCTCTTGGACTTTTAACTGTGATAAAAATGTAAACAGATTATTCATTGCCTACTCTTTGAAGCGTTTTTTAATGTTAGCTGTGTTTCTATGCTCTTTTGGCATAAATAAAATAGTGATTATGTAAGCATTTAAATTATTCTTTGGGGTCTTTTACCAATTAATGCAGATGGTTGGTTTTACTAAGGTATCTTAGGTTTCATATTTTAGGGAAAGTACCATATTCCTCATGGCTGGGGAAAGCTGGCATGTCTCATGTGAAGAAAAAGTCCAGGTTCATGCATTTTAAAGGACAGGAAAGAAGAAAAATCAAGTAGTTAGAAATCTTCTATGGGTTCTGCAAGATTTGAGGACAACCTGAAAGGTCCTTTAAGAAAGATTCATGAGTTGTATTGCACCAGTTTGGATTTAGTCCTGTGCAAAACCTGTTTGACACTTAGGAAACCTTCAAGAGACTGAAATCTTCCAACAAATACTAAACCCCACTTTGAGTCTCTTCTGCCTTATTAGAATGTTGTTTTTGCATGAAGTTTTCCTTCAAATCTGTGGAAGTTGTGAGCATAACAATTTGCTGATGTGGGTCTTCTTGACATGGTCTTACCTTATTATTTTATTCAATACGCTCCTGCTGGATTTTTCTAGTGTGGGATTTTGAAGGACTAGATGAAAAGGATTTCTGAGGATTTTTATATTTTTTTTTAGTTTCAACTAAACTAAAAATCGTTGAGTCTACATCAGCTTTGAAATTTTGCTTCCCAAAAGTATGTTTGGAAACCAGGTTTGAAAGCTGCCAATTCTGCATGGCTACAACAAAATATTTTGTGATCAGTTCTGCTTCAGGACTTTCATTTTGCAGCAGCAATCTGGGAAGTAGGTTTTGACACTTCCTACACTTTAATCTGTGTTTTCACTTGCTCAGTTTACAGAACAAATGCTTCTTGTAATACATACAGAAATAAGAATGCACACTGCCATTATTCACTTCACTCACGACAGCCTGAGACTGATTAGTTCTAAACTGTTCTAAAGCAGTTGTGCTGTATTTAAACTGGAGAGACCTGTTAAAGACTTGCTCTGCTGTATTTTTCCAGAGGTTTTTCTGCTGTGAGACAGGAATACTTGATGGTCTGACTTGGAATTTGAATATTTTACCCCGTGACATGAGAAGCAAAGGTGAAGGTATTAGTGAACAGAGCTTTGTTTTAGGGCAAAGTGCAACATATCAAGACATTACCTAACAAATAAAAATGGAATCTTTCACCTTATTTGTAAAAGAAAATGGAGAAGATTTACTCTTTAGAATGATTGTAACACACATGTAGTGCTGTTTTATGTCTCCAGCAAAGTATAACAGATGGACTGTGGGTTCATTGGGAAAAAAAAGTGTGCTGAAAGATTTTTATTATGTGAGAAAGAGAGAACAAAACCCAAGGAAACATCTGGACAATTAATCTCTCGAATCTTTGTATAGAACATGAAGAAAAATACTGAAATATTTCAGAAGTTTTGCTCAGAAACAAATTAACTATTGTTAGCAAAGCACAATAATTTACCATCCTTCATGCAAAAAGATCTTTGTAATTAATAATTAATTGATGCCACTTTGTTTTTCACCCCTGGAAAAACAAAGAACAGGGAGGGTGGCGTGTTCCTCCTGGGGGTTTCTGGTTTGTCATTATGAAGTGATGAATCACTTTCACTGAAGCTGAGCTGATTTGTCCTCTCCCAAGGAAGCAAATGTCATTGTGGGGGGAAAAGGTTCTTTACCTGTTATTCAGGCCTGTTTGGTGTCTGGTTACTGATCAGGACCCAAACATCTGGCAGCCCTGCCACCTCTCCCTGACATGTGTGCACAATATGCACTTCTGCTTTGTGGGTCTCCGTGTTGGCTTTTTATTTTAAAGCTGCACAGTGACAGGTGAGCAGGGAAATAGGTACTTTTTGTCTGGGCTGGTGAAACATTATCTTATTTTGGATTTCTGTTTAAAGGGGGGTTTCTCAGAGCTGTGGGGCCATTGAGCTGCTCTGAATGGGAAAGGGGAGGTTGCCCTCCACGCCTGCTGGCTGCTTCTCCATGTGCTGCTCTTGCCTGTGTTCTGCAGAGAACAGCCCCAGATCAAACCATCCATATCCTCATTTCTCTGCTCTTAGTTGAGATCTTGCTATGCTGGTTTCCTCTCCCTCAGCTTTACATGTTTTAGGAAATGGGAAAGAGTTCCATTCATTGGTTTACCCCTTTCTACTCTTTGAATTCCCCTCCTAGCAACCCCTGGGGTTTTTCTGGGAGATATTAATTCAAACACCACTAGAAATGTATACCTTGGCCTTTCTCCTGTTGCCCCAGCCAAATAAGAACATGGATATTTTTGCTGCCCCATTTCAGAGCAGCTCTCTCTCTGGACTGGAGCTCCTTTTCCATGTGGAACCGTGGGAGCTCCGAAGCAGGAACACAAAGGAAGCGATACCAAATCCCACAAATAAATCATTCCCACTGTGCAGTCTGAGTTATGGCCAAAGCTGGGAAATCAGCCTCCTTGTTGAAGCTCAGGCTCATGGTTTATGTCCAACCTGAGCTATTGTATGTCTGGATGTTTAGTGTACAATACCTGCCTTTATATATTCTTTGAAATTTTTTTTTATTATTGTTTTATTATTTTTTTATTATTTTAAGTGATGAATAAGAAAACTCTCTAGTTATAGACTGAAGGTTGAATACAAGGTTATTTCAGGCTTTTGGTTTGTTTGTGATTTTTTTATTTGTTCAGTTTTTTTGTGTTTTTTTAGTTCTTTTTAGTCAATCTAATAGAGAGGAAAACCTCTAAATACATAGGTTTTGAAAATAGCATGGTTCAATCCAGGTTCTTGAAAATGGAACTATTTCCAATATCCTGATTTTCAGTGCCCAGTATTTATATGATCTTCTTCATCCAGTTTATCTACTATTCAAAAATATACTGTCCAAAAATTCCTTGGTGGCAACATATTTTTAATCAGACTGTTTAAAATCTAGTGTTGGTAGAACACTTATTTCATGTCAGCTGCAATACCACTCAATATGATGTTGCAATTAGGGCTTCTTGAAACAAAATCAGGACAGTTATATGTTAGGATATATCTACTGCCATCAAATGAAGTTGAAATTTAATTAAAGTGTAGCAGTCTTTGAAAAACTTCTGTCATCATATTAGCAATAAATTCTACTTTGATTTGTCTTGCATGAAGACAGAAGACAAAATGAAAAATTCTACAGAAAAATGCACCGGGATGTTTCACTCTGGAGTGATTTGTTGTTTTGAGTCCTGCCATGAATGATGGTCTCAAATGAATCAAAGAAGGTTTATCATGTTCTCACCAGTGATTTGGGAATAAAAAAACCCCAAAAAACCCATAGCTACTTTATTGATTCAATATGTGTGCTGTTTTTATTTGTTTTTCTTTCATGAATCTATTTGAAAGGGATTAGGAAATATATTTAAATCGAGTCTTTTGTCTGTTGTCTGTATTTCTATATTTAACTTTTCAGTGTATATTTAGTTGATCTCAGCCACTAAAAAATAAAGATCTCAGGATCTAGATTCTTGTACTGACATCAGCTTCTTTGTCTCCCTGCTCTGCACATGAACTGAGATTAACATAGGAGTTTTCCTTTGTGATAAATTTGTTCAGTAGCATTGTATTGGGCTAAAAGTTATTATCTAAAATGGACTATTTAATATTTCCTTCAGTTACTGAAATAATCTGAAATTCACCATGGATATATCTATTATCAATGTCTCACCAATTCAAGTCTTCCTGTCATAATAATATCATTTTTAATATCAATACTATACATGTATGACATAGCATGAAGATAAGTAGTTTCCCTTACAGATCCTAATTAAAGGAGTGTCAGACCTCAGAGACAGAAGATGTTTGGTTTTTTCCATGGATTATTTGCTAGCTGAGTCATGGTGGTACTTGTGGTATTTTACCAAAGAAGTCTGCCAAAAAGAGCTTGATGATCTGGAAGAACCAAAACACACTACTTTGTTTTGGAAGAAAGCAAGAGATTATGTTTTTCTAGAGTTTGGATAGTATTTTAGTTATTTATAAATTCTTAGGGCATAGTACTGATGTCACTAATAAAAAGAAGCAAAAGGAAAATTGTGGATAGCTTTTAAAAAAAAAACCTCATAGGAAAAGCCCAGTCTTTTCTCAAAATATAAGAAGAAATGTAGTAGAACCAACCTTCCTGTTTCTTAAAGGATTAAGTCAATCCAGTTATTACATAGGAACTTGGGATGTTTGCAGGGCACAGCCATGACCAACCATAATCAACTTGGAAAACTACAGCACCAAGTTATTGCATTAGATCATCCTTTAACCAAATAAAATTATTTGCTTTGGGATGCAAAATACGTTCTGCAAATGAAGAGGGAGACTTTTCCTGCTTTATTTGTCTAATTCCACATCTGCTCTCATTGATGGTCAATTCAGAGGACGCCAAGAAGGGCAGGAATACAAACCAAAGCAGAATGAGGTGGCAGAGTCTCCAGGAATTTACCATGGCAGCTGCTCACATCCGTGTCATCTCAAACCTGCTGTCTCCTTCAGAGTGGAAGGATGTTGGAGCTCTGGCATTACACTTGGAAAACAGATGGTTCTCCTCCCCACCCAGGTTTTTTATTCCATTGCAATAATTTCCTTACTTGGCTAGTTTGTATTTTTTTTAAGTTGGATTTTTACCTTTGAATGCACAGTGAATGATGTTTGTGCCCTCTCATATGACTGCTCCTCTTCAAGGTGAAGCTGACAAAGAGAGGAAAAGCCTTGGAAAGGACTTATGTCAAGTCCCTAAGAGAGTCTGTTTTCACTGAACAACACTGGTTTGGCTTGGGTGGTTTTTTTTTGTTTGTTTGTTTGTTTTCATTAGATTATGGCTTCCTTCTGAATTGACTTCCCTCTTATATAATGTTTTATTTTCCTGACTTATTGAGGACAAAAATGAAACCTGGTGGGACATTTTCAATTCTGTGAGTGCTGAATCAAGCACCTGATTATTCTCTGAAACTAAGCTCAGTCTCTTAACCTGACAGGATTTCTGAGCCAAAACTGCTTCTTTTCCTGCCACATCCTGCAGTGTTCCAATCCATGGTGTATGATCTGGGTGAGCAGCACACAGATAAAACCTTTTCTAGGGTGTCAGTTCCTTTGAAAACACAACAGAGCCCTTGCTGTTACACACATTTTGCATAACAAGGACAAAGTGTTGGGTTCCCTTTATTAATTAATGTCAGGGATGAAGCTGCTGACACTGAGCAGAAATTTATTTCTTCTTCACTGAAACACCACAGTCCTGTCACAAGAACTGACACCTTCAGCCTGTGTCACCTCTTGTCCATGTCCCTGAGATCTGTGCTTGCACACTGGGAGTAAAAGCAAACAAGGAATTCTGAGGGAATTGCTACATATTCCACCTCAGTACTGCTTGGTTAAAGTCAATATTTCAGTGCCTACTCATTTTCTCCATTTCACTAAGTATTTTTGGTATTATTATGGTTTCCTTTCCATACGAGTTACTTTTATGAAAAGTGTTCTCTGAACCCATTTTTGGTTCTGTTTTCAGATAAGCTGTCACATTGTGAAGGCTCTGCAGAGACTCAAATTATAGAAATCCATTGTCTGTGCTTGATTCTTTTGTGGAGTTGGTGGAGTGTGTCCTCCCAGGATTCTCAGCTTGTCACAACTGCCATGGGATGTGACAGCAGCTTTTTTACTGTAGCTATGTGCTTGTAAATGCTGTGCATTTGTTTTTGGTATCTTATCCAGAAATGCAGTATTTAAAGTGAAAACACTATGTCTGGAGAACACTGTGTAATACAAAACATATTCAAGTCAGATATAATTAACTGCTTCTGTTACATTCTGTTTTTCTGTAATTCTTATTTGCTTTAGCATTGGTCCACTGTACTCCAGTCTCCACTGTAGTCAGAACTGCACAAATACATAAAAATGCTGCCTTTGTGAAAGAGCCTTTTTCCATAGCAAAATGGGCCTCCAACCCCAATGGGCTTCCTCATTTTGCAGAGACCCATTCTCTTGCATGAAGTGAACAAATTCTTTGAGTTTGAAACTCTACCAGATCTCTCTTTACTGCATAGACTCTTTACCTGTTTATTGCTGCAGTAAATTAGGGCAGTTCCATCAAACTGATGTTATTTGTGTGTGCTTTACAAATGCACATAGATGAAAAATGCAGAATGATTGAATGATATAAAAAAATGGCATTAGAAGGACATCAGTGGTTCAAATGCCATAATTCAGAGGCTGGAGCTTCACTGTATGTTTAATCTCACATGTGTAACCCAGTCTTTAATTGCATTTTCAGTAGAATATTTGCCTGGGGTTGTATGAAAATGTATTTTTAATGGGTGTTTCCTCATTTCTGAAGGCTTGGCTTTGGCATCACATTATAATATTATTGTTGATTTATATCTGTGTTAAAATGTAAATTCTAGTAGCTATGATGTCCCAATCAATATTCAACTGTCATTATCATAGTCCCATTTATTTTAATGTTGCATCTCAGGATCCTAATAAGTGTTGAAACTGGAGTCTTTTAAAGAAACCATATCAACAAGCAATACAACCCCCCACTTCCAATTAAAACAAAAAAACCAACCCAAAAAAATAAAAAATAAAAAAAAAAAATCAAGAAAACAAAATAACAGAGTTTACTGGTACTTAAAGTCAGCAATTTAATTAAACCCATGAATAGAGCAAGAATGCAGTAGCTATAGAGAATGTATTTTTGCTTCTCTCACTCTGGTTTAGCTATTTTTGAGTTCCTATTTCACAATTATCTGGTTTGTGTTCTAGTGGATGTTAATCTTTTGGTTTATAAAATTATTATTATTATTTCATAATAATATGGTGGGGAAGTCACCATGAGGGGAAAGTGTTGGCAGAAAAATCTCAACACTCTGCTCTTTATCCTTTGAGTGTGTGTTTCTAGCACCCCACACTTACAAAAAATAAACACTATTAAGAACTTTTGCTTTCTGCTATATTTCTGAATATTAATACTTAGGTAAGGCTTAAAATCAAGCTCTTTCAGAAGCATAAGTTTGTCTTGTAATGCACCCTTGTGAAGCTTCACAACCTTTAGGAATATGCAGATTTCCAGAGTATGTTTTGAGAGTATCCTGCTGGGCACTCAGTAACCAAAATTCTTCAAATCAATGATATTGTTAGAACCCTTGGGCAGAATTTGCTCATTTTCTCTGTTTTACTGGTTTCTGTGTAGTAGTATCAGTGGGACAGGGTTATATGATTCCAGGCATAAGGATTTTTTGGCACAATAAAATTTAAATTTTTATTAAATTTTCCAACAATCCCAACAGCTACTGCCAATTTATGTCACTTGGAAACTGAGCTACTCAACCATAATATTTTCATATTATTGTCTTGGCCTAGGACGTTTCTCCCTTGGGTTAGGCAAGCTGGATATGAAGTCTAGTGAGAGTACTGAAGAAAAGGAAGTTCAGAAGAATGTTTAAAGTTAATTTGAGATATTAGGGGAGGTAAAAAATTTCTTGAAGGACTGAACTGGATTTTAGCTGTTTGTTGTTATGCTCTGCTTGCCACCAAGCTGAAACTTTTGGCATCCAGTCCCTTCTGAGTGACTGTGTTGGAAGGAGTCACCTGCTGTGTAATGGACATCTGGGTAAAGGCTAAGAATTTTACTGAAGGGGATGCTGGTGATGCCTTGAACAGCCTACATGAGAGGTGCAGCTGTTTTGAATTTTGTAATTTTAAAATTTTTGCTATTGATAGTTTTTTTTGGTGATGTGAAAGGTGAACTTTCTTTTTTCTCTGCTGTTTCTGAGCCGAGTTGCTTTAAAGCTTTGTCTGGAAGTGGAAAGAGGGGAGGCAAAGGGAAAGAGAAATATAATTTCATTTTTCTGTACCTTAACCTCTGTGTGCCAGACTGCTCCCTCCCTTCCACCTGTAACCTGAGTTATTTGTGAAGAGTTAATTCCACTGCTGCAGATTGTGACCTGGCCAGTGATCTAGGAGCAAGTTGTTCACTTATATGGATTTCTTGTCATCAGTGGGTGCAGGAACTGAACCTTTCAGTGATATTTGCATTTGCTTTTCAATAGTAGTTGGGAAGCTGAGCTTCTGATGCCCCATGAAAATTTAAAAAAAAGGTAAAAGAATTAATAATCTAGATGTGTGTGCTGTCATATTCCTGGTTTCTGTGGGGTATGACACACATAAATGAGCTGGACTGAGTGTAGATCCCACTATGTGAATTGGCCAAGGCCAGATTCTCTCAATTCCCATCAAGCAAAGGTTAATAATAAACTGACCAGCTCATCAGTCATGTTTCTTCATGGCCAGGGTATTCCCACTTTCCAAGCTGACCTGGGATATCCTCTGTGAGATGTCCAGAAAAGAGGAAGGCATTTCTAGAAGAATAATAGATTCTGGATTTGTGGCTGGTGAATTTCCTTGGAGCCTCAGCCTGAAGGGGTGAGGGATTGTCTGTGTCTGCTCATTAACGAGTTAACTGGAGGAAATAATTATTATTTCAGGGGCCCTGAGAATAGAACTGAGAAATTCAAGGAAGCCAAGTGGTGTCTGGTGTAATTTAAATTTCTTTTACCCTTCCCATTTGCTGGTTTGGCCCTTTTTTGTGTGTGTAGTGGGGGCAGGAGGAGTGAGGGAGGGGAAAGGGTCTTGAATACACTGAAATATTGAATAATTTCAATTACTGGCAGGACTGGTGGAGAACCATTGTCTGGTGGAAAATCCAGTGTCTACAAAATCTACTTTTTCCATGTGAGATCCTGAAATATTGCCAAAACACAGCAGGAAACCCAAATTGAAGTATATTGTTTCGGGTCAGTTTGGTGCCCATTAGAATTTAGTTGAATGCATTGAAAACACTTAGTTTTAAAACAACTTAATATACCTGCTTTTTCCAAGCAGTGCATTTCCCTCCAAGGCCTGAAATCCAAGCTGCCTTTGTTTCCTGAAGGCTGAACTGACCAGAGGGCTATTTCTGACATAAAATACCAGTTTTCCTTTAACCAGTCTTGTTTGTAACATATCATGGTTAATCTTGTGCAACTCATCATGGAGCTACACAACTGGAATTTATTATGGGAGATACAGAAAGCCTAACATAAATGGGATCTGAACTGGAACTTCTCTATGGCAATGGGAAAGGCATTTTAATGTTGAGATTAACTCATCTGAAGTATTTTGTGTCAGCCCAATAGATTGAAATTAGATGCTTTTGTTTAAAAATTATAGAAATATATTAATGTTGATAGCAAGAGAAATGCAAGTAAAAATTCCTTTGGCCTTCAGAAACTGCCCATGAGGTTTGGCTTGTTGTTTAATTTTTCTTTTCTGGTTTTCCTTGCATCCAAAATCACCTTAAAAATTGTGAGAGAAAAGAAATGCATGAGCTTTATTTGACATTACTGGGATTATCTTATATTGATGTATGCTTGAAATATCAAAACTTCTCAATGAAGAAAGGAAGTTGGAATATTGGATGTTAAAATTTAGGCACAGCATGGAGAGCATAGATGTGATGTAGGGAGGCATCTGAGGGGTTTCCTTCAGCCCACAGGCAGCAATTTTTCTAAAGGCAGACATAGCTGGTTGAGGTAGAGATGAAATGTTAATTTGTAAGCACTTCTGTGCTGTGTTTATTTACACATAGATGTTCTCATATTGATACAGAGATCTGGAGACCTTCCTGAAGAGAAGGGCAAAACAGTGGATCTGTCTAATCATGTTCTGGGAATTTAACACCATCTTATTCCTCTCATCTTTCCTCTCTTAGCACAATTCCCTCAGTTCACTCATTTTTGTATTAAAGCTCCATTGCTTTAGTAACATAATATTGGTGTCTAACTGCCAAAGCAAATGTAGATTTTCATTAGTCAGAGCTCTGGAAGCTTTTATTTGATTAACTATTCTAAAGCAACACAAGAGTTGCGTGATAAAAGCTTTGCATGCTCCTTTTACCACATATGCTTACGAGAGGAACTCGGGGTTATTTATATATTGTGGTAAAAAATTGCATTAGCACTTGCTGCCTCAGCAGACTCCTTGGGTTTTGCTGGCATTCTCCTCTGATTATCCACTGGCCCTACGCAGTAAAATCTGATGAAGGGCTTTGGGGACGTCTCAGCACATCAATTATCAGTTTTATACAAAGGGCCAGTCCGATGGAAAGACCCGTGGCTTCTGTTCACACGGTAATGGTGGCAATTCCCAACGGGCCAACAATACCCAATCATAACATGAGCCTGGAGCTGGGCAGATACCTTACACTGCCAGAAAGGATAATTCTGATGGCCTGTTGAAGCCATTCTTCAGTGCCACCACTCTGTCATAACACCCTTTCAGGCCGTGTCTAGGTTGGGCTGGGTTTGTTGTTGTAGCTCCCGGGGTGGAAGTCAGCTGCGGTGTAACCTGTGTCAATAGCAGCCCAGCACAAGCACTGGGGTTTGTGTATTGCTAGCCTTGCTGTCATGGGCTCTTTGTTTTCCCCTCTGGTGCCTGCTGAGGTCAGACATCAGTCTGGGGGCACACAGAGAAGGGCTCTGATGGTGCAGAGATTACCTCATTAAAGGACTATGTGCTATATTAATAGTGGCTTTGCCAGTGTTACTTTAGGTAAACCCTTGCTTTTTCTGGCCTAGTCATAACACTGAAACACTTCCTGTTAATTATGAGCTTCCATCCACGGTGCCTGGAGAAGAGACAGATGGAGTGGACATGCCTCTGAGCCGATTTCCTGCCTCCTTGTTTGCTGCAGCTTAGAACTGGTGTTGTGATGATAGTGCAGTGCGGGGGCTGGAAGGGACAGAGGATGAGAAAGGGGAACAAGTCAGCTGCTTTTCTCTTCCTGGCTCTTCCCACTTTCTGAAAGGGCTGTGCTGAGAGGCAGTGAGCTAACTGAGGAAGTGTGGTGTCCTCCTTGGGCACAGCCTTTCCATGGCCAGCCGTGTGTCAGCCCTGGGCTGACCTCGCACGGGCAGCGCACGCTGTGTCCCTTGCTGTCCTCCGGTGCCTTGAGATTTTAGTTTTATATCTTCCAGATCCTGTGCTGCATTCGTGTATAACTCTCACCTTCGTACAGATGTTAGTAAGGTCTCTTCACGTTTTGGTCAGGCAAAACAATCCTTCCAGACCCGAGAACCAAGGACACTGTCTGCCTCAGGCCCCAAAAAGCATAAACAAAAGTGAGTCTGGGGGAGCGAGCTGGCTGAATATTGCTTCATTACCTGAAGCTCTAATTGGAGAATTAACCCCTGATATACAAATAAACTATATTTATATCTATCTGAAAAACTCGTGACCACCATCCATCAGGGGTGTAGCCTCTGTGAGGCTTTTGGCTGCCCAAGCAGTATCTACTGAAGGGCTTTAATAAATACCCACTTTATTCTTTTAACTCTGTCTATCCCGTGTTCTAGGTAGTTACTCCAAGGCATCACTTCTTCCTTAGCTGGACTTGCAGTTCCACTCCTCCAGTGTGCTCTGCAGCCTCCCTGCACAAGGGGCTGGGATCCAGTGACCCCTCTGCCTCCTTTATGGTGGCTCCCTGGAAAAAAAGCGTTTGGTTTCAAAACTGGCCTTCAGGAAAAGAGTCTTTAGCACAAAGAGACGTTTTAAGGTGTCCAGGACCTGCTGTTTTAGAGTTTAGAGATTAATATTATTTTGAGTCTCATAGACTTGATTAGCAGGGTAAAACCATCGTTGTAAGTGATTGGGATGTAGAACTTGTTCCTCTTGGACAGCTGCCTCAGCAGAAGAAAAAAAAAAAAATCCTGAACATATATTTTTTTTTTTTAAACAACGTCATTTCCAAAACTCCAACTCTTGTATAACTTTCTGCCCTTATAGTAAAAGATGTCTGTGTCACTTTTAATACATTGTTGTGCCTTTGTAGTCTGTAAAACTGCATTGTATTTTAATTGGGTGGCTCCTCTTACTAGAGTTGGAGAGAGTGGTTCAGAAAGGATTGTTTTGTTTTTTATTTGAGAGAAGTCTTCTATAAATGAAGAAGTTAAGTTGCTGTAGAAATAACAATTAACCTTTTAGTACAGTCAGGTGTGGTGTTTAGGAAAATCAGCAATATTAGCAGCGCTTCCAAACTTCCAAACTTCCTCACTTTCACAGACCATCTTCTAGCTGGGAATCACAAGTGCTGTATAAACATAAATATATATGGGTAGAGGAAGCCTGACCCATGGGAATGTTTTGATTTTTTCCTGAGATCACACATTGGATCCTGTTGAAAGAGTCAGGAAGGGTGCCAAAGTTTCCTGATTTGCAGTGCTTTGTTCTTGCAGACAGACAGAATCTCCTGCAGGCTGCCTGTGTGCTGGCTGCATTTATTGACATTTGTATGTACACAGCAGAGGGCATGAACATGGGAGCAAATCTCTGATAAATACCTATTTCCTAACATGTTTTCTGTGTTGGGGAGTGCAACCAATGGAGCTTGGTTTCCTATGGATTTGAGTTTCATGGCTGGACTCTCTAATGTCCAGTAAAATCTAAGTTCCAGTTGAAGCTTTTCCCACAGCTGGGATATTGCAGAGCCTCTTGTGTGCTTTGATTCTCTGGTGTCTAATAAAATAGAAGTTTATATTGCAGACTTTCCTGTTCATGGGGCACCACTGATGGGGGCTCCCTTTTTTCATCTTCTTTGCTGCTTCTATTTTCAGTAGGTTTATTAAAATAAAGCATAATTGTGATCATTGCTCCTCTGTCAAAGTGGTCATGAAAGTCCATCTCAGATACACTGAGATGGAAAGCCAACAAAGATGTACAATTATGCAGACTTTACAGTCACTTTTATTCTCTCATGACACAGGGCTAAAATTTGGTTGGCCTTTCAAGAAAGGTATTGGGGTTTTTTTTCTAAGTAAAACATGAACTGATATTTACAAATGGTGATAATACTTGAATATGATAATATGGGTTGCCATCCAAGCCATAAAAAATGATTAGTCTGACTGATGATAATGGATACAAGTGCCTCAGGACTTTTAAGGGGAAGAACAAATCCAGTACCAGGCCCTGTGAAGACAGGCAGAAAAGCTGGAAATGAGAGAGTTGATACTATCCAGAAGTAAAAGCGATTGAACAGTCAATTACTTCTAGAAGTTGTCTGTTTAAACATTGCACTACTGCTAGCATTTCAAGTAATCCATCTGTGAACAAATAACAATGCTGCTGTATGTCCCTCAGCCATTAACTGAAAACCCTTAGGAGCAACTCTATTTTTACTCTCTTGAAATCACATATTTTTGACAAAGCATCAGTAATAATGTGGGTTGCAAATTGCACTTGGTTAAAAAAAAAAAAAAAAAAGTTAAACTGCAATTTAGCACAGCCAATGAAAACATTTGTTTCACAAGTTTAAACTTTCCCATGGGAATGCTGGAGCAGCCCTTCTGATCTCTCTGTGTATATTCAAAGGAAACATCTTTACAATACAGATGCTTGGGAAAACACTCTGGAACACGGACATTGCTTCTCAGGATCACAGAAACACAACAAACTTACTGGTGTTTGTTTATAGTTAAAGGTTTTAAAAAATAGAGCAGATTTGGAGGGAGTGCTGGTTTTTATGTTTGTTTGGGGGTTTTTTGTTGGTTGTTTGTGCCTTTCATGCTGAGGGTCTTATCTTTTTCCAAACAAGGGAAGGCACAAACAAATCCTTGTGCACCTGTGGTAAAACAGAGAAGTGATTTTGATGTCTGCAGTGGCAGAGGATGAAGCTGCTGCTGTCATAGCTGGACTTGAGCCAGTTGGATCAAATTCACCTCCCACGGGTCATATTTCAGTGGCTCCAAAGAGACAGTGGAGGAAACTTCCACCCATTTGGTACTTAGGTGATGTGTCAATATTCAAGACTTTACAAACCTGTAAGGATTTTGCTCCTGCATCTGTGCTGGACATGAATTTATACCTTTTCTTTGTAAAACCTTCTCCTCCAAGAGAGATAGTTGTTACTTAACAAAACCAGGTGTCTTTCCCTGCACTGCTCAGGCACTGGTGGATCATATTTCTGCAGACTCTGATATGTAGGTTGTGGTCCCCTTTACAAACATCTCAGCACCAGCCTGTCCCCTGCACTGTGGGAACTGAGAAGGAAGCAAAGCTTTCAGAGTATGGCATTCCCAGCCACACCAGCAAAAATACCAATGCCAGTCATCTTCAGGACTCCCTGAAACACTGGCAGCAGCTCTCCTACAATAATCAAATGGCTTTATGTAATTGCAAGGAGTTGTGAGAATCAGCTGGTGTTCAAAGAAGGCGTTTGTTGTGCAGGAAAGAAGAGTAAGCTGTTCAAAAATATCCCCTCCATTATCAAGTGCAAGAGCTCGGTCCCTGTGGCAAATGACTGGGTAATGTCTGCCAGAGGTGCTGAAATGGCTCCAGACTGTTTTGAGCATTTCTTTGAAATGTCCTGCTAGGGCTGAGTGCCTAAATCTTGGTTGCTGTGATACCTAAATTAATCACCTCCACAAGGTGATATGAATGTAGTCTGAAGTTCATATTTTGTGATTCAGTCCTGAACTATGATTGCTGTATCATGGTATTTTGGCTGCTCCTTTAACTTTTTTTTTTTTGGGTACTGAGATTCTTCAAGGGCCGGTAGTTCAGACCTGTCTTTTAGAAGGGCTCTCAGGATTGTCCTGCTGAAATTCCTGCCACATCCAGCAAACTGCATTCAGCACTGCTGAATAAAGCAAATGGAGTCAGGTACTGTTTTCCTTGTCTCTGATCTCACAGAGGATTCTCACTGAGTTCAGTGTCATGACTTGCTTTGGAAAAGGTCATGTGGAAGTCACATTGCACATCCATCCTAGTGGCAATCTGGGAACATAACCTCATTAAGCTGCTGACCTTTTTCCTGTGTACCATTTATGTGGTTTTGATGTGTGTTCTCTGACTAGGGTAAGACAAAAATTTGGGGCAACCTCCAGTAGATCACAAAGGGTCTTTTTACAGAGGAGTGTGATCTTACAGTGCCAAATCTCAGCTATGGCACAAAGCAGTAATTTAGTGCAGGACCTTAGCCACAGTTACATACTGCAGTCTTGGCATTGGAGGAGTCCTTGCTGCTGATTGCAGAAAGATGGTCAGTAATGATTTTTGTTACTGCTGCTTGGATGTCTGATTCATAATTCTCTGGAAAACACCTGGTGATTTGAACTAAATATAAAACTAAAGTCCTAAGAAAATTGCATATGCAGTAGGAGACAGCAAGATGGCTTTGTTCATCAGAAAATTTATTGGATAGAATCAGAAAAAAGACAGTGTTCTTTTCTTTCTTGCTTCTAGGACGTTGAAGCATTCCTGAAGATAAACTGCTTTAGCCATTCATCAGAGCCAGTTATTGCTTAATTAAATTAACTCAGACTTTATTATTATTTGCAGTTTTTTATATTATTGTAGCAGAAGCGATTTTTCACTTAAACAAAAAGAAGCAAATGTGTCATAGACCAGCTAAAGAGCCCAAAATGTCTAACTCAAACAGCTGACACAGAAGTGTGTTTCTCCAATTCCAGCTGCTCCCACTAATGTCTTGCCAGCACACCTACAACAGCCTGATTCTGACTTGTATGAGTAGCTGTCCATGTAAACTGATAAAAACATTACTGTGCCACTCTCTTCCAGTAATAGTTCCATTGAAAAGTTCCAGCTGTTGGAGGCAAAAATATTCTGATGAGGACAATATGGTGTTTTTCTAGTTCCCCTCACTTAACAATTAAGGGGATGTTGCCTTTAGCAATATTTGCCTTTGTTCAAGGCCTCCTGACCTGAGGGATCTGTTTTCTAGTACACTCATGACCTCTCATTACTATATACACAAAACAAGACATGGCTGGAATGATAGAAATACATCTGTTAAGAGAAAAAGCGAAAGGACATCTATATGAAGACATATATCCTGCAAAAAGCAAGCATCAATGGAAGGGACTGAAGATCCACTAAAAGCTGACAGTGAGTCTGGCATCCCTTACTCTGAAGCTTTAGTTTTATATTCATACTGGTCCAGTGGCAGGACCTTTTCTGAAGAGTGCAAAAGCCATGTTCCTATGTCTGTCTCTGCAGTTGATGTTCATAATAAGTGGTTTTGTCAGTATTCAATTATTCTGGAGACTCCTATATCGTACTGTTTGTACCCCTCAAGCACTCACATGTTTATAGAGATCTAGGTATGACCTCAGCATACTCATGTGTCAAACAAAGTTATTTTTAAGCAGACTAACTTTTTTACTGAGCTAATTTCACAGTATTTTTGCATTGAAAATAGTATTTTAAAAACCTGGATTTAAGGGGAATGAGCTTTCAGTCTGGGTAGTGCCTGTATCCAATGATATCAGGCTGCTCATGGTTTACAGCATCTGGGTCCATGACCAGAGTGCAAATGTCACTGAATGTCCCATTTGATTTGGGTGTAGCCCCAGCACTATCCAAAGTGTATCCTTTCCATAAATACCTATTTTATTCCTTTTGCTCTGTCTAGTCTCTGTTCCAGGTCAGCCTTTCCAGGTGATTGTCTTGGTAGTAACTTGAGCAGTGTTAGACATGTAATGGTCACTTTTGCTGCAGTTGTTCAGAACATGGAGAGAATTCTCAATGTGTGTAAGGCCAAGCACTTCTTGGAGGTGCACAGCTGACACAACTTGCAGCCAAAGGGATTTGCAAATATTTGGAAAGGAAAAGTACTTCCCATGAGAGCTATGAAGGGCTGGGAGAGGCATCTGAAGAAGGTGTGTGAGGTGTGTAATCTCCATCCTGAGAAATACTCATAGATAAGTCTGCAAGGCCCAACAAAGCAACTTGACCCAGTCTGAGAGGTGGGACTGGGAAATCTGCTGCAGAGGGCTCTTCTGCTGCAGCCTGCAGGGTGATGCTGCACAGTGCAGCTCCCTGAGGCTGTTCTGGGGCTGTGGAACATCTGTAGGGCTGCCTCATCCAAACTGGTCTCAGGGCTGGACAGGGCTCAGAGCGACCTGGGATAGTGGAAGGTGTCCCTGCCCATGGCAAGGGGTGGAACTGGATGATCTTTGAGTTTCCTTCCAACCCAAACCATCCTTTGAATCTATGATTTCATGGTTCTAACCTAAGGGACTTGCTCTGTTGTAGTCCTGGAACCACACTTTAGCAAAGAAGGTGCATCCTTGTTGATAACAGTAGAACAGGGCCCTAGAGGTAATATTTATTTTATATAATACTATTTTTTTTTTTTTGTTTGAACACTCACTGCTTTCCAGCAATGACACTAGAAATTCTTATCATACTTCAATGTGCAAGAAGCCTCCAAATACTTCACATTCCATTCCCTAAGAAATCTGCACTCTCTGAAAAGTAGATGCTTTGGGAGTTATATAGCTGGACTGTCTTTGCTAAAGAGAAAAAAAAATGGGGAAGAATGGTACTGAATTGTGACCCTGTTCAGGAAAAACTGAATTTGCAGTTCAACTGGATTAAATGATTTTTTTATTAAAAGCATGGTACTATTAAAGGCATTAAAGCCCTATGCAATAATTGACTAAATTATTGCTAAATTGTCAAACACTGAGCTAATAAGCATGTAAGCTTCTTAAGTACATAACATTTCTCTGTAGCTAGGAAATTAACAGTAACATGAGCTAGCTCTTAATGACCTAAAGTCATTGGCCAAAATGGTTTTTATAAAGGTACTCTGTTCGAGGTATTTTTGTATCCATGTTGTGTGACTAGAAAAGAAATCTGCTTGAATTTCTGTAAGAAGGAATACATGGTCTTTTGACCTCAATATTTTGGATTCTGAATTTTTTAGTTCTGAATCAGTGTTGATGAATATATAAACAGGTCAGACAGTTTCATTAAAGTGCATATTTAGAGGAGAATTTTAAAATCAAATGTTGAATCTCTCTGATAAGGCTGATGTGAGTGTGACATTTGTAATGCAGCAGCTGGAAAATTGCACCACTTTGGAGGTGATCTTAAAAATGCCTATTAAAGAGCATGAACACTGATCAAGCTCTTTTTCCTAAAATCTGACACTAATTAAGCAACTGTTATCATTCTGTTACAGTCTGAAGATCAATTACTTAAAAGGAAGATAGGAATATAATAATGATAATTTTCAGTATCTAAAAGGCTTCAGGCATTATTAAGGCACAGACATATTGGAAGTGATCCAAGTCTCTCTGAGTGTCCCACAGTTAATTATTCATGTCCTGGGGAGATGCTGGCAACATCAAAACAAGTGACCAAGCTGCTAATAAGACCATTTTGTCTCCATTCCATAGAAACAAAAAGTCTGGTTTAAATTTCAGAACTGCAGTTTTATTTTAGCATAAACCAGGGATGGTTTCTCCATTTTTGGGGATTATTTGACTGGTTTGTTTGTTTTTAAATTGAGAGCTTAATGTGTAGAACTCTCAAGGTCTTCAACAATGCTGCTACTAAATAATTTGAGACAAGTGTGTATCTATGAGGTTTTGTAGGAATTTAGAATATTAATTTCTATCTATAAAACAAAATAGCTAATTATTTATGGAAATATAATATAGGTATGTGGTATTTTGACCAAGAACACCATTTGGGCCATTGAGAGGTTGCTCATATTGCTGTTAATTTCTGAGATCTGATGCAGGGTTGCATGTTTAGAAGCTTTGATGTGATTGAGCTACATTATTGAGTGGTTGAGCTGCATTAGTGAAGGTTGGATTTGAGAGACAGTACCAGAAATAGCAAATAACTGGATTTTTATAGGCTTTCTCTGCATGTTTCTAATATGATTATTGGACACCTGTGTATCCACTGTTGTGTCTCCATAAATCCCTATTTTGTATTTGATAAATAAAAACCATCCTGTTTAAGAGAAGCTCCTGCTGAGTTAGGATGTGTCCTTGAAGTTGGTTATGGATTCCCCATTAGCAGTAAGGCTGTTTTTCCTGATCAGATGCTGGATGAAGGTTCACCAGCATGGTCTGTGTGGCTCAGTTCCCTGCTCAGGTGAAGGAAGGGTGTGCAGTTGTTTCTGAGCTCACTGTAAGCATTACAGCTTGTACCTTCTGCTGTGTAACTCTGAATAATGATGCACTTTGAAAGGGCTTTCCACCACCCAGAGGTGCCACAGAAACCCTTGTGATGCTCAAGTGCTTCTGAAAGATGTGAGAGCATTGAGGACATATCAGACACCCTTTTCCTCTGAGAAATAACTTCTCTTTAGTACTTGGAAACTTTCATTTATTTTACTCTTAACCAGATTCAGATATGTTTATTTTTCATGCGGCATTGTAATCTGCAGCTGTTCCATCTGTCTGGCAGAGTCTCACCAAGATGTTTAGGGCTGGGGTACCTGACATATCCTTGACACTGAGGAATAAAAAGGGAAGGCTTGAAAAGGGAAGGCTCTGGGGAAAGCTTGCTGCTGTCTGCAGCCACCTGATGGGAGGATGTAAAGAAAAAATAATCCCTGTGACAGAACAGGGGAGCAACAGAGGAATGTTTTGTCATTGTGAGGGGGATGGGATAGTGGGACAGCTGGAGGTAGAAGAGTCCCAGTTTGGTAAGACCAAGCCTTATCTGGCCTAGGATGGCTGTGTGTTGAACAGGAGCCTGGACTAGATGATCTCTGTGCATCCCTTCCAAATAATAATGATTCTGTAGTTCACTCTAGGATTTCTGAAGCAGTGATCTTTTACAAAATTAAGAAAATCAACAGTTAATAAGAGCCATTCAGATTTACTCAGGTGCTAGAGAGGAGATTGTGCTTATTTTGGAAAGTGATTGTGGGTTTTGTAGCCACTGTGAACTGGTACCAGGTTTGACCAGGAGAAATTCATGCAACAAAAGTAATGAATGGCTCTCCTGTAACCATCAGAACAGCCCCATTGTTTTCCTAATTTTCCAGTACCTAGGATATTATCCTAGAAGCTAATACATTTATTTTTAATCACAAGATATACACCATAGAATATTCTCCTGATTTATCTTTGTTTTGGAGGACACATAGAGATACTTTACATATTATTGTTAATCCAAATATATGTTTTGAAAAAATAATTTATAACACGAAAATCATGATATCATAACTCACAAATTAGAACAGCCATGAGGAAATGCCATAATTACAAGATTAGCTCAAAGATTTAAGTGAGGTGAGAGACTTGACTCACCAGTTGTACTTTGACTTTTTTCTGAGTTAAATGAGGAAACTGTATCTGAAGCAAAGAGGCAGATAAGCTCTGTAATTAATGTAATTTTTATTCCATTCTCAATTGAAGGGGATGCTGGTTTTTGGCATTTCTGATTCAGGATAGCAATAATGACTCTCTTGCTATCAGAGTCATTGGGCATTTACCACAAACCTGGTGATTGGCTGTACATAACTTTTCCAGAACACAATTATAGAAATGGAGGTTCTCCATTATCCCTCAGCTGTAAAACATTTCTTGTTACTTTTCTTTCCTCTTTTCTTATGGAGCCATTGGTCATTTAAAGGAAAGAAAATCATTGCACCAAAACAACTTAGGGAGAGAGTTGCCTCATGTAACATCACTACTGTGCCATTGGCTGTCCCTTATAAACTAAATAAAGCTAAGCCTGGTCATTGCTTGGCACAGATTTTTTGTTGAAACATCCTTTTTTGGGTTGTGCTTGCTCTATTACTGCAATTGAGAATTAGAAGTGCATCCTGGCACTGGAATTATTCAGATGAGTTTTGAGCTACAGATCCAGTAAAAAAAATGAGGTGCAGTGATTTATATACTTAGGCTAAGCATGGTAAAAAATCTGCATTTGGTTCCTGGCACTAAAAAATTCAGATGTCTTTGCAAATGTGTTAAGTGCCTTGTAATCCAACTGGCATCTCTTCCATCCAAAAACCCCAAAAGGTCACAGTCCAAAATGCAGCAGAACACACCTGCAGTTTGGTGTTGATTTTTCTGAATCAAAGGCTGAAGCAGGTAATTGATTTTTGTTGCTCATTCTTACCACATCTTTCACAAGAAAGGTGAAAGGTCTTTAATTGACTGCATTTAAAACACTATCACTCACGGGAATTGTGAGGCTTAGAAACAGATTTGTACAAGCCTTGGTATAATTTCTTAGTCACAGATGAAATCAGCATTTAGTGTGAGTCTCAGATGCAGACTTTAACAGACCTAGATATTTTCTGAAGGGAAAAGATATTCTCCCTCATATTCTCCCTCATTAGATGAGCAGCTAGCCATAAGAAAATGAAATCTTAGGCTTATAGGTTACCAAAAATGTTCTTTCATGTTCGGAATTATGTCTTTATCAAGTGTGCTCATTTAACTCAATGATCTAAAAATGAATGGTTGATTTATTTCTAGTATCTGGTGGTATTGGAAACAGTATTTTGCCTAAAATTCAGCACATGTGTTTCTGATGGAAGCACATATTACTGCAGTCTCCTGGCTCTGAAGATTTTGATCCATAAACCCAGGCTCTTTAAACATTTCTATTCACCTGCTTATTTAAAGATAGGTTTTATCCCACTCATAACTTAAATTGAAATTGTGGCCTTGACTACAAGAGAAAGAGAGAAGCACCACTCTTCCCTTTGGACATGAAAACTCTGGAAAGCAATAGTGGGAATCTGCAAAAGGAAGTTTTATACTCCACTCCTCTGTGCTTTCTAACAAAACCAGCCCTTCTAGTTGGCAGTCATTAAAACCCTTGTGAGCAGATACAGGGCAGACAAAAAGGGCTGAGCAAGCCATGGGGATCATACCTGGATCTTCCCTGAAGTGCTGGATGTGCAGGGGGAGCCCAGTTCCCAGCACAGACAGCCCCAAGTCCAGCACAGCACAGAACAATTCCTCCTCGAATTTCTTTATTTTGGGCAAGAGGAAGAATTCATTGCCAGTACAGAGGTCACCTAACCTAAGCCTTGGTACCTGTGAATTTTGCATGACCATTACCAAAATCTCATTGTGGTGTGAGCACCCAGTTCCTGCACGTGCTACCCTGGGTTGAGAGAATGGTGTTGAGCCCAGCCTGAGAGCCCTGCTCTGTCACCACTATTTTTGTTTAAATTCCTCCATTGAAAACTGCCCATTCCAAATGTGAAGAGTGTCAAACATTTTAAGCCAGGAAGACTGGGATTTTTTTCCCCCCTCCTTTTAGAACAGGCACTTAAACACTTTTGCATTTGTGTGCAGGTTTGGCAGGCAAAACAATGTAGGTCTCTGGTGAAATCAAAGTCAGCTGATCAAGCTGCACCTTTGGAAATGCAGCAAAGTAACTTTTTGGAAAGACGATTTTTAATTTGATTTAACATGCATATAGAAAACTAAGTTAGAGAGCCCCATGGTGAATAATTTGTTCACTTGTAGATACCTCATGTTTCTGACAACACAACAGAAAACTGGCATTCAATTCACTATTTCCAGAGCTTTTCTAGCACTTTTACATCACAGCTGGAACTCTCCCAGGCTGTGACCTGCATCCTCTGGCAGAGCTGCAGAGACTCAGCCAGGTAAATCCTGGCTGCTCACCTGGCTGAGCAGTTGTTGTTGCCCTCCAAACACCCTTTTTTCCTGTGCAAGGAAGACCTTCTTCAGAACACAGTGATATCCTGAAAAATTCCTGTGTTCCAGAAACCAGCTGCCTTTTCAGCTGACTCCTTGAGAGTGTGTAACAGCATGGGTAACAGTGATTCTTAAATCAGGATGCTGTATGGAAAAGGGGAAGTAAATTTAACAGATATTATGGAAAGGGAAAGCCTTGATTTGTGCAAGTCAGCAAGGAGGGAAGGATGATGAAGGCAGGGCTGCCTCAAATTGGGAAGGAGGGGGAGGTGGGTTTGAGGTTTTTTTAGACACACATCATTTTCTGGCTTCATAACAAGTTCTCTGTGGCAGACTAATAACTTCTCTGACCTCAGGTTGTCTCTCTCCAATTTAGGCTTATTACAGATAACTATCAAGGCTTTTCTCCACATATATAAATCCATAATTAACTCTGGTTGCAGCACAGACTGTAAGGGGACTTCTGCCTTATAGGCCCATCAAAGAATTTGAAATCCCTTAGAAGACATTGTCCATTTAGTCCTTAACTTCTTATCAGTGGCATTTCCTGCTAGCCTAAATACATCCCCAATTAAATCACATACCTCAGCCTTCAGCCTGTTTTACTTGGGTAGTTTCTACTGCTCAGTGAGCTTTCTTTCTCCCTGCTTTTTTGTTTGTTCTTTTTAAAGAAGGATTTTCATACCCAAGAAAGCTTTCAGACATGCCAGACATAAATCCTGGCTGACGTGGGGTGATGCAGATCTGAGCAAAACTGCCTTGATTGCACAGAGAAAGATTTGGGAGGGAAGGGACTCTGCCTTTTCCACACTGTTCTTGAACCTGTCACAAAAAGACTTGAAAAGGGAATAGTCAGTAAAAAGGTGTCTCAGGTGCAAAAAGCAGCAGGTCTGTGAAATATGTGATGTTCCTGTGGAAATAAATCTGAAATAAAGCAGGATGAGTGTAGTGATTGCTTCTTGGCAAGCCCCAGCAGTGATGACTCACCAGTTCTTGACTAGAAAGAAAATAATCTCTCCTTCCTTAGACATGATTAATTTCTTGAGAAGCTGTTAGAGAGGTGACAGCATTGTTCTTTAAACAGAAATTATTTTGTTTGTTTTTCAAAACGTAGCTTTCTGTTCATCTAATTATTGAAAACATCAGTGGAAACTTGGAGCTCTCTTGCTTTATTTTTTGTGTTTGTGCTTTCCCATCTGATTCAGTTCTGGCAATTCTGAGTTGGATCAATGTCATTTTATGGGTAACAGATTCCAGGGTCTCAAACACAGGACTGTTACTCAATGGCAGGATCAGGCAGAAATAGAAGTTTGTTACTTGTAGGACTCAGCTGTCAACTGAGACTTAAAACAAGAATTAGGGGAACCTTGATTTCCCTACTTCTTATATGGGTTTTTTTCCCTTATTTTTATTCTTCAGAATTCACTTTGTGTCAAAAAATTTTACAATAAACCTGGCAGGCTTTCTGCTATGTGTATATCTGGCTATATGTGCTGTTTACATACAGCATCACTTGGAATTCAAAATATTTTAGGTGAAATGCTATGACCTCCTTTCTTCAAACTGCTGGAATATGGATCACTCAGCTGTCATGGGTGATGATAATAGTTCATTAAAAATGGCATCATTTGGCAAGCATATTTCTCTAAGTATGAGAAAAAGTACCAGCACTCCAAAAAGTAACATTTAAAAACGTAGTGACACTTTTGTCTCACTGTCCTTTAAATTTTCAGTAAAAAAAATCTTAATAGAAAGAGTTTTAAGGAACATTTTGTTGGGACAGGATTGTGTATCTGCCACTTTCCATATGAGCACTGTTTAAATACTGGGGTCAAGACACCTCCTGTTGTTCCTTACCTTAAGTCCCTTATGTTTGAGTCAACAATATCTTTTATATCTGGATTTTTGCCATGGTCTAGAATTCTCAGGAGCCTTCTTTATCCTGCTTTTCCTGAATTAAGGACCCTCCTTATGTTTATGGTTGAGAATAATGCCATTCATAAGCATATTCTCCTGTGAAATGAAAGGGAAACTTCCAGTTATTTACAGCCTATTAAAGATCTATTTGAAAAGAAATTTTCTCATTCAGTATTTTATTCCAAATTTTATCATGGAACTATAGCAGATTAAAGGAATTCATAAAGGAATGGATTTTCATTTCAGATACACAATTGGAATTTTTCTTACTGTTGTAATATTTTTAGTCATCTCTCACTCTCACACTTTGAATTTTAGTAAACTTACAAATCTGAAACTAGATTTTTTTATTTTTTTTTTAGTTTGATTCTAGATTACCTGAGCTACTTAAAGTTTTCCACAGTCATGCATTTTCTTCAGTGCCTTTCTTTGCATCCTGTGCATAAATACGATTCCTCATTTGGGCCTTGAAATACTAAATTATATTGGGATAGGGGAAGAAATGGATTTTTCCTGGATTTCAGTTTAAGACAGCTGGCAGATCTGCCTCTCTTCCTCTTAAAACACAATATTTACTGTCCTAGCATTTCATCCTCTTGGGATGTTTTTATTTAGGGTAGAACCCAATATTACCCTCAGCGAGGACACGTTGAGCCCAGAGCCATTTATTATGCTGTTTTTCTTCCTGAATTTCAAACTGCAACATTGCTGGGGTGTTTCATGGGGGCAGAGTGGATGCTGGAGATTCAGTTACAGGTTTTTGTTTAGCTTCTGCCCCTGAGGAAAATCCTGCCCTGGAACAGTCAGTGCTTTCATAGAGCAAGCCTAATAGGTGTTGCTTTAAAAAATCCTCTTAGGTCATGGTGTGTAAGCTGAATTGGGAGATCTTCTTAAGGGCCTCCATTGCCATAATGTGTTTCCTGGTGGAGTGATGTGGGGATGTTCAGCTCAACACTCAAATCCATCCTGTTGATGGATGCTGTGTGTGCACTGTGGGGTGACAGTGGCAGGGATCCATCAGCTCTCCCTGCTCACCCCATCCCGCCTCCATCCTGCCCACAGGGACAGGGCTGGCATCTGCCCCATCTCATGGGGAGGGGGAGACTGCTGGCATGGGGCTGGTTAAGGCTGTGCATGTGTCTGGACAAAGGAGACCCAGCTTTACTCACTCTCTCTGAGTTTCTCTCTGTTCCTCTCTCTTGCCGATAAATGTCTGGTGCAGGTCACAGTGGGAGCCCCCCACTGAAGCAGGAAAGCAATCAAGGGTAGAAACTTGTTATCTTACCCCTATTGTTTTGTTACCAGCTTTATGAAGTCTTAAATCATCTTAAAATAAGATTTTCTAGCAAATTTGCTGAACTTCTCCTTACACAGTGTTCACAGGGAATAATAAATGTTATATATGCACTTAAGAGCTATTGGATAACAAATTTTTGGAAACATCAGGCTCAGAATTTCTCAGTTTGTAATTCTGATCTCTGTTTTATTTGCTGGAGAGTATAAAGCTGGAAACTATTTTGGTCCTAAGCTCTCCAGAGAGCAACTGGATCGTTTTTAAAATACATGTGTATTTATTTGTATTGGTTTACAAAAGCACAGTGATTCCCAAGTCTGCAAGGCCTTGAGGTCACAGTGGAAAACAGAGTGTATGTTCATTGTGCAAAAGGACAAGGAGCTGCCAGATACTGAATTTGCTACACATTTTTTTGTTTAAAACATTTGTCTGACTTGTTTGAATAGAAACGTGAGGTGGAAAAAAAAGATGAAGGGAAGAAAAAGCCTGGAAGAGAAAAAGGAATGTAAATAAAAAAGCAAAGGAAAAATTCACAGTTGATCTGTGATTGAAATTATTGTTGCTAATGTCTTTCAGAGTTGTCCTCAGTAGTTACAGCACATATAAGTGATTTTCTTATAAGTGCTGGCCTATGCTACATAACATAAATTGTTTCCTTTCCATGCAGTTAAAATAATGTACAAACACAGCAGATTTTTATTATTTCTAATGCCCTGGTTGAACAGGTATCAGAATCCCTTTTGTTCTTCGAATTAAGGGAATAAAATGTCTCAAAAAAAAAGCATTCTGATTTGGACTTTCAGCTCTAGGCTTCCTCTAAAGTTCTTTTTGCTGGATTCAGGAATATGCTCTGTCCCATCTTCCATGCATCTTCAAGGCTCTGACTTTGCTGAGCTTGTGAACTGTTTCTTTTCTGCCTCTAAGGCTCTGAGCTGAAGTCCTTTGGAGACTTAGAAGAATATTCAGATATTTTCAGAGTTCCACTGTGGCATGTTTGGGTCTTTGCTAAGTAGGGGTTGCCACAAGATGAAGGAGACCAGAGACAGCATCCAGGATACAGCAGAAAGGATGGAGTGCACTGCCCAGGGAGGAAGTGTGGGATAAAACTGAAACAGACAGGCATGCAGGATTTTAATTTTAACTTGCAGATGCTATTAAGTCACAACTATTTGGCTGAAGGCCAAAGGTTGCAAATTAAAAGGGTTGACCTGTACTGGAGTTCCTTTGGTAACATCCAGGATGAACTACTGCAGCTCTTGGGTATTGGTCTTCTAGAAGACAGTGTAGGTAAATTTCATTTATTCAAAACTCTGCTGTTGGCACACAAAGTTTGCCTAAGAGATGGTAACAAAGAGCACTTTGATTCTTAAAGTTCTGATGATGTATTTGCAGAACCTGGAGGTGTTAATCCTGCTGGCCTGGCCAAACTGCTGCTTCAAGGATTGCAGTGAGATTTTCCTTCACCTCTAGTGCAGTCACACTTGGCCCCAAATTCCTTCCTAGCCTTAAATAATTGTGTCATCTCTCTGAGTTTTGTACACCCTCGTTATTCTCTGTGTATTAGAGGTTCAGAGGCTGCAGCTTGGACATGCAGAGGAAGTACTGCCCCAGCTCTTCCACCCTTTCCCACACCACTGCAGCTAAAGCAGGACTCTCCCTGGCCTTGCCCTCCATTCCCTGAGCTGATCTCCATGTGCAAATCCCAAATCTGTACCCTAGTGCTGCAAATCCCAGAAATCTGTTTTGTGTAGATATTCCCTCCAGTCACAGAGAATCTCTCCTATGCTCTCCTATGTGTGGGATCTAATACTGAAGGATCATCTTCCTCTCTTGCAGGCTGGGAGCTTACATCCCACTCAGCCAGGTAAATCAGTGTCCTTTGTTTGACAGGGACTTGTCATTGAGCTTGATCACGTTTTTTCAACCCTGCTGCCAAGAATCTGTGACAGCAGTGAGTGTATACATCAGTATACAGCTGCAGTAACAGAGAATAAATCATTTTGCTATATAGAAAGAGTGGTTGTGTTGTATCCTATTCATCAAAAGGAACATCTCCAGCAGCTAGATGTGATTTCTTGTTACTACAGGTGCAGGGTCAGGTACTTTCATGAAGTTCCACTTTTTCCCTCATTGTTTTCTCTGCTACATTTGCTCTGCTCTATTCTTCTGCCTAGAAGACAGCCTGAAATAATGAGAGCTTACCTCTCAGAAGTAATCTGCCCCAGTTTTTTTTTCTCCCTTGGGTAAATTAAACTCTGATTCAACAGAAAATGCTGTATTTTCAGCATGCCTTTTTCCATTAGGTAATTTTTTTTTACTGCTGGCCTGCTTTTCTTTGTGCTTTTATTTTATTTTTACTTTACATTTTAGTGTCTTAACTACAAAGTGTAAGTCTTGATTAAAAAAGACACTTCTTAGTTTGTATGAGGGAGTTGGACTACTCTGGTTAATGGAAGTAGCTTCAGATATTACTGAAGGTTTTGGGAGCAGAGAACACCATTCAGTAGG
Source organism: Oenanthe melanoleuca (assembly GCF_029582105.1). Classification (NCBI taxonomy): domain Eukaryota; kingdom Metazoa; phylum Chordata; class Aves; order Passeriformes; family Muscicapidae; genus Oenanthe; species Oenanthe melanoleuca. Next base: position 10,369,013 of record NC_079334.1, read on the forward strand.
GCACTGGATGAAAAAGCCTGTTTCAGATGCTCCTGTTGGATAGCTTCTGAATGGATTCCTTGGCCTAACAATTCCTGATGGTAACATTGAATTTTTCCACCTTTTTCTATGTCCTTTATATGCAATAGCTTATGGAAAGCAAAGGTCCCTCTAATTTTACGTGTTTCTTAGTCCTAAATGTAACATATTGAGCCCTTCTTCCTGCTTGCTGATTTTGACTTTTATAGTCACTCCATCACTTTATTAAAAAAAAAAGTTTTATTACTGTGGTGGATGGTCGTTGGGCTGCTGCTACTAAAACCTTCAGTTATATCTGTAAATTACTTCCATTAACCAGGGTAGCCCAACTCCCTTATAAAACTGAGTGGTGTCTTGTTTAATCAAGCCTTACACTTTGTAGTTAAGACTGTAAGTGTAAAATAAAATTAAAGAGAAACACAAAAAATGCATTCCACTAGATAAGCAATAAAAAAGACATTGTTTTACCTGTGACAGTGGGAGTTTTGGCAAAATAGAATAGAAATGTAGCTGGAAGGAAAAATAAAATTTTCTTTAAAGATATTTGCCATAGTGTAAATAATCTGCTATTTCTGAAGGAGGACAGTGGCTACATTTACATTACCAACTTCCTTTCTTCTTTTAACTTGCCTTTGGGTTGTTCATAAGTACACAGGGATTTAGAAGAAAGAGAGGGATACTCAAAAATTTCAAATGGAGCTAATAATACTGTATCATTAGAAGGCCTGCTAGATATTCAAATATGAGGAAACAAAAAGGATGCAAAATAGGATCATAAAATGAGATGCATTGAATGAGACAGTGAATCTAGAAGTTTTGTTTCACAGGCAAGGAGACCATACCTAATCATCATATCAGAAAGTGAAATTGAGGCATAATATTCTGATGTTGTAGTCTGGTAACAGCACATGCTGGCTTTCCCTGGGCCAGAAATTTATGAGATTCCTAGGCCAGTCAAGTGGTTGTTTTCTAGGAGAAGTGGAATTATCATTTTGATAATGATAATGAGCTTCAGCTCCTGGCATAAGATGCACTTTTTTTATTATTATTATTTCTTCTGAAAACATTCTTCCCTCTGTCCACATCCAAAGGGAAAAGACTGCCCCTAAGGCTGCAGTTCAGAGAGGGAGGACTAGACCATAGCAGGGGCATTTCTGAGATTAAAGCAAGAGAGAAATGAATTGGCTGGCCAAAGCTAGTGGATTATTGTATTTTCATCAACAGCATCCTGCTATAAGCCTATCTCACATTGCAATTTACTGCACACCTCTAATTTACTTGGAGAGCTATGATTCCAGTTCCAGCCTTCCTTTGTAGATCTTATTGTAAGGACTTGGCTGCAGTGGCAGTCAGCCCTGGGGCACTCTCAAGGGGAGATCAGGGACCACATGGAGGCAAAATTATCCTACCCCCACCTGCCCTAGGTGTCATTTCTTCCAGTCTGAGCAGATACTTAATGGGAAGGACTCCAATCTCCACAGTGGTGAATGCATTTTATCAGCAGGAAATTCCTGCCCTTTCTGATGGGTACAGTTTTATCCTTGTCTGTGTCACCATTCCTGAATCATCTTCTTCCTGAATGCCTTCCCTTAGAATCATGCAGAGTGGGTCATGACAGCATTTTCTAAGAATTCTTTGAAGCTTGTGAAATTCATGCCTTTTAGTCAGGGGTTTAGTTAACTCAGATCTGGGGGTTTGTTTTACATAATTGTGCAACATTCAAGACTTGAAACAATCGCTCCAAGTGTTACCATTCTCATTAGGAGGCCCTGTGCTGTAAAGATGCTATCAGGTTGTATGACATCTGTAATTACTCCATCATATCAGCCTCTGCAGCCCTGCTGAAGCATTTTGGGGTTGTTTTTTTCTCCCTGGCTGTGCCACATTGTGTCACAAACAGCCAGTTGTTGTAAACACTGCAGGAACAGAGGGGCACACAGACAGCCCATTGACAACTGAGAGGCGACCCAGAAGATAATTGCTAACATTGCTTGGGAAAAAAAAACAACCCCAAGTGTAGCCAGACAAGGAAGGATATGTTATTATGAAAGCAGACAGTCTTAATTCCAAAATTAATTGTGTCTCCAGCACTGATAATTAAAGGGGGAGAGAAGGCTGAAGCAGTGCTTTTCACTTTGTTCTGTAATCTACCTTATCAGAAAAATGTGCTCACATGGAACAAGACAGGTTTGAAGAATGGATCATCTGGCTTTGTTTTGGAGTTTAAGCACCAGGGAGGGAGGTGGTTTAGGACCAAGAGGCTGCAGGGAGACCTGTGTCTCCCAGGGACCTTTAAATGGCTTTAAGCAACCAAGAAGTGTCTTCTTTTGTTCACTCCTGTGACATGAAACCTGGTCACATCTCCAGAGCTGCACCAAAGTGCCCCAAACCAGCCCTGTGCTGGGCCAGCAGGGTGGGCAAACAAAACACAGCCAGGACAAACCCAGCTGGCTCACTCTGACACCCAAACTGTGAAACAGATAATGGAGACACAGACCCTGCTATTCAAAGTGCAAAGCAGCCTGCAAAGTGCAAAAAATATTCTAGTTTTGCCCAACCCAATCTAAAGAAGGTGGTACTCAGGTGTAGAGTTGATGTCCTGTTTAGGTTTTCTCCTTGGCACAAATGCATGCTTTAGGATTAGGAACTAAGTGAGAAAGATTCTGTGGCTGGTTTTGGAGAGCAGAATTACACACCCACTGTATCCATTGTTGTGTCCATTGTTGACTTCACACCAACAGGGCACTCACTGGTAGATGCTGCTGTGGAACAACTCCTGGTGCTACAAGGGGAGATAAATGGCTCCTGCAAGTTTCCAAAGTCATACCCCAGCTATTCCTCTGTACTCCAAACACACAGAAAAAAGCACAGGAAAAAGATTCAGTTTGCACACACGTAATTGCTTTATTTAAACACAGAAAATCATTAGAAAATATACCCCCAACCAGTAAAAAAAAAGCCAAACAAGCAACAACAAACAACCTCCAAACTTTTTGCTGCATTTAAAATAGTAGTTTACTGTTACTGTGTGGGAACAGTATTAAAGGAATAAAACATGCTAATTGTCATTTCTGATAAATATATCTCTAAAAATTATTATTGAACAATTAGCTGATAAAAAGGGTCTAGAAGTGTTGGGGGGGAAACAAGGATAGAGCATTTCATTCCACATCTTTGTATTCCTGATAACTGTTTCCTCAGCAGGAATTACCCATATTTGCAATACAAAATTCACATTTCCATTCTGCACAGGTTCCCAAATCCCATTCAGTGCCAGATCTGCACTCTGCACTGGGGCTAATTTCTGTCACATGTTGTTGGTTAGCTTGGCACTTCAGCCCTGGCAACATTCATGTCCATAGCTCTATAAACTGAATTTAATCCAACAACACTCGTGCTGAAAGTCTGAAATGAAAAGCAGCCCAATATCAGGGAGGTATGTATTCAGTGCAATGCCACACATGTAAAAATAATCTGGAGGAGCAGTGCAGAGAACAGGCACTTAGAAGTTACATATGAATTAATCCCCTCACTCTCATGACTATTTCACTTGATACCATGAAACTGGAGGAAACAATGGTCCCAATTCATACAGTCCAGCAGTTTAACTTGGCTGATGGAGTAATTGAGTATAAACAACCCTCATGTAGGTTTAGGGAGATGAGCATGCTCACAGACATGTCAGGGAATTTCCACTTCAGCAGTACAAGGCATTTTTACAATGCTACAGCAATGTGAAGGTTCATATGCACATAAATATTTCAGGAAAAGTATTAGATCCTTATCCAGATTAATTACATTGTGAAAAGTACTAATAATGAATCTCTCTTTATAGTAGTTCTCAGGAAATGTAGGCTGGAATTATACAAGTGATTTTCCATCTTGGGAAAAAAGAGAATGCAGTCAGTTAGGAATAAATCAGAAACAATGAAAAGATAGTTATCCTTTTTAACCATACTCTTTTTATTTCCTGGATTTAATGCCCTTTTTTTTGCTACAAATTTCAATATTAAATTCTTTTAAATGGTTACATCTGCCATAATGCAATTGTGCAGTATTTTTCCTCAAAGTAATAGGTGAAATTTAACTACCTCCTTCCCACAAAAAAAAAAAAAAAAAAAAAAAAAAAAAAAGGTAAATCAAAACCACAACATTTTCTTCAAATATTTGTCTTTAAATGCTGTATGACAGAATTATCTCTTGGTTGGCTAACAACAAATCATGATTCCTCTGGGGTAAGGTCAAAGCATTTCATTTTGCTAAATGGACAAGCATTTGTTACATTTAGGAAGGTCAGTCCAGTATCTAGTGTCACTACTGCAGAAACACAAAGTATTTAATTCAGATAGGGAATCTGATTTCTTCCTGAGTGGACTCATCTACAGCCAGTATTGAAGGGAAGAGTACTATCATTTTTAGAAATGACTCATGGTGTTGAGAACCTCAGCTGACATTTTAAAGAAACTTGACAACTGGAAGCTGTGGGTCATTTGTCCTTAGAGAAAATATCCTACTTCAGGTTTCCAAGGTGTGGAAAGAACAAACAGGTCACTGGGTTTTGGAATATGTGCTCTTTCAGCTGTGCATGGGGACTACTGATATGTTCTCTTATAAACAAACTCTGCCCTTCACCAGGGATAATTTTGCTTATCATTTGTGTTTCTGGACACCAGGATGTCGTTGTGTTAGACCTGATGTAAAACCAGAGAGGGCAAGTCCCATAAATGATAGAAGAGAATAAATTTTAACTCTTTCCCTGTGAAGGGATCGACTCCTGAGCAGACTGTTGCAGCCTCAGAGCTGCCCACTCTCATGAGGTTAATTGCCTTTCAAACTGATACTGGCCCAGCCTGGACTCTGACATCACAGAACTGAGCCTGTTCCTCTTGGGTTTTGAGGACATGGCAGTATTTGAACAAGATGAAGCTCTCAGTTCTGCTAGGGAGCCTGTGGGACGTGCTCCTGTGTTGTCGTGGCAAGCTGCACACATGTGATTCTGCTGCCTTATGATGGCCATGGTGTTATTCTCATTCCTTTTCCGATAGTGGGAGAGAGAATTTACACATCCTTTGGACAGTGCCAGGCTTTAAATCACTTGTAACAGCAGTGGAAAGTTAATAATCAACACCTTGCATTTTTAGTTACTGTTTAGTAACAAATGCCTTCCTAATATCCACATTTAAAATACACTCTTTTTTTTTTTTTTTCCTAAGACATGTTTGATGTACTTTTCAAAAGCCTTTCCCAGTTTTCTTCTTAAATCTAAAGCATTTGAACCAGCGTTCTACTCTCATGTTGCCTTACAGTCGATTTTGGTTTGTAATGAATTTGCTTCGACTGTGTAGACAGGTGTTTTGAGTTTGCAGAACTGAAACACCAGATTTTTTTAACAAATATTGTGAACAAGTACTGCAAGTCGTATCTATCAGAACTAATCCTTGGGAACTGGTGGCTCAGAGGAATATGAATATTATGATACCTAAGCGGAACTAATTGAAACATTTTCATTTTTTTGCCACCAATTTCATTATTGTTTTATCATTATAAAAGAAGGGTTTGGTACTGAGCTTTGCTGAGCTCAAGAATTGTTCATGGGTTACTTCAGGGTACTACTGAGAAACCTTATCCCACACTCAATAAGAATAGTAGAATCATTTATTTGGAGAGCTGGCCAAATCCTGCCAACATTATTCACATGCTGTGTGCTACTAAAATAATATCTTTAAATAAAGTAGCAATCCAAAGTGCTGTAATTTAATGCAAGTTAAACAATCAGTGTGCTAAAAGATAGCTCCAGGTATAATAATATAAAAGACAATGACTGGAAAGATAAAGTTGCCTAGCATGCAGACATCAGCTCATTTCTGATGAGGTCCTTAATTTAAAATCACCTTAATCCTCCTCAAAGCATTCTTACTCACAAAATTCTTACATTATTTTGTTGGTGATGGAAAATACCTGTCTTGTTGATAATTGCTATTCCTAACAACTGAATAGAAAATACATTTCAGATGTGACCTCTCAGTTTGCTTTTGAGCATAAACCACTGACAGCACAAATGGGGCTAAAATGAGTAATTGTTTAGGGTCATTTTTAAACATTATTTTGATGGATTTGGTTGTCTTCTCACTAACCACTTTTACTCACCAGGCAGATATAGTCAGGATAAAACAGTTTGACAGGTGAATGCTTCTCAGAACATCAAGCTCAGGGATTAATAGTGTTTTAAATGCTGAAATACATTAAAAATGTCAACTCTAAAATTCTCATCTCATAGTATGGCTTCTAAAATGACATTTAAATGTACCCTTTCAAGAAATATGACATGGTGAGGCTGTTTTTCACTTTGGATTCTAAAGGCAATTTGAAATTGTTGCACAAAAACAATAGATTAGTTAATAATTGCAGCTCTTCTGCCCCTCATAATTTACCTATAGACTTCTTATTTATCTAATGAACAGTGCAGTCAAAAGTTCAGCCAGTATTGCCATTCCAAAACATTCCAAAACTTCAAGCCAGAAACCTCAAAAATCACAAAATGCTTCATTATTGTGATTAATTTTAAATTCTTCCACATTTTATTCCAAGTTTTGAATTGCAGACATCATACACATGAATTTTTCACGAGCCCTGGACTTTCAGCAGCTCCTACATAATGCCTTTGCTGCCTGTGGTATGGGATTCTGAGAAAGTCATGGAGTATCATGGGACTGTCCATGGGGTCACAAGAGTAAATGTTCATCAGCTCCTTCAGAGCTCTCATGCCTTTAAACAAGCACACCATGAGTGCCTAAATCTGCTTTTTACCTGCAATACTTTCCCTACTTCTCTATATTATGGTCAACATACAGAAAACTTTTAAAATCTGGCACATTCACCACCCAGGAATTTTCTGAGACATAATTCTGGTTTGAAAAAGGGCTTCACATCTCAACAACATATTTTCTGAGCAGAAAATATTATTCTGACAGTTCTCGATGCTGTGGTCCAAAATAATTTGTCCTGTCTTTTGGATTAGTGTTTGTTGCCAGATTGCATGAATATATTTTTATGACCCCATTTTTATTATTCGTTGCTGGGTAACCTGCTGGTTTGGATCCTAGCAAGAATCCAGACAAATCAAAGTATTTAAACTGCTGCTAATGACCATTTTGTTAGATTATTGACCCCCCTCTGTTCTGTCTCTGCCTGCACTAATGGCCAATTCTCAAGAGATTGTTTCCTAATTAATTCTGCCACGTGATGATTAGCATTGTCAAATATTTAATATCTCCTTTCAAACTGTGAGAAGAACAAAACTTGCAGGTTTTTGTTATTGCTGCCATAACACCAGAAAGCTTCTGACTTGATGATAATTCAGTTCTTTCTGTGAAGACCATGAGAATGTAACAATCTTCTGCAGGTGCTGCTTAAAACAGTTACATGTACAAAAAATCCTCTGTTCTCCAGAGGATTTTAAATAGGTTTTGCTGTTCCTTTAGGGAGGAAATTAGGTGCCCACCACAGTTGTCTCTCCATTCTGCAAGTAGAATATATGCCAGTAGTTTAATGCCAGAACACCTCAGTTTAGCAAATGAGTCTGTCACAAAGATTTTAAAGATTCTTCTTTTTTTCCATTACCCATTTTTCCCCACTCTAAATGGCCACGTGTTCCATCTACTAGGAAGAATAAAACGCAGATTTTCATTTTCTGTGTGTTATATTTGTAATTCAGTGCTCAGCAGAAAGCCATCCCAATTTAGGCACTACTTTTCCAGTTTCTTCAGCAATGATGGGGTTTCCAGAAGAAACATGGACATTCTGTTGCTCAGAGCAGAGCTCCAGGGTTTTGAGAGTGATCATGCCACCAGGGCTTATTTTTGGGGTTAAAATTGCCTAGAGCTGAGCATTATGCAACCTCTGCAGATTTCCACAGGAATTCTTTAACTTAATTGGCAGAGAAGTTTGGCCATCTGAGTTTCTGGAGAAAAAGGATTTGGGCTTTTAAAACTGCCTTAGATGTTTTAAATTCAGAAAGAAAGTGGTCACAATTAAAAATTTTGTTGTGAAAGACTAATACTGGTTTAATTAAGCTGCATTTCAGATTCCCAAAGAATAATCTGGCTTTCAGCTTCTCTTCCCTGACCTGAGCACTTTTCCTGACAGAAGTTGCTGTTTCATACATTTGCTTAAGAATAAACACTGCTGAGAAGAGTCCCACTTGCTCTGCACATGCCTTTCACTCTAAAGCCTTAGCTTGGATGTGCTGATGGTTTTATTTCCACATTGGCCAACAGAAATAAACAGCTGCATGAAAACTGTGAAATATTAAAAAAGGAAAAAGTCAGAAAGCTGTACATCTTGTTTGTTTTATTTATTTATTTATTTATTTATTTTTATTTTTATTTTTTTTTAAGAAAGAAGCTGGAGGGAACAAGGAACAAAATAACAAAATGTCTGTAACAAAAAATCTCATCCTGAGTGTTAGTGAAAAACAATTTCCCTCTCCAACCACTTTGCAAGAGAGGTTTCAGTCACCATGTCAATGGCAGACATCCTTGGAGAAAGCACAGTCAGCACTTTAGCATAAAACCCCTGAAAAAACCATTAAGTCACAGAACATGCTGTCCCAAAAGCTTGGCAGGCTGAGGTCACCAAGGTCATGGGCCTAATAAGGGAGTGTTTTAATTGGTTTCTACTGTTTCTCCCCTGACATCCCTCCTTTCCCTCCCTCCTCCCCTCCACCAACCTTCACACCTTTGATCCCTCAACTGCCAGGATTCTGAAACTGTATGGAGAAAACTGCAATTATCCAAATATCACCATTACTGTGACACACTGCAGATAGGGCAGCACAGGGCCTCCACTACTGAGTAATCCTGTAAATTGCTTAAAATAACAACGAAGAGCACTATACACTTTTCTCATCCATTGTCAGGCTGAAATAAATAGGTCTTTCTTTAACATGCCTAATCCTGCTAAACAGTACAAAATCCTATTACTCAGTGAATTATAAATCCTGCTTCAGCACCTCATTTGTCCTGGAGTGTTTCATTGTGAAACCCAGAAATTCAATACCTCATTTTAGTCACACAATCCCTACCACGACTGCTTCTCCCCATCCCTTCCCCCATCCTCCTGTGCTGGTTGTGCTCAGTAAGGTTTGTGTTAGGGCCACTACAAACCCTGGGGAGGCAAGTAAAGGCAGCAGGAGCTTGTTCAAAACTCAGCCTGCACCCTTCTGCACCTACATGCTCACTGTGCACTTTGGGAGGGTAATGCCAGATGGGTTGAAGCCCTGGTTAAAGTTGGTGTTGAGATGAACTGCTGAGCCCCATCTCTCCTTCAGGTGCACCTGTAACAGCAGCACATCTTTATTGTTTCCCCTTTTGTGAGACAATTGCATTTTTCACATTGAGGCCCTGCATTCACCGAGTTTCTGGGACTTTTGGAATGCACCAAACCTGCATAAAGTAGTTAAGTCACTTAGGCTCTTGTCTTTGGTGATGTAGGAGTGCAGCCTACAGCTCTCAGTGGGCACTGCCCCTCTCCAAAGCCTGCTGTGGATTTGCTGCTGTTCCTGCAGCAGCAGTGAAGCAGGACTGTCTCACCAGGTGTTGTGGAAATCAAGTCAGCATCAGGCTCACAGGATCACCGTGAGAAGCAAAATTTGTGCATAGAGAAAGAGTTTTCTAAAATAAAACTCTCATGGAAACCAGCTGAGTAAGAGCAGGGTTAAGCTTGAATCATTTCCTTTGGTTTGCTAAGTGTGGGTCAGGTGGAACCTGATGACACAGGAGGACAAAGGAGGGAAGGTGAGGAGCTGTAACTCCGTATCTCACACTGCAAGGATTTGGTACAACCCAGGGCCAGGATCCCTGGCACTCACCCAGAAAGTTGTGAGATATACCTGGAGCTGCTGGGTGTGTGGTGGGAGGGACAGCATCCTCTCCTGGAGGTATCTTAGCTGGCTGTGCTGGAATTCCTCCTGGGCCCTCCAGCTGTAGCTCATATCCTTGGTACCCTGTCCAGCTGGAAAAGGAAAATCTAAACCTTGGAATCTCAAGGACTGTGTTCCACAATATGGACCATCAATATCTCCCAGCTAGTCTGAGATCTGCCTTCTCTCTTGCCATCTTGCCATTTCTAAATGCTCTTTAAGATGTGGTAAACACCTAATTTAAGTAGTCTTTTTCAAGGAATTCTTTTATAATGCATTATCCTGTGTCTCATGCCTGTCTCTGCACTTAACTATTTTACAGCTTTATGACATAAAGGATTCCAAATCTTTTAATAAGTCCATTTTCCCTTACCTTTAGTACATTTAAAGTACATTTTTAATCAGTTCTGTTTTCCCAATGCAATCTGCTCATGGACATATTTTGCTAAAATAAAAAACATTAAAAAACCCCCACAACCAAACCAAAACAAAAAAACAACTGAACAAACAAGAAAAGCCCCCAACAAACAGCTCCTTTTCCCATATTGTAGTTAAAACTCAAAGTGAACCTAAGCCAAAAATAGAATGACAGTGTAAGCAGAGGGAAGATCACCTGTGGCTATATCTGATTAGATATTGCAGATTACATGGGGTTTTGGTTTTACTTGCATTGTTCTTGAAATCAGGTAGAATTTCTTTCTTTTGGCCATATTAAGGCCAAGCAAAGTTTTTTATGGAATAATTTTGTCAGTACTAACACAAACATTTTGACTTAAATTTTGACTTAGAAATATATGTAAATTTTATTTTTTAAAATCATTTTGCAGACATGAAACACTTTCCCTTTTTTGGCTCAGCCCAGCAAGATCCATACATGTCTAAAATTACTTTCTGCATCATGTTCTAAACTACAGAGCTATCTGAAAAATCGTTGAAATTTCTGAATAAGCATTTTTGTCTGTAATGATTGGTAGCTTTTATCTGAACTAGGAGATGGTGCTTCCAGCAACTCACCAAATAGATCAGTCAGCAAATTCATCAGGGCAATTTCAACCTGTGGTCTTGACATAAAGTACACACATTTAATGAATCTGAAACAATTCACAGAATATTACTGCTTGCATGTCTCTTCCTCAATGTACACAGTTAAAGATTAAAAAAACTGTCAGCAAACAAATGTTCCTGGTGATGTGAAGAAGCCAAAATCCTGGAGCAGGTTGGGAGGGGGGAAAAGGGTGAGGAGGTGTTCAACTCATATTTGAGGGAGTGTTCAACTCACATTGTTTCAGAACCAAGGAAAGAGGATGCCACAGCTGTAAGAAATTAACACAAAATAAATATTGTATGTGTTGATACTGATCAGAGGGGGGAAAATCTAGACTGGGAAAACTAAGCTTTTAAGATTTTAGGGCAAGGATTTACAAAAAGCACACATTAGTACAATTCAAGACTATATTACTGTAGATGCACCTTTTTGAATGAAGCTTTACAGACAAAAATTAAAAATCTCTATCTCAAACACTTAATGATTTGAATCCTCAAATTTTGAATCCTTGAATTTGCCTTGTCACACAAGTAATTTTTGAGAAATTCTAGACACATGAACTCATCCCCTTGAGCTCTTGGAGATTCAGCACATCAGATTTGATGGGTTATGGCCCACATGGGCAGGGATACAAAAAGATGGGGGAGAAAAAAAATGCTGAATGTGGGAAATCAGCAGGGAATGCTACAAGGGAACAGGGCTGAGCTGTGCAGGGCTGCACCTCCAACTGCACATAGAAACATTTATGTTTTTATTTTGCCTATCAAGATCTTTGATTGCTTCTGAATAATCCTTTCCTATGTGCTCTTTCCTTCTATTTCAATCCACGCTGTGTTCCCACAAGTTGAAGAAAAGTGTCATTTCATGTGATTTTGCTGCAGTGCACCAGGGCAAAGCCTTTGTTTTCATAACATGCTATAAACTGTATTCTTTAAATTCTTCATTGATTCTATTAAGCTTTAAAAACAGCCCTTTCCTTCTCCCTCCCCACCTTCCCCCAGAAAAGGAGGAGAAATGCCCCCAGCCCCCCAGGCATCGCTCTGGAATGATTGGCAGGCTCTGCTCGGAGGAGCCCCTGGATCCTAAAGGGAAGGGTGGCTGCAGGTCAGGACAGGGCTTATTTACAGAGGATGGAGGGGCCCAGGAGTGCACAGGGATCAGGAGCTCGGGGCAGGGCAGAAAGGAGCTCCTGGCAGAGCCTGGAGGGAGCCCCAGGGCTGAGGAGCCAAGGGTGTCACAGGTCAGGACAGAGGGGCTTGGGCCCAGGAGTGCAGGGACAGGGGTGAGCAGGTCACTGGCACTGCTGTGTGGGGAAGAGCTTGCCTTGCTCCCAGTGAAATACTCTTGCTCCTGCTCCTTGATGAGTGCTCTCTTTACCCCTGAAATAATAATTTTTAAAGCCTGCTCCTCTAGAGTCTTCAAATGGCCTTTTAGGTATGGCAGGGAGGTGACACCACAAGCTACAGCAGTGATCCCATTTTGTGCTGTTGCATAATCTCTGATTTAAAACCAAAGCAAAACGGAGTTTTCCAAGGATCTTGGGAGTCCTGGGTTTACCAAACTCCCAGGCTACAGAGACTCCACAAAGTCTGCAGCAGAGGGGAGAAGTCTCTGTGGATTCCCTGGGGGCTCAGGGCAGGATGCAATAAACAGCCTGAGCTCTGGGGTATCGGGCTGTCATCTGCTAACCCTTACAGTCATGCCTTGCACTAATTACCAGGTAACCCACGTGGGCTCGGGTGAGGTCATTGCACTCCCCACTAATAAGTGTTAGAGAATAAAGTTTACCTCTTCTTGGGGGTGAATTTTCTAGCAGCAATACCAGGACCTTGTGAATAGCTGTCTGAGCTGCTCATCCAAATAAAATGAGAAGTTTTTCCCTCCTTTGAGGGAGGATGGAATTTAAAAAATTAAGTTAACAATTGTAAAGCTAGGTCTAGAGCTAGTTGAATCATTTTCCAGCTTTTCTTTTCTTTTTTTTTTTTTTTTTTTCCTTGCTTCCCTTTCAAAAGACAGTTTGGGAAATATTCAAGTTATATGATAAACTGTTCTAGATTGTATTGATTCCATCTTTTTTCAGTAGCAAACATTAACCTTCAGTAACATTTAATTTCATGTCAGTAAAGAGAAATAAAGAGGAAAAATAATTATAACTTCATAGTTATTATACAGGCACTGAAAACTATATATTAGGTATATTTTTATCCATCAAGGGATTGAAAGCACACTGTTGTATCCTGCCATAAGTAAAATACTGAAATCCAAGTTTAATGACCAATAGGAATATTAAATATTTTTTTAACCACCTGCTATAAAAATAATAACAATATCATTTGGGCAATGAAAGGATACATTTGAGATTACTATTATGTTGGAGTAAGTAATGTAAAATATTTTCTGCCCATCTGTAGGTGAGTCAAATGTAGTATTCTATCTCAAGTTATTAAGTCAGTGTCCTTAGCCCAAGGAATAAATTATGTCCCAAAATGTCAACTTTTTAAAAAAATTGCAGAGAAAAGACTAGATTAATCTGATCTTCTCTCATCTTTTTGGGATGTATCTTAGTTTTATTCCATACATTTTCTGGCTTGCATTGTGCAGAGTTTTTCCATTCCCTTCCTCTCCTACTCTCTGTCATCAACGTGTGTGTGTGTGTGTGTGTGTGTGTGTGTGTGTGTGTGTGTATGTAAATACTTTGCTGGAGAACACAAATTCCTCCTGTGCCCTGGCTGAAATGCTTTGCTGGACCCTGTCACAGGGGCCCCAGGTCCTGTAACTATATTCAGTCCAACAACAGACAGGATCCCACCAAAATATTTCATTAAGGGGGCAACTGAAGGAAGGTAATTCTTGTAGATACTCTGTGATGCACTCCCAACAATCCTTTCCATGCAGAAATGTGAAGAGCCCCAGGAGGATGCTTTTTTTGGCATAGTTAGATGTCCAAAATGCACACTCCTTGTTCTAAAGTGGTCTCACTGCTGTAATCTAATATTGTGACATATTCATAGTTCACACTGCTCCTTGCTCCTCAAATTTCTCACAGTCCCCTCATGGCTTGAACCCCATGATAAACACTTGAAATTCTTGCTTCTGCTTTCCTGCACACTGCAGTGCCAGTTTCTTCATCTTCAAGAGCAAAACACCTAAATAACATCTCTACTGGCCTTTCATGATTTTCCTAACTTTAATGTTTTTCTTTACAGGACATAACTCTTTTTTTTTGCATACTCTGCTTCTCTCCAGTCTGGGTAACTCCTCTCTGTTCCATCATATTCCATCCTCCTCTCTTCACTTGCATCCCTCCAGGTACCTTTGTGTCTCAGAAACCCTCTGGTGATGACTCCCATCAATAAAAATGTCAGATCCCTCTTGTTTTTTTTCTGGATCTACTCCAAAGATGCATGAACTGTATGGAAAGTTGTGGAAAAGGGAGGCTTGCCCTCCTTTCTGTCAAAGAGCAAAAAGAGGGGAAATCTTTTATGGAAATTAATTTAAACAATACTGAGGAGTTGCATGGTTCTAATGCATAATATAGATGGGTAATAAGGGACTGGTTAAAATAAGCAAAATATGCATTTACAGTCACTTGGTTTACTACTAATGCTTGAAAATGCCAGTTTATAAACACAGCTGAAATGTAAGTGTGTCTGTGTATTTGAACACACAAAAAGGTATTCTGGGTACAGACCCATTTTCCTTCAAGTTTTTGGGTCTGCCACCACAGTTTGTTGTGGGAAATAGAGGAAAATAGAGCTGAGAGAACTACTCTGTTTCCTTTCTAAGTTTTCACAAACCTTTTCACTACAGCTGAATCTGCAGGGTCATCCTCTAATTCCTCCATTGCCTAGGCAAGAAATGCAATTCACCACAATTTTAGCACCAGGCAATAATCATTCCATCCACTTTTAGCATAATGCTCATCTGCATACTGAAATAAATTGCTTTGCTGAGTAACAAAGAGGTTATTTTTGTCCTTTAGTGCTTTGCTGAACTACAGACTGTTTCTGGCCTGTAGGCACAGATATCAACAGATTGTGCCCCTTTGGAGCAGCTCTGAGCTGGGAACAGGAGAATGCAGCCATACACATAACAGGAAATAGTACAGAGTGTAGATAACTCATGCAAAATAAAACAAAGACATGGCAACTGTGTGTCACTGCACAGACAATTATAAACATTTTTTTTTTCTGTGGTTCTGCTGTGAAAAGAAACAAAGTACAGGCAGTATTGCTACACAGTTGTCAGACTGCTAGAGAACCACAACTATGACAGACTGAGATTTTAAATAGGCATCAATAAAAATAGAGTAGATATGCAGCAAAATAAGGCCATATATTGTACATGGCTTTTGGAAAAGAAAAATTTACTGTTAAAAGTCTGATATATTTTTATAAATTTTCAATCTCAGTCTTTCTCTGTTGGCATACAAAAACTGACAAGGCAAATTAACCAGTTTTCCTTTATTTTCACTGAATTTTCCATTTGTAGTCTCAAGTGCAATGTAACCCAGCCAGCTGCTTCTTTCCCCTCCTTCACAGAGGGATGTTTATTTACATCTATTGACTGAATTTAAAAATTGCAACCTAAACTTTATGGTATAGATGACAGCATCCATTCTGACTACTACCATTTCTGTCAGCTCACATGTTTGGCCCTAGTTCAGTAAAATGTGGTCATAAGGACTGACAGTCACTAGGAAGAAGAAAGGTCTTAATTTCTACCTGGAAAAAACTGCTCTCTCTCTTTGTAAGTGGCAGTTGGAGACTCTCCAACCATTACAACATATCCCTCATTGCTTCTCTGATAGGATAAAAACCCTCAGACAGACAGGGTCTGGTTCTTTTTCATTGTGAAGGTCAGAAATCCTGTTGTACTACAAACAGGTAGTCAATATTGACCAGCATAACTGCAAGAATACTCAGAATATTAGCAGTCCTTAACATTTGACCTAATTATGCAAAAAATCTTGTCCTAAATATCACAACGATTCTAAGATTCCATGTGGACTATTTGACAACTGTGACTTGAGGAGAAAGGAAATTTCAGCCATCTAAAAATTGTGCTTTATTCTTTGTCCATTTTCTATCCTTTCCCACCTCAGTCTGAGTACATTGGCTAAAGAGATCCTCCACCATCTCTTTCTTTTCCTGGATCTTCTGCTATGGCTCAGAGATTGTGATCACCATTATGCTTCCAAGGGAATTATTTCCTTTTACTCCACACCATGCACAAATAGTATATGACTGTGCTTTGCAGAATACTTAATTCTACAACAAATGGAAGTGAGTTTCAGCATCTCCCTTGATTAGCAGCATCTTGGAAGCTAATTTATGCCTTTTGAAGGTTTTGTGTCAGGCTCAGGTCTGAGAAGAGCAACATGTGGGCAGGCTATTCTTGTAATTAATTGTTTGCTTTCTCTGGCTGCTCTGAGAATCTGTTCTTTGTCCCGTGTATCTGATAATGTCATGACTCTTAGGTTCTTTATAGCCATAGTAGCTAATGTACCTTAATGCATTTATATTTCAGAGACTTCAGATGGGCTCCAAGCTGGGATCTTGTTAACAAAAACCAGAGCAGGGTGGAAGCAGCCTTCCTGATAACCACACATTGGAGTCCTCTGGTTGTGACTTCTCTCTTGCTGTTTCTGCGACCTCTCCCATTCCCCTCGCAGCCTAATCATCCTTATTACAGTAACAAACATCTTGCATTCTCTAATCTATTGTTCCTAATCTCACAATTTGTTCTTGTCTAAAATGTCACTTTTATAAA
Organism: Oenanthe melanoleuca; assembly: GCF_029582105.1. Taxonomy (NCBI): domain Eukaryota; kingdom Metazoa; phylum Chordata; class Aves; order Passeriformes; family Muscicapidae; genus Oenanthe; species Oenanthe melanoleuca. The sequence continues at coordinate 10,385,767 of NC_079334.1, forward strand.
CAGAGTCCAGTGCCTTCTGTTCCCAAAGCATCCACCATGGGAGTGAGTGAGGAACCTTCTTAGGCTGTGTGAGATTTAGGTTCATGATTAGGATCGCCTTAACTTCCAGGTACAAGGCGCTGGCTTAATATATGGAGCAAGGGAGTGTTAAAGTGTAGTACATGAACTGCAACAAAAAGAAGAAGTCGCTGTTATTTTTGCCCTTTTGAAATGCTTGGTTTAAAATCAAGCAGCAATGGGCTCATTGCAGTTAGAATCACAGCTGACAAAAAGTACCACGTGGAAATGCTGAACATCAGAGGCTCCAGGGAGGATTCAGCCCTTCCATCAACAACTCTTACCAGCAGGATTCCCACCTAAGACCATGCTGAATAAAGAGTCTGTCCAGCCTCATCACCTGCCAGTGATGTGGATGCTTTAAGAAAAATAGAAGAGGTACCCAGTGATAGTTGCTCACCTTCCCAGCACCTGTGGCTTAGAATTCCTCAGATCTCAAGCAAATATTCATTCTATAGGTTTATTGAGTCAGATGCACCCAAACACACACTGTGGAGTTAGTCTAGGTATGTTCAGTTAAGTGTTCTGGGACGTGGAGGTGTCAGGTTTCCTGTCTGTGCATTGGTATTCCTAGAAAAAATTACAAATTATATACTGTGGTCAGCTGCACGTGCAGCAGTATTTCCTTCCAGGAGGCTGATACAGGTAGCAAACAAAAAGAATAAAAAAAAAAAGAGAACAGAAGAGATCTCTGCTTGAGGAAAAGCACTAAAAAAAGCAGTGTTGACTCTGTCCAAGCAGGACTGTCAGAAGTTCACTCTTATCAAAATTACTCTCGGAACTGTAAGTAGCTGCTCAGTCTCCAAATGACACTTCTTTACCTGCTCATCAACCATTATCAGGGCTGTACCATACACCTGGGTATTGCCTTCAGCCATGGCAATGGATGCATTTGATCTCTTTGACCATTTTCTGCACAATTTAACCCGCACTGAGATCTAATATTAAATAACAATTTGTAGACTCATCCATACGGACTAAAAAAGAACCTCATTTCTGGCATCTCCCAGTTTAAGCAGGTGAGAAGGATGGCAAGAAAGGGAATTTCACTGACCTAATTAACTAGAGACATCAAAATAAAACTTGTAGGTTATTAAAAGTCAGTTAGAGGAAAAAGTAAGGCAATAATGGGATGAAAGAGAAGGGAAGTTTAAGCAAGTGGTCTTCTGTCAGTGAAAGCAGAGAACATAAAACTATAAAATACCATGGGATCATCAGAATGGCAGCTGGATGTCCTTATCACTCATACTGTAACAGCTTTTAAAAGTGTGGAAAAATCCTAACTGAATAACCATTCCTTTTTTTATTTTTAACAAAGCATATGACTTTCACATTCAGAGGTTTCATTATAACCTCTGGCAACTAAGTGCTAATGGGTTCGGTTTTCGTGTCTGCACTTCAGAGTGAAAAAAGGGTCAGAAATGAATTGCATTTTTTTCCTCTTCTCATTTAAAAGAAATGATATTTTGACTTGTAAGGAGCCAAGTGCAGTTCACGTGCTTGGTTTCCTCTGTGCTGCACATAAAAACAGGAAAAGCCAGTCTTTTGGCTGTGCTTCTTTTTATTGTTGGTTGTTTGACATGTTTTTCTATTACAATTCACAGCAGGGAGCGTTTATCTCCGTTATGAAAACCAGTTGGGCCATTGTTAGGGAAGAAAGCTGCACTTCCCCAGAAGGAAGTCAAGTGTCTCTGCAGTGTAGGAAGGCAATCTGCAGTGCAAGCCAACGTGTGTTGTGCTGGGGAGCTCTGTGCTTTTTGGAGGTGCTCTGCCACTCTCTGAGAAATGTCAGGTCTGTTCACGCAAAAGAAAAGCAAATACTGCATCATAAGGTTTATTCTTCTACCTCATCTTTCCTTCCAAAACTGTAAGAAATGTAGTGTTGTCTTATTTTTTTTTACAGTCCCAATGTTGAAAGCTCACTTTGCCATTTTTCCCCAAACAGAAATTCCTTAAACATTTATATGAAACATATTCAATATGTTTTTTTTATCTCAGAGGTGTGTTTATTCAAAATTAGGCCATGGGATTTGATTCTACCAGTCAGTCATTTGGCCAGAGGTTGGGTAGAATTACAACTTTGAGAAGACCCATAAATTAAATTCATTCCAGGTTGAATAAATGTGATTTAATCTGTCTAGATAAAATAATAAAATTAATTTTAAATATCATCCAAATCATTCATCAAAGACAGAAAGCTCAGGCTGTGTGAAATTTCAAAGGGTACCTTAGTCAGGAATCAGTATCTGCTCTTTTCAGGAATATTCTATCTGAAGTCATACTTTGCATTTGTATAATGTTATTGTCAAAATCTGAGTGAAGAACGGAGAAAATAAGATTTTCATCTTGATTTATATTGTATGACTTGGTCATATATCTGATAGGGTTTAAAATACATAATTGAATTATTCAGCTTTCTTTTTAAGTTATATACCCAGGGTACTGGATTGTTATAGTTTGTTAATTTATTGGGTTAATCAAATTACTGTGTAATCCTGTATTTATTATTATTAATATTTCTCTTGGATGAGTATTTGTTTTTATACATGGCTTACAAGCCAATAACAATAGTTTTAAGGCTAGAAAGCAAAATAAAGATAAAACATAACTGGATTCTCACCTCTTAAACTGCTAGTCCAATGCTTCATTTTGTGCACTTGCTTTTGGGCTCAGTTTGACCTTTGTAAAATATACAAAACTAAGAGACCAGACTGCAGAGTTCATATTCAGAGTTCTGTGTTGTGGACTGGGATTTCTTTAATACACTGGCTCTTCAAATAGTGTTTTAGTGCAAGATTTAGTGCAAAGGCTGTGAATTGCCTGTGAAATTTCTATTGTTCCTTATGGCTTTTGTTCTTTTAATAAGTCCTTAACAATTCAGCATACTAGATTGCCTCTGTGGGAAAAATATTTATTCCAAGAGATCTCACAAAGATAAAAAGCTCATTGAATATAGCTCTTCAGTTCTGGCTGAGGAAGCAGTACAAGACAAATAATTGGTTCTAATGAAAAAAAAATACAAAGCAAACAAATTCCAGATAGGGGGGTATTTTTTAGTTTGTTTCCCTAAGACCTAAGAATTCCATATAGCAAGATTTATGAACTTCCTGATCAAACTGTATTAAAAGTCCAAAGTCCATTTTGGACTTGAACTCCTCCATGTTTCAGTAATTTTTGTGTGAAGTTATGCAGGACTGTGTCCATGGGTAAATCATCTAATAGTAATAAAAGCTACAGATATCCAGTTGATTTAAAATCAACTGACATCCACTTCATTGTACAAAACTAAAAAAAAGCAGTTTGGTAACTCTTGACACAATGTACAGTATAGGTTTTTTTGTAATTGGGCAGCTTCTGCACAGTTTCTTGCTTTTAAAGCTTACATTGAGATAGAAGTGACAAATATTTGGGATTGAAGTATTTCTACTTCTATTTCTGGAATCGAAAAGGACCCAGAAATCTTGGGAATATTTAGATGGTGAAAGCACTTTTGTATTGATACAAATCATATTGTAAGCCTAAAATGTTAAGATTTAACTTTGTCCATTGATGGGTTTAGTAAATACGAGGGTTCAGCGCTTTCCAGGAAAAGAAACTCATTCCCTGGGAATGGATAAATTCCAAAAGGGAGATCAAAGTGATTTTGCTGCCTTGCTAGGTTTGCATCCATTAACAGAGGTTACTCCTAAAGAGCAAATACTTGCCTTTGAATTGAAGTAGACTGCCTCAGGTATCAGGTGTTTCCAAAAACGTTCCCCACAGAGAAATACCGAAAAAAAAAAATCTTTATTTCTCCTTTCAAGGAATATTAGTTTGTATATGAAATCATATAATCCTAAAGTGTATTTTAGGAAGAAAGTAAAAATATTTCCAACAAGGCTGCTTGCTCTATTTGCTTACCATCTCCTACCTCCTCCTGAGACTGCTTTTTTCTTTGACATGAAAAAATAAATGAATGATTCATCAGGCTTCAATGTATTCTTCTTTCTTCTTAGAAGCATTTCTTGGAAGGAGCTAAAAATTCTGCTGGAGTCTACAACAATATTCTTATGGAGTTCAGGAAAGTGTAGTTCACGCAGGATTGAAATGAATTTGAAAAGAAATTCAGGATAATACTGAAAAGTCATTACAGATATTTCCTGAAAATTGGAAAGTAAAGAGGATGCCCTTGAAGATAAGAATATAAAAGAAGTTACTGGTGTCATTATAGGGGATAACTAGGTGAAATTTCACCAACAAACACAATCACTGTTATCTGTTTCCTGTTTCTAAAATCATGTAAACATCTTCCCATTTTGAAAATAAATAAATGAAAACATGCTACATCACATGCAACAAAAATCAGCTCTAACAGATTAACTGTAGGTTCCATTAACAGACCCAAAACTGATCTTAAGCCTTCAGTTTGTGCAGCTTTGCCCCCACATGCATTTTCATAGCTGGTTTTGCCTGCTCTAACTATGCATTAAAATCTGCTGTCATAATAAACTCCTCAACAGAAAAAAAAAAAAAACAAAAAAAAAAAACAGCAAAAGCTTCTCACAAGTAAATTTAATCCCTCTCGCAATTTGCCTAATTTGGTTACATCTTGCTTGTCACTATTGTTATTTTTCTGTAATGCAATAGCATCTGTAGGTCCCCTGCAGGATCAGGGGCTGGCTGTGTCAGACACTGTGTAAATAGACAGTGAGAGACAGTCCCTGTCCCTGAAGCATTCCCAGTCTAAATAGACCCAGTGGGGAGGGAAGCAGAAGGATGGAGCACTGAAGTGGTTTTGCCTGAGGTCACACAACAGTTCATTAGTAGTTTTTGGGAAAGAAGCTGGTCTTTCTGCTGCCCTTCCAAAATCCTTTCCATAAACCTCTCATATGCTGATTGAAATTTTCTTAAACGTTTGCAGTTGTAGTGTTGTCCTTACTTGCATTTCTAGTGTAGTGCTGGGTGATTTTCACGCCACAAAGCTGATTCCAGTTCCTTTATGTGATATTGGAATAAAGCTTGCCAGCCTGATGAGCCTCTGGGGTTATTATTACCTCATAACTGGAGATTCTACTCCAAAGATTCACAAAACCTGAGCAACCTGACCTAACTTTGACATTAGCCCTGGGCTAACAAGGGATTGAACTGCACTTCCAACCTGGATGAGTGTACAATTATGATTTTAGTAGTGACTAAGTCACTTCATTCTTGCACTTTTTTTATAGCTCTGGCAGAACATCTTCTAATTCTGAGGGAGTTTATGTTACCATTCTGTCAACCCAGCACCCTTTGCATGTAGGCAGGAACTTTTCTGAAGAAAAAGTTCAGAGCAACATTTTCTTTAGGAGCGCTTCTGTCACTGCTAAGTATTCTCTTCTTTTCCATTCTCTCTCATTCTTTATTATCAAGGAAGTCTGAATGAAAAGGAGACCTTTTCATCTGAAGAGTTAATCTTACTCTTGTAACTGTTCCTCATCTAAAGCCCTGAATTGTGTCTACAGGAGCCATTTGTGAAAGGCTCACACAGAGGGTAGTGGCAGTGGGAGCAGATGGAATCCCAGGAAACAAAGATACAATTCTCATGTGAACCCATCTCCAAAAAGAATGCAAAGAAAATATATTCAATGCAAACACTCTTTTAGTGAAACCTTATGGTCACAAAGTCAAAGGCACAAAAGTCAGAAGTTTCAGCAGTAGAGTTTTGTGGTTTTGTTGCATTTTTTTTCATTAAACTTTTAGCTTTTGTGTCTGTCTCCCATCCTGATTTGGATCTGAGTTAATGTCTGAGTTAAAAGTTTCTATTCTAAATTTCTGACACAAAGCCACCCCTATTAGGCACCATGGCTTAAGTTTGCAAACTATGAGCACAAGTATGTTAAAAAGCCCAAAAAACTGAAATTAAATTTTTCTGTGAGTATTGATTAGAGCTTTCTGATTTTCCAGGTGTAAAACCCATCTACAGTTATGTTATGTGAATAGAAAGCTTTTGTACTTAATTTTTTCTCCAATGCTTTTGGATTTTTCTATATAGTGGGACATTATGTCATCTGTTCATTTCAACTTCTTTATTTCTTCATTGAGTTTGCAATCAACTTCTTGGACAAAAGCAAGGCCTTTGAGAAACCCACAGTAGCCAGGATCAATGGGAAAGCTGCACAGACATTTAAGCCTAGTCTAACTCCCAGTTTGGTGCTCTTACATGGAATGGGTCATGTGCATGTTAATTCAGACCTTTGACACACAAAGTTTTCAGTTTTCATACAACTAGCTGCAATGTGCTGTCACATGTGAAGAAAAGCACACCTGTGGTGGCTTCAGTTTTTCCTTCCCAGCTGATTTACTGTGAAGTTACTGGCTGAATTACCTGGCCAGTCCATCTTCAAGTGTTTCAGCCTCCCACCTTTGTTATTTCAATCCAGGCACTTAATTTCCCCACCACCTTTCTTTAGCTGTTAGAATGGGCTGTCTGTTTGGTTTAGGATTATTTTAATGTTTGTGCAGTGACACAGATTTTAAAGTCATACAAGAACTGAAGCTTTCCTACTGGGGTGCTATTTTTACTGCATGGTATTTTCTTTACCAAAAAAAAAAAAAATTGCAGTCACCTGAACTTTATTGCAAAATACAACATAAATCAGGTAAGAGAGACAGTAGTGAACTTTCTCCATTCTCTGCTGAATATAGTGAAGAAAATAATATCTGAATATAATTTCATTCATTTTAAAAACTCCAGTAATCCTAATATAATGCTAATGCACAGAGGTGTCAATTGAGTTTGTAAAGGTACCTAACATATGGCATTTCCTAAACTCTCTTGGTTGGTGCTGCCACCCTGACATTATTTTTTAAAGTAAGTTTTATCAACAATTTTTATTTCTGGAATGCATTTGCTGTTGTTCAATAAACAAAAAATATACTTTAGCAGTAATGACACAGTGACATCCTATCCTTGATTCAAGACTTTAGTTGTAAAACTGTTCTGTGGACCAGCACAAAAGGAGATACAGAAGAATAGTATATAACAATTATTATTCTCTTTCCTGTCTTACCAGGATCCATTGCAATGGAAAACAGAAAAACTCTATGTAGAGATATGTTTTTTGGAGATCTGTCTCAAATAAAAGTGTGACTGCTGGTTTCTTTATTCGTTTGTTTTGGGCAACACCTGCGATGACCTTAAGTTTGCTGTGTTTAGAGGCAAAATATGAACTACAAGAAAATCATGTTAAATCTGAAAACAAAACAAAACAAAACAAAACAAAACATGCTCTTCCTCCCTAAAAAATATAAAAAAATTAAAAATAAATAAAATTGACTCTAGCCCAAGGAGTTGTTGCTTGCTGCTGACATGCAAATGAGAGGAAAAAAAAACTATTTCCATCTGCTGGGCAGCACACTAATGCTGCAAGGGGAAAAAAAGTATTTGGGCATATCTAAAAGATTAATGGGGAATAGTAAATTGCTGGAGTAAATTCCTAAACCTGAGTCTATGCCCACAGCCCATGAATCTCTCTGTGCTCTTCCCTTGGCACCCATGATCTGAAACATCCTGTTGGCAGCTGCTCAGTGTGTGCAGCACAGGGATGTTGGCATCCAGAGGTGTGGGATTCCTGCAGAGAAGATGGGGCAGGGCAGCTGGCATTTGCAGGTGGTCATGATGCCTTAGGATTTTAGCTTTTGTATTTTTTATATATTTGTAATCCTGCAGTTCTTTAGTGTATAACTGTAAAGCTCCATAGCCTGTCAGCTACTGTTCTCCCATTTTATTCAGAGAAAACCATTCCTTTCTGGGCCTATCTAGGATATCTTACTGCCTCAGGCCCCAGAAAGCATAAACAACAGTGAATTGAGGAGGGAGCAAAGTGGGGTATATGGGAAGGCTGAGAGCTCCAGGGGGACTCAGGCTCATGGTCTTTAGGTGGGAGTTTAGAGAAGGGGAAACAGCTTTTCATGAAGACACACAGGAAAACTGTTGACACTGTGCCTGTGATTTGGGGGCTGTCTGGAACCTTCCAGAAGGAAAGCTGCTGCCATTAAAGGGACTTTTGTGTGAGCAGAAAGGGTGGTGCAGAACAGGACTCTCCCTCACTGCCCACTGTGGGTGGTAAAAGCCATTGGGAGTGTCCAGGTGGGGCTGAGCTCCTCACTGAGGTGTTGGGACACCCCAAGGAGCTTGTGAGGAAATATAGCTGGGACCACACATCGTTCTGAATGCAGCACTAGTTTTCTGGCTTGTGAGGAGTCAGATTTATTAACAATTTGTATACTCAGAGCTTTGTGTGCTAGGCAACACATCCTGCTCTCATTAGTGCTAATTGCAATAGGAAATATGCACATAATCCCCCATCCACTGCCATTTGCCTCTCACAGTATAAGTTTCTAGAAAACAAAATTAAAACATGTATGTAATACGAGAAAATTCTTATAACTTGACTTTATTTCACCTTAGATCTCAGTGTTTTCAAAGATATTAACCTGCTTGGTATTAATCAAGTCAAGCTGGTTAAATTTGCCTTTTTGATATCTAAAATAGAACTCTGTTTTATAGCTTGAAAGATTGTTTTTTAGGAAGATAAAGTTTTGAGAACCTTTGACTGATCTGTAGTAAAATATTTTACTGCAATTTCATTTGCCTGAACAAATATTTTTAGAACATTAGCAGAAATTTATGGCATAAATTTCAAAGCCTATCTTATAATTTCATGTATAAATATTTATATACATGGTCCCAAGGAAGTTAAAAATGTAATGTTTTTATAGAAAATATACAATACAGTATATACTCTCCATATAGTATATATTACCTAAAATGAGGGAGAAGTTTCTTGCAGTATCTCCCAGAAAATAGCTTTAATTTAAAATACAGCTGATAAATGTTAACAAACTGAAAGTTTATTTTGTAGTACTGATACACCAAGAAACTCAAATACAGAATTAAGAAAATTATTTTGACTGAGATTAGAAAGCAAAATAGTGACTGCAACTTTAGGAGCTCTGTGTGTTAGAGAGCAGCCTTTAGTCACTAAATCTGTCCCACACATCATCCATTCAAATTTATTGCTTTTCACAGGGAACAGTCAGAAGTTGCTCCTCACAGAATATTTGGGGAGATGTTTATAATGGAACTTAAACCCAGAGTTGAATCCCTGCTTCAAGCCCTCACCCTTCTGCTGATGCTGTTCAAGCTAAACCTGAGCTAAACTCCCTCTGACCCTCAGTGAGGAATGTGCCAGTGCCCTGAGCTCAGCATAAGGAGATGAGCTCTACCTTGCAGGTAATGTAAATAATACTTATGTAAGCCAGCTCACAGCCAGCCAGTTCAAGTGCTCTCATTCTCAAATCAGCACAGGCTGTTTTCACTGCTAATTTGCCCTCCTCCCCTGCCAGATGCAGTTACAACACTTGGTTCTCAAACCTGCCAGGCTTCAGCTATTTTTTCACAAGCTGTCAAAGGCCTGTTGCAGCACGTGGCCTCACTGAGCTGAAGGAGCAAGTCAGGCTGGGCCAACACAGAGCTCTCCATGGCTCATGGGCAGTTCTGCTCCAGCTGCACATCCCTCCCCTCCCTACTCTGTCCATCACCCTTGTGATTCAGCTCTGAGCCTATTCACAGAGCTGCAGCAGTCTCACTTCAGTGCCCAGGAAAATCATGGAAAAGATGATTCTGGGAGGGGTTGAAAAACACCTAGAGGACAGCACAGTCATGGGTCACAGCCAGCACAGCTTAATGAAAGGAAAGGTCTGCTTGTCAAAGCTGATTTCCTTCTATGACAGGGGAACCCATTTGGCCGATCCAGGAAATCCAGGAGATGAATCTTTTTGGACTCCAACAAAGCTTTTGATGCTGTTTCTCACAGGATTCTTCTGGACAAACTGTCCAGCCCACAGCTGGATAACTGTGTTAGATGATGGCTGAGCAACAGGCTCACAGGTGAGGCACAAAGGGTGACAGGGACTGGGGTGACACCAGACTGGCACTGGTCACTAGTGGGCTTCTGCAGGGCTCCATCCCCAGTGTTGTGCTCTTCAACTTCCTCATTAATCACCTGGATGTAGCACCCTAAGGAATACTTAGCCAGCTTTCTGCTGATAATAAACTAGGAGGAGTTGTTGACCCCCTTGATGGCAGCAGGCCCTGCAGAGATCTCTGCAAATGTCGGGGTGTGAAGGGACAGTGCTGGACTCTGCACCTGGGATGGGACAGCCCTGGATGCAGGGACACACTGGCAATGAGAGGCTGGAAAGCAGTGCCAGGGAAAGGGACCTGGGGGTGCTGGTCAGTGGCCAGTTGGACATGAGGCTGCAGTGTCCTGGAGCCAGGAGGGACATCCCTGTCCTGGGGACACCAGGCCCTGCATGGCCCAGCCAGGCCAGGGAGGGATTGTCCTGCTCTGCTCTGGGCTGGGGCAGCCTCACCTGGAATATTGTGTGAAGTTTTGGGTGCCACAATATCAAAGAGACATGAAACTATTAGAGAGTGTCCAAAGGAAGGCAGGAGGATGGTGAAGGGCCTTGAGGGGAAGCCGTGTGAGGACACTTGGTCTGTTCAGCTGGAGGAGACTGAGGGCAGACATCGCAGTCACAGCTTCTCCTGAGGGCAGCAGCAGGGGCAGGCACTGAGCTCTGCTCTCTGGGACCAGGGACAGGACTGGGAATGGCTGGAGTACTGTCAGCAGTATAATGCCTCTTTTCAGAGTGGTTCTTACTGTGTGGCCATTGTGGGAAGAGTCTGAGCAGTTGTAATTCTGATGCTGATATTTCTTTAACCTGGGCGTGTGTTTATTGATGGTTAATCTAACCAACTGTTGGATTTTTATGCAGTAACAGTGAAGTTAGTGCTCTTGCTAGGAATTTAAAAGCAGTGAGAATTTGAAAGGAGATAACCAAGGACTGTCCAGGAGAAACATTCATAGTTACCAGGAGATATTCATGTTCATATGAAATCTGCAGGCTTGGAGGTTGGGAGAACCTAATTCTGATTTTTCGTAGGAGTGCTCAAGGTAAACACCAGGTTATTCTTGAGGATTTCATGATTTCAGATTGTGATTACTATTGAGTTTCTTTTAAATCAGAACTGAGCAGAGTAATCTGAATATACCTCTTACTAATAAGTTCAGGACTGTGATGTTGGGCAAAAAAAATAACTCTAAACACTTTGAGGACCATTAACTTTAATGTTTGCCTGATGATGAAAGAATAGTCCAGGCTCTGTCTGGGCTTTACAGGGTATTTCTTTAGCAGTGCAATCACTTTCATTTGGAAACATTAAAAGGTTCAAAATTAAGAAGTCCTGCTATAATGCAGACTCAATTCTTGAGTGGAAAACATCTCACTTTGCATCCCATTTCAGATTTTCAATGAAAAGTGTTATGGGATAGAGCAAAGCCTGCATTAAATGAGCAGTTGCTTATTTTTTAAATGTATTTATTCTTCTGCCATAGTCTGTAGAAATAGTTGATGGCTTGTTTATTTTTGCCCCATATAAATGTAATAGTTTTGCTTCACAAACCCAGAATTATCCCAAGTAATGTTCACAAGAATAATCAGTCTGATTCTGTTCCTGAAGTCAAACATCTATGCCTTTTCACAGTCATGTTTGGTTTTTTCCATACTATGTAGAAACTTGACTTCTCACAGATATATCTGGTTTGCCTGTCTCTCATTCAAAAATCCCAATTTGAACATATTCTTCTTTTTAAGGGTTAATTTCACCTCTGCTAATATTATATGACTCTATCAGTTATTAATGCAGTCAACTTATAAACACAGTTTAGGGGGTACTGGCCTTGGAAGAACTTTCCAGGAGAACAATATATCAAATCAGTTCTGAAGTCCCTTGACCTCAGGATAGAATTACAGGTTTATAATTTACTCAACACTTACATGACCCAGAGAACAAAGGATTGCCAAGTCAGTCAAAACTAAATTACTCCTGACCTTAAATTAGTCATTTTCATGCTATTAAAACTATGGAGAGATTATTTTGAGCTTATAAATCAGGTTGGTATTTTTCCATATTTATGCTCACATTCTAGAACTTTGCATATATTTTACTTGCATATACTATCCATTTAATTATTTTCTGAAATTTACCAAGGATCTTAACTCACAGAAGTGAATTAAATGTAGGGCTCTATACATATATGTGCTCTGTCTCCAAAACACCCAATTTTCTTGTGAAAAATATGAAAATATACAATAAAATCATGGAGAAATAATGAGGATAAATAACTGAAGAACACTTCCTGAACACCACTTTTAATTGCATAATCAGGCTGCCATATTGCAAGTGTTAATTTTGAATATGGTTTGATACCTGTCCACAGCCTCTGCTCTCAGGGAAATAACTCATGTACAGAATTACTTGGATGTGGGTTCGCAGAATCAAGCCCTTCATTAATTCTGAACAGATCTTGGCCTATGCAGGTATTTTTCCTCAGTCATTTGGAAAGTTAACTAGTTCCCCATTCCCTAGGTACTTCCATTAAAGAGCTATTTTGGAAGGTGTAGGAGAGGTGTGTAAACACTTTCAGGGTTTAACTTTACAGCTGCCAGGAATGGAAACTGCAGTTTCAAAACCTGACCTGAGGTATCTGAAAAACAACACACAGGGATGATGTATTTCTTAAAACTTTCTGTGCATTTACAAGAGTTTCCATAGTCTGTAAGTGTCTATTGTCAATTATCTTGATTATACTTGTGACACTTTATAATTCAGGGAAATTATGAACTCAGCTGGTTCACCAGTTCATCAGACACAGGTGATTATTCTACAGAGAACACATTTAAAGATGGGTTTGGGTGGAATAAAATGGCTTTATTTCCCCTGTAGTTCTCACAGCATGAAAATTTGAGAAAGATTGAAGGGATGACAATAGGAATTCTGAGACTGGGAGAAGAGCTTAAAACTTGAGATTATGAGGCTTCGTGGTTAGAAGACTGGTGATAGAAGAGATGAATTATTTTGTTAAATGTGAAGTAGATCATGCTCAAAAATGTTCCTGTCTGATTGCTGCTTTGTCAGCCTCTGCTTGATGTCATGTGAAGTCAGGTACCTTTGATTCATGGAGTGTTGTGTAAATGTCTGTTGATTTCTATCTGTTCTGGTTTGCACTTCTGCCCTGAGGTTTGCTTTGAGTTTCAGGTTTGGGCAAACTGAAATTGTCAAAGAAAATTCACTTTAAATTGCAGCCTTTCAAGTGGTTTTGTTTCGAATCCATGCCAAACCTGAGATTTTGCATAGTTTCTTTTTGCATAATAGCCAAGCAAAAAGATAAATTGTGTCAAGCTCCTTTGGAATGGGGTTGAAGTTTATAGGTTTGTGAACTTTTAGAGAACTACACCTGTAATTCATTATCAAGCCAGCTCAGTGTTGTGAGGACTTGTTGGAGAACAGCAGAATGCTGGGAAACTTCTGTGTAAGAGAATTAAATTAGAGGAGAAGCAGCACGTTTTTATTTCAGCTCCAAATGGACAGATGGTCATGACCTATTTTTGGCCTGAAATTTTGGGCTTGAGAATGTGAATACTTGAGCTGCTGCCTCATCTCTTCATTAAGTTCCTTCAGATCCAGAATAAAGCCAGTTGCTCAAAGAGAAGATAAAACTGATTTGAGGCAATTTCTATATGTCTGTTCCTCGGATAAAAAAAAAAAAATTCCATTTCAGTTGGAGTTTTGATCATTCCCGGTTTTTATTTCATTCTTACACAGGGCTTCCAAGAAGAGTTCTCAGATTGTTGTCAGAGAAAAATCAGTGGACATGTGTCAAATAAAATAAAGATCCCCTTGTTTCCCCTTGTTTTTGGGGTTTTCTTTGTTTGAACATATTTCTGTGTCTAGATCTTAAAAACAGCCTTCAGCAGTGCTAGCATAATTAATTGTTTATATCAAGTGTTCTAATTACAGCAATTCAGGTGGTTAGCCACCTAAATGAGGGCATAATTATTTAGAAACACTTTTGATTGAAAGTACTGGCATCCTCAAGGCTCAATTAAAAAAAACCCAAACAAAACACACACAAAAAAAATCAAAACCCAAAAGGTTGAGACTTTGAAGCACGAATAGTCATTATCCTGTTAATTAGATCACCTCCTGCACTCAATAGTAAAAGGCTATCTTTTGCTTCTATCAGATCCACATTTTCTAATAACTTTCAGTGAACAAAGAGCTGATGATCTTTCAAAGAAGGGGGGAGAAAAACACTTTAAAATGGAGTTTTTCCATGACAAAACTTTGGCGGGCAGTGGAAGTTTTATTAATTTAATTTTGTAATAGAAGGAGTGAAAACAAAACTCACTTGATGCAGGCAGAATTCAGGACACTGTTATTAGTGGAAAATTGTCAAACTCTATTCCAATATCTGAACTCAGTCTTCCCAGGATGATTTGCTGTTGATTCAGTGTGGTTATGCCATTCTTCAGTAGTATCCTGTAAACTGGTTTACATCTTATTTGAGGCATGTGATCTTCATTCTGCACCAGATGATGCAGTGTAGTATTTGTCTGCAGGGAAGAGTCCCAGTTACAGGGAGGAGAAAGGGCATAAACCAGATAAAATGTATTCATTTTATAGGAGGATAAAATATTTCTTTTTTGGAGTCAAAGGTGCTTTTATAAAGAGGGGGGGAAATTGAAGCATATTTTCATTTCAGGTTCAAATGGTTTCAGAAACTTTTGTTTTGTAATAACTTTTAAAGTATTTTTCCTTTGTGTTAGGATGGAAACAAAGACAGGAAAATCACAATTCCCCAGAGCGTGAAGGCACAGATTTCCTCACTTACATTGAAAACAGAATTTTTCCTGTTCTTTAATAGTAAGTCACAAGCAATTGGTATATGAACACTTTCCTTCTCTTCATCCTCTGGCTGAGCTAAAGGTCTGCCAGAAAAATAAAAATGTTAAGAGATAGGATCTTTTCCTGAAAGTAAAGAAGAAAATGCACAACCTTTGAACAAAAAGTAGTTTCTCAATGAGCAAGTGAAATCTCTTGAAATAAGCAGCTCAGCAAAACTTCTGGTTTCAGTGATTGTTTTCACAAGTGATGCTTGCAACTCTTAGCAAGATATTTATTTCTATTGTAAACTATTGATAAGCACTGCATATTTTCAGTATTAGGCAAGTGAGACCTGTGGGGGTTTTATGCATGTTCTTACACGAAATACAGGGTGGAAAAATAATACGTGTCTGTGGTCACGTAAACTTCCCTGTGAGGGTCTGAGTATGATCACTGTTGTCTGCAAAATAGTTCATGCATACTCTTTTTTTTTTTTTTTTCTTCTTTTTAAAGATACATGATTTTTGTCTGGTTTTGAAATGGCAGTTCCTCCAATGGCAAAGCACTGTCCTTTCTTGGCACATGGGTCTGTAGAAATTGGTGTTGGAGCTCAAAATGGATGGAGGTTTGCATGGACCTTGTGAGGGTTTGAGAAGACCTTTAAAAGGCAAATTTGCAGGTGATCAAATAGTAGATCCATTTGAGAATCAGTTTTCAAGGGTCTTTTCTGCTGGTATAAACTGATTGTTGTGTCCAAAGGCTTGATACCAAACATTAGTGGAGGACAAAGTAATTTTCTTGGAAGATGGCAAGTTTCAGCCATTCACATCCCATAACCAGGTACTCACAAATACAATTCTGTGTCCACCCAAGTAACCTCTGTGTCCAAGTTCTGCTTCCAGGTGAGATGCTCAGGATTTCTTGCATTGTGTGGAGGGCCATGTAATGCTCTATGAGTCTTTGTGCTGGGATCTCCACAGGGTCTCAGGTGCCTCCAAACCTTTTTTGTCTTTGGGAGCTGCCAGTGATCAGGATCTTTTATTTCTTCTGTGCTCTGCTGCCCTGGGAATGATTAGAATTTATTTCCTGTATTTCCTCTGTCATCTTACCAGAATGTCTTAAGACTCCAGCCCTGTTCTGTATTGTCCTACCATCACCTCTTAGTGGCCTTTTTCAGTTCCTGACTGAACCTGTTCCTTTGTGTTCCTGCATTGGGTATTTTCAAAAGCTGTTCATAATTGTGCTGTGATGTTCATGGTCTAGCACCTGACACTCTCATAGGGCTTTTTGTGCTGGTGTTCCCTTTCTAACACTTCCACACACAACCTTCCCATTCATTCTCAATTCTAGCCAGTCTAAGCATTTCCATTATGAATCTCTGTAATTACTGGTAGCATGATTTAAACCACAGGCAGAAAAATAATGAAAGAAAAATGTAGGATTTCAGTCTCCTCTTGCAATTCCACAGAGAGCAGTACTGTACTCTCTCTTCCCTACCCCAGAGCCTGGTCTCCCTGCCAGGCTATGGGCAGTGTATCTGGCACCCCTGAAGGTCCCTGGAATAAAGACAGGGCTGGAAAAGGATAAAATTGCTCTGCTACTCCAACTGGGGAGAGGAGCCTAGAAGCTGAATACTGAAAATTTTAAATAAAAAAATAAGGCACTTTTTAGCAGTATATAAAGGTCTTTCTATCAAGGCCAGATGCCTTTCTGGAAAGTTACTTTAGTCCTACACAAGGTTTTTGGCTCAGGGCAAGGGCAGCTGTGTGAAATGCAATCCCTGCACTGTTGAGCAGGTCACATTTATGATCTAATGGTCCTGTTTGGCTTCAGATGCTGTGGGTGTCTTGGATTGCCGGGTATCTGGTGATCAGGGAGCTAATTCCTACATGGATTGCTCAGGTGCTCAGGAGAGGAGGGGCAGGGAAGGTGGACAGGGGACAATGCTTTGGAAAGCAGCCTCTGCTCAGGGCTCAGTGACTTGGCAGTTTATCCCAAGCCTGCAGACCAGTATCCTTTGTTTCTTATCACCGTTAAGGGATAAACATAGTGTCACTAATACTTCTTTTTTTTTTTTCCCTGCTGACTCATTCTATAAATAAAATACAACTTCATTTGGGACTGCTAATTGCCTTAAAATCCCCATGACACCTCCATGACTTAGACAGGTTTTACACCTATTTTATAGACATATAAACTAGAGCACAGCCAGGTAAAAGAACTCGAACAAGATCACCCGGAAACACAGGGGCCAGTTAAATCAATCAGTTCAAGAAGCCAGGAGTTGTGTTTCCATAGCTCCTGCTGCAACTACTAAATCACAAGAACTACTAAGGAAAGATCCTACCAAAAGCCACTGGTTTTTTGTTTTTTAAAACCACAAGAAACATTTTGCATTATTCCACAGGGTCTCTCCCTAGTATTTGGTGCAAATTAATTAATTGCATATTTTTACAAATAAATGTGAAGCCTTGGGCAGCCCAAAAGCCATTGAAGTTTTAATTCTCAGAACTATTCCCTGACTTTACTGTTACCCAGTTCCTATTCAGGCAAGATAGGAATTAAGATTAATGACCCCAAACAAACTGGTATTTCAGAGAATCAGTCTTTGCCAGGCATTATATTCTCATGACAGAAAATCATTGAGGCATAAATACAGTGCTCAGTCATTGGTGTATATTAACAACACCACGTTGTTCCCATAAATGCTGAATACAGTGAAGAGGAAAATGAAGTCCTAAAGTTCATTAATTTTGGTTGTGGCATTTTTTTTAAAGTGAGCAAACCAGAACCTATGGAATAAGATGGTCCCATTCCTGTGCTGCACAGATGTGAAGGCTATTCAGATTCCAGAAAGGCGTCTCTGGGAAGCTGTTTGGACTTGGTGATGGCTGTCTCTGCAGTGTCTTTTACCAGCTAGATGGTCTGTAGGCATTTTTTAAAAGATTAATTGATGAAGACCAAGTTTTAAGGAGAAAGAAGTTTAAAAAAAAAACAACTTAGCTGCTAGGATCAGTGAATGTTGTAATATGTTTGATAAAAACATGTAATTATCTGCCAGCTTCTGTCCACATCCCAAGAAGGGGTTTGTGTCTTGAGGGTGTTTTCTAAGCAAATGAGAACTGGCATGGAGACAGGAGCATTTCACCTATCCTGGGACCAGCAGTAGTGATGGTCAGTGCTAACACAGGAAGTTATTGTGACAATTTCTAGAAGCTGTTTGCTCAGAAAAAAAAAGAAAAAAGAAGATCTTTCTGTGTTTGCATTTCCACACTGAAAAGACATCCCTATGACATCATCTTGTTTGTTCTGACATTGCAGAAAGAATGGAAGAAATAAAATTGCAGAAAAGAGACCAGGAACTTTTATTTTGCTGCCAACAAAAAAAAACAGAAGAAAGATGTAACCACAATATCCAATGGCTACTTTAGTTCTCAGAGACAGTTCAGTAGATGAGTTGTTGTTCAAGGGCAGTTGGGCTCCCAGACACAAGAGCATTCTGTAGTAAGCTTAATTACTCATTTTAATTATGCATTTTAATTAGCAGAGGACTAACACAGTGCTTTTCTCCCACTTCCTCAATAAACCCACTTTGTAATATTACAGAACAAACTTGTAACTGAAAACTCCAACTGTCTGCATTTGAGAAAAACAACTCCAAGTTCAGGGGCTTTTCTTCTTCCTGAAATCACATTCAGTGAGAAGGTTACATCCACCTCTGAGTGCTTTCAGGAGCTTTTTACTTTATTCTGTTCCTGGACAACATGAAGAAATCACCCTGTGCTGCTGCTTCTCCCAGTGGCATTTCCTTTGCCAATATATTGTCTGGCCTGTTGTTCCCTCTGAACGCTGTCCTAGTTCTTCCTCTTCTGGCAGTTTGCCCCCAGTGCTGTTGTCCTGTCCCTGCACTGCCTCCCCTGCCCCTAAATTCCCTGCTGTAGGACATCTGCTTTCTTTCCCATCACTTCAGGGAAGGTCAGGTTAGAGGGGCAGGTAGAAGCAGAGGCAGCTGTGTTCCGGAAGGAATTCAGAGGCAGCAGTGTACGTGGCATGGGTTGGTGGGTGAAGACAGAAAATGCCACAAAATCTGCAGCAAAACAACCAGATCCCAGAAAGCAGCCCCTCACAAACTGTATTCTCTCACTTCTGTACTCTTTCCTACCTGGGATTGTACATGCAGAGGAGAGATTTGCAGTCTGCAGCATTCCTTCACAGACTGAGGCTGTCAGCAGAGTGTGGTGAAGCCAAATAGGCCTCCAGGCTGCTCTGTTTTGAGAGGAGCCACTCCTAATTTATTTGTAGCTTTGAAACAAACACGGGCTTGAAAAGGTTCAGGTAAGGATATGGTTAGAATAGAGATGAGGTAGGTTTAAGGTGGAGTGGTGATTAGGAATAAAGGGAAAAGTAAAGTTGTGCCAACATTTTCTGAAATGTTCTCTTCATGTTTCAGTGCAAATAGCATCTTATATAATTTCCATCATGTAAGAGGTGGAAATTGTCCAGAAGTATCTGTTCTTTACAAGGCTTTGATGAAATATTACAAGACTGGAAACCTCTTGTGTTATATTTATGTTGTACTTCTCTGCTGCTCCTGGCTTGGGATGAGCTCTGGAATCAGAATCATTGCCTGACAGTTCCAGGTGTTTGCATGTCAGACTCAAGCTGCAACTTTCTCTCAACTCATGTGGTTTAAAAGGCTCGAGGCATTTTGTCTGGCTTGGCTTAGCTGAAGGCAATAATATTTTCATTTATAGGGAAGGTGATTTTTTTAAAAACTTGGATATTGCAACTTCCCTGTTTTAAAACCACATTACATAAGCTCCTTTCCCTTGTGATGAGAACCATGTCTCTCCACCACTTCTCTCCAGCAATAGAAGGTCCACACTGCATATGTGACTTCATATGGACCCACTCTAATTTTATCTTCTTTCTGATTTCTCTGTTCCCATCCTTCTTGTCCCTTGCTTTCAGTGCAAATAATATTTCCTTTAAATTCTACCAAAAAAAATAACAGCCCATTTGAGAAAATTGCACATGGAAAAAATTTAGAAGTCCAGACTAGAAATCAATGTTCTTCCCAGAAACAGAGCTGGAAGGTGAATAATCTTAATCAAATATGATGGGAAAACAAAAAGGCAGACAGAGGACTGAATTCTCAAGTAACTTCTGTACATTTCTGTTGCCATCACTGATCTAGTCCCTCTTGGTGCTAGCTTAGAAACTAATGCCAAGTGGACAGCCCCAGGCCAGATGATGCTGTATGTTACTCTGGGCAGGAGTTACCAACCATCCAGGGACCCGTATAAAAACAGAGTTAGTGTGACTCTGTATGTGTGTTCCTGCTAAGCAATCAAAATCTGACAAATGAAAGGAGCTCAGCAAGTACTGTGAGCATGTATCCTCAAACCAGTTTTGCAAATTGGGACAGAGATCTGTAATTGACCTTGATAAAGTGGCCTTTATTTTCCACAATTCATGATGTTACACTGAATAACTCCTCTAATTCATGACACCTGAATAAACATCAGGAAAACCAGTCTGGAAAGCACGTTCCACTATCTGCAGCCACTCTGCAGCTCAGCCTGGGCAAAGTCCCTTCCTTGATCCCTACACTGAAGTCAACTCTAATGATTAAAAAATGCTGCTGGACTGAAAATGCATCCACTGATAACAGGCTTGTTTGGAGACTTGAGCTGCACCTCAGCATGGCCTGCAATAGTTGTAACTCTGCCTGGCTTTAGGGTCCATTTAGGTATCTTTTTTCACTTAAAATATTCCCTGGATGCTGCAAAGCACATTAGACTGGAAGTTATCAGACTCCAAACTGAAGAAGTAAAGGAGTACATCTGAACTGGTCAACACCAGCTTTTAACAAACAGAATGCTATATCAAAGAAAGATTATAAAAACATCCCTGCAGGATAGTTTTTACAGTTGCTTTGGATTTCATCATCTCTATTTTCTCCTAGGTTCAGTTATTTCCAACAAAAAAAGAAAATGTTTGAATGTTTGGCTTCTAAGCTACAGCCTTCCTGCAGTTAAAAAAAAAAAAAAAAAAAAAAAAAAAAAGACTTAAATACATCCAAGTGTTTCAGCTGAAAGTGATGCTTTTCAGTGCTGAGCAGAGGAGCAAACCCAGGCTGCAGTGGCCCTTGGGCACACAGCTGTCCCACCAGGCTCTGAACCCACACAGGCACAGCCAGAACCTGCAGAGGAGAGGCTGAGCCAGCCAAGAGGGGTCCCCTTCCCCAGCTCTTCCAGAACAGCTGCCAAGTGATTCTGAGCATCCCAGCAGGGTGGGGCTGTGTGAACATCCATGGTCCAGGAGCACCACCCGCTCCCCTTCCTCCCTGCCCTACCACAGCCACGGCCCAGGAGCCAAACTAGGAATGACTCGTTGTAATTAAAGATAGCTTTGAGCCGTTTTAAAATTGAGCATCCTGCTGAGAAATCCTTGAGCAGAGAGGTAAGGAACACATGCTGCCTTGGGTCCTGTTGAAGACAGTTAGAGATGATGTCAGTACCATTTATGGATCCAAGGATATGTTATTTCAGTAGACATTTAATGGTATCCATTATAGTTACAGATGTTGCAAGCTTCAATTATTAATTTATGTGCTCATAACTTTCCCAGAGCCAGATCACTTCTGTTCAAATATCATTTTGTTCTCCTTTACAAAGCGCTGTAAGGGTTTTCACAAAACCTTATTTCCTGTTGTTTAGGTTAAAAGATGGAAAAGCGTGGAATTGTGTGTCAATAAAGCTCTAATTATATTCTTTTGAGCATAACATACAGACAAAACAACCCACCCAATACTAACCACACACCCCGCTTCAGTGTGGTCTCCATTCCTGAGTAGAGCTTAAGCTTGGGTTTCTGGGTAAATTTTTAAAAATAATTTAATTTTTAATGTACTGGAAAGCACCTCCTTGAGTGTGTGTGGCACTGCCCTCTGGTGCACAGAGGCAGGAGAGTTTGGCTGCTCTGTGGGGACAGAGCTGTGGGCACCCACCCACTCCTACTCCTGCTTAGAGCAAGTGCTCAGGTCCCGCTCTTTGGGAGCCAGGCTATGAAAGGAGTTAAATCCTCACCCCCAAGGGAGTTAGAAACCACAACCCTGTGTAGATCTGTCCTTTCTGTATTGTTTCCACAGAAATGCCACATGGGAAGAGTGTGCAAATGGGGTGTCAGTCACACCCTCATCAGGCTGTTCTCTCATCAGCTGCTTATCCTAAAATATCTGGGAGATTTGCTGCAAGTGGTGCTGTGCTCCTACAGAGCACTGCCAAAGCAGGGCCCAGAGCATCTCTGTCCATTTGTTCTCTCTTGGTGGATGTTTCTGGCACAAGACAGACCAACACCTTCAAGGCTGAAAGGGTTTTGCCCAATCCAGGAGTTTGGGATAAAATACAAGGTTTAGTATGTTGGGCTACATTCAGGGATAAATGTAACCTGTTCAGTAGTAGATGTAATTATCCATTATGGACATTAGTGGTGAGAAACCTATGAAAACCAGCTAAAATCTCAAAAAATGTTTAGGATTGCAGCCACACTGCCCCAACCCCCCACCAGGAGGATAGCTTGCTGTACAGAGCAGGAATTTATCTCATCTGGAGCTGCTGTGCTCCCTGGAGATTTATTGGGCCAATTAAGATGATTTATGCATATATCTCAGTCTATGGATTTGCACCTTTTCATGCTATTTTTCCATCAAAGTCAGGTTTCACACATTTTTGACTCTCAGTTTAACATTATCGACCATCAAATCCAAGCAGTCGCTTCTATTTCAGAATTTTCTCCCAATGAGATTGGTGTGAGTTTTGCCAGTTGGAACATAATGATATCAAGTGCTCTGGAATGATAGTTGGGTGACCTTCTTAGCTGTATTTCACAAATAAATGACTTTTCTCTCTAAAAATGAGGCCTGATCAGCTGTGCATCAAGTTTCAAGAGTTCAATCTCATAGTTTTGAAAACTTTAGCTTGATAACACAGTGGAAGAAGTTCTGTAGCCCTGATTTCTGCTGAAGGAGGGGAACTGGGATGAAACTGCTGCTTTGGTTTGGCTCCATCTCTGACTTCTTTAAACTTGGCTATTTAAGCCTGTTTAAGCAGTGCCTGAACCATCTCATATGGATTAGTCTAATAAAAAACCCCTCAAGTATATATATGAAGTTTGACATCATTTACTTCTAGGGGATAATTTCAAGTTTTTATCTTAACATAAGTTTTTATGCTACACGAGGGAAGTAGGCTAACCCCTAAACCTTAAACTGTGATTCTTTTCTGATTATTAAAAAAAAAAAATACTTGTAGGGGCCGACAAAGATTTCTCTATCAATTCTGTGCCATTTGCAAGCAGAATGTCATCTCTGTTCTAGTCAGCAGCCACAGGAGCTCAGCTGGGGCCCTGAATGTCAAGCTGAGCTTTTTTTTCACCATAATAAAGGTCCTGCAGGCTAAACTGCTGCTAGCCTGTCAGTGACACTTCTGAAATCCCCTTGATGGGTTTACACAAATGTAAAAATTCCTCCTCAGCAGTGCTGCTGATGGTGTATAACAAAGGTGGTTCTTCAGTCATGTTCACCCTGCTTTGTCTTCTGTGTGTTTGCACATGTGAGCATATTTATGTGGACATCTGCTTGTATATACACAGATAAATGAAATATGGGCATATAAGCAGGACAGACACTTATTTGTGTATTTATTTGATGTTCTTCTGGGACTTGAAGTGCAAAGAGCAAGAAAAAGCTACTGAAAGTTTATTTTAAAAGCCAGTTGCTGTGGCATCTTCACTCAATCAGGAGCTCTCAGGCACAGGGTGGGATTCTTTAGGTACAGGGCCAGGAGTTGGACTCAATGATCCTGATGGGTCCCTTGCAACTCAGACTATTCTATGATTCTCTGATAAGCAGTATTTCCCCCAAAGAATAATTATAAAAATGAATTAGTATGCTGGTTTTTAAAACACAGTCCCTGCTTGTTTAGCCTTTATTTCCTTCACTTTGAAATAATCCATTATAATCTTTCTACTTTTTGAAGACTTTGTCTCTAAACTGTGGCACCCAAGTAAAGTAGTCAAGCCAATACTTCCTTTTCCCCAGCCAGACACACTGGGAAGAGGCAGCAGGTTGTGTTTTCAGGAGACTCTTGCTGGAAAGCTTTCCTGGGATTATCATCACATGTCAAGGATGATGTCTATGTAGAACATAGATTTCCCATAAATATAGATTCCTTGGAAACAAAATTTTGTTTTTAGTTCACTTATTTTGAATGAATAAAGGAGTTCACGGGGAAGGAGTCTGTCCTTAAAGAAAATACTCTTTCTTATCATTACCATATTCCTGTTTCCTTTCTACCCTGCCAAAATTTCCTATTAGAAGAGGTGTGGTAATTAATTGTCTGCCAAGTGGCAGAATTAATGTTCTGCAAATGCAGAATCCTCTAGGTGAAGTGATACAGCTGAGTTATAAAATGTCCCATTCTGTATTTGAATACCAGCACAGACACTTATATATGTGCTGAGAGGATATTTTGTGTTCATTTTTATTTACTTGTTTTTAAGATACTTTGATTTTTCTTTTCTTCCAAGTCCTTTTTAAAGGACTTAATTTCTGTGCAATAGATCTCATGGGCAAACACACTGCAAGTGCAAAATAAGGAATGCACTCATGGTTCTAAAAACATTTCACATTCTTCAAACTGATGCCAGTTGTGTGCATTGACAGTAATCCTGTCTAATCCCTTCCACATGTATTATCTTTGTACACCTGCTTTCATTGTCTCACTTATCAGTTTTGAATACTTAGAACCACAATTTGCAGGAAGGCAAAGCAGCAGAATGAAGCATCCATACACTCACAACTTTGCTACACTGCAGTTTTGCAATGTAAAAGATAAAACACATTGTAGATTTCAGTGCTTGGAGTCAACATCTTCCATTAAGACGTTTTTTCCTCCCTCCTGACCCCCAGCTGATGTCTTTCTGTGTTTGTGTTCCTTGTCAGACTGACTGAAGCACACAGAACAGCTGTGAAAGTCATTAGGAGAATGCAGTATTTTGTGGCCAGAAGGAAATTTCAGGTAAGAAGCAGGATTAATCACAAGTGCATCTCATGAGCCTGAGTGACATTGAAGGTGCTCTCAGAGTTCACTTGTCTTGGTGAATGTGGTTGTAATAAATCAGTTATTTTTGATGTTCTTGGGCTCACACCTTTTGTGGATTTTTTAATGGTGTGGGCAAAATTATCAGTGATCCATGGATGCAGTATGCTACAAACGCCTAATTTTGTGGAGTCATAATCTTTTTTTTTTTACTTCTATTTTTTACTGCACTTGTTTTTTTAGTTTCTGTTTGTTTAACTGTATTGACCAATACTTACCCATTCCCTAGCAGAAGTGAGGAAATTACTGGTGTTGGGGTGAAAAAAGCTCAGGGTGTCTTCAAAAATACTGATCATAACAAGAGTGTTGATCATAACAGATCAGTCATCTGATCAATTAGGGAATGTTCAGTCCTGTGCTCTGTATGGCTGACAGATCAATAGGCTTCACCAACAAATACTGTGAGTGCAAAATTGCTTTCTTAGGTGTGACCAAATGGATTTTATTTTAGGATTCCAGAATTTCCATATTTTATAAAAGTATGGAGCATCTGCCTTCTGGAAATTTGCTGTCTTTATGAAATGTTCTGTTAATTTTCTCAATCGGGATACAAAGTGCTCAAATTAAATGTGCTGCATTGAAAATATTGTTTAATTTTGCCTTTTTATTGAGGCTTATGATAAAACTTGTTTGGAATATGATCCTGATATCATCATCCTCATCAAACATGGGCTGGAAATGCTATGGAAATGAAAAATTAACTTCTGGACTGATTTTCAAAGCCCTCATTATTTCCATCTCAAGGTTCATGCTTTTTTTTTTTTTTCCAAGACGATCCACTGCAAGTTAATGGCCTTTCATAATCCTTTTGAAGAGGTTTTAAAAAAATAAATCAAAAAGTTACATTTCAGGGAAGTTTGATTAAAGCTGAGCACTTAAATGCAAGGGATAGAAGCCTGAGATAAGATCCCAGCACTTAGAAGACTCTAAATTAGGGCAGATAGGACATCTTATATATTTCCTAATCCCATGCAAATGTGTATCTTCAGATGACCCTAACTAGGAGAAGTCAGGTTATTAAACTCAGCAAAAAGCAAGAGAGCAGGATTCTATTGTAAATATACTAGATAGCTAAACACTATGGGAAATTTTTTAAAAAGTAAAATAGAGACACCAATTCTGTAAAATAAAATCAGTTTATAAATTAGTTAGGTTAAAAATTAGGATATTTCAAACCACCAGAGACATAATGTTCTGGAGCTGTCAGCCAGTAGCAGTCATGCCAAAGCTTAAAAACTGAATTTCATCAATCTGTGGAGAGAATTGTGTGAGTCAGTGACAGGGAAGAAGAAGAAGAAGAAGAAGGAAGAATCTTTTGTTTCTTCCTTTCTTGGGGCCATGAAATACAGTTTATAGGACTCCCATGCTAATTAGATTTTGGAAGTTCAAAGCTGTGTAATATTATTTAGTTTTGCATGCTGAATGTGGAATACTGAGCTCAAATGGACAGGATTTGGGATTATGAACAGAATGAACGTCAAAGGAATTGTTCAAGTGTTGCATTTACCACACTTCTCTGGAAGCCCATTACCTCCTGGCTTCAGTTGTATCGTTCTACATTTCCTAATAAAAACATGACAGGGGATTGTGCCAAAGTTTGGCAGGACTTCAGATGCCCAGATCTAAAGCTTTATAGAAAAAGAGGAGGGGGAAATGGTGAAAACTGCAGGGATATTTTAACTCAGCTTCAGAGAGGACTCAGTCAGATTGCAGCATCCAACACTTTGCAACTGTAGGATTCTGAGCTGATGGTTTGGTAAAAGGGATAATAGAGAGAGAACTTTAATTTGAGGGGGAAAAGAAATTTCACTGGGAATGAGTAGAATTAATTATGCCCATGGTAGCCCATGGGGGAGAGGGGAGGGGAAGACTCCCCAGCACATCCAGACTCTGCACCGTGCATGGTGTTTAAATAGAGAGTGTCCAAAGGAAAGGACACAGGATTTAGCCAAAACGCTCTCAGGCACCCCCACTAGTCCATCTAAAGAGTGAGATACTGGCACTGCTTCTCGGGGTGAAGACAATAGGCTGCTTTTCTGGCCAGAAATAGTGATGTGTCAGCGTCTGCAAAATGTGGAGCTGGGGAAGGGGGAGAGGGGAAAAAAAAAAAAACCAAAAAAAAACACAACCAAAAACCAAACGATAAGCTGAAAACTGAAACCTCCCTCCCCCGCAAAGCCTCTGCTCCCAAATGCACTCACACACACCTCCAAAACCACAACTCTTCTGAAAGTATTGGTGCAGGTAAGTGCTGGTGCAGGGAAGGCATTTTGTCACGAAGAGCTCTTGCTTCTTCATTCATTTCAGGGGATTTGTTTCCATTCCAGTTCCATGCTTTCATTTGAAATTTCTAGGATTGTGTGGCTGCCTTCCAAGCATGACTCCAGCACATACTGTAGGTGTTCAATGCATGTGTGCAGTGGTGCATGCTAATGGCTCTGGCTGAGGCTGTGACAGAGTGCAAACAGACAACAAGATGACTAATGAGCTGTTTTCAGTAATTTCCAATTACTAGATTTGCAGTTTACCTTTTCTTTTTTCTCCCCCCGTTTTTTTCTTGAGTCAGAGCCAAAAAGGGAGACATCTTGCCCCACATTTCCCATAAGGGTTCTCAAAATCCAGGCCATGATTTACATTTATATCTCCACACACACATTGATTTTACTTGCTAAAATTTCACCGTGCTGCACTTTTTCTAACCACATCACTTTCTTCAAATTCTCTAGACTTGTTTCAAAATTTGGCCGCAGTAGTTGCAGCAAGAAACCAAAGCTTGGCAGAAGCATCTGTATTCTAATTAGGATGGGAATATAGCTGGGCAGGTGGCAGTTTATTAACTCTCCTGCATTTTTTTATCTGTCCCTTTTTTTATTTGAATTGCACCATTTTTCTGATCTCAAAGGTCTCACGAAAGACAAACAAAACCCACGTGCGGCAGTCTCCTGACTTATGAAGAGCATCTGTCCTCCCTGCTCCTCAAGCAGCAATATTTCTGTCACCAGACATCTTTGGTCTTCAGAGACATTTGATTCTGAGTCCAAGTGTTCTGAGTTGGGCCAATCCCTGGGGTTCAGTCCCCTGACATTATGATTAACACATGGCTTTGGAATGAGCCAGGAGATACCGCACATGGGAGTCCCAGATAAATTATCCCTCTCGGGTTCGTGTTTCCCAAATCCACTGTGAAGGGCTAATATTTTGCTCAGTATGGAGCAGCATGAAGACATGACTCTAACTGACAGTAATGGGAATCATTTGGCTCTGTCTCCACAACAAATATTCACTCCCACAACGGCTGCATATTTTTTATTCGTTACAACAACACTTGCAAAACAGCAGGAAAATAGGCAGATAAAAAATTAGAATGAAGGCCTGTGTGAAGGAGAAATCCAGTTTGGCCAATACTCGCCTCTGAACGTGCTGCCTGCCTCCTTTCCCAGCAAGCTCGGAAGCCGTACGACGTCCGTGACGTGATTGAGCAGTACTCCCAAGGACACCTCAACATGATGGTTCGCATAAAGGAACTTCAAAGAAGGTAGGCCCTGTCTACCCAATGAAATATCTGATTTCCCCAGTGCCAGCTGGCTTTAGGAGAGATGTGTACTTAATGAACAGTAATTGTCCAAAATTGCAAGCACAACAGGGAGCACAATATCTGGAGGATTTAACTTGGAGCCATTTTTAACCCTTTTTATGACCAAGCTTACAATTACCCTTTATTCTCCTCTCCTTTTACTCCAAGTGGAATTAAAAGAAATGAAGGTGCATGCTGTGAAGTTTACAGTGTGATCCAAGCTTTTCTGTCCTCTTCTTAGAGAAGGAAAACTTTTCAAATAATGATTTACCTTTCTGTTTCCACTCTGTGGTTCTTCACAACTGAGAGAAATCTGTTTCGCTTGTGCTGCACTATCTGAACTCTTCCCTGCTCGCATTCCTCCATGCACATGCTTTCTCCAAGTTTGGGGGTTGCAGCTGAAATATTTTGCCACAAAACTATTCTCTTCTGTTTCAGCACAAAGTGTTTCTCTCTTTACAAATTAATGCTGTGAACTGGGACACCAGAATGAACTCCCCTGGCCCTTAAATGAAATGAAAAAAAAAAAAAATCCTATTGAATGGAATCTACTGTGTCAACATATATAGATATTAAATCCGCCTGCATGAGGCTCCAGGAATAGTTGCAAATGTTATTAAGAAGTCATTCTGTTTGTATAGTCTTTGTTATTAGATTACATAGGACACAGGAGAACTGTGTTTTAGTTACAACTCGAAAGTCTGAGAAATATTAGTACTCACGAAAATAACAATAATAATATGGTTTGATTTTGGAGGAAAAGCTCCTAAAGAGCTAAACTGCTGACTGTGTGCAGAAAGTCATGCTAGTCTCATGTTTTTGCTTGTTTTGGTTTGGGTTTAGAGCTACTGTAAATTCTCATGTAAATTATTATCCTGTGCTTAGCAACAGAGTTTAAGTTGCTTGGTAATTGCCCTGCTTGTAATTTTCTGTTTGCTTCTCAGGTTGGACCAATCCTTGGGAAAGCCAGGTCTTTTCCTCCCAGGTATGGTGACTGCATTTTATGCAAAATTATTATCTTCATAACTTTGGGAAAATACCCTTGGCTGCAGTAATGTGGATTTATAATCCAGCCAATTATACATGAATGTAATTCTGTTAATAAGCCCTGGAATGTCTGTGTCAAGATAAATACATTTCGTTCAGGTGGTAGTGGAGTAAATGGAAATTAAGAATAAATGTTAAAATGTGAATTAGAACATGATGAGATGGAAATATCCTGAGGGAAATTCTTCTACAAGAATAGTCTTTCTAAATCCTCTGGGCTAGGATTACAATATATATTGATTCCACTTTAAAAGGTTTCTTCCATCCTGAACTCATGTACCATATCCCCAAGTGACTTGGAGCACAACTGAGGGTGGCAAAGTAATTTCAGAGCATCTAAAAAATGGCATATTGTTAGTGGTTAATATTATCCGAACAAGGAATATCATTCAAAACACATTTTCAACATCTGATTGCTGCAGAAGGCTCAGTAGTACAATCCTTTTTCCCTGTAGCTGGTTTTGGACTACAGGAAAGGAATCTGTCAGCTTGAATACTTCTATAAATATTTATGCATGGGAATTCATTCCACAACGTGCAAGCGAAATTTATGGAAAAACTTCCTTTACCTCCAAGAATGCATTATTTTATTTCAAGTATAGCATTACCAAACTGGAACTACAATTTGTGCTTGAAAAGACCAGTGTTAGAAGCACTTTTTATCAAGTAGTTTCTGGTTTCAGAGGAGGGGAATAATTAGAAGCTCATTGTGAAATAATGTTCTGAGAGGTTCAAGAAGCTGAAGATGTGCAGGAAGTTTGGTGTCACCAAATCTTGAGTCAAAAGGGTCATGGAAACCACTGGGAGGGTTTTAGGTGGGCCTGTGGCTTTGAGCAAGTGTTGGAAAGAATCTAAAGTACCAAGGAACTGACTGGGAAAGGTAGAATGGTGGGTAGGGATGCAGAAGCTGATGAGCTCAGTTAGGGGGTTGCAAGACCAAAACCAGAAGTTATTTGATCTAGTAGTTATTTTATCTAAACCCTCCACAAATCAAAAAATAAGATAAGTGGTTCCAGAGAAATGGTCTGCAGAACTACACCTAGAGTTAGTTTGCAATTACTCCTGGTGTTATCCAACCTGCCTTTACTCCCAGGGTTTTCCAATTGGTGAACAGTGAAGAATGGGTGCATTAGTTGTCTGTTTGGGGTGAAATTAGACATTTGTATGGCCTTCTCTAGAAAAAGGGTTTTCTCTGAGTTTCTCTCAGAATGCATGGCTTACTCTACATTGAACATGGATTTTTGATATAATACTTTTCCAGGCCTTGCTAAAATCCTCATTTTTAATAATATGGGTGTTTCCCCCAGACTGTGTTATTTTTGTACTGATGACAAGCAAAAAAGAAATGACAATGCAAAGAAAATTAAACTGCCAAGGAGAAAAACATGAAAAGAATTTTCCTTTCCAGCTCCTTTTATATTTTTCCCCTGTTTTATTACACTCCCATTCAAAGAAACTTAAGGTCTGATTCCAAGCCTGTTGAAATGAACGGGAATCTTTCCAGTGACCTCAGTGGGGCTTGGATCAGTTTTTTTATTGAAAGCCTGTTGTGGACTTTGATAATATTATATAAAAGTAATTGCAGCCTGTCTATAGTATTATTGCCTTTCAAAGTGAATGATGTCATAAAAGACCCAGAATCTGAATTCACTGGAAGCAATTATTGTTATTTTTCAAGTTAGTTTCTCTGAGATTAAAAAGCACTAAAAGCTGTGTTAAAACAAGATAAGGATATGAGAAGAGAATAAAAGCCATGCTGGGTCAGAGCAGTCCTGACTCTGACAGAGCCAAGAGCAAGGTGCTTTGGGAAATCTGTAAAAAAAACCTCCAACCTTCCTGTCAGCTTTTAGCCCATTGCACATCAGAGGCTTCCTGACAAGGGTGCAGTGTATTTAGTGTCCAAAATGGTTTGTTCTCAACAACTTTGCCTCATTATCCCTTTAAACTTATGACATCTGCCATATTTTGTACAAAGAATTCTACTAATTCCACCTTCACATGTGCATGTTGTGAAGAATTCTCCCTTTTTGCTTGTTTTGGTCTTGGCATCTTCTCCCTTTCTTTGAAACTCCTACAGGCAGGAGTGGATTTAAAAACACTAAGGTAATTAATCAATTTTCCAAGGACCTGGACCCTACTTTTATGAAAATATTCAGAAGACTCTGTCTGAGTTTCATTGGAAGCCTGTCCCAGTGTTCCAGGGGACACAATTTTGTCAGATGAAACAGATTCCTGTCATAATAAACATATGCCTTAATGATGGAAAGGGTTGATGTAGAGGCAAAGAACATATTAATTGCATTTATGTAATCAATGAAAGAGACACACACAGTGATACAAATAAAGAGTGTCATGCTTGATCTTCACTACACACGATGGAGTTAACTGCTTTTCAATGCAATTTTTGAGACTTACTATAGCTTTTCAGGGGCAAAGGTGAAGAATAATGCCAAGGTAAAACAAAAGATCCAGTGTTTGGTTCAGAAAAGTACACAAAAAGCTGATGTTTATCTGTAATTTATCTGAATCTCTTGGTTCTGCATGACATGGGTGGGAATGCCTGAAGAAAAGAGCTTTCTTGCAAAA
Source organism: Oenanthe melanoleuca (assembly GCF_029582105.1). Classification (NCBI taxonomy): domain Eukaryota; kingdom Metazoa; phylum Chordata; class Aves; order Passeriformes; family Muscicapidae; genus Oenanthe; species Oenanthe melanoleuca. The sequence goes on from NC_079334.1 coordinate 10,417,946, forward strand.
TTGTGACAGTTCCATTGTTTGCTTTTTTTCTCCATTAAGTGCCACCTAAGCTTTCTGATATTTTGTCCTTCCCATCTGTTAAGAAGAAACTGGGTCACTGTATCTTTTGAAGTGTAATAAATATACTCAGCTTAATTTTTAAGTCAATTGATATTTGAAATGAGAGATACCCATATTTCTGCAGGAACTGATTTATCCCACCCCTCCTGGAGATGAAAATATTTTGGCAGTTTACTTTTTAGGCTGTCCAAAGGAAATCACAAGTGCCTGATCCAGGACTATGCCTTACCTTTTTTAAATTTCTTCTACCAACCATCTGTAAAAGGCTCTGACTGACAAGAGACTCCCAACAAAAGTCGCCATGATTGAGGCAACTTTGTTATGTGCTGTTTTATGGTGTAAAAGGGCAATCCTGACCTTCTATTTTATCAGCACCTGCAGCTTACAAACCCAAGAATCCAGATCTTGCCATAAGCTCATCACAATTGTCCCTGCAGGGAGCTTTGGCAGAACTGAAGCAAACACAGGTCCAGAAACCTCCATTTGCACTGAGTTAGCCAAAAGAAGGCAACACTGTCTCCTGGGCTGTTCTGCTTTCTGAGATACTGTTTGCAAAGAATCTGACATGTCTTTAGCAATCTGAAATATCTGGTCAAATTCCTCATTTTCTGCTCAAAAGAAACTGAGGGCTTTCAGATAAATTTGAATATTTTTGAATTAGCTCCTCTCTATCTGTGTAAAAATCAAAGAAGGACTCTTAGTCTATAAAGCAGTCGTTTCCAGCTTTTACCATTTTCAGACCATCTCTCTGCTATTCATTCACTGTCCTAAAGGTCCTCATAAATACTTTTCCCTAACCAAAGGAAAAAAAAATTGATTTTTTTTAAAGTTTAGTATATTCTGATGAGGTGGAGCACACTAGCTGTGTGAAAAAAATGAGATTATTGTGCCGTTCCTCCTTTGATTTGCTTTCTTCCTCCTGCTCATATCAATATATGCTATTTATATCACGTGCTTCCATCTGGGGAAAGAGTTATCATCTCTTGAAATGGTGTGAAGCCAACCTAAAAGTGTATGGGTTTTTTGTTTTGTTTTGTTTTGTTTTTTACAAGAGGCATATCTTGTTCTTCACTAGGAAAATAGATGGGCCTGCTTTGTGAAAATATTAGGAAGTGAATATAGGATTGTGTTGTTTTGAAAGCAGAATAATATGTATATTCAGGAAGGCAAAGACTTCCAGGGAAGAAATGTCCATATTAATAAATATATCTCATTACTATTAATATATATTAACAACTATTCAGTCTCCTGAATTAGAATGTCTATTGCTTATTTATTAGTGTTTTCTCTGATTTCAATCTCAGTATATAAAATAATGGGTTGTATCATAGCAACCATATGACACAAGATGTTTTCAAATTTTTTTTATTTCTAAGTTAAAATTTTCCCATATATATTTTCATCCAGTTATAAGTAATTATGCTTCCTTTCATCATGGTCATGCCATGTATCCTTTGTCTCTGTGCCTTTCCCATAAGTGTTACAGGACTGCTCTGTTTTAGTGCAGCCCAACACAAAGAGTAAAAACTCAGCACTAAAAGGAAATTATTTTGGATTACAAAGCAAAGACTGGAGAAACTTAGACATTTCAGATTTATAGTTGGCTATACAATCTTTTCAACTCTGTGAAAACAAACAAATTATGATGTAGGAAGTCTAAAATCATCTATCTAGAAAAGACTCAAGAGAAAAACATAAACATGAGATAGAAATCACACGAACTGGAGCAACTCTATCTGAACTTGTGCCCCCCCTCCTTACCCCAGTGTTTGGTGAGTTATGCACACACCACATTTGATTTCAAAGATGGTCTCTGTTAGAAGGAAATGCTTATAAATTAGGGCTGGATGCTGCTCCCTATGGAGGCTGATAAGAGCACAGCATTTTATGACTTTACACAGCCTGCATGCCAGCAAAGGGCTGCATGAGATGCAGCTCTCCCCATGTGCATCATCCCTTCCACTTCGGGTTTCCCACATCTTAGAGCAGTGCCACATGCCACAATACAGCTTCTTACTGCTTATCTGCTCCCTATTTTCTTTTCTGTTCCACACAGCTTTCAGAAATAACTAAAATAGGAAACACTATTAACTTGATTTGGGATGTCTTGATAATTATCTGAAGAATGGAATTAGAGCTGGTGAGGAAATTATTATTTTATTAAAGCTTTTTGAAGTACTTCTTCAGGTTTGGGGGACTTTTTTGTGTTAGACCTAAACAAAAACACTACCTGCCCATTCTGTTCCAACCATATCCCAATTTAGAAAACCTTAAAGTCATACTTTTTTTCTGATATATACTTTGAAAGATGCAGCTACAGATTTACTAACTAGGAAGTAGACAGCAGAGCCAATTATTTCAGTTTAGGCAGAGATGAACACAAAGATAAACTTGAGCCTCAGCCACTTACATTTTAAGAAGTTTCTGAGGTTGTGAGCAATGAATAGCCCACACGGATGAGCCAAGCTGTGTCATTTATTGTCTCTCCCACATTTTCTTTCCTGACTTTATTTGCTCCTGCAGGTTCTCTGAGGAAACACTTCTCTTTTCTAAGCCTGCAAAGAGCTGCCAAGGGTGCAGGACCCTTTTAAAGGTTCTGGGTGATGTGTGGAGGAGAAGGAAAGCAGAAAGTGCTCTTGCCAGAATTGCTTTTGCTAGTCTTCCTCTGGGGTCGTGCTGCATGCAGCACAAGTTATCTTGAGGTGAACTTTGCTGCAAGCAGATCACTAAACATATCCCATTAGCAAATACAAATGGTAAAACAAGTACAACTCCCTGAGAAATCCAGGAACGTGCTGAGCATGCACAGGCACTCGATGTGAACTCTGACACTGTGTAAATTCATATTTCAGCCTTGCTCATGCCCTAAGCAAAACTGACTTAGATAGCTTTAAAAACCAGACCTTAATCACTCATGAAAATGGAGCAATGTATGAAAAAATCCAGGAGTAATTACTCCAGGTATTGGAAATGTACTTTTGTAGAGAAAAACATCCAACTTCCATTGGCATCGGCTTGTAAGTTATTTCAGTATCACAGTGTGGGTTTAAATTTGTGAATGTTGTCTCCCAACTCAGAATATGTGTGGGTTTGTGCTTCACCCCCTGTGCAATAACACCCTCAAACTATGGCATTCCTGAGCAACAGATCCTGTGAACAGAAAGGATAGACCCCATTTTCCACAGTTCTCACCCTTGGCTCCCAACCTCACCATTTGCAGTGGAATGTGTAACTGGGAATGTTTACTAGCCATGCCTTATAAAGAGTAGGAGGGAAAATGAGGATGCAAGAGCTTTTCCCAGTGTCATTTCTTTGCAGAGAGGAGATGGATGGGATGGATGGATGGATGGATGGATGGATGGATGGATGGATGGATGGGTGGATGGATTTATAGACAGATGGATCAATCTCTGCCACTCCAGCCCTTGAAGCCCTGGATAGTGCTGCCTCCTAGACCTGCAACCTCAGTTGAAAATTATTCTGATTTCTTTATCTATAGCAAGTTCACCTTGCTCAGGCCAGTGATTCAAAACTGGAGGTGTGCCCAGGTACCCTGCCCATTCCATCTAACTACATGCAGTTCACTGAGGTAATTAAACGAGGCAATGTTACTCCAGACTCCATCTATAGCTCTTCATGTCCACTGACTACCTCTACCAAGGTCCAAGTTGCCCTTTAGACTAACTTAATCTTGCCAGTCTGAAAAACTAATTCCTTTCTCTCCAGCCACTCTCTTTCTCTTCTGTTTCATTCTTTCTTATTATGCTCATGTACTTTATGCTACCCTACTATTACCAGCTTTCTTTTCTTTTTTTTTTTTTTTTTTTGCTTTAAATACCATAGATATAATTCATAGTTTGAATTTATTCTCCACCTAATGAATGTCCCATTTTTATTCTTCTTTCTTTAGAAAAAGGGGTAGACAAAGGATACTACAGTATAGGAGCCAGACTGATCCGGCTGGAGGATAAGGTAAGTGCATGAAAGCTTGCTTTTTTTTTTCTGAGCAATGATATCTGATCTAGAGACCTGCAAGATAGTATCTTGGCATGATTTACTTTAGAATTACAGGGCTCCATAATAATGAATAATATCCTAATTTTTGTGAGGGAGTTGATGAAGTATCATGTGCATGTTGTTCAGCATTAACCATTTACCTGCTATACTGGTTCTTGATTGTAAAAGGAGCTGCTTTCATGTTGAAGTTAAACCACACACCTTGTACTGTGAACTGGCTGGTGTTTGTGACACAAGAATTAGTGAATTAAACAGAAATGTTAGTGTCAGGAATCTTTGTGAATAGCAACAGTTGACATCTTGGTAGCAAATCCCGAGATTCTTTAATGTTAACTGCATTTTTTCCCCTGTGCAGTTACCTTTGCTCATTTTCTGCCCCTCCCTCACTGTCTTCTCTCCAGGAATATGTTTGTCTTTGTTATTAATTAGAGTTACTTAGCAGTGTGCCCCAAGGCCAAAGCTCAGTGAGGCTCTATTGTCTTAGACCTGTTCCAAACATCCTCCAGAGTTTTTTCCACTCAAGTGACAACAAAAATACAAGTTTGCTCAGAACTCAGACTCTGTTTCTCTAACAGTGTTTTAGTCAGCTCTCTTACCTACTTCTAAAAGTTGGTGTTCATCCAGCAGGGTACTTTGTGTGGGCAGGAGAAGCACAGTAGCTGCTGTGGGGGGTGTGATGATGCTGAGACAAAAGACCATTTGAATTTGGCATATCCACTGCCTATTTGTTTCCTTGTCTCACTCAAATTTGTCATGCAAATACTCTTTTCACTTTTTTCTGGGGAAGTGAGGCGAGAAGGAAAGAGGAAGGAAACTTCTCATAATTCTTAAGAACTGTGCATCTTGCCAAAAAGCAGAAATTGAAATTAAACTAATACAATCTTTTGCCTAATTTTTAATGATCATTGCTAGGACAACATTGGAAATATGTGACACTGCATTGTCAAAGGACAGATTTTCTTTGAATTTTATCTTTCTTGCACAGTGTCAGAGAATCAGCTTCACAGATAAAGACATTATCTGAGCTAACTTTTAAAGTGGATTGGTCCCTTGTGCAGCCACAGCCCAAAGTGAAAATGGCTTTCATTCAGATTGCCTTACTCACTTTTTAAGAGATAAACTGCTCTCTGGCCTCTGTATATTCTGTAAATTCATACCACAGCTTCATTCTGATTTCTTGAATGTGCATATAAAGAGAACTCCCCAGTACAGATTGAAAATTTAGCAATAAAAGTATCTGTGATAATACTTGGAGTGCTTTGAGTGAGAAATACTGCTGGTATTGTAAATACCTCTGGAAGCAGCAGTTCATGGTCTCTTGACTGCTCCATATTTATGAAGAGAGGTGAGAAAGTTTTTAGTGTGTCTGGCCTAGGTCCAGCTTTAGCACAATGTGCTGTGGATTTGATCAATTTTATTTCAAAGCCTGACTTAGAGTGCTGCAGAGGCATCTTGGTAAAAGATGAAGAATGCTACAGGAGATGCAGGAAATGCTGCAGTGACTGATGTCTCTTGCAGATACCTGCTTGTGTTCTGCCTTTAATTTAGGCATGATCTAAATAGAGTCAGTGCAAGCTCAAGCCATTAATGGGCAGGACCAAGCTGCTCTTTTGTTTGAAGAATTACACTTTATATTTTGCATGGGAACTGGTGATTTCCCACTCTCTCTACTTATTGTTGTGGAGAAAACACATAGAGAAGAATAAAAGTGTGTCAAGATGTTTTCATAAAATGAGTCAATCATTGCAGCTTCCTTTTTGTTCTCAGACCAAACTGAAAATGGAAAATAAAAGCCAGACTCAGAGGGAACCCAGGGCATTTGATCTTTTAGTATAACTTATCATTCTTTCAGGTGTACAAGGCTTCAGTCTCATATCCCTGCTAAGAAAGTAGACATGGTGCAGAAAAAGGGCAAATATTTGTTGTGTTGATTTGCTTGAGGTTTTGGTGGCTTAAGTTTGGGGTTTTTGGTTTGCTTGGGTTTCTTTATTTGCATCTTTTTGGCACATTAGGCTAAAATACATATGTTTACATAATGAATATGAAGTTAAACTTCTCAGCTACCTCTGTTGTAATGGGACAATAGAAACTACTGCATCCTGCTGTCAAACTGCTTCCCCTAAATTATTTTCCCACGTCTCATGGGCTCTCCTGCTCTAACAGGTCACTGTGTAGTAGCTGCTATGTGCCCTAATGTGAAACAATACTGGACTCAGGAAGGACAAGCTGAGTTTCAACCTCTGAGGAGAATAAATGAAGCAAGGGCATGTCTGACATTAGGCTCCAGCTGGTGGTGAAAAATTATCTCCCCCTTGGAACTAGAAAACCTTTGGGATCAACCTCTTCCCCCTGGAGAAATTACTTTAACATTCAGTCACCCAGTCTGTGATGGCAGCCTCCCAAAAGAGTGACACATCTGATAAAAGGACACATTTTTGGACAAAGGCCAGTTGGTGCAGACTGATAAAAATACAGTGTGGATTTGAGAATTTTATCTGCCTAAATGAGCTGTATCAATAAGCAATGAGCACACCTCTGGTCCAGACTGACCTTCCCCACCAGCATTTTGCAGTTCATTTGTTTTAGCTGTCTCTCCAGAAGGGAATCAGAGTGTAACAAACCCACTGAGAGCTGTGTGTTGTTCTGCATAAAGCCATAATTATTATTTTTGCAAAGTGAGGGAGAGAGAAGCACACATTTCTGATGGCTAAGATGAACTCCATTCCCTGGAGAGGTTTGCTATTATTTCAGTTAAAACACGGCATTTGCTTACAGGAAGGCAGAGGCACAGGTCTCTGAAGGGGCTCTTTGGTGATAGAAGCTTTGAGGGAAAAATGTTTCAAAGATGCAAAGATAACAGCCTTCCATGCATGTGGCATGAGAGCAATGCCTGCAGCCTTTCTTTTGTGACCAACAGGCTCCTTCTGGAAGTCTGAAGTAACAGGGAAGAGTTAAGAACCAGTTCATGGAGGATGAAGCACTATGCAACTCCAGCAGAAAGCAGGAAAAAAAATTTACTCCTTTTTGACTTTAAGCATTGCAAAGCTGACTAAAAACAAGTAAAATGCATGGTGGGCAGCTCTCAGGCAAAAACATCCAAACCCCTTTTTGGCAACATCAGTGCTGTGCAAGCCTTCACTCCTCTCACTGACATGGCACATTGCATAGTGTGAGTTTGCATGGAACACTTTTCAACCTGTTTTTCCTTGAGTAGGGCATAAAATTCCTATTTTGTTGTGGCCAATGTAATAACCTAGTGTGGCTCTTTTCACAAAAAAAACCAACTGGAATGTTTGGAGAAGGAATGGGGCTTCCTTCCCAACACGTGATGTGTGCCATTTGGCCGACCCCTCCTTCATTTCCATGGCAGGGTTTAATTTTATATTGTGGTATGTAGCCATTGACAGATCCTTTTGAAATGTATTAAGAGGGAGATTGGTTCCAAGATGATGTTCTAGAGCTGGCGTTAGTTTCTTTTCAAAATTGTAAACTAATGCTTCTTTATGATGAAATGAGTATTCTTTCTTTTCCTTGTCTTTTCAAAATTAGAAACAAAAATCATGGTGTGCTATGTCAAACTGCACGGCAACCTATAAATAAAAACAGGAGAGAAAAGAATCTGCAAATGAAAGGTTAGAAAGGACAGCTGTGTTGTCTTTGAAAAAGAAATCTATTAGGTATTTTTATAATTATATGGCAGTCTTTTTTATGTGGTATTTACAGTTATGATTTACGTCCATATTACCATAACTATTTCCATACTTACAGACAACATGTGATAATGCTGAAAGCCAAAAGCAACCATTTGGTAGCATTTAAAAAATGCAGGAACACTAAGAGAAAACAGGGCAGTAAAGCAGAACCCTTCTGAGTTTTATCCATCTGAGTAATGTGAGCCAGGACAAAAATGTCATCCAACATAAACAAATGTAGAGGTAGGATTGTGGTGGTAAACTCTCTCTCTAGCAATTTAAACACTCGTTTTTGAGTTGGGAGCTATAAAGATGGGCTTAGAGAAGAGCAGTGACAATGGAGAGATGGATGTTGGTGAATCTGATTCCTGCTGTGATTACATCAGGAGTCATTAAATAGTAAATTATTTATCATGGCAGTGCCTGCAAGCACCATCAGCACAAAGGACTGGTAAGAATTTCCATTCTAAATCCCTAATTTGTGAGTGGGGTGATGGGCATAACTGAAATGCATTTAAAAAAAAAGGAACAAAAAAGAGAAACAAAAGCCAAAAATTGGTGCACAATGAGTCAGTTGCAATATGAACATGCTACACTTTTGAGGTTTCAAGAATATGTCTGAAATAAACCCCTTTGTTAAAAAAAACACGTTTTGGCACCAAGGTGTTTGTGGGTTGTTTGTCCCCAGTTCCTTAAAGATGGAGACATTCCATAACAGAAAGCTTTTCAGCAGGCTGCTTGCAAATGGGTGGATTTTCTTAGGTCAAAGCCTTATCTCATTTACTCGGGAGCAGTCCAGCATAAATCCATTGACTCTGTGCCATAAGCATGATGTCATTAGAGTTTTATTTTTAATCTGTTGCTGAATTAAAACAAAACAAAACAAAACTAAACTAACAAAAAATGAAAGCCCTGATGCCTCAAGCCAAATTGTGCTTGCATGTATGCCAGTGAAGTTACTCAGGATTTAGACAGGTGTAAATGGCAGCAAATTTCTTAAATGGCTTTAACAAGGCTCCAGCTCCTGTTTTCACATCCTGCTCATCAACAGCGAATTGACAGAGATGAGGTGAAAGCAGAAATAGGGACTCAAACATTTCAGAATGGATCTAAGTGAAATAATGTTTTTCACCTGTCATGACTAAGGGAATCTTTGTGGTATGCTGGGTGTTGTAGAACTGAAATTGTGTTCTTGTACTGAAACATCAAGATGGTCTTTTAATCTGCAAACCAAGTAATGAAAAAGTAACTGCTTAGTCTCAGCCACACAACTTTTCTAGTCTGCTACTGACTCCTCAGTGCAGAGAGGAACTATTGTAGTCCTGACTTATGACTGTCTGGGATGGGTTTATGCTTCTCTTCTTATGATAAACCTTGTTTAATACAGTTGAGAGGGACAGTATGGGTTTGAGCTGCCTGGTTTTGATGGTAATTTCTGGAGGATCAGGCAAAAATAAGAGCTAACTCTGATACCCTTTCAAGTAAGAGAAGAGACAGATCATATATTCTGAGGCATAATGGAAAGAATCCTCCCTCAATGCTTCCCTTATGTTTTTTGTTGTGGAGCTTTATCATATGTGGTACTTGGTAGCACCCTCCTCTTATTAAGGTTCTACACCACTTTCCATTACAGAGCTCTATTTTCAGCTCCTTCCATCTTTGCCAAACTCCAGCCATCTGGGCTGAAATTCCCAGAGGCAGATGTCTGCCTTGTGCTGAGATCCTTTGGAAAATTTATATGTCAGAGCGGGTCATCCTTTCTATATCACAGTAACCTGACCCACTGTGAGGATTCTCCCAAAAGTAAACATGAAAACATTGATGGAAAACACTTGAGCTTCTTCTAAATTTGAGCAAGAAAACTGGACAGAAATGGAATATTATTTGCCAGTCTTGGGACCTAGAGGCCTGATCCAAAACGTAGTGAACTCATCAGGGAGCTTTCACATGGATCAGGCCCTGATTTTTAATGGGTGAGGGAACAGAGAACAGTGAACGTTTGCCAGGATGCAATTCACCACCATAAATCAAACGTTAAATAATTCCAAAGCCCAATAAATGAGCGTGCAGATGGCAGTGTCTGCTCCCCAGGGATTGCACTGACTGGGATCCAGCCTCAACAGTTTGATCTCCTTTGGAGCAGTCTCAAGGATTGCTCTGATTAGGCACTTGGTGCAGTCTGCTTCTCTGCTCTCTTGGCTGAAACTTCACTGCTGGGAGCAATCCCCCCCCTCCAACCCTGCCCAGGACACTTTGGAGCATGCAGGGCAGGGGTTTCACAGCCAGATGTGGCAGAGCAGCTGGAATCAGCTGGACTCAAAGCTTCCCTTTAGTAAGAAAAACAGAGAGTCACTTGCAGAAGAAGAACAAGTGCTCCTGGAGAAGAGCACATGGACTAATTGTGAGCACAGAGAGAGAAAGAAACACCAGAGTAATTTAGTGCTGCTGGGAAATACCACAGCCTTTGGAAGGGAACTGTTATAACATTGGGAATCTAATCCATATTGATGCACCAGCTGTTTAACCTGCAGGGAAGGGGTGCTGGAAATAGCAGCGCTGATGGAAAAGGTTGTGGGTGAGGAGCCCTGTCCGTGCCTTCCTGCCCTCCACAAAAACCTTCCCAGCATCACAGCTGGCTTTAACCTACACAGAGGAAAGGCTCCTGAGCTTGGAGATGGTGATTTCCTGTAGGTCTTAGAGAGAATCAGTGCCTAGATAGAGGACAGACACTCTGGAAATGCCCCTGCTGCCAGAACAGACTGCAGTGTGAGTCTTGCCCTTCTCAGGTGCCAGAAAGTCCAGCCACAAATGGAGAGGAGTCACAGCTCTGCTGGTTCTGTTACATATGATGCAATAAAGTAATTTATTTACTATTATTGGGTGAAAAAGAAAGATTTTTAGAGTGTTTTTGAGATTTTGACCTTTTGTTTTTTTATAAAAAAGTCACATCCTCCCATTAAGAGCTTTGACCTGAACACCCAAAGAATAGCAGAAATCAGATCACCTCTAAGTATTTTGCTTCTGCTTTTTGTAATTTTTAATAGGTCATTCTAAATAAAAATAATGTTCTACATGATCCTGGATCCCAAATGCCTTTAATTAGCAATGTGAAAATGATTTTAACAATCCTCATTTAAAAAAAAAAAAAAAAATTGTAAATTCATTAAGCCTGCCTTTTCTTATGAGCAGAATTTTAAAAACTGTTATTTTCTGATGGAAAAATAAGTCATTTGAACACTTTCTGCAACCTCAAATTGTTGCAGATGTTAAACAATTTAATTTAGAGAGCTTTTTTCAAAAATATATTTTGTAGCTGTTCTTTGTTGGTTATGCCTGTGCAGTGCAAGTGCTGCCCTTCCTACAGACAGGTTGAGAATATTCCTTTGGAATGTTTCTCCATCTGAAAATGACAATTTGTTTCCAATGGAACATTTTTTTGAGAAAGTGTCATATTCATGTGTTTTAAATCATGCACTGAAGGAAAGTGTTTCCAGTTTTCCACTTCAGAACAACTTTCTGAAAATTAGACTCGGGGTGAAATACTCTTGATTTTCTGAGCATTTCAGTTGAACAGGTTTATTTCTAATTCATTTGTATTAGTGAATTTAAGATCTTCCATCATCAGGAAGAATTCACAGAGAACACAGATAAATTTTCTTGTAGGAAAAAAATTGATTTTCCTCTAGTATTCCTTACCTCAGAATTACTGTAGCTATTTCACCTACCACATTTTTCAGATCAGTAATTTATAGGACAATTTTAATGCTGTTTGAATGCCACGTAATATTGACCTCTAATACATCTTGACCAGGGAAAGTACACTGAAAGAAAACCCCCAGATTTGTATTTTTCAAATACAATTCCCAAACTAACAGCTGGATTTCTGTTTCGTGCAAGAACTGAGTCAGAGCAAGCAGCAAGCATCTATTTAATCCTGGAGCTATCCATCCCCTGATGGCAGCTGAGGGATGGACTAATTCAAGCCTAATTTGCTGTAACTGGTCTCTGGGTGTTTGCAATGGATTAGAGGTAAGAAGCAGTGTGAAGAGCAGTGCTGTACAAGGCAAGCTAAAGGATGATGGTGCTCTGTAAAAGAAAAGAAAAATAAAACCCAAAAATACCTCACCAAGATGCTGCAGTAATGTGACAACATTCCCTGATGTATTGGCTGCATCAAGGAAAGAGAATTTTCACTCAACAGAAAATTCATGTAAAGGCTAATGAGGTGAGGGAGAGAAAAACTGAAAAACTCTTTTTTTGCCTGTATCTACCACCAGCTTGTCATTTTCAATGCATAGTTTTGAATTTTATGGAGCAGGAAAAAAGCAAGCAAGTCAGTAATACATACTTCTACAGCATAATTATTTTCCTACTAGTAAATAGTGTAAATTAAAATCATATTTTTCCTCTTGAGAAGTTTGGATGTTCTGGGGTGTTTGAATAAAGCCCATGTTAGCCAATGTGTCTGTTACACACTGCAGTCCTTTGAGACTAGGAGGAGTGGGTTTGAGCATGAGGAGAGGTGGTGCAGAGTACCTCAGGTCTCTTCTGATCATGTGGGGACAGTGCTTAAGTTATTACAGGCTCCATACTCAAGTTTTGCCTTTTTATGCTGTGTCAGAATACAACTAAATATTACTAAATCACTGAGCACTTTACCCAGGGGTTTGTTCATGGCATTCTATTTGAAGAACTGTGCTTCTCTTCATTATGAGCAAGTGTTTTTTCCCAGGCTAAAATACCTATAAAGTAAACTGTGTGCTGTCACTGGCCAGAGCCAGTTCTATGAGTTCTGTGGCTGTGATGCCATAAAGTGCCTTGGGAGCACAGGGTAGCTCAGCTTGCAGGGGACCTCAGGAGGTGGTACAGTCACTGCAGCACCCAGCATCCCTGTGGAATGGAATGGAATGCTGGGCAAGCTGCAGATGGACAAATAAACACTACAGATGTGCTGACAGGCTGTCACAGAATCAAAAAGTCATTTAGCTTGGAAAAAGCCTCCAAGATCATCAACTCCAGCCTGTGCCAGATGTCCACCTTGTCACCCAGCCCAGAGCAGAGTGCCCTATCCAGGCCTCTGGGACACCTCCAGGGATGGGGCCCTGGGCTGCCCCTTCCAATGCTTGACCACCCTTTCAATGAAGAAATTCTCCCTGATGCCCAGCCTGAACCTCCCCTGGCACAACTTGAGCCATTTCCTCTTGTCCTGTCCCTTGTTCCATGGGAGCAGAGCCCCAACCCCATCTGGCAGCACCCTCCTGTCAGGGAGGTGTAGATAGAGGTAAGATCTCTCCTGCTTGCTCTGTTAGAAGGTATCATCAAGGAGCAAACTGTCAGGTCTCTATTTGTTTCTGAGACCTGCAGTCCACCTGTAAATGGCACATGTGAACACAGCAGTGTTTGGGCCTCAGTATTTTCAAAACCTGACAACTAGAAATACTGAAAGTTCAGTCACATTTTCTCTTCTAAAAAACTCTAACAAAGATAGGAGTCTAAAACTGACTTTAAAAGACTGTTTTTCAAGAGGTGAAGGATACAGCAAGGCATATAAAGCAACTTTAACAGGTGTGGAATAGAGCCAAAACAATGTAAAGTAAAATATGGGATAGTACAGGGCTAGGCTGCTGCTGCCAGGTCAGGTTAAGTGTCTGACCAGATCTCCATCTGGATTCAGGATCTGGCTCACACAGCTGCCTTTCCTCTGCAGGAGCAGAGATTGCAGAGATTATCAGCAATATTATCACAAGTCTCCTACTACCCTGCATGTTTCTTAAAGCTTCTGTATTTGGAGTCATGCAGTAATGGGATCTTAAGGGAGCTCCCCAGTCAGGCCATTCCCGGGACTCTGTGGCTGTGGCACTCCCAAGGTCAGAGACTTTCTGGGACCAAAGGCCCTTCCTCGGCTCCAGGGGCCCCACTCACATCACACCAGCTTTGCCATGGCAGAGTCCAGAGGGCTCACTCCATAAAGCCATTTATTCCTGGGGCAGTGACACAGAAACAGCCCCAGCTGCTGCTCCAGGAGGGACCCCAGCAAAGGAGCCCCTGGGATTTTATCCCATCACAGTCTCCCCGTGGCCAGTCTCGCTCTTCCTCCCGAGTCTTCGGCTCCTGCCCCGTCTCCGTGTCCATCCACCTCGCTGCCGTCACTCTTTTCATCTCCCTTGTTGTCCTAAAGGTCGGCAATTCCCGGCTGCTGCTGTGTCTCAGTGTCCATTCACCTGGCTGGGTGTCCCCTCCCTTTGTGCCCTTTGTCATCCCAAAGGTCGGCAGTTCATCCTCCTGCCCTGGGCTCCCACCCAGAGCTTAACCTGTGCTTCAATCTGCATTTCCACCTGCAGCTTGTGAGCCCAGCTACCTGCCCCACATGTGTTCCTCAACAGTGAGAATTCTTAAAATTGTTTATTTCTACCCCTTACTGTAGAGATACCCTTCAAAAACAGAAATGCTGAAGCCTCAAAACTCCCAAAAGGAACAGGATGAACACGAAATGCAGAGTGTGTATTTAAAATGTTAGACTTTTTAAGGCATTTTAATTGTACTGACCATAAGGAGCTGCTGCAGACTCTGGTTAATATTCTGACACACTGTCCAGGGGAGGCAGAAAAAGCAGCTGAAAGGCCAAGTCAGTGCTCAGAACTAGAACACCCTGGCCTCTCTGCCCCCATAAACCCACTGGCACCTTCCCTGGCCCGGGGAAGTTTTGCAGGAGCTCAGGTATCTCCCGAGCTCTGCCATCAGGACGTACCCTAGGAGGCAGCAGAAGCCCACGTTCTTTCACAGCAGCTCTGAACACATCAAGGTCTTTAGCTTTCCTCCTCAGCCTCAGCACGAGCTGCCGAGTTAAAATCAGTTTTAACTGCTGCCGAGTTAATGTCGCACGACTTGTCACCGTAGGATCTGCACAGTTTCTGAGGCCACCAGCAGCAAGGCTTGCCTGTGACAGTCTGAGCCTGGGACTCAGATTGAGTGGGTGCCATGCAAGAGAGCATTTGTACCTTTGTGCAGTGCTCAGTTTGCCTCAAGGTTTGCAGCCAAAGAGGAGAAATAGCTGCTTTCTCTCTCTGATTTCAAAGGTCTGTGGTGCCGTAGAGGATGGTCCATGATGAGTGCCCAGTAGCTGAAGCCCAGTAGTCTGTTCCCAGCACCACTTCACATACCTGAAATTAGTCTGGGCAAGCCAGTTAGAAATCATTTCTTGAAGGGCAGGACTAGATCCAAAGAGTATGCTCACCATAAAGCCAAATTTATAAGTATGATTACCATATAAATGGGATATCCATCTTCAGAAATGAAGGGCTGGGTAGGCAAGGCCACAGCAGTGCCCTCAGGACACACATTTCTGTGCCCCCTTAGCTCTGACCTCTCCATTCACCCTCATCATTGAATTAGTGGGCAGCTGCCCCAGGGTAGCAGCTGGGGAGATGGCTGGGAGGGGAGGCCAGGGCAGGAGCAGGGGCTTGGGAAATGGGAGCTTGGCAGAGGAGAAGGATGGAGGTGAAACAAGAAGTTGTTCTTGCTGGATGTGCAAGTGGCAAACAGATTCTATTTTCTTGGAGGATTTTGGAGCCTGAGCTCAGAATTTGCTTGAGACTGGGTGTCAGTGGAATCTGGTCTTGCAGCCTTGTATGCTGTGCCTTAGGCAGCAATTTTTTTTTTTTAATTTTCTTTTTGGTGTATTGGATGTTTGGTGTGGATGTGCATTGGGTGTGCACTAAACATATAGAGGTCTGACTGATATTTTGTAGTTTTTGCATCTACATGTTTTCTTCTGGCTACTTTTTACATTTTTTCATGCCAGCCTTCCATTTTTTAGAGTCTAAATAGAACTTAGATTGCTCTAGAAGTACTGAATATTGCTGTTATTTCTGACTGGAGCTTTTGCTAGGTACTCTCAGCTCTGCTACTGTAGCACATTCTGAACTCACTATCCAGAGGGAAAAAAACTCCAAAAGAAAACAGTATATATGATGTTGAGAACAAATTTATTTCTAGCCCCAGCTAGAGGGGCTATTATTGCAGGGATCACTGCAAGGGGGTCAGATCCTGGAGTCCCAATGAGTTTTACCCTGAGGTGGGATTGCAAAAATAGACTTCTGATCCTGTGGTAAAACATATCTGCTTGGGGGGTAGGATACTGAATGGTGACAGGAACTGCTGTAAAGCTAACACAACTTTAATATGTGGGGAATAGAGTACTCCATATGCTGCTGTGTGATTTCCTTCTTTGGCTAGGAAAGCAAAAACCCACTGCTTGTATTTGGAAGGCAAATTTCAACCCCCAAAATATCTTCTCTGAATTTACTTAATTTTACTGGCTGGTTGAGCAGGCTGACCATAGCTCAGACTGGAGTACAGATTATGTCATTCAGCAGAAAACTCCCTTGTGTGAGCAGAATTTTGTTTCATTTTATTATTTTTTTTCCTCCTCTTTCTCCTCCTCCAAGACTATATATACAAAGGGAGGTCACAAAATAAAAATAAGCTATAGCCAGCACAGTTCAGGGTTTGAAATTTAAAAAACCCTCTGTATACTTATTAGAATTTCTTGCTAATGAGGTCATTTATGTCAGGGCAGGAAATGTACAAAATAGCACAGGATAGAAAAATCTAGACACTATAAAACACACCAACAAATTTGGCACATGCATTACTCCCTTAATATGCCCCCAAAGTAATCTATAGATCCCACAAGTGACCATGCTATGTTTATGTATGTAAAAACTCCTATATATGTAGCACTCATAAGAGTAGCAATTTTACTAGTGGGAAAAGATTATTGTGGTCTTTTTATATAGCATATAGGTTTACTTAGAGTGAGTCCTTGTAGAAGAATGCAGGGCCATGAAAAACTGTTAAAATGTCATGATTATATTAATTTCATACTTAAAGGAATACTTCACTTTAAGTTATGGCTCCAAAATTACACTGCTCATTCATGATGTTTTTAATGTATAATTGGCTGCCTTCAAAAATGTCACAGTAGGAGGAAAAAAAAAATTCATTTTCCTTGGCGTGTGTACTGTTGCTATTCCTGTGTTCATTTGGCTTGGCTCGGGGAGCCAAATGCTGCAGTCTGAAATAACTTTTTATATGTTGACATGTGCATTTAACTAGAATAAGCAGGCAGAGTGGACCAAGTTGGATTCAGCAAGGAACAAAATATATCTTGTGTTGCACCTTTTAATGTGTCAGCCTCGGATTCTGATTCTTTCTCATTTTGTCACTGTCATGGCACACATGGAGCTCTGAGCTGCACCCAGCCCCTACACAAACACCAGGTAGTGAGATAACACCAGAGGGGGGAGGAGGGAAGAGTAAGGAAGAAGGATGGAAAATATGATCTCTTGAAGAAAAGCTGGGAAAGGAGTACTATTAATCTGTTGAAATTTATGTAGAAAATCTATTTAGCAAACAGATCTTTGCTGCTTTGTTGACTGTCCCTCGGTGTGGCCTGGGGAGAGGCACCTCCAGTCCCACACATACTGAGCTGGATTCTTGAACCCTCAGCTCGTGTTCACCCCCCTGGCCTGAGTCTTGATCGTTTCTAGAGCTGATTTGTGCTCCAGGTACTGGATTTGGTCTGATCTCTAAACCACAGGCTGCTGACATCTGTGTTTGACAAGCCTCAGGAGAAAGCTGTGGTGCTGCACTCAGGGGGGATGTGGTAGTGCATGGAGCTGTGCTGTGGAGCACCTTCCCCATGTCCTGCGTGCTCCCCATTGCCCCCAGCACGCAGCTGGGCTGCAGGAACCTGCCATGGCATGCTTAACTTGCTCATCACTGCCTCCTGTGCAGCTGGGGCATTCCTCAGCTCTCAGGGATGTCCCAAATCGTGGTTATGCCACCTGGACCTTACACAGAGACAATCCTGAACGCTCACAGAGCTGCAGCACAAGTGGACACACAAGGAGAATCCCAAGGGAATTTTGTAGGCAGCACTACAATTCTCAGTGTCTGTCTCCTGGGTCATCACTTTTGGGGAGGAAAAAGCCCCACTCTTCTGTAGCCACCTCCATGAGCCTGACAAATACCCTCAGAAGAACAGATGGCTGTGCACTGTCAGAAGTCTTTCTGGGAAGCAGAAGTTAAGGATCAGCAGTGGGTAGTGCCCTGCTTGTTTTGCAGACTAGGCAAAAAAGACACCTTATTTGGTTACAAACAGGAAACCCAGGCCAAGTTAGTGGAGGTTTTGTCCAGGACCACTCCCTAGATGAGCTCAGGCTCGACGTTCTTGTCAAGATGAAAATTGTGACACGCCCTGTGCCTTGCACATTGTTGGGACCTGCTCCTGACCACAGCTCAGCCTTCAGCACGTTCAAATTTGGTCTGTGAAGACTTAGGGGTCAGTTGGGGGGGGGGGGAGGGGGGTGGAATTCCAGGTGAAAAATTAAGGACATTTAGGAAACTTGAAACCATGCACTGAAGTCTACTGCATCAGTGTGACAGCCTATGGTAGAGCACCAAATGCTGGGATTTGGGGCTTTTTGTACCATTGTGCCACTCCTGCAATGTTTTAGGTACATCTTGTGTTCTACATGACATCTGTTGGTCTTCAATCCCAAGGAGACATTTGTGTTTGTGCCACTAGTTCTCCTAATTGTTTCCTCAGTGGAAACAAAAATGGACATACAAGAAGCTGGTTTTTGGTATCTGCAGATTTTATAGACTTTTGTTTGTGATACAGCTGAAACAGAGGGGGAAAGGGGGGGAATGATCTTTTATTGTTAGTGTGTTGACTCATTTACTAAAAAAATACCCCAACAAATCAAGTAAGACTTGAACTGAAAATGCTCAAGAAACCTAACCCTGAAGTCCTTGATTCATGTTTCCCTCCATGCTCAAAACTGCCATCTTCACCTGAGGAAATAATGCCCAGTTTTAGAATTAATAATCTGTTTTATTTTTTCTTTCTCTTATTTTTTTATCTGTTCTGCGTTGGAGGACAAATATCACCAATTTGAGCTGGTTTATAAAACAGCTTTGTAGTGCAAATAGATTTTGGCTTCTCTATCACTGGAGGGAATGAGTGCTCAAATGCAGTATTTTTTAGCATTTAAAGCCAAATAGATGTTGGCTTCTCTGTCACTGGGGGAATGAGTGCTCAAATACAGTATTTATTAGCATTTAAATAGTCTGAATTTTACACCTTTGTGTGCACACATGCGTTTTACTTCTCAACCCTCTCCACCCTCTCCCCCTCAAGGCATTAATGAAGTTTGTTGTTCTCAAAATAGCAGTTCTGTTTGGAATACCTAATTGCTGGGTTTCTGTTGTGGTGCTTTGGTCAGAAAAAGCCCCGTAAAGAGCAGCCCGTGTGTCCCTGCTCAATGGGGACCTGTGTTCCCCTCGAGGGGCTGTGGCTCAGGATCTCAGCTCCCTGTTTCATTTAGACCTCTCCGGGACAAGCAGCACACACTCCATTGATGGGCACCGTAAAAGGGCTGCTGGGAGCTGAATGATTTATTTATTTATTGCTTCTATATTTATTTATTGCCAGTGTCAAAGAAAAGATTGTGCTCGTGGGCTTTTCATCTCCTCCCAAGTGCTGCCTGCACACTGCACTGCAGAAATATTTCCCCCTCTAAATGCACTTGTGCTGACTGAAACTGGATCCTCACAGGCAAACTGCATCACTGCTGCTGCTGCTGTTGCAATGTCATAATATTTCATAGGTCATTTATAAATATTATTGCCAGGGCAAATAAATTTCTTCAGAGTACTTAGTCTGCTGCTAATAAATAGTTTATTTAAGCTTGTAAGAATGGTGACATTTCACTTGGAATATCTTTGGCCTCTTAAAAATTGTTAGTGCAGAGGAGAAAGGGGGAAAAATAAACTGGAAAAAATATGCTGCAGATATTTTGATTTTTTTTTTTTCCCCTATGTTTTTGCTTGCTTAAAAGGGCCTTCTTGTCAGACTGCATGTCTCTGTGTGAAGATATTAAAGCATTTGATTAATGTGGATTATTTAACATCTTATTTAGTACATAATTCCCTTTTCTCCCCTTTCATTCCCTCTTTTTCAGAGTGCATGCAGCTGAAACTGTGCATGAGCAGGTTGCTTCTCACATCAATAGTACTAACTAATTCCTTTTACCACTTTCCCCTTTTGGGGTAAACATAATGCATGGTGGTGGCATTTTATTTGTTCATTTTTTGATGGTTTGGGGTAGGTTTAGATTTACCATATTACTCATCTTGCCCTCTGGTTGAAAAGGCTGGGATTCAGATGGATTTTTAATAGTGATATGAAGACACAGACCAGAAGGGGAGAAGGCTTCATTTTTGTGGTGAGGCTGTGTTTTGTTGGGGTTTTTTTGACAGCTCAACAAAGGTGGCAGCTCTCAGTTCTTTTCATTCAACTACTAAATTCACATCAAGAATAAATTCTAAAATTTTCTTTCATGTGCTTCCCATAAAATGTGTAATTTCATTCAGGCTCAGGAGGAGGTACAAAGCTGATGATTTTATTTGTGCCTGTGTGGGAAAATTATATTTCTATTGCAATCATCCAGTATGGAAAGAAAAATAATGTTCCATTGACAATCTCCAGAGATTTTTGAACACAGTCCTGTTTAAAAATTCCAATCCCTGCAGTTTTAGAGATGCTTAATACCTCTCTATGCCAGTCTCTCCCAGATGAAGAAACTCTGGGAACAGGCAGGGAAAAACCTCAGCAAATTCAAAATATCTATAGGAAGGGGAATAATTTTCTACTAAGGGAGTTAGCAGGCACTTGGTCAAAGACTTCTGGTGTAAAGAGCCTGGAAAATTTTGTACATACCTCAACCAAATCCCACATAAGACTGGGAGGAAGGGAAACAAACCTCCCGTGTGCCCTTTAGCTGACAAATGACAGGGTTTCCAAGAGCAAAGCAGGAAATTCTCTGCACTTACTTACAAGTTTATGGCAACACAGGTGTACTCTCCTGCAGACTTTGGCCTGCACATGATTTTGTCATTTAAATAGTTTTGGAGGAGAGGAAAGGAGAGAAGAGCTTTTCTGACTTGGATTTCTTGGTTCTGAATGGGTTTCCCCTCTATTCATGATTTCTGCTTTAGAATACCATGAGTTTGTCTTTTTAGCTGCCTGTGTAGGAGATTTTTTTTTTGTCTTGTCATTTTTTTCCCTTTTTTCTTTTGGAAATTAGCTATCTCTGAGCAGTGCTTTCATTCACTTCTTTCCACAACACATTTGTTCTGAATATTCCTCTTGATCTCCAAAGCACAACAAGGATGGCATCAAAAGGCAAAATAGGAACTATCCCTGGTCTGTTTTCAGACAGATATATATTTATAACACAGAAAAAAAAAAAAACAAAAAAAAAAAAAAAACAAAAAAAAAAAACCTTCAGGTCCAGTATTCAGAAATGTGGCAATTTAATGTGAGTGGATCACTTTGAGAGAATTTACAGAAACAACCTCTGCAAACTTACTGTATTTTTGATCTTCCAGCTCTGGGAAAGAGTACAGGAAGGGGAAAAATGTCTCCAAAGCATCAGCACTGAAACAGCTTCAGTGGTAAAGCTGTAGGTAAAGCTCTAGGGTGGTTTTTTTTTTGTGCCAAAATCTGAGCTCCTCTGCATCCCTGATGTCCAGGGACAGATCTCAGTGTAACTGAGTGTGCAACATGAGAAGCCTCTGTGCTGATTCCTGGCAGCTCTTCTTGTGCTTTCCACTGAAAATTGAAAACTTTGTTCCTCATTCTGGAATGACCCCCAGCTCCTGGAGGGGCCCCAGCTCAGCCAACCCTGGTGCTGCACCTGAGCTGTTTGCTCTCTGAGGAGGGGGTAGGAGAGGAGCACAAAAGACTACTGCAAACAGCAGAATTACCTTCCAGCAGCATTTTCTATGTTTTCCAGAGGTTTATTGCAACACCACCCTTTCCTGACCATGTTTATGTATGCTGGAGACCCTTGCAGGGAGGCAGGATGCCTTCCAGCTGTTGGGTTTTTTATCTTTTCTCTCATCTTCAGGACATGCAACAAGCAGCCTAATATTTCATATGTGTGTTTAATATCAGTGGAGTGTTTTAGTTTGGACTTTTTCCTTTATAGGCTGCCTAAAGACACATTTTGTGATTTTAACTTCCCTCATAAAACCCCTTGCTTGCAGCAAGCTGCATTCTGCTCAGTAAAGCTGTCAAAATTGTCAGATTCAGCTTTGATCACAATAGCAAATCTGTTTGACCCTAAGTTTTCAGAAGTGTCCCTTATATATAGGAGGGAAGAAATCATTGTGCTTTCCAAAGGCAAACTCCAAAGCTTAGGGAAAATCATGCTGTTATATGAGAACATTTTGACTATTACTGAACCTTGCTGAAGGAAGCAGCTTGAAATTTAACTAACTACTGAATATGACAGCTCCTGGAAAATGACTGTTTAGACTATTGACATACATAGAGTTAATTCTTTAGATTTCAGTTATGTAGCCAAAAGAGTGATATTTTGGGATGAGTAGGTGTTGTGTGTGTGGTAGATGTTATCAGCCTGAAATACTACAGATATTTAAAACTGCTGAATACCATTTCCAGCTATTTCAATGTTCTTCAGAGAAATAACTAGTTTAGAGCAGTTTCCAGTTGTAGGAACCCAGGTGGGCCTGGGCTCTCACCTGGCTGAGATCAGAGCTGATAGGGGCTGAGCTCCTACAAGCAGCTGTTCAGGGTTACACTGCAAATTGTTGGAAGTCCCAGAGCTGGAGAATTTACTTGGAAGTGCTGTTATGTTTATCCAGAAGTGGAGAAGGTGGCTCTGCCTTTGAGGTACTTCTCAGAGGAGTGGGTTTAAATTTGAAATTTGACACTCACATTTCACAGAGCTGACATCAAATGGGATCTCTTCTCTTCTCTCTTCTCTCTTCTCTTCTGTTGTCTGACTATATTGCTGGTTTAAGTGAAAAATACTCTTAATCACCCAGAGAAGAGTAATATTTTTCAAGATACTTGCATTGGAAGGATCTTAACCTCAGGGACATCATGGCAAAAGCAGTTTAGAACAGTTCTGCTCAGTCCTTCATCAGAACAGTGCTTTCTTTCTGAGTTTTTTTTCAAGTTGAGATGACTGTCAGCACTTTCTTCTGGTAAGACTCAGTTTTGCTAAATATATATTCTACATTTGTAGCTATAAATATATACAGATATAGAGTACACAGATTCTGAAGGAAGCCAGATTCCATTTCTAGTTAATTTTCTGATTCATTCAGCATGTGTATGTTGCTTTAATTTTTTTTTAATTTGCATATGCCCAGTTGTGAGAAATCTTATGACATTTTACACGAGTCTACTTTCAGTTCCTGTGCCTCAGTAGCTGATGAGTTCATTTCTGTAATGTGGGTCTCTGTCTTGGTTAGGGCACAGCACTGAGACTGAATCCTGAATCCTGTGGTTCTGAGAAGCAGACTCTTTATGCCTGGAAGCAAAATTAAATTATCTTTAAAAAAATCAGACTACTAATATCTCGTTTAGATAATTAGTTTTATGCTTTTATAGACAGAAGGGGTTATGCAATGAAATGAAACAAGAAATAAAATCAAAGACAGGTTAAGGCTATTTTCATTTCCCCAAATAAGCATACTCACATCTGTGGAAGTCAGTAGACTATTGAGTGGAAGAGCTTTGCAGGATTAGATGCTTTATGCTAAAGACATTATTTAGCATTTTCTCAAAACCAGACATATGCCCCATGCCTCAGAGCCTCAGTCTAGCCACTACATGATGGATTTAGAAAGAAATTTCTGCTGTGACCTGCTCATCCCTTACAATTGTCCACTAACAATGCTGTCACTTCTCTGTGAGACATTGTTTTATCCATCCCAGATGCTTAATTCTGTTTTCCTTTGCAAAAAAAGTGCCCCACAAGAAAAGCCAGAACCTTTTAAATGCCACGAGACTAAAGATGTTCTTAAGTTCAGGATAAGCCCTCCAAAGACAAGGTACACTGAATTTATACTCTGCAACAGAGCTGTCTTTGAAGAACAGAACAATGGGTGTGAAAGGGTGTTGAAGGGTGCAGGAGCTTCAGCTGGGTTTGTGTGTAGGTAAAGGAACTCCCTAAAGTAGAACCAGGCCAGAATAATCAAAACAACCCTTGGAATTAAAAATACATTGCTGGCTTGGCTTTTTGTATTGCAGGACAAGGAGGACAATACCCTGCTCAAAAAGAGAACTCACTTTCAGCCATTTGAACAAAATCATTAACCAGGTTTCACATAAGTTTAGCCAGTGATCCTTTAAGCTTCTCTGAAGAATCAGACCCTTGTGTGTGTGGCCTGTGAGGATCTGAGGGATGTGGTATCTGTAAGAGTCATACCCAGAAAACAACAAGCTATCCTGAGGTCATGGTGAATCTCTAAGATTTCTGTGTCTAAAAGTGAGGTCCAGGCAGTGCTAGAGTCCTCTCTACCCATGGATTTCTCCTCCTCCAGAAAGAGGAATGGCAGGAAGGGTGGATAGCTACAGAAACCTGAAGTCACTGCTGCTTAACTCTTCTGTTTATTATCTTTATCAAGCAGTTCAATCTCCAGTGTTCTGCAGAGTATTTCAGCTGAGAGGATTTCTCTCAGAAATGCAGCTTGCCCTTTGCAATTCCTTTCCAACACACACTCTGACAAGTTAAAGCAAATCCTCCATAAACTCATTCAGTGACCAAAGAAATCTTTGTTAACAAAGAGTTAAAATTGCCCAGTGGTTTCTCATGTCTTTCCAAAATGCCTTGCTCAGCAAAACTCACCCTCCTGAAAACACAGAAAATGAGGAATCCTGGCATAAACCAGCAGAACCTTAACTGTGACCCCCTGGAAGTCTCAGTCCCTGGAATTATTGGCATTCTCTCCAGATGAGTTCAGTGCAGTAGGTTTTTCTGAGCCTGATGCTCCAGAACAGCATGTGCTATCAGCAGGCAAGCTGCAATCTGTATTTGTTTTTATTTTGCTTGGGGGTTTTTGGCAGTAGAATCCCTGCATTTTAAACAGTGTCAATGGGATATTTTGATACGATTTAGAAAAGTTGTTTTAGTTATCACTCCCCTTTTATTGCAGTCAGTTCTCTGCCTGATGTATGAGCAATGTATGCCTTACCTGAGCTCTCTGGAAGTTCAGACATTTGCCCTTTTCCCTGTCATCTCTACTGGGTTTTAGCACACTTAGAGGGAAGAATACACCACTGGCAGGCTCCTCACACTTGCTGACTTTGACAATCACTTCGTCAGGCTCCAGTTCCTCTTTCTCCACCTCTTTTTGCACTCCTGTTTTCCAGCCCTCCACTCCAGGATCTTGTCCATGATGCCAGAAAATTGCAGTGTAAGCTAAATACATCTCAAGGTTTTTTAGGTACTTTAAAATCAGCCCAATTTCAGCCTAAATTTCAAGGCTTTCCACTTTATGGCAAAACCAGAGTTCTGCTACAATCTCTCCTGGGTTAAAATATGAAGCAAAAAGCAATACTGTTACTGCTCTGTTTCCTTCAAAATATTTAATTGTCCACAGGCTATGGTGAAGTGGGGCTTTAAAGCAACCTCAGCAGATACTCAGGAGAAACAGAGTTGTGAAATGCTGTGCAACACCAGGCCTTGTGTTTGGGAATATTCAGTTTCTCACAAACCCAGGACATTTTAAAGGATAAAAAAGTAAAAAGCTGTAAGAAAATTCTGTTTCATCTCAAGTTCTTGTATGTTTAGTTTACAGGAGCAGTAATTTCAGGCATAGTTGTGATGTTTCTTGAAGTAAGTGCACAGTATCAGCTCTTTAGTTCCAAGATGGAGCATTGCCAGAACCTTGAGTTTTAGTGCTGATGTTGGTAAATAATGTACAGCTTTTGGCTAACCATACAGGTACAAATTTGTGGGTTAGACCAAAAAAAGCAATACCAGCACACTGACAGGAATTGATTCAAATGCAGATTCTCTAATAGTTGTGCTCTTGTTCCAGTCTTTCAGGCTGAAATGAAAGCTCAGAGCCCTTTTGATTGGAAGCAGAGATTTATGGTTAATTATAGCATTTCCCATGATTATATGTTTGTGCTTCAGTAATTGCTAGATGAGGAGGAACGTTGAAACAATTTTAGGGCTAGTATGTTGCTCTACCAAAAGATATCCCTTCAGATATCTCAGCATGGGCCCTTCCTTATTTCTTTATAAGGAAAAATACATGGCAGAAGTTCCACTCCACTGATCCTTCAGAAAGGTGGCAGCTTCTGTCTCCACTGCTTCTGTCCCACACCTTTTCCTCTACAGACAAGTCCCCCAACATCCCTATCTGAAAAACAGCAGTGAAAAATGGTCTGGGGTGAGCAATGAGCTCAACTCATCCAGGCCATGAGTTCTGCAGGGATCAGACAAAATATTTTACAATCAAGAGCACAATAGATTTGGTTATGATAATATAGCCAGGTGCCCAAAATTCTGATGCTGTACAGCATGGTTTGACTTGGGAGGCACATTTAAAGATCATCCAGCCCAGCCTCCCTGCAATGAGCAGGGACATCTTCAACTAGACCAGATTGCTCAGAGACCAGTCTCAGCTTTTATGGCAATTCTGCCATATATTCCAAATGTATGATTGCACCAAATTCCCATCCTTGTTTCATAATCTGCATCATAATTGCCTATATTTTAAAAGAAGCTCCTATGAACAGTGTATTTCTCCTTTAAATTTACTCACAAGGAGAATAGTAAAAAGCAAACTACTGTGCCAGATGTTCAAAGATCTTTTTATCCCCTCATCTACAGCTTTCATTATCTTTTTAAAAAAATTTTTTAGTAGAAAAGCTAAAGTGAACCTTGATGAACTGAAAGCTAAAGAACACATCAAATTTTAGATGATTTCACTATAGCTGTAGCTGTGCAAGAGATAACAGCAATGAAATACAAGTATACTTTGGAGATACTCAGTTACTAAATTAGAAGATTATGATCACAGAATCATGGAAGTCAAAATTAAGCTCTTACCAGAACTACAGAATTTGTATTTCCACATCCACCCACAGAAGAGCCAGTGACTGGCTGAGCTTCCATAGTCACTACAGGACAGATGTTGATGTCATACATACTCTGAGCACCTAAGAAACATAGATGATAAAAGAAATGATGGTGATTGTACAGATGGCAAGCCAGCCCAGGATCTAATTTATAAGATATAAATTTGAGTCTGAGCTAACTCCCTGCATTGGAAATGTAGAAGGAAATAACTTTTCCTATATAATTCATCCTAGAGTGTATGTCTGACACAGGTGTTCTTTTCTCTGGAAGTGTTTGGTTCTCCCCACTGGCTGCTAAGGGAGTTTTGATATGGAGCTCAAGCACAAAGGAGAGAGGCTCTGTCCAATCCCTGTGCCTGGTGCAGAGATACACTTTCTTTCTCTTGTCAGCTGAGGATGATGTTCTCCCACTGGCAGCTGGGACCTGGAGGGGAGCTCAGTCTTTAACCAGGTGGAATCAGTTCAGAATATGGTGTGGACAAGCTGCAAGAACATCGCAGTCTGTTTATTCCTTACCCTCCTCTCTGTCTTGGTTGCTCAGGACATTGAAGGCAGTATTTTTCTGTTTCCAAATACATTTGGTACATTAAAATCTCACTCTGAGATGAAGCCACTCCTCACAGGCTGGAATTTTGCTCTTGAGATGTGGTCTTTGCTCGACAGTCCTGTGATCTTCTGTGCTTGCACTATGATCCAGGACAGGCTGGGGAATAAGACCTTACTAATTTTTACTGCTGGCAAACGACTGCTGGGCACCTTCTTTGAAACAGCAAAACAGGATACAAAAAGCAAAGAGATTTATTTTAGGCTGACTTTAAAAAGAAACCAAGTACTATTTTTAGTGTGTTTACTACTCGTCAAAGAGATTTTCTGTTGTCTCAAACCCAGGCCGCTGAGGTTTACCACTGCTTGTATAACATTTTTTCAATAGTGCTGTTCCCTTTTCAGTAATTGGTGTGGCTTCCCATGGCTCCAGCAGCCTTGCCCTCCCTGGGCAGCCTGGGAGGGGGATTTGTCCACGCTGGGCTGAGAGAGGCTGCATTTCTGGCTCTGGGTGGGGTCCCTGTTGACTTCATCTGCCTCAGAGTCAAACCCTGGGCTGTTTTGGCTTCCCTGAAACCTACTTAGTTTCCTGGTAGGATACATTTCTAAATTTAGCCCTTACATTGGATGCAGGAATGTTTACTCATGCAAAGTCAGGCAAGGTAAACACTTCTAACATTTTTTTTCGGTCAGTACCTTTTTAATGGAAATGAGTCTTGAATTATATTTGTCATCATCCTTGTGTAGTGGAGCTAAATACAGGGACTGTCTTCCTTTTCTGATATCTGTGATTTCTAATTTTATTTTCATGTGGAAAGGGGTGATTTAGTCATCCTTCATTATAGGTGTGTTGGTCAGAGTGGATGTTGTGAATTTTGCATTCACCTTTTTAATAACACAGCTCTGAATGAATCTGTTGACAGAAGCTGAGCAATTTAAAAATACATTTGAAAGTATGCAATGGGATTATGACAGAAGGCTGTGCCAGAAAAAATACAAGTTCTTACTATGAGAGTTACAGTTGCTTAAGCACACATTAAATGCATAGTTTGCACTCTTTTGCTCTCTCTCTCTCTCTTTTTCAAAGAATGTATTATGAAGTACATTTATTTAGGACTCTGCCATTATGTTAATGCAGCTTTGATTCTACTGATGGATTTCTTTCTTTAATCCCTCCTGTGTATTTGTGATAAGCTCTGACTTGAGCTTTGACGTAAGCTTGTCATTCTGTTCACATAAAGCTGATTTAAAACCTATTTGCACGAATGGTTTGCTTGTATTTTTTAAACAGGAAGATGCATTTGTGAGCAGGCTGTTATTTTCTCAGGGGGTGCAATCATCTCATGAGCTGGTACTGCTGAGGAGTAGTGAAAAGTCCTCTTTGCCAGTCATAATGAAAAAGTTGTTGTGCCATGTCACACCTCGTGGTATTTTCTACTTACTTTTGTGTAGGGGAATAACCTAATTTTGGTACTAAGTAGAGAAAAAAAAAAAAAAACCTTTGAAATAAATTGATGGCTTTTGAAAATCAATATCCCTTCAGCAAGCTCCCTACACAGGACAGTTTTCTACCAACACAAGTGACTGGTGCCCTGACAAACAGGGTCAGCACTGGAGCAGTGATTTGGTCCTGCACTCCCCTTGTCCTTCACACCCCATCCCGTGGCTCTGCTTTCACTTATTTATCCTATCAGAACCATAGAATCATACAGAGGTCTGGGTTGGAAAGGACCTTAAAGCTCATCCAGTCCCAAAATACCCTGCCATGGGCAGGGAACACCTTCCACTATCCCAGGTTGCTCACAGCCCCATCCAGCCTGGCCTGGAACACTGCCAGGGATGGGGCAGCCACAGCTGCTCTGGGAAACCTGTGCCAGGGCCTCAGCACCCTCACAGGGAACAATTCCTTCCCAATATCCAATCTAACCCTGCTCTGTGTCAGTGTGAAGCCATTGCCCCTTGTCCTGTCACTCCAGGCCCTTGTCAAGAGTCTCTCTCCATCTTTCCTGTGGCTCCCTTCAGGCACTGCAAGGACACACTGAGGTCACCCCAAAGCTTCTCCTCTCCAGGCTGAACAATCCCAATTCCCTCAGCCTTTCCTCCCAGCAGAGCTGTTCCATCCCTCTGACCCCTGGGTGTCCCTGCTCTGGCTCCAGCAGCTCCCTGTCCTTCTTGTGCTGGGATCCCAGGGCTGGAGGAGCTCTGCAGGGCAGGGGGGGTCTCAGCTGAGTGGGGCAGAGAAGCAGAATTCCCCCTCCCCTGTTGTCCATGCTGGGAGATCAGCCCAGGGAAGGGGGGTCTCTGGGATGGGCCATGGCCAGCTCTCACCACCAGCACCCCCAGGTGCTTCTCCCAGGGCTGCTCCATTTGCTCATCCTCAGCCTGGATTGATCCCAGGGGTTATCCTGACCTGGATGCAGCACCAGCACTTGGTCTTGTTCAGCCTCATAGGATTCCCTTGTTGCTTTTGTTTTTTGTTTAAACGGAAGCAGGATGCTCCTTCAGGAACAGACTTCATCCATAAATAACACAGTGCTCTGTGTGGTCTGATATATATGAAATTCAAGTGTTTATTTTGTCTGTAATGACAATATCTCCCTTATACAGAGGTCAGGAGGAACTTGCTATTTCTTGTAGTGTATTCTTTCATTGTACTGCAGCAGCACACCAGAGCTCCAGGTCTGCAGGAAGACACCTCACTTACAGAAAGAAAAATGCAAAAATAAATTGGGTCATCTTCTAGGAGCCATCCTTGCTCATGCTGAAGGTCCCTGAAGGACCCTGTGTTCCCAGAAAGAGCTGAGGAGCTGAGCAGCACCAGAAGCAGCCAGATGGGAGGGGGGCAATGGACACCTGAGACTTTGCCCAGG
This sequence comes from Oenanthe melanoleuca, assembly GCF_029582105.1. Classification (NCBI taxonomy): domain Eukaryota; kingdom Metazoa; phylum Chordata; class Aves; order Passeriformes; family Muscicapidae; genus Oenanthe; species Oenanthe melanoleuca. The sequence goes on from NC_079334.1 coordinate 10,448,104, forward strand.
GCTCTAGTAAGTCTTGTGAGTTGGAGATCCTGGAAAGAAATTTGGCATTTGAGTCATGCTGCTGCTGAGTCATGGGGCTGGGAAGTCACAGACAAGCCTTGCCAAGCGTGGCCAGAGTCTGGGGAGCTCTGGATGAACTGGGCTCCCTAGAAAGTGCAGGGCAGCAGTGTCCCCTCCCTCCTTCCATAAGCCACAAGTTCCCCTGGGCTGGTCTGAGTGACATCCCCTGGCCACTGAGATATTACTCTGGTTTGGGAATATCCATCTCCCAAATCTCCACCAGCAGCCCTAATGGTGAGAGAGCTACCACTGCTTGAACTCCTGTTGCTTCCTCCACTTCCCAGCTAATCCTGCTTCCCTGCCCAGTGAGGGAGTTCTTGGGGATATTGGCCAGAGCTGGTGACAAAATGCACGGCATCATCCTCTGAGCGCTCTGGAAGGAAGCGTAATATTGGAAACAAAAACAGAACAATTGATTTGTGAGCTGAGCTCTACATTGACACAAAAAGGGTCATGGAAAGGGCTTTGCAAAAAGTAAAGGGGGATATTTGAGAAAATGCCCAAGCTGCAGAAATGCTGAACAATGGGAGTTTGACTGCAATATGCTTAACCAAGCCTCTCGAATCCTACCCAGCAGTTGTGACAATGCATGTCATCTGTTGACATGCAGAGAAAAATTGAAGCCCATTCAGAGCAGAGCTATTTTGGGGTGTTTGTTCCAGGCCCTGAGCTTGGCTCAGGCCGTGTGTGTGAATGGCTGCAGACGCCTCCCCAGTCAAGTAGCCGTGGGTTTGGCAATGAGCTCCCTCCCACTGGGAGATAAGGCAGTTTGTACCCTGTCAGTGACCAGAGGCAGCCACAAAACATTAGGCAGGCTCCTGACTGTCGAGAGCTGAAACTGCTTGAAAACAGCAGGGTCAGTCTGCTCACAAACACACTGGTATTATCTCATTAGCGGTGGCATTTACTGCACAGCTCAAGGAGGAGAAAAGGGAGTTGTTAAAAAAGGAAAAAAAAAAAAAAAAAAAAAAAGGCAAACAAATAGTATACGAAATCGTTAGGCAGAGGGAATGGTGTTTACATGTGGGCTTTTTCTTTATTAAATAAGTAGTAGTTGTGCTACTAAGTGAATCATATACAAGCAGCAGATTATCACTTCCTTATCTTGCCTCCAAATTACGTTCTCCTTTCAGCTGGCAGGGAAAGAGGGCGTTTTACCTGAGCCTCAGCCCTTGTTTATAAAGTTGGCTTTTGTTGCTTTTTTGGTTTTGTTTTTTTTGTTTGTTTGGTTTGGTTTTGGGGGGGTTTTTTGGGTTTTTTTTTTTTTGTTTGGTTGGTTTGTTTTGGTTGGGGGTTTTTTGATCGCTTTTGGGTTTTTTTTTACAACTGAAGAAATACAGTTCAGGTTTGGAAATGAGAGATAGGCCCTCCTGTGAAGCTCCTCTCCCCTCTCTCCATATCCACTTTTCCTTTCTCCTATGGGATGGTTTTGCTGTTGGCTTCTCTACCACCAGCTGGAATGTCACAAATTTAGCTTTTTACTGTGGCATTATGACATAAAGATTCAAGAGAAGACCAACCAGGAGGATAAAAATACTGGACAGCACACAAGTGGCAGATCCCTGGGGGCCAGCAGGAGTGGCAGGAGACGTGGGAAGTGCCCAGGAAGCTGTTTCCTTCAGCAGCACTCCAATTTACCCAGCAGATACACTTCCACCAGGCTGTAAACACGGTCACAAGCACAGGAATATCTGAGTTTCCACAAGGGGACCTGGAAATGGAGCTGCTTCACCCTGTCCCTGCTGAAGACTTCAGGATGGACTTGGACTGTAACCTGCTGCTGTGGCCACGTGCAGTTCTCACAGGCTTGGGGGCACTTGTCAGGTGAAAGGCTTTGCAGGGTCAGAATAGTTATCCCTGCCAAAGGTGTGCAGGGACTTCCTCAGAAGTGGGTCCTCCCTTTTAGTCTGTGTGTGTACTCTCTGCTGCAGTGGTGTTCTCAGCTGTCACCAGTGGGAAGGGGTCACACAGATCATCTGCAGGGAAAGTTAGCAGAGGTGCCTGCTGTAAGAAATAAATAAGTAAAAATAAGGTGATGTCAGAGACAAAGGAGCTCTCAAGAGAGAAGAGAGCAGCACATACTGAAGGTGTATAGTGGAAGAGGAAGCTGGGGAAGGGTCTTTAAGTTTCCCTTGGTACTCAGATGTTGCACTCATATCATGGGGGATTTGATTTTAACAAATAAACCATTTACATGAAGATCTGCTTTTTAAAAAAAAACTCCTTGGGTTTCCAGAGTGCAAACTAGTTCTTCATGTGGTTTCCTCAGATGTGTGTGTTGCTTGGCAGATAAAATAAAACCTGTGCACTCCCTGTGAAGGATTTTCTGTCTGAGCTATGTTGGTCAATTGTACTTTTTCAGGCAGAACAAATTATATTATTTAGTTTCTTGCTGAAGTACAGGTGTAGTTCTGGCTCACATGAGTTCACATATACAAGTGCTAAAATTACAGTTTCCAAAAAATATGGGAGGGAAAAAACCTGCTCTTAATTTCTTGACAATTTGGCTCAGGTAGTTTTCAGAAGATAAACACATAAAGGGTATGCAGAGAACCAAAAGAATGTGTTGAAAGTGCAAATGAACACAGACATAAAAATATTCTGGGACAAGCTCACCAGTATGGGGATCTATAAAGAGACACTGAGTTAATGATTTGCACCTTTTAGAATGAAAGTTTATACAACTACATTGTCCAGACAACTTCCCCCCCCCGCCAAAATTGCCAATTTCATATGTTTTTTTTAGATTGACTTTTCATAAAATGCATAACAGTGGCTTTAGGCTGAATCCAATTCTGTAATCTACTGGGGGTTGTTACATTAAAATAAACTTTCAAATGACAGGGCCCCTCCTGTGCTTGTTGTCATACACAGACATGCTGCTTTATAGCACCAGAGGGTTTGGTTTCAGACAAACTAAAAGTGCTTCTAATTTAATTGAAACAGCACAGGCCGAGTTGTGAGCAAAGAAATGGATACTGAGAAAAGAACAGCACAGGAACTACACTGAATAATGCAGCTGCAATTCAGTGCCAGCAGAAAATGGGTTCCAGTATTTTTTTTACTAAGATGTGGACTTGTCAAACAAAACCTAGCAGGGCAAAGTTATCTTTCAAATTTCGTCCTGAAAGCCAGGAGATAGAAATAAGATGAGGAAAAATAGTGCAAGTTACGGCATGTAAATTTTTTTTTTAAAGTATTATCCACTCTAGATGATATTGGTTAAAAATTGAATTTTATTTGCTTTGCTTATATCTTACAATCTTACAATCTAGAGGAAATGTATAATTAAGGTCTTTTTCTTTTGCTCAAGGTAAAAAATACAAGTCTACAGAAAGTTGAGTAGAATTTAGTGGGAGAAAAACTTGTTAAATGCTTTTAGAATTGATATCAAAATGAAGCATACTATTATTATAGCCTCTGCAGAAATGAATTTTTCTTTCTTTATTAATTTGTCCATTTTTTTTCTGTGTTTACACTAGATAGGTATTCTTGGATCCATAAATGAAGTGAATGCAAGGAGGGTTTTTTAAAAACCACTACTCAAGAAACTCCCTGGAATATAACCAGCAGCATATCAGCTCTTAATAATTAGTTTGCACAAAGGCTGCATATTTGCTCTTCTCATGTATTCCTCTGCATATCTGGGGATGTACCTGCAGGCATAAGAAATATAATGAGGTTCAAACATCATTAAGACTTGCATGTGAAGCCCTACAAGAGAGGAATGTAGAAGTTTTCCAATTCTTGAGTGGCCATTTCTTCTTTTTATAGGTTGGTTTTGTTATCATTTGCCATATTTAGCCCACTGATAAATTCATTCAGGCCCCCCCAGTTTTTCTTTGTGAATGGAAGTGCAGGCTGGCACAGAGAGCAGGACAGCTCTCTGCATGAGTCTGGGTGTTAAGCTGCCTGAAACAAACCTGTCAGGTTTGCTTAAATGCATTGTTTTCAGGTGAAACTGAACTAGTTGATTGCTCATTCTTCACAATACTGTAAAGGGATGCTGAGAGTGGTGGAAGAGTCTCAGCCTGTCTGGCAAATATCCTGCAATTTTAATTGTACTCAGACAGGAAAAAATAGAAGGCATTTGCTGCAGCTAAGTGAACAATCCAAAGTGGACAATGTATTTAACACATTAAGGTTGGGAGTCTGGGCTGCATCAGAGCCTAAAGTGCTGCTCGCAGGACAGCTCCAAGAACAGCCAAAAGCAGAAATGAGCAACCTCACCAGTCCCTGCCTCAGTCTTTGGCACTGCCTTTTCTCAAACTGAACATCAATGTGGGTGTGATTTTTGCACAGGTGACACGGTGGGGACAGCTGGGTGCCATTTGGGCTGCCTGGGAATAATCTCAAAAACCTCTGAGACTAAAACTTACAACCTGTATTTCCTTCATGGCATTGCAGTGAACTCTGATCTTTTGCCTGTCCAATGCCTCTGAGTAAAAGTAAACAGGGATTTATTTATATATATATGTAGCCAGTCCTCTGACTTACCCTCAGCTTTTAGAACTGTTTACATATGAGTTGATCCCAGATAGTCCTTTCTAAAATTGGCATTTATTGGCTCAATCATCTGGCACTGCTTCCATTCTTTAGGGTGAGAGTAGAAGCACACACAGAACAAATTGTCAGGCATATTTCAAATTTGGTTTTCTGCCATTTGTTCCTTGGGAAGACCAAGGTGTAGTTGTTGTTTGACTTCCTCTGTTACCAATGCACTCCAAGAGCAGAATTAGAAAAGAAAAAGGATATGTCAAAGACCAGGGTCATGTCCCTGAAAATACCATGTACAGCACTGGTTTTCTTTCCCATTTGCCACACTTCAAGAGGAGCCATGAAGACTGAAATTACTCAAAAGAAATTATTTTCCTTTTGCCACTTTCAATTTTGACATTTCTATGTCACAACTCCTTGACAGGAAAAAACATTTTCTGAAAAATCAGATATCATGCAGATGTCTCAGAAAAAGAGGCACAAAAGCTCTGTTCACTCTCAGAACTGGAGTTTATCTCTGGAGGAGTAGTTAGGTTGAAATTAGAGTTTAATATGGAAACCAAGCTGCTTTCTCCTGTCATGACATGAAGATAGTTCTAGATGCTGATTAGTAAAATATTGTTCATAAATAATAAAATGCTATCATTTCTTTGATCACATTCCCTATGATATCCATAACACCCAGAGTACTTCTATTTAGTGTGTGTTCAGAGAGCATGCATTTTGTTTAATATTTTATTATAGGTCTCAAGGAATGAGGATAGATTCTGGTTGTCTGAAATTCATATATGTAAATAAAAAATTAAGTGCAAATTAATTGCCATATATTACAGAGGAGGTGTGGGAAGGTAATGCTCTGCTTCAACACGAATCGTTTAATCTTCATTGATAGAATATAAATAGCAGAAAAATCTACCTTAATGTGGAGCACAAGCTGGGTATTAAATATACTATTGTCTGTCATTAATAATAATAATAATGTTTCACAGTTAGAAAAGGTGCAGAATAGAGCAGCCAAAGCAGACTGACAGGGAGATTGGAAATTAATTATCCAGAAAGATTAGCTAGAATCAGGCAGATTGATAATGGGAGACTCTCTGGGGATGTGCTGAAGACAATACTGAAACAAAAAAATACAAAGAGAAGGGATCACATTCATCTTTTTAAGATAGTCCCTAACTTGAAGAGTCTGGAGTGTGGGATAGCAAGGGGGTGACTCAAAAATGATAAGTATTTCCGGAACATTTGTTTAGTGTTGTTGAAATATTGAACAAATAGCTGAAGTCAAGAGCAACAAGTCAGGGGTTTAAAAGGAGCTCGTTTGTTTTCTTTTTGTGAAGGATTTTTGAGATTACATTAGCTACATATTTGAACTTACTATGATAAGTTCTAGGGTGATTTGTGTTTATTGGGGTTACAAGGGCAGGTCTCAGCAGACCATACGGTATTTTTACAGGGCAGTTTCCATAACAAAAATGACACAAAACTGTATTAACTTTTCACAGATTGATAGAGAAACAAACTGTCTAAATAGATGTGTTTGTTTAAAAAGGACTTGAGGAGGGGGGGAATCCCTGCAGGTTTTCTAAGCAAATGTGTACCTATAGGTCTGAAGTTTTAAACTGGGTGTTTATTTCCATTCTCCTAAGATGTAGCTGAGAAAAGAGGCAGTGGGAATAAAAAAATACAAGGAGCAAGAAGGAGGGAGGATAATGAAAGAATATGAATCAATGCAGAGGGGGAAAAGAAAAAAAGAAATTGAAAAAATCTCATTTCCAGGTAGTTTCTATAAAACAGGGTGGGATAAAATTGCCAGTTCCCTTCACCTTGGCAGATTGGTCATGTCTTCAGTTAAATTTTCTTTTCCAGCTGAACCCTCTTTCTTCCTGGGTACAACAATTTGAGTGGTATATTTCCAGCTTCATTCTCTGGGGCTGGCATAACAATACACATTTGCTTCTAAAAATTAAACAAAAATTTTAAAAGCACATACTGAGATAAAATCAGGTTAAGTAACTTATTATAAGTGAACATTAGTTTAATTTTGATTTACTTGAAGCATTATATCCCTGTTATTACAACATTTTGTGTCTGTAAGCCACTGATTACTAGAAGGTGGGAGAGAACAGCAGGGGAAAAGATCATTTTTTATCTTCTTCTCTGCTTTCCCCTATTAATCATGGTACCAGACAGGATACTAGGTTACATGGAGCACATGTTTGGCCCAGAGTGGACAGTCCTATAATGTACAGTTTTATGAAGTGATGAATTCTAGAATGAGAGTTCCAGTGTGCTTTTTTTGTAATAACTGGGGGTTTTGACATGCTTTTTCACTTACAGTAATTATTCCAAGGCGGAAAATTGAACAAATGAAAACGAGAAATACAGAAAGCTGAGTTTACATGAAAAATGGCTAAGATGAATTTTCTTTTGGGACTTAACATCAAGTCCTGTCTATACTGCAGGAAAGACTTGCTTAATTTTCATACCTGAGGTTTGTTAACTAATACAATCTAAATTCCTAACCCATACAAAGCAAACTGTGTTTTTTGCTTAGGTCATCAAAGTGACCATGAGGGGTGGAGGGGAACTCTGACAACTCATGTGTATTTTATTGTTCTTTAAACACAACTGATAATAGGTGAGTGTGTCTAAGCCAGGGAAGGCAGGAAATAGTAATTAGCACCAACTAGGGAAATTGACATCATAAGTCTTAAAATTCCAGACCCTCTATTCCAAGTCATTTGTCAGAAAGAAAGAAATAGACTGATATTAAAATGTCTCACAGACGATTATCTGTGGCTGCAAAGTGCCTTAAAAATTATAGATAACACCTATCTACAGCCCCTAGAGAGGGAGGTGTCTATGTTATCAGGAGAGGGTTCAACCTGCTTGAAGCCCCTCCTCTGCTGGGCCAGGCTGTGTTAGCTGAGTTTGTCACCTACAGGTTTTGGTGGCATTTATTGAGAGCAAAGGCACAGACAAGTGTTTCTGTGGAATGGCTGTGCTGCAGGCACAGGCAGGAGAGTAAAGCATCAGGCCAAGGCCATGTGAATTATCATGGCAGAGAAATACAGTGCTGAGAGAGGGAAAAAAACTCCATAAAATGCAGGGCCACACTTTGAACCTCTCCTGACTATCACTGATAAAATTTAATATCAAGTAGCAACCAGTGAGAATCTTCTGTCTGTGACTCAAGAACTGAGCTCATCATAGTCATGACATGGCCATCCCTGCCTACCAAAGCTCAGCCTTAGGCAAGGCTTGCACAAGCTGCTCTCCAGACCCTCTTGGTCATGTTAGGCAACAAAAGTGCTGCAAAGTGCTTTGAATCAGGACCTGCAGATCAGGTTTTTCAGAGGGTTTTTGGTTTTGGCAGCCACTTTCCAACAAAATAAGTGACCCTCCATTGATATTCCTATGCAAGCACATAAGAGGTGTCCCTGTGTTGTAAAACCTCTGAAGTACCCGTGCAAACAGGACAGTGAAATTCAGAGCACTGAGTGCCTAACCAAGCATGACCTTGACCTTCAGTCCAGTCTGACCAGATGCAGCTTGGCTTCCAAAGGACCTAAGCACCAAAAAAACCTAACTAATCTCAGGTTAAATCTGTATGAGCATGAGAAGTGCTTTCCTTTCAGCAGGCATTCAGCTAAGCACTGAACTGGTGCTCAGCAGAAATTAGTTCAGTTTCTAGATGAGAAAGATCACCCCTAATATGCAGTTTATACTCTCTGCACATCAAATTCACATTGTTAATCTTGGGTATAACAAATCTTTTCTTGCATTTGTGGTCTCTGATTTTTGAATCAGCTGTGAGGTCCTTGAGTGAAGGTCTGGCCCTTACTAGATGCATTCACATAATCAATGCACTGAGATGAAGCCACAGAAATGGGCACAAACACCTTTACAGACAGGCAAGGAAGCTGAGCCCTTACACACAGCCACACTCCAGCACACCCTGTCCTGCTGAGCCCCTGTGTGCTGCCCTGCCTCAGCATCCAGGTGGCCCAGGGAAGCCCTGGTGACAGGGTGACAGTAACCCACCCACCCTCCCCATCCAGCCAGCAGGGGCATTTTTAACACCTGACCTGCTCACTACTGCCAGTTTGCATCAAGACAGTTGTGAACTCTTCTTGTGGACAAAGCCCCCTTCCTCTGGGGACCCCCCTCTGCTCCTGGAGGGAAGCCAGGGCTCCCTTGGCAGTGCAGCCAGTTTTGGGTGGGGGCCATGCCTGTGTGAGAGGATTCCTCCCCAGGATTGCCTGCTCAGCACCAGGCACATCCTTGACAGCACCCCAAGCACGTGGCTGTGTCCCCCAGTGCTCCTATGACACCAGCCAGGAAGCTGGGTGACCACAAAGGCGACCACAGGGCAGGACAGATTCTCGTGCCCCAGGTTAACCAGAAGGCAAACTGCAGAGAGGGAGGGGGGCTGAAGGAAGAGCAGCCTTTCTGGTCAGCAGCAATTCATCCAAAAGCCCTTCAGAGATGCAAAAGAAATGGCCCTGCCCCCTCTTTGCCTCCTAATAATTCAATGTCTGTATTTCTTGCCAGCTAGAGGACTTTTTTTTTAACTTCATGAGAAGAGGAAGGTAGGATTTTAGCAGAATCCTATTGCAAAGCCTGTATTTCTTCTTTTTCTTTCCCTCTCCCCCCACCCCCTCTACAAATCCCCAAGGTCAACATTGTAATAAACAGCAGGAAAAGCCCAATTTTCTGCACCTGTGGCCTTGTTTGTCTCTATATTTCTATAGGTGAATGGGCACTGGGGACGCAGAAAGGAAGTGAATTCAATGGATTGGTTTAAAAAACTCAGCATGGTAATCAGCAGGCACTCAGGTGAAATGGCTTTAAAACCCTGTTAAAACAGGCCCAGAGTGAAACAGGGTGTGTAGCTACAGTGCATGCAACTTGGGTGTTTTATTTTTTAATATAAAAACGTGGCATTGTTAAAAACCAGCCTCTAGTCAAGTAGCTTCTTATTCAGGACACAAACCCCTGTACCTTCAATCTCTTACACAGAGCAGAGGAATGATGCTGGCTTTAATCTCCTTTTTCATCCCATGAGGATTTAGTGCTGACAAAAGGTACTAGACCAGTAGAAAATGAGGCACTTTTAAATTTTTTTTTGGAAATAGGATGGACTCAGGCACTATGTGTTCCCCCACCAGCACCTAAAACCTGAATTCTGCCCCCAAGCAGCTCCTCCCTGCAGTCCAGGTTTGGGATTAGCCTGGTGGAGCCTCTGCCTGCTAAGCACTGCTTGGAGCCATGCTTTTCCCTAAGGGCAGATGTTCCCTCTCCAATGCAATGTTCCATAACTGTGTAATACAATTTATTGGGTTTTTTCCCCAAAAGATGCTGCTTTGTGTGTAATTATCCCACATTTGGACAGATTTGTTTTCAGAGTTTTTATTAAATGCCTAAGGGGAGTGACTTGTAAAGCTGAAATACTGCAATAATTAATATTCTCCTGTGTTTCAGTTCACTGATATACTGTGAAAAGAGCAGATCTCAAGCTGTCATAGCTCCCTGAACGTTTGGGTAAAAAAGACCATTAAAAAAAAAGATAAACCCATTTTGGCAAAAGCCAAACTTTTTGCCTTCATTTGAGTTAATTTCTGGCTCTGTTGTTTATCCAGGTCCCTCCTGAATAGTTGTAGTATCCACCCATCTGAGTACATCTCCCTGCTCACACGTATCTCTGCTGCAGAGGCACAGATTCAGACCCTGGAGCACTTGTGGGGTTTAATTTATTTGTAGTAGGAGAAATTAAGCCTGAAATAGAAACAGGCCTCACTGATTTTTTTTTTTGTTTTTTTTTCCTGATGCTGCACTCCTGAGTGGAGCTTCTGCAAGAATGTGCACTGTCTGTTTCTTTGTTTTCCCAAGGATGTGGAGAGAACCTTTACTATTGAACTACTCCTTTCAAAGGATACTGAGGCTTAGGCATTGGTAGAGAAAGAATTCAAAACAGGAAAACCAAAAGCAACTCATTAAAGAAAAGATCGGGTTTAGCTTTATACTTTAATATAAAGTATTGACAAGGGTCCCAAATAAGTGTTCAGTTGAGTTGCAAGGAGATAAGGACAAGTATGACTTGGCTGCATTAATAGTTTGATTGCTTTTTTTGCAAAATGCCATTTATGGTCTAGGCTCAGTTCCTCAATAGTTTGGCTGAACACATGCATTCACACTTGTATATGTGTACCTAATCTGAAATACAAGTACTCAACCATGGATATGTTTGTTCAACCCTCTGTTGACTCTGGTGATCAATTTTGAAGCCTAAAAGCTGGTTAACAGCACTGTAAATAGCTCAGAGGCAGCTGTTTATTTGCTCATGATATTTGTCGAGCATTTTTATAAAAACAGACACATAGGACTACCTTGTATTTCTTCCTTGATACCAGGGGCAGATAGCACTCACCTGAGCTGGTGTTCAGCAGGAACTATCCTGACTGCTCTGGCTGGTTGTCCAAACATCCTGCTCACATTGGGAAGACCCTGTGACCTGTGTCCTGACTGAGGCTCTTCCCCAGCTTTGGACAAATTGCTTCACCTGAAGAGATGAAGCAATGGTCAGTTGGTCAACACCTCAGTTTGCCTCAGTCTGTGGATTGAGGATGGATCTAGGCTGTGGGCTAGGCATGAGTGCTAACTTGCAAAACATAAGACTGCAAACATAGTTTTGGGGGTGTGATCAGATGTTCACTGTAGGAGAAGGGCTCCGAGTCATCCAGCTGACCTGCAAAAATGAGATAAAACCCAACCAAGCAGCTAACAGCTAACAGCTTCTGTATTGTCCACTCTTTTTAATGAGGGGAAACCTGACTTAGTAGACTTCCATTAATTTTGAGGTGGACCAAAAAGAAGCCTGCTGACCTTTTCCTCCTTCCTTCTCCAAGACTGCTTGCTCTTACTCACCAAGGCAGACAAATCCTCACTCTGTTCTTGCCCAGATTTGTCAGCTCTAGCAGCACAGAACACCTGTATTATCTCCAGGACTTCAACAACAGCCAATGCAAACAGCAAATAGCTGGATGTCAGAAAAGACCAAATCTATCACAGCCTGACATGCTGCCCTGCCTCTGCAGCAATAAAATTACTGGTGGGTCAGCAGAAACAGCATCCAGAGTTGGTCAGATCTGCTGTGGAAGGTGCCTGAGATTACTTCTGAGTTTCCACGTTTTATTGTTGTTATTTATGGCTTTGGTTTTTAATGAATACTTCTGGTAAATTTAGTTTAGAGCCCCTGGTGACTGTTATGTCACTGTGTTCCCGGAGCATTATGAGCCAGCCTCCCCCCTGGGGTTTGCAGGCATTCCCTATTCCAGTCAGGAGTTAAGGGAAATGGAGGGACCACTTCAGTCCTTGCTGACAAGCAGCTGCCAGTGAAGTGACTCTGCATAGCTGGGTGGCAGCACAGCATCAATAATCAATATCTGAAAACAGGACATTGGGGTACTTCTTCCACCTGCTGAAAAGAGAAAGTGCTTCTCCAGCCTGGCATTATTATACATGTTCATTGATAAGGGGGATGGGGATTTTGTTTCATCACCATGAAAGAGTTGTGTCTATCCTATAAACAGAAAAGAGAGAAAGAACAATTAAAATCTAACCTCAGCTTTTTTACTATTTTTAAAGCCATCTCCAGTCCCTAGAGTAATTAATTTCAAATTTGTAGTTCAAGGCTATTGATCCAAAACTAAATAAGTTAGTCTGGAAGAAAATAGCAGAGTGATCTTGCTCCCACTAAAATAATTTTGCATCTGTTGCATAAGTAGAACCTTATCTAGCTTAAAAGTCTGCCTGGGCTTAAATACACCCTCACAGCAAGGTTTCACTTCTCAAATTAATAGCTTTATAATGGTGGAGTTGGATGGTAGACTATTGCTTGTTTTGAGGTCGTGGGGGCTGGATTGGTGGAATTTTTTACAATGCTGTTTTCAATTCGTGAAAATAATTAGGAAGGACGAAGAGCTGTTTAATCTGATGAATACCATACCGATGCTGCAGTATCTTCAGAATGTGATCCAGAGGAGCCCAGTCTAGAAACCAAAGTGCTAAAAATGCTGATTTCAGTAGGTGGCAGCATCCCCTCTGTGTCACTCCCAAACCAACACCCGATGTGCTGCTCGGGGGCTCGAGAGCTGTAAAAACCCCAGTTTGCAGTGGCTGCTGAAGACCCCCAGTTCCACCTCCCAGCAGTGGTGGCTGCTGGTTCCTACACCTGATCCCAGGACAGAAACGAGCCTTCCCTCCCTGCCTCTTTCACTGCCTGAGGTGCTTTTGCTTGGCAGGTTGGGTTTGTTTGAGAGGGGAGTCCTGAGATTCTGCCCTCGAAGTGTCACACATTTTTGTGGTGCTGTTTTAGCAGCTGCTCTGTCCCAGCCCAGAAAGGCTCCAAAGAATGGGTCAAGTACCTCCCTCACAGGCCCAGCCATCTTTCATCTCTGCCTCACAAAAGGCATTGTTTAATTTACTGCAGTGAGAATCACAGTGGTTTACAAGCCAATTCAGGAAAGACTCATTCTCAGGATGAAAAAAAAAAAATACTCTTTTAGAGATATTCAGTCTGGTAGTCACAAAGCTCTACAACAGTGTATGAATACCTGCCATCCATCCCCAAAAAATACACTCATGACCAGTTGCAGTTCAGTTCCTTCTTATGGCTGTTAGGCAATATAAATTAATATATGGATTTGGTTTTTAGGCATATAGCTGTAGAAGTCATCCCTCCCCTCCCTTTTCTTTTCCTTAAATTGTGTATTTCTTTTGGTTGGCTAATCTTGTCTCTTGTTTTGTTGATAACAAACAAGCACTACTGTAGGGCAGGGTTTTAGAGGATTCACTGAGCATCTTTGGAAGGAGAACCCCCCAAGTCAGATTTCAATGCAATATGACTGCAGATCTAAAGCATCTTTGTGGCATCCAGTGGCAATCATGGCAGCCACAGACAGCCCTTGAATCAGGTATGTTGTGTTGCCTATAACCAAACTGGAGAGGCAGGATGCTGTTCAGGAAGTGGCTGGAGAGTTTCTCAGTCAGGGAATTTCCAGCAGAAGCGATCCAGCCAGGTTTTAAACCTGGCTAGGTCCTGGGCTTGAATCTAGTTTTATAGGCTTTGACTGAAATCCCTCTTCCACTTTATTCCCTGTCATTCATCTGGAATGCAAGTTTAATGCTAATTTTGTATGTTGGGGCAGCATCAGAAGGCAGTAGTTAGGAGTCAACAGCATCAAAGGAAACTTTCCATAAATCCCATCTCCCTTTGCCAAGCACTGTTAGGGCCATCTTCTGTCCTTAATATTCTGTCCATGAACATTCCTGTGTATTCACCACATAAGGCTAAGAATAGTTCAGCCATTTAAGGGCCTGAGTTTACAGACAGGGACTGTATGAGTAATGGATTGCTGGGCTGGATCACTGCTGAAACATTCTAGCAGTCTATGTTTATCAATAATAAGGTAATAAAACAACACTATCTGATTTCAGCTTTCATACCTTAGCAAAATATTAGTTCTTTGTCAAGCTGAGCTTGGTTTTCTATGCACAAGGAAACAAGGGTGTGTGTAATTACCAGCTTTCTGTTAGGCTTGGTGATGATACTTCACCATAATGTCAAATATTTGTGTATTTTCTTAGCCTGACTTAGTCAATGGATGAACATATGGTACAAAATCAAATAACAAAAAAAATCAATAACACAAGAAATAAATTTATCAAAAAAGAGCCCAAATCTCTAAAGGCAATTTGTAAATTCATTTGTAAACCCAAGCCTCTAGTAACATATTCATGCATCCTTTAAGGTACCAATTTGGTCTTCACCTCTGCCAGGTGTCTGGTCCCACAGAATCACAGGATGGGGGGTTGGAAGGGGCCTCTGGATCATCCAGCCTGACTTCCCTGCTGGAGCAGGATCACCCAGAGCTGCTTGTAGGGGATCAGGTGCAGGTGGGTGTTGATGTCTCCAGGTAAGGAGGCCCCATGGCCTGTCTGGACAGCAGTGCCAATACTCTGACACCCCCACAGTAAATGAGTTACCCTGGGCTCAGTCCCTGCCCGTGGCTCTGGTGCCATTGCTGGGCCCTGCTCTGACCCTCCCTGCACACAGGGACACCCAGGGCTCAGGGCCCCTCTCAGCTGGGGCTCCTCTCCAGCCTGGGCAGCCCCAGCTCCCTCAGCCTTTCCCTGGCAGAGATGCTCCAGGCCCTAAATCATCTCTGCAGCCTCCGCTGGCCCCGCTCCAGAAGCTCCCTGTCCCTGCTGTGCTGCTGATCCCAGAGCTGGACACAGCTCTCCAGATGTGCCTCCCAGGGCTGGGCAGAGGGGCAGGAGCACTCCCTGACTCCCTGATCACTCCTGACCTGCTGGCACTGCTCTCCCTGATCCATCCTAGAGTTCCACTGGCCCTCCTGTCCCCCATGGCACTGCTGGCTCAGGGACAGCTCGCTGCCCACCAGGACCCCCAGGTCCTTCCCCCCAGAGCTGCTCTCCAGCAGATCAGCCCCCAGCATCTCCAGGGCCATGACAGGGAGCCCGTGGGGACTTGCTGTCTGCCTGACTGTCACCAGGCTTTTCACTGCCACCAGGGAGCTTCAGTCTCGTTTTCCAGTAGGTGACAGACTATTGCCAATATCCTAATGGTGGTGGTGACACCCAAACTTCTTTTCTCATTCCTCCTTTGCTGCTGTGAGGCTTAAACTGCTCCAGAAATGTGAATGAAAATGAACACACTTATAAGAGGCAGGATGAGGGGAAGTCTGCTGGCAATGAAGTGTGCAGAGTTCACGTTGGAAACATTCCTTAGCACCCAGAAGAGCTTTCTCTTATGTTTATTTTCAAGGAAACAGATTATTGTACTGACACCATGGTTCAGGAGTAGAGATGCTGAAAGTAGGGAATATTTTGTAACTTTGCAGCCTGGTTATCTGTGTTTTCCTAAAGAAGGACCATTTTCTAACTAAGTATAGACACAAGTACCAAAGTACCACAGAGCAGTGGTTTTCAGCTTGTGATCTGCAGCTCCATGGATGACTTAGAGAGCAGCCACAGGAGCTAGTGGTGAGTAGTAAGTACTTAGTCAGAAGGCTTAAATGCTTTACACAGCAATCCACACCCATACAAAGCAAAAATAGTGGTATTACTGGCAAAGTTTGGAAACCTTTATCCAAAGAAGGACACAGAAATAGAAGAGAAGGCACTCAAAATCAACTGGATTTCAGGAGGCTCAGTGGTGAGACCATGGGTGTGTCTTTGGGCAGCCAGACCAACAGCACAAGTGGCTTTAGATGAGCAAGGCCAAAGAGTGGATGCTTTCTAAGGAACAGCCACATGGAGATTTGCAGGGGCTCAGTGGTGCTGCTGAAAAATACATTTCCTTGGACAGGGCTTTGCCATGGCTAAATTGCTTCTGGTGCAAATGGAAAATAACTCCAGGCTTGCCATGTAGAGTTCACTGCAAAGGGAAGCTGGAATAAACTGCTAATTTCTACAGAGTCCAGATGAGGTAAATGGAAAGGAAGGGCACACCAGGGTGAAAGGACTTTTCAGGACTTCCAACACAGGTGAAGAATAGAATAGGAAGGAGAGAGTGGGCCAAAATAAAATTTTGCATTTAAATGTATCAGTGAACAGCATCTGACAGGTTCCCCCCACTCCAAAGCTGTACTTTGAGCTACATCTCGAGCCTGTTTATTACATAAAATGAGTCAAGAAAAGGAAACAAGATATTTTCCTCAACATTACATACTAAAGCCTACTTCAGAAAAAAAGTCTTAAACTTATACAACTATTTTAATGGCATGGTGTTAGTAAATTATTCCTACTGTGTCATGAAAGAATAAAAAAGGGGACAAATCAAAACACAGCCAGTAAAAAATAACTCCATAAAAAAAAAATTGAAAAATGTAATATCTTGCAATTTCTTTTGAAGTCAGCACATTTTTATGTTTTTATTTGGGTGAGAGCAGAGCTTTTCAAGTGATCCAGCTAAATTTTTCCAGTGGACTGTGCTGTTTGTTGTACAGTAGTTCCACAGTGAAGAGTCTCCCTGTTCCTTTCCCAGTGCAGAGAGGAAAGCAGGCACTCTCTGGGTGTCTGTCCTCAGCTGGGCTCAAGCTGGTTCAGCCAGGGCCACCTGCCACAGACTCTTCAGGCTGCCAGTGACAAGAGGGACCCTCCTGCATCCTCTCTGAACTGAAAACAAAGCAAATTAGGCACCAAAATACTTCATTTCAATTTATTCAGTTGGGATGCTGGGATGCTGTCTTAATTAAACTGGCAGCCCCAGCACACTAAGTGGGAAGGAAGTCCTGTAGTGCTCCCATGATTTGTGTTTGGTCCAGCAGGCAGAGTGTTTGTGTGTGTGTGTGTGTGTGTGTGTGTGTGTGTGTGTGTGTGTGTAAATATACATAAAAAGGGGGAGAAATGGTTTAAAAAAGGCATTTAAGCTGAACTCCCATGAGCAGTGTTCTCCAGTATTGCCTTTCCTGAGTAGAGTCTGTGGTGTATCACCTTCCTTAGGGTTTGAAAGAAGAGTTCCCTAAGAACAGAGAGCTTGTTTCCAGATTTCTGGTCATCCAGAGTTTACATGTAGAGGAGATACTGAATGTTTCATTCCTTGCCATGATGGGAATGAGACCTGAGGAGAGATTGCATGGTCTGATGGAAGTCTCCAGAGGAGGCTGGGAGCTCACAGTAGCTGAACTGTGATGAGGGCTTGTCTAGGAAGGAGCTGCCCACCTGGGTATGAAACCTGCAGGGCTGGGACACCAGGCATGTGCAGTGACTGCTTGGTGGCACCAAGCTGTGGCAGGGGGGGTGTGTGTTTGTCTCCCTACCTGTGCTCTCCTCTCAGGTTGCCCAGTGTGCCAAAGGGCTTCTCCCAGTCCCACCACGAGTCTCCTTCACCCGCCTTTCACCCCGTGGGGAGGGAGCCTGGGTGGGTGTGTCTGTGGGAGGACAGGGCAGATTTGTGAGAGGTGCCAGCTCCTGTGACAGGCTGCTCGGGGTGCCCTGGCGGGGGGCTGTTTACAACGTGATACCTCAGCAGCTGCTGCAGCGCTGGCCCTGAGCTGTCAGTGCCTGCGGTTTTATGGCACTTTCATCACCATCTGTCACTCCTTTAATGGCGTGGCGTGCATGTCCTGCCACCTTCCCCTGCCGCCCTGTCTCCCCCAGCACACACACACACACACTTTGGGGAGCTCAGCCATATGGCACCGAGTCATCCCCATCTTCTGGGTCCGTCCTGGGGGACTGTGGGGACAGGAGCTTGGCAGGGTGGCCCAGGTAGCTCAGAGCTGTGGGCTGGGAGTAGAAACCCAAATATTACCGTGCTAACATGGGAACTGTGGTCTGTCCCCATTGCCGACCTCGTGGATGTGTCTGCCATCCTAATGTGGGCTGTTGGGCAGCAGTAGATGTTTGGCTTAGTCTCCTGCAGGGAAAAGTAGCCTAAAGGTTGCTCTTTGTTTATGGTTTATGATAAACGGAGAAAAAATAAAGCACACACACATTTTTAAAGAAAAGCATTTGTTTATATATACATAGACACACCCCAAGGCTTAATGTCAGGCTCTTGCCAAGGAACATATGTTATTTCAGCTTGACACATTTTGATTGCAAGATCCAGGACGTTCTTTTCATTCGTCCAGAACAGGAGAAAACTCCAAGTGAGCTGCAGCGCTCACAATCCCCGTGGCTGCCTTCCATCGCCGGGCTGTGTCTGTGCTGCGAGCACACGTGGTTTGAAATCAAAGCCTGCCCCAGCCTCGGAGAAAGCACCCCCAGAAAGTAACGAGATCTGGTTTGCCATGCCTTAACTTCCAGCCTGGGGGAGTTTTAATGCCTGCAAGCTTAATGCTGTGCATTATACTGTTATCTGCATTACCTGGGGGGGTTTGAGGGAGAGTTTGTGGCTGAGAGTAAACTTCACTGTAGCAATCCTTTTTTTCCCTCTTATGTGTTCCTGTGATTGGCCATTTGATTATAGTGAATCCCCAAAGGCTCATGGATTAAAAACAAAGGCTGGTTTGTAAGTGAACTTGCTGTTGATGGATTAAGGCAGTGTGCCGGCTGTAACCAGATCCACAATACAAGTTCATTCATTTGGAGAGCAGCTCTCGACTCGCATTACACCCTCCCTGCCTGCTCCTCACCATCCAGCCAGTGAAACTTTACACCTCCACGATTTTATCACAGCCACAGCTCACCAACAATGTGTGTCATGCTGTGAAAAATATAACTATAAATCAAAGTCCTGCATATGGTGCAGCAGTAACCTTCCCAAAGTCTCTGCTTTGGAGGCCATCCCTAAACAGATTTGTTTGTGTGCGTGCAGTGCGTGTACACATATGACAAGCAGAGGCTGCCACAACAGAGAGCTCCTATTTTCCAAGCTGACATTTCACAGAACGAGCCAAAAGAGTTCATTTTGGAGCACAGAGCATGGTTTGTGATATCAATACCAACAGACGCCTTTTAGACTTTCACTCTAAAGCCAAAAACATTTGGGGATGATACGTTTTTATGTCATTAGTGGGGAGGCAAAGCCAAGCATGCCCATATTTCTGTGACACGCAGAAGGGAACTTTCACCCCTGATTTTCTTTTATCTCCCTCACTCTCTCTGGCTCACGTGCCACTCTGAACATTCCCAATCCTCGGAGAGTGCGATCTTTAAGAGCTGTCATTACACTTCTCAAGTTTGACAGAAGATAAGAAAGTGAACAACTGGTTTTAATCATGACAGATTCCAAGTCCTGGAAATCTTTCCAGAAGCTACTCCCAAGAGCTGACATTTTCTGAAGCCCCTTCTCCTTTGGGCGCACGTGTGCACACTCACACAGTCCGGGGAGCCTCACCTCCGGAGCTCTGTGCTCGCCAGGCACTGTCCCTGGTGGGCAGGAGCACTAAACCACCATGTACTCTTGAGAATTATGCATGATCAACTGTTTCTGCTGTGGAAGAGAGCCAGGACCAGGAATGCAATAGCCCAGCTATGCAAAACCCCAAAGAAAAGTAGTCAAGCCAAAAGTGCTGTGCAAATGGCAGTCCTGCCTGAGGAAGAAAGCCCTTTCCAAGGCCCACTTCTAGTCACTGATGGTTTGTACAAGTCTCACCTGCTTCTCCTGCCTGTAGTTAGGCAATGTCAAAAATCCCACAGATATGCTGTTCCTGGTTTTACTCCGGGAGTTAATTTGTAATAATATGTATAATATCCTCTGCATATTCCAAGGAGGAAACCAAGGCACAGGAAGATCAGTTGACTTAATAAACTGGAACTCTGGGGCAGAATGAGTTGTCAAACATGCTTTGATTTTTTTTTCCTGCTGCAAAAGCTTGACTCTACACGAGGCTAAAGTACAACATGATACTTGCTCTTCCCCCTGAGGAGGTGGTTTACACCAGCTATGGCTTTAGCCATGCAAGAGAAAATAGCAAAATTCAGGAAAGCTTTTAAGTACTGTATGACTTCCTGGTTTTCCCCAGTGCTAACCCAGTTCCCTCTACTGCTATGTGCCAATTCTGCCTTGGCAAAAACAAGAGTGATCATGCACTACCTGCACAATTATCCCACAGCCATAGCTGCCACTAGGGCTTTGTTGCTTTAATTCTCTGAAACTTTACAGGAAATTCGTTTTTAAGTTTCTAACAGACACGGAAACAAGACACACACAAGGTCTGAAGAACAACTTATGAAATAGTTTTAATGTACAGCCAGCTCCTGTGCTTTATTCCCTTTTCTTTATAAGAATAGATATTTTTGTATTAACTGCTGTCTAACTTCTGTGGTAAATCCTTTTTCTGGTTTCGTCATCCACAAATTTGACAGGTTGAGTGTTGGAAAATGAATTTCCTGTTGTTATTTATAAAAGCAAAAGCTTTTTGGTTTCATTTTTATTATTTCATAGAAAAATAATTTCTCACTTTATTGCAAGCTCTGTGGAACATTTTTGGGAAGATATAGTTGTGCTGAGACAGAAGCATGAACCAGAGCTTCTTCTACTGCCACATGGCTGTATTTCAGTGGTATTGAAGGTACACTTGTGCTTTCTCCATGAGAGAAAAAAAGTCCTAATGGAATAGAGACATTGGGAGTGAAATATGTTCCCTTTATCTGCCTTGATAGCACAAGGACTGGAACAGTTTTATGGAGGAGAGAGAGGAATCTCCCTTCTCTGTGTTTTGAGTTTAGTTTTAGGTTACTCGAATTAAACAAGATTTTATTACTTGGCTTAGCATTTTTTTATTAGCAGCTTCAAGAATTCACCATGGAGCCAGTTTGAACATTACAGCAATCTGTAGTAATTGGGCTTGTCTCCAGGTAGAAATTAACTGTAGGGAAAGAGGAAAAGCAAGAGGGTGAGGAGAGCAGAGTGCATGTTTGAAGTGTTTGACAGTGAATGGACAAACCTTCAGGCATCAGTGCCTTGTAGCTGTTGAATTCAGACCGAGGAAAAGCAAGGTCTGCAGTTGTCTGCCTGCAATGAATTATTAATCTGTCACAGCCTCACCTGGGTTCCTGATGTGCCTGTGTGTGCAGCAGGATGCAGGAACCACCTTCACACATGGCATCCTTGTTGGCAATTCCAGAAGCAGGAGCCAGCAAGGAGTGGCTGCAGATCAACCAAAGAGTCAGGGGCAGATTTTCCTGGGGCTTTGGTGACCTCTGGACACTGTCCTTTGCAGAGAGGGTGGGGAAATCTGCCTGTGTCTCTCAGCTCCTGTCCTGGGGACGAGCAGAGGTGACAATTGAATGTTGTTCAGCAGAGCCACGCTCAGTGCTGACAGAGACACACTGGTGACAAGAAGTACCTGACGTGGCCAGTGCCTTTGGCAGCTGTGCTGTCACCACTGCCCCAGCAGTGAGTGCTCCCCAGCACTGGCTCACACCAACCCACGGACACAGCTGCAAAGACAGAGATAATTTTGGGTTTCAAATAGTTGTCTTTTCTGTGGTGCAAGTCTTGTGTTTGAAAAGGCTTGGAGTTGTTGATAGATGTGCTGGTGTGAGTAAAGGCACAGCTGGCAGCTGCTCCAGATAAAAACACTGCATGAAATTGTGCCATTTATATAACTCTTGTTTATGGATTGGGAGCTCAGGGATAATCGTGGGTTTATATGAAATCACACAGTCAATATATTGGGCATGCCAGTGTTTATGAGAATTCTGCTGACATGGGGGAGCTGAACGGTTTTAAATCACCATACCTGGCATTGAGCTCCTTGGAATTAGGTATCAGGGATGTTTATGCAATATGTGTTTATATGCCCTTCAAGAAACTTGGTATTCACAGGAAAACCAATTTAGATTTGTCACTGTTTTCAACCCTGCCTAGGGAACACACCACAATTTAGCTCCTCATGGTTCTTGAAGATGATCTCATTCTGTTTATCTTTCTCTTGTTTGTCAATTTTTGAGCGTTAATTAGCTCCAGACATCATATTTATGTTCCTTCCATGAGTTCTATCACAGATCTATAATTAAAGTTATCAGTATTTATTTATTGCCAGATCCAGATAATTGCTAGTTGAGTCTAACACCCATTGTAATGCATTTTAAACATGTGGCTTTGGCTAGAATAGTTTGGGAGGCCTTTCTTTTCTGTGTTTAGAATTGTGTTCACTCTGCTTTTTGTAGAAGCAAGGCTGTCAAACCTTAAAAAAACCAACCATATTCTGATGAGTGCTACATCTACTCTTTATTCTTTCCATTTACAGCTGCTGGAAACCTTGCACTTCATACCATACTTGAGTCCCTTCCAGTCTTCAAATAACTTGAGATTGCCTTTGATACTTCCACCTTATAAGACTTTGCCTTGATTTCACTGAGGCTAGGATTCCATCAAGGTCCTGTTCCTTGGCCCCATTCCTGGATCAGGTAGTGAGGGAACACAGAAAACAACCAGCCCACCTGGAGAATTGACCACTCCTCTTCTTAGATCCTGCTTAGACTCCAGCAAAGATAGCTGAGCTGCCCTTTCCTTCCAGATGAAGGAAAATAGAGACAATTTCCTACTTAGTCACAGAGGACAGAGAGTGGCATGAGCTGACAATGTTACTTGTAGTCCCTACTGCCTCTCTATTCCTGTACTGTATTTTCCCTGTCTTGACTACCTAGGTATGATATTTAACAGAAACTCTGAGCTTATGCTTAGCCATCCTCCCCCTTCCACAAGAGGAGTGCAACTCAGCTGATTCTGCTGCCATGCTGAAATATATGCAATGTATATATAAAAATATATCAAATTATATCTATGGTTATATATATGTGTTACTAGCACTTTCCAGAACAAACAATTAGCTCAAACTTCAACATTAAGTCTTTTTCAAACACCTAACTCTTGATATTACACATTCTAAACAAACTTTCACATTTAAAAAAACCCAGATCTCGGAAAATGAACAGTTAAGAGGTCCTGTGAGTTTCTCTCTTGCCAAGCAAGCCTCCTTGACTTGCCATCATTTTTATTCAAGCTGCTGCTGCTGTGCAGTGCCCTAATGTTGTTTATAAATGTTCAGGCACACAAGTACCTACAACAATGAAATTAAGAGCCATAATATTTTTCATTCTATTATTAAAAAAAAAAAAATATATATATATATAGATGTGGGGTTTGGTTACCATGGAAACAACAGCTTGTAGTGCCATTTCAGATGCTCCAGAACACCACAGGCTCAGGCTCTTTTCTAGCCTGGGTCATGCCTACAGGGGTAAGAGATCTCAGACACCAAGGGAGTCCAGAGTGTCCCCATGCAGAGATTTTTAAACATCTTCATCATTGTATTTGGGCAACGTAAAGTACTTTTACTTCTAGCAGGTGAAAATTTTATGAGTATTTTGATGGAAGTTAGTAATTGCCATACACAAAAGAACCTTGCAAAATAGGCTGGTGGAGTGTTACAGATCTGGGAAATCAAGCTTTCATCATCCTATTAGCAGTTTTCTAAGAGCTCTGGAATCAAAATGTTCCCAGTGTGTATCCATTCCTACTCCACCCCACTCAGCACAGGCATAAAAATTTTTTTGAAAGTCCCAAGCTTCCCAACCTTCCCCTGCAGAAACAGAGGTGATGACTGTAAATAGATAATCTTTCCAAACTCAAGAGAGAATACAGTGGAAGAGTCTGTAAATTTGTAATAGGCTTATTCTTACATGCAGAGGTATTTGTATAAGATTGATTCCCTCACTAGAAAATGACACAGAAAATTACTACAAGTTTTCATTTTTTAAAATATTTTAAAGTAAATAAGTATGTAAGAAAGTCTATAGAATGCAGTTATGAAGAAAACACTGCAAGCAGAAAGCTATCAACCATTAAATTGCATAGCCAGTTTATCCAAGGATAGCTGAAGCAATGATGTGAAAGCAATAAATGATCTTTTCCCAGCTAACAAATCAGTCTTTAATGGGTGAGGCCAAGTTCTTATCTACACAAGAAAGCAGGGTTGTGCCAGCAGCTGGGTTAATGAACCAGTGCCAAATATCAGTTAACTGGAAGTATCTTGACTTGTAAAATGTCATCGGTGCAGGCTCCTGGTGCGGGTTGTCCCTGCTCCAGGGGGTTGTGGCCGTGGTGAGCTGATCCCCTGGGGGTCACTCTGGCTACCACAGCTGCCACTGAACTTCAGCAAAGCTGTGGAAGGGCTTTTGTCTCCTCGTGGACAAGGCCCACGCTGCACGTCCTGCTCTGGCTGTGCACACGAGGAAGGCAGTGCTGGAGCTGCTCATGAGCCCAGCCTGGCTTCACTGCTCTGAGATTGTCCCACACCATGGCAGTTCCCACATCTCAGCCTCTTCCAGGTTGCCAAACGCTCCAGTGAGCAGCCCAGGGGCTGCAGGTGCCCACTCAGGGAAGCCCTTCAGCAGCTTCACTGCTGTGAGATGATGTTGTTTGTCTGGCTCCCATCCTGCTCCTCAAGGACAAAAGCAGCCACCAAATTCGATCTTCATAGTCAAGTGTGGGCAAGATTTTGCACGTATTCCCCTTAGGGATGAAATCATATTGGCAAATCACTGTCTATGACTCTATCTGTGTTATTTGTGTAAGATCAAAAAAAAAAGCCAGTCGTTGGATTAATCCCTCTCACACCTTTCATGACCCTGAGGTCTGTTGCAATGCTCCTGTGATTGCACAAGTTCTAATTACATAGGTGCTGGTGATATCCATTTGATTGAAAATGCATTTTTGGGGGGTGGGGGTTGGATCTGAGCACAGAGTAGTGCTATGACAAGAGCATTAACTTGATTAAGATTCAGTTTTGTACTGAGCTTTTAACTCTGCCACAGAACTTTTGCAGGACATTGAGCAAGTCACCTAGCCAGGTTCTCCTCTGTAAAATGGGGATAATGAAAACCTCCTTTTAATCCATGGGAAGTATAAATGCTTTCACTGTTGAGAACCCTTTCAAATTCTTCTGATGAAAGCCAGGTACTATTAGAAGGATGCTTATGATGATGTCTCTTGTATTTGTTTGCTAGTCTGTCTACTAAGGTTACTGAAACCTTTCCAGACTTCTGGCTAGTTTCAAACTAATACATTAAAAAAAAAAAAAAAAAAAAAAAAAAAGGTGCATAGACAAAGTACATGAGCCACAGAACCACTTTCTTTCTCTCCAGTGTGGAATTCCCAATATTTCAAGTCAGTATTTCTGAAGCAGTCAGCATCCTTAGATCATCTGTTTGTGTGCAGCTCCATTCCTTCCCTTCCCCCCACCAACTGGGGAAAAAAACCCTGAATACAAGTCCTTAAGCTTAAATATTTCTTTAACTTTCTCCAATTCTCTGTGACCCTGTGTGAACCCTGTGTTGACCCTGGCCCATGTGGGGTCGTGACCCACAGCTGGGAAACACTGGCCTAAATCCAAGATGTTGGTGGGGCTGCCTCTCAGAGGTGACTTGACAGCTTTCTGTGGGTGTGGAGCAGCCTTGGAGAGGATGCTCCGAGCTGCCAATCACCAGATGCTCTATTTCATCCACATCAGGGAGTTTGTTCCATGGAGTTTTAGGAGGAACAAAGCCCACACAACACAAAAATGAGGTTTCTGTATAAGCTCTTGGTCTGCTCTGACTCTTGGGGACCTCAAGATATTTTCTTCTGTATTTTTTTTTTTTTGTCCTGAAGTGGCTTAAATTCTAAGATGGGTGAATTTTTTTTTATCAAGGCAGTCACTTGGCATTCATTAGACATAGTATCTGAAGGAAAAAAAAAAAAAAAAAAAAAAAAAAAAAAAGAGTGATGTCAGAAAAAGATCCAAATGAAAAGAGAGAATAACTTTTTTTCAGAAGGACTGTGTGTATCTCAGTCCTCTGAGAACAATATCTGTAGAGCTGACAGTAGCAGGGATAGGTTGAGTCTGGAAGAACTGGGAAAATGAGGGGTGGATGGTGGTAGAGAAGGAAAGCATGTGAGAGTACAAAAGAGAAGCACCAAATGGAGCAGAAGTGTTGAAAAACATGCAAACATTGCCATGATAGAGAGAAGGGACACTGGAAAGCAGTCTTTGGGAATATGTGGCTCAAGGCAGTGGGAGGCACTGACAGCTGGTTTATTTGTGCTGAGCAGCAGGTGAGTCACTGTGGATGCAGATCTGGCACAGCTCCCTTTCCTGACCATTGCTGCTGGGTCCCAGGATCTGCCAAGCATACATGTGCCAGGTTATTTTTTCCATTCCCAAATTAGGATTTATTGGTGCAGGGGGGACTCAGAACCTGGAGTGAGTGTCTCTCAAATAGAAAATGTATTATCTGCTACCTGTGAAGCCATCTCTTCTCCTTGGGACAGGCAAGAAATTCTGAGTTCTGTTGGCATCAAAATCGAAGAAATGAACTCCTCTCAAATCTCCCTTGGTGTATTACTTCTTGTGGCTCCTCAGCTGCCTTGTCCTCACAGCTTGCAGGTCAAAATCCTCACTCTTTGTGCCAAGTGGTACCAAGGACAGTGCCAACAGTTACCTGAAGCACGTTGGGTTGCTAGCGCTGCTTCTTCACTTGGCTTTGCAGGACTTCCTTGGCAGAGCATCCTCCATGCTACTGCTTTCTGGAAATAGCTATTTGCAGCTAAGGGTGATTTCTCTGAGGTGCCTTGGCTGATCTGGGCTCTCTGCCCTCCTACAGGAAAGCCCTGTGTTTCTCACCCCCTTTCTTCCCTGGCCCATAACTTCTTCCATGGTTGTTTTGTGCCAGGCAGTTTTCCATTCACTGAACACCTGCCTGTTGAAGAGACTTTTGGAGGAGTTGTCTTAAACTTTTGTCAACTTCCTTAACAAACTTATTGTTTCGTCACAGTTGAATTGTTAATTCTTAATCCCTTCCATTGTCTTTGGGCCCCATCAGAAAGATGCAAACATCCATTTTCACTGCTTTCTTTCTTATATTTGCCCGAGTGCATGAGTTTTCTCCAAATAACCACTTCAAATACTGAGATTTTATCCACTTTGTACAAAAGAACATGTTTTCAGGAATACAGATGGTCACACATAGTGTCCTGAGAGAAAACAAACAAACAAACTTGTTTTCAGGCATGCTTTATCTTGGAAAATAGTGATGTGTGCTATATTTTTCCTTTGAAAATTGGTAGCACTAAAAAAAGACCTGAATTTCTGAGTAAAAGAGACACTTTTTGCTTGTCAGACTTTCTTGGTTCTGACATCACCTGACAGGGAAACTAATATGTATCTAGTTTATTATAGTACCTAGAGAGAGAAACAAGATGCCTTTGGTTAGCAAACTTTATTGTGAGAAGATAAAGGTCAGGACCTCAGCAAGGGCCATGAAGGTTGCAGAGTGTTCCAATGATCTCTGCCTGTTCCATGGGATTAAGCAGCACCATTTGATCCTATTAATGTCACAGATCGAGTTTCACATCTCCATTGTACAGAGGACACAAATCTGAAAGTGGCCCTGAACAGATGCAAAGGCACTTGTGCTTCCACGGGGTGACAATTCCAGGATTCATACACTCCTTGCCTGGTTGAAACACCAGGGGAAAAAAGTTTCTGAAACGCCTCTCTGCAAATGTTCCCAACCATTGCAAACTTAACTTTTATTGGCATGGTGAGGAGTCTATTTCAGCCATTTCTGCAGAGAATTTTAAGACCCAATAGGTAGTTAATAACTTTGATTAAAATACATATTTTTACAGTCTTGGTTTTCTGCCTATTTCCACTATTTTCTTTGCAAAAGTCATTTTCATCATTTGCCTGCTCTTGTAAATCCATGCACAAGGATGGATGTAGAAGAAAGAAAAACTGGAGAAAATATAATTTGAAAGAAAAATAAAGCCTAAACAGTTTTCAGGATTACCAGGATTTGTGTAAATCTTAACAGGTTGAAATGTTCCATCCGGAAGGAAATGAAAAAATTAAATCCATATATGTTTGCATATTATGAGAGTGTCAAATAGAGGGAATTCAGTAAGAAACCCAATATCCTTTGTTAGGTGAGGGTATTTGGTAAATCATGTTTTATAGCTGAATGTGGATTAGACAAGCCATAACTAATTTGTCAGGTTTTGACTGAATGCCAGTATTTTTTATTACATATATGACATTTTAATCAACTTCATCTTTGACTGAAGGCCTACTGGAGAAGGAGTTTCCATCTGACCTGTCACAGTTTTTTAACAGTGAGCAAAAAAGGAAGAATGAAATGATCTAGAAGCAAATTGCTGGATTAGACAAAGTGGAGTGAAACATAACGAGATAATCAAATCGGATATTGGAGGAAATAAAACCATTTCTTATGTAACTGATTGGGTTCCTTCTGATGCACTGTGACTTTGATACACGGTGGGGGAAGTAAAGGGCTTCATCAACATCCCCTCGGTGCAGCAAAGCACGATAGAATGGTCTGCTCATGATTCATTAAGTCCTCTGAAAAAGTGAGGGTTATTCAAACGCTGGAGCTCTGCCTCGTTCCCTCGTTAGCACTGAGAGAATGGCAATGAGCTGAGAAAGAGCAGAGCTCTTTTTGCAAGCACCCTGATTTACAGATCCCCCGTGCACGGACACTGTCTTTGGAACATTCATTACAGACGTCGGGATCCCGAGTCTTTAATCACTCTGGTGTTAATTAATGTCCTATTTGTTGCTGTCACTGGCTGAGCACCGGGTGTGCAAAATTCCACATGTGAAAGTGCTCAGTGTAATCAGGTAATACCTCAGTGAGGTGCTGCTCAGCTGGAATGTCAGAGGGTGCCAAGAAAAGCACTGCAAGTACCAAAAAAAAAAAAAAATTATAAAAAAATTAAAAAGGGAAGAAAGAAAAAAGGAAGAAAAGGGAAGGTGGGAGGGAGAAGACTAAGATTGTGAGTAAGGTTTCCTTCAGACCTGGCCAGTAAGGGGATAGTACTGCAGCCAAAAATGCTCGGGCTCTTTCCTTGGAGCTGCACTGGTTCTGTCTGCCCTGGACCAACTGCTGCACAAGCATCCTGTGTGCAGCTGGCTGCACAAGGATCTGCTGTGGGATCAATAGGAAACATCCCAAAAGCATGCAGGAAGGAGAAATGTCTTCCAAGCAGATGACAGGCTGCTTCCAGGCTGAAGAAGTGTTGCTGGTTTCTGCAGCTGTTGGTCCAGAGAGAAAGGTGCACTGGAATATTAAACATTCCAGCATTTCCTTCTCTTCTAGCAGCCTTCCAGTATGCAAAGGAGACCAGGTGGAATGGCCAACATAAGGAGAGTAGGTTAGCAGGAGAAGCTGGGAAGAAATTCTCCACTGTGAGGATGGTGAGGCCGTGGCACAGAGGGTGTGTGGAGTGAGGAGCTGAGGGTCCTGCCAGAGCCCAAGGGGGGAGGTGGATGGATGCCCTGTCCCAGAGTGATGCAGAGCAGGAACCTAAGCTGAGTGCTCCAATTCATCCCCCAAGCAGCCATTTCTTGCCTTTGAGAGAGCAGAGGAAGAAGCCAGGCATGCAGGGAACTGCCAGAGTTGGTACAGATTAAAGGAAGAATTAATTCTTTTTCACCCCAACAATAGTCTTCCATTTTGGTGGTTCTGATTTCTGGATGGATTAGTGTAAAGAGCAAGATTATTTCCAACAAAAAGCTAAGGTTATACTGCAATATTCTTAACAGGACCATGGCTTCATGTCTCTGGTAATGATGATCACCAGCTCACCACACTACTTTTCCTCAAGAGGGATGCAATTCGTTTACATGGTTTCTATCATGCATTAATGGTAAGCCAGTGAATCTTCCAGAAGTGTCCAGGGACCTGGTCTGTGCTATGAAAAGCCTTTTATTGCTCTTTTAGAATCAAGAAATCTTGCTACTGGAATAACATACTTACCCAAAGCTTGACCCATTTCTACTGACAAGTTGTTATGGGGAAAAAAAAAAGTGTGAAAAGGAATTGTTTTTCCCTCTGTATGTGCTTGAATTTCCACATGTAGCTTCATGGTGTCAAGGTATCAACTCCATCTTCTATGCTTTATTGTTGATGACTGGTTGAGAAAAGGAAGGAGACAGTCTACACTGGCTCGATAGAGGAATTAAATTTTGTTGAAAATATACAACTGTATTTTCCAAATGCTTTACTGTGACCTCCAGATGGAGAGGAGAAACTGCATAAATTAAATTAATCTGCAGTGTAAACAAGTTCTGTGGTGGTCAGTTTAGTAATACCAACCCTGGCTTTGGCACTCTGGCTTTGTGGGACTTAAATTTAAATTAAATTTGGCTTTTGATGGCCTTCAAAGCTGTAAAGGAGTCCAAAAAATTAAACTTGCTACAGTTGTGATATGGTTGGGAATTTTCAGAGGGTAAGAATGACTGTGCACAAAATATACTTGAATAATATAACTTTATTTTGCATTATAATACTTAGATATAAGTAAACTGCATCTATAAACTTACATTGTTTATGGCTGCTTCAGCCTCATCTTATCCATTCAGCATTTATTCCTTTCATTTTGTCGCCTTTTCATTTTTTAAAATCTGATTTAAAAATAAAGAAAAGTGACAATGTCACTTTGATGGGCAGAAGCCTTTTTTTGAAAAGAAGTTAAAGACAAGATGACAAAGAAAGTGAGAATGGGGTCAGGTGAAGGGGCCCCAGCAAGAAGCAAGTCAGAATAAGGACCCTGGTCTGAAGGAAAAGAAGAAAGGTCCGAAGACAAGAGGAGCAAGAAATAAACCAGGGGAGAAGATGGCAGCTTCTGGTAAAGGCAGAGGGGAGAAATAATGAGTGGATGTCTTTCTTTTTCTTTTCAGTTACCATCAGCATCTGTTACTGATAATTTCAGTGTTTTTGAAGAAGAGCTGGTATAGTGAGTGAGCCAGCCCACCAACATAGCCAGCAAAGGAAAAAGAAGAGAACAGGTTTGAAGAAAGGGAAATGCAGGGGGTTTATATCTGATGGTAAACACTTTCATCCTTCCCTGCTGCTTGAATAATGCATCCTAATTTGACATGACTATACTGGTCACCAAGTTCATGCTAGGGTTATATAATCACAATCTGATCATTTTTCTTAAGTGCTGCTCAGCACAGAATCCTTTTATGTGGATAAAGGAAAGCAGCTATTCTTTTTCTTGTGATTTTTGGCTTGGGTTGATAGAAGTGTCAGCCAAGAATAAAAATACCTTTAAATAATCTTTAGCCTTTTTCCCTCCAACGCTTGTGAGTTGTACTATTATTTCTTCATTGTCCTTCTGTCAGCTGACAGAGAACCTGGTGTTTATGCCTCTGTTGGTTTAATAGTACATGGCTTTTGTTCAAGTTTATTGAAGAATGCTCCAGAAGATGAGTGTGGTCTTCAGATTGTGCCTGGCCATATGTGAATGACTTTGGCTTTTTTATTTCTTCCCTCTGTACTCAGAGGCATGAAGCTGGAACTCAGCCCCATTTCACTGCTCCACCTCTGTGTCACATGAATTCCATGACTGACAA
Organism: Oenanthe melanoleuca; assembly: GCF_029582105.1. Taxonomy (NCBI): domain Eukaryota; kingdom Metazoa; phylum Chordata; class Aves; order Passeriformes; family Muscicapidae; genus Oenanthe; species Oenanthe melanoleuca. The sequence continues at coordinate 10,479,564 of NC_079334.1, forward strand.
GATCTGGATTTTCTGGGGCTGTGGAAAATGCCTCAACTTCAGTGACAGCTTTTGTGACAAAGTTAGGAGAACCACCTGCCACTTACCCACCTACCCTTCCTTCTCCAGCTCTGAAGTTATCTCTGTGGGAAAAGCTTTAAGGGATTTTATTTCTGTGTAGAGTAACCCTTTCTCAATATTGTATTCCTGGTTTTGTTTTTGTTGTTTTTTTGGGGTTTTTTTAATATAATATAGCCACTGCTGTTTCAAGGAAAAACTTGCTTCCTCAGGAAGTCCTTGCCAGTGCTTTTTTCCTATAAATGAAGGAAGGTGCAGCCACCATGGTTCAAATTGCACTTGCAACCTCATCTCAGGATTTAAGTGTGCCTGGCTCTGCATTTTTTGTGAGCCTTGAAAGGTGAGTGATGCTGCAGCAGAGCCTTGTTGGTGTCACCCTCTTTAGGAATGGAATTGCACTGGCAGGAGAGCTGAGTCCTTCTGGACTCTAGATAATACCTCAATACTCTGCTGTTTTAAAAAAGCCAACACTTTTCAGCTCCTACAGGAGATGTGTTTCATGCATAGTGTTTTGTGGTGAAATACTGGTTGTGTTTTGGGTGCTACTCATAGGAATGATTAGACACCTGTCTGCATAAATACATCCAAAGGGCAGAACAAGACTTACATGGATTTTACATAGGGGATTAGCAGCTTTCAGAAGAATTTACTGTTACCTGGCTGTTGTTTAGCAAAAGAAATTGGTGTATGTTAAGTACTTACACAGCTATAGACCTGTTGATGTAAAAATACAGGATCAGCTTTGTTTTGCTGGGTTTACACATACATTGTATTTAAATGCTTGTTGCAGAGACAAACACTGACTTTCACTGCGTGCTTGCTTGGTAGGGAGCTTTTGGATTTCAGATTTTGCAACCAGCAGCAACACACTGAGTAGATTCTCCCTGTCTGTCAATAGTGTTACTCTCTGCACTCATTTCCTTTCCCCTAAAACAAGGAAAACATGTCCCTGTGCTGCTGCTTGGGGTGGGAATGTCCAAAAGGGACAAGTTTGCACCTCTGCTGAGCAGGGGGATTGTCACACTGCAAAGCCAGCACGGGCTGGACTTTGTGTGATGAACCCATCGTTCCCAGAAAAGTGATTTTGCTTTGTGGAGAGAGAGGGAAAAGGATGAATCCTGGAAAACTGGGATAACAGCACTGATGGTGTGTTTGGAGTGTGTCTTTTGTAGATAAACTCAAGAATGTTTGTGGAGCATTCCGACTGTAGGTCAAATACATTATTAAAACAAAACAAAACACTCATCAGGAAATGAACAATTTTATATTTAATGCTGGCTTTGGATGCTATGCAGTAAATAAAGGCACTGAGCAATTTGTGTAATAGGAATGGTAAATAGATTTCCCTGTGCTGAGCCCCACAGAGCTTTTGCACTAAATCTGGCACTTCCAATCTTTTGAATGTCTGACTTTGTGTCTGTAAGCTTTTCAGGTTTTGTTTACAGTGTAAGAGATGTTTAAAACTAGCAATCCAGTGAAATTAGCCTGGAAGAGTAGGGAAAAAAAAAACCAAAAACCAAAAAACAAAAAAAAACCAAAAAAACAAAACAAAACAAAACAAAAACAAAACAAAAAAAAAAAAAAAAAAAAAAATAAACGTGGTTGGGATTAATAGGCTGTGCTGTTTTTGAAAGATTTGGGATATATGGTAATTTATTTATAAATGCATATATTATAAGATGACCAAAATTTTTCAGCCTTCAATAAGAGTTAAAACAAGTGAGTAGCCTAAAGCCTCAAGTAAAAGTCTGGTTAAGTCTTTTACAATATTTTACTTTCTAGCATCTAAAATGCCTGAGCCTTTATGATGCCTGTTTTCTTTTTAATGTGTGGTCTGGGACAAGACTGGAAGGGAAAGTCATGCTGTCTGTGAAGCTGAGAATGGCTACTTAGCATCCAAATATGTAATTAGGGAGCTTTTCATGCCTTTTTAATAAGTTGTAGTCATTAGTAAATTGCCAGTCTCATACCCCTCAAATGATTCAGAGTCTTTAAACTTGACTGGACTGGCCCAATTCCATTTAGAGCAGATGCTTTTTTGTCTCATTTTATTCTTTGCCTTTTGTTAGGGGCTTCAGCTGCAAGGGGAAAAAAATGCTAGCTGCTAATAAAAGGCAGGACAGTGAAAACACAGCTCCTCTTCTCTGCCAAAACCAGACACAGAGATCTCCCTCCTCTGCCTTTCTCCCAACTCAAGAGTGAGGGCTCTGATCCTGTGTCACCCACACACACTCCTGCCAGGAAAATGGGGATAAATCAGGGATCCTGCCTAAATACTTCTCAGATTGTTTACCTACACAGACCCAGAGGAAAATGAATGCAAATTAACTAGAGGTATGAAAGTGGATTAAGATGCATTAAAGCTAAACTGCATGATCTCATAGAGATGCTGTTTCTCAAAATTACCAAGACTTTAATCTCATCAGGATTAATTGACCTCTAGTGTAAATCCAGGAAAACAAAATGAAAGTGTGTTGGCTGTGAGTTAGAGTGCTTATAAATCAGTAATCACTTTAAGTTCATTTCTTAATTAAAAAACAAGTTGATTAATTGCAGAGTTATTACAAATGGACTTTAAAATTAGGTTGGTCACGTCGCATTTGGCTGGCATTTTAATTTTAAACTGGGCTATTCATATGGAATAATTCAGTTAACCAGAAAGCCACCAGGTAGATGCCCACAACCTCTACAAACAGGAAAATATTCCCAGTGTTTTAAAAACCCTGGGTAGAGCCTTTTGAGTCCTTTAAGTTGATTTTGCTTTGGCTTGTGGTCTACAGTAAGGCTGAGGAATCAGTTTCTCCTTTACTGATTTCTGAAATATATATTCTGAAACTCCAACAAGCTGTGCAGCTGTGTACAAGTTCAGCCTTCAGGTACATTTTTTGTTTCTCATGGGACCCTCACAAGCAAAATAAAATACTGCCCCAGCACAAAATCGGACCCTTACCTTAAGGTATCTGCAAGAAGTGATTCACTCATCTTTCTGCCTTTTTTTTTCCCTTCTTTGTATTCATATATATGTTTGCACTGAGAAAGTTGACAGTACTTTAAATTAATGGGCTACCAAGACCTTTAGTCATCCTCTCAGGATGTTCTGGATGGATGAACGGAAGTAATAATCACACTGTACCATTTTTTAATTTATTCCAGCAATTTTTTTTTTCTCTGGCTTGTTCCAAAAGTGTAGATAAATCACAGGCTATTTTACTTGGGAGATGAGGGAAATAATTAGCTATCATTCTGAAGACAATTGTAAGAGCCATCTTTAAAAACAAATGCTCTGAAACTACAAAAGTCTATGAATTTACATGTGCTTTGGTATAATAAACACAGGCCAAAGAAATGCCATGAAGAGAGAGTTCCATGAGACACTAATAATGCTCATAGGCATTTTTTGGTGTCAAAGACATGAATTATCACTGTATTCCTGTCCAGAGAGCCCAGCTGTGCAATCCAAGGGATGGGTATGATCTCATACATTATCTAGGGCTTCCAGCCCTGTGGTTAAACTGGAGGCAGAATTGAGAAAATAAACTTTTCTGGTGCTTGGAACTTGTGCTCCTCTGAGGATCTTCTCATTTTCCCTTAACAAAAGCTGTTTTTAAGGGACTTAGCCTGATAACCCTGGGTTTATCTAAAGAAGCTCTGGAGAGTCTGGCTGGACAGATGGGCAGGTCCAAATGATATGGATTAGCATGGTCCTGTATTTCTGGGAGAACTTTACCCAAAACCTGAGATGGGTGTCCCAGCACTGGATGTTACAAGTCACAAAGTACTCTGCAATGATGCAGAGATCCTTTGAACCCTTGGGATCCCTGGAGCTGTGTTACTTCCTGCAGGAACCCCTGTGGTTTTTCACATGCTGTCTCTCTCCTGGGTCTGCCTGGAGCCACTCTCCAGCAGCCCCATCTGCATTGCTGTGGTGAGCCTTCAGTGCACACACTTCCAATCAGGCAACCTTTTGTGGTCCTGCTGCAACCCTAAACCAGACAGCTGACATGAATCCCAACTGCCCAGCACAGCCTGAGGCCCTCCCAGTAAAACTCCCAGATTAACTGCTATAGATTGCTCATTGTTTTTAATCTTCCACCCAGTCTACATCCCCACCCGGGCATGCAGCTTTCTAGAAGGGGAAAGGAAAAAAAAAGAAGAATTTAAAATTACCTTTCCCATTACTGGAGCCTAAAAATTGTACAGTACCACTATTTCTACCCTTTCTGATTACCAGCAGTCACTTTTTCAGCTTGCAAGGTGTATGACCCATGGTAGTTTCAGGAATGACCTACAGTAAGGCCCGAGCACTTTTCTTTGTTCTGCATCGTGTCCAGTTTCTATCATGTTAAATGAGAGGACAAATTCAGGTGGCTAGGGTGCACTGAGTATATTTGAGAAGGTTTCTGAAGATACTGTCCCCATTGTGCTGCCACTTGGGTAGCTGGATCACACTTTTGTCCAGTTTTATTTCTTTTTGTTTTTTTACTCTCATTGCATGAAAATTATTCTGCATTTAAGTCGCCTATGAAAACAATATTGTGGTTGCTGTCACTGATTTCTCTGTTCCAATCTCACTAGAAAGGGGCAGAGCACCTCCAACAAATCCTTGAAATCCTTGAAATCTTTTTGAAATCCTTGACACTTCATGAAAGGAAATAGATATAAATAGATATGAAACTATGATGATTTTCTTTGCTTATTGCTCCTCTTGAAAGAAAGAAAACCAAAATGCCTGAATCCTAAAATCACATAATAAGGAGATACTAACATTTTTCTCTGTATCTCAAAGGATGATAAGGGGCAACTTAGAAAGCCTCATAAAGAAAACAGTTCTTCACAAATGATACCAAACCTCCTTGAACCAGAGCAGGTGAATTGTGTGCTTATACAAAGATGACTTTGTATCTTCAGATCTCAGGAAAATGTGGACGCCATATGACAGAACAGGCAGTACAAACACGAGATTGTTGGAGAGCCAGCCTAGAAGGCAGAGTTAAGGATGGTGCATGGAGCAGTAGTCTATAAATCCTGGATCCCTGACTGCTCTAGTTGTCTCATTTTGCTGGCACTGTGCTATTATTACACATTTAATGATAGCTCCTTGTAAGCTGCTAACCAATCATATCCACACACACCTGCTCAGACATTCCTGACAGCTCCCAATGTATTATTGACAGAAGCAAAATGGATCTTTTCCTGTTGGACACATGTTTTCCTCTTGGCTCTGATCTTCTGCAGCAAAGGAAAGAGGCAGAAATGGTGTTTCAGCTAAAGCTGAGTGAGATGAATTGAGGCTGGGGACACAGACTGCCGTTTCCTAAAATCTGGAAGCTTCCAATCAACACAAAAAATTTGCCTTCTTGTTACTCCTTATGGCTCTTGCTTTGAAAGGGACAATTTAGGAAAACCTGGCATTTTCAAAGAAGGGTTTTGATGGGCTCAGGAGCATGAGGTGGGATCAGATCTCAGACCACTTTTCAGTCTGCCTTGACTCACTTCTGTCTTTTTCTGTGGTCCAGCAGTTGCAAATGGGTTTAGTGCTTGTGACCCAGTGACATGCACTGGTCACAAAGTGAGTGCAATAGTGACTCTTAGCTACTGAAAACACAAGATAAATTTTAGACACTGTTTTTCTCTCTCCTGAGCACAAGGACTCCGCTTCCTCCCATAAAGATGTTAAGGAAGAAAGGTTAACAACTTTATACTTTCAAAAATCAGACTTTCTTTGCACTTCCTAGAAGTTTCAGGGCTGCCTTTGGGTTCCTCATTCTGGTCAGTAGGGGCTTTTCCCCCTAACATTGTTGATCAGTGAAATCTTTTCAGTGAATCTTGAATTTCATTGAATCCTTGGTGCCTTGTACTTCCTTTGAAATAAAAAAAAAAAAAATTATTTATATATACAGTTCATCCTTAACTTGCAGAATATTCTATCTTGGCCTCTCACAGCTCTCTTCAGTGAGACTTCTCACCCTCAGAAGAGGGAATTGCAACCCACCCATCCCACTTATGCCTTTCCTTCAGCCTCATTTGGATGTCATCTTGGCAACTACAAAATGCAAGGAAATGCATAGAAAGGTGGTTGTTTTTATAACCCAACCTGACAGAAGCTTGAGCAAAGCAGTTTTTGTGCATTTGACTGGCACATATTTGCCCATAAAATTCCTGTCCAGGTTTACCACAACAGAATATTTGTGTGTGTGACAGCTTGGGCAATATTGTTCTGTTGGCATGTTTCTCTTGAGATGATTTCAAATACAATGGGCAGCTGAGAGAGGGAAATGCAGTGATTGCACCCATGGGCTGGAGAGCAGGGTCTGCCTCTTTGGCAGTTTACAGTAATTCAGTGGTGTTTATGATGATAAGAAAGCAATTTGGTGAAAGTGAGGTAAAGCAGCCAATACAGAGCAAGATAAAACTGCAGTTAATTCAACCATCAGGAAACTGACCACTGAAAAATGTTCCTGATATGTCATTTTGAGTCAGTCCAGGTTGTGATTTTACTCAATCCACTCCTTGTTTAAGTTTCAGTGCTAAAAAGACCATTTGTCAGAATGTCACTCAAACAAACTATGCAACAGATACAAAGCAACCATAGTACATTGCTGTGGTGGAGCAGGACACAGAGGCCCTTGCCAGTAAAGTTTTTCTTATACTGTTTGTATTTCATCAACCTTTCCAAAAGATAAAGGCGTGATGTTGGTGGGAAACAAAATCCAGTAGTCCAGTGGTGTTTATCAACTGCTTAGAACCAGAATTGTATGAGAAGTCAAACTGAAAGTGAGTAAAGACAATAAACAGAATGATAGATGTACTGGCACCTATTTGCATGTTATTTCAAGTCGTTGACAGGCTGGGATATGGCCTGTGCATACACAAATGTGTTTTTGCCCTCATGCTTTTGCCAGGCATTCTCTCTGCAAGCAGCAGTGTAACTCTGGTGCCTACATTCAACAACAAAACAGCAGCTCATGAGAATCCTGTGCCAGAATCCTGCCCACAGCCTTCCTGCTTTCCCTAATCATCAGCAAATAGGGAATACTGATTGAAAAATTTCCAGTAGATTTAGTCATCAAGCAAATGGTCCCGTTTTAGACAAGAAATTAAAGAGAACTACAACAAACTGTGCTTTAAAAACACATCTTCAAGACCAAATTCTGGGGGGATTTCCACTTTACAGGTATTCACACTACCACCACTAAAACTATAGCATAAACATTCACCACTGTGAAGTGTTTCAAAACATGATTCATAACTGACATGAAAAAAGTGATGGTTTTGGAAGACAAGGCCATGCATCAAAAGTGTAACAAGACAGAATCTCTGTTTCTCCACCAGCTAAAGACTGAACTGACAGAGAAATAACCCTCTGTTACTGGAACTGGATATTTGATGTTCTGAGAAGAGAGAAAAAACTGTGTTATGATGTCAGGTAATTTCTCAGCAGAGAGGAGGACAGCTAAAATCTGGGCTGTAAGTCTGTCAGGTTTCTGGAATTTAAATCAAGTAACTCTGGGGCTATTACAGGTAATGTGGTTATTAGTAAAAAGGCTCCCTTAAGCTGTAGACCAAGAGTGGAATTTTTCCCATTGCTCCATAAGCACTCTCAGATCATGAGGTTCCTGCCAATTTGTATCCTCCTTGCTCAGTAAGAGAAGCTGCTCTGATGACAAATGGAGAAAGTTCCTTTTTCACTTTTCTGAGGATGCACACCTTTTTATACACACTGCTGCAAAGCTGCTCAGCAATGGGCTTTGTATTTAAACTTCCCCTTTAATTTTCATGTCCTAGTTTTGTATCTGCTGACTGCATCAAGGAGGGCATCAGGGAAGGGTTGGTGTGGGGGTTGGTTTTTAAAAGCAGAGAATGGAGCCCAACTGAACAAAGCCATCTCAAAGATGGATGCTGCTTGAAACGTGAAATCAGCTCAGTAGATTCATAATAAAGAGACCAGTTTAGGATGATCTGAGTGAGAGCTGCTGAAGGAATTCAAAACTACTAGCCAAGATTCCTTCTAAAATCCAAGCCCTGGCATCAGCTGCATAGAAAGCCACCATGTGTTGTTATGGTGGGATTCATTTTGCTTTATTTTTGATGTCTAAATATCCAGGAGAGCTCTCTCTGCAGCATAACACAGATGAGGGGCTAGACAGAATGAACTGCTCTGTGGGAATTCTGTGGGAGCCATGGAAGTGCCCTGAGCTCACTGCTGGCATGAGGCAGGTGCTTCAATACTTACTTTGGGTAGAAATCTCTCTTCACATGATGTTTTCAGAGCTGAATCCTCCCCCTCGAGGTGCAACTGAGCTGCTGTTGCACTGAATGACAGCTGGAGATGTCTGTGAAATTTAGGGGCAAGTCCACACTGAAATCTTTTAATGGTAGATTAATATTCTTCAGAGACATGACAGCATTTACCCTGGCAAGAGTCCTAATGTAAATAAAAATTGCCTGGCATAAAAAGTGGGGGTTTGTCATTGCTTTTTTTCTGTTTTGCTCAGGAAATGGATGTAGGTTGTTTGGACACCCCTTCCAAGTGAATGTCTCTTCAGTGCAGGAGTGGCACCGTCGCTGGTGTGGTGGGAAACCCAGAAGAGAGCACAGAGCAGGTTTTTGACAAAATTCCTAAAGCAGTCTTCACCTGATACATATGAAATGGCATAAAAATGTCACCACACTCTCTCACAAACACAAAGAAACACCCAAAACCATTTTAGCCTGCAGCCAGGAGTTTGAAAGGTGGATGTGGCCAATCTCCACCAGCACACTTTTCAGAGACTAAGTCTTGGTTTTGGTGTCAGTGTCTCCTTCTCCCTCCTGTGCTTGAAGGTGCTTCACTTCACAGAGGGGCTGCAGTGACTGAGTTGTTGTTTACTAAATATTTGCAAGATTAAATGCAACCTGTGAGAAAGACTTGACACAAGCATGGCTTAGGTCTGCAAGCTGGGTTTGTCTGTGTTCTTCTGTGAAGAGCAAATACCAGAAATTGCTCGTTATGAATTACTATTTTATTTTACTTATTTTATTTTATTGTACTGTATTGCGTTGTATTTTTTTTAAACAGTTCTAGAGTAATGTGGAAAGCACAACCCCTCGATGTTCCCTGCTTCTCCTTAGTCCTGACACATCAAAGCAGCAGCCACAGGGAGACATCTGTCACTAGTTAATGTCATGGTTGTGGAGGTAGAACCTCCTCTTCTGTTTGGGCCAATGTGGGCAGCCCTTTGATGGATGTGTTCAGCCTTCATCCAGTTTGATCACCCCGTGCAGCCCCTTGTTCAGATCTGCGTGTGAACAAGAATGTCCTGACCTGAGATCCTTTTTAATACAGCAGGGATCCGTGATAGAAACCATCAAAGGAAACCTTTGATCTTTTGACTATCTCTTAGTCATCTGCTGCACAATGCAAATAATAATGAAAACAAAGCTAAGGAGCACAGCAGCTACATTAAAGAATCAGGCTTGTTGCCGGCAACGAAGCTAATCACTGAGGTTTTATCCTAGCCTCAGACTCAAAGAGAGAGAGGGGGGAGGGAAGAGAAAAAAAGGGGAGGAAAAAAGTGCTGTGCTCAGCAGTGAAACCTCTTTACTAAACTGAAATATTCCAGGAACACTGGTTATTTTATGTCAGAGGAGTTAATGAGAGACACAAACGTGCAGCCGCTTTTTACAGTAGAATTTAATAAATAATCCTTATTCCAGTGTTCTTTTCTTGGTCTAAATTATGCAGAAATATGGATCAATGTACATCATGATTTAAGTATCACTCAGTTAATCAAACTAAATTAATACTACTGGAATCTTCACTGCCTTTGCTTCTTTCTGCCCTCCCCTTCCTCCCTCCTCCACCCACCCACCCAACAGACCCTGGGGATGGAAAGCATCTTGATCCAGAAAGTGAATATATCATTCTAGGAAAACAGTATCTCAAAAATGTGAATCTCTCTGCTGTAATCTCATTTGGTTTTGTAGCATTTTCTGAGACCCCTAAAACCTCAAACAAATGTGTGTGAGAGTTGGAGCCTGGAGAAGTCTGTGTGTGTCCACACGCACGTGTGCGTGTTTTTCATCCTGCTTGAGATTTTGGGAACATACTGAGGGATTCTTTCAAGCTCTAATGCCAGGCATGTCTGTTTATAGACTTTCTTTCTCTTATTTTCCTCTTGCACATAATTATTTGGGTGAAATTTTGATCTGAAAAAAGGCACCTTGATGTTTTAAATCATTTATTAAGTGAACAGAGACAGAAACACCAGCAGTTTTCCTCTTCTGTGTGTGTTATTGGTGTCTCTGGGCTCTGCTCAAGATGTCAGCCTCTCTCAGAAGCTGAAAATGTTGTACAATTCCTGCATCTCATCTGCAGGGCCAAAATGGGTCAATATTCTGCCAAGGTGACTGAAATAAATTACAGCTGTCAGGCAAAAATATCTCCATCACCTCTGTGATGATTAACTCAGCTATTTGATCCCTTGGAAGAAAGGAGATTTCATGGGTAAAGAGGCCAGATTAATTCAGAATATCGACTTCAGTGGACAGATATTATGAGTTAAAGTCACACCCTTGATTTCAGTTATTCTAAGCTGGAGAGTTCCAGGGATAAACTGTGATCTGGGGCCACAACACAGTGAAGATTGACATAAAGAAACTTTCAAAGGAGGCCAAAGGTAGAGTGGAGCAGACAGGTTTGCACTGGGGAAAAAAACACTTTTGGGGAGGTAAAATTGCTGCAGATCATAGCAAAAAGTGGAAACACTTGAATAGAAATTTGAGAACAACCTCTAAGAATATAGATAGCAAATGCTGTCTCTGCTATTTTATGCTAAAATGATGCAGCAGGTTAGGCCAGGAGGAGAGCAGCAGCAAACAGGAAAACAAGCTGGCCAAAAAGCTTGCCCAGATTTTTCAAGTTTCTCTCCCCATCTTAACAAACCAAACATCCTCCATCAAACCCTGCTCCACAGGAAAATGTGTTATCTCCCCTGATCTGAACTGACAGATGTTGCCTGGTTTGTGTAGAGAAACTCCTCTGCCAGGGTGTGAGCCCAGGGAGTCGTTTCCTCACTGGAAATCCACATCAGGCAGCAGTGCTCCCCCAGACTGACCTCCCAGAAGGACTCCTGGGCACCCTTCAGCCAGAGGGAGGATCCCTGGAGAGCAGGAGCTATGGAGGAGAAGGAAGATGTAGGAGAAAGCTGTTAAAAATATCCAGGGCTCTATCACGCTCAGGAAGTGGCACATCAGAGAGGAAGGCAAACAGAGCTGTCAGAAAAAGGAGCTCCAAACTTTGGATTTATCAGACCTTTCCTGATACTGAAGAAGACAAGAGAGGGATGTTACCCACGATTTTCTGCTCAGATATTCAGCATAGCACAGATAACAGGCATGTGGGCACTCAGAAGAGCTATTTGGCCACCATTGCTCCACATTAGCATCCAAACACACCAGCCCTTTTTTTTTTGGTTTTTGCCAGACTAGTCCTGGGGCAGGGCTAGAAACTACAATGCAAAAATAGCCTTGGTGGATGCAATTTCTAAAAGGAGTGTCATTTAAATTATTGTTTCCTTTCTTAGAGGGTATGAGGGAGACTTTAGGTGACAGAGAGATAACTCTTGGATTTGCTGGATTTGTTGGTGCCACTGTGTGAAAGGGACACAGTAAGTTTTCTGCAGAGCTGGATGGACCTGGGCAGACACTCAAAGTGGAGGTGCTTTGAATTTTTATGGTGGCACATCTAGAAAAGCCAGAGCAGTTCAGAGGGGTTGACAGCACCGTCGTTTTTCTTAACTGTACCTGAGTCAGGAGACCTTCAAAAGACGTTGTTGTACCAGCACTGAACCCTCAAACTGTATCCAGTGGGCTTTAGGTTGGTTTTATTTTCATATAGGATTGCCTTCCTGATTTTGTTTTCCTGTCTTTTTTTAGTACTGGAGTTTTTCAGTTGTTATTGGCAAGGGAGTGAAAATTTTACTTAAATATGTCACTGGTGGTATTTGAAAGGAAAAAATAAAGATATTTTAAAAGTCCTGCTCGAATAACAAAGGGTTTTCCTTTTTTTTTTTTTTAATTAACATCCATGAGCTTTTTGTTGTCTCTTGTTCCTTTCTTTCTGGACTTAGACTAAGAGATTTTTTTTGTGTTTACTCTTACTAGCTTTTGTGCCACTTTAATTTCTGTGTGTATTTTTAGCAAACCACCATCTGCACAATTAATAGAAAATCCCATTTTACAGAGGTTTTAATGTTATTGTTTCAATTGTGTTACAACACAAAGATAGCCCCTGTCCCAGAGAGCTTTCCAGTGTGAGACTTAAACAAAATGCAGCTTCTAACTAAACAGACTCTGAATCCTTCACAAAAATAAAACATTGCCTGTCAGGAATAATATATAGAACTCTTTAATATGAAAAATTGCAAATCTTCAACTGACCACATATCCTGCAGGAGTAATTATGTCATTTCAGAAGAAAATAAAACAGCCATGTTTTGTCAAATATAAGGCATTTCACACACTATCAATTTTACAGATATAAATACCTAGGGGCATACACAAACCCTGTGATCACCAATGGCAAATTGCCAAGTGAGGACAGATTCATTAAACATTAGAAGTATCAGGCACCCACCCAAACCCATAAATTAAAATTTTAAGCCTTGAATGTTATGCCACTGCATATAAGTTAAATATGTTTGGAGACATTTTTATGCAGCCTAATTAGAACTGGATGGAAATCCCAGTTAAAGTATGATGTAGCTCTTCCTTAGCGTGGTTTTCTTGGCTAAATCCAGCCTTTAAAGAGTCGTATTCCTTTCTGCAACTTGCTGCAGAAAAGAAGCTGGTGCTAAATGGGGTCCAGAGGACATTGGGAAACTGCTGGGACTGGATGGTTAAACCAGCCTGGCTTGTTTAGGTGGGACTGCCAGTAAACCTTTGTGATCTGCAGGCAGAAGGAGTGAGTCCTTAATTAACATTCTCAATAGCAGTGACTAAAGTGCTTTGAAACCAGCTGCTGTCACCAGATGAAACTGTCAGCAGGCTTCTGCAGCTCCTGTCTGAGCAGCCAAACTCTCTGTTTCCAGTTTTTAAGAGCAATGTGCATCTCAGCAACCAGATGCAATTAGAGCTGGAGTTTAAGCAGCACAGCAAGCCTGAGCCTCATCTTGTCCCTGGGTTCCACCCACCCACAACAGTGGCCAGGACAGACCTTTGTGCACTGGACATGGCAAAAAGAACAGCCTGAGACAGGAGCTGCTGAGTTTGCCATCCAAGCAAAGGTTGTGCTCTTTGGTCTGAGTTGTGGGGACATTGGGCAGGTGAGGATGAAAAGCCATAATTGGCTCTTGCCCTCTTGCAGAAGGAGATATTTTCTTTCCCCTCAACTGAGCTCATACTTGGCATTCCATCCAGCTCCAGATTTCTTACTCACCCTCAGCTGGCACTTTGCTGGGTACCATTGCACACAAGGAGCTTGCAGAGGGTGGCTCAGTTGAAGTCTTTTTCTCCCTTTAATGGGGACATTGGTGTAACTGTCAAAGATTCCCTATTGTTGTGTCAAATCACTGCTTAGCTTTAAAACTACAGCAATATACTCGTTTTTCTTTCTGGTTTTTAATAAAATTTGATCCAAATGTTACCTTCTGGCCAAAGGATCTAAACTTCAGACATTAAAACACACTAAACTTCAGGCATTTTAAAAAAAATGATCTCTATAATTCTGAAATGTTAAGATTGAAATATTTAGAAATATAAGACAGAATATTATTCATAATATTTCTTTCCACAAGAAGGCTTCTCTTGTTTATAGCTAAGAGGCAACTATGCAGTTATGCAAAGCAGAGCACAGGCAGTGATGGGGATAAAGGCAGACCAAGCAGATCTGTCATGGTTCAGTTGCAGAGAGCTGATTCCCTGCTCCCCAAATCCCAGCTATTCCCAGAGGAAGGTTCCCATCCAGAGCAGAGCTGATGAAGGAGATAAACTCAGTGCCAGTACAGGTGGGAAGCTGGACAGCAGCATGAGCAAGAGTGATCACCTGGCAGCTTTTGCACCAGTGCTGGGTCTAAACCCAGGGGCCTCCCTCAGCTTTCTTTCCCCTTTCCTGGTAAACTTGAACTTAACAGAGCAACTGTTAGGTAGCAATAATTTTTTAGAAGTTACAAATGGTCTGAGCAATCCAGCGATGAGTGAAGTGCTCTTTTGGTCAAGTCACAGAAGGGAATGACAGTTATAAATTAATGAAATTGCAGCAATTATGGTTTTCATCCTGATTCCCTTTTCAGAGATAATGATGAAAGGCTCTGGAGGAAGAGGACATGGGATGAATAATTGATTGTGAAGCATATTCAGAAGTAGGAAACAGCAACAAAAAATCTCCATTGAGTGAGGCAAAGATCCTGTGGGGAATGCTGATTGTGGATCATTTCTGTGAAGGACTGGATATTAGTGCCTTTCATGGTAAATTAAGGTTGGGTTACTTGGCATTAGCTCTGTTTGAAGTTCAAACAAAAGATAAAGGTCCCTTCAAAAATAACACAAGAAAATTTTTTTCACGTTTTGTTTTGGTTTTTTTTTTAATCAAATTAATAATGCTCATGTACTCCCCATTTGCCCTGCAGCTAAGATTCATGAGTGTGTATATGCATAAATGAGAGATACAGGCTCTCCAAATTTACCACAAAAATTACAACAGGAAAGCAGATGGCAGTCTGTTATTCCATCTGCATTTCACTTAATCAGCTCCCCTTATCAGAAATGCTGCTTAGGGAATCAGTGGTTCTTGTTTGTCCTTTGCAAACCAGAGACACACAAGCTGCTTTTTTGTGAATGTCCTGCTGGCTCACACAGGCAGTATCTGTCTATATGTGAGAAAAGTGAAAGAAAGTGAGGTTACCTAAAAATATTTAGCATATATTAGCTAGGTTTAACAGAAAAGCTTTGCCTCAAGATAAGTCTGGAGCATTAATTATCCTCATTGAGCTATTGTAAGGGAAAAAATGTTAGTGAGTCATGGAGGAAGGAAGGAAGGGAGGAAGGGAGGAAGGAAGGAAGGAAGGAAGGAAGGAAGGAAGGAAGGAAGGAAGAAAGAAAGAAAGAAAGAAAGAAAGAAAGAAAGAAAGAAAGAAAGAAAGAAAGAAAGAAAGAAAGAAAGAAAGAAAGGAAGGAAGGAAGGAAGGAAGGAAGGAAGGAAGGAAGGAAGGAAGGAAGGAAGGAAGGAAGAAAGAGAGAAAGAAAGAAAGAAAGAAAGAAAGAAAGAAAGAAAGAAAGAAAGAAAGAAAGAAAGAAAGAGAGGAAGAAAGAAAGAGAGAAAGGAAGGGAGGTAGGAAGGAAGGAAGGAAGAAAGAGAGAAAGAGAGAAAGAAAGAAAGAAAGAAAGAAAGAAAGAAAGAAAGAAAGAAAGAAAGAAAGAGAGAAAGGAAGGAAGGAAGGAAGGAAGGAAGGAAGGAAGGAAGGAAGGAAGGAAGGAAGGAAGGAAGGAAGGAAGGAAGGAAGGAAGAAAGAAAGAAAGAAAGAAAGAAAGAAAGAAAGAAAGAAAGAAAGAAAGAAAGAAAGAAAGAAAGAAAGAAAGAAAGAAAGAAAGAAAGAAAGAAAGAAAGATGACTGGCAGGCTGGACATTGTCAGAGCAGATTTGTGGAGTTAATTTCCCTATTTTTTCAGGCATGTATTTTAATCAGATTTAATGAGCTGCTGAAAAGAGGACTGTTGGGTTTTTTCAGCTGATGGCAGCAAGATGAAAACAAGAGGCTTTTTAGAATTACATTAACTTGCACTTTAGAAGTTAATAGAGGTCCCATGAATCTGCATTGGCAGCACCTGGAAGAAGCAGGTGGAAATTCCACTGAGATAAATGGCAAACCAGGGGAAGAACAAAATAATAAAGTCTTATTTTCAAGATGTGGATACAGCATCAGTCCTTCTGGCAAATTTTTTTCAAAAGCAGTAGAAGTCTGCAATGAAAGATTTTAAAAAAATACTTTGAGGAAAGTCTGGGACTAGTAAAATCTTCCTCTTTATTTCTCCTACCATTCATAAATCTTTAAATCAGGGGTCAGGTGATGTGCTTGGTATAGTAATTTGGAGTACTAGAGGAAGCAGGAGGAGAATAGAGGGTATGATCAAAGGTTTTAGGGAAATGGCCTGCAAAGAAAAGTGACTCATCTCTGGTAATTTAGTCTGAAAAAGGAAGACTGAAGAAGGAGCTACTAGCCTGGAGGGGCCATGACACAGCAGAGACCCCTCCAGCCCCCCAGGGGCTGGTAGAGATGTACCTGACAGGAGGAGGAGGTGTATCCCCAGGCAGGCTCTGGCTTCTTTGAGCTGGTAGGAGCTGCACAAGAGTCAGCCTAAAATGCCAAAAAAAAAAAAAAAAAAAAAAAAAGCTGAAAGTAGAAAAATTCAGCTGACTGTCTGTAGGGTGAGGTGCCAGATCTAGATGTTGGGCAAAGCTCTGCTCTGTCTCTTTCAGACTGCATTATCTTCATCTTTCAGTTTGCTCTCCCTGCCTCTTTTATCCCTTAGGATAAATTAATTTTGACTGTTTTTGTGAACAAACAAAGATCAGTGTCTTGTGGTTTTCGTAACGAATCGCTTTGTGGTATGCCTTTGTCTGCACATCACAAATTCCAGTAGATAAGAAAACTGAATAAATATTTCATGTAAAAAAAATACCACAGAAAAGAGCTAATTAGCTGGATTGATATAAGTTGTTCTGTGACCTGTGAAAGTATGTTAGTCATAATGCTGTTCTTTATAAACACCATGCAGACTCATTCAGACATGCTGGCAAGCTAGGAAAGAGCAGTGTGAACAGCAAGGAGCACTCAAGATGTTACCAAAAGAAAATTCAGAAGAAAGGCTTTTGTCTTAAAGCAGTCCCCATCTAGCTGGGCTCTCCCAAAAGCTGCTGGCAGCACTATAACCAGGGTGGGTGAGTAGCCTCCCAGAATTATGAAACTGGAGTGGTGTGATTTGCTCTGCAGAGGGTGGAGTAAGAATGAGGGCAAGGCTTGAGGTGTAGTTTTCAAATGGTGCACTTGAGGTCATGGACTGACTGGCTCCAGTCAGATTATTGCCCTTCTGTCTGCAGACAAGCCTCTTAATGGTACACCCTGCCTTTAGAGAGTGCACAGGGGAAAAACTGTGCATCCACAGCATGATGGAGAAGATTCAGTCACTCCCCCTTAGCAGAGAGGACTCAGCAGTTTGGTCTCAGAATATAGTTCTTTACTGAAGTCATAAAAATGAGGACTTTCCTGTAAGTGCAAGGGGAGGAGTGGCAATGTGCTTTCAGAGAAGAGGGGTGTGTAGAGGTTCCCTGCAGAACATCTCAGGGAGTGTGCCTGCCCCTTTATATATTTTCCCTTCATTTAGCAACCAGCAACGTCAGGCTGTGCACAACATTTCCATCCTGGAAACCTCCTTTTAAGGCCAGGCAATCTGCCCTCCTGGAGCTGCTTCCTTGCTCCTCCTGGGAAGGGAGCCCTGGAGGCAGAGCAGTGGGCAGGGACAAACTGCCCTTCCTTGGAAGGCTCGGTGGCTTTGCCTCTCTGGCACCCACTGCCACCAGCCTCTCCTGGAGAACTGCTCCTTGGAGAAGAAACAGTGTCCCAAATTTGAAAGGAAGCAAAATAAGCCATCATCTTTACTATGTCAAGCAATGAGATCCCAGTAATGAGAATGCTCCTGTCCATTTTCTCAGAAGTGTATCTTTGGCTCTGGCAGAGTTGGATTTGCTTTCTCCTCTACAGTTTGACAGATTCCACAAGTGCAGCAGGCTAATTGCAACCACAAGGCTCCTTCAGCCGTCTCCACTTCTGCATGATATCCCCAACTTCTCATTTCTACCAAAACCATTATTTTACTGTGCATTTTAAAGTAGTTAAAATTGGTGGTGTCTTGAGGTTGTAATGGATTGGAAGTCCTGTGTTTGTTGTCAGAGTGACTGATGGGGAAACATCATGTGCCAATAGTAAATGTGGTTTCTGGATCTCATCTGCTTTAAAACACTTGCATGTGCATGTATACAAGTGCACACAGAAGAAAATTCTTTAAAACATTCAGACTGGTGCTTCCCCTCTTTAATTCAGTAATATCTTAGCCTGAAGCTGCTCTTCTGGAAATGCTACTGAAATCACCTCAAATTTGGAATTCAGAGTTCTAGGGACACAGAACTAATGGTGTCATTAGAAATTTCAAAGGAATTCAGGCTCTGATTTTTAGATCCATTTTACTTCTCTGGGAAGTGGACTCTTACTAAATTTTTTTAGGAAAGACATACCTTAGGTTTCTTAGCAAATCCAGGCTGAGAGAGCAAGTGCAGTAACCTGCAAGAAAGGCTATAAACTGTGCCTTGGCCCTGTCACATGTTTTGTTTCTGTTTAAATTTCCTCCATCCCTGTATTTCTATAATTTCACCCTGCCCTTCGAGCACGTGCAAAAAAAAAAAAATCCAAAAAAACAAACCCAAACCTTAAAACAGGGCATTGCTCCAAGAAAAGCAGTGATCAGGCTTTGAGGGCTTAGGTTCCAGAGGGCAGGCTTTTGTTTTCAATTTAATTTGATATTCACATTCAGCAGCACTCAGAGTTTCCCCCAAAACATACCTTTGGGGGAAACACTAGTCAGCATTTCCCTGATTCAGGGAAGGGCTTAGCTTAATGTACAGAGCAGTTTTCCACTCAGCACTGGCTCTGGATAGTGTCATGGTTGAGAGGACACCTCACATCATTCCATTTCCATTAAAGAGTGTTATTCAGATGAAAGTGAAGCCCAAAAAGCACCTAATTAATAACAGTAATTAACTAATTATTACAAATTAATACTGAATGATGCAATAAATAGATTTAATTACAGTCACAGTTAAATACAATGTCAGCACCTTTATGTGGAATCTGGCCAGCCCACAAGAGTTTTGAAATCACAAATTCCAGACCAAAATTTTCACACCACTTACTTCAGATGCCTTTTTGGGGGTAACTCAAGCTCAAGAGGAAGTAGTGCAGAGCACTTTTTTTGCAGAACAAGGATGGGGCTTTTGAAGCCAGGTAGAAGTAGTGTATCCTGAATTTCCCATTACAAAATGAGAGGTCACCAGTTCATCTCTGGGAATCCCAGCCTACTGGACTGTGAGTGAGTGTTGTTGGTTGTTTCAAACAGACATAGACATGTTGAGAGTTGTCTTTTTAAGTCTGTAGGATACATCCATCCCATTTTGAGCAACTGCAAAATTGCACAGAATGAGTGCCTGTATTTGGTAGGTTAAAAATTCTGCCTGTGGTTAATTCATGCCTCAGAGCTGAAAGCTCTAAAAGTGCTGGGTGGATCATTGTGGTTTTTCAAAATTAAGGTGTTTCATTCCCCATAGTTTCTCCTTCTTTGTGTGTCATCATTTTCAAAGGTTTTATGGCAGGCTTAAATTTAGAGTCCTTGTGGCTTTGTTGGGGCACCACCTTTACCCTATGTGGTCACAATTTCATGTTTCCTGCCTCAGAGAGACAGTGCCAAGATGGGTGGGGAACTTCTTGGTGAGGTAACCAAGGATGGGCAAAATAGCATCACATATGATTTATTTTCCAGTTTCAGGGCAATACATCAGCAGGAAGTGTGCTTAGGTAGGTCACTTCATTCAGAAAGAATGGGCCACAGTTAAGGGAAGAGAGATGGGTTTCATGGTTCCAGGGCTGGGGGGAAAGTCAGGGATATATGGAGGTGTGAGTATAGTGAGAGAGAGAAAATACTGATTATTTCCTGGGAACTTTAATTGCACTGCCTGACTTGTAATCATATTTACAGGCCACCAACATTTCCCAACCCTGGTGTCTAAAATCAGCTTTCTAATTTTACATCAAGGTTGCTAAAAGAAGAAGGTCTGGGCTTTTAATAAATCAGCAGGAACTTCTGCCTGGTCAGCCCTTCAGGAAAGCAAATCTTTTCTGCAGGCAGATAGCTCTGATTATTTACTTTAGGAATCCAGATTTTTGAAGAGTCCCTGGCTTGCCTGTAGACAGTTTGTCAGTGTACAGAGCACATTTCTATGGGGACCTAGCCCTGAAAAGCAATTTCCTAGGAAAGGATTAAGGAGACAACTGTTCTGTGAAGCTGCAAACCACTTTTTGACTGCAATGGTCTTAGGACTTCTTTCATGGCATTGAACAGTTTTTACTCAAACATCAAAATACTCTTTATCCAATGGTTGTGTGCTTCCTTAAATGTTCATTTCACAGAGGGAGAGTCTCAATAGGATCTGTGAGAAGACTTTTTCCTTTTGAGTTTCTGGAGTATCATCTCTTCCTGTACTTCCAGTCTTAGGAATGCCAGGATCTTCCAGCATGATCAGTGTTGTGTTTGCTGTGTAGAGTTCTCCTTTAAATCAATCTCTCTTTAAATATCCATTTTTTGTGAGGTTTTGGAGTTTGTTTTGGATGGGGGTGGTTTGTGGTTTGTTTGTTTTGTTTGTTTGTACAGGATTTCCAAAGGAAGCAAAAGTGTCATTGGAAAGGGCCTGTGTTCTACAATGGTCCCTTACACTGTTTTAACAGTGGTTTTCCAGTTGTTATGTAGGACAGGAGAGTCACATCTCCCTTTTAAATGAATAGATGGGAAATGTTTTTCCAGTGCTCTAAGGGATGAAAGCCTGAAAAGGGATTTGTATTATTGCTGCTTTTGGAAAGCAAAGCTCTGCCTTCATCAATCATGCAAAACTATGGGAGGAAAGGGGGTTTTCACACATCAGGTTCTGTCCACAGCACAAGTTAACTGAATGAAGAAGGAAGAAACAGTATTTTCTTTCTAGATGCAATTAGCTGGTGGACTTGAGTTCAGCTCAGGGAAGCACATTATTAATAAAACCTTGCCATGAATCCCAAGCAGGTGTCCTAATCTGATATAACTGTAACCTGGAGAGAAAGGTTGCACAGAAGTGATTCAGTGGTAAATAAGGTAAGAGGTAGAATAAAATATACAGCAGATGCAAGGCAAGCCCAGTGGCTCAGGCTTAGAGATGCCACATTTAAAAATTCTAATCTCATTATTGATAAAAATATATTATTCTTCGCTCTGGATCTCTGTCTTGGTTTTCTCTCGTGTTCTGTGGCAAGTCCCTTTTTATTGGACTCTTTGACCCCTGCCAAAGGTTTCTTCAAACTCAGAAGTGTAAAAACCTCCAGCCTGTAAACCTTTTTAATATTCACTTTTAGGTTGAGAGGAAGCTAATGTTTAATAAAAACTGCTTCTGGACGATGCTTATTTCTCTTGAGACATCCACGTATACCAGCCCATCTAATAAAAATATAATGAAAACCTACTATCAAATGGCAAATGAAGCTCAAGCTATGTAGAAAGAAATTTAAAATTCCAATGTCAGGCTTTTAAAAACAGTCAGGTGTTTGGGGCACATTTGTTTTTAGTGGTTCTGCTCAAGACCTCCTATATGCACCTAATTTTCAGCACCTGCCAGCCATCCCCTCCCCACTCACAGAAAATGACCAAACACACTACAGATCTCTTTTTAAAATCAAGTACACAAATGTCTAAATTACTTTGGAAGCTCTGGTCACAATTTCCAGCATTTTATTTTATTTGTTTCTGCTCTTTACCTGTCTACTTAGACTGCAAGAGTTTGAAGAAAATCTGACATTGTCCTTTTTGCTTTATCCTGTTCCCTGCACAATGTTAACTAACAAACAAAGCATGCAGACAAAGGAATTAATTCCATTTAAAACATGCAGAATATTTGAGACTCAAAATATTTTTAATGTGGTTATGGAGGAGTGTATTTTACAATGCATGTTGGTCAGCTGCAAAATAAGGGCCACATTTAGATTAATTTTGTGGCTCTGATCCATGCTCCTTTCATTAAACTCCTTCCCTCCCCTGCTATCTCTCACATGAGGAGGAGACAGGACAACCTGGACAATTACAGAATAGCAAAATCCAAAGGGAGTTTGGGAGACAGAGGGAAGAATAAACAGACAAATGTCAGGTTCTGCCAAGAGAGCACCTGGAACAAATGTATTTCTCTATTATTGTATGCTAAAGGAGTTCACCTGAAGAATTGCCTGGAATTCAGTAGTGGTATTTCCTGAGGAACAGGTTTGAAATTAGCTTAATCACGACCAAGTGATACTTTGCTAATTTTGAAAAGGCAGATAAATATCAGGCATTTTCCATGGGCTGACAAAGGGGTGTGGGTTTGGAGGGGCTTGGGGTTTCTTTCAGTGTAGGAAAGAGGGAAGGCTTGTGAGCCAGATGTTTCTTCTCAGATTGCAGATGTTTCTTCTCAGATTACAGCAACCTGCATGGTGTCCCTGTCCAGAATGGGGCTGGGCTGTCCCAGCACTGAGTGATTTCTCTGACTTACAGCATTACTGGGCCAGTTCTTTGTACAACAGTGCTCTAGCTCACCCTGCCACGCTGAATATCTGCAGCAGTGACCATGAGAGGGGCTCAAAGTGTTCTCTGTGCTAGGAGAAAACCCTTTTGGAAAACACTTGGGCTCTGCTACCCCAGCATAGTCCAGCACCTGAGGCTTTGCCAGCCTGGATTGCAGGTCCTGTGCAGAAATCTCAGTTGTGTGCTACAATAAATGGCAGAGCTATTGACTGGAGCACCAACTGCAGCTCAAAGTCTGCATTTCAGAGCAGTTTGTTGTTTACATATTGCAGCCTGAGTGGAGGAACTACTCAAAAAAGCAGGGGGAAAAATTCAACAAGCAAGGCAGTCTGGTTTCCTTTGTTTTCTACATCACTGCCCCTCCAAAGTGTCTCTGAAGAGAAGGACATCGACTGCTCACTGCTGATGTTCATAAACAGAGCTACCATTCCAAGTGCTGGAAACCCATAAATTGGTCTGCATTTTTATATGGCCTCTGCTTACCTTCTAAGCTGCAGCCAGCCCTTCAGCAGGTACCCAAGAGCTGGCATTTCCAGCTTGCTGTCAGCATTTCCTGACACTGGAGTTGCACTGCCTTAAATTCAATTTTCATGGCTGCTCAGTGGTGGTCTGGGAAGTGTGGCTGGTGCTGGGTCTGTGTCCATTGCCCTGACTGGAGGTAGCTTGGAAATTCAGAAGCAGACTTTTCCCAGGCCAAACCTTTTTATGGACAGTTGTTTTATCTTGCCAGTGCTTGTCCACATGGTTCACTATTTATGAAGCATTAAGATAAAATCAAGCCTATAAACATATATTTCATTTGTAGGAGTGGTTTATTTTCCATGAATACATTCACACAGGCAATCAGGCTAAAGACAGCCAGTTGTGCACAACTAATCAGTGACAAAGCACCAGCTTTATTTCATAAATTGAGAGGAAAACAGCTTTGAGGGGAGAAAAGACATCTACCTTTTTTCTGCAATATAACTAATATTTTTTTTTTCTTGCTGCAGGCTAGAAATTATTGTCCAGACTTTTAAATCTCTATGTTGTCCTATTTTGAGGAACATAAGCTATTTATTTAACTACAGGATATCCTTAAGGGAACAAGAATCATCCAGACTTTTTAGTACTGACCAAACTTGAATATGGATTGCAACTGAGCAGTTACTGTACAGAAGAAAAGGCAAAAATAGAAATAGTTGTGTTCTTGCTGCCTCTGAATAAAAGGCATATATTTAAATATGGAATTAGGACACTGTATGAGCCTACTTTAATGGGAGAAAATGTGTCTAAATTTTTCTAGGTGTGGATCTCCTCAAAGAATTTAGACATCATTGGAAGTGACTGATTTATTCATAGGAATTGTTTTTAGAAGTTTCTTATCAACAAGTTGATGTTACTGATTACCTGAAGTTCATATTCATCCATACAGACTGATTTTTTTTTTTTTCTAGGAAGGAAAAGGAGTTTATCTTTAAAGATAAGAGAGGGAAAGATAGTTTACTGTTTTCTTTGTGATGAATTAGTTTAATTATGTTCTGAAGGGACATGGGAAGGGTAGTTCTAGGTCAGATCAAAGGTTCAAAGAGGCCACTGACCTGTCCCCAAACAGGGCCCAGTAACAGATGCCTGGAGGAGACAGTCAGTGAAATTCCCCACAGCATGTTCCCAGCCTGCAGCAATATGTCCCAGGGAATTTCCCAGGAAAGACAAGCTTTTAGAAGCAAAGCTTTTCCTGGACCTCTCTTCCATGTTTTTGTTGAATCACCTTTTGAACCTGTGCTGAATTTTGGCACCAAGAGTGAGTTGTTGCAATGAGTCCCACTCTGGAGTGCTCTTTCTGTGCTGCAAACATATTATTCCAGTTCATTTCATTTCATTACTTCATTTCATTTCATTATTTTCTTTTGTTTCATTATTTCATTTCATTTCATGCCCCCTTGCTCTGCCACGGAGGGAGGCAGTGCCCAACACTTCTCAAAGGTTGAAGGGGGACCTATCCCAAAGCTGCCAATTCTTGCTCAACCCTCCAAACACCATCATGTTTTATGAAAGGAGTCCCCCAATCAGGTCTGTGTTTTCAAAGATAGCAAGGAGTCCTGCTGAGACCTGAGGTGCTCTGCATGGGGAGGCAGATCTGAATCCAGCCAGGACAGACCTTGACTTAACAGCTTGGACCAACCAAAAGGCTTGGAACACTCACCTCCTTACAGGAATCTGGGCATCAATTTCCCACACTTTTTCTAAAGGCAGCTGGAAATGCCCTGGCAGCTCTGGTGTAGTGCTCAGCCTCCATGGTGCCTGTGATCTGTGTTATTTTTCAATAACAACAATTTCTTTTCAGCATTACTCTATGTTATTTTAAGACAACATCATTTGAAGACAAAACATCATGTGAGCTTTGCCTAGGGACTGCTAATGCTTTATTAAACTCATGATCCATGAAAGCACCAAATTTTGATAAGAGAGCCATAGCCAGGAGTTGCCACTTAGGCTGTAGTAGTAACAAAAAGTCAGATTTTCATACAGGCACTCTTAACCCAGCCCTCTGAAGAGATCAAAGGGTCACATGTTGGCTCCACTCTTTCCAGTCCTCCATCTTCATCTAAAGACAAAACCTGGGGCATACAGGGCACCTCTGGAAACCCAGCTGTTTGCAGTTCCTTGATGGAGGCTCAGCTTTTGGATAGCCCATGGTTTTAACTGCTGAGCAGGTTTGGAAAAATGGCTGTTTGAACTCCTGGAGTTTCCACTAAAGTAATGACAGCTAAGTATCCATAAAAATCCATGCACGTATTTAAAGTCTGAAAAAGGAAATAAATAACATGACTTTCAAATATTGCATGTTCTGCAAGAACTGCATCCTCAAATCTTACAAGGGTAATCTCTGCCTCTAAAGGTTTTTTCCTCTCTTGTGGTTCACCACACAGTTGCATGAACACAAGAAATGTGTGAGACCAAATGGGACTCAGTTCACCATGATGTGAAATCTGCATCACTGAAGAGTCTGTATGTTTGTCCCATTTTGAATTCCTCTGTTATAGGCATAGGTGAATAGAACAGTTCAAATTTTTCCAGGAAAATTTGTTCCTGCCCTCTCTGATTATATGAACACTTTCCTGTTTTGAGTGGAAATAGTTATCATGGGATTACAGCAATTTTTTTCATAGCTGCCTCACTGAAGCCACCCTGACTCCCAATCATTCTGTACTGACCAGCATTTTCAAGCTTCCCTGAGTTTTTGGGTTTTTTTCCTGACCTTTTCCAGCTGCAGTTCCCAGCTTTTTCCACAAACTGTTATCATTAGTTCATAAGTGCATGACCTACTGCACTTCTTTTATTCTAATCATTCAGTTCCTAATGTATGACAGTTTGATCCTTGCTACATTGGCAATATCCCAAATTCTCATCAAAAAAAGTTTGATGAATGCATTCCTGTGCATTCCTATTATTGTGCCAAGACCATTCATGAAAATAATTGAAGAGATCAGTCCAAAAGCTAATCCTTTCACTACAGCACAGGAATGTTTTTGCTTCCACCTCCAACGTGGAAATCCCTGGTGTGTATTTGTGACACAGACACATCTTTCTCTTGCCCCCAGCCCTGACAACAGGGTGCTATTTCCATGGCCCCACTGGAGGCACCCAAATTGACTCAGATTCCCTCAAGACAGATCAGAATCATGTTGTATATGGGCCAGATAAGTTTTTCCCTGTGGATTTGTATTTGTTGGTCATCTGGTGAAGAAGCAGAGTCCCCAGGTGAGAAACTGTCTTGGAAAGGTCTTTATGTGTCTGCTTTGAAAACCTCCAGAGTGTCAGCCTCTCTGTCTGAGCTCTTCTCTGCTTCTCCTCCTCCTCCTTGTTGTTCAGGTGACTCCTTTCATCCATGCTCTGGGGACACACTGTTGAAAGTTAATGCCAATTTCATGGTGCTGCCACTGTCTCTGAAGAAAAGTGTTTTCTGTCAGGTTATGTGCTGTTCAGTCCTGAAGGTTTGTCCCATTGCAGGAAAATCAAGCAGATCCAAATATCTCCAAACTTCTTGCCTCTCTGCCCAAGACAGGGTTTTAACCCACACTGAAAGGAGGAACACAGCAAACATGCAAATTTAGAAAATACCTGCACATGCTTTACTGTCTGCACTTGTGCTCCATTCCCCCTCCTGCTTTTGGCACTGCAGCCCGTGCAACTGTACTTACTGAAAAATATGGCAAAGTTCTTGTTCTGTTTTATACCTGCTTTCCCTTTCCTCTTTTCCATTTATATGCTTGAGGAGCCCTTTGCCATTTCTTTTAAGACAGTTGAATTTTCTAGAAGAAATTGGCTGGGCAATTGTGATGATAGCCTTGCAAATCTCCAGTTTTAAGACTGAGCTTTTCTTTGACAGATATTTTCTGAAAATGTATCCTTTTCCCATATTAGGAAGACCTCATTATTTTTGCAATCCTATTTTGAGATAGGATTAGCTGTGAAATCCTTCTTCAAACACCAGTCTGACACAAGTTTTCCAGATAAATTTGTGTACCTTAATTCAAAGATAGCCAAAGTTTCCTCCACATTTAAATCCGAGAAATTCTCAGATCAATTTGTGTTCACTGTTGCCTTAAATTAATTGAATTTTTTCCTTTATTATTTATAGTTTCTGTTGTTTTTTTCAGTCTCCTGAGTTTAAGGTGGATTGAGTCATAAGCATTCTAGCTAAGGTTACTTTTTTGAATAGTTTGTCTGTCATTTCCTCAAGTGCCTTCCAAACCCAGTTCAAAGAACCCATCTCCTTTTGCCTCCTCCACAAGAATTGCAGTGAAAAAAACCTGTCAGGAAGCCCTGACAGGAACTTCTGGTCTCTAAAATTATTGGTAGAATTTGTTCTCCAACATATTTTTTCAAAGTTACAGTAATGTACATTTCTCAGAAATGTTTCTGTCTGGATTGGTATTCCACAGATCTTTTTTCACACTAAAATGCATCTGTTGCCCAATTATTTTTTTTTTCCATTTGATGTGAGAGTAACCAGATAATCAGAGTTTTGTCTCTGTTTATCCATGTTCTCTCTCTGTGTTAATGTGCAGGATTACCAATGGTTTTAATCATTAGATGTGCTTTTGGGGAACAGCAAAAGCTGTGTTTGGTCACAATTCCCATTCCAGCCATGCTCATTCTGGAGTTTGGTTATTCCTTCAGTGATGTCCTACACCAGACATTCCAGTTTTTTCATTTTAACATACATCCAGTCCTTTCTGTACAAAGTTTCATTTCTCCTTCCCATTGAATGAATCTGTCACTGTCACCTGTCTGGCTGCTGTTCCCATCCATGTGCTCTGTCGTCCCCTGTTCTTTCAGCTGCTGAAATACTCTTTATTCTGTGTGCTGGGGGCTAGGACCAGGTTTGGAGACCACACAGGTTTTCCTCCAGCCCTTGCCTCTTGATTTATTAAAAAAAGTAAATTCGTACAGGTTTTCTTTTCCATTGTCACAGATGCTCAATTCCTCTTTCCTGACTTCCTTTTCTCTACAGTATCTTAAGAAACCCAACTTTAAAAGATGCTTTTTTGTGTCTCATAATCCCCAGAATATTCCATCCAGACCTGAGTTAGTATTTGCAGAGGTCAGAAAGGGAAGTAGCAGTTTACGTGAACGAGTATAGCTTATTCTTTTTTTAAAAACTCTTCTTTGTAGAGTTACATTGGATTAAGATGCAATCTTCTAGTTTGTTTGTAAATTATCTTTTTAGGTAATTTTACAAAGCTATGGTGGCTGCTGGTTCTGTATAAAGGATTGTACAGTTTGTCTTTGCTTTTTTTTTGGATAGTCCCTCACTTAATTAGACTGATCTTGGATAATTTAAGGAATGGACAGCCAAATGAGCTGCCACAAGTGCACCACAGTTGCTGTAAATTCACACCTGAATTTATCTTATAATACAAGCTTATCCCTCTTAATTCTTAGTGCCATATTGGGCATTTCAATGCACATCCTGGAAGGCCATTCAAACAGTCTTGGACTCTTGGAGCTATTGGAACACAGCTAGATCAGTATTCCTAGTAATTTTAAAAAGGAATTGTGTAGCAAGTCTTCCACTGATGTCTCACTGATACGTGCCCTTAGTACTTTAATACATGTTTTTAACAGGTTTCATTATGAGTAAAATAGTAAAGCTCATTTGGAGACCTGAGAATGTTTTGGTGTCAAACCAAAACATTTTGATCTTTGCTCTGATCTTCCTTGGAGAGAAAAGATCTCTGATTCTTACTGGAAACTGCAGGTCTTCTGGCACCTCTTGTGTGTGGAACCTGCTAGAAAACCCATCTGTCAAAAAGGGAAGTTACAGTGGCCTCTGAGAGGTTTTGGAGACCATGCTTATCTACCCAAACATCAGAAGCAGCTTTGCCTGATTATTTGGAGTCATACCAGGAACTAAATTTCCTAGGCTTTAATTCTTAAATATAAAATTACCAAAAAAAAAAAAAAAAAAAAAAAAAAAAAAAAAAAAAAAGCAAGCCTAAGTTCTGATGACAGAGATGTCATGAATTCTAAAAGAAGTGAGATCAGTCCATCCTATGCCAGGTACCTGCTTCTACTCTGTTTAATCAGCCAAGTATAGGAAACCAAAAAAAAAAAAACTCTCTTATGAAGACCAGATTGTGTGAGGACAATTCACCCAGCAGACAGTGGATTTTGCCAGAACAAACTAAAATTCAATGTTGAATTTGCCACTGAGAAAGAAAAGCCCCAGAGAAGAAAGAGAGAGATCTGTCTTCAGGCTGTGTATATATTGTAAGTGGTGAGTTGATCTGGGGCTTTTGTTTGCTCAGAAGGGAATTCTGTCTAAAAATATTGGGACAAGGAGACAATGAGACCAAAAAGTAGCACGTTCAAAACTGATGAAGGTCAACCATTTTCTCAGAGGATGTGTAATTAGATTTCAGGTTTGTGGCTGCAGGAAGCTGCTAAGGTGAGACTTTGGCTTTGTTCAGAGAAGGAACGAGTGAGTGTATTATGTGGCCAATTGCTATTTCTGCAGACAGAACTGAGAAGTGAAAGGTGTAGAAAACACAGAGCATGTCTTCCTCCTGCAGCATTTCTGGAGTTTTTCTCAGCAGCTTTGATGCTGGTCAGCATCAAGGGCAGACTTGGAGAGGCAGGACACGCGAGGAACAATCTGTCAGGCAGACCCTACAGGGGAACCCCAAATCCATGTGGAGCAAGGAGGCATCAAGTCCACCTGAGTTTGCTTTTAGTGAAGTCACAAACTGGTTTCCAGTAAAACTGATCCTGTACCCTTTTGCTAGTGGGCACAGAACTCTCTTGGGCTCAGCTTTTAACCTCGTGGCTGCAGCGTTGGGGGCTGGATGCTGGACTTGGCAATGCCCACCCAGCTTCAGATGTGCCCCACAAGGGTTTCTATATTTTATAGTCCTAAGTAACTCTGTGTCAGGGCTTTTAGGAAACAATGACTTTTTCTTTCTTTAAGGTTTTTGTTTGGTTTTTTGGTTTTATTTTGGTTGTTTTTCTTTTTTTTTAAATCTTGCCTAAGTATTGCAGCCAGTAGCTTTCAGTTAACTTCTTTTACTGATCCCATCAGTTGCTGGCACCTAAACAGAAGGATATTTAATTTTGCTGAAATGTGAATGGCAATTTGGTAGGAATAAAAAGTCAAAGTGAAGCAAAGGCTTTTCAGCCCCTGGCACATCAGCAGTATTTTATTGATTCTCTGCATTCAGCTGTCAAGATGGTACAATGAGCATTTATGATCTTTTTGACCCAAACAAACACTGAGGGCAATTTGCAGGCTCTGGAACATGCAGAAAGCAGGTAGCTTGGCAGCCCCACTGGATGCAGGCAGCTTCATAAAGCCTTGCTGTGCACCAGAGGGTCTGTGAGGTTTTTAAATGAAAAGAATGCCTTGAAATTGCCTTCTACAGATGGTATTAAAGGACTTAATCATAAGTGCACTGCAGTTAGTAGAGACTCCTACTGCTTCCAGCATGCTCTGAACCAGCCCTGCTCCTGGTATCAAAAGCCAATTTTAGATTACATCATCCCATACAACAAAAAATGTTACTGGATTATATGGGGTGAGCTCAGTCCACCCTATGACTACCTTCAAAATCTCTCATACTATGTCTTGAAACAAAATCCCCACATGTGCAGGCATGCTCCTTGGACCTGAGCTATCCAAGTTTGAAAAAACCGTGCGAGATTTCATGAAGAGAGTTTCTCTCTTAATGTGCATGACTGGAGCAGCCAAGAAAAGTTGGAGAGGGAGGAAGGCAGAAAAGGCAGAGAAATAAAAGGATGCTTATGAAAATTGAATTGGAAAAAATGCATTACTCAGTTTCAAATATCTCTCTTTTTAATCTACAGTTCCATTTTTTTTAAATACTAGTGCAGTGTTCAAGTAGAAAAATACCTTACATAGTGTGAAATTATTTTATTTAAAAGTGTATATATAAATATCTCATTACATTAAATATTACTTTCCTGTGTTATTCCTAATTGTTGGGAAAGGCAAGAGAATAAATAAATGATACTGTGGTCAACTGAAAGCAGGTTTGGGATGGCTATGTGTAGTGAGAAGTTGATTGGATTAATTTTGCAGCTACAGTATTAACTAGAAAAATGCCATTACAAAAACCCTGCTGTTTCTGTAGGAGAAATACCTTGCCTTTTTACTGAAAATTCTTTTAATAATCTTTTCTTTACCTGAGAGAAATATGACTAATGAATTATAAAATGAATCACTATCATTGATAACTCTTTTTCTTTTTTACAAGATTGCAAAAGTTGACAGCATTCCTGCATATGAACTCCAGAAAGTACCTGTTTTGAGTAACCTAATTTGTACTCTATTGCTCTTCCAGTTTTCTTTCATGTAGTAGAAAAATTATGAAATCTAATAGGAGTGGGCAAAACAATTCTTTCTATTATTCCCTTGATTTCTGTGGAATTTTACCAAGCATTGAATTCTTCTTGGAACACCCCAAAATTTGATTAGGAGACAATATAATTAAATTAATGACAATATAGAATACCTCTGATAATATAGAATACCTCTGATAATGTTACCAAAAAAAAGGCCCCTCATATCTCTTTGAATGTAGAGAAACCCTAAAAATGGGTGTAAATTAAACTGCAGTGTAAATGAGAGTCAAAATTACCATTTGTAATACCTCATGTCCCACTTGAGCTCTCTGAGTAACTTTGTGAATAGCCTGGAAATTTTGGCTCAGCTGTACAAATAACAGGAAGAACCATCAGAATAAGAAGAATAACAGAGGGGGCTGTTAAGCCAAACTCTTGGGAAGAAGTGAAGTTTTATTTTTAGCTTTTTAGCTGTAAGGTTTTATTTCATGAGCCACTTCCTTTGAACAGGCTTGGCACACCTTTTGCAGGGGATGGCTCCCTGTGTTTTGAGGGCAATGAATGAGGCAGGTAGTCAAGATCTATTCTTAGCAGCCACTCACTCAGAGACAAGAATGTGTTGGGTCCTTTTCACCAGATTCAAAACCTCTTCTTTTATCCCAAAACATGGGAAGTCAGATTAGGTTTGCAACATTTATTGTGTTTTTTTTTTTTACTGCCAGAAGGTGCATCCTCTCTCCCAGGTAATAGAGCATTCAAGTGAAAATGTGAAATAAAGCTTTTGAAAGCTCATCAGAAATATTCATTTGCCACAGTAAAAATAGGCCTGTGAGCTGTGTTACACTTTTTTAAAATCCCATTGGTTTGTTGTTGTTGTTGAAACAGGTCTTGTTTTTCCCAGGAAACCCTTAACATCTCCCATTGCTTTAGGGAAGAGGCTCCAACATCCATCCTCAGCACTGCAGATTCAGCAGCCACAGCCCCTGTGGGGGTGCTGGGTGTCACAGTCTGCTCCAGGAGTTCTCAGACCAGTGCTGGATGGTTTCCCTCACTCCAGACTGGTGCAGGCCTTTCCTGAGCACAGTAATTCAGCAATCCTTCCTCCGTGAGTGTAAATCCTTCCACTGTCCAAATGTATTGACATTGGAGTCAGGGAGACACTGTAATGGAGATGTGGTAGCTGATGGCACCAGGCAATCCTGCTGGCCTGGGAGAAATCCTGGCTCTTCTCCAGGAGCTGGGGAATCTGCTCTTAGCTCCAGGAAAAGATCTGCTTGCTCCCATTCTGGTGCATTGGCACAAAGGAGAAGCATTTCCAAGTGATGCATTCAGGTACAAGGCACTGCAGCTGTGAGCATCTCCATGTTTCCTTCTCTTTAAGCACCCACCACCTGGAGGAGACCAGACCTTACCTGTGGTCATGGTGAAAAGCTGGACTCTGTTCCTGGCTGGGGCTGCAGCCAGCATCACCCAGGTGAGGTGCAGGTTCCCTGTGTACGTGGCCATCCCAATTTCATCTCTGTTAGCAGCAAGTGGAAATCTCAGCTGCTGCAGCAGCACTACTGATCTTTCAGCCAAGCTTCCAGGGACTTCAGTGTTGTGTGGAATCTGGGCCCTCCTCCATGATGTGGCTGTAAATTAATTTTTCTATCCAATCAACTGGCCAAGCAGGGCATTGTCCAGGTCTTGAACTCGGTCCCTGGCACAGCTCCCCGGGCTGGGAGAGGGATCACTGCACATTGCTGCTCTCGAGCTTCCTCCAAACTCCAGAGCATTTCCAGATGGATGGAGGGCTGCCACAGTGCAGCAGGGAGAGATTGAGGGTGGGAGGGGAGCTCTGGAGTCCTCCCTGCTGCCCCAAAAGACACCTCTGCCTTTAGCCTTGACTGCTGCAGCTTTTCCAGGACAGCCTTCCACGAGGTTGAATTATGGGGGGGTTGTTTGATTTGTTATTCATTCTGTGTCAAATCAAACAGCCCTGTCCTCCAAAGCTGGGCCAGCAGCTCTCTAGAACTTTCTGATGGCCTGGTAATTGCTAACAAGAGGCTGTGCTTTGTTGTCTTCTTTCCCTGGTGTGATAAACTTTTTCAGTTATTCCCTGTTGTGCTTGGGCACATCCAGGGCCCCAGGCATTGCCATTGGATCTTCTTGAGCATCCCCAGGATCCACTATGAGTGTAGGAACATCAGGCTTTCTAAAATATAACTAGTCTAATCAGATAGTATTTATAGAACAGCAGGGTTCTTGCTGATATTTTTTTTCTGGGAACCAGCTAAATCACACTTAATTTATGAGCTCTAGGTTCTCTATAAAATAAATTTCCTGTTCTTTATTTCTTTGATGGAACAAAAATGGGATAGATTCTGAATTGCTGGGACTCATTTCAGCTCCACTCACTTTAGCAGAGTTTGTTTACACCAGCTCAAAACCTGGCTTGCTGATCTCTGACTTTTACATATTTTGCTGAATTTCCTCTTTTCTTTCCACTTCTACACTTTTTCCTTCTAGACATATTTTCCAGCACTTTGCATCCTTCTCTCTTTTGGTTTATTAAAACAGCCTTCATCATTTTCTTGTTTTCCCTTCCAGTTTCTCCTCTCAGCTCTTAATTTTTCCCTCCCTCACTCCTTGTGGAGAGAGCCCAAAGTCTCTTTGGTGTGTAGAAAAACATCAAGAGAGAGTTTGGTGCAAGAGAGGCTTTATCAAAACAGGCTTTATAAATCACATTGTTTGTGCAGGTGACATCATTGCACAAGAAAACTTGGTTTATGTAAGAACTGGAATCTTATAAAATATTCCGTTTATGCCAGTATTTTCTGAGGTTCCTGATTCCTTTTTTTTTTTTTTTTTTTTTTCTTCAATAGCAAAGGCTTTTTTTCCCCTGTAATTATTCAGAATGGAAGTTGATGATGGTGTGCACAAGAGCATATTTCTCCTGAAGTTAGTGCAGCTAAAGAGAAATATGCCAGACAAGGAGAGGAGATAGTTCTACTCCTTGAAGCTGTGATGTTCAGAAAACAACCAGAAGAGGAAACTTGGAAATATCAGCAGAAAAAAATTCCTTCAGGGGCAGTGGACAAGCTGATCTGTGAAACATCCTCACCCAATACATGCCCTATATTGTAGTTTTATTTCTTGAAGTCCCCCTTGAATCAGATTCAATAATATGACATGGATGAGCTATAGAAAGCATAAGACAAGTGCAGAGACAGACAGACTCCCTTTCTCTCACTCTCTGCAAAGGAAAAACCTTCATCTGAACCCAAAAGGAACCCTGAGTACACATGCAATTTTTTTTTTGCTGGGGAAATACCATTAAAATGAGCAAAATTAGTTGCACAAATTAAGTCACACCATACTGTTGGGCAGCAACAGACAGTGCTGAAACAGAAGAATAAAATTGGAAAGGAGATAATGACTGAGGATTTTGACCCATTAAAAGGCATAATATTTCACCTAATAATTCCAGGGAAAATATTGTATGTTTTCTCCCTAAAACTTGAAGGCAAAAAGATGCTTAAATCCACCAAATGTTATTTTTAATTAGTATTTTCTTCCAATGCTTCTCTTTTGTCTCATTCTTATTTTTTTAGAATCTGTGGTGCTCAGACTGACTTTTCCCAGCGATGCTTTTGCTCTGATGGAAAAAAACAGAACATTTTTTGCCCCCAGTCTGCCAGTAAATTGATTCCATGTGTGTTCCTCATTAGTCAGTTGTTTCCTAGTCAGGAAAGTTAGGGCTCAGGAGAGCTGCCCTGGTGTCATGGCTTTTCCCAAGGGTTGGTTTTCCCCGTGCTGTAACACCTCATGGTGAGATGACATTACACTCATCTCTCCTCAGCATCACATGCCCATCATCTCTGAGTGCCCATATAAACCTGTATAACAGGCAATTCTAACATTATCCATAAAGACAACCCTTTGTCTTTTTTCCCCCTTTAGTCTTCCTCAGAAGCTTGAAGGGAGAAGGAAAGAGAATGTGAGGGCAGAGAGGTTTTTATCTTCTATTCCTGCTGCAGTTCCTTCTTGTCATACCCAGGGCTCTGCCTATCCCCATATCTGGATTTAAGATATGATTTGCTCACACATCAGGTTGCCATCAGTTTCTGGCTGTTGTTGTGCTCTCAGTCTAGATTTCCTTGCCTCATTGTTCTTTATCTGGGGTCCATGACAGGGGTGGGTTTGTCTGCTGGTATCAGCTGGACTCTTATTCCTTGGGGCTGCAGAGCTCTTGAGCACCACGACTTTTCATCTCTCCTGTTTCCATCTGTAGCACGTGGTTTAATCCCCTGTGTATTTAAAAGTGCTGTAGCCTCAGTTCCATTTGTGAGCTTGATATACTGGTGTCCAGGTGAAACTTAATGGGCTGTGCTGCACGGGAGGGCAGGGCAGATGATCGAGCTGTCCCTCCTGGCCCCAGCTTTATGAAGCCTGCCTAACTGATATTGGCCATAAATCAGCAGCAACAAATTAAATGGGAGACCACAGTCTCTCCTACACACACACCTGCTGACCATAAAAACTGGGGAGGAGGGGCTGAGTGCTGAAGGGATACAGCAGTTGCCAGCTCAAATCCAGCTGTGGATGACTGAAGGTTTTTACTGACTGGGGGATTTGTAGCAGCCTTTGTGAAATGGGTTTGGTGGCCTCTGTCCATTTCCCAGTGAGCATAAAAAACTCAGCACTCTTTTAATAGCTCCCATAAACTGGCATAGGCTCTCCTTTTTAGAAGTTTTGTTCATATCAGTAGATGGGTACATTGACTGAATATTTTCATTGTGTTGGCTTCTTTGGGGGGAAAACAAAGTGTTTGTTTTTCATAGGTGACAGATTCCCAAAAGCCACCAATTCTTACTGAATTGAGCTGAGCTGCACTGCCATGCAGAGAGCATAGGAAACACAGACCCTCCAAAAGCACCTTGACATGCGAAGTTCAGGTTCCTTAGTTTCCTTTGTTTTTAATATATTAAAAAATTCACCAAAGAAACAGCTTCATGGACTGGAAATATTATAAATGGAACAAACACAGCAAATATTTTCATTTTCAGGCTGACTTGAACATTTAGAAGCCCCACCAGTCAATCTCCCACTAGGAATAAAAGATAGCTGTGCTCATGTTTCTGCCCTAGTCAGTCCAACTTATTTAAGAGTCTGAACCAACAGTACAAAACCAGACAGTCCTGCACTGCCCAGTTGACACTCATGGGACATAAGCAGTCACCAAGACAATTCATCCATCCCATGCCTTGTCTCTGGCTGTTTGCTGGGGCCCAAGAGACCCCAACTTTTGTCCCTCACAGCAAGACATCACAGGGTCCACAGGAATTCTGGCAGGCCTCCAGCCTGCATCCTGGATATTTCCAAGCATCCCTAAATTAAAAAAAAAAAAAAAAAAAAAAAAGGCTGATGGAATAAACTGTTCTGAAGGTGATGACCTGTTTTGGCTGGTCAGAAGAAGTGGGAGCCCTGAGCACAGCCCTGGGAGCAGTCAGACACATGTGCAGGTGTCGGGGTACACCTGGTAACACAAGGGAGAGAGGGAGTCTCTGAAGGGCCCTGACACTCACTGAGAATCTCTGAGCTGGGAGGACCACAGGGACCATCCATCCCAGCTCCTGGCCCTGCACAGACACCCCAACAATCCCACCCTGTGCATCCCTGAGAGCGTTGTCCAAACTCTCCTGGAGCTCTGGCAGCCTTGGGGCTGTGACCATTCCCTGGGGAGCCTGTGCAGTGCCCAACACCCTCTGGGGGAAGAACCTTTCCCTGATATCCACCCTGACCCTCCCCAGGCTGTTCCCAGGTGCTGTCCCTGGCCCCAGAGAGCAGAGCTCAGTGCCTGCTCAGTGCCCCTGCTCTTGTTCCTCTGCAGGCACTTAATTCTCCAGGCACACGAGTGGTTTCCTCCACACATTGCACAGCTGTAGGAAATCCCTCTGCACAGAAAGACTTTGCAGGGCATTTGTGTAACATCAGATTGCAGAGCCCCTTTTTCCCTCACTTCCAGTGGCTCCATCCCTGGCCTTGCATCACTCCCAGGCTCTCCAGTGGGTGTGCAGGGCTTGCACAAGAGGAGCTCAGCCCTGGCACGCTCAGCTGGGCAGGTTTGGCCACAGGTGCTCAGCCTCAAACCTCCCATTGTCTGAGCGGGGCTGGCCAGGGGCAGGAGGGAAGGGTGGCACTGGCATTGCTGCCCCAAGGAGGGGAGAGGGTGTTTGTGCCACTGAAGCTTCCCAGCCCACCCAGTTCCTGGCAGGGGATGGCTTTATGGGCACAGGTGCCACCGTGGGGCTGAGCTTTCCCCACACAGCACCTGCTGCAGGACCCCCACGGCTCACTCACAGACATGCAAACATGAATCTCATTGACCAACAGCTGAACTCTTGTAAAAATCACTTTATGGCCTTCTTTGTGATCATTGCAATGAATCCAGATTTCATCTGGCTTTTTTTTTTTTTTTTTTTTTTTGCTCAGGCAAATAGGTCCCCAACAGCAAAACAAACACTTCTCTCCTCCTGAAACCCAGCTCTCAGCTCGTGCAGTGTGAAAAACCACACTACAGAAGATCACTAAGTGGGTGACTGCCTCTCCCCCTGTGAGCTTAACAAGCCTGTGTTTGAGAAGAGCATGTTATGGTAAGAGGCACTGAAGACATGCATTGAAAAGAGCTCATGAAGTCTGAATATAAATTCAAGACAGGGTAAAACAATTTCAAAATTATTATTTCTAGTACCCCTGGATTTCTACTTTTACCCTAGCACTTATCACAAGCCTCATTTAAGCTAGGAAACATACCTGGAATAGATTTGCTTTTCTTTTTTGTTTTTTTTTTTAAGAAAGCAAATCATAAGCAAAAAAATATTTTTGTACACTGGTTTCTCAAAACAATCTAAGTGATTTGCAAACCCTAGTCACCTATTACTTCACCCTTCTAATTACAGCCAAATGAACTATGCCAGCCTTTCTTCCTTTCAGAATTAAATTGTTAATGAAATTAGGAGAAATGTTAACTACTGTTACCAGTAAGATGGCTTTGTTGTTGTACTTGTCTTTCCCCATCAAAACACGTTTTATAAAGACACCAAAGTTCCCACAGGTTTTTGATGGGTGTTTTGTCTCCCCACAACACTACTTATCTGCAAGTTTTATTTCTTGCTTACAGTACAGACTGGGTGGAAAGCAGGCTGCAGCCATGAATAAACAGGCAGGCACACACTTGTAAAGCCACCATGACAAGTTGATGCACAAACAACCCTCAGGCTTGCACCTCCCAGTTCCAAAATGAGCAGTACTTGCTTATTTTTATTGTTCACATGCAGATGATTCCTTAGCAGTCAGAATCCTTTTTCTCATACATACCCTCTTCTCTCAATTATTTTTGGACTTTAAAAATTGCACTGTAAGACAGCATGGTCCACTCCTCTGTCAGAGCAGAGATGCTTCATTTTTTACATCCATTTTTACCAGAGTGGAGTTTCTGAGCCTTTTAAGTGAGAACTGGCTGCCTGTGAGAGGTTAACAGTCTGAAAACTAAATCCATCTCCTTATCCATCTCCAAGGCTGGAGATTTGACTTGTTGATCTTAAAAACCTCTTCCAACCTTGGCAGTTCTGTGATTTACAGAACTGGGCAAGCAGATGCAGTTCCAGCTAGGAAAGCACATGTCTGTGCAAGTGTCTGGTCCAAGAGGGATTCTTCTGGGTGACAATTTCACAGGCCATGCACAGAGACATTTATTTTAGTAACTCATTCTCAAGCAACACAACACTCCAGGAAACTCCACTAAGAAATTCACATCTTGAGGGTTATTTTACAGCAGCGTGGCAGCTTAGAAGGATGCAGTTCTGAGAGTCCATGGAGGTACCTGCAGGCCAGGGCTGCAGCTGGAAAAGAGGAGGGGATTCATTCATTGCCTACCCAGATTTCCCTTTGCAGAGCCTGAGGACTGCAGGGCTGGGCAGTGAGGAGGCAGGAGCAGATAAAGAATTGCTCAGCAAAAGATGTTTTGCTCAACAAAACACTGACTTGCCACAAACATGATCTTCCATTGGAATTTGTCTTTGGCAGCAACTTTGGTTCAGGGAAGGATTTCAGCTCAAGGCATCTCTGGGTCACTCCCTGCCCTGACACTGAGGGAGTGCCAGAGGAGGGAGAAATTGGTGCAGAATCTCCCTACGGTGTGGGAGACTCACAGGCAAGTTCTTGCCTTAAGAAAGATGTGATTTCATGTACAGAGAGGGAGCTTTTAGCATCTTGGGTATGATCATTGAACAAAAACATCATAAAAACATTAACAATGGAGGCAATTCCAAGTGGAACTGACTGAGCAGAAATGTTTTGCATAGAGAGAACATACATTGTGTCAGCTTTGAAAAGTCCAGTTGCTCAGAGATCAGCCATATTTAATAATTTAATTTGTAGTTCCTAGGAGCCACAAAGGAGTCTCAACACCAGTGCAGAGCTCAGGCTATCACTTTGGACAATGAATTCATGCAATCTCTATATAAGATAGTGAGTGTGTGTAATCCTTAAACAGCCCAGGGGATCAGTGAAGTGCACACAGCTGCATCTCAGGTGGAACCTGGAGTTGTGATTGCAGCATCTGAGCTGAATTTAGCTTTATTTGTGACCTTGTCCAGGACTGAGTGCCTCTTCTTCTTGCACACCTTTGTATTTAGTGCCCTCTGAATTTCATGTGCCTGCAGCAGTGAGTGGGGCACTCTAGGGCAGCTTGGATATGTGTGTGCCTGTGGCTGTACCTCTGATTGCAGTGCTACATCCTGCTCTGAGGGGCTTACAGCCTCTTACAAAGGTGTGGGACAGCACCAAGCCAGGTCAGAAAAGAGAAAATATTAATTTTGATACTGTGTGACAGTCACTTCCCTGTAGTGCTGCCAGGTGTAATGTGGGACAAATATCTCTTCTGACACTTTCCTCACCTTTCCTGTCTGTGTGGGGATGGTGGAAGTGCCTCCCCTCAGAGCAACCACCACCTTTGAGTTTTAGGTTATGAGAAGACCATCCCAGAACTGTCTGGACTTAAAAATCCTTCTGATGGATTATCTGTGCCACAGTGTGACCCAGGAGTGCAGTATCTCAGGGGGAATGAGGAGAATTTGGCTGGAATATAGATTGCAGGGAGGCTGACAGGAAACTGACTCTGGTGTTCTAGCCTTTCTTCAGCTCTGCTTTGCATTCATTTCCCCAGAATATTTCTGAGTTATGTAATACCTTCCACACTCAATGGTTTTTTCTATGCTATCATCTTAATTAGTGCACTGGGCTGCCAGATTGCCATGCAGCAATGAATGTAATGAGGTAACCAGGGATGGATTAGATTTGTCTCTTACAGCTCTGGGTGCCAGACACAGAGTCCAGCAGCATCTCTGGGTGATCTCTCTGGGTGGCTTTTCACCCTGAAGGGAGCCCAGCAAGACCCAGCCAAGAAGTGCAAGGGCAGCTCTGCCATCCTGCATCACCCCAGGGCTTGTGCTGGCTGCAATTGTCAGGAAATCACCTCAATGAGTGTGTTAGATGCCCAGCCTATTTGGGCACCTTTTAAAATAAAAAATAGCTTGCCAAAGTGCCTTCAAGAATTTGGCCTGGGGTGAAGGCAGCTGGCAGAAGCAGAAGCTGTGCTGCAGCCTCCTGAGTCCCAGGGGGATGGCTGAGCCATGAGTCTGCTCTTCCACACGAGGGCTGACAGCACCACATGGCTCCAGTGCTCCACAGACAGTAAACCAGCCACAGAGTTCTGGAGAAATTAAAACTGCTCATGAATCCACTTAAAAACTTAGGGATCTGTCCCAGCAAAAGTAAGGAGGGAAGGGTTTTGAAAGTATCAGGAAAGAGTATTTTCAAAAATGTGTTGCTTATGGAAACTTTATTCTACTCCAAGATGACCTTTAAAAATTAAAAAAAAAAAAAATCATATTTCATTAAAAGCAAAGGAAGGAGGGCTTTAAAGCAGAAATTATACATTTCAAGTAACAAAAAAAGAAAAATTTATAGTTCCTTTATTTCATTATACAATCCATAAAATCTCAATACCTCTCAGATTGCACTCCCACCTTGGGTCTTTCCCTGTAGTACATCTGTGGATTTTGCCAGGATATTTTTCAGGCCCTTCCTCTCCTCTCCTGCAGCATTTCCCTCAGGAATCCAGCTCTCCTGCCCTGACATCCAGCTCGTTCCATGATGCATTTAAAAGCAGAGCAAGCTGCCAGTGAAGAGACCCACAGGCAGAGAGGGACTGAATCAGCTCCCCTGGGATGCTGCAAGTCAGCAGACTTTGCTGCTCAGCTGCCACAAGGTTCAGCTGAGGCTGCCCAGGGAGGAGGGGAAAAAAGAGAGTAAAGAAAGAAAGGAGAAAAAAAAAAAAAAAAAAAAAAAAAGAAAGATCAGAACTGAAGCTGGGTAAAGGCAGACTGGAAGCACTTCAGACAATTCCTGGAAAGTAAACAAAGAAAAAAGGAGGCAAGAGAAAAAAAGATGAGAAGATGGAGGGAGAGTGTCCCTGTTGGAAGGCACACAGGGGCTCTCAGAGTGGCCCTGCTGAGTGTGCAGATCACACCATGGGCTGATATCCTGGCATAAAAGGTCATTTTTCAGCTTTCCACTGACACAGGCACTGGGGGCTCAGCTGCTGGATGAAGCTCGTTTTCCTGAGGGGAGTGTTGGGGTGCAAAGCCTCTGCAGTGTCTGAGCTGTAGCAGGGGGGTGCTCTCCCCACAGCCATGGCAAATGCTCTGCTCTGCTCACTGAGGCCATGGCACAGCAGAGGAGCTGCCCAAGCAGCCCAGCTGCCCTGTGGTTGTGCAGCTCTGCCCATGAGGTTTTGTGCAGAGCCTGCAGGCTGTGCTGAGTGGAAGAGCTGCCCATGGATGCTGCACATCTGCTACACGTGCTCAGGGATCTAAAGGACTCTTGGAGCAGGACTCCTCACAGTGCTGCTATTAGAACTTTAAATGTCACCAAAGACTGCCTTGGAAGCAAAAAGTAGCCCTCAAGAGCCATTCATAAAAATCCATGTGTATGGATCATGAAAGTAATATTTCAGCTGCAAGCTGAAACTTCCCAGATTAACCAGGGCTCTAAAAATAACACCTCTTTCCTTCAGTATCCTTCAGTAAGAGTTAAGGCTGCAGTTTCACAGGAACTGCTCCTTAGAATTATCTCTGCCTAGCTACCTCCATCAGGATAGGAGCTGTTTAAAAACAGCAATAAGCAGTAGCAATGAATGCATTCTTTCTGGGTCATCACTTGTCTGTGCAAATGTGGTCTGTTCAGAGGGAAAAATACTTTTAAAAAAAAAAAAAAAAAGGAAGAAAAAAAACAACACTTTTTTTGTTCTTTTGATTCAGGAGCTTCTCTGTGACAGGAGGAACTCCAGCCTTAGCTCCTGGGAACCCTTCATATCCAGAACTTACAGATCTCCCATCGCTAGGCAGCCTGCACAAAGGAGAGGAAGTAATTCCCTAGGTGCAGTCCACAGTTCCCCTGTGGCTGTGGCAGGGAAAGTGCTCCAGAAGTCCCAGGGAGGGCTGTTGGCAAAAGGCTGGAGGCTCAGAGGGGAAGGAAAGCAGGGAATAAAAGTCAGGACAGTGTGTATCCTGGTGCCCTGTGCCACAGCTCTGTCTTGTCATAAACTGTTCTCTCAGTGCTCTTTGGCTTCCTTCACAGACAATGTGAGGAGTGACAGGACTAGAGGAAACAGCCTCAAGCTGCAAGGAGAGGTTCAGGTTGGACATCAGGAAGAATTTCTTCACTGAAAGGGTGGTCAGGCATCAGAAGGGGCTGCCCAGGGATGTGGGGGAGTGCCCATCCCTGGAGGTGTCCAAGGAATGACTGGACTCAGTGCTGTGGTTGAGTTGACAAAGTGGTGTTTGGTGGGGGCTTGGAGGTTGGCTTTTCCAGCCTTCATGATCCTATGGTTCTGTGATTATAGCCCTTGATTAAAAGTGTCTCTCCATCTTCTTTATAAGCCCCCTTTAATTATTTAAAGGACACAGTTAGGTCACCCTTGAGCCTTCTCCAGGCTGATCAATCCCAATTGTCCCAGATTTTCTTCACAGCAGAGCTGCTCCATCCCTCTGAGCATCTTTATGTCTCTCCTCTGGCCTGGCTCCAGCAGCTCCCTGTCCTTCCTGTGCTGGGCCCCCAGGGCTGGAGGATTGCAGGTGAGGGGGGCAGAGGGGCAGAATCCCCCCCTCCCTCCCCTGCTGCTTTGGATGCATCCCTGGATTTCTGGGCTGCAAACACATGTTGCAGCTCATACCCAACCTTACACACACCAACAGTCTCAAATCCTTCTCTAGAGAGTTGTTCTCAAACAGTTCATCCCAGCAGGTTTGCAATTGCAGAATATAGGAACAGGATCATGCTCCTTCCTTTGGCAGACATTTCCATTTTGTTCTCTTAAGGGGCACAGTAAGTGGGGAGCAACTTATTCCTTGGGGATTGTGGGTTTGGAGTGCAATTTCCCCATGGAAATTTATCTTGGAGCTCAGTTATTTTAGAAGATTTGCCACCAAATATCTTCTCCTTCAAAAGTTTAAAGAATATGTGCAGGTTTTGGAAAAAAGGCTTTGGGGTTTTTTATGACACTATTAACTTCCAGCTTTCAGTATCATTGACTGCAGAATGGAAAAGAGATACATTCAGTGCTATAAATCAAAACTGAGAAAAACCTTATGTTTATTGAAAAAGTGAGGATGCCTGCCAAAGGGGCTTTCTCTCTTGAGAATACTGAAAAAGCTTAGAGTACATCTGTATGTTATCCTCACTGCATCTGACAAGGGAAAATAGCCATGGAACATAAATACCTTTGCTTTTGTCATATCCCATCAAGCTCTGAGAGATCTTTGGACCATTCACATAGTTAAGAATAGAGGCTGGCAACTCAAGGATCAGAATTTCTTCCAGCCTGGAGACAAGCTGGCCTTTCTACAATTGCAGCATGAGGATCCTTCTTGGCTGAAGCCTCAGTAGCAAGCTACTAAAATAGGAAAAATAGGTAAAATAGGACATCCTGCTTTAAGGCTGCTAGAAGCACTAGCAAAGCAGGGTGGACTAAGGTAAGAGTATTCTGCCTTTGAAAGCCAGTTTGGCCTTTTGTTTGAACAGCACTGTTCCAGAAACAAATCTGTTCCAGATTGTGCAGGGAATGTTTTCTGTGCTTTCCTAACTGAGGAAGAGACATTTCTGCCTATGAGAGGGAGAGAGTTACTTCCATACACCAGCATTCCCTGCTGGCTAGAAGGAAAACAGCAGTGGAGTGACAGGAGTTTCCAAGAAACAGACATCTGTAAAT
The DNA here is from genome assembly GCF_029582105.1 of Oenanthe melanoleuca. NCBI lineage: Eukaryota > Metazoa > Chordata > Aves > Passeriformes > Muscicapidae > Oenanthe > Oenanthe melanoleuca. The sequence goes on from NC_079334.1 coordinate 10,524,157, forward strand.
CCTGTAAGCAAGGCAGGTACCAAAAATGAATTAATATAAAAACAATCTCACTGCATATAGGTTAAAATAAATTCTCTTGGTGCTGTGATTTACTTATCCACCCCAGATTCAAGATGTGCTCAAGGCCCTGCAGCCAATTTGGAAGCAGAACTTGAGTGTCCAAAGCTCCCAAGTGGTTTGAGTTGGGATTTGTACCACTTGCCAAACTCACATCTAGGTTTTGGCTTTGCTCCTTCCTCACCAGTCTTCCAAATTTTCAAGTATAGAATATGGATTGAGCACATTCCTTTCTAGAGTTTCTAATTTCCCTCTGGATCATGAGTGTAGCTCTTCAAGTTTTAGCTAATTTTGTTGGTACCAGAGAATGGACTCTTGGTTTTGGACTCATGGTTTTGTCCTTGTTTTTATGCAAGATGAATAGGGACTCTGATGTGTGTACAAGTGATAATATAAACTGTGCTAGATACAGGCTAATATTTAGCATTTAAAGAAGATAATAATGTCTACTAAGCAGAAACTTCCAGGCTGAATAGATGACCTCAAGGAACCCAAGCTGAGCATCTGCCCTGTCATCCCATTAACATCTTACCTGAATAAGACTTTAAGGAGGCAGTCCTAATTTTGAAATTATACTGTCTAAAATCTTCTAAAAACACACATCACCTCTAACACTTTATCCATTCACTGAGCCCTTGGCAGGGCTTTTGCACCTTCATTCCTCTCTGACTGGGTGTTCTGCAAAATACATTAAAGCTCAAAGCCTTCTCAAGAGTCTTACTTTCATTTAATAATATTTTTTTAATAGCCAAGTGAAGGAGCATTTAAACATTTTGATAAATTATAAAATAACAGGCTGGAAAAAGGATTCTGGGTATTGTATTTGGGTTACCTTAACATCTGTTCAGTATTAGAGAATTCTTACATCCCCAAAGAAGTCTTGTTAGGGTTGGAGGCAAAGAAATATTTCTGAGTAGTTTCCCTTTTTTTATTATTATTTTACTGCATATGGTGTCCTCCAGGTGCACAGGTCTGAAGGTCCATTTTTTGGAAAAAGTAAGCAGCAAACCCAGGAAATTATGCCAGTCCTTGTGTATGTTTCACAGGACTTTTCCAAATAGTGTCATGGCCATTGGGAAGCAACAAAGATTGAGACTGTTTTCAGTTTGTTCAGTGCTGTGTTACTCATTTTTCTAGATGTTGAGCAAATTTGCTCTGAAGAAATTGCTCCTTTACTGCCTCAGCTGTATCTTCATTATTTCCTATCCAGGACGATGTGCAAACATCAGCAGACAAAAGTTCTCTTTGTTTGGCAGCTTCTGCACTGCAAACAGCAGTTCCCACATAAATATGTGAATTTAATGTCCTATTTATTGTTCTACCCAAATCTGTACACATGTGTTTGTGTGTGTGCCCATTGGGTTTGTGTGGAGGTGATGCAGAACATTTGAAAACATTATTCTGATTGAAAAGAATGTAAGTGGATTTCTTGGACTCATGGAATATCCTGGGTTGGAATGGACCCACTAGGATCCTCAAAGTCCAGCTCCTATGCCAACCTAATGGTTGATAAACTCTGGTTTAATTCATGCTTGAGGTGTGTTATCCACTGAGGCAATCTCCTCTAACCCTAAATTGTCCTCTTCATGAAAACAAATATTTGGAGGCATGTTATAGCACTCATGTTCTACTATTGAATGTCTCCACAATTTAAGCACAGGTTTGCTTCAGAAAAGCCAGCAAGCCACATCTGTGTTTGGATAACAAAACCAGATCTCTTAAGGATTAATTATTTTACTTTCTGTACAGAATATTGATTGTAGAGGGTAGCAAATTATTTTTATTTTTATTTTTATTTTTATTTTTATTTTTATTTTTATTTTTATTTTTATTTTTATTTTTATTTTTATTTTTATTTTTATTATTTTTATTTTTATTTTTATTTTTACTCAGTACAGTGATAGCACCTGAGAAACACAATTCTGGTAGGATCTGGGTACCAGGGAGCTTGTTCTCCAAATAAAAGGAACTTTTATTCAGTGCAACATAAAAGCAGACTAAGGAGCAAAGGACTAAACAAGCAGAGATGATTTTGGGAATCTCAGATATCTTCTGTTGAAAGAAAACTTCTGTGAATTTACACCTGAAGCTTGATTCTTTTCACTCTGGTGATGGAGTCAGAAGAGAGATTCCCCCATATGAAGATGTTCTCAGTCAGGGGAGATTCAGGGTCCCTGTTCCAGCTGATCCTTTGAGGATTTCTCACACAAAACTGGGAGGTGAGACTGTCTCATAGAAGAAACAATTTGAGAAGTGGAGTTTATGGACTGTAAATTAGACAAGGTTCACAAACCTGAAAGCTTCTTCTCTTCCAGCCTTTCTTATACAGCTCCCTTGGATTATTTATTCTTCATAGATAGGTGCCAATATGCAGGTCATTTTCCTGGTGTTTGGGCTCATCTAATAAAACAAAAATCAGCTGAGATGGCAAGCAAACACCTCCTTCCAGCTCCAAGTGTTCCAAGCCAAAGAGATGGTGGCTTTGATGGCTCCTGTGCATAAACCGTGGCCCATTCCCAGAGGCAGCCCTGCTGCTCTGGGGACATTTGCCACACAACTGCAGATCAAGAAAGTGATGAGGAGGTAGGGCAATGCAGAATTTAACACCCTGCATTTAAAGGAAGATTCAGAGTATCCCTTTGCATTTTTGCCCCACCAAGTGGTTTCTGGTGCCTTTGGGCTGCTACAGAAGAGTTCTGCAGTAATTCCAAGTGTGCATTTTCAGTTTCAGATGTGTGTATTCATTTTCAGTAGGCTGCTAGCAAGAATCTAAACTTCTAAGAGGAACATTCTGAAGTGATCACCAGCTGTTCTGTATTTTCCTCATAATTCCATCAATGGATGAAAGAAGCAAGCTGGCACAAGAGAGCTCAGTTGATGTCATGGCTGGAGACAGGGCATGTGGAAAGGCCTGGAGAATAAAGACCCCTTCTCCTGGAAAAGGCATCAGCCAAGGCTCTGCCATTTGTCATAAACTGGTTTCTACATGTTGTGTGCATGTGCAAAGAAGATGATCCCTGTCCCACACAATTTACAGCTGGGCCATCACCTTCAGCCTATTTAACACCATAGAAGAGAAATCCATTGTGTGGTGGTCAGGGCTCCAGAAACACAATCACCCTTTTTTTAAAAAATATCATTTAATGCAGTCTGAAACCAAGGACTAGCTCTTTGGGTGCATCCTGATGAGCCAGGAGTAACATCCCAAGATGATTAATGGCAGTCACCATGGCTGTGGATTTGCAGGCTCCAACACCCACACATTCCCACAAACCTGGGGGTTGCTTGTGTGTTTAGTTGCAGAATTTTTGGCATTTGGGCATTCTGCTGGTTTTTCAAGCTGCAGATCTATTTGGGTCAGATTAGCAGAGGCAGCCAAGGAGCCATATCATTCTCAGCCCTGAGCCAGCTGTTCTTAGAGTTCCTTGGAGCCATCCAACATAAAATCATCTTCCCAGGAAGCCAACAGCTACCCTGGGAGGGACAGCTCAGGACAAGAGACAGATGGATTGTAGAGCTGGGACTGAGGAGTTCAAAGTGCTAAGGAGTGAATCCAGGGAGTAGTGATTGTTAGTTAATCTTTCGTTTTCTTGGGCATTAAATTCACTTCCAAGCACATCAGTGAGCTCTATTCATGCTGCAAAATGAGTTATCTACAAAATGACTAAAATTTCCAGTCATTTTACAAAAGTATTGTCAGCCAGTCACTTAGTAAAATTACTGTTTAATTAATTTCTCTAAATGTGGCATGATTTTTCTACACATGCATGTCTACAGAACCGTAGTGTCCACACTTGACACTATTTCAAGAGTTGCATATCTCATAACTGTGAAATATATTCTGGGGCCTTTAAGGCTATCAGGGAGGGTCATTACAATTATTATGGGCACATCAACAGCATATTTCAGAGTATTGTAGTTACTGGAAATCAGTTATTTTCTCTAAATTCTCATCCATAAGCACAAGCAATGCTTCCTTTTTAATTTTAGGTGCAGTGCAGTTTCTCAGAGTGGTCTGCTACATAGAACATCCCAGTCAGTCACAAAGGATACACAGAAGGTTTTCCCAGCCATCCAAATGACAAGTCTGAGCAGAAATATGCCCTGGCCACACACTGAGCAAATCCCCCTTACAGTCAATTAACAAAGTGGGTAATGAAGTAATTTCTCATCTGAGATATTTATTTCAACTGGTAATACTTTGATCTAAACTACACTGTTTGTGCTTCTCTTTAATTCATCAGAGAGTTGAAGGAAGGAGAGAGAAGGAAGCATTTTATGCCTACTGAGCAACAATAATTAACAAGCAGATTTGCTTCTTCTGCTCTACATAGGTATTCAGCATGAGGTTGTGAGTTGCAGTGTTTTTTCCTCACATGGCTTTTTTTCTGTAAGAAGGGAAGGGCTTTGGGTCTGATAAAAGGAAAATCTGATCTTTAAAGTGCAAGGACACATTGGGCATGGCTTTGTGGTGGGAGAGATACCCAAGTGACCTTTGCTAATGCAGTCTTGGGTGGAAGGCACAATGTGCACTCTTTTGATTTGATTCCTACAGGCTCCTGGAGCCTTTCCATCAACTTCAGTGGGATTTAGTCAAGCCTTAGAACCCTCTGTGAAAACATGTGCATTAGCACCCAGTTTGTGCAGATATTCCCATGTAAAAATGTGCTTCAGGTGTGTAACTCTGTCAGCTGTGCTCATTTCAGCAGGCAGCCCCAGAAATGCCACATAAATGCCTACAGGACTGGAGCTTTTGTGTTGCTCAGCAGTAAGTTCTTGCTTTTACTTGTGCTTTTAGTTTCTATTTGTCATGAGCTGCTTTCAAAAATGAAAATAAAAGTTTTGCATTTTCTTTCAGTTTGGAAGGGATGCAAGTTGCCCTTCCTTTGTTTTTTTCAACACTGTGTAGGCATGAAAACAGAACCATCCCTAAACATACCAGTATTCAACAAAAAAATCATGAAGGAAATGCATCTTTCAACAGTTGTCAGCAGATACATTAGGCTTTCTGTAGCAGCAGAAGGATCATCTATCCCCATCAGCTGAAATTCCATTGTCTTATCCTTTTCCTTCTTCTGCCAAGATTCCCATTGAAAGGATTGGAAAATTTTCATTTAACTTTCTTGAGCTCTGTATCTGTCAGTGCCGTCCCCCTGTGACTATGAGGACATTTTGAAGTCTGCCAAGGAGACACAGTGCAGGTTGAAATGAGACAAATGCCATATGTTATTTGGGAAAAGCAGTTTATTGTCTTACAACAGTTAAAAAGAATTATGATGGGGTTTTCCCCTGACGTTATTTAAAAAAGAAACAGCATTTGTTAGAGACAAGCCTTTGCCAACGTATACTTTCTAACCCATAAAAAAATTCACATGGTTTTATCTTATTCCCATTGAAGATATTTTTTCCAAGCCAAGACAAGAGCATCCTGACAATGGAGTACAGAGCTCAGAGTAATTGTCCTGCTGCTCTTTGTGACTTGGGGCCCTCCTAAATAAGCACTGACAGATGTTGCAAACAGTGGTCAGAAAGATAAGAAAGGGGGGCTGCTTCAACAACTGAGTACTTCTCCTGTATTTTAACTGCAGAAAGGAATCAGAGGCAAGCACCACACACAGCTCCTCTGCCATGTTTTCTGAGTGGGATCACTGAAGGATTGCCTCAGTTTTGGAGTTAAAGGTTTATCTTCTGACACAATGGATAATGCACACGAAGAGTCCAGCAACCAGGCTTACAGATTAAGGAGGATTATTATGTTGGGGGAGATAAATCCTCATTAACTTCAGTTTGGGACAGCAGTTCTGTGTGCATGGACCAAAACAATGCCGTGGGGGCTGTGGAGACATCAGGCTCCTCTGAACATCCGTGGCAGGCAGAGAAAGAGATCCCTGGAGTTCACTGACACTTCTGATATAGCTGACTTGCACCATGGGCTCTTTTACAGTGTTGATTTCATTTCACACAGACTTGAGGTACAACAGACAAACCCCTTCCAACAGTGCAGACATGTTCTTGTGCCAGTATGGTTGGGGTTTGTGTATCTGTTCTTCTCTGCATTGTGTGAAGGTTGATTGAAGCCATCCTTAATGTGATAGATGCAATGTAATGGTCTTAATGTAAAACCAGTGTAAATGAGCAATGGCAACAAAAGCTAGCCCTTTAGAAGTATTTAGGATTTCATGGATGGCAGTCTTCTGTTGCTACAAAATTTTTCAAGGCATCACAATTTTAATGACTGTGAAGAGCTTCAGCCAAGAGGGTGATAAAAGAATAGACAGAGATCAGTGTCAGTAAATGCAAAGGAATAGATAATAGGAGGAGAAAGAACATAATTTCTGTACTGGGAAGGCAGGAAGCAGCAGGTAGCACTCACAAAGGACAGATCTTGGAGTCCTTTCCTACAGCTCTCTCAGGCCAGCAGTGGAAAGGGCATTTGGGAGTTAGTGGGAAAGAAATGAAAAGTGAGGAGAAGGTACATTGCATTTTACTGCAGCATAAATCCCTGGTGACCCCACTCTGTGGATGTCTGTGTGCAGCTCCAGAAATGCTATAACAGGACTAGAAACAGGTGTGCCTGGGGAGCAGAAATGGCCAGAAACGTGTGAAGTTTCTGCACAATTTTAGATTGAGTAGACCAGGACTGTTCAGCCTGGAAAAGAGTCACTGGAGAGTGCCCATAAAACAATAATATGTGGGAGAAGAAGGAGCAATGGCCATTCCCTCCTTCCTGCTGCACAAGACATAAAGGGCAGCAAATGGGAGCAGCAGTTCCCAACTTAATCAAAGGAAAGGCCACATTTGTGGCTCATGTTGAATGCACCTTGGCAGGTTAGTTTAGATATGCATAAACAGGTCCAAAATGGTAATGTAGACAAATTGACAAAACCAGGGTGCATCAAGTGCTCTGATAACATCGTTGCAACCTTTGGCCACAGTTCACCAGGAAAATGAAATAAAGAAAAGCAAACTCTTTCACTGTCTCTTCCTGGATGCTGTCAGATACAGGATGTTATGTACAGATAGACCTGGATATTCTTACATGGAACAGGCAGTGTGCTGTTGTATTTTCTTTCTTAGATTTATCTCTTAGACCAAGACCTCTGGCAACTCTCATGGGGTTTTTTATCAGCAGTTCTAGGATTTGCTTCAGGCTTGCAGGGTGGATGCTTGCTGAGTGGGCTGTGTTAGCTTCTATACCATACATCTTCTTCTTTCTTCATCCCTAAGCACATCTTGACCCTTATAATTAATAATATTTTACTCATATGCACTGCATGACTGATAAAGCACCTCTAGGCTTCTATAGTCTTAGCATTCTTTTCTCTTTCTTTTTGTTTTAAGTTTTTTATGTTGCACATCCTACACAGGATGTATAGCCCTCCTAACTTCAAATATATTCTGCAGTCTGTTCCAGCCATTTTGCATCTTTTTCTCCAAATTAACAAGGTAATAATACATTTTCCCTGGGATCATAAGTAAAACATGGTCCCTCAGATGTTTTGTTGCATAGAAATATTCACTGCTCAGTTTAAGATGAAGCCCAACAAAACATGGGGAGCAGAATGAGGGGGATTCAGTCCATGTATTTCATTAAAGGTGACTCATTTACAAGATGCATATTCACTTATCTTTTGTGGGTATGGTGTTGGTCAGGACATATTACACAGGTACTCAATGAAATTTCTACAATTTCACGTTGGTGTCACAGATTCCAGAGGAGAGACTGCTCAGCAGCAATGTGGCTTCAGGTTTTCTAGTATAACACTGGTCATTCCTGCACCTACAATAATAAATTCCCATATTTTTAAATTATGAAAAACAAAACAGCTTGGGTTTGGGAGGATCTACCAAATTCCCTGACCTTCTTCACATGCAAGATTTTCCAGGCACAGTTCAGGGCATAGGAACAAGCAGGGTGCAGGCTTGGAATATCTAGCATTACTGCTGCCACCAAATCATGTCTCCTGAGATTCCCCACTTCACTATTTGCTTCTAAAAGGGTCATCAAATCAAAGTCACCAAAGTAGACTTCTAAAATTAGAAAGGCTCAGACATAATCTGCATCCCTGTCTAACAAGAAAATTCACTAAGTTGATCATTCAGGGTGGAAGCATCTGGAGGCAGCCTGTGCTGGAGAAGGAATCACCACATTTAAAGATTTTCTGACAGAAGTGTAGTTTTGGTGACTGGAGTGTGGGTCTGGCATTAAGGGAGCTGAAACTGTGATTCAGGCCTGCTGTCTGAATTTGGGAAAAGCTCTGAATAACTCTCCATTTTTTATTTCCAATCAATAATGAGGTGTTCATGTTTCCTTTTACACTTCACTAATCTTGCCTCTGTAAAACGTTTAGGACAAGTGAGTGTTTCCCCAGCAGCCAGCACAGCAGTTATGGATCACTGATTGCTGCCATAAGGAAACTCTAATGCCATGACTTGCTAGGCCACTTGTTACAAGACAGAATTACACAAACTGACTAGAAACTAATGGGATGTGGCTGAAAACTTAGGGGGGGAAAAAAAAATGCTTCCTCTCTACTCCAAGAACTCCAAAATGAAACCTTACATTCAGAGAGACATTTAAATAAGTTTTTAATGCAAAGTGAGGTGTAGAGGGGAGCAGGGATAGATGGTCCTGTTTACTCCTGCTGGGCTCTAATTTATGTGCCATTGGGTGCCTTTATTGCTTTCCCCTAAAGCTACTCAAAATACTGAAAGGGTCTTAAATGTGCAGCTCTAACCTGGCCTGGAGCTACTCATTATTGTATGCACTGGTACCATGTGGGGAGCAGAGGGGGCAACTTGCATGGATGTGTGGTTAAAAAAAAGAACAAAAACCAATCAAATGGAACTGGAGAACAGCACAATGTTTGCTCTTAAAATTATTCAGGTTTCACCAGTACACACTTCCCCTTCTATATCTGAAACTTGAGATGAAACTTAAAATATTTTTCCTCCAGTCTGGTAATCTGCACTGGTATATGAATTTTCAGCTTCTCTATTGTTTTCACTTTTGTCCTCTGTGAGGCACCTTTTCCATTGGCCCATCATGTGAATCCCCTGCCTTTACCTGAACCAGGCATAGTTGCTACTTGTAATTAATGCAGCTGGGAAGGTGCACAGTAAGCAACATGTCCTTCTGGAGGAGAATCATTAAGCATTCTGCAGCACAAATAAATATTCTTCTGCCTCCTGGGGGAAGTTTGTTTGCTTACAGTGATGCACACAGATACATTTGCAGTTTGGGCTATCTAGAGGCCAGAGTAACTGTGCCCTGAACAAAATGAGGTGAATATTTGATTTTATTCTTCTGCCAAAATTGATTTATCAAATATAGTGAAATTCTTGTCCCGAACCACTGCTAACTTTGACCCAAATCTGTGGAGGTAAATATTTTTGGAAAGAAATACAAGGCTAGAATGTGGATATAGATTTTAAAAGTGGGATGAGGGGGAGAAATGTGATGACTGTCAAATAGCAGCTAGAGCATTCTTTGCTGTAGTTAAGAGTTGTTGGTGGTTCTTGTGTGGGAAGGCTCATGGGGAGCATCTTTCTTCACAGACTGGCAAAGAGAAGGGAAAGTCTGTGGCAGTGGTGACAATAATGAACCTGTGGAGATAGTTTAATATAGCTGCATCAATCTCTTAGTTTTAGAGCCTTGATTTTTTTTGTTGTTTTCCCAATGCTAGGGGAAAAACTAAACAACTCCCTCCTCCTCCTCCTCTTTTGCAAGATCAATTGTGGAAAAAAAATGGGTTTTTTTTTAATGACATACAGTTGCAGGTAGGATATGTGGAAACACAGTCTGTGACATTTGTGCATTGGTTAAATCTATATCTAGAGCTATCTGGGTCTTTCTACAACTAAGGGTGTTTTAATCATTTAAATGCTGTTCAGCTTCAAGGTGTCTTTAAACAATGAAGTCAAAACAGCAGAAGAAAATTTATTTTATTCTTCCAGCAAAGGAGATAGAGAGTTACTTGAATTCAGACAGAAATACATTGTAATTCTTAATACAAATTAAATATTTTGAGAACACTTCCTACATTAGATAAGTCCTTTCTCAAGACCAGAGGGAGAGTTTGATTTCCTTGAGTTCCTTCTTTGGAATGATAGTTTCTGCCAAGCCAGATTTGCTCGGGCACACAACCGGCCTATTGCCTCTTTTTTTATAAATCATGCTAAGTTCACGTCAGGCAAATGTACAAATCTACTGCTTGGCATTGTATCCTGTACTTTGAGGGAGCCACGTGCCATGGGTGTGTTCAAGTGAAAAATACTGTGTTGGTTTTGGACACTTGGTGCTTATATAGATGCATTTTGGCCTGTGTGGGCCGGAAGAGAAAGCAGTGACCTGAATAGCCAAGCATGAATCTCAGTTAAAACATTTACACAGCTGAGACCAGGAATCTCTCCTGAGCATAGAGAGAACAGTTGGAGCTGTGAAATGCTTTCCAAAGCAGTGCTGCCTGAAGGAGCAAGGCTGGTCTGGAGATCACATTTGGAAGGAACAGAGAGATGTTTCCATTCCCATCACTGGCTGCTGCACAGCTCTGGTTTTTCTTCCTCCCTTCCATTGGGATTGCCACCTACCAAAGCAGAGCAAAAATAATAAAATATCCTGACCAAGCCACTCAGTTTGACTTTAGATATAGTGGTAGAATTTCTTCTGTGATCAACAGCCTGTCTCTCCTCTCCTTTGAGTGTGTCCATGCTTATGTGTGCAAATATTTGAATATATCTGTGTGTGCACAGATCACAGAAACTGTGGGGACAAGTGTCAGCACTGGGAATCACTGACCTGACCTGGCCTTGGGAATCAACCCAAAGGAGGGAAAAGGCAGCTCCTGTGCACCCCACAGCATTTGGGGAGCACAGCATTCTTTTTAAAAACTTATGTGGCATCCAGGGCCTCAGTACTCTCTGGGTGCTCTTAGAGAGGCTGCAGGAGATTTTGGGAGGGTTTAAAATTCGCTCTCATTGGATTTCGATTCTCTGGGTGGGGAAAGCTCATTGAAAACTTTGGTTCTTTTATTCTGTGAAGGGCCAGCACCCTTTGCAGGGAAGCCCTGACATTCACAGTCTCAGCAGCCACCCTTTGAGCTTGTCTTATGGCAATAACCCTGCACAGACAGGCCTGGGGCAGGAGCAGCAGAATTTCTGCTCAAACACTTTTTCTCCCTCTCTTATCTCCTGGCTCCCACTTTTCACTGTCATGCTGAGGTGAAGATTGTGCAAAGCAGTTCAAAATAAAGCCACTGCTCTCTTGCAATACTCTGTCCCTACAAACATGATCAACTACTGAAAGTCTGAAGAGTCAGTACAGAAAATTGTGATGAAAATACGTCAAAATACATTGTGTGATTCTCTAACTCAAATGCAAGTGTCTTGAATCTAGCTACTCCCCTGATTTCAAAGTGAAAAGGAATATTGTGTTATTTTTTCTAGAAAATTCACATATGAGACTGGCATTGTGGGTCTTAAGCAGCTGTCATGTTGGATTGGGTGTATGGCAGCAAGGAGTGGGGAAACAGTGTGTCTGTCGTGAGGCATTGTATAATTTCATCTGGATTTTCTAACAGCTAGCATGTGTTACTGACAACACCTATTAGGGATTCACTGACAAAAAAGAAGGCAGTAAGAAGAACATAGATTCAGTAGAATAGCACTTTTTTTGTTATTTTGAAAAACAATCATAAACAGGAAAGTCAAAGAAACTTTACAAATGAAAACTGAACTTCTTTTCTAGAAACATACACCAGAAGAAACAGCAGAAATGACCTTTCTTGATCAACTTATTAGTCATGATACACTCAATTATGAGTTCTAAATGTGCATCAGGCCGTGTCAGCAATTAGCAAACCGTGTAATAGCACAGGCAGCTGCACCTGGCAAAGGTGCAAAGAATGCAAAGTATGCTTAGGATACAGTGACATGGAATACAGAATCCTGACAGGCAAAGGGATGGGATATCCACAGCATCCCTGGCATTGCTCCGACTGGTCCCTCTGCAGCGGCTCTCGTGACCCCCTGCCCTGTTTGGCACATTTCCTCCCACCTGGGAAGTCCTATTAAGGAAGAAGTGGCCGTGGCTGATGTGAGAGCTGTGCTGCTGTGCTGGCTGGATGGGCAGGATCAAAGGAGCAGGGACGGGAAGTTCGCACGCTGCGTGTGACACAGCGCGGCGCAAAGGCTGCAAGGACTCCAGACAGCAGCCAGCACACACATCTAAAAATATTGGTCCTATTCTCTCGCCACAGGATACCAGTAACGTCAGTGGGAGCCCACTGGAAGATAGTGGGAAGTCTGGGAGTTACTCACATCCTGCATGAGCCCACGTCTCCTCGAGATCCGCAGCCGCTCCGTCAGGACCGACGCTTGTTGTTATTGACGTGCACACACAGCTTGTTTATGTTTGCCCAGTCTCCTTTAACCCCTGCTCTTCCTTGAGACAAATCATCTGAGAGCCATCTAAGGTTTAGACAAAGTACACTTCAAAGTGTGGGACTCTGTGGAAGTAAAGCCCTAGGAATTATGGCCTTTCCCATTTCTACCCATTACCTTCTTATCTCCAGGCAGTGCTGTCATTCAGTGTGTGTCCAAGGCTGGTTTCACTCAATTTTCTTTGTTTGGGGATGTTCTCCTTATTTCTCTTGAGAGGCTCCTAGAGCTTGATCCCGAATCAGCTGACTTCTAAAGGAATTTGGGCATCTTTTGTCTTCTCTCTTTTAGCCAGTCCTCAGTGCTAAAAATGGCTGTATAGAGAATAGCACCTTACTTACCTCTGTGTATTTGTGTTGCCTCCTATTTCCCATGTTCAGACACACAGTATCTTTTTTCCTTTGCTTTGCTGTCTCCAATCCAAGAGGGCAAATCTATTCTGTTTTCTCAATGTTGAGGATCTAGGAAAGAACAAGTACATCAATTAATGGTACATCACTTCATTAAGGGAAAAAAAAAAATCCCTTTATAAATTATTTGCACAATCTTTGTGTCCTATTCTTTTATATTTCATTGGAGCTCTCTGTTTCTGAGTGGTCTGCATTGCCACATGGTTGCATAACCTTAAATTTGGGGGGTATTATTCTTTTCCATTGGCATTGACTCAGTTTCTACCCTGCAATAATTTTCATGGAACCGTTGCTGAAGTCAGTAAGGTCACATTGCTGCACAGAATGAGACCTATCTCATTTATAACAGTGTCAAGATACCACCCTTAAAATTATAGTGCTTTTTTCATACCTTCTGAGGTACATCTACTGACTTAATCTGGATATTATAACTCTCATGCCTTGGATGATTTGTGCCTTGCCAGGACTTTCTGTTTGAGATAAGGTTTAGTGGCAATAAGCCTTCTGCTCAGTGTTTTCTTATTGCTCTGAAATGATAAACTGGGATTAAAAATTGTATAATGCTGATAAAATTCTGGTTAACAGTGAATGAAACTTTGTTTTCATCACTCCTCTCTATTTTTATGGAGAGCAAAACCAAACAGTTGTAAAAAAGCACCTGAGAACTGGTCTCCCCCCATCAGTGTGACTCAGGTATCTGACTGACACTGAAATAAGTGCCACAGATACCAGGTGTGCTGCTCACTGACTCTGATATGGCTGTGTCCTTCATCAGAGCACCCATGTGCTCAGTCAAAACACATAATTAAAATTATTACTTTACAGAGAATGTATTTCATGCCATCATAGCCCCTGAGGACAGGGAAACTCACTGAGATGTGGTTTTGTCCACTCATGTAAAACTGGATTGTCTTTTTCTTTCATTTTAATCTTCACTTCTGTGCAGAATGATTTGATTTCCAGAAACACATGTTTTCTTGAGCAGCCTCAGCACAAGCACAACAGAATGTGTATAAATAGAGAAGCTTGTTTATTTCAAGTTATTTTTTCCACACTGCATCCGGTCAATAGTTTAGATGAATATTTAGAGAGTTGAATGAAAACAGGGCTGGGACACTGGATCAGCTGTAAAGGTTGAGGAGGGAGTGGTCTTCCCATTAATTGAATTATCTGCCTTCTTTACATAAATTAACAACAATGCTCCAAACAGTAAAAAACTCATGAGTGTTCAGCAGCCAGTAGATTATTTTTAAACACCTAATTTTAAAACCATTACCTATTTTTTTAAGAATGTATGTCTTACAGGTCTCTCCATAATCACCCAAAGACTGGATGATTTGGGATTTTCAAATCTATGTGCTATGATTCCCGATAGGTGATTTTTAACCCCAGCTCACTTTCTTGAAACCAGAAATACCTTTGGGTATTGATTTTACCTGTTCATCCTTGGGAACATCATCTTAGTTTACAGAGAAAGGAAAGAATTTACCATAAGTAAGGTGTATCAGGATGATCTGATTGAGGGGAGAGGCGTGGGAGATGTCTCCAAACTCATAGATGGGGACAGAGCAGTTAACCATTGGTGACCAAGTCCTATAACAAAGTGACAGGGCACAAAATGTGATTGAACAGGCTGGGGGAAAGAAGAGCTCCCTGTTTTATTGGGCAGCATGGAGTGACTTTGCAGGTTTTCTTGCCATGGCATGCTGAGGAGGGTGAAATTCCAGGAGGCTCCAGGAGACACTGGCCACATCCATGCCGGAAGGACACGAATATCCACACTGCACATCCACCCCAGGAAGCCCCTGAAGAGAGGATTACTGAGGCCAAACAAGGAAATGAATAATGTTACACAACCTCAGAGTTATACTCTCCCATAAACATCTGCTACTGGAAACAGAGGATGTGCTTGGTGGCCATTTGATTTTCTGTGCTGCATTATACCTCCTCCTCTCTTTCTTGTGGCATTCTCCATCTAAAGGATCACCTTTAAAACTTGAAAAAGTTCTGTGATAAGCTTTTGTTTTCTTAAAGGCTGTACAGATCTGGGTAAATTTATACACCCTTCTTATCCACACTCTGCTGCTCTTCCCTCATCATTGGCTACTGTCTTCTCAAGATTTCAGGTAACCTCAGATTTATGTGAATTACATTGTCTGAGTCTTGCAATGAGATTCTTGTAGCTCCAGCATGATCTTTCCCTACAGTTGTATGTCCATTTCCTCTTCCATCCTCCTTAGGACTTCTGTCTGCAGGTCCTTCCGAGGTTTGTGTGCTGACTCCTTTTCCTCCCTCCTGGGAGGCACCTGCTCACTGGAAACCTTGCTCTCCACAGAGGAGTTTCAGAAAAGTGGCTCTATCCAGGGAGCAATTACTCCTTTGTCCTTCCCAAGCTGCTACAACCCAAACACAAGCATCCATAATTCCTGGATCTATTCCTAGGCAGAGGCACCAGGAGCATTCACTCCTCCCTGAACCTGCAGAGTGCCAGCTTAGAGCCTAATCAAAGGTTATCATAACACTTAGAGATAAAAGCAGTTCTGAAAAACAAACAACTCTGTGTGTGTGTGTGTGTGTGTGTTTTGTTCCCTACACAAAATTTAAGCTACAATCCTCATCATGCAAACCTAAGGCTTGCCCCTACTTGCAGCAGCCATAGGTTGTATTTGGGCATAAGCAGTTGCTATGGGGCCTGATCCAACTCCCACATAAGTCAGCAGCAGACTTTAAATTCCCTTCAGTGGGAGAGAGACCTGAGCACTTGGATATTTTGTGAACACTGATAGCATATGCTATAAAAAGCAATGCCTTAGTTTTTGATATAAAACCCAAAAATGTCAGGGACAGACTGACTCTTGGACATGGGTCCTCAGTGCTATTGTATTGAAGATAATAAGTGCAATTCATTGCTAATCTCTTTGTTATTACTGGTATAAAAATAGATCAGTCCAGGCAATGGGATTAAGCTCTCCTTTATTTCTTGGCTGGTTTCTTTATTTTTGTTGTTGTTGTTGTTGTTTTTAAATAGTTTTCCTGTTGTGCTGTTACAAATGAGTTCTGGTAAATATTTATCATTGCACTTGCTGTAAATGTATTCCTTTCCTGGTGGGGCACTGCACAGCTCCAGATGTGCAGAACTGAACCTTTGCAAGAACAAAGAGAGCCCCAAGTGCAGCCATGCAATGGGGAGAGGGCAAAGGCTTCTGGCACCTCTAAGAAGCTGCTGCATGCAGCTCTGCTGAATGCAGCCATCTCACATTGTAGGGGTGTTTGGCTTGGCCACAGCTGGAAAGAGTCAGGATGAAGAATTAGGGACAAGAAAAGGTTAAAATCTTGCCCTGTGTTACCCAAGTCATCCTACACATTGCCCAGCCATGTGCTGGTGGCATGGCATGTGCACACCTGCAGCATCACCCAAAAGTGCATTTCCATCAGCTCTCCTGCATTCTCCTGTTTTGACAATGTGTCTGCTCCTCTGAAAGGGAAAGGGACCAGCATCCAGCTGGAGAAAGGGGTGCTGAGTTGCACATGCCCAGCATTTGGGCTGAATTGTGTTTAACCCACTGAAGAAGATAAATTCTTCCTTTTGCCTTTTTTTGGGACAAATTATTTGCAGACTGACCATCAGCTGGTGCCTTGAAAAGCAGCAAGAGCCTGGTGGAGTCATGCCTGCTGCAGGCAAATATCACACAAGTGTTACATGAGAAAAGTGGCTGAGAGATGCACTTCCAAACACACCTAAACTGCGGTTTCCTAGTGCACATCCACATGGAAGCAGGAAGCAGACTTGCAGAACATGAAAGGAAGATTTGCTTTCTTATCTTATAGTATTCGAATGTGGCTTGAGGCAAACAAAATACAGCTACGGGCTTTGTTATTTTAATTATTATGTGCAGCCAGTGTAAAGCAGTATCACAGTGTATGGTTAAACATAACTGTTACTGGCCTGAAAAATCTGCACATAATTCTAGAAATTTCACAGAATTCAGGAAATATTTTTCCTAATGGCCTGTCCTGACCAAGGACAGCTTTGTTCAGACCTGTGTCACATCATGGGATAAGAAGAGATACACAGATAACACTCACCTGGTAGTCAGGAGCTGGTGTCAGTTCCTGCACACCACTTGGCTAGGGGGGCTGGCACTGAACTGGTGTATAAATAACTGTACTTTGTGATAGGCACTGAAATTAGGGTTCAGTGCAAAGCATGTGGGAGTCCTCCTAAAAGCCTGGATTTGTCCTATGTACTTAACTCTCTTTGACACTTTTTAGAGGAGACAGCAATGAAGTATACAGTGATACTCACTGAATAGCTGAAGGAGGAGGAGGAGGAGAACAGTTTGTGCCTTGACAGGCTGAAGTGTTTTAAAATATTTTTTGCAGCTATTGAGGGTTACAGTCTTTCATGAGTTTAGTTTCAGCTAAGATGGAGGAAGATGGGTGGTGAGTGGAGAAAAACTGAAGAAAATTGGGTGAATATTTGATTTTTTTAAAATGTGAGAAAATTCAAATTAATCTGAGAAGATCTGCAAAGGAAAGATTAAATTCTGCCAGCGCCAGTCCTAGAAATAATCCCCTGTTAATGTACAAAACCAGTCACATGAGCTAAATTTTACTTGCAGACTCTTTCCTCAGATGTGTTCCCACCCTTCCGGTATTTCTTTTAAATATTATTTCCACTAGAAAGGTTAAAACACATTTGGCTATTCTGATTATCATACATGATGGCGTGATCCATTTTGATGATGTTTTTCAATATTCATGACAGACAGTCCCACCCTTTAGGCTGAAACTCCCTTTGATTTCAGGGGAGGATTTTTGCCTAATGATCAGGCCCTGGGGTGTTTGGCTCATCAGTTGCTACGTAATCAGCTAAGAAAAATTTGAATTGATAAAAAGCAGGAAAAATGGCACAGATTGCTGGCAGAACAAATACATTTCAGGCTTTATAGGTAAGAAAAATCACCCCTCAAAAAAAAAAAAAAAAGGAAAAAAGTAGAAATTCAGCTGACCTGTGTGTTATTGTTATACTGTGTTTTACATCCACAACAAAAGACTCAAGGAAGGATTCAGACCACACTGTCAAGTGTCAGACCAACCCAGCAACTGTTTCAAATTGCTGAGACCAGTTGTTGAGAGACCATTGCTAAGAACTGAGAATAAACTCCCACCATACTATGAGATTGAGAGCTCCAAGAGTTTGTGTCCATGCAGGAGTTGTAGAATCATAGAAGGGTTTGGGTTGGAAGGGACCTTAAAGCCCATCCAGTGCCACAGGCAGGGACACCTTCCACTATCCCAGGTTGCTCACAGCCCCATCCAGCCTGGCCTGGAACACTGCCAGGGATGGGGCAGCCACAGCTGCTCTGGGAAACCTGTGCCAGGGCCTCAGCACCCTCACAGGGAACAATTCCTTCCCAATATCCAATCTAACCCTGCTCTGTGTCAGTGTGAAGCCATTGCCCCTTGTCCTGTCACTCCTTGTCAAGAGTTTCTCTCCACCTTTCCTCTGGTCCCCTTCAGGCACTGCAAGGCCACACTGAGGTCACCCCAAAGCTTCTCCTCTCCAGGCTGAGCAATCCCAATTCCCTCAGCCTTTCCTCCCAGCAGAGCTGCTCCATCCCTCTGATCCCTTGGTGTCCCTGTGAAAAGCATTTTGTAAGCCACCATTAACTCATCAAAGTGCCTGAAGCCCCTGCTCTGGGGGAAAATACACATCTTATATATCTCACATAATATTAGAGATTGCTTCCCACTTTTGTAATAAAATGTTTTCTATCCAAATGCTGGACAAAAAGCATCCAGTCTCTGAGGCTTTTAGCCACCAAAGCTCATGGTGTTTCTTTAGAGCATTTTCATTTTCTGAACAGCATAAATGATGTCACTTATCAATTGCCAAACCTATTTCATAATTTCAATAACCTCCAGGGGACTGATTAAATCTGAAATACTTTGGCCTATTTTAAAGGAAGTCTAATTGTGTTTTTAAGTCAGCCTTGGAACACATGATTCTTTATTAACCTAATAAGCCTCCATTATCCCATTCCCAAAGTTCTATTCAAGCCCTGTATTTAGTGTAAAGTACCGTGCACTGGTTAATTAGAGCATATTATCTTGGATGAAAATGCTGAATCTTATTCTGCAGAGTCAGGGCTTGGAGAATTTGTTAATACTCTGCATGTACCCAGCTTGGTTCTTATCTGAGCCCTGGCATGTGTTAGCAGGGCAATTACCTACTTGCAATAGCTGCCTGCTACTTGGCAGAGGGGAGTGCTGAACAGAGAGTTATTTCACCAAAGATAGAAAAGTGACTCATTTTGATTACTCAGTCATGTCCTCTCCTCCTTGTGCCTGCACAATGGGAAAGTCTGATGGAACCAGGGGAAAGAGGAGCAGTATGTGTTGCAGTCACTTCTCTTATTCACCACGTCTCTGTAGCAAAAGTAAAAAAAAAAAACAATAATTGTAACATAACAAGGCTGAATAATAAAACATTTCATCTTCCCACGTTTAGAAGGTGAACTTGAATTTAAAGGGAAATGACAAGTTAAAGACATCAAGGAGTAAAGGATGGCAATAACTCAATTTCATTTTTGTTTACCACAGTTTCCAGTCTGCTTGGCCTTCTGGTCTCTGTTGAAAAAAGGAGAAGTGTTCTCATCCAAAGAGCACCCTGCTTTAAATTAGTGGTTTTTACATGAAAAGTGCATTTACAAAATACACTCTTCCTAATCTGGTCTGGGAAGATTGAGCAGTGTGTGTCAGGTAACATTTCTAAAGCCTCCCCCTGGCTTGGTGACCCCATTCCTATATTTAAATTATCCAGGCCTGTGGAAGTCTCCTGAGACTAACAGACTCATAAAACGATCTCTTACAAACACATTCCATCATTTTAACATTTTTTTCATGAAACAGCTCACCAATTATACCCATTTTCCTACTGAAAAAAATATTACTAAATTTTAAAAATTGCAGCACTAAGAACAGTATCACTAAAAAGGCAGAATAAACCATTTGCCTCTACAATCATCTGTTCAGGTTGATGGTCTGTTCAATAACACATCATTATGCATTTTCCATGCTAGTTTATGTAGTAATGGTCCCTTAATCTAATGAAACCTTGTTTCAAAAATTGGAAAACTTTTTTCACAAAGGCTTTCATGACATCCCTGCAAGGTTCAGCCTCATGGTGTCATTTGAAACTCATGCAGATCTGTGGCTGTACATCTGACAATGGCACAAATTAATGTAGCAGCAGCATTTAAAACACAGCATACAGTAGATCATTTTAATCTGGAGGACAGAATAATAAATATTTTTTTCCCTTCCTGATTTCCAATATAAAATCATCTTTTTTATTTCTTATTATATCAGATATCCAGTAAAACAACAGTTTCAAAGCCATAAAGTAAAAACCTTCAAATGGTTTTCTAGAACGTCCTGAAATTAAGCACTTTCTTAAAAAAATAAAATAAAAAAAATAATTTTAAAAACCCCATATCTACACTGAGTTACTGGGAAAGCCCTTCAGGTAGTGACCACCCTGCTGACAGACACTTCTTGACCTTCCACCAATGGTCTGTGGCTCTCCTAGAACCTTCTCCAGTGACCTTCACATCTTCCACTGCTGAGACTGCTCTCCACACTGAATCCCTACCTCTGAGCACTGTTTCAATGAGATTTTAAATTTGCATGGCTTCAAATATCCTTTTCATACCCTTCCTTTATCTAAACACTAGTTCTCAGTTGAAAATTCTAATGGTTTGCTGCCAATAAGAACACTAAGACATGATTTCAATAAAATTTTGCCCAAATGGATACATTTGAACCTTTGAGAATGCAATAACTTCAAAAATTCTATTTTTTTGTTCCACAAAAATGATTTCCCCATTTTTCAGCCATCTCTAATTTTAACAATAACTTGCAGGTGTTTCCTGTTAAGTTGGTAATAACTGTGTCCTGGGATAATAAAACTCATTGGGTTTGGCCCATTTATCATATTTAAATTATAACTTAAAGGTGCATCCTGTTTACAAGGTAATAATTATATATGGGACTAAACAAACTCTTCTGGAGCCAGTCCAATCTATTGTGTTATGTTGGGCTTGAAGAAACCTTGGATAATGCCATAGGTAATAAAAGTTGACTCTCCCCTCTTAGCAAAAAATGGGGAAAGGATAGGGGAAAAAGATTGGTGTGTTGACTAAATTAGGAAATTAACTTTGGAAAACTAAACAGCCTTGAAAATGAGCATTCAAATAATCTTAAACCATAGCTGATGGCCAGACAGTGAGAACACACCCATGTGAATTCCTGAGGGTGGACGTCAGCACAAGACGTAAATGCCCAGCCCTGCACCCCCTGCTCTGTCTCCCGTGTCCTCCCAAGGGTCTCCTGCCCCTCTCTGCCTGTGTTCCCCTGGCTCTGAGGCAGCACTGCCCCATTCCAAGACCATGGGCCTCAGCCTCCCATATCCCTCCTTGCTCTGTGCCAAGGCTTGGATTTTAAATCATCAGGAGAGAAGACCCAGAAGGTTCAAAAAAACCCCAAAACCCAGGGAAGAAGGTCAGCTCTTGGACTCACAAGTCCTCTGTTAGACAGCTGCCTTACAGTGAGATTTGGGTCTCCTGCAGAGCTCTCCACCTCTCTGCCCCATCCCTTGCACTGATGATCCCAAATTTCCAGCGCCAGCCTGGTGCTCTCCACCTCCGTGGTTTCACAGCCTGCAGAACCTTGTGCAGTGGGACAACAGTCACTCCTTTGTTGAGGTCAGGACTTAGGGGGCTGTGGAAGGAATTTGGGTTGTCTTGTGTGCAGAGGAAAGTAGCAACTGCAGAGTGAAGCACAGATACCAGCGTTCAAAAAAGCCATTTGAAAAATAAACTCCAGAAGCCACCAGTACATTCGCTCACATTGCAGCTTGGCTCCAGTGTTTCACTGTTATTTCTTAACAGCAAAATAAGCCCCAAACATTTTTCCTTTTTTTTTTTCTTTCTTTTCCTTTTTTTTTTTTTTTTTTTTTTTTTTTTTTTGCTACATACTGCACAGTATGAGTAATTCAAGGAGAGAATAAAGGCTGGCATTGTACAGCACACTTTCTCATGCACACAAACCTCCTTCCAGCTTACTGAAGGAATCAAAAGCTGGAGGGAGTGTCTCCAGCATTTCATGTAAATGACGTCTTTTTTTTTTTTTTTTTTCTCCAGTTTTAATGCCACCATAAACTCAGTGTGATGAAGCATTGATGAATAATGAGCCTGTGACACATCTTACTTTTAGAACAGCTCATATATTTGGCACATGCTGGGCCCCACTTGTGTCTTTTCATTCTTTCCCCCACCCCCCAACTCGAGCACAGGTTCACAAACACCTTTGCCATGAGGAAGAAATGCAGGTTTATTTTCACACTGAGCAGCAGTGGCATCCCTCTCCTAGGCTGCTGTGGGGCAGCTTTTGCCATCCAAGCAGGCATCACACCTTGCCAAGGTCACTGCCTGGACAGGCCAGTGGTCACCCTGAGCTGGGAGCCTCCAGCAGGGAGGATGCTTTTGTTCCTCCCTCATCTCCCACCAGGCATGGAGCTGTCACCTTCCCTAAAGCAGTGTCACAGCAGTCTGGAGCAGAGAAATCAGGACATCTTGTGAAAAAATTCAGCTTCTTATTCATCAAGTGGCTTGGAGGGAGTTGGGGGTTAACTTGCATTTTATTGAGAAGGGTGCCCTTTTTCTGTATAGCTTTTCTTTATAGGCTTTCTTGGTAACAATTGAATTCTTGGATTTAAAACCACTTAGGGAAGAACTCAATAAGTCCTAAGTCACCAAGAGTGACCCAGCTGCCAGAGGGGAAGAGGGAGATACACTGTCATATTAAAAAATGAAGAGCCTTGGTGGTGAATCTCCAGTGCACAAGTGTTTCCATCCATATGTGCCAGTCCCAACCCTGCAGCAAGGTCCATCCTTTTGCCAGCTCTTCCTTACAAAGGGGAAGGTCAGGGATGGTCTCCTGGCACAGACACACTGCAGACCTCAGCCTTACCTTCTGATCTGGCCTCCTGAGGATTTGTGTTCCACTGGAAATGTGGATTTCACCAGGTGGGGACACCCAGAATAGGGAGGCAGAAGAGAATTTAACAGTGCTGGAAGCACAGCATGGGAGATGTTTTCACAGGAAAGAAGGAGGCTGGAAAAAATCAGCAGTTTTCAAGTTTGGCCAAAGAGCCCATCATGTCAACTGGAAAAGTCTGCTTTCTTAATCAATACTGTGAGAGTACCAGCAGCATAAAGTGTTGTCTTACAAAAATCCTTAGCATCTAGACCAGTGTACAAAGAGTTTTCATTTCTGTTTGCCTTTATCACTTTCCCTGTGTTGAGATATGGGACAATATTTTATTTTAAGCTTATTTTTTTCCAATATTTTTTCAAATATGGAAAAGGACTCATGCCTGCTCTCCAGAAAGGTCCTTAATTTCTTTAGTGGAGACTTTCAAAGCAGCATAAGGGAACAGGGCATAAGGAAACTACTTGAATCTTCATTGCTTTGAAAAACATGTAAACATACCAGTTTTAAACCAACCAATTTTCCCCATTGTTGCCAAAAATCCTATAATGCTTTCCACATGGCTGTTTAAGCTGTAAGAGACATCCAGGCTGCCATGGAGAGCATAAGGAAAGCTGGGTATTGCTGACAAACCATGGGCAGTTCCTTCATTTCCAAAGTTATCAGGACCACCCATGGCACAAGCACAGATTAATGCCATTTCTCAACTTGGTCATGCTCATTTCCCTGGCTGACAATCTCTCCTGAATGAGATAAGCCCAGTGTTCCTGCTGGGAGTTGCTCCTGTCACTCAATTCAGAAAACAAGGTCAATCAACTCACTTTATTTCCAAAAAAAAAAAAAAAAGAAAAAAGTCATTACCAGCAACTTTCTCCATTTCGTAACAAAGCTCCAGAAGTTGCATGACCCCATTTCTGTCATCAGAACTGTTTCTTTTTTTTCCCTCTTCTTCAGGCAGGCTGCAGGGAGGATTTGAAATAAGGAGCTAAATGAGTTTCTTGAAATTGGATTTTCGTAACAGAGCTACAGGAGCCACATTGATTGAAATTAAGTCCTCGGGGAATTAATTTCTTCTGGCAAAAATAACAGTTCCTAAAACTTCTATCAATATTTTCACACCAATAATTTACATTTTAGAACTTATTTTAAGATGAGGTTGTGTCTGAGGCTAATTATTTGCTTCTAGAAACAGATAAAGCTAAAAGCATGCTGATAATCTGCTTCTAATCTCTCTGTACCAACCTCCTTTGGCCCCATACAAATCTTCTGGTCAATGATAAATTTGGCAGCTCTGTTTTCAGCATTGGCTCAAACTCAGCTGATCTGAAGGCTCTTTTTAAAACAAAAACAAAAACAGCTCCTCCTTTATGAAGTACACAGCCACTGTTCACTCTAGGCTGCAACTGGTTAGGCTCAAAAAGGGTTAAATCCCAGTTTTCCATGGCCACATTCAGTGCTCATATATTATTTTGCCTCCTTGATTTTAAGTCAGCCACATGCCCACTGCTGAAACTACAATGCAGTCAGTGTCTGGATCTCTGACAAAGATCAGGCTTTCATCCCTGTTATTTGTGTTACTCCTCAGAGTTTTTTAATGGTTTTTAGCAGAGAAAAACAACAGTCATGGCTTGGAAGTGCTTCAGAATGACCCAGCACTTACCATGGTGCAGCCCTTTCAGGGATGCTTTGGGATCCAGGTTCTGGCTGCTGCTCCACGGGGATCTATGTCCTTTCAGGCAGGTTTCCAGTGACTGGCATGGGAAATATAATAATCTGTAATAATGAGGAGCAAAATTCTACATTCACCCCAGAGACTGAGGCTTGATACTTTCAGAGAAGCTGCACTCAAGTGGAAGAATCATTCATTTGATCACACCAGCCAGATCATGTGAGATTTCAGCTCAGCATGGTGACAGGACAGTCACACCATTCCGTGTCACCTGCCAAAGGAGTTGTCCTTATTCACCATGGGCGTTAAGCTTTGCCTGGATCCAAATCCAGACTACAACAGTTGCTTCTCCACTTTTTTCCTTAAAATCTATTTCTGCAAAAGGCTTCTTCCAGAGCTGTCTTCAACTCTTAGAGAGTTTTTTGTCTCCTTCTGTGCTCCCCCTCTGCATCACTCCATGTCCTAAACACTTTAAATTAGAGGGACTTTGAACTTCTTGCTCACATGGGGTATGTTACCACTGCACATTGAAGTAACAGTTTTCCATCTCTGAGTATCTTTCTCTTTTGCCTTTAGCTATCATTCCCTGCTAGACAACATCATGGATGTTTCTTTCCTTAGGAAAGTGTCTGCTAAAAGTCACTGTTCGCCCACAGCTACCTGACATCACACACAGCATCACACACAAACATACTTTTCCTCCTATTGGCAGTTTGGCAAGGAAACACATCAGATGGTTGATAAATGATCCTTCTGTAGGGGTGACAGAAGTGGCCTCAGAACTTACCGTGGGCCTCTTGTTTATGATGTAAACTTCTCATTTTCCCAGAAGATAAAGGAATTTGCACACATGGTGAACTTGCCGTTGTCATTTGTGTAAAGATTTGAAGATGAATTAGCAACTGTCTGATCCAAAGTCCAGTGAAGCCAGCAAAGGCCATAAAGAATCAAAGACAATAAAGATACAAAAGGGTACTGACAGCCAAGATATTATTATCCTTTTTTTTTTTTAATAAAAAACAGTTCAATCAACTCTTTCATTTATGCTCTGCAGCATACAGATAAACATATCATGACACATTTTTCTGCCTTGGCAAAACCAGCTTAACAGAATAACATCAAATCATCAGTATCAATCAAGCCATTAATTTCATAGCTGAGTTATGTAAGGAATTAATTTTGTACTCAAAGACAGACTAATCTGAGACTGCAGAACAGTACCCTGTTACTAAATCATAGCTGCAGAAGGAGGGACTGGGCTTCTGATGGGCAAAACAAGAATTAGCTGCTCACAACTGTCCAGTGAATCATGAACTTACTTGGATTTAACAAACTTCCTCTGCCTCTACATGAGCCATACTCTGCCCACAACTCAGACAAGATTACCTGCAGGCAAGAGCAAGGGGTATTTAACCAACAGGAGGTACAGCAGCCCCCTCCTGCTTCCCCCAGCTCTGAATCCAGTTTTCTGACCAGAAAAAGAAATCAATTTTAGTCGTTTGCCTGGGATAAGATTGCAAGACTTTTATCCAAGGCAGGGCTCCTGCTGCAGACCCAACCCCAGGGAATGCAGCCATGCAGATCACTGGTGCAGCACATGCACAGGGTAAAGGCACACATGCTCATATCCCTCCAGGAGATCCTGGGGAGAGAGATGGAGTCCTGCCCTCAACCCTGTTCAAGCAGCCTGGGTTTAGCACTCCTCCAGAGCCTGACAAATAGATGGCCTTTGTCTGATGCCCTCGAGGGCAAGTGCAGGCTAATAAAACTTGAGTCCACACAGATAACATATAATTGTAACTGGGTTTTAGGTAATGGTCTTGCAGGCTATCTCATTATTCTCTTTGAACAGGCTTTGAATTACACTTTTGCAATTTTAGATAAAAGTGAACCAGTGGTTTTGCAGCATTAGCAAACTAAGTTAGATTGAATAGTTACAATTAATGGGTACTTTGATTTCATCTTTTCTCTTTAACCTTGAAACCAACAATCAGGCAGCAAAATCATTTTCCCCTGCTCATGTTTTCTTCCTTCAGTCATCTTTTTCTGTTCTGCCTTCTCAGGCACTTCTGGTTCGTTTGACTTTGGCCAGGCTGCATTTCCAATTCACAGGTGCTCTCTGGAACACCAGTGCCTGTATCACAACATTTTCAGTATTATCTGTGACTATTTGTAACCAGAGTGGAGTAAAAATTTTTCTGTTAGTGGTGACCCAACCAGTTCTTCTGGCTCTGCCTTTTTCTTTTTTTCTCTTATTAAGTCCATTGTAATGGACCATTAGTATTGTGGAGTTTGAAAGAATCATGACAAACTCCACTTACCTTTTGCTCCAGTGGCTTATA
The DNA here is from genome assembly GCF_029582105.1 of Oenanthe melanoleuca. Taxonomy (NCBI): domain Eukaryota; kingdom Metazoa; phylum Chordata; class Aves; order Passeriformes; family Muscicapidae; genus Oenanthe; species Oenanthe melanoleuca. The sequence goes on from NC_079334.1 coordinate 10,551,129, forward strand.
CAGAGCAGAACAAATCCTTGAGGAGCTTTCCCACATGGTCTCCTTTACCCTCAAGCAGACATGGCTCCCCAAACAAGCTTAAATCAGCTATTCCCAGCCATGAGGCTCTGACATCCCTGAAATGAACTCAGTCTTAGTCTTGCACATAAAACTAACAAGCAGACAAGTCCTTAGTTTGACTGTTAACCAAAAGGTTGGTGGTTCGAGCCCACCCAGGGACGCCAAATGTCACCACCTGAGGAGTCTTCTTAGACCTGAGATCACCTCAGGAGGACATGCAGTGGTGTAAAACCTGATTTTTCCCAAAGCTGCCAGTGAGAGATTCACAGAGACAGTTTTTCAAAGGCTTCAAGGTTTGTTTATTATTTCTTGTCTCAGGAACTCTTTACCCGGCTAACAGCGATCTTCTCAGCCGGGCATCCAGGATGGAATCTGCCTGGTAAAGGCAGGGCTTATATAGTCTAAATTACATGCTACATGTTTAGAACAATTTTCCAATACAATACAGTCTTGTTAAATGGTCCAGCTCTGACCCCATCCAATCTAAAAGTGCCAGCATGTCACCCAGCATGGATGACACGGAGAAGAAGGAGGAAGAGGTATCCACACCCCCAAATTCTCCATCTTGGCCACGTGTCCCTTATCCCAAACATTCCCAAAAGTCTATTTATCTACGTTCTAACAACCTAATTTATACTTTACTAATTTTGGTGGCTTGTTTCCATTCCTTCTGTGTTGGTAATTTCTCCCAGGGGTATGAATTCAGTGCCTGAGACACCAGGGTCTCACTCAGGGGTCTTTGAGGCCCTTGCCTGAAGGTTTTGAGACCCCCAAGGAGGCTAGAGGTATACCCTGGGCTCCCTCACAAACAAGTTTAAATCAGCTATTCCCAGGCATGAGGCTCTGACATCCCTGAAATGAACTCAGTCCTAGTCTTACACATAAAACTAACAAGCACACAAGTCCTTAGTTGATGTGGCTGTCCAAGGCACCTCTGGCTAATGCACCCAGACTCATCCAGCAACAGCAGGATTCCTAAATTTCCACTGGAGGCCACAGATCTCCTGGTGGAAGTTGAAAACCCTCACATCTCCTCCAGACCTGCTGTGGAGGCCTGATAGAGACAACTGGAATGTGCTTGCAGTCTGATGCCAACAGCACTGCAATAAACGTGCAATAAATATACAGCTGATACGTACAACAGCCTTATCTGAGTAGAGTGTAGCAGCTAGAAGTGCCTTTTCTTTCATTTATTCCACAGTTCCCACAGGCTAGGCCACCTCCCAGGCTTCCCTCTGCTTTGGACCAAAGAGGCCACACAAACAATAACAGTGGCAGAAGTTACCACAAGAGCATCGTGTCCCACAATCCCTCCTCTTAATTTTTTTTCTCCACAATATGTATTTGGAAAAGGAAAAAAAAAAAAAAAAAAAAAAAAGCGTTTTTGCAGGATTTACAATCCACAAAGCCCTAAAGACTTGTAGAAGAAAAAAACAAATCTCAGGTGCTACTTAAGAAATTCCTCATTTCTAAACCTCAGTGGATTAAAGTTTCTGCCCTAATGATCTGTGTGAGTGCTTTTGTGTAAAACTTTGAATAACTTTATTGATTACATTCTGTATAGCACAAGTCTCTGGACTCTTATTTTTCTGTTCTAAAAAGCTCCTGTAAAGACATACAGTACCAGAATGGATTAGTGCATTAGCCCTTGCCTTTGCAGACTTACTTGCAATCCAGTAAGGATTTGGATGAAGGGAGTCTTACCAGGCAGGATCACACTTCTTAGTGGAAAATATTTCCATTCTGAAAAAATGGGGAAAATAACATTTAGCACAATTCAGGCTGTTTTGTTGGCCTTTTCTGTGCTGAGGCATGGGGCTGGCTACAGAAACAGCAGCACCAGGCAGCCCTGGGATGCCTCAACAGGGCTGTCTCAGAGCTAGGAGAGTTTTCATACAGAGCTTTCTCAGAAGAAGATAAAAGAAAGCCTTTTGGTAAAGCTGAATGGGAGAGTCCAGCTGGCATAACAGAAGTTACAGGTGAAAAATGAGGTTTATTGGCAGAATGTTTGGGTCTGACTGAAAGAGCAGCAGCACAGTGCCTACAATTTTCTCTTTCCTCTGACAGGGTCTCTCTCCACAACCATGGTGTTTTCCAACACAAGGCTCTTTCACATAAGAAAACAGATGACAAGGTGAATACAAGTTTTAGTTTTAAAATTACCTAAAGGGCCTTCAGTCTGTTTTTAGAAAGGAAACAGGATTTCTGTCTAAAACCAGACTCTCCACCCTCTCTTTCTCCCCTCCCTTGTCCTTTCCACCTGTTTAGATGTTTTCACAGTGGGATAACACATTCATTCCCTCCAGACCAGGGCTCAGCTGTTAGGAATGGAAAATAAAACCCAAGTTTGCAGAGTATTTTTAGCCCAGGGAAAATAAAGTGGTTGCAAATACCGTCCACCCAGCAGCTCCTCTGGCTCTGCAGATCCCTGCCCAGAAAGAAAGGAAACCACAGGGCCAGGCTGGTTTTATACCCATGCCAAGTGCTCCTCAGTGAGTCACCCACCAATCCCACCCTTCTTTTTGTGCCTGTGTGGAGCTGCCCTCCCCAGAGGTCACATCGTGGTCCTTGCCATGGCTGTGGCACTGGTGCTGTCACTGCAGAGATAATCTGCTGATGGCTGGCTCAGCACCAGGTTGCAGATGGGTCTCCTGTTTCCCTCTGATCTCCCCAGCCTCAAGGGACCAGCCTTCTGAGAAAAGGCAGCACGTAAGGGGATACAACACTAAACAGATGACACATATTTTAGATCCACCTAATGGCTGACCCTGGTTTCCAGGCTCCCCAAGTGCCATTTGTCTTTAACAAATGGCCACACCGGCTGTGGAGATGATATTTTAGAAATGTCTTTGAAAGGGCTGACTTGCCTCTAATGGCATCTGCAGCGTGTGTGCCCCTGACAGTTGTCCTCTGTGCTGTCAGGCTGCTCCCACTGCAGGTAAATCAAAGTATTCTGAAATAGAAATTGTGGACTGACAAGGAAATGTGTTTAGAAGAAGTGTGTCCTGAATGGAAGACGTGGTTTTAAGAACCAAAGAGAGGAGGATCTAGAGCACCCTATCATCTATGGCTGGGTCTGAGCATCCTTGGACTGTGAGCTGTAAGTTCAGTTTATGCTGAAGTTGTAGCAAAGCAGTGATTTCTTCATTGCTACATTGACTTTGCAGCATCTTGTATGCAACAGAAACACTGGATGCTGGCAAAATTGTTCAAACACTGCTAAGAGGAAGATATAAATCCTGAAATAACCTTTATGCAAATTTTTCCAATTTTCTCTCTCTGTCTTGGGAAAATCCGGAGATTCTGTACAACTCCCTGGGACATTCCCCTGTTCACATCTTCGACAGGCCCCCTGTAAAGCAGCAAAAGGCATCCCAGCTCAGCTCTGCAGCCTGTGCCCAGGGATCCTGTTTTTGACATGAAACACAACAGGCCCACCTCAGTTCCCGCTCATCCTATTGCACCTCCCAACACAGAAGTGTTTCCATAGCCCTGCACTGTCTTGGGAGGGTAAGAGCTGGCCCAGACAGAGGCAGCCCTGTGCTGCTTTTCCCAGCAGGGCTGGTCAGGAGCCAGGGCTGGCCCCAAGGGCTGCGTGCTCCAGTGCCTTGGACACACTGCACACACCAAATGCTGCAGCAGGGTGTGCACACCAGGTCTCACAAGGACCATACTTATTATGAAGGCATCACAAACAGCTCAGACATACTCTCCTGTCCAAGAAATCCTGGAAAGAAATATGGCAACTCCTTTGGGAACCATTCAACTCTGCTCCATCTCCATTTACTTAGTCATCAGCAGCACGCTGCTGTGGGCTCACTTAGCTGTGGGAGTATTCCCAACAGACCTCCTTAAAAAGCACTTTCTATTTAAGACCAAAAAACAGCTGCTGATAATGCTGCCTTAAGCTGGCCATTTTGCTTCTGGCTTCTATAGATTCCATATTTTTCCTGTCCAGCCAGCTCAACAGGCAGTTTAGCATCCATTGCCTGGGATTTCTGAAAACACTCAGCACTGACCTGACTGATCTCACTGTAACCAACACCGAATGTGCTTTGTTTTCCTCTTCCTTTTATTCTTGAAAAGATGGAGCACCCACAAATAGCAGATCATCTGCAAAGTTATTCCAGTAGCTGACACACTGCTCCATGAATGCTGGCTATTTACAGTAAATGTAATCCCAGTTTATCTTCTACCAAATCTTTAGCACGTTATTTCTGGGAGTTCAAGTTATAACTGCTATGATTTGTGAGTGTATAATTCAGGGAAACTGTTCTGTTATTCCATCCAGTTTGGAGACTTGGAGGAAAAACTTCTTCCTGAAACTTTCAGTCCTACAGGGAAGTGAGTAACATATGCCTGGTATTATCTATCAGCAAGCATTTTAACCCTGCCCAGGTCTGGCAATACTGCCGCTGGTATACAGGATAAATTCCTTGAGAACTGGGCTTTTTTTTCTTTTAGTAAATCTCAGCTGAGGCATCCCCACCAACCCAGCCAGCTTTACCCACCCTGGGTTCAGGGTGTCAGTGGAGACACATCGAGACAACTCTGTTTCAGAACTCCCAGCCTCTCCTTGGAGATCACCAGAAGAAAAAATGATTTTAAGAACAATGAAAACTTTAACAATACAAACCAGATTTTTAAATGGCAGAATCTTTGTTTACCAAGAGATATCTTTTGATTTTCTCTTAAATGCTGGCTTTTGGGCTTTTTTCCAATTCCATGGACCCAGGGGGGCAGTGTCCACTGAAGACTACAGCAAATTCAAGCACACAAGACCAAAACAAGAAGTCCTGTTTTTCTCCTTTTAAGCTCCAGAGAGGCCAATAAGAAGTCCACAGACCTCAAGTGATTCTGCTAACCACAGCAGAAAATATCTACTGTGGAGTAACATTAGCAAGAGTCTGCCTACAGGTCATGAGTTTCTTCAAGAGTGACTTTTTTCCCAGATGCTCTTTTCAAGCAGTCTCACAAAACCTTTGGTACAATTTCCTGTTATTTGCAGGATGTAAGGCAAAAAAAAAAAAAAAAAAAAATGGGCATTTTAGTCAAGGCACACATAGCCAAAGCCCTCTGTTCAGTCTAGCTCAACTGGAATTGTTGTTAAACTGATAGTGACAGGACCAGCCTCAGAATCCAGCAGACACCAAGTGCTTCTGGAAAGTCCAGTTTTCATGGCAGGGAACCTGGAGAAGCAGTAAATTTTGTCATTTCTGACAGGAGTGCTCTGGATGCTGACTGGAGCTGCATTTTTGCTACACAACATGAGGATACACTTCACAGATGAATATAAACAATCTCCACACATCTCTTCAGCAAGACGTGCATTTAAATACTTATTTACAGCTGTTAAAAGTCTCACTTTCCAAATGCTCTCAAAAGAAGTTGAAAGGCTCCTCAGCTGTGACTTGGATGTCAAAAATGGTATTTGGAGGAGTCTCAGTTGTTCTCTGAGGGAGAACAGATTTTTTGCTGACTTACCCTGTGCAGATGATTGAATCAGAGGACTAAAAATGGATTTTTGCTTTCTCAGAAGCTGGGCAGTGGTTGCCTTGGCTCCCACTAACAGCTTCTGGGTACCTGGTCCCACATGTGAGCAGGTGAATAATTGACAGATGGTTTTCTTTATGCAGCTAAGTAATAACTTTCAACATTATGTCAGGAGAGATTAGGAAGCAGGGGGAAGCAAGCTGGGGTTTAAACTTGTTACCCTGCATCCCCCATGCCAGCCAGGGGCAGGGGCGCCCAAAGGTGCTCGTTACAGAGGGTGTTTACAGGTGAGCCATTATCGGGTACTGATATAAAACACTGCTCTGGAAAATCACAGCTAACAAGCTCCAGCTGCCTGGGAAATTAAAGGCAAAATTCCTGCAGCAAACAGTCGATCTGAAAAACAAGCAGTAGTAGGGCTGAAACAAAGGAGCTGAGCTTGAAAAACAGAGCTGTGGCTGAGTCAAGCTGCAGTTTGGGAAGGATATCAGTTGGATGTTTTCACAGCTTTGCTCTTATGCAGAGATTTGCTCCTGCCAGCACAAGGAGCTGCTGAGACCACAGCCTGTCTTCTTTTGCCTTTGTACTCTCTCTTACGTGTGCACCCAGACTTTGCTGCCATGAGATTCTAGGCTGTGTTTCTGGGCTGGCTTAGAGAATGCAACAGTTTGCAGAGGTGTAATAATGTGTTTTATTTCAAAACAGAACTTAAAACAGAAATAGAAACACAAGCAGCGAGGCCTGGCAGCCCCTCTCCCCTCCCACTCCCAAAAGCTGGTTGTCTCCTGCTTCCCCTCCCGGTTTTCTGCTGGCTCAGTGCCTCCCCAGCTGGCAAAAAATGGGGGTAATCAAACCTTTCTTCCTAAGGCCAAATGGGAACAAGACCCTGCTGGCTTCCCTCTGATGGCACAAAACACCACCAGGGCTGCAGGGCTGGTGCTGCCCTGTGACAGGCACCCAGTGCCTCCATCCTCTGCTTGCAGAATAGCCCCCACCCTGTGCTTCAATAAAATATATAAAATATAAAATATAAAATATAAAATATAAAATATAAAATATAAAATATATGCAGCCTAGCCAACCTCAACAGCTCTGTCTTTTCACCTCGTGGAAGGGAAATCTGGGTTGAGAACCTGGAGACAGATTTCCTTGTTCACTGAAGGAGGACCCAAAGGGACAATAGGGGCAGACAAGGGCAGAGAGAGCCACACCAGCTTTAAGTGAACTGGTTTGGGTACCAGGAACAGCACAGCTCTGTACAGGATAATTCTCTCTAGTTCTTTCCAGCCTGATGGAAACACAACTTCTCTTACATTTTATTTTCAGGAAGCCTAGAGCATCTGGGGCTATCATAAGCTCAGACTTCATCTGTTTGATCACAGGATTCCAGTGTTGCCCATGGAGAGTGAGCTTTCTTAAAATGCTTTCCCAGGGCAGTATAGGGATTTTAGACATGCACCTTCATTTCCATTCTTTTCCATGGCTGCATAAAAAATTTTAGATTAGAGGTGTGTTTAATTTAGAGGGCCAGTGGTGTTCAGGAAGGATGCTGGTGATCCTTCCCCATCTGAGAAAAAGGCTTTTTGTTATTCCCACTGAATCCACTGGAGTAAAAGACTTGCATCTTCCATCAAACCTGATTAATGATGTTTTATTGTGGTTGAACACCAGCAAATTATTAATGCAATTTCCATCCTATCACCCATGAACACGGCTTTTTAATTGTTCATGACCCTCATGACCAAATTTTACTGGATCAAAATTGTCCTTTCTGTTTATTTTCAAGTATCAGGAAAACTGGCATGGCTTACTTGTGCTTCTGAAAGCAAACAAGCAAATGCATAACTGGCCCTAGATGCCAAAAACAACACTGCATGTTTATTGTGATGGCTGGACATACAGGCAATAGATTTTGAGTATATTGGTGAAATGCTAAAAGCAGATTAAATATACAGAAAACTGGTTGAGTAGCTTTGAAATTGTGACAATAACCATTTTCAAACACAGTCAAAATTTCCATTACGTTTCTTGGCTTAGTCTCACCTCAGGAGGCTGGATCTTGCACACTTGGTAGAACTTGCTAATCAGTTTTTTTCTGTTTTATCTGAAGTGCTTTTCACTTTGGGGGCAATTGTGAAGCAAAATAGAAACAAGGAACAGCACAGTCCAAAGACATTTTAGGTAGGCAGGAACAGCACACTCTTGGAGACAAGGGGATCCTGAGACATGAGCAGGGCTGACATTTTTATTTCCCTGTTTGTCTGCACCAAGGCTAAATAATATTTTCTGAAATGCTCTTAGGACTTTACAAGCTTGTTTAGTCTGTCACTCCTCAAGGTGACCCTCTCATTGTCATACCCAACCTGGTATGGAAATTTTACGTGTTGAAAAATTTACTGAATCTGTGCAATGTGTTCTAGCTAATCACTTTTTGAAATGTTTCACTAAAATTTCCTATGCCATTCAGTCACTTTACATCTTCTCCCCCATTCTTCCCCTGGCAGCAGGAGCAGAGCTGGGACTGCCAGCAGCAGTGAGGCTTTTTGGGATTAAAAACACCCTCAACAGACTGCAGAGAGACAAAGGTGGCATAGACCACAAATAACTTTTTTTTTTCCTGATTCACAGTTTGAAAATTGATAGAGTTCAGGGATTCCAGAAACTTGACCTAAACTGAGTCCATCTAAGTTATTTCTTAGTCCTGCATCCTGCCCTATGGTTTCTTTCAGTAACTGGGCATTCTCTTCCAGCCAAGGGGGTAACAAAAGAGGAAAACCCTCAAGTACATTTCCATTTTCAGTGTGTAGGAGGGAAGGAGTGGAACAGCCCAGCAGCAGCATGTGGCCACCCAAACCCTCAGGTCCATGTGATGGCACAGCTGATGGGATGGACAGAGGCAATCCCAGCCTCTCCTGAGCCCAAGGTCACTGGGCAATGGTTCAAAAGCTACCCCATGCCACCTCCCCAGCCAAAGGGCAGGTCAGGCTGAGACAGTTCATTCCCTTCTCCTTGATCTTTCCGTTCTCCTTGATCTCCCAGACTTCACAGGAAGCCTTTGAAGCAGTGCAAACAAGGGCAGGAGCTGCTGCCTTAGGTTTAGATCCTCCCAAATTACATCCATCTTTCACCCAGCCTGAGATGTTCTGCTGAACAATAGATGCAGATACTGGAGGCTCATTAGGGCCCTTTTCTCCAAGCCCCAAGCTGGAGCATATCCAGGTTTTCAAAGGCTGGACATCATTTAGCCAACGTGCATCCTCCAGAGCATCTCTGAGGCAGACATTCAGCCTGTTAGCCTTAATACCCCCTGAAGATTTCAGACACATGATTCTTGCTCGTTTTTCAAATGTGCTTCAGATTTAGTCTGAAGGAAAAAAAAAAATCCAAATTATTCCATTCTTCAGGAAAATGTTACGAAACTAGTTGCCCTTCCAGACCCATTTCATGTTTCTGTACAGTTTTTTGTTAAAAGTGAGAGAAACAGACTGTAAGGAAACAGGGCTGCATCTGATTTCCATTCATCTGAGAGGGCAGGTTTCAAATGTTGCACAGCATTTTCTAACAAAATTAATAGAACAAACTAATTTTTTTTGCATTCATCTTAAGAATTTATTGCAAGTGCCAAGTGATACCTTGGACATAGATTAGGCCATCAGCATTAGAAAAGAAATTCAAAAGTCTGAGTGGAAGATTTTGAAGGGCGATTGAGATTTATAATATGTGATTTATAAATTGTGATTTATTCTCTGCAATTTATGAACTGTGAGTTACAATTTATTTACTGTGATTTTACTGGGACTATTCCTTTCTTTTGTACTTTCTTTTTCTCAGGTGTCTTCATCTTGTTCGGTTTGAATTTAATACATGTCATGAAGCCATTTGTTTATTTGCAAAATTTGCTGAAAACCTCTAAGCTAAGTGGAAACAGCACTATGGTATTTATGAATTATGACATTAGACCTTCAGAGCTCATGCAGTAGAAGTACTAAGTGAATTTTAAAGGAAACATGGCAAAAGCACAAGCACAGTTCTCTGTGTGCTGAGTTTAAATTTTGCAGTGCTTACCTGGAGCTGCACTGAGTGCTGAGGCTCAGCTTCATCCTGTGCCTGAGCTCCTGACTGCCTGTTCATGCTCTGATCAGGCTGTTCTTGGGGCACCCTGAGGGATGGAAGAGGCTCCTTAAAAGATGCCCCAGCCTAGAGGGGGGATTATGCAGCAGAGCTCACCATGCCCCAGCTGAGACACCACAGTGACTCCCAGGCAACAGGACAAGAGGACACAGCCTCAAGCTGCTCCTGGGGAGGGTCAGGCTGGACATCAGGAGGAATTTGTTCACAGAAAGGGTGGTTGGGCATTGGAATGAGCTGGGGAGACAGTGGAGTCGCCTGGAGGTGTTGCAGAAAAGATGGGAAGAGGCAATCAGGGGTGTCAGTGGGTGCCCAGGTGGGGTCAGCTCATAGGCTGGACTCAATGATCTCAAAGGTCTTTTCCAACCCAGTTAATTCTGTGATTCTGTGATTCTGTGATTCTGTGATTCTGTGATTCTGACTCTGCTCTTGCTCCCAGGAGCAGCATCTCCTCACAGCCCAGCCTCACCCTGAACCAGAGGGATGCAGGAGGGAATCCTGCCCCTCCACAGCCATAACACACACTCCAAACACAACAGCAACTCATGGCATGAAACTTGTCTCCCTAAATGATTTTGTTTGTGTGTACAACACAGCACTGGCCAGGGTGCAACTGCTGCCAAGTCCTTGCCCTCCCTTCCACCCTCAGCCTCCAACCAAACTAATGCCAGTGCTGTAGGAAGTAGGATGTCATAGTGCAGCACACACATGCACAGGATCCCTTTAGATTCTGGTTTATATCTGCAGTGAGAACCTTGGCAGCTATAAAAATATATTTTGGTCTGGTCACTAAGCTAAAGATTTTTTTTCCCCTCTAATTTCATACACAGTTACTAAAAGAGTCAGGGCTTTTGGCAGTGATATTGTACAGTTCTGTCAGCTAATCCCTCCCCCCCATACACAACTTTAAAAATGATTAATGAAAATCCACCCTGGCCTGTATGATTAATATATTTAAACAATTTGAAAATGGACATGCTTTTCATTGTTGTCTGCTTTACAATGGGACGCTTCATCAGAATGGAAGAAAGTGGAATGTTAACAAGGCCAGAATGTTAATTACTTACATCTGAGCCCCCCAAGCTCAGTAACCAGCTACAAGCACGAGCATCTGGAAGTGACAAACAGATTTTTACAAGGCATTACACCGAATTTATCCCATACTAATGGCTGGATATATCAGCACGTCTGCAGCAGCTCCTTCATTTTGGTTGATCACAGTGCTCTGCCTTTACTGCCTGTGCTTCTGGACAAGTGCTGCTTGGACAGCAGGTTGGGTTTGATCCTGGGGTGATCCCCCAGGATTATCAGTGTGGAGGAGACCTTCAAAATCACCTACTCCAACCATTAATCAGCACCACCATAACCACCCCAAAGCCATGTCCCCAGGTGCCACATCCAGACACCCCTTGTGACTCCACCACCCCTCTGGGCAACTTATTCCAATGCCTGACCACTCTTCCAGGGCTTGACAGCCCTGTCACTGAACAGTTTTTTCAATATCCAATCTAAACCTCCCCTGCTGTTACTTCCTGTCCTGTCACTTGTAACCTGGGACAAGAGCCTGACCCCATCCTTCCTTAGGGAGCTCAGAGAGTGGGATGTCCCCTGCTGATTACAGACAGGGTCCATCTGCCTTAAAGAGGGAAAAGGATCTTTGTGCAGGAGTTAGCAGGGCCCACAGAAAGAGCTTTGCACTAGGCTTGGAGGGAGAAAGGGATAAAACCAGATCTGCTAGAGTTATGCCAGGGCATGGCCACCATGATCTGAGGGGCCTTGTCCAACTTAAATAATTCTATTATTCTACAATCAAAAATCCCAAAATTCTGCCCCTGACACCAGGCTCAAAGCAAGGTATTGATCTGCAGGGTCTTCCTGTTTCTTCTCTCATTCCTTGCCACCAGAAGGACAAGAGGAGCACTATTTACACTCCAGATCCCTTAACCAGTCATCCCAAGGCCCTGAAGTCTCTTGACTGACCTCAGACTTCTTGTAGGAACTTTATTGTTGTCCAGCTGGAATATCAGCAATGAATAGTAATCTGAGGGCTGCACTAGTGTTGGGAAGGTTTATCTTTATTACCTCCACATCTTTAACCTGGGCCCCAGGGAGACAGCACACATCCCCACTAAGTGGGTCCAGTTTGCCCAAGGCCCCTCTGTTCCCTCAGGAACAGAGTCTCCCATGACCAATAACTGGTTTTTTTCCTTTCTGCAAGCAGTTTTGAGGCTGATACCTCCACAGGAGAGAACCACTGCCATTGTCACTGCTCAGTTCCAGTGTCACCCACTGTGCAAGGGCACCTTGTGCTTGCCTCTGTCATCCAAGGGAGCAGGCAGGAGCACTTTGAAGTAACTCAAGTGTGAATACACCAGCAGTTGAAAAGTATTGATGAAACCAAGCCTTCCCTCTGCAACACACACACACAAAATGTTTTATTCTGTCACTTGAATAGAAAGTAATCAATTAGCTTTGGGTTTTGGGATGTGTTAAGTGGGGAGGTGGAGCAGTCAGGAAGGAGACGTCTGCTGTGCTGGGCAGGGGCTTGTCACCCCAATCCCTCTCCATTAGGTGTGTTCAGCCAGGTGGAGACAGGCTGGAGAACTCTGTGTCCTGTTGGGAGTGTCCCAGGGAAGGAGGGAGTGTCATTCCAGTCCTCTCTCCAGGGCTCCTTCCTCTGACAGAGCACTCTGCCCCAGGCCTGCTTGGTGTAACACTGGCAGCCTCTCCTTGTCACTACAAAGGCATTTCTGTGCATGTAAATGGGCTTTTTGTAGGCACATCTAGAACTATATGGGGCTTCAGGCACTAAAAAAAAAAAAGACTTCAGCACCTGGCACTCAACACTCATCCCCGGCACCCACAGCCCTGTGCACAGGAGTGTACAAATGTACCCAAATGTACCCAAATGTAGCCAGGTCTGTGCTTCAGGGTGTGACCAGCAGTGCCTGCACTGTGCTGCTCAGTGCCTGCCCAGTCCCAGGCCCTGCCATGAGCACAGATGTGGCATTTCCCTGCATGTTTCACACAAATGGCTCGATTCATGGGGCAGTCTGAGCAGCCCTGTGAATGGTGCTCTGTGTGAGACGCTGTGGCCAGGGCGGCTTTCCTGCCCAGCCAGGGGGACAGGGTGACTCCTGCTCCAACAATGCCTGCATTCCTCTGGACTGCAGCTTGGGGCTGGGGGGCCAGGCACACATTTCTCCCTCTGAGTGTCAAACTCCTTGAGCTGTCCTGAGAGAGGAAGGTCATGCCCAGCCTTCCTGCTCAGCCCACTGCACATGACTGCCAGCAATGAAAGATGCTTTTAGCTGGAGTCAGGGGGGCACAGCTCCTTTCCCAGCTAGGGATGTGAGTCTGCATCCCTTGAAAAAAGGAGAAAACTGACCCCTCCTGATCCACTGGGGTTTGCACAACCACCTTATTGCTGCACTCCTGGGTAGCTGCTTCTGAGGAAAGACGTGGTCCTAGTGAGGTCTTTCAGATGTGAAAATATTAGCAGCTGATTTCAGAAGACTCCCAGGCTCTAATGAAATAAATAATAAAAAATTACAATAATTTTAAAGTATAATAATTAATAACAATGTATTATGAAAAATAGACTGAATAATAAAAGATAATTTTAAAGTACTAATGCTTAACATTTTAAAATTGATTGCTATCAGGTGTGCAACATAAACCATATTAAGATGCATAACTTAAAACTTCCATTTCCTGACTTCTTGTGGTTTTAAGACAACAGAAGGATGGCTGAAGCTTTAAGGAATCTGTCTTTTTTAACTTTGATGTATTAAAGATGCATTAATATGTCAATGCAGCATTAAGGATATGAGCATTTAAAAGTCATGCACTGTTCCTGTTCAATTAAACCTGTTGTGTGACAGTAGAAACCTTTTCTTCCTCCTCTGACACTACTCATCAATTTAGTGACACTCCTAAAAACCCTTCAGCACACACAAGAACTTGAACGTGCCAGCTGTAGAAACTGAGTAGCTCAATCATGGGCTGAAAACATTATTATTTTCATTATTCTGTATTGGGTGCTTTTGAGTAATTTGAAGAATCAGCACTGAAGTGACCCAAGCTGTGGAGGGTGAATGGCAGTGTGTGAATGCATGGGAATGCTGGGAGGTCGGCTCCAGCAAGGATGGATATTCTGCAGACTGGGGCAGCCACTCCACCAGACAGCTGGAGGCTGTAGGTCAACATTGAGCTCTGTTTGTTGTTCTTCAGAGAAGACAAATGTCTCTTCCACTCGTGTTTTCCTCCTTTAATATCCAGCCATCTGGTACCACAAAAAATAAAGTACTATTCAGAGCAGTATCTGTGCAAACAGCAGATAAAGCAAATGCCAAGCCAAGATGCTTTAGCAGTGCAGACATCTCCAGACCAGAAAGGGAGGACGAGGCCAGAGGCAAGAAAATCTGTCTCGTCTTCCCACCACATGACATTCAGGGAAGTAAATGAATCTAGGCACTTTAATGTCATCAGGTCTCTAGGTTTTGAGCATTTGTTGAGGGATGTGCTCTCAGGAAATGAAGGAAACTGGACCAAAGCCCAACAAGATGAAGCTGTCTCTAGACTCATACAGATCTGTAGATCAGAATGTCCTTGTGTTTAGAAATGGACTTGCAGGGAACACAGTTCCTTTTTCACAGCTAGCTTACCTGAAACCAAATTGATCCCAAGTGAACTGCCTGAAGGATGAACTCTGACACATGGTGCCAATGGCCCCTCCTGACTTTGGCATTACTGTTTATTGGCATTACTTTTGAATACTCATCACTTAAGGATACTCTGGAATTTGTAAATGAACATACAGTGCCCTCCAAAAATTTCAAACCCTTGCTTTCTTTGGACTACATAAACAAATCATGTTGAGGACAAGGTATAAGAAAAGTCTCATCATTTGGGGGCTGTAGAGTGGAAGTCACTTGAACTTTCTTTTCATTAAAGAGGAAGCTTGGAGCTATGAATATGGGTAAATTTATCAGTCCTGCTTCTCAGTTTCCTGGAACTGAACTGGGCTCTCAGGTGTTTGCACTCCATACTTCACCCACAGATCTTCTCCTGGAATTATCAAAGGGCCATTCCACAAGAAGCAGAGCTTAATTTTGGTTTTCCATGTGTAATCTTGGCACTGTTGGATGGCACAGTACAAGGAATTAGGGCAGTGGTGTACTAGAGTAGGTTTTGTGCTTTGCTTTGGGGTCAGTCTGCAGGTACCTGACCTTCTGGCCAAGCTCATGAACAGAAGTGGCTGTGGTGGTGACCTCTGTGGCATGGGATAGATGAAGTCACACTCACTTTGATTTCTATAATCACTTTATTGGCTATTAAAACCAAGCCAAACAACACATGCCCATGGAGCATGCAGCATTCATCTGCACAAAATATTGGGGCCCTGGTAAAAAATACAAAGAAGCTGCATCAGAATGAAAACAAAAGGCTCCTCTAGCAATCCTCTGAGCACCAAGATTCTTCTGCAGTGCAGCCAGCCAGCTAAAGGGTGGAGTTCAGGGGGTCTGCCTGGGGACTCCCACCTCTTGTACC
This sequence comes from Oenanthe melanoleuca, assembly GCF_029582105.1. Lineage (NCBI taxonomy): Eukaryota > Metazoa > Chordata > Aves > Passeriformes > Muscicapidae > Oenanthe > Oenanthe melanoleuca. The sequence continues at coordinate 10,566,363 of NC_079334.1, forward strand.
CTTGAGGGATGCAGAGAGGTGAGGTTTGTAGTGAGACACACAGACTTTGGATTGGCCTCCACATGGGATTGTGTAAAAATGCCACACACATTTCCTATCTAGCGAAACAGAAGATGCTAAGGACAGCAGAGCTGCAGGTTCTGGGTGTGACACCTGGTAGTGCTGGACTCCACTGCCAGTTGCCTTGCTCAAATCAGGTCTTGTGGTCAGCAATGACAGTGGCAGGGACACTCAGCAGTGGCTTTATCAAGAGGTGACTGCACTGGCTTCAATCCTTAGGCTGCAGGCAAAGGTAGCAGCACTGTCAGGGTGCAGCACCCTGGCTCCAGGGAGGTCTTGGGCTCTCCCCCAAGGAACATGCCTGGTAAAGTACTTCATCCAAACAAGTGGGAAGCACAGCAAGGGAAGCACAGGAGAGCAGCAGCTGTGAACCTGCAGTGGTTCACATCACTGTGGATCTCGTGGCAAAGAGAAAGCCCCACTCTGTGTCAGAGACCAGCACAAACCTTTGACTCTTCCTGACACCTTTCCAGAGGGGCTCAGCCACAGCCGCTCGCCCCGTTTGCACCCAGCCCCAGGAGCTGTGCCAAATGCCAGCCAGTGGCAAAGGCAGTGATGCTGCTGAGCAGCTACAAGGAGCCCATTGTCCCCTTGGCCACTTCCCCTTCAGCAACTGAGCCGGCTCTCGCCCGTCTGGGAGTCACTGGGGGTGAGCTGGGGCAGGACAGCTTTGCAGCAGGTGGTGCAGCCACCTGTGCTGCCTAATCCCAGCTCGCAGCACCCCGCTGCAGGGGAGGCAGTGCAGCCTGGAGTACACACTGGAGCTGTGCCTCTCAGGCTGCTGATGAATGTCAGGGTGAGACACGTGCCCGTCCTGTCAGTGCTCCTCTTGTTGGGAAATGCAGTTGGGATGCTGCTGGCAGGCAAGGAGCTGACGTTTGGGAACATGGAGCTCCCCACTGAGTCACCCAGGGCAGGAATCCTGCCAGCTTCCACACAGAGACAGGGCTTGGAAGGAGGCTTCCTTGGAGAAAGTCCATGCTGCAAACTGCCGAGCAAACAGGCATAGCAGACACAAATTCTTTGAAGAGGAAGCACTTTTAAGCAACATTATCTGTGTGTGTGTGTCCAGTTCAAACTAATTCTTCAACAGCTTCCTGCATTGCAACACGACTACTCAAAAATATGGGCAAGGACCCAGTTGCCAAAAGGTTTGGGCAGCACTACACTCCTTCAGTGAATTAGGAATCACTGGAAAAGGTGTTCTTGTTTAGCAGCTGGTAAGAACTATTAAGGGTCTGGACACCAGTATCTCCCACAAACAGCTCTGAAATGGTGCTACAGTCTCCCAGATGCATCGATTGCTCAGGGACTGAATAAGAAAAGGTGCAGTTTTAAATAACTGCCCATAGAGACATTTCAAAAGGCAGAGTAAAGAGTGCCTCTGGAGGAATTGGACATAGGAGTTCCCATGCTGGATTATCAGCATTTGTCCCTCTCACTGAACAGTATCTAGCTCAGGGAGGTCTGTGTGCCACTTCTGAAGGCTCAACAAAGGATAAGTGAGAGAAGCAAACTATTCTCACTGCTTCACTGGGCAGGAGTCTTCCCTTCCACTGGGAAAATTTAGATAAGCTTGAAAACTCCTACTCTCATCCTGGAGAAAACAGAATACTTTAGATGAGTGAGAATGAGCTTTTCCATCCTGCCAAGTCTTTTCAAGCTTCCACAAATTTCCCTCATTCATGTTGAGTTAAAACTGAGGCTGTTTGAAATGTTATTTGTCAAAAAAGAAAGCCAGGCCCCAGGATAATCAACAGGTCTGAAATTTGGGCTGTCAGCTGGGACATGGGAGGCCCAGTGCAGCTCCCCATGTTCCCAGCCTGCTGGGGAGTTGAGGTTCCCCAGAAGTTCTTGGCTGGCAAACTTGGTGAGAGCTTGTTTTTTCAGAGCAATGAGTGCTTCTTCAGAGATGGCTTCTGGGTTGCCAGTGCCCCCCAAAACTGCCAAAAAGCTTGGATTTCAGAGCAGCTGGTTCTGCCAATGGAGCTGCAAGGAGAAGGTAGCTTTTGCATTATCTCTAGGAAATTTGCTTATAAATGAAGTCAGCTCTAAGACCCGGATCCACCTCTGATTCCTGGAAAAAAGGGGAATTATCAAAAACAAAAGTTCTTAAAATGTTCTGACCACTTGGAAACAATTTCTATCTTTAAGACACAGGAGGTTTGAAAGGACTGTCTTTGTTGCTGGTCTTTCAGTTCATGGTATAAAATATTGATGGGTTCAAGTGCAGAGGAACTAGTAGAGCCTAAACACAACAGTGAGGAAATAATAGGAAAAAAAAAAAAGTATGCAGCTGATTTATTTAATGGGATTTCAGCAAGGAAAGTGAACATCAAATTCAGATGTGAGCATTTTCCCCTGTCCCAGGACATGCACCTGCAAGAAGCATTCACAGGGATGCAGATGTCACGGGTGGGGGTTGGTATATTGTTTCCCAGTGGCCTGGAACATCTTCCCATTCCAGGCCACTGCCTCTGCCTTTTAATTTCATCATAAATGAAAGCACAGACATTCACCAGGACCACGTAGACTCCAAAAGAGGATAGAGGAAATCCTTTGATATTCAAATTATTCAGGAATAAATCAAATAGATTTCACTAAATTAAGGATGAGTTACAAATAGAAATGGTAAGAGTTAGCTTTTCTGGAGGCCTGTGATGCTAGTAAAACTGGTATCACCAAAAAATAAAATTTAAAATGGTCTCACTCCCTCCTTCAAAGCATTATCCCCCTCAGTGGGTTTGAGGGCTGTTCATTCCATTTGATCTGCCCTTTCCATGCCCACTGGTGAGTCCCTCAGCCCTGATCCATCCCAGCCATGCACGTGGCTGAGAGCTCTTCCAGACTCCAGCATCTGGCTCCCAAAGTGCTGCACGACTTTCCCATTAAGGAGTGGGGAAAACTCCAGCTCATCTGCTGGGAGGGCCTGGCCTTTGCTGGCCACTCCCTGGCAGAGCAGGACAAGCCGTGTCTTGCCTTCTTTGGAAAGCCCAGCCATGCTCAGGCACAACGGGGTGAAACAAGGACACTTTGCTTTATCTTTAAATTTCCTTGTTTTCTTGGGCAGCAGCCAGACCCTTTGTTTTTTGAATATAGTTGTTTGTGGTTTAATTTCCTTTGGGTTTTGTTTTTTTGGGTTTGGGTTGGTTTTGTTGGGGTTTTTTTAAGTATTATGATACGACCAAAAATTCAGCTGCTCCCTGCAATTGTATAAGAGGGACAAGAGGCAGCACAAAATGTGGATTGAACTAAAGGGTTTTCCCATCAGATCTTACAAGGTTGTACAGCAGATCTCACACACCAGCTGGGAAGTTACTGTGTGCCACCACTACAGCCTGTCCTTAATGGCATTGATGGTTTAAGCTGCACAAGTTGGTTTAAGCAAAAGCCAGAGGAAACAGGCTGCTCTTTGTTTGCCCTTGTTCTGCCAGGCTGTGCTGAGGGCCCAGAACAGGGCATCCCCCTGAAGACTGCTGAGCTGCAGCCTCAGGCATGTCCAGGTGAGTCCATGCTTGCTTCTGATCTCTGTTCAGTCATTGAGGGTGAGATGTTTCCTTGGAAAAGACCCTGCAAGCAGATCATCAGAAATAAATCAGGGGAATATCTGAGAAGGAGCTCAGGCTGCAGCTGCTTCAGTCTTATCAATGTCTGTCAGTATCTACAGGGAGGGGTCAGAGGATGGACCAGGCTCTTTCAGAGGTGCCAAGAAGTAGGACAAGAGGAATGGGTAGAAACTGATGTACAGAAGGTTCCACATGAAGAAAGAGCTCCTTCCCTGTGCAGAAACTGAGCACTGAACAGATTGTCCAGAGAGGGTGTGGAGTTCCACTCACTGGAGATATTCCAGAACTGTCTGGACACAATCCTGTGCCCTGTGCTCTGACCCTGCTGGAGCAGATGAGCCACTGTGATGCCTTCCAACCTGACCCATCCTGGGATTCTGTGAAGCCTTCACCCCCTTGTTCCACCTTCTGCACTGTGCCAGCACAGCTCTTCGTGGGGCTGTGCAATGGAGCAGGTCAGGGAATAGATCCTGCTGAATAATAACCATTTCTGTTTTCTGAACTATCTTTAACTTGCATCAGTTTCCTCTATACATTTCCAGCTACATGGGCCCACAGTGTGACAAGCAGAAAAAAGTGCCCACAAATGCAGGAGCAGGGAGAAGAGCTGCTGATGTTGGTTCATGAAGTCTTCATGCTGAATGTTCACCTTAGCCTCAGAAAGGATCTGATTTTAAATGGCACACCTCATTACCAGGCAAAGTCATTGTCATTTACACAAGACAATCATGGTAAAACAGTTATTTGCATCTGCACATGTATCAAAAACACACTTCACTGACATAACTGTCCCAGTGAGCTGTGTCCTGTTGAGGGCAGGGAGTTTTGAAAAAGATTCAAGTGTGGCATGCAAAAGTCAACTCTGATTATCTCAAGAGAAATGAAACAAAAGGACAAAAAGAAAACCTCTGACAAACAAACTCATCATAGCATTCCTCTCAAGTTTTACAAACTGATGATCCTGCACCACAGGCCTAGAGAAGGGAAAATCTCCCATGGATCTCAAAGAGAAGTGTTACAGAAGTTCAGTTTACAAGAACCTTGCCAGAACAATATGAAAATCACTTTTCCCACCACTGAAATGCAGCCACCTCCAGCATGGGATCTGCCAGATTTTTAACAGCTCACAACTTGGGCCAGAGAAGACATTTCCTCTCCACAGCTGAGATTACTGTGCAAATAAGACATTATTATACAAAGTAGGAGCACTGTGCCCTCTCCATGTGTGCAGATGTGAAACAGAGAGGGAGCCCAAGTCCTTCAGCTCTGGGAATGGGAGCTGCTCCAGTGACACAGGGCTGCCCCTCCTGTGTAAAGGCAAATCACCCTGGCTTTTGGGCTTGAAAAGGTTTGCAGGTTTGTTGTCCCTACTGAACCAAGGTGTTGCCATTGTGCAACCCCTTTCCCACAGGCCTGCTCCTTCTAGGAAGGAAGCCAAGTTGCATTTGGAGGTGTTAAGATCTAAATCCTGGGGGGAAACTTGAGAGCAGAGAAGGGGGCCAGACTTTGTGGATGGACAGCATCCAGACCAAAAAAAAAAAAAAAAAAAAAAAAAAAAACAGAAAAGAAATGCCAGGTATTGCTGAGAAAGAAAAAGCCTGGGTTTGGCAATCCTCCCTGTCCTCTGGATGTCTGTGCCTCCATTAAACACAGCTGCATTGCTGTACCTGGGGCAGCAAATGACTTTTTGCTTTTGTTTCCCATTGGGATCTAAACGTTCCTGAGCTGGAGATGGGCCATGGCTCTCCAGGAGACACATTCTCCTGCTGACAGCCCTCCAAAGCCAGGCTGCCTACACCTGAGGGGTCCCTGGGGCTGCCTGGCAGTGACACAGCACATCCCCCCTCACCCAGGACAGATCTCTGCTCCTTTAGCTTTCACCATCCCCCTTCCCAAAGGCAGGAGCATGGAATTCCCACTTCCAGTGAAATAACACCAAGCCCTCATGCTGTCACCAGCAAGTAATGCCCACCCTCCTTTCCTCCTTTCTTTTTCTCCTGCTTCTCCTCTCCTCTTCCTCCTCAACTATCTCAAAGCAGCTTCTGCTCATTTTCCTGGGAAGCAGCAAAGAAATCCAATGCCTGTGAGTTTCAGCAGGCAGCGCATCATGAATCATTCTTCCCAAGAGATAAAAGCTCCACCAGACTTATCCAGCAACCAGGCATTTTCTCAGTGCACCCATGTGTCTGCCTACATGTGCTGATGTGCATTTCCTGATAACTGCCTGCAAACAGGCAGATGCCCTTTGGGAGCAAAACCCTCCATGCCTTTATCCTACTGGGTTAGTTCAGAAGCCAGAAGAATCCATGTGTTCCCCACTGAAGCAATCTGAAATTGAACCCAAGGGATACTGAAAGTGCCTTTTGGTGGAAAAACACAGGCTTTTGAAGCCTCCCAGCCTGGAAAATCCCTTGGCCCCTGGGAGAGCTTCTATGAGCATTGCAAAGTCATCATCCCCTTGCAGGAAATATGTTCTTTTCTTTCCGGGGAGGGGAAAAGGGGAAGTGTGTGCTGTGGTCAGGATTAACCCTGCCTGTGCTGCCCAAGCTCGACTGGGGCCCTGGCTTGTGCCTGGTGTGGTGCCTCCCAGAGCTGCTTGGGGTGCCTCCCCTCCTGCTCCCCAAAACCCTCTCTCCCCACAGCAGTGTGGCATCAGGATGGATGACCCGAGTCCCAGAAACTCTTGGATGTCACACCACAACTCGATGGCCCTCTCTGTTTTCAGGGAATGGGTTGGTATATTCCCAAGCTGTGCTGCACCCACACCTCTCCATCCCAGCACAGCAGGGCAGGGCAGGGCTGCTTGCCTGCTGCTGGTGATTTTAAGCAAACCTGACAAGTTTAACAGCAACACTGTGTCCCTGCCTTGCAATTTGGAAAAGTGTGTTCAGAAAAGCCCAGACCAAGAGGGACAGAGGCTGCCTGCAGTCAGGGTCCATTCTTATGGTGTGTTGTGTAAACACAAAGCAGGGGTTGCACTGGGGCAGAAGGCAGAAGGCAGCACAGAACATTTGGCTTTGCAGTGCTCTCAGTACAGCTGAATTCTCCTCAGTGCTCAGTGACATCTTCTTCACTGACAGGGTAAAAGCTGGAACTGAGCCTCTTCTTCCAGTGTTTCCTTCCCCACGCTTCCCAGGCTTCTCTGTTTTAAACCAAAGGTTCCAAAGAGTCACAGTTAATATTTGCCCAGCATTTCCACCATATGAAGTACCCATATAAAGCATCTATATAAGTATGGTAATTCAAAGGTGGCATGCTCTTGCCTTGTTTGAACACCATATAACTTCTCACTAGGAAGGTGGAAGAAGAAAGGTGACAGTTGGGGATGTTTCTTGATTTCCTATGGATTTCTTCAGCTGCCCTGAAATTTTTAATCTCCTTTTTTTCCCAAGCTATATATCTCTTTCATCCCTTCACATTCAATCTCTCTTTTTTCCTTCTTCAGTGACCCATAAATGTATTGGTAAACACTGGGTCAATTGCAAAGCTATCAGGAAAGGTGGAAATTAGACGAGTGACTTGTTAATAATCCCCGAGGGTTTAGCTGTACCCTATGAAAAACTGTTGCTTCTCCTTAGAAAGCTGGCAAGTGCAGACCCAATTCCATGTTTTCAGAGATGCCCAATTTCCTTTGTGAGGAAGCAGGCAGTAAGAAACCCGGAGAGATGAGTCCTGGCTCGAGTTTAACTATCAGGAACCGTGCTCCATCGCCGGCCTTTGGAGGCTGTTTGGCTTTTTCTCACCCCCCAGCACTGACTAAGCCGTGTTTTGTGGGCAGCCTCCCCACACTGGGTTTGTTTTCTTTTGGCAGTCCCGATCCTGTTGGCTGACTAGGGAGCCTGGGCCCCTTTATTTGTACTAAAATGGCAGAGGGGGAAGGGAGGGGAGGGAATTTGCATCAATGGTAAATCATGATAAACCCTCCCTGCTCCTGCCTGCTATTCTTGCCTGATGCACATTGTCCTGCAAACCTTTACAGCATGGGGGGGGGGGGGGTCTGAACCCCAAGGAGCCACCAGGCTCCACAAAGACCCAGCTTTGCAAAGCCACCATCCCTGAGCCCAGCCTGCTCCCACAGGTGGCCAGATCCAATTTTAGCTGAATCCAGGAGATGGCCAGGCAGCTCAGAGGAGCTGGCAAAGCTGCAAACACAAACCAGCTCCAAACATTTTTGCTGCAGAACTCAGTTGTTTTGGTCTTAACTTAGAGTCCATTCAGCAGAGCTCAGTGCCCAGCAGAATCAGGCCTATCTTTTCAAAAGCAGTGTGTTTTGCCAGCATTTCATGGTCAGTGTATACAGAGGGAAAAAAGGGGAAATCCTGCAGTGGGGTGAAATGCAAAGACAGACTATTACCAAAATATGTAGCAGGTTTTTGGAGGGGGGAAGGTGTGTGTTGATTTTTGTTTTGAACGTTGAAGAAATAAACTCAGCAAGCTGTTTACCACATGAAACAAAGCTGGACCAGGATATTTTCAGGCCACTAAACTTGGATTTCAGACAGCCAACTTGGATTGACATACTGGATGAGCTACAGCCGATTGGCATGGAGAAGGGAGCAAAATATGCATCTGTCCTGGTGCCAACTTAGGCTAGGCTGCTGTTTTGTTTGGTGTCTAGAGAGCTGGTTTTCGTAATTAAACCAGCCTTCAAACCCTTTTTAAATAAAGCTGAAGAAAAGAGGAACTGAAAGGGATTCCTCTCGAGCGTATGCACACTGCTCTAGCAACTCCTGCAGCAGTTTCTGTGCAGTCCCTGAAAATGTTTCTTTTTTTTTTTTTTCTTTCCTTTTTCTCTTTTTTTAATACTTCCCTGGAAATACATACACACACACACACACACACA